>NC_054846.1:33560000-36060000 GCF_018345385.1 Vulpes lagopus
AACTGACCAATGAGAAGTGTTTGTCAGAGACACAGAAAGAGAGAAGGGAGGGTATTTCCTTCCTACCTTGGGGATCATTTCTTACAGCAACCATATGTCCTCCTTGACTCCAGTTACCACTATAAAAGCCCATCCTGGTTCCAGCTTCCCTCTGGTAACCCTGGTCACTGGGCTCTGATAACATCACCTCCTTCTTTGGTCCCTCCAGCAGTTGCTAATCTCCTACATGACGATTTTTGTTTTTGTGATTGGACTCTGACTGATAAAATCATTGCAGAAATTCTTTTGTGTTGATATGCAGTTCTCCTTGGAGCAAGAGATGGTTGATACTTGGCCTGTGCATCTTCTGAGTAATCAACTTTAATAATGATTTTAAATTTTAAATTTATTAATTTTTCCTAGGGTGATAGTACAGAATGGACAAGGAGTTCATTTGAGGTGTGAAAGAATTTTTCATCGAGATAATAAAAGGGCCTCTGTAAGTACTTAATCAAAAGAAGGAAGCCAGCAAGCCACCCTCCTCTGTTTAGAACAGTGGTCCTCAACCTGGTTCTCCATCAGAATCATCTGGAGAGGGACACCTGGGTGGCTTAGTGGTTGAGCATCTGAGCCTTTGGCTCAGCTTGTCATCCTGGGGTCCTGGGATCTAGTCCTGCATCTGGCTCCCCACAGGGAGCCTGCTTCTCCCTCTGCCTATGTCTCTGCCTCTCTCTCTTTGTCTCTCATGAATAAATAAATAAAATCTTAAAAAAAAAAAAAAAAAGAATCATCTGGAGAGTCTTAAAAATCATCCTTGCCATAGAGATTCTGATTTAAATAGTTTAGATGAATATTTTTCAGAGCAGTGGTTGCCAGACCAGTAGCATCAGTATCACCTGTGAACTAGTTAGAAATGCAAAATTTGGGGCCTCATTCTAGAATTACTGAATCAGAAATGTGAAATGGGTTCAGACCTATCAGATAATCTGATGTACCCTGAACTTTAAGAACTGCTATTTCAAAATGGCCCAGGCTAGTCTAACATACAGCCAAGTTTGAGAACCACTAGTTTAGTCATAGACTATTGATAAAATCATAAGTTTAATTAAATATATATTTATTAAATACCTACTATGGTCTTGAATTTCCGGTTACTCAACAAAAGACAAAAGTTGAGATTATTAATAAAATTTGAAACTATGCAGAAAGATGTTATAGTAAAAAAATATTTAAAAGCCACAAATCTTTGACCATGCAGAACAGAAAAAGGAAAATGAATCAAGAAAGTTCCTCTTTCTGAATTAAAAATAGCTAATTAGATAGTCAATGTACTTCAACAATAAGGCTGAGATCCATTGCAGGGCGCCTGTCAGTTATCTCACATTTCTCCAACTTGCCTTCAATTATACTACCTATTACCAGTAATAAGGCAAAATCGTTATTGTCAGAAATGACCTTACATATCATGTAATCCAGGATTTTGCAATCATTAATTCATAGACTCTAGGGCTCACTGAGGTTTTCTGCAGTGTAGCAATTAGGACCATTTCAGATGCAATCACAGCAACTCCAACTCGAACTAGCATAGACAATCAAATATATTTTGTATTCATTTAAGGTCCACAAGTAGTGATAGCTTCAGGAGTAGTGATAGCTTCAGGAGTAGTTTGATCCTGTGGGTTCCAAATCCATTTCCCTATGACTTTTTTTTTTTTTAATTTATTTACCCTCCTCCTTGCATCAACTTTGACTTCAGACTTGATATCTCTCATTGTAGCAAACTGGCTACAGCAATATCAAGCATCACGTCAACATCCCATACTATCCAGAGAAAATGTCTCTCCAGACAAATCCTGAGAAAAAACAAGGATTTTTTTTTTTCTTTTCAGAAATCTGAAAAAGATATATCCTGGTTTGTGTTTAGACCAGGCTGGTTCATGGGACCTGATCCTGGTGCTCAGAAGGATTCACTGGGCTTTGGTCAATGGGGGCCCATCCCTAAAGCTAGGGATGAAGTTGTTTTCTCCTGAGACAAATGGAAAACTAGGATACTGTTGCCATGGAAGAGTGCAGTGAATGCCAAGAAGCCTAAAATGGCAAATGTCTGCTATGCATGGGAGGAGTGTTTTGAAATTGATAAGTAAAATAATTGTCCAGATGTTTTGCCTTAATTAGCAGCATCTTAGAGCCTCAAAGAGTTTACTAAATGAACATTCATGGCAGTCAATGGGGATCAGATGGATAGTCTCATGACTCATTCTGTCAGTTTACTATCCAGATTAATACTACTAGTTGAATGTTTTACTTGTTTTTCAGCTTAAATTATTTCTATTCTTAATCATTTATTACATATTTAAACACCCATAAAGGACCACTGATTAAAGACAGAAAGACATAACATGTTAACATATATTGTTCGTGTTTACCCAGTGCCTTCTGAGGATAGCACCACAATTTCTTAAAGGAGAACATCAGTACCTCTTTCCTAGTGGGTACAATTTATGTGGGACTGTCAATCAAGATGTGTCTCTCTCTGAGAGTCAAACAGGGAGCATGTGACCCAGAACAGGCCAATCTCATTCCCTTTCCTCGGACTTTAAATCTCACCTGAGCGACCAAGAACAGGAGAGAATTCATCTTTATGATGGCACATTGATGACAGGACTATTAAAAAGCTTCAGCTCGGGATCCCTGGGTGGCGCTGCGGTTTAGCGCCTGCCTTTGGCCCAGGGCGCGATCCTGGAGACCCGGAATCGAGTCCCACGTCGGGCTCCCGGTGCATGGAGCCTGCTTCTCCCTCTGCCTGTGTCTCTGCCTCTCTCTCTCTCTCTCACCGTGTGCCTATCATAAAAAAGAAAAAAAAAAAAAAGCTACGGCTCACAAGATTGAAGAGCATCAACCATTCTTGCTCTTTCTCATACCTGGCTCTTGAGCCTTCTCTGATGTTTGAGTCATCCCAGAGGCTTCCAGTTAATTCTCTCTCTGCCTGAGTCTTCATGAATACATGTCTATTCCTCGCAACATACAGTCCTGATAAGAAGTATTAAAATGATAATTCTGAAATTTTTCTTCAAGATTATCAACACTGAATTCATAAATTGCATGTCTGATCAAAGTTTTTAGATGCACATCAACATACCTCTAGTACTTTGAAAACCATTGTTGAAAAGGGGAAATATAATATTGTATCCAATTCGACTTACAATTTGTTAGGCATAAAAGACCTTCTAAACTCTCAATGTGTTATTTGTGGGTAAGTGCTTGGAAATTGCAGCTTGAAGTCTTTTCTTTTAATCCTATCATTTAGAAACAGGCAAAAATTACAAAAATAAACTATCTCTTTTTTGAAGTGAAACATAAGAATTCTAAGGATACACACAAAAGCAATTTTTTAAAAGATTTAATTTATTTATTCATGAGAGACACAGAGAGAGAGAGAGAGAGAGGCAGAGACACAGGCAGGGAGCCTGACCTGGGACTTGATCCTGGGTCTCTAGGATCAGGCCCTGGGCTGAAGGGGGCACTAAATTGCTGAGCCACCTGGGCTGCCCACAAAAGCAATTTTTGGTCAAGATTTCATGCATCATGGGCAGTTGCCTTTTATGCTATGTTTTAATGTCCATTCACTTCCAAATGAAACATTATGATTTTTTTGTTGGTTGTCAATAGGTTATGCCTTTTCCCATACAATAAAATTCATGAAAATTCAAGAAAATTAAGCATTTTCTAAGTCAAAAGATGTATTTAAATATACAGTGATTAGTCCACAATTTATATAAAAACAATATCTAGGAAAGGAATAGGAATTTATACAGTAATCTTTAAAGACCTGATCTGAAAATTTTACATGCCTTTCAAATCATTTATCCAATAGGCCACAAATAACATATATATTTTTAATTTCTAAGGAACTTTGGTAGATTATATTTTTAACTGAAAAGTGCTTGAATAAAAAAAAAAAAAAACTGGAAAACACTGATACACCTCTTTACTTGACAGAAACCAGAGAGGTCGCACAGATAACCCTGAGACCCTGAGAGGTGAGACCGAAGCAGAGTTCCTGAGAGTGTCGATGCCCATCAGACGTTCTTGCTTCCTGCCATCACACATGCACTTCGGTATTATGACAAATGAATTATCAATTTCTAGACAATCAGTTATGATATTCATCCTCAAACCATACATTTCTATGTCATTATATCTCTGATTGCTTAGGTGCCTCCAAATCAGTCTTAAATTGGACACATTTTGAAGCTAAAATTTAGAACAGTAACCCAGGATCCACTGACTGTAAATTAGCTTTGGACAATCTCAATGTTGAACGATTTTGCTAAATTAAGATTTCATAGATCTGAGTTTACAGAGATTGAGTATCTAATCTTCAATAGACATGGAATGCTGACTCCCCTTCTCTAATTCTCTGCTAAGAGTTTTCTGTCATACTGAGGCAGAGAGAATGGCCAGATACTAACTTTCATTGTGTTCCTTGGGTTGTTTCTGTTGTCCCAACTCGTCACTTTTTTTTTTTTTAATTTTTACTTATTTATGATAGTCACACACGGGGGGGTGGGGAGAGAGAGAGAGAGAGAGAGAGAGAGAGAGAGAGAGAGAGGCAGACACACAGGCAGAGGGAGAAGCAGGCTCCATGCACCGGGAGCCCGACGTGGGATTCGATCCGGGGTCTCCAGGATCGCGCCCTGGGCCAAAGGCGGGCGCTAAACCGCTGCGCCACCCAGGGATCCCCAACTCGTCACTTTTGAACAACTCTGCTATCCCCAGCTGTCTCTGACGCAACTGATGAATAAACTTCCAAGAACTCAGGATCCCATGACATGGAAAGTCTATAAGTAACAAAGAATAATTCAAAGTCCCTGGACAAAATTGTTCTCTTTGTTAAATGGGCTGCCCTGATAAGCAGGCGAGGAATAGCATTAGAAGGTTGCAGAAAGTATACTATCAAACCTTTAAAATACTTTGTAAAAGTTTTATGTTCGCTTGAACTAGGGCTTTATCTGACTCCCATAACATGATAAATGTCATGTGGTTAAGAAAATCTCATTCTAGACAAAGAGTTTCCACATTCCTTTAAATAACCCAAGAAGGGGGATCCCTGGGTGGCGCAGTGGTTTGGCGCCTGCCTTTGGCCCAGGGCGCGATCCTGGAGACCCGGGATCGAATCCCACGTCGGGCTCCCGGTGCATGGAGCCTGCTTCTCCCTCTGCCTATGTCTCTGCCTCTCTCTCTCTCTCTCTCTCTCTCTCTCTCTCTCTCTCTCTGTGTGACTATCATAAATTTAAAAAAATAAAAAAATAAAAAAATTAAAATAACCCAAGAAGGGACGCCTGAGTGGCTCAGTGGTTGAGTGTCTGCCTTCGGCTCAGGGCATGATCCCAGGATCCGGAATCAAGTCCCACATCTGGCCCCTTGAGGGGCGCCTGCTTCTCCCTCTGCCTGTGTCTCTGCCTCTCTCTTTGTCTCCCACGAATAAATAAATAAAATCTTTAAATAATAATAATAATAAATAACCCAAGAATCCTAAGATCTGCAGCCACAAAAATTAATTAAACAAGGAAGCTAGTAAATAGGGAAAGAGCTTTAACCACTGTGATATCTGCCAAACGATTGGCAGATTGGAATTGATTGGAAGTCCTGATGTCTGTTATTTCTGAAGTTATGGCCAAAAGACACACTTTTCTTGAGCTCTCTGCAGCTGGGCCTAGTGTTCAAGTGAGCTTCTCTAAGCCCATGTGCCATCCTGCAATTCAGGAGTCAGGCCTAAAGTCTGTCTCTACCTTCTCCTCTTCTGATCAATAATACCTTTCATTTAAATTCCAGAGCACTGCAGTGGACAGTTTTTCACCCCTCAACAATTTTGTCTTTTTTCTTCTGTCAGCATGCAGTTCACAAAAAGCCACCAACATCCCCCTTTTGTGACTTATCAGTGTCTTACCTGACAGTTAGGTCCTTATGGCATCTCACAAAAATCTGCTTAAATGATAATATCCCCGAACTGTGGTATTAAGACCAGCATGCCTCTCCATGCAGAGTTCTAGTTCAAGAGGCCAGTTTCACATCTTCTTTGGCTACCGTGGAAGCCTGAAATTAAAAATCTTTATGAAAATATGCCTTATCATCAGGCTTACTCTATAGAGTTACTGTCTCTCCATTGCGTAGTAAATACCATGGAATAAGTAAAATCTCCCAAGATTGTCCTGCCAAATGAACTCTGCTTCTTTATGTTCCCCAAGACCACCAAAGCCATGACCATTAAAAGAAGTAGGAATGAGTATGGTCACCCTGATATTTGCCATTCATAGGGGTTCATCCTTTGGTATTCCTATCTTGATGACATAGGCGTGAATTTTATATATTATTTGAACCCACCTTAATCAGGGGAGGCCTATGCTTCCTTTTTCAATTCTAAACTTACCTCTTGGGATCCCTGGGTGGCTCAGCGGTTTAGCACCTGCCTTCGGCCCAGGGTGTGATCCTGGAGTCCCCAGGATCGAGTCCCACATCAGGCTCCCTGCATGGAGCCTGCTTCTCCCTCTGCCTGTGTCTCTACCTCTCTCTCTGTCTGTCTCTCATGAATAAATAAATAAAATCTTTAAAAAAATAAAAAATTAAAAAAAAATAAACTTACCCCTTTGATCTTTGAAGTTAGAGTTTTGTCAGAGAAAGCAATAGGACTGACTAAGATTATTCATAAATATCGTGAAATGTCTGGAAGGCTGGGGGGAGTATAGGTAATGCAAACACCATTCTGGAAGTAAAGCTACAGTTATGGAAAAAGGGGAGATTTCAGGGAGCAGAAACTCCCCATAATACAGAAACTACAGAAAACAGAGCTAGAATATGTTTCAGATGTCTGTGAATAGCAAAGTTAATGTCTGTGTATTAGCAGACATTTAAAATTACAGAATAAATCATCATTTTTAGACTTCTACTTTGTCCAGTTTTTCTTCCTTCTTTTCTTTTCCTTCCTTCTTTTCTATAATACAGGATTAGATAAGATAATTTTTTGTTGACTTTCATCATTTTAGGTCTGTTCATGTTTCCTTTTCCTTGATTCTATGGGCAGCAAAAATGGATTGCCATTCTGATCACTAAATGGAAACTTTTTTCATAAATGCAGAAACCTTTTGAGGCTTTCATGAAGTCCAAAATAAATGAGTTCTTTTATTCCCTTAAAGGCACTTATAAAATAAAATAAAATAAAATAAAATAAAATAAAATAAAATAAAATGCCTTTGAAAAATCCTAACATATATTTTGAAATTATACTTCTGTGCAATGGAATATCATTTTTAATCAAAATTTTTAAGGGGCACCTGCGTGGCTCAATCAGTTAAGCATCTGCCTTCAACTCAGGTCATGACCCCAGGGTCCTGGGCTGGAGCCGCACATCGGGCTCCTTGCTCCCTGCCCCCTGCTTCTTGCTCGACTGGGAATCTGCTTATCCCTCTCCCTCTGCCTGACGCTCTCCCTCTCTCTGTCAAGTAAATAAGTAAATAAAATCTTAAAGAAAAAACACATAAAAATTTTCAGGATAATTGTTTTGAATTTGCTATATTGCATACTCTTAAATCAACACAATTGCCAAATAAATAAAATTATTTACCCAGGCATTTTCAATTTACAAAGAGAAAAACAAGATACACCTTGGATACAGTTGCTGGTAAATCGCTCTGGATACCCTACGTTGTCAGTCCATTCTAGCTGGTCAGCGGCTGGCTGATGGAAGGTCTATCTCTCTCAGACAGCCGGAGAGGCACCATGGAAAGGCACTGCACTGGGAGCCAAAGATCAAATATCAGCTCCGCTGTGTCCCTGGGAAAATCTCTCAGCCTTTCTAACTCTCAGTTTTTTCATCTGTAAAATAGGATAAAAATATCCTCTGGCCTGTCCTGCTGGATTATTAGAAGAGTCAGAGAAGACAATGCATGGGAAAACATTTTGTAAATGCAAAGCATTAGTAATATAATTTTACTTAACTGTATTTGATATTCTCCTGCTTCAAAGCCACTTTTTCAGAAACTAAGGCAATTAGTTATGACAGTTCACATATATCTGAAAGCTAGATTTGACACAAAAATATCAAGTTCAAAGGCCCAAACCATGTGTCCTGTCCTTAGGCCTGAAAATTATTCAATAATTCCTAATGCTGGGGTCGGCCCTTCAGTGCCTCAGGATGGTGGCAGCAGCATGCCAGTGACACTCAATTCTGTCTGGGGACCAGTTTTCCCCTGACCTCAATCTCACAGTGTTGCAACTGTCATGTGCTAAAAGCTGGTTGATAAGAAAAATGAGGCAGGGTACAAAGACCCGGGGCTCAGATACTCTAGTCAGGTTAAGTCACTGTTGGGAGTTGAGAAACATTTTCAGCTATGGTTCTCATGTTTATTTAAATTGATTTTAGCCTTAAGGTAAACCATTAACCTACTTTAGGAGCAACCAAGTTAGAGCAGCAAGTTTCTCAATTCAGTTATCAGCTGGGCCCACTATGTATCTAGCACACGAATGAATATGTTATCACTTTGTCACCTAGGCATTCAATCTGGGCAGAAGTTATTTTGCAGAAGGTCATAGCCTCATCTTATGTTTGTCTCATCTTTGATGGATGAAGGGGTACAGCTCTATGAGAACATGACTGATTGAATGGAACCAGCTTGAATGTTAGCATCATGACAGCCCTCTCATTTTGGGTGCTTAAAATTTCAGCTCTCAGTTTTCAGATATCGAAACGTCAGTTGTCTATAGATGAACTGATACTTTTCCCTGCCCTTGCCACTTCACAGCCACATTATATCTAGAAGTGACGATATGGGCACAGGACTTTCGGTGTTTCCATTAGCAGGTTGGTTTGCACCTCTAGATAAAGATGTCTGGGGGAGTCCAAATCTCATTTACCATGAGGCTCCTTTTTTTTTTTTCCACTTGCCTTCTATATTGTATAACACAACACAGTTAGACTGCATAGATTCCCAGGCCGAGAGCAAGCAATATACTAGACCAAGTCTACAAGAAGTCAACCAGTGGAGAAGCAGAAGTTTTAATAAAACCTAGGGAACAGGGGTAAAAAAAAAAAAAAAAAAATACTATGTTTTAAATAGTTCTACCTCTTTCAGCCTCCTGATATTTCTACCTCATTACCAAGAGCTTTTTCCAGTAAAAGAATTCATAAAATATTAGACTGCCACTCCCAACAACTTAAAAAACGTATCTGCAAGCAGAATTGCTACACCTATTTTTTCAGCCATTTTAAAAAGGTAGGATAATGTTATTAGCAAATTGAAACCAAGTGAAGCTGTGACTTGTCCAAGCACTTTCCTAATCTCTAAATCAGAGTTGAGTCATTTCGAGGGTCCCTTGAAGCACTAATATTCTATGCTTCTACCTCAAATGGTAAATGGAAACATACAGCTCTTAATTTAATTGGGGCAAAATCAGTATACCTCTTATAATAGATAATTCTAAAAACTAATTTTATCAGTTCATTTCTCCTAAATGTTTTCTCTTATTCCTAATTATTCTTCTCCTAAATGTTTTCTCTTACTCCTAATTATTCTTTGTAACTGACCAAACGGCAAAGAAAAATCAAATAGATGGCATAGACAAAAAGAGATGTGGGCAGTTAGAAGTTCTGAGGCTCTAATGTACAACGTGGTGATTATAGTTAACAATGCAGCATTGTGTACTTGAAAGTTGCTGAGAGTAGATCTTAACCACTCTCACCACCCCTTAAAAAAGAGTTAACTATGTGAGGTGAGGGATGTGTTCATTATCTTGATGTTGAGAATCATTCCACAATATATATGTATGTCAAATCATCACATTATATACTTCAAGTATACACAGTTATATTTGTCCATTATTCATCAGTAAAATGATGGGGGGGGGGCAATATAGGCTACCTCTCAATATTAAAGCACTGGCCATAATCACAACTCCACACAGTTGCATATAGAATCTACTGAAAAATTGTCCTATATCTGTCCTAAATGCATTGGGCCTTAAAACATTCTGAGTGAGATCCCAGATGTTGTGTGCCTTCTAATTAATGAGTTTATTTAACATCTTTGATGGCTGTTGATGGTTTTTTCAATTCACAGAGTAAGGGAAACACAGCAGTGACACTTTTGTTCCAGAACATTGCGCTACTAGTTGGCCTCAATCCTGACCTAGACAGAACATCTTCAAAGCTGAAAATTAATTTAGAGTCTATTCCAGGTCAGTCCTTGGCATCTTTGCTGAGAAGACCTATTAATGCCAACATCAACAGAAATAAACACAAGCCCATTAAGAATTGGACTAAGACCATCAGTCATTTAACATAAGACGAATAGCAAAGCCTATCAAATCACGAATCTACCAATTCAAAACTGAGTACAAGTAGCAAATCCAAAATGTCACAGTGGGACACAGTGGATTGTTATCCGTTAAAAGGTATGGGGTTTACCCATTACCAACAAACAAGTTAATATGCCATTAAAGAAACAGACTAGGAAACTCTAAAAGTAGTGATTTTATGATACGATTTGAACCAAAAATGCTTCAAAGTAACATATTGTAATTTAGGGCATTTCACTAAAAACTATCCTCTGTACTTGGCACAATTTAAGATACTCACAGAGATACATTTCTGGGTTGTGTGAAAATGTTATTATCCTAAAAACAACAGTAAACCAAAAACATTAAAACATGACTAGTAATCTACCAGCTTAGTTTTTTAAATACTTTCAAAGATATACATAGATGGAGACACATATAAGAGTATCTAGTAAGTACAGGATTTTCTTGACAATAAATTCTAGCAGAATGGAGCTCATTATACTCATTTTTCGATATCTAAAGCAACCATCAATTTAAATTAGCAAACTAAATTATAGAACCATAATGAAAGCGTGTCCTTGGTGGTTTATAAATAAATATTTTAGATACATCTTTGAATCCACAGGAGAAGTGGATTAGAAGACTAATTTTCTGGGGTCTGTCCCACCTTCAGAAAGGGCAGGTCCAGACTAAAAGTCTGTCTCATGCAGCTTACAGATAGGGAGGTTAGGGTTTTCACCTAGGCAAGCATTGCTTCTGCTGCAAGGCATACTGGTGTTTCAACGTGTGAGTAAATGATAAGGGGAATGAGGCCAGGACTGGGCAGGGACAAAGCTGGGAGAAACTGACCCAGCTATAGGACTGGTGCCCAAGGAGGTAGTCGACAGCCAAATGACCAGTCCAGAAGGGCACAGTGATCCTCACACTTGGCTATAGCAGTCATCAGTATCTGAGATCCACTGAGCAGGTAAAGTCTGGCAAAATGAGGTTTTGAGCACTAGGTGATCTGCTGAAATGGTTGGGTCTGTCACCATAGAACCTACATCAGTCAGGGTCCAGAAGGAATCATCTGTCCTGCTCAGGATGATTCAAGAAGGTTTGATAAAGGAACTATATTCTAAAGGTTAGGACCAAACCACACGGGAAAATGCAGCTAGGCTGTAACCATCAGAGGCCAGAAGAAGTGAGGAGTGGGAGCAGTTCCTAGAATCTAGAAGCAGATTACCACCTGGAGAAGGTCTCTGACCTTCAGTAGAAGGAGGTAGACAGCTAGAGGTCACCCCAGCAGGAAGGAACTGATAATATGACTGCCCCTGTCTTATCTAGTCACTCCCTGGGATCTCCTACCAGGGCTCCCCCTTTGGCCAAACCCAGCCAGAAATTGGAAGACCAGGGTTGGTAAGTCTACATAGGTCAGTATGGATGCAGGGGAGGGGGAGAGATTCAAAGTGGAAAAGAGTGAAGAAGAGTCTGGCAGGGCATACAGGAGAATGACAGCACATCTGGGAGAGTATTCTATTTCAAACAGCATTCCCCAAAATACGTGGGAGTCTGGGGATGAGGGTCCAGAATTCTGAAGAAAGAGGCCAGCAGAGTGAAACAGGATATTGGAGCCTTAGTAAAAAAAAAACTTTTTTTAAAAAGAAAGAAAGATTAGGGAAAAAAGGTCAGGGGAGGACTCCACCCCCATAGGCAGTCAGGATGCTAAGCAGAAAACCAAGTCAGAAGTGTGCTGGCACGAGTTATACCAGGGATGTGGGAGTAAGGAAAAGTCTCCAGGCATGCTGAAGGACTGGCTACAGAGAAGAAAGGCTCATTCTAGATCAAATTCACTTATGTCTTTGGCATTGAATGTCCATCCTGCCTGGGTCAGGATGGACATAAGGACAAGTCAGGACTGAGTCTATGAAAGCCCAGTGGTATCTACACCTGAGAGAACATGGGAGTTGCGGTTGGAGAGATGTCCTGACCTTCCATTGAGGCACTGCCCCTGTCCTAGGGGAGGAAAACTACAGGGAGGAGACCCAGAGGACATGTCCCTGGACCTCACCCTCCAACCTTAAGTCCGATCTGCAGGATTCCCCATTGGGTGAACCCAGCCAGAAAGCAGAGGACCAGGTTGGCACAGTTCACAGCGGTCAATTTTGTAGGCCATCCAGCAGGATGGAGAAGAGTAAGACAGGATGCAGCAGGGTGGATAGGAGATATCCAGCACAGACTTCTAATGTAATCTTGGTGAATAATGATGAGGGCCTCCCCAGGAGATACTTATTAAATACACACACAAAAAAAATTAGTAATTTCACAGTAGAGAAACTAGCACCTTGGAAAGGTAATCAAGTTGAAATCACTGGTAATGGGGCAAACTGACAGCAGGTGCCTCCCTCCATGATTTGCGGCAAAGAACACATGTGACATCCCTGTGTGCCTGCCAGAAATGTATACCTGAATCTGATCGTGAAGAACCTTCAGACTAACCCAAACTGAGGGACAGTCTACAAAATAATTGGCCTTCCCCCTTCAGAAATCTAAATGTCATGAAAGACAAAGAAAGACTGAGGAATTGTCCTGGTGAAGATCGGCTAGAGACAGAGGACATCTGTGTGCTCTAGGTGATACAGGATTTTCTTCTGCTATGAGCATGTTAGAGGACAAACTGGTGAAATTTGAACTAGGTATTAAATCAGGTAACAGTATTATATTGATGATAATGTCCTGATTTGGATTCTTGTACTGTGGTTCTGTAATAAAAAGCTTTCGTTTTTAAAAAATATACCATGAGGTATTGAGGGGTAAAGATGCCTCCTGTCTGCTTTCAAACAGTTCAGAAAAAAAATATATAGAAAGAAAAAAATATCATAAAACATTAACATTTGGGGAATGTGGGTGAAGGGGATGTGGGAGTTCTTTTACTATTTTTTGCAATTTTTCTTTAAGTCTGAATTATGTCAAAATAAAAGAAAAAATAAAAAGTGATGAGAGCTGCAACTAAACCAATAGCAGTGGGGCTAGAGAGAGAGGGCCATACACAAGAATACATGGGAGGTAAATGGAATAAGATTTAAGTGCTGAGTTATATGTGAGGTGTCCACAATGACCTTGAGACTTACGGCTTTGACCACTGCATAGGGCAGATATCACAATTTTGATACTATTAATGTACATTGGCCAAACAGTCCAAATATCTATTTCTATAACTTATTTATTATATTTCTATTGCATTGACATTGGATTGGCATGGCCAATTAACTATTAGTAGATCCGAAACAAGATCCTAAATTTCTCCGTCATCAGTAGTGATATTGAGATTCATTCCTTTCCGCAGAGAAGCCAGCAATGGTGGATTTACCCAGCACAGAAAGAAAGAATGCCCCCGGCAAACGAGTCTTTCTTCTCCAGTCTTCCTTGGGGTATAGGAGTCAGAGATCTTTCAAAATAGCATATGAGCATTTCAAATCCAAATGTAGCTCAGAGCTGTAAGAGAGTGGTTAGCTGGAACTGATGGGGAAAGCAAGCTGTGAGAGAGAACATTCCAAAGTCTTCTACCCTCATGCAAAACATTTTCTTCCAGTCTAGAGTTGAAAAAGAAAATCACATATGTTACAGGCGTCCATCAATCACGAACAGTCATCGACACAAGCAATTAGCACCATGTCTCTGATCCTCGCATATGTCCTATTGCAGCACATAAAGCCCAGTTGTTTAAGGCATGATCCACTCAACAAACACACACTGAACACTACCATTGACATTAGCCTTATAATCAGCGTCAGATAATCCACCCTCTGCAGGAAATCGTGACTTAAGCATATAGCATTGCTGCCATATTTCTTAAAATGGCCTAAGTTTTGTGGGACTAATTGTGAATACGGATTTAAGTGTTCAATGAATGTGAGTTCTATCACAGCTGTTTTTGTTACTCACAGCCCTGGTAAGATGTTAATTATAACTGGAATACCCAAATACCGGTGGATTCTATTGAACAGCTAGCAACTAGAGCCTAGGAAGCTTACTTAGCTGCACCCAGTCGGCACCCAGGCTGAGAAGGGAACAATACTGAGGTGAGTTGAACTAGGCAACTGGTTACTAACTGATGTTTTGAAAAGCTCCAAGAAGGCATCGTTACCCATAAATCCTGCAGTGTCACCATTAAAAATCCCTGCCTTTGAAATAACCACACCTACCAAGGTTTCCATTAAAGTGTAACCACCCTTAGGTATGTTGATAACACAGGGTAAATCAGTGTTAATATTCTCTATTTATTCTATTTAATATTTTATTTAATCTTTAGCCAATATTAAGTATTGTTAAGGAGGGGGTAACACAGAGTATTTTGGGGTCTGGCAGTAGAAGAGTTTGAGATGGAGGAGAGAGCCAAGAATAGGGAAGTGCAAACTCCTAGGAGAAAGGAAATCTGCCTACTTCATAGCTTTCACTAGGGCCAGCCCTGGAACGAAAGTCATGAGTGTATGGGTGTGTTTTCTTTAACTTTGTCCAGCATTTTTTTTTTCCCAAGGCCACAATCTACATCCCCAAACTTGACACAAACACATTGCAGCAGAAGGAGAATTGAGGAACCAGAATGCAGAGACTCAAATAATTACTAAAAAATTCAGAGCACATGCCCACTGACATCATCGTTTAAATGTGGAAAATAGCACCTAAATCATTAAGTAACCCAGGATATTTGCTTACCTTCCCTATTTGCTTACCTTCCTATGACCTGCCATTTCCAGCATTCTCTATCAAAAAACAAAGGTTTTTTTTCTGACTACATAAGAGAACATCACTGAAGTCCGCTGCAGTTTGTAAGAACATCTCTAAGCATGGGGCTGAAGTCTTCAATTAATTTTCAAAGGACATTTTCTTCCATGGAGATGTGTTTGGGATTTCAGGACTCAAAGCCCCTGTACCTTAAGCCTCATTTTCAAGCTGAGCATTCTCCTTTAATTTCTCTCATCACACAGCGTGTGCATATGACAGACAGCTCCCTGGGACCTGTATCTGATCACAGCCCACAGTTCAGCAGGAGGGATCTTCCAAGCCAAGATCCAAAGGTAAACTGTGCATATTCTCATGAACACCACTCTGGAAAATAGCTTATATTTAATCACTTTCAAGTGCTGCATCTCTTTCTCTCTGATAACTTCCAGTTTAATTTTTTTCTTTAGTGATCAAAAAAGAGCAAAGAAAAACTTATCATCAGTTTTTCCTAGTACTTTGCCATTGGAACTACATTTCTAAACTTTTCCCACCCTGTTTCCTGAAAGCCAATAAACCCTTAGAAATATAAAGCATATCTGAAACTAATATAATGTTATATGTCTATTATACCTTAATAAAAATGTTTTGACTTTAAAAAATAAAAAAAGGGAAATATAAATTTTTGTAAAATCCAACAGAGTCCATTTCTGGCCAGGTCCCACGTATTTAAAATGGTATGACGCCTTCTATCTCATAGGGTCAGGGTATAGGTGAAATTATATCACACATATTGATTATCTTGCACATAGTAGATAACTTAGTAAATGGAAACCGTTATTTTCTAAGATTGGCATTTTTAAACTTGGTAATTCAAAAGCAGGATAGAGCCTGATGATGCTGCTGCTGAAAAACATCACTGATAACAGACTGTCTATGCCGCTTTACAATGTACAACACATTTTTATACATGTGACCACACAACACCCCTGTGAAGTAGCTGGAATAGTATTGTTGTATTACTTTTCTAATGCTGCATAACAAACTGCCGCAAATTTAGTGAGTTAAACAATGGAAATTTATCATCTCACAGTTCTGTAGGGCAGAAATCCAACGAGGGTTTCATCAGGCTAAATCAAGGTGTCGGCAGGGCTGCATTTCTTCCTTGGAGGCTCTGGGGGAGACTCGGTTTCCTTGCTTATTCAGGTTGTTGGAAGAATTTAGTTCCTTGCAGTTGCAGGACTAAGGTCCCCATTTCCTTGCTGGCTGTCATCTGAGAGCTGTGCCAGCTTCTGCCGGCTGCCCCATTCCTTCATTCATGCCTCCCCCCTCCACCACAGCTAGCAACATTAGGGTGAGTTCTTCTCAGATATCCTGCTGCTTCATCTGTCATTTTTCTGATTTCAGCCAGGAAAAGTTTTCTGCTTTAAGAGTTTACGTGATTAGATTGAGCCCACTTGAATAACCCAGGAGCATCTGCCCATCTCAAGGTGCGTATCTTTAATCACATCTGCAAAGCCCTTATTATCATGTAAGGTAGCATACATACAGGTTCCAGGGATTTAGGACATGGACATCTTGGGCAGGGGGTGTCATTAATTTGCCTTCCACAGTTATCATTACCCACATTTTATAGAGAAGAATGAAGATCAAAGATTTAGATAAGAGACTTGCAAAGACACAGTAATTAGCAAAGAATGGCTCAAATCCCAAAATCATTTTCACTCCAAACCCAAGTCAGTGTTCTTCCAATAGACTATTTTGTTCTGAAAGGTAACTCAGCATTGACCCTCTTGCATTTTCTCCCCCCTCCCCACCCACATGTAAACCCACACTTCCATTAATTGGATTTTAGGCTGGCATTCTTGAGGATTTAATGCACTTTCCAAAGCTTTGTAGAGAAGCCAAAGTTCAGATGCGTTCCTACTCATTTTGTTGTGATTTCTTTCCAAGGCTTATACCATGTTGAAAGGATTATTTGCCAGCAATTGGTTTCCTCTACAACTATAAAATGTTTCGTGATTGGTTGAGTGCTAAAGGATGGTTATATCATGGTACGTGTGGGTCATTTCACAACAATTTTTCTCGAAAGTTGTACTTAGAAATTCGATACCAAAGTGTTTAATACTCATTTAGAACAGTTCCAGTCACTTTGCATTTCCTAGAAAATAATATCTCTAGCCTTTTTTCTTGTTAGTGGAGTTTAGAAGCATAATTTAAATTTATTTTAGGGACACCTGGGTGGCTCAGTCAGTAAAGCCTCCAATTGTTGATTTTGGCTCATGTCATGATCTTGGGGTCCTGAGATCGAGTTCCAAATCAGGCTCCATGCTCAGTGTGGGGTCTGCTTGTCTCTCTCATTCCCCCTTTTCCCCTCCTTCCATTCATGCTCTCTCTCTCTCTCTCTCAATCTCTTTCTAAAAAAATAAATAAATAAATAAAAATTTTAAAATAATAAATAAATTTATTTTAGTGTGATTTTAGTCAACTAGTAAATGTTTATTAAGCACATTACTAAATACAGAATGTCAGTCAGTAACCAATTCAAGGGAGTATATGATTAAGTGGCAAACTGTGGGGCCTGGACTATACTTTGAGAACAATCATGTTTCTGAAATACAAGAAGACTCTCCTGATTAGAAACGAGAAGGTGCTCCTTAAAGAAAGATGGACAATAAGTTCAAGTTGGTTGTATGTAGAAATCATAAAGGACTCTTAAAGCCTGGACATGATCATATGTATACAAGAATAATCATAAAATGAATGTTTTTATTAAAAAAAATCCTGAGAAATAAAAGTCATTAGCTTAATACATTTTGAAATAAAGTATACATATTTATGAATTCCAGAATAAAACCAGTAAAACCCCCTTTTTTTTTTTTTAAAGGACCAGGCCTCAGAGTAGATGCAGGACAAAGAGACTAAGATTTTTGAGATTTTGAAGAGAAAAGTGGGATTTAAGAAAAATTAGTCTAACAAAATACCTAGTCTGAGCTGTAAGGAGAAGAAAATAAGAACAGGTAAGCAGCTAGATGCTTTCCAGCTATCTAAGTCTGTGATACTGAAGGCAGTGTAATCTTACAGTTGATGAGCTCTGGGAGCAGACAGATGTTGGTTTAAATCCTAGCTCTGCCACTGTTTGCGTTTGGGCAAGACATTTGATTACTCTAAGACTCAATTTTCTCAACTGTAAAACGGGGATGATAATCCACCTCAAGGAATTGTCATGAAAATTAGATAATATGATATCTAAGAAGCATCTGGCACATAGAAAACGCTCAGTTTTCTTGTAGCTGTCGTGATCATCTTGACAATTAAGAAGGATAGCAATGGAAATGGAAAGAGAAGGGACAGGGGTCATTTTGAATGCAGTGTGATGAGGACACGGTAAAGCACTCCAGACTTTCTGACCACAGCTGAATTATTTAGGAAGTTGGTGGAGCCTAAAACCTGGCTCCATCTAGACCTTCACTCCAAATCATCAGCACCAATCAGTTCTATCCACATAAGGCAAAATATAGTGAGGACCATACTCAGAAGACTTTGGATTTAACAGCATTGTCCAATAGAACTTTCTACAGTGAAAGGAATACTTTTTTTTCTTTTTTTTTCTTTTTTCTTTTTTTTAGAAATAGTCTTTATCTAAACTGTCCAATATGGTAGACACTAGCCACACTAGCCACATGTGGCTATCGAGCCCTGGAAGTGTGGCTAGTGCAACTGAGAAACTTATTTTTTAATTTTAATTTCATCTGATTTGATTAACAAATCTAATTGTAATTCTATTTAAATGGCCACATGTGGCTAGTGGCTACCTCCCTAGGCACTAACATACCTACTATCACATCGCACATGGTTAGTATTCAGGATTTAAGGAATCCTGAAGTGCAGGGACACTGGGTATCATTGGCTAGTGGCTATGAGTACAGAAGATAGGTTCGAAGGAGCTTTTCAAAAGTAGGAGTAGATCAGAGCCTTTCAAAAGTAGGAGTAGATCAGAACAAAAGTAGATCAGAAAAGGAGTATGATCATCTCGGGACTAGAAATTTCAACTCCTCATTTTACAATTCAAAGGTAACTACTGAATATGCCCACATTACCCAATAGTTTACCTACATTTGAAGGATAGGTAGAGGAAAGGAACTGAGGTAGGTGATAAGAAACTATATGGGAGACTGTGAAGACAAAAGACCACCTTCCAATCAGAAGACATTTGGGTCCGTCCGCTCGTCTCAGTCTCTGTGTACAAATAGCGCTAATGGTGAAGGAAAGGGGAAGTAGTTTGATTCCACTTCTTCTTTTTCCCTTCCCTATCTATTCTTCTACTTCACCTCCAAATTTAACACTTTGACTCATTGCTTCCCTCTCCTATCACCTTCCACAGTGGTGATAACACAGAGAGAAACATAGGCATTCTGGGAAACTTCTTTTGTCTTTCGTAAGCAGAAGAAGCAGAACTGGACAGATAGAGAAATTGAACTATGGTTGGCAGTTGACACAAAGGCTTCAGCTGATGTTTGGGGATGAGCCCTGAAGCCAGAATTGGCCCTGCAGAGTTGTCCTGAATTGAGGCAGAGAGGCTGGTCCTCTGAATTCCCTCTGGCCCTAACATCAAGTAAGTCACTGAACACAGGCTGTCCCTAGGAAGGAGTGATGGACTCGGACAAGGCAGCTGCCTTGGGCAGAGGACATGCCCAGAGAAAGAGGGAATTCCTGGAGAAGAAATTGGCTGTTTGTCTCAGTAACCAACGCTCCCACCCCCCAAGAGACAGAATGAGACCATAGGGTGGGCTGGGGTGGGGGTCCATCCAGGAAGTGCACCACGGTAGTTGCTGAGGGTCATCCCTGGTTTTGCCATCAGCAAGGGAACATGAATAATCCACTGAGCTTTCTTAAGCTCTCATTTCCTTATCTGAATGCAAAGGAAGACGCAGAGCCGAGCTCTAACTGATATATTTGGCACTCTGGCTTTTTATTTTAAGATTTATTCTGATTTTCTATTTTATTTACAAATTTGCAGTTTTTAAAATGATATTTTCAAGGCAGGGCAGAGAGGGGAGATTTATATGGAAATTTTTCTGATTTTCATAGAAACAGATGGTTCTATCAATATACTGCTTCATTTAAAATAACCTCAAAGTCAGTACTTAGTTTCCATAAACTGAGGATTTCTGACTTTCTTTCATCACTCTGCGTCTTCACAAGGTATCTGAGTTTCACTCGGCTACCTAGCTTTGTCACTGTACTGTGGAATCCACCAATTCATCTTTAAACAGTGCATGCACATGCACACATGTACACACAAAGACCAACTTTCACCAACAAATCTAAAAAGGACTTATGGATACAATCTTATCAATGCCACTGCGATTGGGTAGGACTGCTTTTAAACCGTCCCATCCCATCCCATCCATGCCTCCAAGGAGCTCTTTAAGATTGTGCTCTATCCTTTATTTAGTGATCAACAGTCCTCACAGCAAGGAAGTTCTTTTTGATATCTAACCCAAATCTCTTCTACTGCAATTTCAAACCATTTCCTTTTCCATTCTTACTGAGTTAGGAAAAGAGCTGGTAATCATTGTCACCTGCTTCTTATAATTTTCATATGTTTAACTTCATTAGAATTTATTTATACCCAAACATTCTCCCCATATGACATTTTATCCCACTTAGCTAATGTCTGCTTTTTTAACTCTTAAGAAAAATCATTTAGTCTTTTTTAGTGTATTTTCTAGCTGCTTTATATATTCCATAAACTATGGAAACTAAATTTAATGAGTCTTTAAAACACCATGAATGATGAAGTCTTTGTTATTTGGGGGGTTTGGCATTGTTACAATCTAACCTGGGTTAGCTTTCACATTGCCTTACACTATCCCTACATTAAAAATGTATATCAGATTGTTTAACCTCAAGGAAGAAGCAATTTTCCCACAAGACCTATTTATAAAGTAGGATAGTATCTTCCCTTATATGGGAAGCTAACGTAAACTATTAATGACATGTATCAGGTGCAAAATGTTCTCAGTGCTCTTTCCAAATCATGTTTAAAATAACAAGACTTGTTTTGTCTATTAGAATTTAGTTCTGAAAGATAAACATTTCTAAGTAACATTTTTAGTTCAACAATCAATACTGAGGAAGTAACTGTTTTCTCTGAATGCAGTCTTCATGACATCGTCGGCTACTGTGGATCTCTTAACATTGTTCCTTGCATGCCGCAGTCCGGTACATGTAACATCTTTCCTGATGTCTACAGAATCAGAAAGAACAATGTACAGAACTGCTTAACAGATTTTTCTTTTACCATATGAAGTTAAAAAAGGATTACTCGGGATCCCTGGGTGGCGCAGCGGTTTGGCGCCTGCCTTTGGCCCAGGGCGCGATCCTGGAGACCCGGGATCGAATCCCACATCGGGCTCCCGGTGCATGGAGCCTGCTTCTCCCTCTGCCTGTGTCTCTGCCTCTCTCTCTCTCTCTCTCTCTGTGACTATCATAAAAAAAAAAAAAAAAAAAAAAAGGATTACTCACACAAAGGCCAAACAAATCTCAAAGTTTATATATATATATATATATTGGTTCTTTTTAAGATTTTATTTATTCATGAGAGACACAGAGAGAGAGAGAGGCAGAGACACAGGCAGAGGGAGAAGCAGGCTCCATTCAGGGAGCCCGATGTGAGACTTGATCCCGGGACTCCAGGATCACGCCCTGAGCCGATGGCAGACACTTAACTGCTGAGCCACCCAGGTGTCCCCAAAGCTTATAGTTCTTTAAAATATTTATATTTCAAAGAACATATGAAGAAAGTATAAACAAATTATAATTTACTTTCTACCTGATATATCAAATGTAGAGACTGGAGAAACATTTGCAGTGGTTTTCAGATTTTATATGAAGTATAAATTGTACAGTCACATAGAAAGTAAGTATATCATATATACTTGGGTTTTAGATACAGCCTCCTTTTTTTTTAAAGATTTTATTTATTCATGACAGACAAAGAGGGAGAGGGAGAGAGAGAGAGAGAGAGAGAGAGAGGCAGAGACACAGGCAGAGGGAGAAGCAGGCTCCATGCAGGGAGCCCCACACGGGACTCCATCCCGGGACCCCAGGACCACGCCCTGGGCCAAAGGCAGACGCTGAACCACTGAGCCACTCAGGGATCCCCTACAGCCCCCTTTTATACATATCTGCTTGGTAACTTTATCACCTCTTTCTAAAAGCTGGCTACCAACAAATGCATGTCAACCTGAGGATCTCATGACAGTGTAATTCAGGTAACCTCTGGTCAATAGGTATGGTAACTAGCACCTCTGTCTCTAGAATTCATATGGCCTGACCTTCTCCCAATTCTGACTGATGAGCACTGGGCTGACACATCTGATGCTGCTGTTAGAAGTATTCCACATATGCCCTACTCCATATACTGGCTGAAAAGGGCAGCTAAACGGTTATGCAAAATCCCTTTGCACAAAAATATCATCCCCATTTCCAACCAGTTGTACACTCCTGATATGTGAAGAATGCTTTATACTATGGCGGTAGGTGTTTATATGCATTAACTGATTTAATTATATGAAAAACTTTTGATGTAAGTACTATTGTCACTCTTCTACATCTTAGAAAATTAATTTCAGAGAGCCACACAACTGGTAAGGGGCAGACACAGAATTTAAATAGGTATTTCTGACTCCAGTGTACAAGTGTCTCCCATAATTCTCTGAATATCTCCCCACCACCATGTTTAGGGAGGATAGTTTGGTGGTTCAGATTAAGGACTGCAGAGTTAAACTGTCTTGGTTCAAAACCACTTCTCAGTTCATGCCCTACTTAGCATTTCTAAGCTTCAGTTCATTTATAAAATGGATCTAATGATAGTATATTACTCAGAGAGTTGATAGGACTATATGCACTAATAAATGTAAAGTGTTTAGCATAATGCGTGCCATGTAGTAAATGCCATTAAATTAGCTATTATTATTATTATTATTATTATTATTATTATTTTCTTTTTATCATGCAACAAAAAGATGCTACTGAAAAGCGAATGAAAAAAAAATGAAAAGCAAATGAAATACAGGGAGGAAGAGGGATAGTAATACATTAATTCAATATTCCAATGTACAGTCTCAAAATTGGTAACTAGTCACTCAGGAGATCACAAGGAAATGGAAACACTGAGCAAATGTGTTTGACTATTGGACAAGGGAGATGGAAAAGTGCTACCGTGGACAATGACTGCAGCGCAAAGCACACCAGAAGCCTAGGGAAGGTTGAATCGACAAGAAGAAAGCACACAGGTTCTGCTTTAAATTTTTGCTGGAAGTCAGTTCTGCTTGTATTTTATAGTGTGCTGTTGTTGGCAGATTTGTAGCATCATTTTGGTCCACTCTGTTTTATTTTTTTTATTTTTTTTTAATTATTTATTTATTTATTTATGATAGTCACAGAGAGAGAGAGTGAGAGAGGCAGAGACACAGGCAGAGGGAGAAGCAGGCTCCATGCACCGGGAGCCCGATGTGGGACTCGATCCCGGGTCTCCAGGATCGCGCCCTGGGCCAAAGGCAGGCGCCAAACCGCTGCGCCACCCAGGGATCCCGGTCCACTCTGTTTTAGATATAACAATTGTCTTATGTTGACTCACTAGTCTCCCAGAATGCCTATTTAGTTAAAAAAAAAAAAAAATCCTCTTTAACTCCAGCATGCTAACAGAATTTTGAACATCACCATTTATTTGTATTTAACATTAAATATGTGGGGGAAATAATTATAAGACTACTTGGAGCTATAAATGAGACCTCTATTAAATCTAGGCCTTAAATACTTACTAGTTCGTAATTTGGGTCAAGATCTGGTGTCTAATAAAGTCTGTACTATGTTTGACAGCATTCCAGATATCCTTTATTCTTCTTGATTTGCCTTTCGACTTCTTTATTTAACATTCTACTTCTTTGTCAGTGAGTGCCTCAGAGGACAGTATTCCGCCTAAGTAGCAGACTTCATGGCAGCTTTCAACTCTGTACTATGCCTGCTACTAAGATCTTAGAACACTCGAATCATCTTGTCACATTTTTAAAATTAAAGTGTTGGTAGCATGATCAAAGGCTGGGATACCACTGAGAACTCTACCCAGGATTGAATCTGACTCCGACTCTCTGTACATACTAGTCACAAACATATAACAAATTTTATCAGTTTGCCATTCACCTCTATGCCAGGAATTGTATTATGCAGAGGAAAGGGTCATGAAAGTTACTATTTATTTATTTATCTGAGTAAAGATGAATTCATTTATACCTTCACTCCTCTGATTATTACCCAGAGAAATTCAGATTTCCCACTACCAGTCCAAACAACCAACTACTATATCAGAACACTAGGAACCTGCATGCCTACTTCACAGCACAAGGCCGACCGGAGTATACCATGTTATCATAAATGCTTGGTGAATTCTAAAAGGCGTCTAATATTCACCCCTTTGCATCCTTCATATAAGGTAAAATAAAACCTAATACTGAGTATGCTATAATTACACGTGTGTTTGTTAATTTATTAAAGATATAATATTAATTTAATCCAATTTTTTGAGTTTATAGTAAGCCCCACTCAGTGGTTATCATTGTGCTAGCACTTTGGTAGATAACAAAGAAATAAAAATTAAGATATTCCAAGTGTGTATGGCTATCACCATTTACAAAGTATTGACAGTGAAAAAGTTTCATTTGTCATACATAATAATCCTGTGTGCTAGTTTGAGTAGGATCAATGTTATTTTCCTCATTTTGGAGATTAAAAATCAAAACCGACTAACCAAGGGGGGAAATGTTGCAATAATTTGCCTAGAATCTTAATAAGTTGTAGAGCTGAGACCCAAACTTTGGTCTTCTGTCTCAAAAAATAACATATTTTGGGATCTCTGGGTGGCGCAGCGGTTTGGCGCCTGCCTTTGGCCCAGGGCGTGATCCTGGAGACCCGGGATCGAATCCCACGTCGGACTCCCGGTGCATGGAGCCTGCTTCTCCCTCTGCCTGTGTCTCTGCCTCTCTCTCTCTCTCTCTCTCTCTCTGTGACTATCATAAATAAAAATTTAAAAAAAAAACATATTTTCTGCTCTAAATTGACCTATAGGCTCATCACTGTGGTAAGAGGTTCACAGAAATGTTCTTTAAAACCTCTTGAAACAAGACAGACAGTAAATAGAACATAGTTGCCTGAATGAAAAGATAAGACAACAGACTTTCATCAAATTAGTAAGAAAAATCCTCGTGGCTTCTTTTGGTGGGAAAGGAACACTTTCCTAAGAGTTGGACTTTTCATGGGTTCAAGAGCTTCATGTGTCCCTAACATGTGTAGAGGCAGATGAGGAAAAGCCTGGATTCCACATGTGGCCAGCACAGATGAAATCATAGCATTTAGGCATCGCCTTCTGGATAGGAGACACTGACCAGGCTGCCATGCCAGGGGGGTAGAAGGCACATATTGGAGAGTAAGGTAGTAGTGGTAGACAAAGCAGAAGAGATGAAAAGGTTTCGGGAGCTTTATGTCAGGCAAGAAGTTTGGCCCAGATCCAGCAAATCACACTGAATTGGAATAAAGGAAAAGATAACCCAGCAACATGGTGTCAGATGTATTAGAAGAGCCAACAACATAAGGTAGGCACAGTGAAGCTTCACATTAGGGATAACACTGAGTCATTGATAAAGAACCCAAAGACTGTTTGGTACATGGTGATCCGTATGTGCTGAGTGCAAAAAACAAAGACAAACGTGATCCCAATGATTGTAGTTATTTGTATCAATGATGGTACAATTGACTAAATAGGAAAGTTAGTTTGTAGAGCTTTTTTTTTTTTGTAGAGCTACTTTTGAGTGTATTTGGGAGCAGAGGGAAGTGCACTGATAATGTTTGTAAAATGGCTTTCCTTTTACTGAAAACAGGCTATCTCTTGTTTCCAACAGTTTCTTTGAATTGAAGATGGAGGAATGATTGAGCCATGATTAATTTGAATTTTTACAAGACATTGTACTCCCTACTCTATCCTTAAGAGACAACCCTGAGGCATATTTTGAAAGTTTTAAAATTTGCAAATGACAATGGTTTCAAGAACATAGGGACCTGACCAAGTACCCAGAGGCTCTGGATGGAACTATATATTTAAGGATTTCTTCTTGCAGAAGAAAGAAGGAAATAAAGTCACCACGGATACAGGGACTAATATGCACAAGCATGATATATGCAGGCCATCAGAATTTGTCTTCCTTTCCACAGCCCTAGGGAGCCCTTATCATCACCATCAAAAGGATGTTAATGGTGTGGAAATGGAACCTCAAAGAGGCTGAGTAAAGTCAGTGTGGATGGCAGAGTGTGGATTCAAACCTCAGTCCTCTGCTTTATTTATTTATTTTTAATTTTTTTTTTTTTTGTATTTGGAAAAGAGTATGGTTCTTCCTTAAATACATGATGAAAAAAGGAAAAGGACCTGCTATAGAGAGTCCTTGTAAAAGAGAAAAGGAAGAAAACGTATAAGATAGACCACTGTCTCTGAAGAGCAAAATCATATGTAGAAAATGGGAGTAATTTTAAGGTAAAATAATAAAATATAAGCTGGATGCATTTACACTGAAAGGATATAAGAGAAAGATGCATTCAGTTGTGTAACATTGTTTTTAATCTCTTATGTGTTGACACAGAATCTAAAAATGATCTCATATCCTGTGATAACATTTAGAGTACTTCCTGAGGTTAAAAAAAAGATGAAAATAAGTGATAAAATGTCTTAATCTGAAATTTTAGTATTTTCCATATTATTTGGAAATTGGGGACGATTTTTTCTGTGTCTGAGTGTCAGATGCCATAGTCTGCCTCTCTACCTCAGCAGACGTGGTCTTTGCCAGCACTTACATGAGGGCAGGGCCATCATCAACTCTAAGCTTTGTCAGGAAATTCAAAGACAGAAACTCAGGGATCTGTCCACACAAATGAGCATGCTTGACCCGCACAATGCTGATGTGGGAAGGAGTTAGGGATAGTTGGGGCTAGGCAAGGAAAGATAAGGGAAAGGCCCAGAGTTGGACTCCCATAAATCTGTGGGCTCCCATAAACCCCAAGGACACCAAATGGTCCAGAATCAGGCTCCTATCCAACCCAACCCAAGGGTTTCCAACAACCCAAGGCTGTTTCCAACCCAAGGAAACAGAGATAAGACAATAAAAACAGAGAAGAAAGTAAACTAGGCTCCTAGCTCTGAGGTGTTAGGGAGTATCTCCCCTTAGTGGTTACCAGACAATCCTAGAGATGAGATTCACCAGACCCCCCAACCAGCCATTTTTCAATCACTTGAGGCAACACAGAGCAATCTCAAGGCCTTGGGGTCCCTGGTTAGGTTCCAATAAAAGGCCAGTCAAAAAAGCCCTAGTGGCAACCCTGTCAGAACCCCTCTCACTCCTGAGAGCTTTCTCCGTACCTTTGCTTAATGAACTTCTATCGCTTTACTGACTTTCCTGTGTCCCCAAGATTCATTCTTCGACTCCGTGAGACAAGAACCAAGCTCTCCTGTATCAGCGCCATGGAAGATAAAATGGTTCTTTGCAATGGATGAATCACAACATCACCACAACATGGTGGTAGGAAGCTTACCACCAAAGAGCCTGACTCTTCTCCAACTTGCAATTCTAAAGTAATCTCAGAAGCACAAAAGATTTCAGTGAATGTGGGAATTAGGAGAAGAAATCCTTTCCGATAAATTCCCTCACTGGAACTTCACTTGATTTCAGCAGCCCTCCACCTTGGCCATGCATCCGAATCACCTGTTAAACCTTATTAAAAAAAAAAAAAAACCTTGCTGAATCAGAAACTCTGAAAGTCCAGTCCGGCCTTCTTTGCTTGGGTGGTAGGGAAGAGCACCCCAAGTGATTCTAATACACAAGCAAGATTGAGAATTCTGATATAAGCGATACGTAAATGGTTTGTGGTTGAGCTTTCTCCAAAAAGAATTAGTTAGGATATTGCCCTACAAACTTAAAAAAAAAAAAAAAAAAAGTGCCCCCTGATAAGGAGAACTGACCACTAAGAAGGGTTACCTCGGTTTCCTTGCTCCACGAAACAGCTGTAGCTCCACATTGTGCACACCTCCGGGCTATTCCCCTTTCAGCAGCTGCAGTAAATTCCAAGCATATTTCCACTGCAAACCAACCCAACCTTTGAATCTAAATCCCTCCAAGTCTCTCCTAAAGTTTAACTGTAAAAGCTCACTTTGGTTTAACTTTCCATTTGCCTTATATTAGTCAGCTGGTATGGTTTAAACATTTGTAGATAGAAAAGTTCAGATAGGATCCATATTTTATTGCAGTCAGACGTTAACTGGGTTGCTCATGCTATCAAGTATTTGACCACTGTGGACAGTTGAAAGTAATTGCTGTCGGTAGATCTTGGCTTCTTTTCCTTTGAAAAATGACCGGGGCACATAGTCAATATTTTTTGGGACTCTACTGTTGCTGGACACTGTGATATGCACTGGTGATACAATAACACCCTTCATTTGTTCATATTCTTTTTTTATTTTTAAAGATTTTATTCATTTATTCATGAGAGACACACAGAGAGAGAGAAGCACAGACACAGGCAGAGGAAGAAGCAGGCTCCATGCAGGGAGCTCGACATGGGACTCGATCCCAGGTCTCCAGGATCGGGCCCTGGGCTGAAAACGGCGCTAAATCGCTGAGCCACCCAGGGCTGCCCAATCTGCTCATCTTCTAACAGGAAAGCATTCATTTGACAAATGTTTATTGAATGGGAGCAAAGTTGAATAGGATGAAATCTCTGCCTTCTGGGACACCATGGTCTACCTGAAGAGGCAGACATAGGCAAAAACTTTCCCTATGATGCATTTCATGTCATGATAGAAGTAGTTACAAAGTGGTGTGTGATCCCAAAGGAAATGCAAACTATATGGGGGAAATTAGTACAGGTCTTTCAGAGAAAGTCACATCTAAACTGGAAGAATGTATGGAATTTTCCAAGCAGAGAAGAGGAAGAAGAGGATTCCAAACAAAAAGAGCATGTGCAGTTCTCAGAAACAATACCATGGCACATTCAAGAAAGAATGAAAACTTCATGAAATATTTAGCACAAGACTCACAGACTTGCTCTCCGTCACCACCCTTGACACCACTCTTGATACCTCACCAGACTTGTAGCTATCTGTCCTCTTACCTGGCCTCTAGGCAGTTCACTGCCAATCACCATACAAAAGGGCAGAGTGAGAGAGAATTTGCTCTCTGCCTGCCTGTCTTCCCACTAGAACCTCAGGTCTTCCCTTGGGCTCTGATTGAACTTCCCCCTTCAGCTCTCACAGGTTCTTAGGTCTTGAGATGTGAACTGGGACAACACCATCAATTCTCCTGGGTCTCCAGCTTGCTCTGCTGATCTTGGACTTAGCCTCCAGAACTGTGTAAGCCAGTTTCTTATAATAAATGTATATATACATATACGCATGTGTGTGCCTGTCCTATTGATTGTATTTCTGTACCAGACCCAGAGTAGTAATACAGTAAGCAATCAATAAACAAAACGGATGAGTGAAAAATGCTATGTACAGCTAAAATAGGGCAGGGGAATTAGAATATGAAGCTGAAGAGAGATCAATAATAAGAGTTAAATACCTTCTACCTTAATTATATGCAGAATTCTCTGTCAAACACTTTAAATGGACCGTCTCATTTAATCCTCCTAACCCTGTGGGGTGAGTACTTTTATTATTGTCATTCTACAGAGAAAGTCACTGAAGCTCAGAGAAATTAGGTAACTTTCTAAAGTCACATTATAAATGCTTTGTTTTCATTCATTTCCCAAATAGAAATATCTTTTTCATTATTTCTGTTCATTCAAATCAATCAATTAAGCAACAAGAATATACTGAGCTTGCTACCATGTGCCCTAGGTGATTTCCTCTAAGAAAATGAAGCCCCTGATGGTGAACACAGGCATCTTCCTGGCTTCAAGAAACATTAGGTCAAAAACATTCCAAACACATGATGCCTTTGGATAACCATTCCATTCTTTGGTTCTGTAACAAGTTATTAGCAATTGAAAAAAGTAATTATAAAAGCAAAGTAACTACTAATTACAAGCAACTGTAAATAAGAAAAACAGAGTTCAATGAAGCATTTTAAACCATGTGTTCCAGTTCAGAATGTGGAGTCCAGGTCATTAGTAATGTGGGAATTGTGTTTTACACCAAAAACTAAAAAAATCTGTCCCTGGTAGACTTAATTTAATATATATATATATATATTTTCCCCTTTACATCAACAATTTGGCTAACTTTTCCTATAAAAAGCCACGTAGTAAATATTTTAGGCTTTTAGGTTATATAATCTCTGTCACAACTGTTCAGCTCTGCTCCTGTGGCATGAAAATAGCCATAGATGGTAAGTAAATGAATGGATGTGCTGGGATCCAATAAAACTGTTTCCATAAACAGCTGGTGGGCTGGATTTGGCCTGAGGGTTGTGGTTGCCCAACCTCTGATCCAGAATCTTAGGTATCATATTCCCAGATTAGAGAACATAAGCAGAGAAAGATAATCTAGTTGCTCTGATGCAAATTACTTTTTGATCAAGTCTCACCTGGTGAATACCAGTACTTATAAAGGATAGGTAGAGAAAGGTCGATGGTAGCCCTAATTATAAGACTGGGTCCTGACTGAAATCTGTCATAAATAAACTACTGCAAAAGAACATATGTCATTACAGAATCGGAGCAGTTACCACTTTAAGACAGGAATTCACCATTTTGCTTATCACCATCCTTCATCAGCAGACTCTTAAACATTATTGTTTCCCTCACATAAATTCCATTTTGCTACAGATATCTACCTGCCCTAAACAAAGCAGATCTGTTACTTCCTCGACAATTATGGTGACTAGTAAGCTGAGGCATAGATACCATTAGATAAAACCACCTGCTAATTACTTTGTAGGTTATTTCTGATTATTTACCCAATTCCTAACCAAAATAATCCTTTCAATGGGAAATTTTCACAGTCAAAAATCTCAAACTCATTGATCCGAATTGAGTTTCAAATCATAATAAATGGCTTTGGGAGATCTACAGTGCAAATCTGTGAGATTTTCCCAGTACCAATTTCTTTCTTTTAAGATCTTATTTATTTATTCATGAGAGACAGAGACATAGGCAGAGGGAGAAACAGGCTCAATGTGGGGAGCCCAATGTGGGACTTGATCCCAGGACCCCAGGATCACAGCCTGAACCAAAGGCAGATGCTCAACCCCTAAGACACCCCAGTGCCCTCCCAGTAGCAATTTCTGAGAACTGACCTCCACCTGCCTACCTGATTCCCATGGTGCTATATAATCCCACCCAAGTCACCATTAAATGGTTTTGTTTTACTTTGCTAGGGCTGCTGTGACAAAGCAGCACAAAATGTATGGCTTAAATGACAGAAATGTATTGTCTTATAATTCTGGGGCCTAAAAATTTAAGATAAATGTTATCAGCAGGGTTGGTTCCTCCTGAGGCTGTGAGGGAGAATCTTTTGCGTGCCTCTCTCTCTCAGTGGTTTGCTGGCAATCTTTGGCATTCCTTGGCTTACAGACACCTCACTCCATCTCTGTTTTCATGTTCATCTAGTACTCTCCCCATGTGCCCATTTTCTTCTGTATCCACATCTCCCCTTTTTATAAGGACACAAGTCCTATTGGATTAAGATCCATCCTGATGGCCTCATCTTACCTTGATTATCTGCAAAGTCCTTATTTCCACATTCACAAGTACTGGGGATAAGGACTTCAACATCTTTTGAGTGGGCACAATTCAACCCATAACAGGTCCCAACATCTCCCAAGCTGGACCAACAAGAGTCCTTTCTGGGGATTTTCAGAAATAGAATTCAGACAGTCCAGGCAGCTGAAGGGGTCATTTGTAAAACCCAAGAGCAATTGGCAAATATGTTTTCTACCACACAGAAAAATATCAGCTGCAGCAAGAGATAATAAAACTAACATGCACAAGGGGTGCCTGCGTGGCTCAGTTGGTTAAGCAGGCAATTCTTGATTTAGTCTCAGGTCATGGCCTCAGGGTTGTGAGAGGGAGCCCCATGTCCTGCTCTGAGCTGGATGCAGAGCCTGCTTAAGATTCTTTCTCTCCCTCTCCCTCTGCCCCTCCCCACCCCACCCCCCTCTCTCTCACATGTATGCTCTCTCTTTCTAAAAACAAAACAAAACACAACCAACCAACCAAAAAAAAAAAAAAACCTAACCTGCACAGGAAATGGAAAACATGGAGTTGTCATACTCTTTAAATCCCTAGGGCCAGCTGTGTCTATGGTTCAACCTCAAATCCTTCTACCTGGATATCTATATAGGTTCTGGGGATGCAGATTCTTGTTCTCAATTTGGAACTTTTATATTTCATGTGACAATATATTTTAATAGAGCTCCAGGCTTCAATATTAAGGATTTTCATCCTAGGATTTATGTGTATCTGGACATACCTGGAGAACTTGTAGGGCAGAAATTCTAGAGGATTATTTATTTGAGAAGTGAGAAGTCTTCAGGAAAAGAATTCATCCCAAGGGCAGAGAAAATCAAAGACCAATCAGATAGTAGTGTTCACTAACACTTTTCCTTCAGGACAGCCCCAGAGAGTCCTGAATACGGTGAAGGGTAAAAACTAAAAAGAAGAGACATTTCATTAACTGAAATCTCTACAGGTCATTGAGATACTATCAACCTCATTATCGTTGTTGGTGGCTTTGGCAATAACAGGACAACACAGCCATCAGCTATCCTCATTGGACATCAACATTGAACAACCAAAACAGGATAACATGATATGAGTAGGGGTGACATAATTGCCACTTTTGGTGTCGTTATCACAGTGAGCCCTGAGGAGAGGGAATGGAGTACCCCACATGGTAGTCAGGAGGACTAGTTCCCAGTTACATGTGAAAACATTTCCTAGGGATCCCAAGGACTATTTAAAGAAATATAGGAGGACTAGAATTCTCCAAAGAATAAAGGAAAAAAATCCCAGAGCATTCTTGCTTTCTGATTGTTATTTTCATATCACTCTCGTCCCCTGGGTTGGTTTAACCCAGGCGACAAGAGTTGATGGGGGAAAAAAAATGCATATTTTTATAAGAAATATTTTTTTAATATTTTCAACTAATCTAGAGCATTTATGCCCTTACAAGTTCCTTATATTTTTTGATTATATAGTAAAATCATTTTGGTATCTAATTATAAAAAAAAATCACATCGCTTCTCAGCCTTTTGGCTAAGATCAAGTGTAAAAAAAAAGTCACAACAATATGTGTTAATATTTCTTCGAATGGTACCATAGATTTAAAAGGTAAGATCTAGACATCAGAAAATCTGTAATAGCAAGTTTTGACCTTTTGATGGTTTTCATTACAAAAGACTACAAAAGAATGCTTTTAAAAATTATAATCAAAAAAAAAAAAAAAAAAAAAAAAAAAAAAAAAAAAATTATAATCAAAACATGAGTCATAAACTCAATAAATATTTAGGTTTTAATAAAATATTCTTTCAATTAAAAATGTCACTTTAAACCATACAATAAAATGTCATATAACTAAAACTCATCATTTTAATTCCCCTTAAAATTGCACTTACATTAGTAAACAACATAGTTTTTTTTTATTTTACACGTTTATTTTTTATACATGTATAAAATCTATAATATTTTATTAACATTTCAGGTTGAATATGAGATCTTGTTAACACATTATACTGGAGTTTTATTGTTATAAGAATTGAAGGAACCTTCAAAAGCTATCTGGTTTAGGACTTAACCTCCAATATAGAGTCATTAAGTTTTAATTTCCCAAGTGTATTTGCAAAATACAAGTGCCATTATTTTTTTTAAAAAAACACGTGTTTTGTGTTGTTTTGATTTATTCAATAAGAGGAATAATTTCCAGGGTCAACTAAATTTGGAAAAGTCTTGTTTAATCCTAAACAGACTTCAAAGCTGATCTTCAGATAATCTATTCTTCTGAAATATAATTTATTCTATTTGCCCGAATTTCTAGCTGCAGAAGGTTTATGTAGGGAATGGGTTAACATTTGGAAGAAAGTAACATTCCTTGTCTGGAAAAACCACATACCAGATGTAGGGCCAAGGATGTCCCTATAAAGCAGAGTAAACATCTCCCGCAGCTCTTTCTTTCTGAACTACCAAGAGATCGGTAAGCAGGTGCAGCAGGTACTGCCAATACAGAAGACCTATTCCCATCCCTGCACATAAGCCTCAGGCTCTTTCCTAACTTTGTTTCAGAGATTGAATTTAAAATCATAGCAATCAATAAAATTATGTTTATCAACTTGAAACTATGCCATAGACTATAGTACTGTTATTATTTTGGGTTATAAATTATTCAGGAAAGAATTCCTGGAACCTGTGGGATTTTTTAAAATAATAGTTAAAATACACTGGGGCAAAAGAAAAGAAAGAATAGAAAAAAGAAAAGAAAAGATATCTTTATTTAAATTACAAAGTGGATCATTACAATGATCTTTGAACAACCAAAGGGCTATTTGTGGGGCAGGTAAACACATTAGAGAAAAACCTATTTGTGTTTCTTGCCATAGGAACTTGATGTTTGGAAAGTTAAATATATATTTTCTCAAACGTCTTACTCATTTTCATACTTCATAAGGGTGACTTCTGTACATAACAACACTTGTCAGTTGATTATCAAGAACTGCTTACATGAAACCACTATGTAAAAATGTGGTTAGAAATTATCAAAAAGACATGAAAAAAAAACCTTCCTATTTTTCAGTTGTATAGAAAGAAAGTGTGATTAATTAATAAAATAATGTGTCTTAAAATGACCAGTTGAGACAACTAAGTTCAGTTGTTGTTCATCAGTGGTTGTTGGAGACTATATTATATTTTTAAATAAAGATCTTCTAAAATCAGATATTTTATTACATGAAGTGTTGAACCTTTGGTATTGTATGTCATAATTTAAAATTGCCTTCTAATTTCTGTAGCCCTCTATCTAGAAGAGTAGGAGGGACAGATCAACTAGAAGGAAAGAGTAGAGACTGATCAATTGGAAGAGGCAAACTGAAAAAATAGGAATTTCAGAGAGAAATTTTAAGCAGATTTTTTAAAAGAAGGAAGGCTTCTAGAAAGAAGGGAATAGAAAACGAGAGAGAAAAAGAAAGATCAGAGAATAAAAGTAAAGAGATTAAAAATAGATTTTTATCAAACATATGTTGCCTTAACTCTTTTTACTTCCAAAAAAAAAAAAGCAAAAGAAACTATTTTGAAGAAAAAGTTGGCTACATTATGTAAAACCAAACTGTAACCCCTCAAGAATTATAGAACTGAAACTTTTCTGTCACCAAAGTAACCCTTCTGCTTCACAGTAATATGCCCTGTGCAGCGTTTCTGGAACATGGTGATCACTCTATCTGCTATCTGATCTGCTATGTGATCCCATGGCTTACTTCCTGCTTCTTCCATCATGTCATGACCCATGTCCACAGGGGAATGTACTAGACATGATGGTCTCCCAGTACTGGAAATAAAGCCTCGGGAGTAGAAGATTCCAGGTCTAGAGGTAGCATAGATAGAAAATGGGAGTTTGGCAGCCATCAGTGCAATAACTAATCAGTGGTGGATGCTAAAGCCCCGGTCTCAAAGTAACACTCCACAGACAAATTACAATTAAAAAGGAGAAAGTTCAGGTCCCTGGGTGGCTTAGTCAATTAAGTGTCTGCCTTTGGCTCAGGTCATAATCCCAGGGTCCTGGGATTGAGTCCTGTGTGGGGCTCCAGGCTCAGCAGGGAGCCTGCTTCTCTCTGTCCCTCTGCCTGCCACACCCCCTGCTTGTGCTTGTGTTTGTTCTGTCAAACAAATAAAATCTTTTAAAAAGGAGAAAGTACATCTTTACTAAGGAGAAATCCGGCAGTAGCTGTGTAAATTGAATAATCAAATGAAGCGTCTCCAACAGTGGAGCAACATGATTTTCACCTCTGTACCATTCCTGCCCAAAATATTTTAACCTAAATCCGGTTGTGAGGAAACAATTAAACAAATAGAGAATTTGGGACACCCTGTGTGACAAGTGACCTGACTTTTCAAAGATGATAATGACATGAAAAACAAAAAGTGGGAAAACTGTCCTGTGCAAAGAGATGAAGGATGCAAAACTCAAATGTTAGGCATGATCCCTAGATCTGTTTCTCGATAGGAAAAAAAAAAAAAAGAGCCATAAAAATTTTGGGGAGCAGTTACAGAAATGTAAATATAGATGCTATGTTAGATGATGTTATTTCTTAGATGTGAAAGATTTGTTACGTAGGAGAATGTCCTTACCGTTAAAAAATGTAGGTTTGATACATTTGGAGGTGACAGGATGTCTGCGATTTACTTTCAAAATAGGTCACCAAAAACTCTGTGTGTATGTACGAGTGCGTGTGTTTAAGACATAAATCAAATGTGGCAAAGTAACAACGAGTAGACTACGTAAAGGATATACAAGTGTTCATTGCATTTATTCTAAAATTCTTGGAGGTTTAGGAATGTTCTATGTAAACAGTTGGACAGCAGGGGTATTGGGAAGTTGTAGGCCTTGAAGTCAGAGAGCCTAGAATCTCAGGCTGGTGTTTTGACCTTGGGCAAGCCATCCTGGCTATGAGAAGGATAGACTCACTGATGTGCCTTAGGAGATAGTTATAAAGATGAATAAGGTACACGAAAGGGTGTTTGTAAACTCGAAAGCATTTCAGGGGTCTTACCCTGGAGTCTAAGGATAGAAGACAAGGTTCCATGACTTTGGAATGGAGAACAAAACTACACGTGTGCTTTCAGTAGGCTCAAACTGAAATGTAATGTTTCCTCTGATTATACACAGAAGCACGAGTGAACATGTCACATACCTAATGCATGGTAAGAATTCAACGAACATTAGCTCTGCTATCATGATGGTTAATTTTTCTGAAGTTGCACAAATGAGGGTCATGAGAAGTATGAGTCATTCACAGAGCTCTTACAATCCTGCATCCACTTTTTCCTTCCACATCCAAAAAGACACACCTACTCTGAGCCAATACTATGGGACAGATGCTATCTCACTGACTCATGCTTTCCATGGCTCTCATTTGTGCAACTTAAAAAAATAAGTTGTAATGATAACAGAGCTAACTCAGTGTATCCAAAACGGAACTGCTGGTCTCCTTACCAGGACTAAAAAAAAAAAAAAAAAAAAAATGCTTACTCAAAGCCTGTCCCATAATCGTGTTCTATCTGTCCAGGTGCTCAGGTTAAACACCTTGGAGCCATCCTTGACTCCTGTTTTCTCCACTCCACCTCTGCTCCTGCAGGAAATTCTGTTGGCTCTCGCTTTAAGATACATCGAAAAATCTAGCCACTTCCCCCCATTCCTCTTCTACTGCTACTACTCTGGTTGCAGCCACCATCACCTCCCACCCAGACACTAATGCAACAGCTCCCTAGCAGGTCTCCTTGCATCGCCTCTGCCCCCTTGCATCTGTTCTCTGTAGAGTTATCCTTTAAATATGTTACCTCATGTGATTCCTCTCCTTAAAATCTTGCAGTGGTTCCTATTTCCCTCAAAGCAAAAACCAGTCTTTCAAATGGTCTCAAGAACATACATGATCAGATGTTCCCTCACTTCCATGACCTCAACTCCTGCCACTCTCTCCCACCACCCCTGCCCACTCACGCTGTCCTAGCTACCCTGGCTTCCTCATGTCCCTTCAACATACCAGGCATGCTCCCACTTTGGGACTTTTGCATTGGCTGTTCCCACTGCCCTGGAATACTTTTTCCCCGGGTATTCATGCGGCTAATTCCATCATCTCTATGTCTCTGCTCAAGTCACTTTTTTAGTAAAGCCTACTCTGATGAACCTACTTAAAATAGCAACCCACCTCATGTTGCCTAACCCCCCTTACCCTGTTCTACTCTTTGTATCTATAGTGCTTATCACCTTCTAACATATGAATAATTTAGTAATATGTTGTCCAGCTCTCCCAGCTGGATTATAAACTCCAGAGAGGCAGAGATTGTTGTTGTTGTTTACTCCTGTATTTTTTAAAGTTATGTTTTCATTTTCTAATTTTTGTTGGGTTTTTAAAAATTTCACTGTGATAAATCCACATAACACACAGCTCACCCTCTTAACCATTTTTTATAAAGTTTTTCATGTTAGAAATGCAGTTTCCTTTTTTTTTTTTAAGATTTTATTTATTTATTCATGAGAGACACACAGAGAGAGAGAGAGAGAGAGAGAGAGGGGCAAAGATACAGTCAAAGGGAGAAGCAGACTCCATGCAGGGAGCCCGATGTGGGACTTGATCCTGGGACTCCAGGATCACACTCTGCGCCAAAGGCAGGCGCTAAACCACTGAGCCACCCAGGGATCCCCCCTCTTAACCATTTTTAAATGCAGAGTTCAGTCCTAGTAAGTACCTTCGAATTGTTACACAATAGCTAAACTAAAGTAGGAAAGGGTCAAAAAGTTTAAAATCCATCCTGTGATACCTGTTCATAGTAGTGAGGAAGAAAACTGTTTAGAAAGACATAGGATTATGTCATTCAAATTTACTTTCTTCCAATCTCTAGGAAACGCTCCAGATTCTTTGGCAGAACTGCTCCTAAGGCAGAAGTCAGGCTACACTGGGGTTCAGCATAGAGCTATGAGCAGTAGTGAGGAGGGGCCCCTCCACACCTCCGAGAACAGAAGCCTAGCAGCTGGAGGAGGGGAGAGGTAGAAGGACCATTCCAGTTGGCAAGAGAAGCTGCAACAGAAGCAAATGTCAAACAGCTACAGCTACTGAGGAAGAGGGATGAGCCAGGAGAAGTGGGAAGGTTGAGAGGTCCAGGAGCTTACATAGGTGAACTTTTAAGTTAGACCCTGGGATCCTTTATTTATCCCTCTTGCTCTCCAGAGCCATTATTCCATGGAAAGAGGAAGCACAATTAGATCAACCCAATGAATCGTCTCTATTTTGAATTTAAGTGCCAGCCACAAAATGGGTCCAAGAAGGTCTACGTTTCCTAACTCATAGAAATTCTGTCTTCCAAAATCTCACACCGGTTGAATCTTTCATCTCATGTGGGCTAAGTCTCACCATACGATTAGATCTGAAAAGTTCAAACATTTCCGACAGCTTTTGAACAAAGTGATACCGTTTCCTTCATGTCCCAGACCCTTATTCCTCATCCAGTGTTTCTATTTTTAAAAGCTTCTCTTGTGACACCTAGATGAAAAGCTGTAGGATTTTGGAGGGTAAAAGACTAGGAGATGATGTGATGAGAAAAATGTTTCTGCTCTCATAGGCTCTTTCAACTGGCCACAGCCCAAAATCACAAGCAGCGTGCAAAGATTCAGAACCTGAACACCTTGGATCTCAGAGAATTCAGCTAGTATCCCCTACTTTCAACTGCTTCAAACCTTCTGAAAGATTGATATCTCTTCTTGCCTAGAATGTGCTAGCATATCTTCTAATTGCTTACCGATATCTCTGGAAGACACTTGTCTCTAGAGTTTCTCTCTTATCTTTGAGGACGGCAGCCTACGCTCTACAATTATGTGGCTTAGTAGGTTTTAGACTTTGAGCAACTCAGAGAACTTCTGTAAGATTTAACATAGTAATCTGTAAAATGAGGAAATTAGACCAGATCATTGTTTACCATATTGTATGCTAAGGAAAGGGTGGTTTCAGAGATGATTAACAGAGATATTTCACAAAGCAAGATTTCACAATAAATGAAACTCAGTATATATTTTACACTTACAGCACATTGGTTTGGACCAGCCTCAGTAGTAGCCCTAGTGTTCCGTAGCTGCTTCCCATATTGAATAGAGCAACTCTAGAGCAAATCACAATCCATTGCCTGGAGCAGAGCACATTGCCACCCCAATCAAATCAAGTCTTGCTAAGAAGTGAGAAGAGAGGTTGGAATGAATATGAATAGAAGCAACTAGCAATGACTATTAAATCAGTGCAATTACTGAAATTATTATTGATCATCTTGAATTGTCAAATAAAAGTGAAATTATGTGGTTTCTTTTTAAGAATGCAGGGAAGTCCACAAGCTATTGTAAAAGTTTTCTGTACAATTAAACTAAAAAGCATTTTGTGTTTTTCAGAAAATTCAGCATAAAAGTTGGACTCATGTCCCCAGACTATATTCAGTTAGCAAATGTTTAATGATAGCCTTGTGGTATTTTTGCAATTCCTCCAATGCCCTTTCTCTGTGACCCCTGGGTCTTTGCACATGCTATCCACTCTGAATGGAATATTCTCCCCTCTAGTCCCACTTTCCCATCTCTAAATCTGGCTGACTCTAACTCATCTTTCAGGTTTCAGATTAAATGTTATTGCTTCAGGAAAACCTTTTTCTAACCCCATGTAATTATATTATATATTTTCATGGCTGCCTGTCATCCACCTATCATTATGCTCATTGTACATTACTATAATTATTTCTTTTATTGTCCATCTCCCTCACTATATTATATGTCCCGCAATGTCTAAGATCATGTCTGCTTTTGCACAGTAGAATCTAGCACACTGCATGCCCCATGTTTTATATATATATATATTTTTTTTTTTTTTCCAAATGGATAAATGGAATACTGTGTATGCTGTGAGAAAAGGAAACTGAAGACAGGCGTAACACAAATGAGTAATACTACAAGTGTGGCTAAAGATACTACAGAAGCATGAATAAGACACTAAGGAATACAAAAATGGTGAGTTTAGCCTGAGTTTTTAAAAATGTGTTCACCAGGTAGTCAAGGTGGGTAAAAGCATTTCAGGCAGAAGGAAAAAACAAAAACAAACCCCAAAAAACTAATAAAATATTGAATCAAGACAATTGGAGTAGAAGAGGGTGATTGGAAATTCAAGATATACTTTGAAAGTAGAATCAAGATTTGTTGAGAAATAGGTTATGAATGTAGAGGAAGCAGAAGGGGTTCAAGATGATTTCTACAACTAGGTTGGTGATAATACCATTTATTAAGTAGGGATTAAAAGAGAAGTAAACATTTCAGAAGACTAGATGGTTAGCTAAGCTTAGTAGAAACAGTTTTAGGATTGGGGAAACTTTTGGGTATAGGGGTATTGGGGTTAAGAAACCAGAAGTTTGGGGTAGAAGACATTTTTGAGAGAATATATGGAACATAGAAGATGGTTGAAAACATGGGCACAAATGAAATCAGGCTCAACTTAATGAACATCTGCAAGAACAGGGCATGACTATAAAGTAATACAATTGCTTCTTCAAAAAACCCAGCATCACTTAAACATCCAAATGAATGATGCTTCTTTCAAATGAGTCACCTCAGGAAGCCCTGCACTCATGCTGGCTCCGCTTCTACTATTGCTAAAAATATTTTCAACATTCCTTTTTTGGGCCATCCTTTAAAAAGTGAACAAGATATTCTTTTGAATATCCTCAGTATTGGCAAGTCTTCAGTGTTTCAGGATAAATTTGTTGGGGGGAGCAAAACAAAATCCGGGGCCAAGTCTGATGAATAAGGGGAATGAATGATCATATTATATAAAATCACTTTGGCTCAAAAGAGAAGAGTAGCAAGTAGCAAGAAAGATTCTAATATGACTTATACCTGTACCCTAAAGCAATTTTGATTCAACAAATATTTCCTGCAGTGTCTATGGGTCAGGCGCTGTGCTTTGACTTGCACAGTAGCAAAAAGGAAGCTCTGGATGTGTTTTAGGCAACAGCACATTTGAATAAGCATCATTTGAATAAGTATTCAGTTTCCACAGTTGAGAAACATATTACTTAAGGAGGTGTTCTATCTTCCTGTGTCTCCAAAGCTCCACTTGCATATCTCTTCGGTAGTGTATTCATGTGATGCTGTTAGTAGGTCTGCATGCCTATTTGCCTCACAAGAAACTAGGATTATCCTATTCAGCACCTAGCACAGTGCCTGACAGGAATTACTGGTTAATAATTGCCTGTTCGTTGAATAGGTGGATGGATGAATGAGTGAGTGAGTGAATGCATAATTTTAAGACTTCAAATTTTTGCTCAAATGAACTGTTCTCAGAGAGGCCCCTCCTAATCAGCCTACTGAAATATCCACACATACCTACACCTGTCAGTCTCTGGTTTTTTTATTCCATTTTATTTTTTCTCCATAGTGTGTGTATGTGTGTGTGTGTGTGTGTGTGTGTGTGTGTATATATATATATATATATATATATATATATATATTTCAGATATATATAGATATATATATATGAAATTATATATGTACTTACCTGTTCATGTTTTATTGTATGTCTCCTTCAGTAGAATGTAACCTTTGTGAGAGGAGCAGCCTTGCCTACCTAGGTTGTTCACAGATACATCCCACCGTGCCTAGAACAGGTGCTGGTATAATAGCTTCTTTTGAAATAAATAAACACATGCTTCAGCTATACCTTGCTATGTAATAAATTAGCCCAAAACTGAAGTGCCTAAAACAACAATCATTTTATTAAGATTTTGTGATTTCGTGGCTCAGAAATTAGGGCAGACCTCAGCTGGGAGATTCTTCTGGCAACTGAGGAGCTTCAGTGATATTCAGCTGGTGGTTGGGGCTGGTCTGGAGTATCTAAGACAGCTTTTCTTACACTTCTGACTCCTTGGCAGGGATGACTGGGAGATTGGACTTATATTGGGCATAATGACTAGAATGCTTACACATGACCTCTCCAAGATGGAGATGCCAAGGCAGTCAGGCTTCTTACATGGTAGGTGAGAGGTTCCAAAGTGAGCACTCAAAGAAGTACAGGCAAAAGATGCAAGACTTCCTATTACTTAGTTTCAAAAATCCCACCCTGTCATATTCTATTCATCAAGTGTGTTGCTAAGTCTCGCCGATGTTCAAGAGAAGGAGAATTAGACCCCATCTCTCAAAAACAGGCTTAGCAAGGAATTAATGGCCATATTTTAATCTTCTACATTGCATGAAGGAAAAAAATTAACACGTAAAATTGGGTAGGGATCTAAAACAAAACACTGATTGCTAAATGAACCAGACATAAGTAGCCAAGAAGAGAAGAAATTACAACCCAGACTTCTTTTCTCTACCCACAGAAAGATCAAACTCCTAGAAAACAATATCTACTAAACCCTACAATGTATTGACCGCTCTGCTGAGTATTTTATATATATTCTTACTTAGTCCACACAAACACACTACTGAGTGGATATTATCATAATCATCCCATTTTTATGGATAAAGAAACTGAGACACAGAGACATAAAGTAATTGGTCAAAATTACACAATTAGTGAGTGACAGGAACCCAGGTAGTTCAACTCCAGAGCCCATGTTCTTAGCCTTGAACCTATAGGGCTCTTGCAGTAGACATCATAATATATTGCAAGGCTGACATTTCTACCAAAGAATGAGCAGAAGGAAACTATTTTAAGAAGGTAAAAGGGATGTTAGCTTTAGAATCAGCCATGTTATAACCCTATCTCTTCCTAGTGATAACTATACAACTCTGGGCAAGTTATTTAACCCCAATTACTCATCTGTAAAATAGGACTGATGATATCTAGTTTGTTGGATACAGTGAAGATGAAAGTGAATATTTTAAAGTACCTAGAATAGAGCCATCACTTAGACTTCAAAAGTGTTAGTTCCTTTCTCAGCTACATACTGAGTGCCCTACTTATAGGGGAATCAATCCCATCATGTGTCGCAATTTTTCAGACTTTCTCCTGGCATAATTAAATATTTATACGGAGAGGGGGAAAAAAAAGGGAGATATTCCAGAAATTTAGATTTATCTATCTCCCTTAGCCAATGCAGTCTCTCACCTATCTGTTGTGGACAATAGATCCGATTCTAACAAAAGCAAGGTTGCCACTGACAAAGTAGTAGGGAGCTGTCAACACAATTTTTCATTGGTAATAGAAACAGTTTTAGAAAAGGCTTATTTTTTAGTTAAAATTGGAATTAGAATGGCCTACAAAATAATATTGGAAAGAAAAATGCTCTAGATTTAGTATTCAGTTCCATGTTCTACTAAGTATCACAGGGGGAGAAATGGTGACATTAAGGGCATCACCATTTCTAACTTATGCAATCTTACCACAAGCGTTAGCATGAATGTCTTTTAATACCAACAGTATATAGTCACAGTTTTATAAGAAAATCTTCTTCTCTCCAGCTAAAAGCACAAGATTGGACCTCAGCCACTTATAACTGTTATATATAATAATTTATACTACTGTTTTAAGGCTTACATTAGCTACTTGCCTGTCAAATAACAAAGAAAATCTAGGGATCCCTGGGTGGCGCAGCGGTTTGGCGCCTGCCTTTGGCCCAGGGCGCGATCCTGGAGACCCAGGATCGAATCCCACATTGGGCTCCCAGTGCATGGAGCCTGCTTCTCCCTCTGCCTATGTCTCTGCCTCTCTCTGTGACTATCATAAATAAATAAAAATTTAAAAAATTAATAAAAAAAAACAAAGAAAATCTATTGCATTTACCATGCTCAAATTCTGTATTCTCTGAAAAATGTTGAGAAATAAGCTTGAGTGCAAGCACACAGTCCAAGTATACAGAACATAAGTGCACCCGTAGAATAAGGAAGAAGCAGGACAACTTACAGTAACCTATGGATAAAGCTTGTAACTACTAGAAGGAGAAGGGGAAAGTAGTTGGAGGTCAAGTGCAGAATAGTTTAGCATAGATCCTTCACAAGTACAAACACATACGAGGAAAACATTCTTGAACTCTAATAAAGCTATATTTACAAGACCCTCATTTGAAGATCGAACTACTCTCTAGCCTATATTTTATAATGGCCTAAATTACAAAATTAGAGTTTTGAATCTTGGCGTTGGAGGACCACTCTAAAGCAGGAAGATACAATAATTGTAGAAGAGAAATGGGTGGGAAACGAAATCTGATTATTCTAATCTTTTTGAAAATTCCAAACTTTTTTTTTTCTTTTTTTTAACCAATGAGGAGACCAGCAGAAGCACTGGACTCTTGAAGAGAACAGATCTCAGACAAAACCTGGAGAGAATACATGGACGATCAAGGACACTGCTTAGACTCTGAGAATGCAATCTCTGAAGGTGAAACTGCTGCTGAAACAGCAATAGGATGGGTGATGGGCAATGAGGAAACTAAGCCTGCAATGGCCAATGACTTACAAAGGTGGCACAATTCTCTGTTAATTATACAATCAGTGCATTTCTAGAAGCCTCCTATGAATTAACCAGTGGAGACCAATTAAAGGGATAATGGTTTTTACTCTTTGCCCATTAAGTCACTATCACTAAGTTTGGCAGCCAAAGGAGAAAATAAAAATCAAAGGAAAGTGGACTTTTTCAGGGATGCTATTCACATGCGCTAGAACCCTGTGACTCTTTACAGTCATGGAAAATTTTACAAACTATTGTACTATGAATTCTTGTGATTAGCATACCCACTAAATGAGATACAGTGGAAAAGTGACAGGGGAAAGTCTGAAAGTCACATGGGGATCCATACCCTGAGTCATCATTGCGGCAAGAGTGTAAACCAGCTGATTGCTACACATCCTGGTGGGGTTATGCTGTTGTTTCTCTTCTTTTTACGCGGCAAGGAGAGTGACACATGTTCGCATCAGGGCAAATAATGAATGGCAACTCAGGTGGAATATTCTATAAGGCAATTTGGAAAGGAAAGCGTCATGAATGTGTTCTATGATTTGACACCCAACCAAAGGGGTGTGCGCTTTTCTGACCAAAATCGTCACCTACTCACTGAGGTATGTACAGTTCACACCATCACTTATCCCTTTAGGTCTACAGATGGAAAGGAAGAGCCTAGGGCTGTTGGTAAATGAAGCCAGGGTGGAGCACCCGGGAGGAGTCTGGGCAGCACAAAAGTGCTTTGTCTGCAAAAGATGATACAGAAAGGTCAGCAGGCAGGAGCGGGAAGGCACCCAAAATAGTTCTAATATTGTCCAAGAATTTGGTCCAAAGGGAATAAGAGTTTGATTTCTTCTTCTTCTTCTTCTTCTTCTTCTTCTTCTTCTTCTTCTTCTTCTTCTTCTTCTTCTTCTTCTCCTCCTCCTCCTCCTCCTCCTCCTCCTCCTCCTCCTCCTCCTCCTCCTCTTTCTCCTCCTCCTCCTCCTCCTTTTTGAGGCAAATTTATTTTATCTTCTTCTTTTTGAGGCAAAATTATTTTTTCTTCTTCCTCTTCTCTTCCTCCTCCTCCTGCTTCTGCTCCTTTTTGAGGCAAATTTATCTTATTTATTTATTTATTTATTTATTTATTTATTTATTTATGTATTTATTTATTTTTATCCATCCCAGGAGTTTGATATTTTTGGTCTTTTTATCTTAATTCCTGAATTGGGCCATTTTGGCCTCAATTATTTGTACTGCCAGAGAGTTGTGTTTCATGTATTTATTGTGAAAGCTTTGTTTCTTTTTTGAAAGTAATTTTGCAGTTTGGCTCCTTTCCAGATCAATTCTTTCTAATCACCATTAATGGCTATTGACTGTGACAACTTTCAGCTTTAGATGGAGTAAATGCTTTAATCTACAGAGATTTATATCAAATCCGCAATATATTTTTATCTAAATCTTTGGAGCTTGGTTCACATAGAGTGATTATTAGAACCATATGTACATACTGTAGAAACTTTTATATATGTAGAACTTTCAAATTTGTTTTATGTATCTATGTATATGTGTGTGAGACAGAGAGACAGAGACAAAGACATGCATAGGCACATTTCAAAATTTAATTTAACATCTTAGGATAATCAGCCTAGATGGCTACTCTTGTCTAGATGAGCACTTACATCTACAGGATTATTGAAACATCCCTATGGGCCTGTATAAGTTACTAAAGAAACATGGGAAAACACATAGATTTTATTTTTAGAGAAATTATCCATTTAACATGATTCTCTGATAGTTTAACTTTTTTCTAGCAATTCAAATGTAAATAGGACTTTTCTTAGAGTTATAAGGGTCCTGAGAGATCATGGAATTCCAAATATCCACTGAGTGCCAAAGACATAATCATGCAGATTTTGCTTGAAGGAATTCTCATTTCCAGAGATAAGGAACTCACTGTTTTGTAAGCATATGCATTCCAAGCCTAACTGGGAATGAGTTCGTTTGTTTTTTAAAGATTTTATTTATTTATTCATAAGAGACACACACACACAGAGGCAGAGACACAGGCAGAGGGAGAAGCAGGCTCCATGCAGGGAGCCCGATGTGAGACTCGATCCCAGGACCCCGGATCACACCCTGAGCCAAAGGCAGACACTCAACCGCTGAGCCCCCAAATGCGAGTTTGAATCCTTCCTCTTTGTTATTTTTCTCCCCCCTCCAATTCAATTGATTGTAGAGTCCTATAGGGTCCAACTCCTTGATCTTTCCCCTCATCTCCATTCCCATCACCACTTGGCTGTTTGTGTTCTCCTCACTTCCACTTGTGTTCCTGAAATGGCCGAGCCTTCTGGGAGAGTTGTCCCCACTTCTGGCAATCATTAATTCATAATGTTGTCAGAATAACTTCTTAAAATCTGATCCTGTCACCCACTGCTTAAGACCAGACTTCTTGGCATCATATGGAAAGCTCTGATCCCAGCCAACCTCATTCTCCCTCACCCTCAATCCCATATCCAACTTTCCGCTATATCCTGTGCCCTAGCCATTATGAATAACCTGTCATTTGTAAAGAGTTAGCATTTCCTCACACTTCCCCCATTTTTGTATGTTATTCCTACTACCTGGAAAGCCTCTCCCCTTGCTTCCTGTTGGGCAGGCAGGATCACGGGGGATGGGGAGGCACCAACAAAATGGTGGAGGCCAAAATGGCCTCCATCTTGTCACCCTCGCCTTGGAACTTTCCCACCACCAGCAGACCGCTCAAGGACACATCATCAGGGGGAGACAGGACCTATGCAGGAAACCTGAACTGCACCTCACCCAACCCCCATATAAAGGCATAAGCAGTTATCACCCCATACCGATTCCTCCAGTAATATGCCCTAATACCTATCACCCCATACAGACACAATCCCTTATCCTCCTCCCCCTTAAAAAAGCCCACTTGTACTCCCCTGGGGACGACTTTCCCCCTGCCCCACAACTTCCCCAGCTTCACTCCCTTGTGGGGCCACAGAACCTCGCCTGAGAGCGCATCCATTAAAAGCCTGCCTTGACCAACTTTTGCCTGGCCTCTCTATTTTATTTCACTATCAACCAGATTAAACCTGACACTTCCCCTGGCCAAGCTAATTTTTAAAAATTCAACTTGGGCTTGGTTTCTTCTGCAAAGCTCCCACAGCACACATTCATCCCTGTACATACCACACTGATTTCAAATCATCTTCTTTTTTTTTTGTTTTCCCACTAGACTGTGAGCCTTACATCCCCACTATCCATGGTTCTGGTAGAGTGCTTGCAATATAACTAGGTACTCAATGTTGAATGTACATGAGGGATGCTTCTATTACCCAAAAAAGCAAAAAAACAAAACACCTATGCATGGGGCTCCTACCTTTTCTAGATAATAACCCTAATATTTGAAGATAGTTGTTATGTATCTTCTTCTGAATGTATCTTCTTATTCTCAACCTCTCCAGTAATCCACATCCTGATCATCATCCTGAACATCTTTGCCTTGGTAAAACTCCTTTTTCGAACAGATTTCCTATCTAATTCCATCTTGCTTTCTGACCTTCCACTTGCAAAAATTCTTAACATAGCATATAAAAAATCTATCCAGCTCATTTCTGAAGAGTAGTACTAGACATCTTCTGAACACTTCCTCAGTCATCTCTTACTCCTAAAGCTATTCCCTCCAAGAAAAAATGCTGATGTTGCATTTTACCAAGTCATGAAATCTTTGCCTCAGAGCCTTCTTCCAAGCTACATCCTAAGTGTAACAAAACATTTAGGTCAACTGACTCCAGCAATGGTAGAGGGATAAGGGGAAGAGCTTACCATGGTGTCTTATCAAGGGAGTGTCTGGCTTGGATAAGCTTTAAGAGGATATTTGTAAAATTCTAAATTCTGTGTCTTAGCTCAGAAAGTTAAGATTGCCAGAAAATCTGGCAAAAGCTAGTAAACTTTATCTTTGTTTTCCTTTAATTAGTTTTTCTTGCAAATTACTAATTCTTGCAAAGGTCTTTCGTTCCTACTTAGGATTTTTTAGGAAGGCATTTGGAGGATCTAGAGAGGAAATCAACTATTTGACCAAAGTATGCACTCCTATATGAGAGATGGATTTGTTCTTCCATCTAGAAAGTAATTTTCTGTTAGAACCTGTATGGAACAGTAAGATCAGATATGTATACCTGTTTTTTAAAGAAGTCCAATAAGTCGACCCCATGAACAAGGTCGCCATCAGATTTCCTTTGCCTCCCCAGTTGAAAAGTAGAGATGATGCCTAGGTATACATGGTATTATTTTCTATACATATCTGTATGCTTAAAATGTTCACAATTCAAAATGAAAATTAAAAATAACTTTGAAAAGAGATGCAGAAAATGTCCCTCACATTGACCCACAGCTTTACTTAATTCATTGGGTATCCATTAAATTTAGAGGTAGGAGTATATATCGTAGGGAGGTTTATTTTCTTGTCAGCATGAAGTGTCTACCTAGGTTCATGTCAGTTTTTCCAGAATGAGTTTTACCTGTTACATCACAGATGTGCAAACTGTTCAGCTTCTCAAAAGCTATTATTTTGTTAGAGCACTGTAAGGAATGTAAGAGAAGCGCCACTCTCTCCATTTTAGACAGGAGTGGATAGGGTTGTAATGAATTCACTGACTTGCTCCTTGTCTTCTTGACAAGGAGGGGGTCTGAAATGACGGAGCAAATTTTACAGCCTCCAAAAAGTTTCCGGTCACTCAACGTCTCCATACCTTACTACCACCCTCCCTGCCCACATGTAATAACTTAAATAATGACAGCTTTCTAAATTGACTGATAAAGCAGTACTTTTATTTATTATTTAGGTTTCTAGATATAGATTTCTAAAGCCCAGTTATTAAGATTAATTAGAAGGAAAGTAGTATACTTTAAAGTAAAATATTTAAATAAACTATTCTTCCCTTACAAATTCCAATTATTCCTGATTTATTTCTGAGTTAATGAAGTACAGAATTGCTACATCCTTTGGATACATATCCAGCTGTTGGCTCCTCTTGTATTAGTGGTCATCAATCTGTCTTTTAGAATCTTAGAAATCATCATATAGAATATAAATTTATTTTTGAAAGTGCTCTCAGGATATTTCCAGTGCTATTTTTGGATTTAATGTCAGAGTGCAATAGCCTCATTATTTTGCTTAGAAATTTGTGGCTTAGATTTTGCATCTATATGAAGGATCTCATAGGCTCCATCTATAATAAGCGGCTTATCCAGTATGTTAATTTTTTAAATGCTGCTCCAAAAAAGAGGCTGCCTTCTTCTGATAAACCCCAGACTTTAATAACATGTCCTCTGAATTAATTCTGTAAATGCAGTACTAAAGTTCAGCACAGCGGTCTGGGCTTTTTAATTAGCTCGCAGCTGCACTGCTGGGATAACATTTCTTGTTGAGGAGGTAGCTTGGTATTCATTATTTGGGCTCTGGTTCAGAGTTCAGTGGTCATTTTAAGCTTTCTTAAAGAATTGCTTGTCTTTGTTTTCAGGGAGAGACCATATGTCTTTGCTTAATCATTACCCAGAAACATATACCAGTGTTCTTGCCATGACTATACAGCCATTGATTTGGCCTTAACATAACAAATGGTGGCAATCTTCTAGGCATGGAGGGATTGTGTATGATTCCCAAAATCATCTGAGTTATTTGTTTCACTAGTATATAAGTCATACAAATAAGACCTAAATCTCAACTGCTTTACCATTTCAAAATCTTTTACATTTTTAAAATCTCCTTTTTAATGATAATATGGGTTATAACATTTAAAAATTTCTTTTGAAGCTGTATACATTTTAACTGTATTTTCTACATTTTCTAGGAAATGGTATTTTTGTATACACTAGAGAGTATGAAGACTTAATAGAAGGTGTAGCAGATTATGTGGGACAATGGATAATATTAAACACCTATTCTTTGAGTAAATACTATCTAATTTCATCTTCATACCAACACTGAAAGACTGTCTCCACTTTACGTAAGGGGAAAACTAAAGAATCAGAGCAGTTAAGGAACTTCCCAAGATCACATAGCTGATAAAATTCAGAACTAGGGTTTGAATCCAGGCCTGCCTTACATCAAAGCTTGGGCTTTTTCTAAATGTTACATTACCTCCTCCTCAAAGCCAAGTGTAAGATTCATCTTTCCTATAATAACCTTTCCAGTGAATTTTAATTCCCTCGGCACGAATTTATGCAGTGTGTACTAAACCATCACATATTTATATATGTCTTTGGAATTATTTTTCTTGGTATTTCATAACTTGTTAAGGCTACTACATGTCTGTATTTCCTAAGTCCAGGCACTATATCCTCTACTTCCTTTTTTGCCCTCATAGCAAGAACCACTCTGGAAAAATTATACAACTTTTTACACTCGTTATGTTGGGGTATGATTACATAATCTCTCGCTTTTTTTTTTTAAGTTTTTATTTATTTGTTTGAAAGAGAGAGAGTGTGCACAGGTGTGGGGGAGGGCCAAAGGGAGAGGGAGAAGCAGGCTCCCCTCTAAGTAGGGCTCCCGAATGTAGGGCTCCATCGTGGGGCTCTGGGATCATGACCTGAGATGGAGGCAGACGCTTAACTGACTGAGCCATCCAGGTGCCCCTCTTTCACTTTTTATGCTATACTTATCCTTTTGTTTGAATTAGAAAGAAATATACAGGGGTGCTTGGGTGGCTCAGTCAGTTTAACAGTGTCCAACTCGATCTTAGCTCAAGTCTTAATCTCAAGATCATGAGTTCAAGCCCCACATTGGGCTCCGTGCTGGGCATGGAGCCTACTTTATTATTGTTATTTTTTAAGATTTTACTTATTTATTTGATTCAGCCTAACCTACTGAACCACCCAGGTGCCCCCATGGAGCCTACTTTACAACAAAGAGAGAAAGAGGGCACCTGGGTGGCTCAGCGGTTGAGCATCTGCCTTCAGGTCAACTTGTGATTCCAGGGTCCTGGGATCAAGTCCCACTTCAGGCTCCCTGCAGGAAGCCTGCTTCTCCCTCTGCCTATGTCTCCCCTCTCTCTCTGTGTCTCTCATGAATGAATGAATGAATGAATGAATGAATAAATAAATAAATAAATAAATAAATAAATAAATAAAATTGAAAAAGAGGAAGAGAAGGAAAGGAAAAAAGAAATATGTAGATAATTATCTATGCCTAGCATTAGAAAAATCTAATGGTAAATATCCAATGCCAAAGATATTAGGCAAAAAATACAAAGAATATACACATTTATATGGCACAACATCTGGTTTTCTGTTTGAATTCTTGCAGATTAGAAAGAGTTAAATGGGAGAAGCAGGTCAATTATTTCTCTGTTTATAATAGTAATGGATAAGGTCCCAAATACCTGGAAAAAGATGACTAAGCCTCAAGACAGGAAGACTATATGAAGCTATTAAATATCTAGTCTTTTATTGTTAGAGGCATGATGAGGAATTATAAAGGATAGTGAGAGTATGTATCACTGAAAAGGATAGCAAAATGTATGGAAAACGGGCATTAATGTAATGATGGGAAATGAAGACACAGCATATTTAAGAAATTAGGAGAGCCAAAAACAATACAATCTGTAGTAACATGAGAACTACCCCCAAAAATATCATCATGAATATGTTACATATGCATGCTATTTTATCAGAATAGGGTAGCTCAGAGAGACTTTAACATGACCAAATCAGAATGACTAAATCTTTATCCTTTTTTAGCAGATTTAGTGTAGACATATTCTTGTAGTCCTATAAACAAGGTAGTATTACGTGGGAAAAACAATTTTGCTCCGATAAACTTTTTGTTCAGTAGTGACGTGAACTCACATAGTTTACATTGAAACAAGGCATTTGAGAAATGTAAACACGAAATTAAGTGAATAAAATAAGCACTAAAATGATAGTGGTCAAAGCCACTGAACTTTAAATGTTGGGATGGTGTATGACAGAAGCAGAGCAATAATGGGGTTAGGATTTGGAACTGAGAATCTTGACAAGACAAGGGAATCAGCCATTGTGACTCCACCCCCCACCCGAAACAGGCATAATTAAAGTTCTAGATGAGTCGGTGAGGTCAGAAACTAAGTAATAAGCAAGCAGAAGTGAGTATATATAGATGTGAGAAGTAAGTCTAATCATTGGGTCAGAAATTGGTAGGCAAGCAGCAGATTCAGAGGACACAGTTACTAGAGTTCAGGAGCAAAGGGTGAGAACCTGGATAACATGAGTTCCAAAAGAGAAAGGCAAGGCACACGGTTGGCATTCTGCACGTGGTTGGCAGTCTGGAACCAGGAAACTCACAATAACCGTGCAAACAGAGTAGAAAGAACAATTTGATTCCATGACAAGTTGTCTCCAGAAGTTTCTCCATCATTACCATAAAGAAATTTCATAAAGACTTAAGTATTTTTAGGTCTGAAGACAGGAATAGCAAGATGCATCTGACTAGATGTGGCTTATTGCCAAGCTTTCATGGTGATAATAATTCAGCAGTTTTATCTACAAAATTTTAGAGTTGGTGCCCCCTCCCTGTCTCTTACCCCAAAAGAACTCTTTACCTGTCACCTCAGGCCTCTATCTTGAAAACCACTGGAGCTATTTTTTCATTTCACTTAACTATGATTTGAAATTGCTTTTTCTCTTTCAACTCCCTCACTTGGTATATTCTTATTCTGATGACATTTGCCTACCCACTAAGTTATGGCCTCAACTCAACTCAGTGAGGTATTTTTCTTGAACTAAATTCAACCGTGATCTAATGAATCCCCCATACCTATTTCTTAATAATATCTGAAGCAGATTTTAAAAACTTTTGGGGGCTCTTTCAACTATAAAAACTTAGCCTACTACTTTTACAAAGTCAAATCTCCATCTGAGTCAAAGGTATTTTCCTTCTCCTCCATCTCTGTACTCTTTTACTCCCCTCTGCCCTCCCTTCTCCAAGTTATTGCTCTTTCAGTGTTGAGAACAAGGAGGAAGGAGGAGAAGGAAAGGACAAAATCTTTTTTCTTGGCTAGACTCCACTGCAAGCCTCTTTGGCAGCTGATGCCTTCAGCATGGCAGGTATCCAAATACTGACTGTCTTATAGGGACATGTGGGAGTTTTTGGAAAAGCCCAGCAAGGCCAATGGTAGGAACTGGTACTAGCACATCACTGTCTAGAAGGCAGGATTTTGGCTTTACACAGAGTTCAATTCCAGTTCTCTGCCTCATTCAGGTCTAGCCACATCTCCTATCATTAAAACTGTACACTAACGCTGATGACTTATTTACAGGTTGGGTAGTCCCCATGGGCTGTCGTCTGCTTATTGCATAATGGCTGTTCTACCTTTGAGTTCTCTATTTCCAGCACTGCAGATTTCTTCTTTTTTGTGCTTTTTGGTATTCTTTTATTTTTTGTACTTATTTTGTACTGTATAGTAACACCGTTTGGCTGTATTTCCTCCAGCATTTGTTGGCTATAGCCACCTCCTGCCATGCATACACACACATACACATTTGAGGAGTGGGGTTGTGTAACACAAAATATCTGATCCAGTAGATTTGAGGAAGGACCCTGAAGTGTGAATTCTGAAAAATGCTCACCAGATGAGTTTGTATTATGAACTGACCTGTGTCCCCTCTTAATTCCTCTGTTGGAGCCCTACCCCCTAATCTGATTGGATTTGGAGAGGGCATTTACGGAGGTAATTAAGATTAAATGAGATATTAAGGGTAGGGTCCTAATCCCATAGGACTAGAGTCACTATTAGAAAAGGATGAAACTATCAAAGATCTTTTTCTCCATGTATACACACAGAAGAAAGGGGCTACGTAAAAATATAGCAAGAAGGTGGCTGTGTACAAGTCAGGAAGGGAGGCCTCACCAGAAACCAACCCTTAAAGCACTTTGATCTTGGATTTCTGACCCTCCGAACAGTGAGAGGATAAATTTGTGTTGTTTAAACCAGCCAGGCTGTGGTATTTGTTACGGTAGCCCCTGAGGACTAATACAGTGTGGGTATCAGTGCCATGTCCATCCCTACTGAGAAGCTCGGTGCCAGACTCTCTTAAATTCTTAACAACTGTAACCGCAATGGGAAACCCCAACTCTGAGTCACCAGAGAATATCATGCAAACCTCAACTGCTGTAAAATCATGCTCTACATTTATTTGGGCCTTGGATAACATTTTCTCTATCCTTTGCTCATCCTTTAGTTTCTTTAAGCTCCCAAACCAGTCCTTAGGCTTACTCATTTCTGGCTAATCACCAGAAACACCTATTATATAAGAAATATTAAGATGCCATTTATGCACCTATGTCATCCTTCCTCTACACATCAGTTTTGCAAATCAAACTCCAATACAAAAAATATACAAAAAAAAAAAAAAAACCAGGCAAAAACAAACAAACAAAAACTTCAGTTTTTACCTTTCCTTAACACTTTTTTTCTTTTCTTTTTATTATTTTTTTTCTTTTTGGTCCTTCTACATCAGAGAAAGGGATATTCTTTTTATTTTCAAGGTGAACACCCTCTATCTGATTTAGATCCTACCTTCATCTGACCTTTACACCCACTCCCCTCAGCATTTCCATCTTACCTCCCTTGCCCCCACATCTCTGCCATCAAAATTACAGAAGTCAAAAGATTGACTTTCAAGTGACTTGGTTTTCAATGACTGGTAAATTGGCTTCTTTCTAACAGTTCTATCAGTAAGAAAAAAAATGACATTGAAAGAAGTTCCCTCGGGTCACTGGAATAAAAGAGCAAGGCAGTGGATATAAACTTAGAATTCATCGTTGGAACGGTGTGGAACAAGTTCACTTGTTCATTTGTTCATGTCAATCTATTTTTATTTTGAGCACCTGTTATGGGCCAGGTTCTGTTAGTTTGTTTGTACAAATGGATAGATGAACCATCGCCTTGTTGCTAATATCCTCTAAATAGACATCTTCTTTGTTTTCCTACCTTAGTAAGCTGAGAGGGCATTTGCCAGGATTAACAATTAGCTAATGAATACATGTATGAGTGACATTAGTCTTGTCTTCAAGGGGCTGATGTCACAAAAATAGGTAAACTCTATAGAAATTAGGATATAGAAAAATGCTCAAGCATAGAATTTAGTATTGGACCTAGCCAGGGCAAGAGAAGGAAAAACTAATGAAGGACAAAACAAAACAGCATTTTAACAATGGAGAGAAAGAGATGATAAGGTGCTTCAAAACCACATGGAGGGACTGTCCAAATTGTGTTTTCACTGGATCCACTCTGAACATATTCAGTCAGAAGCCCTGTGAGTATGGCCCTGGGAATCTGCCTGGTTAAGCTCATACAGGTGACTCTTCTGTACATCCTAGTGTCATGAAAAATAAGAGTGTCCAAGAAAAGGTGGGAAAAATTATAGAATTATAAGCACTAAAAAAAATCTGAAAAATATAAGATTCTCCCTGACTGTGAAAAAAATCCAGCTGATTTTCCTCTTGTTAGCATGAAAAGGTAGTCATGTAAGCATACACCAGGGATGGTGGAGCAGAAAGCTGTGAGCCTGGATCCTTGATGGCTGTGCTCGGCAGTTGAATCAATCATACCATCACCTACCTCTGGACTTCTAATGAGAGAATAATAAACCCCTATTCACCAAAATAAAGTAAGTAAAGTGAAAATGTACATTTTAATTTACAGTACATTTATTTGGTAGGAAGATATAAAGAATGAATGCTTATGAGTGATAATGACAACATTTATTGGGCAGTGACTATGCCTAACTAAGCGTTAAGACCTTTGTATAAAAATCTCACCAAAACCTCACAACAGCGCTATGATACACCATAACTCACCACTATTAATTGAAAAATAAATGAATTCCTCATATCGAGGTGAAGAATATCAAAGGTAGTAAATAAATGTTTCATGGCTAATGAAAAGATAGGAAAATGGATGCGGTGAACTTGTTAATTGCCAGGTACTCTCCTGGACATTTTTCCTGCCCATCTTCTTTTGCATTAATTTAAATCCTGTATGTCTTTTGTGGCACACATCAAGTCTAAATCCTCTTTTAGGAAAACTTCCTAGACATTTAAGTATGAGCTTTCCCTCTTTTGATTCTCTGGAATTTAAATTTAGGACCATACTCTATGACCTAGCTTATATAACATTTGGGGTAGAAAAGAGTACAGTGTGTTAAATAAATTCCTGTCAAACGATGACAACTAACCATTTTGCATTTTTCACCTATGAAAGTTTTCCATTATGTGTCTTAATTTTCATTTTGGACTTACCAGAAATCATACTTCATTTAATTCAGCAAATGTAATTAATTTGTTACTAATAGATAACAGTTCTCTGTGGTTTTCAGCTAAGTAATGTTTCTCTCAATATCTCTCTCTGGTGATCCAGGTTAATGGAAATTTGAGAATATATACAACTACTTTTTATGAAGAATTGAATATTTGTCCTCTCCTGCCTCTTTACATATGTCAATTCTCTTCAGCGTTCTCCAGCGATTGGAACTGATATATTCAAACACGTGTAAATTGGGGAAATGATATGGTTTCAATATATGTTGCTGTCGGTATGCCTTTATTTTGTCCTACTGCTAGATGCATGTGACAATTCTTGGGGTAAAGATCTTAACGCTGCCTCTTACACTTAATTACATTAAGGATTTTAGAAAACCGTCTCCGTGGATTATACACGATTAGTTCATGTTGAATCGATCGACTTATCAGAAGATGGTCAATAATTTGGATTTGCTCCACTAAATGGAACATACTTTAGTAGTTTGCAAAATACACTAGTTTGAATACACGGCCTATCTTTAAATAATGCTAATATCCCAAATAGTAACGTCATAGGATTTAAAGACCTTTATAAATTTTGCTAATTAAAAAAAAAAAAGATATTCAGGTATTCAAAGTATATTAAAAGAACAGTTTCAAAGTATTTCAACAAAAATTGCATTATTTTATTATTATCATGCATTAATACATGTCCAGGCCAATTAGACCTCTGGGATAAGTGAGGTCTGAGATGAAAGAATAACGGGTATATTTTATACAGTAGCATCTTTGAATTCAAGTAGTTCCATTTTTAGGAAATGCTAATTACAATATTTTCTTGATCTTTACATTGAGAATTATGTCATTAAGGTAGTTTCAGTAATAAACCTTTTGGAGAAAAAAAATGAATTTCCTTATGTAATGTGTGCCGTTATTTCTATATTGTTTTCAGGCTTTATTTGCTATTTGAAGAATGAAAATATAAAAACCAAACTACACAGTACAATCGTCTTGACTATGACAGTGAAAGTATATCAGTGTATGTGACTCACATTTCATTAAAATGCATATAAATATGTTCTAGGATATATATGTATATAATCTCCATAAATGAAAACCCTACTGAAATCATGTCTTAAAATGAAGATGCTGAGTAATTTTTCATGACCACAATGCTCTAAGAGCATATATTTTATTATTTGGAATTGCAACAAATCCACAAAGTGAACAGATTCTAATCTATTATCCATTTTGCCAGTGTACTGTAGCAATGATTCATATATTACTTTAATGTCAAATTCTCGATTAAAGTAGGATACATAATTCAATATTCCATTGCGACTTCCTTGGAGGAAAAGTTGGATAAAAGCCAATGATTCTTAAATTTCTTTAAGCCGTTTTGAAAAGTTAATCTGTTCTTCCGTTAAGAAGTCCTGAAATAGTGTGAGGAATGGCTATTGTAGCACACCAACCAATTCCTTAACAGTGATTAAAGAGGGAAACTGTGTCATTTTGCCCAAGTGCTAATTTTCCACCTCAAAGGCACAGCTCAAAAGGTAATGTCTAACCTGGTAAGATCTGTAGATGAATTAAAAAAAATTTTTTTCTAACAGGGTTAACTTGGAAGTTTTTGGTTTTGAAACTTTTTACTATTGTGTTCCTAAGCTTTTAAAAATATTTCAAAAACAAATGCTATCAGAGAGTGAGCACGCGTAATAAAGTGTTCTGCATCGCCTGTAGGCTTTTAAGGAAGACGTTGCAAATAGTCAACTTTCCAGTCCTGGAGTTAAGAGAAGGGAGGAGGCTCCAGAATTTATCTCCTTGCTCTGATTAAGTGACGCTGAAAATAACACTGATAAGGTCTCTGCACGAGCGGCGACGATTAGTTCAAATAGAGGCGGCTGGAGGAAGAAGATGCAACACGGTGTCTTAGGCAGAACCCGAATCTTTACGTACGTGTGTGCACGTTTGCGGAGGAAGGAATTTTTTTCCTTTGCATTTTATTTTTTTAAGGAGATGCCTCTACGGGTAGTGTCTATGAACTTGCAAGACCTCTCGAAGTTTGGAGCAAACCAGGTTCCCTTTGAACCGTCTCAACCCCGCACGCTCCTCCGTGTGTTACCTTTTCTTTTTTTCACCCACGCGAAAAGAAAGGTGCGGGGTCGGGATGCTGCCCGGTGAACCCAAGGACCCAACGGCTGGGGTAGGGGGAGACGGCGCAAGCCCTACACGAGCCCGGGGGCATGTCTAAGCGCCATCCCGAGGCGCGCCCGCGTTCAGCCTCCGGGCGCTGCAGCGGGGCTCCCCGGGGGCGCGGGCGGGACCCGGGCACGGAGGCAGCTGGGGCGCTGCCGCCGGCCGGCGAGTCCGGTGCACGGCGGAGCGCGGACGCGGCGAGCGGGCGGCCCGGGACCCGCGCGGGCCGGGAGCGCTCGCCCTCGCCCTCGCCCCCGCGCGGCGGCCCGGCTCCCGGGCTCCCGAGGGGCGCCGGCCGACGAGCGCCCGCGTCCGCCCGCAGCAGCGCCCGCCCGCAGCCCACCGGCCCCGCGCCCGGGCGGCAGCTGGGACGGCCGCAGTCGCCGCCCCGCGCCGGGCCGCCCCCGCCTCCCCCGCCGCCCCTCCCCCGCCGCGATACGTCATGGAAACACGGACGTCAGAGCCCCTCGGCCAATCGCGGGCCACGGCAGGAGGAAAGGAGCGCGCGGGAGGGGGCGGGGGCAGCGGCGCGGCGCGGCTCCCGGGAAGGAAGGGAGGGAGGGAGGGAGGGAGGGGCGCGTGGAGGCGCGAGGCCCCCGCCCCTCACTCCGGACACCCTTTCCCGACCGCGCGGCAAGTTCTCCTCGCCGGGCGCGCGCTCGCCAGCCGGGGCCGCGCTCGCCGGATCCTCCCCTTAAACGCCCTCTCCGCGGCGCTCGGCTCCCAGCGCCCGGCCGAGCCGCGCTTCCTCGGCGCGCGCGCGCTTGCCCGCCCCCAGGCTCCCCGCGGGCTGCGTCACGTGACCGCGCCCAGCCAAGGCGGCAGCGGCGGCGGCGCGAGCTTCGGCGGCGGCGGCGGCGGCAGTGGCAGCGGGAGCAGCTGCGCCGCCAGCGTGGAGCGGGAGGCGTGTGGGTGTGGAAGGAAGGGAGCGCCAGACCGGAACGGGTGAGCGTTCACCTCCCCCTGCCTGCCCCGGCCTCCCTGCGGGCCGCCCGGTGCACACGGGGGCCCCTGCCCCGGGGCTCTGCGCATCCCCCCTCGTGCTCGGCCGTGCGCTCGCGGGTGGCCGCGGGCCTCTCGGAGGGCGCCGCACCCGCCCGCCGCCGCCGCCGCTGCTGCCGCTGCCGCTGCGGACGGCGGCGTGAGGCTGGCGGAGCTGCCCGTGCTGAGCGCGGCGCGCCCTGTGTGCGGCTCTGCGGAGCCGAGGAGGCGGGTCCTGCGGGGACGCGGGCGGCCACTCGGCGGCTGCCGGGCTCTGGGCGGGGGCCGGGCTGGGCGCCGCCTCCTCCGCCGCCGCCGCCGCCTCCTCGCGGTGCAGCGTGAGTAGGGAGCCCCGGCTGGTGGACGCCGAGCCTCTGGGCTCCGCGGCCGCCCCGTCCCCGAGGTGCAGCCGCACCTCCGCGTGGCGCCCCGAGCCCCGCGAGGCGGCTGCGGGCGGGCGGACGACCGAGCCCCGGTTCTCCGAGCTCCCCGCTGCCCCTCGGCGCTCCCGCCCGGCCCCCCGACCCCCTGCAGCCTCCCCTGCCTCCCCCCCTCGGAAAATGGTTCCTGCTGCCGGGCGAGGTGAGTGGCGGCTGCCGGCCGCCCGCGGCGGCGGCGGCGGCGGCGGCGGCGGCGGGTCGGGTCACCTGCGGGGGAGGCCGGGGCGGCGGCCGGGGTCCTGACCGCCGGGTGCCCCGCGGACTGCGGCGCGGTCGGGAGAAGTTGGCGGGGGCGTTCGGGGCGCCTCCCGCAGGTTGGCTCCCGCCGCGCCCGCCCCGGGAGCTCGGAAAGGTGAGCGGCTTCCTCGGCGCCGGGTCCGGCCGCGGGGCTCCGTGTCTACACCCGCCGCTGCTCCGCGTGCCCCGGCCGCCTCGGCCGCGCCGGAGCCCATCGTGCCGCCGGCCGCCCCCGCCCCGGCGCGTGGTGACCTTGAGGGCAGCGGTGCCCGGCGCTGTGTCCCCGCGCCCCGGGAGGGTCACCCTCTAATCCCCAGCTCCGGCCCCGCGGGCGCCCGGCGGGCTGCGGGCGGGGGCCCCGGGCGGCCCCTGGCCGCGGCTGCTGGATGGATGCGTTGTCACCCCGGACGGTGCTTCCGCGGGAGTTAGGGAGCCGCCTGCCCCCCCCGCCCCCGGCGTCTCCTGCCTGGCCCCCCAGGATGTGCACGGTTGCTTCCGATTCGGATTTCTGGACTTAGTTTAAAAGGAAAAACAACCCCGGCCGCCACAGAACGCCGTGCGTCCTCCGCCCGCCCGCGCGGGGGTCGAGCGCGGAGCCGCAGTCCGGCTGCGGGGGCGGGGGGCGCGCTCCGTCGGTGCGGTCCTGCGGGCGGCCCTGGCGGCCGAGCTGGTGAGCGACCCTGCCTCCGCCGCGGCCGCCGGGCCGGGCCGGGCTCCGTGCGCGTTTCATTCACCAGTTTCTGCGGGACTCGGGCGCTGGGGTGCTCGCGTCCCGGCGGGGCGGCGGGCGGCGGGCGGCGGGGCCGGGCGGCGCGGGGGGCAGGGCGCGGGGGGCAGGGCGCGGGGGGCAGGGCGCGGGGGCGGGCGGGGGGCTCTGAGTCTGGGAGCGCTGGACCCGACCCCACACGCCTGGGCTCCGAGCGCAGCGAGCAATCAGCCCTGGCTGTTCTGCATGCTACTTTTCTGGGTTTATTAATAATCTAATGGCTCCTGTCGGTATCGATTGCTGTTCACGATGAATTAGTTATACGGATGTTATTTTTTCTTCTTCTTTTTTTTTTTTTTCATACGTGTGTAGGTATATGCATGTGTCCGGATTGTCTGTCTTTCAACATGGAAGCCTTTGTTGTGTTTTAACCTCCCCCACCTGAGGACAGCCTTATTTTAAAATAAAGCTCTTGCTCAGCGTGGGTGTATTTTGTAATAAGAAGTACTTTTAAGGATCTGCTTTGTAAGAGGCTGTCCTCGAGCAGAGGGTGTGTAACCCTTTGGAAGGTGGCCCACGTGAGTCAGGAGAGGGCCTTCACCGCCTGCCCTGCTGAGCCTGCCTTCCCCAGGCGCTCCCTGTCCTTGTGTGTGGCAGAGGCGGATTGGGGGAATTAGAGGGATTGGAGGAGAATCTGCTTTTTGTACTTGGGCGTTTCATTTGGGTACTCCCCCTCCCTTTTTATCTTTTTCATCCCGGTGAGTTCAAATTTGAAGTAGATTAAGAAACGTTTTTCTTACAAGGAGTCTTAAAAATAATAATAATAAAAACCTAGTGTGTGAAATGGGCTTATTTAGCCATGATTTCAGGGGGACGTTTTAGTTTCTACCTTGCGTCGGATGAGACAGTTAAATTGCTGTAATTAAGGGTGGATCTCTGTCCTGATTTTGGTTTGGGTGTAACTGCAAAGATCTTTGAAAAGTAACTGTTATTTCCTACCATATAGTCTGCAAAAGTGAGTCACAATCGGGTGAGTTGAGGACAGAGCGCCACCTTTAATTTAAAAAATTTCGTGATTTTTTTTTTTTATTAAAATGTAAAAATTCAGTGTACGCCTTCCTGATTTTCATGACAGCGGCTATCGTTATGACATCCCCATTTGGACGTTTAAAGTGAAATGGTTTTTTTCTGTATTAATGGGGGAATTCCTCCAATTATATGGGAAATCTTGCTTTTTTTGATTGAAGCTTGAGATTTAATGTAGGATTTTGAGAGGAGGTGAGAAACTAGTTTTGATTTGTGCTTATGATAATAGGAGTAATAGTCTGGACCTACTTAGGAAGAGAAATAAGGAAATAGCTGCATTATAAATAGATATTTAGATCCAGCTATTGCCACTAAATCAAGGTACCTACCAGCATGATAGTGGTTTTACCCTTTGTTTGTTTTTATCTTATGTGCTATTAACAGATTGTACAGGAAGCCTGCAAAAAATCTGTGAAATTATTAACCTTGAGTAAGGTTAAATAGTAGGGTTTCTTTTCTTCCCCCCCCCCCCCCAATCTTCCAACAGCTTGTCTTTTATGGTTTTACTGCGAGTTTTACAATTACTTGTTTTTAAATGACACAAATGAGGACTTCCAGCAGGAGTACTTCTATTCGAACTTAGTAAAGACCACGTTGGGAGAAGTGGTTTCTATATATGGCTCCTCTCAAATGCATCTCATACAAAAATAAATGGGGTTTTTAATGCTTAGAAGATAAATGCTGTAGTGACAGCTGAATTGGTGAGATTTCCTTCCTTGCCCACTTGCTCACTCCTGTCCCTCTCTCTTCCAAACCAAAAATTCAAGGTACACTCTCTCTTTAGGCACAGGATACTGTTTGATAATTGTGACTGTGGATGTAACATGAAGAAACAAAGATTTAGCTCTCAAGGAGTGAATGAATGAATGAATGAATGATGTGTCCAAGTTACTAAATAGTTTACCGATCACAAGGTATTATTGCCCTTTTATATGCATTTACGTTTTAATTGAACACTTGCAATTTCTTCATATATAAAATTTCTTCGGATGTAAAGCATAAGCTATTAAGCTGTAGGTGCTTTATTAAATTAAAATTGAATAAAATATTTACTTGAGATGAAGAGTAGCTTAGGCTTTTTTTAGTCTGTAATATGGCACCATGTTAGGACATTATTTGAGCAATTAGGGTGATGTATGCAGAGTAATTATACATTGTTATGCATCATTTGATAGAATCTTTGATTTGGGGGTTAAATTTACTGAATGTCTTTTCTGAAAGACATCCGTTGTGAATGAAACATTCTCTTTCCATGTGCACTGAGTTGTATAGGTCAACAGGTTTTAAGAGGAAAGGCCAATTACAACTATCAGTCTTTTATGTACAACCAAAGAAGTATTTACCTTTTTTTTTTTTTTTTTGCATCTACATGCAGTTGAAATTGGTTGTTTTCACTTTTTAATTCTTGAATTTTGTAATGAATGAGCAAAACAATAAAGAAGTAAAGATCATGAAGCAGAAAGTTAATTAAATTTTTGTACCTTAGTTAAGACCTTACTTGTCCAGTTGGAGGGGAATATTATTTTCTAGTAGGTGTCCTAATATATAAAAGGGTACTTGTGAGTAGCTTATTTTGGAATGTATAGAATCTGTGGTAATGCTGAAGGCAGATGATTCAGTAGTTACAGGAAAACTTTTTTAAAGATGAAAAGACTTTTAAAAGATTTATTTTTTAGCTTTTACAAATGTTTTACATAAATGCATTGTTTTGTTAAAAGACTATTATGGCAATTGTCAAATATGAGAAAGAATACTTCTTGACTAGTTTTGACAATTATCAATTGGTGGCCCATCTGATTTCATTTCTATCTTTATGCATGAGATCTGTTAGAAATGGGGACATTTCACAGGTAACCAAAGTGAAATTCATGTGTATTTTATTTGTAATTTTACAAGAATACACAACAATGTCCAATATCTAATGGAACCTGAAAGGTAATTTTTATGTTTTTCATTGTTTCTGTAATAGTCTGTTTTCCAGTAGGCTCCTGAAGATACGTGTCTCTCAACTTTTGCTCTCTTAGTAATAATACTTTTGGTTTATAAAGTGCTGTACAATACTTCAGAATATGTCACCTACTACCTCATTTGAGTCTCACAATAAATAGTCCTGCCTTCCCCCACTCATCCCAGATAGGTAAAATGATTTGTTTAGGCCCTAAGGTCACAGAGCTAGCAGCTGGATTAGCCAGAACTGGACTCTAGGTGGCTTCTTGTTTTTGCTCCATTGCTCTTTCCATTATACATGTTTTTATGTACGTCTGTGAAAGTTATGTAAGTTTATGAAAAATCAGTTTCTGACCAAAGTAAATTTAATACTGGACTATAAACAGATTTATTTGGGTTTAGCTTTGTAAATATAATCTATTGCTCATATTTGGCATAATGTAAACAATTCATACCCTGATTTACTTATTAAGAGCCGAGTAAAATGAATTTGAACATATTTGAAGTACTGTATTTTTTTTTTTTTTAATATTGTAGGTTGGATTGTTTTTAAGTAAGGAATTTTGTTTTCAAAGACCTGTTGGTCTTTGAAATGGTTGGGGGTGTCTTGAATCTTGTGTCAAAAATAAGATGGCCTATACTAAAGGTTTCTTCTTGTAATTCCTGCTATAATTTTTTTTAATGCACTTGTTTTTCTGCCAAACATATGTATTACATAAATATTTTTGAAATGTTAATTTGTAATGACATTTAATTTACAAAGGTCCCAAAGGAGGAGATTTTAGTTCTTGAAATTCAAAAGCCTTTTATAAATCTCACTTCACCATTAGTGTGCCTGAGGATCACCTGGGGGAGTTACTGAAAGTGTAGATTCCCTGGCATTGCCCCTGCAGTTCTGATTCAGCAGATTTGGGGCGGGGCCCAGCAGTCTGCATTTTGAGAAACATGTTAAATTTATAACTAGATTCAAGTTATATAGTAGAGATGCCTTAATAACATTGTTGATTTATTTGACTTTGAATATTGCAGAGTTAGTGCTTTCATGTAGTTTTTACTCTTGTAGCCAAGTTTGACTTGTGGACCTGGTGGTTTTTGTGACAGTTGTAAACCTGATAAATTGAAAATATTTTTGTTATCTGTGTTCACTGTTTTCTCTCAGAAGATCCATCTGTGGTTATTTATTAAGTTACTTATTAGGCATTGTAAACTCCTAGACAAAGAATGTTCTCTTTTTGTTTTCATGCCCTCCTGTCTGCCATTTCCAAGTGATTTGAACATGTTGACTTATTTTGGTAAAAATAATGCATATTATGTTAGTACAGCACTGAATATCTGTGCTTTAGTCTAGCTCTTATTTTTTGTTAGGAGGAAAAGCTTTGGATGTTTCTTCAAACTAAAAGGACATACATTTGTGGATAAGTAGTAGTCCTTACCAATTTCAGTTAACAAGCAGCTAGCTGTTCCTTCAGAAGCAGCAGATTAGTGCCTAATGATTTTTCAATAATAATAATGATGTAAGGCTAATTGATACTTTACTATTCTATGCATTAAAACAGAAGTTACTACTTTACTAACAAGCTAAATAACAGTTTGTATGACAATTAACTATAAGGTCCAGTGGACGTAAACTGGTTTGACTTTTTAAACTTTTTATCTAATACTATATACCACATATGAATTATTTTCTATTTAAGACCAGTCTTAAAATAGGAGTTTTTGCTTCATTATAACAGTAAGTAGCCTGTTTCTGCATTTAAAATGCATTTTAATAATGAAATTAATTTCAAAGTAAATCCATTTCAAGATTGTGTTGAACATTTTTTTTTGTTTGTTCCAAAAGCTTTGGCTTGTTGGCTGTGCTTTAGGATATATTTAGGAATCATGGGTTATAATTTACAAATGACTATGGAAATCGAAACTAATGAAGATTTTTGGCAGAGAGAGATCCAGACAAACTATGGGTAAACTATTCACCATATTCTTTCGGAACATTTTTTATCAATTTTTTCCTGGGATACTGTTAACTATTTTAAACAATATGCAGTGTTTTTAGCTAATTCTTTGGAAAAAATATTATTTGGTATTTCTAAGCGCAATAACTTACAACAATATGGGATCTCAACTTCTAGGATAGCTGCTTTGTAATAATACTGTCACCTGGGCCCCTGGGGGAAAGAATAAAGATAGTTTTGAATGGACCAGTGCTTGCTTACATTGTGAAATCTGAGATTATACTGCCTAACTGTAAACTGGTATGACTACTGTAAAGACCTGGTAACTTTAGAAGGAATAGTTATATTTTCTGCAAAATAGATCTTCAAAAGGATTTTATTATTTAGAAGATGCTTTTTAAATAACTTGGTTATTATTAACAGGGTGGATTTATTGTTCATTGTACTAACTCTGTGAATTTGTCCCAGGAGGGTATTAAACAATCTTTTACTCTGAAAATCCTCAGATCTGCTGCTTTAATCTGTCTTTCATATTTGTGCCAGAACTTTTTTTTTGTTTTTAAATAGCTTTCCTGCTGTCATTTCTTCAGTAAAACTTTGAATGGTTCCTCATTTTTCTCTTTTTCAACATGCAACTTGACTCTGAAGGCCGTTTATAAAGTAGTTCTTATTTTCCGAAGTGCTTAGAACACTGACTTTTAAGAAATATTAATAAGGGGTCTTTTAGGGGAAGAGGGACAAACCAAAATCCCAAGATTGCTGGTTTATGCAGTTTTCCTGGTCGGTTCTTCTCCCATCCGTTAATATGCTAATATGGACAGAATCTATGTAAATGTGTTTAATGCTTTGCTCCCTTCACACAATCCGTTTTACTGGATCATCCCACTTGTTACTTTTCTATATTACTTAATGGTTTCACCACACCCTGGAGGGGGTGCTGTTCACATAGGTCAAACTCTGAATCCTGTTTCCTGGAGGTGAGTGCAGTGCTGCAGTAACTTAGTGCTGGCGACTGCCCACTGCGTGACAATCATAAAGTCTTATATATAGTCTTCTGTATACGCTCTTCTCATTCACTTTGCTGTGACTTCATTATGGTTTTCCTCTCACCTGATAAGACCCTTGCTCTTGTCTAAGTGTTTCCATCCTTCAAAACTCAGCAGTAGTCTACCTTCCTCAGTCATCACTCATTAACTTCCCGTCTGAATTTTTCTGTATTTGTAGTCTGGGTCATACACTTCCATTATTTATGAATTGCTTTTTGTCATTAATTTCATTGGGAGATAATATAGAGGAGTTGAGATAAGACCGTGGGTTCCTGAGGATATATAGGACTTTTTCTAGCAAATGTCCAGATGTAGTTTGTAAGCTGTTATATTAACACTTGAGAAAAGTTGCTCTCCAGAGCTCATTCATTTTCCAATGATTGTTCTTCTAGCCCTTCTAAACCATATAGACTTAATTTTTGGTAAAGTTACTATTTTAGGAGGAATTATAAGACTTGCTTCTACTTTAACATGGCGATAGTAATACTAAAATTGCTGATCAAAAGAGGAGCGTGGAATGGTTTTGACAGTGAAAAAAAATCTGTGAAGGCAGAAATCAATGAAACTAGTAAATGTTGAGGGACATCTGAATGGCTGAGTGGTTGAGCATCCGCCTTCAGCTCAGGGCGTGATCCCGGGATCTGGGATCGAGTCCTGCATGGGGCTCCCTGTGAGGGGCCTGCTTCTCCCTCTGGCTATGTCTCTGCCTCTTTCTGTGTCTGTCTCTCATGAAAAAAAAAAAAAATCTTAAAAAAAAATGGTAAATGTTGAAATGGGTAAGGGCATCATTTTTTTCTCCTGGGACACGTGGATGACATTGGCACATACTCCGTGCTGCCCTGCTACTACCTAGAGTTATGCGTAATTTTCAGTTTCTTTGCCATAATTCTTTCTTCCTCACTTACACCTAAAATCAAGTGAGTGATGTTTGAAGTACTCTTTGTTTAAAAAGTGAATCACAAACCAGGGTCTTTTGACAGTCCTGACAACTAACACCATAGTGGAGAACTATAGAGTGAAAGGGCGACGGTGCAAGTAAAGTACAAAAAACAGGGAAGGTCAGACAGTGACATGGGAAAGAGGAGAGGATGGCACGGTCTAGGAAAAGGAGATCCCTAGCATCAACCTCTCTGAATGTCTGGTATCAAAAACAAACATGAATCAGGCAACCCTTCTCTGGGTGCGGAGTGGATTTAGGGTAAAGTTTCAATACACCTGCCTTTGGCTTAAACTCCACTATATGTAATTGAATGCTGGAACTTACTTGATCTGCTTTTGCCTCTGGACCTCTTGCTTCGTCACTCCTTTTGCTTGGGTTACCCGTCTTTCTCGGAGCCTGTGTGTCTTTATGTTATGATACTCCTATGTCGTTGTGGTACGTGTGATTGAACGTGAAAGTTTCTGATTTGGGTTTTTGCTTTGTGATGTTAAGATTTCTCCAGATTTAAATTTGAGTTTTATCTTCACCAGTAAAAAGCCAAGTGACCTTGGATATATCACTGGATGTTCTTATTACCTCCCCCAAAAGTACAAAATATAAGATCAAGGAGTTTTATTAACTGTTTTTCTTGGAAGTTTTGACTTAAAAATTTTTTTTAAAGATTTTATTTATTTATTCATGGGAGACACAGAGAGAGAGAGAGAGAGAGAGAGGCAGAGACACAGGCAGACTCTTCCTGTGGGGAGCCTGTTGTGGGACTTGATCTCAGGACCCTGGGATCATGCTGTGAGCTGAAGGCAGACAGACACTCAACCACTGGGCCACGGAGATGACCCAACTTAAAACATTTTTTTCGACAGTTGTAGGTGTTTCCCCACTCTGCCCTGAATTTTCAACCATTTAATTCTTTATTCTTTAAGCTTTACCTTCTAATGATTTTTTAACTAGCTTATCATCATTTGATGTTTCATCTGTGTATACTGTGTTTCATTCATGAAAATAGTTTAGCTTTTCAATATATATATACTTCTAAGATTTCTACTTAAAGAAGTGTAATATAACTGCATGTAATATAACTGCATTTAATTCTGCTCCCTACCAAAAATATACTAAAATGTGAGAATGTGTGAGTTTACATATTAATGTTAAGATTCTCAGCCTTCTTCCCTCTCTTAGCTTTCAAGCTGTTGGCCAGAGTTGAAGTCTCTTCTCTGAGGACTCTGACCAACTCAGGGGAAAGGACCTGAAGATTCTGGAATTGGCTCTCTGTGTGTGTGAGTGGTTTGTCCAAAAAAAAGTCCGGGCGGCCCAGGTCGCTCAGCGGTTTAGCGCCGCCTTCGGCCCAGGGCCTGATCCTGGAGTCCTGGGATCGAGGTCCGCGTTGGGCTCCCTGTGTGGAGCTTGCTTCTCCCTCTGCCTGTGTCTCTGCCTCTCTGTGTGTGTGTGTGTCTCTCATTAACAAATAAATAAAAATCTTAAGTTCCAGTCTGATCACCCTATAGTGAACTCCATAGTCAGAAAGTTCCACATGTAAGTTCAGAACTCCTATTTAGTTTATTTAAAGTCCTATTTGTTTCTTTCATAGTTAAAAAAAAATTACAGCTGTATTTAGTGATAGACATATGGTAAAATATTCATATTTAAAGTTAAAAATTGATATATGTATTTTGCAGTGAAAAATAATCACTGTGGTTAGGTTAATGAGCACACCTATTCCCCTAAAATATTTCTTGTGCCCTTTTGTAATCTTCCCTCCCTTTCCATTTTCTATGTCCTTCCTTGTTTCACCAGGCAACCACTCATCTGCCTTCTGTCATTATAGATTAATTTGAATTTTCTAGAATTTTCTTGTACACGGAAATCATGCAGTATGTGCTATTTTGGGGTGTTTTAATTTGGCATAGTTTAATTTGAAATTCACCGATGCTGCATATATTAAGAGTTCAATTTTTGTTATTGGTGATAAGGATTTGCTTGTATGGATATACCACAATATATTTACCCATTTACCTGTTGATGGACATTTTGGGTTCCAGTCACATATAGTGTCCATTCAGATCTTTTGTTCACTTTTTGTGAGTAGGTTGTTTGCCTTTCTTGAGTTGTAGATTCTTTGTTCTAGAAACTACTGTTTCTTTATGTTCTAGATAAAGTTCTTTAGGAAACACTTTTGTTTGTATTGGGAGTGGGAGGAAGAATGGTGTAGATAGCCACTGATACCACCTGAAAGTGAGCTGGAGCACTGGCAGGATTATTCGTGGAGATGGATTTAGGGACTAAAATAAACAACACCTACCTATTCCCCATTCCCTCTTGAGTGGTGAATGGAGTAGGGGAACTAAAAGAGATGCTAATATTAAAAAAAAAAAAAAGCCTTATAGAACTGTTTTTCTAAATGAATGTTATCCACATAGTCATTTGTTAAGACTGAAAGTGAATACATTTATGGACTAAGTTTGTATGTGTGGATAGCCCAGGTATGCCACCTGTAATTCAGTTCTTGTGTCTGTTTATGGTCTTGTGCAACTTAGTTGCAGAATTCAATATTACTTTGGGTAAAAGAATCAATTTTCACAAAAAACGTAAGTGAACATTGTGGACTTGACTGAAAATAAAACAGTCCACAACGACACAAGGGCCTTTATTTCTTCTGCAAGTCTTCCTCTGCAAGTTCAAATTCCTCATTCCTTTATTATGTAGAACAGGTGGTTGCCATCTTTGGTTTCTTGAGTTTTCCTTAGATCCTCCACACCACCACCACCACCACCACCACCACCGCACCTCCACTCTTCTACACACACCCCAAGCAACTCCTAAAAACCTATAAAGACATTTTTTCCCCAAATAATTTTAGTTAGTGCTCTTCCTGATAAGAGTCTGGTATGTGATTTCTCCATTTCTTCATCTGGATAAATATATGTTCTGCTTGGTGTTGAGAGTACAATCCCCTGAAATGTTGACTTGTGAGAGACACTTTAATAAGTCTGTTAAGGAGTACACTCTTGTAGGTGTGTCTTAAGAATGAACCATATTTCAGAATTTACTCCCTTAATTAATTTCCTGTCTTCCCATTGAGGAACTTGATATTTGAATTTCTTCCTTGATATTTGACTGTATTTTTCCCTTTTGCTCTTTCTGTGAAGGAAGTAGAATCTGGGGGAGAGATAGGAATCATTTAAGAGATATTAGAATTCAGAGGAAAAACTAACATTCTTTTGCCAAGGTCCCAAGGACCAGCTCCAAAACACAGTAGTGACTTTGACTTAGATAAAGGGAATTTACAATTATTGAATAAAGTGAATACCTGTGTAATTAATTGCTTTCTACCCACCAAGTATTCTACCCAATTTATAAGCATTAATCTGTTTAAATGCATGGGTTCTGTGGAATTTTGGGATGAGATAATTCACTCCTGAAAATGAAAAGGGTTATTAATGGTTTTAAAGGGAAATCATAAAATACAGTGACTTACATAACTTTAACCAACTTAAGATATAATAATAACAGGGGATCCCTGGGTGGCTCAGCAGTTTAGTGCCTGCCTTTGGCCCAGGGCGCGATCCTGGAGTCCCGGGATCGAGTCCCACGTCAGGCTCCCGGCATGGAGCCTGCTTCTCCCTCCATCTGTGTCTCTGCCTCTCTCTCTCTCTCTCTCTCTCTCTCATAAATAAATAAATAAATCTTTAAGGAAAAAATGATGTAATAACACTGAGGTATAAAGTCTGGGGAATATAGACCAATGTAAAAATGAAACCAAATCACTCATGATCCTACCTCTGTTTATTTTTGATCCTTTAAAAAATTTGTACACCTATTAACATGCTTGAGATAATGTAGGTATAGTTAGTTGTATGCTTTTAAAAAACTATCATTTTCTCAGGTCATTTTTTCCATTCATATCATTTTAATGACTGTGATACTCCATTGTATGGCTAATTTCCTTGTTATTAGATATCTGGGTTTTAAATTTTTCTCTTATGTTAAATAATTCTCCAGTAAACATCTTTATCTTCATCCATGATTATATCCTTTGTAATTACTGGGTTTAAAGGAGTTTGGTAGTTTGTTATCTCTTCATTAAAATTTTTCTTCCAGCCTTCTTTCTGTGAGGCTGGTTGTTAGGTATTTGGGATTCTCTGTCTTTTCTTGCTACGCATACAGTCTATGCCATTCACTCCCAGGTTTTTGCTTTACGTTTTGAAATTCTCATAGTGCTTTTAAAAATTCACATTTTGTTGTTTACTTGTTTAACACCTCTGTGTGATGTTCAGTTTGAGAGCAGGAACTGTTAATCTTCCTATCGCTCGCCCCTGGCACAGTGCCTTATACCTGTGAGGTTCATAATGACTCTTGAATGAACATCTTGTGTCTAGTCTTAAGCTTGAATCCATTGACGTTGGGCTCCAGTAAAATGCTTCTTTTGTCTGTCTTTAGAAACTGTAATGTGCTTGTGGTAAGTAAGAATTTATCACAAGACACTATTTCTTTTAAGTTTGGCTAAATATGTCAGCTGAATGACACTGTTGATGATGAGAAGTACTGTATTATAACCATACTATATATAAATTTAATTCTTTCTGCAACAGTTCTGCTATCCTTACTGTTAAGAGTAGGGTAGATAGATTTTACTAAGTGGAATAGAATACTTAGAAGCTCATAGAAATGGAGGTCACTTCTATTTTTCTAAAATGCTTGTTTACAGATTAATGTATCTTTTTTTTTTTTTTTTTAAGCAGGGGAGAAAACTATTTAAGTTTATAATGTTAAAAGTTTTAAGTGGGGATGTATGTTAATACCCAGCAGTGGAAGTTCTGGTAGTAGTGTTTATAAAATAAAACCTTGGAGTTTTGGGAAGGTGTCCTAACAGGCTCTGGTTATGACATTGTAGCTAAACTTTTTTTTTTTTTTTTTTAATTCTCAGACTCTGAGTGGAAAATTTAAGATTTTGGATGAATATACTCTTTCAGAACATATTTTTGTGAACCCTGTGCTAGACAGTACCAACTGTGACCTGCCAAGAAGAGACACCATTATGCAGTGCTTTAGATCGGCCTCAGTCCATGTCCAATGTTCTTTCTTGGTTTCTTTTTTTATGTGGTGATTCATCAGGTGCTGTGTGCTTCCAAGGAACCCATGTAAGTGTGTGCACATGTCCCCTTCGTGGTCTTTAATCTCTTCCTATAATGAATGGGGATAGATTGTTTCCAGTTATTCTTATTTAAAGAAGAAAGACATTTTAGAGTCAGCTGTCACGTTTTTGGAACTCCATAGTTTTGCTACCACCGTGAGCTATTTTTAGAACTCTGGATAGTGATCTCTGTCCTTCTGTCACTATTATTTTTGGAGGTTTTTTTGAGTTGTGCCGAGCTCTGCTTGTAATTCCACATACGGCCAAGGTAGAGAGCCAGGCTATCAGTTTTGGGTTGTGTCATAATCCTGGACTTGCCCTTACAGACTCTGTTCCTGATGGATATCTGTGAATTCAAATTAAATGTTTTACTAAGGGAGGCTGTGTTGGTGAAGGTCTTTGTCCTGAGAAGAGGGAAAACTTTTTTGAGTCAAAAGGGAAGAAATTTGGAGTGGTTTTGGGAGGTCTAGAGAGATTATAGTTTAGGGATTATAGTTTAGCTGAAAGCTGTATGTGTACAGGAAGGATTTGGGAGTCCTCAAAAGATGCTAGATTATGGTGGCCTTGAGAACTTTAAGATGATAGCTACAGAAGTGGGATGTGATAGAGGAGGAAAAATAGGACAGATTAGTTGATTGTAGCTTTTTAACATTTAGTAGCTATACATCTTTCTATATATGTATTTGAATATTAAAAGCAGGTGTTATTTTTTCTCTTTAGGACTACCTCTTAATTACTTAAAAAAGTGGTAGGTGTAAAATGATAAAATGTACCAAAGTACCTATATCCTGGCATTCTATAATGTCGAGGTCGGTGAATAATGGCAGTCTTGTTGTGGAATGCAAATCACTGGACTAATTGCTATCTGGAATGCCTCTGAGAGGGGAAGGAATGAAAGAGGAAGGAGACTAGAAGAATGGGGAGAGGTGTGGAGTAATTTCCCTCCTAGCCTGAAGGCTATTATTTATCTGGCTTCCTGAACCATGTAAAACAAGTGGAGAACCAGGAAATTGGCAGGAAAGTCCTCTTAGAAGCCAGAAGTCCATGCATCAAAACACTCAGTGCCTCACTTCACTTCTAGGTGTTTACTAGGTGTGTTCTCTAGCATTTTAAATTATTCCTGTAACATTTTGATAACTGGTTTCCCGGCACACTGAAGATGAGAGAACAAAATTGGAGAAACTGGAAAGATTGTTCAGAGGCAGGCTGCTGCCAGTATTACAGGAAAGAATTGAAAATTGACTTGTGACAATAAATAAGGAGATTTTTAAAATCAAAGATAACAATTCACCAAACTTAGGAAAAAAACAGTCATAGAGAATTTGGTTCAAAAACAATAGCTCTGTGCTACTCGTCTCATTGGGACTATTCTTTATTTTTTAAAAATTTTATTTTATGTGAGCGTGAGAGAGATCACACAGGAAGGAGGGAGAAGCAGACGCGCTGAGCAGTGAGCCCAATGCAGGGCTCTATCCCAGGACCCTGAGATCATGACCTGAGCTGAAGGCAGACACTTAACCGACTGAGCCACCCAGGTGCCCCCGGACTAGTTGTCTTTTAGGACTCCTCACGAAACTCCTTTGTGAATTCTTCCCAACCTGTCCAAAAAATTAGCTACTGCTTTCCTGGCACTTAATGAATTCCCTGGTGTCCAAGTGAGACTGTGAGCCCTCTGCTGCCCCATCGCTGCTGTCACCGCGATCACCAGCAGTCATACTCATACAGCACTTGTTACTATATTATCCACTCGCCCAGTCTGCTCATTATTCTATGACATACTTTGTACACCGGGCTCACCTTGCCTCAGTTCCTCACATTACAAAATAACTACTCTTCCTTCAGGGCACGTTAGTTCATTCTTTGATGAAGCATTGCCCCAGCCTCCCTAGGCAAGGTCCTTTCCATGTTGGTTGCCATTACTTTGTTTTAAGTAAATATTTTCTTGATTCTGAAACATGGGTTAGGAAATAAATTGATTTAATAATAGTTGTGGGGAGTAAAATGAAAAATACACAGAAACTCTTTTACTAACTGACGTGAGCATATTATAGGAATATTCCACTTTCTTCAATAAAGAAAAATTTGAGTCCAAGCCTTTTCTGAGTTACAAGTCATGTGAATCGTTTTAGCCATTGCTTAAAAATAACAACATGGTGGGGCGCCTGGATGGCTCAGTCAGTTAAGCATCTGACTCTTGGTTTCCCCTCAAGTCATGATCTCAGGGTGGTGAGATGGAGCCTGTTGGGTCCCTTGATGGGCATGGGGCCTATTTATGATATTCTCTCTCTAAAAATTAATAAATAAACAAATAATGAAATAACATGGTAACATGTTGCTTTTTATAACCTCTGTTCTGAGATCTTAGCCTCCTTGACATCTTGCAGTTGACCTGTAACTTTGAAACTTAGTGAAGTATACAGGTTTTGTTCGCATTTCCTATTGTTTAAACTCAATTTTGTAACGGTCTTTATGTTTTTTAAAAATTTTTTGGTTCTTCATGTAGTAGTAACTTGGAGTGCTAATGCATAAAAAAAGAAACATTACCCTTTCTTTGATAACTGTGTGATTTTTCTGAGAGGTGGCAAATTCTGATCCTTTTAATTGCCCTGCCTGGTGTGTGAAAAGCAATCTGTATACACTAGCTTTTGGTTTCAGTGTTACTTTTTAATTATAGATATTTGAAATATTTTTTCAAAACAAAAATTAGGGATTCAAATTCCCATCAATTCAACTTGGAAAAAAGGGTAGAATTATCTTTTTTATAGGCTAAGAATGCTGGGAAGTGGAAAGAATGATTCCTGAAATATATTTGAGCCAGGAAAATATGGCATTTCTAAAATATTATTTATTATCTTTATCTGTTTGCAAGTTCATAGAGTTCTTCAAGAGAATGAGGTCTAGATTGATTCATTCCCAACACCTAGTACCTAGCACATTATAGGTCTTAAAAAAATGAGCAGTACTCCTCAGTGATTACTTGCTAGTTTAATTATGTTTGACTGTAGAGTTGTCCAAGATAATTTTGTGGTATGTTGTTGGAAGCTTTTATGTAAAATATTTAAAGTTTTTTTTTTGTATTTCTAAGGCTTAAGTTTCAGCTTAGGGCAAGTATCTTATAAGCTGATATTGCTGCACAGATAAGGGGTTTTTAACGTGAAGGGTGTGAGTACCCAGTAACAGTCACAGACTTCAGACCCCACTGCCTTAGTTAAAGAAAGTGGACTTACTGGCTTACTGGCTTAATATTTGAGGCCATGAACATAAAGCATCTGATTTTCTTTTATAGTTAGGATAGATTATGTCAGAAGCATGTAGCAGTCGGTCTGTGTAGCAGCTCTCCAAGTCAGGTAATGGTAGGTAGAGACATGAGTCCATTTACCTGGCCAAATGCTGATGGCCAGGAAGATATGTGGGCCCTGCATATCTCCCTAGGCCTCCCCCTTTCTGCTGTAATATACTCTTGGGCCTCTGAGTTGTTACTAGAAGTTTAAAGTGATGTCAAGAGGTACATTTTTTTTTTCTTGGAATTAAAATGTTCTTGGATGAATCTTGAAGTGCTTATATATTTACCTAAGGTTTGATGAAAAATGTACAAGAGCCTAGGGATTTGGTATATTCTTACTCTAAATATTGACTGCAAAAGCCAAAGTTAAGTCTAGTTTGCTTAGGTTGTGGAAAGGTTGTGTCACACATTTAAAGTGACAATGAAGTCATGATATCATCTTGACCTTAATAGGAGAATTTATGCTACCAGCAGTAGTAGTAGGAGGAAAGAATAATTGTTGATGAAATGTATTTCGGATGCTCTCTGAGGGGAAAAAGTTCAGGTGTGTAGTAGAAAAAACATTAACGCTCAAGATCCAAGAAATTGCTGATGTCAAAACTTGTAAGTGATAAATTGTTTAAAAACATGTTTACTAATTTTTTTAAAAAGCATAATTCTATTGAATTTATCTCACAAGTTTGAACAACCCATTTGGGCTTAGGATGTTGACATTCTGAACTGATCCTGGAAATTCCATGTTAACAAAATATCTGTCACAGACACTTGCCTCAGTATACAACAGTTTCCTTGAGCCATCCACCTTATTAATGAAACTTGTTTACAAAATTATTCTTGATGAAAGATCTTCAGAAAAATAAAGATTTCCTGCTTTTGAGGATATTTTCTTTGAAAAGTGACGTAGGCTCTAAAGGAAATTTCAGAATAAGACTGTACGAGATGTTTTTAGCATTGGCAGCCTTATTAGGATGAGATAAGGCTATTAAGTATTGGTACAAAAATAAGTAGTATATGTGTTATATGTAGTTTGATAATATCAGTTATTAATTTATAGGCATACTGAATAGTAAGCAGCATCTAGGGCAAGGTCTGGATTTATTAGATGTCCAGTAAATGCTTGCTAGAAAGAATCCAAGTATTTAGAAAGTTAATAACTAGAATTTCTATCCATTTTATGCTTACACTATAGAAGGTCAAGTAGTCAATAAGAATTTAATTCAAAAAGTGAATTCCAGGCTTGTTTGTCATAGGATCAGTTCAAATTCAGTGCAGACTATCACAACATCTGTATTTATACTATTCTATAATGGCATTTAATATTTAGAATACATTTGCCTAGCAAAATGTATGCATAACACTGTGTACACTGTACATAAGAAAGGGTAGGAGATGAAGATGCAACTCAAAAGAAGTATCTCCTGAACTGATTTATGAAAAGCTGAGTAAGGTAGATGAATTGAAGTACTAATATAGTAGAATAATAGGTGAGGATTAAAATTATGTTGTGCTAAGCATAGTTTCAAGTACTACACTGGGTCCTGGGGTCAATATTGGTTAAAGCAGGTAGTCTCTGCCCTGTATATATGCAAACTTCTTGTCCCTCCACGTATTTATTGAAAATAGTGATGCTAAATGAACAAGACTTAGGATGAAATGCTTTCATGAACTTGAGTAGTCCAGAGCTTGACCTCTGACTTCTGATCCTTGTAGGTCACTTCCCTATTCTGCAGTTTGTAACAGTTGTGCAGAAACTCATGTCAATCTCCGAATATTTTATAACCTTAAAAATTTGTGCAACTAATAGGCTTTAACGGTTCCCTTATAGTTCACTCAGTTATCCTCAGTAATGAAGACTAACATAAAATGAGACCTCAGTGGTTGAAGGAAAGAAAATGCTAGAAGTTCCTCTGGTACAAGGAACAGACAAAAAAAGACCTTGTATGAGGGCTTCATCTTCTCCTTGGGTTAGATTGTTGCCAAAGATTTTGATCTAATGATGTCTAATGTATAATGAGGTGGGTACTTATATAGGTGCTTTGCAATTGGTCAGCAGTATGGTCCTTATTTTCCTTTACTTATTTGGAAGAAGAAGAGTGTTCTTATATGTTTTGGGCTCTTCTTTTTTTTTTTTTTTAAACACATCTGACTTCGTATTCTGCATGTGACTTAATTGATGGAATGATCTTGCATGCACTATATGAGTTTTGCCTCCTTATTTTGACATCTTTTGAGTGGATTCCAGATATGTGAAGCATGTTTTTGTTTAAACATTGTAAAAGCAAGTATTATAATTTATAAGATCTAGCAAATTAAATTGCTGGGTAACTTTTCTTTCAATCCTTTATTTAAATTTATCCCCCCAATACTAATATTTTCCTCTTAGCAAATAGGGTATGTGGGATAAAACTTAACATTTCTTTTATTCAGGTGCCCCAGTTTTATAGTTTTTACCATCAATTCTTCATCAGATCATGTACTGAGCTAGATTTATGCTTTCCCAAGAATACTTGGAATATATTTTTAAAAGGGATCTCATTTATAAACTTGACTGCCTCTTTAAATTGGAGCAGAAATTGTCTCATTAAATATTCAGGTTAAGTTCTAATTAATGAGAGTTTTATCTCATTTTAGAAAGGTATTTTGTGTGGTAGTATCTTTTCAGGAAAATGATGTTAGTATTCAGATGAGGAGAAGAGACTGGGTGATTAGATTGGCCACTTGGCCACTACTCAATATGTTCAAATAGTCTAATTTGTATTTCTAGAAAACATAAGTAACCCCAATGGATATAATGTTAAAGTAATCATGGTTGTATGGTAGAGACAGGTGTATGTTTTTATTTGGATGTCCAGTTGTTTTCTCTTAGTATATATGCAGCCACAATAGTGGCACTTACTGTCAGTTTAGCTGATGTAAATTCGCTATGTGCATCTATGCACTCACATGTCACACACTTGGAACACCAAACCCTTCCCAATCATGTAGTTCCGTGTTCGAATTGAACACAAATATGCTGTGCACCCATGTAGGTGTAGTAAAACACATGGAAATGGCCTGTTCCTGTAGAGTGTTTGTTCTTAGGCTGGTTAGGTTGTTTATGAATGTGATCGGTTAGCTAATGTTCCTTTTATTACATGTCAGTAGTTCTTAATAAAGAATGTATTCAGTGTAGCACCATTTTTGCTAACATTTCCTTTTAGGCGATTATATAGAAGGTTTAATTATGTGTTCCATTACATTGGATAAAAGAGGAAATACAGTTGTGGTTTTTTTTATACCCTTAACTACAAACTAAAAGTGAATGTGCTCAAAAGTGTATTAGTTACCTGGCATTCAGGGTTAGAAGAAAGAACAAGAGAACGGGGTCTAGTAAAAGAGTAGACCAAAGTTCAACTGGCATGGATGGAAGCCACACCATTTTGTACTTGGAAATAGACTTCTATTTTTTTTTTTAAAGATTTTATTTATTTATTCATGATAGACATAGAGAGGCAGAGACACAGGCAGAGGGAGAGGCAGGCTCCATGCCGGCAGCCCAATGTGGGACTTGATCCCGGGACTCCAGGATCGCGCCCTGGGTCAAAGACAGGCGCTAAACCACTGAGCAACCCAGGGATCCCCTAGACTTCTATTTTTTAAATTTATTTTTAATTTTTTTAAGATTTTATTTATTCATGAGAGACACAGAGAGAGACAGAGAGAGGCAGAGACACAGGCAGAGGGAGAAGTAGGATCCATGCAGGGAGCCTGACGTGGGACTAGATCCGGGGTCACCAGGATCAGGCCCAGGGCTGAAGGCAGCGCTTAACCGCTAAGCCACCCAGGCTGCCCGGAAATAGACTTCTAACAACTTAAGCTGGTGTATGCTTCTGGTTTGTTTTCTCAAGGGAGTTTGGGTATAAAATCCTTATCATCTAAAAAGGGTGAATGATTGAGTTAAAAAATAAGTTTTATAGATGCTTAAGGGAATTTCAGAGAATTTCCTTTTAACAGTAGCCAGTGTTTTCATTTCATACCTAGAGAGAAAAAGCATTAAAATTAAATATTGTTTGAAGTTAAAAGGGAATATGTTAGTTTGCTAGGGCTGCTGTAACAATGCCACAGGCCAAGATAACTTACAAAACAGAATTTATTTTCTTTCCCTCAAAGTTCTGGATGCTGGAAGTCCGAGATCAAGGTGTTGGCAGGTTCGGTTTTCTCCTGAGGCCTTTCTTAGTTTGTAGCTAGTTGACTTGTTGTGTCCTCATGTGGCTTTTTCTCTGTGCTCACATCCCTGATGTCTATTCCCCTTATAAGGACATCAGTCCTATTGGAATAGATTCCCACCTTTATGACCTTATTTAATCTTAATTACCTCTTTAAAAGCCCTGTCTCCAAAGGCTGTGTCACACTGGGGGTTAGTGATTCAACATAATGAATTTTGAGGAGGCATGATTCGTCCATAACGGGGAACACAAACTGACAGTTAAGTGTTACTGTAGTCAAAGAGAAAAGATGGTTGTCAGACTTTAGCATGCATCAGAATCACCTAGAAAGCTTGCTAAAACACACTGCTGAGCCCTACCCCCAGGATTTCTCATTTAATAGGTCTGGAGTGGGTCTGAGAATTTGTATTTGTAACAAGTTCTTAGGGATGCTGATGCTGCTGGTCTGGGGACCAAACTTTGAGAATCTCTGATGCTCCATATCCTGTTTGGATTGAGAGAAATTGCTGAAGAATGCCTCCAAGATAGAAGGAGCAGTCTCTTTGGAAATGGGAGTAATGAGATGGGGCTGCAGTGGGAAATAGAATGTTGAGGAAATATTGTTGGTTTTGCTTATTCCTTGTTCTAGTTACTCTCAATTCAGTGAGTTAAAGCGATGGTATTTGATTGGAGATTGAAAGCAAGTATTTCTGTTGTCTGTTATGGGAGGAAAACTGACTTTCTCGCTTTGTTAGTAAGAGATTAAATTCCCAGAATATTTATCATCTCCTCCAGATCTTTGCTGAAATGTCTCCCTCTCCTCCTGATGAGGTATTTCCTACCATCCTATTAAATTGTATCTACAAATTTGAAGACTATCCCAAGAGAAGAGGGCAGATGCTGTAATGAAAAATCTTAAATTAGGTAGAGTGGTACCTGAAGCTCAGAATTTAATGTTTACTTAGTTTAAACAAACTTTTGTGTTAAAGTGTACGCGATGAGTAAAATTGGGTATTGCTTCAAAAGTTCATTTTTTGTTTATTTAGAACTTAAGGGACGCCTGGGTGGCTCAGCAGTTAAGCGTCTGCCTTTGGCTCAGGGCCTGATCCCAGGTCCGGGGATAGAGTCCCACGTTGGGCTCCCTGAGAGGAGCCTGCTTCTCCCTCTGCCTGTGTCTCTGCCTCTCTCTGTGTCTTTCATCAATAAATAAAATCTTTAAAAAAAAAATTTTCCCATAGAAATGGGATTACAAACAGATGATCAACAAAATTCTGAAATGAAGCTCAATTGCTAGTTCTACTAGCCTGAGGTCTGGGAGTCCCCATTACATTAATATAGGGGTAGCAGGCAAGAGGGAAAGAGGGGGAGCCGTGCCAAGTTTCCTTATCCCATCCAGTCTCAAATGGACCAAGAGAAGATTAATTAAGCTATTAGAGAATGAACACAAGTTCTGTCATTAGGTGCTACAGAGTAACCAACATTTCTTTTCAAAAGTGCTTTTCCTGTGGTATGGCCTTTTTTTTTTTTTTTTTAAGATTTTGTTTATTCATGAGAGACACAGGGGGAGGGAGAGAGAAAGAGAGAGAGAGAGAGAGAGAGAGGGAGGGAGGCAGAGACACAGGCAGAGGGGAGAAGCAGGCTCCATGCAGGGAGCCTGACGTGGGACTCGATCCCGGGACTCCAGGATCAGACCCTGGGCTGAGCTGAAAGGCAGCGCTAAACTGCTGAGCCACCCGGGCTGCCCGTGTGGCCAGTTTTTGCTGGATGTTAAAAACAGTCCTAATTCATTTTAGTCTTATGTGAATGACCAGTATTTCTCTCATGCTTAAAGATTCTTGTATTTTAGGAAATGTATAAACATGCACATGGCGTCGGTGTGTGTGTTTCATCTGTATGAACCTGTGTGTGTGAAATTGTGAATTCGTACTGATTGCTCCCCTGCAGTCTAGCCCACACTGTTCTTCTCTGCCCTCCCTCATTCCATTTTTTTGGTCTCTCTTTGCACAGTGAGAACTGTAGCTTTCAACATTAACACGTTGCTCAGTCCTGTTGTACGCATAATACAGTTTGAGAGCTTCTATATTCGTGCCACTATGAGAAACAGGTAGAAGAGAAGTTTGAGATTTGTTCATACTCCCTTTTGTCCTCAGACTCTAAGGCTGGACCGTAAAAATAAAACTGTCTAAAAGTTATTTGCATCGGGTTCCCCCCATCCCCTTCAGAGTGGCCCCTTTATTCATTTGGGATACAATTGGGTGCTCTTTTACCTAGGTTTCTAGTTTTAGCTCCTCCCCCAACCATTTTGTTTCAATTTTGTTTTTGAAGATGCAGAACATGAGTATGCTTCCAAAAGTCAAAACTACACATAAAAAATGTGTACTCAAGGTGCGGCTGGGTTGCTCAGTCAGGCGGCTGCCTTTGGCTCAGGCCATGACCTGGGGTCTTGGGATGGAGCCCATGGCAGGCTCCCCATTCAGCAAGGAGTCTGCTTCTCCCTCCCTCTGCTCCTCCCCTTGCTGGAGTTCTCTTTCTCACTCTCTCTCTCTCTCTCAGTTAAAAAAATAAGATCTTAAAAAAATATATACTCAAAATTGTCCATTCTTTTTTTCCTTTCAACCCTCTTACCCTTGCTTTTTTTGCAAGTAACTAATTTTCTTGTTTTCTGGTATATTCTTTCTTTGTGTCTTTTCCCCCAAATAAGCAGAATTTTCTATGTTTTACTTCTTTCTTAATGCAAAATGTGATGTATGTTTTATTTACCCTCTGCTTTTTCCCCCTGCTTGATAATATCTTGCAGAGCCTTCCAATACTGGCTTGCAGAAATCTTCCCCATTCTTTTTTTATAGCTGCATTGTATTCTGCTTGTTTGTGCTCTTCTCTATGCAACCGCTCTCCTCTGTTTGAACATTTAGGTAGTTTCCAGCATTTTGACGTTATAGATAATGCTACGGTGAATAGTTTTGTGTATATGTACTTTCCCATTATTATACCTTCAAAGTAAATTCCTGGAGGCGAGATTGCAGAGATGGAGGGTAAATAATAGTAGTTTTATTAGCTATTATCAGATTCCCTTCCATAGAGATGTGCTGTGTTCTGGTTATTTGTTCCTTTTTAACAAGCCCACACCAAACTTAATCATATAGAACAGTCCTTTTATTATACTCCTAAAATCTAGATGAGGAGTTTAGGCAGGGGAGAGCAGAGTTTCTTGGCCAGGTCTGCCCCATGGTGTCTAGAGCTTGGGGGGGGCGGGCAGGGGAGTGTCTCACATCACTGGGTCTACAGTTATATGGCAGCACCTTCACTCAGCCAGGAGTGCGATGACTGAGGTTGGGCTCAGTTCAGACGGTCATCCAGAATGTGTACACGGTCTCCGTTCTTCACAGAATTGGCAGTCTGGGTTCTCAGAGGGCGTGTCAGGAGAGTGAGCGTTCCCAGACAGCCACAGGAGCTACACAGACTTTTATAACCTAACTTTGAGTACGGTGTTGTTGCTTTGGTGGTACTCTGCTGGTGGAAGCAGCCCCAAAGTCTACTGTCTTCAAGGGTGGGAGCCTAGACCCACTTGTTGGTGGGACTACTGTCAAAAATTTGCAACTGTATTTTGGAACTGCCTCATGACATTTTGCATACATTGCTGGTGAATTCATTGTTTCCCCAAAGCCTCCAGATTTTGAATTTTTTTTAAAGATTTATTTATTCATGAGACACACACAGAGGCAGAGACACAGTTAGAGGGAGAAGCGGGCTCCTCTCAGGGAGCCTGATGTGGGACTCGGATTCCAGATCCCGGGATCATGCCCTGAGTGGAAGGCAGACGCTCAACCACTGAGCCACCCAGGGATTTGAATTTTTGTTAACATGTTTCATAAGAGATGTTATTTCACTCTAGGGTTTCATTTGCATTTTTCTTGTAAGTGACATTTCCCTGTTTTTAATGGGATGTTTTTATATTTTCGGGAATTGTGACTTTTTGCTCATTTTTCTATAGGAATTTTTTTTCTAATACTAAAAACATTTCTTTTAATATATTAGGGGAAGTTGCCCTTTTTTTGTGATGTTGCACGTACTTTCATCGTATTGTTTATGTCTTGACTTTGCTTACAGTGTGTTTTGCCATGTAGCAGATTAATTTTGTGTTCATATTTTTAAGTCATAGAAAATTTTTCCTTATATTCCAGTAAGGGATTGACTTACATTTTCTTCTAGTTTTTGTATAATTACTTTGTATGTTACTATGTCTTTGATCCATTTGGAGTTTATTTTTATATGGTATAGGGGCTGGCTAGATCTGATTTTATCTTTGTCTAAATAACTGTCCAATCGTCCCCACACAGTCTATGAAACAGATCATTTTGGCTTCCCCACCCCGTCAAGTAATCTGAGTTACTATCATTATTATATACTAATTTCAGTGTGTAGTTAGACCGGTTTCTGGACTTTCTATTCTAGTCCTTTGGGCTTTTCATGTATCAGTACCACACTATTTCATAGAGGCTTTGCAGTACATTTTAATGTCTGGTAGAGCTAATGTCTCCATCATAGTTCTTCCTTTGCTGTGGTTTCCTGACTATTTTTGTGTTTATTTTTCTGTATAAACTTTAGCATCAATTTATCTAGTTCCAGAAAAAAAAGCTTGCTGTTGTTATTTGGATCACATTACATTTACAAATTGATTTAGGAAAGCTGACATCTTGATGACATTGAGATGTCCTAATCATCCTAATCGTGAATAAGGAATATCTTTCCAGTTCAGGTTTACACTGTTGTCTTTCAGGAGTGTTTCTACGGGATTTTTTTTTTTTTTTTAATGTAGATTTTGAACATTTAAGTTTATTTGTAGGTATTTCAGTCTTTTTTGGTTTCTATTGTAATGCGGTTTGCATTAGGTCTTCTACTTGGTTATTAGTTATGTATGTGGAGGGCATTGATTTTAACCCTTATACCTTATTTATTTCATTGTTAAGTTAGTTTTCATTGATCCTTAGTTCTGGAGTTTAGGGCCTTCAGATATATTTATAACATTATCTGTAGAGATTTATTTTTCTTTTCCAGTTCTTTGGTTATTTTGTCTAATTCATTGGCTCATACTTTCAAAATAATGTTAAATAGTAATGGATGTGGTGGGAGTTTGTTTCTGACTCTATATTGAATGACTCTGGTTTCTCCCCATCAATTAACTGACCAATACCATGTTAAGTATACATTTGTTTCTATTTACTATTAGCTTTTCTAATGTTAGGCTCTTCTTGCATTCTTGGTATAAATATCCTTTTACCGTGGTGTATTTTTCACTTAACGTGGTGTTGGAGTCTGTTTGAAGAAGTCCTAAATAAAATACTAGAATCATGGGCGCCTGGAGCCTCAGTCGGTTAAGCATCTGACTCTTGATTTCTTCTCATGATTGTGACATAGAGCCCTGAATTGGGCTCCTCACAGTGCAGGAAACCTGCTTAAGATTCTTTCTCTTTGCCTCCACCCATCCTCCCTGCACATGCACACCCTCTCTTTCTCAAAAAAATAAAATAAAATAAAATTAGAGGGGTGCCTGGTGGCTCAGTTGGTTAAGCATCTGTTTTCAGCTCAGGTCATGATTCCAGGGTCCTGGGATAGAGCCCCGCATTGGGCTCTCAGCTTGGCAGAGAGCCTGCTTCTTCCTCTGCTGCTCCCCCTGCTTCTGCTTTCTCTCTCAAATAAATAAATAAAATCTTTTTTAAAAAACTAGAATCGATTTCTGTAAGTGATATTACTGTGTGGTTTCATTCTGTCTTTTTTAGGTTTAGATAATCAGTGTTATACTTAATAAGAAACTTGAAATTTTTATTTTCTATTTTCTGAAACAATTTATGTAGTATTGGGACACTGATCTCCAAAAGTTTAATTAGCAGGGTTACTCTGAAACCCTCTGGACCTGGTGCTGTTTGGGCAAGTCTTTTTTTGGTAACTTTCTATTTCTTTATGTCTGCTGTGGTCAGTTTTGGTAAGCAGTGTTATCTTAAAGTATCCATTTCATCTAGGTTTTAAGATTTATTTACATAGAGATCCTCAGACTATTTTTTTGAAATTTTGTCTGCACAGTTTCCTTTTTTGTCATTTTATTCAATATATATGTGCATTCTTTTTACTTTGTCAGCATGTATAACACATATATTCTATTATTTTAACTATGTTCTTACCTTTGTTCTGCAGTTAAATGTGTTGAATGCTCATTTGTTCTTTTGCTAAAGTTCCTCCAGTTATCTCTTGGATGAAGTTCCATCTCCTATTAAATTCTTTAGTAAGGTGTATAGAGTATTCCTGAGTTCTTCTACATTTAAATTTATTTTTTTCTATAAGACTTAATTTTGAAGGAAAGCTTGGCTCGTACATTGTTAAATTTCTTGAAAATATTTCTCCATTTTAATAATTTTTGTACATTATTTTTGAAGTCTAATTTTATTACTTTTTAAAGTAATTTGATTTTCCCCCCTCTGAGGATTTTTTTCCTTTGCCTTTAAACTTGAGTATTTTTACCAAGTCATGTCTTGAAAGTAGATTTTTCTGGGTCAGATTTCCCAGGTATACGTTGAATGCTTTCTGTATGCAGATTTAGATTCTTTAAAAAAAATTTCTAGAAAGATTTTTTGAATTATTTTAAATATTAATTTTGCTCCATTGTTTTCATAAATGGCTCCAGTTATACAATGTTGGATCTCTTGCATGAGTTATGTTTCAGACACTCTTGTTTTGACCCTTTTTGCTACTTCATCTCATTTTCATTCTCTTATTTTCCTGCTTTTCTTCAATGTCTGTTACTAGATTTTCATTCAGATCCATTCTTCCATGAACATTTTGTAATTTGTGCTTAATTTCAGAAATTTGTCTTTTTTTCTCTTACCTCTTCTCTGGATTGATCAATTCTCATTGCCTTTCCTACTGGATTTTTGTGCCATTTTTGTATTTTTGGTTCTAGTTAATATTTGTTTTTAGTATTTCCAAATACTTGAGGATATTTAACTCAATTTGAGATATTACTTTACAGTTTTCTAATGTTTCATGGTTTTTGGTGTGTGTTGTCAGTTTTGTGGGGAGAATGTTCCTCAGCTGAAATGTTGTGATTTGCATTTTGTTGTCCTTCTCCTATAGCTTTGTGTAGAATTGTTTTTTTGTTTTTTTTTTCCTCCTCCCTATTCCTAGGCATTTTGTGGACAGGTTCTTTGTTCATAAATGCCTTCAGCACAAATATTTATTTGTTTGTCTGTTTGTTTATTTATTTATTTATTTATAATGGATGATGGTAGTAGTGAAGGAATTAGGTGGGAATACGTATGTCTTTCTCTCTGGTTTCTTCAGGATCCTTAATTTTCCCTTCTTAACCTTCACTTGCCATATCTCCTGCCATATCTTTCCCTTTCCTGCCACATCTCCACAATGCACCTCTCTTCTCTTCATCTACTTCATCCTCAGAAGCAGTGCTTGCTTGAGCCTGCATTTCCATCGCTGGTCCCCTTCAGTCCCCTTCTGTGTTGCTGCTGATGGGAACTACCAAATTCCAGTGTTCGGTATTTTGTCACTTGATTTGGACTGGGGGTGATTTTTTTTTTTTTTTTCTGTGTCCTCTCGTCCCTTTTCTTTTCCATGGAGTCTCTTAAGTTTCTCCTCTCCTGTGCAGTGTAGCTATAGGTTTGCGAGAGGCAGTGGGAGCTCTGTTGGATTAGACATTTATTTGTTTAATTTGCAGGTAATTTGAAATTTGTGGTATTCAGTCTCCCGGTAATGCTGAGGATGGGGGGTGGGGTCATGTGTAGCTTTATTTGCACTCTGATTTTCGTATTTTTGAGAGAGAGAGGGAGAGAGAGAGGTATTCAGGCTGCTACCATTACCCTCCTGAGTGAGAAATTCTAGAGGAGCGTTTTAAAATTCAGATTCTTAGTCCTAAGGACTGCTTCTCTTGGTATGAAGTGAGGCCTAGAACTCTGTATTTATTTTGAAGCTCTTTAGATGATTTGGTTACACAGCTAGTTTGGGAATTGCTTGCCTTGGACCAGGGATCAACAAACCTGTTCTATAAAGAGTCAGCTGTTAAATGTTTTAGGCTTTTGAGAGCATGACCAGTCTTTATTGCATATCCTTTCTTTTTTTAAACAACCCTTAAAACTATTTTTTAAAAAATATCATTCTTAGCCTTAGGCCTTGCAAAAACAGGCTGCGGGCAATTTTGGTTAACTCCAGTTTAAGAACATCTTCAAATGTCTCTGAACTTGGCTTGAGAGTTCATGTAATGTTTACTTTTTTCTGAGCACCTGAAAGTTTTTTTTTTGTTTGTTTGTTTGTTTTTTAATGCTGTAAGCAACTTTGGATCTACTCACTAGTGTAAACCAAGATAGGGGTTCCAGTGCAGGCCTTCATGTGGAAGTAGCAATATGCAATGGCAAATGTAAATGTAGATGTTACTGAGTAGCTGCTTCAACAACAAAAGAACTTTATATAATCCCTGTAAAACACCTGATTTGACAAAATACTGCATTTTGATAGGTGCCGAGTATATTGACTACCACACTGTGTGTCAGTACAGGAATGAGGAGCTTTTGGAGGATATGTAAATTGCAGATATCTTTCCAGAGTTATTTAAATTTTAAGAATTTATACCAAATTCTTTTGACTTTTTGCACTGCTGATATTGAGCTTCTCTGGCAGTATACAGGTTCAGTTGCTTCTTAAGGCAATTCTTGATTTGTGTAAGACAGACGCAAAATAGCTTCCTATTCCCATGACCAGAGGGCATGTTTTTAGTCTTAAAGCTGTTACCATATTGTCTAAATGTATTGGAGAAGGTGCATGAAATCTTAACTGTATGGCTGACTATCTCTACCACTTCTGATTCTCCAGCAGTTACTTTTAAACAGGCTTTTCTGTGTAAGACTCACTTAAGGAGCTAAGAGATCATTCTGGAAGGGTAAGTATGAATAACAGCATGGAGGTGAGGAGGAGTAAGGCTTAATTAGCAGGCTCATTACTCATTGAGCCATTTCTGAATGTCAGTCACTGACAGATTCTCTTTCCACCCTCCAAAAGAAAACATGAAATAGAGGTCAAATGGCCACTTTTTAAAAAATGCCTTTATTAAACCTCTAGAGTCACATTTAATCCTTCTGTATTCCGTGAAAGGATTGGTTTCCATTGTAGAGTCACTTAAAAAAATTATTTATTATGAAAGACACAGAGAGGGGCAGAGGGAGAAGCAGGCTCCTCACAGGGAGCCCAACCTGGGACTCTATCCCAGGTCTCTAGGATCACCCCCTGGACTGAAGGCGGTGCTAAACCGCTGAGCCACCCGGGCTGCCCAATTGTAGAATCACTTTGGTTTGAAACATGGGGTCAAAAAAAAAAGTACTCTCTTAGTCACCTTTATTTTTGGTCACAAGTCACCTTATTTATCTACATTATTCACTGATGAAGTCAGCATTTAAAAGTCTTTCACATAAACTCTTAGTTTGTGTGGGGAGGCGGGGTAGTTAGTAGGTTTGTAATTTTGCCTGATGCAACGTCCTTGACTCCTCCACTATTTTAAAGATGTTATGATTTTCATTTCCTTACCTAACAAGAAAAGAGGACACAACTAGTTAACAGTTTCATTCCCTCTTCCTGCAACAGGGTCCATTTTTCATAGATGCAAGAGTGATCTCAGAACACAGATCATACCATAGCATGTTGTAATTAATTATCAAACGCAAAAAAAAAAAAATATCAAACGCTTTGCCACATCCTGCAGGGGCCTCACTCCGAATCTGGCCCTTTCCAACTCTCCCAGCTTACCCGCTGTGGGTCTTTGCTCCGGGCTCTGTGCACCAGCCCCGTTGGTTAATCAAGGGCTAGTTTATTCAGCTGAGCTTGGGAATGAATGTACCTGGTGGCACCTCTTACCTATCTGATCTCTGATCCGTGAGTTGTACAAGTAACGTTTTTTTAAACGTTAAAGGAGGAACATTTCAGCGTTAAGGATAAACCTAATAGTCTCTCTCTCTCTCTCTCTCTCTCTCTCTCTCTCTCAAGAACATTGTTTTCTATTCAGTTACCTTTTTAAAATGTTTAATATTTAGTCCTATGAATTAGGTAATGAGGAGTTGCATTTACCGAGACTTTTGTTTGATTACCAGAAAACGTGAAGATGGCTTTTGCTTCTCGTTTTTAACAGGAGCATGCTTTGTGTGCTTTCTCATAAGAACGACTGAGTTGAGATTTCTTTAGACTTCACCATGAAGTTTCCTTGACTGTTGCCCCCCACACAGAGGGAGCTCTTCTGGTGTTTCAGTCTTGCATGGAACCCCTAGAGTCCCCTGAATATATAATCACGTGCTCTAAAACTGGCTATTTCCTCAGTATCAAAGGACCTATTCAGGCAAATCATTCTTTTCCTCAATTAGTTTCTCCAGGAAACTTGAAGATCCACTGCTGCCTTCCTTACCTATTTATTGTAATGGTAACCAGACAGGGTTAGGTTGAATTTACAGTGAACTGAAACCTTTTAGGTTTGTGTTTTGTTTTTCCCCAGATTTCTCTATTCTGTACTTACATGTGGCCTTTTCCCCCCTCTAAAGAAATCTAAGTGCAGAATTTAACATTTATACGATTTTACCTTACTTCCTTTTTGTTTTGCGCATCAAACATGCAGTCTGCCACCAGTCTAGGAGATCTCCCCTAGTTGTGGCATCTGAAAATGGTGTGTCTTCCATGTTTTCATTTAGGTTTTTGATGGAAAAACAGTGGATGAACATATAATTTAATTGATAGTCTACTCCTGGTGAAATTATGAATAGCCACATCTGATTTTCTGATACTGTAGAGAAGAAATGAACACTGGTGCCATTTAGTACCAGGAGAAATAAGCGAGGACAAAAAGAATGGAAGGAACCACTTCATGTATTTTCAAGGAAGTGTAAGTAGTATTTCCGCCAGTACAGTTTTCCTGTGAAGATAGTAGAGGAAGTAGATTTGTTCTGTGGCATTTTCAGCCCTAAAATGAGTAAAGTCTAAGTGTCATTATAAGCTTGGTCCTGTGTTCTTCCATTTAAGGTATGGTGAATCAGATATTGCCATTAGTGAGTTAGGAGGAGAATATTTGAAAGATAAATTAATCTCAGTTGGAAACTCTTTCTTAAAATGTTCATTAGTGTGCTAGAAAGATTTGGGGAGGGTATAATCACTGCCTCCCACTTCCCAGCACACAATCGAAATTAAACTCCTGTGGATAAATCACTCAAAACAGCTGGGCTCTGCATAGGAGTACCTCAAAAACTGGGCCCTGAATCCATGAAAAATACAAGGTGTTTAATGTCCTGCAGGGTCTGTATTCAGTATCATTTGGCAGTGATAAAGAAAGCTATCTGTTGGTTCTTTATTGCTTTCCTGGCACTATTGGGTATATGAAGTACTTGTTACTATTCAAAGTGGTGAAATACTTTTTAGACTGACGCTGTGATTGGGTTTTTTGTTATTTTGATTTGGTTTTGTGGTGATGGTGGTGGTGGTGGTTTTTGGTTTTGGGAGGGTTCTGAATATTTTTTTGATTCATAATGGTTCCTATGGAGTTTTCTTCTAAGGAGAACTTGTGACTCAAAGTTGTTAAACCCCTAGAAAACCAAAAAACACTTTATTTTTGTTCTCTAATAATAATAACTAAAAATGACTGCTTTGTAAATCTGGGAATTATAATTGTTTTATGTGAATTTAGAAGGGTAATTACCTTAAGAATGTGGGAGAGAGAAAATTTTGTTTTATGTGAATGTGGCAGCAGGTCTACAACTAATAAGCTCCACCTATTTGCAACTTCTGTACCTTTGGCAAAATAAAAGTGGTGCCTTAGAGAAGACTTTGTGTTCCCCAGACTTTGCATATGTACCACTTTGTTACTCTTTTAATGTAAATGATATCTACAAAAACAGCAAAGTAGAAACACTCCTCTCATTAAAAATTGTAGTAAATGTTTATTTTTCAGTTCTTTTGTAGAACATTATAATTTTTAAATGAGCATCCCAGGTCATGCGGTTATATCAGATACTGACACACACAGTCTAACAAAAAATATCACCAGTAATTCTGCAACCATAAGCTTTGTAAACTGTCTGTATTTTTTTTTTTTTTTTCTGCAGTGCTTGCTGTGGTTCTGGGTATCCCAGGTGAATTCAGGAAATATTTATTGTTGAGAGTAAATGGAAAACTTTTGGTTTTAGCCTTTTATTCTGTACTTTCTGGGATGTCCCAAGAGCTCCTGCAGTGAGAGAGGGGAGATCAGGAGGTTCTCTACCCACTACCCATCTACAGCTTGGATTCTGTGTTTTACATCCTAGGCACTCACAAGCAATGGATTAGCTGCCGGAAAAGTCAACACCTTCCTATGAATTACCCCTTTCCCGCAGTGAAAAACATTTTGATGACAGTAAATCTCTGAGGTTGTAAAAATAAATCTTTTGGCCTATATAGATTTAAGTATTCTTTAAGTAACATTATTTTCTCAGAACCTTTTATCATTTGTTTTTGAAATAATTATACATAAAAGTGAGTCCTGACTAGTTAGGGCTCTGAGGTAAAAGTAGTATCCTCTCCCAGAAGATAAATAGCATACCTAACCACTAGAATCGTAATGGAGCATGGGCAACCTAGAAAGGACTCTTTTCCTTCATGTTTCTAATATTGGTAACCAGTGGTTGGATCACGTGAAATATTTTGATGATCATGAACTTGAGTTGTGGCCACTTTTCTGGAATGTAGTAAAAAATGCTTCATTGCTTCAGTTGTGAATTATCTAACAGTGGTTGGGAAGGGTATAAATTGAATATTTGCATACTTTTTCTAGCATTAGAAAATAAAGTTAAATAGTACTCAGTTCATGTAGTGAAAATTTAAGTGCCTGCCTTGTGCCAGACTGCACACTTTTAATTGTGAAAAGCGAGAGCATAAGCCTCATTGCTAGAACAAATTGAGGTTTTCTAGTCTTTTTTGAAGAATTCTCTTCTTGGTATGTAAGCTCGACATTACCTTTTCCTTTTTTAAGCCTGTTTTTATATGTTTATATGTTTATAACATATAACGCTTTTCATATAATGAGCTTCAGCAAATATTGATTGTAATGAAATTTCCTGATCTGTTCAACATAGGATCCTTTAGAATTAAAATTCCCAGAAAATTTTTGTGACAGATAATTGTGCTGAAGTTTTGAGTGGGTGAACATCTCAGAGAAGTCAGGTACCATGCCTCTGTGAATGTACGTGCAAAAATTGGGTAGAGTGGTGAGAAGCAAACCACACTGGCTGGGGGTGAATTCCAGCTTTGCTGTACAAATTACTTACTAAAATGGAAAGTAATGGTACCAATCTCATAGGACCACATGGTAAATTAAAATACTATGGAAGTGTTAGTTGGTATTGTTGCTGTCTTCATGATAATCATTCAGCTTCCAGTGAAATTGATAGCACAGTGTTTTCTATATAGTAAATATCCAAAATTGGGTGGTTTTTCTTTTACATTTGGCAACAAACCAAAGAGGTACTTTGAAGTGTTTTTGCTCTCAGATACACTTTCAGAGAATTTGCTTTTAATGCTACCTGTGGCCAAAGGTTCCTTCCCACCCTTAACTGTCCATTCTTGTATTGGCCCAAATACTTTATTTTGCATTTTCTGGCTAGTTCTGAAAATTTCTAGTGAGACACAGTCTTGAATCCTATATGAACTTAATGCCCACTTTTTTTTTCCCTCCCTCCCTCCAAATTATTAAAAGAATCAAATGACTTATATTTACTACAATTACAATTAAATAATAATACAATTGTAGTTTCACATATATCCCTTCCAAAAGAATGTATTCTGTACAGAAAGGGATGATTATCTTGTTCTCCACTGTGTCCTCAACCTATCCCTCAGATACACCTTGAATGAAGAAAGTGTTTGAATGTCTCTGTCTTTTCATGCTAGTCTTAGTAAGGGATCACAAATGAATGTACTTGAATGTTGGTCTTCTGTAACTAGGCTCATTGAGGAGGTATGCAGTTTATAGATTGAGTTAGAAAAATGCAACTTTACGACCTTGAATAAATGAGAAATGAGGTATAGGCTGTTACTGATTCTGTACTGCCTGAGTATAATCTGAAGGGCATGGTGACCCGATGCTAGGTATAACACCCACTGTGCCACTGTTTTTACTCATGCCATACTCATATAATTTGCATTTCTTAATGTGTGTCATTTAAAAGTTCCTAATCAGTTATGCTAAGTGAAATAAGTCAGAAAGATAAATACCATATGATTTAATACATATGTGAAATTTAAGAAACAAATGAGCAAATGGAAAGAAGAGGCAAACTAAGAAACAGACTCTTAACTATAGAGAACAAACTGTTGGTTACCAGATGGGAGGGTGTGTGTTGGGGGGGTATGGGTGATATAGGTGATGGGGATTAAGGAGTGCACTTGTTGTGATGAACACCAGGTGTTGTGTGGAAGTGTTAAATAATAACTATATTGTATATCTGAAACTAAAATTACACTGTATGTTAATTGGAATTTAAATAAAAGCTGAAAGAAAAAGTTTCCAATCATGGATGGTACATATAAGGCCACTTGCCCTTATCATGAGGATGGCTCTCCTTAAGCTTTGAATTAAAATTCAAATTTTAATAAAGGAGTAATAAAGGAGAAATGTTGGATGCTTATGAGAGGCATGTTATGCAGGATATTACATTCATTCTTTTTTCATCCTATGGCAGCCTTTAAGGAGTTGATAGCAACAATTCTAATATTTATTTCTAGACTTGGTCTATAACTCTTACGTATGACAGAGTCTGAAAATCCATGTTATAGAGAGAATAGAACGGATAAATACAAGATTTGGAAGGAAAAGGAATTGAGCTACTCGCTGGATATTGGAGAGAGTGAGAATCAGAGGTGTTTTTGAGCTTAAGTGGTTGACACTTAGAAACAGGAAAGAATAGAACAGTGTTTCCTAAAGTATTCTGTGAAACACTGGTTCCAGGAGATATTAATAGGAGCTCCATGGAAAAAAAGAGTGGTTAAAAATAAGTTCAGGAAATGCTACATATAATATTTCCCTCTTGTAAATTCACAAATGTGCAAGGCTATGAAAAGTTTGACTAAAGAAACCTATGTACTGTGCTGACCTTTTCACATCATAGCTATTACCATACTATAAATTAGCCTTCCCTAAGACACCAGTTTGGAAAAGGCTGGTCTAGAGGAATTTGGCTTTTGGTAATAGGAATGGGGAGTTTTGAGGTTTGAACTTGAGGTTAGAACTAAAAATTAAATTATCATCAAGGTTTTGGAGATGAGAGAGAAATGAGACTTGAAAGTATAGTTTCATAGGCACACTGAATGGAAGCAGGAGACAAAACTTGGAAAAGAAAACACTAGTAACCTGTTAAAACCCTGACCCTAAGACTGTTGCATTCCATGTAGGTCTTTCAGATAAAGGCACAGCTTTTCAATATATCACGTATATAAAAATATCATACTAGGCTGAGAGAGAAGCAGGCTCCATGCAGGGACCCCGATGTGGGACTCGATCCCCACGCCCTGAGCTGGAAGGCAGACGCTTAGCCACCGAGCCACCCAGGCGTCCCGTTATACTAGATTCTGTATAATCCATAGTAGTCAGATAATGAGGACATAGGCAGTGTTTATAATTACGGATCTACAGTCCTAACTTTGAGTACTGATAAGAGTAGGGGACCCCAGACTTTGCTGGGATGGATGCAGAAGCAGAAAGTAGATGGCAGAGAAGAAGGAATGCTCAGAGAGGAGGGTGAGGGGGACTAGAAATTGATAGGGAGCCATAGGTGTTAGATAAGAAAGGTTTAAGATAATAACAACTATTTATACATAAGAAAAGTGAGCTCAAGGAATAAGAGAAATGATTTGCTTAGGATTAGGATTAGTACAGTAGAGTCAGGATTAGGATCTTGTCCCTTCCTTATTGCCTCTTCTGTACTCTATAGAGACTTTAGAAAGGAAGAGATTGCTAATGATGATGTTGAGACATCTCTTCTCCTGGGAGAATGAAGATTGACTATCCCCCCAAAGGGCCCTCCCAGGATGGGAGTTGTATCCCTTAGTAGATTTACCATGGCAGAGTGTCTGAGATTTTCAGGCTTTGAAACCCAGTTCATCTAAACTCTAATAATTGATTTTTTTGGTCAGGCTCATATTATCAAAGCTCATGAGATGGATATAAAAATCACAATGTCAAGTTATTTAATTTACAGTAAGACAAAACAAAACCTGCCTCTGCAAACAGACTCTCAGGTCTTGGCTAGCACATTCCCTTCCCTATAGATTTGCCACATGGGAAGCCACATTATAATTAGAAGGTTGCTGAGTGAGTATATAGGCAGCACAAGTAGTATAGTATGTTTGGAACGTTTAATGTAGTCAGGCTGTTCTTAACCTCTCACAGACCTAGTTACTTCACCTAGGACTTGGGAGCAATAATAACACATTGTTCAGAGTGTTTGGGAGCATTAGGTAGAGTTAAACCGTAAATGTTCTGCTCTTAATTCTGATAACTCAAAAGAAAAAGAAAATCTGAGAACTAATATCAGTGTTATAATTCTTTACAGGATACAAATACTATTGGAATTTCATTGTGGTTTAGAATACTCTCTTCTAAACAGTGCTTAATGAGAAAGGCCACATTTTCTTTTTCTGTTCTAATGATTGTCCTTTGCCTGGGCTTTCCTGGTTGACCAGTCCATTTCTGATTGTGAGGCATTTTTATTTTTTTTCCTCCATTAAGTTAAATTGACTCATTCTGTCTAGCTAACGTTGGATCTTGAGTCCTGGGTTCCATTTTGTTCTTACTTAATCTTGCTCTTACTTAACCTGGATGCTCAGCTCAATTAATTGTATTAGGTTCAGCCATATGAAACTGCTGATACTGTACTGGTTTTCATCTATAAAAATAGCAGTCTCATATGGCTTAATCTAATATACTAGTTTTAACATTTAATTCCTCCCAGATGGTCCCAACAGTTCCTATTATGAGAGAGTAAGTCTGTTGACAGTGCGTGAAGCTTTTCCTTTCCATGCAAAGGGCTGTACCATTTTGCTCCTTTTCTGGTGATCAAGTTCTGAGAAAGTTGTATCATTGTTATGTGTGCTTGTGTCTTTTGTGTAGTGTGCCATTTTTCTTCTTCTCTTTACATTTGTTCTTTTTTTTTTTTTGCTCAGGCCAGCACTGAAGATATGAGAATGATCATTTGTACTTGATAGTTCCTAGTGCATTTTTAAACTAAAGATTATTAAGCCAGTGAATGCTGCTCAGTATACATTCTATGCATGGTATAACCTAGATCATAGGTATTAAAAACTTTAAGAACTGTTCCTAGTTTTTTTTTTTTTTTTTTTTCTGTTCCTAGTTTTGATAGGGATATTGTAGGTCAGTATCAGAGTTGGCAAATTCTTTTGTTGCACTGCAGTTTTAATAAAATGCAGATAGATCAAAGTCAATGCCTAACAGTTGAAGAGAAATCCTTTGGTTTTATATTCTTAAATAACACCCAAAGCATTTAGGAAAGAAATTAATCTGTAGCTTACTCTGACAAATTAACTCTCTTCTTTATTTTCTGGTTTGTGTCTATTTATACTATGTGAATTCTGCATGGTTATAGTAATTGGATAGGTGTGTATTTCTGTGTTTCTCCATGAGTATTGTGTCACAAAGAGTTTTCCAGGTTGCTGTTTAATTTTCTTAATTGTTATCTTTAAGTCTCTAAGAATCTTCAATAGTTAATCATCTAATTTTAATTGTAAGAAGAAAGCCTTTTTCTCTCTGGAGTGTCCCTCTCCTGTTCTTTTTAAAAGTAGACCAATCTGGTTTATAGATCAGCTGTTATAAAATTCTGGATGTGTGATACAGCCCCTCTTGCTTTTTAATTTCTAAATACTGTTAGATGTCATTATATATAAGGACATCACATTGAAATTGTTTTTTTAAGATTTTATTTATCTATTCATGAAAGACAGAGAAAGAGAGGTAGAGACACAGGCTCCCTGCGGGGAGCCCAATGGGGGTCCTAATCCCGGATCCTGGGATCACTCCCTGAGCCAAAGGCAGATGCTCAACTGAGCCATCCAGGCATCCCCATCACATTGAAATAGTGAATTAAATGTCTTTGTTCATTTAATAAATATCTGTTAAGTGTCTTCTGTATTGGTAGGCTAACTTAGGTACTGTAGAACGTGTGCTGAATATGACAGTTTATTGGAAATTAATTTAAAATCTTTTGCTGCTAATTATAACAAATAGTTGTCGTTTATTGAGTGTTCACTATTGAGTGCCAGGCACTAAGACTTAGGGATGATTCTAAGATATTTCATGTATCAATTCATTTAAACCTCTTATAAAATTAGGAGGTTAGATGGTGCTATCTCCATTTTACAAATGAGGAAGCTGAAACACTGGGTAAATTGCCCAGTCACTCAGCAAGTACAGGAAAGTGATAGAATGAAAAATTTAAAGACATTATGGACCTGCTGAATAGTTACTGGGTATTTTTTGTTTTGTTTTTAGATTTTATTTATTCATTCATGAGAGATAGAGAGAGAGAGGCAGAGACACAGGCAGAGGGAGAAGCAGGCTCCATGCAGGGAGCCTGATGTGGAACTCAATCCCAGGACTCCAAGATCACACTGTGGGCTGAAGGTGGCGCTAAACCGCTGAGCGACCTGGGCTGCCCAGTAGTTACTGTTTGGTGGTGGGCTAGGCATACACTTGAGTGCTGACAGATCTCTGCTTCTCAAGAATGGACATGCTCATTTGCTGGCACCCAAATGTGCCTCGCTGTTGGACCCGTGGCTTCAGTGAATTGCCGCATGTGCTCCAGTTCAGTTCAATTATCCTGTGTGAGCAGTTTCCATGGCAAGGTGCTGTTGCTATAGTGGTCATCAGGAGATAGAGAAATGAGCAAAACCGTCCTGCCTTCAGAGGTTACAGTTTAGTCAGAAGGAAAGCTATGCACACCAAGTAATTGTGCAAGTACATATGGAATGTCATCGTATCTGAAAAAGACGACAGATGCCGAGAGAAATAGACTAATTTCACGTCATAGGATCAGAGTAGAGAGAGCATTTTAACTGTTCCATGATGGAGAAGTTCATAGAAAGGTAAAGGAAAGAGGCCAGCTTTTATTAGGGAAAATTCATTAGGGAAACTGACAGTAAGAGACTGCTATTTGAAATTTGTCCAAGAAGAAAGGACGTGGCGAGTCTGAGAGCAGGGCTGCAACAAATGGGTAAGAGGAAGTTTGCAGATTTGGCATGTGACTGCCAGGCTGCACCTGTCCCTGTGCACGCTGCTGCCTCTGCTGAAGACCTCTGCAGCTAGATGTTGCTGCTGCCTGGGATCCCTCAGAGTACTCCTTCCAGTCTCCTCCCTTACTCCTTCCTTTTACTTTCTGCAATTGCTACAAAAGGAAATTAAACAAGTTCTGATGGTCTTAAAAGATGATGCAAGTCTCTTATTAATTTTGTAAGATTATTTATTTATTTTTAAAAAGATTTTATTTATTTATTCATGAGAGACACACAGAGACAGGCAGAGGGAGAAGCAGGCTCCATGCAGGGAGCCCTATGCCAGGTCTCCAGGATCACGCCCTGGGCTAAAGGTGGTGCTAAACTGCTGAGCCACCCGGGCTGCCCTATAAGATGATTTAAATCGTATATTCAGCAGTTATCAGAAAGAATTAGGAAGTCAGGAGTTTTTGAAAACTGTGTGTTTTCTCCCTCTCAGTACTATATTAACCTGAAATTTTGGTTATTTTTTTTTTTACATCTGTGCCTGTTGATTTTATTTCAGTTTTTTAAAAGATTTTTTATTCATTCACTTGAGAGATTAAGCATGGGAGAGCATGAGCAGAGGGGTGGGGCAGAAGGAGAGGGAGAAAGCAGGCTCCCACTGAGCAGGGACAGGGCCTGAGTCCCATCCCAGGTCCCTAGGACCATGACCTGAGCCGAAGCCAGACACTTAACTGATTGAGCTGCCCCGGTGCCCCTAAATACTGTTTTTTTCAAATCACAGGATCAGCACACACCTGTGCTGCCTCCTTGTTGTCCTGTGCTCAGTTCTCTTAGCTGTCAATCACATCTCTGTGTTTCCATCCTCTTCCCACCCTGGCCCCATTCGGCCTCAATCTGGAGATGTCCTAGACAGTGAAACCTTTCTTGAAGCCACATACCCATTTAACACTTTATCCACCAGATTTTCTATGATGTTGTCTATAATAGTTAATTGTATTTGCTTTTATACTTTTTCCCTCATGTAGTCCATAAACTCCTTGAAGAGCCTTGGACATAGGGCTTACTCAGACATGTTTGGGACTGATGGGAACTCCACAGGGAAAAACAACGGGTTTGGGAGGGTCTGTGATAAGTTTAATATTGGTGGTTGAGTTTGTGCTGCTATAAGATATTCAGATAGAGATGTCTGTTAACAGTTGAAAACATAGGCCCAGAGCTTGATAAAGGCCTTAGATTTAGGTCATGATGTGGAATCAGCTGCCAAGAATGAAGAGAGGTAGTAGTGCATAGTAGTGATTTTAAAAAGCTAAGGAGGGGCATCTGGGGGCAGCCCCAATCGGACCTTTGTTTTGGGACAAGGGACTGGTGGGAACACAGGGCAGCTGGCTTAATGGGGAGCATGACCCCTCATCCTGCACCCACAGTCAGAAAACTCCCCCAGAATGTGAGAGAATCTGGTCTTCACCTCTGTGCAGGTCTCTCCTTTAACCACCTGAGGCAGGTTTGGCTCCCAGCTGACCTTCAGTCCAGAAGGCCCAGAGCACCACCATTTAAGTGCAGAGAAAGAGATCAAGGAACAACAATGAGAAGCAATGAAAAGAGAAGAAAGGAAACTGAGGCGCACAGAAAGAGGTTATGTGTCTGCCACCCCGCCTGCCCACCCACCCAATCACAGCAAGTTGCAGCAAAAGGAGTCCCTAAAAGCAAGCCTAGCCCTTGACTGGAGACTCAGAAGAGACCATTGAGGACACACAGGAAGAACACAGCTGTCCACAAAGCCAGGAGGAGGGTCCACCATCAGGAACCAAATTGCTGGCACCTTGATCTTAGACTCCCCAGACTCCAGAACTTTGAGAAATCAATTTCTGTTGCTAAAGCCACCCAGTCTGTAGTAATTTGTCATGGCAGCAGGAATGGACTTTTTCTTCTCAACCGGTCACCTAACCACACACAGTCTCTGAGAGTTTGACTCCCAGGTTTTGTGCAGTTCTGGTCTATAGTCATTCATTGGGTGTGTCATCGTGCCAGGCTCTGTTTGGGGTGCTGAGCATCCAGAAGGAAAAAGTGCCTACCCAGTTCCTGCTGGGAGGAGTCACCTCCTGGTAACTGTCACATGTTGTGGACTGGATGAGCTTCCATGGTTCAGTGAGTACTCTACTCTCATCCTTGTCAGATAAGACTGGTCCCAGGGAGGAGTTCTCTCTCCCAAATTGCCGTGGCTTGAGCCTCCTGTATCCCAAAACATCAGCCTGCCATCATGGCCCCATCTGATGGCACTGGCCTTGTGGCCAGATTTGAGCCAGCAGCAGATGAAGGGATCTGGCCTAAATTTTCTGCATAGAAAAGACTAGTCAGTCATTAAAACCACCACCACCACCAGGGAATGTGGACGGGGGATGATATCTGGGAGGCCTTGGAGAACTGTTAGCAATGGAGGGGACAAGTGTGAAGAGTACTAGCAAGTGATACAAAGGTGTATAGGAGGATGATGACTGAGAAGAAGCCAGAGATTGAGTCACCATAGGCAGCCAGCTTCGGACTGTGAGGTTGGATCCAGTTTGCCAGGGCTTAAGGTGAGAGGGTAACCAGGAAGCAAGCAGTAAGGATGTACCTTATCAAGAAGTGTGGCAAGGAGGTTGGGGAGGAGGATAACTTGCTTGGTTAACAATCCAGGAGAGGCTTATTTGGGGAGATGAGGAGGGAGGAGCCTTTTTTGTAGTAAGAATGTATCTGAATATTGGCTAGGCTAAGTGAAGGAACCAGTGCGAAGTGTGGCAGTGGCTTGCCATGACAGTCAAGGAAATAAAGTGTTGGAGGAGACTTTTTGTAGCCTGGATAGACACAAGAGCAGGAGTAATTCCAAGGAGACTTGGAATAGAAAGAGGAACGTACTAGGAAGACGGAGATGTGTCGTTGAATAGCAGGTGTCTGAGAAAAATAAGTTTCTGATGGAACTAAGGAACTCCGTTTTAAAAATTTTAAACCAGCATTGCTCAGCTAGACAGTATGCTCTTCAAGGGCACCTAATTAACTGAATGGGTGAAGTGGGAGGATAAAAGAACTAGTGAGACATAAGAGCAAAACTGGAGTCACTGACCATTGGGAACTTAGCTTTTTTAGGGAGGCAAGTATGATCAGAAGGGGTCTGAACTGCCTTTGAGTCTGGAGGTCAGAATGTGTACAGAAGGTTCTGTGTAAATGAAAAGAAATAAAGATAAGTTGTATTAGAGAAGAATCTTGAAAATAGAACAATTCCAAATGATGATTTTTAATATGTGGCTCTACCCTTGAGGAGTAGTCACAGAGTACAAATCAAAGTCTTGGAATGAGGGGCACCTGGGGGCTCGGTGGTGGAGCATCTGCCTTTGGCTCAGGTTGTGATCCGGGGTCCTGGGATTGAGTCCCACATCTGGCTCCTTGCAGGGAGCCTGCTTCTCCCTCTGCCTGTGTTTCTGCCTGTCTTTCTGTGTCTCTTATGAATAAATAAGTAAAATCTTAAAAAATAAAAATAAAAACAGAAAAGCTCCAAAGTCTTGGAATGAAGGTCAGAAACTTTGTGAAACCAGTTTGAAGGATCATCAGCTTGATGGGTTGGAGTGGTTATGGTTCACCACATTCCCTGATCTCCATTATGCTTTGCACTCTAAGATTCTTGCCTAACATCCTCTTAAAATATTGCTTACCTTATTTTTCAGAGTCTTTGTGCTGCTAAAGTGGGTATTGATTTACTCTGCTATTCTTTAGTAACTACAGCTGGAAATTGCAAAAGACCATCGGCTATCAAATCATGTAAATAAAGAGAAGTTAAAGAAATGGGAGTGTTGTCTCTCCCTATTTCTGCATTCAGTTGTTTAAATATTGGGATAAAAAAACCTTGAAATTTACAGTTTTTAATTAAGAAAACAGAAAGCTCATGTTAAATTTACAGATAAGAGTTCTGCCTCACTGAATATTGCCAACTTTATTTTTGTGCGCTCGTTCAGTGACATAATGAGCATCCTGTTTCCTTAAGCATTTAAGTGTAGGTTCTTGTGAACTGACAGGATAGACTCTCTTAAGGACTTGAGTAGGCTGCTACAGCAGCTGGTGTGACATTCAAGTGTTCATATTGCCTTCTTGCTCCTGAACAGAAGGGGGAAAAAAACAACAGTGTTTTAATTTAGAAATCTCTTCCTTGACTATAGCTCAAATTCTCAAAACCAGTGAAACTAGAAAATGATAGAACATTTCGTTCTCATATGTAATTGGAGATATAATATGTTCTTACATTTGGTGGTAAGCTTTACAGGATTATATAAAATTAACTTTCCTTAATTTTGAGCTTTTCAAAGGCTTACCCTTTACTAGGAAACTCAGTGTTAAGGATGAGAGTTCCTGAAATGTCTCAATAGAATAGGAGCAAACAAAGGATATAGCTTGGGGGGGCGGGGGGGGGGGGACAGCAGGAGAAGGTAGGTATATAAATTACAGTTCTCTGTTAATTTATATAAGTTCTTACAATTTAATACTGTTTTAGGTATTTAAAATCATTTCACATGTTCAAAATGAAATAAGGAGGCTCCATATTTCTTTCAATGAAAGAAATTATTTTCAGTGTTTGTCTATCAGTATACTTGGTATTAAAAACCAAAGTAATTTGAAGTAACAGCTCACAGAATATTTTTAGAGTATCGTCTGCTTTCAATTACTCATGCAAATTGAGAATAACATAATGAGGAGCCATGAGTAATTGGCTTATATAATTGACAGGGAATTCTGGATGAAGGTGGTAATCCAACAGTTTGTTCTTTAGCCAAAGTTCAAGGCACATAGATCTACAGCAGTGGTTCTCCCTACCAGTGGCAGTGGCCTCAGTATCCTTATCGCTTGAGAAGCTATTAGAAATGTAAATTCTTGCACCCTACTCCTGATCTACTATTGAATTGAACCACTGCTGGTGGAGTCTTTGACATCATCTGATGCCTGCTGAAGTTGGAGAACCACTGATCTGAGGTATATGGAATTAGTATATAAATGATTTTGATAATCCAGTATGTGACCCAGCACTTTTCAGTTTATCCTGGGGGTACATTCAGAAAGATCGTGGTTTCGGTCTGTATCCATACAACTTGCAAAGCTAGAACAGCCTTTTAAGAGATGCAGGTTATCATCAGAGTTTGGGATAAGATGATTCCAACTGATTTGACCATAAAGCAAAAACACCAATTGTGAACTTCAAGGTATCTGTATTTGGGATCATTCACATTAAAATTTTATCACATACTGTTTAATTAAGTACTTTGTTGGCATAAACAGATAATCTGTACTATCAAAAGCAAGAGTAATTGTCTTATAGCCCCAGGGAAGGGGATGAATCATAAATTTATTGAGTTTCTTCTGCTTTGGGCTGACATATTTCTTTATAAACTCAAGGCTGTGGGGAATAGGAGCTGTGTTTCAGGCTAGGAAAAGGAAACGAGGTGATTTTATTCACACTTGTACTGAGCCAGACGGCTATAGTGTGGTTTTACCATTTTAATTGAATTGTGAAATTCTAAAATATGAGACAGAAAAAATAAAACTTCTAAATGCACATGCAAATAAATTTTAACTATTATCTATAAATTGATCTCATGCGCTCACTAAAAACAGATGAAAACAATTATGGTCAGGCTTACAGTGCCACCCAGCCCCTCCCCACTGACTCCCTTGACAATTGTACAAGCAGTGGAAAATGAAAACAAGCGGCCAGAGATGGCAGCGTGGTGGGAACAAAAATGGAGCATCGGAGAAATTAAGGCAGCGGGACATTTCAAGAGTGAGGGAGTGGTTAACAGTGGCAAAGGTCAGTAGGTTAGATAAGAAGGACTACATTTGTCCCTTCGATTTAGAACAAGACGAGTCAGTGGTCACCTTGAAGAGTAGTTTCAGTTGCAGCATGGAAGAAGCTAGAGTGAAGTGGGTTGATCTTTGAGTTGAAGATGAAGTAGAAATAGTAAATTTCAGAAAAGATGGTAGATTCCGAGTCTTATTCAGTGGCCCTAATGAGGTAAAATTTTTATGTATTATTTATATGTAATTGTTAACCTTATTACCGTATTGATTTGGTGTAACTTTAGTGTAATCCTAGCAAACTATTTCTCAAGCAACTGTATCATTTACTCCAGCCTTTCTAAAATATTGAAACTCGGCATTATTACTTTTCATAGCTTCAAGGATCTAAGACCCTGGTTAAAAGCCATTGCTCTGTAGCAGTCGTTGTATATTATAGCTCATTTGAAAAATCTTAAATACATTGAACTAATATTGTCTGGAAGGATTGAAAAGAAAGTTACATTTGTATGTGTTACATATCAAGGTGGTTTGGAAATTCCTCAAATACTGTGACTTTCTTTTGACTAATCCTGCGTACTTAGCATATTATTTTAAACATAGGGTTATGAGGTTTTGTTTTGCTCTATTTAAATTGTCCTTGCTTACTGTTATAAAACCTGTTTTTCAAATTGATTTTTAGCTTCAGGATCAAATATAGTCACTAAGCACCTACTGTATTCCATACAGTGTGAGGGGTTAAAATTAAAATACCACAAATCCTGCCTTGAGTTCACAGTTCATTGGGGAAGACGAGAGGTAAACAAATCATTGCTGCTGTGCAATAAAAGCTATAATAGAAGAACAAATTAGTGCCTCCACTATTCTAATCCACTTGTTGCCCACCCTGAGAGATTTGCCAAAGTGATGGTGCTGAATTTATCGCTGGCAGCAGCTGTAGCTCGCCCTTCAAGTGGTGTACTTAGTCTCTGCCTCTTGAAGATTCTGGGTAGATGGTAAGTAATTTACTGAGGGGAGTGAGACTAATTTTAGTCATCACAGACACAGCGACGGTATTTATGAATCCTGTGAGACTAATAAATCAGACATTGTAGACAATGTTTATTTTCTGTGTTTTATCAGTTCTATAAAACCGAAATCATGTTTGGTGAATTTAATCTTGTTTATGTATCATTCTTTATTCACCTGATATAAATTACTTTTCTCAACAGGCTTTATATAGTCTTTATGTTCCTTTGTGCAGTGTGTATGCTTTCTTTTAAGCCTCTTAAAAAATAAAAAATGTGAGTTAAGAATGTTAAAATTGAGTTATCCCTTGGTCTTTGGAGTGTTTTAATGACAGAACTTGAGCATAACAAAATTTTGTAAAAGAAACATGACCATCCATGATCTTGAGGTGTCTTCTCTTTGATATGCAGCCTCTTGATGGTAGGCCATCTCTTCTTTCTGCCATTAATCTGATATTACACATCAGTGCTTTTATATTTAGTAGTTTACAGTACATTTTTATCACTTCTATTAAAAATTGTTTTAATTGTTGGAAGACTTTACAGGTGTGAATCAGGATAATTTTTTTTTTTCTGTAGAAAGTGACTATATTTTGAATGATCATGGTAAGATATGGAGATCAAAGATGAATAAAGCATTGGTTTCTGCATTTAAATAAATTTAAGTTTAGTGGGCCTAAATTTAGGCTTACTTATATAGTAGTTAATACTGCTGAACCTTGCAGGGACATTTAAGGTGGTGAGTTTTAGGTTGTCCTGCCTGAGGTCTGAAGGTCACTGCTATTATCTAATGGGGTGGGGTGGGGCAGGGTATGCTGGGCTCGATTTCTTCACTTAAGAGATAGTGCTAACAATAAAATGCTAATAGCAGCCACTGTGAGAAACAGCTATAAAAGCTTAGTTATCCCTTTCCTCACAACTACTTGTCTGCAAAGGAAATTGGATTAATCTTTATGCTAAAAGAAACTAAGAAAATGGAGATTGAGTGTTCTTTTTTGAAAGGTTGAAGTCAAAAGCAAGTTTTTAGCTTTTTGTCAGATGTTGTGCCTAATAGCTAGGGTGTGGCGATCCACTTTGAAGTACAATGCCAGCTATTTAGGTGGTAGTGGCCTCTTTACAGCCTGTATATTGTGATGATTTGCCCCTTGACTTAAGTTTTGTTTTTTTACTCCTATTTTTAGTGATTTTGGGGAGTATTTATTTGCTCTCTCATTATAAGTATATTCTTTTTGGAAGTAGATGATTATGTGTGTTTGGTTTCAGTGGCTATAAAATGAGCAATTGGATTTGAATCAACATCACTTTTGGCCATTAAATTCTATGGTTCTTCCTTTGTAACCATTTTTTAACAGAATGTTGGCTTTAAGACTTGTTTCTGATCAGTATTTGACTTAGAAACTTAATTCTCTTATTAAGTGAAAAAAAATAATGTCTTTAGCTTTAGCTTTTTTTAAACCTCAGATCCATAATTTATGTTCCTATAAAATCAGTTAAGAACCTTTGTTAATATTAATTTTTAAAAATTTACTGAGACATATTAGAGCTAGTAAATAGAAATTTGACTTAATGCTGAAGTTATTGTATATCAAATGAAAACCCAGACATTTCATTGAGCTCTTTCAGTGTGGATACCTTAAGAAAACCGTTCAAAAATTTTTGAAAGAATATATGAAATAAAAAATAACTTCATATTCTGAAGTAATTGCAAAATCTGTAAGTTTAGAAAATTGAAGAGTAAGATTTAGTACTACAACTTTTTCATGTTTTGAAATTTCATTCTGCATTGGGAAGGATTTGAAAACAATTACGCTTACTTGTGGATCTGTAGCTAGTTGATTCAAAGGATATTTTAAGGGGCACCTGGGTGGCTCAGTAGGTTAAGCATCTGCCTTTGGCTCAGGTCATGATCCCAGGTCCTGGGATTGAGCTCCCTCTAGGGTTCTCTGCTCAGCCTGGGGGCCTGCTTCTCTCTCTCCCTGCCACTCTGTCTACTTGTGCGCATTCACTCCCCCCCCCCCCCCCGTTTTCTGTCAAGTAAATAATAAATACAATCTTTTAAAAATATTTTAGATTAATGAAAGTTTAAGCGAAAGGATTGGCTTCTAACACATTACTTTTGATTTATAACTAATTTGTTTAAATTTAGGCTTGAAATTAATCCACATGACTTTCCTTAAACTTATGACTGCAATTAGCAGATCTTCAAATTAGATGGTATCTTTCATACTTTACACACAAGAAATATTTTTTCCCCCTGGGGTTTGTTGTGTTTGAAGCAATCCTGCCTAAAATGAGTCTTTATTTTTAAAAGATAAATGGAATCCATGGTGAATGGAGTGCAGAACAGGATGTCAGTTGTGTATATGTATAAAGCATGCTTACTGCATTAGCCTGTGGAGTTCCCTTCTAAATTAAGAATGGATTTTTAGAGATTAGAGTTGTCACAAAAAGGGCACGGGTTGTTTCCAGGTATTGAGCATCCTTCCATATAATTCTTTTAGTATCTTGCTTGGTCAACTCCAAGGCTAGGGAGTTCTCACTTATTAACCCAGGGGCCCTTTAGTAGTCAGGGTTCTCCAGAGAAACAGAACCAATCAGAAGTATATACAAACAGTGCTTGCTTTATTATGAGGAATTTTCTCAGACATTTATGGAGGCTGAGTGGTCCCACTATCTGCCTTTTGCAAACTAAAGACCCTAGAAAGCCAGTGGTCTCATTTTCATTCTGTGGGCCCAGCCTTGGTATGAATTCCCATTCCTATTTTGTTCTGTTCAGATCCCGTATGGATTGGGCAAAGCCCACCCACCCTAGGAAGGCAGTCTGCTTTACTTAGTCTACCTATTCAAATGCTAATCTCTTTCAGAAACACCCTCCCAGGTACACACAGAAATAATGTTTAACCAGGTATCTGAGTACCCTGTGACCAGTCATGTTTCCTTAAAATTAACTGTTACAGACCTATTCCAATTTTTGATGACTTGTTATAGAGTTTGACGTTGGTAGCCAAAAACTACCTCTCTGTAGCTTCCTTCCTTTCATTCTATTTCTGTCTTCAAGAGGCCATGAATACATCTGGTCCCTTTTCTACACTATAAAACTTCAAATGTTTGAAGTTTGCTATCACATTCCTCCCCTGGACTAAATTTTCTCTATTTCTTCAATGTACTGGTTTCCTGACTCCTAACATTCTCTTTATTATTAACTCTTTTACAGTATGCAGTTCATGGTGTTCATACCAGACCAATGCAGAGCCTAGCAGGCCTGTTATGTGTAACACAAATAAAAGTTGGTACCTTTCATTCATTTATCCATCTTTTTGATAGATTCAGTCATCATGTTTTATCTGTATAGCAGAGCTGCTTTTATATTAGACTATCATCAGAATCCTCTTTTCCTTTAGGTTTAGAAATCTTTAAAAGTTTTAAAATTTTATTTATTCATGAGACACACATAGAGAGGCAGAGACATAGGCAGAGGGAGAATCAGGCTCCTTACTGGGAGCCCAATTTGGGATTGGATCCCCGACCCCAGAATCATGCTGTAAGCCCTGAGCCGAAGGCAAGAGCCCAACCGCTGAGCCACTCAGGCGTCCGGAAATCTTAGTTTTTTTAAACATTCCTTATCTGAAATGGCTGGGCAGTCCTCATCTGAGGAGAACAGGATTATTGTCTGCAAATATTCTTAACAATAGAAATCGCTGACATGTTTATGATTAACTGTGTGCCAAGCTAAGTTCAAATAGTTTTATATAAACACATTTAAAGCGGTGAGTACTGTATTTGTTTCTGTATTTTATGAATGACCCGGCAGTATTATTGGTGTGTTTGTCCAAAGTGAAGCGGAATAGTCTGTTACTGATCTTTATAGGTGTTAGGCTCCTGTCATTGCTACCTAAGAACATACTCTCTTCAGGGGCCCAGTGGAAAGCACTTAGATCATGGTAACTAACATCAAGTTAGTGCATTTTGTAGCAATTCATGTGTCCTCTCATTCCTACCTGTCTATCTGGATCCCAATTCTGTCATCTAACATTTGCTGGCTTACCAACCTTCAAGCTGTCTGCGGAGTAGAGAAACATCACTTCTCTGTAAATCACCAACAATGGTTTAGAAGTCAAGAATTAGGAACCTAGTAATGTCTTGCAGGTTGTTCCTCTTTGTTATAGTACACTTAGTTATGGAGGCATATATTTTGTAACTTGTCTGCAAGAATCTCATGTTACTATATAATATTTTTATAGTGCTCAGTTTCATCCAGCTTCATATTTCATCCCATAACTTAACTATTGCCCTGTATTTCTTTGAGTTTTTCTGATACGCAGCTTTTTGTGGTTATCATTGTTGAGTCTAGATAACGAATGCCCCACACAATCATTTCATGATCTACAAGTGTTTCTTTTGAAAGAAGGAATTGAAATTGTAACTAACAAAGCTGTCTCCTTGTGAACTTTACTCATTACTTAGTAGGACCTCACAGGTTTTTTTGGTCTTCTTCAGAGGGCCCTGCCCATTCATAGTAAAGCTTATGTGTCAGTTGAAATCCATCTTACCCTCCTTTTTGAAGAATGTAACTTTTTGCCTAACTCCAGTCTTAAACTACCTCTTTCTTTTTTTTTTTTGTAATCCCCCAAAGACTAGTAGTGGGTTGGCCAGAGATGCCATCTAGGGATTCAGGGATAAGTTATGTAGACCAAGAGGCCTCCATAGAGTAGCAATGTGTTTTCTTTAAAATATCCTCCTCTCCCCGCCCCTGCTTTGGGGGCCTCTGCATCCTCATAGTAGTTTCTTCTTAAACTTTTCAAATGGAAGATCAGAATCTGTTAGGCAACACAAAGAAGCAAAAACAGATCTTCTACTTTCTGTTATATCTCAGTTCCAAATAGTGTGTCCCCATCTTGTCATTTTGTAACAAACAAACAAAAAATAAAACTTTTTAAAAGTCCTAAGCATTTTTGTGAATTTGCTAGTTCGGTGGATGGAGGGGTGAAAGTAGAAAGGAAACTTGTAAAAGAGGCTATAGACAATCTAGATATACAGAACCAGCCTGCTGTATAACTTGTACGTAATTGTAAATTCAACTAGTCCGCTTTTGGAAAGTGTCTCGTTTGCATTTGGTGCTTTTGCTTTGATTTCTCTTTCTTTAAACAGTGGGAGAACTGGACATAATTGATAATCATGTACTTAAAAAGCTGTTGCAAAGTGGTAGAAACCTCAACCCCAGAAGGGAATTTATTGATAAATTACTAAGAAAATCAAAGAAAGGACAGACTTGACACTGACCAGCAGGCTCAAGTGATCCAGCAGTGACGGGCACATTCCTTGCCTCTCTCCTTTCCTCCCTCTGTCTCTCCTTCCCTTTTGGATCCACAGAGGCTTTCCACATCTCAGATTTAAATTCAGTAAGAAAAGACAAGTCTCTGCCCCAGAGTCACACAGAAGCCTCCTTCCTGCCCTTGCCCCTGTTGGGTCATACGTGCATTCTTCATTATTCAACCCGGGGGGGGGGGGGGGGGGGGCTCGGGTTCATCGTGGCCACGCATTCTTCAACGGGGGTTCATCGTGGCCCGGATGTTTGGATGTGGGAGGGAACCTCATAGGGACTACATTGAGAATCAGGGAAGGGCAGATCCCTGAAGGAAAATTGGGGACTAGTCCTGAAAAGTGCGGGAAAGGCTACTGCACTGGCAGATAACAGATATCCACTGTAATGTCTGAAGTCTGCTTTTATTATATAAATTGGTACATTTGGTATTATTCGACTGTTGTTTGACCTGTGACAGTTTATCTTTGAACCCAGTAAAACATGAAGACAAAGTAGAGGCATGGCTTTTGAGTCACAAATAGAAATTCAGATCCTAGCTCTATTTTTGTATCCTTATTGTCGAGAAAAAGAGAACCCAGGAACACCCATTTCTCCTGCTTGCATTTTGTCTGGAGAAAAAACACCGATTGGCAGAGAAGAATAAAAATATTAGTTTTAATTTTTTTTTTTTTTTTTTTTTTTATGATAGTCACAGAGAGAGAGAGAGAGAGGCAGAGACACAGGCTGAGGAAGAAGCAGGCTCCATGCACCGGGAGCCTGATGTGGGATTCGATCCCGGGTCTCCAGGATCGCGCCCTGGGCCAAAGGCAGGCGCCAAACCGTTGCGCCACCCAGGGATCCCAAAAATATTAGTTTTAATATTGACAGAAGCTGAAATGGAGGATTTGGTTTTTATGCGACAACAGTGAAGCTCTGCACTCAAACCCAAAACACATCAGTTATTTACCCCACCCAGGTGCTTTGAACAGTAGCAAGTTTTTTTTTAACCTGGGGATCTGCCCCTCCCCTAATAACTCAGACCAGAATGTATGAGTTTTTGCAGAAATCTGGCTCCCAAAAGAAGGCAGAAAGAGGAAGAGATTACATATGTCAGTTGTTCTTGGAAAATCTGCCAGGTAACTTATTTTACCTCAGTGGTAATTCTTGGGATAGGAAGCTACCACTGAGGAAGAGTCCTCTTTTTGGAAGAAACCAGAGACTGATGACATGAATGCCCTCAACACGCAGATTTAGTTAGGAATCTTATTATTTTATCTCTTCAACAAATAACTTATTTTAAGGTTGGTGTGATATTCAGATGCCAGCAAATTTTGAGTGTGGAAACTCAAGGAGATAATCAAATAATCACCCTCTCTAGTCTTTGGAGTTGGGTTATTATAATAATTGATGTGTGAGTAGGAGGGAACCCACTTTGCCTCGGAGATGAATAAAATTGGTAATAATTGGGCAGGCAAGAAGGATTTGTGAAGTGGGAGGAAACAGGCTATGAAAAAAAAATGTCTCCTGGAATCTGTAGCTATCATATCCGTCCGTGCATATTTAACCCCAAGGCAAGGAATTTTTCCTCAGCCACCTGGTATGAATTCAGAGTTTTTAGCCCATTTTCCTATCCACTGGTTCTCACAGTGTGCTCTCTGGACTGATAGCCCCTGTCTCACCTGTAATTTGTTAGAAAAGTAAATGATGGAGCCCATCCTAATCCTCCTGAATCTAAACCCTGGAGATGATTTTGATGCATATTGAAGTATGAGAACCACATACCATGATTTGCAAAATCCTCATAACAATTTAATACATGAAGATTAATTGCACTTGCCAGTATTCTTTTCTAGTTCCCAATCATTGAATATTTTATTAAATATGGGGGAGAGGTATTTGGGGAAGAAGAGAGATTGAATAGGTAAACTAGAGTTTGGGCTTAAGTGCTAATAAATAGGTGTGAGCAGTAGGACTGTATTTTCATCCTCTAAGTTTAGGTATAGTGGCATGATGCCTGTTCCAAAAACTATATGTAGCAGCAAAATGCACACCTTTGGATAAAGCAGAAATTAGAATGAGAAAGAACATTGGGGGGGTAGTGATTATAATTTGTGGAGAAGGCATTGGAAGATCAGAAAGACAGGTTATATAAAAGGGACTTTTTAAAATCTAACTTTTTATTTGAGAGAGAGAGATAGCACGAGTGGGGTGAAAGGCCGTGGGAGTAGCAGATACCTGGATGCCAGACTACAGAATCAGGATCTGGGCTGAAGACGACCACCCAACTGACTGAGCCACATGGGTGCCTAAAAGGAACTTTTCAAAGGAAGAATTAACTCAGTAACTGACTGAAGCTAAAGTGGATGGAATCAAAGATAACTGATGGTTTCAAGCCCAGGTGATGAGAATAATGGTGATTGAGGAAGGGAATTCCCTGTTTAGAGAATAAGATGAATCCAGTGTTGGGCATGTTAACATTGAGGGGATTAAAGGACATAGATGGAGACGAGTTGAACACTCATCTTTAGGTGACTTAGAGTACAAAGAGAACTTGAAAGAACTATAGGGAAAATTAAATTAATGCATCCATTTATTGGTTAAATACCAAATGTCTGCCATGTCCCTGGCATAGTTCTAGATTCCCAGGATATACGAATGGGCAAACCTGACAAATAAGAGAACAGGGTAATTTTAGGTAATACTAAAGGCCAGCAAAGAGAGAGTAATGATAAAGAGGGATAAGGGGTAGAGAATTTCTTGGGATAGCTGGTCTAGGGAAGATCTGAGGTGATACAGGACAGAAATCATGGTGGAAGATAGTTTTAGAAAGCCAAGAGGGTAGTGTTACAGGTGGTCAAGGAGAATTGCAGGCAGGCATATTGTTCATTGTGGTTTTTTGACCTTTGAGGGTCTATATTGTATGAAAGGTTTGGAGACAAGGATCCACGTATTAGAAGGAACGTGGGTTTGGAGACATCCCAGCTCATCCTTTTTTTTTTTTTTTTTTTTTTAAGGCACTTGTAAGCTCCGCAGAAACTCCTCACTTTTTCTAAAGCTTATTCTCAGTAGAGTAAGGAGTAATAACATCTCATGGGATTACATTGTGATTAAATGAGAGAATGAATTTAAAGAAATAGTGCTTGGAATGTAAGTGCTGAGTGATAACTATTAATAACAGTGACACTGAATGGAACATAAAATTGTGAAATTTTATTTTATATATTTTATATTTTATAAAAATGTGAAATGCAGTTTCATTTAATAATGGTAAGATGTAACATCTTGAAATACAATTTTATTTAGGAGTTATACTTTGATCTTTTGTCATGCAAAACACTATAAAGGCAGGAGACTACAGTTAAAAATATTTTTATAGTTAAGTGATGTACTTTGATTAGCTACCAGATGAGACTTAGAAAATATGCTTGTATGCATAATACTATGAGAGGGATTTTACTAACTTTTAAATATTTTCTTACAGATGTGTACATCTCATGATTGATCCGAAGAAACTAGTCATGGGCCAAAAGTCAAGATACTTCTCTGGGAAATGCTGTTGATGCTGCTCTACAAAGTCATACAATGAGTGTTTGGTTTAAGAAAGAATTTCATATTTAAAAGATTTTCATCTTGGAAATACATCAAGTGAAAATTAGAGTCTTTGGGAAACATTTTCCTCTTAATAAATTATACTTGTAATGGGCGACATGGCAAACAACTCACTTGCATATAGTGGAGTAAAAAACTCTTTGAAGGAAGCTAATCATGATGGAGACTTTGGAATCACGCTCGCAGAGCTGCGGGCTCTCATGGAGCTCAGGTCTACAGATGCATTACGAAAAATACAAGAAAGCTATGGAGACGTCTCTGGAATTTGCAGCAGGTTGAAAACATCTCCCAATGAAGGTAGGTTGTGTTATGTTTGTTTTTAGTTCTTTGTTACGGAGAGTACTATAAATTTGGCTCATGAATAAACCATAAACCTGTGTATATTGTCTTGGTTAGTATATGATTATGTCATAATTTTAGTGACATTAAAATGGATTAGCTATCAGATTGGTTCAATTAAAGTAACTTTAGATCAGGAAATAATGTTACAAACTAATACTTATATTTTAGGTTGGTGGGAAGAAATATTTTGTATTGTTGTACATGTTGTTGCTGCTTGTTTACAATAACAAGATTGCTTTTCCACTGGAACTATAGAAGATGGAACCAGGCTAGATAGCCCCCGGGGATTCAGTGGAAATTAAACCCTGCTCACTTATCCTTCATTTTATAAAGTGGTTTGAAATAGTTGTCACAGCCAGTGGCTCAGTAAGTTGTTTTTAACCTAAACTTTAATAATGAGTTCAGAAGGTCCTAAAGCAAATGGAGTAAATTAGATGCCAGTTTTTTTTTATACCTAGCAGACATTTCCTTTGATTAAAACTAATTTTCAGCCTCAGAATTATGTTCAATTTCCCTGTGTTCAAAGAAGTCTTTGGTTTCATAATTCTCAATTTGCAGTAAGTTTCTTTTTGAGGAAAGAAAAAGTCATTATAACTTCATTGCATTATGGTCTTTGAAATGGTTTGAGATAGATGACCTTTTATACATTCATCATGTTGAATAGAAAATTACGGTTAGGAGGTTTCAGAAAGGCTTTTGCAAATTGCAAAGGAGGGAGGAGGATACATGATGATGAATGTTTGGTGATTTTAGTAAGGATGGGAAATCATTACTTTTAAAAGTTAAAGTATATTAGTACATATTCCAAAGCGAGTTCCAGAGAAATTATGCAGAAATGACTTTCTTTCCTTTTTTGTTTTAAGTTTGTTTTTAAGTAATCTCGAACCTACAATCTTGAACCTACAACCCCACGATCAAGAGTCACATTCTCTTCTGACTAAGCCAGCTTGGTGCCCCCAAAAATGTTTTAGCTTTTTTTTTTTGGAACATCTCATGCCATGCCATACTACTTCTGATAAAATTTAAAATAATAACAAAAAGTTATTTCTAAAATTGTTAACAATTTTTAAAATCACATTGAAAATTCTTTAACTTGCTTATATATATATATAATTGTATTTGAATTCTTACTTGTTTTAATGGTAGGCAATTAATTTTTCTAAGGTGGCATGATCTTGAGGAAGCTTGTATCCATATTCACACATGTCCAAAAAGGGCTTCCTTGATCACTTTTGGAGTTTGTTTGTTTGTTTTGTTTTGTTTTGTTTTTTTCTTCCCTGCAAGACCTGTTAAGTCTTCTGTATTTTCTGGATCTTTTCCTTAAGTCAGAACTACTAGAACCATGGACTTCTTAGTTATACCTTAATATGCTGTACTATTTTAAGGTGGTGGGGATCCCTGTTGTTGGTATAAATTCTAGGAATCAGGTACAGACCCATGGACTTTAATAGATAGTAATTTGACAAAATTTGTAGCTTGTTCATTATGCAAACTCATTTTGAAATATTAGCTCACTTTATATCCCTTTTAGAGATTTGTAAACATTGATGCACTGTTCTCAGTTGGTAGACTCATTAAATCAACTATATATATTTTCTACATTTAACCTAAAACCTAATTGTCGGATGTTTTGTGATCACCAAATTGTTAGCAAATGCTACCATTAAAAAGCCCTTGATATAACAACATAGTCGTTCATAGAAAGTGATACTGAACTTCAGCTTCACATCACTTAATTGTACCTCCCTCAACCATGTCTTTGTATTCCTCTGCTACTAACTAGTTAATCAAAATTCTTATCTTCTAATAATTAAACACCCCTCTATGGTCTGTTCTCATTTTTAATAGACCTGATTTTCATTAGTTTGCACTGCAGTTTCTTTTGTGTTGTTATGTTGGGCAATACTCCTTACATTGATTTTGGTTTAATTAATGAAGTTTATTAAGTTAACTAAAAATTTTTGGGTTTACTACAGTAGTTTTAAAATTTGGGATGGTTATGTACCTTTCTTATAACATGATGGAAGCTGTGGATAATAGAAATATTCACTTACCACTCAAAATTTGATGTGCATTGTTGCTGCTTTGTGCTATCAAATAAATGAAATATTTCCCCCTCATTTATTCGTAGAAAATTCTTGCTCATATTTTCCTCATATTGTGAATTTTTGTTAACATTTGTATTAATTTTTGTCTTCACTAGCTATATACAGTAGTTTGTCATTTTGAAATTTTTAAAGATTTTATTAAGAGAGAGAGGCAGAGAGATAGGTAGAGGGAGAAGCAGGCTCCCATAAAGAATATGAAAAAGTCATTTTAAGCATTATATTTGCGTTTACAGTTGTAAGATTAAATAAAAACAGCCACAGCCTTCTAGGAATATTGTTACCCAAGGAATAGCTTTAGTATTTTGTTTTGTTTTTTTTAAGATTTTACTTATTTATTCATGAGAGGCACAGAGAGAGGCAGAGACATAGGCAGAGGGAGAAGCAGGCCCCTTGCAGGAAGCTTGATGGGGGACTCGATCCCTGGACCCAGGATCACGACCTGAGCTAGAGGCAGTAGATCAACTGCTCAGCTGCCCAGGCATCCCAGAATAGCTTTAGTTTAATTTAGAAATAATTTATTCAGAAAGCTAATGAACATTTCGTTGCTGATCAACTAGGCAAATGATAATAAATAAATCCTTATCTGAGATAATCAGCTAGGAATTTGTATGCCCAAGAAAATAATCCAGACAATAAGTACTCTTTTGTTAGTATAACCTGTTTATAGTCAAGGAAAATGAGATTAAATGATTCTCTAAAGAACGTAAATATTGATGAGGTAAAACTGAAGTTTATCTGTTTCTTTAATTCTTTCATTCATTCATTCATTGAGACAGAGTCGAAAGACCTAGGTTGTTAATTGCCATATGTTGTATATACCTTCTAAAAAAGGAGTTAGTGTTGGTGATTTTAATTGTTAAGTGAATAATTAAATTACATCCCAATTTCAACAGTGTTCATACGATGTAAGACTATGTGCACCTTAGAATTGCTGGGATATCCTGTCAGTTTAGTGGTGGGTACTTTCTCGGCTGAGTATATACATTCGTGAGTAAAACAATCCCTGACTTATTTTTACAAGGTGGAGACGGATTTACAGGACAACTAAATGAAATGTGTAGTATATTAGTGTTGTGTACTTAAGAGAAAAATGAGTGGAAAAGGAAAATCTGAAATATTGGGAATGAGGCTATTAGATTGCCATGAAGTCTAGAGGAAGAACAACCTAAGACCTTTCTTAAGAGCACCTGGAACAAAAATAAGCTAACATAATAGGTAACACTTCTTGTGTCAGATTGGTTGTTGCTGGCACTTACAAATGTTAACTCCTTTTATCCTCACAACAACCTTCCCCTTTTTTGCAGCCAAGGAATCCACAACACAAAAAGGGTTAATCGGCTTACCCAAAGTCTCACAGCTCTTAAGTGCCGGAGTAGGGATTCAAACCTTCACATTCTAGCTACAGAGAACATGCTTTTAACCCCCATGTTGCACTGCCTGTTAACAAAAGTTCAGTTCATGCAACTGAGAATATGGAAAGAGAGGTACCTGTGTTCTGTCTTCTCAGATAGTATTGCTTGTTGGCAGGAATTTCATGGTGAAAAGAAATGTTGATCTATTAGTCTTTTTAAAACATGCCCTTGGGGATCCCTGGGTGGCTCAGCAGTTTAGCTCCTACCTTTGGCCCTGGAGCACTCCAGGCATGGAGCCTGCTTCTCCCTCTGCCTGTGTCTCTGCCTCTCTCTCCCTGTCTATCATGAATAAATAAATAAAATCTTTAAAAAAATAAAATAGAAAATAAAACATGCCCTGTTTGGGAAATGGTATTTGTGAGCTTCCCCATTTGACCTGCTAATTCACTGCCTGTCTTCCAGCAGAGTAGCCCTTTAACTGGATTTGAAGGGTACTTTATATGTCCTGATCAGTAGAAGTATTTTGAGCCAGATACGATTTTCATATTAAAAACTTATCCATCTTTACTCTTAAAAGAATTGGAAGTATAAATTTTGAGGTTAACTGAAATCAAGACATCATTTCATGTTTCATCTTTATCTATTAGAGCAAGCACCTATCTTAGAATCCTCAGAATATGATAGTTTTATGACAGAATTACTTACTTGCAACATCCTAAATGAATGCAATTATCCCTGTGGTTCCCCCCCCCCCCCATTATCTTCATTGTTTTCCTATATTGACTTCCTTATTCATTCCTATCATAAATCCTATTTCTTGATTCTTTTATTTCTAAACTAGCTTTTGGTCAGTATCTATATTTTATATTGGTTGGTAGAAAAGACTGTCTAATAATGAGATTTCTAGAATGCACATCTCTATATTGTCCTGTTTATCATTCAGTAGTAATGCACGAAATAAAGAATGACAACGAATGCATGCCAATTGAAGACAGGTACCGAGTGATATTCTGTAAGAGTGTGGATGGCTTCATGGTCTTGTAAAGGGGCAGGAAAATAAGTAAGACTCTAGGCTTTTTTTTTTTTTTTTTTTATTCATGATAGTCACAGAGAGAGAGAGAGAGAGGCAGAGACACAGGCGGAGGGAGAAGCAGGCTCCATGCACCGGGAGCCCGACGTGGGATTCGATCCCGGGTCTCCAGGATCGCGCCCTGGGCCAAAGACAGGCGCCAAACCGCTGCGCCACCCAGGGATCCCCAAGACTCTAGGCTTTTAAGTGGTAGTTGCTAAAATTAGGTGTAAGAGGAAAAAAAGCAAAGGGAATAAGAAAAGGAAACTGGTAGAAAGAAACAAAAGAGTTATGTAGTAGGAAGCAGGGTAAAGTCAACAGTAATTGTCCCTGGCTGACTAATGTCTCCATAATGTTTCAGATGGCAGTTTATATTTGCACTCCTCGAAGTAAGACTGTTAGTAATGGTGTGCTTTAACCAGGTCTTCATGATGTAATATAATAAAACTAACATTCACAGGGAAATAAATTTTAACTGTTAAAAAAAAAAAAAGTCAGCCCTTTGCCTGGCATGAATCATTGTTGACTTATATAGCCTACCACAAGAATCCTCTGATGCCCGGATGGGTATGCTTGGTTATACAGGTTGGCACAGCGCTTTCAGGCACTCAGCAAGGAATCCCATCGCAATGATATGCAGCCATGTATATTTTAATATTTGTATAGAGTTACCAACGAGAATCTTTTGTTGAGAATCCTGCATGACCTTGTCCTAGAGATTTATTGCTGCTGTAATAGAGAATTATACACTTAATTTAATACCTGTTCAGGTTACTAGTTTTCATTGCTTATAAAATTTTTGAAGATAGTTGCAACACTACTTCTTCTAACTTTGTTGTTTACATATTATTTCTTAAACTTGTACCTGATGATAGAGTCTGAAGTAGCATAGCATTTAGAGTTTTTTCCTTTTTTTTTTTTTTTTCAAATTTTATTTATTTACTCATGAGAGACACACAGAGAGAGGCAGAGACATAGGCAGAGGGAGAATCAGGCTCCCCCAGGGAACCTGATGTGGGACTTGATCCCAGGACCCTGGGATCATGCCCTGAGCTGGAGACAGACGCTCAAACATTGAGCCACCCAGGAGCACTGTACCTTAGAGTTTTTAGTTTGTTTTTTAAATACAATAGATATATTTCCTTTTTATTTTATTGTTATTATTTATTTATTTATTTATTTATTTATTTATTTATTTATTTATTTTTAAAGATCTTATTTATTCATGAGAGAGGCAGAGGGAGAAGCAGGTTCCCCATGGGGAGCCTGATGTGGGACTCGATCCCAGGACCCCCAGGATCATGACCTGAGGCAAAGGCAGATGCTCAACCACTGAACCACCCAGGTGCCCCCATTTCCTTTTTTTTTTTTTTTAGTTTATTTTAGTAATCTCTATACTCAAAGTGGGGTTCAAACTCATGACCCCAGGATCAAGAGTTGCATACTCTTCTGACTGAGCCCGCCAAGCCACCTGTATGTTCCCTTTTAAACTGTTCTGTTTTTCCCTATCTCCCTGTGTGTTGCCTGTCACTTTCCTACTTAAAGCTGGCAGTGGTTTTTCATTAGCCTTAAAATGAAATTCTGACCTCTCACTTAGGTTAACAAATCTTCTGGGGATCTCATCCCTGCTTGCATCTCTTGTTTCTTCTTTCCCACTCTTCTCTTCAGTGTTTGAAGCATAGCAGGATTTTCAGTTTTCTTAAATATGATTGTGCCAAGGTCACTCTTGTTTTGAGTCTCTTATTATCTCTTCATCTAAGGTACTGTACTTCATCCTTCCTATGACTCTGTATCTCTTAATCACTTTTTTTAAAATTAGGAACAAAGGTGCAGAGTAGCCGAGTGGGGTTCTTGGTGCTCCACTTATTTATTTTTATTTATTATAATTTTTTTAAGTAGCTCTGCACCCAGTGTGGGGCTTGAACTCATGACCATGAAATCGAGTCTCATGCTCTACCAACTGAGCCAACCAGGCACCCTATCTCATAATCATTCTTAAGATCTCAAGTTAGATACCTTAGAATTTCCTCATCTACTCCCATCTCCCAAATTTTGGATTCCAGTTCCATTTGTATATTCTCATAATATCTCATCACCCCCATCATAATACTTAACACACCGAGCCATGATTAACTGGTTACTTGTCAGCTTGCCCCACTAAACTATGAGTTTCTTGAGGGCAAGGGCCAGAGAAAGGCACACTGACTCATTTCCCTTTGTATGCTTACTTAGTGCCCATCACAGCTCCTGAGCCATGGAAATGAATGTGAAAGTTTGACTTTAGACCAGTGGTTCATAAATTGGGTTGTGGGGGGAATCTCCTTTGAAATTGAGACTATAGTTTTTTTCCCAAGAAGAATGCATATAAATATAAATTTTCACATGCTTTCTAGGTCTACAAGTTTTCCTGAAGCCTTCATTGAGAGAAGTCAGAGTGGCTGCTACCACCACCTCTCTCTCTCTCTCTCTCTCTCTCTCTCTCTCTCTCTCTCACACACACACACACACACACACACGCAGACATATGTACGGAACTGGATAAGGCTGTAGTATTTGCTGTGTAGTAGCCATGATTTTCAGTTGAGCTCTCCTGCTTCCAACATTCCAGTATTTTCCCCTCTTCATTTCCCAAATTGAGACATTATTTTATTAGTCACAGCAGTTGTGCTGCGTTTTCTTAGAAAACGTCAAGCTATTGATAAAATTTTGAATTTTATGTCTTTTTCAAATATTATAGACAATACTCTTGAGCCATTATCTATTCATAGAATGAAAATAGGCTCCCTGACTATTTTCCCCCCTTATTTAGCACAATGGTGAATCCAGACCCCAAAAGCACATAATGCCAGCCCTATAAATAAATGGTAATTTAGTTAAACAAAGATAAGTCTATTTGAGAGTAGCAGGGGAATTGCAACTCAGAACAAGCAAACTATAGGAAACCATCGGACAAGTCTGAGGAGGCAGAGTAGGGGAGGGTAGCGTTATTAAGTTCTGGGAGAAAATTGAGGATTGTTTTAAACATAACTTCATCAGAGAAGAACAGGAGTTCGAGGTTGTGGTGGTTTCTCACTGGCTGCAAGTGGTGGACAGTTTGTTGTTACTGAGGCATGTGGAAATCTTCCTCCTTCCTGCTGGTCATGTAAGTTGAGAAGAGTGCTACGTGCAGGAGAACTCTCCCTTCATGGCTTCCGGACGACATTTTAAATTAGATTTCCTTGATTCATTTTCATGTTTCCCGCATTTGATTAAGATCTTTCTCAGAAAGCATCACTGATTAAGTATCAAGTTGTTCTTCTTGATTGCAGTATTTCTGTCTATTTGTGTCTTTTGGTGCTTGGAAGAATCTTTCCCAGGAGTCATGTCCCATATAGGGATGGGCGAATGGGGACTTCAGTAGCGAGTGGAAACCATGGAGGCCACGTTTGAGTAACAGGGAAGATAGAAGGAGAGGCTCTCAGGCATTTCCCATTCATAAATTCATATCTTGTCAAGTTTGTAAACATTGGATCATCTCAAAGCCTTGTGCTAGCATTCTTTTTGCCACATTATTTTCATGGCCTTCAGAAATAGCAGGAAAGGCTGAACTCAGAAACTTCTCATTTGTCATTGTCTCATATATTTCTCATTGTCGCCAGAGCTTGGAAATCTCCTTTGGTCCTGCTGTCGCCACCAAATCTCCTAGTGCTGACTAGGAAATTCCAGGTTGGCTGGTCATCTTGCTTTTTAAGCCAAGTGGGTTGCTCAATGATCTTATGTAACTGAGTTTTAACTTCCCCAGAAGTGATAATCCAGGTGCAGCAGGTGGTATTGGCCACAGAGCAGACCCCTCCTTGCTCAGCTAAAAGATAATCAAAGACTGTCCTATTTATTATCAACTTTATCCAGAGACTCTAAGGTTCTTTTTTGAGAAGCTATTTTCTTGGCTACTGATTCTGCAATATCTCCAAGAGTTACAGAGAGATTTCTAATCATATTGTTTACATTTACTCCTAACCAGGCAACTATGGCCTTACTAAAGGAAATGAATTCTGAATTCTGAATCCTGAATCCTGAAAGCCTCCTACTAGGTCCTTTCTAACTTGATGGTGTAAATACTGGGAATTTGATCAAAGAAGATGCCTTGGTTGGTTTGTGGAAAATTAGGAGCATGGTCAGATAACTTAAGAGGACTTCACCTTGCTATGCACCAGTTATTGAAGCATTTATAGGCCCAGAGAGAATGATAACCAGCACAGACCACTCTCATGAAGGTGGCATCATATTTGATAATGATTAATAGTGAAGTTTTTCACGATAAATCCAACAGTGGGAAAGGTGAACCCTTCCTTAGCAGTGGCCTTGGAGAAATAGATGAAAGTTTGAAGTCTTGATTCTTCGGCATCAGGGGAGTAAGTGGTCAGCCTTTTTATGTCAGCTACTTCTTTTTCTTTCTTTCTTTTTTTTTGTTTTTTTTTGTTTTTTTTTTTTTTTAAGATTATTTGTGATAGAGAGAGAGAGAGGCAGAGACTCAGGCAGAGGGAGAAGCAGGCTCCACACAGGGAGCCTGATGTGGGACTCTATCCTGGGTCTCCAGGGTCATGCTCTGGGCCGAAGGCAGGCACTAAACCACTGAACCACCCAGGGATCCCCTAACTACTTCTTTTTCTAATCAGTTTGATTTAGAGGTCTCCAGTGCCTGTGTGGGATCAGATATCAGATGGAACCTTCTTCATTTGTGAGATACATATTCAAGGTTTAAATCTCTGGAGTTTGGCCGCTATCTGGGTAGTGAGGAGGACCTGGTAGAGTCCCTTCCAAGTATATTCATGGACAGTCTTTGTTCATACTCTGATTGCAAATCAAAAGTGTGAGAGAAAATTGGAAATGTTACTTTGGAAAGTTGTATCCAGGTTTTTGAAGAAACTAGAATTCGGAATCCAGTCCAATTTACAAGTATGTAAAAGAAACTCAATGACAATTAACAGGATTAGAATTTAATATAGACAAAGTAAACATAATTTCTTCTCTGTGCAAGTACCTTCTTTTTATAATAAAACTATTTCTTTGCATTAAACTTTGCCTGATTATTTACATTAGTGCAGCAAGAATAGTGATTAGCCATCTAAGCTCTTTTTAAGATGACTTTGCTGGAATTTTGTAAGCAAAGTACCAGATTGATTTTTCTTTCAAAGAACTTTATTGGCTCTCTAAAGTCAAAACTTCATTCCTAAAACTCTCTGACTTTACCTGAATCTATATATATTTCTCAAATATGATGTTCCAGTCAAAGCTTTGGTAATATGACCAATGTTTTTCAGTCCTGATACAAGGAGAACAGATTCTTACTGAATTTATGCAGATAGTTGGCATGACAATAAAAATACTCAACTAAGAGTTTCCGAATTCTGGAGGGATAATTTGGAGAGAAAAAAAGCAGGTATTTTATCTTTATTGACAAAGATGCATATTACCAAATTGTTGATAGCTTAAGAGAGAGAAAGATTTCCTAAAATTCGAAGAAGGAAAACATTAGAGAACCAATAATGTTTTAAACAAGAAGTCATAAAAATTATGATCATCGTCAGTTCATTCAGTCTCATGTTTTTAATTCTTGTTCTGCTTGAATTCAGTTTGCCACTGAATTCTGAAAATTCAGAATTCTGAAAAGTTCTGAAAATTCTTACCCAGTTCAGTTTTATTATCATAAACTTATCAGAGAACTGTCCCTTCCTGAATTTCTTTGAAGGTGAAGTACTATTGCAGGAACACTTGTAAAAGCCTCAGAGTAGAACAGTAAATGTCTGTAAATGACCAAAAGATTTTAAAATGGCCATGGCTAACGACCTGTTGAGGGTTCATTATAAGGCAATCGACAAGGAAATTTGGTTATTTTTGTGACATACGCTTTAAGGTAGTAGCTAGAATTTTAAGTGTTGACATGTGATATAAGGACATATGAGGTCTTTAGACATTTCATGTTATTTTTGCTTACATTAATAACATATTTCCACACAAACATATTCTAAGAAGGTTTAACATCACCTATTTGACAATACTTCCCATATAATTTAACATACCAAGTAAGTCTAATTAGGTTCACATCTCCCTCTTTATAAGGAGAACAAATCCTTTGATATATTCCAGGGGCCCTTTGTAAAAAAGTTAGTTCAAAGTGGCCAACATACTTCTTTTAGAATTGATTTTTGGGAAGTTTGTCAAAGATATCAAAAGGTTTGAACACTTAGGTTGATAGGTCACTCTGAAACAATACTTAGGTATTGATTTAACCAAAGTGACAAAGACTTTGCAGGAAAATACAGAAAGGTAAATAGTTGTAAAAAGCCTTAGCTTCAGGATGCCTGGGTGGCTTAGCATTGAGCTTTTGCCTTCAGCTCAGGGGATGATCCCAGAGTCCCAGGATGGAGTCCCACACTGGGCTCCCCTTGGGGGGAGCCTATGCTTATGTCATCCTTTGCCTATGTCTCTGTCTCTCTTCTTGTGTCTCTCTCTCATGAATAAATAAATTAAAAAAAAAAAGCCTTAGCTGCTTTAATTTTGAAGAGAACCAACTTTTTTTCAAGTAATCGAAGACCCGATGAGGGCAAAACAGTCTTTTTTTTTTTTTCTAGGCAGATTACATTAAAAGTAAAGACTTTTTTTTTTTTTTTTTTTTTTACAATATCTTATTAAGAGCAGATCAATAATGTAAGAAAACATTGTTCTTTTATCAGGAAAAAAAAAACAAATTCTAATTTTATACCACTGTACTTTTGATAATGAAGCTCATTTAAAAAAAAAATGATTTTATTTGAGAGAGAGCCAGCACAAGCGGAGGGGAGGAGCAGATGGAGAGAGATAAGCAGATTCTGTGATGAAATGGGGGGGGGGTGCTGACATGTAGGCCTCAATCCCAGGACCCTGCGGTCATGACCTGTGTCAAAGTCAGATGCTTATTAACCCACTGAGCTACCTAGGTGCCCCATACTAAACCTTTTTTTTCTTTTTTTAAGATTTTATTTATTTGAGAGAGATGAGGGAGCATAGAGAGGGAGTGAGGGGAGAAATAGACTACCTGCTGAGCAGAGAACCCCATGTGGGGCTCTATCCTAGGACTGTTAGATGATGACTTGAGCTGAAGGCAGATGCTTAACCAACTGAGCCACCCTAAAACTGATTTTAAATTAATTTACTTTAATCTTAACCAGCTTGACTACACATCAAAATCTCCATTCAAAGATTCCTTTTCCAAAAACCTACAACTTTTTTACATTCAGATTTTATACTTTTCCTCTTTTCAAATAACCACCTCTTTTCTCTTTTTAAATAACCAGCCTCACTTTATAACAAATTTTCTTTTTTTTTTTTTTTTAAAGATTTATTTATGATATATATATAGAGAGAGAGAGAGAAAGAGAGAGGCAGAGACACAGGAGGAGGGAGAAGCAGGCTCCATGCCAGGAGCCCGACGTGGGACTCGATCCCGGGTCTCCAGGATCGCGCCCTGGGCCAAAGGCAGGCGCCAAACCGCTGAGCCACCCAGGGATCCCCTATAACAAATTTTCCCTTGACAAAAGTGCAGGTCTATTTCTTTATACCTTCTTTACCAAAAGCCCACATCCAAATTTTGTTTTCATCTGGAGGTGTTTCCCTTATTATTTCTAGTATCTTTAAGCACACATATTAATTAGAATTCTTAACCCTTAGCAACCTAAATAAGAAGTAAACAGTTGTGAACTGCCCTTTACATTACCATTCTGTGAATTGGCAGGCTTACACTTTTTTATGATTGTTGGAAACATTTGTTTCAGAGTATTTTTAAGCATAGCTAAACATGTTTATTAGACTCATATCTTTAATTCTGTAAAATGAAGCAAAAAATATGTTCAGTAATATATGTTTCAGTGTTTTATCTTATTTGGAAATGATCTGTATCTTTAATGAATTTAGCTTAACTCATCACTTATTTTAGCAAAACTTTAAGGTTTCAGGTTATCAAAAAATAGGGGGAAATTATTTGAAAAGTTCACTTAAAAACCTTTTTATCCTGCTTGCATCTATTTAGTTTATTCATTCTTAACAGTTATGTTTAGATCACCCACAAAAGCTTCATGAGACATTAGACAAAGTCAACCATTTTTTCCATGCTATTACTCATGTTGACAACTTTTATATCAGATATAAATTTGATTAGTAAAACTGGTAAAAGTTGTATCTCTGCACTTAATGCTGGTAACTCTGAAGATGTGCCTGTTTTAGTGAAACCACGCTTAAGCTTAGCTAGCTTTTATTTGCCACAGATTATCCCAAATCATTCGAACCTGAAAAACATTTGAGTTACTTTCTATACATTTTTGAGAATTTCTAAGAACACTTAATTCACATTTGAGTCCATTAAGTAGAACTTCTACAAATTAATTGTAGTAATACTACCGGAGGTAGAAAATGCTACATATATACAACATGAAAATACATGTATACAACACACATACAGACATGCTTAAATATAGACATAAACAGAGACCTCGTGGTTTCCACTTTACTCATTTATAAAAGTTGGACCTAAGTGTTCTGGTAGATGGAATAAGTTAAGGCAACCTACTCAGATGGCTAAAGCTAAGTTTTAAACGACCTTTCCCCCTTTTGTTTTTCTTCTGATAAGAATTACTTCCCTGAAGTTTGTACTTTAGCATTTACACCTCAGAGACACAAGGAGGAATGCAAAGTTACAAGCCTTTAAAGATTAATAGGGGAGGTTTGGGGATTGGTAAAAAGAAATGGGCAAACTTTGAATTGCCTCTAGAGTTGCATTTCTAGTTTTACAGAGATTTGTAAGATAGGATAGTTGCTCTCAATTCCTCAAAGAATTGGGTTGCAACTGAAGTGATGTCATAGGTTGATGACCCATCCAACTACATTATCCTCAATGAGCACAGGGGAGAGTGCCTTAACAAACATATCAGGCACTGACCAGTGCCTCCACTCTTCTTTCCCTTTTTTCTTTTTAAGATTCTATTTATTTGAGAGAGACAGGAATAACGAGAGAGAGAGAGAGAGCGCACAAGAGAGAGAGAGAGAGCAAGAGCGAGCAAGCAGGGAGCCCGATGTGGGGTGCCATCCTAGCACCTGGGGATCATGACCTGAGCAAAAGGCAGACACTTACCCGACTGAACCACTCAGTTGCCCCCAGTTTTATTTTCTGCCTTTTTGTGTATCCACTTATCTCTGGAGTTAATCCAATTATTAAAGTGTTAGATTTTCTCTGTTTAAGAAATTAAGAAATTATTTAACTAAGTCCTTAGTATGGCCTTTGACCAAGAAGTTGAAGATACCTGAAGAGAATTTGCCTGTAGCATCAAGTGGTCTTATTTTTAAAGGGTAAATTGTTTAATAGTCTCATCAGAGTAGTAGAGAGGCAATTCAGGTGGAATATTACTAGAATGAGTACTCGAAGAAAGAGGGAGGCAGGCAGTATGAGTATTATGTCAATCTTAGAGCCTTTTGTTTTACGTACCTCTTATATCTTCGCTTTTTCATTAGCCTTTTACAAAAAGTCTTTCAGTGAAGCTATTTTGGAATTTTGAAGTTTGGAGGCTTCTGCACGCCAATAAAAATAAAAGTATCCCGTTATTTTTTATTTGATAGTCCTTGCTTTCAAGTTCACTACTTAAATGATCTTACTGAATTGGAACATTTCTCATAATAGCCATTGTGGTTCTAGGTTGTCTTTAGTAAGATTTTACCATTTTTACAGATATTCACAGCTTCTGGAACCATATTTTTTAGACATAAAATAGGCAGGTATGTCAGAAGGTGGCTTGCCTAACTTTTTGAACTTGAAGATCGATCCTATTATTCAAAATAGAAGTACAGAAAACAAAAGAATACTCACCAAGAAGGGTAATGCCTTCACAAAAGTAGACCCCAGATAAAATTGGAGAGCTGAACCAAAAGGAGGGAGCTTGAATCCAAATAGGAGACTCACTGAACTGAAAGGATGGAGACAACTCACAGAAATGAAGAGCTCAAGGGACTCAAGTGGGACCAACAAAACAGTTCTGAGTGTCATTAGTTCAATAGAGGTTCAGCGCCTTCTCATCCCACTTCTGACACCAGGTAATGTCAACCTAAAATGAAACAAATGGTAATTTAATTAAACAAAGATGAGTTTATTTAAGAGTAATAGTGGCATTGCAATTCAGGAGAAGCAGACTATGGTGAACCAGAGGCAAGTCTGAAGAGACAGAGGGGAGGCCAGCTTTTATTAGGTTCTAGAGGAGATGGGTAGAGTTATTTTGAACATAACTTCATTGGAGAAGAGCAAGAGCTCGGGGTTGTGGCATTTTCTCATTGGCTAGGAATGGTGGGCCGTTTGTTTTTACTGAGGCATGTAGAAATCTTCCTCCTTCCTTCTGGTCCTTTAAGTTGACATGAGTGCTACATGTATGAGAATTCTCCCTTTATGGCTCCCCAACTCCTTTTTATTTATTAACATTGATTTTTTTTTTTTTAAGATTTTATTTATTCATGAGAGACACAGGGAGAGGCAGAGACATAGGCAGAGGGAAAAGCAGGCTCCCTGCAGGGAGCCTGATGCAGGGTTCAATCCCAGGACCCTGGGATCATGACCTGAGCCAAAGGCAGACACTCAACCATTGAGCCACCCAGATGCCCCCCAACTCTGTTTTAAATCAGGTTTTCTTTATTCATTCTTACAGCTACTTGATGGTTTTTAAAAATATACTTCCTGTTTGTGAAGCTAACTGGGCCTAAGGAGATGAATGCCACACATCCCTTTCACCTCCTTACCACTACACTACAATCAGCTGAGCCAATGGGACCGGATGGAAGATTTGTCGTTACCTTTATTCATAAGCTATACTTAATGATTTCATGTTATATCCACTTTATTTTTAAAACTAGGACCATGTAGTCTCATTACCAGTTTCACCCACTTAGCCACCCCCCCTTCCCCAAGGACTGTTGTTTTCTGTTTCCTAATGGCAGAAGCCTCTTCTAGAACTTAGAGCAGGCTAACACACCTTGGATTCTGTTTCCCTTCTTCAAAGGCTTTGCTCTGGTGTTAGTCTGTGCATCTTGTGTTATCTTCTCTATTTAATTATTTCCACTGGCAAATTACTTGCCTTAATATCTTATCACTCATTTGGAAAAAAACCTAATGGGTTTTTTTAATGGGTTTTATTTACCTACTTTAATTCACTTTTACTGCTTTATTTTTTCTCTCCTGCATCATACTCCTGGATGTTCCATAATCATAGTTTCCACTCACTTTCTAATCAGTTTCTTCACAACACTAAGCTTTTTCAAGGTTATCAGCCTCCATCTAGTGAAAGGCAATTATCCATGCTCTGTCTTCATGCTACTCCTTTGTATAGTCATCCACATCATCGTCATCTTTTAAAAAAAAAAAAAAAAACCCTACTTTTCTAGGCTTCCATAATATTGTATGAACCTGTTTGTGAGCCCCTCCTTACCCCCACCCATTTCTTTGGATTGCCTTTGGCTTTTCTTCCCCTATTTGACCTTCAAATGTTGAGAGAGTTCCAAGGCTCTGTCCTCACCCCTCCTCCCTTGTCTGCTTTCTGGCAGTTCTCATTGGGCCCATGGCTCCAGAATCAACTATGCATTAATGATTCCCTGATTCAGACCTCTCGCTGAGTTCCAAATATGGCTAGCAAGTTGTCTACAGGCATTTCTACCTGATTATTTATTGGGCATCTCATGTGTAAATCTATAAAACGAAAACCATTAGCACTTGCTTCTCTTTTCCCACTTAATTCTGCAGTTCCCAAAGCCTGCTCTGTCTTGGTAAATGTCTTTAGTATCCATTTATGTAAATGTGTAGCTCCCCCCACCCCCCAACCTAGACACTCTTTCCTCTCTTTCATCCGTGTCGAATTGTTTAGCAAGTTTTGTCTAATCTTTTTATAGGATAATTGGCAGATCCAGTTAAAAACTCATATACAAGCCACCATCATCTCTCACTGCCCTGCCATAGCTACCTGACTGGTCTTTTCCCTGTGCTCTCGAACTCAATTCATACTTCACACAATTTAAATGAGATCAGTTATTACTGTGGTACTTTAAAACCCTTTTGGGGCACCTGGGTGGCTCAGTCGGTTAAGTGTCTGCCTTTGGCTCAGGTCATGATCCCAGGGTTCCAGGTTCAAGCTTCACCCTCTGCTCTCTGCTTAGTGGGGAGCCTGCTTCTCCCTCCCCCTCTACTTGTTGCTCCACCTGCTTGTGCTCTCTCTCTCTCCATCAAGTAAACAAATAAAATCTTAAAAAAAAAAAAAAACAACACACCCTTCTGTTTTAGAAAGGTTTCTGTTACACTTAGAATAAATACTAGTCTTCTGTGTTACTTTAGTTGTCTATTTGTTTCCCTCCAGTATGATATAAGCTTGGTGAATGTATGACTTGTCTTGTTCACAGTGACTCCTCAGGACATAGAATAACCCTTGAAAGTAGTAGATATTAGGTAAATATCTACTGGATAACAGACTATTGTTGTAAAAGTCTTAATTTCATTATATTTAGATTATATAAGTTTATTATTTTATATTAATAGAAATATATTGCCCGCCCCCCAATGCAATTAAAACCTGTAGTGTTCAATTTGTAACTTATCATCCCCTTAATTTAGCTTAATAGCTATTACTCTATAGTTTATAACTTGATGCTTTATGCCTTCTTAGGCCCTTCTAAATAACTTTGTTAAAAATAAATAAATAAATAACTTTGTTAAGTTACACCAACAAATATTTGTAGTCCCCCAACTACGAAAGAAGTTAAGTCACATAGGCAAAATTTCAGTAGGTGAACTGAAATCTGTCTGATGGTTCCTAAACCAGATGACTTTTTTTTAAGATTTATTTATTTATTTATGAGAGAGAGAGAGAGAGAGACACACACACAGACACAGGAGGAGGGAGAAGGCTCCATGCCGGGAGCCCGACGTGGGACTCGATCCTGGGACTCAGGCAGGCACTAAACTGCTGAGCCATCCAGGGATCCCCTAAACCAAATGACTTTATTGATGTCATGTCCTAGGTGTGTGTTCATATGTGTGTCAGTGGTGTAGAAGAATGACAGTAACCTTTAGGACCAGCTGCTTTTTCATTTTCCGGATTCCCTCCAGTTACTTTTTTTTTTTTTTAATTTTTATTTATTTATGATAGTCACACACAGAGAGAGAGAGAGAGAGAGAGAGAGAGAGAGAGAGAGAGGCAGAGACACAGGCAGAGGGAGAAGCAGGCGCCATGCACCGGGAGCCCAACATGGGATTCGATCCCGGGTCTCCAGGATCGCGCCCTGGGCCAAAGGCAGGCGCCAAACCTCTGCACCACCCAGGGATCCCTCCAGTTACATTTTTAAACAATCTTTGGCTGTTTTTATCCGCATTAACATAAAATATTGCCCTCTATTTAACCAATGTAAGTTTTGGTCAGTTATTTTTATAGTTATAATGCTGACATTTAAATTTTTTTTTAATTTTTTTTTAAATTTATTTATGATAGTCACAGAGAGAGAGAGAGGCAGAGACACAGGCGGAGGGAGAAGCAGGCTCCATGCACCGGGAGCCTGATGTGGGATTCGATCCCAGGTCTCCAGGATTGCGCCCCGGACCAAAGGCAGGCGCCAAACCGCTGCGCCACCCAGGGATCCCAATGCTGACATTTAAAACTACTAGGTGTCAGATATAGATAATTAATGATAGGCTCTATTAAGTGTGAGTTAAACTGATAAAACCAGTGTCTTCAGACAGATTCCTTAGGAAAAAAATTGGAGACACGGGAGAGGAATGCAGTCTTTCATTTTCGCTAGTAAGATCATTAAAATATGGGCAGCCTGGGTGACTCAGCGGTTTAGCGCGGTCTTCAGTCCAAGGCTTGATCCTGGAGACCCGAGATCAAGTCCCATTTCGGGCTCCCTGCATGGAGCCTGCTTCTGCCTGTCTGCCTCTTTCTGCGTCATAAATAAATGAATGAATGAATGACTTTTTAAAAAATCATTAAAATATAAGGCAAAACAAACTTACTATTTAATATCTTTTTATGAAAAAAAAAAGGACACTTAATTCAAAAAGCAACAAGCACATAATCTCAGAACATTACAATATTTAAACTTTAAAACAAATTTTGTTTTTGTGGAAAATGTTACTACATTGTCCTATCCCTCAATTAAACCATGGACCAGTGCTAACTGGTTGCAGCCAGGTGTGATTGGGGAAGCATTGCTCTAGTCTGAAGAAACTGTGTGGATCTTAAATTATAATTTGCCAGTTTCTTCTCTCATACTGTCTTTCCCCTAGTCACAATTAGTACAATCCTTTGATTCCTTTCTTCTGTTGAACTCTGTCTCAAAGCCTGAAGCTCCGGGGAAACTTTTAGATGATGTCTTTTGTCATCAGAAATCTAAAATGCTTTCGAATGCCCAGAATTGATTGACCTTGTTACAGTTGCTAAAGACATCTCTGGAATCTTCTTGATACCTTTAACAACGTAAATAATTACCTTAAAATGTTTATATTCATTTCTTTTTATTCTAACAGTATACTTTCTTTGTTCTCTCTTGTACTCTTTGCCTGCCTCTACATTGGGATTACTAGCTGAAACGCTTAAAACCAAGAGCCTTCCATTATCTACTGTTTTCTGTCTTCCTCCTTTGCTGTTCTCTCCCTTCCCTGCAGAGAGAGAGAGAGAGAGAGAGAGAGAGAGAGAGAGAGAGATCAGTTAACTAAATTAATGCATTTAAATTTATGACGATAAATTGAAAGGTGTATCATTCTGGTACCTTGGCCTCCTTCTTTGATATTTTTAAACAGACTAAGGAAACAAGTCATAAGACTCTGCTGCCCGTCTTTTCATACCTATCCCCAACAAAAAGGTAAATGTATACATACTTTGTGTTAACGAATTGGAATATATCTAGGTTTGATAGGATCAGCAGGGTTAAATTAGAGGAGGACCTGCTAGGTAGGGTGAAGGAAAGGCAAAATTGATGTTCATCCAGCCAGCTCTTAACCTCTTCCCTCGTAGCTTTCAATTCCACACTTCAGGTAATAAATACATGTCCTGCAATGCACCTTTTCCCTTGTAGTGACAGTGGGTGCAGTCAGTAGCACTACATATTTCTTAAGCTGGAAATAAATCCCAAAAATAAAATTCAAAAGAAAAGTCAGCCCAAGTTTCCTGGTTCTTTGTGACGTGTAAATCTTTTATCAGTCCAAGTATGACAGCCATTTTTAGTAGAGAAATTTTTAGGGTTTGTGATAAATTAACTTCTCATTGTTCTTTAGTAAATTAGAGTAAAAATTAAAATTTTCACTCATTGAGTTAATAACCAAGATGCTGTTAAGTAAATCAAATAAATACATAATTACCCACTTTTGGATGGAAAACATCCTAAGTAAAGGTCAAAGAAGTGTTTAACTACAATATAAAATCCATCCAATTGTCATCCCAGTTCTGGTCTCTGGCAGTCTAAAAGATGGTATAAGGTAGTACAAAAAAAGGTAAGCAGTTTGGAAAAGTGAGAATTCTTATCTAGTCTTGAGCTGTCTACCTCAAATGTCTATTTAAAGTATTGTACACATTTTTTCAGTGATTCAAATTCTGTACATTTGGTGTAATACATTAAAATCTTTTTGATAGGGTCTTATGAATTGGAATCTAAAGTATAATGAGTATGTCTTAAATAGGTATTTTCATTTGTAAATAGTGAAACTTTTCACTGAAATTTGTTTCTTTTCACTAGGTTTAAGTGGAAACCCTGCAGATATAGAGAGAAGAGAAGCAGTGTTTGGAAAGAATTTTATACCTCCTAAAAAGCCAAAAACCTTTCTTCAATTAGTATGGGAAGCATTACAAGATGTCACTTTAATTATACTAGAAATTGCAGCCATAGTATCATTGGGCCTTTCTTTTTATCAACCTCCAGAAGGGGATAATGCACGTAAGTAAATTGGGGAAGGGGGGAAAAAGATTTTTATGTGTGATGTTAATAAATTCCGTTCATTTGCTTACTTAAATGTAATGACAATAGCAGATCAGCATTCATTGACCATGCTAAATACCATTCTAGTAGTACTTTTAATAGTTCTTTAAATATACTATCTCAGATCATTTTATGGTAATCCTATGAGATAATGTCACCTCCAAGTGAAATATGGAGGTTAAAAGACCTGCCAAAATGTGCATACCATGTGTTGGCAAGGAGCTAAGCCATACAGATGATGTGATTTGTGCCATCACAGTTTTTAAGGTCTTTGAACACTATATTGAAATAATTAGTTTTGATTTTTATTTGATCTTGGAAATCATTATGAAAGCAAAATTCTATTCTCTTCCCTAATTCATTATTTTTTAAGTTCTTAAATTGTGTTGCTATATGCATGATTGGGGTATTATTGCCTTGTCATTCTAAAAATGTTTATACTACAAAGCATCTTGACCAGTGGAAAAATACATTATTTGATGGTATATTTACTTTAACTTGTAGCTACAAATGGTTTTGTTTCCCACTTTTCTTTGTTCTTCTTTTCTCTTTTAAATTTCTTACTCTTTTTAATTTATTTAAAATGAATATTCTTTGACAATATATTCTATAACTGCTAAGAAATCTAGCTTGGATTTTGGTGACTATATTTAAATAACTATAGAGTAAACCACTAATATTTTATATATCAGAAGAGTGATGCAACCAATATGTTTGTGAAAATTTAGCCTTTTCAAGTTATGAAGACTTTGATAAATATTTGCTAACTCTAAAAGTTGGCTTAGGCAGTGATTTAAAGTAATTCCATTAAAGGTATGCCTGGAGCTCATGTGAGAGTTGGGTTTTGGGTATTTTTTTTGTTGGAGAAAGTTGGCCACAGAGTAGGTCAGTTTACATGAGATCAGTGTATATATTGGCGTATTTCAGCAGTAGCACTGTTTACATTTTGCCCCAGAACATTCTTTGTTGTCGTGCATTGTACCACCTACCAGTTGAGGCAACCAAAATGTCTTCAGTTATTGTTGTGTTTCTCATAGAGGGCAAAATTTGCCTATGGCTGAGAATCTCTGATCTAAATAAGAGATTTAGGCAATATTCTTACAACATTAAACCAAATTATTTTTGAACCTTGTACTTATTTTTATTAAATACTTCTTTTGCCATAGGAAGATGGAAGGGAAAAATGACAATTCATAGGAAATAATATTCACCCAGTGTCTCACTTCTTAGGGATTACTGCTATATACCATTTTTTATTGTATTCTCACAGATTTTTAAAGTTTGTTTTGTGTGTCTGTAGTTGACTCAGGTAGGTTTATGTGTGCACCCATGAGTAGGCCGAAAGGTGTGTATCTTGTTATATGACAGAAAGGTCATACCATATTCAGCAACATACAGCTAAGTTCTGTAGTGTTCAACTTACCCAACTCTCATGATAGAATATTGGGAATTGATATTCTAGAATTTAGTGAGTTGGAAGATTATTAATTTTTTTTAACTTTTTACCCCCTCAATATCCTAAGAAGATTAACAAAAACTATTTTCAGTGGGTGTGGATTTTGTTACAAGGACAAATCTTTTTGGAACTAGCACTGCTTTCACTTGTAGAATATAGTGACAAGCCCTTTCCCAAATTTGCTTAAGGAAAATACTGGCGTTAGATATCCAACTGGAAAGATACACTAGAGTTGTCAGTGTCATAGGACACTTTAAAAAGAGTCAGAAATCTAGAGGGTGATGAAATGTTAGTGTTTGCATTTTTTAAATATCTATTAGTGTACTTGTATCTTTTCATCACATTATGTCTTAACACTAAGTAGTAACTTGTTTGAAAAGGAAACCCATTAATAATAAATCTGTAGTCCTAGAAATTTAAATTCTCAAAATTTCTTCTAGTGCTGTTTGGTGTGAAAATAAGCACTATAACCCTCTGTAAAGGAGTCTTTAGTTACTAGTCTTTAGTCACTACCAATGATTCTCAGATTTTTTTAGTCTCAGGACGCCTTTACATTCAAAGTTAAAAATTCAAAAGAACTTTTGATTAAATGACTTTATATTTGTAGATATTTACTGTATTTTTAATTAAAATCAAAGAATTTAAAAGCATTTTATCATTGCATTAAAAATTATAACTAAGTGCTGTGCTGTTATAATTACTATAATTATTATTAATGAAATTTTAAATGAAATAACGAAAACCGTAGTAATGGTGTTTCTCATTTCCTTGTATCTCTTTAATGTCTGGCATAATTGAAGATAACTAGATTCTCATCTGCTTCTGCATTTAGTGTGTTGTGTATCCATGGCTTTGGAAAATTCTACACATTCCTAAAATATAAGGCAAATTACATCTTAGTCTTATTACAGACAGTTTTGACCTTGAGAGATCCTCCTGGGGTTCCTGGACAACACTTTTTCAGAAGTACTTCTTATATACTGTTAATGTACACACGTAATGCACCATCCACGAAGTAGCTCCAGTGGTGATTTTTAAGAAAGGAATATTTGCTTTACAGTAGAGAGCATAGACTGAATTTAGATTGTACATTTCTCTTAGGTGACTATGTTTACAGAGAACCCTGTTGTGAAATAGATTTTTTTATTATATTTGTGCTTGGACTTTACTGAAAGCATTATTAAAATACAAATAGATATAAAACTGGAACTACAATCCTTTTGTAACTTGGACTTTGCGATTATTTTTTGTTGCAGCTACTCTGAAAATTTGTAATGATCATCAGTAGGAAAAATAGGAAATATTTCTATAAGTATTAATTACTACCATCTGTTTCAAACTCATTCTAACTTTATCTGTATAATCTAAAGTAGAACTATATAAAATGGAAATACGACACCATTTGTTTCATGTTCTCTTTTGGAATAGTCATCTAAATATGCATGTGAGATTTAAAGCTGAGAATGATATAACTGTCTCATCATTCCTTCCCCTCTAATCTCTGTTGCATTGATTTTTTAAGCTTTTTTGATTATATATATGCCTGATCAGGAAGAAATCTGAGCATGTATCTCCAAATGATGCATTCATGAATTATATATACTTAAAGCCATCTACATAATGTGTATAAAGTATTTTTATAATGTGCATAGTTTTAAACATATGCAAAAATATAAATTGAAATAATTACAAGATGCAGTGAAGTTTAAAATTTTGATGTTAAATAACTGTAAAATGTCATTGATAACATGATTGAATACACATTATTATATTTTATAGTTTTGATTTAACCTTGATTTAGGTCTGAGTTTGCTTTATTTCAGAACTTGGTTTTAATGTTTCTTATAGCTGAAAAGAAACTTTTAAAACATTATATAAATCCAAATGGCAAGAAGTGTACCCACTAATGATTCTTATTTTCACTCCCATCCACCAGTTGCACAAACCTTTTTGTTTGACATATGACTGGTAAATTCCATCTTCTGCTCTCAATCTGTTGTTCTTGCACAGTTACAAGTACTTCATTTTTAAATTTTTAACCAATAAGATCAAAACCCATTGAAATGCTTCATTTGGAAGATAATACTTCAGCTGCATTTGAAGTTGGTGAAAGTGGTCAACATAGTATTTCCACTTCCATCTGTCCCTGAGTCCTGAGTTGCTCTACCTAATGCAGAGAGCAAATCTATCTTTTGGGCAAGGGGAACGTGGAAGAGAAACTGTCCTATTATTTCTGCCATTTAGAACATTGTAAACCATAAATTCCTTTAACTGGTTATTGTGTACAATAATACGTGGTCATTTCTTTAGCTCAAATGTAATTCAGAGAGAAGTTTTATTTATTTATTTATTTTTTTCAGAGAGAAGTTTTAATATTTGCTCTCAACGGGTTGTCTTGACATCTCTTTTGGGGAACTTGCTTTTGTACCCATTGATGGTTGAATCCTGCTGATGGGCCTCAGGATTTTTTATTATTATTATTATTATTATTATTATTATTATTATTCTTTTATATTATCCCTTCAAATTCACCACCAGTTGATTTTATTCCAGTCTCTGTATTCTCTCTCTTCATCTCCCATATACCCCTCCTGGATTAATCTTTATCCAGCATCTTTATACTTCAGATCATTTTCTTTGGTTCATGCTCTCTATTCTGAAATATGCTTTAATCATATCTGGTATCATTCATTTACTCATTCTTTTCTTTGAATGATCTTTTTTCCCTGCTTTACCTGTCCTAAGAGAACTATTAATTTTTCAGACTTTTCAGCCCAACCCTCAGTAAGAAAGAACTTCTACATAAGAATGCAAAAGAACATTTTCCTTCATGTAAATTTATAAGTAACCAAAGTAGTAAACTTTTAAGAAACAATGCTTACCATTACTACATGTATATCCTTTTTATTTTGTTGTGTTACATTTTTTAAAATGCTGGATCATGAGCCACTGAATTGATTTGAGACTCAGAAATAGATTAAAGCTGAAAGTCTAAACAGTACTATTTAATTGTTCTTTTTTCAACATTGTTAAACTTAAATTTGAGTTTTTGGGGGTTCTTTCCTCCCGCCCGTTTTTATGTGAACTTTTTTGCGCCATAGAGCCTTTGTACTGATTTTAATCTTTCCCTGGAATGCTCTTTCTTTAATCTTTCCCTGGAATGTTCTTCCTGGAATGCTCTAAAGCAACTATATGGCTAGTTCCCTTTTATCATTTGACTCCTAGCTCAAATGTCAGGGACACCTCAGAGGGTGTTCTGTGTTCACACAAACCGCAGTCCTTGGTCTTCACTTGATAGCACATTACCATCCTTTAGTTTCTTTATGGCATTTACGATATCTGAAATTATTTGTGTTTATGACCTGAATTCTTCGTATACCATCTGCACATACCAATCTGAATATGGGTTTCACGTGGAGAGGGAGCTTGTGTGCGAGCTTGTGTGCGTTATTTACTGCTATATCCCCAGCTCCTAAAGTAGTGTCTGGCACCTAGAGTAGGTACCCATATAGTTGGATTAATGAGTAGCATCTGGCTTACCTTTTCGTGTTATGGAAACTAAGTTTTTCTTGTACTCCTGTAAAATTGATACAGTAAATAAAACATGATTCATGGGTAGCACATAATTCTTAAGTTTTCATGTATATCTTGTCTAACACATGTAATAATAGCGTTAACCATTGGTCAAGTGCAAAGGAATCCTCAACCATTGCTCTACCTACTTTAAAGTGTTCTCTCATTTAATTCTTACATCTCTGGAGAAGGTGATGTTATCGTAATTTGAAGAAACTTGAGTCTCAAAAATCAGTAGCTTGCCTTGTGGAAGATTTCATCTTCCCCAGTGTCCCCACTCTTAACTAGTACCCTAGACTGCCTCCCCTATCCTTAGGGTGAGAATTCTTCAGTGGCAGGGAACTTGACATAGTAAGCATTCTTATCATTGTGGCTTTGGGTTCAGTAGGGTGTTTAGAGTAAAATTAACAAGGTATGTAAACATCATAATTAACTTATTGCATGTCTGTTGTCATCAATTCAGAATCTTTTTTTGTTTTGTTTTGTTTTATTTTTTTGATCAGCATTTTCTTTCTTTCCATATAGTTTGTGGAGAAGTTTCTGTTGGAGAGGAAGAAGGTGAAGGTGAAACTGGTTGGATTGAAGGAGCTGCAATCCTCTTGTCAGTAGTGTGTGTGGTATTAGTAACAGCTTTCAATGACTGGAGTAAGGAAAAACAGTTTAGAGGTTTGCAGAGTCGAATTGAACAAGAACAGAAGTTCACAGTCATCAGGGGTGGTCAGGTCATTCAGATACCTGTAGCTGACATTACTGTTGGAGATATTGCTCAGGTGAAATATGGTAAGTAATAAACGACCAATACTTCTTCCACTACAGGTAAAGTTACTGTAATCTTGTTTATAATTTAGCATACCATTGCTTTTTGTTTTAGGTGATCTTCTTCCAGCCGATGGTATATTGATTCAGGGCAATGATCTTAAAATTGATGAAAGCTCATTGACTGGTGAATCTGATCATGTTAAGAAGTCTTTAGATAAGGATCCCTTACTTCTATCAGGTATGAATTTCTTTGAACTTTTTTGTCTTCCACAACTATATGCCATTTGTCATTGAACACAGTTTCCCTAAGAGTCAACGATGTGAAAGATTCTGTATTTTATTTTATTTTATTTTTTTAAGATTTTATTTATTTATTCATGAGACACAGAGAGAGAGAGGCAGAGGCAGAGGGAGAAGCAAGCTCTGTGTAGGGAGCCTGACGTGGGACTCGATCCCGGGTCTCCAGGATCACACCCTGGGCCAAAGGTGGCACTAAACCACTGAGCCACCTGGGCTACCCCAATTCTGTATTTTATATTAGCTTCCACCCTTATATTCCTTAGGGACTTTTTTTTTTTTTTTTGGTAAGTTTGCAGAGATATTAGAGATTTTTGAATCCAGAGCCATATTTTACAAATGAGGAGCTTGAGTCCAAATAAAAAAAAAAAAAAAAAGCAAGCGATTTTGAGAGTCATTGTTCATGTTAGTGTAATGATAAAACTAAAACATAAGCCCGATGATTTCTACTTTTCCCTTTTTCTATCTTACATTTATTCTTACGGCCTATTGATGTATAAAATTAAAGAATGATTAATTTGTTTTTAAAGCAAATAATGAATTCTTGATGGTAAACTACAAAGGACTTGTTTTTTTTTTTTAAGAACTGATAAAATCCTTAAAATTTATCAAAGATTACATGACTAATCAACAGTAGACGTAGCAGTAACACCACGTCTACTAGGGAGGATTTAATTTGCACATAGGTAAGAGATGTCCTGAGGATAAAGAGTACGATTTGTACAGATGAGGGTACAGTTTGAAATGGGCAGTTGGGTGTCTACCTGGGAGACTCTTCTAGCAGTAACTGGTAGCTTGACCTGAGGTTATTTGGAAATGAAAGGGAAGGAATGATGGAATGATGGGAAAACTGGCCTTTAAAAATGCTGAATGAGAGGAAACCAGAGTATCACAACTTGACTCCAAAAGCATGTCAGTTCTTTCACATTTGATTTCCAGGTTTTTACTCTTACTTTTTTAGTATTCCTTATAGAATTTACAAAATTGTCTGTAAGACAGTTGTTTACATATATGTTTGTTAGACTGAATTATACCAGAGCAACCAGAGTGCTGCCTATTTGTCTTCTATTACCATTTTCAGATGTTAACGGAATGCCAGCATTTTATAGATTGTAAGGAGATGTTTGCTGATTTAACTATGTAATAACTTGGCACCTGCAATTTTTCATTCTTCTCTGTGAACTTTATATTTTATTAATTTTTTAAAAGATTTTATTTATTTATTCATGAGAGATACACAAAGAGAGGCAGAGACACACACAGGCAGAGGGAGAAGCAGGCTCCATGCAGGGAGCCCGATGTGGGACTTGATCCCGGGACTCCAAGATCACGCCCTGGGCCAAAGGCAGGAGTTAAAACCGCTGAGCCACCCAGGGACCCCTTGAACTTTATATTTTAACTGATTGAACATGGTTTTACGGAAACCAAGTCCAACCTGTGACAAGTCAGTTAAGTGAGAGTCACAACTTCGGGCTTATACTTAGGTTTAAACTATTACCCTTTTTTAAAATTTGCAAATATGTGCCTAAAAAGCTTATTATAAAATATCCTACTACTAAAAATCAGAGTAATTACATATGTATGCATTTATAAACACTGTTATTAAAGGGTAGAGGTCTCAGTTATAATAGAGGCCTATCCAGAAACATCTTAGGATTTGTATACCTTCAAAATCCTACACTACCAAGAACATCCTGTTTGTTTTTTTCTTTACGTAGCTGTACTTGTAATTCATTCCAAATACGTATATCTTGCATATATAAGTACAACTTCTACTTATTTTGCTTGCTCTGTGCCATACTTCTGAGAAATTGTATTTGTTAACTGGTAAAGTCTACATATATAGTCTTTCCAAGGAAGGGAAAGCAATTTGATCATACCTTAACCACCATAGACTGCCTGAGCCACAGAATTTGGCAAACTGAGGTGGTACTCTTGTGACTTTTTGCCATATGCACTGCATGGACCTTTATGTACATCGAGTTTACTACAAAGTGTTTAGCTCTTCAGATTGATGTCCTTTAACTGAACTTTGGTCCTTTTTTATTTTAACAGCTTGCTAGTAAGCTTTATGTAGACTCAGGTCCCGAACACACCAAGTGTACCACAAGAACGCTGTAAATTTTCCATGGTTAAGAAAAGACTGAAATAACTTTGCAGAGTCCCTTATCGTAATGTGGGTGGGAAAGTTTTTCTGCATTTATTTCCCTATTCCAAAAATGTACTAAAAAACATAAAATGCATTTATTTTTAAATTTATTCTCATGATGCCATCTCTCACTGCTGTTCTTGGCTTTTTAAATTTAGATTTTTAAAAGCAGTTATTCAGTTAGCAGTGGGGATATGACCAGAACAAAAACTGTTTACTTTGCCTGAGCACATTAACCACCAGCCTCTGGTTACCTGTGGTAAGGAGAAATAGAACATAAAAAAATAGAGATCTTCTAAAAGCCAGAATTGTTAAAAGAAAGAAATTGCCTTTTAAATGTAGAAGTTGCTCAGTAAAAACTGTCCTGAATTTCGTTTGTTTTCTTTGCCTTTTCACTGACAAGCTGGTAATTAGGATATATTCAGAATATAGATTTTAAAAGGCAGGAAAATCAGGGGCACCTGGGTGGTTCAGTCGGTTGAACATCCGATTCTTGATCTCAACTCAGGTCTGAGCTCAAGCTTCACATTGGGGTCCACGCTGGGGCTGGGGCTGGGGCTGGGGCTGGGGCTGGGGCCTACTTAACAATAAAACAAAGAATAAAAGCAAGAAAGTCAGAGGCCTAAAAAAATTCACATTGGATAAGTTCCCCAATAATTAATATATTTACATTTTTAACTACTGGAATAAGTACATATGCTTTATGATTTTATTTAGCAAATAACCTTTGTGCATTAATTGACTTGGTATATAAGATAGTGCCCCCATATGGTTGTAAACCCGGAGATCAAATACGATAACTGTAAAGAAGACTATATTGAGAGTTTAGAAAAAAGAATTGCTTTTGAAAGCTACTTAAAATTCACAAAAATATTACAATAGAGAGATTGGGAAGCCTTTTAATTAGTGAGGAAAGGTGTAGAGATGTGGATGTACACGTTAGAGAACTCAAAGCAAACTCCCTGGTATTGTATGATAAGAATATGCCCTTTACCCCCTGACTGAGCTGGATTGAAACTTTGTCTTGACCTGTAATTGTTGTATAACCTTGGGCAAATTTCTAGAAAATAAGAAAAATAATGCTTACCAACTTGCAGGATTGTTGTAAGGAACAGTTAAAATACAATCAGTGTTCCCATTTCTGTTCCAAAGCTTTTTGTAATGGAATATTATGTTAGAGTAGTGGATAAAAAGTTTGAGAGGTTAGCTGATCTCAGGGAGAAGACTTTGGACTTAATCCAGTAGGCAGTTTAGAATCCGACAGTTTTGAGCCATGAGACACTTCTGAGAAAATTCATATTTTAGGAAGATTAAAACTGATGTCAGGCAAACTGGAAAGACAGACTAGCTAGGAGGCTGTTGCAGTAATCTAGGCCGACTTTAATGAAAGCTGGTTTAGGTACAGATTTGGGCTTTGGTGTGGTAAATGGGGCATTTGTTGCTACAGAATCCTTTTGCTTATAAGCATATTTCTTTTTTAAGCAATGTGTTTCTCAGAAATGTCAGTAATGGTGAAGGTAATTTTATAATTAAAATTAATATGATTTAAAAAAAAATAAAATAAAATAAAATTAATATGTATTCGTTGAACTCCCACAAATTTCAGACAGTGTGCAAAGGCACTTTACATTTGTAGGTTTATTTGAACCTCATTATTTTTATAAATGGCAGGTACTATTATCCTCATTTTATGGGTGAGCAGTTGAGATGTTAGAATTTGCCCAGCATCCCATGATACATGAGTGGTGCAGGGAGCTTTGAATTCAGATGAGATGGATTACAGAGTTAAAACCTTAAGCATAAGAATTTGGGTTTTACTTAATGTTTTACTGAGTTTATCTTATTAAATACTGGATATCAAAGACAATTCAAGTAAAGTTTGAAATTTGAGGGTAGGAGGAAAAAAGCCATAGCAATTAAAAAAATTTTTTCTGTTGCTGTAGGTACTCATGTAATGGAAGGCTCTGGAAGAATGGTCGTTACTGCTGTAGGTGTTAATTCTCAAACTGGAATTATCTTTACCTTACTTGGAGCTGGAGGTGAAGAGGAAGAAAAGAAGGATGAAAAGAAAAAGGAAAAGAAAAGTAAGATTGGCAGTTTTCTCTAAGAATTGGTATTTGGAAATATGGCAGCTGGTCATAAGAAAGGACACAGAAAAATGTACTTCTTTTATGAGGTTCTGATAGGAAATGAACTACAAAAAGTTACTCGATATAGTACTTTCAAGTGGTAGAATTAATGGAGTCCCTTCCATTTCCCAGTTTCCCCTGTAGACTCTAGTCCATAAAGGGCCTTTAGTGAACACATTAATCTCCTTTACCATAGCCATACAAGTTCATCATCTTGAACACTTTCATTGGCTTTATTTATTCTGTTTATTCTTTAGTTTTAGCATCTTTCTATTATTTTACGAGCAACATGTAAACTCTCACTTCCTATTTGCTTATCTTTTTTGCTTCTTAATTCATAGCTTTGTCAACCATATCACATTTTGGTCTCATTGAGTTTTTCATCTATTTCAAGTTTTCTACTATTCACATTTCCCACTCTATACTTAAATAGGTGAAAACGTTACTCTGACTCCTATTATGTTTCTTGCATTTAGCCCAAAATATTTGATATCAAAGTTTTAGAAATTTGATATTGTCCCATTGTATCTGCTATCCCTACAAGTGTTCTATCCTCAGCAAAAATTTATAACCATAGTTTATCCACAAGGATCATACAAGAAAGTTGGGTGACCGCTCAAAATTACTTTGCTGGAAGCATGTTACTTTTTTTTTCTTTCTTTCTTTCTTTTCTTTTCTTTTCTTTTTTTTTTTTTTTTTTTAAGATTTTATTTATTTATTAGAGAGAGAGAGAGAGCAGAGGGAGAGGGAAAAGGAAGTTCCTTACTGAGCAGGGAGCCAGATGCAGGACAGGATTCCAGGATCTCAGGATCATGACCTGAGCCAAAGGCAGATGCTTCACTGACTGAGCCACCCAGGTGTTTCAAGCGTGTTACTTTTTTTAAAAAGCTCTCCCCACCCTGTTTCTAAGTTACTTTTTTAAAAAAGCTCTCCCCACCCTGTTTCTAAGTTTCATACACCCCTTTCTCCCACTCAGGATTGCTCCTCCACAGTTCTTTCTCTTTAGGCTGACAGCAGTTTACTGTGGTTTAACCACTTGGATTTATTTAATTTTACTTAGGATAGTAAGCCCTTATTTCCTTCTTGAACATAAGTATTTTGAGATCTTCTAAAACAAAAACCTTGCTAAAATTTTGGTTTGCTGTAACTACAGCCATGCTTTTAATATTTGGATGCTTTGTTCTTTGGGTTTTGTCTTCAGTTGCAGGATTTTTCATTCAAACAAAAACATACTTGAAAGGTTCTGACTGGAAGAGAAGGTAGCAAGACCCCCATTCTAAGTTCTCCTGCCCCAGTCCTCACAATAGCCCTCCCTGTGCTTCCTTAGGTTTCTTAAAGTGGAGTGGAAGGCAATTTGAAAACCAGTAATAATGACCATTTACTGAATGCTATGTGCATTATCTCCTTAATCCTTAAAAATCATACAACGACGTAAAGATGAGTAACCTGCAGGTTACAGAACTTATGTACTTGCTCCAGGTCACAAAGCTAGTAAATGACAGATCAGACCTGCTTGTCTGACTCAAGAGTCTGTGCTCTTAACCATACACTGTGCTGTATCCTGACTTATAGGAGTCGAAGGTCAATGGACCCTGTTTAAAAAGGAAGGGGAGTTTGCAGCTTTCTTGTTGACCCCCACAATATCTTATCTAACAAGCATGGTTTGGGGTTTGTTTGTTTTTTCCTGAGATCTTAAACTTCTGTTTTCATTAATCCAGTAAAAAATGTTCCCAGGAATGAACATCTAAGTCGCATCCTCTCATTTTTGATTGTCGGGACTGTGTTTCTGTTTGGTGTGTTGTTTTTCTTCATAGAATGGGCCATGTTTCCATCTGTGGATTTCAGTCCTTCTCTCATTCCCTTAACTGCTTTGGCCGTTACTCAGAAGCAGTTCAGGGTAATCTTTCTTGTTTCCTGCCTAGTCTAGAATGTAGCTGTCTGGTCCCTCTCTGAACTCAGAGCTTGCTGAAAGTAGCTAGATTCTCTCTTACTATCTCCTCGTCTATCTTGAGCATCTGTTCCTTCTTGACTCTGTTCCACATTTCCCAGTTTGAAGATGGTTCTTCTAGATAGAGAAATTGGAAGAAAAATTGGCTGAAGGCCTCCTCTTTGTTATTTTCAGTAATATACTGTCTTCTCCAAACCATAGACTTATTCCTTCCTTGATTACTTTATTGCTTCAGGTGTTCCCATCTTTGTTTTCTCCAAATTTAAAGTAATTTGGGGAATACCTTAACTGGTAGTCTTATTGGCCTATTCTTTACCCTCATAACTCGAATTTTACTTACTTATGCCTCCTATCTACATAGTTTGGGCTCTCGTTCTCCTCACAGCCTTCTCATGTGCCTCTTGTCTTTATGACATTTCTCCTTCCTTCCCTATTCCTGCCCTTTTCTTCTTTTCTTAGAATTGCATGTGTATTTAGTTTGAGACCCTCTTATACCATATTTGGGTTCATTGCAGCATCTAAAAGAGTAAAGTTTTATGGAGAAATCAAACAAGTACAGATGCCCCAAATCATTTTGGAGTATTTCCCCTGGTTAAGACCTAGGAGTGATTGACGCAGGCAGGTCATTACAAGCCAAATGCTTTCTAATCTATAAGAGCGCACACCATTGTGTAACAGTTCTGTTATAGAAATGTGAACTACCTCTGCATAATTTAGCATGACTGTCTTCATTTCTTTTGGAAAGCTTTAATTCCCATTTTGTTCCTACAGATAAGAAACAAGATGGAGCTATTGAGAATCGCAATAAAGGTAAGTTCACAAGGCTAAAAGTACAGTTAGCTTGTTTTCATTGTATCCAAAAGTATATCTACTATGTACTGTATTCATCCAAAAGTAGGATACAGGTACCAGGGGAAGTAAACAGTTGATGTTAACTTGAGTTAACCTCTCTTCCTGCCACTGCCTTACTCAGGGCTGCCTTTACAATGGCAGTAAGATTTTAACTGTGATTTGTGGTATTATGCTAAGAAAAATCCAGATGTAGGTAACTTTCAATTTAAACACTTCAGGTTTTTTAATATTGATTACTGTAGTATTGCTAAGAAAAATGTGTAAGAAACAAAATATACAACTTAGATTTTTTTTTTTTTTTTGCATTTGTTTAGGTCAGTAAACATGTACATTTTTCTATTTATATGGTTTACACATAATGTTCTACATTATGGTCACATGTGGAAGGGATTTATAGTGTTTGGGGTAAATCTCATCAAACACAACAGCGGGGAAGAGAAATGATTTGGTATTTAGTTCTTAGTTTAAGGATCCCATGTTTCTTCCTCTTCCTCATCCCTATTACCTGACACAACATTCTCAAATCTGGTATGAAGATTCACAGCCTAGTAGTGTCACTCTTGTCTTATTTTCTCTGGCTAGACATATACCTATGCACACACAAAGTTGAATGTTTAAATCTTTTCTAGCTTCTGTAAGAAACTGATTGGTTTCAGAAATAATTTCAAAATGCTAATAGTTTTGTGTGCCTTTAAAAATGTAGTGAGGTTTTATTTGCTCTTAAATCTAGCAAAAGCCCAGGATGGTGCAGCCATGGAAATGCAGCCTTTGAAGAGTGAAGAAGGTGGAGATGGTGATGAAAAAGACAAAAAGAAAGCAAATTTGCCAAAAAAGGAAAAATCTGTCTTACAAGGGAAACTTACAAAGCTGGCTGTTCAGATTGGCAAAGCAGGTATGATGTACAGAAGAAAATAAGGGGTTTTGCTTTTAAAATATGCTAATCTGCTTGAAAATGATCTTTTGACCCACTTAAGGCTGCAAATTGTTGCTCTCTGGGTGGAGAGGGAGTTAAAAATATTTTCAGTTTTATCCATTATATACCAGGTCTTTGAGTTATTACAAATCCTGATAATATCACTGTAGCTTAGGGATTCTTATCCCCCATTTTATGTGGCAGGAACTCGTAATAAGTGGTCAGGTTAGGATGAAGACTGCCCAGTTCACAAGCCCATACTCTTATCTGTGAATTTCTCAGGATAACTGAGAGCAGTAGACAGAATGCTAATAGTGTAGTTTCTCAGAACAGATTACTCAACTGTGTTTTATTTTTTCGAAAGATTGATTGGAGAGAAAGAGAGTACATGTGTATGAGTGAGGGGGAGGGACAGAAGGAGAGGAAGGGGCAGAGAATCCTTAAGCAGACTCCCTACTGAGCACAGAGCCTAATAAAGAGCTCAGTCTCAGGACCCTGAGATCATGACTTGAGCCAAAGTCCAGAGCCAAGCACTTGATCAACTAAGCTACCCAGGTACCCCATGACTATATTTTAATAAGAAATTTCACCACACATTTTGCTCATCTTTTTACTGACGATGAAAAAATTTTTTTTCTTAAAATTACTTAAATTGAATGGATTAGTTAGAACACCATCCTGGTGAGACCAGTTTCCAAATTGCTGTCCTCACTACAAAACACCTGTTAATACAACCACTTTTTATGGGGGGCAAAGAGCAGAAGCAGAGCTCTTAGCTAAAAACAGAGCATGCCCTCTAGTATCATCAATGTGAAAGAACAAGTGGAGGAATCAGCATCTTTTATTAAAATCACTTAAATTAGATACTTCTGTTTCTTAGGAGTATATTGAAAAAGTGAGGCTTTTGTTTCTGTTCTTAATTAAGTTTATCCAATAGCAAATATTTTCTTTTTGTAATATATAGCCAAATGGTAATCCTGCCTCAGTGTTGGGGAAAAGGGTGGATTGTTTGGGGGAATGGGGGAAAATGGTTGGATTATTAGGTGCAGATATGTAGATTTGTCTTATTTTTTAGTAAACATTTGTAAAAGGCTAAATAGTCCACAAAATAGGTAAATGGCTTATAAAACATGAAGCACTAAGGATAGATGAAAAAATAACAATTGAGAATTTATTTTATTAATAAAAAAACATAGGATTGAGTATTTAATTCCAAGTCTCCCCATTGATAAGATTTTTACCAGCTTCTATTTTCAACATTAAGCAGTTGCCAGCATATAAAGTACCCACTTACTCTAAGCTTTTGGTATTTCCTTGTCGTTGCCTATTATTTTGTCTTAGCTTTAGTAGAAGGCTGAAGATACAGTTAAGTCTAGGAATCACACTTTCTACCAGCGCTCCTGGGGACAAGGGCTATACTTGGAAGCAGAAATTTAAATCTGACAATGCCAAATGATGAGTTAGGTGCCAAAAAAAAAAAAAGTTAACAGTTTCTCAGAGAAATTTAAGTAAGTATCATCAAACCAGTGGTAATTTCTTCCAGTGGCTAATATGTACCTGACAATGAATAGTGTCTGACTACTGAAATAATGGCATCTTTCTTCTTCTTCTTCTTTTTTTTAATATACTGAAAGGTTTGTTGATGTCTGCCATCACAGTTATCATTCTAGTATTATATTTTGTAATTGATACATTCTGGGTTCAGAAGAGACCATGGCTTGCTGAGTGCACACCAATTTACATACAATATTTTGTGAAGTTCTTCATTATTGGAGTTACAGTCCTAGTGGTTGCGGTACCAGAAGGTCTTCCCCTTGCGGTCACTATCTCGCTGGCGTATTCAGTCAAGGTAAGCAGGAAAGGGTTAAGTGGATTTACTAAGTTTAAAACTTTCCTTGGTGGAGAAAATTCACATCTCTGGTTACTCTTTTCTTTCTGGTTCTGAAAGTAGAAGTTTTCCATAAATTTATAATTCCTTTTATAAATGCTATCACGGGTCTCCTCATCCTCGCTGCTCCCCGCCCCTGCCCCCAAGTTGAAAGTCTATATACATCAAGAGTGTGCACTTCCTCACAGGGCATTCTTGACACAAAACCAAGCACAACACTGTGAGGCAAAGTTCTAGTTTAATTTTCACTGTATGGTAGTTCCATTGCAAGTCACATCACCTCCTTATCCCCCATCTCTATAATTAAAGTAAGAATGCTTGTCATTGACCTGTGGGAAAACAGTGAAGAGGCTTCTTTCCAGTCCAAAGTTCCTCCTTGTTTCTGCTTTCCTGTCCTCATCATAACACAGCTGAGCTTCCACACAGTAGACAGACTCCTGTTCCTAAAATATAATTCAGCTATATTCTTTCCTAAGCATAAAACACTTAGAAAAAATTCTACCCAGGGTGGCCCTCCTGACCTCTCAGGCTTCATCTTAGTACCTGTCTCTCTCTGGTCACCCTCTTCAGCCCCACTGTCATGTGTCACAGAATCTGGGGCCTACTTGTTCCTTCCTGTGAATTACCTGCTCTTTATTCAAGTCTCTTCCAGTGTTACCCGTGGTAGCTCAGCTCTTGTTTTCCAAGTAGAATGCTAAAAATGAGCTTTGACTTCTTTGCTCACTACTGTTTACCTGAAGTTGGTTGATGACTAATACTTTAATTAATTTTATATCTTATATGAAAAAGGTGAATTGGATCTTTAAAAAGGTTTAGCTAGGGCAATTTTGATCTCTCAAAATGGCTTAGCAGATAAAATTATACTTAATGGGGAAGAAGAATGCTACTCTTGTTAATTTTCTGATGTTAAATTTGCTATTCTTAAGTAGTATTGCTGTGGTGATGAGAAATATTAATAGTCATAGTTTCTGCTTTAGCGCTCTGATCCTCAGTATTCCAACACATTTTTATAATAAACCTATCATGATATGAATATTTTTTGCTTACTGTTTGAGTTTATTTTCTTTAGGCATATAATATCTTTCACTTTCAAATGGTAAATGTTTTAGTGTGATGAAATATAGTGTAATCACCTATTTGTCTTTTTTTGATGTTTTGAAATAATTAGAAATAATTGGGGTAGACAAGTTTTAGATACTGTTCATTTTATCAGTTCTGTCAGTTCATTTTGAGTAGTCATCAATAACATTAATTTTTCAGTGGATCAAAAAGATATAGGCAGATTTAATTTATATTTCTTTAATAGAAAATGAATAAAGAGCATTTTAACTACTGTTCTTTAAGTTTTTATTAAATGTTTAGCCCATATGTTGTTAATTACTGTTCTTTTTCTGCATCCTTTATTAGTACTGTGCAAAATTGAGCACCTTTTTTTCACTGTAGGACTTCATTCTTTTAATCTTGAACATTCATGCAAATCACAAGTAATTTGGGAGGTACACCTTTCTTCCCTATATTTATTTCTTCAAGGAACCAATTTTGCAGTATCCTACATATTAGTAGTCACAGAACATACTTTGTAAAATAGCTCTATGTAGTTTTTAACCCATTCTACATTTTTGAAAATGAATTATCAAGCATTTTCATTTAAATGCCTTTTGGGGCTACTGTGAAAACTCTTGGTTTTTTAGAAACTATTTTGTTCTTGTAAATAAGAGGAAAAGATTATCATAAGGATGAGAATACCAGGTATACTGGCATATGGAAAAGATAAAAATGACCCACTCTGGTTTTGATATGTTATCTCAGTCTGTTAGAGCAAAAAAAAAAAATCAGGCAGCCGTATGCCCACAAATCTGTATTTTAACTGATAAAAGCTACTTTTTCCATGGTGATTTGTTTTCCACTTTATAAGGAGACTTAATCCTTAAATGTCATATGCTTTTACAATGCTTCAAGTACCTCTGTACTTGGAGGACAGATTGTCATTGCTCTTATATAATGTGAAGACACTTCACAGAGGCTGTGGGAGGCTTAGAGTCAACATGATTTGCATATGAGTGCAGGTGTCTGTATTCACTTACTAGATTATGTTAGGCACTGGTTAAAAAAAAAAAAATTTGAGACTACAGAAAGGCAGTATGTTCTTTAGCTTATTTAAGTAGGTCAAATATAGTAAAATTCTTCCAGTATTAAATTGGTGCTTTATACTGTATACCTGTATATAGCTGGGAGTTTTAGTTCTTAATTTAAAGCACTTTACAATTTTATGTAATGAGGTGATTGGTTTTATATATTGCTTAACTAGTGGGTTTTTTTTGTTGTTGTTGTTGTGTGTATGTGTGTGATTTTTTTTTTTTTTTTTTTTTTTGTCGCCATAGAAAATGATGAAAGATAATAACTTAGTAAGGCATCTGGACGCTTGTGAAACCATGGGAAATGCTACAGCTATTTGTTCAGATAAAACAGGGACATTGACAATGAACAGAATGACTGTTGTTCAAGCTTACATAAATGAAAAACACTATAAAAAGATTCCTGAACCAGAAGCTATTCCACCAAATATTTTGTCCTATCTTGTAACAGGAATTTCTGTGAATTGTGCTTATACATCAAAAATATTGGTAAGGTTTCTTTAATAATTTACATATGAAAATTAGTTTTAAAATGTGTAATAATAGATTATATGTAGCTCTTCAGACCTACCCATATTATATATAAATTGGAGAGCTGAATGTGTTAAGGTTTTAAAAGTCATATAGTTATACCATTTATGTTACGAGTAAAACCTGTTGATCAGCTTAAACTTGGTTTACTTGTGTTTTCCTCCTCCTTTATTGTGAATTTCCCCTGTTCAGAAACACTCAAGCCTTATAACTAGAACAAGTTCTTAATTTTAAATTCTTAGCTTATTTTGTGAAAGACCAGACTATCTTACTATATAGAAAGTAAACTCAATTTTCTCAAGAAAATTTTGAAGCCAGACTTTAACTTAAATGAATATGTTTTTATATATGCTTGCTGTATTCTCTGTTTGGTTTCTTAGTAGATCTTACCAATGGGCTCATCTTTAGACCTTTTGAAACTAACTCAATAAAGTAATTTTAGACTTTGTGCTGCCTTAGAATAAAATATTTTTAACTTTGCAAGTTAAAAGTCTTATTTGCAACATAAAGTATGGAATTGCTGGAGTTTGGTATGTGTTCTAGTGATTTATGGATGAAGACCATGAACAGAATTAATACAAGTTGTCTAGCAAAAATATGCATGAATTAGATTATTAGATTGAAAAGTTACCAGATCCTGGTTCTAGATCTAGCTTTGCCTTTTACTAGCTGAAAGCCTGAGCTTTACTGTCTTCAATTGTTAAGTAAAGATGATCACATCTGGCCTTATAACTGTAGTGATAATTCAATTACTTGTGAAGATTCTATGAAGGAAATAAAGCTTTTATATATATTTAAGGCAACAGTGCTTTATTTTAATGCATATTCTTTTAAGTTTAAAAACTTGTATAGTAGACTTAACTTTGAATTACTCAACATAAATGTTCAATGAAAACAGGAAGAGAAAAAGGAAAAGAATTAAAATTTATTAAATCTCTCTATGTGTTAGGAGCCAGCTTTAAACTTTACATGCCTTTATCTCACATAATTCTTGGGTCATAAGTGCACCTGTTTTCCAGATGCTGAAGCCAAGGACCACAGCAGTGGGGTAAAATTCACGTAGCTAGTAACTGGCATGGCTGAGATTGGAATCCATGTCATTCTCGCCCCAGAGATCCTTCCTACTGTACCTTTTTGTGTCCCTCTTTGAAATGCTGATATTACTAGAAATTTCCTATATAGTTTTGTTTTAGAATGTCGCATTCTATTTTACATTATAAATTAAACTGTCATAGAGAAACAAGATGATACTAGCTTCTAAACCTTTTTCTCTTATAGCCACCAGAGAAAGAGGGTGGATTACCTCGTCATGTTGGTAATAAAACTGAATGTGCCTTGTTGGGACTTCTTTTGGATTTAAAACGAGATTATCAGGATGTTAGAAATGAAATACCAGAAGAAGCACTGTACAAAGTCTACACCTTCAATTCTGTTAGGAAGTCCATGAGTACTGTCCTGAAAAATTCAGATGGAAGTTATCGAATATTCAGCAAGGGTGCATCTGAGATAATTCTGAAAAAGTAAGAGTAAAATGCTTAGATGAATAAATTGCTCATAGTTGCTTTATGGAATACCTACTATGTTATTACTGTTGCTATTTCCTTTTTTGTGCACATCAGGCATTTGATAGGACTTCAGAGCTTTTCAGTATTTTTTAATGCTGTCTAGATACTTGCCCATGCTACTCTGCCATTTTGGTACTTAGGTTCCTTTTATCTCATAGTATTTTGCTGTAGGGAAAATATGCCCATTACATTCAGTTGGGTAGAATGAAGTAAGCCTTGATCTTTGTTTTGAGACATGTGGATTCCGTTGTTATAGAGGATCATGAAAAATAAAGGCTGCCTGGGAAGGGAAACTCAAGTCTAGATCTTCAACACCACATTGTAGATAGTGAGCTTGAAATATGTGATGAATGAATTATAGATAAGTGTTTAGAATAGCAAAGCGTGAACACTAGATCTTAAGAATTCTTTTATATCAGAGTGAGGTTTTATGTTTATGCTGCTGCATTGTCATATTTAAATATCTTCTGTCATTTTGAATGGCCATCTTTCTCTTTTACTGTCCTTTTATAGACGAGTAGTTTCAATTTTGACATTACATATTGATGTGTAATTTCCCTAATGGTTGCATGTTATTATAGGCGTTAAAATTATTTTGGTTTATTTAAATCCACTGGAGAAGTAGAGAATTTAAAAACACAGTTTGAGAGCAGCCTTGGTGAATTAGAGCTCATTTGAAATTATAACATTTAAAATATCTTTATTTTTAATTTGCTTCTGTGTAGATTATAATCCAGTGTTATCTTGATGAACACTTGTCAGATTATATTCTAACAGGTTTACGAAACAGGTCTATAAATAAATTACTGAAAAGGCAGCATATGACAGATGGTTGCAGAGTTTTAAGATGAGATCATTGTCATATGAAAGCTGTGGCACTTTAGATAGGTTTTGGTATGAAGTAGGAACATCAGGGTAAAGGAAGCCACATAAGGGAAAGGAGGTGAGAGTACACAGGCCATATTGGGGAGGTGGCTAGTCGCACAGTTCAGCTGGGTAGTAATGGGCTTTTGTGACACACAGGCCACAGAGAGCCTTCTTCCCTTTACTGTACACTTGGTTATCTGATGTCAGTGTGAAAGATTCGAAATCTGTCTCATCTGTGTCTTGCTGAACAGCAGATAGGTATACCGTACAGAGATTCTGAATCAAAACCAATCAAACTTTTTGGCCACCAACACTGCAACAGTGAAATAAAATAATGCATATGAAACATCTAGCTTGGAGTCTGATAGAAAATAGTCCCACAGTAATACTTACATTTTGTCGTAGGGGCTCTTACACGTTAGGCTAATAAGCAGGAAAAATTAAGTGGGCCAGAGGATGTAATTGGAGTATTTTTTTATCAGGTAGTAGAAGGATCAAATCTGTGATTGAAGACAATTCTTATATCAGGAAGTAAGGTGGGTTGGGGTGAAAGGAAGGATGGACAGGAGACAGATATTAATTCTTATTACAGTGGCTCTAGCTTGAAGTAAGAGCCAGAAGGATGCAGTAGCAGTGGAAACAGAAAGGAGAGGCAACGTTTAGGAGACCATTAAGAAAACAAATACAGTGGGACTTAGGAGCTGATGCTATATAGTGGATGCGGCAAAAGGAAGTGTTCAGGTAAACACTTTAGATTTACATTGAAGTTATTGGGGCTAATGTGAATGTTAATGTTGAGGCAGTGTTTAGTCTTGCATGCAGTAGGTTTAAGGTGTTGATACAGCATCCAAATGGAGGTCCTCAAAGTGATGGAGACCTTTGGAAAAAAAAAATAGAAGATATGGATTTGGCAGTCCCCCACCTAGAAGCAGGAGGAGGTGGCATCACCAAGGGAGAGCAGCAGAGAAAGGAGTCATGAAAAATAAACTTTAAATAGGAAGTGTACATAGTGTGACTTCAATTTACTACATAATTAAAAGTTTGTAGTTAGTGTCACTGAAAATAAAACTTTTGTCATTATCTCTCATTCCAGTAGAATGCTTATTTTAACAATAAGTTATTTTTTTCTTTCATGGTTATATAAAACAATATAGGTGATGAAACAACATCTCAGGTAAGGGGTTGATTGAACTTGACTTTTTACTTTAAAAGAAAAATACTTGTGTATTTTATGTTAAAGTTAATGCCTAATTCTGTACCAAGGTGGGCAGGTGTGTAGTTTATTCTCCTCTGCCGCTAGAGGAAACCAGATTATTTGTGAAAATTTAAAAGCATTGCATTTCCAAAAGAAAAGGTTTAGAGAATATCTAGAGTAACTGATAAAGTGGAGAACTGTCAAATGAGAACCATAAAGATTAGAACTGTTGTGTAAAGGGGAGGGTAAAAAGCAAATGTGATTTAAGTCTGTAGAAATGCAACATACACAATTCTCTAAATTCCAGATGTCACATCCCATGATTTCTAGCCCTTCCAATTCACTTAAATGGCATTAACCATTAATTTTGTTAATTATTGATGTTTGGATTCAACATTTCCTTTTAGGTGTTTCAAAATCTTGAGTGCTAATGGTGAGGCAAAAGTATTCAGACCAAGGGACCGTGATGATATTGTAAAAACAGTGATTGAACCGATGGCATCAGAAGGCTTGAGAACCATATGTCTTGCATTCAGAGATTTCCCAGCAGGAGAACCTGAACCAGAGTGGGATAATGAAAATGATATTGTCACCGGCCTTACGTGCATTGCTGTTGTGGGGATTGAAGACCCTGTGAGACCTGAGGTGGTGAAACGTTCTGTGCTCTGCATGTGCAGAATCTCTTAACCCTAGGGGATCCAGGCACTGACTGGAACCAGCTTTCTAGTACATTCTTGGTGTTTGTGATCTTATTCTTTTCCTGGGTGAATCCAAAACAGGTGAAAAAATAGTGCTAGTGATGTATATGCTACTTATTGACAGTTTTTAATTAGACCACTTCTCTTTGGGATCTTATGTACTGATAGTACCATAACCTAGCACAACGCCTTGAACTGGGTGGGTTTTTCAGTTGATATTTATTCACTTATTTTCTTATTTTTAAGTCCTTTACATCTTTATTTTGTTTTTAAAGATTTTATTTATTTATTCATAAGAGACACACAGAGGCAGGAACATAGGCAGAGGGAGAAGCAGGCTCCCTGTGGGGAGCCCGATGTGGGACTCGATCCCAGGACCCCAGGATCATGCCCTGAGCCAGAGGCAGATACTCAACCACTGAGCCACCCAGGCGACCCTTTCAATTGATATTTATATTAAATAATAGATGCAATAAGTTACTTGTTTTCAGTCTCTAACCAGCCCTGTTCAGTAGAATTTTCTTATGGTGATAGAAGTTTTCTGTATGTTGTTTACTATGGTAGCTCCTCACCACATGTAAATACTGAGTTTCTGTGGCTAGTACAACTGAAAAATGGAGTTTTTGAATTTTATTATTTTAAATATAAACATCCTGTTGTCATATTTGACAGTATGCATCTCGACTTTTCTTTGTTAAATCATTTATTTTAAAATGTATTGAGTAACTATGCCTGCTATGTGCCAGGCATTATACTAAGGTACCATAGACATAAAGATTTTTGAAATCTATTCCCTGGCCTCAAAGAAGTCACACTTGGGTGAGAATGGACAAACATGTAAATATAACCCATGATGTTAGTACATCGTTAGATTTATTTAGAGCATGTCATATAGGCACAGAACATGAGTTCCCAACTTTGTTTAAAGCAATAGCATCTTTTTATTGAATTCTTACTGTGTGCTAGATACTATGCCACCTGCTTTATGTGTGTTATTTCATTTAATGTTCACCTCTGTGACTTACTACTCAATTAACAAGATGAAGAAAAAAATGAGGTATGTAGACGTTAGCTCTGGACCACAGAACTAAACTAGTATGTTCAAATCCTGTCTTTGTCTAAAACATGTGTACTGAAAAGACCGCTAGGCTCTGTTACCCACTCAAGGGGTCATGTAAGACTTCTGAGAGGTTAATTACCTGATCTGAGTCTTAATGGATGCAGTGTTAACTGGACCACAAGGGACAGTTGTAAGTTCATTCTGAGCAAAGAAATAACATGAGTAAAAGCACAAAGGCAATAACAGCTTTTTTGTTCAGTGACTCTCAGCTAGTTGATTCAACATGCAATGTGTAGTACCAGGTATATTTTTAGGAACTGGAAATAGTGCAGTGAACAAAATACTCATGAAGTTTGTCTTCTGGAGAAGTAAGACAACCAAACAGACAAAATGATAAGTACTTGGATAATATGCCAAGTGAAAATATATTCTGTAAGGAATAAGACTTGGTCCCTGCCCTCAGGGGCTTTATATTGTGGCTGGCCTATGAAGGGATTGGGAGGGTAATATCAGATGACAGTTCCAAGTGTGAAAAGGCTATAAAGGATGTGCTCAAAGGGGGTGAAATTAGTTAACTTGAGAGAGACCACATCAGGAAATCTCTGAGGATACGACATTTGAACTGAGATCTGATGGCTAAAAGGGAGCCCGCCATATTAACAGTTGCAAGAAGAATATTCCAGGCAAATGGAACAGAAAATGCAGAGAAAGGGCCAAGGATGAGGAAATATTAGCTATTTCAAAGATAGAATGGAAGCCAGTATGGCCATAAGCCTAGACAAGAAGGGGTAGATAAGATTACCTTTGGTCTTAAAAGACAAGGAGAGTTCTGAATTTTATTCTAAAACTCACTGGGAAGTAATTTAAAAAATTCAGACTGGGAAGTGACATAATTTGTGTTAAAATACTGTTTTGGATACTGTGTAAGAAATAGAGGAAATAAAGCAGGGAAGCCAGGAGATTATTGCAGTGATTCCAAGCAAGAGATGATCATGACATATCACTACACTTAGTGTGGCAGGGAAGATGAAAAGAAAGGGATGATTTCAAAGTAAATGGAGGTAGAACCAATAGGAATGAATCTGTTGGGTTGGGATTTACTATTTTGACATTGTTGAGGTGTCTGAAACATCCAAATATGTGTCATGTGGGCATTTGGACCTAGTAGCCTGAAAGTGGCCTAGGCTGGAATAGTCACATGAGGGTTTCTGGGAAATTTCCTGAGGAAAGTATAGCTCCACAATTAGATGTCTTATAGAGGAGGCACAGTCAGTCTCCTTGCATCACTGGGTGAGTGGTAGATGTCATTACCCATGGAATAAGAGAATCAGAAGCCTATTTAGAAATGATGAAATATCCAGGTGGGTAATGTTTACCAACTTTTGGTCAAAGGGAAACCAAAGTTTTATACATTGATTTATGGCTTAACTCCTACCTAAATGTGGTATTAAATCAGGGTGTCTACAACTTTGTCCTTTGGAAAATAGATTGCTGTTATCATTGAGGTTGATGGAGAGTTTCATCTTTTTTAAAACATGAAAGTGGCACTTAATTTTTTTTTTTAGTATCACAAAATGAGGTGGGTATTTTGAAACTTAAGTGAGACAGTGTAATATAAAGCAGCTTTCTCTGAGTGGGTATTCTGGACTATGCATTTCTGATATAGAGGATTTTGATTAATTAGATATCTGGAATAAATCCAACTTTATTGCATATGCATAGGTATTTGAACAAGATAATTGACTTCTCTTCAATTTCTTATCTGTAAAAATGGAAGTGGTTTGTGAACTTTGTGCGGTGGTATTTGGTATGGTTAGTGAGCCATTAATAAATGTTAATTTGCCCTTCTTAAATATTACTTGTCACATGGTTTTAACCTGAGACCAGTTTCTCCCAATTATTCATTGTCCCCCTTTTCCACATGATCTCAGGATACCACCCAATCAGTGAGTGCTTGGGTGAACAATTTTGGGTTACTTTTTATCTCATAAGGTAACAGAGCATATATTCCATTTATACAGCAAACTGATGTTTTCAAAATTGAATACTGATTTTTCTTTTTAAGTAATAGAAGTGTGTGCTATGTGAAGACACAGTTTTGTCTAGATAGGCCATGAAAGCTGCTTGCAGAGACATTACAGTTAAACTGTATTTACAGTAGAAGTCATAAACCATCCACCTGCAAGACCAAATTTAGCCTTCAGTCAGATTTTCCTTGGACCATGTGGGGGTGTGTGTGTGTATGTGTGTTTAAAGCATTATATATTTGAGAGAGTGTACACAAATGTAGGTTTCTGCTTTCTCTTCAAGTGGTAGGTTCTGTCAACATTGGATGTCTGTTCTACCATAAAGTAAAGGCTAAAGCCAAATAGCTCTCAGTAGGCATTAGTCTTGGGTTTGTAACTGTCAGTGTTTCTCTCATTTATGTTATAGGAATTTGCATTTGCATCTTTTGCTCGAAAGGAATCAGTATGGAGTTCCTGGTTAGGGAAGAATCGGGAGTATTTTCTAGGCAAAGGGAATCATGAGAAGCGAAGACACAAACAGTATATAGATGATTCATCCATCAAGTTGTGTAGTAGAGAAAATTTTTAGATAAATCTAGAAAACTTCTGAGGTTCAAGTGTGATACTCTATTATACTAAGAACTTTGCAGTTTATAGTGTAACAGTAGAGGAATCATGTATTTTTAAGAAGACCTATTAGAAAAATAATTCTGTCATTAAGTACATCAGATGTTTTACAGGAGGAACATAAGGACAGGGATACCACTTACAAAACCCTTTCTGTAGAAACAACCAGCAGAGGAGACAAGGCACAGGGTAGGTTTAAGGTAGACTCCATGGGACTCCTTGCCCTTTAAAGATGAATAGGGTAAGAGAGATGAATGAGGTCAGGTGGCCCTTAGGTTTCTGTTAGGTTTTCAAAAACATCATCCTTTTTGGACACCCAGATTCCACTATCCACTACTCTGATGGAATTAGGAATGCAGCACTCGCAGTGAGGTGGGACAAAATGTAGTTTTGAAAACTATTAGCACATACATGACATTTAAAGTTACAAGAATAAGAAAAGACATCCTTAGAAGATAAGATGTCAGTGGAAGAGAAGAGAGGAGGGTTAAGTGAGCCACTCACAACCCTAAAGAACGCACCAACATTTTACTGTGGTGTGGTCTGGGCAGTAAAACCAGAAAGGTAGAAAGCCAGCCAGAAAAGAATTGCATGATGTTTGGGGAGGGGGGCACTTTAAAAAGCCCTCTACAAATAAATAATGCAAACAAATTAAATGGGATCTACAACTGAAAATGAAGCCTGGACTAGGACTGTGACAGTAAAAGAAAAGAGAAGAGATTATTGGGAGTAATTCAAGAAATACTGAGTATCTTGAGATGAAATTAAAATAGTTATTATGTGTGGGACTATGCAAGTCATGCATTACTACTTGTTCAATGGGATTTTTTTTTCCTTTGGAAGTACTAATTTTCTTTATAATATGATTTTTTTTTTTTTAATAAACCAGGTACCAGATGCAATAAAGAAATGTCAGAGGGCTGGAATTACTGTGCGGATGGTCACCGGTGATAATATTAATACTGCACGGGCGATTGCTACCAAATGTGGTATTTTACATCCCGGGGAAGATTTTCTATGCCTAGAAGGTAAAGATTTCAACCGAAGAATACGAAATGAAAAAGGAGAGGTAAGGGTTTCTTTAGGTTTTATTTATGTTGCTATATGTTTCATGTATTAGGAATCTCACTCAACAAATAGCATTAAATAGGCACTATGTTAGGCATCACACGTGAAGAAATGTGGCCTACATCTAAGAAGCAAGAACACTAACGTTTTAGGAAGTGAAAGAGACTAGTGATAAATTTATCCTAAAGGGACTGAGCACTCCCCTTCCTCCCCCCAGTCTAGGTCAATTTCAGAAGTATAATACAAATAAGTATGAGAGGAAGAGTTTGAAAAGGCTGTTAGATAGAACATATTTTAGGGCACTCAAATGCTGCACTTTTTATACTATGTTAAGGAGTTTTTATTTTCATAGGCAGTGGTAAGATTTTTAAAATTTGATCTTATAATGATATGTATATACAGTAGTGGTAGTCAACCTTGAGTATGCATTAAAGTAACCTAGAGAGCCTTTTAGAAACATTGATTGCTAGGTCCCCAACCCAAAGGATTTGAGAAGATGATAGGCTTGGGGCCTTGCTATAAAAAATGTGCATTTCTGACAAGTTCCCTCAAGTTGCTGATGGTGCTGGTCTGTTAACCACGCTGTTGAGAACTGCTGATACATATGCCAGATAGCTAATTTGGGAATTATAAAACTAGGTTTGGGTACATTATAACTTTCACAAACATTTATAGATTGAGCAAGAGCGGATAGACAAGATTTGGCCAAAGCTTCGAGTACTTGCAAGATCATCTCCTACTGACAAACATACACTGGTTAAAGGTGAGTAGATTTTCCAGTTACCTCACAATCTGTTGATACAGAAATGTGTTCTGTTTCCTAAAGCAGTATTAGATTGAGAATAATAGATTGAATCTTGGATATTATCTTTTCCAATAAAACTGAAATACATTTCCTTTTGATACCTTCAGTGAACTGTGATTATCTTCATTAAAACAGGATATTGCTCCTAATGTAACCTTAGTTTCTGGACTGGGTCCTTGTCCAACATCTCAGCAGTTTTCATTTCTCTATATTTGTTTGTTTGTTTTTAACCTCAAGTCTGTAAAACTGGCTGGTCAAGGTACTCTGCAGAATCACCTTATTAATTACAGGTGATATTTTTACAGCACAAATATTTACTTTTGTTTCAGGTATAATTGACAGCACTGTGTCAGAACAACGCCAGGTTGTAGCTGTAACTGGTGATGGTACAAATGATGGCCCAGCCCTAAAGAAAGCTGATGTTGGATTTGCAATGGTAGGAACCTAACTAACATTTTTAAGTATTCAGCTGTAATTTTCTGGCTGAGTTGTTTGTTGCTAGATTGCTATTGATTTTTTTTTAATTTTTATTTATTTACTTATTTTTGAGCTTGATGGAGAGAGCATGAGTGTGGACAGGGGCAAGGGAGAGAGAGAGGGAAAAGCAGACTCCCACTGAGGGTGGAGCCTGACACAGAGACTTGATTCAAGGACCCTGAGATCATGACCAGGGCCAAAGTGAGGCACTTTGACTGAGGCACCCAGGCGCCTTGTATACACTGTCCCTCAAAATTTGAGTGAAAATATCTGCGCCTAAACTGGCGTATAAGTCTGAGTAGCTTGTAACCACGTTCATTCTGTGCAGTGAAATCTGGCTAGAAGATGACTCTGAAAGAACTATAGCATCATCATTTGCCTTGTACTCTGCAAAATATTTAAGTATCTGTCATCTGATCTGAACTTACACAGTGGTCTTCTTAAGCAGGAGACAGGCTTTGAACAATTAGAAAGTATTTGTCTTTGTGTGTGTATGTGTGTGTAAGTTAAAAATATAATTGAGAATTTTCCCTTCAACTGCAAACATCTGTTAAGAGTAACTGGGTGTCATTATTTCATATATAATAGCTCTAATCCTATTTGGATTGGAAAAAATCTGCTTCCCACCCCCCAGATTCTTCAATTTATATTTGATTATTTAAAGTGCTAGAAAATTTCAGCATTTCATTATTATATTTTTATACTCTAGCCATAGTATGGGTGAAGTATTTAAAATTTATAACTGAAATACATATGCTACATAAATATTTAATGATTGAAATTAGGTTGTTTTATATCTCTGAATCGATTTCCTGAAGCTTTTCAGTGTTGGAATGAATCTTTGTACTTTTGGTGCCATAGAAAATTTAAGTATTCTCTTTAAGTTTTTGAAACTACAAGTCCGTAATCACAATTCTCAAATCTAAAAATCTGAAAACTGAAATTTCTTTCTAAATTTGCGATAGACTCATTTGACTCCAAAACTTATTCTGAACAGATATGAGGAAGTTATTTGTCCCACTTAAACATTCAAAGCCATTATATAGATAATAATATGTTTTTATGGGATACTAACCCCCTCTGGGAAAGCTTTTGATGGAAGATAAGTGCCTCATTATCTTTGTAAAATATAGGAAACTTGAATTCTGAAACGTAGTCCTGCCCCACAGATTTCAGAGACCAGAATATTTATGTGTACCAGTGTTTATCTGTATGATTTGTCCCCCTGATATTGTGACTGCTAAAATAGGAGTTTAGGAGAACCATCACCATGGTGGCAGCTTTCAACAGGCATGAGAGAGATGGAAAGAGGAAATTATGTGGGTGAACTGCCCTCAGCCAATAGCTGTGAACCCAGAGATCCCCACCCTACCCTATTCCAGGCTCATTATGGTTGGCAGCACATTTGTCTGAACTTCTGAAGACTTGTGAAAAGTAGCTGAAGGGAGAAAGGAATATTTAAATACTGTTCCTTTGGCTGTGGGCAAATAGGATCATTGTTCACTTTAGGAACACAAAATCACTCTCTGCTGCTCTTGAGCATTTAGCAGGACTCTCCCTTTCATCAGGACAGCTGACCATGAAGGCATTTACATACAGTGCATTTTTAAAAATAAAAAGCTTTCTTCCCAAAATTTCAGTGTTTAAGGCAGATGCTAAGGGCTTTCAGTACATACAGGTTAATACAGTATTACAAATAGGAACACAGTACAGTGGCTGCTTTGTTTCTCTTTTTTTTTTTTTTTTTTTTAAGATTTTATTTATTCATGAGAGAGAGGCAGAGACACAGGCAGAGGGAGAAGCAGGCTCCATGCAGGGAGCCTGACGTGGGACTCGATCCTGGATCTCCAGGATCACACGCTGGGCCAAAGGCAGCACTAAACTGCTGGGCCACTGGGGCTGCCCTGCTTTGTTTCATTTTTAAGTCCTAAGGTTTTAGGTCCATTTTACCACCTTTTTTTTTTTTTAAGCACATCAAAAATCTCAATCTGTTTTAAAAGACAGAGAAAGAATAATTGAACTTCAAAGTACTTTTGTTCAGTCAAGCTTGAGTTTACTCTGTGTATTTATTCAGTTTTTCAATTTCATATTCTAAAACTGAATGACAAAATTAAGATTTACAAAAAGACTCTAATATTAAGTACATTACTAGCTTGCAAAGAGCTCTGGCTTTATCTCTATATAGCCACTCTCCATAAATTCCTTTCAATTGCAAGCCTCTATGGTACATTTAAAATATGATTATATTATTGTATTACATTATTCTTATCAAAATTCAGTAAACCATAACATGCAGATATTTCTGTCTTCAAAGCCTAAATGCCATGATGGATTTTTATAACCAAATACATCTTTGGTAGTAAACTCTTCCCTGAGGTAATTAAAATACTATCTTTTTAAATTTTGGATCAATAAAGGGTTTGTTTGTTTATTCTCCAAACACTAAGAAGCTGTTTTCAGTCAGTATTCCGGTCCAGAGACATAGAAGTGAGTAGTTGTCTTCTGAAGGCTCAGCATGCAGAGAAATAAATAATCAGAGTGTAGTGGCAGGCCAGTGCTGCCAAACAAGACAGTGCAGCAAGGAGGAAGACTGCCTGGAGGGACTGGGAAAGGTTTTCTGAGAGAAGTGCCATTTGGGTTGAGGGATGGGGAAGAGGAGATGCAGAAGTACAGCCCAGAGCCCCTTGGGACCTATTAAGAAGTTGAACTTGTCCTCTTGGAGGGGAATGGACTACGAAGCAGGGAGGATTGACAAGTGGCACCTGCAAGGGCCTCGAATACTAAGATAAGGACTTTGTTCTTTCATCCATAGAGCAGCCCTTCCCAAGGAGGCTTCCGGTGGAATAAGAGAAGTTTAGAGACTCACATGGCAGCACATAGCTCAGGGAAGCTAATAAAAAAAGCTATTTAACTTTTTCTGATGGAAGTTCCCCAAACTTACTTGACAATGGAACTCATTTTTATTTGGACACCAATTAACATCTCAAAATTACTTTTTAAATTTTGAAGGATTTTGAACAAGGAAGTAATGAGATTTGCATTTGAAAAAGACAGGGAATGATTAGAGACAGGAAAACCTGTGAGGCTTAGATGTGTCAAGTACGTTGCACATTAAAATATTCCGATTAGAAGCTAGAGGCTACAATTTTTTTTTTTTTTTGAGGCTACAATTTTTTTTTTTTTTTGAGGCTACAATTTTAAATTAAGATTGTTCCCTCATTGAATATTTTTGAAAAAAGCTTGATTTGAACTCTGTTTTGGTGTTTATCAAAACAGTAAATGCATTTAAAGAGTCAAATCATTTTTATAAGATTTACTGCTTAAGTCCCCTACCACATATTATTTCTCTCGGTTCATTTTTTTGACAAAAGGAAACCAACTGTTTTATCTGTTTGTTTCCCTTAATTATTTGCCCCTATATATCGACATGACATGATGGTGCTTTTTTTGTTTGTTTGTTTAATACAAAGCACTTGCTATTGACTTCTCACTAAAGAAGATAAGGATTAAAAAAAAAAAATAAAATAAAGAAGATAAGGATTTAGCACACCGGGCATACACCACTGTCACCTCCATAATGTGCACTTGCACACCACCTATCCTGTCCTCCTCCACCCGAATTCGATCATGATTTCGGATAGACCAGTATACAGTCCTTATTGTGACTGTAGATGCTGTTCTCAGCTGAACCGTGTAGTCTGCCATAATGACTCTTACTTCCTTGAAGTAGTCTCTATAAATTCTTTCTCATTCATGTTTTAAATCTGTTTTGTTTTAGTTTTAAATCCGTTGTGCTTTTTTAAATTTGTTCACTTTTGTGCTTAGTTCTCCTGTGTACTTAATGCTGACTCATCACCAAATCCTCCATTCTTTATGTTAGAATCACCTGGCACTTTTTAAATTTTTACCTTCTTAGATATACCTCTCCCAGATCTTCCAACATGTTTGAATGTGGATTCTTTGCTAGGCCTGCTACTAGCTGTCTTGTTTTTTTCCTCCGTACCTGAGGATTTCCTTTTTCTCTCTCATGTCGGACCTGGTATTTCCTGGACTCGATGTCATCGTCTGTTTTGGTTTACTCCCTCATGGAGTAACACTGTCTTCTCCAGTAGCTTCCTAAGAAAAAAAAGTCATGAGAGTTAAACTTTTTCATAACTTTTATGACTGAACTCTCTCCCCTTTTCTCACTCTTGATTCTTAATCTGACTTGATATAAAAGTCTAGTTTGAAAATCATTTTTTCGCTCAGAATTTTGAATTCATTCCTCCCTTATTGTCACATACCATTCTGAATTTTGAACCTCTCTGTTTCTGGAGATATATAAGTCTCTCCTTAGTCCCCAGTCTTCTGAAATGTAATGATGGTTTCTTGCAGAACAACTTTCTACTGTGAAATAAACTCATATTCAACATTGTGAAATTGTTTTTAATTTCCAAGAGTTATTTTTGGATCTGTTTTTTGTTCTTGTTTTAGCATCCTATTCATGTTTCATTGATGTATCTTTTACCTCTTTAAGGTTTTGACTTTTTTAAATAAGCTTTTGTCTCTGCAGAGTCCATGTTTCTATTTGCCTTTTGTTTTAGTCTGTCTTTAAGGTTAGCCTTTCCTCAGATGTCAGGTGATTGATTCTTGGTTGTCTATGCTTATTTAGCGGCAGGAAGCTAGAAAGCCTTGGGCCTGTGGGTAGGATTTGTTAACCAGAAGCTTCTCAGTAAAGTGATCTGGCTTGGCTGTTTTAGTTCCTTTAGTGTACCTTGAGTAGCAGTATTTTTAGGTTGTTTCTCTTCAGATGATCAGATTTCCCAGAAAAGAATCTTCAAATCTGCTACGTGGAGGACACTCCTGAATACCAATGTTCTGAGGAACAAGTAGAGAAAAGAGAGTGGTGGTCTCAACACTCAATTAAACAGTTGCTCTCAACCCCCTATACTCAGCGGGGCTTGGTACCTCCCGCCTGGACCTTCTTTGTCATACCCTCTCAGATAGGTTAGCAGGCAGTCTTCTGACAGGCCAGAGGGCATGGCAAATTGCCACTTGGTTGCATGGACTTGGGAAGAGGCCTTGATCTACTTGCCGTTTCTTTTAATTTTGTTATTAACATATCACACATGTACAGAAAAGTGACTAAGTCATAAATGCACAACTAAATGGATTATCACAAGTGAGCAGACCTGTTCAGTGCAAGGCAAGAAATAGAGTATTACCTGTACCCGTAGATGCTTCAATCACACTGTCTTCTAATCATTGCCCTGTCTGTCTGCATACATAACTAGGGTTCTGAAGATGACTTTTGTCTCTTCTTAAACTGTGAACATAAAAATCTTGTATTATGTGTTTTGAGTTCAGCATCCTTTATTCATCATTATGCATATGAGGTTCATCTGTGTTGTCTGTCGCCATAGTTCACTTGTTTTTTTTTTATCAATCCACAACTTATTAATGCATCCCATTCTACTCTTGGTGGACATAGTTCTTAGTTTGAACCTTCGGGGTTCTTTTTCAGTGTCTTTGGTAGACTTTAAAGAAATGCTTCTGTTTTTATTCACACCTTCAACCCTCCTTCCAGTGCTGCTGCCAAGTACTGAGCCTTATACAGGAGAGTTCTGTTGTACAAAAAAAAAAAAAAAGTTAATTCTCTGCTTTCCCCACTGTTGGCTTAGGATTCAGCTCTCTGGGGTCTGCCAACCTGCTTACTATTTGGTTATCTCCTTTCCAGCCTCTTAAGATTTCCCATAGGGGTGTGCCTGGGTGGCTCAGCGGTTGAGTGTCTGCCTTTCGCTCAGGGCGTGATCCCGGGGTCCTGGGATTGAGTCCCCACATCGGGCTCCTCATGGGGAGCCTGCTTCTCCCTCCGCCTATGTCTCTGCCTCTCTCTGTGTCTCTCATGAATAAATAAATAAATAATCTTTATTATTTTTTTTTGTTTTGTTTTTTTTATAAATAAATAATCTTTAAAAAAATATTTCCTTACAGTATCTCCTTTCCCACTAAGTCTGATTTTGAGTTTTTACTTCTTGTGTGACATTTGGGAGGAACTTGGGATGATGCCTATGTTCATTCCTTCTTTTTTAAACCCAGTTTGAATTTTATTTTCAGTACCTTATTCTTTGATTTTTGCTTAGATGAAATATCTTTCTGAGAGATCTCTTGGAATAACTATTATCTTCTTTTACAGTAAATTTTAAGTCATTGGTTATTAAGTATAAGGGTAAATTTTGGTTTATTGTACACCACCCTTTCAGATGTTTAAAAGTTATGTTTTAAATATTTACTCTAATCCACAGAATTTTTTTTAATAGGGTATCGCTGGAACTGATGTAGCTAAAGAAGCATCTGATATTATTCTCACAGACGACAACTTTACAAGCATTGTTAAGGCAGTTATGTGGGGACGAAATGTGTATGACAGCATCTCAAAATTTCTTCAGTTCCAGCTCACTGTTAACGTGGTAGCCGTGATAGTTGCTTTCACGGGTGCCTGTATTACTCAAGTAGGTTCACAGTTTTTCTATTAAAACATACTTGTTTTTAAAGCAAAAGTGTGTGTATAATCTTCTGTTTTAAAGTACTTAAATATTTGAATAACCTGAAGCTTATTAATATTGTAGTTTAATTAATATGAAAATGTAATCCTGTTCTGTTCTTTAAGTTTTTAAATACAAAAGGCTTCCTGAGAATTGCTGAGTCCCTGAATAGTTGTGAATGTCTATTAGGAAACCTATCTTTTCTAGGATTCACCGCTCAAGGCTGTGCAGATGCTGTGGGTAAACCTCATAATGGATACGCTCGCTTCCCTGGCTCTGGCAACTGAACCCCCCACTGAATCTCTCTTGCTTCGGAAGCCTTATGGTAGAAATAAGCCTCTCATCTCACGCACGATGATGAAGAATATTTTGGGTCATGCATTCTATCAACTTGTAGTAGTCTTTACACTCTTATTTGCTGGTAAGAATTCAATGCCTGATAAAGCTTCAGTGGTTTTTGTTCCAAGCTAATATAATCCCAGATGTTTTAATGTTACAAATTCTTCAGGAACATAAGTTGTTCTGTTTGCCTGTTTATCTTTACTTTATCCTCTTTGTCAGTGGATGATGCTTAGGGAAGAACTATGATAAATAGTGGGAGAAAATAAAGAGAGCCTGATTTTATTTTATTTAATTTTTTTTGTCCTGGCTCCACCATAACTTTAAATATCAGAATTTTGGGGTTTCGGTGTCCACATCTATAAAATAAGAGAGTTGTACAAGATAACCCCAGGTTTCTTCCAACTTTCCCTATGCTGTCATTTGAGATCAAATAAAGGTTTGGCTAGGTTGTATTATTGCATACTTTTCTTAAAATGTTAAATTATTTTGTATGATAACTACAGAATAGTAATTTTTCATTCTTTCAGGAGAAAAGTTTTTCGATATTGATAGTGGAAGAAATGCTCCTTTGCATGCTCCTCCTTCAGAACATTATACTATTGTTTTTAATACCTTTGTGCTGATGCAACTTTTCAACGAAATAAATGCCCGGAAAATTCACGGTGAAAGAAATGTGTTCGAAGGAATCTTTAATAATGCCATCTTCTGCACAATTGTTTTAGGCACTTTTGTGGTACAGGTGGGTAATTGGAAAAGATAGTTTCAAATTTGATTATTATGTAGGAAATATTAGAGAAACAGCTTATTCCAGAAATTGCTTGACTGCTATATGTGTGGGGCTTCTTTGTATTGTCTTAGTGACGCCTAAATAAAGAGTTGTAAATATCCTATCTCAAGTGGAAATATGCTCTATCCTGAAATTCCACATATGAGCAGAGCATATTAGCTAATACTATGTTAATTGCACTACTGATTCTGTGGTTGTGGTACTTTACACATAATCTATTACTGATCATTCTATGTCATTATCAAAACTATTATAATTTTAATGTTATTTAAGGTAAATCTTACTGTTTCCTGGTTTCTGGTCTAGCTAGAGTGATCACTTAATTGCTTCTAGCAATTGATAGTAATTGTATGTCTGTGGTTGAGTTTATTAAATAATAGTACTTGAAATGAATATTCTAAATTTCACATGATTCTGAATGCTGCTTCCTGATTTGGTATGTGCCAGTTTTTTATTTTATTATACAGTTGACCCTTGAACAACATGGGATAGGGGCACCAAACACACCCTCTCCCTACCCAGCCCACCCACATAATTGAAAATCTGAATATAACTTTTGAACTCCCCCAAAACTCTAATAGCCTACTCTTGACCAGAAGCCTTACAATAACATAGTCAGTGAACACATATTTTGCATGTATTATGTGTTATATACATTGTATTCTTAGAATAATGTAAGCTAGAGAAAAAAATGTTACTGAGAAATCATAAGAAGAAAATACATTTACAGTACTGTACTGTGTTTACTGAAAAAGATTTGTATAAGTGGACCTGTGGGATTAAAACCCTATTGTTCATGGGTCACCTATACCGGCAAAACAAAAAGATTTAAAATTAAACAGTGAGCTTTTTCAAAGAAGGAATCAGACAGTGATGGAGCTTGTTTCAAAATGAAGATGAAGAATTTTAAACAGTTTATTCAGCCACAGCTTGTGTACTCTAGGTGCCAAAACCCTAGACTTAATTGTTCTGTAATAATTGTTCCTGTTTTAGCTTTCAGTTTCCATAAACTTTAGGAGAAATGTTGCTTACTTGTAACAAGAATTTTCTGGAAGCATTTTATTCAGGTTCATAAAAAATCATTGTTCGTGACAAGCTAAAATTTTAGCTTTTACTTGCTATAAAATTGGATTTATCTTATCTTTTTAATATATGAGGATTGCAGAAAATTTAACTGCCTATCTCTATCAAGCAAATCTGGTAACTTGATTTCCAACAAAGATTGATATACCCCAAACAGTTTAATGTGAAGTATCATCCTTCAATGCCTTATAAATAAGCCAGTACTACTCAAAGTGTGGTCTGTGGACCCTACTGGTCCATTTATTACCAGTTCACAGTGAGATAAGGAGCATGTGTCAGAATATAAATCAGCTGTTTCATTAATCACACAGTATTTCAGCAGAGGGTTTTTCTGTATTGTTGCCGGGGGGTTTTGTCTGTGGTAGTAGTAGCAGTGGTACTGCTGTGCAAATGGTGCATCGATTTGTACTCTAGTGCCTGTTCTTTATCTTCTTATCATGGATCAACACTCTGAATAGCACTTTTGTAGACAGTTTCAGCTGGGTAGGAAAACATGGCCCTTGATTTACACATATCTCATTTTGTTTGTTTCTAGAACTGTCTAGCCAAAATCTTGATTGTAGAACAAAGGTACCTGAAGGGCTTTGCCTTATAAGTTGTATTAAATTTAGCTTCTTTTTATTTACTGGTTCATTTTTGTTCTTAGCTTTTTTTTTTTTTGACAGATCACGAAGTGCATAATCCTTAATTCTTTGTAAATATTTTATCTCTCTTCTACTTTGTAGCAGTTAACACAGAATAAGTTTTTTCAAAATAGCATTTCATGAAACATTGATTCCTTCAGTTGCTCTTACATCCTCAGATAAGTATAGGAAATATTGCCTATTTCACTACTTGGCGTTTCTTAAAGCAATATAACATAATAGAACTTTAAGCTCAGGAGTCCCAGTCAGTCAGCTTGGGGTCAGATCATTGTCTTTTATTAATTGTGTGACCTTGACAGGGTGCAGTTTTTTCATCTGTGAAAGGGGGATACTAATATGAGGTCACATTGCAGAATTACTGAAGTGTTAAAAGAGACCATACCATGTACATGAAGCTCTGAGCTTACTCCGTGGAAGGGAAATACTCAAATGCCAGCTGCTTTTTCCCCCCCTTTCTTTCTCTCTCTCTTTCTTCTTCATCTTCTTATTTATTTATTTATTTATTTATTTTTTTTGAATTAACAACTCAAAGGCTTTGGGCAATCCTGCAATTAGAAAACTTGTTGAATTGTTTAATGCAGCTACTTCTAAAGTTTAGAAGATAGCACCTAATTCAAGGCTCCCTCAGCACACATTTAAGAAATGCATCTGTGCAGTTACCCAATTCTGTAGTATCTTGTTGATCTAAGGTATATATTAAAGAGTAAGGTATATATTAACAACTAAGTGGAAACTTAGTCTCTTGTTCTCAGAAGTAAATGCCACAAGTAATTAGACAGTTTTATTCCTTACAACTGTAAAATGAAAAGATTATTATTTCTTACAAAACTGAAACAGTCCAGTCATATTAATAGTTGTTTATTTGCCCAGCATCTTGATAGGCTTTTCACATCCTTATTCTACCAAAAGATAAAGTTTAAATTAAATTAAAATAAGAAAAGGAAAACGTTTACGCAAATAGATGTTGTGAAATATTTCAGGCTTATATTCTTGGTTTACCAAAGAAAATTATTTTAGTTTAATATCTTAAAATCTGGGCAAGACTACCAAATTAGTTATAATTGACCAGTTGGGCTACTGAAAAAAACAGTTGGCAATCTACCTAAACAAGTATACAATCTTGACTTTAAAGAACAGTGGAATTGACAAATACATACCACTTGAATTTGAAATCTAGTACAGCTACACAGAATGGAGTTCATAACTTAAAAAATTTTTAGATGTCAATACCGAATTGATTGTCTTTAACTTCAATATTAGGCAGCTACTGACTGCCATATCAAAGAGAAGCTTGTCAAACTCACAAGAAGATGAATATTGATATTTAGTTCTTAATATTCCTATATATGGTTTTAGGTCCTTGAAGATAAGAGAAACGTAAGCACTATATTAATGATTTTATTTATGCAGATCATTGGACTTCTATTTATAAGAGAGAGCAAATTTCTGAGGGTGTGTACCACCTTAGTAAGCACCATATTTCATAGAACTTTGCAAATTGCTTGTCCACTGTAATGATTCCTATTTGTCCTAACATCTAAGTGTGAACTAAGAATGAACAGCTGTGTAGGAGGAAACCAAGGAAGATGGAATATTATGTTCACTTTTCATAATACATGGTCTTTTCCACAAAAGTATACTATCTCTTGTGGGAAAGGCATAAATTGTTCAAAGAATTCTACTAAATACAAGGGAATGTAGTTACTTGGATCATATCGGAAACAGTATAAAATTAACTTCCTGATCAGGAGATTTTTTAAAGTTTTTATAAACCTAATTTAAACATTAAATGTACATTTAAAATTTTGAGCAGAGATTTCAATTTCTTTTCATTTGTCTTATTTTCAGCTGTGAATATGTTAATACACGTCACCATCGGGATAATCGTTATTCAGCTTGAGTTTTAAAGGATACAAATTTGGGTAATTTTTGAAGTGTATGAGTTGTAAAGTTTAAAAGATTTAAATAAATTTACTCTTGATTATTCCTCCAGATAATAATTGTGCAGTTTGGTGGAAAACCTTTCAGTTGTTCAGAACTTTCAATAGAACAGTGGCTATGGTCAATATTCCTAGGAATGGGGACGTTACTCTGGGGCCAGGTAAAAAGTTCATCATTTTTTGTTCAAACCTAAAGTGATTTTTTTTAAAAAATTATTTTTAAGTTTCCGTGTGTGTTTTCCTTAATTCTGTTACTTAATTTAAGTGGTTGCCATTCTGGGTCGGAAAAGGCATTCACAGATACAGGTTTTTTTTAATGTAGTATTTGTTTTCATATGTTGTTTGTTATGGTTATGCCTATGTAATAAAACACTTTAAATTTCGTACATAGTTTTTAAATTTGATTTTTTGAACGAGTTTTATAGCAGTTATTAAGAGGATGCATTTATAACTGGTTAAGATGCTGGTATCTGTATTTTTTGCTCTATGACGTATTTCTGTACTTTCAAAGTAAATAATTTTACAAAAATATTACAATATTATATACTTAAGACTTTGCATCATTTTGTTATGTAATTTAATCTAAAATATAACTAGGAGAAAAAGCTTGAGTTTCAGTTCACTTAGAGGAATGTTTCCATAAAAATTGTGGTATCTGGATAAATGAGCCACAAAGTGACATTTTCAATTCTTTGGATTGATTGGCTTTGACAATAGATATATAAAATACAATGCCTGAAAAATGAGATGTATGTCATGTTTGGTAAAGGCCAATGACTTAGAAAGGCATGTCATTAGTTTAAAAAGATAAGTGGTGATGGTATGTGCACCGTTCAAGTCTGTTACCATTAGTGTAAAAGTAACTGATAGTCTGTACTAATATTTTCATAAATGAAAATTAACATGTTATAGTGTGTAACTCGTGTGGGCTGATATATTGTCATTTGCAAGTCAGTCTAAGCAAACATCCAGGTTTTACTGAAACCTCATCTTTACATGCCTTTCTCTCCTTTTTCTTAATTGTGTTTCTAAGTTCTGAGGTTTCTCTTAACTTCTGTTGCATTACTCGTTAGTAGAGATCTTCTCGTAAGAATTAGGATCCATCCTTGGGCCACCTTTCTTTATTGATGACCATTGTGTTTATTTCATAATATTCCCTCATAGGCAAAACAGAACCCCACAACCTCCAAAAACCTCTGGCTAATTTCAGGGAGAAGAAATTGAGTACAGCCAGTACACCCAATGGGGATCAGTTCCTGACTTTGGTTGACATTGTCTATTGATTTTATGTGTGCCACAGTAGAAGGAGCACTGGTTTTCATTGTCAGGCAACCTTAGTTAGGTTTTGTGTGTCTGAATCTGTTCCCCCTCTGAAATGAGGTTGGTTGGTCAAGAAGGTCTTGAAGCAAAAAAAAAAAAAAGAAGAAGAAGAAGATGGTCTTGAAGCAGATCTGATTCTGATTCTGACTGTGCCTGTTTTCCTCCAAGAAGCCTGACTTCCTGAAGGAGTGGCTGTTAACACTTACAAGTTAATACATACTTATTACTACTTTATTATTACTACTTTTTGTGCTCTTTTGTGTTTCCTGGGGCACCTGTTCCTGTTTGGTGTCATTATCAGTCACTTTTAATCCAGTTTTAAGAGTTTCATTTCATAAAAATAAATACATTTAATAAGCAAAAACTATTTTCATTTTAACCTTGAAGATGTTCTGGATTTTGGCATGTTTTTTTCTCATTGAACTCTTTCAGCAGTAATGAAAAATGAACTTGCTTTGCATCCAGTAAGACCACCTGCTATTTTTGTTTTATTTGAAATCAGTATAATGTGAGTTTAAGTTCATATATATCTCAGAGCATGTTTGTATATTTTACTGTCTTAAATTTTTACTTAAAATATGAAAGCTGTAATCAGGTTATTTCCACTCAGGAAAACTTCTTACCATTCCAGCTTAGATCTTTTCTGTAGCTAAGAAAAGAACATACTATTTTTTGTTCTAAGAAGGGAAGCCTGACGGACAGGATCTCATTGCTTTGTCGGTGACGATAGTTGGCCTCACATGCAACTTCTTATGCCTTTTGTATTACGGTTGATTGGTTTAATTTTGCTCAGTTTTGATTTATTTCTAAGTTCTTTCCCCTGTGTTGTAGCTTATTTCAACAATTCCAACTAGCCGTTTAAAATTCCTAAAAGAAGCTGGCCATGGAACACAAAAGGAAGAAATCCCAGAGGAGGAGCTCGCAGAGGATGTGGAAGAGATTGACCATGCTGAAAGGGAACTGCGGCGCGGCCAGATCTTATGGTTTAGAGGTCTGAACAGAATCCAAACTCAGGTATGGGCCTGGTAGAGAGGTAGGCGCGGTGATGGGAGTGGGGGAGGCGGGGGGGGGGGGGGGTGGTAGGGCAAAGGCTCTGGGACCTGGGGAGGAGGTTTGAATGCGCTCCTTAACTTCCTTTCTAGCCTTCCCAACCCACAAAACTTACTCTTTTGAGAAATAATACTGGTGCCTGGAATGAGTGAAAGTTTTAACTGATGGTGAAGGAATGTGTCTATATGCCCCTCAGCTCCTTTTTTCCTAGCTTTTTCCCCCCTCCTTCATCTCAAAATGCTCCTCTTGCCTATTTATCTGCTCTGTAAAAAGTGCCTTTTCCTTTACTTTTATATGTTGATAGATGGAATGGTCCTTTCTCTTGTTCTCTCTCTCTCTTGCTGAGCAAGCTGTCACAATCTCTGATTCCTTGCAGATGGATGTAGTGAATGCTTTCCAGAGTGGAAGTTCCATTCAGGGGGCTCTAAGGCGGCAACCCTCCATCGCCAGCCAGCATCATGATGTAACAAATATTTCTACCCCTACACATGTAGTGTTTTCCTCTTCTACTGCTTCTACTACTGTGGGGTGTGAGTGTGTGTTCCTAAGTGCATGAAATTAACATTTCCTACTTCACACACCTAACGTTTCTCATTTTCTCCTTAATGTTTAAATTCATTGTTCAGGCTTTTCATAAAGCTTTCTTTTCGTAAAGTGGATTGAGACTTCAAAGTGTTGTCGTTGTTGTTGTTTTATTTCTTAGAGGGCTAGATAACAGGTGGAACAATTGCAACCAAAGATTAGATATGAAATCTGTGAGCTTGTCTCTATGCTAACTCTGACAGTTAATATGGGGAATAGAATTGTAGCTTAGAATTTGTGAAACTACTATAAATTTTTGAGTATATGCCTTTAAACATGTTCATACTGCATGATTTCCAAAAGCATGTGATTTAAAAACTTAACAGAACCAAGAAATTACATTTTTAAAGCTAAAAATGAATCTAACATTTTGACTTGTTCCGTTTGCAAAAGTTAAGTTAGTACTGTGAAGAAAAGATCTCAGTATATAGCCAGTTGTTTGCCTTCTTAGCCTAGACTTCGTGGCCTTGCTTTGAATTTATAGATTTTATTTACTTATTTATTTTTGAGAATGGGTCCCTGTGTAAGCTTCAGAGTTCTGTGGTGTTTATGGGTTTTTTTTCATTTATATAATCAATTTAATTTAAAATTGCAGCCTACATAAGAAATGTTCTATTAAGTTTTCCAAGAAGTAGGGAAAGTGTACCATTGATTAATTCTTAAACCATTAAATGTCATCATTTCTGTTAATTGACTAGAATAATAACATTTTCTTTCAGGTTCTTGGTAAATGGCCATTCCCCAAAAGCCTTTTAACAACTCTTGTCATCCTTACTATGCAGTATAGTCTTTACTTCAACTGGGTTCTCAGAATGTTGGAGGCACTAAAGATCTAAACCCACCCCATCCTTGAGCCCATCCCTCAAATCAGCTGAAATAGCGATGCTTAATCTTGTATTTAGGCAGAGACCTGTCTTTGCCATTTGGTCCCCTGCCAATTTAAGGATGAGGAAACATGAGAAAATTGGGGAGAGAATGGACTGAAGAAGAAAATAATCCTATGTTAAGGAGGACAGCTCACTCGGTGCCTGTTTGTTCACCGTTTGCTTAAGTAATTTCCATTTGTCATTTTTGACAGTATTGTAAAACAGGCAGAACAGGAATGATCCCATTTTGCAGGTGCGAAAACTGGCTTGAAGTTGAAATGACTTGCCCATGGCTAATAAGCAGAAGCAACATGATGTAGAGCAAAAGAGTGGACAAGTCCTCTAAGGACAAAAACAACTCTGTTAAGTTAGACAGGATGTTAAATTTACATACATGAACAGATAGGAATCTTTCTCTTAAAAATCACCCTGGTTCTGCACCTGCCTAAATGAAATGGTGTATGTAAATTGCCTGGCATTCTGCCTAGGGACGGCTAATGTCAGTTCCCTCTGTCCGTCCCTCCCTGTATCTATGGATTTCACGTCATTCCTAGCTCTTGAGGGCTTATTATCACTCATCCTCTCATCCCCTGCTATTAATTAATGTTTCTTTAGTTTTGATCTGTAAACACTGGTAAAAGGCCTGCCGGATGCCAAAGCTGTGCTAGAAGCTCCAAACTTTGGGGTCTAGTATAGGAAGCAAACAAGTAGTTGCAAATTTCTACATGGTAATGAAGCATGGACTATTATAACACCAAGACTCTGGGAAGTCAGGAAAAGTAACCTGAAGGAAGGAACTCCTGAGCTGATCTTTGATAGAAACTTACCAGTTGAGGAAAGCAGGCCTCAGTGACAGGTACTAAAAGTAGTATCAGGTGTTGAGACTGGAGTGGAAGGTGGGGTACGTAGGTGTCTCTATATCCCATAAGAGGGAGGTAAAACAAGACTTCATCCTGAAAGACTCCCTCAAAATTTTATATTTAAAAAATTTCAAAGTAGAGCCAGGTGGAAAGATGAATGCATGAATACCCTTCACCTGGATTTACCACTTCATAGTAGTTTATGATGCCTGCTTTATCTGTGTGTGTGTGTGTGTGTGTGTGTGTGTGTGTGTGTACACATATATACACATACATTAGTATATACATTTTTTCTGTACCATTTGAAAGTGACAGATATCCTGACATTTGACCTCTTAATACTTAAGCACATACCTCCTAAAAAGAACTATGTAATCGTACTGTGTTATCACATCCAAGAAATTTAACATTGATATCATTCTGTCCTATACAGTCCCTATTTGGATTTCTCCAGTTGCCCTCAAAATGTCCTATATTATAGCATATTTGATCCATCTTCTGTTTATTTATTCATTCATTCATTCATTCATTCATTTGAAGAAACCAGGCCAATTGTCTCATCCTACATTCTGGATCTATTTGTTTCCTTAGGATTATTAGCTTTGTGTTAAATTTTCTAGACAAATTTATCTCGTAGGTGGTATATATTCATTCTTATTATTTTAGCAAAATTTTGAATGATTGAGTTCATTTGGAGGATGTCACATGACCTTAGATATGCTATCTTTACTATATTTCTGTATAATTGTGTTCCAGACTTTACATTAAATATCAGACCTACTGATGGCCCCTCCTGAATCAGAATCTGCAGTTTAACAAGATCCCCAGGTGCTTTGCATGCTCATTGAAGTGTGACAAGCCCTGATATGACATTGATACTTGTAAACTAACAGTGTTTTAAGTTTGTCCATGGATTAACTAACTAATGAATATCCCGTAACAACCCTGTAAGGTGCTATTGTTATTTCCCATTTTATAGTTGAGGAAATTGTTTGTCTAGGATTCCTCAGCTAGCAGGTGGCAGAGCTGGGATTCACACCCAGACCTCTAACCTTTCTTCCCCACGTCACCATGCTGTAGCTAAGTGAGCAAGAAGCAAAGCAGCCTACAGCAGACGGGGCTTGGTAAATGCGGGAAGACAGCTTTGAGGAGAGACAATGTTTTGATCAAAACTGAGCATATGTTGTTGCAAATGGGAGAACTGCCTCCTGCTTAAGGCTGAATGATATTTCCTTGCAGTATATACGCCACATTTTCTTTATCTGTTCATCTGTCAGTGGACACTTAGGTTGTTTCTGTATCTTGGCTGTTTATAATGCTGCAAGGAATAAAGGAGTACAAGTACTGCATCAAGATCCTGATTTTAATCCTCTGGGTAAATTCCCAGAACTGAGGGCCTGAAGTAGTCAGACCCCTAGAAATGGAGCGTGGATTGGTGGTTAGGGTGGGGAGAACTGGGGGAGCATTCGTCCTGGGCATGAAGTTTTAGCTCATGCAAGACCGGTAAGTTCAGGAGATGCCATCCATGTGTAGCAAGCAGGGTGACTTCAGGTGACAGTACAGTACTTTGGTCCCTGAAACTTGCTAAGAGGGTGGAATCCTAACCATTCTTTCCGCACACACACGAATGATGACTGTGTGTGCTGATGAATTCTGTTAGTTAGCTTGACTGTCCTGGTTATCTCATAGTGCATAGGGGTATATCAGTCATCAACGCGTACATCTTCGATGTATACGATCTTTAAAAAGTGGGCATAAATAAATGTTACCTTTTTAAAAAAAATACATTTGAATGTCCATTTGAAGAAATGTATTAAGTTTTCATTATTCTATGAGATGATTTTGGTGACTTTTTTTTTTCCTGGAATGTCATAAATAATTAGTGATTTAACACTGAGTAAATGATGTCTTCATTACTAAACAGGATTCATTAAAATCCATGCAAAAGCAAACGTTATGTTGGGATAGTGAGTAGATGCTCAACTATTTGGATTTTGTCCTTCTTCTTTGTTTTGAAAGTCTGTAATGACACTGGGTTAATAAGACCTAAAGTCAATGTGTGCAGCCATGTCTTTGAGTTAATTACCCATTAATTAACCTCTTTGTATGTATACAGTAGACTTCTAAGAACGGGGGCTAGTTGTTGAGCTATACGGGGGCAAAAATACCAAAAAACCTTGTGTTTTTGCCAAATTGTTGACAGAAGAAGCCCAGAGGGTTTTGGTTTTGCTTTGTTTTAAATCTGTTCTTCCCAGTGAACTGTAGTATATTAGGTGATTTAAGTTTTAATGGTTATAGAGAAAAACACTAATGCTTTATAGACAAATGGCATATACTCAAATATTTATAGCTGTTTAATGGCATTTTATAGATATTTATTTGGGTTTTGTCTTTTTTTAAATCTTTTTAATTACGGGAATAATAGTGGGGTAGATGTGAGTTCATTGTGGCATTCAGCTTATATTTGCTTGGCTTTTTTCATAGTTGGTGACACCCTAATTCCTAGCATGATAAATAGTAACCCTCTGTGCTTGACTTTGTTTAACTTACTTGAATTGTTTTCAAAAATTACATTTTTTTTTATTTTAAAAATCAGCTAAAGCTTGTGTATGATTAAGTTTTTGCTTTGTTTGTTTGTTTTTGTTTTCTTAGGGAAAAAAAAGTCCTATAAAATGGCTATTAAATTTTTAGCCAGTGACAATGAGATTTTCTCAATATTACTTAGAATTCTGTAACTCTCAATTCTTAGAGTATGTGGTTTTGTTGTTCTGTAGTGTCCTACTAAAATATTCATTTTTTTTACAGTGTATTGCAAGTTCCACTGCATTACATGCAAATATGATTCACTCATACCTAGCTGTTTGTGGATTCAAACTCATAAATGAACCATTTTTAAATTAAGCTAATAGTATACTGACATCTTTCTGTGTTTTCTGATATTTACAGATTCGAGTGGTGAATGCATTTCGTAGTTCTTTATATGAAGGGTTAGAAAAACCGGAATCAAGAAGTTCGATTCACAACTTTATGACACATCCTGAGTTTAGGATAGAAGATTCAGAGCCTCATATCCCCCTAATTGATGACACTGATGCTGAAGATGATGCTCCTACAAAACGTAACTCCAGTCCTCCACCCTCTCCCAACAAAAATAACAATGCTGTTGACAGCGGGATTCACCTTACAATAGAAATGAACAAGTCTGCTACCTCTTCATCCCCAGGAAGCCCACTACATAGTTTGGAAACATCACTCTGATTGTAAGCTGAATGTTAACACACTAGCTGCATTGTAAAGAAACAAATTGAAACTGGGTCTTTTCACATATTGTGATGGACAAGATCGTATTCTTGTCTTTGGACTTCAAACAGAAGACACACTTGTACGAATGTAGATTTATTTTTTTAAAAAAAAAAAAGCAAAGCTTTCTGCCAGACTGAGGGTGCTTTTTGGGGGGTGGGAGAAATGAACTGACAGATAAACAGTAACTCAGCATATGCTGACCTGTGGATCATCAGTAGTACCTAAGAATGGTCCTGAACAGTGTATTAGCAGAGATTTAGTTTATCTCAATCCTTGATGGGAGAGGGGGAGGAGTACAGCTGGGCAAGCAAGCAAAGAGCCCTGGATCATTGAATTGATACTTTAATTTCTGCTGTTGGCTGTTAATAATTTGGATTATTTATGTTTATAAATGATACAGATCTGTTTACAAGGTTTGTAGATACTTTTTTTGTTCCTGTTCATAGATGGGAAGCTTCCTTATAACTGATGCAGAGAAAAATTAGTCCTTCAAATACTGCTGTATTTTCAGGAAAACAAAAAGGGGTGTTTCTATTGAAACTGTACTAAATTTTTGCCTACAATTTACCTTGTTAAATATTGTAGATAAATTGCTAATACTAATAGCCAAATAGATAACACTAATGCTTTGTTTAAAAAAAACCAAAAAAAAACAAAACAAAACAAAACAAAAAAAACATGAGCAGTGGTGTTTAATGAAGTTATGGCATCTGTCCTAATTAGTTTCTTAAATACATTTACTACTTAATGGTTTTGAAACAACTGTTTAATTTTTAAAATTTTTGAAAACTTGCTAATAACCTTTGTTCAGAATTTAGTAGACTGTTTAATGTGGGACATAACTACATAATGAAAGATGCTTGAAATGCTTTTGTTATTTCAGGCAAATCAAATTAAATCAAACTATCCAACTATAAGAGAACCTTAGTCCTTTTTGTTTTTGTCTAAACATGTTAGCTCAGTGATGTCTTGGTGAACTGTGAGTGAACTGTATTGATTTTTCTAATAAATCCTTAGAAATCTTCATACAGCATGAGGGCTGTTGGCATTTTGAAAAAGGTTAACAGGTAGAAGCGTACATGTTTTCCTTTTGTTTTTGAAACTTGTTTGTAAACATAAATATGCCCTTTTATTAAATAAATACACGGCAAAGTTTTTTTAAAAAAGAAATTTCAGCTTCTTCACTTAATTCTGCATATATCGTGCATCAGTCTGTTCTCTTTAACCACAATTGGAATAAATTTCAAGATGGTAACAGCCCCATGAAATACTGCTTTAATTCCCCCGGTGGCAAGTCTAATAGAATCATGTTAAGAAAATCATTGCAATTTCACCATTTGACATATTCTTCATAGAATTTGGTTTTTCTAAAATAGTCTCACAGTCTCAAAAAAAAAATAATGATGATCACCATTATCTTTGGTACATTTATTTTAATTTATAAGTGGCCAAATAACAAATTAGGTAAAGTGAGATTATACGAAAAGGTGGAAAAGGTCCTAAAATGTGTATATTTAGATATAAATAATTAACCATATGCTGGAATGCCCATCTCTAAGCCAATTGGGTTATTGAAGTCTTTGTTTCTCTCTTTTGTCGAACTTCTCCCCCTTTTTGCCTCTGTCTTTACCTTTTAGGAACTGGCATTGTGTTAGGGCCCAGATTTCACCGGGTATACGATCCTCAGGCTGATACTAAGTTTACGAGGACTACCACATCTGAGCATGCTGACCTAGCAAAGAAACGTTTAGTCGATGGTGCTTGATATTTTTGGTGGGTGGGGGAAAATCTTTCTCTCCATCAGTCCTTTGCAGTAATCCTCTGCAAGTCTTAGAAACACATTGGCTCTGTCAGCATTTGTAATTGTACATTTATTCATCAGGTATTTATAGCGAAATCATACTGTAAAAAGAGGTAGCATGATATGCTGGAAAGCATACAAGGCTAGGAGTCACGACCTGGTTTCTAGTCTTGGTTTTGCCATTAACGTGCTGCATGACCTTGGGAAAATCATTTACCCTAAATGAGGGTGGTGGACTAGACTATCTTGAAGAACCCTTTCAACTCTAAAAATTGACCCTAGCAACTGGAGAGCCTACAAGGCATAGGGAATAGAGAAAAGGGAAATGTTTTCAGTTTTCTTTTTTATTTTGGTTATGCTTAAATATGAATGTAATTTCCAAAAGATTTAGACGTGCATGTGCTTTGGAGGATTTGTATTGAGCTTTTACAGTATTCATTTTTCAACTCAAGGCAATGGCTTTTTACACCAACTCTAATCCATAAACGGGTCTTACGACATCCATGAAGTAGTAGCAAGACATGCTTAGTGTGTATTTCTCTCTTTGAGACACTGTAATTTCTACCAGAAATTTCCAGAGCATTATGTAAGTAGAAAAAAATGCAAGCAAGCTGTTAAAGATCTTGGATCCCATTATATAGTATGTATAGCTGAAATCAGCATCTGTAATTCAATCACTTTTTCTCTTTTATCCTCTAACCAAAAAATTGTTTAATTTTGCATCCCAAATGTTTTTAATCTTTGTATATTTTTTAAAAATCCTTTTCTCCTCATCATTGCCTTTTTTGTGGTTGTAAATAGACTTACTTGCACTTTGAAGATGAGTTACTCCTTGTCATCTTACAAATATGTGATATGGTAATTTTCATAACAGATGTCAGTTTTGAACCAAGAAATGGTGATTTGTTTATAAGAAAAAAAACTGGCTTCATTTCTGTGAAATTGCTCTTTGAAAATTTCTTTTTACACGTGTAAGCCAACTGAGATACCGTGACGGTGTTGATTTCTTTCAATGATGCTTACCATCTATTTTAGCCACTGAGCCTTTTATTATTTGTCTATTTGTAAAGTTTATTTGTCTTAACTCATTTAATAAATATACTGTTTATCTGTTTCTGAATGGGGACTGAACTTTTTGAATATTGAAATTGATCAGAACATCATATTTTGGAATTACTTTTTTCTACTTGAAATTTTAAAAATCTGGTTGATGAAAATTCTATAATGTACTTGAAATGTTATGGTTGTGTTACAGTGAATCGGTGTTCTAACACGCATGATCTTGCCCCTAGACCAAAAGTGGGTATCTTGTCCTTACTCTCCTACCCATACTCTTTGATCTGTACAGCAATATTAGGTCATTTCTACTACAGTCTTAACGAGCATGTAATGTTTTGGTCTTAGAAAAGATGAGTTTTTCACAAGAACTGTTACAACTTCTTTTTTCATTAAATGATCCAAACTTGTCAATAGCAATTATCTGAACTCTGTGGTGACAAAATTAATCAAATTACCCTGAGTTGGCTTTTGTAATAAATTATTAACATAAATTAGCAAATTTGTGGATATACTGACTGAACTTTTAAGTGATTATGAATACCATATTTTCCCATTAGTAGAAATTATTAGTAAATTATTGAGTCTGTGTAAGTACCACATTTATGGCAGGAGAGATGTTTTCCATTTAATCAAGTTAGATTTTATATATGTATTATTATTATTACTATTATTATTATTATTATTAGGGTTAAATTTTGAATTACGTTCCCTTTGTAAAATCAGCTGAATAAGAGAGTTTCTGTTCGTCTTTGCTCATTGAGATTCTTCCTTCCCTGTGTGTTGGAGAATTGTCCTATCGCAGCTGCCTTCTTCCTTCCAACCTCTGCCCCTGCTCAGACTCTGTTGCCCGAATCCTTTATCAACCTTCATGTTTTCAAATTATGATGTTGTGCTCATTCATAGACCGAAAAGGGGGATAGTTTTATTACCATAATTAGTTATAAACTAAAAATAATCCTTGAAACATTCTTGAAAAAATATCGTTTAAATAAACATTATAATAATAAAGAGTGTTTCATGCAGGAAGGGAAGTTGTCACTGTATTTCTGTACTTCTCTCATCAGTACATGTCAAAAAGGAAATTGTCTTTATCTTCCTAATGTAATTTCCTTTTCAGCAGACTGATAATTTTGTCCCTTAAACTCAATTGGGAGTTTACGTTTATGCTTTTTGTCTTAACTACTTTAACATTTTCACTTTCTGTTAGAAAAACACTTCAGCCTGTAGAAGTCATACTAAATGTAGGCATATGTAATCTGTATTCTCTGAATTCAGAGTATCCTTATTTGAACTACAGGACATTCCAAACTGGAAATTAAAGTAAGAAATGTTGCATATGGGCTTATACAGTATCGGTCTTTGGCACAGCTTTCTTGACACTATATCCTAGGAAGACCGGTTCCAGGACCAGCGCCCCAAGTCCGGGTATGGGTTCGATGCAGGAAGGACCCCGAGAATCTCTTGATTTAAGTCGGATTGATGTGAAGAGCCCCGTGTACTACTGCTGCCATTTTACATGCGGGGAAACAGGCTTGCGGAGTTTAAGTAGCTTGCTCCGGGTCACACGGCGAGCTGGGGATTCGCTCTTAAGGCAGGCCTCTCGAGCCCCGGCTGGGAGCTCCTGGTCTTTTCTGCAGTCCTAGCACCTTGCTAACCTGAGTCAGGCCCCTATACCTAAAACTCTATGCTTAAATTTCAGTCTTTGTACTTTTCTCATATCAAATGCTTCAGAGATCATCTGAAGAATCTCCCGGAGGAGCTTAGGCAGATGCAGGGTCCCCAACTAAGTTAGGTAACCCACACTTTCCTTAGTCAGACTTCCTGTAACTGAGGTGGCCAAGTTCAACGCAGCAGAAGGGGGTTTTTCCTAGCGTACTCTGACTAGAGAATTTTGTGGTTCATTACTTCCAAGATAGGTATGTTTATTCTAAGTTCCATCGATAACCTACGAATTTAACTGGTCACTGCTTTTATTGCCTAAATAATTTGGAATGAAAATAAATTTATCACATTGAGGCTATGGCCTGCGTGTTGCTTGAAATTTGTGAAAGAATAAGACCTACCTAGTTTTGCACTTTTTGAAAAATTGGTCCTTTTGAAATGTGCAAGTGTTTCAAGTAAAAACTGCAGCCGATATTTCAGTACTGTTTTAGTTCCACTTCACATCGATGTTTAAGGTTTGTGAAGAGTCCGCTGGCCTCCCCTATATGGTCTAAGAATGAGATGCCCGCTGATTTATATAATCTCTAAGTAACATTTATCTTAAGGTAAGAGATACTAAGGCAGTCTTTCTGTAAGGCCACTTTTGAGATCATATTTAGTCTAAGTCATACCTTCACGAATCGCTTGAGAATGAGCGTAAAAAAAGTAAGAATGAGACCTTAGGGAGACCCGTGGTATCTGAGGTTAACAATTCAAATAAGGATGCTTCTAATTTATCTAGTATTAGAAATCTTCTGACCATAGTCTGCTCTTTTCATTTAGCTTCAAACCCTCTGAGGAGGGGGAGTGTGTCTATTAATCTTTCGCTTTCTCGCTGCTGTAGACAGGCTGGTGTAGTTCTCGACATCTCAAGTGTGATGGGGAGGAGGCCGGCGGCACGGGAACAAGTGCAGCCACACCACGTTTCTGGAGTCGGGGGCTCCTTCGAACGCTGCCCCACTGCCGGTCCTTTGACCTGCCCCCAAAATTACCTAACTGCCAGCTGCTTTCCTGCTTTTTATCTCCCATCTCCTGTTCTCCATTTCTTCAGTCAACAAATACTGGGAACCCGGCCTGGGGAATTCCTACTGTCCTGGACGCGGGAGAACGAAGCGAGGTCCTTCGTCTCAGGGAGTTCATGTTCTCGTAGGATAAAGACCAAAGCCACCTGGTGTAGGGGACGATGCTGTGTCAGTGTGGTCAGGGAGGTTCTGTTAGAGAAGGTGACGTGGCAGCAGAGACCTGAAAGCAGTGCAGGAGCCAGCTGCTTGCTTGTCTGGAAGAGCCTTCCAGAGAGAGGTTCCAGTAAATCCTGCTTATTAGCAAGTTTGAGGGACACGAGGAGGCCATGAGCTGCAGGACCGTGAACCCGCGGGAGAGTGGAAGGAGACCAGCTTAGAGACCTCCTGGGAGACCTTGCCCAATTCTGGCTTTTATGCTGAGTGAAACGGGAAGCCACTGGAGGACCTGAGCAGGGCAACAACATAATCTGACCTCTGAAGGGATCATTGGCTGCTCCGGGGGGAGAGAGATTGGAAGTTAGGAAACCAGTTAGGAAGATAACCTTTTCAGACTCCTTTTGTTCCAATTCAGTTTTTTCTGCTTTTTTTTTTTTTTTTCGGTAGCCCTTTTCTAAGGAGCCTATGGACCCCTTCATCCATTTAGCTTTATGCTTGTATGTCCTGCTCTGAGATGACACAAGACTAGCGTCATTTCCACAGTCAACCTGAGGAACCCGCCTACTCTGATTTGCTTTAGGCTCTATGCAGTTTCCCGCGTGGATCAGTCACCTCTGCTTTTTGCTCTGTCACTCAGCAACATGGTCACAGATAAAAGATGCCCATTTCTCAGCTGTTCGGTCTCCAGGATTATCGCTGGCTCTTTTAAAAGCTCTTTACACCTCCCAACTTCTTCATATTAATAGGCAGGATTGCTAGTCTCTCGATTTCCTCCATCCCCCTCCAGTCTTTGGCCTCCTACCCTTCACTGATTCCATCCTCCCCAAAGCACTCGAGCTGGCTCCCTCACGCCTGCTCTGTCGCTGATGGCTTTGCCTCCTTGACGTTTCACTACCTGGGGACCTAAATCTGAATCACCTTTGACCTCCTACCTGTCCTCTGTTTCAGAGTGTGCTCACAACCTACTGGTGACCAAACTTCACATGATTTCCTGACTTTCCTCGCTGCTGTCCAAACCAACCTTTAGTTGGTCTCTCCTGCTCTTCAGGGTCATTCTTAATTGCATTTGCTCTAGACCTTTGCATCTTTCTCAGAACCTGGGGATGGTTTGTCTGACTAGAACACTCCTTTCCCATCCTGCCTCTCACGGTCAATCAGTCCTGTGTTTTTCTCACGTATTTTATAGCAGCTACTGGCCTCTCCTGGTGCTGTTGTTACTAGTTTTGGGTCCCAAAGTGAGTTTACTTACGTCTATCTATTTTTAACTATTGTCATAGCCCCTATTTGACTAATAATTATATCATCTAGTTTATTCTCAATCCTCCTCTGCTTAATGTTGCCCAAGACCATGATTCGCTTTCCTTCCCCTTTATGGAAGCCACTATTTCACAACAAAACTGAAAGACAAGACATAAGCAGGACAGTCTACCAACCACCTTTTTGCCTTATTTTGCACTTTATACTACATATTAGTAGTACATATGTAGTAGTACTACATATTAATAGACATATTAATATATAGCTTCATGTACATTTAATTTAGTCCTTCAGCCAATTAGGGATCCCTAATTAAGTCTTCACCTGGGGTGCTTGACAGGCTGTCAGTAGAGTGACTCTTGATCTCACGGATATGAGTTCAAGCCCCATGTTGGGTGTAGAGTCTACTTTAAAACAATTTTTTTTTAAATGTTCTTCACTCTACATACAAATAACCATCAGATCCAGAAGTAGATGATGTCTTGTTGAATTGCGGCCTACCACCTTTCCTATTCTGCTATAAATAATTCTTACTTGGTTCCAGGTGCTCTTTTTGATGGTCTTTATTTTCACTCTTACTATCCTAGTCTATTCCCTCTTTTCCTCAGACACATTGCATACACTTAGGTTTCTCCGTGGTTCTCTCTGCATCCCTCCCACCTCTCCCATCGCCAGTCTATCCAACACGTAACCCAAACCTTCCTAAATCACCACTTGCCTACATCATCCCTTCCTTCAAGAAAAGTTGATGAACTTTGGAATGGCTCTTTATTGCTCCTGAACGACTCCTCAGTCTTAGATAGTTGTCACCTGCCCCCCCTCCTCTGCTCCTACACGTGTTCTCTGTTCTTCCCCGTCCTGTAAATCCCCCCTTGAAGCTCCTCTTATCCCTAGCGCCTCTTGCACTTTCTACCCCTGCACAGCACCTGCACCGCGCAGCCTCCCTCAACACAACCCACAGCAGAAGGGGGAAATGATAAAAGTGCTATTTTCAGGGGAAGATCACCCCCAGGACCCCAGAGCTGAGGCTCAAACAGTGGGTCTCTCTTCAGGTAGAGGCAGCCTTAGGTCCAAAAGCATTTGCCTGTGAGTCAGCAGACCTGGGCTCGGGTCCCAACTGTGCCTCGTACCAGTTCTTGTTACTTTGGAATTTCGTTTTCCTCAACAGAGTTGTATTACAATTCCTGCCTAGCTTTGGATGTTCAGGCGAACTTGGAAACGGAAAAGCACTTTAACCATTACAAAGGGCGATGCTAGATGGTACTTTTCACTCAATAGCAACAGAAGCAGTCCCGTGAAGACCTGTTCCTGCCTTCCCCAATAAGTTGGTTTAAATAGACAGTTTCCAGGTCGAAAGGACCCTTAAGCCCCAGCTGGTTTGTAAACACCCAAGGCTTTATGAAGATTACCCTGGAGATTCGTCTCATAGAAGCGTTTGCTTCTGTTTCCTCTTTTCCCTGCGTTTTTAGTCTACAGAAACATTTTCCCCTTTAAAAAGAAGCAGCTTGCTTGCCTCTTGCACATCCAGGAGGTGGAGACCAGGGGAGTGTGCTAGTGACCCAGTCACTCAGGGTTTTTAAACTAATTCAGCTGAACACCACCAGGTGCTCTGAGGGTGTAGGACTATCACCTAGTTTTAACCGCTTTCTTTTGTTCCTGGTCGTAACAGTGTCCCTGTACTGGACCATGGGATAAATGCTTATTCCCCAAACTGCTGCACAGGGGCATCACCAGAGGCGATTTAAAAAACACCGGTACCTGACTCTACCCTCCAGGCAGTATGGACAAGAATGTGGCCTGGCTATAGGGAATTTTTTTTTTAATCTTCCCAGATGATTCTAATATGCAGCCAAAGTTGGGGAACTACTGGTTAAGCAGAGGGAAGCATTGAGAATTACAATGCTAAAATGCAAGCAGTTAATGAAAAACATAATAATAGTGTAAATCGGCCCGTTAAGATGATGTTCAGTACCAGCGTCTATTTACTTGGTCTTAAAACATCAGGTTGTTTCTAATACTTTAAACTCAACATTAAGAAGAGGGTATATAGGCTATATTCATTCAATTTAGTTTTTTAAATTTACTTTAAAAACCTGAAATAGTTTTTTTTTGAAATGTGCTTACTAATAAGCTAAAACTTCTTTATCTCATTATTTGAAAAACAAATTAGAACATTCTAAAATAAGCTAGTTGGTTTTGTGAAAGCAAAATAAAAGGATTTCAGATATTAGGTCACACTGCTTACCTATTTTTGAGATTTCTAGTCTATACTGGTAGATACAGTCTCAAAATCAAGCAATATGTCATTTTAAAATGTATTTCTGGTGCATTATGCTTTTTTCTTACATAGTTGAAAATAAACAGCATGTATCAGGCAAATGTCATTTATGATGAATATTAAATTATAATACAACATTTAGTATTATTTTTGAAGATTTTACATAAAATCACCTTATATCTCAAAAATACTAATTTTTCTGCTTCTAAGAACAATTTCTAAGTTAAATTAGTCAAAAAAAGGTGGCCTCCATCCATCCATCCATTTAGTTAATCCCTAAAAGATCCCGTAACATTACCCAACTGGTGGTCTGTTCCTATGCTTGAATATTCCCAGCATTAGTTACAGTGCATACACCAATATTTATTGAGCCCCTCTTCTGGGTCACTCACTTTATTACCTCAGTAAATCATTACAACCCTATCCCCTGCTTTTATTAAAAAAGGGGTTAAGGAAAAAAAAAAAAAAAAAAAGGGGTTAAGGAACTTGCCAATGGCCACACAGCTACTTAGCATCACGTGGGTTTTGAATCCAGACTTGCTCAGCAACCAGGCACAGACCAGTGCATCAGACTGGTAAGCCTCTTGAGCATGGTCCAGTCACTTGAAGTGTCCAGGAACTGAGATCCTATCAAACCAGTTCTTTATGGAGCTTTCCAGATGCCTAAAGGGAGCTTGCATGTCCCCAAGCCTCCAAGCTCCCTGGCCAGGCTTTTCCACCCCCAGCCATCTCCAGCGTGCAGCACTGTTCTTCACAGTAGGGTGACCGTCTGTGCACCCCAGGCTCCCAGGGCCGGTCTGCCGGTGAGCCTGCCACCCCGCTGTCAGTAGTAAGAGCTCCCCCTTTCACTCAGAAGTGGTCCAGCTTGAATGATAAGAACATTATCTAGTTTCAAGTTGCATCATCACTCTTGGTGCTTTCCCTCTAATGGGCTTACATGTCTGTGTCTGCAGCGTGGCAGCTGTTGTTTAGAAATTGTCTTCTTTGGGATTCTACTGCTGTGACAAGTGGGATACTGAGAAAGGATGCAGAGCGCACCCTTCGTCGTCTCTAAATAGATCACGGAGGGACTCCGAAGTATATCCTGCCAACAGGATGGCTCTCAAAGTTCAGTTTGTAGATCCCCGAGTCTCTAGTCTCTAGCTGAGCAGGCCACAGTTAGACACTGTGCAGTTCTTGAGACTAAACTATCCGGGGAGCCTACCTTCTTGCCACCCAGGAGGCCGAGGGTATCACTTGGGACCTAGCTGCTGATTCATGGGTAGTTGCTTAAATATTGTAAAAATTCACATAGCTGATCTGAGTGCCTGCTTAAAATTCAAAGAAGCTCTGTGTATTTTTAAAAATACATGTATATATGGGGGATCCCTGGGTGGCTCAGCGGTTTAGCGCCTGCATTCAGCCCAGGGCGTGATCCTGGAGTCCCGGGATCGAGTCTTGCATGGGGCTCCCCGCATGAAGCCTGCTTCTCCCTGTGTCTCTGCCTCTCTCTCTGTCTCTCATGAATAAATAAATCAAATCTTAAAAAAAAAAAAAACATGTATACCAGACACATGATGAATCAGAGTCCCCTTTGAGGACAGCATCTAATAAAGTGATGGACATTGTAGGCCATCAATTGATCCTAAACAAATAATTAAATCCTGTTGTTGTTTTTTTTAATTCCCTACATGATTTTAATAGCAATTCAAGCGTTTAACAATAGAAGCTTCTTTGTGTATAAAATAGCATATCTTCCAATAGTCAATCATTAAAAATGTTTTTAAAAACATCATATACACTTCATGTAGCTGCCTTTTTTTTTTTTTCATCCAGCGTGTTCTTGTAAACGTTTCCCTGTCACTATTTTAGACTCAGTTCTGTAGGAAAACTAAGTTGTGTGAGTAGGACATGCTATCTGGTCTCTCCGAGCATTACTTCACTCTGTAAAACTGTGACAATAATAGCTGTCCCTCAGGGTTCTAGTGACAATCAAGTGAGATGAAAAGTCAAAGTCCTGGACACAGAGCACCGCGTGTACAGAGAATTTGGTAAATACTCTGGGTTATGATAGTAAGAACTTTGATTAAGTGGTGTTATTAGCAAATTCTGTAGCATGGGCTGATTGATCCCAGGGCACTGAGGAAGGCGAAGTAGGTCGGTGGCCTGGCAGCCCTGGTCCACCCATCCAGGTCACCCAGGTGCTTGGACCAGCAGTGACGGCCCCCTGGGGGGGAGGGGGCGTGTAATGTTTTTAATCGATTACCTGCCTGACCATTAAATTTCACTAAAAGCACCCAAACTGTTGGCATCAGGCAACAGTAGACCCTGCGTCCCATATAACAGTTTGCTGCTTTACCCGCCCACTCTAGTTTGCCAGTCCCGCCCATCCCTATGGTGATGGAGTTGCATATCCCCCAGAAACGCAGGACTTCCGCTTCCAAGGGGATTGAGCAGCTCTTGAAGGATATGTTAGCTGGTAACCCACAGGACCGGCCTGATGCCCTTGAACTTGAAACCAGAATGGACCAGGTCACATGTGCTGCTTAAAATTCAGGGCAAAGCATCTTGAGTGTTTTTCAACTAGGGGAGTGTACTCTTTTTGTTCTGCGTGCCCACTTCCTGGACTGGATTCTTCATCTCAGGGCCCCACGGTGAGCCCTGTGGAGCTTGGGAGGGTGGTGCAGGGTTGAAGACCACAAAGTGCTTGTTATGAGAGACCCAGACAAGTCTTGAGATCTGTGGGGTGGAGTAAGAGCTGGAAAGTCTAGAGAAGTTTTCTGAGTGGACATGGAGCATTTGAGCAGAGTTTCAAGTGTTGTAGAAATACTTCTTCTCATCAATTATTCAATGTTTTCTGGAGAAAATGTGAAAAAAGAAAAAAACCACCACTGCCATTTACCGGCATTGGTGACCCCTTTACCACTGTTTCTCTTATGGCAAAACTAAGAAGAAAGTGGAATATTTTTATTGCTTATTGAGTATGAAAGAATGAAAGCTTGATGATACCAGGCTCCAGGCTCAAGAAAGACTCTTCTCACTCTGGTCTTTTTCACTCCCCTCCCCCCCCGCCTTGCCCCAGAGGCATTTGTGTGGAACCGGTGGCCCCTCTAAAATCCTACGGCCCTGGGATCCCTGGGTGGCGCAGCGGTTTGGCGCCTGCCTTTGGCCCAGGGCGCGATCCTGGAGACCCGGGATCGAATCCCACGTCGGGCTCCCGGTGCATGGAGCCTGCTTCTCCCTCTGCCTGTGTCTCTGCCTCTCTCTCTCTCTCTGTGACTATCATAAATAAATAAAAAAAAAATTTAAAAAAAAATATAAAAATAAAATAAAATAAAATAAAATCCTAGGGCCCTGAGGCACCAGCATGTTGGGCCAGACGGTCGGGTCGGATCTTTCCTTCGGGTCTAGATGAGTGAGCGAAGACCTCGGGAGACTGAGACTGGCCCAGGGCTCTGGCCACAAACAAAGTTGAGGCTGAATCTAACTGTAACGCGTTCTCTCTCTGCAGTACTGGGCTTGCAGGAGTTTCATCATGTCTTTTTCATAATGTAAATACAGGAGATTAGCGTGAACTAGTCACCTTTAGAGCAAACAAACCATCCATCTCTCTTCCCACGTGCTCACGGCTTTCGAAATGCGGGTTTTTAGCCTCTCCCGAGAAATTCGAGAAACTTCGAAGCTTCAGTGGCGGATCCAAGGAGACCGCTTGAAAGGTACCGTGTGTCGGGCCCCGGTTTCCCTGTTTCAGGGGCCGGAGCACGTGCCTTGGACTCGGGGCGCCTCGAGGCCGCGAAGACGGGCAGCCTGTGGTCCCCTGTGGGGCAAGGCCCCGGGATAAGAGACCCGCACGTGGACGTGTGACTTACTTACCTGTTAATTTCGAGCTTCTCCAAAACGTGACTTCACACAAATAGCAAACGGCGGGATGGAATGAATCCCTTTGTCTTCCCGCGCTGTTCTGCTCCTCCCCGGTGTCTGGGAAGGGAGCCCGCGCAGGGCAGGGCGGCGGGGGGCGGAGGCCACGGGAACGCCCGGGGGGGGGGGGGGGAGGGGCTCTGCTGACCCGGGGGCGGGGGGGGGGGGGGGGCGCCTCCGCGTTTGGGGGCGAACGAGCAGGGACAGGAGGAGGACCGCGTTTAGGCTCTTCCCTCGGGAACAGGACCTTGGACCGCCGGACTGGAATCAGCCGCGTCGGGGAGGTTCGGGATTAGATTTGCCGTGAGACCTTCCCCGAAGAAGTAGCCTGGCTTCGCCTTTCATTTTACTTGTCCTCATTCGTCCGTGAGAGACGCGGAGGGGCGCCGAGGCCCAGGCAGAGCCCGACGCGGCCCCGAGCCCCCGACCTGGGTCGCGCCCGCGCCGAGGCCGCCCAGGGGCCCCTCCGTCGTCTTGACTTGCGGGGGAGCGCGACGCGCCGTCACTGCAGGGAGGGGAGGCGGCCGGGACGCGGAGGCTGCCCTAATCCCGCCAGCCAGACTTGACGCAGGAGCCGTCCCCACGGAAGCAGGCCCGGGGCGTGGCCCCGCGGTGCCAGGCGCCCGGCGAGCTGCGGGGGGGGGGGGACCCGGGAAAGGGGCCGGCGCGTGGCCAAAGGGCGCCCCGGGGGCGCGGAGTCGGCAGGGGGGCCCAGGCCTTCCCTCCTGTGCGCGCTGCGGCCGAGGCACCGAGGGGGGACGGAGCGGGAGTGGGGGGGGTCCTCGGTCGGACTGGGGGGCCCTGGGGGGGCGGCTCGGGGTCCCGAGGGGGCGGTGCGGAAGCCCCGTGCGCCAGCACGCGTCCACCTCGGGTCACCCCGGGGCTGCGCCACGGCCGCACGGGCCGCCTCCTCGCGCCGGGGCTCTGCTGGGCGGCTGCAGGGGAACACGCGCGCACGCGCACACACGCATGCGCACACGCGTGCACGCACGCACATGCACACACAGGCACGCGCACAGGCACACGCGCGCGCGCACAAACGCGTGCAAATGCACACGCGAGCACGCACATGCACGCGCACACACAGACGCGTGCACGCATACACACCCTCCCACGCTCGCACACACGCAAACACGCAACACACGCACCCGTGCACACACAGGCAAGCGCACTCGGACAGCCGTGCACACACACCCGCGCGTGCGCACACCTAGACGCACACGCACACACATGCACGCAGGCACACACCCGCTTTCTGGAGGACACAGGCCTCAGGGTGCTAATGCGCGGAGGGCGGTGGCCTCAGGCGGGCCTGCGGGCGGGAGGGCCGGGAAGTCGGGGTTAAGGAGCGCGGAGCAGCGGAGCAGCGGAGCGGGGGGGGGGGGGGGGGGGACACGAGCCCCAGAGAGAGCCAGGCTCCCCCCCCCCGCCACGAGGTCCAGGCCGCCCCGAAGGCCAGGCTACCCCCGCCCGGGGCCAGGCTCCCCAGGAAGCCTCAGGCCACCCCGAGGGCCAGCCCCGCACGCGGGCCAGCCTGCTGGGGCCAGCGAGCCGGCGACCGCCGTGTCCCCGCGGGGTGCAAGCTCACCCCCCAGCGCCGAGCTCCCGTCGCCGCCCTTCGAGGGGCTCGGAATGAGCGAGGGCCTCCCGAGACGGCCCCCCTTCGGGTGCGGGACTGCGCGCCCGGTACACGGGGAAGGCGTTCACACGACGCGAACCGGAGGGTGCGTTATGCCCCAAACGGACAGTGAAACTCTGGCTTCGAAATGCGGCTTCCGGTGGGTCCTGTTCTCTTACAGCCTCTCCTCTGGGGCGCGGGGGCGCAGCGCTTGAGCGCAGCCTTCAGCGGGGGCGTGACCCCGGGTCCCGGGACCGAGTCCCCCACGGGGCCCCCCGCAGGGAGCCTGCTCCTCCCTCTGCCTGTGTCTCTGCCTCTCGTGAATAAATAAATAAAATCTTGAAAAAAAAATAAAAATAAATAAACCTCTCCCCTAAGAATCTTGATTATACCATGAATTTGCTAAACCCACCTCCCTTTTGCTCCCACCTAAAGCAAAATAAACCTTGGGTCGGAATAATAAATACTGTACAATTTTATGGAAAAAAAATTAATTGGGGAGAGGATCCCTGGGTGGCTCAGCGGTTTAGCACCTGCCTTGGGCCCAGGGCGTGATCCCAGAGATCCGGAATCGAGTCCGGCATCGGGCTCCCTGCAGGGAGCCTGCTCCTCCCTCTGCTCCTCCTCTGTCTCTGCCTCTCTCTCTGTGTCTCTCATGAATAAATGAATAAAATCTTTAAAAAGGGGGGGGAGTGGAGGTTACAAAATCTAGAATGTCCCTTCTACTCTTTAGTGAATAATCTACCTAGTAAATATTGCCTCCTGGTCTGACTTGGTGACAGGAAACACAAGAAAGCTTAGAGATAAACATCTGTAAAGTCATTTCTCCACTGCCACCTCGACAACTTCATGCCGAGATCTAACATCAATCCAAAAAATAAATTTTCTGTCTTATGCCAACATAACTGGATCCATGAAGTTCGAATTATCAGGAGACTAAACCTGTTGCATGATTTCTTTTACCCAAGCGTTTGGACTATACAGTGCGCTGTACGGCATGCTCAGTTTTACAGAACGTGGAGGCAGCATCTAATTTACTATTTTCTATTCAGGCTATTTACTTTGTAGTCCAACATTCTTCAAAAACGTTTTAGGGGCAGCCTCGGTGGCGCTGCGGTTTAGCGCCACCTGCCCCCCCCATGGTGTGATCCTGGAGACCTGAGATCGAGTCCCACAGTGGGCTCCCTGCATGGAGCCTGCTTCTCCCTCTGCCTGTCTCTCTCTCTCTCTCTCTCTCTCTGTGTGTCTCTATGAATAAATAAAAAATCTTTAAAAATAAATCTTTTAAAAAAACATTTTAGTTTCCGCCCCACCCCAACCCCCACATTTTCCATCTATGGCTGTCAGTTCCTATTTAGAAAGGTTAATTGACACTTGGAGTCTCCAAGCCTCTTATACAGAAGCAGCTTTTTCTGGCCTTGATAGTTTTCTTTGAATTTACTGCCAGGTCTGATTCCACATGTAAATATTTGCCTGCATTGGGTAAAAAAAAAAAAAAAAAATTTGCACAAAAGTGGGGGAAGGGAGGTTACCATAGCGTAATTCATGACATGAGAAAACTGACTTTCATTTCTACCCACTTCTTTTTGCTAGTTTCTCGGTCGTCATCAAATCTGCCGAGGTTTTCCTTACTGCTTTTCATTAAACTTCTAGCCTCCTTTGGAACTGCTGAATCAACCAGGAAATACGCGGTGCATGAACAGGAGCCCACACTGTTTTAATTAACTTCCCTTAATGGCACAAAGGAGGGTGGGTCAAGTGGAGCTCTTGGCCACCACCCCTAACTCCTGAAAAGTGAGCATCTTCTTAGGAGAGCCGGCTCTGAGCTGGGGGCTGCTGACACGGTCTTTTCTCACTTCTGCGAGAAGCGAAGCCTGCCTGGGAACGTAGTGGAAATAACCCACCGCAGAAGAAGGCCGCAGAGAAGCCCAGAACCTTGCTGTGAATGTTGGCTTCTTGCTACAGCCTCCTGCTGGGAAGGAAGAAACCTTGTCTCTTTCCACCACCTCACTTCCTCTTTCCACCCAGAGGTCACCCACCCCGTGGAGAGGGGAGGAAGGGAGCTGGCCAGCCGGGCCCTGTGCTCCCTGGTCGGTTTCCACACTGCCCAACAGGCATATCATGTGAGCCACTTTGGTATATTCAGATTTTCTAGTAGCTACATCAAAAAGAAGTAAGAAGAAACAGATGAAACTCATTTTAATAATCTTTTATCCCAACATATCCAAAATATCATCATTTCAACGTGAAATCAATAGCAAATTTATTAACAAGATATTTGACCATAGTTTAAACTAAGTCTTTGGGGCACCTGGCTGGCTCACGGTTGAGCATCTGCCTTTGGCTCAGGTGTGGTCCCAGGATCCTGGGTTCAAGTCCTGCATGCGTCTCCCTCTGCCTGTGTCTCTGCCTCTCTGTCTCTCTCTCTGTGTCTCTCACAAATAAATAAATAAAATCTTTTTTAAAAAAATTCACCCTCCTATAAACTAAGTCTTCAAAATGTGTTGTTTATTTTACACCTGGAGCCTATCTCAATTCAGACATTAACTTTCTATTGGAAATAGATGTTCAGTTAACTACATTTCGTAAAATTAACAGCTGAAGAGAGACTTACAAGCTGTTTCGAGTATACTAGAGATTGTTTGCCAATAACTAGCCAAGCATCAATGTTCAAAAGTTAATTGAAATTAAATAAAAATTTTCCTTCCACTCCCCAGGTGTGCTAGGCCTCGCATCAAGGCCTCGACAGCTACATGTTGCTGGTGACTAGCATCTTGAGAGCGCCCCAGTTATAACCTTGATGACAGCATCAGCGTCACCTGAGATTTTATTAGCCATGCAGAATCTCAGGCCTCACCCCAGACCTACCAAATCAGAATCTGCAATTTTAACAAGATCCCTAGGTAATTTGCACACACAATATAGTCTGGAAAGCACTGATCTATTTATCGCAACCAAGAAGCTTGGCATTGTTGCCTCCGTGTCACGGGTGGATATACTGAAGCTCTGAGAAGTTATGTAGCGTGCCTCAAATCACAAAACGAATAAACGCAGGAGCTGAAATTCAAACTCAAACCCTGTCCATTTTTAGGCCTGCGCTCTTTCTACTATTTATCACCCAAAACATAGATTATGTACTTGTAGTGGTGTGCAAGTTAATTTTATTTTTATTTATTTATATTTTTTGAGTGGCCTGGCAGCTGCATCTGCTAGTTTTGTTTTGTTTTTTAAATTATTTTTATTGGAGTTCAGTTTGCCAACATATAGCATAACACCCAGTGCTCATCCCATCAAGTGCCCCCCTCAGTGCCCATCACGCAGGCACCCCCACCCCCCGCCCACCTCCCCTTCCACCACCCCTGGTTCGGTTCCCAGAGTTAGGAGTCTCTCATGTTCTGTCTCCCTTTCTGGTATTTCCCACTCATTTTTTCTCCTTTCCCCTTTATTCCCTTTCACTATTTTTTATATTCCGCAAATGAATGAGACCATATAATGTTTGTCCTTCTCCGATTGACTTATTTCACTCAGCATAATACACTCCAATTCCATCCACATCGAAGCAAATGGTGCGTATTGGTTGTTTCTAATGGCTGAATGGAAGTTAATTTTAAATGGTGCCCAGAAAAACACTCAAATACCAAGTTTAAAGATTTGTCTATTTACTACTCTCTTTTAATTTTTCTTTTTTAAAGGTTTTATTTATTTAGTCATGAGAGACACAGAGAGAGGCAAAGACACAGGCAGAGGGACAAGCAGGCTCCATGCGGGGAGCCCGACATGGGACTCGATCCCAGGTCTCCAGGATCATGCCCTGGACTGAAGGCGGCGCTAAACCGCTGAGCCACCCGGGCTGCCCTTAATTTTTCTAATAATGTCAAGTATGAAATCTCGATTGGTGCCCTTGTGGCCCTTGTGTGTTCAACACCCAACACCTGATGGAAGGGAGGGAGCCACAGCCTCAGAACCTCCAGCAAAACCCTCCAGCTAGATCTTCATAGCTTGGTTTCATTTCATTGTATTTATTCTTACCTTCATCTTCTCTTTATGGCAAATGATGCTGACTTTCCCTTTACAGGAGTAATCTGTAAAGTTGATGTACTGAAGTAAAAGACCAAAAAAATAAAAAACAAACCAAAACAAAACAAAAAAATGAAGTAAAAGACCGTGGTTATAAATGCAGATGGCACACAGATATGGCCACATGGGGAGGGGGGCAGGAATGACGGAGGCATGGGGACCACTCTGGATGAAGCCGCCAACCCAAGACGCAGTGGCACCAGCAGTTCCAGCCCTAAAGAAGACTGGGAATCACCAAGAACGTCATGTGCTCTTGATTGTTAGGCCTTTTTAGTTACACGTGTAGTAGATGTTAATTGTATTTGTTTGTTCAGTTGGTTGCCTGGCATGTCCTACTTCCCAGCACAGAAAACAAAATATCTTCTTTTGAGCTCCTCAACTTGGCAGCAAGGCTGTGGGCAGTGGGGCAGCTGTTGGCTGCTTCTGCTTCTGGATGAATACAGAGCAAGGGCCCTGAAGGAGCCAGGGCAGCCCAGGGCTCGCATTGGTAGCAGGGCAGTGGCCGCGCCAATGTCCTGTGGTGGCCACGACCTCCCTGGCAGTATTAGGACTGCCCTGACCGGGCTTTGACCCGGCTCAGAAGCTGAGGCTCCCCAGGGAACTCTCTAAGTGCAATTGCTCTCCGGCTCTCCGGTGGCGACCCACGGGTCACACGGCATCCTTCCAAAACTCCTTCCCTGATGGCAACCAGACTTAGTTTCTGTCTTCTGCAAATAAAAAACCCTGACCGTGACAATGGGATTGTTCGATCATCCATAGAACCCACCGAACCACAGAGTCTCATGAGAGTAGAGTCTGTGTCCGCTTGTTCACATGGCACAATCCTTGGGGCCTGTCCCGTTGTGTCAAGCAATGTCGCTGCTCAAGTTATTTGATGAATGAACGAGTGCCAATAAACACTCTCAAAACGTCACGCTGCACTTCCTCAAGACTTACTTAAATTTACTCTAAGTTAAACTTTTTTTTTTAAGTTAAGTTTAAGTTAAACTTATTCTAATTTTAATTCTGATGTAAGAGAATCTGTCTAAAAAAAAATAATAAATAAATAAAAGAGAATCTGTCTACAAAGAATGGAAACTTGGAGATAAATGAATAATGGTATCTAAATTAAAGAGCCCTTTACTTCACCGCCTAATTCATCCAAGATTCCTTCCCTTATTTCTCCAGTGTTAAGTTGTGCTTCCTCACTAACTTCAACAGAAGAGAGCGTAAAGGGAGAGAAAGGTTTTGCATAGTGAATATGTGATGCTTTCGAAATTAAAGGAAAGAAATTACCGAGAAATATTCAGAGCCACTGGCAAGAGACACGGCTCAACTCTGCGGATCACACACGCATATCTGAACTAGAAACGTCAATCACAGACTTTGCAGAAATTAGTATGCGGTTTGCTCAATCGCAGAGCCACGCTAAGCCGTTTACCAACATCATTATGCTTCGCAACACCCGGAGTTGTGTACTTCGGTGGCCCTTTGCCAGGCGAGGAAACTGAGACACGGCAGAGAAACAGAGCAATTTGCCTCATTTGCCCAAAGTCAAAGAGGTAATTAAGAATCACACAGCTAGGGATCCCTGGGTGGCGCAGCGGTTTGGCGCCTGCCTTTAGCCCAGGGCGCGATCCTGGAGACCCGGGATCGGATCCCACGTCGGGCTCCCGGTGCATGGAGCCTGCTTCTCCCTCTACCTATGTCTCTGCCTCTCTCTCTCTCTCTCTCTCTCTCTCTCTCTCTCTCTCTGTATGACTCTCATAAAAAAAAAAAAAAAATTAAAAAAAAAAAAGAATCACACAGCTATGGGCAGCCCAGGTGGCTCAGAAGTTTAGCGCCGCCTTCAGCCCAGGGCCTGATCTTGGAGACCGGGGATCGAATCCCACGTCGGGCTCCCTGCATGGAGCCTGCTTCTCCCTCTGCCTGTGTCTCTGCCTCTCTCTCTGTGTCCCATGAATAAATAAATAAAATTAAAAAAAAAAAATCACACAGCTAAACAAATAAATAAATAAATCATTCAAAAAAAAATCACACAGCTAAAGGGCCAGGCTTTATTTATTTTTTTATTTTTATTTATTTATGATAGTCAGAGAGAGAGAGGCAGAGACACAGGCGGAGGGAGAAGCAGGCTCCATGCACCGGGAGCCCGACGTGGGACTCGATCCCGGGTCTCCAGGATTGCGCCCTGGGCCAAAGGCAGGCGCCAAACCACTGCGCCACCCAGGGATCCCAAGGGCCAGGCTTTAACTGCCAGCCTGACTCCAAAACTTAGGATCTTCAGCACAGGCTAAACTTGTTGCCTATAGATTTGTGACGGATACTCATAATAAAGACTTGACCCCATTTTTGATGTTTGACAGCTGACAGCTTTCAGGCCCTCACCCCTCCTGCTCCTTTTTGCCTCACACCTGATCTGGGCAAGCCTCTGTGGAGTCTGCACCCTTCCTCTCTGGGTGCCAGGGGGAAGCTCACCTCACTCCGGCCCTACCTCCTAACCGCACACACACAAGCCACTCCCTCCTCGCTTCTCTCTAGTCACGTCCAGCCCAGCTCGGGTGACGGGCCTGTTCCCCCGAGGAAGCCTCACTATGTGAGTAATAACTCTCCCTACAGTTGGGTGTTTGTGTGGCATTATCTCCTCCAAACACATTTTGGGTGGTGTTGATCCCACCCTTCATGGGACAGCCCCAGTTCGATATGAAGTGTCAGCACTGAGCCTTAGGGTGCGGAACCAGAAGGCATCGTACGTGGCTATTCTAAGAAAACAAAGATGATGGAACTCATTGTTGCATTCCCTGCATGCCCTGGGAAAGTCATTTATTACCTTGTCTAATTGTTGGGGCTATTACTGTCCAGGGAGGCATCTCTGTCTTCCTTCCCACTTCAGGCTAATTTCTGTTTCTCCCCCAGGAAGTTCTCCAGCTCGACCAAGTAGGAGTGAGTTCTCGACTACTACGGTGAGTAAACTGAAGTTTACTAGTGGGCAGCCCACGGAGTGTAGGTGCCAGCCTTCAGGCACAACACTCTTCTGCTTTTTGTCCACTAGAACATTCAGGGCAATGACACTACAAACTTGTCTTTCACCCCCTTGATGTGTCCTCACTGTCCTCCCCACTCACCTTGGAGTCCATGGTCCGTCATTATAATCACTCCCTTGGGGATCCCTGGGTGGCTCAGTGGTTTAGCGCCTGCCTTTGGCCCAGGGCGCAATCCTGGAGTCCCGGGATCGAGTCCCACGTCAGGCTCCCGGCATGGAGCCTGCTTCTCCCTCTGCCTGTGTGTCTGCCTCTCTCTCTCTCTGTCTATCATAAATGAATAAATAAAATCTTAAAAAAAAAATCACTCCCTTGCTCACATCTTCATCTCCATTACCAGCTCTCACTTCATCATGTTCTGGTCACATCCACCTTTCTGCCTACCCACACCCGCCCTTGAAGGCAACTGGAGAAACATAAAACAGGTGCTGACTGTCACACGGGTTGCTGAATGTAAGACAATAGTCCCCAAATGGCCTCACAGTGCTGCCAGGAAGTCATACTGTGTGTCCCCAATCCATTCACTCTCCCAGGCTGTAAGGTGCCCATTCTACACTTTTTCCTCCTCTTCAACACCCCCCTCTAACACCCCCCCACACACACACTTTCACTCTGAGCTGATGACCTAGCTTCCCACTTCACTGGAGAAATGGAATCAATTGGAAGGGAATTTCAACTGACCCCCAACCCTGCATTGACTTGCCAGCATCTGCGCCCACACACCCTGCCTTTCTGCCTGGAATCAGAGGAATTATATGTGCTCCTCTGAAAGCCTCTGTGCACCAGACTCCTGCCCCCTCACCTACACAAGGACGTTACTTAGCAATTTGCCATGTCTCCCCTAAATCATCAGTCTTTTATTTTTTACTGCCTTATTCCCATGGGCATGTAAATCTTCCCTGGAATTCATTTCCTCTGCCTAGTTACCACAAAATTCTTTTTTACTCCTTTTTGCACTAAAAATGCTCAAAGAGCTGTCTATACCATCTCTAAATCCTCTACTCACGTTCTCTCTTAAAACCACCCCACTAGGGCAGCCCGGGTGGCTCAGTGGTTTAGCACCTGCCTTCAGCCCAGGGTGTGATCCTGAAGACCCGGGATGGAGTCCCACGTCGGGCTCCCTGCATGGAGCCTGCTTCTCCCTCTGCCTGTGTCTCTACCTCTCTCTCTCTCTCTCTGTGTCTCATGAATAAATAAATAGAATCTTAAAAAAAAAAAAACAAAAAACAGGGATCCCTGGGTGGCGCAGCGGTTTGGCGCCTGCCTTTGGCCCAGGGCACGATCCTGGAGATCCGGGATCGAATCCCACGTCGGGCTCCCGGTGCATGGAGCCTGCTTCTCCCTCTGCCTGTGTCTCTGCCCCTCTCTCTCTCTCTCACTGTGTGGCTATCATAAATAAATAAAAATTAAAACAAAAACAAAAAACACTACACTCAGCTCCATGATTCCACTTACGCTGCTCTTGTCAAGAAAAACCAATGACCTCCATATTGTGTAACCCAATGGTCAGATTCTGGATCTTCATTCCACTAAACTGAATGAATATCATTTGACAATTGATGACTCTTTCTGCCACGGCATACTTTTTTCATTTCCTTCCCAGACACAACATGCCCTTCCCTTTTATTGGTTACTCCCTCTTCTGTCTCTTTTGATGGTTCCTACTTCTTAATGTTGGAGTACCCCAGGGATCAGTCCTTGATTCTCCCCTTTATTCACTTTCTTGGTGATGCCATTGTGACCTGAGATACAGTCTACATGCAGTCACATCCAAATGTGTATTTCCAGCCCAGACCCTTTTACTGAACTCCAGATGTGTGTACCCAAGGCTTCCTTGACATTTCTACCCGATGTCTAACAGACATCTGGAAATCAGCACTTCCAAAAATAAGCTTCTGATCTTTCCTCCATCCATAGTCATCTCAATTGACAACAACTTTATCCTTGCAGCATTTCAGGCCAAACTTCGAAGTCTTCATTGCTTTTCCTCTTTCTCTGGCATCATCTTCATTCCTGCAGGAAATTTCGTTAGCTCTAGCTTCCAAAGATGTTCAGAATCCAACCACTCCGTACCACCTGCACTGCTACCATCCTGGTTCAAACCACCATCACCTCTGTGTAGCAGATTACTTCAATAGCTTCCTGACTGGATTACTTCCTTCTACCTTTGTCCTCTGAAGTCAGTTCTCAACAGGGTAGTCCTATTGAGAGTGATCGTTTTAAAAAATAAGTCAGATCCCGCCAGCACTCCATACATGTCAACGGCTGCTCATTTAAATCCTCACCACTTTCTCCAGGTTCTTTATAATTAATCTCATCTATCCTCCCTTTACTTCACCATCCTCCTCTTCTATGACTCTCCAAACCACTCCTCCATTAGCTTATGATGGCCCATTTGCTGTTCCTTTAAAACACAAGATAGAGTCTCATTCTAAGGTCTTTTCACTTGCATTAACTCTTCCTTCCCTCTGCAACATTGCTCCCACAGATAGGCTGACTTCCTCACCTCCTCTAAGTTTCTGCTCAGATTTTACCTTCTCGTTGAGATACCCTGGCCACCTGTGACAGCTTGTATTTTCCAAATATGGCCATAACAATACTCTCATCCGGAAATTCTTACAGTTCCACCTTTCTACTCCATTAAGATACCGAGTCTGGGTCCCTTCTCCCTTTCTACCTGGGTGGACCTTTGTGACTCAACCAACAAAGAGAAATTATAGGACCTGAGGCTAGGTCATAGGAGGTGATGCGTTCTCCAATAAAAGGAACCAGGGATCCTTATGAAAATGACTGATATGAGGGTATATGGTAGAGAAAATACAAGTGGTCCTAGAACCATCTATTCCAGAATGTAAGGAAGTATAAGTAAAATAGATATACAAATACATAATAATGTTAAGTGCCTCTCACAGAATCAGTGCCCAAAAGATGAGTTATCTTGGTCTTTGCCTGATACTTAGTTTTGCTGAGAATATTAGATGTTCTGGTCTTCTCCGTGTTCTACATTGATGGGTTCCAGTAAAAGGTGCTGTAAGCAGAATGTCTGCTATTGAAACCCTATTTCCATTGGTGCCCTTTTTAAATAAGAGGTGGACTCTGGCAGGATTTCAGGGATGCCTGTCCCTCTTGGTCCTGGGGAAAAATGTTGAGTACACTACAATTGTGAGTGTGAAACACTTGTGTCCTTTGGAATGCATCTTGGAGAGGGGTGTGAGTGGACCTGGTCCAGATCATACCACCGGTCACTTTGAAGCTTAAAAGAGGAATTTTTATTTGCTAAATTGCTGGAGTGAAATCTGTACATTTCTGTAACTCCAAGCCTTATATTCTCTCCTAAAACAAATATATCATCAGCTTTAACAATCCCACAAGGTAAAAATTCGACATAGTGGAAAATTCTTGTAATTTTGTCGAGTTGCTTTATGAGAAAAATAAGAAACCTTGCTCAGGCTGTCAGAATAATATAAGACAGCTTGTGGGTTTTTTGCCTTGAGTTTGCGTGGGCAGGAAATTTATTCTTTGCTTGGTACATCTTTGAGCTGCACACAGCTGTGTGAGATCCCAGTTCTTTACAAATTGCTAATAAAGAAGATAATGCCAACATTTGCACTCTTCTCAAAAGTCAACCACTGAAGATTTAAATCAAGATTTCTGGATAGAAAATCTTAATCTTTTGAGTCATGTTGCCATGCTTTTAAATTCGCTTCCTAACACTGAAGTGAACTAAAATTAGAATTTGAGATAAGACCGAAGCAATGCAACAATTTTCTCATTCATGTAACATGTACTTATGAGCATCTAATCCATGTGCATGCATTTAGAACTTTTCTGAAAACGAGGAAATGCATTTGATCTCCAAATACAAGGCTTCTCTCTTAATTTTTGCCAAAAAAAAAAAAAAAAAAGAAAGTAATTAATATTTGTTGAGTCCTTACTACGTGTCAGGCACTTTGCTAGGGTTCCATAGCTGTTGTGCTATAAACATTCTGGATCACATTTTACACATGAGGATACTGAAGCTACATAGGTAAGCTGGGATTTTAAACTCATACTAACCAATTCCAAAGCCTGCTATATCACACTACCTCCTATAAGCCAAAGTTTCACCCTGACTAGAAATGTTTTTACTTTACTTTTTAAAAATGTCCTCACAAATATTTTCAATTCACTTCAAGTAACTTTAAATCACTTGAAACCACCAAGAAAATGAATATTTATTTCATAGTCATTTATCTTTGAAGTGGATGAGATATTGGATATGGGCGTGGGAAGTAAAGTCAGAGGAGAAATGAAGGCATCTGGTCATCTTAGGCCATTCCTGCATTCATCTTCCCATCTTTGTTTTTTTCCACCACCATCCCTTTTTCATGCCCGCCCCCCCTCCCCCCCATCCATTCCGTCAGTTGAGTTCCTCTCATTTCTAGGTACTGGGGTAGGCACTGGAATAAAGGGATGAAAAGAAACATACTTCAATCCCAAAGAATTTTCAGGTTAATGGGTACAAAAGACACATATAGTAAGCAATTTAAATATTATGTACTGCTGTGGAAGGCAGTATGAGAAGCAGGGGCTCTTGGAAGGAGGTATGCTCTTGGAGGAGTCAGAAAAGTATATTTGAGGTTACGTCTGAAGGAGGGAATAGAGATGAATAGAAAACATTCTGCTTAGATAAAAAGAAGTGGGGCGGACTAGATTGAGCTCCTACATCCATGATGACTCACACGTCAGCAATCCACACCGTAACTAACCTGAGGCTAACTGCTTTGCTTACCTTTCACAATCCCAGCTCACATCCAGATGTCAGCTGGTAGCACTGCCAATTTATGCCTCTTCCAGGTTCAAGGCACTCTTTACACTCCGCCCTTGCAAACCTATTTATGTTTAAATTCAGGCTGGAACACATCCAGGAAATTAAAAAAAAAATGTGATCCTACAATATGCCAAGAGTCTCCCAAATTCATGGGGACACCCATGCTCCTGAACATGGGAGTGGTGGGGAAAGGAAAGGAGAGAACTTGAGAGCTGTGTAGCAATTCTCAAAAATTATGCTTCTCAAGTATGTTCTGAGGACAGTATGACTCTAAACAAACTGAGGGGTGGGTGGTTATTGAAAATGCAGTATCTTGGCCCTATGTACCACTGAGACAAAATCCTTGAGCAGGGGCCCCAGAAATCCTCATATAAACTCTGATGACCTGATGCTCTGAGGCCTTAATGATCTATAGCATTCTGGGCCTTTGGGCCCTGTGTCTCCTCAGAGCTAGTATAAGAAAGCACTGAAGTTGCTCATCACCACCATATCAAACTGCTTATTTTTTTTTTCTTTATTTATGATAGTCACAGAGAGAGAGAGAGAGAGGCAGAGACACAGGCAGAGGGAGAAGCAGGCTCCATGCACCGGGAGCCTGACGTGGGATTCGATCCGGGGTCTCCAGGATCGCGCCCTGGGCCAAAGGCAGGTGCCAAACCGCTGCGCCACCCAGGGATCCCCTCAAACTGCTTATTCACAAAACAGAAGATGATGATGACGATGACTATGATGGCCAAGAAGCTCATTCTGTACAAAGTATTGCACTAGGAGCTGTGGCGTGGTCCTTCTCTCCCCTTTAAGGAGCACGTGTCAGGGAGCAGACACCAAGGCAGAGGCAGGAGTCTGAGATGTGTTGGGGGTCATGCCTATGAACGATAAAGGGGACAGGGAGCCGGCACGGTAGGCCTTTCAGCCACAGTGCAGGTCTAAGCCCACTCTGGTCAGCCCAGGAGGGGCTCCCACTCATAGATTTCCTACAGGGGGGGTCTCAGCTTGAACAAAGGTAGCCAGAGCCTGGTAGCTCCAGCTGCAGCTACCCAGAGACAGTGTATCCTGGCCTCAAACATGGTGCCAAACCCCACAGTGGCTGCAGCTGGAGGCCGTGGCCTGACTGTACTCCTTGTGACAACAGCTCCCTCCTGAAGGGAGTGCTGAGAGGGAGTGCTTCATGCATGGTTCCTGGCTCACAGCAACCAAAATCCTTGGAATTTCCTGAGTGATAAGAGCAGTAGGAGCATCTTTTGTCATATTTGATCTTCCATACTTAGATCCTAAAAATGCTTCGAACAGTCAAGGTGAAATGGGTTTCTTATTACTCATAAGAGGCCCCTTTCCACCACTACAGGGTTTTTGTTAACAAGGTGACTTTTGGAAAGCACCCAGGCAAGAGGAGAAGGTCTGGAGATTGGCTCTTATCACCAATGGCCAATGATTTCATCATTCATGCCTGTAATGAAGCCTCCGTAAAAACCCAAAGGCCAAGGTCCAGAGAGCTTCAGGATTGGTGAGCATGAGGAGATGCAGGGAAATGGCGCACTTGAAAGAACGTGGAAGTTCTGTGGTCTCTGCCCAAACTTCGCCCTGGGCCTCTCTTCATCCACCTGTTGATCTCCCTCTTTTAAAATCCTCAGCAATAAATTGCTCATCTAGTGAGTAAATGCATTTCCTGAGTTCTCTGAGCTGCTCAAAGAACTTAATCAAATCAGTGGGAACCTCTGATTCGTAGCTGGTCAGTCAGAAGTACAGGTAACAACCCTGGCTTGCCTCTGGTGTCTGAAGTGGAGGGTGATCGAGTGGCACTGAGCCCTTTACCTGTGACATCTGCCGCTATCTCTGGGGGTGGGTAGTGTCAGAATGGAGTTCCACTGTAGTACACCCAGCCTGTGTCCAAAAAGTGCTTATTGGCAGTATGAGGAAACCTCCCCTGTAGGAAGATGGGGATCAGAAGCTCTTCAATGAGGTACCCCTTAGGGGACACCCAGAAAAAAATTGAGGGGCACTTGGAGTTATTGGAGAGAACTTGTAAGCCAAGAAAAATCTGGGTCACAAGAAAACAACTTCTCAGAGTAATTGTGAACATTAAACAAGCTAAGTCCCCGGAGTCGGGCACATGCACCACAACTCCGCAAGTGGTAGCTGGGATCATAGGTATCGAGGCCCCTATTAGTTAAGTGTCTGGAGGTAAGTAAAACAAAATAACTTGAATATGCGCAAACCAACAAAACCGTGTGCTTGTGCCTGCATGCACGAGTGTGTGTACGTGGTGTTTATTTAAGAAAATAAGAGTCACCTCACGGGACCTGAGGACAAGAATTTACTCGGTTCTCAGGAGGGACTAGAACCAAGGAGCGAGAAACCATTAAGCTCAAACAACTTCAATAAGTGAAAGTCTCTACAGACCAACTTTCTCTGCTTCTCAGTCTACTTCCTGTGCAAAAATGGCCCCCACAAACGAACTAGGGGTGTTGGAAGGGGATGGGGCGGGGGTGGAGGTGACTGGGTGACGGGCACTGAGGGGGGCACTTGATGGGATGAGCACTGGGTGTTATTCTATATGTTGGCAAACTGAACACCAATAAAAAATAAATTTATTTAAAAAAAAAGCCCAAAACAAAAACTATTTATGAAATCAACTGGATACAACTAGCCTGAAAAGTGGGTGAAAATATTTCAAGTTTGCAGAAACCGAAAAACTCACCCATCAAAGGAGTCAATGGAAGGTACGATAAAAATTCATTCATTAAAAAAAAAATGGCCCCCACAACTCCTGGGTTCACCTCTCCTGGTCTGTATGAAGAATCTCTTAATGCAGACTCCCCCAGAGTATCTCATTGGTCTAATTTTGCTCAGGTGTGTAAACATCCTCCAGTAAACTTTGGTCTAAAGTGTGGGACCCCAGAGCATAAAGAGAGGACCTTGGTGCCCCCTCTGAGATAGAGGTGAACAGATGCCCAGTGCATCTCCAGCTCCGGTCTGATGGAGGTCTTGGCAGGGAAAAAAAGAGTATGCTCATTTTCAGACAACTCGAGGGAAATATAATAAAAGGATTATTTACAAAGGCACGACAGGGTGTACAGAATCAGGTCAAATAGGGTCAAAGTAGGACCCCAGCCAGGCTCCTCCCTAGACCCAACCAGAAGAGGAGAAGGAGCTCAGAAACCAAAGGCTGAGAGGCGTCATGAAATTCTTGTGTGGGCTGCAAGAGCCCAGGATGACCCTGCAAGAAGGGAGCCTGGCAAATAAATTCCACCCCCTTTCACTCACCACTTTTCCCCCTTCACTCACCTTTTTAGAGGTCACCCCACTGGCCAAACCAACAGGTAAGGAGAAGGTCCTCGACACTGGTCTCTACAGGCCTTCCTGCCAGGGAGGAGAGGAGGAGATGGGTGGAGGGTGTGTCCAGAGGGCAGAGGGATGTATCTCCCACTGATACTTTTCACATTATTCAGTGACAGCAAAGAGAACTACCCTACCTCGTTTTAATGGCTTTCTCTAGAAAACAAACAGGTACATTTATAGGTCACACTGTCATCGAGGCCACACAGCTGTAATTTCCACTTCCATCAAAATAGGCTACTGAGCATCCAAACCCCCTACTCCTCGCCGCCCCCACCTCACCCTAATTACCCATCTAAGACCAAATTCAAATCCCGCCTACTTCCTAAGGCCTTCCATCTAACAATCTCTCTCTTCTCTGATTTTTGTAAAACTTTGTAGAGCTTGACACTGACTCATTCCCCAATTTGTGCTATAATTTTTGTTCAGGTTCATGTTCATTCATTTCTGTATCACCATGGAGACTTGCACGGACCATTGCCCATTGAAGACGCTCGTGAACGTCAGGTGAGTTGTTGAAGGAGGAATGAAGAGGTTGGCAAACCTCATCTTTTCTAAGGTGGTGTCCTTCTTTCAAGATTGCTTATTGAATCCTTAAGGTTTGAAACTTGGAAACGCACAGTTTGACAAGTTAGAACATTTGTGAAAGGATTTGTTTACCTCACAATGCTGGCACAGTTCAGCTGTTCCCCTTGGGTTACTCTTGAAGAACTATTATTTACATTTTAACCAGTACTGAGAAAGGGTGGCTATTAGCTAACACAGAAATGAATCACTCCTCTATTTCTTATAAAGAGATAAGAGATGGAATTAAAATTATTAAAACCTGTGGGAACTACGTCTTAAAATTATATTAACTTTAAAAAGTCAAGTCACACAGGATAAAATCGAAGGTGAATATAGAAATACTCTATTTTACATCTTTTAACCTTATTCCAATAATTCATTTAGGGTCTGGAAAACTGCCCACCTTTCCAAGTGGGACATTAGAATCAGACAATAGCTCACCCTTTCCAGTCTGTCTCAAGATCACCCTCAATACTTCTTCCTTTTTTTTTTTTTAAAGATTTATTTATTTATTCATGAGACACACACACACACAGAGAGAGAGAGAGAGGCAGAGACACAGGCATAGAGAGAAGCAGGCTCCATGCGGGGAGCCTGATGCGGGACTCGACCCTGGGACTCCAAGATCACGCCATGGGCTGAAGGCAGAGGCTCAACAGCTGAGCCACCCAGGCATCCTGCCCGCAAGACTTCTGTCTTTACATTTAGAGACCCTTCCCTGAATATGTAGTTACGATTTAAGGCCACCTATTAAAATAGAAGTCCTTAACCTTTCTTATGCAACCTACCATCTTTCCATCCTGTTACTTCTGCTTTGAATTTATTAGTGTTGATTCCCTATACTCTTCTCTGCTCCCACATGCAATCAAACAGCACATCACATTTTTCCTGTCTGCTTGCCAAGTATTGAAATTTTCTTGACCCCAGGGCTCTTTCGCCAAGTTGGGAGTACTTACTCAGAAACCATAAGTAAGTCAAGTGGGAGTTCAATGATGAGGGTAATAATACCTGGAAAGTTTTGTGAGAATGGTTACATAAGATGACGCACTCTTTCCTGGCTACCGCTGGGTCATGCACAGGCAGAGGGTGGGTGCAATCCATATATGGCTCCATCCATAATCCACCACCGTTGCTGCTGGAGGTGAAATGGACGTTAATAGTGCTTTACAAGAGGGGGTGAAGACCGCCTTCATCCGTGACAGCCGCACACATGGAATTCCCAAAGCTGCCAAAGCTTCTGGCAAGGGCCGAGCCCATCTCTGAGTGCTTGCATGAGCACTGTATGAGCCTCTGTATGTCAAGTTGGTGGAGGCCCTTTGAGCTGAACACTAGACCAACCTAATTAAGGCTGATGACAAGAATGGGAGGCCTCTGTAAAACTGACAGAGAGGGAAAACCCTATAAAGGGGCCGGCTGCAGTTGTGTGGTGTTTAAGGCCTACCGCAAAGAGTCTCGGGCCAAGGGTGTCATCGAGGAACACTTCAAATGCAAGGAATGAAGAAATAAAGGGCTTGGTTCTTTTTTCCTAAATAATTAAATAAAGCTGACACGTGTAAGTCAGCATCCTCTAGGGATACGTGGTAAATACAAAATAAACATTAGCTCTGTAGTTCTACAAATAATGCGAAAGAAATATGGCCTCCCTCCCCAAGAGCCTTCATGAGTGGAGACCAGACATTAAATTGGCATGGCAAGCAGTAAGCACTGGGATCACTTAACACCTCCTCTCTATATTTCTGGGCAGGACTGGCTTGGTTGGTGAATAAGCAAGTTTGGAAAAGAACAACCTTGGACTCAGTGAGCTCATGTTCTTTTGCATCGCCAGCGATAACATCTAAAAAACAACAGTAGTCACCTCCTACATATCCCCACAAAGACACTTAGATGTTTCTCCCTGACAGATTTCATCTCTCTCTCTCAGGGTTCTAAATTCTTCAACTTTTAGGGTCAAGCTTCTGCTACAGCCCTAAACTCTCTGAGGCAGCCCTTTGGAGAGGTAAACGGTGCTTTAATAAATGGAGAGACAGTTTAGCTGGGAAACTACCCTTCTGGCCTTGGTAACCAGGCTTCCTGGAAAAATACCAGACAACTACAGAAAAACCTAACCGTGGATCCCCAGCCTGTAAGATATTTTGTTCCTTCTCTTTGAATTCTCCGGTCCCCTTCAAGTATACCACTGACCTCATCTTCCCTCTCCCAACCCCTAAAGCCCCCTGCAATGAATTATAATAATAATAATAAATACCACCAATTACACTGGGATATACTCTTGGCACACATTGTCCCATTCAGCCCTTCTATTAAGTCGATGATGTAGGTACTAACATTATTCCTATTTTACGAGTGAGCTACTACTGAAGTTCAGGGAAGTTAATTGTTTGTCAAATCGCTGGCAAATGGTGAGGCCTGAACTCAAAACCATCTCTGAGTCCAAAGCTAGTACTTTTAATCTCTGTGCCTGACACTTCCTGATACCTTCCTCCACCATCACCTTCATTGTCACCTGGCCAGTTTGGAGGATGTCTTTGGCTATACTCATTTAAGTATTTGCCTCTCTTTTAGTCTACATTCATATTTAATTCAGTTTCCTGCCCTACTGAGCTACATAACAGACATGAAGAATCTTGAGGCGCCCAAGTGGTTCAGTCAGTGAACACTGTGTCTTCGGCTCAGGTCACAATCCCAGGTCCTGGGATCTAGTCCCGCATTAGGCTCCCCGCTGAGTAGGGAGTCTGTCTCTCCCTCTCCCTCTGTCCTCCCTCCCCTTGCTCATGTGCTCTCTCTGTCTCAAATAAATAAATAAATAAAATCTTTTAAAAAAATAGGATTCTGCTCTTAGTTTTACTTAAAACTTAACTTTCTTTACCCAAGTGAAGTGCATGTCCATTTGGATAGTAAATCCCGCCCTTATCTCCTCTTCCACACAAAATTAGTGGACACATGAGGCATTGATCCCTTGGTTTTGTTAACTACTAACTCCCTGAAAAGCCCACCTAGATAACCTGTTGGTCAAGCAAAGTCAAGTTCATTACTTACTGCAGTGAGGGAGAGTACCATCCTGAGAAAATTTTAGTGTGTCCCAAAGAGGGGACTTCAAGGATGAATATTTATAAGGTGCAGGCTCTCTGGTTTAAGGTGGGATTTTCAGCATGGGGGCCTGCTTGGGACTGGTCCAAGTTTGTGATGTAATAGTTTAAGATTGATGAACTCAGCAGGGCTTGGGTTTTGAAGCAACTCTCGGTAAGTAAACAACACTTTGATAAGCAATCTGCTTTTCACAATTGAGCAGTCTATTCTCCAGATAAATGAACACTCAGGTGTTCTTGAACCAAATATTTTGCAACTTCATCTTCTTGGGCAAGAACTTCCCATAATAGAAAGTTATGCTAAGGTAGCCAGTCCTGTTTCATATGGTTGCAAACAGCTCTTGCTCGGTTCTTTATGTCTCCTATCTGTAAATAGAGATGATTATAGCACTTACCTCATTGGGTTATTATGAGATTTAATGAATTAATCGAGGTAAAGGACGTAGAAGGGTGCCTGGCACACAGAAGGTGCTGTGTATGTATTTATTATCATCTTTACAACCTAGTACATTTTAATTAGTCTTGCTCTTGCCAGACTGAGAAAGACTTTCAATCTAAATGGATTTTTGAGGATTTTTATCTAATAAAGTCAGATTTACAGCAATGATAGTCATGCAACAGCTCTGCATTACTTTGCTTTTTTAAGTCATTCTGAACAAATTCACAAAATGTACTTACATGTCCAAGCTTTTATCTCCCCTGAATTCCAGAAGTGTATTTCCTGTTGAAACTTAGTTTTCCTCCTTGGAAAAAAGAAGAGGAAGAAAAAACTTAGTTTCCCGACTCATCTTTCCCATCTAACAGGACTGAAGTCAAAATACGGTTGACCCTTGAACAGTGTAGGTTTGAACTATACTGTCTACCCATATGCAGATTTTTATTTATTTTTTTTCATATGCAGATTTTTAAAAACAAATACTGTACAGAACTGTAAATGTATTTTCCTAATGATTATCTTGCCTCTAGCTTGCTTTATTGTAAATACAGCATATATTACATATAACCTACAAGATATGTATTCATTGAATGTTTATATTGGTAAGGAGTCTTTTTTTTTTAAGATTTTATTTATTCATGAGAGACACACAAAGAGAGGCAGAGACAGGCAGAGGGAGATGCAGGCTCCCCGCAGGGAGCCCGATGAGAGACTCACAACCAGGACCCTGGGATCACGACCTGAGCCAAAGGCAGATGGTCACTTGAGCCATCCAGATGTCCCAATATTGGTAAGGATTCTGATCAACAGCCAGCTATTAGTAGTTATATTTGGGGCGGTCAAAAGTTATATGTGGGTTTTCCACTGTGCAGGAGCGCCAGGGCCCCTGACCCCCATGTTGTTCAAGAGTCTGTTGTAATCTAGGATTTCTTCTCCATCCTCCCACCCAGGTTACTGTCCAAGCACAAATTTGTTGTATAGGTTTGTGTTCCAGGTGCTGTAATCAATACACGGAATAAAATGGTGAGCAAAATCAATGGAACCTTCCCTCACAGAGCACATGTGCTACTGGCAGAGACGTAAAGTTGCATTGCACCAGTGATACTGGGGGAGGGATGACGTAAACATAGGTGGATCCTGAGATCTGAGGCTGCCTGCATCCATTCACCTTAAGTGGGGACTAAGAACTGAGGCCACTTATGTCAATGTGGCTTCACTATTTGCTCCAGGAATTTGTTCCACCTCTTGTCTGGGGAGCCAAGGCTCTCTACTAGTGAAGACTTCTGTTGTCTGCTTTAGGAACTTTCTAAAAGCCAATGTATCTGAACTTTAGCTGCTTGAATAATTTCTCATAACAAGAGATCACTTAACTGGCAAACTGCCCATTCATCAAACACCTGTTTACTTATCAAGATTTGCTTCAAGACTCATCTCATCCTAAATTCACCAATCCTAAATTATTGTATAAAGAACTTTGCGTGATCTCAGTCAGATCCCCTTAAAACAAAGTTGAGTCTAGACCTCAAAACCCTATAAATATCAGCTCCTGATTTCTGAGATATTTTTATAAGTTTACTTGATCAGCAGCTCATGCTGTGGTCTTTGGAGACACCACAGTCAATAACCATTGAAAACGGAGAAGTGCCATGAAATTAAAACACAGGAACAAGAGTGCGTAACAAGGGGCCTGCTTTAGAATGAGTGTGGAAGGAGAACTCAGGGAAGGCTGCGGAGGAAATGATATTGGAACTAACAACTTAATATTGAGGAGGAAGAGTGCTCTAGGCAAAGGCCTAGAGTTCGGAGAGGACAGTATTTTTCTAGAATGGAAGGAAGGCTATTGTGGCTGGCGAGAAGGATAGGAGGAAACAAACCCTTGGGTTGCGGGGCGGGCAGTCAGAGGACCTGGTACGATATGGTGAGGATTTGGACTCTAATCCCTGAAAGTAAAGGGAAACCACTGGAAGGCTTAAGGCAGAAAATTCATATGCTTAACAGGATCACTCTGGCTGTGGAGTGGATAGAGGATTGTAGAGGAGCAAACGTTGATGGGAGAGAATGTTAAGAGATGCTGTAAGACTTCAGAAAAAGAGACTAAAGTGCAGTTGGCACCAGTATTGTAATCCGAATTTATCTTGTTTACATTGCCCCCTCCCCATTTAGGCTTCCACCATAGCTTCTTAACTTAGTCCACGCTAACCCAGACCTACACCTAAATGGCTCTCTGATCGCAGTATCCTGTTTTATAAAACAGGGGAATTGATAACGCATATGCTGCTTACTTCATTCAATAAATAGTTTTGAATACCTGTTATATGCCCAGCATGTGCTAAGTCCCAGAAATTTCCTCCTAAGCTAGACAAACAGATACTCTGCCCCCCAAAACCGTAGGATCAAGTAAAATAATGCATCTCAAAGCTCTGTGGAAACTGTAAAGTTTCAGGTATGGTATATATTTTTAGCTTTCTATATATTGTGATATTTTGACATCTTAGAAACAAAAAAAAAAAACCACTTTTCTGGCTGGGGACAGCCTGTCCCTTCTGAGGTCAGCCAATTCTTAGAGAGGAGCATGCCTTTGGTACACAAACTAACCAATCTAGGGCCACACCTCCTCTAGCTGGTCCTACGCCCTCGGAGACAACACTGTTTTGCCTTAATCACCCCACAGCCAGATGTGAGGCAACCAGAGACCATCCAGATGGTTTAGAGCCTGTGGAAGTTATTTAAACATTTTAGCCGATCCTAGACTATTCACTTTGCCCTGCCTTTCCCTTCACATGGAAACCCAAAAGGGCTCTAGCCTCAGCTTCCTCTTTGCTCTGTCTTCTGCCACTGACCAAAACCTGGCACTTCCTCTGTGACCCTGTGAGGGAAGAGGTGACCTTACTATACTCTAGACCTATGAGTACAATAAATTTTGTTTTCTGGTTCCTTTCCCGTGTTTCCTTTTGTGGCTATACCTGACTGACAATCAAGACCACAGAAGACCACATTAGCCCTTTGGATCTCATGTGACAGAAACGCAAATCAAATGGCAGGAAGAAAAAGGTAATTTGTTAGTGTATGTACCTGAAAAGTCTAGGAGGAGCCTGGTTTTAGGCAGATTTAGGAGATCAAGCTATGATATCAGGAATGCATATCTTTCTCCACCTCCTAGGCTGCTTCGCATGGTAAACAAAATGGCTTCTAGCAGTGCAAGAATGATCTTGCAGGAAGAGTTTATCTTTTGTAGAACTCCAAGAGGAAATTTCAGGGTAGAATTATTATTATTATTTTTAAGGATTTTATTTATTTATTCATGAGAGAGAGGCAGAGACACAGGCAGAGGGAGAAGCAGGCTCCAAGCAAGGAGCCTGATGCAGGACTCGATTCCAGGACCCTAGGATCAAGACCTGAGCCAAAGGCAGAGGCTCAACCACTGAGTCACCCTGGTGCCCCCAGGGTAGAATTCTGATTGATCTAGATTATCCTTGCAACCTGAGGCCAGTGCCAGCCTTGATGTAATATTCTGGCCAAGCCTGGATCATGTGCCCACTTGTGGAGGAAGGAATTGGGGGGATCAGTCCTCCTGAACCATGTACACTGAATAGTGTTTCTATTGGTCGATATGAGGGAGAGTTGGATCCCCAGTGGAAGGTTTGCTGGGCAGAGAACCACAACAACATGTGCCTGCAGCAAAGACATTGCAAACAAATATCAGGCTCTATAATTAGAACCCAAATATCTGATATCTCTGTGATTGCTTTTATAGCTCTCTACATAAATACAAGATAGGAAGGAAGAAGAAATATGAAGAGAATAAGAAAAATGGAATAAAAGCTAGAAGATGACATAGTGTGGGTCAAGCAGATGATTTTCAGGATGAGAGATGTGAAGATGTGTTTAGTCTGGGGGAGATAGAATTAAAAACACCAGAGAGAAAGGAAAAATCAATGGAAAAAGTTAAGGAAGCATGAATAAAGAACATAGGAAGAGGCTTTTAGTCTTGGAGAGCAACATCTCATCTTTTGACATAAGAAGGAAAGAGGTTTTGATGGGTGTGGATGTACCATACTTAAAAATTATCAAGTTTTGAACCTTGAAAAAGGTTTATTTTCATTTTGAAACATTTCTTGTATTAGGATTTGTCTTAATATTATTTCACAATTTAATTTCCAAGTTTTTCTCTTAGGGTTATGTGAAATGATGGTGCTTCTTATAATTAATAATCTCTTTGAACTGAGGAAACTTGGCCAGTCATTATGCCAAGTAATCTGACAGTTTTCATGCTTGAGCCCCTCCATGCTCTCAGTTTTCTGAGCAAATGGAATAGGGGACGGGATGAGCTAGTTTGTTACTAGGAACGGGTCTGGAACTTGGGGTTCGGTCATAGGTTCCTGGCTATGGATTGACTCTTGGCTCACCAGTGACTAGCAGGGTGCTGAGTCAAGTTGCTTTCTCTCTCCCTCAGCTTCAGGTTTCTTGTCTATAAAAGAGTAGTACCTAACCTCCATCTAACCCTTATGTTTGAGGTGAGGATTAAGTGAAGTGAATGTAGGGGGAAAAAAGAAAAATAACTTAGCATGTGGCCTGGGCCATAGAATGTGTGAATAAAGCTCAGTCATTGCTATTGTTCGTATTATCTTTGGCTCAGTGGATTGTGAATGTTTGGAGTAGCTGCCATGGCAGTGCTGAGAACCCATGTGAGAGGTGAGACCAGAGATGTACAGTGCCACAGGTGCCCGTTGGCAGACGTTCCTCCAGCAGAATTCAGCTGAGCAGGTATAGACGTGGCGAGGTATAGGTATCCGCAGGCTGTACCACCTCATGTTCAGTTGGGTGGGAGCAGCAACACGCAGTCATGCTGCTGCTGCTGGACCTTTGCTCTTACTCTTCTCTTGCCAGGAACACCTCCCACCCCCCAGCTGCATGGCTCACCTTCTTGCTTTGCTCAGACTCTTCCTCAAATTCTTTGTACAGGAATGCCTCCCTGGCCACCCCACCTAGAGTAGCACTCTCCACCCTACCCTGCTTGATATTTTCATCAGCACACCGTTGCACCCAGAGGGGAGAGAAAAAAAAAAATCTCACTTCTAGGTAGGTAACAAAAGACAGATTAGTAAGAGAAAAACAAACAGAAGTTCATTAACACGTCTATCTCACATCCAGGAGAAACTCTGGGAAGAGTAACTCAAAGAGGTGGTTTGGAATTTGAGCTTAACCCCCATCTTTGACTAAAACAAAGGAAGAAAGATGGGGGGTGGGCGGTGAGGCAAGTTATGGGAAAGTGATCAGGAAAGGTATGGTAAACAAGGGAGGTTTTGTTATGCAGATTATGTTGGTTTCCTTGGCCTGAATGGGAGTCTCTTGTGACTTCGGAATCTTGTGATTTCATCCTTTTCTTCCTGGATCAGAGAGGGAGACACCTTCAGGAATGGAGACGTATTTTATAAATGCAAATTACCCTTACAGGAAGGTAGCTTCTACTCTGTGTTCAAAGCTTCTTCAGTATCTGCTGTGTCTCAAATGGATCAGCTCAAAAGAACCCTTTTGTCAAAGGGGCATATTTGGGGGCATATTCTGGTCACCTAAAGGTCCTATTTTGGGGTGGCACGCTCTGATATCCCACAACACCCGACGTTATAGGACATTTTTCCTTGCTTAGGTATTTACATTTTTTAAAAATTTTATTTATGATAGTCACACACAGAGAGAGAAAGAGGCAGAAACACAGGCAGAGGGAGAAGCAGGTTCCATGTACCGGGAGCCCGACGTGGGATTCAATCCCGGGTCTCCAGGATGGCGCCCTGGGCCAAAGGCAGGCGCCAAACCGCTGTGCCACCCAGGGATCCCTCCTTGCTTAGGTATTTATTGCCTGCATTCCTGGCAAGGAAGGAGGCAGTTACTTTGCTGTGCTCATTGATCTATCTCCAATGTCCGGTACGGAATGGCCACATGAATAATCGTCGAACCAACAAATGAATAAATGAATGAACGAAGGGAGTGACTTGAGTGATTATCAGAAGTTGACTTTGAGATGGGAAGAAATGAAGCCAGGAGGCAGGTGACATACACACATTCATTCATTCAAAATTATTGCCTGAGCACCTGCCCTGTGCTTACCCTGTGCTGGAGATGGAGCGATGAAGAAAACAGACAGAACTTGCCTTCTCCAGGGTTTCTCTTCTGCTGTGGGAGAGAGAGAGCAAGCAAGATCAATAATTAATTATGCATTGTGTTAGAAAGGAAAAGTAGAGCAGGGCAGGAATCTAGAATGCAGGAGAAAGAGCCACAGTTTACAATTTTAAACCGAGTTGTCGGGGGGGGGGGGGGGGGGGGGGGGGGGGCACTTGACTGATGCAGCCCTGTGTCAGCACAGGCTGGAGGGTGATCACGGAGTGCACCCTGAACTATGTGGGTGAAGCTGCCTTTAGATGGGTGGTAGAACTATTGCAAGGGGCCTGAGACAGAAGGACACCCAAAGCGTCCAAGGAATAGGAAGCCAGGAGGCCCGTGTGGCTACTATGGGGCAAGACGGGGAGGGGGCCTGCAAAGGAAGCGGGGACACTGTTCAGGGCACCGGCAGCTAGGAAGGGATGTGATTGGGATGTGATTCTGAGCCAGGGAAAACCATGCAGAGTTTTAGGTAGTAGAGTAAGATGGTCAGGATTTTGATTGATTGATTGCTTTTTTTTTTTAAGATTTTATTTATTTATTTATTTATTTATTTATTTATTTATTTATTTATTTTGTTGGAAACAAGCTGAGAGATAATTATCTCCATTTTGTAACTAAGAAAACTGAAGTGTGGAGGGCAAGGTTATTTATTCCAAATCACAGAGCCAGGGCCCATGCTGGGATTGGAACCCAAGACAGCCCATGTTCATGTTCTTAGTCCACCCAAGCCCCATCTCCTCCAAAGGATGCATGCAGCACCGAGCATCTCATCTGCCAGAAGAGGAATGTTCTCTGTCTTGGTGGGACCTGAGGGTCAACAAGAACCACATGCTACAGTCTCTCTTTGTCGGTGTGTCCTTCCAGCCTAAAGAGAGCCATTTCCCTTGCCCTGCCCTCTGCCTGCTGTGTCATATAAAGGAAGAAGAAGGATGGCACCAAAGCACCAAGTCGGCCCCAGCCCCAGCCCCAGCCTCCAGAGGAAACTCTGTCCTTGAAATGTCATCTTCTGCTGCCCCCACACACTTTGTGAAAGAAACGGCTTGGCTCCCAGTCCCTGAGCTTTCGTGTCACCTTGTGATCCCAGGTCCAGGCACTCACGGCTCGAGAGTCGCCCATGCGCTGGCTAGGCTGCAATATGCTACTGCAGCCCCCTAAAATTCTGTTAACGTACAGGGACTCGAATATTCTAAGAGTTCTGTGTGCTGGTAATGTGAACCAGAGCAAATGCATAAGCAGAGGATGCTGCTGGGGAGAGAAAGGGAGCAGACAGCTGAGCAGAGCTGATATGCCAGGACGGTGCTGGTCCAGGCTGGTGTTGCCTCCAAGCCTGAGCTGACTGCTCTCCAGGGTGATGCAATGTAGTCTTACAAAAGTGTCCTCATCTTTCCAGAAGTAACTTAAAGCCAATCAAGCCAAGAGAAAGCAAGTTCCCAGGTCACTCTCGATGGGTTCAAGGGATACCGCCTTCTGCTCCACATGGCACAGGTGAGTCTCCATCCGCACCTGCCTGTGCCGGCCCTGTGGCTGTCTGCTCCAGGCGTGCTGGCAAGCCAGACCCTGGGCTGGAGTCTCCATAAGGCCAATTCCCCTGACTTACATCAGTGCGATTCTAGAAGATGAAAGGTGAGGTTCTCCCCATGAAAAGCATTTCCCCCAAATCCTCACTTTTTCTCCCAGATTTCTTCTCATTTTTACTAGGACCACTAACCCAGCCTGGGACTAAGGATCCTGAAATAATCTTAGCAGGTTAAAACCATCACCTAATATCCAATTGAATCCAATCAACACTAAGTGAACGTCTATTACGTGCTGGCTATTGGGACCAACTATGTCTAAGGCGGGTAAGATCTCGGGCAGCATTAGTCTATCCAAAAAAAAAAAAAAAAAAAAAAATCACCAGACTTGTCATCTTATTTTGAGTCCAGTGGCACAGTTCTATTGTATATAGAGTTTTGCTTTGAGGAACATAGAAAGGTAATAGTTTCTTCCTTGTGAGCTTAAGAACTCGGAGTTGGCCATTTGCAGGGCTAGCAATCTCTTGGAACGCGTTGCAGGAAAGGCTGATTAAAGCTAAAGCATGTCTCCTTGTCTCATGGACTGAATACTTCCATTAAGTTTGAATGTCCTCCTTGTTCTTTTAAAAGATGGCATTAGGCCAAGTCATTAACTTTCTGATAGCCTGTCCTTTCCCCCAGCTATCTGCTCCAGATCTGTACTTGGTGACTCAAGTTGCATGGATACTTCGATGGAAGTTGGGAATGAACAAACATGTAGAGTACTAAATCTGAAAGTACATGGCCTGAACTGTTTTCTATCCAAGACAAATGGCAAAGGAAAACGGAATAGAATGATGATTTTTGGCCTTTTTTTTTTTTTTTTAATGCAGCTGTGTAACCTTCTGTGTTTTTTTCTAGGTTTATTTTTTTAATTAGCACACAATCAAAATTTGCCTTTTCTATATGTGCGATTCCATAGATTTTAACACGTGTACGAGTTCATGCAGCCGCCACCAAGAGCAGGATGAGCAACAGTTCCATCACCCCCAAAAAACTCCCTCATGCTATCCCTTTGCCGTTACTGTCTCCCCCAAACCCTGAGCCCTAAAAGATCACTAATCATTTATCTGTTGCCCATCATGGATGACTGAGTCCCTTAGAGAATTTCACGTAAATGGAACTATTTAGTAGGTAACCTTTTGAGACCGGCTCCTTCCACTCAGCTTAATGCCTTTGAGATTCATCCAAGTTGTTGCATGATTCAATAGTAGGTTGCATTATATTGTTGAGGAGTCTTACATTATTTAGATGTACTACACTTTATCTGGTTATCTGTTGAGGCACGTTTGGGTTGTGTCCAGTTTGGGGTGATGATGGCTAGAGCCACTACACAATTATGTACAAAGGGGTTTGTTTTTGGTTTTGTTTTTGGAAACGTATATATTTCTCTATGGTAAACACCTGGGAGAGGGATTGCTGGATATGGTGGGTGTAAATATGTTTACGTTTATTAGAAACTTCCGAACATTTTTCTGGAGTGCTTGTATCATTTTGTATTCCCACCGGCAAAGTGTGAGAATTTCAGTTGCTCTACGCTCTTGCCACCACTTGCTATTTTATTTGTATGTTAGCCACTCTAATAGATGTGTAATTGTGGTTTTAATTTGCATTTCTTTAATGGCTAGTTATGTTAAACATCTTTTCATGAGCTTATTTGCCATGCATATATCCTCTCTGGTAAAGTATCTATTCAAGTCTTTTGTCCATTTTCAAGTTGGATTGTTTTCTTAGTATTGATATATGAGGGTTCTTTATATATTTTGGTTGAAAGTCCTTTGTTAGAAACATGATGTGCAAATATTTTCTCCAAATTTGTAGCTTGTCTTCTCATGCTCTTAATGTCCTTTGCAGACCAAAAGCTTTTAAACTTGATAAAGTCCAATTTATAGATTCTTTCTCTACAGATCATGTTTTTGGTGTCCTTTGTGTGTGTGTGTGCATTTTACTTTTCAGACTGTTAATATGGTAGATCGGTGGATCTCACTGACTGATATTCAACCTTGAATCAGTCTTGTATTTGCAGGATAAATTCCACTTGGCATGGTATATTAATTGTTTTTACTTATTGTTGAATTTGATCTTGTTGAGGGTTTTTGGATCTATTTTCATGAGGAATATTGGTCTCCGGTATTCTATTCTTGAACTGTCTTTCTTTTTTAATCAGAGTAATGTTGACCTCATACAATCAATTAGGCAGTATTATTTCCTCTTCTGTTTTCTGAAAGAGATTTTGTGTGATTGGTGCTATTTCTTCTTTAAATATTTGGTAGAATTCACCAGTGAAACTATCTGCACCTGGAAATTTCCTTTTTGGAAGGTTTTTAGCTAGAAATTAAGTTCTTTTTTTTTTTTTTTTTTTTTTTAGAAATTAAGTTCTTAAATAGTTAGAGGACTATTCAGAATACCTAGTTCTTCTTGTCTGAGTATTGGGGGGGTGGGGTGGGATTGGAGGTTGTTGTTCTATGAATTAATACATTTTTATAAGATGCTGAATTTATATATGATGACTTGCTCATATTATTTATTCCCTTATTATCCTTTTAATGTCTGCTGAGTCTGGTGTTATACCTTTTCATACTTGATAATGGTAATTTGTATCATTTTTCAGTCTTGCTAGAGGTGGGTATGTGTGTCTTTGTATGTGTGCATAAAATATATAAAAATCTAAATATATCTAGATCTAAATCTATATGTATTTATGTATATATAGTCTTTGTAAAGAAAAAGTTTTGTTTTCATTGGCTTTTTTTATTGTTTCTCTATTTTCAATTTTATTGATATGTACTCTTATCTTTATGTTCTTCCTTCTGATTGTTTTGGGTTTATTTTGCTTTCCTTTTCTCTAGTTTCATGAATGAGGTGTTTAGATGATTGATCTGAAATCTTTCTGTTTTTCTAATATAAATTTTTACTACTATAAATTTCCCTGTAAGCACTCCTTTTGCCAAATCTCATAAATTTCAATTCATATGCTTAACTTTTCAAAATGTACTTAGAATCAATATTTTATTACTTGATGTGGAATATAAAACATTTTCCACCATATAGATCTTTTTTTCCTTCATGCTTTAGGTTGTAGCTGTCTTATATATTACATTTATATACACTAAAACTCCATCAGACAGTATTATAATTTTTGCTTTCAACCATCAAACATATTTTGAAATATTCATTAAGAGTATATGTTTTCTAAGAAATTTGCCATCTGTGTTGCTCTTCTTTCATGATTGATGTTATAAGTTTCCTTCAAGTATCATTCCATTCTGTCTGAAGAACTTCTTATAGTAGTTATTTTAGAACAAGCCTGCCCTCGGGGAATTCTCTTATTTTTTTTCTTCATCTGAAAATGTCTTTTTTCTCACTTAATTACTGCAGAATATTTTCACTAGTTATGGAATTCTGGGTTAATAGTTCTTTTCTTTCAGCACTTTAAAAATGTTTCACTTTTTCGCCCATGATTTCTGGTGAGAAATCTATAGGCATTCAAATTATGATTTCCCTATAAGTAACGTATATGATGATCATATATGACCATAATTTCAATGATCTCTTTCAGTATTTTTAATTTTGCCTTTAAGATTTTATGATTTTTAAAAAGCTTTAGATTTTTGATTCTACTGTGCCTGGAAGTGGATTTCTTGGAGGTTCCCTCTTTGCAGGTATGCTGAAGCTCTTGCATCTGTAAGCTTACATCTCCTGCTAAATTTAGGAAGTTTTCTGCTATTATTTCTTCTAATATTTTTCTACACAGCACTGTTTCCTTTTGAGATTGATGAAACACATGTGAAGCTTTGGAGTTTTCTTCTATAGGCCCCTGAATGTCTTCATTTTTTTCAATGGAAAAAAGTTTTGTTTTGTTTTTTTAAAATCTTACTGTTGTTGTTGTTCACACTGGATACTTTCTATTGATCTATCTTCAAGTTCACATTTTCTTTGTTAACTTCTTTTGCTGTTGGGCCTATCCAGTAAGTTTTTATTTTTAAGTTGTTATATTTTTCAGTGCTGACATTTTCAAATGGTTCTTCTTTATATATTCTATTTCTTGGCTGAGGCATTCTATCATTCCATTTATATAAGAATTTACTTCCTTACTTGGTAGAGCATTTTTGCAAGAGCTCCACTAGTGAGTCTTTGATAATTCCAACATCTATGTCATCTTGGAGTTGGCATCTCTTAACTATCTCTTCCCAAATGAGTCATGATTTTCTTGATTCTTTGTGTGCTGAGTACTTTCGGACTGTATTCTAGATATTTCGAATACTATGTTACGAGATTCTGGATAAATCTTACAAAGAATATTGATATTTTTGTTCTAGCAGACAACTGGCACAATTGGGCTTAAGTGGCAAGTTCCAACCAGCCATGTGTGTTTTATGATTCCAATGTGAGTCCAGTTTATAAAACCTTTGCAATAGTATTCAGATCTGTCCCATGTACATGCTGTCCAGTATCCAGTCCAGGAGCTGGACACTAGTAACTCCTGTTGCTTGGTTCTCAATGTTCCTGTGGTCTAAAGTCAGAATCATATGTGCACAATCAGGTGTAAGTTCAGGAGTTTGTTAATAACTTTAAGGAGTTGCAATCCTGAACTTTTTCTCTTTGTCATTTCCTTGGTACCGTCTGGATTCCTGGGGCTCCTCTCTTTGGTCTTTGGTCAGAAAGCTGGGATTTTGGTAACTGCTCTGTTGTTCACTTCCTGCAACTGATGCACATCTAAGGCCAAATGATGAGGAAAACACGGAGACAGACAACGCCACTGTAGTTTGTCTTATCCCCTTGGGGTCACAGCTCCTCCAACTGGAGAGGAATGTGCTCCCTTCTCAGTTTTGGTTCCTGCAGGCTCCTGTTACAGCCACTACTGCAGGATCTCTTGGAGGCACCAGTGAACAACAACAACAAAAATCATAATAATGGTTTCCTCCAGTATCTCTGAGCACTAGGAATTCCCTTTCTGACTCTTTAAGCAGAATGAGAAAGCCTCTCCTGGAGCTCTCTCTGCCTCTGCCTTGGTACCCACTCTGGGTTTTCAGCAGCCCTGAGTTCATTCCAAAGGATATCAGAGGGGTAAAAGTGATAAACTCACCATCTCAGTTGTCTTTTCCAACCGACTTACTTACTTACTTACTGAGGACCTTCAGAGTCCTCAGATGACCCGTGTATTCTGGCCAGACTTTATAGGAGGGACAGGGTGGAATGAATGTGTTTACTGCATTGTACCTAGAACTGAAGCTCTTTAATATTATTTCTTTTATTTCTTTTTTACTTTTTAATTTTATTTATTCATGAGAGACATACACAGAGAGAGAGAGGCAGAGACACAGGCAGAGGGAGAAGCAGGCTCCATGCAGGGAGCCCAACATGGGACTCCATCCTGGGTTCTCAGGATCACACCCTGGGCCGAAGGCAGGCACTAAACCGCTAAGCCACCCGGGCTGCCTGCTCTTCAATATTTGTAAAAGCTCCTTCAAGAGGCAAGAGAATAAGGCGAAGCTCCTTATTCCTAATTTCCTGCCTAACTGAATGTTTAGACCTATCAACGCTAAGAAGAGGAAAAATGTAAGTGTGGGTGGATGAGGTGGGACTATCATGTAGTCATGTGAAACATTTCAAAGCCAAAAAAAGAAAAGAAAGTCTTTTAAGCTTTACTTTTTACAGGCATATATTTTACCCAGTACCATCTGTGGGGAAGGAAATAAGAAGTGAAAGGCAAGAATTAAAATAAGTTTTGGAATCAGTAAAGGACTAAAGAAAGTTTTACTGGGCAAGTTCGTATGGATTCAGGAAAGAAGGAAATACACTATACTTACTGAGGTTTTTTTGTACCATCTCCAAGCCAGGGCTTGCCAGGAATTTCCCTGTTTCCATTTACCCTGCTCAGAAGCCCACCACAAAGAGCAAGACTTGGGTTTGCCTGAGCCTACGCTTGAGACAGAAATAAAACCCTCCACCTCCTAACAGGGGACTGAACTGTGAGACTGCTGAAAGCTTTTCTTACTGCTTTTCTTCTCCTTCTCCTTCTCCTTCTCCTTCTCCTTCTCCTTCTCCTTCTCCTTCTCCTTCTCCTTCTTCTTCTTCTTCTTCTTCTTCTTCTTCTTCTTCTTCTTCTTCTTCTGTTCTTTTCTGTGCTTGTGGGTCCATAATATCATTACCTTTTCCCACACAAATAGTTAGTTTTGGCTTTCATGTCCATGTCCATGAAGTTAGGTCACAATAAAGATCAACCTCTACACAATGTGCCACTGTGTTAGCTGGTTTCAGTCTGAACACAGTAATTCCTGTGTGTGTGTGTGTGTGTGTGTGTGTGTGTGTGTCTGTGCGCGCGCGCACGCGAGCTTTGGGAACTTTTCAAACAGAGTTTAACCAAGGATATAAGATCCTGAATTGAAAGTTTCCTGACAAGGGAATCATAGGTTTTCCTCCAAACCCTTTCCTGCAAGTGGCTTTATAATAGTCTCCCGTCCTGTAACTCGTTCGGTCAGAAACACCATTTCTTCCACTCTTCAAGGAATCAGGTTGAGGAAAGGATTGTTGGGCATGATTTATAAGACAAAAATGGACGATTCATCTCAAATGAGAAGCTAAATTTACTCTGAAACTCTGCTCTGTTTGTCCGGAGATGACTCTCATGGAAAACACCCTGGAATCTCTGCTAACACGAGGGTTGTTATTACCCAAAGCGCTCTCCCCCTTCTCAGGAGACTGGCTGGAAACAAAATTAGGAGTTTGAGGAAGTGAGTTGCTATCAACTCACCAAGAGAACAGCCTAACCCAGAGCAACCAGAATGCAGACTTTTCTAGGGCTGGGGATCACATGTTCTTTCCTTTTACTAATGCTGAGCATTGATCTTTCTGCAAGGTGGGTAATCCATATAATTATTTAATTAAGTTGTATCTTGACCGGATCTGAGAGACTGGATTCATTCATCAACATTTAATGAGTTGCCTGCTATGGGCATGGCTTCATTCTAGATCTATACACTGGGGAAAAAGAAAGAACAAAAGACTTTACTTGCTTTAAAGAGATTGTTTCAGTGGGAGAGTTAGAATGCAACAATGATCTTAGTCAGCTTGGGCTGCCATAACAAAATACCTCAGACAAAGTGGATGAAACAATAGTTTCTTACAGTTTTGGAGGCTAAGAAGTCCAGGATCAAGGTGCCATCTGATTCAGTTTCTAGCAAGGGCTCCCTTTCTGGCTTGCACATGGCCACTTCCTCACTGTGTCCTTATATGGCAGAGAGTGAACTGACTTTCCAGTGTCTCTTCTTATAAGGACACTACTCTTATTAGATGAGGGCTTTACCCCATTACCTTCTTTAACCTTCCTTTCTTTATATATAGCTCACTGAGGGGTTAGGGCTTCAACATACAAATTTTGGGTGGGGGGGGGATACGCAATTCAATCCACAGCAACAAACAAACAAATCCAAATCATTGTAATGATTATGGCAGACATATGCCATACAGGCATATATGAATTTAGGCAGGCAGATAACGATAATGGCAGTAAATAGTGAGTGGTATAAAGAGAGTCACAAGTGGAAGAGACTAGTGACTTTGAGGTGGAATGGTGATAGTAGGCTTCTCTAAAGAGGTGACTTAAAAAAAAAAAAGGTTTTATTTATTTATTCATGAGCGATACAGAGAGACAGAGGCAGAGACATAGGCAGAGGGAGAAGCTGGCTCCCCGCAAGGAGCCTGATGTGGGACTTGATCCCAGACTCCGGGATCATGCCCTGAGCCAAAGGCAGATGCTCAACTGCTGAGCCACCCAGGTGTCCCTAAAGAGGTGACTTTAAGCAGAGGCTTCAGTGAAGTATGCTGTTCAAAGCAGCAATGGTCCAGACTGAGAGACCCAGTGAGACAGAGGCTCTGGGGCAGAAGGATGCTTGGTTGCAGCAGGATAGATGTTTAAGGACCAAAGGGGGGAAAAAAGGGATCCAGACAGAGTAGATCAGGGATGAGTAACAGACACTTTGTGTAAAATAGCCTATAGGCTTCTAGCTAGGTGCCCAGTAAGAACCACCTTTATCCATCCAGTCCCCAAAGTGCCTGGAGGGAAGGGGAGGAAATATAAATGTATTTATAATACCAGGTTTTTCTAATAAGAGGTCAAGTCTCAAGAGATTTGGTTAATCTCCAGAGCCCTGAAATAACTCAATCAACAATTTGCAATAATTAGGAAGCCCTTACTATGTGCCAAGCACTGTGCAATTACTCATGATCTTGTCTTGGCATAGAAACTGGAAAAATGTCCTTGGACTTATTTTCCTGGGAGGTAATTATTACAGTGGTAAGTGGTGTTAAATCAACTAGTCCTGTTCCAGGCTTAGAATATCCTAGGACAGAATGGTCTATTCCTTTTTTCTCTATTGCCGGGTCTTTCTCTTAGAGTGTCCCAGGCTTTAATTGTTGGTTCTCTTCTTTATTAATGCTTTCTTTTTGGTTACTTCATCCAGTCTTATAAATACAATCTCTATGCCTATAAATCTGAAATTTATATTTGCATCGATGCATTTATCCTGGACTTTAAATTCATATATACTTTACTGCCCACTTGACCTCTCCATTAGGATATTTAATAGACACCTCAAATCGGGAGCCTGGGTGGCTCAGGGCATGATCCCAGGGTCCTGGGATCAAGTTCCACATCCAGCTCCCCACAGGGAGCCTGCTTCTCCCTCTGCCTATGTCTCTGCCTCTCTATGTCACTATGAAGAAATAAAGAAAATATTTTTAAAAATAGGCACCTCAAATCTAATGTGCCCAACACTGAACTGCTAATCGTCCCCCCCAGTCCTGCTCTACCCACAGTCTGCCTCATCTGAGCTGATGAAAGCTTCCCCCTTGTTGGGGCCCCGAGCCTCAGAATTGTGCTTGACTCCGTCTTCTACATTCTCATATCAAAGTCCTTCAACATATCCTGTTGGCTCAATCCAAAATATACCCACATCCTGACAATTATTTACACATCTACCACCACCAGCCTGATCCAACCCACCATCATTTTTCACCTGGATCATTGCAATAGCCTCCTGACTGATCTCCCTGCTACTACCCTTCATCCTCGGTGGTCTGTTCTCAAAATGGCAGCTGGATTCTTTGAAAATGTAAGTTAGCTCATCCCGTTCCCTGCTCAAATTCGCTGAAAGTAAAAATCAAAATCTTACAAATATCCAATTATCTTCCCTTCTTAATTCCCTGACCTCCTTTCCCCTTTGCTCACCTTGTCCTAATCACACAGACTTCTTGCTTTTGTGGAGGAGGACAGATAATTTTCCTTCTACCCTTGTAGGTTCTTGGCTGAGACCCCCTGTAATAAGAGACAGATTGACAGGAGAAGAACAAACAGAAGTTTAATAATGTATATACTTCCTGTGTGTTCAAGGACTGGTCAAGAAAACTAAGTAACTCCTTAAAAAGGCCCAAGCTACCATGTCAAGTAGGACCTCTAGCTATAGACAAAAGTGTGGGGTTGGGAGAACCAGGTTTTCAGGCAAAGCCCAGTAAACAAGCATATGGTTGTTATGCAGATTTAAGTCCACACCTTCTCCACTGATAAGAGCCTCTAAAGATTTAGTCATCCCCCTCTTCCTGGTACAGAGGAGGAGACAACCTTACAAATGGGGATTTCCCTTATGCCAGGAAATGTCTCTCTTACAAAAAGCGGACGTCTACTCAGTTTTCAGCAATTTATTTATTGCTGGCAGCTTCTCTGGCAGGTTTCGGTTCCACCACGAGAGGGCTTCTGTCTGTTTTGGTCACTTGTATCCAATCTCAGGCCCCTAGACTAGTGTCTGGTATGTCATAGGCACGCTAACAAATCTTGGCTTTGTGAATTGTTTGTACATAGATATGTCCCCCTCCCCACAAGACTGCAATTTATATGTCTTAATCTTGCATTGCAGGCCTTTCATAACTGTTTAGCTTAAGTTGTGCAGCAATTCATGAAATTTTCTAATATGGTTTCTAGTTCACGGAAACTTGCAACAAGCTCATCATTATATAAAGCACGCTTCATTTTTTTCTTCTTATTGAAATATAGTGCACAGATAGAAAAGTATATCTACCATAAGGGCACGGCTTATTGTAATATCATAAAATGAAGTCTCCCACTGGACCAATCCCCTGGCGGGAGGACACAACAATAGCAGCCTGTAGATAATCCCTCATGCTTCCTTTCCTTCCCTTTCTGAATTCTAACATAATAGGTTAGTTTGGGCACATTTTATTTTAAAGACTCCATATTGGGATTTCAATGGTTTCAGTAATGCTTGGATAAAACTAATGTGTTGGGTTTTTTGTTTTTGTTTTGTTTTGTTTAGAGAGAGAAAGAGCATGTACACGGCGGGGGGGGGGGGGGGGGGGGGGGGGTGGAGGGAGAGGGTAAAGGAAGGGAAGATAGAGAATCTTAAGCAGGCTCCACACCCAGCATAAGAGCCTGATCTCATGATCTTATAAAGATCATGACCTGAGTGAAAATCAAGAGTCAGATGCTTAACCAACGGAGCCACCCAAGGCTCCCCTAGGCTAAAACTAATCTTATGGAATTAATCTGATTTTTCCCCTCACCGACAAAGAAAACATGAAAATGGAACTTGTTTTTAAAAAGTACACTCATGGGGTGGCAAAGCCTGGGTAGCGCAGTCAGTTCAGCAGCCAACTCTTGGTTTCATTCAGGTCATAATCTTAGGGTCCCTGGGATAGAGCCTCATGTCGGCTGCACACTCAGCATGGAATCTGCTTGAGATTGTTTCTCCCTTTCCCTCTGCTCTTCGTCCCCACACTCTGTCCCTCTCTCAAATAAATAAATCTTTAAAACATAAAAAAAAGCACACCTATAGGAATGTGTCAGAGGCTCACATTTCAAAATAAGCTTTCTGGGAAAAATCAATTAAACATAGTTAGATGCATCTGCCTTTACCTCGCATACATTTAGGAAGGACTATGAAATATGTTATTTGACAGAAATCTATGTTGAACACTAAGATATTTCTTTTTTGCCTTACTGGCTTGTAATACCACTGTTGTTATAAGGATTTTCTCACAGAAAGTAAGGAGCTCGCTGAAGAATCACTCCGTTTAAACTTCAGGGTGAAGAACTTGCACTTGCGTGGGTGAGCTGTTATTCTTTCTCCCTCACAACCTGGCTCTATTCTCAGCACTTCTCTTCCCTGCAGAAGCAGATGACTCAGACTTCCTACTGCTTCCCGCCTTTCCCTCAAACCAGCCCTCTGGCCTCCTGGGGAATTCCCCATGACCAATTAATGAGAAGACCTTGTTTGGTTTAAGGATGTATCTGTAGGTGGTAGGCTCTACCAGTGGGAGGGAAATGTCCAGTGGACAGAACTTCAGGCACTACCTCGGGTTGGCCATTTGATGTGAAAAAAGAGATAACTGAGTTTTCCTGAAATAAACTGATTCATGGGCCATAAGCTAATGTGTTGGTCAACTTACCAGGGACTTGGTAGCTTTTAAACACGATTGGAAGATTGTTGCCAAGATCACCTAAAGAGAAATTATATCATGGACTTCTGAGAAGGCCAACCGTTCTTGAAGCTATTTGAGCCCCATATAAACATTCCCCCAGAGGACATCCACTGTGTAGAAGAGATAAAATACGGAGGTGGTCAACATGACCAAGCATTGGTTGTTAGTGAGCTTCCTTTCTTGGCCACCTGTATGCTCACACAAATGGCCCATGTACAAAGCAACCATGGAAACAGAGATAGAGGTAATAAATGCGAAGAAAAACACAGACTCCTTCTTACCACAGTTATTCTGACTTCTACTGGTGCTGAGTGACCAACTTTGTAAGACAGCAGCCAACACTGAGCCCTTGCTTGGCACCATTTCCCAGGGACACCAGCCATCCAGGTTGTTTGGGACAGCTCCATTATAGAAGGGGCAACAGTTGGTCTTCATGGGAATATCGCCGCATATTCTGGAGAGTGATTTCCCTTTACTGCCCGTGATGCTTCTGCCAACACCACGTGATGGGTGATAAACTGCCTTATCACATCCATGGTATCGTGGGGACCAAGGGCAGACTGCCCCAACATGGACTATTTTGTCCTGAAGACTATTTTGAGTTAAAGAGCCATTAAAGCCCAGCAGATTAAGGAAAAGCTCTTTATGTCCCCCACAACTGCCTAAAAAGAATTGAGATAGAGGAGCTATTACCATGAATAATTACATTATACTACGAGCTAGTTATGGTGGAAAAGGAGGAACCTAGTGAGAGTGGCCCAGCAAACATTTGTTAGCTAAACATTTACTCAATTCCCGTGAATTGCATTTCTTGTTTTTGAAGTCTCAGATCGCCACCCACTCCTCCTTAGTGCAGAACCACATATATATCTCATTTTGCCTGTCTTGGGAATTTCCATGTTTGTGTGGATTTCTGTACATATGAAACTGAATTCGATTTTCTCCACTTATTTGTTTTGTGCCAATTTAATTCTCAGTCCAGCTAGAAGGACCTTAAAGAGAACGGGACATTCTTGCTTTTTAATGGTATCACACACATTGTTGGCTCTGACCTAGGAACTCATTCGCAGTAAAATAGCTATGGCTTTAGGCTCACGTGACAGAATTCATTGTTTTTACATCACTTGGAAGCAGCTGGCTTGATGGAATAATGGAATGGCCTACCGAAGTCTCAGTTATGGTGCCGGTTGAGAGACACTATCTTCTGAGGTCATGTATTGTCCTTTAAGTGACCAGGTCAGTGGTTACCATAGGGTGTGGAATACCTTGTTCCAGAAACCCAGGAGTGAAGGTAGAAGCAGCTTCTCTCAGACTTAATAATCTGCTTCAAGAAGAATTTCTTCCTGTCCCTGAAATGTTGTATCTAGGGAGTTCTCAAACTCCCTAGAAGGACCTCAGTCCTTCTGCCAACCAGAGAGGCTTATTGCCACCATACAACACCAGGAATGCCCCCTGGACATTTCAGGCTGTTCATGCCACTAACTGAGGACAGTGCATTGGGTGTGCATCTAGGGCAGCACGATCGAATCTGCTTATCAAGGAGAAATCGGATTGTTGCTGCAGAATGGGGACAACATTGTCTGTGATGCATGGGATTGATTGCACTCTCATGTCCAATAGCAACGGGCAATGCGGAGCAGCAGCAACTCGATAGACATAAACGCACAAGCTCACCCCATCAGGTAAGAGCATGTCCACTGCTGGGGTGTTAGCTGAGAGGGAGGGAATTATGGGGTGAGAGGTGGAAGGAGGAAGTCAGGATCATCAGTGTAGACCTATTTTACTGGAAGTGTTTCTCTTACTCCCTTTCCTTGCTGCTTTACCTGGGGGAGTGGGTGCTGTGGACAGCGTAGGTTCCAGGAAGAATGACTAAACTTCAACATCCTCTTGAGGCAGTGGTGAATGAGATGTTGGGGTTTTCCTATATTGGGGAGCTGAGTTCCTTCAGCTACAGAAAAGACTAGAGTGGAAGCAGAGTGACTACAGGGTGGCCTGGCCTGTTATTCTCAGCTCTCGTCTCTGCCTTTTCTTGCCATGTTCTGTGGCTGGGGAGGTTGACGGCTACTAAACTTGCCATTTCATCTGCTTCTCCCTGTCTTCTGGCAAGGAAGCCCTGGCAAGAGGCCAGAGTGCAGGAGGGGGGCAAGGTCAGGGATTTTTTCCCCTCCTTCCTCCTGGCTCTTCCTGGCCTCCCCGAAGTTCAGCACAGGCCCCAAATCCCGGCTGCCTCTCAGCCTCCCAGCACCAGGCTTGTCTGGTTCAGCTCTGCCTCCTAGCAGGCTGGGGACAGCATTCCCTCACCTCTCCCTGCAGGTCTGCAGGGCTGAGGGCTAATCCCTGGGTGTCTCCCTAGATCTCCTGGCTTCCATTAACCCTGACTGGGCCTCTGTAAATAATCCCTGCATGAAATGCTTTTCCCTTAAAGCCTTTTGAGGGTGCCAGCTGTTCCCTGCTAAGACTTGGATGGACATGGCAGGGAACAGTGTTGAGAAAGGAGAGGGCTGTCCGTTGTTGTGAGGTGGGGGGACCCGGAGGGTATCAGGCGATGGGATGGAGTACAATGCATTTCACAGGCTGAAATTGGCTGAGATTCAAAACAAAACAAAACAAAAAACAGACCATAATCTCTACCTAGATCAGTGTTCATAGTTAATTTTCTTAAAAGCTATTGTAAAGGAGAAAAGCTTGTGAAGCAAATTGGGTTGTGCCCCCATATTGAGGAGGTTTCCTGGGATGTGGGACCTCAGTGCTACAATCGGGACCGTCCTGAACAAACTGGGACAGCTGGTTACCTTAGTCTGTGACTAGACTTGGGTCCCCTAGAGCCTGCTCAGATGCCCCTGCTGAAGAGACATCCTAGGCCAAAGAACACTGTTCTAGAACCATGTGCTGCCTCCTTCCCATCTTCTACCAACAGCAGACGCTTTGATCTCTCGTGGCATTCTTTCTCATTCATTGTGCAGTCTGAGAATCCCTTGTAACACAGTGGTTCAGGCAGCCAGTGTCGATTGATCCGGGTCGGAACCTGTTTGTCAGGCCTAATTTAGAGCTTTAGCTCAGAATGAAAAGCTGAGCTGGACCAAGTAGGGCCTCCAGAACCCCTTTTGCCCTTATAATCTTGGATCTTGCCAAACGAGCAGACAGGGTGGCCTTTTGGGCTCCTTTGTACTTGACCAAGACCTTGACCTCGTGTCTCTCTGGGTCTCTGCATCCAATATAGAAGCTTCAAAGGCTGGCGGCGTGGGTTGTAAGGATAGCGGATGACACCATCTTACACCTGGATTTGCTCTAAGTGCTTTGTGTTGATTTATTACTTATATTTTAGGGAGGAGAAAACAAAGCAAGGTGACCTAAGCGACTTGCCCTGGGTGACACAGGTAGTGGTGGAGGAGACTCGGGACTCCCATCGTCTGCTCAATCGGGCTTGGAGATTTTGTAGGTGTGTAGTGCCTGTCATCGTGGCCACTGGGGATCCCTGGCACCCGGCTCAGAGCTTGGCAGGTAGCCAGTGCTCATCAGTAAATACACGCTTCAAGTTGTTAAGTACAGGCAAATCCTAACACAGGAATTTTCCTGTCTTTTCGTCCATAGACCCTGCCCTGGGTCTTCTAAGTCAGGCTAACTTTCCATCCAGCTGACTAAGCCAGCAGGACAGGAGGACAGAGGAGCAGAGACTCATCCAATGGGGTTAAAATTCAAGCTCTATTTAGTAGTCTCCTGATCAGTAAAATGGCAGTGATAATGGAATTTACCCCCGACAAGTTTGTGCACTAAATGCGAGCCAAGAACTTGACGCCTGATGAATACTTAGTATTTGCTTTGGTTATTTTGATTGTTATTGTTAGAAATCAATTCAGGGGTGCCTCGGAGGCTCAACCTAAGCACCCAACTCTTGATCTCAGCTCAGATCTTGATCTCAGGGTCATGAGTTCAAGTCTCGTGTTGGGCTCCACATTGGGCATGGAGCCTACTGCGGGAAAAAAATCAATCCACATGCATAAATCTAAGTGCAAAGGGGACATTTCTCATTCTAGGAGCAGTCTCAGGACACCTGCCAGTTCCATTCCTAGTGGATCCTCTTGGGGTCTGTTGAGCCCTCAGCCTCTGCGGAGGTTCCTTCTCCAAAGCCTGGGTGAAGGAAAAGAAATCCTTGGGCTCCCTCTAGAGGCCAGCGAGGCTCCAACTTTGACACTTTGAATGACATCCCAGGACCAATGGGATGTTTTCTGGTATTTTCTCTCTGTGCTGGGTGTTTTCTGTTTGTCCCTCTGGATCCACTCTTCCCTCCTTTCCACTCTGCTCTAGGTCCCAAGAGGTTGACCTCTGTGGACTGCACCCATTGGCTCCCTTGCCCACTGACTTCCAGGTCGTCTTAACCAGTGGAAATCACCAGCACCGAGAAGAAGAGAGACTGGGGTGCTGTGTTTCCTCAGATCCCTCCCAGCTGAGTTTGCTCAGAGTTGACAATACCCTTCTACCAAAGACCACAGCTCCTAACAAGCAGACTCTAGGGTCTCTGGGTCTTGGTGTTGGCCTCTTTACCTCTTTAGATCAAGGATGGAAGTGGTTCCCTGCTGTTGCCAGCCCTAGGGCAGGGCCCCATCTCACCTGTTTCCCTTAATCCTGCCCACACCTTTGTAAATTGCCCCTTTATTAAGGTCTCCTCCGTTGACTTGCGCCATCTGCTTCCTGCCAGATTCTACTCACCGTGTCCCTCCCAATTCATCAGCTTGGCAGTCTCATCTCTGCCTTGCTTCCCCTGTACGCTGCGTTCCAACAAGCGAACTACTCATGGTTCCTGTGATACAATCACATTGGTCAGTACCCCAGGATGCTCACATTAATTCCTTCGTCTGCAGCACCCCCACATATGCCATGCCCACCCCCCTCCCTTGCATTTCCCTCTCCACCCTGGCCTCTATAGATTCTTGAGATGCCTGTGGTGCAAAAACGCTGGTTTTTTTTTTTTTTAATTTTTATTTATTTATGATAGTCACAGAGAGACAGAGAGAGAGGCAGAGACACAGGCAGAGGGAGAAGCAGGCTCCATGCACCGGGAGCCCGACGTGGGATTCGATCCCGGGTCTCCAGGATCGCGCCCTGGGCCAAAGGCAGGCGCCAAACCGCTGCGCCACCCAGGGATCCCAGGCTGGTTTAATTAAAGTACTGGGACAGGACCCCTGGGGGCAGAAAAGAGCTGCTGCCCTGGGGGGGGGGAGGGGTGACTTGGGAGTTGGGGGACTAAGGAAGAGGGAGGTTTTCAAAAGGGTTTTTGCATGCTAAAGAGGACCTACAAGGTATTGGAGACCTTGCCATTGTCAAATTAAGATTGTTTTTGTTTTCCCCTCTAGTAAAGCAGTTTTGCCCTCTGGAAGTTAGGTTATTGATAAGAATGCTTTTTTCTTGTAAATCACTCAGACATTTGTAAACTGAGGGAGACTCAGGTCTTGCTGTGCTGTGGCCTCTATTAGTTAACTACTTGGTTTTCCCTTCCCCTAGTGTCTGGGCAGGCCGAAGTGCCTGAGGAATGTCACACACATCCCACTTGGTTGGGGTTGTTGGGGGGTAGCGGGGGGGGGTGGGGGGGTGGGTAGTGGGGTTTGAGGGATGTCCGCTGGTGCTTTGCCTTCTGCTCCCTCATTATTACAAAATAGTTTCATTTCAGTAATTAAAAGACCCATTTCTTTTTTTTTTTTCAAGATTTTATGTATTTATTAATGAGAGACAGAGAGAGAGAGAGAGTGGCAGAGGGAGAAGCAGGCTCCATGCAGGGAGCCCAACATGGTACTCCATCTCAGGTCTCTAGGATCAGGCCCTGGGCTGAAGGCGACGCTAAACCGCTGAGCCACCCGGGCTGACCAAAAGACCCATTTCTATGTGAAGTTAAACCACAAAGCTTCTCTGCTCCCCAATCTCCAAGCCCTGGAAGCTACAGTTGGTGCTAGATGGGGCCGGGGAGTGTTTCTATTTCCCCCAGCTAACGTCGGGAATGGTGGATTTTATTCTCTCCATTTCCCCTTCCTTCCCACTTGCTAGGAGGTTTCTGACTCCTGGGTAGAAGCACAGGAGGGAGGCGAGAGGTACATCAAGATCTTGCTGGGATGGACTCCCCAAAGTCATATGGTGATGATTCCTGCCTTTTTTTTTTTTAAGATTTATTTTATTTATTTATTCATGAGAGAGAGAGAGAGAGAGAGGCAGAGACACAGGCAGGGGGAGAAGCAGGCTCCATGCAGGGAGCCCGAGGCAGGACTCGATCCCGCATCTCCAGGATCATGCCCTGGGCCGAAGGCGGTGCTAAACCGCTAAGCCCCCTGGCTGCCCCGGTCCCTGCTCTTTGAATGTTTCAAACTAGCTTTCCCCGAGTTTGAGCCCAGAAAGGATTATCACCGTGGGCACTTCAGGGGGTCTTGCCCACCCCCCCCCCCCCCCCCCCCCCCCGTACATTTGGCTGTATTCCCCGGGGTGTGAGCAGTGCATTTTCCTCTGCAGGTCACTTCAGTGTCCTCCCCAGCTGCCGGGACTCTGGCAGTCTTTGCTGGGACTGGGTTTCTGGCGTCACTTCAGGCCTTCTCGGGCTGCAGTCCTCCCCCCCCGCCCCCCCCAGGTCATATGTGGTCCTGGAAGGACACTCTTGTACCCTTGCCCCCAGGGGGTGTGCTCAGGGCACCGGGTCTCTGGCCTTTCCATTTCAGACACAGGCCCGTGTCACCTCGCATCCCGTGCTCAGTAGACCCCAAGGGTTCCACGGCCAGGTTTGCAGGCACAGCCAGCTCTCCCCCACCCTGTCCCCACAGGTGCAGGAATGGCTGCTGAGGAACCAAACACACTCCCTCCCTCCACCACAGTCCTCCCAACCGGGAGCCGGGTGTTTGCTGGAAGGCCATACCTGCCTCCCCGCACCCTGCTGGCAAGTCCTGCGTGGCCTCCCACCTGCTGTCCTGAGGCCTCCTGTCCCCCCGTCAGCCTGCAGGCCCAGCTGTGGGGATGGATGCCTGGTGGGTGACGGTTGTCCTGCTCGCAGCACCTCAGTGAACCCAGGGCCATGGGTCCTTCTACTGCGCTGGAAACTTCGACAGTCAGTGGCCGAGTCCACTGTCAGACCCGGAGACCCTCGGGCCTTTACTCCCCGGCTCCTGCTCCCCGCAAGAAGGTGCTGCCCCCAGGAACTCTTCTGGCCTCCCCGCCTCCCTTTCCCGTCCTGAGATGGGGGTGGGTTTGAGGGGTGCCCCAGCGGGGAGGAGGTAGACAGTTGAGGAGAAGGGGGGCCAACTCAGCTCAGCCCCTTCCACCCTCCTCTCTCTTCACACCCTTCTGTCTGCAGATCAGGAATATTCTGGTTTGCTCTCTTGGCCGGAGGGCAACGCTGCTCTGTGGGGCTGCAAAGCTGGGACAGGGGGGTTAGGTCACCTCAGGAGCCTGCCAGCAGGCCCGCTTGGCTGTACACAGGCCAGATCCTTGGTTGCTCTATCAGCGGTATCATTGGCGATGGTCTGACCTCCGTCTGTTGGAAATCTGTAGGACTCAGGGCTTTCTCCATCCTGGTGGGAAAGAGGTCTTATTTGGGGCTCACTTAAACACCCTTACAAGCCGTAGAGATTTTGGGGGCCCCCTGAGTCTTTAAAACTTCTCAAATCAGCCCTCAGCTTTTAAAATTAGGGAGATTTTAACTGAAATTCTGGATTTCCAGCTTATGGTAATTTCAATGGTTTGGCAACACTGGGGCTGCATGCCTCATGGAAACCATTCCTGAGACACTACGCAGCCGCTCCCCCTTTCGGTGAGGTCTGCACTTTCCCGTTCTCCCCAGTTTCCAGCAGAGCTCCTGGGTTTAGTAAATAAAAATGCAAGAGGTCTAAAGTTGAAGTTCAGATAAACGTTGATTTGGTTTTGTTTTTAGTGTATGTCCCCTGTAATTCATGCAATTCATTTAGGATACCTCCTACTGTGTCTGGCAATCCTACAATCTAACCTCCCTCACTCCTTGGTGTCTGCTTGGGTTTGGAATCTAAGCATTTCCTACCCTGGGACCCATTTTTACTTGTCTTCATATCATTATTTTTAAAAAATATTTTATTTATTTATTCTTGAGAAACAGAGAGAGGCAGAGACATAGGCAGAGGGAGAAGCAGGCTCCTCACAGGGAGCCCGATGTGGGACTCGATCCCAGGACCCCAGGATCATGACCCGAGCCAAAGGTAGATGCTCAACCACTGAGTCACCCACACACCCCTCTTCATATCTTTAATACCTAATAGCGCGCTCAGTGTTTATGGAATATAGTCTGGGGACCAAAATTCTGTCCCATAGAGAATGTCATTAAGTCTCACAAGATGAATAAAAAGTGATAACCTCTTGCTAAACTCATTTTGGATAAAGATTATACATTTGCAGTTATTCGGGGGGCAAGGGGAAGCCAGCCCTGAACTAAAATTCTGGACCATCAAGTTGTAGGTTTGACTGGGTCACTAACTGAACAGAGTTGAGCATGTCAATGAGCCTCCCTGGAGCCCCAACTAAGGACTATGTATTTGGGGATAATAAATCAGTGGACACGTGAATAGGTTACTTTTTCATGTCCCCAGGCACCATTTCAAGAACTGATCTAATATGAAATAGAATCCTAGAACCCTAGAAATGTATATAGTATACTACTTCTTTTGGAGTTTAAGAGGTCATTAAGTAATGCGCACCATGATTTGATGGCAGCTACTTAGAGGGAAAATATGTATAAATTATCACATCTGATGCCAGTTCAAAACACTACAACCGTGATTGATTTTTTAAAAAATTTGAGTCTAGGGCAGCCTGGGTGGCTCAGCAGTTTAGCACCGCTTTCAGTCCAGGGCGTGATCCTTGAGACCCGGGATCGAGTCCCACGTCGGGCTCCCTGCATGGGGCCTGCTTCTCTCACTGCCTGTGTCTCTGCCTCCCTCTCTCTCTGTGTGTCTCTCATGAATAAATGAGTGAAATCTTTAAAAAAAAAATTGACTCTAGTTGACACACAATGTTACATTATTTTCAGGTATACAACACAGTGATTCAACTTCTCTATACATGATGCTATGCTCACCAGAAGTGCAGCTACCAGGCTAGAACAGTGATATTTTTGGTAAAAGGTATGCCTTATAATGAAGACACTTATATATGGGTATATATGGGAAGTTTGGGAGATGGCTAATTATCTGAAACCTTATGAACAGCAGGACATCAAGCCAGAAGGGTGAATCAACATTTATGGAGCATGTATGTGTGAAGTGCTTTCATTTAAATCAAGGTTTCTCCACTTCAGCACTATTGACATTTGGGGCTGGGTAGTCGTGGAGGCTGTCCCATACATGGTAGGATGTTTAGCAGCATCCCTGAGCTCTATCTACCAGATGCCAAGAGCACCAGACCCCCCGTTATGACAACTATAAGTGTCTCCAGACATTGCCAAACATCCTGGGATGGGGGGATGAGGAGGATGTCCTTGTGAAGAACTACTGATTGAAATTATCCAGTTGAGTTAAATTATTCACAACAACCCAGCAAAGTAAGGCTCCCGTGGTCTTCGCTGTGCCAGGGTCATGCTGTGGTCTATGCAGACCCGGGTGGGAGCCTCCCCCTTTGTCACTCTGGTTTCCCCTTAGTCTCCTGGATACCCAAGCAGTATAACTTGTGCCAAACGTCTCACCAGATTCGACCACAACGTGACACTGTTTCTTCTACTTCTCTTCCTGTATCCCCGGGCTCCGAGAGACCCAGACTGAGTCTGTGGGGCTGGGGAAACTAAGCTATCACGGGGCTGCTGTTTGTCCTGCCTCCCTTCTCTGATGGAAGGTATTCACTCAAACCTTAAAAGTGTCAGGGCACAGAGGGATAAGAATCTAACTCCCATCGAGCACTACCTGCCAAGCAGCAGCTAGTAACACCTGCTTTACCCCTGAGTTGCTCAATTCTAACGTGGGTGGCTCTCGCTCGTTTAAAGGCAATGAACGAACGTTTTCAGGCTACTGTCTGAGCTCTTGTAAGGTAGATGGAGGTTTACAACCCCCAGGGGGGTCTTGCACTGTAAGCTGAAACTGGTCCCTACGTGCAGGGAGCAGCTAGACACTAAACAAAGAGGCAGGTAGGTGGTGGGTGGCAATTTTAATAACAGCAAAGGGAACTTACAGAAGAGGCCTGTCTTAGGTGGCAGTAAGATCAATAGGTCCCAGGATACGTCCTCCAAATCTTAAAAGCTTAGAAAGAGGCCCTCACTGGGTTGGGTTACGTATGTACGTATTCCGTGCAGATGTTTTCAACATCACATCACCATCTCCAGGCTGTTAGACAGGAAAGGCAAGCGGAACATTCCAAGGGGAGGGGGCGTGGAGCCTCTGATCCCCCAGGTCCAGCTCACTGGTCAGTGTACGATGGGATGATTTGATATTCGGATATATTGCAAAATGTTTACCACAGTAAGGTTAGTTAACATATCTTCTGCAAACACATCATTTTGTCGTCATCGTCGTCGTTTTGGTTATGGTAAGAGCATTAAAGCTCTACTCTCAGAGCAACTTTCAAGGATCCAATACAGTATTGTGGATAGTCACCATGCTGTGCATTGGATCCTTGGATCTTATTAGTCCTGTAACTGAAAGTTTGTACCCTTTGACCAACATCTCCCCACGTTTCCCACCGCTCAGCCCTTGGCAACCACCATTCTACTCTGTTTCTGAGTTTGATGTTTTTAAATTCTGCATATGAGAGATCACATAGTATTTTTCTTTGACTTATTTCACCTAGAGGAAAGCCCTGGAAGTCCATTCACATTGTTGCAAATGGCAAGGTCTTCTTGTGTCCAGGGCTGAGTACTGCTCCACTATGTATATAATCACGTAGCACAGGCTCATCCACTCATCTTTTGATGGACACTTACGTTGTTTCCATGCCTTGGCTATTGTAAATAATGCTGCAATGAACCTGAGACTGCAGATACCTTGTCAGTCTCCTGTTTTCATTTCCTTTGGATATATACCCAGAAGTAGGATCACTGGGGCACATGGTATTTCTATTTTTAACGTTTATTTTTTATTTTTAACACCTTGAGGAACCTTGGTACTGTGTTCCAGAGGGGCTGTGCCAGTTATATTGCCATCAACAGCACACATTTTCTTCACAACTTCACCAACACATGCTGTCTCTTGTCTTCTTGATGGTAGCCAGTTGAACAGAAGTGATAGTTCACAGCACTTCTGATGTGGATTTCCTCGATTAGTGATGTGGAACACCTTTTTCCATATAACAGCTGGCCTGTCTTCTTTGGAAAACAGTCATTTTTTTCATGTCTCTCATGAATAAACAAAATCTTTAAAAAAATTGGGAAGATAAATCTATTGGAGGATATAGTTCATATGGATTTGGAAACTGAATTTTGATTGAAATAAATCACCGATGGTCTTCAAAACAAAACAAAAGCTAACACTTTGGTGATTCAAACAGACCTGGTATGTCCGTCCCCTCTGTGTCCTCTCCTATACTCTGGAGCAAAGAAATCCAAAAGAGTTACATGGTCTGGGAATAGGCTGCAAAGTTGCTTCACTCCAAGTGCCACACAGGAATATGAACAGTAGGTGGCACTTTTGTGCTATCTCCAGATTTTCGACCTTTGAAGGGAACTAACTGAAGAAGGACTCCTAAGGGAGAAACAAATGTATATGGTGCTCAAGTGGATAAACTTGATTTCTAATTTGAGCGGAATCTGAAAGAGGAGAGCTAATTATAGGATCAGTTTGTCTTACTTAGTACCTTGTCTCCAACGGTATCTTGCAGATTTCTTATGTAGACTTCCAAATATTGTGAAATATTGTGGCTTTCTTCCAGACTAATAAATTTGCAGTTTGGAGTGGTTCCAAATTACTGTAGCAAGTAGAATTACATGAATTTTTTTTTAAATATTTTATTTATTTATTCATGAGAGACACACACAGAGAGAGAGACCGAGGCAGAGACATAGGCAGAGGAAGAAGCAAGCTCCCTGTGGGGAGCCCGATGCAGGACTCAATCCCAGGACCCCGGGATCACGCCCTGAGCCGAAGGCGAATGCTCAACCACTGAGCCACCCAGGTGTCCTGAATTACATGAATTCAAGCAGGCTTGAAGTTAGGGGAAAAAAAAAAATCCCAATTTGGCCATGTTCCCAAATATCTATCTCTGAGCTTTTGCTCTTTGCAAAGGCGAGGAATAACAAATAAAACAAAATCAAATCAAATGTGGAAAAGCAGTGTGGATTACTAAGAGAACAGTGGAATGGAAACAGAGATGTTCCATTCTTCTTTTTGTAAAATTTACTGTTAGGCTGGGATACAGAATTTTACATGTTTAACAACAGGCCTGCAATCATGCAAAGGGCACTGGTTAAGTCTGGAGGTACCCACGGAAATCTAAAGCTGTGCCCCTTCCTGTGTACCTGGGGCCGGTTACTTCATGCCTCCGCATATCAATTCCCCCATATAGAAATGTACATGGTAATAATAGCATCTCTCTGATAAGATCCTTATGAGGACTAAATGTCAAATTTGTAAGTTATTTATTTATTTATTTATGAGAGAGAGAGAGAGAGAGAGAGAGAGAGAGAGGCAGAGACACAGGCAGAGGGAGAAGCAGGCTCCATGCAGGGAGCCTGACATGGGACTCGATCCTGGGTCTCCAGCATCAGGCCCTGGGCCAAAGGCAGTGCTAAACCGTTGAGCCACCCAGGCTGCCCTTGTAAGTTATTTAGAAGAGTACTCTGCATGTAGTGAGCACACCATAGGTAGAGCGAAAAAAAGTTTCTAAAGTCAATTTGTAGGGTGTGTGGGTGGATCAGTCCATTAAGCATCTGCCTTCAGCTCAGGTCATGATCTCAGGGTCCTGGGATCCAGCCCCACATCTGGCTCCTTGCTCAGCGGAGACTGCTTCTCCCTCTCTCTCTGCCTGGCTCTCCTGCTTGTGCCCTCTGTCAAATCAATCAATCAATCAATCTTTAATTTTTTAAAAAGCCAATTTTTAGGTGATGGGCCAGTGGGTAATCATTTTCCTTCTATTAAGTTAAGAACATGTATTTTCTGACAACAAGCCTAAAACTTTTTTACTAAAAGACTGAGAGAAAAACCTGTACTTAAAAACTTCTCATTTCTTTTGAACTAGTTTCTACATCCCTATCTTTTTCTATTTCTCTAAATCTGCTATACCCACGATTAGACCTCTCTTGGCTGTGAGAAATCCTGACGTCCTGGTTATTCCTCATAGTTTCCAGAATTAGTAGTTTTGATCGAAGTTGAATCTACATCACATCAAATTTACCAGTTTATTCTTCAGTGTACAAGTCAGTGGCCTGAAGAACTTTCACAATGTTTTCAACCACCGCTAGTACCTATTTCCAGAAGGTCGTCTCAAACAGAAACTCTGCTCCCGTTAAACAATAATTCCCCGTTCTCAGGGCATGATCCTGGCGTCCTGGGATCGAGTCCCGCATCAGGCTCCTTGCAGGGAACCTGCCTCTCCAACTGCCTGTGTCTCTGCCTCTCTCTGTGTGTTTCTCATGAATAAATTCAATCTTTAAAAAAAAAAAATAATTCCCCATTCTCCCTTATCCTCACACCTCTAGTGGCCTCCATTCTACTTTGTGTCTCTCTGAATCCAACTATTTGAGGAACCCCATACACATGGGACCATGCAATGTGTGCATCTTTGTATCTGGCTTATTCACTTAGTGTATTGTTTTCAAGTTCCAGTCACATTGTAGTAGCACTGGAATGTCATTCCTTCCTATGACCAAATAACGGTCGTTGTAGGTACCTGTCACATTTGTAGTATCATCTGTTGGACAGGTGAGTTGTTTCTACTTTTTGACTGTTGTAATGTTGCTATGAACCTTGATGCACAAGCATCTATTCTGGTCTCTGCTTTCTTTTTATTTTTATTTTTTTAAAGATTTTATTTATTTATTCATGAGAGACACACACAGAGAGAGGCAGAGACACAGGCAGAGGGAGAAGCAGGCCCCACGCAGGGAGCCCCGCGCGGGACTCGATCCCGGGACCCTGGGGTCACGCCCTGGGTGGAAGGCAGGCGCTCAACCGCTGAGCCCCCCAGGGATCCCCTAGTCTCTGCTTTCAATACTTTCCTGTATGAACCCAGGAGGTGGGATCCCCGGTGGCTCAGCGGTTGAGCGTCTGCCTTCAGCCCAGGGTGTGATCCTGGGGTCCTGGGATCGAGTCCCACGTCGGGCTCCCTGCATGGAGCCTGCTTCTCCCTCTGCCTGCGTCTCTCATGAATAAATAAAATCTTAAAAACAAAACAAAACCCAGGAGTTAACTTATGGAGGAAGTGCCAAACTGCTGTGCACAAAGCTACCACATTTTACATTCAAAGCAGCACCCCAAAACTGTTTTTAAGTATGTGTGTGTGTTTGTTTGTTGTTTTTCAGTTAAACCTAGCCTGGGGATAAGCCCCGCTTAGACTCCCGCGGCAGGGCAGCGCGTTGATGGGCCGCTGGGGTGGGACGCGCCAGCCGCGCTACAGCAGTTCCTGGACTAGTGACCCGGCGGAGACCCCGGCGCGCCTGCGGGGCCCTGAGCCCGCACGCACAGGCCGCAACAGGCGCCTCTGGGCCCTCCGAGCCCAACGGCGGCCGGTCCACAAACTTGGGCTTGAGCCGATCCCGAGACCTAGAGGCACCTCCTGGCTGCTTTCGGTTGCGACTACAGGGTCGACGAGGGCCTGGCCGCAGGTGGGGGCTCACCTGCCCCGGTCCCCGCCGCCCCGGGCCCTCCCAGGCGTGGGCCGTCGCCGCCTCGTTTCCTTCGCTGCCAGTAACGCGTATCTCGGTGCGTTTCGCGGTGTCCCGCCGCGCTGAGGCAGGGCCAGAGAGGGAGACGGACCCCGCAGCGCGAGCTCGGCCCCGCGTCACCGAGGCCTCGGCTTGCGGACGCCGCCATCGGGTCGACCCGGGGCCCTCGCGGCCGCTCGAGCTTCTCCCCGAGGCTCCCTGCGGCCGCGGCTGTCACGGCGTCGTCCGTCCACCAGCATCTGTGATTCACATCGCGACGCTCATCGTGCCCCACGTGGCGACTACCTGAGTACAGGTGTGTCCTCCGGGGGCTCAGCCCCCGCGCGCGAATCAGCGACCACCGAGCCGCCCGCCCTCCCTCCCTCCGTCCCGGGGCTGGCGCCGACCTCCCGCAGCCCGGGGGGCGCTGTCTCTTTAACATGCAATAGAACTCCGAGCGCATCGATCAGGAGCCTCCCAACCCTGCGGCCCAGCGGCCGCGTTTCCAGCCCCGGCTCGACTTCCCCCGTGCCGGGCTCGAAGCGCGGGGGTCCCTAAGCCGCAGCTTCCGTGCGCGGCCACACCTGCCCCCGCGGCGTCCCGCCTGCCCCGCGGCGGGGGCCCGCTCCCTCCCGCGCCGGCACGCTTCGGGGCTCGGCTGGCCACGCCTGGAGCGCGGGGTTTGACTGGGCCGCCGTTGTTGTAGCGACCGGGAGGCGCCGCCGCTCCGGGCGGACGGTTCCGGGCGCCGCACGGTCCCCCCTCCTGCCCCGTCCCCTCCCTTCCCCCCGAGGCCCCTCGCCGGCGGGAGCCCGGCGCCGACCGCTCCTCCCATGGCCGCCGCCCCGGTAAGGAGGGGCTGGGGGCGCCTCGGCGGGGCTGCCGCGCCCGCACCTGGCGGGAGGCGGAGGCGGGTGTCCGCGTCTCCCGCCCCCGCGCCCCGGGCCCGTAGCCCCTAGCCCCGGCCTCGTCTCCCGGCCTCGTCCCCGGCGCTCCTCCCGCGCCCCCGGGGCCCCCGGCCGCGCCCGGGCCGCCCCGCGGCCCCCAGAGCTCTCGAGGCTTCCCGCGGAGCGCCTGCGTCAGAATCGGCCCGCGGGCTGCCGCCGCGAGGGGGCCGGGCCGCGCGCTGTGCCTCCCGGGCCCGGGGACGCGCATTCGGGGGGGTCCCCGGGGGGAGGGGCGGCCCGGGGGAGCGGGGTCCCGGGGCGCGGAGCGCGTGCGGGCGCCGGGCGCCCCCGTCCCGCGGGCTCGCGCCTCCGAGGCCGCACCCGCCCGCAAACCCGCCCGCAAACCCGCCCGCTCTCCTTCCAGGAGGACCCGGTCCTGGAGCGGTATTTTAAGGGCCACAAAGCTGCGGTCACCTCCGTGGCCTTCAGTCCCAGCGGCAAACAGCTTGGTGAGTTCTGGGCTGGGTCTGTCTCGCCGTCGTTGCCGGCGAGTTGGCAGATGCTCCACCGACCGGTCCACGCTGCGCCGCGGGGCGCCCCGGGACCCGGCGGAGGTGCCGCGGCCGGAGAGGCGGGCCCCGCGCTCCGTGGGTCCGGCCCCCCTCCCCTCCCCTCCGCTCCCCCCTCCTGTCCTCCCCGACCCCTTCCCCTCCGCTCCCCTCCCCTCCTCTCCGCTCCTCTCGACCCCCTCCTCTCCGCTTCCCTCCCCTCCTCTCCGCTCCCCTCCCCTCCTCTCCTCCCCGACCCCCTCCCCTCCACCCCCTACCCCGTCCCCTCCCGGTCCCCTCTCCTCCCCTCCCCTCCTCTCCGCTCCCCTCCCCTCCTCTCCTCCCCGACCCCCTCCCCCTCCCACCCCCTACCCCCGTCCCCTCCCGGTCCCCTCTCCTCCCCTCCCCTCCTCTCCGCTCCCCTCCCCTCCTCTCCTCCCCGACCCCCTCCCCTCCACCCCCTACCCCGTCCCCTCCCGGTCCCCTCTCCTCCCCTCCCCATCCCCTCCGCTCCCCTCCCCTCCTCTCCTCCCCGACCCCCTCCCCTCCACCCCCTAACCCCGTCCCCTCCCGGTCCCCTCTCCTCCCCTCCCCGTCCCCTCCGCTCCCCTCCCCTCCTCTCCTCCCCGACCCCCTCCCCTCCACCCCCTACCCCGTCCCCTCCCGGTCCCTCTCTCCTCCCCTCCCCGTCCCCTCCGCTCCCCTCCCCTCCCCTCCTCCCCGACCCCCTCCCCTCCACCCCCTACCCCGTCCCCTCCCGGTCCCCTCTCCTCCCCTCCCCGTCCCCTCCGCTCCCCTCCCCTCCCCTCCTCCCCGACCCCCTCCCCTCCACCCCCTACCCCGTCCCCTCCCGGTCCCCTCCTCTCCCCTCCCCTCCGCGGGCCCCCGCCGGGCCGAGGACTTTCGCGGACTAACCACCAGGAGGAGTGAGTGGGAAGGGGAGGGGTTTGTCCTCGGCCGGGGAGGGGGGAGGGGGGCGGGGGGAGGGTGGGGTGTTGGCTGGAGAGTTTGTGAAAAGTTGTGAGCGGAGCCGGAGCCGGATCCGGAGGACGCGGGGAGAGAGAAGTTGTGGCTGCGCCGGACGCCGAGGCCCGAGCGGCGGCAGGTGACCCCGGCAGCCGCCCCAGGCTCGCTGCGGCCCGAGCCCGAGCCCCGAGCCCAGCCCCGAGCCCCCCCCCCCCCCCCGCGGGCCGCAGCCCCCCTGCCGGCGGCGTCCGCGCCGTAGCCATGAGGGTCCGGGTGGCCGCGAGGTGGACCTGGGCGCGCAAAAGCTGCCTGTTGCTGGCGCTTCTGACCGTGGCCTATATCCTGGCGGAGCTCTCGGCCTCCACCTTCCACGCCTCCCCAGCAGCCGACCTCGCCCGCGAGCGGGGCCCCAGACAGCTCGCAGACCCCCGGCAAGAGGCAGAGGGCTTGTCCCGACCGCTGTACAAGAAGCCCCCGGCGGACTCCCAGGCGCTCGGGGAGTGGGGAAAGGCCAGCAAACTGCAGCTCGGCGGGGGCGAACTGAAGCAGCAGGAAGAACTTATTGAGAGATATGCCATCAACATCTATCTCAGTGACAGGATCTCCCTGCACCGCCACATAGAGGATAAGAGGATGTACGAGTGCAAGTCCAAGACGTTCGACTACCGGAGCCTCCCCACCACCTCCGTGATCATCGCTTTCTACAATGAAGCCTGGTCCACCCTGCTCCGCACCATCCACAGCGTCTTAGAGACCTCCCCTGCGGTCCTTTTGAAGGAGATCATCTTGGTGGATGACTTGAGCGACCGAGCCTATTTGAAGGCGCAGCTTGAAACTTACATCAGCGACCTCGACCGAGTCCGCTTGATCAGAACGAGTAAGCGCGAGGGGCTGGTGAGAGCCCGCCTCATTGGGGCCACGTTCGCCACTGGGGACGTCCTCACTTTCCTGGATTGTCACTGCGAGTGTAACTCCGGCTGGTTAGAACCACTCTTGGAGAGAATTAGTGAAGACGAAACAGCGGTCGTTTGTCCTGTTATAGACACCATCGATTGGAATACCTTTGAATTCTATATGCAGACCGGGGAGCCCATGATTGGTGGGTTTGACTGGCGCCTGACCTTCCAATGGCATTCTGTCCCCAAACATGAGAGGGACAGGCGGAAATCGAGAATCGACCCCATCAGATCGCCCACCATGGCTGGAGGACTGTTTGCCGTCAGCAAGAAATATTTTCAGTACCTTGGAACATACGACACTGGAATGGAAGTGTGGGGAGGCGAGAACCTTGAGCTGTCTTTTAGGGTGTGGCAGTGTGGCGGGAAATTGGAGATCCACCCGTGTTCCCATGTGGGCCATGTGTTCCCCAAGCGGGCGCCATATGCTCGGCCCAATTTCCTCCAGAATACTGCCCGGGCAGCGGAAGTGTGGATGGATGAGTACAAAGAGCATTTCTACAACCGAAACCCTCCAGCGAGGAAAGAAGCTTATGGTGATATTTCTGAAAGGAAATTACTGCGAGATCGGCTGAAGTGCAAGAGCTTTGACTGGTATTTGAAAAACGTATTTTCTAATTTACACGTTCCAGAGGATAGGCCAGGCTGGCATGGAGCTATTCGCAGTATGGGGATCTCTTCTGAGTGTTTAGATTATAATTCTCCTGACAACAACCCGACAGGTGCCAACCTTTCACTGTTTGGATGCCACGGTCAAGGAGGCAATCAATTCTTTGAATACACTTCAAACAAAGAGATAAGGTTTAACTCTGTGACAGAGTTATGTGCAGAGGTTCCTGAGCAAAAAAAATACGTAGGGATGCAGAATTGTCCAAAAGACGGGTTCCCTGTTCCAGCAAACATTGTTTGGCATTTTGGAGAAGATGGGACCATTTTTCATCCACACTCGGGGCTGTGTCTTAGTGCCTTCCGGACACCTGAGGGTCGATCTGATGTTCAGATGAGAACTTGTGATGCTCTAGATAAAAATCAAATCTGGAAGTTTGAGAAATAGAAGAGCACAATAGCACTTTCTTTCTTAGCTGACAATAGCTTCATGAAAATCAAAGAGCCTTTAAAGAACCTCAGTGAAGATTGTATTTTATCAGAAATCACTCACTGGTCATCTGCGAGAGCTCTGTGAAAGCTGTTTCATTTTGGTATAGAACACTGAAAGTGGGTGCCTAGAGAGCTGCTGTTTAATATTTCAAAGTGCCTTACTCATACGTTGTTTTATTTAAGAGCTTTGTCAGTATGGTTTCTTCTCCTTGAAGAAGTTGACTGTGAATTGAGATACACAAAACATTTAAGCGCCAGACTTGATACTAAAGAATGTAAAAGTCTAAGCAGAATGAAGGATGATTTATGTTGACGAGTAAGTTTGTTTGCCCATCCCTTTAAAAACAAAACTCACAAATGGCGTGGTTTGAGCTATTGCTGTTTTGGCTGTATATAGGATTTGAATTTCTTTTTGCTAACACATTACATTTTAGGTGTTATTTCTTTAATTTTCCTTTAATCAAGAAGAAATCAAAGAAAGTTGATCTTAAGGAAAAAAGTTTAGATGTATGTTTCATTGGAAGAGGGCATTAATTTGAATGTGAGTTCGGAGGTCTTTTTAACATGCAGACATCTCGGAAAAAAGTACACCCGCATCTGAATGAAACGGGGCGATATTTACATTCCACACTCGGTGAGCTATTACACTTCACTGATCTGTATTGATACCTCATATTGCTCTGAATTTGTAAGCTGTCCTCTCTGTGAACTCTTTTTGTGTGTGGGGGGCATTTTCTGGTTGCACTTCCTTAAGTTATGAATGTCCTGGAGAGGGACTCATTCACAACATTGTGCTTCCCTTTGTTAATGCTTAATTGTTTAAAGTAAACAGAGTTGTTGGCTCTCTGAAGTTAAACCCAACTGTGTTTACTGAAATGTGTGAAACTGAAAGTGGGCCCCAAGCTACAAAGGCTGTGGGATTCTTCGAGTCATTCTTCCTGATGAGGAAGGATTTATCATAAACCAAGGAGAAAGACTGCCTGGGCACTGGTGAATAATGCTGCGTTGCAGCCTGTTTTCAGCACCAAGCCGGGCACTCAGGCAGCTTTCAGAAAGTGGGTGCATGAATGAATGATGAATGAATCAATGAATGAATGAATAGCTCAGCCGTGGTCCTTTCATGATTTTGGTCCTGTCATTTGACCAAAAGACTCTGTTTTGAGTTTTAGTTTTCTCATCTGTAAAACGTGGGTGCTGGATTAGATCTCAGCGATCCCTTCCAGCTCTGAAATGTTGTGATTACATATTACAATCAATCTTGCAGTCTTTATAACACTTTTTACGACCTCACTTTTAACACCAATAATGTGGGGCAACTTTCAGTCCAGTTATGAAGCTGGAAAAGAGGGAGTTTTAAAATTAAGTGAGCTGAGGGGCACCTGGGTGGCTCAGTTGGTTAAGGGTCCGGCTCTTGATTTTAGCTCAGGTCATGATCTCTGGAGTCATGGGATCGAGCCCCACATCTGTGGGCTCTGTGCTAAGGGGGGCACCCACATGAGATCCTCTCCTTCCCTCTGCCCCTCCCCACTCTCTCTCTCTCTCTCTCTCTCTTTCTTTCGAATGAGTAAATCTCTAAACAAAAATTAAGTGAGCTGAGCTCAACTGAAGTGGTTTAGTTTGAATTGAGTGGAAAGTTGTGGTCAGTGTTTGTATTCGTTTTATTTTGACAGTTGTTGAACCAATTTTGTTTTTATCTTTACTCTTTCAAACTCTAAAAGTAATCTTTTGGCCTAAGAATATAAATATTTTCCAAAACAAATTATCCGAGAAGTAAGTATACTTTTTTTTTTTTTAAAGGAAAAAAAGTATGTTTACTAGTATTATTTCAATGCCATATCCAGAAATCACAGGCTGAGTTTAGGATTAAATCTCAATTAGTTTGCTTTGGTCCAGATTTATGAAAAATGCATACTCCATAGAGAATTAATCCACAGTATTCATAAGTAAAGTTTTTTCAGTGTGTACATGATGATTGGAGGGAAGAAACTTGGCAAAATGTGACTTTAATTTCAAAAAGTAAAAGTGCTATGTATCTTGAATATTTTATTTCTCTTTTGCTTCTTAAAATGAAAGTGCGTTAATAACTTTCATTAAGTTATTTAGCACCCTTAAAGTTTATCAAAGAATTGTCCAAATTCCATTTGCAACATACATGGCCATGGGTGTAATTTAAGAAGGACTTATAATAATACTCTGAATGTTGCAGAAATGGTTGACAGCAGTTGTTCTCCTAAACCCACCCTCTTCCTCTTGCCCAGTCTACTTTTTAATTTAAATGACCCATTCTCTTTTTGTTTATTTATTTTTTTGTTCTTGTTAGCCCCTATCAATCAGAAAAACTAAAATTGATGTGTTCTGAAAGTACTTATTGGAATTATTTTATTCCAGTATCTTGCTGCTCCTGTCAAAAAATTAAGGGGTCATTGAAAAGTAAAGTACTTGATTGTTTACCTATTGCCTAAATTGCAGGACGTGACCCATTAATGTTTTTGGAAGGAATATTTGGAAAGTGTCTTACGTATATCAATAACTTGAAAGTGTCTGGTTGTTCATTCCTCCTGATAGTGTAGGTAACAGAAGAAAGAGACTTCCATATTTTCATCTATAGACATTTCCGATTTAATTTCAAAAACACACGGTCAAATTGCAAACAAAATTTATTTTGAATTCCCTAGTTCCAGTTTATTGGTACCAAAGTTCTCTTTTGCTGTAGACAATTAAGAGTTGACCTTTTAAGTTACTTTACATACTAATAACAGTTTCAGTACGATACTTGGTAGACAAGAGGTTTCCATTTTAAATGGTCACTGTCATTTAGTGTCCAGTTTTATGAGTAGATTGTCTAAATCGGCAATTCTAGCAGTCATCTTTTAAACAAATGGTAACCTAGTCATCTGCAGGATCTCTGTAACTCAGAATAACTTGTTTGTAAAAGAAGATCTGTTTACTCTCCCAGGGGTAGGTTCCTGCACATTCATTTTATGTTGGCAAATCAGACTTTTCTAGGTTGAAGTCAAGAAGTTATTTTTTAAGTTGTATAGTCTTAGTGGTTTTAGGATCTCAGTTTTAATTAATAAAATATTTAGTGTTGACTTGTTTGTCCCTTTAAATTGCTGTTTTAATCATATTTTTAAAAGAGCACAAAAAATGTTGGGGTTCAGATTAATCTCTTTTGAACAATGAATTTTTTTTCCTGTATGATGAGCAGTTTCCATCCTCTTTTCTCCCTTTGTTAATGGTTTTTGCAATATTGATTAAGACATAAAATAAAATGTGTGGCTAATTATTTTTGCAAATGGATTCTAATGATTTTAGTCTGTGGGGTCATTGTTTCTATTGTGCACATTTGTTGATGGTAACAGAGGTGAGTTAAGTTTGTAATTATTTTGCTTGTTTGAAAATATGGACAGAATATTAAAAAGTCAAAGTTCCTGCATTATTTTGCAAGGTGTCATTAACCAAGTATTCTGAAGTGGTGTTAGCACTACTAATGCATGCATTAACTATTTATAAACAAACAGGAAATGATCCCCCAGGCCTCTGGGACCCACTGGGGAAACAAGTGAGCACCTGGGCACAGTAACACCAATTTCAAAACCTTAGGCTAAAAAGAAATATGTCTATTCTGTAAAGCACGTAGCCTCACATTTCCCTTAACCTTCTTTCTGCATCACCGCATCCCAAGTGCCTTTCCTGTCCACCAGTCACATCTCTCCTCCTCCTTAGTGATTCTGCCCACTGCCCTATACCCCTGCATCTCCGCAGCCTGCGATGCTGCCTGGGAATTACTCTTCTGAGTGCGCAGTGGGGAATCACTATGCTAAGACGTCAGATGTCTTACAGCCACATACTTGAGCTCAATGTTATTTTTATTGATCTTTTGTTTTATATATAGTTTAAAAAATTACTATAAATACATATGTTATAATCTTGCTCTCCTACTAAGTGATGGCAATGCTGTGCAAATCATTTTATCTCTGTTTCGGTTTCATGAAAGTAAAAAATGACTGGGAAAATCATAGGGACAGTACTACATAGTGTTTGCCAGGGGTTGGGGGAGGGAGGACCAGAGAATTGTTGCTAATGAGGATGGGGATTTTTCTGTGGGCAGGTGGGGATGTGATAAGAATGTTCTGGAATTAGATAATGACATTGGTTGTACAACTTTGATTTTTTTAAAAAAGATTTTATTTATTTATTTATAAGAGACAGACGGGGGGGAGGGGGGCAGAGACACAGGCAGAGGGAGGAGCAGGTTCCATGCAAGGAGCCTGATGTGGGACTCCATCCTGGGACTCCAGGATCACACCCTGAGCTGAAGGCAGATGTTCAACCGCTGAGCCACCAGGCATCCCTCATTGTACAACTTTGGGTAATAAATTGAATTATAGCTGTAAGTGGAAATCAGTTTTTATTGGAATTTTTTCCTAAAATTAAGGAAAAACTTCAGTCAATCCTTTTGAACAGGAAGTAGGAATTATTATAAAAGGTGAAATGAATTTGTGAATTGTGTAGAACTGAAGAGTAGACAAGTCCTTACAACTTGCTAATAATCAGACACTACTTTTCCTTTTGTGCCAAGCTCAGTCACTTTCTCAGGTTGGCCTGGGAGAGTTGTCTACTGCAGGCCAGGGGGTGTCCTTGGCTCTCTGGTTACTATTCTAACTCTCTTGTTTGCATGTATCTAATCTTGTTCAAAGGGGGAAATGGGAGGTACTCTATTTATTTAGTACTTCTTTATTTAGTTAATGCTGCTGTGTGCCAGATGCTGCTTTATGCCCTGGGTATACATTCAGAAGTGAACAAAACGTATGCTTCTTCAGATGGAATTCACAGTCCAATGAGAGAGACAAATATTAATTAGTAAACACACAAATCATGTGCAGGTACAACTGGAAACAGGAAAAGGTGAACACACTGTAAAGAAAAGAAAGAGTTCTTTGAAGAATAACAGTGGTGACATATGTTTTTGGGATCAAGGAACACTCCTCTGTGGGAGTTCAATTTAGCTCAAGGCCTGAAGAAGGAGTTAGCTAGGCAAAGACTAGAGAGAGAATAGCATATGCAAAGACCAAGGGTGGGGAAGAACTTGTCCTTGATCAAGGAAATAGAAGGCCAGAGGCACCTGGCTGGCTCATTCAGAAGAGCATGCAACTCTTCATCTCAGGGTTGTGAGTTTAAGCCCTGTGATGGCTGTAGAGATTACAGTTGTGGAGAGTGATTATCAATTGTATAAGGAGAAAAATGAAAAAAAAAAAGTATATAGTGTGTGTTTATATATACATATATATTTTATATATTATATATGTAAAAAATCTTCAGAAAAAAATTACTTAAAAAAAAAAAAAAAGACCAGAAGAGAGAGTCCGTAGCTTTGGGAATTGAGTTTCTACGGGAAGACAGAGGCAGTTTGGGGAAGGTCTTGGAGGTTAGACTAGGTCAAATGGTGGTGCTTTAAAAGATAAGTTTATGTCCCTGAAACCTGTAAATGTGACCTTGTGGGGGGGAGGGGGAAGAGTCCTTTCCAGATGTAATTAAGTTAAATATCTTCAAAAGAGATCATCCTGGATTATCTTGGTGAGCCTTGAATCCAATGACAAACGTTCTTATGAGAGACACACAGAGGAGATAAGAGAAGAAGGCTGTGTGAAGCCAGAGGCAGGGATTGGAGTCATGCATCCATGAGCCAGAGATCTGGAGGCATCAGACATTGGAAGAGGCAAGGACTGGGATCTCCTTTAGAACTTAGATTCTTGCCAGCACCTTGATTTTGTACTTCTGGTCTTTAGCACTGTACAAGAAAATTTCCTTTGCTTTGAGCCTCCCAGTTTGTGGCAACTTACTATGGCAGCCACAGGAAAGTAAGACAGAGGCCATATTTTAGGAATTTGGTTCTGAAAGTTGTAAAAAGTTGTTGAAGGATTTTAAGTAAGGGAATGGCATGGTCTGATTTATACCTCAAAAAGATCATTGTGGCTATTATGTGGATACTGAACTATATTAGTAGAGAAATAAGTTAGGAGCTATTTTAGTAACAACAACAGGAGATGATGGTGGTTCAAACTAAGATGGTGGCCTTCAAATTAGGGCAGTAATCTGGGAAAGAGAAATTTGGGAATTGTTAGCATACAGATGGTATTTAAAGTTGTCAAAAATTCAGAAATAACAAGTAAAACCAAGCAATCTCTGAAATAGAAATTATTAAAAGTTTGTTGTGTGTATACCATAAAGACAGTTTGCAAACTGAGAGTACTCAAAACATGGAATGAGGCTCAGAGGTACATTATAAAGCAGCTTTTGTAGTAAGAGAGCAGTGACTTTATTCTTCACGGTGATTGCTTGTAATATTAGAATTTTCTTAAATGATAGGGTATTGGTCAGCAGTTAACCTTGGGAAACAGTTCAGGTTTTGCTTATGATTTCCAGAGACATAAGCAAGAAATGACCCAGATCAAGTTAGTTTTACAAAATAAGCTAAATTAATCTTTGTTTGTATGACTAAATAGGTTTTGTCTGCTCAGGGAATTTTCAAGGCTGGCCTCCATTTGTTTTTAATTTTTAGCAGTAATGGGAATATTTGAGATCACCTGGGAAGAACATAGAACAATGAGGGCAATGGCCCAAGTCTGAGTCCTAAAGATCTCCAACCTCTAGACCAGAAGAAGAAATGGCAAAAGAATCTAAGAAGGAATAATCAGAAAGATAGGAGAAAAACCATGACGGTAGAGTATCACGAAAGCCAAGGTCCAGGGTGGAGTAGAATTGTTGAATTGAGAGGAGAAGATACTAGATAGTCATTAAGGGGGTGGGGGTGGGGGGCTGGGTGGCTCACTCAGTTAAGCACCTGACTCTTGATTTTGGTTCAGGTCATGATCCCAGGGCCGTGAGATCGAGTTCCACATCAGGCTCTGTGTCATTAGGAGAGCGGGGAGGGGACTGTCGCAGAACTAAGCACTGCTGGGCAGTGTAGAAGATCCATGTGAAATGAGTGGATCTGAATTTACAGTGTTTCCAGCCTGTTTGGGGGTGGATCTAGCCCTTTTCACTGGTACAGATATGGTCCCAAAAAAGGCAGAGTGATTGGGACTTGGCTGGGGAAATTTGAAGGAAGGAGGGAGGGCCAAGGGATTGAATATATGTGTAAGAGAGTGATTATAAGTTGGAGAGAGAAATGAAGACAATGAGAGAGCCTCAGGGGAGAATATAGGTCAACAGATTGGAGTTCTGCCCAAGATAGAAGTAACTTGACTCTGCCGTAAGGAGTACTGGTCGTCAGGATGCTGACTTTCAGTTTATGATCTGAGAATGTTCAGGTTCTGCTGATGACAAGATGCAGGGTGTGGCCACTGAACGAGTTGCTGAGGAAGTGTGGAAGAAAAGGGCTTTGGAGAGTCCTGGTTGTCTCGTTGGTCTGAATTGCTCTTCATTTTCACTCTGCTTGGCTGGCTCCTCCTTGTCCTTGATGCCTCTACTTAAAATGCTACTAATAACTCATCTAAATTCCACCCCCACACAAAATTCTCTTTATGACTTCCTGACTTATCTTTCGTGTCTGTTAGCACAATTTAAAATGATATGTTTGCCTGTTATTGACTTGTTTGCCTCTTCTTCATCTGAATGCAAGCTCCCTGGTTAGAGATTTTGCGTATTTTGTTACTTAGGACTTTCCCTGCCCCTCCGACAATGCCTTATGTGTTGTAGGGGTGAGATAGCTGTTGAATGAGCTAATAATATCAGGAGTTGGAGAGGAAAATTGTGACCCGACGTAGGTGAAATGTGAAAGAGAAAATGATTGCCCCCTTGAGAGGGTTTCAGGGAACTTGGGGCTCCCAAGCAGAGTCAGGCATAAGTGGTTGAGGAGAAGGGACTTTCAGGGAGGAGAAGGTGGGTATAGGGAGAGCATCTAGTGGGTGTTTGTCTGGCCCAGTGGTAACTTTTGGAAAGGAGAGCATAGGTGTTGGGTCACCCAGGGGGACATCCAAGCATTCTGGGAGTGAGTACGTGTAATTGATGACCAGAGGGGCTCAAGGCTTCTACTTCTGGTCATGGCTGAGAGAAACAGAACATAAAGTATGGCAGATTTATACCTGATAGCCTTTTAGAAGGTGGTGGGCTCTTGGGTTTCACAGGGTGGGTTGGGAAGGATCGAGGAAAGAGGATGGGAAGACTCAGTAACCTGTGAAGTGTTTCCATCCCTTTTTACAGATGAAGGTTCACTAACTTTGCTGAACTCTATAGGGCTAGTTTGGAGTCTGATTCCTTTTAGACCATGCTTACTACACTAGTAAGATAATTACTTAGTGTCAGCTAGAAGGAACACATGATTAAATATTCCCTCATTCAGGGCAGAGGAGTGTTCAGTTAGTTCCATCATTTATTTATATTATTATACAGTACTTGAATAGCACAAACTAATTCTGAAAGTAGTAAAGTTTATCTAGTAAAGATTAGAATATTATCTTTTTATTGGGCAGCCTTCTTTTATCTAAGTTTATAGATGTATATGCTTGGGAATTACATATTTTTTTTTTCTTAAAAATAATTATAGAGAACTCCTTCTTGTAGATTTCCTTAGAAGATGTCCTTGTTTATTTTTCCTTGAAGAAGACAGCCTTGAAAAAAAAAAAAAAAAAAAAAAAAAAAAAAGACAGCCTTGAGTTTCTTTTTATGACCCAAAGACCAGTACGAACCTGGAAATGCAACAGGAAGTACAAAATCATGATGCCCTCAAACTAGAAATCTGAGTTTATTTCTGATAGTCGGGTATGAATGGGACATAATCAGAAGGACCTCTGAAATAGTTGAAAGATTCAAGAATTTGTATATAAGGTGATCTGAATTATTAGGACTCTCTTGAATATGGGGAAGAAAGGCCTGAGAGGGATATAATCCAAATGCACAAAGTTGCGAAACATACTATATTGTGATTACAGACTTTTTGGTAAGTTTAAAAACATGTACTCTTTGACCCATTCATAATTCCTTTGGGAATTGATCACAGTGATATACTTGCACACATCAGAAATGACACAGGTACAGTACACTATCATTTGTGAAAGGGCAAGATTGTAAACAACCTACAGGGGGTAGACTGGTTAAATAAGTTAAGGTGTAGCTACAGTAGAATACCATGTAGCTATCAAAAAGATGGCATATTCCCCTCCAGTCACAAATGGGTAATTGGTAATCCAGCTTGCCTGTCTGCCTGAAAACAACTGCAAAATGATACAAAATATATGAGGCAACCATAGTCAGGCATTAAGCAACAGAGCTTGCAAAATTGTAATGATCCCTTGCAAGGAAGGAAAACACACAAGGGGAACCCCAGAACAGGTACAGCAGAAACAGTGATGTCCTGGCTGAGTAGAGGCAGCAGAAATCATAGTTCTAGAAGTGATTCTGGAAAGAAGTACTCCAAGAACGACGGACACATATTAGAGGACATGGAGGCCAGTTTAAGGAGCTCTTATTAGCCAAATTTAGAATAGGAGGAGGGTCATAATAAATAATGACAGCTATGGATTATAATCTGAGTCCATACTGATAAATTAATAAATAGAAGAAAAGGGAAAGTTCTTCCTTATAATAATAAATTAAATTATATATTCATTCATTAGTTAAATTATTAATTAATGTAATTTCTAATGAATTAGTAAGTTGTGGAAAGAAGGATGGGTTAGAAATACATTAAGGATGTTCAAATTGTGTGACAGCTCATTGAGGAATAGGGTATTTAAATAGTCTTAAATTATCTCCCTACAAACAACTTACTGAGGACAGAGGGGAATGATACTAACTTTAAGAGGCAAAACCCACCCAAACCAAGTTATCATAGTAAATCTCACCAAAATTGGGACAGATGTCACATACACCCTAATATGGATGATAAGGGCACAATAAAACTTGTGGATTTGCTATCAAAAATACATATCCTGAATCTAATCGTGAGGAGCATCAGGAAGAAAATTGATGAACAACCTCCAAAAGTAACAGATCTGTGGTCTTTAAGAATATCAAGGTTAATAAAGAATATCAAGTCAAAAAATGACTTAGGAAATCTTTCCAGTTTACAGGAGACTAAAGACACTTGGCACTTAATACAGTGCATGTCCTTGGATTACACCATGGACTGAGGAAAATAGCTATAATTGACAAGGTCTATATATAGACTGTGGATAAGCATTAAGAATATATTAAATAGCACTTAATTTCCTGACTTCGTTAACTGTATTATGATCTATGTCAGTGGAGTATCCTTGTTCTTAGGAAATACATGCCAAAGTATTTGGTAGTAAAGAGACATTACGTTTCTAACTTTCTTTCAAATCGTTAGGGAAAAAAAATGCATATAAGTGTTTGGAGAGAGACTATAAAAGCAAATAAGAATGTCAATGATGGTGAAACCTAAAGTAGAGGATATAAGGGAGTTTCTTGTATTACTTTGTAACTGTTCTGTAAGCTTGAAATAATCAAAATAAAGTTTTACCAAAATAGGAAAAGAGTAAGACAGTTCTGTGTTCTGATAAAACTTGCTCTCCAATATATTATACTAAGTGGGCTGGCGGGAAGAAGATGCAGAAGCAAAAAGCAGAGTGGCAGGGATAACGTTACCATTTGTATAAAAAATACATGTGAACAGACATATATTTAAGTACATACATAGGAGGATACTCCAGAAATGGTTAACATTGGCTTCCTCAAGGAAGTGGAACCAGGTGGCCAAGATCTGGAAGGCGAATTTGGTAAATACCCATATCATGTACATATATTACCAATTGAAAAGCTAAGCTACTTTGACAACAGACTCAAAAATTGGAAGCAATGCCATTTCTTTCCAGGATATAGTATTCCTGATGGAGCAAACCTCTAAAATAACTTCAGTTTTGGTTAAATCAAGGTGCGAGAGATCTTGGGTTGACTAAAGTTATTGCTGCTTAGGGTGACACAATAACTACTGACCTTTTGGACATTATGGAAAGCAAACATGTTCTCCATTAGTATGTTCCTTGTTACCTCCAGAGATTCAGCACTGGCCTAGGTGAGCACGGACTTTATGTTTTCCTTTGTCCTGATGAAAATTTCTTGAAACAGTGAATTATTGTTATAGGATATAAATTGTTTTTCAAATGAGTAGATTTGTTAATCTTTTCTCTTGACTTCCTGCTGTTGACATTTTATCTCAAAATAGACCAGTTAGATGATGAATGGTACAAGCCTTGACATTTTAAATTATGTGGTAATGTTTATATAAGGTGTGGCTCAGTAGAAATATATGAAAGCAAATTCCACATTGACCTTATACAACACTGACATCGATAGTCAAATACCTTTTATGATCATGGTGTGAGAGTTTGGTGGGATCAGGTTAAGGAAGTATGGATGAAAAATGTGGAAGAAATATAGAGTGTACCCAGAGCCATGGCCTCCCCTTTAGTCCAAACCACGACTTTCTCCTAACTGGATAATTGTCGTAGCCTCCTAATAGATTTCCTTCTTCAATTCTGTCTCCCTACCTCCTGTATATTTTGCACAGAGCAATTAGAGTGATAGTTTAATTTTTTTTTCTAAATGTTTTATTGAAATACAAGATACGCACCCAAATTGGACAACTTGAATAATTTTTACAACATGATGTGCCCATCTGACACCCAGAGCTAGTACCCCCGCAGTCCCACCCGTGCTGCCTGGCAGCCGCTGTCCTCCCTCCCTGTCCCCCAGTAATCTGCATACTGATTTCTAACTCCATTGATTAGTTTTTCTACTTCTTGGACTTCATCTAAATGAAACTTCATTGCACAGGAGGTACATACTATGAATATAAGACAGTTTATGTATCCATCTTTGATGGATAATTGGGTTTCTAGTTTTGGCCTATTTTGGATCATATTGCCACAAACATTATTATAGGTCTTTTGCTAAACATACATAAGAATTTCTGTTCCACTGAGTGGGATTGCTCAAACAGTAAGTGTATATTCAGCTTCAGCAGATACATCAAAATAATTTTCCAAAATGGTTATAACCACCAGCATTATATGAGGGTTCCGGTGGTTCACGTCTTCATCAAGGTTTGGTATTATTTCTCTTTTTCACTGTAGTCATTCTATCTCATTGTCATCTCACTAGTGCTAACTCATTCCTTCTGGTTTTAATTTGTATTTTCCTGGTGACCAATTGAATTGACCACCTTTTCATACATTTATTGACCATTTGGATGTCTTCCTTTATGAAGTGCCCATTGAAGCCTTTTACCTATTTTCCTGCCTTTTTAAAAAAAAATTTTGTGGGATTCTTTACAGATTCTGTGTTAAATGTAGGATACATGTATTGTAAATATCTTCTTTCACTCTGTGGCTTGCCTTTTCACTCGGTAGTATCTTTCAATGAACACAGTTTCTTAATTTTAGTGTAGTACAGATTATTACTTTTCCTTTAGTAATTTAATCATTTTTATGTCATGTTCATCACCTATGCCAGTGGTCATGCAGGTATTCTCCTGTGTTCTAGTCTAAAAGCATGTCACTCTACCTATTGTATTTTTAGATCTATAACATATATGGAATTATTTTTATATATAGTATAAACCGAAAAAGTCAAGATATATTCTTTCCCCTTATGAATATCCAATCGACCTAACATCATATTTTGTAAAGACCATCCTTTTCTTACTGTCAGAATGGTAATTTTAACTCAGATCATGAGATCCCCTCCTTGCTCAAAATCCTTTAGAGGTTTCCCATTGCACTTAGCATGAAATACACATTTCTTACCATGGCTCTGCCTGCACCTCCTTTCTTCTCAGCTTTTACCCCACTGTTCTCACTCTGTGGACATGCTGGTCTCCTTGCTGCTCCTCAGTCTTTCAAGTACATTATTATCTTGGACAGTCATTTGTGGGGTTCCTTCTGCCCCTAGAGTGTTCTTCTTCTATGTGTCAGCCCAAATCGCTCCTCACTGCACTCAAGTCCATGCTCAAATGGAAGGGGCACCTGGGTAGCTCAGCGGGTTAAGTGTTGGACTTTTGGTTTCAGCTCAGGTCATGATCTCAGGGTCGTGAAACCAAGCCCAACATGAGGCTCTGTGCTCAGTGTGGAGTCTGCTTCAGTTTCTTTCTCCCTCTTTCCCTGCCTTTCCCCACTCGCATGCGCATACAACCTCTCTAAAATAAATAACGTATTTTTTAAAAGCCTTTTTCTCAGGAAGGATCATTAACCACAAGCACTATGAAGGAAGAATATATGAAAGTCCTCTGAACATGTGTGATCTTATCAATGAACTGTTTCACGATGATGTCAGTGCATGCCAGGCAGCCTCTCTGTTTTGTTGTCAGGTTCATCAGCTCTCACTGTATTTGGAAGCAGGACTAATTATCATCTTTGTGACAGGTAGCAGCTCTTTTACACCAGTTTAATTGTTCTCTCTTCATTGTTTTTAGCTTTTGAATTTGAAGAAGTAATTTTGAAGACTTCCATTTTAAGAACTGTGAAAATTGTGCTACCCAAAACCTTCACCACTGTGTGTTCTTAAATGAATGTTAATTTCTGAGGCTTGGAATTTTGTGGATTTGTCCCTTTTTTTCTTTCCTTTTCTTTCCTCCTTTCTTTTTATGTTATTTGCTATAAATGCTGCACCTCCAGATTGTGTATTAAAAGGACATTGGTTATTTTCAAGCTTTCTTAGTTAGAACGGTTATCTGAGTGCCAGGCTGTCATTGTACTGTTTGCTCTCCTGAAATCAACCATTTCTAATTGCCAGTTCAACAAATCATTTTCAGTTTTCTCTGTTGTCTTTCCAGCCACTACAGTTATTTGGAATAAAAATTCAATTTCAGTAAAAAAAAAAATGAGTTAAAGACCTAAATGTAAGACCTAAAACCATGAAATTCCTAAAAGAAAACATCTATGATAATGTCTGACATCAGCTTTAGTAATTTTTCTCTCGATATGTCTCCTTAATCAAGGGAAACAAAAGCAAAAATAAACTATTGGGACTACACCAAAATAAAAAGCTCTTGCACAATGAAGGAAACCACCAACAAAACAAAAAGGCAACTTAGTGAATGGGAGACGATATTTGCAAATGATATATCTGACAAGGGATTAATATCCAAAATATATAAAGAACTTATGCAACTCAACACCCCCCCCAAAAAAAATAATCTGATTAAAAGAGGAGCTGAATAGACATTTTTTTTCCAAAGAAAACATACAGGTGGCCAACAGACATATGGAAAGATGCTCAACATCACTAATTATGAAAGCAGAAATCAAAACCACAACAAGATACCACCTTAAACCTAGTCAGAATGGCTAGAATAAAAAAGACAAGACATAAGTGTTGGCAAGGATGTGAAGAAAGAGGAGCCCTCATGCACTGTTGATGGGATCATAAATTGTGCAGCTACTATGAAAAACCGTATGGAGCTTTCTCAAAAAAAATTAGAAGTATCTGATCCAGTAATTCCATTACTAGGTATTTACCCAAAGAAAATAAAAACACTAATTTAAAATGATATGTATACCCCTACGTTTACTGTAGCATTATCTGCAATAGCCAAGAAATGGAAGCAACCCAAGTGTCCATTGATAGATGAGTAAAGATGTGATACACACACGCACATGCACACTGGAATATTACTTAGCCATATGAAAGAATGAAGTCTTGCCATTTGTGACAACATGGATGGACCTCAAAGGTATTATGCTAAGTGAAATAAATCAGGTAAAGATAAATACCATATGATTTCATTTATATAGGGAATCTAAAAAACAAAATGAACAAACAAAAAACGCAGAAACAGACCGATAAATACAAATAACAAATTGTGCTTGCCAGTGGGGAGGGGCACAACAGATGAAGAGGAGTGGGATGTACAGAAAATAGGATAATTTATAAAAGTCGTCTGAACATGTATGATTTATTAATGAACTGTCTCCCCTATGCTGTTGTGATTCCTTGAGGTAAGGGATTGTGTCTTAATTCTTTGTGTAGATCTTATTTGCAGCATAATACTTTAGAACTCAAATAGGGTCCTAAGTTGTAATGCGTATGATAATTCATTGTTTTCCCCATTTTGTCTACATTAGCTCCTGGAAATTTAGACTTTAATATAAATATTTAATAATATTATGAATTGTGGTAGATCATCAACTTTTTGTATTTTTTTAAAAAGGGGTAGTAGACAGCATTATAGCTTGAAACTTCAAAACTCACTTTAACTATTTTACATAGAACTTGCATAGGACGTGCATAGGCTAAGTCCAGGTGAATTTTATCTATGGCTAAAGAAATTAGAAGGTTTTCAGTGACTTTATATTCTCTTCTAACAGCAATACTAGTTGTATTTCAAGTTTATAAAGTTGCGTTTTTTTCTAGGAGTTCTACAACCTAGATAGTGAATCTCATTGACCTGTTGATTCCAGTTATTAAGATAATTTGGGCTCCATGCATACATAAAATTTGGTTTGGAAAAAAAATAAAAATAAAATAAAATTTGGTTTGGGGGCAAGAGTTAGAGCTATCTTTCATTCGTTTATTCGTTCATTCTTTGAAGCATTTATTTCCACCATTGATTGCACTTGTTTTAATTTCCTTAAAGCCTTAAGCTAATGTCTGACATACATAATTCTTTTATGAATTGTAGAATGTCATAAGAGAGCAGAAAAAGACTATCAAGATCACCTTATTGAGCTATAAAAGACATTACTGGGTCAATTAGCAGAATTGGAAAACAGTTGGTAGATTAAAGTATTGTCAATAATAACTTTCCTGAGGTCGATACTGCCACAGGCATGTGAGAGAATATCCTTATTCTTAGGAAAACACAATGAAGTATTTAGGAATAAAGGTGCCATGATGGTGTATTTACTTCCAATGGTTCAGGAAAGAAAAATTGTGTTTGTGTGTGTGTGTTATGTGTGTTGTGTGTTGTGTGTGCGAGCTTGCAAGCATATGGAAAGAGTGAGCACAAGTGAACAGAAGAGTAAATTATAAACCAAAATATTAACAACAGGCAGATCTGGCAAAGGGTATATTAATCTTTTCATACTATTCTTATGTTTCCTCTTAAGTGTGAAATTATCTCCACATCAACAGTTTTCAAAAATCATCTCATCCGACCCTCTCAGGAAAAGCATTCACTCTTTGTGACAACGAGGTTAAGTAACTTTCCCAGGCAGCCTGAGAGTTAGAGACAAATTTCTCCTAGTCCCGTGGACTGTGTTACACTGTTCTGCCACCTTGTAGTAAATTGTCACTGAGCTCTAACCCAATGGCAGGGGCCAGTGATCCTGACTTGTGGTAGCATAGGATGCAGCCAAGCTCGCACATTAATGATGTGGCTTTGGGTTACTTTAAAAATATTTTTCCACTAACTGGTCAGCCCTACAATGTCCAGTCCTCTGGTACCTGGACATCTTGTTACTAGATATGCTGCCCCATTGTAATGAGACATGCCTACATTTGCATTTCAACAATCAGTGGTTTGTTCTTCTCTTTCCTAATAGCTACGGCTTCTTGGGATACGTTTCTCATGCTATGGAATTGCAAGCCACAAGCCAGAGCTTTCAGATACGTGGGTCACAAGGATGTTGTAACCAGCGTGCAGTTTTCTCCACTTGGAAACTTATTGGCATCAGCTTCACGAGACAGAACTGTTAGACTCTGGATTCCTGATAAGTAAGAGCAACAAAGAAATACCTGCTATGCTGTGGACATATGAATGTGAAAGAAAACGAGCCTGGCTGTTCCTCCACTTCTCAGGAATGCCTGGACTCCCATACCTAGTCTGAGTCACATGCAGGATGTGTTGCTCTTTTCCGAAAGCTAGCAAACTATTTCATACCACTTTTTCTTCATCTTTAACTCATAATTATCTCTTCTATTTGAAATCTATTTCTAACTATGGAAATATGCTTGATTTTTTTTGGGGGGGGGGTTAAAATTTTGTTTTGTTTTTGGCAGGGGGATGGTTATCAATCTCTTTATAAATCTATGGTGAACTTCAGATTGTCTCCCCAGAGAGATACACACTGACATATATAACTGAAATTTTATAGTTTATTCTACTATTGCCCATTTGTGGATCTGTTGGAGGCCTTTGGATCTCTATTAATCCTGTACCAGAACTATTCTTTGGTGCATGTCATTCATTATTGGGCTCCAGAGTTTTCTTGCTAAAGAAAGTTTCTGACAAATGTGTAAATCATTGCATTCGTGTAAGGTCCAATCCTGTTACAACAAACCTCTCTATAGGAGGCTTTTTAAATCCCAGACGTGATAGCTTATCTGTTTTAAGCAATTATTGACCCATGATTTTTTTAAAAGCTTTTGAACTCTTTTTTTCAATGGAACTCTCAGTTATATGTTTTCAAACACACATGAAGATAGAACAAAGAGCACAGCAGTCCCTCCCCACTTTACTCCTCCACCACATCCAGCAGCTGTTGGTATCAGTAGTTATTAGTTGTTTCACCCATCCTCTTGCTCTCTTCCCTCTCTGTCTCTTTTTTTTTTAAGCTAGAGTATTTTTAGAACAAATCCCACAGATCATATCATTTCCCCTCCCTAAATACCTCAGAGAATAAGAATTTGAGCGTTTTCCTTGGCTCTATTATGGCAGGATTTCATTTGTGGTATATGACTAAACAGTCTCAGGCACTCCCAAATGAAAGTTCACAGGGCATTTCCGTGCCAGGAGGCCCTTCTTTTTTTTTTCTGCCACCACCCAAGGGAAACTCCATGCTGAGAAATCTGAACATTACCCTGATGGCAGCAAAAATGACTGAAAAGAAGTGACATGTTATAATGCCATTGTGGGTGGCAACGTAGAGGGGAAGTGGGAAAGAGGGAGACTGGTTTGGGGTCCAGAAGGGAAGCTGTTCTAAAATCTTTAATTTGGGGGATTTCGGATTAGTGGTTCTACCGTCTTCAGCATAACACAGCTTCAGTCTCCCATTACCAGTTCAAGGAATTCTCAGTGAACAAACTATACAAGGGTAGATGTGCTAAAAGCACACCAAATTGTTAATTTGTATGCGTTAATCTAAGTGTAACAGTTAGGCTTGTGTAGCTATCTCTTGGTCCACTTTCCAAATCATATCATTGTGGGGCCAGGGAAATCATGGATCATAGCAGTGGGATGGAAACTGATAGATCAGTTATTGCTGCATAACCATCCTCAAAACTTAGTACAATAATTGTCCTTTCCCATAATTGTGTGGGTTGTCTGGATGGTTCTTTTACCCCATTTAATGTTGGCTCTTACTCATGCAGCTTCATTGAGCTAGAGGTCCAGCACCTTACTCATATACCTGGGGCCTGCTGCTGGCTATTGGCTGGGGCACCCTGGCCCTCTGTATGCCCTCTCTGCACCAGGATAACGACTTCCTTAGAGCATGGCAACTGTGTAAGTAAAAATGAAAGCCACTAGACCTTTGAAAGGCTGGGTCTGACACTTCTGTGTCACTTCTCCCTCATTCTATTGGTCAAAGTAAGTCACAGCCCAGTTTGAACAGGAGAGATTGATAGATTCCACCTCCTGTGGGAGGGGCAAGCATGAACAGGGGGTAAGAGAAGTGATAGGTGGTCGTATTCACAAACATCACTCACACCAGGTGACTGGCAGGCTAAGGAAGAATAGTAGGAACAAGCATGGAGGCAGTTCTGGCCTGGAGTTCTTCACAGTGGGCCATCAAGAGAACTTGGGCAGACAGGGTAGGTAAATGTGTGGGAGGCAGAGAGCAAATGTCAAGACAAGGTGGGGGAAGTACAAACCAGTTAAATGGCAGCATAACAAACACAGGGCACTCCTTTTATGGTTTCTTACATGCTTCCTGTTGAGACCGGATCCAGGGGTTACCAAGAGGTGGGCCCTTTAGAAAGAAGGCAAGCACGGTAGCCTGCTGGAGAGTGGAGTGTAGAACTCAAGAGCAGGGCAGATTGTGATGATTCGGACTGTCTCTTGGCTTCCCGGTCACAGCAGATGCCATTCTTTCCTTTATTTTCTCTACGCTGTATTCTTGAATTCAGGCCAAACTATACTCCTCACTGCCACTCATAGAACTTTCTGGCAAAACATCACTGAATGTTCCTTCCCATTTTCTTTAGTATTAATTTTCATTTTTCCTAGTATGTTATCATGTATCAGGTGATGGAAACTTAGGACAAAGTCAGTTTTACCTTCTACAGACCGCTGGAGGGATAAGCCAGGATGGATCTGAGAGCTTTGAGTAGTGACTCTTCCCAGTGGAATTCAACAAAATGTATTGAGCTCTTTTCATATGCCTGATATTGTGCTAGACGCTGGTCTTATAGGGATGAATAAATCATCATTCCTGTCCTCCAAAAAACTCATGGCTTGATAGAAAAGAATAGGTCTTTTTTTTTTTAAGTACTGTATTATGTAATAAGCAAAATAGATGCAGCAGATAGGGAGCAATTAAGCCTGCCTGGGTTGGTCAAGGGGGGTTGGGGCAGAGGAAGCAATCCAGGCTGAGAAAAAGCAGTAAGTGCAAAGCCAGAGGTGTATTTGAAGCTCTGCGACTGTTCTGAGTCCAAGGTTCAGTGTACCGGCAGGATGCCTTGCCGGAGAGCCTGAGCATTCTACTTCTCCTTGGAGGGCAGCCAGCGACACGTCCATGCTGAGATTTACGTGCTGAGAATGACACTTTCAGCAAGGTAATAAGCAGAGTATGTAGGTGACTGGAGGGGGGTAAGAGATTAGAGCAGGGAGACCAGGTAAGAAGCTTTTGCAATAATCTTGGTGAGCGATATGGAGGCTGTGTCTCCCTTAACATAAGCACAGCTGGCATAGAAAGAAGAGCCATATCGAAAGGGTATTTGGGAAGGGATAGCAGTATCACTATCACTCAGTCCGTTTGTGGGAGAAGCGGAGCAGTTGAGAAGGCCTTCCAGGCTCTGCAAACTCTGTTTCCCGATGTTTTTCAAACAGTTGCATATAAAGATGACTTCCTGATGGGAAGGAAAGTGTCTCCCTAAGACACTCACTTCAGAGAGTGTCTTGGGGACTTTGGAATGCTGACACAAAGTAGTATGTCCCAAATGCCACCTTCCAACTTCAGTGTATCTGCTAGCCTGCCCCTAACTATTTTAACATTTCTCCTTAAGTGCCACATATTATTTTTTCCATCTTTTCTTTTCCTATTCTCTTTCTCTCACTCTAGTCAAGGAAGAAAAAAAAAAAAAAAGAAGAAGCAGCAGCATCTGAAATTTCAAAGTGTTGAGAACTGGAATGTGTTTTGCTTGTGAGTGTAAGATTGGGCCTGGGCTGAGCAAGGCCTTCGATGCACCCCGGGGGGTCTTAGTTCTCATTGGGAGCAGAAACCCCAAGGTCAGATCACCTAGACCTACATTCTGTCAGGGGGAAAATGCCATGAGGGGCATCTCTTCCCTCTCAGCCCAGACAGCCCGTCCACACAGGTTCCGCATGACCCCAGTTTGAAAGCACTCTCTTGGAGCTATTAATTTAATCTATGTTAGCTTTTCTAGGTTGCAGGCCCGTTAGAGTATTTATTGCTATTTCTAGAGGAACAGCAGGAGCTTTAAATTCACAGTTGAGATTTGTTCAAAATATTCTCTAGCTTCCAATTAAAACAAAAACAGCAAGTGCATTTCTGGGTGGGACCGCCAAGGGTCTTTCTTGTTAGGTTTCAGTTGTGACTTTAATTAATAAAACCAGCTTTTAAAAGAGTGTTGATGAAGAAACTTTTCATACTTTTGTTAATTTTTTTATAGGAGTTAAACTTTTTTATGTTTCAAAGTCTGTATACTGATTAGATATTGATTATAATTAAATCAAGTGTTATAAGTATTAAACTATTTCTTTCCAGGAGAGGGAAATCCTCTGAATTTAAAGCTCATACAGCTCCAGTTCGAAGTGTAGACTTTTCAGCTGATGGCCAGTTTCTAGCTACAGCCTCTGAAGACAAATCCATCAAAGTATGGAACATGTATCGCCAGCGCTTCTTATATTCCTTGTACCGACATACACATTGGGTACGCTGTGCCAAGTAAGTGAAATTTCGAGTTAAGATTTCCTATTTTTTTTCCTGTTATAGTCCACGTTTACCCACCCTCCAACCCCCAGAAAAGGGGATTGAGGACAAATTCATTCATTCATTCATATAGCAAATATTTATTGTGTGTCTGCTATGTGCTGGGAAGACTAGGAAACAAAACAGTCAAAACCCCTCGTCATAAAGCCTACATTCTAGAAAGAGGAGATAGACAATACACAGGTAGGGGAATAGATAAATTAGGTCAGATGGTGGTAAGTGCTATGGAGAAAAAGACCTGGATTGGCTGGGGAGGAGGGGACTGCAGTTTTAAACAGGGTGTTCAAGACTGCTTCACGAGAGGAGACCTAATGGAGGAGAAGGGTCAAGGCTTGAATCTATGTAGGAAAGGAATGCCCTGGATTAGGGGAAACCAGCACAAAAGCCCTGGGGCAGGAACAAGCAAGACGGCTAGTGTGGAGCAGAGTGTGGGGAAGGAGGAGAGCCCAGAGGGAGGCTGCAGCCAGATGGGCAGGAGTTGCCATCTACTCTCAGGGAGATGAGATGCCCCTGGAGTGTGTTCATCTCTGACCGACACCTGAATGGGATTGCTCTGACTGCTGTGTGTTTTTTTTTTTTTTTTCTTTAAAACAAGCTCTGGCCAGTTTTATTAAAGAAAAATTTTGCATGATTTACTTTTCACCAGTCTGTTCGAGGTTATGGGTTAGGAGGTTATGGGTAGTAGTTCACATCCTTACTGGGACCAGAGTGGTAGCAGTGGAGATTTCGAGAAGTGGTTGGGTGATAGAGGTAGTATGAGGGACCAACAGAACTTACTGTCATGTATTGGATGTGACAGAGAGGAACTGAGAATGACTCCACAGTCTTTGGCAGTAGGCTGTTGGGACAAGAGCTAATAGCCATGGAGCCTTTTCTGTTCTTCAGACACGCTGGCAAAGTACTTCAGATATTTCCCCAACTGCCCTGGGAGGGTTGGGCTATTGTTTTATTTTCCCCATTTTGCAGATGAGGGAACTGAGTTTCAGAGTTCAGGTTAGAGCTTGTCTAGTTGAAAGTGATAGAAACCAGAGAAATTCTTTTTCTTCTCTCAGGGTGGCTAATTGACTGATGTTTGGTTACCTTGGAATAGAGCGGGGGCCCCTAGAACCAGGGTCTGCGATGCCCACAGTCTCTCTCTAGTCCTCTATATGGCCTCTCTATTTTCTCAAATACCCTGGAACTGAGGCTGAAGTCCTTACAGCTTTGTAACTGGACAGGAAAAACTTCTCCTCCTCCAGTTAGGAAAGTACCAGGGGCAGCTCCCAGCTTGGATCTTGTGCCCATCCCTTCCCCAGGCAGTGAGATACTGTGGTTGTCTCAGGTGAACCAAGCCCCTGAGACCAGTATCCCAGCCAGCTGAGTCCATACCAACCATGCATCCTGGAGGTGGAGAGAGAGGACAGCCCTTAAAAGAAGGGGACTGGCATAGTCATGGTCACTGGGGGAGAGTCTGCAAAGCCTGCAACCAGCAGACTGTGCATTCTGTGTGAAACAACGTGCCCGGCATCCCCAGCTAGGATGCGCTGGAGGGGGGAGTGGGAGCCCAGCTCTGTGTTGCCTTATGTCCCACACTCCTCTTATCATGCTCTCAGTTGGACATTATTGTTCAGGTGTTGATTATAATCTATGGTAATGAGTCTAGGAATAAAAGAGATAGACCGAAGGTCATACTTTTAGTCAGTAGTTTCTTTTTTCTTCTAAGGGTCTCACTTTTGGCTCTGGCCATCTCAGTCTTATTTCTATATATGCCACCTTGATGTGTGGTCAAAAACATGGGCCTGGGACCTAAATATATAGGTTAAAATTCCAGCCCCACCACTTAGCAGCTGTGTGACCTTTTGGAAAGTGACCTAACTTCTCAGTGCCTTAGTTTTCTTACCTGTACGTAACAGTAGCCTGATGATAAAAGTAACCCGCTGCATAGGTTATCATGGTATTTAAATGAGTAAATACACATGGAGTATTTAGAATCATGCTTCCCACTGAGTAATCACTAGTTAAATCTTAGCCATCATCCTCATCCTCATCATTGGACATTTCAATCTTGTTTCATTTTTAAAAACATTGTGTAACTTGAGTTGATCATTTTTTCCCACCTGAGGAGGTAACGTGTGGTGGTCCCAAGAGGCCAGTCAAATCATTTGTATTTATTTATGAAATGATGTTGGGAACAGAGATCTACCATCCAGTGGATCAGACCCGGAGAACTGACAGAGGCACAGGAGACTAGGCCAGAGACTGGGAGTCATTATTTAGCTCCCACTGGAATAGATTCTAGACATGTTTGGCAAAGACATTGGTTTCTATTACCTTCTTCAGGAAGCAAAAACATCGAATGAGAGCCATTAATTATCTAGTGTGTCCTATGTGGCTCTATTTCCTTCCCAAAATAACTTAAGGTGCTTTATAATAACTGTCATACAATGGGGGGAATGAAGAGACGATTCTGTCTAGAACCGTGTAACCTTGGTTAGTGCAAACCTGGCAGCTTTAGCCTGGGTTTCCTGCAGCCAAGGTATTAATGGGATGATTTCACATATTTTCATGTTCTAACAACAAAAAGGAATCCTCTCAAGTTGTTCAGATAAGAGAAAATTCTTCCTGTAGTAAATTCTAGGAGTGTTTTATTCCTTGCTCTAGTCCTGAATCATCTATGTATATTATAAATGCAAAAGAAAAGGTATTGCTAATATAAGGAAGGAGAACTTATGAAGGTTGAAAAGGTTGCCAATACTGTACAATTCTGGTCTTGAGAATATTCATTTAATGAGCATAGCGCTGCTGCGTACCACATATCCGTGTTGCGTGTTAGGGAGAGATGAAAACCGCAGTCAGAGCCTCAAGGAGCTTTTATGTTTTATAGTTTAATGGAAGGAAAATAGATATAAAATAATTATAAAATAATGTGTCCTATGGGAAGGATGAGAGAGTGTGCGGTGGGGCACTGAACCAGGCCTGTGTGAGGAAAAGCCAAGCCGGGGGAGACATTTCAGGCCCAGCACCATGCGATGGGCAGAGGAGGAAGAAGCAGCAGTGTCTTGCCACGTGGGGAGGAGGGGTGGCAAGCCGTTAGCAGACGGGAGCAGCAGGAATAGACACTGCGGCCTGGGAAAACATTTTATGCTCTGGGAACGTTAACTATTCAGCTGCTGCCAGGCCCAGGAAGTAAAGTGGGATGCAGGTTGGCTGGAGCGGGGGTGTGGGAAGGAGGTGTGGAAGGCTCAGGGTCATGGATGTCACGAGGAAGACTGTGGACTTCATCCTCCAGGTGACCTGGAGACGCTGGAGGGCTTGGAATGGGGAGGAAGCACCATCGTTCCCAAGCTCTCCACCGATTGGTCTTACCTCTCACAGCACGACTGCTTTAGAGGGTTGGCGTGAGCCGGGCCCGGGCTCGTAGGCCTCCCTGGGCTGCATCACGACCCCTGGGCAAGGTAGTGTACGGCTCTCCACCTCCGTGGGAGAGGACAGTAAGGAGGCTCCTCACATGGCCTGTCGGGAGCGTGAGGAAGACTGTGCTCAGAACTGAGTGCTGCCAGGAGCCGGCCAGTCCTCCGGAGGGGCAACATCACTTGGGGAGGAACTCAGGAATTAGGGAAGGGCGCCTGCAAATGTCCCCCTCAAGGAATCAGAGGAGAAGGCCACGGCGTCCGCCCGCGTCTTTTCTTGTTTTCCGGTGGTGGTGCCTGGGTTGTCCCTGAGGAACCAGCCCCCCCCACCCCAACCAGCAGCCCCCCGCATGTTAGTCTCTGCTGGTACAGGGCGTGGAGCTCAGGCTTGCCATCTGGAACAGGGCATCTTCTGCCTGTGGGTGTTAGTGAGCCTCGTTGGAGGCCTTTCCCTTGCGATTTCTACCTTTTTCTTTTTAAGTTTATTTATTTATTTTAGTGATCTCTGTACTCCACATGGGACTTGAACTCATAACTCTGAGATCAAGAGTCACATACTCTTCCAGCTGAGCCAGCCAGGCACCTTGTAGGCTTATTTAAGCCTGTGGCTGCTGCGGGACACTGTAGGCAAAGAGCCGACCTGACAAAGATGCTGACTCAGGGGACAGCAGAGCAGTGAGTGGAGAAAGAAAGAATAGCTACCTCATTACGTGGTGTGGTTTCTGGACACGGTCCTACCTGGTTTTGCTAGATGTGTTTGTGTGTGTTGCATGTATGCGTGTGTGAGAAATGGGCCTCAAAAACTCTCACTTTTTTTTTTTTTTAGAGGTACTTCCTATAAGATGTGATAGTGGATGGGGCCACATTTTTTGGAAAAGTGGGAGATATTGTTGCATCCAATGATGTGCACTCAAGACACCTGCTTTCTGTTCATCCCCAGTGCCATCGTCTTAGCTTTTAGCATCAAGGGCCCTTGCAGAGACCTTTGCAGTAATCTCCTAAATGTTCTTCCTCTCTACAGATTTGCCTTCATTCTTCACACCCCACCCCTACCACCACTGCTCTACTGTCTCCACGGAGACCTTTGTGAAATGCGAATCTCATACTGCTCTTCAGGTCAGAACCAGTCAGTGACTCCTTGCTTTGGGATGCTGCTCTGCCTTCCTGTTACAGCCTTGTCTTTTGTCCCTGTCACCATCCCCTCCTTGCAGCTCCACAGAGTTCCTGTGTGAGATGTTCTTTTATGTTCTGTGGCTCTTCCACATGCTGCCTGCCCTGCCTGGAATGCCCCCTGCATCTACCCTCCCCTCACAGTCCCGCCCTGCCTCTCTCCCCCCAGGAAATGTTTCTGACTCTCACAGGCCAAGCTTATTATAAGTCCTTTATGCCACCGCGTTATCCTGTTGATGAGATCTGTCTGCTTAGGATTCTCTTCCCTATTAGACTTTGAATGACAAGTATTTTATTCATAGTGTATTCTCTTGAGAGGCCTTGTTCTAAATTTTGTAGATATCATAGAAAGCAAAACAAAATTCCCAGTCTTGTAGAGTTCCTTCTACACATGGGAGGTGGACAATTACAAAATATGTTAATGATATGTGCTTGTGCTCTGAAAAAAATACTATAGGGTAACAAGGTAGAGAGTAGTAGGGTTGGAAGGTGCGCTTTTACATACAGCTCAGGGAAGGCATCTCTGCTCAGATGACTTTGTGTTTGTTTATTTTAAAGATTTTATTTATTTATTCACGAGAGACACACAGAAAGAGAGGCAGAGACCTAGGCAGAGGAAGCAAGGAGCCCTCTGCAAGGAGCCTGATGTGGGACTTGATCCCAGGACCCTGGGATCATGACCTGAGCCAAAGGTAGATGCTCAACCACTGAGCCACCCAACCCAGGTGCCCCTGCTCAGGTGACTTTGACTGAAGGGAGGGAGCCAGTGAGCCATCTCCCAACAACAGGGAAGAGTGTTGGGAGTCATATACAGCGTGAGAAGCACTGCAATGTCAGTATAGGGTGGGGAAGGCTCAGAGGATTTGTGCAAAAATATGGCTTGAATGGATCAGTGAGAAGTGTGCAGGTAGCTTAGGTGGGGTTTTCAAGGACTTTTTCGAGGAAGAGTCATTTTTGTGGATTTTGTATATCAAATATAAGAGGACTGTATATGCTCGTTGTGATGGAGAATGTTTATGGGGCTTCACTATCTTTCTTTCCCCATTTTGGCCAATCCCTCTTCAGATTGATTATTTCATACTGAGCTCACCTGGTCTCAATGGAATGCCTTTATCTCGCTGGTACCTTGTTCTAAGTGGTTTTCTTTTTTCTTCTCTCTCTCTCTCTTTTTTAATCAGTTGTTTTCTAACTGGCATGAGTGATTCATGTGAAACTCTGCAGAGACCTCCCTGGGGGAAATGTTCTTTGATAAATAATTTGGTTAAATTTAATGACTAAGGGTCTCATCTCTTTGGCAACTCTCCATGTATATGCCCTACAACATGCTCAGAGATTCTTGCTCATGCATTTATTATTATCTTTTTTCTTGGCTCATGCTATTGTAGTTTGACAACAGGAGTATTGAGGGGGCCCACTTAGACCCAGCCTGTCTCCATTGTTTGTGCAACTTCCTGTGAGAATTTAGCCTTGCCAGGGCCAGCCCAGTCTAGGACTTTATTCCAAAGGTGTGAAGGTCCAGAAGTGCTATTTTCACTTTTTACTCAGAGATGAGAATGTTCTGGGGGCACTGAGTCATGCTTAATAAACTTAGGAGAGCCCGAAACATAACCCAGATGCCAATTTACTTATTTATGATAACAATGCTAACTTTCAAAGGGACTAGAATATTTGCGTGCTTCAGTCCAGGCTTTCCTACTTTGCTGACTTTGTCGATGGGCCCTGGAACTAAAGCAAGGAAGTTTGTTGAAAAAATATCTTGATGAATAGCTTCCTCAGGGTTGGGTCATGTGATGGGGTCATCTCTGCCATGTGCACACACCTGCCAAGGAAATTGCATGATCAGCTGGTCAGGTACTTCCTCCCCTGGGGCCAGGCAGGAGACACATTGACTAGTCTTGCCATTTGTGGTTGCTGGGCACCTCCTCTTGGGTGACATAGTACCTTTCAAGTGCAGCAGTATAGTTGGTTAGATTCAGCTGAGAGGCAGTACAGGGTGGTTAAGAGCATGGGCTCACTGGCATGTGATCCTGGGAACATGATTTCAATCTCTCTGGGCCTTGGTCAGCTCCCCTATAAAATGAGTATCAAAGGATACTTTCCTCATAGAGTCTTTGTGAAAATTAAAAACAAGTGAATGAATATAAAGTGTCAGTTAATGTTAGCTATCAACTACCCTCACGTTCCAGTTTTTTCTCCTGTAGATTATACTGGAATCACCTTTAGGTTGTGTTCACAAGTCATTTCACACAATTGCACACAGTGTTTGGGGTTGCTACTATAGGTAACTGCTATCATCCATTGAATGTGCTTTATGTATTTAACTATCAGAGGGAAACTGTTTCTAAGCATTTGGGTCTGAAAATCTCTGCCATTTAATTGGAGAGCATAATCCACTTATATTTATGTAACTCTTCCTATAATTAGGTTTAAGTCTTCATTCTTACTCTGTGTTTTCTACTTGTCTCATTTGTTTACTTTTTCCTCCATTTTTTTTTCAGATTGATTGTTTCTTAGTATTCCATTTTATCTCCTCTTTGGGCTTTTTAGCTTTGCTCTTTGTCTTGGATTTTATTTAGTAGCAACCTCTAGAGGTTATAGTCTATATCCTTATAAAAGTTTTAATGTGAGGGACGCCTGGGTGGCTCAGTGGTTGAGCACTTGCCTTTGGCCCAGGGCATGATCCTGGGGTCCCAGGATCGAGTCCCATGTCAGACTCTCTGCATGGAGCCTGCTTCTCCCTCCTCCTGTGTCTCTGCCTCTCTCTCTGTGTCTCTCATGAATAAATAAATAAAATCTTAAAAAAAAAAGTTTTAATGTGAGAACTTAAAAAATCTATCTCCATTTACCCAACTATTGACAGTTAACAGTTTTACTTCTGTATATGTTATGAGCCCACAAAACATCAAGCAGCCATTTTCTTTTAAAGAAAATAAGAAACAAAAAGGTCTGTACATCTGCCTTCTTTAATTACCTTTTCTAGTACTCTATTCTTTTGTGTAGGTAGATCCAAGTTTCCATCTGTTATCGTTTCCCTTCAGCCTAAAAAAACTTCAGGTACTATTTCTTGTAGTGATGAATTTCTCCTGGTGATGAATCCTCTCTTCTTGTTTATCCTTTTTAAAGGATATTTTTGCTGACATGTAGATTTCTAATTTAGTGGATAATTTTTCTTTTAGCACTTAGGGGATGTCTTCTCACTACTTTCTACTTTGCAGTTTTTTTATGTGAAGGTAGTAGTCATTTGTATCGTTATTCCTCTGTATGTAATGTATCTGTGTTTTTTTTGCTGCTCTTAGGTCTTGTCTTTTTTTTTTTCTTTTTTTTTTAAGCAATTTGACCATGATGAGCCTACGTATGGTTTTGTATATTTTTCTCACGGCTTATGGGATGATGTGGATATATGGATTGATATTTTTATCACATTTGGAAAAATTGTGTTTATTCTTCATATATTTTTCTGCCCTCATTTCTTTCTCATCTCTTTCTGGGATTCCAAATTCACATATGTTGAATCTGGATATCATCCCATGGTTATTGAAGCTTTGCTCATTTTCTCAAACTTTTTTTCTCTTTGCACTTCAGTTTGCATAGTTTCTATTGGCCTTTCTTCAGCTTCCCTGGCATTTTTGTTTCTGGAGTGTCTTATCTACTGTAAGCTTATCAGTGTCTCATGAGATTCCCCATTTATTTGCTCATTATGCCCATCATGTCCTTTAAATCCTGAACATATTTATATTAATTGTTTTAAAGTTTTTGTCTGCTAATTCTAACATCTCTGTCCCATCTGGGTCTAGATTCTCTGCTTCTTTGTATGTCTTGTGATTTTTTTTTTAATTGTGGGCCCAAACATTGCGAAGTATTTGAGAATATGGATTACTCTATCATCTCTAAAAGAAAAATGTTGAGTTTTCTTCTGGTAAGCACTTAACTTTCTGCTGGCTCAGCTAGATTCTCTTCAGGCTTGGACTTAAGCTACTTTAAGGTGGAACCAGAGTAGTCTTTACATTTGTGCTGTAGTACTAGTGGCCTTTCTAGGGCCTCAAACAAATGCCTGAAGTGTTTAGCAAAGTCTGAGAAGAACTTGAACACCTCTCAGTACTGTATAACCTCTGGCATCTTTGTTCACTTCTTCATCTCCAGCTCTTGGTTGTTCTCTGCTGAGCCTTGCTGCCCAGAGCATAAGCAACTTTGTATTTGACCAGACTCAAGAGGGCTTGGAGGCATGTTTTTTTGGAGGGGTTTCTGCTCTTCATAGCTCCTCTCTCACTCACATCCTGCCTTCAAAATTCCAGCCCTGTAGGCCAGTTCTGAATTCTGATTTCTGTTTCATCTGCTCAGTCGGACTGCTACTGTCTCTTTGGGCTCCACATCCTTAAGCTGTGGTTTGGAAAATGCTCCTAGGTATAAATCTGGGATAGATTTGGTGCTCATCACATATGATCTATCTCTCAAGATTCACAGCCCTGTGCTGTCTCTTCTCCAGGGCCTAAAAACAGTTACTTTATATATTTTCCCCAGTTGTATGATTGTTTATAGTAGGAGAGTAAGTCTGATAACCATTACTCCCTCTGTCTAGAAGTTCTGCCAAAGGAATTTAGTGGAGCCTACCAAGCCAATTTCAGAATTCATATGGATGAGTTATATGTGCAAGAATAGCCAAGAAAAAAATGACAAGGAAAAAATTGAGAAGAAACTTGTCCAACCAGCTGTCAGAACACAGTATAAAATTATAGAAGTTAAAATATGGTGATAATAGTATAGTATTAGGAAGATAAGTCATAGAAAGTCTAAAAGCAGTTGCATGTATGCTTATGATAGATGGTATTTCCGATCAGTGAGGAAGTGGATAGACTATTTAATATATAGTTAAGATAATTCGATTTTTGTTTAAAAGAATATACTATTTAATATATAGTTAAGATAATTCGATTTTTGTTTAAAAGAATATAAAGTGGGATCTTTATTGCATACCATACATTTACAAAATTTTCAGATGAATTAAACAACTAAAACATTAAAATTTGTTCAAATGGGGATCCCTGGGTGGCTCAGTGGTTTGGCGCCTGCCTTCGGCTCAGGGCGTGATCCTGGGGACCCAGGATCGAGTCCCACGTCGGGCTCCCTGCATGGAGCTGCTTCTCCTTCTGCCTGTGTCTCCTCTCTCTCTCTCTCTCTCTCTCTCTCTCTGTCTTTCATGAATAAATAAATAAAATCTTTAAAAAAAATTGTCCAAGTGATACTACTCTTCCTTCTAATACATAGTTTATTTAGATGAGTATAGAGGGTCAGCAGAGCAATTGTTTTTCCCTTTAATATTTGAATTTTAAAAGTATGGCATGGACTTTAATAATTAAAATTTTGTGTCTGTCTGTGCTTAGTACTTATCATAAGTTTGTCCTTGGAGCCTAGTCTTACTCTATGTGGCATAGAGATGGTGTCTATTCATGTAAGAAGTGATGACTAGCTAACTATGTTCTTTGGGGTAACCGTTGTTATGATTGTACATTTTAATCCACAGAAATATTTTCAAGATATACTCTCTATTGGGATATATTATATAATATATTCATGCTTTTAAACATAGATTAGTAGTCTTTTTATTTATTTATTTTATTTTTTATTTTTTTATTTATGATAGTCACACAGGGAGAGAGAGAGAGAGAGGCAGAGACACAGGCAGAGGGAGCAGCAGGCTCCATGCACCGGGAGCCCGACGTGGGATTCGATCCTGGGTCTCCAGGATCGCACCCTGGGCCAAAGGCAGGCGCCAAACCGCTGCGCCACCCAGGGATCCCAGATTAGTAGTCTTTTTAGAAAATGAATTTGCAAAATATATCAGGTGTCTTTGTTGCAGTGACTTCACAATTAGAAATATATTCTAAGTACATACTCTTTTGTGTGCAGAAGAAAAAGCTTTGTGTTCAAAGATACTGCTTTCAGTATAATTTATAATGGTGATAAATTGGAAAGAACCAATTTTCCAAATGAAGAAAGCTAGTTAGATGATCATGTAGCCATTTAAAGAGGTCTATAGGCAAGTAATGACATGAAAATGCTTATGTGAGGGAGGGAGGGCAAATTTCAGAACTCATGATTACAGTATAATAGATAAAGTAGCTATCATACATGCAATGTTAAGTGTGATTTTGAGTGATGAGACTATGGACTTTTTTTTTTTTTCCTTACTATATTTCCCATTTTTTTTAAATAAATTAACTTTTATTGGTGTTCAATTTACCAACATACAGAAAAACACCCAGTGCTCATCCCGTCAAGTGTCCCCCTCAGTGCCCGTCACCCATTCCCCGCCACCCCCCGCCCTCCTCCCCTTCCACCACCCCTAGTTCATTTCTCAGAGTTAGGAGTCTTTATGTTCTGTCTCCCTTCCTGATATTTCCCACACATTTCTTCTCCCTTCCCTTAACATCTGATTTTTCTTTAATGAGTAATGAAGAAAACATTTATCATTTGAAATATATGTGTAGGTGAGAAAATATTATCTCTTTCCAGTGGCAAAGAATTTTTTTAATAGGTAAAATTATTATAGCCCTGTGTTCTTAAAAATAATGTATACTCTAGGATAACATGCTTTTTTGTGGTATCCTCCATCAAAAATAAGTACAGCCTATTGAGACAACTTTTCCAACATTATTGCTTTTCCAGTATTAATTTTTATTTATTTATTTATTTATTTATTTTTTATTTATTTATGATAGTCACAGAGAGAGAGAGAGAGAGAGAGAGGCAGAGACACAGGCAGAGGGAGAAGCAGGCTCCATGCACCGAGAGCCCAACGTGGGATTCGATCCCGGGTCTCCAGGATCGCGCCCTGGGCCAAAGGCAGGCGCCAAACCGCTGCGCCACCCAGGGATCCCCAGTATTAATTTTTAGGGGGAAAAAATCTACCTTTAATTTTCAGTTGTTGGTGGTGTTACAAGTGATCTTTGACCATCTGAATTGCAGATATTTTTCTTTATAGTGGTAAGATAGAGCTTACCATTTTAACCTTTTAAAGTATACAGTTAAGTGTCATTAGATATATTCACACTGCACAACAAATTGCAAAAAATTTTTTTAACATTTTATTTTTTTTTATTTGACAGAGAGCGAGCACCAGTAGGCAGAGCAGCAGGCAGAGAGAGAGGAAGAAGCAGGCTCTCCCCTGAGTAAGGAGCCCGATGTGTGGCTCCATCCCAGGACCCTGGGATCATGACCCGAGCTACCCAGGCACCCCCAAATTGTAAAGACATCAGCTTTCATTGGCTATAATATTAAACTGCGCCCAATTCTCTCTCTCTCTTTTTTTTTTTAAGATTTTATTTATTTATTTGAGAAACAGAGAGAGGCAGAGACACAGGCAGAGGGAGAAGCAGGCTCCATGCAGGGAGCCCGATGTGGGACTCAATCCTGGGTCTCCAGGATCACTGGGCTAAGGCAGCGCTAAACTGCTGAGCCACCCGGGCTGCCCCCAATTCTCTTTAAATTTTCTTTTTACTACCTTAAATATTTACTAAAGGCCTACTCAGTGCCATATACTGTGTCTGGGGGTGCAACAGTAAATGAGACAGATGTGGTTTCTGTCTTTTTGGAGCTTACGTCTTTTGGAGAAGTGAACAGAATGCTTGGTGTGACCTAAGTGTGAAGATGAGCTGCTCTAAGAACACACACTGAGGAACTAACCTGGGGGTGGGGGTGGCCCGGAAGATTTCCTGTGGAAGGGACACTGAGCGGAGACTTGCTGGATGAGTAAAATCCTTTTAAGTATTTTAAACTAGATAAAGAGTAGGGGGCAGCATTTGAGGCACAGGGAATAGCACGGAGGAAACTTCCTGAGGCAGGAGCAAGGACCTGAGAAGAAAGGCTTGTGTCCCAGGAAGAGTAAGTAGGGTGATGCAGAGACAGGAAGGCTGACTCTGGAGGACCTGGCAAGTAGTGGTAAGGATGCCAGGCTTTTTCCCAGGGGAAATGAAAAATCATCAAAATGTTTTAATCAGAGAAATTTGATTTCATGTTTAAAGATCACTTTTATTGCCTGTAGAGAAGGGAAGACATTAGTTCCCTTAATGGTTTGAAAAGACAGAACCTGATAATGGATTGGAGAGTGTGTGTGTGTGTGGGGGGGGAGTGAGGGGGAAAAGAGGCAGAAGCGTGACTCCTAGGTTTCTGGTCTGTGAGAAAGTACTGAGAAAAGGAACACTGGAGAAGGAGCAGTTTGGGGAAAAAAGACGATGAGTTCAGAATTGGACAAGTTTAGAGTTGGAGGTGCCTGCAGGATATACAAGAGGAGACGCCCAGTAGGCAGTCGTACTTGTGGGTGGAGATCCCAGGAGAGAAGTCTGGGCATATAAATGGTAAATGACCCAAAAAATAATTAGTATGTTTCATGGCATAGTTAAATCTTTTTATATCTCTTTCATCAGCTTTTTGTCTCTCAGCGGCTGTAGGAATGAATCCTGTTACTGCTATTAACAGATGGATTCCCTTCTGATGCTGACCAGCACTTAAAAAAAAAAACCATAAATGTTGTGTTTATTGCCTTGAACTTCACCTTCAGTATGCAAACACAAAATCCCACCAAAGCAAACTCTGAGACTGCCAGTGTATTTTTTTTTTAAATGAGTCTGTGAAAGTTTAGGTCTGAATGCAATCCAAACTCCCTCATTATACAAATAGAAAACAGTGGCCGGTGTGGTTTTGAATTTTATAAGGTTACATAGCTGGGCAGTTGCAGAATTGGCCCTAGAATTCAGGACCGTGTACTGACTGGGCAGTGTTATTTCCACTTATTTTTACTGCTTCCCCGTCCTATAGAATAACTGCTGGCTTCAGAGTACCAGTTACTACTGATTTGTTTCTTAAGGGATGTGGAACAGACCTACTCTGTTTGGTATCAGACCCTTGAGGGCTGGAATTGTCTTTTATTTTTATTATTTAAATTTTTTTTTTAATGATAGTCACACACACACACAAGAGAGAGAGAGAGAGAAAGAGAGGCAGAGACATAGGCAGAGGGAGAAGCAGGCTCCATGCACCGGGAGCCCGACGTGGGATTCGATCCCGGGTCTCCAGGATCACGCCCTGGGCCAAAGGCAGGCGCCAAACCGCTGCGCCACCCAGGGATCCCTGGAATTGTCTTTTTATAGAATATTCATTCCCATGATAATAAATTTCCAAAGGAAAATTTTGAATTCTTATGAAAGCATTTTGAAACTTGTCATGGTTCGTGGACCCCTTTGGCTCTCTAATGAGGGGATAACTCTATGGCTGTGCATATAATAATACAATCTTAACATGCAGTTTCAGAAACTGCATAGATTACAAGTTAAAGAAATCCTGTTACACAACTGGGCTATTCTCAGGGACTTGTGAACCGTTTGTTCTAGAAAGAAGTTCACTAATTTTCTGATTGTCTCAAATGAGTATCAGTATGTTTAAGAGATTGAATAGTAGCTGAGTTAATTTCCCGGATACCTTACAGACAGTTCATGTGTGCTAATCCATTAGTCACTATTGACTAATACGATGTCCATCTCAGTGACACACTCTCTAGAAGTTTTATTTTTTTTAATTTTTTAAAAAAGATTTTATTTATTTGAGAGAGAGAGAGAGAGAGAGGGCACAAGCTGGGGGAGGAGCAAAGGGAGAGGGAGAAGCAGACTCCCCATTCAACAGGGAGCCTGATGCAGGGCTTGATCCCAGGACACTGAGATCACAACCCAAACCAAAGGCAGATGCTTAACTGACTGAGACACCCAGGCGCCCCTCTCTAGAGGTTTTATTTTATTTATTTATTTTTTATTATTTTTTTTCTCTAGAGGTTTTAAAAGGTAGTTACGTGGTGCTGAATTAGGTAGAAATCTGTTGATGTCTCAGCAGAAATGTTATATCCTCTTAACATTCTTAAAAGTAATAACCCAGTTAGACGTGTAAGCCCTGACAAAGGAAAGGACGATTCTTTCCTGACCAAAGTCAGGACCAAGAGAAGCCTGTTTTATTGATGCTCACCTATTTCCAGGGGAGGGAAACAGCCTTAAGCCTGAGCACGCCTTTGGTTGTGTTGAGCTGGGAGTAGAGCCCCCGCCCTGCATCAGGTTCTTCTCAAGCACCTCCTTCACTCTCTACTTACCTACCATTCTCATCCCCTTCATCTGGTTAGCACCGGAAATTCTCCCGGCCTCTAGCTCCTCCTGCTCAGGATGAATTTCTAGCCAGCCAAGCTGCCTCCTTTTCCTTATTCACTAGTTTCTTTAAAATCCTGTTGCTCCCATGGAACTTCCACTGACGAATTGGCACCTTTCTGTGACAGACTCTTAGCACTATCTAAAATGATATTATCTGTGTGCCCTTTCTAGAATGAAAACCTTATGTGGGCAGGAATCTTACCAGTCTCATTCACCACTCTATCTCCATTACCCAGGACGATGCCTAGTGCTGACTGAGCTCTTGGCAGGTGCACAGTAAATATTTGAATGAATGAATGAATGAATATCTACCCCATAAACTCCCCAAGGACACTGACAGTGTATGGCAACACAGACAGGTTTTTATTAAAGCCTAGTCCAGCGGCTAGCCTGTCAGAGCCCAGTCACATAGCCTCCTGAGAACACTTACCTCATGGTTTCCCTTCATTCTAGGATTTGCTGTGGTTACCCAGAAGCCACACTGAACTGTGCTCTAAATCATTTAGCCAGTTGAAGAAAGTGTCTTTTCTGTCAGGTACTTAAGCAGAATGGCTAAGAGGTTTGGCTGTGGAGCCGGACTGTCTGGTTCAAATCTTCCTGGCTGTGTGACTCCGGCAGTTTACTGATCCTTAATGTGGCTGGGTACATTCACCAGTAGATTGAGGCTACCAGTAGCACCTGTTTTATAGGATTATCTGGAGGATTAAGTGAGTTGCTATAGGTAATGTATTAGGAACTATTCTAAGACATATGTACTCAGTAAATGTAGGCAGGGTAATGACAATAATGGAGGTGGTGGTATTTGACCAGTAATGTCAAAGGGTGAGTATTATTAGGCTTTGTTTTCAATCTGGACATTCTATTTTATTAACCATTCTTTCATCATTGCTTTCTTAAAATATAAAAATCAAGTAATCTCTTAGAAATACTTTTTAAAATATTCACATTAAGTGATTTCTAAAAGATAACTTATTAAGAAGCAATTTGAATCCTTGTATTAGTTGCATTATTATGCAACATTTATTTTTGTGAGGATACTGAATAGGTTTTCCTTCCCCAGGATCTGTGTAAAATGCATATTATCTATTTGAAGCATTTCTATAATACTGTCCTTCATATGTGGATCTTCCTCACATATTTTCTGTAGGAAAACATTAATAAAAAATTGTGTTATTATGAAATCAAACTGAATCTTCCATGCTGAGTAGCATGGAAGATTACTTTCTGGAATTTTAAAAAAAGTACCTCACATAGAACTTAATTATGCTTCTGTGCACCCTTTTTTTATATGGCAAGTCTAAATGACAGATTAAAAGTTTCTGTCAGGAAGAATTATTTTTAGGTCAGCCTTAAGAACAGGGAGGGAGGGGACACCCAGGGTGGCTCAGCAGTTGAGCACCTGTCTTCAGCCCAGGATGTGGTCCTGGAGTCTCCGGATCAAGGCCCACATCAGGCTTCCTGCATGGAGCCTGCTTCTCCCTTTGCCTAGGTCTCTGCCTCTCATGAATTAAAAACAAAAACAAAACAAAACAGGGAGAGAGGAGAGAGTAGGAGAGAAGGAAGAAAACAAAACAAAACAAAAAACCCCTTCAATTATAACCCATACCCTTAATCGATGACCTTTATAGTCATCTGGGCATAGAGGAAAAGTACAAAGAAAATTGAAACATAATCTGCCTATGAGCTAAGTGGTTTTTGGTTTTTGTTATTGCTAAAGTATTAATAATAAAAATACTGTTCATAGTTTCCTAATAGTCTAAAATTTTTGGGGCTTTTTTCTTGGTCTTATGTTTTTCTGTTTTTCCCCTATCACTTAGGGGAAAAAAATGAACCGTAGAAAGGTTCTTAAAGCAAGAGAGTGCATAAAAACAGTAGATGAGATGTCTGAGAATTGTCTCATTTGTTTTTTTAATGAGACATGTGGAAGATAGATGTATCCATGAATCAGGGCCTTCAATTCTGTGTAAGTGAGCTATCGACTGGAGATTTCCAGCCTCCTGAAGTCCAGGAAGTTACAGGCTTGGGGAGTCGATTTTTTTTTTCTTTTTTGGTGGTGTATTGTTTAATTTCATCTTCAACGTGTCAATCTGTTTCTTCCAAAAAGCTTCGGTACAGGGTTAGTGGGATGAGTAGTAAAGGCTCTCATAGGTTATACGGATAATACTGGAAAATGACAAAAATAGAAGAAAGAGATAAAGAATAATTAAAAAAAAAAAAACCAAGGTACTTGGCTTAGGAGGAATGCAGAGTTGAAGACCTAGAACAACTGCCATAAAACTAAGTCATTTAAATCAAGTAATAAAAGGAAAAAAGAAAGCTGGTTGGTCTATATAGTATATTTTGATATGGTCTGTCATTGTCATTTGTCATGCTTATTTTTATTTTATTTTTTTTTATTTTTATTTATTTATGTATGATAGTCACAGAGAGAGAGAGAGAGGCAGAGACACAGGCAGAGGGAGAAGCAGGCTCCATGCACCGGGAGCCTGATGTGGGATTCGATCCCGGGTCTCCGGGATCGCGCCCTGGGCCAAAGGCAGCCGCTAAACCGCTGCGCCACCCAGGGATCCCTGTCATGCTTATTTTTAGTTAGATGCCTGTAGAATATGACTTTGTGGCCATGGTGTGGTAACTAGGGTCTCTGATGTGCGCGCACGTGCGTGTGTATATGTGTGTGTGTGTGTGTGTGTGTGTGTGTGTGTGTGTAGGGAGTGTGTGTGATTGTTAGAAGCCTTTCACAAAGACAGTCTTCTTTCTTGTGCTTTCCAGATTTTCGCCTGATGGGAGGCTAATTGTATCGTGTAGTGAAGATAAAACTATTAAAATTTGGGATACCACAAATAAGCAGTGTGTTAATAACTTCTCAGATTCTGTAGGGTAAGTTCTTTCTCTCTGTGCATTTGTATGGGTTAGTTTGCTAAGGAGACATTTCTTTATTAAAATTCAAATAAAGAAATGAAGGGAAGAAAATCAGAATCTAAGACTATCTTAATCCTTTCCTCCTAGGTTTGCAAATTTTGTGGATTTTAACCCTAATGGTACATGCATAGCGTCAGCAGGTTCTGATCATACGGTAAAAATCTGGGATATAAGAGTAAACAAATTGCTCCAGCATTATCAAGGTAACAATTTCCATGACAACAAAATCCAGTTGATGCCTGGCCTCCTCCAGGAACCTAAGTCTTAAACCCACAGACTGTGCTTCTCAGTGTGGTACGGCCCTCTTAAAGAGAGTCAGGGGCTGCCTTTGAATTGACTGGAGACCAGTTAATTCAATCAACAGTGTAGCCTGAGAAGCTGGGATGGGTGTCAGAGTAGAGAGGGAGGAGGAGGAACCTTGAAAATGATGCCAGGGCTGTTAAAAAAGAAGTTACAGTGAGATGTTCACAGATTGGCTCTCTGCATAATAAGAGAGATCAGGGATAGAAATTGACTCTGAATTCTGAATCAGGAGTTCTGTGAGCACAAATCGGTGTTATAATTGGTGGAGAACAGCATCCTACTGCGGCTACGTATTGAAACCAGAAGAGAAATGAATTGATTTCTTGGTTTGTATTGGATTTACGTTAAAATCCACATTTCCCTTTTAAAAGAAGTATAATACTTACCATGTAGTAGACACCATGCAGAACCCTTACAACAGCTCTGGGAAGTTATTATTATTACTTCCCCCATTTTAAAGATGAGGAGATTGAGGCTTGAGGGTAAGTCCCGTGCTACAATAATGGATAGAACTAGAGTAGGGTTTCCTGTTTTCAAAGCATGTGAAAGAACAGCCTTCTGATGGCTGTGTCGTACTGCCTCCTGTTGGACGGATCGTGTCCAGGAATGAACTGATGGACAAGCTGGGAGAGACTGTGCACCTCTGCAGATAGACCTGTAGGCCCTTCACCCCTGAGCCTCAAGCACCATTAGCTGATTATGAGATTCCTGTTTCTGGCTAGGTCATATACCTTGTGTGAGCTGGTGGCGGTCAGCTATTGGCTATATTATATTGGTTATGGATCTGAAGAGTTTATAGTTATGTGGTTAATAAGCTCATCTTTCCAGGACACACTTTGACTTTTTTTTTTTTTAAAGATTTTATTTATTTATTCATGAGAGACACACACAAAGAGAGAGAGAGAGAGAGAGAGAGAGAGAGGCAGAGACACAGGCAGAGGGAGAAGCAGGCTCCATGCAGGGAGCCCGACATGGGACTCCATCCCATGTTTCCAGGATCACACCCTGGGCTGAAGGTGGCGCTAAACCGCTGAGCCACCCAGGCTGCCCACACTTTGACTTTTAAAGCTACTCTGTCTCATTAGCTCGAAGTTTAAGCTGTTTGATGGCAAGATACTTGTTTTAGTGAACTGGATGGAATTTTGGTGTTGCGGAGACATTGCCTTTCATGGATTGTTGTTTCCAACCTAATAATGCTAATAGGGCAAAGGGACATCTTTAGAATTAAAAATTGTTCTCTGAACTTTTTGCTTTTATCTTCTATGAATCAGTTCACAGTGGTGGAGTTAATTGTGTCTCATTCCATCCTTCGGGCAACTACATCATCACTGCTTCTTCAGATGGCACACTTAAGATTCTCGATCTCTTAGAAGGAAGGCTCATATATACACTTCAAGGACATACGGTATTAACACTAAGATTTGTGCTTTTTAAATAATATATATTTTTAAAGTGTTGATCCATTTTATTATATGTCTTTATTGTTGTCCTCCCAGGTGTAGCACACATTGCCACTATCACACACACACACACACACACACACACACATGCACACACACACACACACAGATGTTTGCTTTCAGGGCTTTGTTTTTATCCTCTGGAAGCAACTCTTAGAAATATTATTTTATTGTAGTTCTTGTCAAAATCAATGTGTATCTTTCAACGGCCATTAAAATAATCTTTCACTGCTGTCTTCCTCAGCATGTAGGGTAGGTTTGACTGGTTAGATGACGATGGATAAGCAGTGTCCCTCCTTGTGATCCTTCTGCTTATGTGGAGGCTGCCCCAGGGCTCTGACACTGAGCCTCTCACACCCTCTCACTCACTCCTTTTCACTAATCTGATTGGTGAGTTTAGAAGGAGAAAGTCAACAAGTAGAGCCCAGTGCTTTCTGTTAGGAGACTGCCGCCAGTGTTTTTCTCTGATATTTCTTGTGGGCATGCCTGCCCTTGTCCTGTCTTGCCTGTGATGGGGTATTCAAATCTGACTCATTTTGGGATTCAGTTCTTCAGCCCATTTGCCCACAGATAAAGCCACATGTTCTCTTTACAAGCCTTTAACAGTAAGAAAGATGACATGCCTGTGCATTGATTTTCAGTTGACTTAGAACCCAGTGAGGAAGAGGCTTACTATTTATGGAACCTGTTCAATCACACACACACACACACACACACACACACCAGCAAATAACGCGCTAAATAAAAACTTGTAAGTATATAAACTATTCTTCCTTTCTGGGTAAATATTCAAACTTCTCTAAATTTTTTTTGGAATGCATCCTGCATCCTCTTTTTTAAAGATGTACTAGGTACTTCCTTTTAACCAAGTATAAGCTGTTTATCTCCAGAAATAGAATAGGCTTTGTGGTCTATGGGAGAAGGGATTCTTTTTGCCTTCATATATCCTGCCTGGCTTCCTGCTTTGCTTTATCATTTGTTCTGCAGCTGTGTTAGAGGGAAGCAGAAATAGACACTACCCAGCTCAGATATATATGTATCCACGGATTTATCCTGAGTAAACAACCAATAAAAGTGATCAAGGATTAAAAAATCCATGGACTAATACAGAATAATAATAATAATAATAATACAGAATAATAGGAGAAAAAGACAATATTTCAGGAGAAAAACAGTGCACACAAAGATGGAATTTTTCACAGCAGAGTAAAGATGTATGGTTGTCCCCCCAGATTTTTCTTATACAGATTAAGGACATTAATAACAAACAATATACTAATACTTTTGAGATGAGAAAGAATTACTTTTATCTTGACTGAAAAATTGACCTAGAGGCTATGTATCTTGTGACTTGTCCAACTCCAGAGTCATTGCTTAATTTCAGGTTCTCACTACCTCTCACCTGGATAATTGCAGTAATTTCTTAACTGGCTCCAACCATTAATTCTTGCTCTAATTCATCATTCTTACAATGGTGATCTCAGTGTTCCACAATCACAGCTCTCCTCCTATCTGTGTCCTGCTGGCAAAACTTGCAGTGACTCAGTGTTGCCCACATGAGGGGAAAGAGCCCAGTGAAGCCTGTTGTGGTCAGGAAATAGTCTTTGTTCATATCACCTTATAGACTTGTCATTCAGTTTCTGCTAGTAATTTGTTGAATAAAGAGTCCAAAACCAGAAAATCTTAACAGACATTAACTGACACATGTAACAAGCTTTTCTTCAAATGAAAAGAGAGTGTATATCCATATTTTTATTAGTATTGCTTTTTAAATCTAGTATCATTTATATGTGTTTTAATAAAATTGAGTTGGTTCTTTGATCATCTTTACTCTGCCTACATTAGTTGGCAGTGACTGGATACGTTTTATCAGATTTACTGCATAAATAGTCTACATATATTAGGATGAAAAATTTATACAGTCTTCCTGGCCATGAGAACACAATACCAAGTGCTTTTTTTCCTTTTTTTGTCTCCCTTTATTTCTTAGGGACCTGTCTTTACTGTCTCATTTTCAAAAGGTGGAGAGCTGTTTAGCTCAGGAGGTGCAGACACACAGGTTTGTATATCTTTCAGCTCCTTCCTTGATTTGGTGAAGGTGAAGGATTCCGAGACCTCGGCTAAGATTCTTAACAACCAGCTAGTTTGTATGTGTTGAGATGATTATCAATGAATTTATATTTTATTAACCAGCTAGTTTGTATGTGTTGAGATGATTATCAATGAATTTATATTTTAATTTAATGCCAAGAAGTCTGCTGTCTCATAGCTGAAACAATGCCAGTTCTGGTACTTTCTGGACCTCAAACAGCAATTATTTCTTGTGCTCCTCTCAATGCTCAGTTACACATGTAATTTACTGAATTCCCAGTGTTGATGTGGCACTTCCATTTGAACTGTTGCCTCGTCTTTTATCTCTAGGTCTTGTTTTTCAAATGTTAAGCTCCTGGAGGATGGTAAATATAAATTGTTAATGTAGCAATATGCATTTTTTTGGGAAATGACCAAAAGTCATTCACAGGTAGGTGTACTGAATGAGGTGGGCTGCCAAGCCAAGAACATGATTTTGAACTTTGAAAAGGTAAGAGAGGATTTTAAAGTAATGAGTTACTTTCTTACTATAAATTTTAAATTGGACAAGAAGGCAACTCAAAGTGTTAAATCTCTCCCTCTCACCCTTAAAAAACGTAGTATTGGGAAGTAGTAGCGCTGTTGTTGAAATATACATCTAGCCTTCCTGACTACTATTATGAAGAACAATCATTATGTATACTGGTTTTTTTTTAAAAAGTCAGTTTTGTTGCTTTTACATGCAAGTCAATTAAGTGCCCACTTACTAATTTTTTTTTATAGGTCTTATTATGGAGGACTAATTTTGATTATTTGAATTGTAAAGACATGATTAAAAGAAATCTCAAAAGGTTACATTTTGATTCATCACCACATCTTGTCGACATATACCCAAGAACACCACATCCCCATGAAGGGAAAATTGAGACTGTTGAAGTGAGTACTGTGGCATAGACATCCTACTGTTTGTAAATGTACATTTTGGGGCAATTGGTCAACTAGATGCTTAAAATTATACTTTATTATGGAAAACCTAGTTATGTCTTAAAACAATAGCACTTTGAGAGACAATTATTTTCACTAATACAATAAGACTATAAATAATGACAGTGGGTAATTCTGCTGAAGCCTTTCAGGTTCACTGCTTAAAAGCCTAGAAATAAAGGTTAAATATTATGTCAGTGATAATAGAAATGAGAAATCAAACCTTAGGCCTGTGGTAATCATGAAGCCTGAATGACTTCGTATTCTTGATGTGTTTAGGGAGCACCTGTGATGGCTGTCACAAGAACAGGACTGAAGGGAAGAATTTTTGTAACAGTTCCTAGAATGGGTATCTTAAAGCCTTTTTTATGACAAAAAAAAAAAGTTCCATGGACAGTAAAAAAGAAGAGATTTAGGCATTAAACCTAGTAATTGAGACCATTTTACTATTTGCCTACATTGCCTACATATTTTCAAATATATAATTATCTATTTAGCCATAGGTTTTCGTTGTCCAGTTCTCTTAGGTCCTATGGATTTAAATGTTCTACTCTGTTCAAAGGCAGAATTCATCTTTGCTGGATACTTGGCTGGTGTTTGTTTTCTTTCCATTTTGCATGATTCTTCTTAAGCCCCTTTCTCTCCCAAGAGCTGATACTGGAAATCACTATTACCTATTTATCTGAATTGTTTTTTCATCATTGACAGAATCTTGCTTTGATTTTGGAGTAGCCGTTTTGAGTTCTTAGCACTTACTCCTGAGTGGCAGTTCAGTCACCCCACACGGTTTATGTGGTGGATCCATACACCCTTCCACGGTCCCTCTGTCTCCACCCAATCAGGTTTTTGATTTTGGATTCTGTTAGCCACAATGTGTATGTGTGTGTGTGTGTGTGTGCGCATTTAAATTTTTAAAACTTTTTAAAGTTTTTTGGGGTATTTTCTAGATTTTGTTTAGTCTAACCTCATTTGGGGATTTCTGTCCTAGTTTTTTCTTGGTGGTGTTTATTTTCAATTCTTCCTTTTAATTTTTGTCCCTCCCATCCTCTGACCATCTTTCTAATTCTTCTAAACAAAGTATTTACCATGTGCCTTATTGCTTCTTTGTGCTGTTATTGTATCAACATGATTAATGTATCTTTTTAAAAATTTCTTTGAAAGAAATAATGTAATTTGTGGCTCATCACATTTTTGTTTCAGTTTCTGCAATGATAGATGTATTTGTGGATTCCTCTGATCACGTATAATGTATACGTGAAATATATTTTATTTTTATTTTTTTTAAAGATTTTATTTATTTATTCACGAGAGACACAGAGAGAGAAAGAGAGAGGCAGAGACACAGGCAGAGGGAGAAGCAGGCTCCATGCAGGGAGCGAAATATATTTTAATTTGAGTTCCCTTTTCTTGTTTTACCCCAGCTGGTTTTATTGACTCGTAGTATTTTTTTATTCTAGCATTTCTGTGGTTTGGCTGGGCTTGATCATCAGTGTTGCTGCTGCCCAGTCATCCACTCAGCCACCTTTCCAGAGTGGTGGTGGGGTAGAGCTGCAGGCTCAGCCCAGGTCCCCTGACTCTAATTCAGTGATATTTCCATGACACCACACTACCCCCACATTAGAGACCTAAGCCTTTTTCTGTGTGCCCACTTAAGAGTGCTAGACTTTCTTTAAAATGTCAACAAGTTGTCCAAGAAGCTCTGCTCTAACAGAGCAGCCAGAAAGCAGTAAAAACAGCTAGGTTGCTTTGTTTGGTAGGTCGAGGTGACCCAGGCCATGTAAAGTCACTCTCAACCATGATTTTCTCAGGTACACTTGAAAAATCTATTAAAATCCAACTTTTCATCCTAGAATCAGAGTTCAGTTATATTATACAGAATGTTGAGCATTATGATGGAATTGTGTTTGTGGCCTTAAGAATGTCAGCCTCTGTGTGGCTGGTTTAAATTACCTGTAAAGCACTCACAGTTGCTTAAATTAAGTACCCAGTATGACATGTATTTGTTAAAACATTTTCAGATCATGTGATGTTAAAATGCCAGAGAAATGAAGTGATAGAATGTTGCATATGAACAGCTGTTTGCCTTTCCCCCCCTTTTTTTCTTGAAAGCTCTTATAGTCAAGCAAGGGTGTAAAGTTTTCTAGACAGAGGACTTCTTTAACATTGGAAGTAAATGTTAAATATCAAAAACTTTTAAAGGCTACAGGTTAATGTCCAAGCACCCCTCATAGAACCAAAAGACTAGTAATTTGAAGATATTACTTAGAATGAAAGAGGATGAATGAGAATAGAAGTTGTAAAAAAAAAAAAAAAAAAAAGAGAATAGAAGTTGTACTACTACTATGTCCAGTTAAGATTAGTACATTTTACTTTGAACTACTATGTTTGGTGGATTAATTTTTTTTCAAAGGTTCAGGCAAGGTCAATTTATATACAATAAGCTACTTTGGAAATATTTGAAAATTAGAAAGAAAAATTTTTTGAGGTCTGAATTCATGATTAATAGTATAATGATCTAGTTGATTTCCCTAACCTTTTTTATCGTAACCACGAGTATTCCATTTCTGAGTTTGAAGCAACATAGTATTTCTATTATTCATATATATATATATTCATATATATATTCATATATTGTATTTTCTGTGAGGTTCATTTGAGTGGCATAATCTCAATCTTTTGGGTGAAATTGTTTGGCCCTTTGCAAACAACTACCTATATGCCAGTGTTAGGTGCTTTGTTTGTTTGAAGGTGGGGAACCTGCAGTCTTAGACCTTGGGTTCCAGCTGAATAAATATGTAAATTACTAATTCTTACATGGATAGAGAGAGTGATAACGGATTGCTTTTTAGAACAGATGAGAGGAGGCCACATGAAAGAAGGCGCGAGGTATCCAATCCTAGCTCCAGCTGTGTGAAATAGATCCCTCCTGTGTCCTTTCCACTGATCTAACTGCAGATCTTTTGTAGCACTTCTGGCCTAGGCACTCCATCTTTTAAAAAAAAATATTAAGTAATCTCTATACCCAATGTGGGGCTCAAACCTACAACCCTGAGATCAAGAGTTGCACGTTCTACTGACTGAGCCAGCCAGGTGTCCCCTAGGTACTCCATCTTAATTAAAAATGTGAGAACAGCTTCTTTCTTTTTTTAGTGGGAAAGAAGTCCAGTTTTAAAACAAGGTATCTTAACTCTGACCATGCTGTGTTATGGCACATGATTAATTCATGCTGTCTTTATCTTCTTCAGACTGGCATGGGCTGAATTGCACCTCCAGATAAAACTAAACATTCATTCTAAAAGGGTAATTTAATATGTAAATGTAATATGTACTTCTCTACAAATCTTGTATTTTATTTCTAGCTATGGCATATATTCATATTGTTTTGGAGCTCAATAAGTGTTCTTCAGAGATTATATAATAATACCAGTAATAATAATAATAACATTACAGACAAAATTATTCTAATTAGCTTATATAAATTGTCATTAAATGTTCCTTAAAAACTCAGTGAAGTACTATTTTTATTCCTTGAGGAATTGAGGCACATGTAAGTTAAAACTTAAAGTTAGTAAGTGGCAGTGCTAGAATTTCAGTGGAGGCACTCTGGTTCCATTTTGTGCTTTTAAGCATTTTGATGTAATGCTTCAAAATAATCAAAATTGAATTTTAATCTGTTAATAGTAAGTATCTATGAGCAGGAGGACATTCTACTAGCTTTAGAGTATGCAACAAAGAACAAAACAGGTGTATTCCTTGCCCTTCAGGATTTGTTAGTAGCAGTCTTTGTGCTCACGGACTCCTCAGTGAGGGGTACACAGAGCCCCAGGATGGGATGGTGCACGTGAGGCTTCTCTCCTGCACAGAGGCCTCAGTGATATATCCTGGTTCAGTGATGGAGAGAACTCAGTCCCTCAGTAGAGTCCCGCTCTATTTCAAGATGAGTGTAGTTACGACACGGTTCTTCCCTTTATTAAGGACAGAGTGCTGTTAATATTCCTGGAGGTTAGCTAGCAAAGAACCTAACTGGAAACATCACTCCCTCCACATATTTTCTTTTGGAGAAGACTGTAAAGTGTTACCAGTAAGACTGTCCTGCTCCATTTAACATATGTGGCAGCAACTTATTAGTTACATTAAGAGTTTTCCAACTCATAGAAGCTTACGGATTCTCTGTGAGAGATGCTGTTTCCACGGGATTTAGATTTTTTGAGAAGTTCCAATTTCAGATGGTAAAACCCGATTGTATTTTTCCTAGAGAAATGATTTTATGTCTACACTAGGTGGCAGCAGATAAATGAGAATGAAAGTCTACAAGCAATCTCTGGGCAGCTAGGCTAAGATTGGAAGCAAAGTGATTCATCGTCAGGCTTCTTATCTTGGCCTCCAGTGGGGACTCAGAGCTGCTAAGAGGAGGCTGTGTTTTCTGCTGTCTGGAGCAGCCAGGAAGAAACAAAGGTGCTGGCAGGCTGAGCTGAGAGGCCCTCATCCTCATCCTGCTAACCCCTTTTCTGGGGCATGGGCACTCCTGGGCACACACCTCTACACACAAGTGGCTGGATAATTATAAAAACCTCTTAATGTTTCCAGAACTCTAGCTGTACCCATCAAACATGATAAGTGCTCTTAGAATCATTCTGCTCTCCTCACAGGCTCTGCCCTTATCAGCTCGGTCCTGGACTGTTGCAGTGGGGTTCTCGCTGTTCCCTGACTTTATCCTTGGTTCTCTGCGTGCCTCTGTCAGATTCATCTTGCTTAAGCACATTGCAGGCTCCAGCTCTTCGGTGCCTTTCCAAATTCCTTCAGCCTGCACAGTTTGCCCCTCGCTAGGCCCCTTGCCTCTCTCACTACTACCCTATGCAAAAGTATCCTGTGGGCATTCTGCCTCTGTGCTCAGGAATGCTCTTCACCTCATCTCTGTCTCTGGTTTTGTTTCTAAACCTATTTTTCAAGGATCCATCTTAATTAAGCCTTTCCTATGTTTCCTACATGGGAAACACTTTCTTCTTTGAGGTTCTTGCATACTCATTGCTGGTACCATACATTTGATACAATCAAACTCCGGACTCCTCAGTGAGGTGGGAACACAGAGCCTCAGGATGGGATGGTGCACGTGAGGCTTCTCTCCTGCACAGAGGCCTCAGTGATATATCCTGGTTCAGTGATGGAGAGAACTCAGTCCCTCCGTAGAGTCCGCTCTATTTCAAGATGAGTGTAGTTACGACACGGTTCTTCCCTTTATTAAGGACAGAGTGCTGTTAATATTCCTGGAGGTTAGCTAGCAAAGAACCTAACTGGAAGCATGACTCCCTCCACATGTTTTCTAAGTGCCCAATCAACACTTTCTTCTTTGACGTTCTTGCATACTCATTGCTGGTACCATACATTTGATACAAAGTTCTGTCTTTGTTGCCCTTTGTTAACTAATTTATATTCACAATCTTTAGTAAGTATTTGATGATGATGTGATTTTTAATTTTTTTCTTTGATCTTGAATTCTGAAGTAACCTCCATCAGAAGTAATTGCTAACCTAGCTAATTATTCCCTTGCTTGCTTTCTTTCTTATATATGTGTTTTAATCTATAATTAGATATCATGTAGCTTTAGATGGTTTTAAGCTTTATACAAAAGAAATCATACTCATTGTATTTCTCTATAAACTGCTTTTTCACTTAAAAGTAAAATCCTGTGGGGCACCTGGGTGGCTCAGTCAGGTAAGCATCTGCCTTCGGCTCAGGTCATGACTTCAGGGTCTTGGGATCGAGCCCCGCATCAGACTGCCACTCAGTGAGGACTCTGCTCCTCCCTCTCCCTCTGTCCCTCCCGCCCCCCCATGTGCGCTCACTCTCTCTCTCTCTCTTTCTCTCTCTCATATAAATAAAATAAAATCTTAAAAAATTAAAATCCTGAGAGTCACACGTATGGATTCTGAATTTGCACAACCATATATTGTACATAGTTGTATTTCATTTATTTTCACTGCTGTATAGGATTCTAGTGAATGTGCCAGAGTAGTAATTACCAGGACTTATGTGTTTTTTTCTACTGTTGACAAACAGTAGAAGGGATTTGGGGTTGTGTTTTTGTTGTTGTTTTTTACCATTATAAACAGTGCTGCTATAATAAACAAGGCTGGCATTATTGAGCTTTCTCATTTTTGGAGTCTAATATTTTGCTTTAATCTGGTCTAATTACTAATGCTTTTGAAAATCTTTCTATATGCTGGTCAACTGTTAGGTTTTCTCTTATATAAGTACCGCGCGCTAACCGATTGCGCCACTGGAGCTCCGAGGTTTTCTCTTAGATAGTTTTCTTTCTTAGGATCACTGTCTTTCACATTGATTTGTAGGTGTGTAAGGAAACCTACTTTTTCAGTTTTAGACATTATAATCTATCTCCTTTTCCATGATCTGATTATTAACTTTGTGGTGTCCATTGTTAAACAAATATTCTAGTTTTGATGTAATCAAATGCATCAGGTTTTTAAAAGTGCAGTGTTGTTATTTTTTTGCCTTATGGTTTTTGCTTTTGTGGCTCTTTTAAGATGTCCTTCTTGACCGCATGTCACAAGGGTATTCTTTGTGTTTACCTTATAGTCTATACCTTGCTAGTTTTAACATAATATTTAGGTTTTATAATTTATCTGCTGTCCACTTTGGTATGTCATAGTGAGCCAGTTTTCTCAACTATGATCATCCTTTCTCTATTGATTTGTTGTGCTATTTTTCTTTTGTATTTATTTCCCATGTATATAGGGCACTGTTTCTAAACTGTTTATGGTATAGCTTTCTATATTGCTAAGTCTTTTAAAATATCTTTCACATTAATTTTATTATTTTTCCCATAAGGTCTTACACATCTTTGTATGCTTATTCTCATGTATTTAAATTTTAATGTACTATAAATGACGTCTTTTTATTCTTTTTTTTTTTTTAATTTATTATTGTTTTTAAAGTAAGCTCTACACCCAGTGTGGGGCTTGAACTCACCATCCCAAGATCAAGAGTCACATACTCTACTGACTGAGCCAGCCAGGTGCCCTGCAAATTATGTCTTTTAAAAATTTACATTTTCTGTTGAAGTACAGACATGCATTTGATTTTGTGTGTGAATTTTGGATCTTGTGAATTCTCTTATTGGTTTTAATTATTTAGCAGTGGATTCTCTTGAATTTCTCCATAGATAATTACATATGAATGACAGTTTTCTTTCTTCTGTTCCAATTCTTACATCTTAATATCTTTTATTTCCTTTTCTTGTTTCAATGAACTGGCTAGGACTTTTTCTGCATCTTTTGAGGTGGGTCATTTTATTTTGTTTTAAAAATCCCTTCATAGAGGTGAATTATATTGATTTTCTAATGAAAAAATAACTTTTTAATCCTGGGATAAATTCAGCTTGGTCATAACAATCTTTTTTTATACGTTGATAGATTTAATAGGCTAATATTATGTTTAAAATTTTTGCATCCATGTTAATGAATATAGGAATATATTTTAGCTTTAGTACACATGATCTTAAAAGGCCGAGAAGTGATATCTTTTAGCTTTAGAATATATTAGAAAATACCCTCTAGGTTGTTACAAATAGCATCCCATTTCTTATGGTAGAAAAAACTAATGTTAACCTTTCTTATATATATATACACAGATTAATCCAAAGCTTGAGGTAATCGATTTGCAGACTGCTTCTCCCCCTGTTGTGGACATCCTGTCTTTTGATTCTACCACAGTAAGTTTTCTTTGACATTTAAGTGGCATCTGATTACTTGGCAAAATCAATTTTCCTTAAAAAAATGTGTGGGAGAGGAGATAAAAAGTGGGCCAACTAGCCTAACATTTTAGCATTAAAAAACCTCATACATAAAGTCATACTTACAGTGTGTCTAAATAGCCACGAGGGGGAGCAGCACCGATTTTCAGAAAAACCGTTCCTTTGATGACCTTAAGCTTCGTCTACATCCCTACTGTAGCGTTCCCTAGTAAACCATCCAGGTGACATTTCACTGTGTTGTCGCAGAACAGATTTTCTTCACTGTTAATTGCCTTTCAGAGATGCTAAACTCACTTCTGGTGTTTTCTCCAGTGAAGCTATTAAAAAAAGTAATCATTTCCCTTCATTTATCCCTCTTGATGGATTATCCAGAGATTAAGTATTTCTAGCACTTGCAATTTTGTTTATAAAACCATGTGTCTGTAATTTATTTACTCAGTGTAAAGTCAAAGATTTCAATTTGAGTCTGTTAGCTTTTGCAAGACAGATCATTGCTGTCATCAAATCCTGCTAGTCAATGCAAAACTGGTCATAAGAATGAATGGGAGGAATGGCGTGCATGGTCTTTGGTCACACTACTGTGATGGTGTCAGTGTAGTTAAATATTTTGGAGAAATTATTAATGTGTGGCCAAGAAAGAAAACAAAAATGCTTGACATTATGACATTACACCCTTTCCAGCAGATCTCAAGAATAGTATTTTTTGTAGAGGAATTCTATAGAGGGACTAGTCCATGTTGAGTCTACCCTGTACCAGAAAGAAATACACTTATTAAAGGGTTCTTTCACTGCTAATCTCAGGCAGAGAAGATCTACATCACTCATGAGATGTTTCAGCAATCACCCAGGGCTGGTGGGGCTGGTAACCAGCAGGCTGATTGTCAAAGGGAAATAAGTCCAGTAATTGGTGGTGACAACTAGAACCTCAAGCAGGTCTATGGTCTTGTCCCTTATAGTATTCATGTTTATAAAATATGCCTCTTAGCACTTCTACATTAATGGCTTACTTATGATGTTAAAAATTAACTGCACATCTAATTGGTTGGTGATTGGTGGCTTATAATAGGTAGTGAGTACATTTATGTTCAGTGACTTACCCAAAAGGCATGCTGTTGAAACTTATAAATTCTAATGAGCTGGATTTTTGCCGCTGTAATAAGAGGAGCAAAAGAGAGGTGGTTTTTGAGAATGTGATGCCTTCTTATGAGTTGTTACTCTACAACTTTTGGGTGTTCCTGGCCTAGATCATCAAAAGTTTTTGGTCTACACTTTGAGACTCACTTTCCCTGATGGTAACTTTCAAGCTGTGCAAGGCCTCATGACATGAAGAATCGAGGTATTTTTTACAGTATGCTATGGAAGTGGCATAATTACCACCTAACAAGTGATAGCAGAGTATCTATCCCTGGATGGTAATCCAAAGGTGCCAAAGTCAACTGGTTCATGGTATAGGACCCTAACTCTGGGATTACAATGTATGTGGAACTTTGAGAGGGCAATTCTATATGACAAACACATGACAAGTTTGCAGCTCTGCTACAAAACCTTTAATAAGACCCAAGAGTACAAATATTATGGACATAAGGGATAATATTAGGTTGGATTATGTAAAATTGCCATTTTGTAGGCAAAAATGGGCCAATGTCAGTGATTTCCTGTGATGAGAAAACCCAGTATATAAGGATTATGAAGAAGACTCTCTACTGTTACTTTGAGTTGTGTGCTTGATGCTTTATAAAAAGAAAACAAACAAGAACACAGGAAAACAAAAACATATTTGTTATTAATCAGTTTTGGATTAGGCTAATGAAGTCCCATCTAGGTAGATTCTTTTACAATCTGGAAGATAGCTAGTTGCCTCCAGGCAAGGTATAATGGCTCCTGATTTTATTTATTTTCCTAGGACAGTCTCTGAAGACATAAATATATGCTCCTGAAGCATCTTTTTATTAAAAAAGCTCTCTGAAATTTTTTCCTTAAAATTTTCAATATATGTATATCTTCCTTTAAGCTTATTGATAGGGAATTGGTTAGAAAACTAAAGTGAGGAGCACCTGGGTAGCTCCGCCAGTCAGGCATCTGCCTTTGGCTCAGGTCGTGATCTAGGGTCCTTGGATCAAGCCCCGCATCAGGCTCTCTGATCAGCAGGGAGCCTGCTTCTCCCTTTCCCTCTGCTGCTCCCCCTGCTTGTGCTTACTCAATCCCTGTCTCTCTGTCAAATAAATAAATAAGATCTTAAAAAAGAAAAAAGAAAACCAAAGTGAAATCACTTTAAATGTTCATCTTCTCATTAATCTACTGGTAAGTAATTCTTAATCTGTAGTCTCTAGACATTGGCTGCTTTTCTTTTGCTTCTGCACAACAAATCAGGCATAATTAAAAAGGAGATTTGTTCTACTCTGGCATAAAGCACAACTGCATTAAGTATTTGTGGTAAGAACTTTGTGTATGATTATAATTTTAAAACCCAGAGAAATACTGGAAGCCGTAAAACAGTGTTTAAAGGTGGTTTTGGTTTTTGTTGTAGTGGTTACTCTTTATTTGGAGGATTTGTTTGGTTTTCATAGAAGATGGGAAGAAATTTTCCTTAGAATTCATTTCATCAAGATAGGACATAAAAAAGATTATTCTTTAAGCCTTCATTTGAAATTTCCTAGTAAGATAAAAGCCAGGTTTGTTATGGTATAGGAAACAGTTGGCTTCTATTTCTGCTTTGATTTGATTTAATATTACATTCAGAATGATTTATAGATCTGAGTGTACTGATACCCAGTACTCTGATGCTTTCTTACTACAAATTATGGCATACAATGTTAAGTTGATATCTTTGTGGCTTCACCTGTGCCTCTAATGGTAGGCAGGACATCTGATAACAATACTTTGGGATCAAAATAAGCTGTTACCAATCTGCATTTTTAAACCTTTGTTGTAAACAAACAAAAAAACAAAAAACAGAATGGGGAGTGCAGTTTGTAAAGGAATATACTGACTATCAAATAGACATAGTTTTAAAATTTTGATCTCAAAATAAATAAATAAAATAAAATTTTGATCTCAAATTCCTAAATCTTTATTCCAATTACATTGTTACTTGTTATCTACTGGTTTTCTGAGGGTCTTCTAAGAGTCCGTTGAGTCTTTTAATATTTTCATTTATTCAGTTAGAACTAGACCCAAGATTTTGTCGTGAAAGTTGTACAACAGCATTTAGCATTAGTACTGACATGTGATGCGGCTATTTGAGATTTCCAGACCGTTCCCCATTCTCACCTCTCCCCTGCAAAAGGCAGGCAAGATAGGAATTTCTCTTCTGTATCCTAACATAAAGTCTTTTTTAAAAACAATACTGACTATAAATACAGTTTATTTAAAATACTCTAGGATTGGGCAGCTCCAGTGGTGCAGTGGTTTAGGCCGCCTGCAGCCCAGGGCGTGATCCTGGAGACCCGGGATTGAGTCCCACATCGGGCTCCCTGCATGGAGTCTGCTTCTCCCTCTGCCTGTATCTCTGCCCCTCTCTCTCTCTCTCTCTCTCTCTCTCTGTCTTTCTCATGAATAAATAAATAAAACCTAAAAAAATAAAAAAAATTAAAAAATATAATACTCTAGGATTATTAAAATATTTTATTCTAGCTAAACTATATTCCTAAGTTTTGATGTATTAATTTTATTATTATTTGCTATTTTTTGTCCTCCAAATAAATAAAATGAAATTGATAATCTTGCTGGTCTTCCCTTGATTAATTCAGACTGGATTCTTCTCTGAGAACAACAACAACAAAAAAGTTCTCATCTTTATTCAGCAAACTGTGTAGAATATGAACATAATGTGGGTGCCTTTCTTTAGAATTGGGGTCAGTATTTCATGTCAAATTCATTCTTTACAATAAAATGAGAATTTGCTATTATATTACAGAAAAAAAATCAAGGGTTTACAGTCTTTTTTTGCTCCATCAGTCAAAATTTTTAAAAGTATGGGGCATGAAAACATTACATGAGATGCTCAGTGCGCTGTCAAGCTGCCTACCTGACTTCAAGAAACCTACAACCTAGCCCAATAGAAATAAGAGTATAAGAAATAAGTGGCGATTTCAGTAGAGTAGATGCCAACTGTATATGATTGTCACGAAAGGTTATTGGTGGAAGTACTCAGAAAAGATCATTAATGGGCTGGAGGAAACTAGAGAACTTCTCTAGAAGGAAACTTTTGACCAGTTCGTGACCTGACCAGAGTTGGGTAGGATTTCGATAGGGACATTAGAGTTGGGGAAAGCAAAGTGTAAGTAGATGTCTCAGAAACCATTGAAAATACATACCACAGTAATAAAAGTGCATCAGTCTGGTTTGGGATCTTTAGGTTGCTTGACTCAATGAGTAGCAGTTGTGATAGAATGCCAGGAGCATGCCTACTACAACATAAATGTCTCTCAATCCATGCTTATTGAATAACTAGTCTGTGTCATTCACTGTTGTTATCTTTAGAAAAAGCTAACAAAACAAAAATACCTTCCCCAGAAAAGCCTGTTTTCTACATTCTAGTGGGGAAGACAGGCAATTCACAGATTAAAAAATAGACTGTGTCGTATGGTAGAGCATAGCATATATAGGCCCCCGAAATTCAAAGGTATAAAAAGCACTAAAGGCAGACGGGAGGAGTAAAGGTGTGCTGTAGGTAGTATGTCCATGACAAGAGGTGACATGTGGGGAGTGAAGGGAACAAGCCCTGTGGATATCTGTGAAGGCATTCCAGGAGCAGTGCTAGAAGGGCAGATTGAGGGGGAGCTTGGAGCCACCAGAGGGTTTCCTGCAGAGGTGGGACTTGTTTGACTTAGGTTTTTTAATAGGCTTCCTGTGGCTACTGTTGTGTTGAGAATGGGTCTGGGGGTGGTGGTGGAGAGAAGCAAGGAGACTGGCCAATTACGAATAGCCAGATGGCCAGTGTCCCTTGACCCACAGTGGTAGCAGAGGAGGTGGTGTAAGTGATCTGACTCTGGATGTATTTTGAAGGCAGAGCCAAGAGGATTTCCTGACAGGTTGGATGTCAGCTGTGGGATTCCCTGTCTCCTTTCCCCAGGGACAGTAAGGTGTAGCCTTGACTAACCCTCAGGGTAGCCAGATTATCTCCTGGGGCTGCATCATTTTGCCAGAGGAGTTGCTGAGAGAAAAAGAACTGTGGCTTTACCACATCCTTTTCTAGGCTCAGGAAAGTGATCTGATCAATTGAATCAGTGCAAGTGATACTCTAGCTGTTGCCATGACTTTGGGACGCGCCATGGTAAAACACACTCCTCCCTCCTCGATGTGATTTAGAATTGTGGTTTTCAGCGAAGTGCGCTGGTTTCCCTGTTGGAAAGATTTTTGCCTCTGCATATTTTTAGGAAGAAAAATGTTACATGCATTTGGAGACACTCCTATGGTATATGCTCTCTGAAAAATATCAATGCATTCATAAAATATATGGACGTACAAAGAGTAGACTTGTAGATGCAGAGAGAGTATTTCCATGGATGTTGTGGCAACAGTTTGTCCTGGTTACTAAACAACGTTGCATAACTAGTTCAGAGTTATTCCAGTTCCTAACTGCTTATGTAAGCAAAGATTTGGAAAGACTTACTCAAAAGAACATGGTGTATGCAAACCTAATGTCTCAAAACTAAAGTTTGTGACTTTAAAAGTGTAAAATGGTAATATGCAATTTATCATCCTCAGACTCCCCATTTATGTTTTCAGGAAAATAAGTAAAAATCAGGTTGCACAAACCTCCTGCTTTCACTACTTTTCCTGTATGCTAACAATTGCTGGATTTACAAATAAACCACCTCTAAATTTGGAGGCAGGGGATCTTCTTTTTTAAGTTTTTAAACTTTGCAATATTTTATAAGGTGGCATTTGATGTATAAATTTGGTACATAGATTTCTGAAACTAGATATGTTTGTAACTTTGTTGCTGCTTACTAAGCTTTAGGAAACAGACAATTTAATGGTATCTTTAGATATTGGTTCAGTGGCCCTGCGGTATCTTTCTCCTTTATCTTGCTCTAAAAATTTGAAAGGAAATGAACATGGATGTTTGTAGAATCTGTATCCGGACTCACTAGCTGGCACCTTCCACACTTTGTCCTCCTTTTATTAAAAGACTTTTAGCCTTCATTTCAAACAATAGTGAACATAGCAAGTAGGATACAGTAATTTTTTTATATCCAGAACTCAAAAAGTTCAATATAACTCCAAGATGCTTCGCTAGGAATAAAAGAAGAATTCTCATCAAGGTTGAGAAATAATTTTAAAACACTGTCCTTCGAAATTGTAAGAAATGAAGGAATTAAATTGTCAAAGACATTTCGAAAAGGAGACATACATGATAATCAACAGGAGTAATGAAGAAAAATGTTTTCATAGATCTTTTACCATTTAGAAAAAAACACCAATTTTTTTTTCTCAAATACAAATTATCTTAGAGATAGAGAGAATATGAGAGATGGAAAGAGACTATTTCCAAATTAGTTGTATCTTTGCTTTTAAAGTATATCATGACCCATATGTTATAAAAACTACCAACAGTTGTGCATGTGGTAGCTGACCTTTAAAAAAAAAATGTGTTTTTGGATTGTAAAAAGAAAAAAATCCAACTAAAACTTTTTAGTCTGTTAAAGGAACATGACTTCTTCCTTCCTTTTTTTTTTTTTTTTTTTTTGAAGACATAGATCTGGTAATCTGTAAAATTTACTGAGATAGTTCAACTATAAAATGAGATTAATAGTGTAGGTTAGAGGCTTTCTTTTTTTCCTTCAACTAAAATGTACTTCTTAATAAAAATCATAATGATCAAAAGTTCCAAGTGTTTGATTTAGCCATACTGAAAAAATACTAGTTTGAGTTTCATTCCTGGTTTCAAGTTTACAGAGAAAGAAAGCTTAGATTAATGAGTGTTTCCTTTTACCAAAAAAATGTCATACTAATTAAATTTCAACAAGAATGATTTAGGACTCAAATGCTTCTTCATGAAATGTACACAAGAAAAAAGGAGACTCTCTACAAAAAGATTTTATAAAACATGCTATTTGGGAGCCCAACAGAGTACTTTGTAGAATTTCCTTTAGAAAATTAGCACATTTCTGGGAACTGGAGGTGTTGATGTTCCAGGTATTATTTTTGCCTTCCAACTTCCTGAGATACACTGTCTTTCGAAGCTGTGTCTCCTAATTGCTGCAGTACTGCCCAGGGCCCCAGGCCTGGGAATCTCAGCTGCACCCCCATTTCCCACAGCTGAGACAGAGGCATGCTGAAAATGCCCAACAGCTCTCTCCGCCCACACATCCAGTAACAACTGGTTCCTTCCTCTTCCTGTGGAAGAGCAACATCCTCTGAGATGAGAAGAAATGCACCCTGAGGAATGCAAGAACAGCAGTGAGCTCTTCACACAGGAAATTACTACAGTAGCACTCTGAAAAGTGCCTGTCTCTTGGACTGTCAGCCCCTAATGAGCTTCCTGCTGCTGACCCAGAGGATGGTTCACTGTGGAGCTAAATACCACGTGTGGCTCTGTCAGAGTTTCATGGAGAATTGTGAACTCTGCTTTCAGCTGTTCTGTCCATGTCTACCTATCTGGTTTTGAGTTATTCGGTGCTGCATACACAGTAAAGCTAGTTGGCTTTGCCCTTCTCTTTGTTTAGCCACTTGACAGTTAGTTATTTGGGGAAGGTAGTCAACAAGTCTTCTAATATGAATTTTCAGTCATTTGTACTTCATGAGATCAGGAATTGTACAATATGGTAGGGCTTCAGAGAGATTAAAACCTTGATAATTTGAGTGAACTGGCTGTTAAGGCCCAGTGCTGGCCCTTGTCTAGTTTCGTCTGTGTCTTTCAATTTCCTTTCTTTTACATTCTGAGGTAGGCATCATAGAAGGTAACAAGCTGTGCGCACAATCATGCATTCCCATGCATAGCTAAAACTCTGTTGCTTTCAACCAACCAACCAACCCGTCTCATGTACATTTCAAATGGATTTTTTCAAAGATTTTATTCATTTATTCATGAGAGAGAGGCAGAGACACAGGCAGAGAGAGAAGCAGGCTCCCGGTGAGGAGCCCCATGTGGGACTCTGATCCTGGGATCACACCCTGAACCAAAGGCAGACTCAATCACTGAGTCACCCAAGTGCCCCTTAAATGGATTTTCACAGTTGAAGAATGTTTTAGTATAACTTTTTTTAAAAAACTAATTCCTCTAGCGTTTTCTTTTTGCATAATGATGGCCACTACAAAGCCCAGTTTGTATATTACATGTACATTTTAAATTGCCTTCCCAATCACTACAGAATTTTGCTGAGTTTCAGTGCTTATGGTGGCAAAATTCTTTTATTTTTCATGTGTTTGTTTGGATTATTTTACTAAAGCACACACAAGTTAACTTGTTTGTTCTAAGTTGAAGGGGAGATGGAGAAAGAATGCCAGGCATTTCCTCTTCCTTTTCAGAATGTCTTTTTAATGAACATTCCTTTCTCTCCTATGAACAAACCATCTCAAGTCAGCTAGGGGCCTCGAAGTGCCTAGTGTCCAATAATCCAACATATTTTCTTTGTTCCTCCAGCCCTAGAGAGGTAGTTGTTTCATGCATTTACTGTTTCTTCTTACCTCCATGGTCCCTTTTAGCCTTTACACACTTCCAAACCTATTTAACCAGCTCGCTATATTAAATTCTCTCTGTTAGATAACTGTTATGGTTTCTGTCTACCTGTTGGATCCTGAATGATCATTCTAAATGTCCTAAATCATCTTTTATAAAGTAAGATGTACTGACCAAGACTTCTATTCAAGAATGTTCATTTCAGCATTATTTATAATAACAAAAAGATGAACATAAATCAAATGTCTTTTAAGAGAGTATTGGTTAAATAGAAGTATAGTATATCCATGGATGGAATATCATATAGCCATACCATATTTAACAACAACTAATTGCAATGTGTGTAATTCCTGCTTTGTTCATGGGCCAGTGGGAAAATTGCTATATGGGACGTGATTAAAACAATTGGCAAAAATGTAATATGGGCTGAATATTAGATATGATAGTATCAATGCTAAGTTTCCTGATTTTGATAATAGTACTGTGGTTATATGGGAGAATGGTCTTGTCCTTAGGAAATGTCCACAATAGTAATTGAGGTAAAGGGGCATAGTTCCTATAGCTTCTCTCAAAAGATTCAGAAAAAAAATTAGGTAATAATGATATAGAAGTTATGGCAAAACAACACATAAATCTACATGAAGGGTATATGAGAGTCCTTTTCATTATTCGTGCAACTTTTATAAAGGTTTGAAATTATGTCAAAGTGAAAATTTAAAAAATCACTTATATGTCTTTATAGGAAAGTATAATTTTTGTTTTGTAAAATTTTTAAATATGATTTTTGTTTATCTTTTTAGTAAGTGAAATAAGGATATTATAAGCAATATGATTCTGATTTTGTCAAGGGAAACAAGTATGTGTATCCATTCAGTGAAATTCTTTCTGAGCATCCTGTATGTATTGTATACTAACCTGGGCATTTGAAATTTACCCAAGGTCATTCAAGGCTGGATTTTGAACTCTATCTAGCTTTAGAAAGAATGCTTTTAACCACTATGTAGTATGAATGCCTTATGTTCTTAGAGCAGTAACTTTCCTAATTATATCAAGAATGAAAAATAGAGAAAACACAAGAAGCAAAAAATTACCAGGAGACAACTGTTGTTAACATTTAAAATATAGTCTCCCAGGAAGAGGTTGCTGTTGTTGACAGAGCCTGCAGAACTGAACCCAGACTTCTGAGGGGCGCTGGCCACCTGGTGCTAATGTGTCTGTGGGGTCAAGGCTGTTGCTGGGAAGAAGCTGACTGGAGCAGCAATCAAACAGGAGTTGATTGCTCTTCTGTTGCCACTGACCTCCAGCCTCCACATCATGGCTCCTTTTGTCAGAGCCCATCAGGGAACCAATTGGCGAGAGAAAGCTGTAGTGTGCAGAGTCCCAATCTCAGCATCACAAAACAGAGTTTTGGAGGGTGGATTTGGAACCAAGAAACATATTCTATACAAGGAATTACTGAATTAAAAGATAGGAACTTAAAAAAAAAAGCTGTAAAGCAAATTCACTCTAGAATGTATGAATTTGGGTTCCCACTAGTACTATATGAAAGTGCCCATTTCCTACATTTTAAAACATTTGTTAGGTGTTATGCTTATTTAATTATTGTTTAATTTTTTAAAAACCTTTAAAAGTGTAATAAGCAAGAGATGTTAATTTTTATTTTTAGTGACTTGTGACTAAATAAAAATGTTTATTTTTGACAGATAAAAATTGGATATATTTAAGGTGTACAATGTGATGTTTCGATATACGAACACATTGTGAAATGAGTACCACTGTCGAAATAATTGACATATCTATTCTCTCCCATAGTTACCTTTTGTGTGTGTGTGGTAAGAACAGTGACCTGTGTGCTTTGACTTGTTTTCATGATTTCTATTCATTTGTATTTTTCAAAATTGCCTATTTTTGTATTTTGCCCATTTTTCTATTGTTTCATTCATTTGAAAATTTATCCTTAAAGTCATTTTAATTAATAGAGTTGCCCCTCTTTGCCATGTGCTACAAAGTTTTGTTATTTCCTCTTTCTGATTTTTGATGGGTTCAGTTGCATTAACTTCTTGAAATATATCATTATTTTAATTTTATGATTTCTTTGGAGTTTATACAAAGAAAGTCCTTCCCTATTCCCCAAATACATCTCTAGCTACTCTTCTTAAGGTTTTATTTTTTTTTAAGTTTTTAAAAAAATTATTTATTTGAGAGACAAGGGAAGAGAGGGGCAGGCAGGCTCCCCACTGAGCTGGGAGCCTGATGTTCTAGGCTCTATCCCAGGACCATGAGATACTGACTTCAGCTGAAACCAAGAGTCAGACACTGAACTGATTGAGCCACCCAGGTGCTCCTTAAGGTTTTATTTTTGACAATTAAATCTGAAATTCTAGATGAATTAATTTTGGTTATAAGGTACATATTTCTAGTTAACAAAGTTATCTTCCGTTTGTATTGTTTCTTTCCTCGCTGATTTGAACCTTCCTAAAACTAAATCCTTATGTACTTGTGTCTATTTGGGGACTTTGTCTTCTGTCTTATTGATCTATTTGTTCTTGATCTATTTTCATAGCTTTTTAATTATTGTAACTTCAAAATATTTCATGAAAATACAGGGCACAAGTTTTTCCATCACATGTTTCTTTGATATTCTGGCCTATTATTTATCCATATGAACTTTAGAATTATTTTGTCCATTCTCTAAAAACATCCTTTTGGAATGTCAATGGGAGTTGCATTCTATTTATAACATAATTTGAGGAGGATTGCCAACTTTAGTATCTCGTATTTGCTCATCTAGGAATATAGTATTATAGACACGTGTTTTAAAGTTTCACTGAAGGAAGTTTAGGAGCATTCTCCTTATATGTGTGTGGTTTCCATAAAAACAGCCACCTTTTCTATGTTCAACTAAGCATTTTGTCTCCTTACTAAGGATGCACATAGACTCTCCCTACTAATTTGCTCTAAAGAGGTTAAGGTAATTTGCCCAGGAGTGCCTGGGTATCTTAGTCGGTTAAGCATCTGAGTCTTGATTTTGGTTTAGTTCTTTTTTTTTTTTTAAGATTTTATTTATTCATGACAGACACACACACACACACACAGAGAGAGAGAGAGAGAAAGAGAGAGAGAGAGAGAGAGAGAGAGGCAGAGACACAGGCAGAGGGAGAAGCAGACTCCATGCAGGGATCCCGATGTGGGACTCAATCCCAGGTCTCCAGGATCACACCCTAGGCTGAAGGTGGTGCTAAACCGTTGGGCCACCAGGATTGCCTTTTTAAAAAAAAAAAAAAAAAAAAAAGAATTTATTTATTTATTCATGAGAGACAGAGAGAGAGAGAAAGAGACTGGCAGAGACACAGGCAGAGGGAGAAGCAGGCTCCATACAGGAAGCCCGTTGTGGGACTTGATCCTGGGACTCCAGGATCACACCCTGAGCCAAAGGCAGACACTCAACTGCTGAGTCACTCAGGTGTCCCTGGCTTAGTTCATGATCTTAGCATCTTGAGATCAAGCCCTAAGTTGGGCTCTTTGCCCAGCGGGGAGTCTGCTTGAGATTCTCTCTCTCTCTCTTCCTCTGCTTCCCCCCACCCGACCCCATCACACATTCATGCATGCTCTCTCTCTCAAATAAATAAATAAATAAATCTTAAAAAAAAAAGAAAAGAAAAAAGAGGTTAAGTAACTTGCCCAAAGTCACACCAACTGTGAAGTGATAGAGGGGAGCTAGGACCCAGATGGGACTAAGTTCAGAGCCCAAATTCTGACCCCTTGCACTCTACAACTCCCCAAATAGTTAAACTACCCACACCACATGACTTATTCTGAATCCTAGTTTTAGCTTCCTTATTATCAGCATGGCTTATTATCCTAAGTAAATTTCTTTACCATCATGTAATACAGTAGCCAAAAAAGCCTAATGCGAATCTGTTTGAGGAGAAAGAGGGGACAAGTTTTGAGGACCTCAGTTCTTGGTTGGGAGCATATGGAGAAAGAGGCCCTAGTGTCAATAGTATTAAGGAATTGATTCTGCAGCCTGCTTTGCCTATTTCTACTTGCCACGTACTTAAATCCTCGGCATATACCAGACTTTAACAAGCACAAATCCTTAACTTAGTATTAGAGTCCTCACCAAAAAGAATTGTGTTTAAGAAACACTGTCTCTTATTGATTATCCAGGAGGTGTGCCATATGGTAAGAATAGTTATTTGAGCTATCGTATCTTTAAAACTTTCATAATAATATAATGACTTTACCTTCTTGACAGGGCTTTTTGGTGACTTTTCTTTTACCGCTCCCCAACCTTATCCGACTACTGATTTTTGATTTGTGTTTGTTCATTGTTTTTAAAGGAAGGATATTCTTTGTGGCAAGAATTGCAAGTGCATAAGTTTTCTTTGGTGGTGTTATTGCCATCAGTTCTGGTGTGTGCAAGTTTACTTCCTTTGTAGAATAGAAGATAACTTCCATTTCCATCAGATTCGGTTATGTATGATCTTTATAAAGTGAATCCTATTTTCCACTGACATTGATTTTTATTTGTTTTTTAAATTTAAAATTTTTAGTTTACATTCAGTTTGCTAACACAAGTATAATGCCCAGTGCTCATCCCATCATGTGCGCTCCTTAATATCTGTCACCCCGTTACCCCATCCCCCCACCGATCTCCCCTTCAGCAACTCTAAGTTTTGTTTCCTAGATTTAAGAGTCTCATGGTTTGTCTCCCTCTCTAATTTTCCCCAGTTTCCCCTCCTTCCCTTATAGTCCCTTGCACTATTCCTTATATTCCACATAGGAGTGAAACTATATAATTGTCTTTCTCCGATTGACTTATTTCACTCAGCATAATACCCTCCAGTTCCATCTACGTCGAAACAAATGGTGGGTATTCGTATTTTCTAATGGCTGAGTAATATTCCATTGTATGTGTAGACACATCTTCTTTATCCATTCATCTGTCAAAGGACATCGTGGCTCCTTCCACAGTTTCCTATCATGGACATTGCTGCTGTGAACACTGGGGTGCAGGTGCCCTTGGTTTCACTACATCGGTATCTTTAGGGTAAATACCCAGTAGTGCAATTGCTGGGTCATAGGGTAGCTCTATTTTTAACTTGTTAAGGAACATCCACAGTTTCTAGCGTGGCTGCACCAGCTTCCATTCCCACCAACAGTGGAAGAGGGTCCCCACATCCTCACCAACATTTGCTGTTTCCTGTCTTGTTAATTTTAGCCATTCTCAGCAGTGTAAAGTGGCATCTCGTGGTTTTGATTTGTGTTTCCCTGATGACAAGTGATGTGGAACATTTTTTCACGACTTACTTTTAAACAGAGCTATGTTTTCTTGGTTAATATCCTTAGTTTGCTGGGCTGGAAATCTTGTGGGCAAGGCTGGAAAACATATTCAAACTCCTATTTTGTTTGTTTCTTTCTATTGATCTGAGGCACTTTTGCAACTCCACACCTATTTGCAGAATCCAGACAGTCTCTTCCAATCTTTCTTTTCTCTTACCGTTATTAGTTCTCAGATCCCAAGGACTTGCAGTTTGAAGGGATCCAGTCCTTCCATGGTCACTGCTTCCCAGGCCCCACAGGTAGCTAGCTCTTCTTTGAGAGCCATTATGTAACAAAACTGTGTTACTGTGTTCTATCTTTTCCCCATAGGTAGGGACTTGCAGACATTTCCCAGTTCACTTGGACAACCTCCGTTTGAAGCTTCAGGTTCAGTAAAATAGATCTGTGCCCTACTTTGTCCATTCTCTAAAATTAATATTATGTAAAATGAATTAATTCTAAATGATCTCTAGCATCAAGCAAATTACCATACTGAGGAATGTCATTCTGAATTCTGAAATATGCATTTGGAGGATAATAGTTAATAATTTAATGAAATTTGGGGATGATAAATAACTAAAATAATTTCTTTTTTTTTTTTCTAAAATAATTTCTTATGTGAAGCAGAATTAGAAATGCATTATTAAGATAAAGTGAAGACAATTGTGTGCTTTGGAAAATTGGTTGAAAGTTTGAAAAATTTGACTAAGCAATGTGCTCTCCCAGATTTGTACTTTTAGAAAATTCTGCGTACTTTCTGTATTATTCTGTACACAGTGGAATTACTGAAAAATTCAAGATGTTAATGCTATCTTAAAAATTATTCTTTCTTTTTCAAGAATTGATTTATATCCATAAGTGTTCCATGAATTATGAATGCATAAAGCTATGGCTATTTACATTTTGGGCACTAATGTGTCAGAGGGTCCTATCCTTTTCTCTCTACCTCTAGGAAAAACAGTTACTTTCTGGTATACAATTAAATGACATGAACAATTTCACACAAATACGATTATTATTTTAAAAAAACGCATCACCATTTTTCAGATTGAGTATACTAATAGGTTTATACCAAATAGAATTGAGGAAAAAAATTGTTTTAATTTCAAAATAAATGACTCTTCCCTTAAGTACACTTAAGATTTTTTATTTAGAGAGCAACAATTTTCTCTAAGATATATTAATGATATTTTAATCAAGTTGTTAATTATCTTTTTATTTGTGCTACTATGAGATGTGACTATTTTTGTGTATTTATTAGTCAAAGGAAATGACAGTCCTGGAGTTTATATCTCAAACTCTCTTTTGTTTATTTTTAGTTTTTGCCTGGCACTCCTTCCAGGCAGTTCTCCTGGCAACAGTGATGTTGCTGCTGCCAGTCGTGTGTCTTATGCAATTAAGCTCTTCCATTATATTCCCCTTCACCACTTACTTCATGTAAATATTCTAGCTATTGTATCCAGCCATTAACTTATATAATTTTTCCTATAGTATTTTATAGTCAAAAAATTTTCCTCTAAACACAGATTTTATGAGAAGCTAGGCAATGATTTATAAGCCAAAAAAAAAAAAATTAGAATGTACTTAAAGTTTTTGTCTTTTCCTCCCACCTCATTCCCTCCTGGTGCCAAAATATTTCTCACACCAGGGTAGGAGATTTGGATCTGGCCACAACAAGTAGAACTTAGTTTTATTTTTACTTTTTTAAAGATTTTATTTATTTATTCATGAGAGACACAGAGAGAGAGAGAGAGGCAGAGACACAGGCAGAGAGAGAAACAGGCTCCATGCAGGGAGCCCGATGTGGGACTTGATCCCAGGACGCTGAGCCGGGATCATGCTGAGCCGAAAGCAGACGCTCAACTGCTGAGCCACCCAGGAATCCCGAATTTAGTTTTTAAACTCCATTTCTTATATGCCTGACACAAGAGAATCTGGAGTTTGGAAACCCTTGCTCTCTGGCCATAGCTCGGCGGACCCCAAATGAATGAATCTTGGGGAGGAATAGAAAATTCCTCAGAGAACTAACCACAGACAAGCTGGATTTCTGTAGGAGCCAAACTCAGGGTGGCGAACCTTGCATTAGGATCATGAAGGGACATGATCTGGACTCAACAGATATTGTTCATTCATTTCTCAAAAAGGAATGTACCAGGTCTTAGGTGGGAAATGAGGGCTGGGAGAAGGATGCAGGTAGGTTATAAATCTGAGCAAAAGCTCTTGTGGAGAGTTACATGGTACAGTGAGAGTATGAACTGGGGGCATTTGACTACATTAGGTGTGTGGGTAAGGTGGAATCAGAGAAGGTTCCCCTGGAAAGACGTTTGAACTGAGATATAAAACCTTGCTATTCTAAATGTGGTCCGTGAATAGTATGCTGGAGCATCACCTGGGACCTTATTAGAAATGCAGATTCTCCAGTCCCATCCTCAATCTACTGAATTAGACTCTGCATTTGAATAAGACATACATTGGAGTTTTAGAAATGCTGATCTAAAGCTTTAGCAGGAGTTGAAGTGAGAGGGTTAGCAGGTCTGGAGTGTCCCAGATGGAAGGAACTGGTGTGTCACAGAGCTTGGTATGCCCTAGGAATTGCAAAGAGGAGCCCGGGGATGGGTGCGAGTAGGTAGTGTCCCGGCAGCCAAGAGAGGAGCGTTTCCAGGGCATGGGTATATCAACGTAGCCAAAAGCCAAGAGAAGGATTGAAAAACGTTTGATGAATTTGGCAGATTTTTGGTTACCATCGGGAGGGCCTTTTTGATGGAACAATACAGGTGCAAGCCAGTATGAAGTGAGTTGAGCAGTGAATATGGGGAGAAGGGTGAGCAAAAGAGACGGCTTGAATAGATCATTCTTTCTTTCATTCAGTACATTTGTGGAACATTGTTATGCACCAAGCAGTGAGAACGTACAGATGAAGAGCTAAGTCCAAAAATAGAGATATATGCCTAAGTTACTATGGGAGGATGTGAACAGAATGGCCAAATAAGGAATGTGTGTGTGTGTGTGTGTGTGTGTGTGTGTGTGTGTGTATACATATGTGTGTGCAGACTGGAAGAAGAAGGTGGGGGACAAAAAGTTAATCAGGAATAACCTTCTAGGCGGGTTGATACCCCAAACAGATTCTTTAAGAATTTGCCTGATTATTTGGGGGGCAAGGACAGAGCTCAGTACCTGCATAGGCAAGAAGGCTGGAGAGGGCATGGCGAATTCAGAATCCTGTGGGCACTCCCGACTGGCTGCAGCCTTGGCCAGAGTTGAAGGGATAGCAAGAGATGGGGCAGGAATGAGAGTGGATGTGAATGACCTTGAATGCTATTTGAAGGTGTTTGAATTCACCTGGAGAATTTCAGGAGGACCAGTGAAGAATTTGAAGCAGGGGAGTGACAAGCAGATTTGAATTTCAGAAGAGGAACTCTGAAAATGTGACAAAGGAGGGACGTGAGACAGAAGTGAGGCGGGAGGCGTGGGGTTTACAGTGGCAATCCAGACACAAGATGGGGAGTGCTTGATCAAGAGCAGTAACTTCGGGAATGGAGACGAGCTGACTGACGTGGAATTTGGATCCACCAAGTAGATCGTTTACCAAGATAGGACACGGAGCTTGGGTAGAGCATCCAGCCCAGATGGAGGCTGGAGCATCTTTACCTGAAGGATCCAGCCGTCAGGTTGCACGCGTGTTCCCTGGCTGCCTCCGTAGTAAGTACTATCGCCATCACGATGAACCAAGGATCAGCGTGATCCTGTCCCGTTCATCAGGACGGATCGTTAGATTGTTTGAGAAATGCTGCATATCTGGTAAATACCGGAACTGAAATATGAAGCACATGAAACTGGTTATGTTTGATAGCAGGAAATATTGGACACATTTTAGTGGTGGCACAGCTTCCCTTTTAAGAACTGCCTTCCCCTCCCTCTTTGTGTGTGTGTGCACGCGCGCACCCATGTGTGCACATAAATTATCATGATCGCTAACCACTCTTGGACAAAGTTAGAGAATCTAGTTCGTATTCTCTTTGACTCATGCCATCTGTGAAAAGTTATGTTTGAATTTTGTGATAGTGTTTGTTTTTTTTTTCCCCAAGAGGATATTAAATTATTTATTAATTGCACACAGTAGTAGCGGATGATGCACAAGCTTCAGTCCCATCTCTAATTTTATCTGATACTGTAATTCCATTTAGATGTATTGCATAGGATGTGCCAGCAATCATATTAATAGCCAGATAACCAAATAAAGTTCTTTTAACCACGAACTCCAGACCGCAGCACATTAACTGTCAGTTCCAACTACACCAGGGTTTCTGGAGACTGTGGCTTCTGTGCCCAGGCAAGTTGTAAATACATTTTCAGATGGAACCTGGTATCACCTTGAAGGAATTCTAACTTCACACTGTCCAGGTACTTTTCCAAGATGGCTTCAGAGTAGACTAACTTTACACAGCACATTTTTAAAAAGACACATTTTTTTCAACTCTGTGATCAGACTATTACATTTAGCAATTGGCAGCATGAGTGCAAAAAATAAACTACATTAAAACCCTTTCTTGGGATGCTTTCCATCTTCCACAGAACAGAAACTGAAATAACCTATTATACAATTAATTAATCATGAAATTTTGCCCATTCACATGAGTATTGTCAAAGACGTTTCTCTGTAGTAGGAACGCCCTGACACCACTGTGCTTGGCTGAGTTCACAAGTCTGTTGTAGCCGGTGGCTTCCCTGTCACTTCTCTGGCTCTCCTATCCTACTGAGCTTTGTTTCCTGGCAGTAATTTAAACCTCCTGCCACTGCCCATAGCTACGGCTGCTGCTGGAACCACCATAACCACCTTAGTTTCATGGTTTGGCAAAGTATTGACCTCCACCACCCTAGGAGCCAGAGCTTCTGCCTCCAGAATTTCCTCCTTTCATGGGTCCAGATTTTAAAGATTGATTGTTGTAGATGCCCAAATCCCTGTAGCTCCTGCCACCTCCAAAATTGCTTCCATCATTACCGAGGGCATTATAGCCGTCCCACTGCCACCATCACCTCCACCACCACCTTGACTGCCCCAAAAACCACCTGACCCAGAGAAGTTTCCTACATGACCAGAGTTGTCATTCCCACCAAAACCACCTCCATGACCACCACCAAAGTTTTCAGAACCACTTCAGCCTCTTTGGCTGGATGAAGCACTGGCCATCTCTTCCTAGCTAGGGCTTTTCTTACTTTGCAGTTTTGACCATTCGCAGTGTGGGATTTCTGAATGCCAGTCTTGTGTACGGAGTCTGACTGCCACCTGCCCTTATATGGTTTGTTATCTAATTTGAGAAACCAGACATATAATGAGGTGAAAAAAAAGAAAAAGGAAAACTTGGAGTGTATTGCATAGAGATATATCTTTAATTCAACAAATTTTATTAATTACTTTATGTAATTATAAAGGGATTATTTTGAACCATACGCCTTACACATAGGAGTTACTCAGCAAGTTGTCAACTCTGTGAAGGAAAGGAAGCTGTGGCTTCTGCCCTTCTAGAAACTTGCAAAATTAGATTTTAGAAGAGTTAGGGGAGAACATAATACGTTATTGAGGATAGATAAGTGAATACAAACTATAGACTCTATACATTCTAACAATGACCTTATAATGTAGCTCAATATTATTTTCATTTTATAAATGAAGAAACTAAGGCCTAGGCAGGTCAAGTAATTTGTCACAAGGTTAATACACAAAAGATAGAAGGTTAAGGGTCTGTGTGACTTGATGTTCCATTCATATAGCCACCGTATTATATGAGAGCACAGAAAATGATATGATGTCAGAAATAGCAAAAATGCAAGAAAACATTGATAATTGCCTTAAGCAAAATTGAATTTTTATAGAGATTTAGGTGAGGGCCAAATTTCATCTATTTGGGGAATATAAGGAAAGACTTCATTATTTAGCAAATGCAAATTAAAGTCAACTAATACAATGTACACTGTGTATACTGAATTCTCATAGAAAGCTTTCATTCTTTGTTTTTTGAATGATTTAATGAATAATAAATAGAAGGGTTGGTTCTCATACACAGCTGTGAATATATATTACTGTTACAATCACAGTTATTATTAATTGTACTATAATATTCACATTATACTACATGATGAATAGAACAATAAATAAATACAATATTTGCTCTTTGAAAGATGTTCTGTAAAGCTTGCCAGTTTTCTGAATGTAGCTTTGTTGAATGATTAGATAAATCCTTCTTTTAAAATTGCTTCTTCATAGCACTGAAACAAGTACACTCAGGGAGCTAAAGTCGCATTCAATTGAGTAAAGCATGATTTACTTTGTGTGTACAATTTAAAAGAATTATCTTATGATTTTTAACACACAGCTCACTTCTTTTGAATCTGGCACTTGAAGAGTTTTTAGGAACAGAAAACAAGGCCTGTAGGAAAGGCTAAGAAATGGCATTAGTTATCTGCGAGAATAAGCAACCTCAGAAAATAATTTTTCAAAAATATATTCTAAGTAATGTCCCTGATGCTAGGAAAACTTTATGTTTTACAAAAATACTGAGGATAGTTATTTGAGGATATACTTTGACCTGTTTATTTGGTTGGCTTTCTGTGTACAGCACTTCCTCGACATACAACGAGGTTACCTCCCAATAAACTGCATTTAATACATCTAACCTATCAAACATCATGGCTTAGCCCTGTCTACCTTGCCTGCCCTTAGCACATTTAAGCCTACAGTTAGGCAAAATCATCTAATACAAATCCGATTTTATTACAGACTGTTGAGTATCTCATGTGAGTTATGGAATACTGCACTAAAAGTGAGAAATAGAATGATTGAAAGTATAACAGTTCTTTACCCTTGAGATCATGTGGCTGACTGGGAGCTGCGGCTCACTGCCACTGCCCAGAATCACCAGAGAGTATCATCCCCCATGCATATTGCTAGCTCAGGAAAAGATCAAAATTTAATATTGGAAGTATGATTTCTACTGAATGTGTATTGCTTTTGCACCATCATAAAGTTGAAAAAATGTAACTTGAAGCATCATAAGTTGGGCTCTGTCTGAATAATGATCATGATACTAACATGGTGGCAATGTGTTTGCTTTTGAGGCACATATAATAAAATCGAAATGATACAGAAAATACAGAGTATAAGGTCTTCATGTAAGGATAATGTGAAATTGATAAAATATTCCATGTTTGTGGGCAGGCTGGCTCAATGTCATAAGGATGCTAGTTTTCCTGACTAAATCTACAAATTCAAGGAAATTCCAATAAGTATCCCAGTAAGATTTTTAATGAAACCTAAAAAAAGGTGATTTTAAAGCTCATATGGAAAAGAAAGGGCCAAAAACAGCCTATTTTTGGAACAGGACACTTGAAGAAATATAAGGTTTGGAGATTCATTAAGCTCTAAATGTGGTGTTTGTTACAGGGAGAGACAGAGTTCACAATGGGGAGTGCATACCCAGACCCACACAGATTAGATGGTTGGTATATGAAAGGCCTGGCTTTGCAGACCCTTGAAAATGGATTAGTCCCTGAATAGACTGTTTGATAAACGTTGCTGGGACAACCGGCTAATTGAAAAAAATATATAATTATTTTCTTACTTTTAGCTACAAACAAAATCAATACCAGGAGAGTTAAAGGCTTAAATGTGAAAATACTTCAGAACCTCTAAAAGAAAACAACATATTTATACACTCCAGGTAGGGGAAGGATTGCTGAAACAAAATACGAAATGCACAAATGACAAAGGAAAGTTTGATCAATTTGACTACATTTAAAACAAAAACTTAAACATAAAATAAAAACAAAAACTTGTATGAATAAAGGAAATCCCATAAAATAGAAATGAAGACAAACCACAAAGTAGGAGATGTAGTATGTATATATATATATATATATATATATATATATATATACAGCAAAATATTGGTATCCAGAATATATAAAGAACTGTTAAATATAAATTAGAAAAAAAAAGAGGTAGACCAATTAAAAAGTGGATAAAGGATTTAAACAGGCAATTTACAGAAGAATGATAATAAACACATAAAATATGTTTAAGTTACCAGTAATCATGGAAATGTACAATAAAGTATTATTGATTTTGTAGAAAAAGGGGAGATTGCCTTCTCATTTAAGAGTAAGTTTGGACAATATCTGAACAATATTTTGGATAATATCTGGTAAAACTTTGACTTAACTTTTCCGTTCTGGAGAAACTCTCACATCTGTATGCAGGAGACATTTATAGACTGCTCATTGTAGTATTTAAAGCAAGTAAATAGAGAGAATATATAAATTGTAGAATGGTCAATGGAATACTATTTGGCAGTGCAAAGAAGTGAACTAGACTTAGCTGCGTCACCATAGACAAATCTAAAAATGTTGATTAGCAAAAAGTACTGCAAGGATACAGTACAATACCATTTTATGTGCAGTTCTAATACATGCAAAAAAATGTGATACAGATGTGATAAGAGCAAGGCGACGTGAATTGGAATGATAGATACCATATACCATATTCAGGATGATGGTATCCTTTAAGAGGGAAAGGAAAGATCAGAAAAGGGTATATTTTATATCTTAAGGTAGGAGAAAGGGTTGCTTTATTCTTTATACTTTTTGATTGAAAGGTTTAAAGCATAGTTGCAACTTAATCAGTTATTAGATAAAAAAAGGATCACTGATTCATTGAAAAACATTAGTATTGCAGTGAGGTTGAATTTCTTATTCACTCACGTATTCATTTCCCTTGCTTGCTGTTGTGCACACAGAGAAGGGGGCAGCTTTCTGAAAGGTGAACAGATGGCTCTTTTGAGACATGTGGGTGAAACTAAACCAAATATGGCTTTCCACGTCAAACTTCCATTTTTTTCCAAGATGTAATACTTACTTGCATATAAAAGATCTTTAAGAAATACATCATTGTATAATATAAGCTATTACCTGCCTCAAAATTTAGATACGCACACGCATGCAGCTTTTTTGAAAAAAGAGCAAAGTGTCATAGTTTGTGTTTGCCTAATCATGTGAGAAGTGAAACACAGAAGGAAATTTTTGTACAGATTTTATTTGTCCTACTTGTATCCTACATGTTCGTGCCTTCAAAATTAATAAGCTTCTCTAGAGATGAGAATAAAGATTAAAGACAAAGACAGTCGATTTGTTGCAGCAGCTGCCTTTTCCAAGGGGACTGAATTAAGCATTCAGATGTTAGAGTTGATAACTGCATAGGGGTATGTTTTTCAAATCTTCTGACAAAAATGAAATTTCCAATTTGGTTTGAAGAACAAAAATCAAAGCCCTCCGTAAAACCTTACCCCTAAAGCCCGAAGGTTCTTTCTTTGAGAAAAGACGTATGATTTCTCCCAAGGGACAAACCAGAAGTCTTTCTCAGCTCAGCCAGTGTAGTTTGGGAGACGCAAATTTCACATGGCATTTCACATGGTTTTATCCAAGAGATACTTTTAAATCAGTAAGACTCGAGCAGGTGGTGTATATTTGCACAAAGATACACAAGACACTGGGCAGATGTACAAAATAGGTGTGTTTTTCTTCTTTAGGATTTTCTTCCTAATCACTTTAGAAATTGAGAATGAACCTTTTGGTGTGGTCCTGTGACAACCCCGCATGGGTGAGCCTATAGCTCCTTTTTCTGTTTTCCTGATTGGTACATCCACTCCTTGGTTAACACAGGATTTTGATCTCAAGGAGAGAGCTAAAGATAGAGCAGCACTCTGAGTCACTTCTCAAAGGCAGCCATACTCTGTGTCAGGATTCTCAGATGAAGTCAGTGACTGAATCATTTGTGCTGATGGTAAGCCCAGTGTAAAGCCTCCTGCTCTTGGGCCACCACTTCCTCCAGTCCTCCACTTTTGATAATTCATCAACCCCAGAAGTGTCTCCAATCCGCTGAGCCTCCTGCCTATTCACTGCCTGCCCCCTGTGTCTCAGTCCCTCTGTTTTACCTTAGATTCTGTAGTCCATTATTACCGCCATGCCCGTGTGCCTTCCTCCCCTCTGTTGTATCTCCCACGAGATTTCCACCTGGTTAGATCCATTTCTTTGCCTCCTATATGCCAACAACCATGCCGACTGATTGCACTTGAAATGTCTTTATGCAGAGTTCCAGGGCACTCAGTACTGCCTAGCCAACCCATTTACTGAATAGTCATCACCTCACTGTCTTACGGCATCCGTGCTCCCTTCCTACTAGATCTTTTCCATCAGCATACATTTACAATGTATTTACCATTTTTAAAAAGGAAAACTTCATCTGACCCCTCATCCCTGTCCAGTTCCTGTCTCATTGCTCTGCTCCCCTTTAAAGCAGAACTCCCCGAAGGAGTTGGCTCTATTCGATCTCCATTTCTTCATTTTCCACTCTTCTGAGTCCACTTCCAATTAAATTTTTGGCCCCACCATTCCACTGATGTCAAGATCCCAGTGATTCGTCTAAATCAGCCTTTCTACAGCACTTGGTCCTGGTCCTCACCTCCTCCTCCTTGAAACTCTTCTGTCACTTGGCTTCTGGGCCACTACCCTCTCCCACCTCATGGGCCACTAGTCATTTTTCCTGCTCCTTCTCTTCCTGCTTTTTGAAGTCTTTGCAATTCTCCCTTTTTTTGTTTGATTCTCCTTGAGTGATCGTAGACCCATGCGTATAATATTTACATGCCGAGGGCCCCAACTTCAAGGCAACAGAAGTTCCTGTACTTGGGACTTTTCCAGACCTTGCTCTGTGTATCTCTTCATCTGACTGTCCCTTCATATCCTTCGTAAAAACTGGTAAATATATATATATATATTTTTTTTTTTTTTTCCAAATAACTCTCCACAACTTATCCACAGAAATCTAGAATCATATACTTCCAGTGGCATTCATGACTTTTCCCTTTGGAAGTTATCTACCTTTCCCGTTAAAAAAAAATACATCATCAATGAAACTGTATCATAATATAGCATGTTACCCAGCTTTATTTGTCATTACCTGACATTATTACATCATCTATCTGTATATTTATTTTCCTGTTTCACCCACTTGAGTATAACTTTGTGTCAACAGAATCTCTTTTGTTTATTCATTGCTTACGGTAGGCAGCATGCAGGTCCTTTAAAGATGTCCATGTCCCCATTCCCAGACTGTGTGAATGTGTTTTCTTACATGGCAAAAAGGACTTTGCAAATGTGATAAAGTTAAGGTTCTTGTGTCGGGGAGATTATTCTGGATTATCGGCGTGGGTGCAATATAATCACTAGAGTCCCCGTAAGGGAAGGAGGGAGACGTGGGAATTAGAGAAGGAGATAGGGCAATGGAAGCAGAGATTAAAGTGATGGGGTCATGAGCCAAGGAAGGCAGGGGCCACTAGATGCTGTAAAAGGCAAGGAACAGAGACTCTCCCTTAGAGCCCTGCCGGCACCTTGGTTTTAGCCCTGTAAAACCTATCTTGGACTTCTGACCTCCTGAGCTTTAAGATAATGACTGTGTTGTTTAAGCGACTAAACTTACAATTTGTTACAGCAACAGTGGGAAACTAAGACACTTCTGTAAGTGCCATTTAGAATTTTTCTGACATGTAAGTGCTAAATAAAAAAATGTCGTATGAGTGTTATGTCTTCATTATTTTAGATCTCATAAAGAGATTTTTGGAAATAAATAATTCACTAATTTCAAATACTTTTGAAAAATAATATTTACCTTTATTTTTATACAGGCAAAAGATACTTTTTGTTATCCTAGTCTATTTCAAGCAGGCATTTTATAAGTGACTGTGTCTGTGTGTTGCAATTTAAAAATCTCAGAATATCTGGAATGGAAAGGACTTTGAAGGGCATTCAGTTGAATTTCCTGACCTCATGTTTGTATATTTTTCATAAGATCCCCAACAAGTGACCATCCCAAATCTATTTTAGAATTTTCAATGATGGGAAACTCACTTTTTAGTTGGAGAGGTCAAAACCACTTCTGGATAGACTTTTTGACTTTTGTCTGTTCGGTTTTCTACTTACAGAATTAAACCAAAACTAAAAATATTAGTTATAAGTGAAAACTGATTTATTTTAACCCATTTATTAAAGATATATCTGGAGTCCAAATCATTGATTATCTTCACACGTGAAATGCCTACTTTTGAGAAGGTCTTTATGCTAGGCCATCAGAAACCATCAGATATGCTGGGATGGGGGAGTGAAAATCAAAAAGTGATTTGCAAATTTGCAGTTATGTCATAAATACTTCAATTGCTACCTCATTGTGACTCTGAGGGGGCATTTCAGATAGTAATTTTCAGTAGAGAATGGTATTGGTTTAACTTTGGTTTTTTTACTTCTCTCTAAATACTATAAAATTATTAACATTTATATTTTGTTGATGGCTCAACTGATACAGGACAGTGAATTCAGTGAATCAGATCCATGAATTCAACTCAACAACTGGCGAACCTTATCAGTATCGCATGCACTATGCTAGACACCTGAGAAAAAAAGATGTTGAAGTTATGGCTTCTGCCCTCAAGATACTCTCTCTCATTAACTAGTTGGGATATAGACATGTAAACACAAATATAACAAGAAATGATGGTGACAGTGCTCTACTGATGGCAGGCCTGATGGCTTACGAGAGTGAAGGGGCACCAGTGATTAGTTCTGGCTGCCTCGCCCGGATTGGGAGACGGTGAGAGGGGAGAAGGAAGAGGAAAGAAGGAAAGGAGGAAGGAAATAAATATAATGCATGAACTTCAGTGTGTAACAGAGCAGCACAGTATCTTGAATGTTCCATTGTTAATGATATAAATAGTAATAGTTTAAATGTGTGGACCTTGATTACATTTTTGGTATATGTGCTGCCGAAGCGAGCACTTGATTACATTTTTGAATGGTTCACTTCCTGATAAAAATTTGCTTGCAAATGCCATGATTTTCATTTTCTATTAATATATCTAAGAAATTCATTCTCTAATGTAAGTGACAAATGAAAAATTATGCATTAATTTTACCATGGCATCTGAACAGTCTGTTAAGAGTCAGTGGCCCGCAGAGTGTCAGAGGCTTTGTATCTAGTTCTCAGGACATATCAAAGTTGTCTGCATCAGTCAACTCTCTCTTATTTTTGTACATTCAAAGGAAGAGTCAAGGCTTTTAATCTGCAGAGGTAAGGGTTTCTCAGCCACTCAGATTTATTCACGCACTTGGTGAGGATCTACTTCCCATCTTTGAGGTGGCAAATGTGGACCTATCCGAGGAAAACTTAGGGGTAACGATTGTCCTGCCATCCTTTTGGATGAATGGTTTTTCAGAGAACTCTAAACTCCACGAAGGAAAGTACCGCATCCCTCTTGCTCTTTGCCGTAGCTCTAATGCCCAGCATAGGAGGCCTTCGTTTGCTGACTCAATCAATGAATGAATCCTTTACCTCACTGTACTTCAACTGTCAGCAATAAAAGTAGGCACTAAGGGAACATGGTGTGATTTCTTCCTTTTATGGAGCACCAAAGCATTTGTTCTTGTTTGCAGTCTTATAGTCACTTCTCTGCTAGTGTTTCTTTGTCATTCTTCAATGCCAGTGATGTGCCAGGTGCTGCGGGGGTTCTAGGCCTTGCTCTGTCTTAATTCTCTCACCACAACAGAGAATCTTTAAGAGCAAGGCTTGCACCATACTCCCATTTAACATCGGTAAATATTTGGTATGATATAGGTGCTCAGTAAGCATTTACCCAGGAAATGAGTAGTAACAGCTTTGAGGTAGGAGAAGGCCTAGGTGATTGGGAACAGCATGGACAGCAGCCTCATTTGAGGAACTTGGGATAGCCCAGAATATCAAATGTATTTTTTCCCTTTTCAATTTTTTTTTTAATTTAATGAGTGAGTGTGTTAAAACTTCCCCAAACAGGATGCAAAGTCAGGGTTGGTTGGTGAGAAATAATCTAATTTCTAGGTTCCAATACCTCTGAGAAACAGAAAGAGAGAGACATCTGTTGGCTAATATTGTGGGATGTGGGATGGAGACTTCATACTTCCCCCTTTCTCTGCCATTACCCTTTGCTTTTTTCCATTACCTCCACATGTCATAGCATAGTAATTTATTTGTTGCTGGCCCCAAACAAAACTCAGTGACCAGGATGGGTTTTGAAGATAAATGTAGCCTGCTAGACAATCAAACAAAATATAAGTTCATAAATTTCTGAGGATGGTAAGTAGAAAAGTTACCAAACTTTTCATTCTGAAGGGTCCAGAATGAAAGCTTCAGGAGAATGCTGCCCACTGCTGGGTTCTCACGGCCTGGAAGGGTGCCTAGCACGGAGCAAGGCCCCCTGAGTATGTGCCGAGTGAACAAACAGAGACTTTGAGCAGATACACTTAGCTGGGTAGGAGTATGAAAATGTGCGTTATACATCCTTTCAAAACAAACGAATTGTGATTGGTGGATTTTGAGTTCGTTTTTATTATTTTCAACAAATGGTGAACTTGTAAGATTATGACAGAGGGAAACTTGGAAGTTTTCATCTTCCTACAAAAATAGTTGGGAGCGAAAAAAAACAAAAAACAAAAATGGTTGGGAGCCTCATAAAGAAAGTGGCCTTGATCCCAAAGTTACAGTACCTGGAATACTTCAGCATCTCTGAGATGTATGATTGGTTGTGGTTCATACATCTTTCTTGTGGTCTGCTCAAGTTATTCAATCTCCCTGAGTCTCTGTTTCGTCATTTGTAAAATGGGAATATTAGCAGAACCTACCTGATGAAATTATTGTGAAGATTAAATCAGTTAATAAGTGTAAAGTACTTGGAACAGTGCCAAGTACATAGTAAGCTCTGTATGCTAACTGTCATCACCACCACCACCATCATCATCATCAGTATACTTCCCACGTTTGAGGTAACCTCTCTCAGGAACTCTCACATGATAATCAGCAATGTAAAATTGATTAAAATTTTTAAAAAACTGGGACTCCCAGGTGGCTCAGTGGTTGAGCATCTGCCTTTGGCTCAGGGCATGATCCTGGGGTCCCAGGATTGAGTTCCACGTTGGACTCCCCGAGGATAATCTGTTTCTCTCTCTGCCTCCTTCTGTGCGTTTCTCATGAATGAATAAATAAAATCTTTAAAAAAATATTTTAACTTTCTGATGTGTATATTTGTATTTTTGTTTTCATAATAGGTTTATTAAGATACAATTCACATACTATAAAATTCACCCTTTTAAAGTTTATAATGTAATGGTTTTTAGTATATTCACAAAGTTGTATAACCATCACCACTATCTAATTTTAAAGTATTTCACCACTCCAAAAAGAATTTTAGAACACTTTCTTCCTCCCTTTCTTTCCTCTCTCCCTCCTTCCCTCCCTCTCTTCCTTTCTTCCCCATAGTCTCCACGTCTGCCCAATATGGGGCTTAAACTCATGACCCTGAGATCAAGAGTCACAGGCTCTACCAACTGAGCCAGCCAGGCGCCCCAGAATTTTAGAACATTTTCATCACCCTCATACCATTACCAATCTCTCCCCTCTTCTTCTCTCCTCCTGGCAACCCACTCATCTCAGTCTGTCTTCATATATTTATTTATTCTGACCATTTCACATACATGGAATCATACAATGTATGATTGTACATACAATGTATCCTACAGCTTCTTTAATTTAACCTAATGTTTTCAAGGCTCATCCACATGCTAGCATGTTCTGTACTCCATTCCTTTGGTGAGTAAATAATATTCGCTGTAGAGAAATACTACATTTTGTTAATCCATTCATTATCACCACATTTGGATGCATATGGATTGTTATCATTGTCTTGGTTATTATGGATAATACTTCCACGACATTCATGTACAAGTTTGTGTGGATGTATGTTTTCATTTTTCTTTGGCATATAGCAAGGAGTGGAATTGCTAGGTCTTTTGGTAATTCTATGTTTTAACATTTTTAAGGAACTACCAAAACTCTTTTTCAAAGTGTCTGCACCATTAAATAGTCCCAGTAGCAAATATATGAGGGTTCTGATTTCTTTGTACCTTCTCCAACATTTGTTATATTCTGTCATTTTTATTTTATTCATCCTAGTAGGTATGAAGTGATATCTCATTGTGGCTTTGATTTGCATTTCCCGGATGGCTAATGATGTTGAGCATCTTGTTATGAGCTTATTGGTCATTTTGTGTGTCTTTGGAGACACATTCATTCAGATAGATCCTTTGACCATTTTTTGAGGTATTTTTCTTTTTATATTTGAATTATAGGAGTTACGTGTTCTTTATACATTCTTAAACAACTCTCATCAAATATATGATTTGCAGATGTTTTCTTCCATTCTGTGGGGTTTTTTTTCTTTCAGTTTCTTGTTGGTATCATTTTAAGCACAAAAGTTTTTAATTTTGATAAAGTCCAATTTATTTATTCATTTAGTCATTTGTACTTTTGGTGTTGTGTCTAAGAAACCTCTGTCTAATGGAAAGCCAGGGAAATTTACTTGTGTATTTTAAGAATTTTTTTATAATTGTAGTTCTTATATTCAAGTCTATGATCCATATTAAAGTAATTTTGTATATGGTGTGAGAGGTAAGGATTCAAATCCATACTTTTGGGTTTAGACATCTAGTTTTTCCAGCACCATTTGTGGAAAACACTGTTCTTTCCCCCATTAAATTATCTTGGCAACCTTGTCAAAAACCAGTTGGGCAGAAGTTGAAGGGCTTATTTCTAGACTCTCAGTTCTGTTACATTGAGCCATGTTTGTCTTTATACCCATTGCCATACTGTCTTGACTACTGTACTTTTGTACTGAATTTTGAAATTGGGAAGTACGAATCCTCTAAGTTTATTCTTCAGTGTTATTTTGGTTGTTCTGGGTTCCTTGCATTTCCTTATGAATTTTAAGTTCAGTTTGTCAATTTTTGCAAACAAGGTAGCTAGGATATTGATAGGAATTGTATTGAATCTGTACATTATCAGTTTGGGGAGTATTACCATCTTAAAAGTATTAGCTCTTCTGGTCCATGGACATGGGCATGGATGCCTTCTCATTTATTTAGATCTTCTTTAATTTCTTTTAGTGATGTCTACAGTTTTCAATGCACAAGCCTTGCACTTTTGTTAAATTTATCCTAAGTATTTCATTCTTTTTGGTGTTATTATAAATGGAGTTGTTTTTTAAATTTTATTTTCAGATTGTCCATTCCATATGTTTGGAGGGGTTTTTTTATTTTTATTTTTTTGTGATAAAACTTACACAACATAAAAGTTAACCATTTTAACCACTCTTAAGTGTACAGTTTACTGGCAAGAAGTAGTCCAAGTGTTGTGTAATGATCACCACTATCTATTTTGAGAACTTTTTTCATCATTCCAAACAGAAACTCTGTACCCTTCAGACAATAACTCCACCTTCCCCTTCCCTCTGGCCCATAGTGACCTCTACTGTGTCTGTCTCTGTGAATTTGCCTGTTCAACATACCTTATATTAGTAGGCTCATATGCTATTTTCCTTTGTGTCTGGCTTATTTTACTTAGCATAGTATTTTCAGAGTTCATCATGTTGTAGCATGTATCAAAATTCCAGTCATTTTTGTATATACAATACTCAATTGTATGTACGTACCACGTTTTGTTTCTACATTTATCTGTTGGTGGATATTTGTGTTGTTTCCACCTTTGGCTATTGGCAATAAAGCTGCTGATAACAGTATCTGTTCAAGTCCCTGCTCTCAGTTCTTTTGGGCATGTACTTGGCAGTGGAATTGCATCATACGGTAATTCTGCATTTAACTTTTTGTGGAACAGCCAAACTGTTTTCTACAGCAGCTGCACCATTTTATATTCCTACCAGCAATGCATGAGAGTTCCAGTTTTTCTGCATCCTCACCAACACTTGTTATTTCCCATTTTTTAAAAAATAATGGTCATCTTGATGTGGTATTTGTTTTTAATTAAAATTATACTACATCTACCAGTTCTTTTAGTGGTAGGATGCCTCATCTCTCAGATACATACAGAGCATATTTCATCTTAAAAATCAAGGAAAATGGTGTATTTTCTCTGTTCATTATTAGTTTTGTTTTCTCCCTGTAATTGTAATTTCTATAATACTGGAGTTGAAGATAAACAATTAAATAAAAGCTGGGTATTTAGAAGAAGAATATTAAAAAAAATATATATATATATATATCATGTTAAATCTTAGAAAATATAACTCCTCCTATCTTTTCCATGATGTCAAAGACAACGGATACCACTGTTAGGACCTTACCAGACAAGGGTGAAGAGATCAGCAGATATTTCTTGAACCCTTCTTTATTGTCACCGGATTGTTCACCAGCAGCCTTGAAAAAGAAAACAGAAGACATGAGTGACATCCCTTCTGAGAGCCAAAGAAGCATCCCGCTCGCTGTGACTGACGCTTTAGAGCACATTATGGAGCAACTCAATGTTTTGACACAGGTGGGCTAGCATGCTTTGTACTTAGGGGTAAGTTATACAGAATAGTCCTGGCTACAGCAGGTTGCAGAACTAGCAGAGCTCAGGGTGGCAATCAGTACAGCAGGGCATGCTCGGCTGAGCTGCCATCAGAAGATCTCGCACAGGTAAGGTCAGAGCCCATGTGTACATATGCATGTGTGCATTGACACGCACTCATGCACAGATGTGCACCTGCCATTGTGCCCTACCTGCCATCTGGAGGCTAGAAGGAACAGTGGAGACTAAGAATGATAGCAGTGGTACTCCATGCTATAAATGTCTCTGATTCTGCTCAGTAATATTTTACCCAAAGATTTTTGATGTCTCTTGTTCAGATTAGGACACTATCAAAGAAATCTTTAGGGCCATGAGAGAAATGATTAACACATTTGGTTAGTATGAAATTTTGACAATGTGTATAGTTCTCCACAGTGAAAATATTCTCACCATCCAGGATATAGCTTTCCTCATTCCAAAGCTGTGTTATGTGGATGTCGTGCTCTTCTGGAGGTGATGGTTTTTGCATACCTGTTTTAGAATGTTACCTCGTCCTTTGATACCATTTTACCTTCGCAAAGAAGGCATACTGTGGATTTTTATATACCAAAGGTCTTCCAACTGTTGGTCAGTAGATATAGATGTCATTTAAGGGAAGTGTTGCATTGAAATGGATACATCAAAGGTTTCTGCTGATTCAGTGTTTTCCCTGAAGAAGTCTTATTGCTCCTCTGATCTATAGAATGAGGTTGCCAATATTTGCCAGAGCAGACCCTGTTACAAGTTATAAAGAGAGGCTATAATGTGAGCTAGAGAGATGTTAGTTACTTTTCTAGAATACTTATTTCAAGTTGAAATAGCTCTTATATAGAAATCATCTCATTCTGTTCTCAAGACTGGCTGTACATTATAATCACCTGGTTATAAAACGTACAGACACAGATGGCCAGTTCTCATCTCCAGAAGATCATTGCCATTGGTCTGGGGTAAGGCCCTGTCATTTGTCTTTTTAAGCACCCCATATGATTCTGTTTTACAGCCAAGGTTTAGAGCCACTAATTAAACGAATACTAAAACCATAGATGACATCTCCGGGCCTTTCAAAGCAAGGGGATGTATATGGGTTTGGGGTCCTGAAAGATTGTGAGAAAGAGCCATGTGAGAACTTAGAGTCATCACAGGATTTATTTAAAGAAAATCATAGTAAAATCACTAACTTTAGTCATCACAGGATTTATTTAATGAAAATCATAGTAAAATCACTAACTTTCACTTTGCAGTATTGTGCTAGGGGTGACCCTCTCTGTATTTATCAGATGTGCCTTCCCTTTAAAGGCAGCTTCCCTTTTGGCCTCATGCCAAATTTGGCTTTGGTTGACTTATTTCCCATATCGCTATGACTTCTTCACGTACACTGTCAAATTCAATGTCAGGTCCTTCTTAGAGCCTCTCCCGAGTGAATCTTTCCATTCTCTATTCAGCCTCATGACCCATCTTTCCTTCTTACCTGATTCAAGGTTGAATGAGTAGTTTAAGATTTACTAAATGTCTCTAAGATTTTTTATTTTTAATTTTTAAAAGCTGGCTTTCTTTTATAATTGAAGAGGTTAAAGCAAGCACAACACACTTGCAAAATAGAAACAGTGCCTCTGTGGGCAAATAGTAAGTAAAACATGGTCTGATTCACTTTAATTCCAGATGACTGAACATCTCTTGACTCAGTTGCAGTGTTTATAACTTATTTGCACTGAACTATAATGAGAAATAAAATAAAATTACATTTTATATGGTAGATAAATTGAGTTACCCAGCCTTAAAGGTGTTGATAATATACATACCAACAGCCTTAGCATGTGGAATTGTGATAATACATGTGTATGGCAAAATGCTTGGCCCATAAAGCTAACTTAGAAATAGTAGAAAATATTATCAACATAATTTTTAATTAGTCAAAATCTATAGTATGGAATATGAAAGCAAAAGCAATTAAATAATAATATTTTAAAAATTGTTTACCTTCAGAGGGCCATAGGGAATCAGTTTATTATCTTGAAACTTGTGGACTAAAATGACGAGGCCTTTATCTTGCCTTTCCTTAATGAATTCCACCACTGGATAACCAAGCTTAACGCCTAGATCTACTCATTCTTGAGGACTATAAATGATGGTATTCTAATTCCATCATTTAAAAAACTTATTAGTTGGGATAATTTATAAATAAGAGACACTTTCCTCAACTGCTTGGTTATCCAACGTCAAGAGAAAAGAAATGATCAAACCTTATTAACATGCCTTCTAGTGAAATAGACCGCTACCTGTAGTCTTAACTATAGGTCTTAGTAGAGTTATAGTCTTACAGATCTAATCTGAGTCAAATCAAGCCTTTGAATCTAGCTGCCAATTTATAGAAAATAAGAGACCAGAACAGACTGACCTGCACCCTTAGCATGCTGTTCTTACAATTCAGTCTAGTGAAAGCAATACAGACAAACTCTACTCTAAATGGCCTGAGTCTGTCAACAAACTGTTAAGAAAGAGAGGATAAGGGATCCCTGGGTGGCACAGCGGTTTGGCGCCTGCCTTTGGCCCAGGGCGCGATCCTGGAGACTCGGGATCGAATCCCACATCAGGCTCCCGGTGCATGGAGCCTGCTTCTCCCTCTGCCTATGTCTCTGCCTCTCTCTCTCTCTCACTGTGTGCCTATCATAAATAAATTAAAAAAAAAAAAAAAAAAAAAAAGAAAGAGAGGATAAGAAGCTATAAAGTAAAAGGAACTTTAAATGACATATCAAACTTTGAAAATGGACGAGACAAAATTATGGTCTCTAAGAATGTACACTTGAAAGATAAAACCATAAAGAAATTCAAGAGAGCGATTACTCTAATGGTGGGATAGTGGCGATTGTCAGGGGAGGGCAGGAGTAGGGATTCTGAGAGGCCCTTGGAAAGAAGTCTAGGGGTGCTGGCACAGTTCTAGTTCTTGACCTTGGATGCCAGTTATAAAGGGATTTTTCTCTTCAAGATTCATTCAGGGACATGTGTTTTGTGCAGCTTCCTGAATCCATTTTTTTCTATAATAAAAAGTTTAAAAGAAATCTAAGAGATCGAAAATGAAGTGGTCAACATCACAAAAAATTAGATTTGCCAGATTTAAAGTAGTACTCGTGTGTGTGTGTGTGTGTGTGTGTGTGTGTGTGTGATTACATGCTCATTTATTAGCCAAAGGAGTTAGAAGAGCTAAGATTCATCAAGTCCTGTGTACTGGGCACTCATATAAAGTGTTTTATGTGCATTACTTCATTCAGTCTTCCTAACATCCCTGTGAGGTGCTGTGATTATCTTCAAGGTTTGAGAACCGATGCCGGTCATTATAATATTTTTGAAGTAAACTAGGTGTCCAGCTGGTATAGATAGGGTGCACCATGGATTGATTGTGACAGTGATCAATGATGACATATAAGTAACACCTGGGCTGGCCATGTGGCATTCCAACCCTCCCCACTCCCCACACTGCTGTGTAGCGTGCAGGACTCATTGAATGCTTCCTGTGGCCTCTTCCCTGACATTGGTGCTTCAGGAGATCAGACAAGAATTGTCTACAGAGGCCTCGTTTTTTCTGTTTTCTCACCAAAGGCATCAGTTTTTATCTTCTCCTCACATTTCCTGATAGTACCTTGGCCAATTGTAGGGCCCAGAAGCAGGACAAGTTCTGGGGCTAATTTTTGAGACCCTTCCTGGCAGAGGGGTGGACGTTCCCGTTCCTAAAAGGATCTCCTATGCAGAGATGACCATCATTTTCCTCACCATCAGGTCACCAGGTATTGATTATTTTGTCCTCCCTTTGCAGACTGTTTCAATCTTGGAGCAGCGACTGACATTGACAGAGGATAAGCTGAAAGACTGCCTTGAAAATCAGCAAAGGCTATTCAACGTTATCCAGCAGAAAAGTTAACCAGAAAAGTGTGAGCAGAGGCATGTTAAATGAACACACGCACATATGCTCAGGAAGGTAGGACACGATGCTTCATGCAACACAACTATGTACTCATTATCATGGCATTTCTTAAAAGGGTGAGCAACAGAACAAAAGACAGAAAAGGCGTGATTAATGACTAATTTAAACACACAAATCAATGTCAAGGAGAATTCAAATCATTACCGTTTACAATTGCAGTAATAAAGTGGTAAGTATTCACATGGCTCTATATTTTCCCCCATATTATTGTAAATGCCAGTTTTTGTTTATAGACCAAATCCTGCCAGGAAAGGAAGCAAATCTCTGAATTTCATTGTTAAATTATTTTCAACTGATCACATTCAGGCAATTCCTTAAAGCAATGGATGTATTTCTTTCATGAAAAACGCCCTTGGGGTGAAGTAATGCTGTTACCCCTAAAACAGCATCCTGTATGCAGGGACCAAGTTAGTAGCCTGACTCACGTTAATGTCAGCTCAAAAAAATTTTTTTTTATTCTTTTTTAACAATGCCCTGTTATGATGATCTTATAAAATTCCCAAAGCACAGAATTTCCACAGCAAGAATGCACTTATTTTAATTAACAACAGCACATATGTGACACAGGGCAGTGGGTTTTTACTTAATTTATGGTGTACATGGCTTATCCTTTGCCCAGCCTGAAAGAATATGAAGAGCTAGAGATGCGTAAAGTGCACGTCTTTCCTCTCGTGGATGAGTGCACTTACTGATTTGGGTTGTGTCCAGACCTATGACCCCAGGTTACAAAAGGGCGCTAGTGGGATTTCAGTATGCTGTGATGCTTGAATGACGCAACCGTGATATTTACACACACACACATACACATATGTCCATGTGCTTTGGAAATGTTGTTGCTTAGGGTGATTTTGGTGTCTGAGTAATAAGTACCTATTATAGTCACATCATTGTCTTCCTGTTTTTTTTAAAATGAAAGTGAATTGTGATTTGAAACAAAATGGAAATGAGTCTAGCATTCCGAAAAATGCTAAGCATGGTTGGTTACAACTTAAGAATTTTGTTTTACCTAAAAAATAATAATAATAAATAAATAAGAGATTAAATTGAAGAAAAACAAATTAATGTTAGCTTGTTTTTCTGTTAACCTAAATCAAGAACAAAGAAGGTGGGAGAGGGCAGTTCACATTTATGCTGTCTGTAGGTAAAATGGGGAAATGCCATCCATGTTTTGAAAAAAGAAGAAAAAGTCAAGTCCTATTTATGTGGGATTCTGTATTTATAAATTTTTCCCAAGCAATTTCAATCATATCTATACAGTGGTCTTGTGTTTTTTTTAAAATCACCTCATTGTGTGTTTTAAGTGCCTTTTTGTATCCTACTAGGTGTGAACTTCTAGACGTTTTCAAGAGTTTATAAAGACTAAGTGGCATTGTATTTTTATAGCCTCATTCAAAAGACTAAGAAATGAAATGTCATACTGATTTTTGTTTACAATGTCTCAAGCTTCAAACAATAAAGGCAAAATTTTACCTTTAAGAAAGTTGTTCTTTTCTTTTTAAGTGGTTAAAACCTTGAAACACTAAACCTCTTCTCCAGCGCAGTCTCCTGCACACTAGCCTTGTCCTGGAGCATTTGTCAGAGTTTCCTGGGCCCTATCCCCCGACCACGGGCCCCCCAGGCCGGCGGGGCCCCAATATCTGCGTCTATAGCAAGTTCGCAGGTGCTGTAGGTGCTTGTTGGCCCACGGCCTACACTCTGGAAACCGGTGCCAGGGCTAAGCCACTCCTTACAACGTGGTGTCCCCTGTATTTTTACAGGCACCACAGACTGTATGGTGTCCTGGCAGGTGCCCAGGCTGAAGACCTTTCTCCCACGCCTCCCATCCCTCCATTCCTTCAGCAGAGGTGGTCCGGATGGAGGAAATGCCTGATCCCCTCTCACTGCCTCTGCCGCCTACTTCCCTGGGCCCAGGTCACCATTGTCCCTTACCCGGATGGCCACAAGTGCCCCCCAGCTAGCTGGCCTGCCTGCTGGCCTTGCATCGTTGGCCAGAGCCGTCACTGAAAAGCAAGCTTACACATGTGCCTCTTCTGCTCAGAACTTTCCAGGGCTTCCCATCCTTCACAGCAGCATAAAAGCTCAAGCCTTGACAGTAGTAATGTGAGCCCTCCCCCTCCTGTGGGCCTCCTCTCCCCTCCGCCTTGGGTCACCCTCACTCACGGCCCTCTGGCCATACTGGACTCTTTGCCTTCCTTTGAAAAACCAAAACAGCTCCCGCCTGAGGGCTTTTGTGTTTGCCATTCCCTCCGCCTGCAACTCTCTCTCCCAGTCCTCATAACATTCCAGCCCTGCTCACAGGTTGCCTCTCAAAGACTCTTTTTTTTTAAGATTTTATTCTTAAGCAATGTCCACACCCAACACGGGGCTTGAACCCATGACCCCACGATCAAGAGTCACAGACTGAGCCAGCCCGGCACCCCTTCAGGTTGCCTTTTCCGAGGTGCCCTCCCTGACCACCAGGATGAAATCCCTCACTTCGATTCATTCCCTGCATGTCTCTGGTCCAACGCAACATTCTACTTCTTCCCCTGTGGCTCTACCTTCTCAAAAGGACAGTGCTGTCATCTTTCGATTTCCCCGCCAAACACATCGCCTTATTCATAGGAGCTCAGCAGCTACTTGTTGAGCAAATGAGCATTTTCATTTATTCAAGTTTTTGGTTTTCAATCCACTGCCAGCCGTCAGTTAAAAGGAGGCCAAGCGGACTGGAAGAAATAGCATAGGTAAAAATTTAGAGGCTCGATGTTTGGGGCAGAGTGGGCATTGCTCTGACTTGCTGTTTGTTGTAAACTCACTAGTTACATGCACAGTCTTTTTTTTTTTTTCTTTTTAAAGACTTTTTAAAAAGATTTGAGAGAGAAAGAGATTTAGAAAGAATATGAGTGGTGGAGTTGGGGGTGGTGGTGGTGAGGAGTCAGAGGGAGAGGGAGAAGCAGACTCCCCCCCCTGAGCAGGGAGCCTGATATGAGGTTTGATCCTAGAACCCCAGGATCATGACCTGCGCTGAAGGCAGACACTGAACCGCCTGAGCTCCCCGCCCCCGCCCCCCCCCCCCCCAACCAGGCGTCCCACATGCACAGTCTTTGAAGCTGGAAAGACCTGTGTGCACATTCCGGCTTTGTTCTTTTCTAGCATTGTGACCTTTAGGAAAGATCCTCCCAAAGCTTAGTTGCCTTACCTCTAAAAAGTGAAAATAATAATTGAATTATGTTTGTGAAATGATTAGCACAGGAGCTGTCACAGAGCTAAATGCTCAACAAATGGTAGATATTACTGCTATTTATTAATCATTTTGTTTCCCTGGCCTGCATTTCCAAATAATATGATTTCAACTATAACTGTGGGAAGGATACAGGTAGTAAGTGGTCATGAATGAATGCACGATATTTAATCCAAAATTAGTATTTTTTTTAATTAAAAGCACAACAAAAAGAATAAATAAGGAAAAGAAACTAGCGTTCCATACACAGGAAACCTCAAGGTACAGGCCAAAAGCCATCCTCTGAGCAACTTCAGAGGAATTCAGCCTGAGAATACAAATGCCATAATTATCCTAAATAGAGGCAGAGCAGAAATGAGAAGTGGGAGACGGGCCTGGAATGTGAACATGTGAACCGAGTTAAGTGCCAGTCAGACAAAGACTTACCCGGAACTCATACTATTCTCGCTCGCCCTTTGACATTTGGAGAACAAGCATCATTTGCTTGCTGCCTTTTCTTTAAAGACAAAGCGATCCAGATCCTCACTTAGCATTTCATTCACATGAGGGGCCAACTTGGTCTGTTGTTCCCAAGATGAATTCTGTGCATCTAAGAGGATTGAAAGATAAGCCCTCTGTCCCTGGGTAGAAATACTTGGCTGCCGAGAGAAAGAAATGATTCCAGCATTTGGAGGTCATTGACAGTCATGTTCAACTCATGGGCAAATTCACTAAGACGTGTGTGGATGGGTCTGTAATAGATATGTGAGTGGAATTATATCTTCAATACATTCATATTCCACTGTGGCTTATTCAGTATTTTTGCCGTAGCAAGTCATGTGGATTTAGACTTCATGCACCAGAGGATTTATGAATGTACATCGAATCTAGGAACACGGTGTGATTGCCAGGTTGTCCTCCCTAAGCCCCAGCTGTGACTCTCGGTCAGGTAACACAATGGCAGCGTGGGCTTACTAGGAAATAGATCAGCGGCTCGCCAAGAGGCAGAGGTTAATGGGGGTGAAGAGGGTGTGAGTAACTACTTTTTTTCTTTGCAAAATACAAAAATTGCTTTTTCTTTTGGGCCAAATCTCAAACATGTTCCTAATAAAAATAAAGGCTCTGCTTTGAGATTCTTCTTATAAATAAAGTAGATTTCACAACAAAAGCAGTAGGAGAACTAGCTCACTCATCTAAAATTTCTAAACCTCTAAAGCAAAAAGTACATGAGGGGAAAAAATTGGCAGAAATGCAACACAAATAATTGAGAATATCAACAGCTCAGAAGCAGAATTGTATTAATCCATGACATAGTATTACACAAAACTAATAAAGCAGACTTAGCATAGCTACAAAGAACTACATGGAGATATAAGCAAATTTTCTTTTTTGTCTAAGTGTATTTTTTCATGTTCTGGATTACATGGTAAGTTGTAATACTATATTCCGTATATCCAGAGAGCAAATCGTAAAATTAGAACCAACAAGATAAAATGCCCAATCACACAGTAAAATACGAAAATGAAAATGAAAACTTACACTCCTCAATAATATTTGGGCCAAGTGAAGAAACCCCAAGATGTAGTGAAGCATATCTTTAAATGCAACCAGAAATGCAATCTATCAGATTTGATGTGATACCACCGAAACAATGAAAGTATGAGCCAAGTAACTTTCTAAAAATGTACGAAGTGGTCATAACAGGTGAAAGGAAAACATAACAAAGTTCAAATAAAAATGTGGAAAATAGTTGGCTCTTTGAAAATTTTAAAGCTACCCATTAACCAAAAGGAGAAGAAAACTTGTTTTAGTTCAAAAGTAATTAATAAAACGATGGCTAACTTAGAATTTGGCCATTTGGGTTACCATGAACATTTGTAAAGTAAATGTCAGCAACTAATCGGAGTAGGGAAATTGGGGGAAACAAATGTAATAGATACGTGAGTTATGTAATTGTTGATTTCAAGATTTTTTTCATGGCTCTGGAGTGGCAGTATGTGTGTACTTTTTATGTAGCCTCGCATTGGCGGGAGGTGGGGATGTCAGGCTGGCATTAGTGTAGCTGCTTTGACACAGATCCTTTTCTCCACTGTCGTACTCTAATCCTTCTAGACCCCTGGTTTGGCATAAAAAGTGTGGCTAGGACAAACGAAGAGCAGGACACTGGCCTTCTGTGAGCCAAAGAGTATTTTTACAAGGATTTCTCTTTCCTCACATTCTTTGTACAGATGTATCAAGAAAATTAATCATCTGCTTTGTTCTAACCTTTCTTCCTTTTAGTGACTCAAAACCACGGCCTGACAGGAGGAGAATGGCCCTGATGTTTTTTAAATATCTATCACAAAATGATTTTGTGTTAACGAAAGAATACCTGTAAAAACAAAAAAATAAATAAATAAACTTTCAAAAAATACAAAGGGAAAAAAAAAGCAGCAGGTCATCACTTTGGAATGAGACACCTCTGTGTGTGCCCAAGATCTTCCTGTGGCCCAGAGAAAGGACAGCGAGAAACTCCCATGGCAGGGACCAAGAGCTCTCTGCTGGGTCAGAGGGAAGAGGTCCAAGACTAGGGTAAAGGGCTTCTTGGCTGGTAGGTCGACTCCAGGATACCTTTGCGTCTCATAATTTTAATGAAACACTATCGCCACCTTAGGTTGTTTCCTCTGCTTAATCCCCGAAGGAAATCCCTTTGCTTTTCAGAGATAAAAAGTTAGTAGTAGAACAAAGAGAAAGTCAGGGGAAGCGCCTGGGCTTTTTGCTATAGAATTTCACTGAAGCCTTTCCAGGCCCCACGGATAGACCCCAAGGGCTGTACTGTTTATTCCTACACCTGGATTGAATATCAAGGTCTCTGAGAAGATGAATCATTTAGAAACCCGACGTTCTTGTAGGTTTGTTGCTTTTTCCGAACTCACTTAATAACTGTGTCAAAGGCAAAAAAAAAAAAAAAATCACATAAAAAGTTCAAAGTCGTTAAATCCTCTTTCTGCACTGCTTTCAGGGAGTGAGAGCCAGAATTGCCAAGTGCCGGGGCTCCCGGTCCCTGTGATGTTGCTCATTCCTTCTTCCTCTGAAAGGGAGAGATTAAAGGCCCAACGTGAGGGGCAAAAGGAGAACAGGCTGCTTGAGGTGGCAGTTTTTACACCAGGGAACACCTGTCTGAGACTTTCAGCGTCCTCCTTTCTAATTTCTCCCGAAACTGCGTGAGTCAGGCCAGAGACGCGGGATGTGGTTTTGGACCAGGTGGGATCGTGAAAAATCCACATAAAAGGAGTTGTGGCCAAAGAGGGTCCTGACTCTTTGTTCCCAATGCAGTGGATATTCAAGAGAGCATCTGTAAGCTCAGGGGCCTGGGAATCAGCAGTGGGAAGTCCTATGGGGCCAATGTAAGAAACTGGGGCCCATAACATCCTATGGGCCAGACTATATTTATTCACCGGCAGCACAAGCATTTGATGTTTTAGGCTTATGTAATAATCCAGTTGCTGTAGAGCCAAGTGTCAAAACGCAGCTCCTCATAACCCCCAAATACACCCTTTTCCCTGGTGTTGCTCAAGTTGGCTGCCGGGTCAGCTGGAGTCCCAACTGGCGCTGGGCACATGCATTTTGTTCCTCGTCTGTGGTATTTCCAAGTAGGTGCTGACACTTAAAGATGAAACAATGGCTCGTGAAAATCCAGGTTTCTGGGTTCTGATTGGAAACGGGAAGACCTGGCACTGTATTCGTGTCCTTTATTCTGTGTTGTGTGTTATGTTACTATAAATACGGGGCATCCAGTGTCCCCTGGCAGCACCTTCCAGCTCACCTGTCTGCCAGTCTTCTGCTGCCCTGTTGAGTCAGTGTCTGAACAGGGGGGCTTGTGTGTCTAAAGGCCCAGCTCTCACGAGCTTGCAGACTCGGTCGGAAATGATAGAACTAAGGAAGCAGAGCTCTTCATCCTGAGGAAATGGGCATGCAGTGGTGCTAAATGGGTGCGGGGACCCAGGCCACAGCCCGGCCCCTCCACTCCTGAGTCAGCCCTTTTGCCACATTCTGTGCTGCCTCCTTCACTTTATATTTTATTTCATGACAGTCAATATATTTCAAAAACCATCAAACTCTAAAATAATTGTATGTTATGTGGAAAAAAAAAAAAGGAAAATCATACTCTGTACAATAGGATGAGAGCAGAATCAAAGGGCCCTTAGGAAATTTCTTCTATTTTTCCAGACTTTCTTTAATAATTATGTATTAACTTCTATAACAAAACAAAATTCTATTTTTTTTTTCAAAATTCTATTTTAAAGCATCCTAAGCACATTGAAGCAGATGCATGGCCTAGTCATGACAAGCCCACTTCCCTTTGCCAAATACTCACTTCCTTGTTTCCGTTACAGCTCAGATTGGCCAAGTGCCTCTGCCCTGACTAATGAGATGGAAGGGGACGTCTTCGAGTGGATCAAGACTTTCAGGGCTTTCAGTCTTTAACATAATTATGTGAAAATGTTAAGCAAGGGGCACCTGGGTGGTTCAGCAGTTGAGCATCTGCCTTCAGCTCAGGCTGTGATCCTGAGGTCCTGGGATCGAATCCTCCATGGGGCTCCCCGCAGGGACCCTGCTTCTCCCTCTGCCTGTGTCTCTGCCTCTCTCTCTGTGTCTCTCATGAATAAATAAAATCTTAAAAAAAATGTTAAGCAAAATTCTGGAGGCAGAATTATAGATTCTAACCTCAGGGGTGGGGTAGTAGGAACAGACCCCCAAGCTCCGTTTTAGATACCCCAGTAAACAATGGTCTATGGTGTATGTAATCATTAGGTTTTCTATTACGTGCAGCCAAAAAAGCAGGTACACATAAGAACCTTTACATTTTCTTTCAGATAATCAATTTAAACACATTATCTGGAGTTCAGATTCTTTTTCACGTCCTTTCCTAATACTACCTAAGTAAATTGAAATGAGAGCCGATACTTTCGATCATCTCATCCAATGAGAGGGGGTAGTCAGGAGATGACTAGAAGGCTCCACACCATATTCCCTTTAAAAGCATGCCCATAATCATCCATTTTAATTCAGTTCACAGGTTTGGTTCTAATAATCCTTAGGTTTCATGTTGCTGATCGATCACATAGGGAAGTCTTTCCACTGATCATCCCCAAAATGGAAAGAAGCGCACATTTGATTCCATACAAACATTCTGCTCATGCTAGAGACACACAGGGCCGCTTAGGATGGGTTACCATTTGATCTGCTTCATTTATGATGCTGGCTATTAGAGGTGAGGGGGGGTGGCGTCTAAGAAATTTAGAGAGGAGAGATGGGATAGAGAGAGGCCAAGAACCAGAAGAAATTGGAAGCCATTTCATAACAATGGCTTAAATGTCTGGAGATTTTTATCTTGAAGCAGAGAAGACTTAGAAGATGTGAGAACTCTTAAATTCTGTGGGTTCAAGGCTTAGAGATTCATTTAGTTTATTTTAGGTTATGCAGAAATTTTAGAAAACTCTATGTGAAAATGAAGAATCTCAATTACAATGCGGGCATTATGGCAACCCGGGAAGAGTCGCAGTCACATCTGTCGGGAAAGAGAGGAATTGTGGTCTGGCCAGGCCTAACTGAGCCTAGACCTTAGATCCGGTGCAGGATACGAGCCGTGCCCATAGAGCCCATCACAGCTCCAGGTAACCTTTCATTCCAGACCCCCAGCACCAGAACTCCGATTCTGGGGCTTCATCACTAACACGTCCTGGCTATTTTTGTTTTGTCGCTGCTTTGCTGATGTTACCATTTGATTGATCTCTCCCCGTTTTTCTAGTCCAAATGCTTGAGAGAAACAACTCCATTGATGAATTAAGTCATCACCATCCCTAGGGAGCCAAACACTTACTTGGGGCTTCCCATAGGCCAGGGATCAGCCCATAGGTCGCCCAGAATGATCGCCCACACGGAACATGGCCACTTAGGTACAAGGAAGCGTGTTGCTTCCCTTGGCTGGGAGTGGTGTTCACGGCAGGCCCAGCTGCTCAAGCGTGAGATGCCGTTATAGGAAATGGCAGGCTCCAGGTATGAGCTTGCCACATAGGAGCACTGGGCATTTATTATCATTTTTTAAGATTTTATTTAAGAACAGGTTTGGTTCTAACAATCCTTAGGTTTCATGTTGCTGATCGATTAAAATAGGAAAGATTTTATATTTTAAGAATTTATTTATTCATGAGAGACACAGAGAGGCAGAGACATAGGGAGAAGGAGAAGCAGGCTCCCTGTGGGGAGCCTGAGGCGGGACCTGATCCCAGGACCCCGGGATCACGACCTGAGCCAAAGGCCAACACCCAACCACTGAGTCGCCCGGGTGCCCCAACACTGGGCATTTAAAAAATTATTTCAGAAGGTAGAAGGAGCTAGAAACTACAGAAAGGTAGGGCTAAACCAGATCTGAGGAACACTGTCAGTGCTTTCTGAAAGCAAAATGGACTTCCTCGAGAAATAGAGGAGCTCCTTCCTGCGACGTCTTAGACAAAGCTACATTACCACCCGGCGGGGGACTTGTGCCTTAGAAACAAAGAACAGCACCTTGAGGATCGTCTCCTACCCTGAGATTTCCTGATCCTGTGGTTTACCTCTGCTGACCCGGTGAATGCGGCAGGAACTCTGGGGTGGAGTCTCACAAATCTGAGGCGGCCTTCAAGAATTTTGAGCCTCAAGCGACTCTGAGGATCCGGCTCTGACTCTTCCCTGAGGCAGATGTTTGACAGACTGCAGGCTGCACAGGGTCCCCTGTCCCCCAGAGTGACCCTAAAAACATCCTGCTCAGGTCACCGCTAGGGTTGGTTTACGAGAGGAGCAAGCATTTGACGGTGACGAGGAAGCCTGGGATCCTCCCCTCTTGTCACTAGTTTGAAGTGAGGTGTTGAAGATCTCACATTGAAAGTGGGGGGGGGGGGGGGCGCCTGGGTGGCTCACGGGGTTGAGGCTGCCTTGGGCTCAGGTCATGATCCCAGGGACCTGGACGGGAGTCTCCCTCTCGCTCTGCCCCTCCACCTGCTTCTGCTCTCACTCGCTCTCTCATAAATAAAAATCTTTAAAAATACAATAAAATAAAAGTGTGTGTGTGTGTGTGTCAGACACACACACACACACACACACACACACACACACACAGCTCATCCCATAGTAATGTATCCCAGGAGGGGCTGATGATGAAGGGCAAGGGGGGCAGCTGTGGGAGGCCCTTGCCCCAGGGATTGCCAGTGGTTTCTTGGCCCCTTCCTTGGGGACAGCGTTTCTGGGTCAGGGGGAAGGAAGTGGGGGGACGACAGCGCCCCGGGCGTCGCCTTGGGCCTGGGTCTCTTGAGACAGCCGAAGCTGGGGTTCGCGGCTGCCCGAGAAGCGGGGAGCCCGGGAGGTTTACCCGAGTCACAGGCACAGCGCCCACCTTTCTCTGCGGCTTAAATCCCACCTGCTGCAGAGCATTTTGAGGCCCCCCACCCCCAAGCATATTCCGATTCATGGCCCCTCTGTGTGGCCCCGGGCAGGAGGGGGACCCTGCCAGCCCCAGGGTGAGCCCCGGCTGATGGCCCGGGACCTGGGGGTGGGCCAGGGGCAGCCCGAGCAGGGCCACAGCCTGTGGCTACCTTGAGGTGGTTCCCTTCAGCCTCCGGAATGGTTCGCACACCCTTGGGGAAGGGGTGACCCGGGAGAAGCCCAAGTGTCCCCGGACGTTATGTGACCCGTGTCACATGGGAGGGAGAAGCCCTCCGTGGCCAAGAAATGTTTGCAAAATATCAAATTATACAAAATGCAATCGCTTGTCAAACACTGATGAACTAATGCATATTGGGGATCCCCGGGGGGCTCAGCGGTTGGTCACCTGCCTTTGGCCCGGGGTGTGACCCTGGAGACCCGAGATCGAGTCCCACTTCAGGCTTCCTGCATGGAGCCTGCTTCTCCCTCTGCCTGGGTCTCTGCCTCTCTCTGTGTGTCTCTCTCTGTCTTTCATGAATAAAAAAGAAAAAAAAAAACGAATGCATAACTATAAATGTCTAGGAAGTTTGTCAACTGTGACTTAAAAGACACCACACCTATTTATAATAAGTATATGCCCAGGAAGGAGCTAGTACAGGAAGCATCACATAGACTTCTTTAAGCCAAAGACCAGATGGATTTCTTGGGGGGTTTTGTTTTCATAGAACACGTTAGGATTTTGAGGAACACAGGTTGGGAAGCTGTGCTGAGTCATCCACTTGGGGGGTTTGCACCTTACTGAGTGAAAGGGGGAGCAAGAGAAGACAGGAAGCAGGATCTCCTCCTTCCCACACCTACCCCAGGGTTCCTGGAACTGACAAGACTTGCTGAAGGGGTGCTGATGTGCCATGCTGGCTGTGAGCCGCCGTCACCCCTGGGCCTTCTGGGAGCACCCCGAGCTCCGATTCAGCGGGTCTGCAGGAGCCCAGGCAAATTATACACACACACACCTGCACACAGTAATAGGAATACATAGTCTCTATATCTTATATACAATAGCATAGAGATATTTGCCATTTGTTTTATGGGGACAGTGAACATTCTCATTTTAAGAATAATAATGGGAAGTAACCTAATGACTCTTGCTTTCTAATACTCCTTAGTATTTCTCTCTCTCTTTTTTTTTTTTTTTTACTTTTTATTTTGAAATCATTTCAAAAGTTGAAAGAAGACTATGAAGCCATATACTTTTTTTGGGGGGGGTGATTTTATTTTTGAGGAATCTCTACACCCAAAGTAGGGCTCAAACGCACAACCCTAAGATCAAGAGTCACATGCTCCACCGGCCGAGCCAGCCAGGCCCCCGAAGCCATATACTTTTTTAATACAGGTTTTTCCAAGTGCTAACGTTTTGCCATTTTTGCTTATCATGGATGTATCCATCATTCTTTCTATATCTATCCATCCATCTTCTATCTACCATCTATCATCTCCCCACCATCTATTTTCCCAAAACAAAAGTTGCAGACACGATGCCTCAGTCCCACTAGAAATGTCAATGAGAAATGTCAATGTGTATTTACTAGAAGACAAGGACATTTCCCTGCATAACCACAGTTCAGCAATCAAAAGAAGGAAGCTGACATACAGTATCACCATGTAATCACCTACCCCATTCAAATTTCACCTGTTATTCTGATAAGTATGGAAAAAATTTTTTTCCTTCTGTTTCTGGATCTGATCCAGGATAATGTGTCATATTTACCTTTGATGTCTCTCTAGTATTCTTTAGTCTTTATCTTTCATGACTTCAATGTTCTTTAAGATTTCACACCACTTTTTTTTTTTTTTTTTTTGTAGACTCTCCCTTTGTTTGGGTTCACATGATGGATTTCTTTCTGATAACATAAGCATTTTGCCAGGAATATCATGGAAGTGGTGCTGTTCCCCTGCGTGTGTCATACCGAAGGACACATCATGTCAACCTGTCCCATTATTGACAATGCTCATTTTGGTCTCTGGTCAGAATCAGGCATGTGTATTTAAAATAATAAGCGAGGTTAAATGCCACTATTCCAGGGGCACCTGGGTGGCTCAGTTGGTGAAGTGTCTGCCTTGGGCTCAGGTCCTGGGACCATGTCAGGCTCTGTGGGGAGTCTGTTTCCCAGGCTCCTTCTCCCCCTCCCCCTGCTCATGCTCTCTCTCTCTTTCTTTTCTCTCTCAAATAAATAAATAAAATACAATCTTTTTTGGGGAAAAAAAAAGCACCATTCTAGGTATGAGAGTTGTCTTTGCTCCGGCCCTGCACAAGAAGATGAAAAAAGAAAACAGGAAGTAAAGAAAAGCATAAGAAAGTGCCCTACTGAGGACAACCAGCTTTTCTTGTTTAATAATTTCCTTGATGGTGAATGAAAAGAGAAATATAGTTTTCCTTTTTCTCCCTGCTAACAAAAAAGGGTGTGTTATGGTTGACACATTCAGGAAGTATCAAGTTTGCTGTTAAACAGATTATAAAACATGTTTTTGCCATATCAAACCATGAGATTATTCTAGGTCATGTTTTTATTGCTTACTCAGTCATCCATTTGCATGAATCAATTTTAACCTGCACATTTATCCAGTATAATCCAAACATTAATAGTACATAAGTTACAAATGGATGAGAGTAATGCCAGCTTGGGGCTGGAAATTTGAATTCTGGAGCAGCTGTTTCAAAGGTAAGTGGCACATTGTGGAAAGAAGGCAGATGGCCTTCTAAAGAGCACCCAGCCTCCCCTGTGGGGGCGGGGGCAGCACCAGAATCCCTATGGAGCAGGAGTCTGGGGCAGCAAGCTGGTTAAAAGAGGGATGGCTGAGGGTTGTCTTGAAGCTGTGTCACTGGGAACGCCCTTTTGAAACTTAAATTATGTAAACAGATCACAAAAGTAGGAAAATTCTCTAAATATGCTTTTATATCCACCTTGTATACTACTGAGAAAATGGCATATATATGTGTGTATATATATAAATATTTTTTTATATTTATAAATATTATATATTTATGTAATTATTTTTATTTATAGCAAATGACTCCAATCAATCTGGTCACCAGAGCTTACAAGGTTCTTCCTGGTAAATTGCAGTTTCTTCTAACAGGCCAATAGGCATGATTTGATCCAACCCAGTTGGTGTGTCATGATACATAGCTGAGTTGGTAAAGCGTGTGACTCTTGATCTCGGGGTCATGCGTGTAAGCCCCATGTTGGGCACTGAGTCTATTTAAAAAACAAAAAAGCAACATATGCACACGTTTTAGGTAACTACCAGGCAGGCATGCACACTCGTGGCTTGGGCAGCTCCCGCACTGTGGCTCTATACGTCCACCAGCATCTTCCCAGAGAAGCATCTTACCTGAGGTCGACTTGCTGGTACCCACAGGAGGACTGCACAGGTGACATTTGGGTTAGATCAGGCAAGAGGGTCCTCCAAGGAGTGGAGGGACCCAGGGCTAAGAGACCCAGATTTGAGTGGGCATGGGCTGCAGAGTCCATGAGTGGTGGCTCGTGCAAGGCCACTGGGTCCTGTCTCAACGCTCCTGACTCACAATTTCACTATAAACATTGTTTCTAACATTCTTATGTTCATTAACTACCCTTCAGTGTTGATTCACGTAAGTATACTCTCTATGCTAAGTAACCAACCATAAGATGTTGATTTAGATTCAGATTCTTCACATCTAATTAATGGTCCCTTGCATTGACTTGAGTTAATGCCCCCACACACAAATGATTTAGACAAAAGTTTTTTTTTTTTTTTTAAGATTTTATGTATTTATTCATGAGAGACACACAGAGAGAGGCAGAGACACAGGCAGAGGGAGAAGCAGGCTACCTGTAGGGAGCCCGATGTGGGACTCGATCCCAGGACCCCGGGATCACAACCTGAGCCCAAGGGAGATGCTCAGCCACCCAGGTGCCCCTAAAGATTTAAAAACAAATTATCATATAGATAAAAATATCACATTATTTTTAGTTTCAGTAGTTTTAGTGGTAATGGATGGCTAATGGGGATTGTAGGTAAGAATGTCGCCAGCTGGTGGCATTACCAGGGTTTGCTTTACCTTTATGAAAGCTCAGAGGAGGCTGAGGCTGCAGGACACCACGAGAGTCACAAACTAAAGGTGCCACATAGGGCAGCCCAGGTGGCTCAGTGGTTTAGGGTTGTCTTCAGCCCAGGGCCTGATCCTGGAGACCTGGGATCGAGTCCTGCGTGGGGCCTGCTTCTCCTCCTGCCTGTGCCTGTGTCTCTGCCTCTCTCTCTCTGTGTCTCTCATGAATAAATAAATAAATAAAATCTTTAAAAAAATAAAATAATGGTGCCACATAGCACGGAAATACGGAGCACTTTGCTTTCTCATTACAAAATTTTCACTCTGTTTATTATAGAAAAATCAGAAAATACAGTCAACAAAAAGGAATCAGCAATCCATAATCCAATCTGGCAAGGATCATCAATTTTAAACAGATAGATTATATAGATGCGAATTAGTATTTTTTTTACAAACATGGAAACTTTCCTTTTCCTCTAAATAAATGGTCAATAGCTTTTGATAGGAATGGTTGTATACCTTTGAAAGGCTGCGCTAATTAATTAATTGGTTAAACATGACCAATCTGCTATTATGAGTCTCTTAGAGGGTTTCTACCTTCTTACTCCTGGAAACAGCCCTGCCAAAGAGTATTTTGGCAAAGTTCCTTGATCATTTTCTTTCTTCCTTTTTTTTTTTTTTTTTTTTAAGAAATCTCTACACCCAACCTGGGGCTTGAACTCACATCCCCAAGATCGAGAGTTGCATACTCTGCTGACCGAGCCAGCCAGACGCCCTACTTGATCATTTTCTTAACAAAAATTCCTGGAAGTGATGCCGTCAAATGAAAGTTCATGCATATTTCAGTTTTCTCTTTTTCTTGAATTCCTTGTCCTTAACTAATATCTGTTTATCTTCTCAATAACTTGCTTCCTATTTCAGTGACAAATAGATGCAACCATCCATCTCGACTCCTCTCACCACAGTATCTACCCACTTTGCAATAAGGCCATAAGCCCTGCCCTCCCTTCTCTTGCAGAAGAACTGGCCTCCCAGGAGGCAGGGCTTGGGTACCTTTTCACTGTTTAAACTCAGCCCTTTGGGGATCTCCAGGCTAGTGGCCTTGATGTAGACATGTTGACAAACTCACAAACAAATGTAGCTCCAGTCTCAGGCTCCTCCTCCTACCTCCCCCTAGAACTCCAAATCCCACCACCCCTTAACATTACAAATAGAGCAAGCATGTCCAAAGCTGAAGCTCCAGTCTTCCCAATCTGCTCCTCCCACAGATGTCCCTATACCTCAGTCAACGGCCACTCCGCCTAGGCCGGAAAACTCAGAGGCTTCCTTGGCCTCTCTTTATCCCTCATGCCACCCTTCCAAACGTGCAACACATCCTGTCAGGTACGCTGTCACAATACATCCAGTCCCGTGTCACCATCACTCTGATCCGAGCCACCAGGACGTCTTGCTGGGATTATTGAAATAGCCTCACAACCGGTCTTCCTAAAAAAAAAAAAAAAACAACAGCTGGTCTTCTTGTTCCTGCCCCTGATGCCCTACGCCGCCAGAGTGGGACCACTAAGGAATGTGCCAGGCTCTAGAAGTCTTCTGCTCAGAATCAGACAATGGCTTTCCAAGCTCAGAGTGGAAGCAAACTTCTTGGAAAGACCTTTGAATCTCACATAATCAGTCCCCTTGCCCCTCTTGCTCACTCTCCTCCCACTCAGGCCTCTGCAAATGTCCTTCTTTCTGCACAAAACCATTCTCCAAGGACACTGGAGGCCTTCCTCTCTCACTTCCTTTCAGTCTTTACATAAAGATTGCCTTTCTCTATGGCTTTTCTTGACTTTTTTTTTTTAAGACTTTATTTATTTATTCTTGAGAGACACAGAAAGAGAGAGGCAGAGACACAGGCAGAGGGAGAAGCAGGCTCCATGCAGGGAGGCTGATATGGGACTCGATCCCAAGTCTCCAGGATCAGGCCCTGGGTTGAAGGTGGTGCTAAACCACTGAGCCACCTGGGCTGCCCTTTTCTTGACACTTATTATTCATAAGTCACCCCCTCCCTCATACTCCTGATAGGCTTCTCTATTTTTCTTCATATCACTACATATTTTATGTATTTCCTTTGTTGCCTAGATCTCCACCCCACCCCCCATTAGAATCTAAGCACCAGGAGATTGGTTGCTGTATCTCTGGTCCTTGGAACAACCCCCAGCATGTGACAGGTGCTCAAGAAATGTTTGTTGAGTGAGTACGTTTTTCAGAAAGGAGATAGAAAAGTAAAATAAGAGAATTGGGAGAGGGGGAAACATCCATAAATTCAAAATGGCATACTATTCAGCCACGAGAAGGAAGAAAATCCTGGCATTTTTCACAACAGGTATAGATCTTGATGATATTATGTTAAGCGAAATAAGACAGAGAAAGACAGATACTATGAGGTCAGTTATAAGAGGAATCTAAACATGCCGACAGAGGGGCACCTGGGTGGCTCAGGCTGCTAAGTGCCTTCCTCTCAGGTCATGATCTCAGGGTCCTGGAATCGAGCCCATGTTGGGCTCCCAGCTCAGCAGGGAGCCTGCTTCTTCCTCTCTCTCTGTCTCTCCCCCTGCTCGTGCTCTCTCTTTCTCTCTCAAATAAATAAAATATTTAAAAAATAATAATAAAAAAATAAAAATGCTGATTGAAGAGGGAGTAGAGGGTAGTTACCAGGAGCTAGTGGGTGGGGGAAATGGGGAGATGTTGGTCAAAGGGTGCAAGCTTCCTGGGCACCTGGGTGGCTCAGTGGTTGAACATCTGCCTTTGGCTCAGGTCGTGATCCCAGGGTCCTGGGATCGAGTCCCACATGGGACTCCCTGCAGGGAGCCTGCTTCTCCCTCTGCCTGTGTCTCTGCCTCTTTCTGTGCATCTCATGAATAGATGAATAAAATCCTTTTTTAAAATAAAAGGGTACAAGCTTCCAGTTATAGGTTCTGGGGATCTGAAGGACAGTATGGTGATTATAGCTAATAATACTGTGGTATATACATGAAAGTTGCTAAGAGGATAGATCTTGAATGTTCTCACTGCCCCCCAAAAATGGTAATTATATAACATGATAGTGTTAGTTCAAGTTCTAGAGGTAATCATTTTGCAATATATATATCTCATTATACATATGTATCATTTTGCAAATCAACAGGTTGTACACCTTAAATTTATACAATGCTTTAGATCAAGTATATCTCAATAAAGCTGGTGAAGAAAAAAATCACCCATAACCACACTATCCATCATTTAAATTCATGTAAACCCTCATTCTTTTTTCCTATACTCATACGTATTTTTGGTGGGATCACTGTGGACATAGTTTTAAAACCTGCTTTAAAATTATTGGCATGCATATAATTTAGACTTTATTTATTTATTTTTTTTGTTTAATTTAGACTTTAAACACATAGCCCCACATAACCTTTAAGAAATCCCAGTCTTGCTGGGAGTTTATGAGGGTCCATTTTTACATTTCCTCCTTCAAAACTTGATATTATCAGATTTGGTGTGTATATAATCCAACCAATATAATCGGTTTGACTCTGATCTTGAAAACTTTCTTAGCTGACAACTTTCTGTGGCTTCTCAGATTCCCCTGTCACCTTAATCACTTGTTGCTGTACACACACACTTCCTTCTTCCCTAATAATTATAGGGATCCAAGAGAATGGAAATCGAGCAGTCTGGCTAGAGAAAATTTCAGAATTTGAGAATCTAGCTTGCTAAAATTAAAAGAGCCTGATGGTTTAAAGTAGGATGATTGGATTAGGATGCGTGAATTAGCCAAATGTGGACAAAACCTATTATTTCCTAGTGGATATTTAGGCAACCGTCATAAATGATAGCTTCCCCATGCAGTCAAGTGATTGTACATCGCATGACTCCAGAGGGTGCCATTTACATGGACTACACCGAGAAGTCGCCCCCCGGAGTTGGATAATGTGGTCCCCACCCCCACCACCACCACCACCAAATCTGCCCAGATTGCACTTAATTCAGTTTTAGGAACTGTTTCTAAGATGTTGTCTTTCTCTGGCTCTACCCTTCCCCTACTCCCCATCATCTATTCAGCATTTGTCTAAGGAAAGCGGACTTTCTTTTGTGATCATCAACTTTGAAAAATTATTCTTTTCGACCCTCTCTTTGGTGGACCGCTAAGGGGATGCAAACTATGTGATCCAGTGAAATGAGCAGACACGTCTGTCAAATGAGTCAGCTACCAGGGCACTGTGGGAGGAGTTGGGAGAGAGCAAAGAGTTGAGCTCTGAAACCACCATCTCGGGTGGCTCAGTCAGCGGCACCCGTTCAGTCTCTCCCTGGGGCCCCATGCCTTCCCTGCTCCACCTGTTTACTCCATCCGTTTGCCTCTAACTCGGGCCCTGTGATGTATGTTTTGGTCTTATAGATTTGAACCTAATCCTTCTCATTGCTATAAGAACCTTTCAGTGTTTTAGACCTGAGCATCCCTTTCTACCAAATTAGGAATTCGACAAGCCCTTACACCAAATGTTAGCAAACACAACAACAACAGGTCAAGGCTGAGCTGCTCTGGCTGACAATGTCCTACCTCTCCCCTGATGCGGCTCTTCTTGAACCTGTAGGTCTCCAGGAAGCAGAATGTGAAAACCTTGTACCTCTGTTGAAACTCCCATAAAGGATCCTCCTCTTCCTCCCATCCCCACTTGGGCTCTGTTAGATCCCCTTGGAGGCTAGAGTGAGGTTCTTGCAAAAGTTTAGAGCAGAACACCAGAGCAACTTGGCCATCAAAATAAAGAATGTTTTAATGTAATATTTTAAACAACCAAAATGAATGCAAAAACAATGCATAATGAACAAAATATTCACGTGTTAAATAAAGAGAGGAGCAGCAAGGGTGCCTTGCCGAACCAAGAGGAAGAGTTAGTCGGAATGATGTTGTCTTCCGGAAGAAAATATTCCTTATCTCAGTTACTGATGTTTTGGTGTCCCGCCAATTTTGAGCGCCAGTGGAGTGCCTCACTCGTCTCGCCTGGCTCCCCTTTACATCCATCACTCCATCCGTTGCTGTATAACAGTTCCTCTTGTCCCTCAGCCCCTCTTACACTGCATGCTCCCTGAGTAGAAGGATCGCATCATGCTCCTCTGTATCCCCAACCTATTAAGCACATGGTAAGCATATAATCAACCTTTTTTGAATAAAATGAATCAGGCCAGAAACTACTGGCCATGGGTTTGGGTTTTTGTTTGATTTTTTTTTTTTTTTTTTCCATCTAGCTCAACATCTAACAAGCCCTATGATCTTGGGCGAAACAACTCTGGCTTCAGCTTACTCATCTGTGAAATGAAAGACGTGGCAATCTCGAATGTCCTTGTCTATCTGCCTCTAGGAGTCACCCGTCTGGAGAAGTCCAAGTGTCCCCAGACAGTCCCTCCAGGCTGGTTGACAGTATCAAGAGGGCAGCTGCAAGGGTGCTGGACTTTTGCAAAAGATTAGAGAGCAAATCTTCAGAGTTATCTGTAAAATGCCCTTTTGGCCAGATGATTGCTTTGAACTTACAGTTTTGCTGGGAGTGGACTTAGAGAGCCATTGAGAGGCTAATTTCCCTGGCTATGCTGTCCCAGTTGGGAAATAGAGGCATTGCCTCTGAATAAATCAACCTATGGCAAAAAATACTTTTCTCCTTTTTGTTCCATTCCTGTTGGCCTGTTGCCTTTAAGTGTGAGGAAGAAGTATAGAAAAGCATTTTATTGCCTTGTCACTGATGCAGGGCCGTTGAGCACCACAATCAAGAAAGACTTCTTAAGATGTTTTAAGGTGCAAAAAGGGCTTTTATTATAGCATGGGACTAGGACTCATGGGCAGAAAGCCCTGCGCTGTGATAGTGCGGAGGGACTGATTATACATTTGGGGATGGGGGGGTGCGGATGAAGAAAGTCTCTAAAGGGATTTTTTTAAATATTTTATTTTATTTTTATTTATTCGAGAAAGAGAGAGAGAGAGGCAGAGATATAGACAGAGGGAGACACAGGCTTCTCATGTGGGGAGCCCATGTGGAACTCTATCCCAGGGCCCCAGGTTCATGACCTGAGCCACAGGCAGATGCTCAATTACTGAGCCACCCAGGTGTCCCTCTAAAGGGATTTTTGTATGTTCAAGAAGACTTCCTGGATCCTGGTGGTCTCGCTAGCAGCAGGCTAAGGTTACCTTTAGTCCCTAGCGAAGCAAGGACACTGAGGCAGCTGTGAGTCCCTTGAGGAATTCCCACTCTGTCCATCTCGGGGATTCAGCAGCAGCCTGCAAGCTGTAAGGACATCTAATTTTAACTACATTTCGCTTGCCTTGGTTTTCCTCATCACCACCAACCTTGATAGGTCCTTGAGAGGGAGGAAACGTCACCCAAGAGTGAAGCAGCTCATAGGGGGTGCAGAACCGCACGGCCGCCAGCACCCCTGGCTCTTTACCATGCGGGCCCCCAGTGAGTGTTCAGAGCCTTCTAGAAGAGAAGACCTGAGCAAAGAAGTGCCCCAAGTCTGTTATGTCATCCACTGCCAAGACGTAGGAGCATTGGGAGTCAGAAAGGTAAGAGAAAAGGAAGAAGCCAATCATCTTGTCCTGGGGAGGACTTGAAAATCTCATCTCCTGTGGTCTTCAGGACTCTCTCGCGCTGAGTTGGGTGCTAACATCTCTCAAATTCTGATCAGGACGCTGGGGGGAGAGCAAAAGCCGTTCAGGAGGCATCATTTGCTCGCCAGGAGTGTTCACAGACAAGTTCCGATTTGTTTGAAAGGAATTCCTTGACCTGGGAACGGAGAAGTTTCCCCAGATAAAGAAATACCTTTCTCCCCTCACGACCAGGCCTTGGGTGGGCACGTGGCTTTACTGAAACCATCTCACTGGCCAAGTGTCTGCTTGTTAGAAGGTCACCTGTGGTCAGAAAGGCCGGCTGGGGAATGTAAAACAGGCCATTAGGTTGATTTTCGCACCAAAGAGGACTTGGGCCTTGTCAGCGAGACATCAGAAACAAAGGTTTCCAAGGTAGGAAATTAGGTCATTCCAAAAGTTCTCGATTCTGTGGCTAAAATTCCCCACCTGGCTACAAGATGCAGGGTTTTTCTTTCTTCCTTCCAGGGCCAAGCTAGCGCCTGGCTGTTTCCACTAAGGAGTGCTGGGCTGGAAAGCGGCCTCCTCTGCCATCCTCAAGCCCTAACCTTGAAATGACAGCTTTGGAGCCGCAGAGCCTGTAAAACTTGTTTGGTGCTTTCTCTCTCTTGCCCTCTCCACTCCACCCCCATTCCCTTTTTTTTTTTTTTTTAAATGACTCTGCCCTGTTGTTGTTAATTCTACTTCTCCCCCTCCTCCACCCTTGACCCCAGGCAGTGGGAAAGGCGTTAGGATTTAACCAGCCGTGAACAAAGGCAATTTTTGCAGTCTTGGAATGTGGAGGTCATTCTCCCCGGAGGGCGAATGTGAGGCCAGAGGCAACAGGCCCAGCTCAGGCCTCGGCCCCAGTGTGCGCCATCCAGCCGGCCGCTGGGAAGCAGAGGGACTCCACGGAGCCCGCGAAGGTCTGTCAGATACTGGCCTGTTCGCCTGCTAAGTGTTTCTCACTTTAAATAAAATCACATGGATTCGGGCAGCCCAGATGGACCCAGGATCAAATCCCACGTCGGGCTCCCTGCATGGAGCCTGCTCCTCCCTCTGCCTGTGTCTCTGCCTCTCTCTCTCTCTCTCTCTCTCTCTGTCTCTCTCATGAATAAATAAATAAAATCTTTTAAAAAAATCACATGGATCAAGAGACAACAGTAACCACCCAACATTTGCAATTTTTGAGGTAGCTAGCAAACCTATCAATAAAAGGGGGCTTTTGAGATTGTGCTTTTTTTTTTTTTTTAAGATTTTATTTATTTATTTGAGAAAGAAAGAGAATGAGTAGAGTGAAGGGCAGGAGAAGCAGACTCCCCACTGAGCAGAGAGTCCCTAGGATCCTACTTTTATTTTATTTTATTATTTTTTAAAAGATGTTATTTATTTACTCATGAGAGACACAGAGCTAGAGAGGCAGAGACACAGACAGAGGGAGAAGCAGGCTCCATGCAGGGAGCCCGAAGTGGGACTCGATCCCAGGACCCCAGGATCACGCCTTGGGCCAAAGGCAGGCGTCAAACTGCTGAGCCACCCAGGGATCCCCAGGATCTTACTTTTAAAAAAATGATTACTTTGGGGTGCCCGGTGGCTCAGTTGGTTAAGCATCTGCCTTTGGCTCAGGTCATGGTCCCGAGGTCCCCTCCCTGTGGGGAGCCTGCCTTTCCTTCTCCCTCTGCTGTTCCCCCTGCTTGTGCTTTCTGTCTCACTGTCAAAGAAATAAATAAAATCTTTGGAACAAGCAAACAAAAATGATTACTTTGTTTCTGTAGGTGATTAAAACTTCTTTTCCCTACTTGCTCAGTGGATTTTTTTTTTTTTTTTGATTACCCCATGCATGATATGGTGATAGAATTACTGAGGCAGAGGTTTGGAATATAAAATGCAAACCATCATCACAAAGGCTAAGAACATGAAATAGCAGGAAGCTGGTATTGAATGAGGACCGTGGGGTGAGGGGTTTGGATGGTTCCTCCTTTTACGCAGCACAGTACTTGCTTTGAGTCAAGTCTCGGGGTGCAGGGGAGAGCACGGTGTACCTTCCCATGGCCACACGGTCTTGTTAGAGCTGGTGGGTGTGCAGGGGGTGACCGGTGACCCAGCGGTGTGGCCCACAAGGCTGGAACACACTCTTCAGAAACACTCTTTGGAGTTTCGGTGAACCCCAGGCCCAAGAGCAGCCCCACTGGGGAAGAAGGCGAAATAAGTAGACACTATGGTCCCTAGGAGAGCTTATTATTCAATTGCACGAAAAGAACCCAAATTCAGAGAACTTCTCATCAGCAAGTGGAAGATTCCAAATACAGCCAAGCACAAGGCGGCACTCGGGCCCTCCTGCCATGCCTGCGCCGGGCCTGCTACCCCCGCACAAACCGCTGTGCCTCGGCCCATCTCCCTGCATCTGCAAGATTTCCACTCACCCCAGCCCTTCCAGGAAACCTCCTGACACCCCGGAGATGCATGTCCTTGCGCTTCCTCGTGCCTGTCCCCACCCCTGCCCTTAGCACCCTCGGTGTGTGAGCTGTGACCTCCTCCAGGGCCTTGCTGGGCACAGAGGCTCCTGCCTACCCAGCATATTAAACAACCCGCAATCACGAGAGAGCAAATCAGGGGACAAACCCCTGCCAAGGGTTAGCGATGACAGGGAAGAGGGCCGGGGTCGTCAGGGAACGCCTCTCAGAGGAGTTGGGTGTCGAGTAAGGGGGTGGAACTAACTGGATTGGTAGGAAGAGAGCAGATCATTAATGGGAAACGTCAGTAGCTGCACCTGCTCCTCTCAGGGAACCTTGGCCGGGGCGTTAGGGAGAAGAGGATCAATGCACGACAGAGGAGGATGGTTGGAGGACCTGAAAGCACTGTGCAGCCTGGATTTGAGGCGCACACCGTGTAATCCGCTCTGCTGCCGCAGACGAGAGGCTGGGCCCTGCCAGCAGCGCCCCGATCAGATGCCCACCGACAGTCTGTATTCGGCTTCTTTAAATCCCACTGTGCTTCCAGTCTAATGCAGCATTTCCTTCATTTCCTGTCGGAAATCCTGATGCATAATTCAAGGGGGCTGCGGCCTGCTTCCCGTCCTACCCTAAGCCTCTGCCCTCCCCGCAGAGGTCGAGCCCATCCAAGTTTTCACGAAGGCTACTCGGTCTCTATCTCCAGGCAACCTTGATCTCACATTCACCACGGCTCGAGCATCACGTCTCGTGCAGTCGTGTCGTGAAAGCCTGGCTGGCGTCCTGCGATCACAACGGCACCCTCAGGAAGAGGAAATGAGCAGGGCTGTGAAGCAGAACACGCTGTACCTTTTTAAACATTAACCATTGTTCAGGTCTGCAGACCTGGCTGCTAGAGGAAATGACGGGAATCGGGAGTGAAGTGCAAAAGCTCTTACCTATGGAAAATTTTAGAGTTCTCATATCCGCCCCGATTCGCTCAAGTTTTATTTTATGTGTATTATGTGTAATATATATATTGCATATGTTAAATTTATAGGTATATATTATATGTAGTCTGTATAACATACATAATATTTGTATTAAAGAAAGAAAAGTACAGCTAAATTGACCCCGTCTCTGCAAATAGCTCTGTCTGACCCGTGTCATGTTCGGAAGAGCAAAGTCATCCCACGTGATAGCATTCAAGCTAGGATGACATCATAGCATTAGAACATTACTAAGGAAGGAGCTTCTGTTCCATGAGGACCTTTGTTTTAGCAACTAGGAGGAATTTTTTTTTTAAGATTTTATTTATTTATTCATGAAAGACACACACACACACACACACACACACACACACACACACAGAGAGAGAGGCAGAGACATAGGCAGAGGGAGAAGCAGGCTCCATGCACCGGGAGCCTGACGTGGGACTCGATCCCTGGACCCCAGGATCACACCCTGGGCTGAAGGCAGGTGCTCAACCGCTGAGCCACCCAGGAATTCCCTAGAAGGGATTTGATAGGGGCACCTGGGTGGCTCAGCGGTTGAGCACCTGCCTTTAGCCCAGGGCGTGATCCTGGAGACCTAGGATCCAGTCCAGCGTCGGGCTCCCCGCAGGGAGCCTGCTTCTCCCTCTGCCTGTGTCTCTGCCTCTCTCTGCGTGTCTCTCATGAATAAATAAATACAATCTTAAAAAAAATAATAAAGAAGAAGGAATTTGATAGCTTTTGCTATTTACCAGCATAGCCTGGACATATATGAGTTAGCATTGATTTTTAGAATTCCAGGAGCACTTGTTGCTGCTGTCTTGATTTTTCTTTTTTAAGTTTTTTTCTTTTTTAAGATTGTATTTATTTACTCATGAGAGACACACAGAGAGAGGCAGAGACACAGGCAGAGGGAGAAGCAGGCTCTATGCAGGGAGCCCGACGTGGGACTCGATCCCGGGACCCCAGGCTAAAGGCAGATGCTCAACCGCTGAGCCACCCAGGTATCCCCTGCTGTCTTGATTTTTATTCATTTTTCTATGAATGTGAATCATGGAAACCAGCTTTAAATGGTTCTACGAGCAACGTGATGGTGTAATCATCATCATTGTTGTCATTTTGTTGTTGAACATTTACTGCTATGTACTGGGTACCGTGCAAATGACTTTTATGCATTAGTTCATAGAACTTGGTGCTTCCTTCTGTTATTGTACTTCTCAAGGTGAACTAAAATATGTCGTACAAGCATCTGTCTCTACTCTATCCTGCCTCCACTACAAACTCCCGAATTCAGAGCCTGTATCTTCTTCATTCTGGTATCTCAGCACCCTGCACATACGGGGCACCCAGGAAATGTCTGTTATGTAAAGAGAAACAACTGAGGTAATAAAATCATAGTGTTTGCAGGATGTTAACTTTATATATATATATATATATATATATATACATATATATATAATGATATTTTTAACAACAAAATCTGGAAACTAACTATCTTCAAGCTATAGGGGAATTGTTAAATATATAAGCAACAGTACAACTAGTCTGTGATATCAGGGTGACTTTAGAAATAAAGACTGCTGGAGAGAAACCTTATAACCCTGAAAAACTTGTGACAATGTCAGATAAAACGTCCCGGTACTCAACTGTACATTCAGTTTGTATACAGGTGGTATCTATGCAACCCTGTTAAAGAAGGAATATTATTCGTAAAGATGGAAAAAGTACCCCCCCAAAAATCCCAAAATTCTGATAGTAGTTAAGGTTGAATAATTATGAACATTTTTTCTACCTTTTCACATTTTTTAAATTAAAGTTTTATATTAAGCACATCAACATAGCTTTATTTTTTTGTTTTTATTTTTTGTAAGTATAGTTTTAAAAGAAAACAGCAACCTTGTCATCGGTTAATGAGATAATGGGTGATGCTTGTTTATTTAGCTGGTCCTCACTGCCAAAATCTTTCACCATAAACATCTATACCTGTTTGATTAAAAAAGTTTTCTAAAATATACAGCAAGGGGGACACGTGGGTGGCTCAGTGGTTGAGCGTCTGCCTTTAGCTCAGGGCGTGATCCCGGGTCTGGGGATTGAGTCCCACATCGGGCTCCCTGCGAGGAGCCTGCTTCTCCCTCTGCCTGTGTCTCTGCTTCTCTCTCTGTGTCTCTCATGAATAAATAAAATCTTAAAAAAAATAAAATATACAGCAAGGGCACTTGGAAGTAAAACCATTAACATCCATGTCACCCCCTCTCTCTCGGGGTTCAGAAGACCCACTTGGGTCAAATTTATCAATGTCTGTAGAATCCCTCAAAATCATGTTTGGTCTACATGATGGCTTACTTGGTAGCTGTCACTGTCCTGTTACAACGCAAACTGTGAAAAATAGCAACAATGAGAGTCTGGTTGTTTGACGCTGGTTGGGCTTACAGGGAGACAGGCGCTTTCTTTTATCAGCTAGATGTACACTGTAGGGTGCGGTGGACCACGCTACAGAAAAGACAAGGCCCCAGTGGAGCCACACACTGATACACCCGGCTTGTCAGAAACACATTTACCACCACCATTCAGAAATACAAGTGGCCTGTGTGTTGGGAGAGCTTCCCCCTTCTGAGCCCCAGTCAGGGTTTCAGATCAGAGCTCTCTCCAGCCTTTGCACCTTTGGATTGTCTCTGCATTCAGGGTTCGATTCTCGTTCACCTCGCCTGGCCACTTGTATTTTATTTTATTATTTCACCTTGTTTTATTATATTGGATTGTGTTAACTTACCTTATATATATATATATTGTTTTGCTTCTTTTTCCCCACCACGCTCACCCTTCTAGCCAGCACGCTTCTTGCTTATCTGTTCCCACAGTTCTACAGAAAACAGTGACATCGTTTGCAGCCACGTGTCCGGTTAGCAGGCAGCCCCTGTCTTGGTTTGAACAACTCTTTTTGTGTGTGTGTACTTTGCATAGCTCCCGGATTCAAGTGACGTTCGTTGTCCAACAAGAGAGCCTCCCAGACAATCTCTGGTGGGACAAAATGGGACATTCCCAACTGAAGAACAACAAAATAATAATAAAGAAATGTACACCCTTAAGCAAGCATTTGCTTGGCTCTGCGCAAATCAGAAGAGATTATTTGCAAACCTCAGGATTAATGATCAACGAATTAGCAAAATTCCTGATCCTATTAGAAATGCTAATCTGGTGAGAACAGAGAGCACCATTTGCGGAAGGGGCTGAGCTGTCCAGGCCGTGTCTGTCCCCACTGTCCTGGCTGTGTGAGAAAGGAAGCCAAAGGGGAGGGAAAAGCACATTTGTTCAGCACCTTCTGTGTCCCAACCTTTGGGCAAGGGGTTCTCGAACACTCCATGTGGCTAATTCCTCACAGCAATCCTCCAAAGCAGGATAATGACCAGTCTGGGTCCTGATGAGAAACCAGAAGATTGGTGAGGTGAAGTAGCCTGACCTGGGCCACACAGCCCAGGAAGGAAGTGGAAAATGGGGACTTGAACTCAGGATGTTATGAGTCCAAAGTCTGTCATAGCCTCACGGTTAGCAGTTGCAGAAATTGGTTCATTGGCTGGCAGCAACATCTCTGGCTATTAAAGACCAAAAAGCAAGGTACAGGTTGTCTCTGCAGGGCTGATCCCAGTCCCCTGCTGTCACGGACTCCAGGACTCACTCCCACACTGACTGTAGGGCACAGAGCAAGATGAGAAGTCACGTTATCCCTGAGAGACTCCAGGAGATCATGACCTTAGGAATCAGGATTTATGGCCACTGCCTTAATTCTGAATGGCTGACATCGTGTCATTTGAGCAGTGGCCACCCGATGAGTAGAAAGGGCTTGACGGCCAATAGAGCCATTCTTTCTCCTTAACCAAGGGCTTCTTGTTTTGGAAATTCTCCCATTATAAAATCATTCCTTAGGATGCCCAAATATCCAGATAAAAGACACAGACCCTTAAAATGGGATCACCTGACACTCCTTGATAACCCAGCATCCTTGCAGGAAGTATTGGTGAGGCCCATACGCCAAGTGCTTGAGTGGACAAGCAAAGAGAGGAGTTCTAGAAGAGAAATTTCTCCTTGACCACATGAACCCTCACCTTGCATTCAGTCTTTCTATTTCAACTTCCCTCTTGGTCAAATATCAGTAATAACGGGACACTGAGAATAGGAGTGGAAGCCAACCATAAGTGGAAATCTGAAACGGACTCACATGATGGGTTTTGCAGGACTATGAGCTAAACTAACTTTTAACATTTATTTATTTATTTATTTATTTATTTATTTATTTATTTATTTATTTTATTCATGAGAGACACAGAGAGAGAGGCAGAGACACAGGCAGAGGGAGAAGCAAGCTCCATGCAGGACGCAATCCTGGAACCCCAGGATTACACCCTGGGCCGAAGGCAGACACCCAACCGCTGAGCTACCCGGGCATCCCATTAACATTTATTTTCAATGCACATTTAATTTTAGAATTATAGAAACACTATGAAGATGGTACAGCAAGTTCCCATATACTCCATACCTGGTTTCCCCTACCGTTAATATCTTGCATCAGCATCGCACATTTGTCATAGCTGTGGAACCGAAAATGATACACCATTATTTACTAAAACCCATAGTTTATTCAGATGACCTCAGTTTCTACCTAATGTCCTTTTCTGTTCTGGGATCCCATCCAGGACACCGCATTGCCTCAGTTGTCGTGTGCCTTTTGGCTTTCCCAGACTGTAACAGTCTCTCAGACTTTGTTTTTGATGACTTTGACAGTTTGAGGATTACTGCTTAGGTGATTTAAAGGATGCTTTTCATGGGGTTTATCTGATGTCTTTGTCATGGTTTGACAAGGGTTATGGGTTTGGGGGAGGACGCCTCCAGAGGTAGAGTGGCCTTCTCGTCATATCAAGGGTGCATGACTTCTCGCTATGAACATTGACATCTAAGGAAAATAAGTCATGTGGCTAGCCAGCCTGAACCGAAACTGGACTTGGATGTTTTCTAAAACGACCAAACCTGTGCAAAATCAGATTGCCCATCTCTCTCCAAATGAACCCATGTTTCATTCAGTCCCAGTCCCTGGTGGCACGGCTTATGCAAGCTCCTTTTGCAGACATTTGGAGTTCCTAAGGAAAAACAGCTGTCCTAAATATAGATCGTAGTCAGGATGCCACGTACGAAGAGTTTTGCTGAACTGAGAGCAAGTGAGCACTGTCCATAAAGAACACCTACTGGGACCCCGGGCTGCTTAGCCTCCAGGACCCCACTCCCTAGAGGACGTTAGCAACCAACTGCACTTTCACGTTTCCTGCCTCCTCATCCTTGAAAACATCTCCAGACGGTGGGGCTGCCCCGAGGAGCCCAGGCCACTACCTTGGAGGGAAGGTGCTGGCGGATTCACTTGTCATTCGTGTTGCATAAGGACGTGATCATCTTTTTAGGGATTTAGCCCTGATTCAGTACAACCTTTAAAGGTCTCTGAGAAGCTTTCAAACTTGGAAATGGGGGATCCCTGGGTGGCGCAGCAGTTTAGCGCCTGCCTTTGGCCCAGGGTGCGATCCTGGAGACCCGGAATCGAATCCCACATCGGGCTCCCAGTGCATGGAGCCTGCTTCTCCCTCTGCCTGTGTCTCTGCCCCTCTCTCTCTCTCTCTCTGTGTGACTATCATAAATAAATTTTAAAAAAAATTAAAAAAAAAAAAAACAAACAAACTTGGAAATGGAAGGGGTGACCCAGCAGGTGCTCTGCAGCCCCTTCCCTCTTCCCTTCCTGCAAGCAAGCTCCTTTCCAGGTGAGGCCAGTGTCCTTCAGGGAGCAGTTGGGGCCTGGCTGGAATGGGGCCTCCCAGCCAGCAGCCCTGGGGACAAAGCCTGGGGGCTCCCTGCCCTGCCTGTCACTTTGACACTGTCCTCCTTACGGTTGTCTCCTTTGCTTGCTTCTCAGGTAAAATGCCTCCTGTGGCTTTTGCATGGATGTCATGCTTATTTTCAGTGATTTAGTCTTCCACCCTTTCCATTTCTCCCTTCTTGCCGAGCCATCTTGTGCTTTCCCTCCTTCTGCTTGGGTCCTCCCATCCCCAGCCTCATGCTTTCACAGAAAGCACAGGGACTGGGGGTGACCCCCGTTACGTCCCCCAACTCCATGAGTGCCTCTTCCCGGGCTCTTGGCTGCCTTCCTGCCATTATGGAGAGAGTGAGGAGGGGGATTGTGGTAGCTCAGGCTCCCTCCCCAGAGAGGGCTGAGGCAGGCCCAGCCAGCGGGGGCACACACAGTTTCGCAGGCCTCCTTCCACACCTCTTTTTATGTGCTTTTTTTTTTTTTTAAACAATCCCAAGGGACCCATTGCTGCAAATTGCCTGTTAGTGTTTTCCTCTCGTGCTTTCTGTGTGCTCAGCATGTGGAAACTAAGCAGAAGTGCAGAATGACCTGAAAAGAGATCCTAGGCCTCCCTGAAGTGGACCGTGGCCATTGCAGAGAGCCCCGCCTTCCCCTTATCAGCATCCTAAACGGATGTGTAAGAGGGCGTCTGTAATCGGGCCCATGTGCTCTGGGCTTGACTGATGATCAGGACAGATCTTAGATGTTACACAATCGCCAGCTGCTTTGATCTTCTCCGTCCTCGTCAGGATAGCCAGCTGGATAAATAACATTAGTCTACGTGGAGCTTCCTGGACAAATGGTTAAAATTGATAATGTCCTACATTTTTGTAGAAGTGCAGTTGCTTCAGATCAATGGGGCTAATCTTGTGGAAACCGCTAATACTAAGCCTTTTTATAAGACAAAGAGCTTTTGTGTTTACAGGTTCAGATTTGGGAGGTAAAATGAGTTTTCTGGGAACTAAAAATGTTCCTTTTAGAGCTAATGGATTGTGAACATCACAGTGTGGTTACTGAGCTCTTAAAAAAAGAAAGAAAAGAAAAGAAAAAAGAAAAGAGAGCCCAAACAACAAAAGTAATAAAATCTGCATTATTACCACCAGCTTATTAACTTTCTGCTTATGAGTTTTTCAAAGATGACTCCCCTTGACAGCTTGAGAAAAATATACTCTTATGAAACAGCTAATCATTCTCCAGGCTTGCTCTTCTCAGAACACACCCAGGTGGGTTCAGAGCCTCCTGTAGGAAAATGGCTCGGTCACAATTGTTTAGAAATGTGTCTTATAGTTGAGTAAGTAACCTCATCATTAGATTCTTGAGTATAAATTTCTCAGGACTCTACATGGCATGGACTCAACTCACACTCTCAAAAGATATTCCTCTGTAAATGGAGAGGTAAATATCGAAGCCTCATTCTGGCTTTTCTGTAGTTGGGGGAGTCCAGGTGGAAGCAAAGTCTCGTCCAGTTGGGGAAGGCCGATTGTTTGACTTTTAGCGGACCCTTCATCCACTGGGGCCTCTGTTGCCTTGTGCCTCAAATAGGGAATTGGCTGATGCTCCGACTCTAATAATCTGTGCTTCTAATTAGAACAGTGATTAGGAAAGAGGGTTCCACCATCAGAGAGCCCTGGCTTCAGACACCGGCTCCACCCCGACATAGCTTTGTGTTGTTGAGTGCACAGTTAACCTTCAAAGCTTCAATTTCCTCATCTGTAAAATTGTTTTGATAATAATTGATTATCAAATTATTTTGATTTGATTTTGATAATAATTCCTACTTGAACAGGTTGGGAGAACGATTAGAAGAGAGAATTACCTGAGACACTCAGCCTAGGCCCTGACTTACAATATGTGTCAGATGAATGTTACCTTTCATTAGTAGAGGTCAAACTATCATTATATGTGCTGCCGAAGCGAACACGGTAGTGGCCGTGTTGCTATAACAAAGGTTGATCCGTGTGTGGTTTCTATCCTACTCTCATTAAAGTCATCAATTTTTATGGGGATGGATGAATCAGGCAAACGGGTCACGGAGAAAGGCCAAGACTCTTACTGTTATAAATTCCGAGGAAAGGTTGCTATGATTAATATGGCATCAGTGTGCAGCTCCCAGTGTTTGGTGCAAAACAGAAATTAAGTTTGTAGTGTCCACTCTGGATGGCTTGGCATGACCATCCCTGCTGGGAAAGCCAATCCCCCCCTGGCAATGTGGTTCTTCTCCTCGATCGTCTCTGAGCCAGGAAGAGAAAGGTTTAGAAATAATAATCTGCGGCCAATGGTGGTGGCTAATTATGGGGGTATGTACTTTCTAGGAGTGTGTGCCCATTGGGGGAAATGTTCTGGGTCCCAATCAAAATATCACGGCTGATCCCGACCAAACCCACAGTAGCAGAGGACTTTGTGCCAGATGAAACAGATGGCGACAAGACAGGTGGAAGAGAAGTGAGGACCAGGAAGGGGGTGGAAGTGATGCGGGCCAGGAAGGGGGAAAGCCCAGCTGCAGTCACACTTAAGCTAGCTGGGAACACTGGGAAAGCCGTGTGAGTCTTCTCATCTGTGAAATCAGGGTAATATGTGCACCTCTCAGGACAAAATGCAAGGGCTCTGCAAAATCACAGGGCATTCCACAAATGCAAGGCACTTGCTAAAAGATTCCAAATGGGCAAAGCAAAGAAATACAGAAATATGTCATTGGGAGTAAGACCTGCCCTGAAAGATTTCCTTCCTCTGGACTGATTTGAAGTCAACAGTTTCCTGGTTTGATCTTTTCTGGTCTGAAGTGTTTGTCTACCTCATGGCTCCTCCACACATTTGACCATTTCTACCGGGACAGTCAGGATGTCAGACTCCCCTTAACCCACTGCTTAGACCCAGGGCTGCCCAGGCCCCAAGCAGATCTGAAATTGCATTTGTTTCACTCTCCCACCCTCAGATTAGAAGCTGCTCAAGGGTGAGCCCCCTGCTGGCCTCATTTACCAGGGCCTGGCACAGACTAGAGTGCTTGGCACTTAATAAATACTCCACAAATGTTGAGCGAAAGGATGCATCGAGACACTGGATGCTGGAGTGGCACCTGCAACAGACATAAGCAAATTTTAAATCTTGTTTGTTTGTTCGTTTTTCAAGATTTTTTTTTTTAATTTATTCATGAGAGACACACACAGAGAGAGAGAGAGAAGCAGAGACACAGGCAGAGGGAGAAGCAGGCTCCCTGCAGGGAGCCCGATGTGGGACTCAATCCTGGGACTGGGATCACACCCGCAGTCGAAAGCGGAGGCTCAACCACTGAGCCCCCCAGGCATCCCAAACAAAATTTAAAAGGCAGAAATTTCAACAGATTGAGGAGGGCTCTGGGAAATATTTCGGAAGACTCCTCTCCTTTGCACCCCTTCCCCCTCCCTCCCTAGACTCCACGGAGGAGAAGGCTGCTTATTGCTAATTTAGGATACTTTGCAAACCAAAACTGAAAATAACTTCAAAAGAATGTCACGTCTTAGGGACACTAAATGCCATTGCCAGGAGATGTTGCTTATAGCAAAGTAAAGCACGGTCTCTTTTCCAGTTGCTGTTGCACAGAAACCGTGGTTCCAGCTGACTAAAATTGCTGCCTGAATGAAGGAATGAGGATCTGCTGGGAAAAGTCGGCTCCTAATGGAGGGCTGTGGTTTGAAAAGGTTCCCACGCAGTGATTTTTTTAAATGCCCATTGACCTAACTGCAGTGGCTGCTTTTCCATCATAATCGGTTATATAATTACCGTGCAACTTTGGCTCTGCCTCTTACAAGACTGATTTAAACGCACCCACCTAGACCAGAACCACTGACCTTTTATCTAGAATCTGTGGGGCTTATTGGAATTACATTGGCAGAATTAGAGAATCTGGTGACTTCAACCAGATTAATCCTGGGAAAATGGGGCTCCTTAGCCTTCCCAGGCCTGTGAGGATTGTCCGAAAGCCAACATTTGGGATTTGAATGGCTTGAGAAAAATTGAACTTGGTGCCTTAGTAAATGGTTGACCCCAAGTGACTCCCCTCACCCCACCTCCCGAATTTTGACCTTTAGCATTGCATATTGGAGCCTAGAGCATCCGAGAAGCTATGTTAGTCTGAATTCTGTGATAGAAATAACAGAAGCTAAGGCTTGATATCCTAAACAAACAAATGAACTTTTAAGAAGGATATAGAGTAGCTCACAGAACAGGAGAAGCTGAGGATCTGCTTCCTAAAAATGTAAGAGAAGCTCTAGGAATTGAGGTGTTAGGAATAATGCCGTTTTCTTTGACCGTTGCGACCAGAGTAAATGATTTGGGACCATTGTGAGTTTGTGTGTCACTTCTCTTGACATCAAAATTCCAGATCAAGAGCATCTTGATAGACCTACTTTCAATCATGTACTCATCCTCCTCTTGGCAAGGTCAAGGGGAGGCCCCAAGATTGACAGTCATTTCTCCTATCAGGGAAAAGTAGTTCTCCAAAGAAAAATCAAGCCTCTTGGTCCTCGGGCACTGTGGCACCCGTGGCTCCCCTCTGGCGGGGGAAGAAGTGGTGCAGTTCTACAGGGAGAGGTGTGGAGGTGGCTCATGCTATTTTTAGCTCACTGTCTTGCAGCTCTACCTCCTATCTTCTCTCTCCTCCAAACCATGAATTAGCACACTAGGCATTGCCACACCAGGATAGCATACGCTCCTCCTCAGGAATAATCTGCGATGTGTGAGCAGCTTAGAATTTTGGAGAAAAAGAAAAGTGGGCAAGAGGAGTGAAATTGGAAACAGAAGTGGGTATATCATGCCCTCCTTTTGAGCTGCCGAGTTGATTTTATTTCTCCTCAGGTCAACACTTTTTTTAAAAAAATTTAATTTGAGAGAAATTCAACTTGTATTCCTACTGCCGTACCTTGAGCTTTTTGTGATTTCTTAGAAGAGAAAACAAAAATACAGTCATGGTCAACGTTTAGTTCCTTTTTCCAGCACTGACCTCACTATAATTTTTATTACATCATATAATTAATTAGACCACACATAATTTAACATGTTCTTTTGTTGTTGAGATAAACCCCCAAAATGAGATAAACCAAAAGTGCCAGAGGAGTGGGAAAGTTATTGAGCAGAGCCCCCCTGCCCCCACTCCCCAGACAATGTGTTCATTTGAATGTTTGCTGGCTCTCCAATCTTTGATGTCTTCTGTCTTGGGGTTTCCATATAGGTGATTTCTCTGCTGATAGTAGCTAGCAACTCATAAGGCACCCAGGGCTTCATCACATACATCCTGGAGTGGAACAAAACACCCCCCCACACACTAGAGCAGAAATCTCTTCCAATGTTATTTATGCCTATGCAAGTTCTAGTTGGGGAATAGCTAATTCCATTGCTGTTTTAGACATATAGATGGGCTTGTCTCTCCCTTAAACGCACTTAACATTAAAAAAAAAATTAATTTGTTTATTTGAGAGAGAGAGAGTGAATGGGAGAGAGAAGTAGAGAGAATCTGAAGCAGACTCCACGCTGAGCACAGAGAGAGCCCAACATGGGACTCAACCCCACAACCCATGAGATCATTCCTTGAGCCAAAACCAAGAGTCAGACACTCAACGGACTGAGCCACCCAGGCGCCCTTAACATTTTTAAAAACTTTGGTATGTTTTATACAGTTCAGTGAAAAGTTGATCAAGTTTGATTCATGTTAGAGCAAATCATTATGTTCACTCTGCTCGTCTTTTTCCTTTCAGTTCAAATTACCTACTGTAGCACTGCAAATTTCTCTCATGCCTCTGTCACTGTAAGCCACCAGAGCAGAATGGAGCTGATGTTCAGTGAACACCTGTCACACGACAAGCATTTTGACAAGTGTTTTTGCATATATCATTTCATTTACACTTGTAGTATCTTCGGTGAACATATGTGTAACCCAAGATCCAGAGCAGTTAAAAAAAAAAAAAAAAAGTATCCAGGGTCACAAAGCTAGTGATTAGTAGGTTCATATTGGAACCTACATCGGGATCCCTGGGTGGCGCAGCGGTTTGGCGCCTGCCTTTGGCCCAGGGCGCGATCCTGGAGACCCGGGATCGAATCCCACATTGGGCTCCCGGTGCATGGAGCCTGCTTCTCCCTCTGCCTGTGTCTCTGCCTCTCTCTATCTCTCTGTGACTATCATAAATAAATAAAAATTAAAAAAAATTTTTTGGAACCTACATCTGTTTGATTTTAAAACACATTCTTAAAAATAAGTAAATACATAAATAAATTCTTTCCGTTCATTTTATTATGTCAAATAAGATAGTTAGATATCAGCTCATCAAGAATTACTGAGCAGCCCAGAAACAAATGTATACTAGGAGTTCTTGGAGACCACATAGTGACAAAAAAGATGGATGAATAGGAGTTAGAAAGAATCCTATTTTTGACATATTTGACATAGAGTCTCTTGGTTCTTTCTCTCCCCCTTTGGGAGCACCCAGGGGGTGAATGGACTGAGTACTCCTGAGTTCTGAGCTGAGCAGGTTAGGTCAGGAAGAAGGATCACTGAAAGCTGGGGGATCATGGAGTAACTCCAGAAGCTTGTAGAATAGACCAAACAAAGCTTTCATTTAAGTGGACGTTGATTCATTCGTTCATACAATGAATATTTATTGTGTGCATCTGTGAAAGGCCAGGCACACAAAGATGAATAAGACATGGCTCTTCCTTCAATGACTTCAGTGTCTATCAGGGAAGAGAGATATAAGTTAACAAGCTTATATCATGTTAACTTATAAGGTAACAAAAGGATAATAGATGTATTTCCATTGCACTTGGGTGCCGCTTCGATAGTCAGCATATTGTGGACACATGCTGATTTTTGAACATCCATTATCTACTCCATTTTTATTTCCTTTTGAAGGATTGCCTCTTCCCCTAACCCCCCACTGGAGAGTGCAATGAGACTGTTAAATCTACATGCCCTGAACCCTCTACTCACCAACAAGTAGCCACCTGATCAACTTGGAACAAATGTTCATGTTTTAGAATCAAAATCTTGAAAAGAGGATAGAAAGCTAGAAAATAATTCCCCAGAAATGATGGAAGATCATTCATTTGGGGGCAGGGCACTACAACACTGTTGAAGAGCTCCTAGACCTATCGCATCACCACCCCCCCCCCCCCCACCTCCCACCAGATTCTATCAATTTCTGAGCCTTCTGGTCAATCCTGAGGGTTGACAGAAACACTCTCAATAAATTCCCATTATTAAACAATGAAAGATTCCCTTGATGAGATACGGGTTGTTAGGAGAAGATGGAAATCAGGAGGACCAGTTAGGAGGCTACTGCAGTAATTCAGGTGAAAGATGGTAAGAGATTGAGCCTAGTGGCTGGAGAAATGGAGAAGGGGAAGATGGATTCCTGACTCAGGAGATCGGGCTCCTTGGGCTTGGTGACTACCGGATGTGGAAAGCCAGGAATATGAAGAGTAGGATGAGGAGTTTTTCAGTGAAACAGAGTAGGACAGCTCCCCTCACCTCTTTTCTGTTGGTCTAGAGGGTATAATCTGAGCTGGCCTTGGTTTTGGCAGCATTTTCTTACTCAAGAAGGCTGTCTTCTTCCCACTATACCCTCCCAGCCCTGGGCTGAATATAATTTTCTCCTTAAAAAAAAAAAAAAAAAAAAAAAATCCTCCCCATTATCTAGAAATCTTAGCAAGGACACCAAATTCCTCTTTCCATCTTATCTCTTGAGCCCCAGGGGCACATGTTCAGTAGATTCTTAGAAACAATCCTGGATGGCACATAGTAGTTCAACACCAACAAGCAAGCTCTCGTGATGACTATATGTCACAGGCATACTTACTACATTTGTGGTCCCATTTACATTCTCACCTATGCAACCACAGCCCACGCAGTTCACACAGCCTCACCTATGGGGATTCCCAGGCTGCTCTGCACTTATAGGCTTTACTACAGAGGAAGGGTTTTCAAGTGCTTGTGGTCGTGTGGGAAGAATCCAACAGCACTTGGGTGTGCAGAGTTGGACTCGATGGACTGTCCTGTCCCTTCCAAAGGGACAAGGAGAGGGAAACCTTTGTGAGTCAGTGCCCTCTGCCTGCCTGTCCTTTGTACCAGTCTTTTGAATCAATAAATAGTGACACCCATAACTACAACCTCTTATCTGCATGAAAATAAGCCAGTAGGGAAGTTGTGCAAGACACACAACATCTGCAAAAACTAAGGACTTTCCCCTCTCTAGAAAGCCCCTAAGCCCTGGATTTGGGGAGGCACACTTTTGAGATGGAAAAGATGAGTCGATCATAGCTCTAGTTGGATCTTTCTCTAGTTCCTCTTATTGGAAGATACCTTGGAACTTGAGTGTCTTCAAACAAACAAACAAAAAGGCAATTAACATTTTCACAAACCTAAGTGGTACTTGAAATATCCCATTATTTCCTGGGCAATCTTCTGAAAAAATAAAAGCAAGGTATTGGTGTGTTCTAGTAGCCTTCGGAAATCCAGCATTTTCAAATCCCATATTTAATGCTGTCTAAGTAAACAAAATGCTGTGGACAGTCAGATTATAAAGGAAATCTTGACGGATGGGAGAAAGGAAAGAACAATGTCTCAGGTACAACTTATGCTCTACGGCAATTTCTGCTGGATGATAAGATTATTGTATTTGTTACAGCTTGACCACCTGTATTTCATTCCAAATAAATTTTCTTCAGTCTCTTTGCCAACAAAGCACATTTCATAGAAATGCCTCAAAATCAATTTATACTGCTTCACCAGTTTTATGCATTTCAAATTTAAGGAAACAACAATTAGGATATTTTCAATGATGAAAAGAACTCCATTAAGCTGCCACAAATGTCAAAAGTTCCTGGCTATGCTAACACTTATGTAATTGTTCTGGAAACCCCACGCACCGGAATAGACCTACAACACTAGGCATGACTCACTGAATATTTCTATGCACATAGAAATTTAGAGCATCTCTCTAAAATGCTCTCCAGTTGGGATTTATTTTTTTTTTCAAAGAAAAAAAATACAAAATATGGTACATCAAATCCAAAAGTTCTTTCTGTAATTTTTTTGGAAAGTACTGCCTCAGACGAGAGCCTTAGAAGATGCTGCTGTTGTCACTAATAAAGCAGCCAGATGGGCTAGCATTAGAACAGGTTGAAACTTTGAAATTTTTCCTGGAAAAAAAAAAAACAAAAAAGAAGAAGAAAACAAAAAAACCCCCAGAGGACATGTGGGTTCTCAAATTTCCAAATGGTCCTCATTTCCTCTTGTGACTTTTATTCCCAAGTTTGTTTTTTAAAAGCTGTGGCTGGTAGCATTATGACTGGTGTCCTAATCCCCTGAGCAATGTCAAGGAAACTAATCCACGCCACAGGATGCTCATCCGCGCAGGCAGGCCTGGCCCACAAAGCCAAGGCTCATTGGTAGCACAAATTCTGATAGTTGATATTGGAAATCTTGTGCAAGTCCAGATTTTTATAGGGAATTTACAAAAGCTCATGGCATACCTGTATCTCCAAGAGCCTGGGTTTGGTGGTACTTTTAATACCAAGGTCATGAACTTTCCGTTGGCCATAGTCACCGAATTGGGAGTTCCATCAGTGGTGAGCCAAACCAGTTTCGCTGATGTGAAGGTTCTGAGGGCAGTGTTGCCAGGCGGTTGGAACAGTTGTAGACGGGAGTTTTTGTTGAGGCAGGAAAGAGGCAGGTCAGCCATGTGGAGGCCATTGGGAGGCCACCCCAAGGAGGGCAAAGAGGAGGAATCTGGCGGCCAATAACCATCGATGGACCAAGCAACCCAGAGGGAGCCCCAGGGCCAAGGACAGGGTTTGGGAAGAGCTCCCAAGCTCTGGGGAGGGCCAAAAAGCCAGGATTCCAGTTTTAGGAATGAGGACTCGAATTACTAGGTAGAGCCTGTGGCAGGAATAAAGTGGACACCTCTCTGGGGTCAACGAAGCAGGAGCTCAGAAGACACTCCAAAGCCTGGCTGACCAGACAGACAATGAGCTGGGTGAACTGCTTGTATTTCCTCGGCCCAAGAGGAGACGTGGGCTCAGCACCTGGGCTGGGGCCTGGCGACAGGTGGGGCTCTCTACCCCAGCCAAAGGTCGAGCCTGATTCCAGGGCGGGGTGCCAGGTGGATGGCGGGACACCACCCACACCAAAGTCCTCGTGGCCCCCAGCCCTTTTGTTTCCACAACTTCATTCTTTGCTTTTTTTTCTTTCTCTCTTTCTTTCTTTCTTTCTCTTTCTTTCTTTTCTTTCTTTCTTTCTTTCTTTTCTTTTTTTCTTTCTTTCTTCCTTCTTTCTTTCTTTCTTTCTTTCTTTCTTTTCTTTCTTCCTTCCTTCCTTCCTTTTCTTTCTTTCTTTCTTTCTTTCTTTCTTTCTTTCTTTCTTCCTTCCTTCCTTCCTTCCTTCCTTCCTTCCTTCCTTCCTTTCTTTCTTTCTTTCTTTCTTTCTTTTCTTCTTTCTTCTTTCTTTTTTTTTTTTTAACTTTCAATATCTACTTTCTCAGCAACTTTCAATTATGCAACAGAGTATTATTATCCGTGCTCATCATGCTATACGTGATGTCCCCAGGACTTCTTTTCTAACTGGAAGTGTGGACCCTTTCTGCAAGTTGTTTTTGTTATCTGAAATTCACAGCCCAGACTCCTCAGGCTGCTCATCTTTCAGGATCTAGTTCAAAGAGTATCTTCTGTGTGAAGCCCTCCCAGGCCCCGGTGGGTTCCAGGAGCACTTTACACAGCTCTCGGTTATGACACTTAGTACACTTTGTCCTGCCCTGCTGTCCTTCACCCGTCTCTCTCCCCATCAGCCTTCAGATTTCTCGCCAAATGAGTCTTGGCGCCTCCGGAGCCCAGCATGGGCCCATCCCAGGGCAAGATCTCAATAAATATCTGATGATAAATAAGTAGAGTGACTGAGTGAGCAAGTGTGTGTTAAATTCAAATGGATCAATTGATAATTAAAGTAATGAATGAAGTGATGCTTGACAATTCCATATGCTGACAAAAATAAATAAATAAATGCGGAACGTTAACAGTAGCTAACATTTGTGTCCTGCTTGCTGACTGTCCCTGTCCGGGGCTTCTGTCCTCCATCCCCCAGGGGGATTATCTTATTTCATCTTGGCAGCAACCCAAGATGTAAGGGCTATTATAATACCCATTATACAGATAAGAAAATGGAGGCATTAGGCTAACATTTTAAGAGCTTGATCTGATCTGGGATCTGTTTATTCTATTAAGCAGTGGAATTCCTCATTCCTCGGGCCTTCCACTTGCCTCGGGGGAGGTCGAGGCCACTGGGGGTTGGGAGGAAGGTGTGATCAGGCTCTGCTTGTCCCTCTGCTCTCCCCCCACCCTGGGTCTTCCACTAACAAGGAGATGATGTCCCATGCAGTCCTCCTGGCAGGTCCCACGGGATGCCTACCCTGTCTTTCCCGATGGTTGAAGCCTCCCCAGAATTGGCCCCAGCTCCCTACTTCCCCTAGGAGTGCTTTTCCTTGCTAGCTGTCAGGTGTGGGTCGTGGCAGAAATTGAAGTGAAGTGATAGGGAGGTTTCCTGGTCCTGGGATAACTACCCCCCGCCTTGGGGCGAGGGCCATGCGGAGCACCTTGCATGCCTCGGCCTCTCAGTCTCTTCCCTGCCCCCCGAGGTCGGCGGCTGCATCCCTCAAGGTACCTGCGAGCCCCTGAGATTGCCACGGGCTCAGCACCTCTCCGCTTGTCCTGGAGGCTGGAAGCAGAGCCAAGTCCGGGCCTCCAGCTTGAGGCCGACTCAGCAGCTACCCATGGATCACCCCTTTGGGATGTGCTCGTCCTCTCCCCACCTGCCCGTCGCCACCAGCACCCTTTGGGGTCGAGCACCCGGGCCATCACCACTTTCTCTGGCTGGTGCCCAGGGTCTCCTTCAAAGCCTCACGTGGAGGCAGCTTTCGAATCTACTGATCTAAAACACCCACGGCGCTCGGGGCCGCAGCACATGTGCTGGGCAGACACCCAGGAGATTCTCCCGGCCCCTGCCCGAGGATGCACGCAGATGCACCAAGGGTCTGCAGTTTTCCCGGGGCTGCACTTGTTGCGGGGACCACCAGGCGCTGCATCACGATCTTGTACCCCTGAAACTAATATCACACTGTATGTTCACCACCTGGAGTTTATTTACTTATTTTTAAAGATTTTATTTATTTATTCATGAGAGACACACACAGAGAGAGGCAGAGGGACAAGCAGGCTCCATGCAGGGACTCGATCCCAGGACCCCGGGATCAGGCCCTGAGCCAAGGTAGATGCCCAATCCCTGAGCCACCCAGGCGTCCCCACCACCTGGAATTTAAATAAAAACTTAAAAGTCACAGAGATCTAAATCATTGGTGTGAAATTAGAGAAAATTAGAGACCGAAGCCGAGGACGCCAGCAGGTAAGAGGAGCAGCGCCCCAGGAAATCCCAAATCCTCTTCCTGACTTCTGCCCTTCTTCTCTGCTCCTTGGCAGCTCCGGGCTCCCAGTTTGCTCCCAGTTTGCTCCCAGTTTGCAGCCGTTGCCGCTGATGGGTGCTGATAAGCTGTTGCGAAATGATGCACCAGTGGGAGAGAGGAGGCCCAGAGTCCGCACCCGCCCAGCTTGCTTTGTGAAATTCCAGACTGTTTAATCGGCTCTACCTCACCCCCAGAACTCCGGATTCCACTTTTCTTAATGACTCCCCGCCCCCCTCCTTAAATGCCTACACAGTTATCTTTGAAGAAGGAGAAAAAGAATAGATGAATCACTTGCAGGAAACGGGGGGCAGAGACATGTGGTTGGAACGGCAGATGGCAGTGTGTGTGGGCACAGGGCTGTGTCTGTTGTTCCTTCCACCACCCTCTGGAAATGAATCCTTTTGGAAGAGTACATTCATTCCAGGGTGGGGGCTGCGCCCTCTTTCAGGTGCTAACATGCAAACCCATAGCCACACGGATCCCTCTCAGACATCCGAGCTCCAGGGAGAGAGTGGAAAACTCAGGCCCCGACCATCTAGCCTCTCCTCCAGGTTTTGACATGAAACCTTCGCAAGGGACAAACTACAGACGCTTAGTGGCAACAGACTTTCTCACGCTGTCTCCTTTGCCCCGCAGGATGTGATGTAACTACATAAATATTCTCTCCATGTCACAGGGCAAGCTCCTGACCTCATAAGGGATTGGCAAACACCTATAGGGAAGCTGCGGGGAGATGCAGTTCAGGTAAACTATGCATAGAGGCAGGGAAACCCAGACTGTTCTTGGTGGGGCTCTGGGGGGGGGGGGTGTCGCATGAAAAGGACATGAAGATATTTTGACCTCGTAGACAAGTGCCCATGTGTTGCTCTTCAAGGTACCTCTTGCTGTAGGTATGGAGATGACACCTACTGGGGCGGTTCCACTTGGATAGCTGAACTAAGGTTCTAGAAACCCAAGAATTCAAGAGAATACACAATTTGATCAACTTTTTTCAGAACTTCATGTAGGCACTCCTGTTACTTCTACTTAAAATTTCCAAGGGTCACCTGGATGTATCTGCTAGGATAAGTGGTTTGGTATTTTATCTTTAGATGTATGAAACTCACTTCACAGATAGACTCTCTTCCATTGCTGTTTCCCTGTTTCCATCGCTGCCATCTGCCCTCCCGACCCTAGCACCGTACTACAGGACCCGGTTGTGTGCACACAAATGTGCAGAGGGATAAGAGCTTGTCACCTTTCTCCTTGGTGTGTAGAAGTTGAAAAATACTTCTTAGCACAAATTATAGACCATTTGGAAACAGCGTTGTGGTTGGAGCGTTTTTAAAATTAACAAACACTCTTTTAAAAATGATCCTTAATAATAAAAATCATCTGAGTAAGAGTGAGTAAACTCAGTCCAGAAACCCATCTGAAGAGCCATAAACAATCTTTCTTCAATCATAAATCCCATTAATAATAGAATTTCTACCCCCATACTCATTATGACTGGGTGACTCATTTCTCTGAAAGTCCTTCGTCTCAACCTTCACAAAAGCACTAATTCTTGAATCCTAAAAAGCTTTACAATTATTTTTCACAATTTTAAAACATGACTGTACTGGACTAAATTTTGTGCCTCTCGACATTCCCCAGCCCCACCTGATCCCCGGGCTTTGGCCTCCTCCTGAAAGGACAGAGCCCTGAGGGTGCAGCTTTGGAGAGACCTTACCTGCTGCAACAGGAGCCAGGGCCTGCTCCGGGGCCGGGTCTGAGCTGATGAGGCTCTCGTACCTTCTGGATGGCCGGTCCCATCCCATGGCTTCCAGGCAGCTGAGGATCATCTCCCCCACCCCGAGGAACTGCCTCAAGGTGACTTGTAGGACAAGCAAGGAAATTCGCAAATTTCCTTGTGGGGTTATTACCAGTTCCTTAACATGCCACCTGGCATCCGCATTCCTTCTTTCCCCACTTTCTCTCCCTTTCTCTCGCTTTTGAAGCCTTGAGATTGCACCTTCCAATACAGGCTTCACAAGGGATCTTTGCCTCTGGTTTTATTTTCTAGAAAATTTGACCAAGATAATTATTTTCTTTTTTTTTTTAAATCACATTATAGCTTCAATCTGGCCTCCTGCTTATAGTTTATTTTCTTCCTAATTAGAAAGATGAATGGAGATCTATAATCCCTACTAAGATTACCTAGAGCTGGTCCAATGAAGTGTGTTGGGGTTGAGAATATGTTTCCTGAATCGCATTCACCTAACTTTCCTGTGAGTGAGTTGTTTTATTTTTGTTTGTTTGTGTTCTTTTTTTTTTCCTCACCGCAATAGGATTGTAGGACTGGATATAGTCGCTCTTTTCTCAGATGACTGCTTCTGCCCAGCGTGGGGTGGAGAACCAGGACAACAGACAGTGGCTTTTCCCATATATCCACCCTGCTATTTACAAACCTACTTCCTGATCTCCATCTTACTATCCCCGATGGTGTCTTATACCTTCATTATGTCCTTACCTCCCATTTCACTTACAGCGAATTCCTTGATACGTAATTGTGATAGAGTCAGTTCAGAGTAATATTCAAAATCCTTTTGATTCAGGACATCGTGTAAAATATGTATCTTGTAATCAGCAGCTAAAGAGCATCAGCTGCCCAGAGCAATGTGATGGTTGGGGAGCGTCAACAAGACCCTTTGGTGCCACAAGTCTTCCCCAGCCTGAGAAAGAGAAGTCGAGGGACTTTTTCACTTCTCTGTTTAATGGGTCAGCTCATCTCCTCTCATGGAGGGAACTGGGGGGTGACGATAAAAGCTTGTAGATGCTTGGTGTCATCACCCTTCCCTTTCCGCTGGGGCAGAAGGCAGGTCCTGCAAATGCTTGGCGAGGAGGTTAGGGATGTTATCTTAATGAGCTAAAATTCCTCAGAAGGTTTGCATAGATAATAATGGCTGAGGCAGAGCTTAAGACAAACAACCTTTCTGGGATTAAAACAAAACAAAAACCAGGGCTCTTTAACCCTGAGCAATTCTAAGGAGTGAGAGCAGTTTTAATTAGGACAGGAGATTTAGAATGAGTTGAGAAGGAAAAGTCAGGCAGCAATGAGTTTTGGATCAGAATGTGCTTTGGGAGTTATCAAGTATCTCTTGGTGTTTTCTGTTTGAAAGTAATGATTGATTAATGGTATTTAAGTTCAGTGGCTACAATGAACGTAATATTTTGGTCAAAAGTAAGATGTCAAAAAATAAGATAGGATTTTTATTTTACTGATTTTTATTTTTTTAATTTTTTTTATTTTTTTGGCAATCAGAGATGGGTAAGGAATGTGAATAGAGGGCAGCTCAGCGGTTTAGTACCGCCTTCAGCTTGGGGTGTGATTCTGGAGACCCTGGATCAAGTCCTGCATCGTGCTCCCTGCATGGAGCCTGCTTCTCCCTCTCTGCTTCTCTCTCTCTGTCTCTCATTAATAAATAAATAAAATCTTAAAAAAAAAAAAAAAGAATGTGAATAGATGGTTAACAGGAAAGGCAATCGTACAGCTTTTAAATACACAAAAAAGATGCTCTCCCTGACTCTTAATAAGAGAGATGCACAGTAAAGTCACCACGGGAGGGGCGCCTGGGTGGCTCAGTCCCTTAGACGTCTGCCTTTGGCTCAGGTCACGATCCTGGGGTCTTGAGATCAAGCTCCGCATCCAGCTCCCTCACCCACTGACCCTGCCCCCTTCCCCCTGCACCCCGCTCATGCTATCTCTCTCTTGCCTGCACCCACTCTGTGCACTCTTTCAAATAAATAAATAAATAAAATCTTAAAAAAAAAGTTACCACGAGATATTGATATTCATCTATCAGATATCTGAAAGCACGCTGTGTCAGTAAGCTATGGGGGAAAAACATCACTGGTGGGAATGCAAACTCGTACAATCTCTGATTGGGGGGTCTGGGTGAGAGCTAGCAACATTATAAACTCATATACTCTGACCAAGCAATTGCACTTTTAAGAATGTATCCTGCAGGGATCCTTGGGTGGTGCAGTGGTTTAGCGCCTGCCTTTGGCCCAGGGCGCAATCCTGGAGACCCGGGGTCAAATCCCACGTCTGGCTCCTGGTGCATGGAGCCTGCTTCTCCTGCTGCCTATGTCTCTGCATCTCTCTCTCTCTCTCTGTGTGACTATCACAAATAAGTAAAAAAAAATTTTTTTAAAAAAAGAATGTATCCTGCAGATATACTCACGTAGAAAGGGGATAAATGTGTTCAAGACTGTATTCAGTGCAGTCACTGCTTGCAGTAGCAAAAAAGATCCTGCACAACTTCAATATCTGTTGATGGGAAGATTAGGCCATGCGTGCCCACGCGATGGAATACTACGTAGCCATTAACAAGAACAAGGAAAAAAAAAAAACAAACAAGAACGAGGAAGCTCTATGTTTCCTGATATGAACCCATCTTCAAAATGTGTTCGGTGAAAAATCAAACTGCACCCCTGTGTGTTTAGGCTGCCACAGTTCTGTGATGAGAACATCAATAATACTAAATGTGTACGCGTATACAGGTGCAGACTCTGGGCAGGTACCCAGAAACTAGTTAACAGTGGTTGGCTCTAGAGAGAAGAGCTAGATAGCTGGGAGGGCCGACCTCTACAGTATATCACTTCTTCCCTTTGGAATTTTACTCCACGCACAAGTATCACCTGTCCGTATTGAACTCACTAATGCTTTTTTCTCTTTTCAAGAGAAGAAAACACTGTAACACATGGAGACATTCGAGAGGGGGGTCTCATCTAATGCAGGGAGAACTGCTCCCTGTAGTTCCAAATCTGCTGACAGGAGCATACACGTTGTTGTTGTTGTCGTTTTTAAGTAGACTTTGTTTTTTAGAACAGCTTTAGGTTTATATCAAAACTGACCAGGAAGTCCAGAGATTTTTTTTTATATATTTCCCATCCCCACTCATGCACAGCCTGCCCCATTATCCACATCCAGCACCAGCATGGTGTTGATGAGCTTATATCAACATAACTTATCATAATTGATGAGCTTACATAGACACATTATTGTTACCATAATTGATGAGCTTATATCAACGCATCATTATCACCCACAGTCTGCAGTTTACATAACGGTTCACTCTTGATGGTGTACTTTCTGTGGATTTTGACAAATGTATAATGAGACATATTCACCATTACAGTATCACATAGAATAGTTTCACTGATTTAAAAATCCTCTGTGTTCCACCAATTCATCACCCCCTCCCACTAACCATGGGCAGTCACTTGATTTTTTATTTTATTTTATTTATTTTTTATTATCTCCATAGTTTTGCTTTTCAAGAGTGTCCTATAGTTGGACTCATGGAGTACATAGCCTTTTCAGGTTGGCTTCTTTCACTTAGCAATACGCATATAAGTTTCTTCCATGGCCTCTCATAGCTTGATAGCTCATTTCTTTTTAGTGCTGAATAAGATTCCATTGGATGAATCACAGTGGAATGGATATAAATATATCCATTCACCGACCCAAGGACGTCTTGGTTGCTTCTAAAGTTTTGGCAATTTTGAATAAAGCCACTATAAACATCCGTGTGTAAATTTTTGTGTGAACATGTCTTCAACTTTTTGGGTGAAGACTGAAGAGCGTGACTGCTGGATCATATGATAAGGGTATGTTTAATTTTGTTAGGAATTTGCCAAACTGTCTTCTAGAGTGATCACACCATTTTGCATTTCTACTAGCAACATAGGGGAGTTTGTGTTTCTCCACATCCTCACCAGCTTCTGGTGATGCCAGCGTTCTGGGTTTTGGCCCTTCTAATAGGTGTGCAGTGGCATCTCATTGTTGATTCAATCTGCATTTCCCTGCTGACATTGGATGTGAAGAATCTCTTCATACGCCATCTGTATATCTTCTTTGGAAGGTGTCCATTAAGGTCTTTAGGCCATTTTTTAATCAGGTTGTTCATTTTCTTACTGCTGAGTTTCAAGTTAGGTAACAGTCCTTTCTGAGATGTGTCTTTTGCAAATATTTTCTCCCAGTCTGTGGCTTGCACATTCCTTCCTTCCTTCCTTTCTTTATTTTTTTTAATTTTTTTCCTTCCTTTATTTCTGTTTTTTTTTCAGAAGTGAATGTCACCTTGCTAATTTAATTTCTGTCTGAAGCAGAAATTAAATTAGCAAATGGCTACATTATTAACAAATGGATAAATCTTTTCTACTTTCCCTTTATAACTGACTCTTTGTTGTCAGCACAGCTATGTTTCTAGTTTTTTCCTGGAGCCCTCTGTAGTGAAGGAATCTAACGAGTAATGGACGAGTAGGTGTAAAGGCAGACTGTGATATTGTGATATTTTTAACTGCCCTTAGAATATGATCTATTTGTATAAGGATTAAAAATAATTCTTCTTCTGTGATTTGTAATCTCTCAATTGCTTTGGCACAAAGTTTACCAGTAAGTTTTCCAAGAAGTGTATATTAGGAAAGAACCAATGAATTAGAATAATTTGTTGTACCAGAGCAAGCATTTCATTAAAGAGAACTCAGGTGAACATACCTGAGAAAGAAGCATTTATTATCTTCTCTTTATGTGTTCCTGACGTGTCTCCTTGCTGTATCACTCTGCAACCACTTGGTTGTCATATATAAAGGGAAGGACTCTGGATGGATGGACTATCACGTCAGTCACCCAACATGACCAGCCTTTTGGATCTGGAACTTTGAATTGTCCTAATAGCATGCCGGATGCTATCTTTGTAATATTCTCTCTTATGTCACAATCCCACCTTTTAGCTCTTGGAAGGGAGTGTCTCAGTGTGATTTACCTTCCTATCCTTCAGAATATCTTGCACCAACTCAGCAGGTAGCCCGAGCATGGACTTTTTAAAAGGTAGAAGACAGGGGCACCTGGGTGGCTCAGTGGTTGAGTATCTGCCTTCGACTCAGGTCATGATCCCGGGGTCCTGGGATCGAGTCCCGCATCAGGTTCCTCACAGAGAGCCTGCTTCTCCCTTTGTCTCTGTGTCTCTCATGAATAAATAAATTAAATATATTTTTTAAAAAAGGTAGACGACAAAGTGATTTTGGCAAAATTTCAAGCATTTTCTCACTAGTGCTTTCTGTGATAGATACCCATGATACTTTTCCAAAGAGAGGAGAGAGTTCTGGTGCAGTCCAGGGTGGTGAATTGGAGATCTAGTTGTGGGAAAGGGCTGGGCAGCAGGTGGAAAGGGCATGGCCAGGTGCTCTTTGCTTTGAGGACAGACTCCGAGACCCAGAAGGTGAGCACAACCTGAAAGCCTCATGCCCAGCTCTCCAGTTGAACGGCCCCGTGTCACCCATCCCTGAACATCGGATGCTCCCCACCCCCACTGCCACAACACGCATGATAGGAGCAGCACTCCTTATACTTTTGTTTGTAATGAAAAACGACGAGGTGACAGGCTTTCTTTACAAAATGTCACTTCTGCAGCCAAACATGTTGCAGTGGCATTTTCATCCTAAAGGTAAGGGCCCCTTTTATCTGAAATACCACTTCCTGGGCTGTGAGCCCCTGAAACTAACTGCTGCAGCCTCCTCCCTCCAGGGAGCGCTTCTGATGCTTTCATCGGCCTTCAGCTTTACTGGGGGGCTGGAATTTTATTTTATTTTTTTTTAAGTAGGCTTCACCACAGGGCTTACACTCACAACTCTGAGATTCAAGACCTGAGCTGAGATCAAGTGTCGGACGTTTAACCAATTGAGCCACCCAGGCGCCTGGGAGGCTGGAATTTTTATAACAAAAAGTAAGAGGCAAAAGGCAGTTCCTCTCCAGGAGCGGAATTATAGCAGTGGCATTTAGAATAACATTGCCCCCTCTTTCCTGGCTATGATTATAAGCATCTCACATACCTCCCAATGTGAGGGAAGGTAAGTATTTTGTCATCTTCTATTAATAGGGAGGGGTTCTGAGTCACAGAAGGGCTAAGTGATTTTTCTAGCCCCAGAAATAAGGGAAATAAAATGAAGCAGGATGGTGAGTACGTTATTTTAGGAACAGGACGCCTGTGGGCTATAGCATCATTTTCCTGGACAATTGCAACTGCTTTGTAATTGGCCTTCCTGCATCTGGTTTTTCTCTCCCCTGCAGTCTACTCACTTCTTTGTTATCAGAATCATACTCTGAAATCATGTCACACCCTTGTATAAATATCTTTGATGACTTCTCGCTGCCTAATGAAAAATGCCAAACTCCTTAGCCTTAGCATCCGAAGCCCATTACCATCTGGCTTGAAACGAAGTTTCTTATGTGTTTGCTGCTCTGTGCCCTCCATGAAGTTGTCATGCACGTCCATGGCTCCAAGCCTTTGTTCATGCCACCTGTCTCTCAAGCTTAGAGTGCCTTTCTTCGCCTGCCCCTTCTGGGGGGGGGGGCGCGGGGGGAATCGGCTTATCCATGGGGATCTAACTCAGATACTGTCTTCTCTGGGACACTTCGTAACATCCAAGGCCCGTGAGCCATGTCCTCCTTTTGCTTCCCTCTCCATACATAGTACTTCCCTTCTGCTGCAATGACCCTATTTATCACTACATTCTAGCTACCTGGACATGAGTCTAACCCGACCACTCAGACTTACTTTTTGTGACACCAGGGTCTAAGTCTGATCTCCACGTGTCTCCAGCAATCATTTCAGTTCCAGACACATGGTGGGTGCTCAAGAACTTGATGCTGTTTTCAAGAGAAACATTCTTATCAGGTCAATCCACAGGCGGTTCTGGGTACAGTTGCAGGCCTCATGCAAAGAAACCAGGGTGCGTGCCAATTCAAGAATCGAGCTCTCAAGGGCAAGCAGGTTAGTTATGTTTAACATTGCATTCTTCCGTTACGCAGTTCTGACGTTTATGCGTTGAGGTAACCGTCCAAAACATTTCTATACTTCTTGCCTAGATCTGACAGGTGAGCAACCTGGCTATCTGGGATATCATTCGGAGCTTTTCAAAGTCTGCCCACCTGTATGAGCCATTCCTGGCTGCTGGATTATAAGACAGTTGCCTGGGACCTCTCTCCAGACATTCTGAATCAGGGTCCTCGAGTTAGAGGCCTGCGAGGCCTGTGAACGGCGAGCAAGTACCTCCAAGGTGTTCCTCAACATTTGAGACCCTCTGGTCTGGCTGGAAACCTCCCCCTAGGCAAGCGGATTGATGGGGAACAGGTGCTGTAGACCCTTGTAAGCCAGATGCTGGTTTTCAGCTCAGGTTGCATATAAGAATTCCCTGGGGGATTTTTGAGCCCTACCCATACCTGGGACTCCCCATCCCCTTACATCATTTAAATCAGAATTATGGAAGACAGGATTTGGGCATTATGTCTTTCGGACCCTTTGCTTCTGAACCAGTTTGGTGATAGAATAAATGTCAGATTCCTTTGATAAAAATCACAGGTCTCTAGTGGTTAGAGCTCCTGTTTACATCACACTCCTCACTGCACTCAACCTCACTCTCACTATAGAAATAAATCTCATACCAAGTTTAACAAGTAAAAAATTGCATTTCAGCAGCTAAGGACAGTTTATGCAAACTGTGTGTGGCTGGGGAAAGGTTTTTCTCTCTACCCTCGGTGCTTTGACTACCAGCACCTTGCATGAGAGGGTCGTCCTAAAGGAAAGGCAGCAATGTTCCCAAATCAAAATCAGCAGAGTTTATAATCTCATGGGAGCAGGATCCTAGGTGAAATGGGGGGGGGGGGGTCGGTTTGCAGGGTCCAGGGCTGGAGGCTGCTTGGTTACACACGGAAGTGGGCTGCAAGATCGAGGGTCCTAGCATTCTTCCTCTGACAACCACCAATTTCAATAATAGAAATATATATATATATATATATATATATATATTTTTTTTTTTTTAGAAATAATTTTTAAACTTTTTTTTTTTTTATGCGAAACTGAAACAACAATGACCAAAAAACCCAAAGAAACTCTTCTGGTCACTAGGTGGAAGGTGTTCATACATATTAAAGAATGTCCCAGCTAAGTATCTGTTCCTAAAGCATTAGAGTGCTACAGGATTTACTACCACCTTACTTAAAAGTAAATTACCACAGGGACAATAAGTCAGAGAAATCCCATCACAAAGTCTTTTCCCCTGAGAAATGGTTAGGCACAAGATCAGGGAGGGGAAAGGGGGGGTGTAGGGGGTGTGACTTAGCAAGCATTTAGACTTTGGGGGTTCAGGTAGAGAATCTAGAAGTTCTTGTAGGTGCAGAAAAACCCCCTGGGACTACACCAAAACCTGCATACTCCTCAGGTGTTTAACAAAAATAACCTTGGAACCATACATGTGCAAAAATCACTACGGAAATTGTGCCTGGCAGCTGGTCTGTCTCCTTAGGGCTAGGGGTGTTCCTATAATGTGTCCTCCAGCACAGCACCCTTCCCCCACAAATGGTGGGGGAAATTCCTTTCCATCTACCGAATCCTGGCTCTCATACCTAGCTCTGACCCACTCCCTTTCCCTCCTGCACCTGAAAAGCTCCTGCTGGGCAGGAACTCAAATAGGGGAATGGAACCTACCAGAAGATGAAGTTTCTTTCTTTCTTTCTTTCTTTCTTTCTTTCTTTCTTTCTTTCTTTCTTTCTTTCTTTTCTTTCTTTCTTTCTTCTTTCTTCTTTCCTTTCTTTCTTTCTTCTTTCTTTTCTTTCTCTCTCTTTCTATCTTTCTTTCTTTTTAATTTTTAAAAGATTTTATTTCTTTGACAGAGAGAGAGAGCAGCAGCAGGGGGAGGGGCAGAGAGAGGGGGAGAGGGAGAGGGAGAAGCAGACTGTCCGCTGAATGTGGAGCCCAACGATGCAGGGCTCGATCCCAGGACCCTGAGATCATGACCTGAGCCGAAGTCAGACGCTTGACCGCCTGAGATACCCAGGCGCCCCAAGGTGAGGTTTCTTAGATGCAAGGAGGTCTTAAAAGCTTGGGGACGCAGTAGAGAAATAGGTTCGGAGACAGAGAAGCCAGATCACAGAGAGATGGTGGTTATATTGTTGGGGCAGGTAAACTCCCAATCCCCCTCTTGCAGGACATGAAGCTAACAGGGCGAGCCTGCAGGGCACCTGGGTGGCTCTGTCACATAGGCCCGGGACTCTTGATTTTGACTCTGGTCATGATCTCAGGGTTGTGGGATGGAGTCCTTCATTGGGCTCCACACTCAGTGCAGAGTCTGCTTGTCCCTCTCCCTCTGCTCCTCCTCTGCTCTAACTCTAAATAAATAAAATCTTAAAGAAAGGAAAGGAAAGGAAAGGAAAGGAAAGGAAAGGAAAGGAAAGGAAAAGAAAAGAAAAGAAAGAAAAGAAAAGAAAAGAAAAGAAAAGAAAGAAAGAAAAGAAAAGAAAAGAAAAGAAAGAAAAGAAAAGAAAAGAAAAGAAAAGAAAAGAAAAGAAAAGAAAAGAAAAGAAAAGAAAAGAAAAGAAAAAAGAAAAGAAAGAAGAAGGACTGGCCTGAGCTGGCAGTGATGGGGGGTGGGGTGGGAGACATCCAGGTCTCAACACACCGAGAAACTGCAATTTCTGGGCTCTTTACATCACTAGCTAAGGGGATGGTAAAGCAACTGACTCTTCTCAAAATGTCATTTTTCAAGATCTTGTATGGCTAGTTTTTCTTTTTTTTTTTATTTTTTTTTTTTTTTTTATTTTTTTTTTTTTTTAGTTTTTTTTTTATGGCTAGTTTTTCTATTCCTGAGAACAAACTGACAGTGTAGTGTTTTTTGCTACGTGACCCCCTTTCAGTCATTTCAATCAACCTCCATTAAGAATTGCGTGTGTATGTGTGTGTTCATACTAAAAACAGGTAACTGCCAATGAATTAGTACTGTTTCAGGACCCTTCCTACCCCTTTCCAAATGGAAGTCATGTACTACCCTAGGCTTGTGATATAGTGTTCCCATTTGACAGATGAGGACACTGAGGCATAGGGGGATTATGTGATTTCCCCCAGGATCACACAATTAGACAACTGGCGAGCCAGGATTAGAATCCAGGTTGGTCTGACTCCAGAACTCTTGGTCTTGACCAGCAAAATAAAATTTAAAAAATCATGTAGAAGCTGCCATTTTATAACAGGTTGATTTTTTTTTTTAATTGGTTGAATTCTTAACAGGCTGCACGGGGTCATGCTTTAGGGCTAATCCTATCGATCAGGGGAGCAAAACATACTTGAGAGGCTTTCAAGGAGATGCGAGTTTGGACTCCAGTGTAATTACCTGATATGTGAGTCCAGCCCTCCCCACTATGAAACCATGGTAATTGTGTATCTGCTTGGCAGGGTTATCATGGTAGTAGTTAGATCTGATATATTCAAAGCTTGAGGTGGAATAAATTGTAGCCATTATGGTTTGTGTCTTTTTATCTCTCCTCCTCCTCCTCCTCCTCTTCCTCCTCCTCCTCCAAGGATACATCCAAATACAACTTTTGTAATTAACCCACCAAGTGGCCTATAGCCCTACTGCTTAGACTGGAGTTTGGAGGCCCCTGGGGTTCCCTCAATATAGTCTGGAGGATCTGAGCGTCCTTAAATTCGATAAACTAAGCTAAAGCCGGCCTTGTATTGGGGACACACACAGCCATTTTCACTGATCGCTGAGGCAGAAAGGGCTGACAGGAAATAGTGCCTACTTAGAGAAATAATTCCTTCTCTTACACAACAGCTATTTGTATTGCTCACACCTGCGTAAATAAAGGAACACAAGATGAGGAGAAAAGTCACCAGAGGAACCACAGCCCACACAGGCACAAGGCAACTATTCTGCGTGTAGACGAAGCATGGCTAATGCCCAAGAAGCTTCCATGATGCTTCATGACATGACGGGGAAGCTTCTGGAAAGACGGCTGCACGTAGTTCCCTGCCCCCTGGAAGGCAACGTTAAGCCTAATTTCCCGCTCCAGGTATTGCTAGGCTTCGGAACTAATACAACGGGAAGCAAGGGGTCATTGTTCCTTTTCCAAACAACAATGACAGTAACAAAGCCTCAGTGACGACTTCTTACATAGACATTTACGATAGACACTTTTAGATTTCTTTTTGAAAATAAAAGATATGAAGGAAGAATCAGTGAATCACTGGAAAGACGGCGACAAAAGCATCTGAAAGAAGAAGTCAACATTAGTACCTTTAAATGTACTTCTTTGCGAGACTGTCCAGCTTCAACAGAATATTCTAGATTACGTCTCCATGGGCCCCGGAATGTAAACCGACCTGCAATCCATTGGGTGATGGGGAAACAAAAACACAGGAAAGTTGATGAAGATTGTAATTTTTTTGAACAGCTTAGCCTGCTCGGGGTCTAGGTCTGAATTCCACAATAGTTTCTATTTTTCTTCGGGTCCGATCATCCCGGCAAGGTGTAAAACCCATCTGGTTTGTCGGAAAGCTCCGGCCACTCCCCAGATGGGACTGTGGACGTGAGATTCCGGCACTGCTGCCGTCTAGCTACCTGTTAGTTGCTGTCTCACCTGGCCGGCCTCTCCCCCGACCCCACACACTGTTTGGGAAAATCCTTAGCCTGTGCTTCCTACGACCCTGCAGCGCCTCACCCAGGGGCAAGCTGCTTGCCTGCAAACCGAGCTCAGCAGTCATGGTATTTTCACTTGGGGCTCATATTTGCAACTCCCTTTGGTTTTCCCTACGTACATACAGCCTAAAATGTGCAGAACGTGTTTCCTTTTGTCAGTCCTTTGGGCCTCTTGGGTTCCACATCTCCTGCTGTTCAGACAGAACTTGCTGTCTTTTTGAGGCACCTGCCAGGAGAGCTCAGCTTGAGTTTTGTGAACCCCATATGCCCCTTAAAGCCAGACTATGTCAAGCATTTTTCTCAACCGCAGTGAAATTCTGTTGTGAGATTTAGCTGCTCAGAAAGCCACTGGCTGTCAGGTCGCGAAGGCTCCTTGGGACTTCTAAAAGTGAGTAGTGAATATGTCACAAGACTACATTTGGAGTCAGAACTTCCAAAACGCTCTCTCCTTACTAACAGAAAACCGTTTAACTATTTTCACATGATGTGTTAATCGATGTTATTGTATTCACAGAGATTACGCCAAGAAGATTAAAGGGCATGCTAACGCTTTTGGGTCTAGTAAACCGCGAGTGTCCTCAAACACAGGAAAATTTCTGCAGAGTTGGAATGCTTCTCCAGCAGGCGACCTAATATTTGTGAGCAAAAGACTTACTTTTAGGGAGCTTTCCAAGGGGACCCACCTGATGCAAGAATTCAAGCATGGGTGCTTGGTGCATGCGCACAAATACATACACACAGAGAAGTTAGGATGTGTAACATCGCTTCTGTGCACTCATGAGGAGTAAGAGATGACCGGCTTTGCTCCCCGGTCTGGAAACACAGTTCTCTGGGTATGAATGATACCGTCAGCAGGGAGCTGGGGGCTCCGGAAATCAGGAGGCCTGTGGTCCTTCCTGATGCTAGAACTTTTCTGAGCTCTTTTTCCTAAGAACCTGGGCCAGGATGATGAGGTTCAAGGCAAGATCACCAGCAACAGGGTGTCAGCTTTCTGCAGAACTGAGCCAGTTGAGTTTTAAAAACATCATCTTTCGAATACTCATTTTGTGCCCTACACTTTTTGTGTGTCTCTAATCCTCCTTGTCCTGTGATGAAGGTATAATATTTCCTAATTTTACATACTGCTAAACACCCTTCTTTGCTTTGTTTTTCCCTACAGTACTTTTACTTCCTAATATATTGTATAATTATTCTGGTTATTGTCTGTCTTCACTAGAGTAAGCTTTGAGGGTGGTGGTAATATTGCCTCTTTTATTCCCTACTGATTTCCGGGAGCCCAGAATAAATAAGTGAATGAATGAATGAATGAATGAAGGCCCAGAGAAGCTAAGTGATTTCCCCCTTAGCTTAGTGAGTGGCAGAGCTAAGGTTGGAACCCAGGCCCATGTGCCGAGCCGACATACTCGATTAGTAATGGCAGTTGTTAGGATTTGAGTCTAAGACAAACTCCAAGGAAGAAAAATATGAAGTATTTAGCGAATGGCTGACTAATGAAGAAGTGCATGCAGAGAAAACCCAATGTAAAAGGAGTGGGGGTTAGGAGTCTAACTTTTGATCTTTGACATTTATGGGGAAGGTGCGACAGAGAGTATGTGAAGCTGGAAAAGTCTACTGGTCAAAATTCAAAATGTAGAACCGAATCCTTCAAATTTTGGCATGGCACTGTTCAGTTCGCAGTCTCCAGGGTAAGCTGTGAGATGTGTATGTGGTCAACCTTACTGGTCTGTACAGGGTCTGGCCTCAAATCCTGACCCCATTGTTTGTTACTGTATGACTTCATACAAATTCCTTAATCTTTGTGAATGGGGATGATTTACATGGGTTTTCTGAAGACTGACCAAAATTATGCAAGTAAAGACTGAAATCAAGACCCAGCCTTTCAAGCAGTAAATGCCCAATTTACATATCATTTCTACTCTATCAATTTGGTGTGGTGGGGAAACAGGGTGTTTTAAAAGCGGATCAGTTAGGGAGAAGTTAGGGAGCTGGGTACATTGTGTTAACCATGTTAAAGGATTTGGACCCTGGTCTGTAACGGCACCTACTTTGCTCCACAGCTGAATTGGGACGGATTAAACGACCTAGGGCAGTCCCTCAGAGGGCTTCTCTGTACACTAGGGAGTTCTGGGAGGGCTGTTAGGCAGGCCCTCCAAGGGCATCTAGATATGGACTCAGAACACTGCAGGTTGGGAATCCAGAACGATAAAAACATCAATAGCTGAAAGCACATCAACATCATGCTAGGGCATTTCACCCATTCAACCACCACAGAGATCCTATAAAGCAAATATTTTTATTATCTTCATTATGCCACGTGGAAGACGCAGTTCACAACAGATTTAACCAAGGGTCCATCCACATTCTAGGAAGTGACTGGGGCCCAATTTCACCCTGGCCGCCCCACTCCAGGGGCCCCTTATGCTGCCCTTCTTAGAACCCGGTGGTCAGAATGCCATTTTATAAAATGTGCTGAGAAGCACCGACATTCCGTTGCCGTAGGGTTCAGATCCACCTTCAGGTTTGAGGAGCGTTGCAATTATCCTCCCAAATCTACCACCAGGTTCAGGTGAGGGAACTTGAAAAAAAAAAGGTTTTATTTATTCATTCATGAGACAGAGACAGAACCACAGGCAGAGGGAGAAGCAGGCTCCCTGCGGGGAGCCCCATGTGGGGCTGGATCCCAGCACCCCGGGATCACGCCCTGGGCCCAAGGCAGGCGCTCAACCGCTGAGCCACCCGGGGAAGGGCGCGTTTTAAGCAGCGAAGTAACCGCGATTCCCCAGTCTCTTCTGCTGGAGGCCCCGGCCGAGGCCCGTGTGGTTCGCGGGTCGCAGCTGGGCGCCCTGCCGCGCCCCCAGGTCCCAGCGCCCCAAACGTCCCGGGGCGCGAAGGCCTGTAACAGGTGGGGGCGGATGGGAGGCGTCAACTCCGGCGCAGGCCTCCTCCAGTTGGAACTAGAGACATCCAGTGAAAATACGGGAGTTTTGTTCCAAGGGATGCCCAAAAAAGGGAGAGCGCGCGGCAGCCCCCCCCCCCCCCGCCCCGTCGTCACAGACGCTCCTCCGGGGCGGCCCGCTCGCAGCGCAGCGCAGCGCGGCTCCAAAATTGGCAGCCCGGGCCTCGCAGCCGCCTTTTTTAGCCTGCGTTCCCCCAAACCAGGGAAGAGGCGGGTGACTAAGAATGCAAATCGGAGCCGGGGCGTCCGCAGGCAGGCCCCGTGGGCGCGGGGCGTCTGGCTGGGGGAGACCCCGCGACCTCGGGTGCCCCGCGCTCGCCCCGCTGGGGGGGCGGGGAGGGGCGCCGGGGGAGGATGCTCCCCGCCTCCCGGGCGGCGGCGGCGGGACCGGGGCGCCCCGTCTTCCGCCGGGGGGTAGGGAGGGGAGGCCGCGTTAGGGACGCCGCGCCCGCCGCACGCAGGTGGCTTTCCGCTCGGGAGGGGCCGGCCCGGCGCTTTTCTCTAACAATAGGGCCCCGCGCGCCGGGAATGCGCCCCCCCACCGCGCCGCCGCGGCCCCGGCCCGCCCCGCCTCCATCCGGTGCCCGGCCCGCCCGGCGCTTCCCGGGTACCTGCTGCTCCCCGCGGCGCCCAGCCCTCCCTGCGAGCCGGGGGACCGGGGGGAGGTCTCGGCAGGCGCCCCGCCTCGCCCCTCGCCCACCCCAGGCGGTGAGCGGACCCCGGACCCCGGACCCCTCCGCGGGGCCGCCCAGTGCCGCGAACCCCGGGGTGGGGGTGGGGGGGCGGGGTGCTGGGCGGGAGCGCAACGCGCAGGCGCGCCCGGTGCTGCGCAAAGTGCCGGGCGCCCCGGGGCGGGGGTGGGGGAGCGCCCGGGTGGGACGGAAGGCTCCCCTCCCACGGCCCCCCCCCGGCCTTGCGGGGGGCCCGCGCGCCCTACCTGCACCGAGCCCAGGCAGCCCCGCCAGCCCGGCTCCTCTGTCGGAAGCCGAGCTTGCTGCCCAGAAATGATTAACGAGCGCAGCTCCCCAGCGCGCGGTGGGTGACCGCGGGAAGGCGGCGGGAGGGGGCGGGGGGGGGCTTGGATCCCCGGAACAATGACGGCTCATAGCGCCCCAGGCCACTGGAGAGGAATAAAAACATCGGACTGGCCAACCAGTTTGTTTCTGCAGGCTCCACTGTTTAAAAGCAAAATAAAGTTAATTTAAATGCAATTTAAGACAAAACCCTTTCTCCCTATCATCTGGACAAGCCAGGCATTTGTTTGTTTGCTTGCCTTAAAAAGTGTCGACAAAAATCCTAGTCTGTTTCGAAAAGATGTTGGATTAGCATTTAACACCTCACCGGTCACTAAAGCCCAGGCAGTTCACCAGCCCCAACACAGCCTCGGCTAAAAGAACATCAGAGCAAACAGAGCTGGGCTTTTTAAACGGGCAAACAAATGCCACACACCGCCGAGAGGGGGGGAGGAGGGGGGTCCAGGCGAACTCCGGTCCAAATGAGTTTAAAGGGAATTAAAAAAAGAAAAAAGGAGGGAGGGGGGGGAAGCACAAGTTTTCTTAAAGCTGGCCTTGCGAGCCCAGGCGTCACGAACAAGGGCTTTTGTGCCTGCTAATTGCACCGTTTGTGCGCAAAAGTTCCGACGCGAAGTGTGAACTCTCAACAGAAGGAAACATGAGACAACTGGAGTGCCCCGGCTTCTGTGCCCTGCTCCTCCTCCGCCGCCGCCTCCTCCTCTCTCTCCTTCCTCCCGCCGAGCCCGCTGTTGCAGCTTGTTTGCACTGGGGCTTATCCGGAGCGGAAATTCCTTTCCGTTTTTGTGAATGACAAACTCATTAACAATTCATCAACACAACCTGTTCCAGCCGGCCCGTCCCCACGGCAACAGCCCCTTCCGCAGCGCGCTCATTGGCTGGCGGGGAGAATGTATCCATTGAGACGCTCGCTGTTTGTATCCATTGAGGAGCTGCCTCGCGCAGGGGGTGTGCGAGGGCTGAGTCCAGGGGCGAGTGAGCAAATCGAGGTTTGAATAATTCGAGGAGAGAGACGCCCGGGCGGATTTGAGGTGCAGCCTTGAAGGGAGGGATTAGGAGCCGCTGGACTTTCTTTCTTTCTTTTTCTTTTTTTTTTTTTTTCTTCCCTTCCCTCCCCTCTGAGTAGCAGGGAGTCCGAATTAATTGGATTTCATTCACTGGGGAGGAACAAAACTGTCTGGGCAGCTTCATTCAAAGAGATTCATTGACCCCGAGAGCGAGCGGCTGCAGCTGGGTGCGGAGGGAGCCGCCGGCCCCGCGTGCCCCGCGTGCCCCGCGTTCCCGGCCGCTGCCCCGGGTGCGGGGAGGGCCAGGTGGGGGTAGCGCCCCGCTGCTCCGCGAGCGCGCCCGGCCTATGCCTGCCCCGAGGGCCGTCTGGTAGGCACCCGCCCTCCCCGGCAGCTCGACCCCCATGATAGATACGCTCAGACCCGTGCCCTTCGCGTCGGAAATGGCGATCAGCAAGACCGTGGCGTGGCTCAACGAGCAGCTGGAGCTGGGCAACGAGCGGCTGCTGCTGATGGACTGCCGGCCGCAGGAGCTGTACGAGTCGTCGCACATCGAGTCGGCCATCAACGTGGCCATCCCGGGCATCATGCTGCGGCGCCTGCAGAAGGGCAACCTGCCCGTGCGCGCGCTCTTCACGCGCGGCGAGGACCGCGACCGCTTCACGCGGCGCTGCGGCACCGACACGGTCGTGCTCTACGACGAGAGCAGCAGCGACTGGAACGAGAACACCGGCGGCGAGTCCGTGCTCGGGTTGCTGCTCAAGAAGCTCAAGGACGAGGGCTGCCGGGCCTTCTACCTGGAAGGTAGGCAGGCGCCGGGGGAGCCCCCGGGCGCGGGGCGGGGGTGATGGGGGAGGCCCGGGGTTGTGGGGTGCAAGTGAGGCCCGCTGCGCCCACGAGCAGCCTGGCGCAGGATCCACCCGCTTCCGGCCGCGGACACGCGTGGTTTCTTTCTAACGAGTTCCCCTGCCTGCCTGCCCGTAATCCCCTCCACCTGTGCCTGCTTCCTACCGTTCGATTTTGAACTACGATTTGCAAGACGGCAGAGGCCCCTGGGCAAGGGGGACGGGACGGGACGGGCAGGGGGAAGGAGGTGGGGGGGGGGCTGGGCTGCAGATTTGCACCCCCTCGCCCCTCAAAAAAAATTTAGAAAAGTTGCCATTTTGTGCATTTCCGGATTTTCCAGGGAAGGCGGGCCTGTTCGTTCCACTCCCCAGGGTGCACATTTTTTTTTTAAGTGTCTCTCTCTCCTGCGGCTGGCTCGGGGTGGGGGGGGGGGGTTCGGAGGGTGCTGTGGGGTGGCCTGCGCCCGCCCGGCTGCGGCTCTCGGCTCTCGCAAGCTGTGAAAACTACTACGGGATCTCAGGTTACACGATTGCTCTTCTCGCCCTGGCAGGTGGCTTCAGTAAGTTCCAAGCCGAGTTCGCCCTGCACTGCGAGACCAACCTGGACGGCTCGTGTAGCAGCAGCTCGCCACCGTTGCCAGTGCTGGGGCTCGGGGGCCTGCGGATCAGCTCCGACTCCTCCTCGGATATTGAGTCTGACCTTGACCGAGACCCCAATAGCGCGACGGACTCGGATGGCAGCCCGCTCTCCAACAGCCAGCCTTCTTTCCCCGTGGAGATCTTGCCCTTCCTCTACTTGGGCTGTGCCAAGGACTCCACCAACCTGGACGTGTTGGAGGAGTTCGGCATCAAATACATCTTGAACGTCACCCCCAATTTGCCGAATCTCTTTGAGAACGCAGGAGAGTTCAAATACAAGCAGATCCCCATCTCGGATCACTGGAGTCAAAACCTGTCCCAGTTTTTCCCCGAGGCCATTTCTTTCATAGGTGAGACTAATGAACCGTCCTTCCTCAAGACTTTTAAATGCAAAATTCCCAGCCATTCATAGAACCTAAGCTGTTAATCTTTTTTGCCGCTGGCTAGAAACCCGGCCGACTGCAGGTCTCTAATGTTACGGGGGTGGGGGTGGGTTCTTAATTCTGGTTTGTCTTCTCGCCAAGAGGACAAAAAGTGCCTTTCGACTTGGCTGCAAACCACAGGTGTATTCGAAACGGTGTTCCTCCAGTCTTTGCATTCACTCATTTGAAAGCAGCCTGTGCATAATCAGGCAAGAGCATTTTCTCGCAGTCTTTGGACTTGGGGAAGGCTAGATGAGAGATGAGAGGACTCCCTACGGACAGGCATTTTAGCATCGCTTTATGATTTTAAAAGCCCCGGGAGTTACTGTAGGATAGCGGGCTAGTTGTTGGAAACCCCTCTGAATACTGGATGTTGTAATCCAGTTGAATGTTACTGTGATACCGGTTAACAGTGAGACAGTGGTAACCTGAGCCCAGCAGGAAGGACTGTGGGCTGGAAGCCTGGAGAAGCGAATCTCCAGGCATTGTAATGCATTTCCTATTACAAAGGAACTCATTTTCAGGCCATGTCGACATCCTGTTCCTCCTAATGGGCTGTCCCCTGTGACTTCCCTCTCTCTTTTAAAATGCCTGAATACCTCCATTGTTAGCTGCACAACAGTTGGAGAATAATTTAATAGACCCTTGCAGTCTGCTTGTCTGTATAAAAGGCATTCAAGACCATATTGCAGGGTTTCTGGTATTCACATGCTGAGGCAAAGAATGCACACATTAAGGATTTTTTTGTTGGCAGAAACTTAATACAAAAGCTCCCTTTTCCGAAAATATCTGAAATATGTAATTGTGCCCAGTGTACATGTTTTATCGCAATGATACATTTGCTGCTGCCTGCGGGGCTCAACTGCCACACACGATTCTTTCGTCTTTCTTTCTTTCCTTTTTTTTCCTCCTAAATTCGGTTCTTAGGCTGATCATTCACAAAGAGTGATTTTTGGTCTACTGAAACCTTTGCTTTCCTTTTTGTGTTTACAGATGAAGCCCGGGGCAAAAACTGTGGTGTCTTGGTGCATTGCTTGGCTGGCATCAGCCGCTCGGTCACTGTCACTGTGGCTTATCTTATGCAGAAGCTCAATCTGTCAATGAACGATGCTTACGACATTGTCAAGATGAAGAAATCCAACATCTCCCCCAATTTCAACTTCATGGGCCAGCTGCTGGACTTCGAGAGGACGCTTGGACTCAGCAGCCCCTGTGACAATCGGGTCCCCGCGCAGCAGCTCTATTTCACCACCCCCTCCAACCAGAATGTCTACCAAGTGGACTCCCTGCAGTCCACGTGAAAGGCCCCACGCCCCTCGGTGGGATATGTCCGTTCCTTTAGCCGTTTCTCTTGGCAGCATCAGCTGGGCTGCTTTCTTTGTATGTGGCCCCAGGGGTCAAAATGACTCCAGTTGTCTGTATTAGACAAGGTTCCCAAATGTGGAATTGGTTATTACAAAGGCAGAGATTTGCTCCACTCTTGTTGGAAGAACAGAACATGCTGTGTAGATCCAGGCCGTAGGTTTGCTCCATACCTATGTGTACAGCCTACCCATGCAGGGACTGGAATTTGAGCGTTTTTCCAGGTATATAGGGTAGGACCAAATGGTAGGGGTAGGAGCGTGTGTTCTCTAGGGCCTTGTGTGACTGTTTTCCTTTTGCATCTGGAACTGACTATATATTGTCTTCAGTGAAGACTGATTCAATTTTGCATATAGAGGAGCCAAAGAGAGGTTTCAGCTCTGTATTTGTAGTATCAGTTTGCAAAAAAAAAAACAAAAACAACAAAAAAAATAAAAAACAAAAATAAATAATAATAAGTAAAATAAATCTGATACTCCATTTGATCATTGTAAATATTTGATCTTAAGTCACTTGACAGTGTTTGTTTGAACCGTGTTTGTTTTTTCTTTGATGGGTTTAAAAGAAATCATCCAAAGGGAGAAAGAGCAGTACGCCACTTCTGAAAACAACAACAAAAAAAATAGAAATGTTTGCTCTTTTCTAATCCAAAGGATATATTTGCAGCATGCTCGACTTCACCAACTCTGAATGACGTTTTCATGGACACTGTTATCACTGAGACCTTGGTATGGTGCAGCCTTTAATCTCTTTCATATATCTTCCTTGTGATTTTTTTTTTTCCTCTTACTGTAGTTTGACTATGCCTTACCTTTGTAAATATTTTGGCTTGTGTTGTCTCAAAGGGGATATCTTGGAAAGACACCAAAATCATGGGCTCACTTTTTTTTTTCTTTTTAACTTCAGCTGTGCTAAACAGTATATTACCTCTGTACAAAAATTCTTCAGGGAGTGTCACCTCAAATGCAATACTTTGGGTTGGTTTCTTTCCTTTTTAAAAAAAAAATTTGTATAAAACTGGAAGTGTGTGTGTGAGCATGGGTCCCTGTCTGATAGGTGAAGTGCATATGATTGTGAAAGGGAGAGTTAGGTCGCTCCATTATGTTCATGGTGTAAAGTTTTGAGCTGAAATTTATTATAAGAATGTAAAACCTTAAATTATTAATAAATAACTATTTTGGCTATCGAATGTATTTTTCTTTTTTAAAATCTCTCCATAATTGTACCTACATGTGAAATGATACTGCGGAGGAATTTTTTTTTTTTAGTGGAGGAGTGCTAGTGGCTTGGAAAGTACTGTAGGAACAGCGGCACAGAGTTCCCAGGGTTTTAGCAACCCCAGGAATGTTTTTCAGGTGTAGTTCATGAAATTAGTTTTTTGCTTCAAACAAAGATGGCATCAGAGAGTGAACTGACTGTATTATGTGTCCCGATAATACTTTAGGGATACAGTTCTGGCTTGTTTAAGAAAATAGTAATGCTCTTGATGAAAAATGAAGCCAAAGAGCATACCTTGTTGAGAAAATAAGGTTTGGATATTCAGGACTTGTCATAAAGGGGGGGAGGGAGGGTACCCGTGGAAGAAGAAGAATGGTGTTAACCTCTCTGCTTCTCTGTCAGGGTCTTCTACTCAGTAATACACACACCAGGGAGAAAACGGATAATTCTCTTTCTGGTTTGTTCCTATGGCAATTCCACCTGCAAATGATCCTAGTGTCAGAATAACAAATGGACCAGGAGTGAGGACTCCCCTTGGCTTTCTCATATACGTGGCAAGGTATAGCTAAGCTTCTCGCTGAGCCTGGATGTGGGCCTTAAAACTTGACATTGGCACTTGGGATCAAGCTTTGCCAGTCCTGTTCTAATGTGCTTTGTGATTCACTGGTTTAGAATGTGGGCCAGAAACCACTATTGAACCTTAGGTTGAGGTTATTTTGAACAGTTCCTTTCAAGGTAAAGGCTTAATATCCTGTCACTTTCCCTGGGACATCCACTCTCCTGGTCCCAAGTGTAGAAATACACAAACCAAAATAAAGGGCAGGCGTCTGAAATCAAAAGAATTAGAACATACCTACATTTCGGGCTCTTTTCGAATGAACTTAGTCCCTTTACCTGCATCGAGGAGAAAGGTGAGCCTTTCACCCACAGGGCCCAGGGGAAGATCCTAGTGGGATGGTTTGGTCCATCCCACTTGATCTACCTTATAGGAGGCAAGTGGCTCTGATGGTTTCACGGCAATCCTATCAAACTGTCCAGACTGACTTTTAGCAACTAAGCATGTATAAAAAGCAAACAAACAGTGCAGAAAAATACCAGCTCAGTCGTTCCCATTTGGGTGCCCCAAGTCAGCCAGAGCTTAGAAAGGAGAAGTGGGTTGCAGTTCAACTTGGCTCGTGTTAATCCAGTTCTGAACGGTTTCCGCTCCTGGCATTCCCTAAACTGCCTGTTCAAAGTAGGGATTTGCAAGCAGCGTTAGCAATTTCCTGTCCAGCTGCAGCTCAAGTAGCTGCGTGCTTCCCCCCCCCCCCCTTTCTTTTCTCTGATTTCTTTTCTCTTTCTTTCTTTTTTCTCTCTCTCTTTTTTCTTTACGATGGGCTGTGGATAATTTTAGTGCATTTCCTCTTTGTGGATTATCATCTCCTTTCCTCCTGGAACCTGCATACGTTGGGTTCCTACTGCTCCGCTCCAGCCGACAGCTGGCCTCCCCAGCACTTCCTCTCGCTTCACTGTGGGTTTGTTGTTTGTCAGTCCACTTCTGAAATTAATAATGTTTTCTGGCCAAGTGCCACAAGCCATTACCACAAAGGGGAAGTAACACATATGAATAGCAGGAAGCCATGCAGGGTCACAGTGTGAGCTGAACCTGTGGAGGGAGCATAATTGAGCCTGGCCCATTCAGCAAGTGTCTGACAGCGATTTGGGGAGAAGGAGCGCCCCGCATTTAAGCAGCTCAAGCTGTGAAAAAAAAAAAGTTTCCAATAAATTGGTAGCAAATGGTCTTTGTCATCAGCCTGAATAAAGGAGCAGGAGCAAGAAGAGTTTAGAGCCCCCAGAAAGTGGCAGGGTTTGGGATTTGTCCCCCCACGCCCCCACCCCTTCTGGCATATTGTTTCATAGGGCTGGTAACAGAGGGGGGCCTGCTTCCCTCTGGTGCCACAAAAGGCTTCATATTAAATGGGTGGTTTTTACGGTTCACTCAGGCCAGAAGATTCAAAGAGCTATTCTCTTTCTTTCTTTTTTCTTCCACAGAAGGTGGAAGGTTGGAACTGGCAGCATGGGCCCCCACCTTCCTCCCGGCCTTCCCTCCATCCCCGTGGCTGGGGAAGGCGACCCTTTTGCGTCTAGGAGTTGGGATCAGTTCCTGAATGGGGCCCACACGGTTACTAGGGCAACCCTAGGCCGCCTGGGCAGCTCTCTCCCGCCTCCCCCCCTCACCTGCTGGCCCGTGGGAGGCTTCCCCGGGGTCCCTTCCTCAGGAGCGAGCCTTTCCCTCCTTCCTGGCCTTCTGCGGGGTGCTGGGGAGGCCTCTCCCAAGAGGAGGGCATCTTCAGGCTTCATGCGCTCAATGTAGGAGCCCCGGGGACTGTGCTGGTTCATGGTATGAAGCAGCCTTGGGGTTAAAGACCGAGAAAGGGCCATCTGGGGCTAGAGAGATCAGCCTTCGAAGGAGGGAAAATTGGAGAGTGGCCCCGACCCAACAATTAGGAGACCTGAGCCCTTAACTCTTGCTTTCTCCCTCGTGCACCGGCCAGCCCTGGGCCGGTCAGCCAGCCTCACTGGTTTCCCCTTTCTTGTCTGTAAAACGAGAGCCTTCCCCTTTCGGGCTAGGTTTCTCTCAGGATTCCGGCCTTCTGGTCACAGACTGGTGACACATGTTAGACCATCAAGTGGGCTACAGGCAGGCAAAGCAAGCAAAGGTATCGGATACTCTACTTCATGCACATTATCATCTCCTTTCATCCTCAGAACAGCCCTGAGGGATGCTTTCTATCATTATCTTTAGTTTTCAGAGAGGAAACTGAGAGGGAGAGAGACCCCCAGCGCCTCAAGTCAACTAACGGGAAGCAGTAGGACCGAGCTTTGGAGCTTTCGCTCTCCTGGTTGTGAACATCAGTCTTTGCTCATCTTTACAGGGACCCCTGATGTCGACCTAGGAAGCGGTGGACCCATTTTATGGCTGAGGAAGTAGAGGAAGCAGAGATCAAAGTGACTCGCCCAATCAAACCCAAATTCAACAGTATAATCATGAGATTGCCACAGGGCCCCCGAGGATGTGTCACCAGAGAGATGCCGTGTCTGCCTGGAAGCTTCTATCTTCTCTCTCCATGGAGGACTCGCCCCACCTTGGGGCCCATAAGCACATACATTATAAGACTGATGTTCCTGGGGATCTCTAGGTGGCTAGCATGCCGCCCAGCTGCCCCGGACCCCTGCCCACATACCCCTTTCAGGATTACACGGGGGACTGACCCCAGAGAAATTCACTTCCTCACTCTGGTCCCTCCCAGAGGAATGCTGGTGTGGGGCTGGGAGAAAGAGACACAGAGACAGAGACAGAGAGAGAGAGAGACAGAGATGGAGATGGAGAGGGAGAAGGAGAGACAGAGAAGGAGAAGGAAAAAGAGAGGAGGAGAGAGGTGAGAGGGAGAGAGAGGAAGAGAAGGGGAGAGAGACGGACAGGGAGAGAGGGACAGGGAGAGGGGCAAAGAGACAGAAGAGATGGGGAAGGAGAGGGAGAGAGAACATATGGCGAGGTCTGTGGGGTATGAGAGGCAAATTAGAAATTAGTGGAGATGTGAAACCCAGCAAGGGCAGATTATTTGGTAGCTGGCTGTTAAGTATTCTTGAACACTCAACGTCAAAAAATCATTCTTTGGATCAAAATGCTCCAAAAGAATTACTTTGGGTATAAGTTTATTTGTAGCCACTCACACAGTAATAATCATTTCCCAAAAGATCCTGCAGACTTTCAAATACCCTTACACTTCTTGTGTTCTCACCGCAATTGGCCCTGAATCAGCCTGGTTCTGGGGAGGGGATCTTCAAACTCCTTTAAAGTCCAAAAGTGATTTCCTAAGCATTTAGGGGCACAGAACAAAGTTCAAACAATTCACAAATATTTATCCAGGCCTTGATCTGTGTTGCACTGATTCGACGGAACAAGGTGAAAAATAAAAGGCAATGGAAGACTTACCAAGCCCTTGAAGGCTGAAGGCAACCTCATTTTTTTCTTTTTTCTTTCCTTTCCTTTCCTTTCCTTTCCTTTCCTTTCCTTTCCTTTCCTTTCCTTTCCTTTCCTCTTTCCTTTCCTTTCTTTCCTTTCCTTTCCTTTCCTTTCTTTCCTTTCCTTTCCTTTCCTTTCCTTTCCTTTCCTTTCCTTTCTTTTTTCTTTTCTCTTCTCTTCTCTTCTCTTCTCTTCTCTTCTCTTCTCTTCTCTTCTCTTCTCTTCTTCTCTTCTCTTCTCTTCTCTTCTCTTCTTTTCTCTTCTCTTCTTCTTTCCCTTCCCTTCCCCTCCCTTCCCATCCCTTCCCTTCCCTTCCCTTCCCTTTCTTTTCCTTTGTTTTTTTTTTTTTAGAGGGAGGCTGGGTGGAGGAGGGCAGAGGGAGAGGAAGAGAGAAAGAGAATCCCAAGCAGACTTCATGCCCAGGACGAAGCCCATGCAGGGCTTGATCTCATGACCCTTGATCATGACCTGAGCTGAAATCAAGAGTCCGACACTGAACTGGCTGGGCCATCTCAGGCACCCTGGCAATGTCATACTTCTAAGTGTAGTCACTTAATCTTTCTGCTAGTGCCCCAGATCAAAGCAGAACCCCCAAGGGACTATTGGGCAAGTCCTTGTAGGTCCCTGCATGCTGCAATAGTCAAAATAACATTTTAGACATGGTGTTTTATACAGGAGAGAATCAACAGCCCCCATGCCTGCAATCTGGTCCTCCCACCTCCCTCTTTTGTCATGGAAAACACCTTTCGAGAATGTACATTGTCTCTGGAGCCTCTTAGTGAGAAGTTGTGGACCACTGTATCTTCAAAAACGAACCCTTGGACACACAAAGGAAGAAAGAGAAAATATACTTCGTGATTTGATAACATCCTATGAAGCATCAAGCAAGTCTGAAACAAGTTGCTTTTTCTAAGCTAGAATTCTCTCTTTCCTGCATTTAGAGACAGCCTAAGTATTTCTGACATTTTTTTCTGAGCATTTTTCATCAGGTCCAGTTTAATTCCTACAGCAAACATTAACAGGAGAAGGAAGGAAGGAAAAGGAGCAGGCAAAGAAGGGGATTTGGGGAGCCCGAAGCTCCCAGGACCATGGAGCTAACCGACGGGGCCAGCCAGCTGCCCCTTCACCTGACGATCTGGTTATTATTGTTACGTCACAAACCACCCCAAAACGTAGTGGCTTCAGACAATGACAATGATTTCTTTGTTTTCCAAAGTTTGCATTGAACAAACCTGTGCAGGGAAGGCTGATGTCTGTTCAGCGTCTTATAATCTAGAACAGTTCGACTGGGGGCCAGAGGGTCCATTTCCCAGACGGCCCTTTCCCATGGCTGGCAAGTTGGTGTGGGCCGAGCTGGGAGCTCAGCCAGGGGTTAGGGCCAGGGGCTCTGAGTCTTCTCCATGTGGCCCAAATTTTCTCACAGCATGGTGTCTGAGTTCCATAGGTGAAACCCCAAGTGAGAGAGTCAGGTGGAAACCGTACCGACTTTTAGCACCAAAGCTCAGAAGTTTCTTCTGCTGTATGCCAAGATCTGCCTCCCTTCAAAGACAGGGGATGAAGGAGGGACAGGATTCTGGAAGAACACAAGGGTTGGGAAATACTGTTCCAGCCATTTTGGGAAAACACAGTCTGCCTCACCTCACATGGAAACTGAATGTAAGACCGTGAGAAGTACTAGTGAGGCCCCATATTAGTCTCACGACCCCATCTTAAAAGCACGATAGTTGTCAACAACAGCTGAAATTATTTTTCCAATGCAGCCCTTTTTTCCATCCATCTCTAACATTCACAACAGAGCAATACCATCAAATTAATCATTAAGATTGACCCCTAAATAGAATCTAAACCAGTTTTCGAAAGGAATATAAATGTTTTCATCTTGGCAGAGACAATGTCATGTTCGAGATAGATTCACCAAAATTATTGAGTGCAGCAATACACAGTTCATTATTCTTAAGGAAAATGGTACTCTGTGGTATTTCATCGTATTCCGTTGCAGCAGACCATCCTACTTTGATAGACATTTGGGGTTTTTCTATTTTTAACCATTATGAACAATACTGCTAAGAAGACTTGTGTGCATTTACCTCGATGCACATGCACACGTTTCCTTGGGTTATGCAAGGGAGTAAAATAGATATAGACTGTGTAGACCCCCAATTTCAGATGATGGCAAATTGTTTTCAAGGTGGTTGTGCCAATTTGCGTTACCACCAACAGTATTTGAATTTCCATATCGTTCCATATTTTTGTCAACACTTGGTATTGTCAGACTCTTTAGTTTGTGCCTATCTGGTGGATGTGAAATGAGTATTTATTAGGATTTTAATGTTTATCATCTGATTCTTCATGAGGGGGGAGTCATTGTCTTGCATTGATTCACCAAAGGAAATTTTATTTTACAAAGTGCCTATTCAAATCTCTTGCCGTGTTTTCAACTGAGTTATTTGTGGGTTTTTGTTTTTGTTTGGTATTGATATAAGGAGCACTTTGTCTCTGAAGACTCATCTTTTCTTGATTATATGCACCGAAAATATCAGTGCAATGCTTTTCAGACTTTGCCCCTCTGTTCTTCCTCGGGGAAGGATGTAGGTGCGTTTGGGGGCAGGTTGTACAATATACAACTGCTAAAAGGTGCCAATCAGAGAGACAATGACAAAAATGCATGGCCAACCTGCATATTCTTACATGGATGACGTAGAGGCCTGTGGTTTTTGAATCAAGGGACTTGTGGCTAAAAATGTTTGTAAACTACTTGATTAAATCTATTCAATACACATGGAAACAGATTCAGAGAGACTGAGTTGAAAGAATAGCTACGTTTCATGATTTAGACTTAAGGGGGGCACCGGTGTTGAAGTGTTTTGGGGTAGACTACATCTTAACCCAAGTTTGGAAGACAGGGTGGTTTTTCACAGGTAAGTGGAAAGGATGCCAGAGTTGTAGGGGATGAATCGTGCCTACCTCTGGAAGAGTAAGACACATTCCTTAGAAGGCCTGGCAAAAGTATTTTTCAATGTCTAGAGCTCAGAGTGCTCAGGGATATGGGGGATGAAATTTAAAGAGAATTTGCAGAGTGTAGAAATGCTTGGGTCGGCCTAGCCTCTCAGTTACATCAGCAACTGGAAGAACTCTGGTCCTTCCTTCCTGTGAACCTTTCTTCTATGCGTCTCCTTGACTCCCCACACAGAACACTTCACTGCTGACACTTCCAGTCACTAAATGTGCGGAGGTCTTTCTTACATCAAGCAATTCTCTACAATTTAATTCAGTTTGAACACTAGCCACCTGGAGATTGTGTCCCATCCCCCAGGTTAGGCGCTCAGTCCCCCAAGACGGTTGCCACCCTACCTCAGATGTCAAGAGCAAGTAGCAGGTCCCCAGGTTGCCCACAACTTCTGTCCAATGGGGCTACAAATCAGAGGTACCCACAGCCCTCTCCTCGGGTTTAATTAATTTGCTAGGGCAGCTTGCAGAACTCAGGGAAACACTTAGGCTTACCAGTTATTAAAGGGTATGAGAAAAGATACACCCAAATGAAGAAATAGGGCAAGTTCTGGGGGGGGGGTGGTCCCCAGTGCAGAAATTTCTGTAACCATGGAACTGGGATGTGTCCTACTTCCGGCAGGGATGTGTTCACCTACCTGAAAGCTCTCTGAACCCTAAACTATTGGGATGTTTTTATGGAGGCTTCATCACACAGGCACAACTGATCATTAACTCCCCCCCTTTTTTTCTTTTTCTAGCCCTTCTCTCTCATCAGAGAAATGGGAGGTAGGGCTGAACATTTCAAGCTTCTAATCATGACTCTTTCTCTCTGAGGATCAGCCCTCACCCAGCGGCCATCCAGGAGCCCACCTGGGGTCACCTCATTACCCAGAAAATTACAAGGGTTTCAGGAGTCCTGTGTCAGGAAGTGGGACAGAGACCAATATATCTTATTAATCGCAGTATCACACATCTGGCCACAAAATCCTACAGTTTCAGGGAGAACTAGGTTCAGAAGCCTGAAATAATGAACAAAGACTAAAAACCATCAAAACTAATGAGGGTTTATTGTCTTCTGTCACAGTCAGGAGATGGGAAATCCTGGCCTGGTAGGACAACTGTATGGGATCCTTTGAAACTCAAGCTTGTTCTAGGTTTGATTCCCACAGGCACAAGACGGTAGCTCCGAGCTAGTCATTGTATTCCAGTCAGTGGGAAGGAAGAAGGAGGAAAGAAAGAGTGCACTTCTTTGCAGAGTCAGTTCCCTTAAAGAAGCTTCCTGGAAATCCTATACCAGATTCTTATTCTATGTACCCAGTGGCCAGAATTAGCCACACGACCATAGTTACAGAGGCTGAGGAATATCAATGTTAAGTTGGGCATCTACTTCCCCTAATATAATTGAGGTTCCATACTTGGGAAGAAGGGGAGACTGAATGTTAGTCACCCACTTTCTTTCCTGCGGAGAACCCTACTCTCACCATACTGGAGGATATAGGACCCAGGCCAGGGCAAGACGAGGGTCTCATTTTCCCTCTCAGTGATTGGTTCAGGGATGAGACAGGATGCGAATCCAGCCAATCAGATTACACTCTGGAGTTTTTCATGGAAAATATTTTTCTCTGAGGCTTGCCAAGTCCCAGGTCTACTGAATTAGACCTGGGAATCTGGCTTTTGTTTTGCTTTCTTTTTGTTTGTTTTCAGAGATCGACGGGTGATTCTTTTGATCGATCAGTTTGGGAGTTACCAGATAGATGTGCCATTTGTATTAAATCAGTAGTTGATTTCATCTAGCATCTTCTCTCTTGGGGTCTACAAAGGACAGTGTGAAAGGGAGTTTGCTGGATGCCTTCTGTAACATGGACATCAAAAGGTTGAGCATATAGTTTCGCTGTAACTGCACCATAACTTGTTATGAGCTCACTAATACAGGCTCTCTTAGAGTTTTTTTTTTTTCTTGTTTATCACCTGCTCTATAAAGTAGCATTTGAAAACATAAATTACCCTAAAAATACTTTATTTTAATTTCATCAGGGCTTCTAGGTCTACTTTGCTGGGATTCGGTGTCACAATCTATGTTCACTCTATCAGCAGCCTCTGTGATTTTATAGACTTTGGCCTACCAACTCTCAGATTTTATCTTTTCAGGCTAAAATGTTTTAAAAATTTCTCTAGTTTCTTTACAAACCTTAATACATTTGAGTAACCTTCTTTGGATATGTTCCAGTTTCATTATGACATTTTTTTGAGGTTTAATGACTGGAGCTCTACTCGGTGCTTCTGGTGCAGATGAACTCTGGTGTCTCTGTGTGTATATGTGTGTGCGTGTGTGTGAGCACTCCTAAGATTGCGCTTTCTATTTTGTTTTTAACATCCTTCCTGATGATGCTTGCTTTTGTAACTGCCACAATACTTTGGACCGACTTCTTCAGGGAATGGTTTGCAATGATGCCATCACCCTTTTCCTGGATCACGTCTGCACTCAGAAGCCTTGGTCTCCCAAGAACAAGGTGGGTTCTCTTTTCCTGTTGGCATTACGTGAACCGCCTCCATTGAGCGTAAATGTTCTCTGCCCACTCATAGAGCTCTGGGAGATCTTCCTGATGTTTATTCTTGTCAGGCTGCTGTTACAATTGCCAGAAAAATCTTGGTGTCTTTTATAAATTTGAGACCTCACTTGATTGATGTTTATATCACTTTTGAAAATGGTGAGCAAGACTGGTCCACATACAGATTCATGGAATACACATTTTAAAATATATCCTCAAACACAAGAGCAATTATCTCTTTGATGTGCCCTGATAATAGCCATCAGAAATCCACACATAACACTAGAAACTGATTAAAGAATAGTGAGCCTCCTATGAAAATATACCTTTATGACAATTAAAAAAAAAAAAAGGTCCTTGCCCTTCCCTCCTTCTCCACCATAATTGCAATGAAATTGTTATTCCCAAACCCTTCTGGTAAGGAGATTTAGGAATTCCCACTAATATGTACCCCAAATTTCACATCTTTAAGCCTCTTCTAGCTCCTTGACAAAAGCAATTAAGTAAAACATTTTGTTTGTTTATTTATTTTTAAGTTAGCTCCACACCCGATGTGGGGTTTGAACTCATGACCCTGGGATCAAGGGTCACATGTTCCACTGACAGAGCCAGCCAGGCATCTCCACAGTTCAAATTTTTTAAAAGGAGAAATACTGGCTTGAGTGGACCATGGTATATGTCTGTGATTTGAAGAGGCCACCTCCATTCAGATCTGTTTCTCAGCTGTCATATGACAGGTACAAGCTCAGTCAATGCGTTGGATCTTTCCAGATGAGAATCCATATCTGTCACTTAGCCATGGGACCTTGGACATTACTCTCTGAGCCTTGTGGTTTTGTCAGCTGAGCAATGGGAATAATCGCATTTAGCCCATGGAGTTGGTGTGAGGGTTGTGTGAGACGATTGATGTAAGGCACTGAGTCCAAATAAGTTATGATTGAACAGGCTCTGGTATACAATTATTGTTTACAATCATGGTATACAATTCATTCATTCATTCATTCATTTATTCAATAATAATACAACACAATTCCTATTGTGTTCACAGAATGTTCTGAGTGTGGTAGAAAGATGAATTTGATACAAATCTAGAACTTTCAGTCTTGAAATGAAACTAATAATGAATATGAATCATTACAAGATATAGAGTGACTGAGTGGCTGCAGGCATAAAAGTTAATAACATAGGCTCTGGATTTCAACTCTTGCAGGTACAAATACTGGCTTCATCACTAGTTACCTATGCAATCATAGACTGGTGTCGTTGTCTTCTTTTTTTTTTTAAGATTTTATTTATTTTTTTTTGAAAGAGAGAGAGAGAGAGCAGAGGGAAGAACTGAGGGAGAGAGAGACTCTCAAGTTAACTCTGCACTGAACACAGAGTCCAGCTCGGGGCTCGATCTCATGACCCTGAGATCACAATCTGAACTGAAACCAAGGGTAGGGTGCTTAACTGACTGTGCCCCCCGGGCACTCCGACCAGTTTCTTGACCTCACTAAATTTTGCCTCTTCTCATCTGTGGAAAAATGGAGATAATAATAGTTCTAACCTTGCAATGTCATCAGGATCAAATGAAAAAAATGCTTGTAAAGTGCTGAGTGCTGTCTTTGGCACATAGTAAGCCATGTCACCCATTTCCCCAAAAGAGTTGGAGAAGAAGTGCTGCAGGAATTTGGAGGGGCCTGGGAATAGTCTTTTTGCTTGGCAGAGGAAGGAATCATGGAAGACTTCCTGGCGGTGGCTGACAAATCACAGAGCCAATTTATAAATTTACCAGAAAATATGCATCACGCTATTACCATGAGGCTGGCCCAACTATCCTATGAGATCGATCTTACAGGGATATTAAATTAAATCCCCATCTTTGAGTTCAGAAAACAGAAATTCAGAGTTTAAATGAAGTTTCTTGCCAAAGGTTCTCCAGGTAAGTTGTGAAGAAGCTGGTCTTTGTTCATAGGTCTGTTTACTTTAAAAGCCCAGGTGCTCGACATCTGCCTTCCACCCCTCTACAGTGATGTGGATTTTGCTCATCTCATGGGCCACTCCCTTCCCAGGGTGAGAGCACGGGGAGAGCTGAATTCTTCATTGCAAGATTGCTGACGAGCATGGATTCAGAGTCTAGGGAGTTTGTGGCCTACTTCATCGAGGTTACATCAGGGTTGAGACAAATATTCCTATTCTGTGGTAAAACAAGCAAAACAAAACAAAACCCACACCTTTTTAGTCACTGGGATGTTGGAGTCCATTGGGTGGTGCTGGATAATCCTAATAAATGTTTCTCCGCTGACTCTCTTGTCCTTGTCCTTCCTCGGGAGCTCCAAACCCTCCACACTGACTGTCAAGCTATAGCTAATTGAAACACAAAATAGTTAATATTACCTATAAACCTATAGGTAGATTCCTTGTTCTTCCCTAATCCCTTGATGACAGACAGGAAGCCCTCTAGGTCCATCAACAGCATATGGATGCAGCACATTTTTCTCATAGTAACAATGCAATCGAATTTGGTGAGCCCTTCCTTTGTGTGAGGCTCTGTGTGAGGCTGGATGCTATATGGGGATTATCTCCTGTAATCTTCACTACCCTCTTGTAACATAGAGATTACCCTCCCACATTGTTTCAGTGCGAATAATATAAGACTGTGGTGGTGGGGACAAAAAAATGAATTAATACACTAAATGCTCTTAGAATGCCTTCCTCATTATAAGGAACTCTGTTGGGGACGGCAAACTTTTTCTCTGATCTCTTCAGTTTAATTATCAGAGATCTACAGATTAAACTGACCAAAAACAGATTGGCAAGAAAAAAGACCAATTCTTAGCTGTAGGGTTTTTCCCCCCTTTTTTAAAGATTTTATTCATTTATTTGAGAGACAGAGAGAATGAACACGAATGGGGCCAGGGAGAGGCATAGGGAGAGAGAGAAGCTGCTTCCCCACTGAGCAGGGAGCTCGACACCAAGGGGGTTCCATCCCAGAACTCTTGGATCATGACCTGAGCCCAAGGTAGACACTTATCCAACTGAGTAACCCAGGTGCCCCACAAAAGACAGACTCTTACTCACTTATGTTTGCTGGAGTTCACAGAAAAGTATGTCTCAAGGAGGTGGTTAGAATTTAGGGCTTATATTCCATCTTAATAGGGGAGAGGGAGAGGGTGAAAAGCAATGACTTTTAGAAAAGCAAATGACTTTTAGGAAAATAAATGGGCCCTTAGGAGAATGGAAGGGAGGCATGATAATTTTGTGATAATGTCTGTTTAGGTGACTTCTTATCCTGGTGCTGACTTCTCTCCAGTGATAGGAGTCAGTCTTTCCTGATCGTGAACCCTCCTGGCAAGGACATTTATGACATTTGAATTCTTTTGGGAGGCTCTGTGTTTAAGCAAATAAAAGGAGTTCAGGAAAAAACAAACCAACCTCTTCACAGTGGTATATTCTGGATTCCTCCAACTGTTATCATCTCCATTTTGTATGGAGGTGGAGGTTTAGACAAATTAATGTACCTAGGATCACTAAGGCAGTGAATGGTAAAGCCAGGATTTGAACCTGGGCTGATCTCACCTCAGTCTTTGATCTTCCCACTGTGAGAGATCAGAGAAGGAAACACGCTAATCTTATCACAAAATTTCTCAGGGAATGTCAATTCTTTGGAGGAAATTTAGCTTATCTGGGCCTCGGCTTTATCATTTGCAAGATGAACTGTTGAACAATGGGACTCTTAGGGGCCTTTCTGCCCCCCAAAGTATTATTCGTTTTAGGTGTTTTAGCAAAAGCCATCATTAGAGAAGAAACGATGGTCATGTTTCCAAGAACCCATCAGAGAAGACGTTGCACTGTGTGTGTGCACTGGCGCGTGTGCACCTGTGAGCTTCTGCATTGCATGTTCATGCGTGTACACCTGCGTACGTGTCCCAGTGGCTCTAAAAAGGATGATCGACTGTGGAAGGAAAAGGGAAGATCCTAAGATGTCGATGGTTTCGTTGTTTATTTCTGCCAAACAATCCACTGAGCTAGGATTCTGCACGTCCTCAGGGAGTGTCTCTCCCAGGCTTTTTCCAAAAGGTGATTGGCAAGGGAAGTCCTTCTAAAGGAGATAAGTGGCTTCTTAAAGTAAACTCGGAATAAATGGAGGGCAAATTCTGTTTACTAAACGTTTCCTGGTTCACAGATACTAACGTGCAGCCCTGCATGGCATGCTCTTTAAGGAATGCAGGAGATGGGGCTCAATGCGCTTTCTCTATCTTCTGCGAAGGGTGCTTGAAAGGCCCCCCAGACAGAAGGTTCTATCATTTCAGAGCAGAAACCCAAATCTATAGAAATGGATGCTCCCCTGTGGGAGGTTCTTTACTCTACAGACCACTGGGAGTTGTCAGGTTTTTGACTGCTCGTCATAGAATCTGTTATGCACATTCTTTATAGTTTCTTAAATCTGTAGAATTTTTTACACAACAACAAAACTTTCTGTGCAGTGTACTTCTCTTGTGCCAAATACACCTGGCCTTCTGCATGGTTGTCTTTCAGACTCACAGAGTTTTGCTGCTGCTGGTTCTTCTGCTCACCAACGGCTTTTTCCTTACCCCTGGGAGGGTGGATCGGAAGGCTGCATCCTTGTGCCCACGTGAGTCAAACATCTTCCAATTCTTTTTCCTTTTCTTTCTTTCTTTTCAAAAAAGATACATATTTTTAAAGATTTTATTTAAGTAATCTCTACACCCGATGTGGGACTCGAATTTACAACCCTGAGATCAAGAGACACATGCTCTACTGACTGAGCCAGTGAGGTGTCACCCCCGCCCCCCCCAACCAAATCTTTTCTTTTTAAAATATTTTCTCTTCAGAGGTTGGGCCCTCGTAATGTTAATGAAGTAACATGATGCTTGTATTGGTTCTGACCTTCCGAGGTGATTTCTTCAACCTAAGCACAGTCCGATTTAATCCCCGATTGGTGTAGAGAGGCCTATAATTATACTAAGAAACAAAGACTCATATAGGAAGAGAAGTCAAAGGATTACTAGCTGACACCCAAAGTCGTAAGATAGTAAAAAGGAAAACACAGTTTGGTTTTTCACCCCACATGAGGAGGACAAAACAAAACAAAACAACCCAACCAACCAAACAAAACAGAAGAACTGTGAATCAATCAATCAATCAATCAATCACCATGGGCCTCCAAGAGTCTGCTGGCTCTGGAGGAGAGGTGCGTTATAACCTCCGAAGGTCAGAGAAAGAAGAAAGGAAGTGGGTGGGGTTGCTAAATGAGTATGGTTCTGAGGAACCATTAAAACAAAAGGAAAAATAAATCCCACTGATGTGTAGATTTGAGGCCTGGGGAGGCCTAACCGCGATGGGTGGATTCCCAGGTCATCAGAAGGTCACAAAAAGACAGAGGAAGCTCAGGGAGCTTCAAGTCACGCCTTCTAAGGGAAACTAGAGTTGGGCCAGTTCTGACTTAGCTGAAGGAGTGTGAGTAAATCAACTTGTAGGGAGGTGCTGGGGAGAAGGGAGGTTTAAGCCAAGAGTGTTTTGGGGTTTTGTTTTTGTTTTTGTCTTTTTAACATTTTGGAACCAATTCTTTAATTTGAAGTGATGATCGGCATTTGTTAGGATTTTATTATTTTATTTCAGGTACAGCTGTGATGTCAAGGTTCTTGACATCTACCTAAATAAAAGAATTTTGTAAAAAAAAAAAAAAAAAAAAAAAAAGAATTTTGTCCCTTTCTCTCCCAAAGTCACTCTTCTCCTTAGAATCCAAGACTTTGGACTCATAAATCAGAAAATTTTTACAGAACCTACTGTTGATCTTGGGAGTCTGGCTGAGCTGGGAGTGTAGCCCAGCTTCACTACTAAGGAACAGGATGTTGCCAAACCCTAGGCAAGACCCAGCGGTAATAGTGTTATTGGGGGCAGGGAGGGGGGAGGGGGTTTCTGGGGTTGTCATAAGACCAATGCCTGTGAGGTGCTTGGCACAGAACCTGGCATGTACCATAGTGACTGAGTCTGAGCAAGTCCTTTCCGTGATCTTGACCTCCGTCTTCTGATCCATGAAAGAGCCAGAATGGCCACCTTCCAGGGCTATTGTGCAGCTGAAATGTCTTGATGTGTTTGCCAGCTTTCTTGGCAAACTTTTCCTCTTCCTTCAAGTCTCAGCTCAAATGCCACCTGCTTCGGGAAGCTTTCTGCATTCCTTCAGTAGATTTTAACATGCTCCCATAGCAATTTGTCTTTATCTCTGTTATATAGTGCCTCATATTCTATTATAAATGTTGGTTCAACTGTGTCACTTCATCCTTGTGTTTTAGTGTCTTTTCATATAGAATAGTTGAAAACTAGGCTTTGAGATGGGTTGAGAATCTTTGTTCAGCCAATACTCTCTGATCCTGAGCTATTTAACTTCTCTGAAACTGTTTTCTCAACCGTGAAGTGTGAGCAATAATACCTGGTTATAAGTACTCTCGTTAACCCATCACCTAGAATAGTGGTTGGTACATAGCAGATGCTCAGTAAATATTTTAGAATCCATGAATAATAGGACTGCTGTGCATATTAATTACTGCAATGCGTATGTAAAACACAGTCCTGCACTTTGTAGATCCTTTTTTTTTTTTTTTAAGATTACTTATTTATTTATTCATGAGAGACCCAGAGAGAGAAAAAGGCAGAGACACAGGCAGAGGGAGAGGCAGGTTCCATGCAGGGAGCCTGATGTGGGACTCAATCCCAGGACCTGAGCTGAAGCCAGCTCAACCACTGAGCCACCCAGATGCCCCTGTAGATCCTTAATAAACATTTATAATATACATGTTTGTAACGGGTTTGGGTTACTACATCTCATTAAATAGATGTATATACTTGCTTATGTTCTGGGGGTACAAACAGGATATAAGTCTTATAAGAGTAAGTTTTGCCTAGGACAAACATGCAAATCAATGAATGTTTGCAAAATAGAATAATGGGTCACTCAAACAGGAATAGGAAGAAAGTTTTTGGGAATCTGATATCCTAAAAGCACATAGAATTACATAACTTTTTGGAAAAAAGAGATCTTCAAGATCTTAATCTAATCTTTGTACTGTATTAATTTCTTCTGTTTTTCATTTCTTTGATTTCCACTGTTTTTTGAATCATTTCCTTCTTTCTACTTACTTTGGATTTACTTTTCTTTTTCTTGCTGCTAATATAAGAACTGATTGTTGATTTTAGACTTTATTATTTTTTAAAAGATTTTATTTCTTTATTTGACACTCACAGAGAGAGAGAGACAGAGTACAAGTAGGGGGAGCAGCAGGAAGAGGGAGAAGCAGGTTCCCTGCTGAGCCAGGAGCCCAACACAGGGCTTGATCCCAGGACCCTGGGATTATAACCTGAGCCGAAGGCAGACACTTAACCAACCAGCCATCCAGGTGTCGCTAGATGTTTCTTTGTTTTATATGAACTTTCAGCTATAACTTTCTCTCTAATCACTGTTTTAGCTGCATCTCACAAAGTTTGATAAGTCCTATTTTTATTATTATTATGCTTAAAATATTTTCTAATTTCCCTTGTAAATTCTTCTTGGATCTTTGGTTACTTAGAAGTGTGTTATTTGATTTCCAAACCTCTGGGGTTTTCCTAGATGGCTTGTTATTGATTTCTAATTTACCTCCACTGTGGTCAGAGAATATACTTCATATAATTTCAAACTTTAAAAGAAACTAGACTGATTTTATGGCCCATGATATGATTTATCTTGGTGAATATACTGTACGCATTCGAAGAGAATGTGTGTCCTGCAACTGTTGTGTATAGTGTCCTATAAATATCAACTAGTTCAAAATAGTTGATGGTGTTAGATCTCCTATATCTTACCGACCTTTTTGTCTAGTTGGGCTATTAATTACTGAGAGAGGTATGTTCAGGTTTGCTACTTGATTGTTGCATTGTCTACCTCTCCCTTTAATTCTGTCCATTTTTGCTCTTTTTCTAAGTGCATACTCTCAAATTCTTTTATTTTTCAGATGAGAAAGGTTAAACCCTGTAACACGCTGAAAAAACAAAACATTTAAAAATTTTGTTTGGATGATTATAAATGTGTAGGAGCTCAAATTACAAAATTCATACCATGCCTAGGTTTATAAAATATTTTTAAAAGTACTCTTATAATCCTCCCACCAGAGATAACCACTCAAAAGTTTGACAAAGCATAACTTAGGTTTTACAAATGCTTACATAAATATGCAGAAGAGCTTTTTGTATTTTTACATAAACAGGATTACATTCACATATTTTTCTGCAATCAGCTTTTTTTCAACTTCAACAATTTATAGAGAATTTCTTTCCCTTCCACTAAGCACAGCTTTATTTCATTTTTTAAAATTACTGCATTGTATTCAATTGTATGAATGTACAATAGTTTATATGATCAACCGCCTACTAAGGAACATAAGTTTGTTTACTATTTTTCACTATGATCAGCAATACTATAATGAAAACCATTGGTTTACGCTTGCTTAATTATTTCCTTTGAATAAATTCCTGGAAGTGGAATGACTGGGTCAATGATCTCACACATTTTATATTTGATTCATATTGCCTGCTTGCCCTCTTTCAGACTTGCCACTCTGATCTCATTGGACATTGCTACCTTTTTATTCTTTCTCAGTAAGACAGCACCCCTTTTAGAAGTTGGGGTTCTCTCTATCACATTAGAAGATCGTGCTACGCCAGATCAAAGTTGTTGATGGCAAAAATAGTGTAAATATGTAAAGTAGAGAAGAGGAGGACACAATGGGTTTTCCACCTCTACCTCTCACTTCTCTTTGATCTTTTGAGATGGAAGTAGAAGAAACGATTAATTTTATTTTATTAGAGATCTATAGGACACATCAATCTGGTTTAGAGTATTTTAACCACAGAGCTCTGTTCTCTTCAACCCATTGCTCTTCAGAAAACAACAGCCCCAATTTTGTGCCCTAAATTTAGAAGAAACATTGTGGAAGACAATATTACAGTAGAGTAATGCACAGGACAAGGTGGCAGTGGGAGGTAAGATGGGTATTTCTTGAGTTCTTGCTCACTGTGTTCTAGGTGCTTTACATATACTGTCTCATTTAATCCACCACAACAACCCTATGGGTCAGGTGGTGGTGTTGCCATCGTTATCTTATATTTACAGAAGAGGAACCCTAAGTTCTTAAAGGGCGAGTAACCCTATTAGAGGAGATAGAATCTGGATTAAGTACCGGGTTTATCTGTGTTAGGGAGCATGCTTTTCCATCTCTACATGTTTGCCCCAGGGAGTGAGGGAGTGGGTGTGGGGCAGGGTGGAGTAGAAGGAGGAGGGTGAGGCAGATAGCTGTCCTTGGGGGACAAATGCTTTTGTGAGCCTCAGGGAATCTGCTGGCTGTGTCTCCATGTTCATAGATTAAGACTTAGAAATGTCCTAAACTGCCCCTTGCTTTTGGCAACAGTAGAGCCTATGTTTGTTTCCAGAAATCACAGTAGTGATCACAATGAGGCTGTGTTCATATGTAATTGGGTTTGACAGAAATTAATTTTTAATAAGAGGTTCCATTCAGTCAAACAACTGCCCTTCAGGGGCCCATGTCAGGGTCGGTCACCCAGGGCTGGGCAATGGCACAGTGTGTGCTCTTGGCTGTCGCCTGGAGAGTGTGTGTATGTGTGTGTGTGTGTGTGTGTGTGGTATGTAGTGGGTGTTGGACTGGGGGGTAGTGGGGGCATAGTTACTGACTTAGGCAGATCTTAAGTCAAGACCAGGCACTGGTTTATCCAGAACTTGGAGGAGGCAGTTGGGCAGTTGGCCATTTATTTGATGGCCAAGAAGAATATGTATGGTATCCCCCAGAAAACCTTTTCTTCCTTTTTTTCCCCTAAGTTATTTATTCATTTAAGTGATCTCTACACCCAATGTGAGGTTCAAACTCACAACCCTGGGATCAAGAGTGGCATGCTCTTCCAACTGAGCCAGCCAGGTGCCCCCAGAAAACCCCTTCTGTTTCCTCATCCGAATCCCCTTTTTGACAAATTCAGCTTGACAGATGCTTAGGGTGTGCCCTTCACTGTTGCTCTTATTGAATACAGCAACCCTGGGCGACTGGGTGGCTCAGGGGTAGTGCGTCTGCCTTTGGCTTAGTTGTGATCCCGGGGTCTTGGGATCAAGTACCGCATCAGGCTCCCCGCAAGGAGCCTGCTTATGTCTCTGCCTATGTCTCTGCCTCTCTCTCTGTGTGTCTCTCATGAACAAATAAATAAAATCTTTAAATACAACAACCCTGCCAGGTACAATGTCCTCAGTTCCATTTTATAGATAAGGAAAACCAAGGCTCAGAGAGGCTCATTAATATTAGTCCTCACTCAATTAAGAAGTTGGGGGTGGCTGGGATTCCAAAATCTTTCTGCCAAAGACACTTTGCGGCCTCCTTGTGGAGCCTCCATCCTCACCATTTCTCTGAGCACTAGCTTTCGGAGGCCTTACTGCTCAAATTCTGTCCTATTTGCTCCATCTTTCTCATTGAAATTATGTTCAACAGCCACACTTATTTATGACCCACTACCGACTTTTCTCCAGTCCCTCAGACTCCACGGCCCTTGCCTCTCTTGCTTGTTATCAACACCAACAAGGTGATGATCACACCAACTTTCCAAGATCTGGGAGTTTCTGTGTTTTCTCTTCTTAGAGGCTGCTTCCATTTTACTCAGGAACTGCATGCTTTTGGCTTTTCTTTTCCTTCTCTTTCTTTCTTTTCTTTACTTTTTCTTTCTTTCTTTTCTTTCTTTCTTTCTTTTTTTTTTTGGTGCTGCAAAAAGGCAAGGCTGTGGGCGGCGCTGCCATTTCCAGCGCTGCAAACTTATCTTCCAGCCGCCCCCAGAAGCTTTATTAGGAGCTGTGGTAACTTCTCTCCTAAATTACATAGGTTGTTTTAAAAATAGATGCAGGGTTTCCCTGTCAGGAGCGCTGTCAGGCTGCCCACTTTTGACAGCCACTTCTATCTCCCTTCTTTGTTACGTGTCACAGCATTTTTATTTTTATTTTAAAACTGTTCAGCTTAAGTTATCCAGAGCCCTTGACCAAAAAGGTTCATTTAGAGCATCAAAGGCTGCCTTCAAGAAATGCTCCTCTTTCCTCATGCACAATCATGCACAATTCGATGTGCTATGCTTCACCATCTTTGCATGAAAATGAATTTTAAAAATACACTCCAGCGGAGGCGAGGGCCCTGACATGAATTCTGCTCTATATCGAAGCAGACTGAACTGGGGGACATGGAGTGGCTTTGGTGCTGGGACTATATTAGCTTACAGAGTGAATGCTGCCAAAGGAAATGAAAAATTAAACAAATAAATAAAAGCAAAACCAAATAAACAAGTAAAAATAAGGTCTGGAAGTAAAAACAGATTAATTAAAACAAAACAAACCCCCTACCTCCCCCAACACACACACACACACACAAATGCTGGGAAAGAGAATGGCCGGCAACATGGATAAATATTCCCTAGTTAAATCTTTTCCAGAATTATAGGATTTGGTGAAACATCTTGTCCTTTGTGTGTGGGGAATGCAAAAGTCTCTTCATTTTTTTCTGTAACCTTTGCCTCTCCTTTCCTCTCCTCTTATCTGCACTGTCTGTTCCTCCCTTATATGGTTGTTCTCGGAAGTCCAGGAATTTGAATGTTATGTGAAAGGCTAATTCTAAGTGGGCTTGGTGACATTCATGTCAAATGGGAGACATATGGGGGTCGCCCTGTGAAAGGTCAACAAGGCCAAGGCATCTGCTCTTCTGCATCGCTCCTTTCATTCGGGTCTCTAAATACCAGTCTTTCCTAAATGGCCCAACAGGCCCCTCCGCAAGCCCCCTCCCCTCTTCCCACTGTTGCCTTACTCAGCTGGGCAAATACAAGTCCCTGGCATTTCCTAACATTTCAGCTTTGCAAAACGATGTTTACATTTATTGGCTCATTCATCACAGGCGAAAACCTGTGAGATAAAGAGGCCGGGTATTATTAAGTCGTGTGCATTTTACAGCTGCGGGACTTGAGGCTTTGGTAGGTTCTAGTTATTGCTTGTGATGGCACAGCTCATTAAAGGCAGCGTCCATACCCCAGCCCCAGGCTCCCTGGCGCCCTAGCTGGGTGGTTTTCTTTGCCCTGAGCAGATGCCTCCTGCCTTTGGCCATCAGGCACCACTTGTGGATTCAAGTTGGAGATTTGCTTGTAATACGAAAGCACATCCAGCTTTATGTCTCCATATTTAAATATGTTTTCTCAATCTGAATGACTTCAGATTTTAGGAAGTGTATTAGCTTTATTCATTCAGCAAGTATTTCTACTGCTCTAGTTTGAATATATGGCAGCGGATAAAACTGGCAATTCTCTACTCTCACATGGAGTTTACGTTCCAGTGGAAGGGACCAAGAATTTGATTAATTAACTAACTGATATACTCTCTACACCCAGTATGGGGCTCAAACTCACAACCTTGAGATCAAGGGTTGTATCCTCTACCAAATGAGTCAGCCAGGCACCCTGAGACCAATAATTTTAATAAAGAAATAAATATATTACGTGATAGGTTCAGTGGTGAGAACTGCTAAAGAGGAAAATAAAGCAAGATAAATGAAGTATTATTGGTTATGTGAGGTGGTCGGGGAAGGCTTCTTTGGTACAGTGACATTTGATAAGATGCCTGAGCATGTGAGGAGGTGGATGATCCAGATATTTAGGGGGCAAAACATTCTAGGGCAGGAGATGGTATATGCAAAGGCCCTGATGTAGGAGAATGCCTTGCAGGTGGGGGAATGCAAGTAAGATAGCCTGGCTGGAGCTGTGAGAGCTGGTGTGGGGTGGGAGACATGGTCAGAGGGGTGGGCAGGGAAGGGGTCGGAGGTGTAGGGGTCTCTCTCCACAGTAAGAATTTGGACTTTCACTCTGAAAGAGTGAGACAGGTCACTACTGGAGCTGTCTGAGTATGGGAGTCTGGTGTCAAAGAGGGCATTTAGACAAATGTCTACACACTGCTGGCCTGTGGCCCGGCTCTGACACCTTCTAGCCCAGCCTCTGTCCCGCTCAATCTCTTTTCATTATTCACCAGGGATGGCTACATGACTTCATGGCCTAGTCCAAAAAGAAAATGTAGGGCCTTTTGTTCAACTGGCAAGAAAAAATACAGTTAAAGATACTAAAATATACATTTCTCCCCCTTTCCTCTGCAGCTTCTCTCTCCATTTATCATAGTGTTTTAGATTTGCCATTGAACACAACTCAGAGAGACATTAACATTTCAAATTATTAGCATTAATTTTTACCGTTCATTTCTATATTGTGCAAGGCCAGTTTTAAATGCAAATATAAGATCATTTTACTTGTATACAGAATCACAAAACTATACATGTCAGTGTTTTATGGTTCATACAGGCATAGGGATTCTGTTCTTACCAGACAGTGGAAATGCTCCACGATTCTAACCCAACTGTTTTTTTTACACACACACAGAGAGAGAGAGAGAGAGGCAGAGACATAGGCAGAGGGAGAAGCAGGCTCCATGCACCGGGAGCCCGATGTGGGACTCGATCCGGGTCTCCAGGATTGCGCCCTGGGCCAAAGGCAGGCGCTAAACCGCTGCGCCACCCAGGGATCCCCTGTTTCTGTTTCTTGATGTGCAACACGTACCAACACCCTACCTTTTGCTGACTGGTGAGTGAGAGGGGACTGACGAGGAGAACAGCTATTGGCTGCCCCGTCTTTCCGTTTGTCCTAGGGCATCCTTTTCAGGGTAGGTGTTTGGTTAATAAGGGAAGTACCAGGAGTAACAAAAGATATCATAGTTTCCTTGGCTGTTTGGGTCTTTTAGAACCCGATGGCCTTCCTGCACTTATAGCAAGGTCGGGGTGCAATAGAAAGCATGGCCCCCACGTAGGGTCCGCACCCCCACTTATGCAGCCACAGATGGAACACGCTCACCTTGAATTTGCTTCCAGTCTTGCGCCACTCCCAAACTTGAGAGAGCCACATGAGTTCTGTGTTCATGGGGCATTGCAAGTTGTGAATCGGGTGGCAATGAAGGCAGACAGGCACCATGCGTGTGCACCTCTGCTCACATATATGCCTGGTTGTCCCCCCGGGCTTCCCTTGGGGGAATATCTCAGAGATAAGATGACTGAGGGTTTTAGGATGGTGACATCAGAGCATTAAACCAAGCACATGCTGCACTTTCATGAAACTGGCCCTGTTTTCCACTCCACTCTTTCTAGAACTGGCCTGGTCTTGGTGTAGGAGATATTCAAGGGCCGACTGAAAGAGAATAAGCTTGCTGCCTGAGTGTCTTCCCAGTGCCTTGGCCTGGTGACAATTTACACTGGTCCTGGTTGAGACATAGGGCTTAGAAGGGAGAGAGGCCAGAGTGCAGAGAAGCACAAGGGACAGGGACGAAGGACACGGGTGAGGGCAAGGGGGCCTGGCAGGAGGGGAGAGGCTGCAGGAGGGCAACAGACTGAGGCAGCTGCCCGAGGGGTTTGGGCTGAGTTGACCTTAGTCTTAGGGCTACGGGGAACCTCACAGGAAAGGGGATGCTCATAACGTCAGGAAATAATCCGGGCCCGGAAATAAAGAGGCAAGGTTGGAGATCAGTAATTATTAATTTAAAAAAAGGAACCAGGGACGCCTGGGTGGCTCCATGGTTGAGCATCTGCCTTCGGCTCAGGGCATGATCCTGGGGTCCTGGGATCAAGTCCTGCACCAGGCCCCCCCCGCAGGGAGCCTGCTTCTCCCTCTGCCTGTGTCTCTGTGTGTCTCTATGTGTCTCTCATGAATAAATAAATAAATAAAATCTCGAAAAACAAATAAACAAATAAATAAAAACTAAAGAAAGGAACCAGGCATTAGTCTCCGGATGTCTTATCTCTCTTGGGTTCCTGCTTGCATGGGAAGGGAGGGAGGCATCCTGACTTTTGGATGGTCACTGCCTGTGTGAGGTACGGATGTCATGACATCCATGACCAACAAGTAGGAGAGGCCTAGAGCAGGAGAAAATATGGGGAAAAGATGAGCTTTCTGGATTTGGAGAAAATGAGACACTTGGGTTTCCCTTTTAGATTGAAGAATACTGTCAAAAGCGTGACATTAGGAAGAAGCCTGTGGCTTGTCACTTCTTGAGGATTTAGGGTGAACGGTGTGGGAGTGGAGGTGTTGCCCAAAAGGGGTGGAAGAGCGGGGAACTTCCAGGGGGGCCGTGGATCTGTGGAAATTGCTGTGGGAGAACCTCCCTGGAGGCATGGCTCGTGGGCCTAAGGTCTGAGGCGACTCTGGGAAGGTCGTGGTCTCCTCAGTGTCATTGCCAGGCCGAGGCAAGAGGGCCTCCCGCCTGAGCCCGGTCTGGTTTCCCTGGGGTAGACTGAGCCCGGACTCCAAGGGGTCCAAGGGATACTCCGGCCAGAGTTTCTGCCCTCGGCGCCTGGGTGGCTCAGTCGGTTCAGCATCTGCCTTCCGCTCATGTCACGATCTCACGGTCCTGGGACAGCCTGGTGTCGGTGTTGGGCTCCTTGCGTCTCTTCTGCCTCCCGCCCTCCCCCCTCATGCTCTCTCTCTCTCTCTTTCAAATAAAAATAAATACATAAAGTTTCTGGTCTTTTTAGAGACCACATACCAGATGCCCAGGCCTCTGGAACTCTCCAGACCTGATCCCAGGGTCCTCCTGACCACAGACTATTGTGCACTTTCAGGCCTCTGTGGTCACCAAAGGCCAGCTGGCAGGTATATGGGCTGGGTTATCCCCAAATGTGCCTTCGGCTCTTTGTGGTGCTGAATAGAAACAGGAGATGGAAAAGGGGTGGGCAGCGGCAGGGGACAGCTCTCCCTGGGTCACCCTGTGTCAGTGTGGGACCCCAAATTGCAACCCGGCCTTCTCTGTGAATAAGGGTGTAGCTGTCAAAGCAGGAAACTAGAATTTATTTTATTTGCTCATTTCTTCACCTGTTTTTATAGCTTTTAATGATTTATTCATATGGGAGGTGGGCATTCATTCATTTTCCTGCCTTGGCCCTGCGTCCATCTAAATTCTTTCCTGGGTCTACTGGCTCAGATGAAGGTGAGGCCATGCGATTGCCCCTGGCCCTCACCTTGCTGTTGCTGTTTTGTTATGATCCTCAGTAATTCCGGGGGAAACCCTTCAAGATTAAGTAACACCCTTCCTGCCTAAATCTACTCGCGATTATTTCTCATTTTGTGCATGACATTGTTGTTCTTAGGTGAGGAATAAAGTTATTTTGATGTTTTAGGCATTATTTGTTCCTTTGATGCCTTGTACACAAGGGGAAAAATGGAGAGACCAGAATTACTGGTTAGACTGAGTATCTTGTTTCAAACAGATGCCTGGAAGTTAAAGATACTCTGGGAACCGGGGCGAGGAGATCCTCCACAAACCAGAGAAGTCAAAATTGTCTGCACAGCCTGCTTTTTGTTTCTTTAAACTCAGATCCTGAATCTCTTTTTCTTTCTTAGACACGATATTAAAAGGGAAGTAAAACCGCTTGGGCAGGGAAGGCAGTAGTTTCTAGAATGTTCTGTTGATTTTGGATATTCAACTTCTGCTTTGCCCCCAGGACACGCAAGCAGAGCTGAGTTTCAGACAACCGTGAGGGGGCAGCTTTAGGATTCCTTTGTGGGACATGTGACCTGATCTATGTATTTCGTGAGAGTAGGGGCAGGATTCACAGACACGGTTTAGGTCCTCGTCAACAACACGAAGGCATATTTCCTGAGAACTTCCTAATGTGCCAGACATATACTGAATATGTGACGTGCCGTATCTCATCAGTAGCACATTCTAGTACAATTCTCGTTCTCATTTTACAGATGAGAAAACTAAGAGTTTAAGACACTTGCTCAGGATTCTGCAGGTCGTCAGTTGCTGAGCTGAACCTAAAACTGGTTCTTTTTGATAACAAAGTTCATGTTTTTGACCACAATGCTCTCCTGCCCAGCTTCCCAATATGAACATTTAATTTCCAAAGAGCAACATTTAGGCAGGTCACCTCATCTGGTCCTTTTGATTAACAGGTGTGAAAGCACAGACCCAGAGGGGGCAGATGACTTAGTTGAGGTTCAACAGCAGCTTAGTGGCAAAATGAAAATCCGGGCCGGGCGTCCTAATTCTAATCGGCGTTTATTCTGTTACATTCTGGTAGAGGACAGGTTTGGAAGCACAGTTTGAGTAATGGTGGGTGGGGAAAGTGGGAATGTTTCCTTTTAAAATTCAAACTTCCAGCCGAGTTGCCAGCCTCTCTTATTTGCCTGCTTTTTCTTTGCTGTGCAATCTGTTCTATGAATTCTGAGAGCTTTCATAAGGAAATGCACTGCTTATGGCTTGGCCTTAATATGTCATATTAAAGACTAAGGCACATGGTGGTTTCTCCTACATTGTCTCTTAATCAAACATGTGTTTTGTTTTTGTACTGGTTCCATCAACCCCTCTCTCTTCCTTCCGTTCACTGGCATATTGGGTGCAGAAGGGGCAGGAGAGGCTTGCGCCGAATTTCAACTACCAAACTTAAACTTGACTTCCATGAGCGAACAACCCTTTGTTTTCCAACCCGCCTCATAGAAACTGCAGGGGTGCGGTCATGTGATGTCTCTAAAGTACTTTGAAATACTTCAGTATAACAAAAAATAAAAAATAAAAAAAATAAGAGTTTTAAAAAGGAAACTGAAAACCATTTTGGAACTTTTACCTACTGTATGGGTTCAGAAGTTGTTTCAGTTAGCTTTTGCGGTCCAACCGTATTCCCCCAAATTCTGTGGCCTCAATGGCAATCCTGTGTTTGCTCACAGTGGTGTGGGCCAGAAGCTTGTGCTGGGCTTGTCTGGGACTGCTCAGCTCAGCTCTTGCTGTGGCCAGGGGGCAAAGATGGCCACAATGACTCCTTCCCTCCTGTCACAAATGCCCCTTCGCCATGTGACTTTGCCTCTCTCTCATCAAACAAGGGAGGCTATTCCTCTCCTCTTTGCACTCGAATTTAATGCCAAGGGACTTATTTTGCCCAATGGGACATTAGCAAACATGACACAGTAGATATCTGAGAAGTCCTTGTGATTGGGCCTTGCCATCTTGCTGCTGGGAACCAAAAGACCATCTTCTGAAGATGAAGCCTCACTTCCTGGAGAAGGAGAAGCCACCTGGAGGGAGGTCAGCCACCTCAGCTTTTCTGGCTGAGGCCTCTGACTCGTGAGGCCATTGTCTTAGACCTTTTTGTCCGTGATGGGTTGACCCCCATCAGAAGAGCAGAGAGAGAGAATAAATTATTGGCCCTGTGAGCCACTTGATGTTCACTTTTTTAGTGAGTCCGTTTAGAACATCACTTTTCCTACCCAGATCAAAAGTGATTTTGGAAAAAATCTGGTTTTTTTTGTTTGTTTGTTTCTTTGCAGTGCTTCAACAGTCTGAATGACCAGCTAGCAATCTAAGGCAATTTTAATAAGTTTTGTCCCACAGAACGGTGTTATTGATACTGTCGCCTGATATACTTGTAAGACAGGTCCTGCTGGCAGAGAAATGTAATCAATGAAAGGGAAGTGGAGAGTGATAGGCTGGCACCATGGATTACAGGGAGGCTCTAAGCAAGCTGTTTCATCTCCTCTTCACAGTAAAGGGGATCAAAAGCGAAACATACCTGCAAAAAAATCAGGTGGCACCTGCAACACCTTTCGAAATGGATCAAGGTCAAGTTTGGAAACTAGATTAGTAAGAGTGCTCATACATGGAAGAATTAAAAATAAAGATGCAATTTGGTGAATCTTTTTGTTAGGTCTAATCACATCAATGTCTTGAGAAAAACTTTCCCTTCTACTTTTGACAGATGTTGCTGCGGTAAAAATCCACTGAGAAACGCTCTCTGCTGGTATGCCCTTGACTGGGGGCGGAGATCTAACGAGAAAGTGTTTTGCCTAAGGTTTTCCACATCCTTACTATTGCTCCCATGTCCTTTGGCGGAGAGCAGTCTGTGGTGGCTATACAGTTTCCAGAATCAAAGCCATGCCCCAGGCACACCACACATGGCTTGGGTCTAAGGCAGCTCCCAGGACACAGAAGGACCCGGTTTAAGAGACAGGGGCCATGAGGATTAGAGGGATTACAGGGATAGCTTTGCAACTGGCTGGTCAGGAGTCTCCTGGGTCACAAAAACCGTAAGCCATTCGGTTTTGGAGTGGTTTGTTTTGCAATAAAAACTAACCGTATAGAAATAGAGCAACCTTAGAAGACTACTAGGGACAGTCCAAGGAAATATTGAGGTAATTATGAAAACAATATCTACCAGATAAGAATAGCATAAAAATGATCATTATTATTATTATTTATTGAGATATAATTGACATATAACATTGCATTAGTTTTAGGTATACAACATCATGATCCGACATATGTATTTATTGTGAAATGATCAGCACAATAGGTTCAGTTAGCATCCATTACCACACACAGTTGCAATTTTTTTTCTTATGATAAGAACTTTAAAATTTAATCTCTTAGGAAGTCTCAAATGTACAATACAAAATTGCTAACTGTGGCCACCATGCTGTGTGTTTCATCCCTAGGTCTTCTTTTTCTTATGTGTGCGAGCTGGTATGTTTTGATCACCTTCATCCATTTTGCTCACCCCTCACTGCCTGCCCCTGGTAACTATCAGAGGTTATTAAAAATTACTATTATTATTATTATTTTTAACATCGTATTTATTTATTTTTTAGATTTTATTTATTTATTCATGAGGGACACAGATTGAGAGAGAGAGAGGTAGAGACACAGGCAGAGGGAGAAGCAGGCTCCATGCAGGGAGCCCGACATGGGACTTGATCCCAGGTCCCCAGGATCATGCCCTGGGCTGAAGGCGGTGCTAAACCGCTGAGCCACCCGGGACTGTCCCAAAATTACTATTATTAAAACTAATGGTGATAATGAGCCTGATGACCAAAAAGTCCCTTATTTCCTAAGTAAAGATCAAGGGTCTTCCGTAGAATGATTCGATTTAAATATGAACACCATGTTAAAAAAAAATTTGCCCTACACTTCATCTGTAACCCTGAGGTATACTCTCTGCTACCTAGAGATGTTTTTGAGGGGATAGTGGTTTTTTTGTGTTTTTGTTTTGTTTTGTTTTGTTTTGAAGATTGCATTTTTTTTATTCATGAGAGACACAGAGAGAGGCAGAGACATAGGCAGAGGAAGAAGAGGCTCCCTGCAGGATCCCAACGTGGAACTCGATTCCAGGGCCCCGGGATCACACTCTGAGCTGAAGGCAGATGCTCAAACGCTGAGCTGCTCAGGCGTCCCAAGGGGATAGTGTTAATAGAAATATGAAAGAAGTATAATATCTGTAGGAATTGGAGGGTTAAAGGATTGACTGGCTTTTCATAGATAAGGCGACACAATTTATTCAGATTGCTTTCTTCTGGACATCTCAGCTGTTTGAAGGGAGAGGGAATTTATACTGTAGCTAGGGGCAAAGGAGGAGGTATTTTGATTGGAAGGTCAACATTTAAAGGGTGTAGCTAATAATGGGTGTGGGTCAGCATAAAGGTGATGAGCTCCTGGGGAGAAAACGTATGGGGCTGTGTAGATGGTGTATGGAGAGGGGTGAGAACCTCAAAGGTAAATTCTTACGCTGGCCTTCACTCTGAAATTGTGGAGAAAACTTCCTTTTCCACTTCCTTTCTACTCCTCAAAGCCTATCGGCTTGGAGTTCTTAGCATAGTTTAGATACATTATGATCTACAATAGTATTTTCCCTAATGTGTTCCCTGTAACATACATTCCTCAGGACACGCAGGATGAAAGAGAAAAGGAGTTAAATAATGCGCATTAATGTAGTAAATTGAGGACCTTAATAAATACTGCAGTAAAAAAAATCATTCCCTTTTTAAAAAACTCAGTGCTTGTCAATCGTATTTAAAGGTAGAATTATTTCCCTCCATGAAATGTTTTAACATCCCACATAAGTGGCATTCACTTGAGAAATACTGAATTAGTTGGCTCAATTCAACCCGCAGTTATGTTTATGTATATGGATGCATATGCTAGGCACCTCGGGTGGACACGGAGATATGTTATTGGTCTCAGAAAGTCAAAAGTGTAATAGGCAATATGAAGCTGATGTGAAAATGATATGAAGTAGAAAGCGATAAGGACTGTATCAGTAGGATGAGTTCATTGGCGGTAACAAAAACCCTGCTCAGAGTGGCCTAAATGATAGGAGGGAATGAAATTATTGGCTTATGTAATTGAAAAATTCAGAGGAAGGTCAGGCTCAGGAAGCCTGTTTCATCAGGAGGGCTCCATTTCTTTATGATTCCCTCAGTCTGTCCTCCTCTGGGTATCAACTTCATGTTGACTTCCTTCGTGGAAAAAACGCCTGCCCACCTGAGGGTGAGCTGTATAGTCCCCAACTTTCAAGTCCAGAAAGACAATGTTCCCTCTCACAACCATTGGTCAAAAGTCCTAACATTTGCATTGATTGGACCCAAACCAGTCCATGGGGCCAGGAAAATGCCAGATACCTATTGGTTTAAGCCCAGATTACCTGGACCATTGTCTAGGCCAAGAGAGATGGGATTATCCTTTTTGGCATAGACCCTGCTCCAGGAGATAGGGATGGAATCAATCTCACCAAAACCCCCGTGATTGTTATCCCGGATTGGACAGGGTAGGAGGTAGTAGGGATGCTGGAGGAAATCACCACAATGTTTACTACAGAAGGACCATGAAGAAGAGCCTTTTGGTTGTGAGGGCCCAGTGATTGGTTCCATCTGGTGAGAATCTCTATGGGGTAGCATCCAAGCTGGTTATTAAGCATATGAGTTGGCTGGCTTTGGATATGAGGAAGAGGAGGGGTAAAGGGCATTCCAAGAGGAGGGAGCTGCATGAGTCAAGTCAGAGGGGCAGGGCTTAGAGGGGTGTGAATGAAGAGCTGTTAGGCAGACCCCTTTGGATGGAATAGTCACAACAGTGTTTCCATGTGAAAATGCATTCTGTGCTCCAAGTACTTAAAAACTGAGGTTTTGAAATACAGCCTGTTAGTAAATTGGAAACTCCTTGTTCTTTTGGTTATAGCGATAACCCTACTACAATTTATGATATTTGTGTTCCAAGAAGTGTATAGTTGGCACCTCCATGCAAAACCCTTATAGACAAACGGCAGGCTTGTTTGAAAAGATATGAGATTAGTGCAGAGTTGGCCACTGACATTTTTTATATGAAAATATTTTTCGAAAAAAAAAAGAAAATATTTATCGACAGGAATACAAAAATACTTTCCTCTCTCTAAGGACCCTTTGCTTATCGTATAAACAAGAATTTAAATTAGAGGTAAAATAGAGTTTTGAAAGTCAGATTTTGAAAGGGATGGTATGAATTTTCCTGAACAAAGGGTTTATCATTTTGAGTAACTAAAAAGATAATCATGTTCCTAATTTCACATAAATCACCCAGACAAAATTTCAAAGCTGTTGATAGACTGAAGTCCATTAATGGTGTGAGCTAAGAAAAAAAAGAAGAGGGGCATGAAATTCTGTATGGAGAAACCAGATGTGCAATTACCCAGAGGAAGACAGACTAGTGGATGCTCCAGGATATTTTGAGTCCTTTTAAAATGCTTCCCTGACTTTTTCTTTTCATTTCTTATTCATTGAAATGTCTTCTTTTCTTTAAAAATCTGGCCTAGGGTTGGATGTAACTTCCTGTGTTGCAACAGCAGGACATTTTTAAGGGACTCGAATCTGAACCCATCATTGCCTTGGAGGCACAGTCCAATCCTTTGCTCAGTAGCTCCAAGGGTTGGTCGTGGTCCTTCTGATTCCTTGCTGGTTGATTCAAAATACGTAATTACCTCTACGTCAAAAAGAGAGGATTAACAGGCCTTACCCTAATTGCTTGTTTTTGTAGGGTTGTTAAAAAAGACTTGGGCTCCAGAAACAGAGGGTATAGCCAGACAGAAGGCAGCCTGGAGTTCAAAAGTCTTGTAATCTTTGGCTCCACAGCCCTATAAAATTGGAGTGTTGAGTGGATGCAAACAGCCTGTAGTCTGGAGGCCCAGTACCAAGAAAGGACGGGAGGCCCATCAGTCATTTGAAAAGGCAGGGGGTTTCATAACAATTCCGGACTGACCTGTTAATGGATGGCCCCATTTGATTTCCCCTTCCCACAAATGCCAGGTCTGGAGCTCTCTGCCACACAACAAAGCTTTTCTTACCTCCCGCGTTCCTGGAATTTGGGAATAAATAGAGGCCTCTTACCAAGGTCTAGCATGAAAGGAGTAAATTGGAAATATTAAGGGATGATGGTTCAGTAATAATGCACTTTTGTTTCCTGGTGCCACTCTTGAGGTAATGGTTATAGGCTTGTAATTTGTGAGCAAGAAGACTAGTTCAATGTTAAGATGTTTTTATTACAGGCAAGTAGGAGCAGGGGGCTCTTTTGGGAAAGTGCGAGTTATCAGTCACCTCCTCACCTCTAAGTAGTAAAGGTTAGCAAAGGTTATAAGATTTAACAAGTATGGAAGGTTCTGCTGGGTGAGAGGGTGTTTTAAAAACTTAAGCTGGAAGCTCTTTCAAGTGACTCACACATGACAACAAATGATGTTTTCTCACTCTCTGTGGGGTTCCGAAGAATTCACTGGCTATCTCCACAAAGGAAAGCTTTGATTAGGGGTAGCCTACATGTTACACCTGGTTGGTTCCTGGAATAGAAGAGAGATGAGTGATTTAATCAAGAAGATGCCATGTATTATTATATTAAAGCCGGTTATAAAACGATGTTAGAAGAACGATGGAGATAGACTTTTTTTTTTAGATGAAGGCATAAATAATAAAGGAGCAGTGGTTATGAGTCTGTTTTCTTTTCTTTCTAAGGTTCATTTTGGTCAGCAAGCTACTCTGCAATTGTTTTAAGAGAGATCTGTTTCATACAACTTTGGAAAAAGTATAAATGGAAATACATATTTTAAACTGTTCTTAATGAAACTGCCTCATTCTGTCATCCTCCTAGAAAATCTTTATTTTATACTATTTTCACTTTTGCTTAAGTATGGGAACATTCATCTTATTTTATCTGAGTGTTTGGATTTTCGTTGTCAGGAGATTTCCTAGCATCACACCTACATCTGTACACTTATTCATTATTGCTTTTACCTTTCTCTTTAAAACACAATAAGGTTTGATATTTGAAAGCATATTTCTTTTTTATGTCTTGAACTCACTTGTGATCTTTTAAAACTAAGAAATGGAAATCATCTCAGGTACCAATTTATGGAAAGAGATACTTGTTACGGGAACGCTGATGATTCTCATCTATTTTTTTCTTTTAAACAAGTGCTTCTGAATCTACTGTATTTCTAGAAGGTGCTGGCTCTTCAATGATGTACAAAGTCTTGACTTTCTGATCTCTGGAAGAAGTTTTTCAACACCTGTTAAACAACTAGGTTTGAGAAACTGGTTCCTGTCTTTCATCTTTAGAAGGAATGTCTTAATTCTGAATAGAATGATTGACTCCCCTGCAAAGAATTATGTCAGTTCTGCATATTTTGGGCTCATGTCTCTGGCAGCAGCTCTTCCTCAAACTGGAGTATATCAACCCCACGGGCAGTCAGAGGGAGAGATTGGGCAAAACGTGTGGCTTGTGTGGCAGGGTTTCAGATTTCAGTCACTGGACAATTTAGATGTGCAGAGAAATGTAGCTCCTTTATTTGTCTCCACCAGCAACTTCTGCCTCCTGGTTCCAGGGAAAACTTAATTAAATTTAAAGTATGTTTTAAAATTGGTCCAACCTGACAATTTAGAAAATCTCTTTCTCTCTTTTAAAGATTTTATTTATTTATTTGTGAGAGAGACAGAGCACAAGCAGGGAGAGGGAGAGAGAGAAGCAGACACCCCACTGAGTGGAGAACCCGACAAGGGGCTTGGACCCCAGGACCCTGAAATCATGACCTGAGCCAAAGTCAGTCACTTAACCACCCCCCAGGTGCCCTAGAACATCTCTTTCGGTTTTATACTGTTTCTCGGATGAATAAAAATACTCAGTCCCAGAGAGTTTCTATTTCTTCTTTCCCTCTCTAACATTGAGTTGCTGTGAATGGGGAGGTTAGTGTTGCTTAAGCTGAGGCAGAGGAGAGATTTGGGAGTTTTCTGTTGTGATGTTTTCTGGTCTCCAAGGTCATGGTCATTGACTGCTGAATTTCCTCCCAGCTATGAGCTGTTCTTTTGGCTCAGGAAAGGCTACCAGGGTGAACTCTGGCTGCTTGATGTCAACCAGCATGTGTCTAGCAGCTCCTGCATCTCGTCTGCTGTGCGGGGGGTCCTCCTTAGCTGTAGAGTCCTTATGCCTTGCTGTGGTAGGCTCCGCGGTTGGCCTAGTGGATCTTGCTCTGAATCTAGGTCACAGGGAAATTTAGGTACTTTGGAAAGCTAACTCTGAAGGCTTCTTACCACATGGTACTGTGAGGGTTACTTTGAGTGTCTGTGCCTCTGATTGGACACTCTGCTAAGTGACAGAGTCTCAGCTGGGGGTAGCTGATCAAGTTGGTAGCACAGCTATGTAGCATGTTGCCTCCTGTCCTGGTGGAAGCAAAGATGGACAAATTTGGAGGTGCATCTTTACTTGTTTGTTTTTTCCCCTCTCTTCTCTTTTTCACCCTTCTTGTGTCCAGGATAAACTTTCCTTTGCTTCCTTTATGACACATCGTTTGCCTATCATAGAGATGCCTTAGCTATGATGGAAGGACAGACATCTCTTCTATACCACGGCTGACTCAATTCTCGATATACTAAAGGAAAGAATGAAGCGACCTAGAAATTCTTTTCCCAATGCAATAATATGTCTTGTAAGGCTGTTGTCTTGGCACATTATCCTATTTTGCATCTCAGACGCTTATTACTTGAATTTGTTCTGCAAAGAATACTAGTCTTTACCTTGTATGAGGAGGATAGCAGGCAGCTGTGACATCCCTTTGAGGATTGGGGAATCTTGGACAGTTGAGCTGAGACATGTTGGACGTGTTCCTTCTTCCCGTAGCCCCCATGCTTCAGCAATATTCTCTTTTTTTCTTTCTTTTCTTTTTTTCTTTCTTTCTTCTTTCTTTCTTTCTTTCTTTCTTTCTTTCTTTCTTTCTTTCTTTCTTTCTTTCTTTCTTAGTAGGCTCCATGCTGAGCATGGAGCTTGAACTCAATCCTGAGATCAAGACCTGAGTTGATTTCAAGAGTCAGACACTTAACTGACTGAGCCATCCAGATGCCCCTGCTTCAGCAATATTCTTGATCCTCTGCTAACTAAAATGGAAATGAAATGTAACCTTATAATTTTCTATCTTTCCTACTAATGTATAAACTCAGAGAGGATGATTTTACATTTTTTTTCATGATGTTATTCCAGTGTCTACAAAAGGATATATTTATATTAGAAACTCAATAAACATATATTGAATACATGAATTGATAAATAAATGGATAACTGAATGAATCCAGGGAGCCTGGATGGCTCAGTGGGTTAAGTGTCTGCCTTCAGTCCTGGGGTTTAGCCCCCCATCAGGCTGTCTGCTCAGTGGGGAGTCTGCTTCACCCTCTCCCTCTGCCACTTCCCTGCTTGTGCTGTCTATCTCTCTCATGCTTTCTCTCTCAAATAAATAAATAAACAAATAAAATCTTAAAAAAAAAAAAGAATGAATCCATATCCAAATTCTGTAGTCAATTGACTTTTTGCTCTTCCTTATACATTTCCAGGTTTCTGAAGAGTTTGACTTTGCTTGGCTTATCAATGATTACTGATTGTTGCCGATATTACTATAAGTAGCAAAGCAATCATATTTATTGGTGTTGATTCTGAGTTGTGTTTTCATTTCAATGTGTTTTTGAGCCTGAAACACCACATCAGTAAGAAAAAGGATAAAAACCATATGATCATTTCAATAGATGCAGACAAAGTACAACATTCATTCATGACAAAAACCCTCAACAAAGTGGTGTTAGAGGGAATAAACCTCAACATTATAAAGGCCTTATATGCAAAACCACAGCTAATATCATACTCAATGGTGAAAAACAAGAGTTTCCTCCTAAGTTCAGGACAAGACAAGAATGTCCACTCTCATCACTTTTATTCAATGTACCACTGGAAGTCCTAGCCATGGCAATCAGACAACAACAACAACAACAAAAAAAAAAAAAAAAAAAAAAAAAGAAAGAAAGAAAGAAAGAAAGAAAGAAAGAAAGAAAGAAAGAAAGAAAGAAAGAAAGAAAGAAAATTGGTATGGAAAAAAGTAAAACTTCCACTATTTGCAGATGACATAATACTATATAGAAAAAAACCTAAAAACTCTATCAAGAAACTGTTAGAACTCAGAAATGAATTCAGTAAAGTCTCAGGATAGAAAATCAATATATAGAAATATGTTGCATTCCTATACGCTAATAATAAAGAAGCAAAAGTGAACTTACGAAAACAATTCCAACTACACCAAAAACAATAAAATATCCAGCAAGAAACTTAACCAGAGGCAAAAGACCTGTACTCTGAAACAAAATACTGATGAAAGAAATTCAAGATGATGCAAAGAAATGGAAAGACATTCCCTGCTCATGAATTGGAAGAATAAATATTGTTAAAGTGTCTATACTAGACAAAGAAATCTACACATCTAATGCAACCCCTGTCAAAATACTGACAGCATTTTTCTCTAAACAAGAACAAACAATTCAAAAATTTGCATGGAACCACAAAAGACTCTGAATCACTAAAGCAATCTTGAAAACACCCCTCCCCCCAGAAAAAAAAAACAAAACTAGAGGTATCGTGATTTCAGACTTCAAGTTATATACAAAGCTGTAGTAATCAAAGCAGTATGGTACTGGCATAAAAATAGACATATATCAATGGAACATAATAGAAAACCCAGAAATAAACCTATAATTAGATGGCCAATTAATCTCCAGCAAAGAGGAGAGAATATATAAATGGCAAAAGGAGAGTCTTTTCAAAAACTGGTGTTGGGAAACTGGCAAGAGAATGCAACTGACCCACCTTCTTTCACCACACACAAAAATAAATTCAAAATGGATTAAAGACCTAAATGTGAGACTTGAAACCATAGTAGCCCTAGCAGAGATCACAGGCAGTAATTTCCCTGGCATTGGCCATAGCAGCACAACAGCACGATCCACAAGTTAATAATAATAAAAAAAAATCCAAACAATCAAAACATGTGAGTAATTGAGTTGGAAGTTTATGTATTTTTAGACATTCTTTGACATTTATTTTCTTTGGATCTGTTTTTCTTTTCTTTCTTTTTTTTTTTTTTTTTTCTTAATGTTGAAAGTACACAGAAGAAAATCCTCTCTGTCAAGTTGTATTTTATCCTTTGCAGAAGCCTCTATGGTTTTTCAGGGCTCCTTTCAGTTAATATGGGTGATATTTTTAACTTCAAAACTCTTGATGATTATTTTTATTTCCCAAGAAAATCCTTTCTTTCCACCCTTCTATCCTGTTCACCAGCAGAGAGAACACAGCACCTTATAAGTCTCTTTTCCCTCCTACGGCATCTTTATAATGCTAGTGTTCTTCACTTCAGCTCAGCTTCCAAATTTAATTCATTTGTTAGGCCTATTTTTACCTAGAGTCATGAAATCTGAATGTGTTGCTAAACTATCAGAGAAAGTGCTTTTCTTTGTGCCTTCCATCTAAGGCAATGTGTGCTTTCCTAATGCTATTATTTATAGCTGAGGGCTGTGGAATCGGAGCACAGACAGGCTGCCTACATCCCATGTCACACTTTTTTTTCTGGTTGGAGTGGTTAGTCATTAGTACTGAATTGTTTGGTCACGAGCAGGGAGGGAGTGAAAATGTAAAATTCAATATGCTTCATTGCCATGGTTCCAGTGGGAGCTCTGGGGGGGAAATTCCTGAGTAAGGTAAGCTGCAGGTACTTGCCTGACCAAAGGGTTACAGGTTTGTGGTGTTACTGAGCATGTCTTACCTCATCCCTTCCTGCCAGGGCGGTCTGCGCTTGTGAATATATTAGTCAGGATAGGCTAAATTGTGCTGCAGTAACAAATAACACCGCTTCTACCCTCAAATTTCAGCAACTTACAGGTGGATTTATCTCTTAAATCACATCCTTTCCAGATTGGCTGTTGTTCTACTCCCTGTCCTTTGATGGAACAACCTCTATCTGCAACACTTGGTCATTGTAGTAGAGGGAAAAGAAACATGGAGAAAGAACCCTTTGCCAAAGCTGAAGGCTTCATTGTGGAGGTGATACACACTATGTCTGTCGACATTTCGTTGGCTAAAGCCAGTCACATGAACTCAAGTTCATCAGAGCAGTGATATGTATTCTTTCAGGGAGGGACACTGCAAGGTGGGGCATTGGCATGTTTGGTAAACAAACTCCTACAAGGAGGATTCATTGATGTTCATTTGACAACATGTCGACAGAAATTTCTGGAGAAGGACTGAATCTTGTAACTGAACTTGACAAGGAACTAGTATCTTCTTTTTTATTTTCATTTGTTCTGGGGGGCTAGAAATAAGGTAGACGGTCTCTCTGTTTAGAACAATAGGCTCTTGAAGGCCACTTTCTAAGGTATGTATTATAATCATATTCATTGTGATTGTTGTCTGACCTACTCGGTAAAAATAAGAAAATAAAGAAAAGAAAAGAAAAGAAAAGAAAAGAAAAGAAAAGAAAAGAAAAGAAAAGAAAAGAAAAATTAACTTAAGGGTGTTTTGAGTTCTTGTGACTATCATTTTTGTCCTTGACTATGTATCCAGGTTCATCCACTCTCATCACTTTTATTTAACATATCACTGGAAATCCTAGCCATGGCTTCCTAGTCTTGCCTTCAAGTCTAGGCTCCGGCTGCAATTACCTATTTGCTATTCTAGAATCTCCCTTGGAATGATTTATAGTCTTGCCTTGTCTGGCTTACTCCACTCATCTTTTAGGGCTCAAAGTCACTATCACGTTTCCTAGTCTTGGTTAGGTGCTTCTATGTTCTAATAGGAGGCTGTCCATATTTATCTGTACCATAATATTTATCCCTTGGAAGTATTATTTCATTTATCAGTTTTTCTCATTATATATAATTCATCATTGCTCCAGGAGGCTCACAACTGCAACCTCATTTCTTATAATGCTCCTCCTTTGACTGGGTCATTCCAGCCACACTGGCCCTCCTTCTGTTCTATGAATGAGTGCATGTGACCACAATTTAGTGCTTTTCTACTATCCATTCTTGCTGCCTCTTTCATCTTGAGAATGCTGGCCCTTTCTGTCCTTCAGGTCTCAGCTTAAATATCACTTCCTTAGAGATACTTTTCTTGACTACTTAATCTAAAGTAGCTGCCCAGACCCTGACTATCATGAGCACATCATCTCTGTATACTCTTGCCACTATTTTTCTTACGTATTCATGTGTTTATTATTTGTCTCTCCATTAGAATATTATTATTATTTATAATAATATTTATAATATTATAGTATTATAATAATATTTACATTAATAATATATTAATAATATTATTTATATAATTATATATAATATATATGATATACATAATTATATATTATAATAATATTATTATAATATTAGAATATTATTATTTGTCTCTCCATTAGAATATAAGCCCCAGGAGAGCAGAATCTTTCATCCTGTTTAGTTGTGTATTACCAAGGACAGTGTCAGTTATTATTATTCCTAGTCAATAAATAGCTGTTGAGTTTTAATGAATTAATAAGATTATGATAGTTCTTCAAAATGAAGGCTAAAGCTGTCATTGTTGTTAAACACTCAGCAAACATTAATTATTAAAAAATTAATGAAATTCTGAAGGTTCTCCAAAATGCAGGTAAAATCTCCTCTTCCATTGATAATTTCCACCCATACTACTAATCTTCCATTGCACTTATATATTTAGTGATCCAGCCACAATATCTTCCCATATCATTCTACTGATTTATGCTACACTCTGATGAAAGCAGTATCGTTTGCTTTAGTTTCCCCTGTGACACTTAGCAAAAACTTGAAGAAATCTATTTTGGAGTCTATTTTATTCTATTGGTGGATTGTAAAGGAAGACATATGCTATTGTCATAGATTACTCATATCTAAAATGAATTTACTAAAATTAGAAGATTCCTACAAAGATCACAAATCACTTAGACCACATTTTCATGGCCTTCAGTGATTTAAGCCTGGAGAATTAATTTCTATGACTCTATGGAAATTGCTTGGGGTGAACCACTAAGAAGATTTCATATAATTTGTTTTAATCACCGAGGAAACGTTTTCATATTTCGTTTCAAACATAATTTCTAACTCTTGCAAATGGAAGTTGTATCAGATTATGATTTTACTCTATTTCCACATCACTTACAAGGTATATGACCTTGGACAAGTGAGTTGACTTCTCTGTGTCATAGTTCCTTCATCTCTAAGTGGGGGAGAGTAACAGTATTGACCTCTCAGTGTTGAGAGAATATCATGATATATGTAAGTACTTAGAACGTTGTCAGAAAAAAGAGAAGGTGCTGCCTAATTGGTAGCTATCATCATCATTATTTTTAATAATCTGAATTAAAAATCCATGGTGAATTTTATTTTATTTATTTTTTAATTAAAAAAAACATTTTTAAAAAAGATTTTGAGAGAGAGCACAAGCAGGGAGAGGAGCAGAGGGAGAGGGAGAAGCAGGCTTCCTGTTGAGCAGGTAGGGCTCAATCGCAGGCCCCTGGGATCATGACCTGAGCCAAACGCACTTAACTGACTCCACCATCCATGGTGGATTTTAGAGAAATGTTTAAGATTTACGTTTTTAGCTAGAAAACAACAACAAGCAAACAAACCCTAAAAAGTAATATATTGGTTCAACTTGTGAGGCTCTGTGAAAGTTGAGGCATCTTTATCCTTACAGAATTTTTACGTAAAATCCCGTAGCTTATAGAATTTACCTTCGGAGATTCTAGAAGGCAGCACATAAGGCTTAACTAAGCCAGTGAAATTCAGCTGGGTTCTGTGGGGCTCCATCTGAGGTCACTGTTGATGCTTGGAGTGGGGAGGAGTGAGGATCCTGAGTGTAGGGGACCCCCCACTCCCACAGCCCTGCTTCACTCACTGCCCATGATAGCTTCAGAGCAGCAACTTGTCCTGCTTTAAAAAGTAGGCTTTTACGTAAGATTTTAAGAGCCCATACCTTCAGGAAAGGGGTGAGAGTTTTGAACACGATTGTTCTAAGTTATAATCTGGGGGCAGTAAAGATAAATATGTGGGGACTGGGGACAAAGAAGAACAGAAACCAAGTCCCTTTCCGGGCTCTCAGGGTGGCCCCGAGAAGTGAATATATCAGCTGGGGGGACATCTCCCTTGTTTTCCCCTGTTCTACCTCATTGTGCTTTTCCTCCTGACCCCTTCATTCACTTCCATGCCCTTGACCCTGACTTGCGGAAGAGCATCCAGCACTTGACTTCCCTGCTATCTTGATCTTAGCCTCATCTTTGATCTCATGGTGATTTCCATATTTTGAGAGATGCGGTATTAGGCATTCAACAGACCCTCTGTGTATCCCAGAGAGACTAATGTCGAAATGCCCACTCATTTTGATGAACAGGGCTATTTAGCATGTAGAGAAGACAGTATTGAATGTTACATATTTTAACTGGTTATTTTACAGAGATCCTGTAAAATAGAGAGATTTTACAGGAGAGAGAGAGAGATCCTTTGCTATGTGGCAAAATCATAGTTTCTCTGATGCCAGGTCAGTGTATAGGGAGGTTGAAGGTAAGAAATACAGGGATGTTCTGCAGGAGGCTTTCAGGGATTTATCTGTTAAGGGAAAACATTGGCATGATTAAGCGTGAAGAGATGGTGTTATTAGGTTATATTTTAGTCGTGTCCTACCTCACCATTTTGATCTCCCAATCATCATATGATCAAACAGATCATAGTCTGTTTTGACTATTCAGATGCGTTTGATCTATCTCTGCTTGTTTGTTTCCCTTTTTCTCATTCTCTCTTGACTTCTCCATTCACCTGTTCTCTCTGCCATTCACCCACCCTCTCTTTGACCTTTCTTTCCTTCTATTAAATTGCTTGCAATTTTCATATGGAATCACCGAGACATAAATACAATATTTGCATTAAAGACTACAAATAATCCCCATGGAAGAAAACTGACAATGTCTTACGTTGCACATGGCAAAAGTTGTTACTGGCTAAAAATTAATGGAAGAATAAGATCTTGACAAAGTTTAGATCAGTAAAATCTCACCCGGGAATATTTAACTTGGTAAAAATAATGACCACAGAGGAAAACTCACAAGGATGGAAAGGAATCCGTAAAAGTTGACATGACAAAATCCTTACTTATGAATGGAATACAATTTTAAAAATAAATGGAAAATAAGAAATGCCAGTGAAATAATCTCAGGTAAATAAAGAAGAAATTTGAAAAAATATTGTAAATGGTTACTGTACGATTTTGATCAAGGAAATATTTTGGCTTAGTGATATTTGCTCTGGGAACGAATTTCTTGATGAAAATTTTATCAATACTGGCCTAATCTGATCAACATGTTTGTATTATAAACATGCTCAGGGTCAAGTTTTTCTCAGAGACAAAAATAGCTGGGTCAGAATGGTGGAGTTGAAACGTCCTGTAAATATTATTTTGTAATCTGATTTGTATGTACCAATTAATCTTGTAGAACGTTCCACGCCATTAAATATTTTTTCTATAACATTAGAGTGGCTGCATATTCCTTTAACCAGTCTTCTGTTACTATGTATTTAGGTTGTTTTGAAGCTTTTGCTATTACAACTCTGTGAACAATATCTTTGTAAACGGATGGTAAACTTTTCACAGGAGGAACGCTTCTTGGATTTTTCTATTTCTGTATGGATTTCAGAGATAGATATTGTCTGGAAAACTGCTGTAAGAAAAAGACTATATGCCTTTTTTTTTTTTTTTTACATCATTCAAGTTTTGGTTATTTTGGCATTAAGCCTATTTATTAAATAAGAGCCTTTTGGATTAAATTAAAACTTTCCTTTAACTTCCAATGTTGCCTAAAACTGTGACAAAATATGAGACAGCATCTGATCTTGGCTTTTAAAATAAGAGAACCCGAAATACCTCAACACAAATAGCTGAGAAGCAGCATGGTAGGATTAAAATGTCATATAGGAGTTGCTAGGATTTGATCAGTGGGAATTTATTTGAGTTGTGCTTATTCCAATACTATTTATAGTCAAAGGTAAATATAATTTTAGGTCTCCTTTAGAAACCACAAGCAGAACCAAATGTAATTTCTGTAAGAGGCTAGAAGAAATGAATTGGGGATAAACTAATTTCGTATTCATTGCTTAGCACAGTGAACACAGGTCATGAATCGTTGAGTGAATATGTTAGTGAAAAGTGAAATATTAATTTCATACTTTGTAACAAGTAAGATGTCTATGGGATCTACCACCTGGCATCTAGCACTGCAGGTTTAGGTATCTAACATGAATTCTTTCTGGATGATTAAGAAACAAATACACTCTTCTGCTGCCTTGGACATCACTGGATTTTTTTAAATGTCTGAGACCAACTGATCGTAACTGTAGCACTGGTTATATGGAATAGCCAATGGCGTGGACAGGGCTTATAGTGACATTGTGGGTGACTTGTGATAAATGCTATCAACGAATGCTGTAAGAAGATTACTTTACCAAGTAGAAATAACCACAGTGTGTAAAGCATCTAGTAGGTTCCAGGCACTCCCCTGCTCTGTAGATGAAGAAACAGAGGCCAAGAGAACTAAAAACAAACAAACAAAGGGAACAAAAACTCTTTCAAGGTTGAACAGATAAGAAGTTAGCTGAGATATAAACCCACTCCTTTATAATTCCAAAGCCTGTGAACTGTACTACACCCACCACCTCTCTTTCAAGTTCATAATCCAATGATACTTCTTAAAACCACTTGTGATCCCAGTACCCAGAGGCAGTAGCTGGAATCTTCTCCAATTTTTGGAATCCTCTCTGTACTTTCAAAGATATTTGGGATTATATTTTCTGTTCTGTAATGTACTTCTCCCCCCACCTTTTTCTCTTCTCAATATATTCAAACATTTCCTCATGATGATAAATATAGTTCACCATATGCTTTAGTGGCAACTTCTCCCAACCCCAGAACCCCAGATAAATTATAAGGTCTTTGAGGGCAGAGACTTAAAAAAATACATCTACCATAGTGTTTATATTGGACATAAAATATCATCATCGTCGTCGTCATCATCATCATCATCATCATCGTAATTATAGCTGAAATATACAGCGTTTATATTGTTTATATTGTCCCAGGTATTGGTTGAACATAATGTGGATTAATTCATTTAGGTTTTTAAAAAAGATCTCTGAGGTGATACTATTATTATCCCATTTTCCGTGTGAGGAAAGTGTCTAGGCTGCTTGCAATTAGTAAGTGGTGAGGTGGGTTCAAACCCGGGCAGGCTGGCTCTGGAATCCATGCTTCTAACCACTATGCTCATCTACCTAAAATAGATATGCAATGAATACTTGTCAACGCTAGGAAATGGAGAGTAAAGGTAATTATGGGTATGCCTTGAGATTTCTTCTGTGTAAAAAGCCCACAGTTCATCCCCATGGCCATACTGCCTGAATTCTAGACTCCTTTACTGGATTTTTAAATGAAAAAACAAAACCATACTTACTCCTCCTAATTTTCCTTTGGACTTTTGGTCTAGGGAGACTGGAGGTATGACCACACAGTCTTTATTTCTATTTTCCTCTCCTAGTCTTGATTCTATCCAAATTCTGTCTACTCTTGAGAGCCTAGTTCGGGTCCTGCATCCTCTGTGAAACATTCCCTGTCTCTGTCAGGCTTTGTTGCCTATCTCTTTGAACGCTCCTGATTCCACCTTAAACAAGGATCCTTCAAATATTTAACAAGTCTTAGTCAGCTTTATATTTCTTAGCATCTCAGAAAAAATGCTCAATTCATGGTAGGCAGGAAGCCGATATTCCTTTGCTGAATGAGCAAACGCCCAAAGGAATAGATGAGACACTGTTTTGCAACAGATTGTGTCCATAGTCCTCTCTAAATAGTTTATGAGGTCTTGGTAAAGAAGGATCAACTTTGACTGCTTCATCCCCCACAGTGCCTGGTACCATCTGAATCAGTGCCAGAGCCTCAGCCAATACCTGGTAGTTGTGTCTCAGCTTGAAGTAGGTACAGTAATTTTAATAATTTAACTATAGATTCTTTTGGATTTTCTATTCACATAATCATGTTGTCTGAGAACAATGCCAGCTGTGTTTCTTTGTTATTATTCTTAAAGCTTCTATTATTTTGGCCTTAGTTTATTGGCTAGAATATTTAACTCAGTGGGAAATAAAGGTGTTAATGGGGGCATCAGTGTCCTGGGTCTTGCTTCAGAAAGAAAGCTTTTACACTGCACCAATTAAGTGGGAATTCCTGAATTTTTGGTTTTGTCTTTTTAGCCATTATCCTTCAAATATTGCTTCTGTCCCAATCCTCTGTATCTTTTTTTTACAACTCCTGTTATATGTTAGAATCTCTCGTGGCCTCAGCTATATGTTTACTTTTTTTTTGTCTCACTTTATTCTGAATATTTATAAGCTGCATGTCACATTTTTCTCTTCCTGACATCTTACCTGTGGTTAACCTCATCCATTGCATTTTTAAGTTCACTTGTTGTGTTTTTCAATGAAGCTTATAGAGCTTCGATGTGTCTCTTGGTTAATAATAGTTTCTAGTTTTCTGCCAAAATTCTTGATCGTGGCTTTTATCTTCTTCAACCTGTAAATATTGTTATTTTAAAGTCTGTGTCTGGTAAGTCTAAAACCTTAAAAAAGTGTCATTATTTATCACTTGCTATCTATTGTCTCTTTCTTCTGCTCTTTTAAGTTTATATTATTTATTTCTCTGGTGCCTGGTTATTTTTGGTTGTATTTTGTTGTATTTCTGCGCAACTGTTTATAAAAAGAGCTTGAGGTTTTGGATAATGCCACCTTCTTCTGTCAGGCTTCTGATTGAGTTTGCAGTATGATACGTTTTGTGCTGTAACCTTTAAAGTGCTGCAATCCTTTAAAGGCCTGTCTATTCTGGATTCATCCATGAGATGGATCTTTCAGGATCTTAACAGAAAGCAAGGAGGGTTCACCCAGGCTCTCCTCCTTGGTGGACCCTGGCCCCAAACTTTGTCCCCCAAGCTCTGACCAACCAGCAAAATCTCTCCAGCTAAGTTTCTCAGCTTCTCAATCACTTTATCTGGTACTGGCACGCACATAAAAAATGGGCTCTAATGCAGAATCGTTCCTTTTGGGTTTCTGCTTTCTCTTGGGTCCTCTTTGCTGCTCTCTTGGTTCCTCAATGCCTTTAGTAGAAGCATTTATACCATAGAACTTGTTCTCATTATGTAGTCTCTCATTACTGAAATCAGAATACCCCTGGTGCTCCTGACTTTTGACTTCAGGTTTCCTGGGCTCTATTTTCTATACTGCTCGAAGGAGTGAAAATCTTTTGAAATCTACTCATATTCTTGTCTTTTTGTTAGTTTGGGTTTTTTTCTTTTGTTTTGTTTTAGCACTGCAAGGTGAGTTGCTTAGATATTTAAAATCCTAACTACTTAAAGTGAACAAAATGATGGTGGTTTGTTGGGGAGATCGACTGGACATGTGTTCATGCATACCAAAATATAGCTGGGAAAGCTAGTTTAATAGCTGTTGAAAACAAGTTATTAAGAAGAAAAGAAGAGTCCTGTCAAATTTGACTTTCCTCTATCATGAAAAAAATCTTACTCCTTTTCACTGCAAAGTAGGTGCACTAATGTTGGTTTTCCTGCTTAAGAATATGAAGGCCATAAAATCATATTTGTACTCCTTAGCAACTCTAAAATAACAAACCATAGCATATTAATGGAGGAAAAAGAACACACTGATGAAGGGACAAGTTTGGAGTTCACATTTCCTTTGGGTTTTTTAAAATAACAGCCAGTGGAGAAAAAATATTTATGACATTTCTTTGACACTTCCTTTTAAGGTTTTAATCAGAAATAACTGTTACAAGATCTATGCCAAATAGAAAGATATCTTGCTAATTGAGAGATATGTTAAAAACAAAAATAAATACTAAACAGTGAAAATAAAACAAGTGTTTCCCTACGACAAGTTATGCATTTGTGTTTTCAGTGATAATCAACACATATGGGTGGCTGCTATCAAATACCACTCATAATCCAGCGTCCAGAGTGATTTTTTTAAAAGCAGCGTAGTTCTAATCAGTCTTACAATGGCTACCAATTGTACCTAGAAACAAAAAACCGTGACCTGACTTTCATTCTTCCTTTTTTTCCCTCCATGGGACTCTAGCACCACTTGGCTTTCTTTGTATTCCTTGAACACACCACGATAGTTTCTACCATAGGTTTTTGCACCTGTTGATCCCTTTACCTGGAAGCTCTTGTCTTCATCTTTTCTCTTAACTGTTCTCATATTTTGTCATCCCACTTACAATGTAAATGCTTCAATGAGAACTTTTTTCATAAATAAGTTAAATTAACTTCCCTTTGTCTCCTCTGCTCTTAATTCAGTCCTGTTCAATCAGCTTGTTTCATTTTCTTCATAGCATGTGTCATTATCTGCAACTCTCCTATTTGTTATTATTATTATTATTTAAAGATTTTATTTATTTTATTATTATTTTTTATTTGCTTAAACTATCCTTTAGAAAATAGCTATCTGTTTTTCCACAGTCTAGAATAGTGCCTGTCACACAATAGGTCTTGAAAATAATTCTTCATGGGCTTTTGACTGTGATATTTGAAAGGTTGTTGCAAAGTATTTGCTTAGTTTAATACAGAATTCCACTGCCTAGATCAGGAAATTTTATGTCAGAGAAACTTTGTTAGAGTGAGATTCCCCATGGAGAGGTAATTTTGGCCTAAGAGGTGTTAAATGTCTAACTTAAAATGAAGACCAATCTTTGAATAGTGTTCAAACTTGCCTAGAAAATACACAGACACACATACACACACACACCATATACCCTATACATATGGTATACAGAAGATATTTATTTATATCTTCATATTCATATGGAGAATGAAATCATTCATATTCTCTGAAGAAGAAATGTTGAAGTGATTCTTACATTAAAAATATCATCGAACACTTGTTGGTGATATATTTCTGATTAATTTTAAATATCAACCTTTCTACTTAGAAAAAATATATCCCCTAACCCTCAACCCCAGGGGTGCCCACACACATAAGCACGCTCTCTCAGGATTGGGATGATAGAGGGAAAAACTTCTGGTACTAAGACTATAATGGAATTTCCAGTTACCATGGCTACCCTCAATCAAAGTCTATATGTATGGGAGCTCCTAAATCTAGCTAAAAATACTTATTGATGCTCATCTGGCATAGCATTTTGACAAATAAATCCAGTTATGATTTCATTATTGTGATACAAATCTATCACTATCTATCAGGAGAAGATTTAGTCTTCATCTGTGGTAGGGAAACTTCTAAGATGGCCTCCAAGATTCCCAGCCCCTGGTGTAGATAACCCGCGTAATCCCCAAATCTTGCTGGCAGGTGGAATTGTGAGTATAATGGGTTTTACTTCTCTGATTAGGTTACATCCTACTGCAAAAGTGAAGGGATTTTAGAAATGGAAGGAAGGTTCCTTATTATTATTAGATTTTAGATTATTCACAAAGGAGATTATCTTGGGTGGATCCGACCTAATCAGGTGGACAGCTCTGAATGTAGGAGCTCGTAACAAGAATACAACCCAATTCCACACCAAACACTTCAACGACAGGGTTAAGTGCACAAATTTAATCATTTTAGTGTTGTGATATTATTGAAATAAATCCTCCCAGGGAAATGAGGAGCTGTTTATAATTTAGTAATTCCTTCCTTATTTTGGTTTTAAAAATTTATACTTTTGATTATGATGGAAATTATATTTTGGGATATAATACCACTTTAGAACAAAGTTCCCTCAGGTTTTTTCTGGGTAAATGTAGCCAGCCAGGGCCCCTCACACACAGTAAGGCCTTAGTAAGCCTTATGTGATGAGAATGATACGACAGGGCTCCATAGAGCTGGGGCATGCAAAATGGTAAACTAGCCAAAATCAATTAGGCTGAAGATAATTAGGAATTTTTTTTTGAATGGTAAATGTGTTGATGGCAAGATTCTTGAAACTGTTCTGCGGCTACATTCACATGTTTGTGTAAGAGCCAGCGGGAGGCGGGTATGGTTCTAACCATTAGGATGCATTCTGTTTAAAAGGAACATTAATTCTATTGTTTCTGGCTTAAAAGCCAACTACATCCACGCTGCATGCCGAGATTTCATCGGGGGCTCTGCAACACTTGTGTCCTGTAAGCACTCTGTTGCCTTTTCACCCCTTGCCCTAGACACAGGCTCCCTCCACAGCGCCCACCAGTCCTTCATCTTTGTGAAGGGGCTCATTTCCCTTTGTTGTGTGTGTGTTTTCTTTGCTGGCTCCTAATTATTTTACTGCATTAGTCTAAGCTGTTAGCAAAGTAGCTCCAAGAGCAGACTTAATGAGAGTGACAGATTTTGACTTTCATATGAAATTCTAAACTTGTGTCCATGGAAACAGAAGGGAAAGCAAAACCTGAGATCCCCTTCCTATTTTATCTTGCTGCGTGGCACAGTGAAAAAGAACCAAACAGGAGAAATAGCTGAGAACAATTACACGTTGCCAGCAAATCCAATATCACAGGTGTCAGGAAGTCACGACCTGGGGCTTTTTTTTTTTTTTTGGTCTATTATGAAGGGGAGGCGCTCAAACATGGTTTGGCCACTGTACATCTCAGTATGTGATTCTCATCTGTTCTAATCTGGACAAGTGAAATTGTTAGTTTTAAGGAGGTAGGTGTTTGGACAGAATTAGTGTCACAGCTTCGACATGACAAAGACGTGTTGGCCTGGGAGTATTTTCCCGTGTATTTATTTTCCCGTCTATACTGCTGTGATGGCCATGGAGACCTGCCACTGACATCTCCTTCAGAGGCACCTGCTAGGGGAGCATAGCTAGGAAGAGCCGAAGCCACCCTCCCTTAGGATCTGCCACTGGGGCCACCCTGGCCAATGGCTGCATGGTACTGGGATCTAGGACTTTTCTAAAGACCAGTTTTGGCTCAGCAACTCCCCATTCACCTGGCTGAAGCTATCACAGAGCTGCCTTGCAGCCAGAGACTCTTTCCCCAACGCAGGTTCCTTCTCCTTTGCTTTCAGAAGTGTCCTGTCTGCATCTTACAGTGGAGGCCCCTTCCTGGTTCCTTTTGCTGTCTCCTCTTTGTCTTTTCCCCAGCATTCCCCCGGAAAAGTCTCTTACATGCCTAATCACATCTTGCCATCTTCTTCTCACAGGACCTCAACTGGCACAACTGCTGTTTTCCAGAAAAGAATGTAAAATGGTTTACCCAGCTACCAGCAATATGATGAGAGAGTTAAAATAGGCATAACAAATAAGGAAATGGGAAAATAAAGTTAGGAAAGCAGAATGAAGCCCAAGGGGGTGGGGTTAATCTACACAATAAGGATTATTAAATAAGGGTCATATAGTTAGTTCTAAGAATAAAGTGTATCTGCCAATGGGAATTGGAAAAACATGAATACGATGATTCTTGTTTTACCGTTTAGAGTAACAACTTGTAACCTAGAGGACCCAGAAGATATTGGAAAAAGAAAAATTTCTTACTGTCAAGGCAATTTTTGACCTTGTTTTGATTCTCTGTTAGTGACGTATAGGAGTGGTATGGATATAGCCAGCTCATGGTAATTTTAAGAAATCAATTCCATTTGGTTTTGGCTACACAAGCATATAGTGTACAAATATGTTATGTAATGTAACAGACTTTCGTTGAAAATATTTTCTTGTAGATTAATGTCAGTATTAGTTGGTATATATCCTAAACTGTAGAATGGGAGATTGTAGTGGGCAGAGCTATATTCTAGGATTAAAATTTTTTGTGGCTCTTTCACAGCATAAGCCTCATAATATGCATCATTCAAGAATGTGTTGTGTGCCAGCACACCCACTGTGTCCTCACAGGCTTTTTATAGAAGACAAAGTGTCCGTGTCATCTCAGTCCCGGGTTAGACTGGCTGCTATATCTGAATAATAGCAAAGTACAGTCAACAGTCATAAAAATAAACTATATATTAATTTTTCTCATATACAATATTGTATTCTACTCTGATGACCAACTTTTTATATTATTTGTCATGTAACTTTCTGTCAGAACAGGATCTGGCATTAGAGTAGATACTCAGTTGAGCATAAGTCAACTGAGCAGCGTTGTTGAAAAAGGTCAAGCATGACACACTGGGATATGTAAATATAAGTGTGGACCCTGCATGAATAGAATAACACCCCAGTGTTGCATGATGGGGAGTTAAAATAACAGTGGATAAACACAGGCATCTGGAGTTAATTAATGTTAGCAATCATTATCATATCGCCATTCTCACTTTTATCTATCAACGGTTATCCTCTCAACCCTTTTCTTTTTTTTTAGGGGAATAAAATTCAGGAAGTTCTAGCCCATTACTTTGAGCCAGAAGATAGTCAGACTCAATGTATATGTATGATTGCTATTCCTCTAATATTTTTGGATATGACATAGCCATGATGATTGCCTTCTCCTTCTCTCCACTTAAAAATTATTAGCTCATTACTGTATATTGTACTTATCATTTTACTACCATGCATAGTTTCAAGCTTGACTTGGGAGGTCGACTGATATTACCTAATGATTTGTATTAGTTAGATTCAATGCTCGTCAGATCATTCAGGAAATAGGTCAGATTCTGAGCTGTTGCAATTAGGGAAAATTTAGGAGTTATTCAGGAGGTAAACAAAGTTTATTCAAGTGCTAGACCTTGAAGGGTTGTAAGAAAGGGTATAAAGGGCATTTTCTTACAGTGGAGAAATCAGAGTCCTTTATCTTAACTTATCTTCATGAGTTATTTTTTCCCATTCTTGAAACTTCTCTCTCCACAGTACTCACTGTTTTTGTTTGCTTTAATCTAATATTATGGTTGTGAGATTCACTCATGTTATGTGAAGCAATAACTTCTTCTAATATTTATATAATATTTGGTTGTAGAATTTATCCATTCTATTGATGAAGGACAACTGGGCGATTGCCAGGTTTTGGCTATTATGAACGATGTTGCTGAACATTCTTTTATATGACTTTTGGTGCAGTTTCTGTTGCATATTTATTAATGCAGTTCTTGGTCAGGGAGTATGCATATGCTCAACTTTAATAGGTAGAGTTAGATAGTTTCCCGAAGGAGTTGTACCAACATGCATGATAACAAGATGTATATGGCATCTTCTTTGGTCCATGTGTTTGTAAACATGCGATATTTTTACTTTTTGCCCCGTAGTCAGCTCCAACACATACCTTTTTACCACCTGCCATGGTCATGAGACACAGTGTTCTGAGATCAATGAAGATCTTGGAGATGGAAAAGATGGAGGAGAAATAATCAAAAGTTTAGAAGAGAAGATAAAGAATGAGGTAAATGAAAGAAAGGGAGGATTATCTGAGTGAGCTGAGGGAATTCTGATGCCTTCTGATCCCCTGAGAAAAAACAAAGTGAAATTCCACTCCTTCAGGAGGAAATCTCCTCCACCTGATTTGAGGCTCTGATTGCTTGAAGAGCAATAAAGAGATGCTGATGATGGGTGAAAGGTAGGTAAAATAAAAACAGTGAACAAATATAGAAAAAATCAATAGAGCTTTTGTAAGACCTAAACCTCATCAGAAGAGTCTAGAAAGCGAGTAGTAAGCATTAAATCTTTTGTAAATATTCTTGCATATCTTCACTGTCTACTACTTCCATCTAATGCATAGATGTATCCTCATGACATATTTTTTGATATTAAAAAGATTTGGAGATGGATGAGGAAAAAAGGCCATATTGGATTTCTCTTTCCTCCTTGCTTTGCCTTTTCCCTTCATACTTTCTTCAGCCTTTGCCTAACACATGTTTCCCCTGGGGAATGAAGTAAGGGGGAGAGAAGTCATTCATCACCCCACAAAATCCCAAAGGCCTGAGCTAGGTCTCTGATTTGTGGGGACACAAGCCATCCCTGTGAAGGTAAGTACTGGCTTATAACGGAGGAGAAGGGACCCAAGATACCCTCGGGCAAATGATTTTTTCATTGTTGATTCTGTCCATCTAACCTTTTATTTTTGAGGGAAAAAAAACCCCCCTCTAGTTTAATGGCTTTATGAAGGGGCACTCCCTAAGGGGTTAAAACCGTCCACATACTTAAAATGTATTGTTTATCTGGGTAATTTCTGTTTAGTAAGGCTAACTTCAATACAAGCTAGTTGGGAGGGAAACATTATTGAGTACACAGGAAGTGTGTCTCTTTGGGTTTGCTTGCTAATCCTCCCTCTTTCCCCCCAGCCATCTGGAGGAAGGGAACAGGCTTGAAGTTAAATTTGGAGATTTATGAAGCATGGGATGCATAGCCGCTCTATTCATTTGAATTGAAAATTTGATCCAATTCTGGAAACTTCCCAATAAGCATCAACCTTCTGGGTTGAGCTATAAATCTGGAAATGACTCTGTAACATTATTTGCTTTGATTTAACAGGGCAAAGCGTTGTCTCACACCTAGCGAAAAAGCAATGGAGCAGTAACACTTGAATTGCTGTACTTGTCATCTTGCCTTTCAGCTAAGAATACTGAAGAGCTTTAAAAAGATAATTCTATGCCCAAATTAGCATTAAGTCGAACCGGTCCAGTAACCTGGAATCTTTTCCAGGCAACTTCATTGGCGCTGTCCTCATTATGTTTGCAAGGCATTGCCTCTGTTACTGTCCTAGATCAGCTGAGGTCATGGTTTATGGACTGAAAATAAGAAGAAAGAGAGGCATACTGCCACAGAGCAATTAATACATCATTACAGAGGATGCCAAAACACACACCTTCTGCTGTTACTACAACTTACTTGATCTCCTATTAATATGCATTTTTATACCTATATGTAGTAAAACCTAAAGAACATTAATGATAGTTTCAGTAAGAGCTGGATTTTCACCAAGAGCATTTTTATTTTGCTAAGGCAATAATGCTATAAGCTAAAATAGGTGTTTAGACTTCTTTTCAGCTTCTGTGGAGAATTGCTCTGGGGCTACAGTAGCATCGGATGTTCACTTCCCAGGTAAAACATGCCCCAGTAATTAAGAAAATGTAGCTAAAAAAGAAAAAAAGAAAAGAAAAATGTAGCTAATATGAAAAATAGATCCACAGGCCAATGTGAGTTTAAATATTGGCTGGCTGAATAATATTTTCTTCTTCAGTTTTTTAAGACAACGCAGACAACGTCAACTAGATAGTGAACGTACACACTATAAGATGTTAAATTCTCCACCACCAAGTGTCTAATAGATCAGAGGGACGGTAGAGATTGTCTAATTTGATCTTCCTTTTGTACAAATGGGGTGGTATGTGGTTCCAGAAATTAACTGGAGTTGTACCACATGACCCTTCTGATCCCTTTTGATATCAGATTCAAAAAATTTACGAAGTGAGTTGAACTAGAGGTAAACATGGGTAGACATTAGATCCATGTTATAAAAGGTTATTGTTTGTTAAGAGGAGTGGTCCTGGGAAATCATTTTATTTCTTATTTCTTATCTTTTACTATCATGATTTAAGGTCACATTTCTGAGTGTGAAAAAAATGGACATGTGAATGAGAATCCGACCTTCTCACATAACATGTTATTTTACAACGAACTATCTTCGTGGCCATCTGGCCATCTACTTACTTATTCATTAAACATGGACGATGTGCTAGACAATGTGCTGGTTGCTAGGCCTGCAGAGTAAACAATACAGAAATGGTTCTTGCCCTTGATTGTCACACTTTTGACCACAGAGAGACACAGATCTATATGCACATAGATGATGTCCCATCAGTTCTAAGGCACACATTTTTTCCTCTATCTTTTAATATATTCTGACATCAGGAAGTATCCTAAAATCAAGAGAGTGTCATAGCTTAATTAGCACCTCCACCCCCCATTTGTGATATGGAATACAGTGGCATGTCTAACAATTGCTGGCATTCTAAATTTGATGAGGTGTTGTATGCATACATTATGTCAAGTACAGTGAAGAAAAAGTGTTATTGCAGAGACTAACCAGGAACCTACTTTGGATTGATTGGTATGGGAAGATGTCTGGACAAGATGATGTTTACACTTGAGGAAAGAGAAGGTCCCAGATCCGGTTGGGTAAGCAAAAGGGGTAGGAGTATCCTAGGAAGAGAGGATGACTTTGTGAATGCCTAGCTAGGCCTATTTGAGGAACAGATGGAATGCCAAATGCCAATGCTGCTGGACCATAGCAAGCAATAGGGGCTTTCAAAAGCCTGATTCTAAGGAAAAAAAAAAAGCCTATTCTTTTCAGCTCCTCACAAAAAAATGTTTATTCTGGAAAGACTATTTTCAGATCAGCAGTATTGAAGACATTTCTTTTGTGTTTCAGTCATTGTAAGATGGAGTAACCCCCGCCCCCCCAGGCTCTGACATTGCTTGGGAATATTGGGAATATCCAAATTTGAAATTTTTTATTTAAATGATTTTTAACTTAATTATGGGAGCACATGCAACTGTAATTGAGCTGAGTAATCTTTTTTTTTTTTTTTTTTTTTTGATTATGTAACAAGCTGATGTTTCTCCTATTTTGGCTTTGTTCTTGCCATTTTAAGCCAGGTGCGATACACCTTTCTTAACAAAAACATTTTAGAGTGAAGGTTTATTGGGATTACATGATTTTAACAGAAAAATAATTTTATTTGAAAATGCATACATATAAGATAAAGTGTTACTAAAACCTGGTGGTTGTTTGCTGCAGCAGCTGAAAATCACAGACTCTGGAGTATAATGAGCATAACTTTTCTGCATAAAAACAGAAAATAAGAAGGAACAAATAAAATGAAATATATTTAAAATGAAATATATTTAAGTGTAAATATTAAATCTACAATACAGTTTGCTCTTTTAAATAGGGTGATATTTCCTGAAAGCTAATTTATACTTAAATTTGTTAGCAATTATTAGATGCTAATTAATATCTCCAGGATGAATGGCTATGTATAGTCAGGGAGAAATCCATGTTAACATAGTTTTTAAGAACATTTAAAAAATCCTTCTCCACTATAAATCACATGACTTCTTCTTCTATGTATAACCTAACAACGATTAGTTTATTTCAGGTACGTTTAAATACATGTCTAAAACCAAAAGAAAATACTTTTCAATGACCAGATTTAAGGAGCACTTTCCAAAAACAACCACAAAGCGTTGCACTGCTCTGTCATAGTTTAAAAGTTGATTCTGACATCTTTACACTTACCAGCACTACTATGGCCACTACCACCAACAAAACCTCCACTAAAATAAGTGCAAAAATCTCTTTTACAGTTAGCTTTCATCATTTTTGTCATCATCGCCTTCCAGGCATCTGTTTTGTGTTCTTTTTTTTTTTTTTTTCTCTCAAGGTAATTTTATGTAGGTTTTGGATGGTGCATCCACTTTAAAATCCAGGTGCATATTTGCGTGAAAGCATGTATAGAAAATAAAGACAATCCTATGATGAGTAGGAACAATTGAGATCTTTAATAAAAACAGTGAAGTTTCTTAAAAGAGTGGTTTGCTGCCAAATTAGATGGAGGTGAGGTCACGCCTAACTTGATATGTCCTGTGCTGAGGCTGTTGAGAAGAAATTGTCCCCATCAAGATCCAACAATATTTAGAAACTGAATGTAAACCCCGCTGTTTCCCAGGAAGTGCACTAGTTTAAGTGAAAACTCTCTATACTGCTGGGATTTAATTGACCACACATGGTGGAGAATGCAGGGGAAGAACTCAGTGGAATACACTCAGTTCCTCTAAGTGAAAAGTCATCCAACTTAAACAGGAAGGAACACAATTTGAATGAGGATGGAACAAAATTGCTCTAATTTCCAGGGTGGAAAGACTCCATATGACTTTGTTTTTTCTTTAAGTTTTCATATAGAAATGGAAAAAAGCAGCAAAGTGTAGCTAAAAAGACAGCATTTAGAGAAAGACAGGGAAAACTTTAAAAACAGAGCTATGACAATGAAAGCAGAAAACTTGGTCCCTTCGTACTTCATGCTTAATTCAAATAGCAGTGATGAATATGTTTGCTTCGTGTGCATCGACCACCTAAAACTCTCGTGTAATCACATCATATTCATCAATTATGACTGTGCTCTTGGTTTTAGAATCAAATTATTTGTTTATTTAACCAATATGAGTGCTTTTCACTAGTGCTATTAGCAAGGCAAAATGGTGTCAATAGATGATGAAACAAAAAAAATGTAAAAAAGAGCTATCAATGAGAATCGCAAGAAAGAAAAAAAGAAAGGAAAAAAGAAAGAAAGAAAGGGCACTAAACTGACAAGAAAACTATGTCTAAAGAAGTAAGCTGTAATACCACCATAAGAGTAATATAATTGGCTTGTAGTCTTGTACCTGCCTAGCTTGTGACCTTGGGCAAACCATCCAAGCTTTCTAAATCCTCACTTTTTCATTTAAAAAAGTGGAGAGGAATCGATAATACTTTCCCTGACACTTCCTACAAAAGTCAGACGAGATGACACATAGCAGCACATGGACAATGTATTGGTAATATGCCAATATCATTTAAGCAATAATTTATCGTGGGGCGCCTATTTGGTTCAGTCGGTTAAATGTCTGACTCTTGATTTCAGCTCAGGTCATGATCTCAGGGTCATAAGATCAAACCCCGTGTGGGGCTCTGCACTCAGTGAGGAGTCTGCTTGGGATTCTTTCTCTCCCTCTCCCTCTGCTCCTTCCCCCTGCTTGTGTTATAAATAAATAAATAAATAAATAAATAAATAAATAAATAAAATCTTTAAAAACAAGAAATAGTTTATGATGATGATGATGATGATGATGATGATGCTAGAAATTTCCAGTGATAGAAATGTGTTGGTCTACAAAGCTAACTTCTTTTGCTGAAACAATTCTTTGTTTCCTTCTGGGCCTCAGTGAACTACAGACATGCAGTTGTTCATGTTGGCCTTTCCAAAAGCTAATGACCAAATCATTTAAGTTAGATAATCAAGACTCAGTTTTGAGAATGAATTTTGGCTTATTGTACTCAACATATTTAAGACTGTCAACAGTTTTTGTTCTTCCAAATGTTTAATCAGGTCAGGAGTTTAAAAAGAGTGAGATTTTCTTGATACAGCCTTTCCTTCTTTTGCCTTTGGGAAGCATCACTTTCCCCAACTGCTTCAAAGTGGAAGTTGGCACGCCTCGCAGGTTTGGGAGCAAACAAAAAAAGTCCCTCCCTGAATCAGACAGTATGGAATGAAAGCCCTGGGGAACTGACCACCATCCCCTTTCCCCAATCTCCAAGGCCAGATGGGCTCCAGACAAACCCCGAGAGTGTGGACACTCTGGGGGTAGTGGAGGTCAGCTGTGGTTCTAGGAAATTCCCTCTCTGAAAGACATGTGGGAAACCTGTTTGGGGATTCAGAGCAGTGCCAGAGTGGTCAGAAATGGAACTAACTCGGTGGACTTTGGCTAGGTCTGTAGAGACAGAAGCATTCTGCTTCCTAAGGAGTCAAACCCTTGGGGTCACTGATCCTGGGTTTTCAGGGCACAGTTGTCTATTGCTTTGGTTCCCATAAATTTGTCAAACATCTTAGGCTTGTGAGAAAGATCTTTTCCAACAACTTAATCTTGTTGGGAGATAATTGCCAGGGAGCTGAACATGATAGGGAACACAAAATATTTTGTGTTTACTATAAGGCCAGAGATGCAGGCTAAAGAGGATGTGGTGAAAGACTCTACTTCCTGTGCATTCAAAGAGTGTGAATAGACAGTTTGCATAATAGAAAGTGCAGTAGACTCGCATGTGGCAAATTATACAGACTTGTTTGCAAATAACGAAATGTAAAAAGCATATTTGAAAACCTATTAGACTCACAAAAATAAGCAACAATAAGAAAACCCTAGAATGCGACTCTTCCTGGTGAGCGGTGGGTCCAGACTCCACTATCTTGGAAAGAATGTTGCATCTAGAAGGTGAAAACAGATCTACCTGAAACTGTGGCCTCTCTGAAGCTCAGTTATCTTCTCATCTGCAAAGCATATATGATAGCTATCAACCTTATAAGGTCTGTAACAGGTGAATAAGTGAATAGACTCACTATAAGTGAATAAGACATCTTTCAGTGGTAATTCATTGCATAAATGTACGTTTTTTTCTTACCATTTTTATTGACAGATTAATAAGAAGATGACAAATGTCAGTTACTTTGTATCCTTTTCAGAAGCAAGTGGGATACAATTTATGAATATAGCAAATGTGTTGAGCAATTTCACTTGCAGGCATTGACATTAAAATGGCTAAATGGATTGTTTCAAAAACAATGAGGGAATTAATTATTATTTAAATTACAGTTTTGTGGGCTTTGTCCCTACATGCACATTAAACTCAAATTTAAGCCTGTTCCCCTCATTTTGTGGGTGATTTGTGATTTCACCTTCGTTAGCATAATTTAACCCACAAAGCAATTTAGAGAGGTAGGTATTTCTCTCAAGGAAAAGGTGCCCAAGTCAGCTGATCCTCACATAAAAAATAAATTTAATTGGAAAAAGCTGAAAACAAGACAGTGTATGTATGCTTAAAATAACATTACACATGGTTGTATATAAAGATCTTAATAAAGAATGGGAGATAATTTGAAGAAATATAAATACTTTTGCAAATAATAAACATTTTTCATCACATCTTTTTAAAATTCTAAGAAAATTCCCCTCAAGGGAAATTTTGTTGATGTGATTTAAAAACAAAACAAGACAAAACAAAATAAAACACCATTACCCCAAGGGAAAATCCGTTTAAAAATCATTTCAACTCTGAAAGATATTAGTATAATTTAATAATAAAACCAATCTGGCCACAAAAACAGAGACACTTTGACTTATACCGACACTTGGAGGGTGAGGGGAGTTAGGATTATAACCTCGCTGAAAACTATAAGAAAAAAATGGCACTGGTGAATAATAAGTCACTTATCATCTCCTAACAAAGACAGGAACACAATCCTGGAACATTTTCCTGTGTCAATTAACAGTTAATACGTTATCTGCTCAGTGACATTAAGATGTGGTTCCTAAAGCCCTTTACAAAGACACTGGGCTCTGATGAGTGACAGACAAGCCCAGGCAGGCTGGTGAAAGGAAATTCAATTATATTGCTTCTAAATTGTGCACCCTCTGAGTTGAACTTAAGAGATTCAAATACCAAAGAATAACACCCAGCCCCAGATTTTCTTTAGGGAATGCTGAGTGATTTCACAATTTTGTATCTGGTAGGGAGGGACACACTTAGGGCAATCAGGTGCAGAACCCACAGGAGAATGAATGCCCTGGAATAAGGAGTGCAAAAGCTGGCATTTGTTGTTTGAGAGGCATTTCCGAGAGTGGCAGGTCACTCTGGGCCTCCGTAACTCTACACGTAGTAGAGCAAGGCAGAGATGGCTTTTGTCTGAGAAGTGATTCAAGAAACAGCCAGTTCTCTTCGTTCACTCAAGCCTGGCTGGTCTCCAAGGTGGGGGTTCACGCATCCCAGAGGTTGGCTAAAGACATCATCTGGGGTCTGGGAAGAAAATACTGGAACTATTATTGACTTTTATCTAAAAATGTGAAAAGGAGATTCATTGTCCCAACATCTATAGAATGATGGTGACTGGTACTCCGGCACCCTTTCTGGGTCTGTATGTCAGATGGCCTTGTATCTTGAAAAGCATGGAAGTTCTGTTTTGTTTTTAAATATTTTATTTATTTATTTATTTATTTATTTATTTATTTATTTATTTATGAGAGACACACAGAGAGAGGCAGAGACACAGGCAGAGGGAGAAACAAGCTCCCTGCGGGGAGCCTGATGTAGGACTCTATCCCAGGACCCTGGGATCATGACCTGAGCCAAAGACAGACCCTCAACCACTGAGCCACCCAGGTGCCCCAAAGTGTGGAAGTTTAACTGAGTTGGGAATGGAATTCCACAAAGGGGAGATGGAAAGGAGGCCACGAGATCCTCATTCTTTTGTCTCCTTTCAGAATATTTTGAAGTAGGATCTAGTAAGTGGCTTTTCAGATCATATTATCTTGTTTTAACTTAATGAATGCCCACTAGCTAGTGGCTTGAAAAGGCCCCTAGTGAGGAACTTACAGATTAAAAAATACTATTAACGTAGGCACAGGTGAACAATCACGGTATTGGAAGGTGGATTTTTGCCTTCTCCTGATAGGAGCTACATGACAAGGGAAAAATGATCATTTCAGATCTCTTAAGAATTAAGGTAACATTTTTCCAATTATCATAAATATTATTTAAAATGTGGACTCATAGTCACTGTATTTCAGCTTTGTTGAGTTACAATTGACAAAATCGTAAGTTATTCAAAATGTACAAGATGGTGATTTGATGATATATGTGTATAGTGTGAAAGGACTCCCCCATCAGGTTAACTGACATATCCATCCCCCTCACATATTTACCATTTATCTGTGTGCATGCGCGTGTGTGTGTGTGAACACTCAAGTTGTATCTACTCTCTTAGCAAATGTCAATTATACACTACAGTGTTATTATCAGCTATAGTCACCACATTATACATTAGATCATCAGATCTTATTCGGGTTATAAATGAAAGTTTGCACTCTTTGTCTAACCTCTTCCCATTTCTGCTCCCTAAACCCCACCCCCCCAGTCCCTGGCAACCACTTTTTTACTCTGTTTCTTTGAGTTCAGTTTTTTTAAAAATTCCATTTAAAAGTGTCACCATAAAGTATTTGTCTTTCTCTTTCTAAGCTTGTTTCACTTAACAACATGCCTTCTAGGTTCATCCATCTTGTCACAAATGACAAGATTTCCTTCTTTTTAAGGCTGAAGAGTACTACATTATGTATATAGTTACTACATGTTCTTTATCCAGCCATCTGTTGACAGATACTTCAGTTGTTTCCATGTCTTGGCTATTGTGAACAATACTGCTATGAACATAGGAGTACCAAGATCTTGTTGACATAATGATTTCATGTCCTTTAGATATATTAGATATATAGGCGGAAGTGGGACTTACTAGGTCATACGGTAGTTCTATTTTTAATTTATTGAGAAACCTTTATACTGTTTTCTACAGTGGTTGCACCAGTTTACATTCCCACCAATAAGGCACCAAGGGTTTGCTTTTCTCCACATCCTTGCCAACACTTATTATCTCTTGTCTTTTGTTGGTGATGGTCCTCACCCCATGTGTATATGCATAATGGGTTTTTGTACCTTTGTAGGGTACCTTTTTTTTTTTTTTTTTTTTTAATAGCAACGTGAGCTATAGTAGTGTCCCAGGGCTACCATAACAAAGTACCACAGACTGGGTGGGTAACACAACAGTAATGTATTTCCTCACATGTCTGGAAGTTAGAAATTCAAATCGAGGTGTCTGTGAGGTTGGTTTCTTCTGAGGCCTCTCTCCTGGGCTTGTAGGTGGCTGTTTTCTCTGTCTTCACTTGGTCTTTTCCTGCGTGTATGTGTGTCTTTGTCCAAACTTCCTCTTCTTATGAGGACACCAGTTATAACAGACTAGGACCTACCCGAAAGACCTAACTTTAATTATCACCCTCTTAAATACCTCTTCTTCAAATATGGTTACGTTCTGAATTACTAGCAGGGATGAGGGGATGGTGGTTAGCACTTTAACATATGAATTTGGGGAGGGGTCACAATTCAGCCCCTAGCAATAGCCATTAAAGTCAACTATTAAACTGAACTTATCAACAGATTTTCAAATCACTGATCACATTTTGAAACCAAGATTTTAAAAGAAGCATATTTTTTTTTTAAAGTTTTGTATCCAACAATAAATACAAATTATTTAACAATATCCTGTATCCCAACGTGACCTGATCTTTAGAAATTTTTGGTTTGGATTTATATTCCCTGATCCAAAAATTTATTATTTAATTTTTTAATTTAACAGACACCGTGAAGTCCTTGTCACGTTGCAGGTACTCTGTTCTAGGCACCTGGGCACCATTAGAGGAGAAACCAGACCCTTGCCCTTTTGGAGCTTATATTCTAGTGGACGAGAGCCCAACATTGAGTCAAGAGCATCATATTTAGGACCGAAGGACTTATCTCCAGCTGCTGAGAGTGTTGCCAGTCATCTGCCCGCAGCTGTCAGCCCTCTTTGGGAATTACCCTTGGCTAAAGAGAGCTACCTCGCCCAAGGTCATGGATTCTTTCTCCTGCAGCTTCCATTTGAAGACTATGGAGATAAAAAGGCCCAGATGCCTGGACTCAAGGCCCTTCCAGTCTGAAGTCTCCCTGCCTGGTTTCTTGAGGCCTTCGATCAGCCTAAAACCCGGTTCAGCTTCTCCCTCTGCCCAAGTCCCGCTTCCATCTCCTCCAGTGTCTCAGCCTGTTTCCTGGGGAAGCCCACAGGAAACAATGCCGTATTGTGTTGTATCGTACTGTGCTGTGTTAATTACATTACCTTATATTATATGACGTTGTGTTATGTTATTTTCCTTACATTGCATTTTAGATGGTATCATATTGTCTTATTTAGGGTTCGTCTCCCTCCTTAGAATGCGACCTCCATGGGAGCAAGTACATTATCTCTGGGGTTCACGCCTCTGTCCACAGCTTCCAGAACAGTGCCTGAAAGTACCAGCCAGCCCCCCTCAATAAATATTAGTTAAGTCAGTGAATACATTTGCAAAGTGGGAATAAAAGCCAAGCTTACGTTGTGACACCCCATGCGCAGTCTCAGTATAGAGTCTACTGTGTTATAAGCGGTTAATAAAAGTTGGTAATTATTCTGATGTTCCTTTCAAAGATGATTTATCACTCTCATTTTTTTTTTTTAAGCTAGTGATCCAACTCTACCTGCCCATACGTTAATCAATCAAACATTTATTTCCCACGTACTGCTTTAGGAACTGGGGCTACGAAGAGGGTGAGAAACATCCCTGCCTTAAAAGAGAATCCAGTTTACTGGCCCAGGCACAGGTCACATCTCATTAGTTCTTTTGTATTTAGTTACTTGTATGTGAGCTTGTTCGTTATTTTCTTTCCTTAAGCACTCTGAGATGTGAGGTTTAGTACCTGTTTTCCAAGTGACTTTTTCTTTTCTTAATTATTGAGGCAATACTTCTCAGCTGAAATCTGTTCCCATAAATCACTAGGCAATAGCTAGCTAGAAATTGGACAAAAGGATTGTTTTAGCTGATATGAGATCAAATTCTCTTAATCTGCTGGCTGTATCTTCTTATTATTTAAAAATCAACCCGGGCAATTGGAAAGGATTTTGTTTGCTCGAATTTTGGGTGAAATATTTTTTGGCTAAAAGAATCCCAGAACTTTGCCAAGTACTCAACCTTGAAGATAGTACAGGTATTCCCTTCTCCAGGAAGCATTCCCAGGTTAAATTAGCTCCCCCTCCCCCTCTGCCCCCATCACACCAAGGGTAGGTGAAGCCGTTGTAACACTTGGCATATTTTGTTGGAATTCTGCTTATGAATCTGCCTTCTTCACTAGCCCAGAAACCCCTCTAGGATCAGAAACCTGGCCTTATTTATTATTGTGTCTCTTGTGCCTATCATGTTGCCTGGAAATTAACCATAATTGTAATAATAGGTAACTCTTGCTGTGTAGGCAGACACTTTTTGTGAGCGCTCTACAAATCCTCATACAACCCTCTGAGGTGGGTATTATGATCATCTCCATTTTACGAAGGAACTGAGGCCCACAGATCTTAAATGACTTGGCAAGATCACCCAGCTAGCAATGATCCACATGGAATTTGAACACCAAGAAGGTGATTCTGGAGCTCAGATGCTTAATCACTGCGCCCTACCGGTGAATGCTTTTTGAATTGAACTATGCATACAAACTCTTTTACATAAGGGAAGAACCAGGACAGGACACTTTAACCACAATTTAAGCTTCATACTTTCTTAAATTCAGAAACTTTCATAAGTGGTATCGATTCTCAGAAGTAGAGCTTTCTCGCATTTTCTAGTTTTAAAGTTGAAGGCTCCACGGTTTACCGAAGTCTTGACTTCTGTATTGCTACAGTCTTCTGAGAAAGGGTAGCAAATGATTAGCTTTGGCTCTGCTCCGTATCCTGGGACAAAATCTATGCTCAGGAATAATCATAATGTGAACCAACAACCTTTTGTGATCACGTACTATGTAACCATGTGAACGTGGCCAAACACACACAGCTTGTCAGTGGTGAGACAGGGGTTTGAATGTACAGCACTCATTGCTCTTAGCCATGAAATCATCTTGCTTCGTTTCCTTTGCCCACAGGCTATAGCCCAGTAGCCAGAGCATTGGGCCATGCTCCTTCACGTTGTGACCATCCTTTTTCTCTGTCTAGTATTCCAATTCTTCTGGGTCTGGAGTTGCACATCTTAATCCCTGTAGTTGAGTATCTAATGCATATTCTTGCCAGTCACTGTTTTCTAGGACTCTCAGCAACTGAAAGTTTTTAGATCTCTGCCTTTCTCAGTATTCTACTGCCCACAGATCCCTGATGGCGCACATATAGATTCATAGATCATTTAAGGTTGGGGAGGGACCCCAACTTCTTGGCTAATACTGGGAAACAACTTTTCAACATTCCTGCCAAGTGGTTGTGTCAATGTTCTTGAAGAAATTGATTCCATATTTTGATTATTCTACTAGAACATTCTATGTTGCAGTGTCCTCATAACTTCCACTCCCAGTGATTATCCAATACCTAATCCATTTGATTATCTAAAATCTAATCCATTTTCTCAGTAACAGACTTTATAATATGAAAAATAATGCTATGTTCTCAGGAGTGTTCTTAATATCCATCCCCATGTCATTTTTCTTATTAGGTGTTGTTTCAAGTCCCTTCCGCCTGCACATACAGGAAAGGGAAGAGAAGATTTGGAGTCAGACACACCCAGCTTTGAATCCTGCCTCCTCCACTTAGCGGCTTTATGTGTTTCAGTTTCAGTTTCTTCATTCATCACATGATAATGACACAGAGTTTAAAGGGGAGTTGTAAAGATTAAAGTTGAGAGGTGAACTACAACACTTGACACAGAGCAGACACTCAAATAAGTGGTATTTGCTGTTATTTTTATCATTCTGCTTTTACAAGTGGGGTTTGAAGAACCAGAACTGATACTCAGATGTGATCTGACCATCACCAAACAGTGAGATTGTCCTCCTCCAATGCCAATGGTAAGGACAACACTAATAAAAACCGTGGCTTTCCCTTATTGCTTCTCCCATGCCACGCTTGGTGCTAATGTTGATACCAAGATCCTTTCAACCATGCTGGAAGGTGTAGTATTCTCCTTTTACAACACAGAGACAGATGACCTGCCCAAGGTGACACATCTAGAAAATGAAAAGTTTGGAACAGATCGGTGTGTCCAACACCGGAGAACTTGCTGCCTATTATATTAGACCTTTATTAATTTATCCTGTGGTTGGTGGTCAAACACATGGACTTAAGCAGAGCTTACTCTTAATGGAAGCCTCTCTTTCTCCCCTGACATTGCACAACGTTGTTAAGGATCATCCATCTTCTACTCAACAGGTATTTTTGTTTTGTTTTGTTTTTTTGCTGAACAAATCCAGGTGTATTAGTTTGTGATGACAGTCACAACAAAATACTACAGGTTCAAACAATAGAAATTTATTTTCTCACAGTTCTGGAGGCTGGAGGTCTAAAATCAAAGTGTTGGCACATTTGGTTTCTTCTGAGTCCTCCCTTCTTGGCTCTCAGATGGCCTGGCCACCTTCTTGCTGTATCTTCACATAGTCACCCCTCATTCTGGTGGTTGTCTGTGTTCTAATCTCTTCTTATAAGGATTGCAGTCAAGATTGGATTAGGGCCCACTCTAATGGTCTCATTTTAATTTAATTCCCCCTTTAAAGGACCCATCCGCATCTGTGTCATATTCTGAAGTACTAGGAATTAGGGCTTCAACTTATAAATCTTGGGGGGGGGGTGTGATTCAGCTCATAACAGCAGGCCTTCACATTTATCTCACTAAAACTCCTCTTTTGTTAGATTTTATTTATTGTTCATTCATTGAGAATTTTTTCAATACTGATTTTGTTCTCCAGCATTCACACCATTCTTCTAAACCTGTGCTATCTATAAACTCAATATACTTTCTGCTATATATCTCCCCATTGATGAATAAAAATGTTGGAGAAAACAAATGTGATCATGAAGGTGGAGGGATGGATGGAGCTAAATGACTTTATCTAATTTGATTCCCTCTTACTGCCTGTCTGACCCCTGTGGGTTTCTCTGGTCTCCATTTTCCTGGCCATGTATTGTTTGGTCACTGTGGCCTTTCCCTGCACACTGGTTTCAACTTAATAAGTAAAATGTAGGTACCATGTTCAGGCCTCTTCTAATGAGTGCGTCATTTACTTTGGTGGTTTCGATAATTGAGAAGATGTCAGACAAGGTGTAAACAACCTGAATTCTGGTCCTGGGTTTAGAATTATCTGTGTAATAAGAATCTCTTGAATGTTCAAATTCTCACCTGATAAAATGGGATACCTAACCTACTTCAGGTTTTGCAGAGTTGGCATCAGTTGGTATTCCAGTGAAATGTCTATGTGGAGCCTCCATAGAGGCAAAATGTTAGCGCTCTATGACAGATTGTTGGCAGGCCTTTGAAGATTCGCATCTGTCAGCCTATTCTCAGGCCAGCTGGTCCCAGCACCGCCAGAAGATGGTTAAAGCACCCACTCCTTGAGGTTGACCATTGTCTCGTCATTTCTTTGTGTCAGGACTTTTTGGAGGAGCGATGTGGTACAAATCTATTTCAAAAAAATTGAAGTGAATTAACATAGAGCTGCTAAAAAGATTCAGAGCTGACCTAAATCATTGACCTAAGGCAGATCAAGTTTAATGTCCTGAACCCAACAAAATGAGGAAGATAATTCTATGTTAGGGTCATCCTGTGATGCATTTCTAGGCCAAATAGAGGAAATATTTTAGAATATACATCTCCACTAGCTGCACAATCAATATGTAGAACAAGTACATTCATAAAGCTTTCTGCAGAATGAATTTCTGAAGAGTTAATCTTATTTTACTACTGATTTCTACTGTAATGTATAACATACATTCTTATAGAAACTATATGTTGCATTATCAGATTGCAAATAAGCTTCCTGAGTCATCTAACCATTCGGGATAGAATCTAGGTTCCCCAAATTGTGTGGGGCCATAGGTAGACACCTAGAAGCCTTAAAGGGAATTAGGGTAGGGGAAGAAGACAAAAAGGGGACTTGCATTTACTAAACATCTATGTGTCAGAATTATATGCTATTTAAACTCTCATTTAATCTTGACAACAATTCTGAGGTAACACAAATACAGCAGCTGGGAGGAGAGTATATATAACAGTTGGAAATGTCAGCGTACTCAAAATCAGCTTCCTAAATTGTGAACCACTTCTGTTGAGTCTATTTGTAGCATATAGCTTTGAAAAAAATTTTTTAATTAAGAGTAAAAGGAAAAATCTTGCTTGATGTTCAGGAGGAAGGCCTCTGTCTCACTGGGTAGCATTCCACGTTAACCACCGGTGATTGATGCTACTCTGTGTAAGGCTCTCATTACCAACCCAGTTTTTTGGTTGAGGAAACTGATGCCCAGAACAGTTAAATGTTTTTCCTTGCTGCAAAACTGGTCTGTTTGTACTGGAGCTGGGATTCAAAGGTGTGTTTGCTTTCTGAGTGTTCACTTTGCCCTCTGCCTTGAAAATGTGGGATTAGCAGAGCTAGATTCTTCTCCTCTCTGCTCTCAGGTGCTGATATATGAGTCACTCAGTTTCCCTAGATTTCATATTCCTTACTATAGTATGGGGGTAATTTTAGCATGGATCAGATAAATGATCTTTTTCAGTCTTGGGAAAACATGGAGTGTGATGCAAAAAGTAAAGTAGTATTTTTCAAAAAAAACCTCTGAAACAAGATTATATATTCAATTCTTTTCCTAATTTAGAAGGTTTAGAATGTCCAGTAGAACATTTTGTAATGACGGTGTTTCACACCTCTGCTGTCCAGTGCAGTAGCCACTTAGCACGTGTGACTATTGAGCAGTTGATATGTAGCTACTGTTACTGAAGAACTAAATTTTAAATTTTATTGACTTTTAGGGACACCTGGGTGGCTCAGTTGGTTAAGTGTCTTCCGCCTCAGGTCATGACCCCAGGGTCCTAAAACCAAGCCCTGTATCCGGCTCCCTGCTCATCAGGGCGGGGGTAGGGGGTGGGGGTGGGTGTCTGCTTCTCTTCTCCCTCTGTAACACCCCCCGCCCCCCTGCTCATGCTCTCTCTTTCTCTCAAATAAATAAAATCTTTAAAAAATTAATTTTATTGACTCTTACATAATTTAACTTTAAACATAATTGCTATATGTTGCTAGTGGTTGCTTTTAATGCACAGTGCATAAGGTTGGATGATTTCACACACAGATATGGATTCTGAGCAACTAGTTCATTTTTACGCATTCTGTGAATGATCAATAATCCTCGATGCTGTAGGTGGTAAACTGAAATGAGTGTGTTACACTTCTCTTAGCTCTCCTATCTCCGAGTCATGAGTATTAGGTTTGTCAATTTAATTTTAAGTAAACTCAGGCTATTAAAATCTCCTGACTCTGAGTGGACACTTAATCATTCAAGTAATATTCATTGAACGAATGTCTATAATGTAGTTAATATATGTTGTTCCCCTTTCCATGTCGGGGCCTTTCTTATCTGTATGCAGTGGAGGGAATCATATGCTACAGGCTTGCGTTGAGGTTTAACGGCATCTAGTGAGTGAAAGCCTCTGGCACAGCATGTAGTAAGGCCATTTAATGTTCATTCCCTTCCCCTTGAGAAGAATTACTGCTTGTAAAGGAGAGAGCACGGTGACTAGCAATGTCTGCTGGCTCGTCACAGCTGGGGCTCTATGCCAGTGCCATTCATTCATTTTTGGGATCATCTTTAACTGTATGATTTAGCTTGCATTTGTCCTTGTGATTTTTTTAAAAATATGAAACCAGAGGGAGTATCCTTTTCCCTCCACAATGCTATCTTCCCCCATCCCAAAATGACTCATTGTAAAATATTTAATTGAGAGAATCTTAATTTCTATAAATATAAAGAGTCCAACTGGTCTGAAGCAATCATATGATTTTTTTTTTGTTCATGCATTTTATAGTTAACTGGAAGAGGAGGCTACTCTTTTTCCTCATCACCTCAGTGTGTGGGCAGCTGTGAATCAGCACAAGTATAAATCTTCACACCCACCCCTCCCCCCACAAAAAAACTTCTATTAGGAGAGTGACTACAGACATCCTTAGCTTTGTGACTCAGTAGCACATTTTTCTTCAGCACTATAGTCTTAATCATCTCCTTTCTGGAAATAGAGAGAGAGAAAGAAAACTGTACTAACAGAAGTTCTAACAAACTTAAAAAGGACTCCTTTGACTTTCTATCCAAACAGATTGTCCTTATCAATTTGTGGAAATTCCTGTTCCATTGATACAGAATGTAATGCTTTGATTGTATCTGGCTGAGTAAAGAAATGTACATTTGCCTTCTAATTGATGAGATCTGGGGGGAAGAAAACAGTTTTCCTCAGAGATCCTGAAGCCCTTAGGGGTGATTTTTTGCCTTTGATCTTATCTCTCTGCTTTTCCTTTTTAACTCAAGGTTAATCTTAAATTCAGGGTCCTCCCTTTTCCTTAGATCCCATAATAATTTTCAAAGTGAGAGCATAAGCTATATTTCAAGAGGTAATCATTTTGAGATCAACTTCAAAACACTGTAAAAGGAAATGAGAAATATTTCTCTTTTATTCTTATACCCTGACAAAACAATTTTTATTTTAGTTCAGGCAGTATTGCCACTATTGGGCATAGCAATACATTTGCTACTCTACTGTGTCTTAAAGTAGCTTTTTTTAGTGAAGACAAAAAGAGAAGTTGTAGCAACAAGCCACAATAGTACTGTTCAAATAGAAGAGAATTTTCAAAAAATAGATTAAAATTAGATTAGAATAGTCAGGCATCTAAATGTTGCCATCATACAGGATTGTTTTAACACAGAGACCTGTTAGAAATAGTAGAGAATTATTGTGAGCTATAGTACAATGAAAAACACTAGACTAGGTATCAGAGAAGTGGGTTCTTGTCTGAATTCTCCTGTCAAATACTTGTGTGCTCTTGAGTGCATGGATACTTTAGACTTCGTGCATCTCTTCTCTCAGCTATGAAATAATAGATTAAAGCTTCAAAATCTTATGACTCAAAGGATTCTATCTTGTATAATTCTGTGGAAGTATGTATGCAGGCTTTCGTACATAGAAATGGAAGTATGAGGGGCCCCTAGTCAGTAGGTCATGCTCTCAGGATTGCGCTGGAGGATCAGTAATGGATATGTTCCCATCTATTTATGCGTTCTCTGAATTGATTTTCCTTGGAGCCAAGGGCAGATATTTCTCTTTCCTGCTTGTGATGAGGCATCCTGTCTGTGAGCATGTTAACTTTGGTCTTCCTGGCATTAGACATGAACCAATTAAATGAATGATGTAGCAAGTGCAATTGCCACAGAGTTTACACCCAATGATGGCCCCAAAGGGTGACACATGGTTGCTCCTTGACCCAGTAAAAGGCAGTTATAGAAATTCACCAGGCGATTGGAAGCTGCCAAAAATCATTTCTCAATGAGTCATTTGTCACTGTTAACAAGAATGAATTAGGGGCAAGTGGAAAATGTTATTTTTAAGGTAACTACATTTCAATGGATGAGCAAAAAGTTGTCAATCAGATGTTGTGACTGGCAGTTGGGTCACCTTGCAGCCAACACTTCCTGCTCCTTTAGGAGTGCTTATGAATTCTTTCATTCAAACGTCTTTCTAGTTACCAGCTTCCGAAAGCATACATAGATAAACCACCCTCTTCTACTGATGTGTAGCTGGAAAATGGAGGATGAAGGAAGACAGTCAGGTACAACCGGACTGGAGAAATTTAGCCTGGATTTCATCCTTCTTCCAAGATTGGTTTTCCTCATCTGTAGAGCAAAGCCGTTGTTAGATAATCTCTTAAGATCATGTCTGCTCTAAATATCTGTGACTTATGGACGCAACGGTCACAAGAACGTGGAAAAACCAAAGCCACCATCTGTAGATCCTAAAATCAGGGGAAAGGGCATTTGTTTGTAATACATATAAGTCAACAAATTATATCTCTAAACCATGTAATTATAATATACTTGTTCTAGGCGTTGTTATAGATGAATGATAAACTCCTGATTCCTACATAGGAAATGAGTCTTAATTGGCAATTTAATTTAAACACCTCTATTAGATAGTTGCTTACTTTCAAATCCTTATCTATGCAGGGTCATTGACTTGTTTTCTATTGGAAATGAAATATATGTAAGCTTTCTGTAATCATGAGATAAAGAGTTTGCAGACCTGTAAATATTCTAAGAATGAAACAAAGGGGAAAAAATATCTCACCCAAAACTCCACTCTTCCTACACAAATAAGGATATCCTTCCCAGTGTGATACTCTAGAAATCTTGCTTATTTTGATTAAAAGGTATTAGGCTGAAGATTCAGAGGAAGTCCCTGGTTATAAGCCATGGTGCTGTAACAGGTATTTGTAATGTACGGTTAGTTATCCCGGGAAATGGATCAGAGAAAATCCGTTATATTTAAAAAGGCAGTTGATTTTCTGGGTTTTGTGTGTTTGTAAAATTGTGAAGGGTTTTTCAGAATTTAGATAATGAGTCCAACAGTTGAAATGATTGCAGACAGTCTTGTCATAGCTGTAGTCATACATACGCCAAGATCCTCCAAGATCCTCAGGGGAGGGTGGAACCGCCAAATACCACCCAGTAGATTTCAGCAAGTGCTTTGCACTCTCTCCAAGGTGACTGGTTATTTAGAGACGGAGTCGCTTGGAGCACCTGAAAGATAAGCCTTGGTAAGGGAGTTACCAGGTTAATAAACAAGAGATTCAGATACAGGCCCGGAGATGAAAGGTTAAAAGACAGGGTTTAAATAGCCACTTTAAGTGTTATCACTCATAGGTCTGTTAGAGAACATTCTTGTGCAAGACTTAAGCTCACCGTTTATCGTGAGTGAGGGTTGAGCACTGAGCACGGAAGGACAATACCTTCTACTACTGATTAGCATTTCTTCTTAGTCTGAATGAACAGATCGCAGGTGTAGACAGCTTGAGCCCTAAGTTATCACAGGGCAGAAATTGTGATTTTCCTAAGTACTTTATTAGTTCTTCCTGCTGGAAGCTTCCTCGGGCAATGTTTTCATGGGGAAACATTCTTATGTGGGGAAGTTCTTATTGGGGAAGGCCACAGCCTCCTTAAGTCTTCAGGCAGTTTTCCTAGCATTTAGCTGAAACTTTACTTGGGTAGAAATCTGTTTTCTCTCAGAAGAGCTTAAAGATCTGTAACATTTCTTTATCTTTTTCTTCTTGGAGTGGGGGAGGCCTTTTTTTGTTCCCCTTTTAAGAGGGCTATAACTTTTGAAATAATATCTGCATCTGTAAATATTTAAAGGAGATATCTCCCATTCAAGTATTTACCTCTACTTTTTTTTTTTGACCTTTTACTCTTCTTTTTTTTTAAATTTAAACTCAGTGAGCCAACATAAAGTACATATTTAGTCCCCCTACCTTTGAAAAACAGCTATGGGCTACTGGATAGAGCTGGCAAAGTCTGCATGACCTCCACACCTTCTGACACGGAATATCATGGCTATACACGATATCACTTAAAGGAACTGACATTTGACCTTTTTAACCGAAAATACGAGGACGATTCATGAAACAGTGAATTATTGTTTTCTGTTGCCAGGACATCTATCTGTGTATATCCAATTCAGAGGCCAGGAACCACAGTAGTCTTAGTTCCACACAATGAATTTCTGGCTAATAAAAACAAAAACAAAAACAAAGCCACCACCCCCAGAACTTCATTTGATTTCTAAAAAATCAGCTATACTCCGGAATTTTCAAGAATCAAATCTTTGTCAAAAAGCTAGATGTAAGTTATATTTTGGATGTTGTCCATTCCAGAGTTGCTAACAGTTTCGTTGATGGGCAAGCATTTTTTTGAGCATCTGTTCCTTCTGTGTGCTTTGGAGGATGCAGGTGGAATCACAGAATTACAGATGACGAGTCAGATAAAAATAAAGCAGGTGTGTCAGAGGCGGTTAGGGCTCACCAAATTTTAACTGCTCCTTTTTCTCTCCCCCTGCACCCCCTCCACTGCAGGTACGTTGGAGCATTATGAATAGTTCTGGCCAATGAATAGTGTGAGCAGAAGTGCTTTGGCAATTTTGGGCCGACGTCTAAGAGCTGGTGTGCTTCCTCCATTTCTTTCTTCTAAGAGTTCCAGGTGGAATAGCGCTTAGATAGAGGATGCTGATAAGGGAGAGAAATAAATTCTAATTGGATTAAGCCCCTGAGGTCTGAGGTTTGCTTTGTAGCGGCTAGCATTCATTGCCCTGATCAATATAATAGGTGATACTCCTAACATTAGAAAGTTACTGGAGAAACTGGGACCATTATCCACACTAAGAAATCATAAATCTGACTTTGACTCAGAATCAACTGGGGGAGCATTAAAAAATTCACATTTCTGGACCCACACAAGATTTACTAACAATTTTGGGGGAGGGCCTGTCAATCAATATTTTTATCAAGCTTCCTCAAATGATTCTAGATCATTCCCTTCAATTCCAAATTCTTCTTTTTATAAAATTAATTAAAATTTAAAAAGATTATATTTATTTATTTGATAGAGGGAGAAAGCGCCAACAAAAAGGGGGAGCAGCTGCAGAGAAAGAGGGAGAAGCAGGCTCCCCACAGAACAGGAAGCCCCATGCTGTGGGAAGCCCCATGTGGGGATCGATCCCAGGACCCTGGGATCATGACCTGAGCTGAAGGCGGACACTTAACCAACTGAGCCACCCAGGGGTCCCTGACTCCTTACCTCTTAATATCTAAAGCTCTTTATTTTCTGGAGTGATGACATGGAAGATTAAAAATTTTAGAGCTAAAACTAGGATCAGCAAACCATAGACTCCAAGGGCCAAATGTAGCCCACACTCTGTTTTTGTAAGTAAAGTTTTATTAAAATACAGCCACATTCATTTGTTTGCATATTGTCTATAGCCACTTGCAGTATAAAATCAGAGTTTAGTGACCTCATGGCCTGGAGAGCCTAAAATATTTGTTACCTGATCCTTGCAGAAAAAATTTGCAGACTGCTGATTTACATAATTGTCTCCATGCTTGAAAAAGGCATGAGCTCTTGATTTGACCCTGCTCATGATTGGAAGACTCAAATTCTCAGCACTCTTGAGTAAGTGTTAGAAGGGCCCTTCATGGAGTTATTTAACTTTTGGATCAGCTGCACACATTATCATATCTCCATGCTCCAAAGAACACTTAAAAGTCATACAAATTCCCTTAAGGGGAACCACCAGCAAAACAACCATAGGAACACAACTATTTTAATAGAATCTAGACAGAACTGGATGATATTTAAAGGGGGGGGGATGACAATTTCCAAATATGTCTGGGTTCTTATAGTTTTTTTTTTTTTTACTACAAATAAAATATCAAACAGGGTCAATGTTTAATGGTAATCAAGTCACGCTACTGTACAAATTTTCTTTAGAGTTTATATTTTACTCATGATCAGTTTACATCAAGGGCTTTGTACATACAACCCAAAAGTTTAAAAATAATTTGTATTTAAATATGTATGTACCTTTAAATATGTGTATTTAGGTACGCATATTTAGATACAAACTTCAAAGCTGTCTGGTCCTGGGAATTAAAATTTAAAGTGCAGTTCTGGGGGGATAGCTCTTTTAACCAGCTCCAAATGCAGATATAAGCCAAAGATCTCTTCAGTTCAATGCAATGAATGGAATACTCTTGTGTTTCACTCTTCTTTGTCACTGAGGCCTCCCTTCCTCTCCCCTTCCACCTCCTCAGTAAATACTGCCAATCAGAAACCAAGTGGATTACAGCAGAGAAGCTGAATGTTCTTGCTTCTTAGCGGGCAAAGGGGAAATTTTGTCTCCTGGCTAAATGATCTGTTACTCCTCAGGGAATAAAAAAGGAATGCGCCTCATGTTTGAATCACAAGGAGCCTCACCTGGTTATTTTTGAGGAATTCAGATGGGATTCTGATAAATTCCACTGCAGAACAAATGACACTGGAATATCATAGCTGAAGTTCTGTAGGAGCTTCAAGGTGGTGGTTCTTTGACACTTAGAAGCAAAAAGTTAGTTTTAATCTTCCTTCCCTCCATACTTTAATTTATATACTTTCTTGGAACTAGGAAGAAAGAAAAATCAAAGCAAAGTATACAATTTGATTGTAATCCCTAATGGAAGTAATGGGTAACGTGTGTCCCTAATTTTGGTTACTCTTCTAGTCACTTGTCGCCAGTTAATTGAGAGTGGCAGTCCCAATTAAACAGCTCCTAGTAGCATGTAATGGCTAATTGTGAGCAGGTTAGAAGCCTTCTTTGTCTTTGAAAAGGTCTCTTAACTCTCCAGGGCATGCCTGTTTTGGATTGAAGTCATAACATGGTATCAGCTGATTTAAATTCAAGAAAAGTCCTTTAACACGAAGGCTCAAATAAATGAATTTACACTGCATGTCATATGTTTAGCAGGTGACTGAGATCATGTGCTCTTTGCCCCACTTACCAGAAAATTATAATATATAAGGGATTTAAATGAGGCCTTCACCAGCCCTGCTGCTAGGGGCAAAAATAATATGGTGAAGCGGTGGGCAAGAAGAAGTTTGTTCATTTGGGTCATTGCAGGGACTTCTGATTGAATTTGGGTAACTTCTTCTAAAAAGATATTATACCTCTCTTCCCTCTACCTGTACCTCCAGAACTTTGCAGCCAAACACTCATTGATTTATGCAGCTGCTATTTCCAAATTGCTGGGCTAGATAACATGTCTCTCAAAATGCTTTGGCTGAGGGGGTCTGTGATTAGGAAAGTCTATTATTGATGAAGGCACATGTTCTTTGCTGTAACAATCACTAAGATATCCCTACTATGGTGTCTGAGCACCGCACAGGCTAGCAGGCTTCCTAAAACATGGAACATGTTGGCTGGAGTTTTGTCAACACAATTTTCATTAATAGAAATGGGATTCGTGTGGGCGAGAACCAGGGCCCTCCTGGGGGAGCATGGGTGCACCAACGAGTGGCTTTCACATAAGAAACTGTTTCTCTTTCCTTTATCTCAGAAACAAATAAAAAATGTATGAAAATCACCATTTCACTTTAGAATCATTTATGGATATGGATGGGCCTGGATGATCGAGAAAATCAGCCAAGCCCATTTCAGGATGCAGGTCTGAACTCCTTTTCTGTCTTTCTTGGCATCTTTTATTTGGACTCAGCATAAGGACAGCATTCAGCAGTTCATGCTGGCCTGCTTCTAAACCATTCATCCAGCTTCTGGACCTCTCTTTCATTTCTTATCCAACTTCCTACTCTTTCTCCTTTGCTTTTTTTCTGACTCACTTGCTATACACATATGCAAAATATGGGTGACACATTGCCTCAGGGGTCAGGGGAATTGGAATTAAGAATCATATGATAGTTTTTTGCCTTTATTCTTATTCCTTATTATCCCTTTCTGGTCTACAGATAACAGGAAACACTGAAGATCATCTATTAGTTGGGCTGTGGGCTCCATTGTGAATATTAGGAACCTCCAAATATTGTGGCTTACCTAAGACATATGTTTGTTTTTCTCTTATATGAAAGTCTAGGTGTAGAGGCTGGAATAGAGGCTCCTTAGGCATCTGGAACATGGCTTGCTACTAGCTGTCTGTGTCAGCACAGGTGGTGAGCTGAGTATGTGGCAGGCCTTATGTTCAAGTTCCAATTGATGGGACAGAGAAATGGGGAAAGATGTTCCTTACACATCTTAGAAGTTATATACATCATCTCTGCTCACATCTCATTAGTCACAATCACATCGCCATACCTAGTTGTGTGTACCCTGCTTAAATTTTGAACTCCTAATAATGAGGAGGAAGTGGAGAACAAACTTAGAGATATTCAACGATTTCTACTATTGTCTGTCCAAGTGGAAACCTAAATAGCTGTATGCATCTCCTGCTCACATTTAGAATATACTCGCTCCCTCTCTTGAGGGATTCAGTTCAAAATCCCATGCAAAGTCAAAAATGCAGTTCAAATCCCATTGCAGTTATTGCAATCAAATTCAAGGTTTAGGATCTCTGGGTGATTATTGGTTCCATCTATGAGGTCGGAACAATGTTCCTTTCAGGTCCATAACTTTCTGGGCCCACCTTACCCAGTAGTCGTCAGTGGAGCAGTAACGTAATAACCGTAGCAAACACTCCTATGTGGAAAAGGCAGAAATGCAAATCCATCCCAGTCAGGAGACTATAGTAGACACCAAATCCCACTGGATCAGTTGGGGAAGAAGTGAGGAGGATTAAGTTTTGTGCTTAGCATCTGGGGGATCTTGGTTCTGACTATCTGGGAGGACCTCTCTACTTCTGTTATCTTCCCCGAACACATCTGAAGCAGACCTCGGACAGTTTGCCCTCATTCTCGGGCTCCTTCCTGCTCGTGGGGGACCAGGGTTCCAGGGGTTGCTTTAGGGCTTGAATGATCACAGGATTTAGTCAGGCCAGGCCTGTGGTTTCTTTGGCAATACAATTCCCTCGCAAAATTAGTAAGTGTCTGGTCTTTTTTGTTTCTGGTTAGTACTCCTGTGAATGAGCAAAGCCCAGGGACTCATTTACACATGGTTTTTAAATCTTATTAAAGATTTAAAATAAGATTTCCTTATTGGCTGCTGTGTTTTGCTTTCCACTCTGCCTACCTGAGTCAGTTTCTTAGGATTTCCAGAGTGAGGTACCACAGATGAGGTGTCTTAAACAACAGAAATTTGTTTTCTCACAATTCTGGGGCCTAGACATCCAAGATCAGGGTGCCAGCAGGCTTAATTCCTTATGAGGCCTCTCTCCTGGGCTTGCAGATGGACGTCTTCTCTGTTTCCTCACGTGGTCTTCCCTCTGTGCCTACTTATACCCTAATCTTTTCTTCTTATGATGACATCAGTCATGTTGGATGAGGGCTCACACTAATGACTTTATTTTCACTTAAGGACTTCTTTAAATACACTATCTCCAAATTCAGTTGCATTCTGATGTACCAGGGATTAGGAGTTCACCATAAAAATTTTGGGGAATCCAAGTCAGCCTATAACATATCCTTCATGGTTACCTAGAGCAGGGGCTTGGATGGGAAGACAACACCTTGAATATGATCTTTGTTGCTAGGCTGGCTCCCTTTGACGGAAAACTCTCACATGACAAAGGCTGAAAACAGGATTTAATCTCCTTCGAAGTCTACAATTTCTTTTAAAAGGACTTCTGTATCAGTTTGGATACAGAAGGAGTTCTCTCTTTTATTCTTTAGAGGCTCCAAATTCAATAGGCTTTTCCAGTAACTTGGATTGCAAACCATAGGCAAAACTGAATTCACTCCCGTTTCTGCAACTGGTTAGTTCTAGGTGGAGCTAATCTTGTTCATGATTATTTATTAAAGGGGATAAGAGCCAATGTTTTGAATTTTCAGCCCTATGGCTTAGAGCTACAAGGGGGTTGGCTGGGTAGGTTGGGTTGGGTTGTTGGTCTCCAGTGTCGATATGCTTAACACATTTATGCTTATCACAATTTTAAGCTAATCATTAGATATGCGTGGCTGTGACTAATAAGGTTCCAACACAGTAGTGGCTTAAACAAGAGAGAGAGGTTTTCTTTTTCCTTCTCTTTAAAGTCAAGAGGTAGGCAATTCAGAGCTGTTATGGCAGTACTGTGTGTCAGACAGCTGTGACTCAGCTTGCTTCAACTTTCCACCTCATCGTCTCTTGGGTGTTGTTGTCACTGACATGGTCCTAACTGGTGCTCTCATCATTGCATCCATATTCCAAGCAGCAATATGGAAAATGAGGAAGTAGGAACAGGCATTCTTCTTTCAAATATACATCTCAGAAACTGTACCTCCAAGTTCTGCTTATACTCCATTGACCAGAACACTATCATATATCCCTTCCTATCTGGGAAGGAGTCTGGGGTTTGAAATTCTCATAATTGGGTTAGAACCGGGAATAGCTTTTGGGGGACAACTAGAGTCTCTTCTACAACTGAAGCAATTTGCTTCCTCTTTAATTCTACTGCCTGGAACTGTCGCACGATTTCCTGAACTATACAGCACTGGCCTTTGATGCTCACGGTGAAGACACTAAGGAAGAGTGAAATTCTAAATTAGTTCTGAACTTTTTAAAAAAATCAAATTACATTCAAATTTTGTAGTATTTTTTATCCAGCAAAATCGATACTTAACGTATGGTCACAAGTAACAATAATACATATCAGCTACTAGGAGCTTGCAAAGTACCAGGTACTATGCTAAGCATTTTGTGTACATTTTCCCATGTAGACCCTAAGGACTGTAAAAATGGGTTTTCCTGGCACCATTTTGCATATGAAGCAACTAATGCTTAGAGGGATTAAGTAACTTGCTCAAGGTCATGTGGCTCCTAAGTGGTGGAGCTGATGTTTGTACTTATATGTTTGGCTTTAAAGCCAGATATATCTACTATCTACATATACTGAAAGCAGTGGTTTTCAACTGGAGGCAATTTTGCCCCCCATGGGGTAGTTAGTAATGTCTGGAGACACTTTAGTTGTTATAACTGGGAGACTGCCACTGGCATCCAGTGGGTAGAGGCCAGGATTCTACTAAACAGCCCTCAATGTACAGGATGACTCCCCAGATGAAGAATTATCTGGCCCACAGTATCATTGGTGTCGTGGTTTAGAGACTCTGAATTGAGCCTCACTACATGACAGATTTGGTGGATGCCTTGGTTCCCAGCACACGACAGCAGACGATCTGTGTCCATGTAGATTGCTAATCTCCGGAAATAGGGAATTTCCATTCCTGTGCAAAGGGCTGAATTTTTCTTAGTCAATAGGGATCAGTTCTTCATTTTAGAATTTGCCTGATTTACATTTTTTGGGGAAAAGATTGTGTCTTTTGAAGTTGCAGAAGTGGGGAAGTTTATAGAGAGAAACAGTAGAAAACAATGTTTGAATATTACTCTCTACCTTGTACTTCTGAAGTTTTCAATAGAAAAGGAGATATTCATCCCAATTCAGAAAGAAATTATATAAATTATTAATCCACTTTCTTTCTTTGAGAAGGAAAATGGTTGTGTATAAGAGATGTATTCAGGACATGAGCCAACACTTGATGTTACTCTTGAGCTGTTTGGTTATATGGATTTTAAATGCTGTAACTGCTTGAACACTCATAACACAAACTTTCCTTTAAACAGGCATTTATTAAGTACTTTTTTTTTTTTAATTTATTTGTGATAGCCACAGAGAGAGAGAGAGAGAGAGAGAGAGAGAGAGGCAGAGACACAGGCAGAGGGAGAAACAGGCTCCATGCACCGGGAGCCCAATGTGGGATTCGATCCCGGGTCTCCAGGATCGCGCCCTGGGCCAAAGGCAGGCGCCAAACCGCTGCGCCACCCAGGGATCCCCATTTATTAAGTACTTAAAGTGAGCAGACTTTTGTCCTAGGCAACCCAGGTAGAGATGACTGTGACTTTTTTTTTCCTTTTCTTTTCTTTCTTTCTTTCTTTCTTTCTTTCTTTCTTTCTTTCTTTCTTTCTTTCTTTTTTTTACCTCGAAGGAGATTATGATTTATTGCAGAGAAACAGCTGTAACCCAATGGTCCTAATAGATGGAAATTAAGGAATGTGATGGGGATTCAGGGACAACAGAATGGGGTACATTAGGGATAGGCATGAACTACTGTGGGCTTACAGGGGAGAAAACTTCTGTCCCTGCGCAGGAGGTGGAGAAGACAGTGAAGTCTTCTCAGAGAATGAGAGATTTCAGTCAATTCTTAAAGATGGTCAGGATTTGCAAGGCAGGTCATAAGGGAATGGGGAGGGAGCAAAGGAAGGTAGAAGTCCTGGGCCACCTGGTACGACTGTATAGTATTTGCCCTGAAATCCAGCATGTACCCTAAGGCAGGTCTGCTCCCCCTGCAAGGAAAGTGGGACCTTTCTCTTTGCACAAGATTCCTTTCTACTTTCTGAATCAGGCCTCTGGAACTGCATCTGCCTGCAGGGGAGATCTACTGAGAGTTAGCATTAATGTTTCCTTATAGTCAAGGAGAGGCCCTGGGACTAGCACTTTAGGTATTGGATGCAGCACTTGCAAAGCCATGGAGGAGTGAAGTAATCACGGCATAGCTTGGGTAGCCTGCAATGGAGCTTGTGGAGTTGCCAAAACACAGTCACTTGTGGTTTAGGAAGAGCCCTGGGGTGGGGGAAAAAAAGGAAGAACACTGGGGGCACTGTGGAAGATGGATGGACTGGTGCTGGAGGGGATGAGACTGGAGTCGGGGGTTCACTGTTATGTCATTCCAGGGCAAGTTTAAGTTAGCATAAGTGTAATCAAGACCAATGACATAAATAGCTTTAGTCCTTTGAAACTAATGTTAATGGGGAGCTCACCTGCTATAAACATTTTACTGGCAGCAGGATATGAATCATAAATAATCCAAGTTTGGAAGGAACAGCCACCATATCCAAATACCCTTTTGGCACAAAGAATCAATAAAGTGACACATGCATCTCTAAAAGCCAGAGAGCTCTTTAAAAGACAGTTGAGTTCTTCTTTCTACTTTTCTTTTTCTTTTTAATTTTAGCTTTACAAGATGTCTTCAGAATCTGGATTTCCCCCTAATTGCTGGAGGTGGGGTGGAATTCATCATTCACTAAATCTGTGTATGAAGTAGAAAAAAAAATAATATGATTCTGTGACATTTGTGATGTTGGAATTTTTAAAAAATTCAGTAACTAGCAGTTTCTGGACTATTCAAATTAGAAAAGACCTTAGAAATGTCTTTCAACTTCCTGATTTTACAAATGAGAAATTTGAAGTCCAAAGACATTCTGGGATCTGCCCAAGTTCATAGCTAGCTACTGGCTGGTCTGAGACCCAAATTGAATTTTCTGGCTTCTTCATGCAGGATTTTCTCCATCAGAAAATGATTCCCCCCCCCCCCCCCGCCCTAAGAATTTTCAAAACTGATAATGACTGTTCATCTCAATTTTATAGCAACTTCTTACTTCCTCTATTGGGCAGTTCAAAGAGTATACTTCTTTTTAGTTATATTGATTTTAAACAAGTGATTAGGATTGCTCTTCGGTTTGCTTGTGTTTTGGAGGTTTTCCTTTTTATTATTGCAAGCTCTAAAAATCCCTGTGTATTCTCTCGTTCCTGTTGGAAAAAATTGAGGAAAACTCCCCTTCTGCAAAGTATGGAGGTTCTTCCCAAACGAATATGCCGAGAAGAGAACCACCTGTTAATGAAAACATTTATGTGACTAGGACACACTGTTTTAAAAAAGTTAATGAACAAGTACATAATAATAAAATATTCTGTATTTTCTGCAAGAGTAAAATAAATGTGAGGCTCAGTCAATGAAATAAAGTAGCATGTGAAAGTCTTTCAAGCGGTTTGGAGAAGGTTTCCATAAGATTTTGCAAAACGGCATCTGGTAAACCCATTCTTGACTGCAAATAGGAATTACTACTCTTTGGCGCAAGAGATATTTTCTCGCAGTCAAACGGGGGTGGTGTTGTCACTTCATCTGACCTGGTGTTTCATAAACCATAAACTCTGCATCAGAGTGGGGCTCTTTCTTCTTCTGGAGTTCTCTAAGCTAGCCCAGGCTCATTCGGGGCCCTCCCCATAACTTCTGAATTTTTAAAAGATTGAGGCAAATAGTGTCAAAGAGCTGTCATTGTTCCAACACAGCTCTTTTCTCCAACTCTTTTCTGGGTCAGCATATTCAGATTTTCCCAGATGTAGTTTGGCCTCAGGAAGACTCAATGACTCAAGTTTCTGTTATAGAAACAAAAAGGTTTATACTTCCTGCCTCACTTTATGTTGCTAGGGTCTTTACTCATTGCATTTTATTCATCACTGGTACCGTGATTGTCAGGTTGAAAGGTAGATTGTCCTTTCAAAAACTTAGATGGCCTCCTAATAAAGAGTTAAATTATCCAGACAACTGTCCCTCCTTAGTTTTGTGAACCACACATTGCTAATGGTCCTGCTCCCATTCTCATTATCCTTCTCCTCCTGAGCTGCTACTGGGCACATGGTTTCCCAACATGAAGCTGCATTTCCCAGTCTCCCTTGTAGGTGGTGTGGCCATGTGACTAAATTTTGGTCAATGGGTTGTTATCTGAAGTATGTATGACTTATAGGTTGTGCAACTAGAAAGGTATGTGGCATGTTCCATGATCTGTCCTTTTCACTGCATGGAAGTTGCCTAGGACTCAGAGATGAAAGCTGTGTCTTGTGGATGCCAAAGCTGTCCTTTAAGCCCTACATCACTTACCCCTGAACTACTATGTGGGAAAGAAATAATTTCTGTCTTATCTATCTCTCTATTTATCATTACTTTTCATCATAAGTGTACTCTTTAATACCTCATCTTTTATTTCTCTAACTCCCCCCACCCCCTGCCCACCTCCTGTCTGGTAACCATTGGTTTGTTCTCTATAGTTAAGAGTCTGTTCCTTTCTCTCTCTCTCTCTCTCTCTCTTTTGTCTTATTTAACTTATTTTATTTGGGGCGTTTTTGTTATGTCACTTAAGCCTTGTCCTAATTTGTTTACCTTGCTAGAGTGTTTAAAATCATTCCAAACTATTTGTAACTGAATTAAGAGGAGGCAGTGGAGACATTTGTAGCAACTCTAAGGAATTCCTGTGACCAAGAATGAGGTTTCCCTCAGGAGTATGTCAGGGGCATCTGGGTGGCTCAGTTGGCTAAGTGTCTGCCTTTGGCTCAGGTCATGGTTTCAGGGTCCTGGAATTGAGCCCTACATTGGGCTCCCTGCTCAGCAGGGGGTCTGCTTTTCCTTCTCTCTCTTCCCCTCTCCCCCACTCATGCTCATGCTCTCTATCTCCCTGTCTCTCGAATAAATAAAAACCTTAAAAAAAAGATGTTTTTGGGAGAACCACTCTCAGCACAGCAGCTGAATGATAATGTTCATAAGAATGCCACAGACTGAGCAGAAGTTTGTTCACCCCTGTCCAGTTCCATCTTAGAGGAATTTGTTGTCTAAAACTAAATGAGGTCATGATGTGGCTTTGTTATGTATCGAGGGACATATTTCCTCCAGTTGTAAGGGTCTCAACTGGCAATGTGTGATGACTTAAGCTTCCAACAACTGGAGTATATTCAGAAGCACAATATGGGGGAGAAGAAAATGAACATGGCATACAGTATGCAAGGTACTGAGGTTAGCCATCTCACAAACATCTCATCGAATTCCCACTAAAGCCCCTTAACATTGATGTTTTGTTGAGAGAGAGAAAGAGAATGAGAGGGCACAAGCAGGTGGAAGGTCAGAGGGAGAGGGAGAGAGAGAATCTCAAGCAGGATCCATGCTGGGCAACATGGGGCTTGATCTAACCACCCTGACATCACTACTTCAGCTGAAATCAAGACTTGGACAACCAACGGACTGAGCAGGGCTCCTGTTGATGTTTTTATGCACCTTTACAGATAATGAAACATACTATCCAAGGGTTTAAGAAGCTTGTTCAAAGTTACATAGTAAGAAGAAAAGCTGAGGCTTGAACTCAGGGTGGGAAGTTCCAAGGTTTATGCTTCTTTCTAATAGTAATAGCAGTCTATGGAAGGAAATAAATCTCCTAAGGAGGGACATTAAAAATAAAATTGCTTTAAAAAGTATTTTCTTGATATCCAAGGATGTCATCAAGAAAATGTCATCCCTTTAGTCTCCATCCTGCCTGCCCTGGCTTACATGCTCCACTACTGGTGTTACATTCCTCTACTTTTCTTTCATAGAACTCATCCTGATGTGCAGAAACAGGGCTCATTGGGACCTTGAAATCTCATTCTTCAATAACCCTGCCTTTAGGCAGAATCATACCAAAATGATCCCTGGTTTTTATTTTTTATTTTATTTACTTATCTATTTTTTAAAAGATTTTATTTATTCATTCATGAGAGACACACACACACACAGAGGCAGAGAGATAGGCAGAGGGAGAAGCAGGCTCCCTGTGGGGAGCCCAATGTGAAACTTGATCCCAGGACCCTGGGATCATGACCCAAGCCAAAGGCAGATGCTCAACCGCTGAGCCACCCAGGTGCCCCAATTCCTGGTTTTTAAAATCCTTCATAACCTCTCCTAGAAAATGATTCAACCTTTTCACAATTTTTACTTAATAGAGACTCTTCCTTCTGTACAACATGAGTCCTTTATGCTGTCATTTGGATGCATACCATGACCAGCACACTGGGTAAGTGTGGGTAAGAAAGAAGAGCAGAAATACTATTTGTTAACAGTCCTTTCTATCCTAGAAATTTATCTGTTTTATTACTCTTTTTCTTGCCCTTTGGGAACAATAACCCAGGTTCCTTTAACCTGTCCCCATCTGCTTCATCTTGGATCTCTGTGGCGTTTTTGGATATAACTCTAAATTTCAAATTTTTTTAGTAGAACCCTAGACTGGGGCCGTAGCAATGGATAATGTTGGTTACTTTGTATGTGGACAGTACTGCGCTAGGTGTCGGAGCGCATTGCTTTATCATGTCCTCATCACTATTCTGTGAGCAAGGTACAGTTCTGAGTTCTGGGCTACACTGGAGGAAACAGGTGCTTAGAGAAACTAAGTCCTTTATGTGCTAAGATATAAGATCCCCTCAGAAAAGAGGGGGTCACCTTTAGTCAGTCCTTATAAAGTCTCTCGGGTTCTGTGCACTTGTTCAACTTGTTTAAAGCCACAGAAGCCTGACATGACCTCCAAAAATTCTCTCGAAAGCTGATAGAAGTCACCTGCAGAATACCTAAAAAAGGAGGCAAAAGTTATGACAGAGATTTATTCATGATTCTTGCGAGGAGTGGGGTGGATCGGCGACTTCACAATTGCAAGGGTTGGATGTCATCATAAACAGCCTTTGAAAAGAGGCCCTTTAGGGATCCCTGGGTGGCGCAGTGGTTTAGCGCCTGCCTTTGGCCTAGGGCGCGATCCTGGAGACCTGGGATCGAATCCCACGTCGGGCTCCCGGTGCATGGAGCCTGTTTCTCCCTCTGCCTGTGTCTCTGCCTCTCTCTCTCTGTGTGTGACTATCAAAAAAAAAAAAAAAAAAAGAGGCCCTTTAAAAGCAAGATATCAGTTATTATATTGCATTAAATGAACACAGCAGCATAAATGTTCACCTACAGGATGAATGAACAAAGCAGTTGTTTTCATGTTATGTGAATGGGTGATTGTGGTTTGGGAAACGGTGTCTGATGACAGCATCAAACAACCCATCCGGAAATGAAGATGATGTACCGTGAAGACAATGTCAGGTGACGCTGATGTCAATGCGGTATATCAAGAATCTGAAGAAAACAGTTGTGTGGGATGTGAGAGTGAAAAAAGAATATTTCTTCTTTAAAAAGATGTATTTATTTATTTGAGAGAGTGAGAGAGCATGCATATGGAGGGGGGGAGGGCATAGGAAGAGAGAGAGAGACTTCAGCAGACTCCCCCACTCACCACGGAACCGATATGGGACTCGATCCCGTGACCCTGGGATTACCACCTGAGCTGAAACTAAGAGGTGGACACCTAACAGACTGCACCCCGCAGGTGCCACGTCCCCCACCCCAAATATATCTGAGTTGATGTTTCCATGTATGTCATGTCATGTCATGACAAACATGTCATTAATAAGTGAAATGTAAACAGACATTTCGTTATTTTATCTATAGTCCTAAATATCACATAACTCTAGTATGTAGGAAAAGTTTTCAACCTTCTTTTGAAAATGGAAGATTTTCTTATATTCAGGAGTCTGCACCGACTTATTCAAGCTTACAGAACCAAACAGGGAGAGCTGGGATGTGACAAGCTCAGAGTGGCGACATTGTATGGTAGACTTTCAGAGTCATGGTTCTTTTCTTTTCTGTTCTTTTCTTTTCTTTTTTTTTTTTTTTAGAGTCATGGTTCTTAGGACTGCTTTCTGTGTTTGTGCTGCTGCGTTTCCTTTCTTAAGTGCAGTTTAGCAAAGTGGGCAGAAGCATAGGAAGACTCTAAGGAAGTCAAAAAACCCACAGCTATGTAAGTGTTTACTAGGTACAATAGGATGTGGTTTTCAGTGTGTTCTCGCTAATAAACATCAAGATCATTACCCCTCTTTTGTCCTGTTTAAGGGGAAAATCCTTCTTTCTAGAATAGTTTCTTATAGCCTCAATCTACAAGAAGGGAAGGTGGATCCGTACAAGGCAATCCTACCTCCAGGAATATTTCTGACTTGTTATGATATAGACATTATATAATGGGCCTTAGACCATACAACCTCTCTGTCCTGGTTTCTTCACTTGGAGAATGAGGATACGGATGCTTTTATATTCACTTCTATGTTCTGCATCTCCTCCCTCCCTTCCAAGTAACCTGGGAAGATATTTGGAATAATGCTTATGCAATATCCATCTTGCCTTAGGATGAGTAATTATACGTGATGGAAAACACATGAAAGTATCTTGTGAGGCCGTTAGTTTCCTCCTCTGTCATCCACATATCCCAACCATCCACTCCCACATCTTTTGTTAAAAGCTAAAAGCGACTGCCAGAAATTATGTGATACAACGTTTTGGCCTAATGCACCAAATATTCCATTTATTGCCACAGGCTACCGAGGCTTGCCTTTCTTTCTTTCTGTAGGAAACTGACTTTTTCTCTTCCCCCTGGTTGAACTCTGCATGAAGGAAGCTAATTTATTAAGCCAGTGGCAGTTACTTGGATGTTGGGACATATGGTCCCCAAACTGCTTCATTCTGTTTTAAATCAGTTCCTCCTGATGGGATCCATTCTCTCTGCCATTTATGCCACAGGTGAAGTAATGAAGATGCTTATTGTGGCTTCCTGTTAATATTCCAAGGCCCGAGGCTCAGAACAGCAGGATGTCTGTTCTCCAGCTGTTTCTCCAACAGGAAGAAAGGATAAAGTAAACAAAGCATACACAGTAGTCCATTGAAACCACAGGTAATTCATGGCTGCAGTAAAAAACAATTCAATGTTACCAGACTGGTCCACCATCATAGATTCCCATTAGCAAAAGCAGTTTCCAAATACTTTGAGGGTAGATGATAGTTTCTTTCAAGTCCTCCATATCCAGAGGGCAGCTAGCCTGTCGATCCAGATTTTGGCCAATGAGTCCTAATGTTCCTGCCTTTTAAATGATTTTTAAGGGGAATTCTATGGGATGGAAAGGGGGCAATCCTGGTATAAACACTCACAGATTTCTACCAAATACTACTTTGATCTTAAATTTGAATTTAAAATATATTTGATTTCACAAGACCTTCAAAAATGGAACCTGTGTAACACTCTTGCTAATATTTTACTGCTTAATACTAGCAAACTTTAGTTCCCCAGATAGGTGAATGTAATCCAGCCAATTGAATGCGCAAAATTCTTGTTATACGACTTGTCTTTTTTTAGAAATATAGAAAATGTGGATAATATAAAAGCCTTATGTGAAATAGTTATTGAAGAAGGACCCAGAGCCTGATTCCTGAGCCTATTTCTACGTAGATGTGTAAGTTTGGAGTCCAAAGCTAATTTCTCCAAGGAAAGATCAATTTACCTCTTAGTCATTTATAAGATCTAAATCCCAAACTTTTGAAATGCTGCCAATGAACTCCCAAAGACTTTTTCTTTTGAACAAGGTGTGTATTTATTCATCTCACTGAAAGCAATACTCTGTACAGGGCCAAGTATGATTCAGAATGAAATTTAAATTGGATTAAACAAACCATGCAAAGTCACAGGCTTGAATGGACATAGACATTTTTAATGAAAGCTGGTGGTAATGAAATGGATTCACCAAGCCAATCACTCTTCCCTGCCTCTTGGTGAGCATGGAAAAACTCACTCACAGTTTTATTATGATCACTCATTATGTTTAAAACTTATTTTCAACTTCATGGTATTTTTTCCTTGTTATTTTATTTTCCTGTAGGGAAAAATTAAGGTCTGTGGGTAGCATTGATGGAGAAGTTTGATGGATGCCTAGTTTGACTCAAAGATAAAAGGATGCTTAAATCTCTATTTGCACAGCAAAATATTCAATTCTGTGAATATTTTGAGAATTTTTTTTTGTCAGCCTTAACCAAGACTTACCGTAGCAATCTCAAATTATTAGGAAAACAAACAATCTGCTCTTTAGGTGAAGAAATGGGTTAAAGGTGGCCACATCATCCCGGCTAATGTTATGACATAATGACAAAAGACACTGAGCTTGGATTTGGTAGGCACAAAGATGAATAATACTGTCTTGACTTTCACATATCATCAACAAATATGGATCAGGAGTCTGGTCTCTAAGAGGTTATTGATCACTGACTCTGTACCCAACAGTGTATAAGGATGAAAGATACACAGTCTTGCTAAGAACATGAGCAGAAAAACTAAAGACTGAACCGCAATGGGATGAATGTGAGAGAGAGGTGTTCAGCATGCATTTTTTTCTCTTCCACTGTATTTCAATTTATTTGGGGGGAATTATCTTTCCTCCATTGTGTATTAGTGGGGAGATCATTTCTAATGTAGCCACAGGATGGCCAAGCCAGTCATGGAAACTAAGGTTGGCCAATCAGACCCTCTTTGGAGACTTTGACACTAGGATGGAGGGCATATTTCCTCTGATTCTTGGCTATGAGGCAAATGTGCCCTCTGCTTCTTGCCTTTAATTTCCTTGCATCTTGGGCATTTCCAAACCTGTACCTCCACCTACTATCGAGCCCATGCTGTGCCCCCAAAGTTCTTTTTTATTATAGTTTTCTTTGACTCAGTTTTTAATGCTTGCAGCTAGAAGTCTTAAAACAGTAGCATGATCTAGAGTAGGGGCGAGAAGAGTAGCAGCTTTGACAAAACATTAACACCTGAACTATGTCTTTAAGGACAAGAAGGGGTTTCCTAGTAAGGAAGTGGAATGAGGAAATAGCACATACAAAGGCTTGGAGGTTAGAGCAGCTGAGGCAGGTATCACTCAGAGGAAATGAAAGGAGCTTTGGTGGTTGTTGTGTCGTGTATATGTGTGCACATGTGGGCGTGAGACAGACTGAAAGCTCAGAGCTGAGACCTGACAGTCCTGTGAGGGATGTGAGACAATCAGCTCTCTCCTCCATTGGAATAAACTGTGCTTTAGCCATTATGATGGTACCTCACACAGGCCGGCCACTAAGTTGTAAATACTTAGTGAAAGAAATGTGACAGTTAAGTTCAGTTCCTCTGAGACACTTTCTCCAAAATTTTAGAGTTAGAAGGACTCTGTCGGACCAAGTGTGCTCTGGGTCCCAAACTTCTATGTACCATATGTGTACTGCCCTTTGAAGCTGTATTCAGTTGACCCTTGAACAACATGGATTTGTACTGCTCAGGTCCACTTGTACATGGACTTATTTTGATAAATACCATCCAGTACTGTAAATGGATTTTCTCTCCCTTATAATTTCCTTAATAACATTTTCTTTTCTGTAGCTTATTTTATTGTAAGAATACAGGATATAATACATATAGCCTATGAAGCATGTGCCAATCGACTGTATACATGATCAGTAAGGCTACAAGTCAACAGTAGGCTACTAGTAGTTAAGTTTTTGTCAGAGTCAAAAGTTATGTGTGGATTTATGACTACAAGGGGGTGTCGGTGCCCCAACTGCTGTTCTAGGGCCAATTGTAATTCCATCCCTGCTTTTTAGGTAGTATTGCATGTGGAACATTCCAGACCATTAGAAATATTTCCTATGTTTCTATATGTCTGAGGAAGGAAAGACTAAGCTGTCATTTCTGTTGGATCCTTCAGTATTAAGCATGTTTTCTTCCAGAAAGTTCCTCCCTATCTAACCCAAGTCTTCTGTGCTGTAGCTCAGTTACTTTCCTGTTGCTCTCCCCTTTGAGGGTATGAACACCACGGGCTCGTCACCCTCCTTGGTAATAACAGCCTTTCCCATGCATGACGTCGATTACTAAATTGCCTTTAGCTCTCCCTTCCAGTTCTCATAGTCTGTTTTCTAGCCTTTAATCATCTTTGTGGGTCTCTTCTCAACCTTGTCCAAGTGCACAGAGTGCCTCTTGAAGCACTTTCCAGTTTCAAAACAAACACCAAAGTTTCCAGGCTTGTTGAAACTGGCAAAATGAGATGACTTTCTAAGAAAAAAAAATATTTAAAAAAAAAGAGAAAAGAAAAGATATTTCAGATGTTCCTGGAATATGAAGTGATACTCCAACCAATTAATGTAGGAAGAAGTCTTTCAATATAGGTCTTTTCAAGTTGATGTCACTTTAGGACAGATTCTTGTTCCCTAAAAGAATCAGATAAGGTTGACGCAATACATGTTCATAGAGCACTTATTGTGTGCTGGTCATTTTGCACGGCACTAAGGAGCCAAAAATAAATGAGACATGGCTCCTATCAAAGAGCTCATAGGCCAGTAGTTGAGGCAGAAACAAACAAAACCCATTTAGTGAGACAGATACAATACTTCAAATAAGAGAATGAGGAAGAGTAGAGACAGAAAGGAAGAAGATGGCATCTTTAGCTGTTTGAGAGGTCAGGTTTGAGAGGATTCTTTTTTTTTTTTTTTTCAAGATTTTTATTTATTTATTTGAGAGAGGGAGAGTGCATGTGCATGATAGCAGTGGGGGGGGGCAGAGAGAGAGGGAGAAGCAGGCTCCTGGCTAAGCAGGGAGCCCCCATGAGGGGTTCAATCCAAGGGCCCTGAGATAATGACCTGAGCTGAAGGCAGATGCTTAACCTACCGAGCCAGCCAGGCACCCCCAGAAGATTCTTAGAAGAAGACTCAGAGCTTTCCAGGCTGGAAGGTGGGTGAGGAAGTGTGCTCCTTTTCCAGAGACCTTCAGGTAAGAGGCATGAAAATGAGAAGCAGCAGGGTTTTTGGTAGTGAGTTTAGGACACAGCGAGATGAGGACACAGAAGATGCGCTCACAGAGGGCTGCATTTACTGGTCAGAGGAGTTTGAATTCTATGTGGCAATAGGAGCCATTAAGCGATTGTACCTAATGTAATGATTTAGGAAGAGCGGAGTTGAAGTGGGGCTGGCCTGGAGGATGATTCTGGAGTAAAAAGTCCTTACAATAAACAGTTGAGAAATGATGTGGGCTCTGGCAGATTGTGGCTAGAAGGAGACAAAATGACTGATCGAAACTCGGCAATTTTGAGACACCTGGGTGGCTAAGTGGTTGAGATCTGCCTTTAGCTCAGGTTGTAATCCCAGGGTCCTGGGATCGAGTCCTGCATTGTGCTCTCGATAGGAAGCGTGCTTCTCCCTCTGCCTATGTCTTACCTCTCTCTCTCTGTGTCTCTCATGAATAAATACATTTTAAAAATCTTAAAAAAAAAAGAAAGAAATTCAGCAATTTTGAGGAATTTCCATAAAAGCTGGGAATGAGCAAAATAAGGTGGATACTATAGGACATCGTGGTTAAACTAATTGTCAATCAACTCTTCCATTTCAGTTTTAGGTTCCGGAGGCCAGCTCCACTAACCTTCAGGCTATAGGAGTTGAAAAGTTAAGATGCTGCCTTCCAGAGCCAATGGGGAGAATATTCCAGAATTAGTGTCAGTCTTGGTATCATAGATTCAGATTCAGACAAGAAGCTCGGAAGAAAATCAGGCAATTCAGCAAGTGATTCTGTCATCCACAATGCCTCACAGGGAAGTGGGGGTGAGCAGGGGATGTAGCATTTAGTGATCTGTGTGACTTATGTACTTACAAACTATATAAGATATAGGATCCAAGATAAACTGTGGAAAGCATGTATTTCTGAAGCAATTAGACCAAGGACATGACTTATCTAATGAGTGAGAGCAGTGGGTAACAGGTGAATAAGTGTCTCTTCTGCCCTTCCTCTCACTGGGGCCTGGTAGCCACAGGAATGAGGGCGGGATGGCTTTGAGTAAATGCTAGGGAGCCATCAGGATGATTGAGGGAGTGTGTGGTGGTGGTGGTGGTGGTGGTGGTGGTGGTGGTGGTAGGGTGTGATGAGGGCAAACTACTGAGAAGAGGAGCAATCCTTGTGGGTGGCAGTGACTTAGAGGCACAGGGACCTTCAGGGGACTGTTCATTAAGAGTCTTGAGGTTCAGAGGATAAGGGACAATGATGAGGTTACCCTCATCCAATGAACTTTCTGCCAGAGGTAAGTTCCTGAAATTCATTTGCAAGTTTTCTTTGTCAGTACGTGTTAGAGCGCTTGGTATTGACACTTGATTACTTTCTTAGAAATCTGTCGTTATGAGAGGGATGAATGAGACCTATTCTAGAGAATGAGTAAAGCCGAATTCTTAGGACTGTGTTAGGAGTGCTGACTTAATCTCTGTGGTTACTCTCTTTGATTCTAATAATAGTAATAACACCAATAGCAATCGCTAGGGCCTAGCGCTTGACATATATTACCATTCTCCCAACAATGCTGTTAGGTGGGTATCATTTTTGAGATGAGGGACCTGCAACCCAGGAGGCTCAGGCTATGCCCACAGCTGCTTTGCTTCGTCACTGATGGAGCCAACGCTCAGAAGCCGGGCCTGTGTGATGTTGAAGGGTTTGCTCTCCTCACTCCCTCTTTCTGCTCAGACTACCACAGCAGGGAGCCAACAGGCTAGATCTACAGGCACAGCTTAAGGCTTTGTCACAGTAAAATGGAGACTGTGGCCTTCCTAGGGATCCTGGCCAGCAATGGAGCAGTGTTTTTCTGACTCCGGGCTGGCAAATGATTCTGACTGAAGCAGAGGGAGGCGCCATCAGGGCCTGAATCATACTGCTGGCTGGCCTTGACTTCAGAGGCCAGCGTTCCTGTGATTGTTCTCTCGGGTTTTAATTTATGCTCCTGCCAAATTGCAGACCTGGTGTCTAAGCCAGATAGAAAGGTGCATATTGGGCAATTGGAGCCTATCAGGCAGCTGTAAAGAAGCCTGTTTGGTCAAGGGCCCCCAAGGGCATGTAGGCCAGGCTTTCTTCTTTTGCATGTTCTCTCTGGATGGGCACCTGGTAATCCAGGTCCTGTGAATCACACATGATATGATGTCCCTGAGAGGGGATGATGAGACTCTGCAGAGTTTAAGCGTTTCTAATTGGCATAACTTTAAAAAAAAAAAAAAAAGGATTATAATGGATTTTTTTCAAGGCTCAAAGGATAATCTTGGATTATGATCATGTGATAGATAGTTTTTGGGTAGTCACTACATTTTAAGCATAGTTCTGGGTACTCAGGATAGATCATTGATTAAATAGATAACAATGATTGCCCTTGTTGAATTTGTATTCTAACAGATAAATGCTACTCTTCGAGGGACTTGTTCTTAAAACCAATTCAGCTCATTTTCTGAGTATCAAAGAAGCGAAAAGTACTAGGCTTTAGAGGTGAACAAAAAGTTTGACGGTTTGCTGTCTTCTACTAAGAATAAAACAAAGATGCTTAAAAGCAGAATAGGATAAACTCCTTAATATAGATATTAAGGAAGTGAGGTGGGGATTCAAAAGCAGAACACATTTTTTTGGGGGGGGGGAGAGAGAGAGAGAGAGAGAGATGAAGGGAGGAGCAGAAAGAGAGGGAGAATCTTTTTTTTTTTTTTTTTTAGGGAGAGAGAATCTCAAGCAAACTCTATACCCAGTGCAGAGCCCAATGCAGAGCTTTATCTCACGACCCTGAGATCATGACCCGAACTAAAATCAAGACTTGGATGCTTAACCAGCAGAACACATATTTTGATATCAGAATTAGACCTCATGGAGAAGACAGCATTTGAGTTGTCTTTTAAAGGACAGGTAAAATTTTGACTGGTAGGGATTCATGGGAAAATCATATCAGATGGAAAGATAAACATAGTAAAAACATGGATCTATTTGGGGAAGATCGAGATGGCCAGTTTGGAAGGTGAAAGCTGGAAAAGTAGCTTGGGTGATATTGCAGAGGGCACATAAGTAGCTGAGTCTTGTTTTTGTAGAAAAAAGAGAAGTCATTTGAGGTTTATGGGTATAGAAAAGATATGATCAGAACATTTTCTTGCTGGAAGAGTCTTTGATCCTTTGAGCGGTTATGTACTAGGCACTTTAACTTATTTTATATACTCCTGAAATGAATGGCCATTTTATGGAGTAAATTGAGGATTCAAGGGTTTGGGGAAATCATGCAAGATCGTATAATTAGAAAGAAATGAAATGGAGATTTAAATACAAATGTATCTGGTTGTGAAATTGTTCCTCCCCAGTAATAGTGTTTGCGATAGTCCAGGTGAGGAGAAACAAGACGTTGAGCTACAGTGGAAACTGAATAAAAGGATGAAATGTTGAGGAGGATGGATGGGGATGACACATTGAGAATAGGTCTTAGAGAACCTTTCCATGGAATTTATGAATGGATAGAAGGGAAAGATAAAAAGAGGAAGGAGTCAATGATGATTGGGAGTTTTACCTCCTAGAACAGCGGCACCATTAATAGAAGCTGGGAAGTTGGGTGGAAGAACTGGTTTTGTTGAGGAATAGGATGAGTTTGGTTTTCAGCATGTTTGCTTTGTGGTATTGGAGAAACATCCAAATATCCGGCTAGAAGATTGCAATGAAGGTCTGAGCTCATGACCAATTAATTGGGAGCAATCTAGGTAGAAGTGATCATTCAATTGCCACTATCACTGGGGGAAGATATTATTGGACAAACTTAAAGGGCCAAACCAAGATAAGAAACTGGGTTTCAGAGTGAAAAAGAGCCAACAAAGGATTCAATTCTTAATTTTGAAAATAGGCTCCACAGTAAAGGAAATGGGTAAAAAGTAAACAAGTGTTTGAAACCTGATATCTAAGAGCCTTTAGAATGGGGATTCTTAAGCGCTCCACAGTGACTGCCATGTCTCTTACATGTTTGGATAACTTGTGTTGCTTGCATAAGTAACCTAGAATGGCTTCTTGGCATTACAGATGTATTGTTGTGAGTTCATGTCTCAGCCCCTCCTATCTATGAGGCTCAGGGTCTTCCTGGATGTGTACTAATGACTCAGATCTAGGAATTCTTATTTGGGAATGTTTGAGCAATATTTCCTTCAACCCTGCCTTTAGTGGTCTTTGTCCTGCAAGGGAATGTCCATATGGCTCTTTCCCCATCTTCATTCCCATCTTTTCCTTTTACTCTCTGTAGGAGATCATAATGATGATGGGGGTCTTGAATGGGAAGGTGCCTGGGATAAGCCACAGTCAAGACTTTTAACCTCATTGTACCATGAAAGCTTGGCTCTGTTCTATGTCTTTCTTTTGGTAGAGAACTGGAAGACCAGTGCAATCCACTTTTGAAAGTTTATGGAGAAAGACAAATTCAAGCAAGTGATTCATAGATTACAAGTATCATGAAAAATCAGGAAATGAAGAAGTAAGACTCTAATAAATCCTTATAAGTGGTTAGTTAATTATCTCCTCACATGTGAAAAAATTTGTCTGTGAAGAGACATGGTGTCCTTCCTAAAGTGTCAACATTCTTGAATTTATGAAGTGCTTCGTTCATGTTTCATTTGCTTGAAGTCTGTTTTTATCCCCCCCCCCCCCCACATTTTTATGTCCTTCCCTCAATTCATTTGTTCATGGGCTTTGTTTTTTTCACTGCTGAATTACCAGAGTCCAGAGTGGAGCCTGGCACACAGTAGGCATTCAATATATATTTGTTGAGTCCATCAGTCCATAAATCTACTTCTCTGTCTATTCATTCATTCACTCATTCTTTCATCAGGTATTGAGTATTTATTATGTACTAGATTTCGTGCCAGCTCTTGGGGATAAAAAGATGAATCAGAAGCTGTCCCTCTCCTAATGGAGCTCATGGCCTACCGGCATTACGGTGACAGAAACATAGTTACAATTCCACTGGATAAGCTCAGTAATAGACCTTTGCACACTTGTCTCAGGCTGTAGTGTGGAGGATGGAGAGGAAGAGGGGCAGGGAGAGGTCAGAGGAGGCTTCCTTTTTCAGGAAGCCTCCCTTCCTGTACTTCAGAGATCTCCTGGTATTGATTTTTTTTCTCTCTCTTATCTTAAACTTCTTCCTCTCTACTGTCTCTTTCCCACCAACTTTTAAATTTGTTCAAGCCTCCACCATCTTAAGAAAAACAACTCTCCTCAGCCCAGCATCCTTCTAGGTATTTCTCTTGACTGCTTTTGTCCTATTCCTTCTCTCTTGAGTTTCATTCTCAAGTCCATGGAAATTTGCCTCTGATCTTCATGCCTCCCCCAAATCTGCTCTCAATAAGGGTCACAAATGGCATCTTGGTTGCTAAATCCGATGAAGACTTTCTAGGACTCGTCCTACTTGTCTTCTTAGTTGCACTTGGCATGGCTGATCCCTCTTTTATGCTCCTCCACCTCCTACTTGGCTTCTTTGACTTCCACTCTGTGGCTGCTTCTTTTGCATCCCTTACCACCGCCCCCCCCACACACACTCCGTTGCAGACTCTTCTCTATATCATCATACAGAGGTTGGTAAACATTGGAATTCCACAGGAACCTTTTCTAACTCTGTATTCTCCTCTGAGAAAATTGATCTACTCTTATGATTTGAATAATATTTTTATTCTGATGCTTCCCACATAATTTTCTCTAGCCAAGATCAATCTTCTGAGCAACTGACCTTCATCCCTACATTTATTCATCTACTTAACAAATATTTACTGGTGCCTACTATGTGCCAAACACTGAGAGAGAGAGAGAAAGAGATTGATTCAGCGGTAAATAAACAAAGTCCTTGATTTTCTGGTGCTTATATTCTACTTAAAAGACAATCACACACACACACACACACACATGCACACGCACACGCACACACACACACACACACACACACACTTTCTGTCAAAAAGTACTGTGTAGAAAAAGAAAGCAGACCAAGGAGTGCTGGAGTGTGGATGGGAGATTTTGTTTTTTATTAAGGGTGACCAGCCAGTCCCCTGTAATTAGATGATATTTATGTAGAGACCTGAATGAATGGAGGGCAGAGGTGAGCCATACAGATATCTGGGAGGAAGAACTCAACTGACAGAGAAAATGGTCATTATTATCCTCCTCCATCATCCTGGACTAGACTGAATAAGAAATAACAGATGATGAATATCTTCTACCTTTGGACCAGTGGTGGATAACTGAGGGAACAAGTGACTGGTGCCATTTCTATATATTTTTTTCTTTCTTAACTTTCTACTCGACAAACCAGGCTTCTTTTCTTGCTTAATGTAGCTGAATCATACAGGTGGGCTAGGAAGAATTAAAATAGTCTCTGTAAATTACTGGCTATCCCAGAAGCCATTTGGCAACAATTATCTTCCCCCACAAAACCGCTCCTCCACCCATATTCTCCCATGGAGACCAGATAGAGTGGTTAGGAGGCTGCTACATTCTTTCCCAGCTCTGCCTTAAAATATGAAATATGGTTTTTCATCTCAACTCCTAATACTATATTTTTAGTATTTTGGCCCCCATGATTTCTGTTCCCTGGTATTACTTTATGATGACGTTAGAGTACATGGCCAAAGGGATTTTTGCAGATGATATTAAGGTTGTTTATCAGTTTACCTTAAAAATAAGGAGATTATCTGGGTTAGACTAATCTGATTGCCAGGACCTCTTTAAAAGCCGAGTCACCTGTGGCTGGTTGCAGAAGTCAGAGAGAATGAAAGCGTTAGAGGGGTTCAACACGAAGGACACTCTCTGTTGCTGACTTTGAAGAAGGAGGGATTTTTCAAGGGAAGAAACTAAGAATGACCTCTAAGAGATAAGAGAGGCCCCGTGCTGACAGCCAACAAGGAAACGCAGTCTTAGAACTACAACTACAAGGAATGAATTCAGCCCACAGTCATGTGAACACCAAGGCAGATTATTCCTTAGAGTTTTTAGACAAGAACTCAACGCAACCCACACCTTAATTTCAGCCTTGTGGTAGCTGGAGAAGAGACCCCCAACTGTGCCTTGCTGGACTTCTGAATGTATAATTGTGATCTAATAAATGAATGTTGCTTTAAGTAGTTAAGTTTGTGAAAATTGTTAGGTAGCAACAGAAACCCAACACAAAATTTGGTAAGTACTCTTGTACTACTCTCAGTTGTTAACGGAAGGTTTTAGCCATATCTTCTTTCGCTTTGGGAACAATTCTTTGTAAACTGAATTGTAATAAAGGAATAGCTAACCCTAGAGCCTTCCAGAGTGCCAAACATGGTACCGAATGCTTGACATCTCGTTTAACGCCTATAACGCCTACAGCCTCTTCATGTAAGAGGCACTGTTGACTCTCTCCATTTTTACAGATGATGAACAGAAGCTTAGAGAAGCTACGTAATCCATCCAAAGGCACTCAACTAGCAATGAGCAGAGTGAGAACTTGATCTCAGACTGCCTTATTCCACCATATGGACCAACTTATCAAAAGGTATATCCAACCCATTTGTACTTCAACATTTAAATCCCATTTTCTCTGAGAAGGATTTATAATCTACATAGCTCTAGATTATAAACTCTAGGACTGGACAATGGGAAAACTTTTCAAGTATAATTTGTGCACTGTTTGTGTTCAAGATAGATTAGGGAATCTAAGATTATTATCTTGAGCACAAAACTAATTGACGCTCTTCTGTGTTTTGTTGTAATTAGACAAGAAGAAGGAAAAAGAAAAAGAAAATGAAAAATAGTTGATGGGAAACGGCTAGAACTAATAATAAAAATGGGCTTGATGTGGGTTTAAAGGCATTTTGGTCACAGATGTATCCAATTTAGCAATCCCCTCTTCCATGTCCATTCAAGCATGGGCAGGTGTCCTTTCTGCATGTGGCTCGCAAAGCTTAAGGCTGTCTGCCTGCTGCCAAGAAAAAAAGCAATTAAATATTTTAATATTTCCTGCCTATAAACTGCTCCCTGTTTTATTACTTCAAATGCACTGGATTTAAAAAGAGGTGTGAAAGGCTCCTCAGCCATTAATAAAAGGCTGCAGCTGCTGGCGGAGAGTGATGCTACGCAGTTTTCAAAGGCACGATTTCGGTCTGAGCACCTCAGTCCACAGGCTGCTGATTTATGATGGTCCCGAAACTGATACAGAAGCACGAGGCAAACATTTTCAGTGCTTCCGGAATACATGTGGGTATAATACAGACGATGAGTTCTTTGCCATGGGGATAACATAGAGGAATAAAGGGAAGAAATATGAAAGCAGCTGATCAGAAGGTACAGTGCAAAGTAGAGTCAGCAAAAAAAAAAAAAAAAAAGCGAATCTTTTCCTAGAGTCAGTGGTGAATTTCATGTGGTTGGTTTGCAAGATTTCTATTCTTGGAAGGACAAAATAAACAGTAGGGATTTAGTGATTTACTTGGGTCTTTGAGGGCTTCAGATAAGAGACATGCTCTAAAGTTAAAAGGTAGAAACCAAGATGTGGGTTTACATTTTCTTACAATCAACCACAAAAACCAAAGTGCTAGGTCTTCAGCTTTATTTTTCAAAATGTTCTCTTTTCCTTTTCAGGGATGGTATGTAACAGAAGTCAAAGCATGAGGGGTGTTGGAAGTTCAGTTCAACCCAGCAACCCCTTGTTGAGCGCTTCTACGTGCAAGTTCCTGCTTGGTGCTGAGAAGGTACAAAGAAAGCCAATGTCCTCATCTTTTGTCTTAGGTAGACGATTTGGTCTTCTGTATGGGCATGTTGAAATCTTTGTGAACATGCTGGAAAGATATTTCCTAAACTTCAGTCACTCCTATGCCACTTTTCCAATTCCTGCTGTGAACCACTTTTTATTTATTTGTTTATTTAATTTATTCATTTATTTTAGCCCACAGTTTACTTAAATAAATTTAGCCTCACCTTAAGCAACAATATCTGAAGTCACAGGTCTGGTGTGCTAGTTAAACCTTTCCAAAGACAGCTTCAAAGAATAAGCTTCACAATATCCTATCTGAAACCACTGGGGTCATGAGCATTTAGAAATTTAGGACATTCTTGCATGTACTTATATCGTGTAACATCACCATAGGGGTGTGGGTAGCATTGTATAATCAAACATTTCCACAGCGAGGCATATGGATATTTGCACTAGGTGGAATGTGGAATAAATAGAGGTGTTAAATAACTTCATATCAATTCAGGTCAGTTGGAAAACCTTGGTTTTTATAGCTTTTTGGTTTTCATAACTGTAGATAAGGAATTATGGTAAGTACCATTGAATAATGTCTGGGCTGCAGAAAAACCAAATCATCAGTAATGTTCAAGATGTGAATTTAACTTTTCTTTCAGATATGTTGCTGGGCTATACTTAAAAAAAAATAACATTGTGGGCAGCCTGGGTGGCTCAGTGGTTTAGTGCTGCCTTCAGCCTAGGGCGTGATCCTGGAGACCTGGGATCGAGTCCCACGTCAGGCTCCCTGCATGGAGCCTGCTTCTCCCTCTGCCTGTGTCTCTGCCTCTCTCTCTCTCTCTCTCTCTCTCTGTGACTATCATAAATAAAAAAAAAATTAAAAAAAAACATTGTTATTGAACTATAAATATAAATACATTGAGGAAGAACTTAACACTGATCTTAAGCACATAGCCCAATGACTTTCCATATATATATATGAAATATTTATATAAAATATATCTTATTATATAATTATATTATAAAATATATCTTATTATGTACATAATACATATTAATTCCCACATAACCATCACCCAGGTTGAATACAAGATACTTCTGGCACCCAGAAGCTCCTGTCCTTTCCTAGTCAGTACCCCTCCCTGCCCCTACACCATGAAGACCACTGTTTCGAGTTATTTGCATGGGTTCATATAATAAACAGGATCATACAGTATATACTCTTTGTCCTTGGTTTCTTCCACTTAACACAATGTCTGTGAGATTCCCCTGCGTTACTGTTTTATCAATAGTTTGTTCCTCTTCATTGATGTAGACTGTTCCGTGTTAACCTTTATGACTTCTTAGAAAGTATGTTATATGCAAATATTTTAAGTTACTACATTTCTTGGGATTGGAGTGCTCTCCATCTCTTTCTCTTCAAAAGACAATCACATATGGAAAACCTTTATCAGGAAATTTGAAAGCAGTTGGCATTTTTCGTGCTCAGCTGACTTAGAAGACACAACTTGTGTTGTGATGCTGTATATAAATGGAGGTTGCATTCATTTCCCATCCTGCTTTCCCCACTTTTGATGAGTGGATGCGAGCTCCTAGCTTCATCAAATAAAAAAAGAGACCAGGGGATTCTGAAGAATCATTTTGATTTAATTTTTGAATAGTGCAATACTTTGGAAAAGGAAATCAAAAGCCCATACTGTTATACAGCTAGACTATGATAAGACATGAAAGACTCCCTAAAATAAATTTTATACTAAATTTGGGATGGTGCTTTATGTTGAGGCCAGCTGTTTGTGAAATGGAGTGAGCAGGGATGCGTCAGGAGCAATCACAGGGAGTTTCTTTGCTTCTTTTTGCATTCTTTCACAGCCTGGCTTCATTGAAAACATTTGGGTTGGTGTGAATTACTGGAACAAGGAAAGCACCCGTTCTCAAAATACAAAAACACATTCCAGAAGTGAATAGAAAATAATTGTCAGGCTTTTTGCCACTTTAGACTGATATGGAGAATTGAGAGCTGAATGACCCAAGACAAATTGGAATCTCGTTTGCTTGGGTTCTCCTGGAGTTGCACTGTGTTCTTAATACGACACCAAGCACTGGCTGTGGAAATGCTCACAAGTCTTACAAAAAGTGTGTCAGAAGAGTTAAAAAAACACTTCAGATCTTGCATACATATTTCATCCATGTTATCTGATGAGAGACAACACAGCAAAATAACTTGCAGATTTTCAGATCAGAGAGACTTGATTTAAAATTCCATCTCTGCCATTATTGACTCCCTACCCAATCTCCATTAATTACATGAACACCTCTGATTCTCAATCTTGATTTTTTTTATCTTTCTCTCTTTTTTTTTTCACAAGCAGTATTGTTATAAGTGAGCCATCTCAGAAAAGACCATGTCAATACATTATAGAGTAAGAGCTGCAGATAGTTAAAGAGCCTTTCATTTCATAATATAAGAAAGTCCAACACTTTGTAAACTGGCTGATACAGTGTATTTCTACATCTTTATTCAGGTGCTCAGGATATGCTGTGAACCACGAACTTTTCTCTTGGAATCTTTTTTTTTGTTCAATACCAAGTTAGTGGGAATGATTTTCCCAAGAATCCAGCAAAATACCGACAGAATTTAGCCATCTGATTATGTTTCCTGGTCATTATTCTTTTGGTGGAGTATGGAGATAGTTCATAGAGAGTTAAATGTCTGAAAGGTTGAATATGTTTCCACCCCCCTCCAAAGGGAGAAAGGGGTGGGGTCAAAGAAATCCACGTGAGTATTCATTACATGTCATTGAAAGCTAATCTAGCCAAACCATCCACAAAGCTCACTAGCCAGTTAGGACAATAATGTTGAAAAATATTGCTATATTTAATGTATTTGATTAAACCTTGTTTTATAGACTGCCTGATGATTAGTGCAGGATTAGAACCAGGATTTATTTTTCCCCCCAACAAATTCTGTTTTCTCTGCTCCCTTGCACAAAACTAAGAATATTTATCATAAGAAATATGTACCAAAGCTTCAAAAGACACCATTAGGTTGGAAACAAAGTGAGTTTAATCTTGGTCTTTGTCAAGAATTACTTGATTAGGGATCCCTGGGTGGCGCAGCGGTTTGGCGCCTGCCTTTGGCCCAGGGCGCAATCCTGGAGGCCCGGGATCGAATCCCACGTCGGGCTCCCGGTGCATGGAGCCTGCTTCTCCCTCTGCCTATGTCTCTGCTTCTCTCTCTCTCTCTCTGGGTGACTATCATAAATAAATAAGAATAAAAAAAATAAAAAAATAAAAAAGAATTGCTTGATTAAAAAAAAAAAAAAAGAATTGCTTGATTCTATTGGCCAGAGTCTGGGAGAGGCAGGCAATAAAATGACAATCTGATTTTAAGGATAGTGCTTGGAAATGAAGGAGACACACCCTCTCCCCCTTCTCCACATATTTTCTATTTGTCCTGATACCTAAGTCAAAAATCTTTTTTTTCCCCCCTACACAGGAGATTTAAAATCCAGATTTTCATAAAAAATTCTGAGAAAGTTCAGATTTAGCCAATTGTTTCCTGATATGGGTAATCACGACTCCCTTACTTCCAAAATATTTGGAGACCAATCTTTATTCTGATTCTTAGTTCTCTACTGGCAAATCACTCTATGATCTCTATTGGCAAATCACTCTATTTATACATTCTATAAATATTTATTTTTAAAAATCAAAATATTTGGACACCATGCTTGGTGCTTCATATATAAAGATCAGTGTGGTCAAGTTGTACTCGAGTCCTCGACTGATGAATCTTCCTTTTTTGCATTTTGCTTCCTTGAAAGAGTTTACACCTTAGTTGAGAAACCATGTCAAAAAACTGGGATCAAGGTAAAGGGACCATGTCCTCGTGATCCAATTTCAAAACTACATGAATGACATTTCTTTTAAAATGTCGAAATGGCAGAGTTACTTTGTTTTTACCCAACAGTCTATTTCTCTTCCTTTTCAAGACCTATAGCATCATTGTTTTTGCCATTAAAGAACGAGTCAGGTTCCCGACTTTTCACGACCACATTAAGTAACTTAGAGCCTTGGTGCTAACAATGAAAGTAAGATTCCCTTTCACAGAAGGGTTGGCCCATTTGAAGTTGATGTTTCTAGCCTGGCTGATCCAACAGGTTTTTGTTTCTTGAAGCTTTGAGCACTGTGAGTCAGAGGGAGAGGAAGAGAGAGAGGGGAGGGAGGACATGAGCTCACTACAGAGAGGCTGGTATTAGAGAAGGGAGGGATTGTGCTCTGGACCCAAACCAGAGAAAGGAGTGGCTGTTATTGCAGCGTGAAAATATGAGCGCTGTGGGGGAGTGGCTGAGCTGTTTGTGGAGTTGGCCTCGGGGCCTCAAGGCTCATCTTCCACAGGGAGCCCAGTCATTGGTTACAAGCCTAAAAAAATTAGCTGGTTTTGGAATCTTTTCGCTCCTTGCCTTCCTCCGCCTGGAAACTGGACTTGAGAGGAGGGAGTCTCGCCTCTGCCCTTGACTCACCTACACTGCACTTCCTTTCATCTGAATGTTCTCCAAAGTGAGGTCACCCTGGTGAACTCATCGGGATCCAGGAGCCAGGAATGTAAGGAAGGGCTTCAGCGTGTGAAGGTCTGCCTATGGGGCCCACAGGGTAGCCACTGGGTGTCATGTTGCCCCTGTGATGGCACCAGAGGAGTGGATCCACACTTCTTCCTTCCACCTCTTGCTCTCAATTTCCGTTGGCCGGTGGCTCAGATTCTCCTAGAACGAATACACTTTTTGCCAGATTTGCTCATCAAATGAGAAATGGATGTGACTGAGATTTCACCTTTTTGTTCTACCCTTAGTGAAGGGATTATGTTAATCAGGGAGAGGGGCCGTGTTCATTAAGGCCCTTTTCATCCTACAAGTGACAGAAATGCAACCTGAAAGAATTTAGGCCAAAGGGAATGGCAGAGGGCCTAGCTGGTCCCTGGGGTCACTGGAAACAGGGGTGCGGAGATTTTCAAGTCTCTCTTCTAGCTTTCATTTCTACTCCTTTCAAAATGTTTTTCTACAGATCTCCTCTACAAGGTCACTAGGATCTCAGACTCAACCAGAAGCCTGGACCCAGAGAAGGATCGTTTGTCTCTTTTCCGTATGTTCCAATTTGTAGAAGCTTCAGGAAATACCGGGGCAGGTGGCATGTACCTCTGACCTGCCGATGAATGGTCATGGTTCGTAGTTCTCACCTGCATCTGTGGTGTGGTGGGGGACCAGTGTGTTTCCCAAAAGAAGATGGAAATAGGAGTGGAAGTGAGGCTTCCCAAGAAAGGGAAGATAAAAAAATGTATCTTCATTACAGGACATAAAATGGATCATAGGGTATCAAAAGACAAATTTTAGTTGAGGCTGGGTCTGGAAAAACCATAAACTTACATAATTAAACTTTGAGTTGATGGTATGAATTTATGACTAGGTCTCTTCGGTTAAACTTTTAGCCTTTGTTGTGGGAGGGAATATATAGCACTGAATGTTCATGATGAAGTGGAAAACAAAAGAAAAAGATTTGTCTCCCTCACATTCATGCCCCATACCAGAGTCCCGAAGTAAAAATAATTTGGCTGATTTCTTTTGAAAGAAAATGCAGATCTCTGATGACTCAGTGCAAGCTTTGGGTTAAATCCAGAAGTATCTAATGCCCAGAAAAGGAGAATCTCTCAACCTCATGGTTCTGGATTCTCTGAAGATGGTTTACGCCTGGAGGCGTGAATCACTCAGGACTTTTATAAGACTTTACTGAAATTAATCACCTTGTGCGATGCCTAAAACTAAACCTACAAATGGGCAACATGATATTTCATTTTATTGTTTTATTCTAAATGTTTATTTGCCATCTATGTAATTAATCTTTATATGTTTTAATGACTCTGTTTCGCCTAAAAATATTCCCTAATTAGCTCCACGAAGGAAAAAACGGTATTGCCACATCCAGGTCTTTTCTTTTTAAAGATTTGTTTATTTATTTGAGGGGGAGAGGGACAGAGGGAGAGAATCTCAAGCAGATTCCCTGCTGAGTGTGAAGCCCAATGTGGGGCTCGATCCCACCACCCTGAGATCATGACCTGAGCTGAAATCAAGAGTTGGGTGCTTAACTGGCTGAGCCACCCAGGTGCCCTCTGGGGTCCAGGTTTTTAAGTGGGAATAGAAGACTGGGTCAAAGTACAGAGGAAGATTATTTGAAACATTTAGTTGATGATTGAAAATGCTCAGGTCCAAGAGCGAGAGCAATATTGAGGCCATTTGGGAAAGATTTCTGGGCTTGGATTAAAAAGTGGAATGCGGAGCATTCCAATGTTCTGAATGCACCAGTAAGCAGCAGTCCCAGGGAGCACTGCAAAACCCAGGCCGTATGCACTCACTCTTCTCCTAGAAGGTGCCCTGTATGTCCTTGGACCATGCATCTGACCTCCGTGGTCTTGATCATGGCCTCACGTGGGATGTGCAATTGAGAAGCATGTGGGCAACACGGAAGGGCAAATGAATCCCAATCCCATTTTCATACCACAAGGGAAATGGATCTGGTTGTTTGAACCTTCTAAAGTTCAAGGCAGAGTAAATAGATGGCAAGCTGAGAGGTGTCCCACCCTATTAGGACCTGTGTGTTTAAAGAGGGAATATCCAGAAAAGTCATGCATGTCTGAGATGTAAATCGTCTCTTCAATAGGAGCTTAATTGGTCTATTTAACAGTTTATTTTGAATGTAGGCATCCACTGATTTTTTTTCTGGTTCAAGCACCTTTAAAAATGACCAAAAGTGTTTTTAATGAAAACTGTTGATTAAAAAGAAGAAGAAAAAGTAAAAGATTTAGTTGAGAAGAACTAAATATGCACTAAGAAAATAAACTTTTGGGGGGCCTAGGTGATGCAGTTGGTTAAGGGTCCAACTTTTGGTTTTAGCTGGTGTTGTGATCTCAGGGTCGTGAGATTGAGCCCTACTTCGGGCTCCGTGCTCTGCATGGACTTTGCTTAAAGATTCTCTTTCCTTACCCCTAACTCCTCACCCCACCCCAGCTCTCTTTCTCTCTCTCTCTCTCTCTCTCTGTAAAATAAATAAATAAATCTTTAAAAAGGGGAAAATAAACATTAATATTTTCCTATCAATTAAGTTAAACATAGACATATAGGGGCGCCTGGGTGGCTCAGCAGTTGAGCGTCTGCCTTAGGCTCAGCGTGTGATCCCAGGGTCTCAGAATCGAGTCCCACATCGGGCTCCCTGCATGGAGCCTGCTTCTCCCTCTGCCTCTCTCTCTCTCTGTGCCTCTCATGAATGAATAAATAAAATCTTTAAAAAAAGTTAAACATGGACATATAGAGTAAATACAAAGAATTATAGGCAGGACTAAAGCACAGTCCTGGGGTAATCTCATCATTGCTCTTCCCTAGGACAGAGGTTAAATTATTAGCAGCTTTGTCTAGAGGAGTGTCTCTTTTCTGTCCTGGGCATACTTTTCCTCTGATGACACTAGATCTAGACTGCTCAATTTACAGTAAATGTGCAGTATTTTGCAGCAAGTCCCTAGTCTATCTGTGCTCACTCAGGCTTTCAAGTGCAGCATCATTCTGTTCCACCTGCTAAGAACAAATTTTCCAGTGTCATGGCTTTTTGGATTCTGTTCTCAGTTGCAATCACGCAAATATATTCCAAAGAAAGTTGAATTCGTTAGCAATTCTACAAGAGCCTTCACACACTGACCCCGCTTACTCTTCCAACTTTCTGTGCAGTCTTCCCACTCCTGGGTTACCTACCTATCTGGCCCGAAGTTTCACGTATATTGCATTCCTGATCTTCTTAGCTTTGCTCTTTCTTGTCAGCCTTGTGAGCTCAAATACATGCCTTGAAGCTTAGTTTAATTCTTGCTTTCTCTCTGAAATCTCCCTGATGGCTCCCAACATCTGCCGGGGAGGTTATGTACAAGCCTTAGAATGCTGCACTGTTATGTCGTCGACGATGATGTAGTCGGTTTGAATTTTGGTTCAGAAACTTACTGTGTAAAAAGCACATCTATTCCTCCCTTCCCCTCTCCTTTCTTCCCTCCTTGCTCTCTTTGTTTTCTCTCCTTTTTCTTCGTTTTCCTTTCCTTCCTTCCTCCCTCCCTGCCTCCCTCCTTCCATCCCTCTTTCTGAAAGTTAACGTAAATGACACTCTCTTGGCTTGTATATTCAAAGCCTACCCAATACCTCTATTGGGATATTTAATAGAAAACTGAAACTCAGTATGTAAAGAAAAGAATGTCCAGATCTCTCCAACTCTTCCTCCCAATCTGTTCTATCCTTAGTCCTTTCCAGATAACAATTCATGGCAATTCCATCCTTCCAGTTGCTCTAGTAGAAAACTCTGGAGAAATTTTTGACTACTCTTAGTCTCACACTCCACATCCAGTCTGCAGGAGATAATGTTGGCTTTACCTTCAAAATATATCCAGAATATGACCATTTCATATCACCTCTTTTCTTACCTCTTATGGTGGTTCCTGCTACCACCATATTCTCTTGACTAGAACACAATAGCTTTTAAAACATTGTCTTTATTCTTTATTCCATAGCCTTTTGAAACCTCTAGCATACTATTTAACTTACTTTTTTATTGTATAATTGTTTATGGCTAGCTCCTCAATTTAGACTGTAAGCTCCAGAGGGCTAGATATTCATCTTTTTATCCCTGCTGAATCTCTAACCCCTGGAATATAATAAATATTTGTAAGGAAATTAATCAATTTGATTCTTTTTTTTTAAATCAGTTTGATTCTTAATGGATTGTGCATGTCTCTCATGGCTCTCGCTTCCCCACTCCAGGCCTGGGGAAGGATTGCAAGTGTTTATGCAATGGCAATACATTGGCGAACAGTTCTCGTTTGTCATCAACCCAGTCTAGACCTTTTGAGGGTCCCGGTTGGCATGGTTTCTTCATGACTCTGCAGCTCTTGTTTCACTTTTCACACATGGGAATCGTGATGTGAGAGCCCCTTGCTGAGGGCCCAGCCTCCCTATGCAATCCCCCTCAACCCTGAACTCCAGCTTCTTCCTGGGGAAGCACACCCAGGGGTCCAGGGGTCTCCACTATCACTCCCCAGTTGACATCTGCCTCTACCCAATGTAAAGCAACCGATGTGCTCTCCTTTCTCTGCCCTCAAGGACACTCCTCTCTCTCAGAAGTCCTCATCTTCACTGCAATGAACTCAGGTTTTTCCAAAAAAACAAGAAGTAGTTTTGTCTTTAAGCAGCTTCTGTCTTCTCCGAAGAAACCTTTGGAAATGAAAGTCGTTGAGACCCTAAGTGTCTGAAACAGGCCAGGAGGGACCTTATTTACCCACTCTTCATATGCAGGGCTAGGGTTTTAATTTTACTGTTCTTTGCCAATTATTGGGTATCAGCGCTACAACAATCCTTATGTGCCTGGAGTAAATCCTACTTTATCGTGATGGATTATGCTTTTCATACATATTTGAATTTTATTTAAGAGTTTGCCTCTGTGTTATTACTCTTTGTCATTTACTGTGTCAGTGGCAATAGAAATTTGTGAGTGTGAGAGGGTGTGTGTACGGTTCGTGTGGTTTTAGTGCCCAGATTTTGTGAGCTTTGTAAAGTAAATGAGGAGGATTTGTGTCTTTCTATATATCCTGATATTGTTTATATAGTGCGGTTACTATCTGTTTTTTAAAAGAACGCAACCATACAATAGGTTAACTCCAGAGATTTTTTTTTTCTAGAATTAGTTTTTTTAAAAAAAATTTTTTTCTCAATATATTTCAGCTCTATTAAGTGCCTTTAGGCTTATTTGTAAGTTTCACATTACCATTTGATTGAAGTTGTGTATTTTATTGATATCTACAATTTAAAACATTGAGTGGCACATAGAATTAGTTCTAGGGAATGATCTCCTTTGGAGTCTTCCAGATTATGTTTCTTTTTCCTATTTCTGCTCTAATTTATAGACTTAAATTTGGTTTTCTTTATTCATCCTGGAATAGAGAGAAGTCTCTTTTTTTATCTGAGTTTGTGACCAGATAGGATTTGTAGATTGTCTTTGCCTTTCCTCCCTGACACTTGTGATGCTAGATGAATTCTCTCCTCAGATCAAAATTGGAAAATAATTTTATTATGCTGTGTAATTGATGGACAAGTCTTCTTGTCCACCACTTGCAATCGATCAGATGCTCATCTAGGGCAGCTCCATGTACAGAAAAGGGATCTGGTCTACTTCTACTTCTGCTTCTCCTAATTTTTGAACAAGCTTTCCTGAAAAATACCTTCCTGTTTTCTGAAAAATATTTGTTATGTAGGATATTAAGTGTTAATGTTATGTGAGTAAATTTTTAAGCTAGGTAGAAGGATTTAGGACACGACGCATAAAAATTTAATCATGATTATTTCCTGCAGGATGCCTCAAAATGGTCATAGGAGCTGTGAACATCCAAGGAAGAATTATGCATCTTTTCCTCAAACTCTGTTCACAAAACCTTCTGGAAAGCCATTTCATGGTGCAGCTCTTCCGTGAAACTTATTTAGGGAACTCCTTTGTAATTAGAGCAGTGTGTTTGGAAATTGGCAATGCCAGGAAAAAATGGCTAGAATGTTTTCTAGAGCTATTCATTTTAAGAGTGTTCACCTATTTTTTTCTCTTGGAATTAGTCTCCAAATGGTTGTAGAATGGTGCTGGGTGAAGAGCTAATTTTTGCTGCCTCAGCTGCCATTCAGTAGAGGGACTACAGTCTACAGATCTCTGAGAGCGAATAGCTGAGAGGAAGAACAGAGGATTGTTAGGAACTCCTATTTTTCTTCATATTTTTTGGCTGGCTGATATATTCCCTTTCAACCAATAAAGCATTGATAGGCTTCTGAATTTCTTAAAATTCAGCCCCACTGTTAGACTTATTAGGGATCCCCAGTAGATTCTTGCAATAGGCTACAAATTTTGTTTTTGGAGATGTAATTTCTTTTGCCTTTGGTCATTTTCTGTATCATTCTAAGTATTTTAGAGGGCAGTTGGCTAGGTTGAAAAATCCATCTAAATCCATTTTCTTTATAAATACTCCTTCAAGTCCCGCGAATTAGCGATTATTATCTGTAGCGTTTGACTTCAGGAACCTGAAGGCTCAGAAAGGGAGGATAAACAATAGAGAGCTAAACTTCCTGCCACCTCTGATGTAATCCCTGCAATTTGCACACATCCTGCTAAGGAGGCTTTCTCATCTCTCTCATTGTAGTTTTTTTTGTCCTTCTTTTTTTTTTTTTTTAAAGATTTTATTTATTTATTCATGAGAGACACTCAGAGAGAGGCAGAGACACAGGCAGAAGGAGAAGCAGGCTCCCTGCGGGGAGCCAAATGCAGGACTTGATCCCGGGACCCTGGGATCACGACCTGAGCCAATGGCTCAATCACCGAACTACCCAGGTGCCCCTGTTTTGTCCTTCTTAATAACTCCCTAGACAGCACCCTTAAAAAAGGTAACCCTGCTGCAAACAGGCCATTTTTTGGCAGTTTCTTGTTGAACTATCTTCTGCTGTCAGCATCTGTTAGAATAAATGTCATAAGCTGCCCATTGCCTGAGAAGTGTCAACAAATCATCACCAGTCACCTTCAGCCACCTTGCTTGGGCCTTGTAGTGAACCTAAGAAAATGGAGAGAAAACCCCCAAGAATTTTGGATCAGTGCTACTCACGGTGCAGCCTTCAGACTGGCACTGGAGTGGACTATTTGTCATCTGTCTGCAGCAAAACAAGTATGGAAATTGGGAGCAAGCATTTAGAAATTTTACAGCAATTTGGCATTGCCCTGCCTTCCAAATGTATGGTCAGTGAACCCTGTCGTGCTTGCTTTCCACTGTACAGGGACTCTTTCCCAATCTCTGTACCTTTCACAGGAATGATCCACCATCCGAATCCAAAATGCTCAGTCTGCAAAAGACCCATGGCGACAGAGAGGCAGGGCTTTCTTTTCCCATTTGCTCCCCTAAGACAGCTTTCTAATGACAGTGACAGATTACATGTCCTCTCTAGCTCACGTAGAGTTCAGGTGGTGTAAAAGCAAGTTGAACATGAATGAAAGCCTCTCAGTGGCGTAGAAATGCCAAATATATCTCTAGGTTGCAGTTAAATCAGGAGACCCGGCTGTTTAACTGTGGCCCAACACGATGTGGCGTAAGCCAGGTCCAGGAGATGGGATCCGTTCTTTAGCGACATCTGCTACAATTTCACACTTAGGAGACTGTTAAAATGATTTTTTTTTCTCTGAAATTAAGGGATTTATTTATTTTTTTAAAATTCCCCAGTTGAACATCTCTTATGTGACACCTGTGTGCGCTGCGCTCCAAAGAGTTAATTGATGCATCCAATGAATTCACCATAAGGATAAGGCTTATACTGTGTGTGTATGTGTGTTCACGCGCGCGTGCAAGCACTTGCCATGTGTATTAGATCAAGCAATTCCAAAGAATACTGGCTGCAGTCCCAGGCTTTTGCTAAAGTAAAGTGCTGAATTAGTGCAGGGCAAGCTGTACCATTCTTAAGAGACTCAGGTATGAAATAGAATCTGTTCCCAAGCCCTTAAGACAACATGAACTGAAGAGTCTTTTCTTCCCCTTCACATATCAAAATCTTTTGGATTTTGACCCGAACCACTGTTTATAATGTCCAAAATTGTTTCCTTTCTTAGCCCATCTGCCACCACCAATTCTTAGCAGCTCATTTATGTATTCATTGAAGAAACGTTTCGGGGGCTCCTATTGTGTGTCAAGTATTGTGCTAGATGTGGGCCCTTATCTTTATAGGGGAAACCCACAATAAAGTCAGCAACTAGAGCAGATTGAACATTGTGATACATACTTTCATAGATGCGCAAACAGGATATATGGGAGCACAGAGGGTGACACCTTGAAATCAGAAGAAAGGAAATTAAAAACACACTTTGCAGTGTAGGTGACATTTGGGCTACAGTTTGAGGAGCAAGAAAGAGCTAATGAAGAATATGTTCCTCTCAGGCGTGCCCTTCCTTACTCCTGTGTGTCTGTGGTGGGGGGGCGGGGGAAGCATCCTCCGTGGAAGGGTGACAGTGTCCTGGAAGGACAGAAGCCTGGGTGAGGATGACACCCCGAAGCGGTTGCATGTAAGACCTCTCATACCTCCCTAGATCCTAAGTGTCACCCCAAAAAGGGACTCCTGCAATTCGGCAATATACACCCAGAGCTTGGCACATCATAGGAACTTCAAATAAATATTTGTGGAACAAATAGCACAGTCTGGAGTACTAAGTTAGTAGGTTTGGAATTGTTTGCCAAAAAATGGAGAGCAAGGTATTAGCAGTTGTAGTTGGTTTTTATTACTCTTTTATGGTTTCTTGGTCGTGTCCCCATAGGGAAGGACGCTGCCATATAACAGCTGTTCCCATCCATTTGTTGTCATTCCCATTAAGAGTCACCTGTTCTTCCTTTGCCAGCAATCACTGATTGATCTGACAACTCTCTGGTCATGCTGGTGACATGGACCATTTGTGTCAAACATGGTCAGCGCTCGAAAGCTCTCACTTGCTCCTTCAGCTAATCCGTAGTGACGTGCTCCTAATAAAAGGGGCTTCTAGTAGTTTGGGAGGCTAGAACAAACACTGGGATTTAAGGCAAATCATATGCATATCTCTCGATGTTGAGGTGTTTTCACTTTTACACGTGCTAGAAGTGATGGCTGATACCAAGTGAGACGGTTAAGCCGGAGCACCGACACATGAATGCTTAACCTTAGGAAGTTTCCTTACTTTCTGAATTAGGCCACAAAGTAGGAAATCGGTGTCCGTCCCGTAAAGGAGAACCTGAGCATGTGAAGACTTGATTCACAGAAAATTGTTAGCAACTGACCGGGAACTAAAGCCTCAATTGATTTTGGAACGAAAAACAGCCCAACTAATAAATTTTTAAAAATCACTTTTATTGAATGGATGGAAATGTGAGTTTCAAAGCAATCTAATAATTAAAAAATCTTTATTAGGTTAGAAGATACTGCATTAAAAATGAAATTAATTTGAAAAATGATTTATTCTCTGAAAGATCAGGCTTGTTTGCTTGTTTTTTTTTTTTTTTTTTTTTTTAGCTTGCTTTGGAACTCACTTTTCGGTGGTTTTGCTTTTAATGTCTCTTTGCAGAAATCTTTCTAGACAAATGCCTTTCTCACTGCAGTGTCCCTTTCTTGCCAGACTTGACCCCATTTATGTTGTTGGGGAGGGTTGCCTGGTTAACCCGACCTGGCTCCAACTGCAGGCTCAATTTGGGTTTCTCCGGGCCCTCACCTGTGTGGCTTTCAGGTTGTTCTTTGGCTTTTTCACACAGACTTGCATTAATCCAGTGACTCTCCCCCTTTCCTGGTCTTATGTTCAAGGCTTCTGTTTGTAAGAGACAGAAAGCCATTCAGACTATTTCAAGTAAAAAGAAAGTCTAAGGAAAGGAGATGAGGGTGTCTCTGAAATATCTGGAGGCAGGAAAAAAAAGTACGAGCAGGCCATAGGGGGCCCCAGCATTGTGAAGTCAGTACCTGAGTGTGTTCCCTTCTCTCACAGGGGGTGACTGGCCTCTTGATCCTGCTTTCGCTGCCCATCTGTTCAATTCTGCGCTCCATATCTGCACCTTCTTTATGGCTGCCCTGTTCCCCCTTAACTTCTGCTTGCATGTGGCTTTTTGCTTATGGGTCCGGACATGACTTTCATTCTATACCTGCCAGTATGGCTCTCCACCACTCCCTCGAGGCAACTGTCACCTCACTATCTCCGTGATGAAACCCAACGCTGCATTCCTGTGGAGGAGAACCTGATTCGCTCAGCTGATTTAGGGATGGCTGCTCCGCAGGGCAGCTGTTCACACATCTGGCTAGGTGGCAGGTGTCATTTGGTACAAACAGATGGATTCTCTGAAAATAGGTCACGGGCAGCAGGAAATGACTGGTGTCTCAAGCCTAGCATCCTCTCTTAGCATCCGAGTCAGTGTTCTCGATGGTTTCAAAAGGGATACTTGACAGACTGTGACCAATGTTAGTGACTCAGAACTTCTGGGCCCCAGTGGTCTTCGCCATTTGGGGTACCTAACCTCATTTAAAATATTGCTTCTTTAGCTCTAAATGCCTTATCTTTCCAGTCTGCTGCCATACTGGGGCGGAAACCAAGTGCCATGGACTACATGATTGTCCCTTTGAATTCGTATTTTGAAGCACTAACCCGCAATGTGGTGGTGTTGGGTAGTGGGGCCTTTGGAAAGGAAGTAGGTTTGGATGAGGTCATGAGGGTGGAGTCCCCATCATTAGATTAGTGCCCTTATGAGAAAGGATATCAGAGAGTTTGCTTCCTTTCTCTCTCTGCACACACACAGAGGAAAGGCCATGTGAACACACAGCAAGAAGGTGGTCGTCTACAAGTCAGGAAGAGGGTTCTCATCAAGAACCACCCCTGGCAGTGCCTTGATCTTGGATTTCGCAAGCTCCTGAACCATGAGAAATACATGTCTGATGTGCAGGCCATCAGTCTGTGGTATTCTGTCATAGAACAGCCCGAGCTGACTAAACCACCACATAATTATACTTTTGCTTCTGCTTTATAGATAAAGCCCCTGTCAGTAGTTAAATAGAGTGCTCAGGTCTCCAGGAGCCAGGATTCAAAGCCCAACTTCCGGAGCCACCGAAGTAATGCCCTTCCGCCAGTGCTCTCTGTTTTGTGCTGTCTTGCGTTTGTAAAACAAACAGACTGAAAAAATTTTTATTAAAAAAATTTTTTTTGTATATTTTTTTATTGGAGTTCAATTTGCCAATATATTCTATAACACCCAGTCAAAAAATTTTTAAAAAACACCTCTGATTTCAGCCCACTTAGAGTGAGTTTTGAATATTTTCAACATGTCAAATTATCGTATTCAATTCAGTTGAGAGAGAACCTTAGAAAACTTACTTCAAGTTTATAAATTAGGGAACTTTCCTTTCGTCTTACTTCATTGGTGGAGCTTTTGATATATGCTATAGTTTTAGCCGTTGATATTACTACTATGAAATTCAAAATGGTTCGTCTAAATTTTGTTGTTCCTTAAAATATACCTTGGGTTCTTGCCATTGTCCCAGGGAACATACACAAAACAGCTTGAAAGTATGCTTTCTTCCAAGTGGGGCCTATCTTTTTTCAAGCTCTTGGGTAACCAGGGGCCTTTTAGAATTTCCCCAATTAACATTTCACTAGATAGGGTAATCTGGAATGATGGTTTACTCATTTCAGAGATGCGAAAGGAAGGGGCTCCTCAAGGGAGTCTGGAGGCCAGAATTTCAGTTTGGGCCTCTACCTCTTAGTAACTATGTGACCTTGAGGAAATCCTGTCTGCTCACCCAGCCTCAACTTCTTAACCCATGAAAGGGAGTCATCATGCCTCAGGACCTCACAAGAACATTGTGAAGATAAAATAATGCATGGGAAAGCGCTTTGTACACTGAAAGAGAACTGTAAGTGGATATTATTATTTATTTTATGAGCCAGGAGAAATCAAAGCTCTGGTTTCATTGCCAGGAGGATTTTCCTCACAGATCTAATTCTTAAAGCTTGGCTTTGCCGAGTTAATGAGTACTTTCCAAATACAGATCCCTTTTACTGCTTTGATTTTTGTGAACTTCCCTTTACTCTGATTCAAAGTCACATGGGAAGGAGATCTTGTAAAGCCATTGTTTAATTTAGACTTTTCATACTGCGTGTATGTCCGGCTATTCTCTGGTTTCAGTCTCCAAGGAGCCTTTGAGGGCAGACTGTGCTTCTTTCCCTTCCATATAGTTTGGCAGCAAATGAGATGTTTTCAATAGGGATGAAAAAAACTCACAGTATGTAACCTGTCACCTCAAGGAAGAAGCACATCCTGTTCTAAAGAAGTTGCTTCAGAGCCGGCCCAAGGACCATACTTGTGTTTTTACTTATGACTCAGGCAATAGCCTGGGATGGTGTTTTAAGGAGAGTTGTTACTTGACATTGTAATAACAATGTGAGAAGCCACCGTACAAAGCTCTTTATTTTAGTAACTCAGACTTCTAGTCAGGACCCCCAATTCTGTTCTGTAAGCCTACAACTTTCCAGACTAACATACAGGAAAAGTGCAAAAATGATGCTCCCAAAAATCATTAGATAAAAGCAGATATAGTTTTCATTTTAATCTTAGGTGTAAAGGGATTGAAACAATGGGTAGTTGATTTGCTTTTCCTAAGGTCACTTGTGTGGCTCAGATGGAAATGACAGTTCCAAGCTTATGTGTAAAACTTCACCCATTCGTCATGCTTGGATCTTCTTCTTAGGCTTCTGGCATCCAGGCGTTGGAGCCAGGAAAGGGAGCAAGATGGAACTTTCAAGAAACGAGGGAGCTTTTTCAGTCATAATTTCACTGTTACTGTCTGAAGCACTATACAAGGTGGAAGAATAAAAAATAATCTCCACACATCCCCTGTGGCTTGCCTTGTGTGTTGTACTTTTACCAAACTCTGGGATCATAGTCTTGATAGCTGAGAGTTTATCCCCAACCAGGGACCCCAGCAGAATCTCACGGTGCCAGGTCAATAGGCAGAGCTTCCAAGTGTCCCAATCTCTTGAGATTGCCTCCTCAATTCTCCATCCTAGTACATTGCCTGGGGTTGAATTTAAAGTGTCAAGCCACAGAATAGACGGATTGTTCACAGTGGTAATATGATGTGGTTGTCAGTCACTTCCTGAAACCCACATCTGGGTGGTTGTAAATGTAGGACTGAGATTCTAATATTATAACTCATGGTTCTATTTTCTGTCCCTCATACAATGGCCTTCTTTATGAGGTAGAGATGAAAATGAAAATTAACCGTAATTTAAAAATATGAAAATCGAGACCTTAATCCAAGAAGTCTTAGCATTCTAGTATCAATAGAAGTAGGATTTTGTTTGTTTATTCTAGGTCCCAGTTTTCATTAGTGTCACATATCTTTATCATAAGAGGCCTGGGTGGTGGGGAATGTTCTCTAATGTGAATGCTATCACCCTATAGCCATACTTTTAATGTGGGCAACTCTTTGCAGGATCTATTGTGAGAATCCCTGGGATTCCCAGATGGTGTTTCACACGAGCCCATATACACGAACAGGTATAGCCAACAGTGAATTCCTTATTTTAGAACTACTAGAAATATTCGGAGACCAAATGACCTAATATCAGGCTTTACGTAGACAGGGCCCCTGCTTCCCTGTGAGGTTGGTTCTTTACATTCTAAAATCGTGAGATCATCAGGAAAGTTCAAGGAATATTTAGGAGACAACAGGTCAGTTGGTTTGGCTGGTAGAGAGGTTCATGGCATAGAGGGGGTGAGGACAGAGCCGGGAGGATGTTTTAGTTTCTTATTAACATCACATTACTCCTAGAGTGAGTGCTATTGTAATCTCTGGATATACTGATGCCACTTATTACAAAGCATTTGAAAAAAAAATGTGTGAAAACTTAGAGTCTCCTTGCAGTGGGGAAGTTAACATTTGGACAGACTGACGCTTGGATCCTACAACTGCCACCTGCTAGCTGCGTGACTTTGGGCAAGTTAAATATTGTTAGCCTCCATTTCCTGCTCCATAAAATGGCAGTAGAATATTTACCTCAGAAGTTTGTAAAAATTAGGTAATCGAATGTGTAAGTATTGAATATATAAGGCAGTTCTCACACTATCTGGCACATGGTGAACAATAAATTTAAGAGTCATCATTTCCTACCTAGATGATTGAAATGGCTTCTTTACTGGTGTCCATGCTTATGCTCTAGCTCTGCCTCATTCTAGTCTCAACATGGCAGCCAGAATGATCCTGTTATAATGTAGGTTGGACAGTGTCATTTCTTTGCCCCAAATCTAATGCTTCTGTTTCACTCAGAAGAAAAGCCTCATCATGGCTGGTATGTTGTTGTTTTAGAGATTGTATTTATTTATTTATTTTTAAAATAATCTCTACATTCAGCATGGGGCTTGAACTCACAACCGTGAGATCAAGAGTTGCATGCTCTACTGACTGAGCCTGCTAGGCACCCCTCGTATGTTTTTAGTCTCACCTTCTTCTCTCCCCTTGACTATCTGTTGCAACCACACTGGCCTCCCTATACTGTGCCTTAAACATTCCGGAAAGTACTCCCCACTACCTAACACCCTTCATCTGTGTCCAACTGTTTTGTTTCCTGCAAATCATTTATCACTGACTAACCTTCTATATATTTTACTTGCTTATAGCATTGATTGGTTGTCTCCCCCTGCTACAAGGTAAGCTTCAATGGGATAAGGATTTCTTTATGTCTGCTTTGTTCATGGCTATTTTCCGAGAGCCCAGAACAGAATCTGGCACATAGAACTCCTCAGCACACATTTGTTTGGTTAGTTTTGAATGGCTGAGCAAATGGGAGCCATTATTAGTGATTTAATGGGACTCTTAGTATTAACACATGTACATGATTTTTCATCCACTCAACAGACACTGGTTAAGCACATAATACAAGCCAGAATTACATTAGCTGTTGGGAATAGAGCCAGAAACAAGAGAGACATGGTTCTGCCCTCCTGGAGCTTATGGTTTTAGTGTTACAAGAATGGCATTGAGTAGATATACTTAATTGTGAAAAGGTGAAAGATTTTTTCATAATACTTAAGTATGAACTTTGAAGTTTTTCAGAATCTTTAAACATTATGATCTAAAACTTGGAGAACTTATTGTATTTGCCATTATTATTTTCAAAAAGAGCTTAAGGTACAAATCGAAATTTTTTTTTCTTAGCCAAGTAATTTTAATGAGATTATGATCAATCAGACACACCGTTGTGTTGCTTAACTTTGCTTTTATTTTTTAAATTTTTATTTTTTTTAATTTAAATGCAAGTTAGTTAACATGTAGTGTATTATTAGTTTCAGGGGTAGAATTTAGCGATTCATCAGTTGCATATAACCCAGCACTCATGACATTAAGTGACCTCCCTAATGCCCATCACCCAGTTATCCCATTCCCCACCCTTCTCCCCTCCAGCGGCCCTCAGTTGGTTTCCTAGAGTTAAAACTCTTTTATGGTTTACCTCTCTCTTGGTTTTTATCTTATTTTATAACTTTTTTTAAAAATTCAAGTATAATTAACCTATTCTAACTTTCTTTAAACCTGTGAAAGAAAAGAGTTCTAAACGTACCCCTGGTGACTGGACTTCCAGTTTTAATTATTTGCTGTCATCCTCCTGGTAAATCAGCATCACATTTAAAAGCACATATGATAACTTTTAGATGCACTACAATGCAGAGTGACTTACTAAAATGTTACTCCAGCCTCTACCGAATTTTAATTCCATATTTCACTCCATGATAATTTGACATAGGTCTTTTCACAAAGCAGCGTTATTTTAGAGTTTGCAATTTTGCTAATCTCTTGTGACTAGAAAATATGCTTCAAATTTCCCACTTCATTATGCTGAGCTATAGCTTAGATTTTAAAAGTGATTACCAGATTTAGTTTTAATCTTTTTTCATTCTCTGATTAAGAGAGTAAGCTATTAAGGTCTAGTCAATCAGGTAAGTTGGTATCATTCAGGTTTTTAAATGATTCTAAATTCATCTTTTAATTTGAATTTGTTCAAAATAGTCTCTAGTACTTAGTTCTGATTTGAAAAATCACCATTCTGCCGGGAGGCTGCTGGGTATGATTTCAATGAGATTCTCCATAGTATTTTTTGCTGGGAAGGCATTGCATCGGGTTGCATTGGTCATGTTAATTTGCCATGTTAAATGCAAGTAACACAAGCTTAACCCATGCGAAGGAAACCGTCACAGTTCAGGGTAATCAAGTGGAAGTTTTGAAATCCTCCCTTTTCTAATCACAAGAGGTTAACAAAATTGTAAACTCTAAGATAATGTTACCTTGTGGATAGACCTGGGTCGAATTATCATGGGTAATTCTCAAATGGAATTAAAATTAGGTAGAAGGAAGTTCCAGTTGATTGCGATCTGGCCAATCTCAAAGCTGTAATGATCAGATGTTTCACATTTACTGGGGTTGTATTTTGTTCTTTCATGGGTATAATTGAAATTAAGGCCTCCATTTGGGAAACATATGATAATTCAATAGCATCTTCTGTCCACTTTCTTAACAAATGGGAAGCCAGATGCACCATGGAGTAGTGAATAGGAAAAACAAATTAAGTCTAACTTGTTAAAAATCAATAGTAATGATGAAAATTGTTAACACAAAGTTTTGAGTAAAAAATAAGAAAACATTTCCTATCATTAATTGGAAAGGTCAAAGACGGAATTGGAAAAAATTTGCTTAGATCTAAGATCTAAGATCTAATCTGCTTTGAATTTTATTTTATTTTATTCCTGTAGAATAGAAAACCAATTATTCTCTCTCAAGGGACATAGAAATTGTCACTCTCTAATAAAACTACCACAGAGAGCAGTAACTTTTATGTTAGAGGATTGTGAGATAGAAAGTAAATTTCAAAAGCTCAAGAAAAGGAAAACATTTCCCTGTGCTATCTTTTTTTCGTTAATGGTTTTATTTATTTACTTGAGAGAGAGTGAGAGAGAGCCTGAGTGGAGGTGAGTGGGGAGGCAGAGGGGGAGGCAGAAGCAGACTCTCTGCTGAGCAGGGAGCTCAATGTGGGGCTGGATCCTTGGACCCCGAGATCACAACTGAGCCAAAAGTAGATGCGTAGCCGACTGAGCCAACCAGGTGCCTCCTCTGTGATACCTTCTTGATAGGATCCCAGATAGCCTAAAATAAGGTTCCTCCTCTAACTTCAGAGGTCATGGAAGGACATTTTAAAAACTTCAAAATCCGGGATCCCTGGGTGGCGCAGCGGTTTGGCGCCTGCCTTTGACCCAGGGCGCGATCCTGGAGACCCGGGATCAAATCCCACGTCAGGCTCCCGGTGCATGGAGCCTGTTTCTCCCTCTGCCTGTGTCTCTGCCTCTCTCTCTCTCTCTGTGACTATCATAAATAAATAAAAAAATAAAATAAAAAATAAAAAAATAAATAAAAACTTCAAAATCCTTTAGGGACTGGTACTTTAGTTCTCAGTAGCCTGCATCATAACTCCGTTGTATTGAACAAACATTCACAGAGTGTTCATTACAGAATAGATATTGAGAAAGCAAAGATAAATGTGCCTTGATTCTAGATTCAAAGAATTTATGTAGTGAAAGTCATTAAGAACATACAAGGAGGAAGCTAAAATTTGTTGACTACCAAACTATCTGCTAGACCTTTTGCTAGGGCACTTACATACTTTATTACTTTTAATCTTTATGGAAGAAGTAGAAGTTAGATATTATATTGAACAGCCATTGTATCACTTAAGAACTTGAGTGTCACGCAGTGAGTAGGGGAGTCAGAATTCAGTGTTAAGTGGTTTTGTAAATGGTTTATATTTTGCAAGAAATTCCTTAGACATTATGAGATAAATACTTAAAAAAATAATAATGTTGTTTGGAGAAACAGAATGCACTCATAATGCATTATTTTTCCTATTTAAAACAATGAAATATAGGCCGTATTTACAAAAACCTATGTAACACATTAAAAATGCATTTGATCATCAAAAAATTCGGCAATCATGCTCCTTGGTATTTTCCTAAAGGAGATGAAAACGTGTGTCCACACAAAACCCTGCCCATATATGTTTATAGTGGCTTTATTCATAATTGCCAAAACTTAGAAGCAGCCAAGAGGTCCGTCAGTAGGTGAATGAATAGATAGACTGTGGTACATTCAGACAAGGAATATTATTTGGTGCTAAGAAGAAATGAACTGTAAAGCCAGGAAAAGACACAGAGGAAACTTAAGTGCATCTTGCCAAGGGAAAGAGGCCAATCTGGAAAAACTGTATACCATGTGATCCCAACTCTATTATGTTCTGGAAAAGGCAAAACTATGAAGATGGTACAAAGTTCAGTGGTTGTCAGGGGTTGAGGAAGGAGTGATAAATCAGGGAACCACAGGGGATTTTTAGGGCAGAGAAAATACTGCGTTTTTGTATACGATGCTTCTACACATCTCCAGGCCACATTCACATGCAATGGCAATGTTTTTGTTCTTATAGAGTTTGGGCACTGATGGTTCATGGCTCATCTTGTTTGTCCCATTGACAACCAATAAGGGGCACTGACTTGAATGAGTCCTTGGGTATAAGTACCATACCCGTGATGTTAAGAATTTTCATTGTATTCACTGTCCACTAAACCCAACTTCTTTGGCATGGCCTACGATTTTTGCTTTGTACCCCTTCCTCAACACCTTGCAAGTTAGTGACAAATGGTCAAACCAGTTTCTCATACATTTCACTCCTTCTTATTGTGATTTTCATCTCCCAGTGTGACTGATGAATCTGAGACCCTTTCTTGATATCGCGTGGGACCCATCTCATGTGCCTCCTTGGAGTCTCTCGTCACTTGTCCCTCTCTTGGGATAGATCATTCTTCTGCTTGAAGCCAACCTGCCATGTCTTGATGAACTGTCAGGACTTGATACATGTATGATAAAACATGGGATGGAGACAGGTGATGACACCTGAAGTCCATCAGGGGATAGGAGATGGAAAGGAACTACAAAAGGAAGTTTTGGCTGTCTTCTTCTTTCTAGTGGACTACTCCAAGGCATGGTTTCTCTGGATAGTCTAAAGTCCTATTATGTCACATCGTATCATGCGGCCTAAAGGGGTCATCTGCCTAACATCTGCATGTGCCTTCTTGCAATGCGGTTTACATGAGTGGCTAGCAAGGTAATGCATTATCTTGTCTTCTGGCCCTTCATCGTCTCATTTCCCCTTGCCCTTACTCACACTGCCTGGTCTTGCAAGTCATTAAAAAGTATCAGTGTGTGTAGCCTGTTTCTTTGTTTTCTAGGTAATCCAGGCCAATGCAGATAGCAAATCTCTTTTGTGAATTTTCCATCAAAGCTGCTTCAGTCCTTTGCACAAGATATTGCATAGATACAATGATCTGACACTGTTTTTCATCTTACAGCCATTTTGATGCATGGTGTACTAATCGATAGTAAAAAAATGCTTCTGATGAGTCTCCTCTCAGATATAATCTAGAAGAGAAAGTTTTATAGTATCACCAAATAAGTATTTTGGAGTTTATTTACACAACAAAATTCTTATGACATCATCAAAAAACCCCAGAATTTTAATAATACAGAAATAGCAAATAGACTCATAATTATTAGTTTGATAGTTTTTGTCTAGCATTTTGTTATCGGCTATCTTGTTGGTCTGTGTTTATGTATCTAACTTTGTTTCACCAACTAGATTTGAAGTACTTGAAGGTAAGGAGCATGAAGTCTTCTTTCCCATGGCTATTTGCTTGGGATATACCAGCAAGTTGATGTGGCCGTCACAGAGTTTGAAATGGAACTCTCAGAGGTTCACTTGTTTAGTTCACCAATAAGTTAACATTGTGATATTTTAAACTTTCAGTTCTCTCAGTGTATCTTTATGTCTTCAATAAACCCCATACAGATATTTGTTGAATGATCATAAGCTAATGTAGCATATGGATTCGTCTCCATGTCATAAAGAGACTAATTGGTTTCACCTCCTCCATAAGACAGATCCTTTTGTGAGACAGTCAGCTTCTTTCTGTTCCTGGCATTCTCAACTCCTTTTCCTTTATTGTCCTCAACCACCATCTCCATGATAGAGCCTGGTGCACCATGAGTATTTAATAAAACCCTGAATAATGTTTGTGCTTTTATGTGAAGTAAGATGCTAATTTCATTCCAGACCAATATTTATTGAACATCCATACTCTGGGGAGCTCTGGGCAAGATGTGGTGGAGAGTATGAGAAGGTCTAAGATGCTGGATTCTTAAAATCCAAACGGATGAAGCAAATAACAATAAAATAGAGTTACCTAAAAACCAGACATACAAAAATTCAAGCAATGCCCCAAGGTGATCTATTGTTAATTACTAGATTTGTTATATACGAGATGAGTGCTAACACTTCAGAGGAGAACTTGGCCATTGTGGCCTGCAGTGATCTGCAAAGACCACACAGAGGAAGAAAGATGTGAGCCTGGTCTTAGAGAGAAAGCCAAATTTGTGTTAAGTGGAGATCAACTATGGTAGAAGAAAATAAGCAGAGAAGCAGAGTGGGAAGGGAGTAGTCCGATCTCCTAGCACAGAGTTTTTCTCCAGAGTTGTGTTCTTCACCTTTTTAAGGTCATGGATTGTTTTAAGTATTGGATAAATACTTTGAATTCCCCTCCGAAAAATGACCATTTAAATATAAATGCAAAAGTTTATATATATATTTTTAGGGGCTTATATACATGTACACTAGAAGAGGTTCCCAGGGCAGGGGGGTGGTCCCTCCAACTAAGAACTACATTTCATGAGAAATTAATGGGAAGAAAGCTTTGGAGTATGTAGATTTTGAAGGGTCTTAGATAACAGACTAAATGGAAGTGGGGGAAAAATAGAGGTGGAAATTCATTCAATTTTAATTCAAAAATTGCTTCCCCTTTTGATCTTTTTATCTATAGAATAAGGAAAATAAACTTTCTAGATTTTTGAGCTGATAATGGTGATAATGATATAGAAAGTACACTATACAGTGTGCATGTATTTACTCTATAGGGTAGATAAAGAGCCTGGAGATTTTTAATTAATAAATAACATGGTTAAAATGAGATTTTAGAGGAGAAACTTGTTGGCATTGTTCACGCTGGCGTGAAAGGAAAAGGAACTTTAATTGCTGAGAATGGAAGAGGCAGGCATATACTGACACACAGAATGAGATGAGTAGGCCATAAACAACACTCTCAATATGGCTAAGAGCAAGACTTTTTTTAAAGGGAAGAAATGTCATATGAGGAGGAGTTAGCATTTAAAAATATTTCTTCCTTTAAGAGGTCACTTTCACAGGAACTTACTCCCACTTAGTAATTTAGAAATGCATGATTGCAATCATAATAAATGTTCACTTAAAATATTCAAAAAATAACTATGACTACAGTTGGTAGACTGCATGATAGATTTGCCAAGGGAATAGAAGCCTCTTTCTGAGAGTTTCACATTAGATTCCATAGAAAGGCGAGTTAGGGTGGTGTTCCCAAGAGTAATGCTATAGGCTTGATCTCTATGTGGGATGATGGGCATCTTTCTGCTTCTCTCATCCTTAACCTCTTCCTTAATGGCTTATAAGGGAGATTGGTCCTAATCAGTCTATGGATCCTAAACAACTGATAGATCTATCTTCTCCTTATTTCTACTATACTTAATTCAGAACTTGCATCCTCCTATTTGGATATTCCATTAGCTTCTTAAAGGGACTCTCTGCTTCCAGGCCTTTCTCTATTTAAAGTATTCTCTCCAAGACAGCTAGAACATTCGTTCTAAAATACAAATATGATATTTCTTCCCTGCTTTAAAGCCTTCGCTGACTCCTTAAGTCCTATAGGATACAGTTCAGAGTCTTTAGCATGACTTACAATCACCTCACCCTACTTCCTCAGGCTTATCTCCAATCATTCCCATCCACATGCTAAACCTTTATGTACGTGGCTGTCTTGGACACTGCAATCTCTGCAGAGAGGCCATTGTTCTTTTTCTTTGCACATAAAATTTTCACTCATTCTACTTTAGACTTAATTGCAATTTTTAATCATGCAAACCACATTACAACTTTGTCCCTGCTTTGCCCCTTATGGAAAATTGTGTACTTTCCAGAGGCAATCAGATTCAATTAGTATTTCTGTTGCTTCTCATTTTTTTTTTTTTTTACCCATCTGTCTAGCTAGCTAGGTATCACTTTTCTGATTTTAAGATTTTAGACATTATTTCAAAATACTAGTACAGAAAGTTAGAATTTAGCTCCCTTGACATCTTTCTGCAATATTGGTTTACTCTCTGTATTGGGTACAAGTCTTATTTGCCTCCTTAGGTTCCCCTGGTGATATCAAGCTCCCAGACTGGGGTGCTTCTCCCGGGAGATAACCAGTCATTTGCCCTGGAATCTTGGCCCTTCCTCTTGGCTGCCAACGGCACAGGTAGGCCAACCGACAAAAGGCTCAACATTTCTGGTTCTTGTTACCACATCTGGACTCAGATGAAGCTCCAATCCTCAGAATGTGAAATTCAGCTGCCCAATGGCTGTTGGAGGAGCCAGATAACCCAACTCAGAAATAAGGGAGAATTATATCTGTGGGTGAATTTTGACTGAGAGGCCAATGTATAACATACACACTTCATTGCTTAGCATTCTTTTTGCTTTGCTTTTTTACTCCTGTCTCTCATTGACCTGGAGTTGTACCTCCCCAATAAAGTCTCAGTATTTAAATCTTTTTATCAGGCCTCATTCTTTCCAGAGCACTCATGATAAGACACTTTCCCTCCCTAGTGTCTGTGTGTATGTGTGTGTGTATATGTGTGTGTGTGTGTGTGTGTGTGTGTGTACAACTTTTGGTTAATTCAATAATCAGAATTTAAATTATCATGACTCTATAAATGCTACATATCCCAGCAAATCCAGCAAACATGATTTTACTTTTCTACTCCTAAATCATTCTATTTTTTCTGGAGTTTAAAATTGCATAGATTGTTGTTATTCACTTGATTTCCTCTGTCAATATGTCAATATAGAAACCTCCCCAAAGCATTGAAGTTCTCTTAATATAAAAAAAAAAGTTTTAGAAAATCCAGCAGTTCTTTTGTTTTTGAGATTCCTACTGTGTAGCTTTGTGTTCTTTAGTTCCAATTTGAACTGGTTGACCCTTAGACTCTAATTCTCCAAATTCTCTTCATGTATTTCTTTATATTTTCTATTTCCTGGATCTAATGTCTTATTCTTGGTTGCTAAAAACATCCTCCAGAAGCTTCCTGAAAAAAGGTGCATAGGAAGTAATTTATTTTAAAATCTTAAAGGGATACATTATTTGGATAAGAAATTTTTATAGAAAATAAAATTTTATCAGAATTTTAAAAAGCACTCCATTTTTTCCTAGTATATTGCACTACTTCTGAAGAGCCTAATGGCAATCTAACTCCCAGTTCTTTGTATATAATCAGTTATTTTCTAACGGGAAGTTTTAGTACCTATTTCTAAATCTCTAACATTTTGGATTTCACAGTGGTGTGTCTTTGTGTGGGTCTTATTTTATTAATAAGGTACCGGGTGTCATTTTGCAAACCAAGGTTCTTAAGTCTTAAGAAATTTTCTTAAATTATTTCTTTGATAGATTTATGTTTCCTATTTCTTGTTTATTTCATTCATCAATAAATGTCTTTGTGATGTTTGTGAATTCTTTTAAATTCTTGGGGTGTAGCAGTGCACACAAAGATTAAAAATCCTATCCTCATGAAGCATATATTCTACCGGTGAAGATAGATAAGTTAAATAAGTGAAATAGAAGGTAATGTTAAATATAAAATAAATGCTATGAAAAAAAGGCCAAGAAGGAAGTCATGATTTGGGATATACATGTGAGATTTGCAATTTTAGATAAGGGGTCAAGAAAGGCTTCTGAGAGAGTGAGGTTTAAGTAGATAGGAATTAAAGAGTTAGCTAGGTAAATCTCTGGGGGAAAAGCCTTTAGGTAGGAAAAAATATCAAGTTTAGAGTAAAAGTGTATTTTTAAGGAATAGTAAGAAACCAGGGTGACCAAAATAAATGAAGCAAATGGGAGAGTGGGAGGGAATGCGATTAAGGGCAATTGGGGCCCAAATCATGCCAAGGTCTTGGAGGTAGGAAGTTGACCATTGGAGGGTTTTGAGCAGAGAAATAATATGATCTAACATATGTCTTAATGCAGTCACTTTGGTATGTTGATTCTGAAAGAGGGCAAAAGTAGAAGCAAGGGTACCATTCTGGAGGCTATGGTAACAAATCAAGAGAGACGTAATAGTGGCTTATATCAAAGTAGTGGCAGTGAGGATTGTGAGATGCAGTTGAATTCTTTATACGTTTTGAGGTAGAAGTGACTTGCTGACAGACCATATCTGAGGTGTGAGATAAAAAGGAAGGAAGATAACTCAGGATTTTGGCATGAGCCTAAAAAAAGAAGTTGCCAAAAACTGAAAAGGGGAAAAAAGTACAGGAGGAGAAGCTTGTTTTTATTTTTATTTCTGGGGAAAAGGAGGAGAGTGTGGGTTAGAAGTTTGGAATTGAGCATTAGAAGTATGAGATGCCTGTTACATATCCACAGAAAGATGTAAATTGTGATTTTGACATTTCGGTCTTCATGTTGAGGTGAGGTATGTGTGCTGGAAATACAGATGTGGAAACCTTCAGCATATAGGTAGTGTGTATGACCACGAGACAGGAAGAGATAGCCTAGAATGTGGGTGTAGATTATACACTCACTAAAGAAGAGGAGATCTAAGGATGGAGTCTGGAGGCACTGCCCACATTTAGAGATCGGGTTGATGAGTAAGAAACAGCAGGAAAGGCTGAGAGGAAGTGGCCAAGGTGTAGGAGAAAAGCAGGTATGTGTGGGGTTCCACAAACAAAAGACAGTTTTCCAAGAAGGAGGGAATCATCTACTCAGTCAGGTAGTGTTGATAAGTGAGATGAGGACAAGAAATGAGTTTCTTTTTGGTGATCTTGATGAGAATAGATGTAGAGAAGTGGTAAGGTAAACATTAGACTGGAGTGGATTCAGAGAGAGAGGAGGGAAGGAATGGCAATTCAGGGGTGTACACAACTTTCTTAAGAAGCTTTCCCCAAAAGGCAAGAAGAGAAATAAGATGGCACCTTTTCATGAAGATGGTTCCAAAGGTGAAGAAGGTAACCACTGCCCCTCCTAAAGCTGAACCCAAAGCAAAGGCTTTGAAGGTCAAGGAAGCAGTGCTGAAAGGTGTCCACAGTCACTATAACAGATCTGCATGTCACCCACCTTCCAAATGGCCCAAGACACTACATCTCTGAAGGCAGCCCAAATATCCTTGAAAGAGCATCCCCAAGAGGAACAAGCTGGATCACCATGCCTTCATCAAGTTCCCCTGACTACTTAGTTAGCCATGAAGAAAATAGAAGACAACAACACACTTGTGCTCATTGTGGATGTCAAGGCCAACAAGGACCAGATCAAACAGGCTGGGAAGAAGCTCTATGACACTGATGTCGCCTAGATCAACACTCTGATCAGGCAGGATGGAGAGAAGAAGGTGTATATCCAACTGGCTTCTGACTATGATGCTTTGGATGTTACCACAAAATTAGGATCATCTAAACTGAGTCCAGCTGGCTAAATCTAAATATACATTTTTTTCACCAAAAAAAAAAAAAAAAAAAGAAAGAAAGGAAAAAAAAGAATAAGATGGTAGCCAGAACTCTACTTTGTATTTTGGGAAAGAAGGTTGTTCAGATGTTGAATATCCTGGATTGATTCTCTTATTTTCTTTCTTGTATTTTCCATTTTTAAATTCTTTATCTTCCTATTCTTGCTTGAGAGAGTCCTTGATTTTGTCTTAAAATCCTCTGTTGACTTTTTTTCTACCATCATTTTAATTTCAAGGCTCCTCTTTACTTTTGGATTGTGAATTTTTCACATGAATTGCGAACTCTGTTTTGTTCTTCATTTATCAAAAGTTCTGTTGAAGATATGAAAATTAATATCTATTTTTAAGTAATAAGGCTTTTCAATTTTGATGTAGTTAGTTTATCTCTCTTTTTACAAAAAAAAAAAAAATAAAGGGATACTTAAGACTTCCAAAATGATATAAAGGATAATGCAACAAAATCCTTAGGGTTCAATATAACTTTTTTTTTTAAGTTTCCCAGTTTTGCTTTATTAAGTGAGTCTCATTCTATCTTCTTAAAGTTATCTAGTTTTCTTCCCCTCAAAGCCTTTTCCCTCTCACTGTGTTGATTTTTATTTTTCTAAGCCCAGTCCAGTCTCCTGCTTTTTTTGTTTGTTTGCTTTGGTCTGTCTTGCATATTAGGACTTCCTCAAATATTTGGAGATCTTTGCCTGTCCATGTGTAGGTAAGAGTGGGGCCCTAAAAGGCTCATTAGCAGGTCTGTGTGCCAGGGCAGCACTGGCTGGCTGCCAGCTTTCAATAGAGCCAGAGCCCAGTTCTTTCCCTGTAGACTTCCGATGTCTGTATCTAGAGGTCTTCTCCCTTGGACCATTCTGTTTTTCTAGAGGAGAATCTTGCAGCTTTCTACTTAGAGGGGATGACTGCAGACTTAGGAAAGGGGTTCAAAGAGCCTCACTGTCCAGTATGGAGATTTTTTCACTTAATCTCCTATTTCTAATATGGCATTTTGCTCCTGACCTTAGCTGTATTTGGTGTTTGAGTGAAGAGTCTCTCAGGTTCAGCTTTTCCTAGGAGTAAAGCTCTTGTCTTCTGTTCAGAGTTGCAAAAGTATAGTTCACTGGCTGTATAGACTGGTAGAAATGATGGGAGACATTGAAAAGCTCTAGATAGGTTTTTAACCAGTCCTATTCTTGGCTCCATTCTGAATATTGGCCTCAGAGGTACCGAGTGGTTCCAGTGTCTGGGCCTTTTTGGTGTCTTATGGGGCAAATCCACTTGACCCACATTGGGATGCCCCCTCTGTAAGCAATAAATTAGCCATTTATCAGCTCTATAGCTTCTGCCCATCTCTCACTTCCTCACCAATTCTCTTTGTTCTGTTGGTTTTAAATTTGAGGGTTAAATATTTACATTATGTAATTTTAAAGCGGTTACTCAGAGGTAAGTATGTACATTCAATGCTCTATACGGACCTGTGACATCACTCACTACTCATTATATTACCCATGATTCAGATGTGACCTTCCCCAAGAAGACACCTCTAGACTGAGAGGGTCAATTCCTCCTTAGAACTCATGGTAAGTTTCCTACATTTCCACTGTTTTATCTTTTTCTAGGTCTATAAGCTCTAGGAAGGCAAGGACAATGATTTCTTTCTTTTGGGAGCTCCAAAACTCAGGACCGTGTTGAATGAACAGATATCTGCAGGATTTATCAAGTTAGTGTTTTTGTAGATATCTAGTGTGGGTTACAAGGGCACAAATACAAGGGTACAAGAGTGGATAAGTAATATTTTATCACAGAAAAATGGTTTTTCTATTTAATAGCTCTGTGAAGTGAAGCAAATGATTTACTCTCATTGGGCCTCATTTCCTGAGAATTGTGATAGTCATTAGGTCTACTACAGAGGGTTTATTGGGGTAGGGGAAATGAGCACTCTAAAACATATGTAGAACACTTAGCCAAGTGTCTCTCATTATAAGCACTCAATTCACTATTATTATTATTTTAATTTTAAAAATAATTTTGGGGTGTTTTCAGAGATATTACCAGGTTTTTCTTGGTTTTTGTTGTTGTTGTAATTCCATGGAATTGCCATAACCAATGAATGTTTTTGATAAAATAGTAAGAGTTAGACCAAGGGAGGAAAGAGCCTATATTTAAGGACCTGGGAAGAGAAGACCTTCCTGGGGCCTGGGTCTGGCCTCTAGAGTGAACTACTCCTGCTCTGTTCTTCCACAAACTCTAGGATGATGTGTTATTTTTTTTTTTTTTTTTCCATCTGAGGACACTGGGAGGCTTCACTTTTCTTCCTTCAGGGACTAGTCTGAAAAAGGCAGCTATTTCCTGGTATGTATGATTCAAGCTTAGCTTGTTTGGAAAAAAAATTAGAAGGAAAATCAGAAAGAATAATACTTTTTAAAAAAAGACATTAAGTTAAGGTATAGAATAAAGGTTTTTAAAGCTACATGAAGCATGGGATTTTTATTTATTATTATTAATTATTTAAGATTTTATTTATTTATTTATGAGAGACACACAGAGAGAGAGAGAGGCAGAGACACAGGGAAAAGCAGGCTCCATGCAGGGAGCCCGCCGGGGGACTCGATCCCAGGACTCCAGGATCACACCCTGGGCCAAAGGCAAGTGCCAAACTGCTGAGCCACCTGGGGATCCCAGGATTTTTATTTTTTGAAACTCTTCTGAGTTTAGAGGAAAGGAAGGGCAGGCCTTGTGGCATTGACTAATGAGAAAATATATGTAATCAGTGGATGTTGAAAATTTGTGGAGCTTTTAAGCATGTTAATTGCTTTGACACTAAAAAGTAAACCATGGAATAATATTGGTGGAAAAGAATGGAAAACTAGCTGAAGTGTTGAAACTGGGTAATTTACTTATTCATTTAATTTTTTTGGTGGGGGACTAGAAACTGAGACTATAATGGTGAATAAGATACTCATGGTTCCTACTATCACTGAGCCTAGAGACTAATGGAGAAATAGTCTTTAAGTAAAACTCTAAATATATAATTGTAAATTATAGGGAATTTGAGAGATATTATCAGGGTCGGGTGGGTTGGTAATGTAGATTGAGATATGAGAAGACTTTTCTTATGAAAGAATATTTAAGCTGAGATACAATGGTTGAATAGAAGTTATCATATGAACACTGAAGGGAAGAACATTCCAGAATGCAAGAGGAAGGAACTGTTTGGTGAGTTTGGCCACTAAAGAGTCCTGTCAGGGTAGTGTTTGTTATCAGGAGAAGGTGTAGAATCTGTGGCTGCAGAGGCCAATGAGGACCAAAAATAGGCACAGCCTTGAGAAGCATATTAAAGGCATTCTATATTATTCTCAGGGCTATGAGGAGCCATTAAATGACCTTAGCCAAGAAATAATCCTATTTAGGTTAAATAAAAGATTACATTGGCTACTGCAAAGACAGATGTTTGGAAAGAAGCAGGAGTAGCCTCCTGAGAGGTAGGGAGCTATTGTAGGCTAGGGTGTTAGCAGTGGGACTAGAGAAATGGGGTTGCATTTGACATTCATTTTTAAGGGAAATCAGCTGGACTCCTTGACTGATTAGACGTGAGAAAATGAGGGAGAAGGAGATGTCATAGATGATTTCTGGATTTCTGAGGGCAACTGAGAAGATGAGGTTTGAGAAACGTATCAAGAGTCAGGGAAGAAACACAACATAGCATAATTATTAAGAGCGGTCAGTGAATACAGATGACCTCTCATTTAGGTTGGTTCGATTTATTATTTTTTTTGACTTTATGTTGGTGTGAAAGCAGTACACATTCAATAGAAATTCTATGTCGAATATTTTGAGTTTTGATCTTTTCCCAGGCTAGTGATATGTGGTAGGATACTCTGGTGATGCTTGCAGTGAGGAGCCACAGCTTCCAGTCAGCCATGCAATTTATGATATTTTCAACTTACAATGGGTTTATTGGGATGTAACGCCACAGTGAATCAAAGAAGATCTGTAATTATTTTTTTCCTGTTAGTCAGTTCTTCAAGTTCTGGATCATGTCTCATCTTCGTGAAAATTTCTCTATGGTACAAGTCAGTTGGCTATCTCCTTTCATCTTCCAGCGTACTTGTTACTTGCCTGCAGTAACAAGCATGCCACTTGCACGTGCTGTCCCTTGTTCTCCTGACCTTGATATGTGATGCTCTTCCTTTTACACTTACATTTTAAACTCAGTGGCAGGGGATCTGTTCTTATATTTTTTTGAATCCTCAAAATCATTTATACATAGTAGGTTCTCAATAAAGGTTTTTTTGACTACTTAAGAATTGGAAATATTACCATGTTGAGAGAAATTTTGAAAAGCACTTGTTATTGTTGCTGATTTTTTTTTTCTCCCATATTCTGTTCAGGGAGAAAAAAATAGAACATGTGTATAATTTAATTCCTGAAATATCTTTGTGAGAATGGCTGATGAAAAACTATATAATTATTTATGGTGGCTATAGTTTATTGTAACATATAAGCTTAATAAAGAGAGATTGAGGGAATTCAATATATTTGTTTTTTAGGTCTCTGAATTCATTGCTCCTGTTATGAATTGGAGGTTGTATTTGGAAAAACATGATGATGGTGGGGATGGGAGCGGGGAGGGGAGATGAGAGAAGACTTACTAAAATGCACACAAAATGTGTGTCTGTGTAACATATGAGAAATCTTGCAACCTCAGAAGTCCAAAGAACTCTCTAAAATGATTCCCATAATGGTACAAGTCACACTCATTAACTTCCATGTCTTGTAGTTAACGGTGAATGTGGGGCAAGGCAACCTGACCCTGTGGCTCTTTGATGGACTTCTCCAAATCTCCATATGCTCCTTCATGTCAGACTGCTTGTAAAGCAGCCCCTTACAACTTCCTTTGTCCACCATCCTTCGGAGTTTTTAAGTGAGGGTGTGGACAGATGATCACTGCGGCCACTTATCTATCAGCCCCTGCTGTTATTATTAATCATAGTTTGCTCCTTGCTAATGTGAGCATTTACATGGAAATCAAAGACATTAACTGAACATCTCATGATGGCAGGATTTGGGGTAGGCTGCTTTGAAGACATTGATATGGAAACAAACCAAAAAATTTATAATCCCAAAGAGCATGCAATGGCAAGGTCAAGTGTGTCCACAGGCATACAACTTTTCACTATGGTACTAGAGATTTTTTTTTCTATAGGAGGCATAACTACTGGCATTTAAGACTTCAGAAATCCAAATTAGCAGTTTTGCTTCTCCATGCTGTCAACTATGTGATCTTGGGCAACATACTTAATTTCTCTAAGCCTTACTTGCATTAGTCCCAAAATGAAGCTAGTGATGCCTTCATCTTAGGGTTGTTGTAAGAATTAAATGAGATAATATAGTCAAGCTTCTAGCACATGTATTATACATGGTGAGTGCTTAATAAATCATATGCATACATATAAACATGAAGATTTCTTCCACTTGTCTAACTAATGCTTGCATATTCATTTGTGGCTCCGATCTTTCCTTTGCGGAGACAAAGTTGATGATAATGATCTATTTCCTAAGGCTGAGTCAGACCTGTTGGACCAAGGACCCAGTGTTTCTACACAGCCCATGCAGCACCCTTCCATGGTTTAGCCTCCAACCCACTCCACCCTTTCCTCTCCCTCCTAATTGCTTCCCACCCGCCTTCAAAGGACTTTCCCTTTCTCCCGCTCCAAATGATTATGCAAGAACAGGTTGCTCTTGAGAATATTCACTAATAGAGCAAAATTCAGGATAAATTCCTGGTTATTTCAAAGCATGAAATGAGGCAACTTGTCTCTTGCTTTATCCATGAGTCAAGAAGTTTATGGGCATGCGTATCAATATCATCTTCACTGATTTGAAATAAACTTGGTAAGTTGTTCATTGTTTCTTGGCTTCAGCTTTTTTGTTTGTAAAACAGCAGATTGTGAAATGAGAAGGTAGGGTTGCCTCTGATGACTGGAGCTGTGTTATGGTGAATAGCCCTGGGAAAGTGCTGGTGAAAAGATCACTGTCAGAGAAATCAAGAGATCCAAACTCTTGACTTCAGATTGGAAATAAAAGTACAGGAAGAAAAGGAAAGAACTGACTTCCAGAATATTCTGACACTAATGGATCTTAAACTGGAAGTGTTTTCTCTTTCTCATTTAGTATAAAGATGGAAAAGAGTAAAAAAATGACCTGAGAAAGGAATGGGAAGAAGGAATATCAGAAATTTGTGTTGAGGATGGAGTGGTCAGACTAACCATCAATTCAACCTCATATATGCAGCAAAGGACATTGTCTTCCTTGTTTGTCCCCAGGAAAGACAATTTCCCAAAGTTAAAGGATAAACACCATATTTAATGATTCATTAGATCTATTGTACAAGAGTTTATCCAATGCTTTCTGGAATAGATTTATATTTAAGCCAACATTATATTTTTGGTGGTGATTCTTCATAAAGCAGTACTTTTGTAATTTTTATAAGGGATAGAGAAGAATTATGATCCCTGCGATGAAGCTAGAATACCACTCTCAACACTCTCTTCATCTCAACCTATCCTCCCCACACAAATTTAGTGTAAATTAGTCAACGTAATTTCAAATCTTATATCTAAAAATAAGAATGAAGGGCAGCCTGGGTGGCTCAGTGGTTTAGCGCCACCTTCCACCCAGGGCCTGATCCTGGAGACCCGGGATCGAGTCCCACGTTGGGCTCCCTGCATGGAGCCTGCTTCTCCCTCTACCTGTGCCTCTGCCCCCCCCTCTCTCTCTCTCTTTCATGAATAAATAAATAAAATCTTTTAAAAAAATAAGAACGAAGACTTCCTAGTCATTGTCTGCCTGAGATATTACTGCTTTGACTTGCTCAGAAGGCAAGAGAGCATGTTATATATAATCATGAGTCTCCTTAAGCTAGCCCCTTCTCCCATAAATAACAAGCCTCAGGCCACTTACACTGTCATTCCACTCATTTAAAAATAGGTACTGACTTTTCATTACTATCACTGTGATAGGTTTAACATATTTTCTTACCTGCAGAAACCAGAGAAAGTATTTCTGACCATTAAAAATAAAGCCATCCATCCAGAGTTTAGTTTTTCTCTAAAATGCTACTCACTACGCAATCCTCATTTGTGGGGAGGGTATATGAAAGGACCATGTGAGAGAAATTAGCGTGTAGAGAAGGGAGGCTGAAGAAACTCTACATTCAATGTTCAGGGGAAGTCTGTCTGTGTGGGGAAGTAATATTTGAGCTGAGAACAGAAGGGTAACAGTGACCCCAACCAATAATGATCTAGGATTATTGAGCACTTAATTATATTCTAGTCATCTACATACATTAATTCACTGTGTCCTGGGATTTGTGCTCCCAGCTTTCTGCTTTCAAAAGTCTCTGCTCTTTTGGTTAAGTTCTATGAAGAACTGGTGAAAACAATTTCAGAAAAAGGAATGGCGGGTGGAAGGTCTTTAAGCCAGTATGAAGCCAAGTATGTTGAAGAATGGGAAGACGTCTAGGGTGGCTTGTGTAGGATGAGCTGGGGGGGGGGGGGGGGGGAATGTTACATATATGGAGAAGTGTGTTGGAAACCACAGTTAGGAATTTCGATTTTATACTTTATTCTTAGGATTTGTTATCTCATTCACTGTTTTAGAAATTCTAGGGTAAATTTGCTTTTAATTTGTACTCTATGCAATAATCCTGAGCATATCAGAACAGACACAAGATAGTCTAAAAAATTCATAGTATTTTATCCTCAATATTATATAGATAATTATTGTGACAGAATTTAGCTAACAAATATTTCTACTCCTTAAAACATAGAAGTCTAAATAATTCACCAGATTGAGTAATATCATTCACTATAGTCCAAACCAGGCCAAATTGACCACTCTAGCAGATTGTTTCTATCAGGTGCATTTTCCTCTTAAGACATCCAAGAAAGTATAAATATTTAACATCTTTGAGCGATTTGAGCAATTACAGTTTGCTTTGATATTAAAAATGCAATAGCAATGAAGGAAAAGTCTTTCTAACAGAATACAGACCCAAATCTAGATAAATACAGCATTCTTGTCTACAAACTTCTTTCTCAGAAACCATGCATTGTCTTCAGTAGCCTTGTTTCAGTTCAAGTTTGTCCTTTTAACACACTGATTCATTGTTTGGTGATCAGAGCTGTCTTCTCTAGCATTGCATCTCACTAGGAAATTGGCTCCTGGGTTTGATCACACCTAACAAGTAACATCCACCATGTAAGAAAGGATACAGTTCCTTGTTGGTGTCACCGAGGAAGTTAACATTCTAAAATACCACGATGGGTAGAAATAGAAATGACTTTTATTCTCTTGTGTAGAATTAGAGAGCTGAGTTCTTTTAGGATGAAGGAGTGGGTAATTTGGGAGTTTCAAATCTTACAAGAATTCTCTTCGACAAAAAGAACCAGAAGCAAAATATTTAAAACAGTGAGTAGTCTAATACTTAGGGTATTAGGAACATGTGAAAAAAAAAAAAAAAAGATTGACCCACGGGGTTGGTGAGGATTGTTTTAGGTCAGTTACTAAGGAAAGCTTGATCCAGATGTAGCTATTAAGTGTTTTTTATTTGAGTCCAGAAATGGATGGGAGTGGGTAAAAGGGGATGTTCCCTCAGTAGGTTGATGTTTTTGGCAACAGTACAACTGATGTTGCAAGAAGGGAAACAGTCTCAAGATGAAAATCTCTTACAGGTTGGCATTTGCCCAAAACTGTAATGTTGACAGGGAAGTGTGGGCACACCCAAAAACATCCTGATTAAATTGCAGGTGTTGTGCAAAAACCAAGTGGGAAGAGCAAATATTTTATAACTAGTAAGCAGATTGCGGCAGTTGCCTTATATATAGCGTGTGAGATTATAAAATCTTAAGGTACAAGGTAATTATTTTATATTTCTGTTGTAAAACAGAGTTTTACTCAGAGACTCATACACTATTTGATCTGAAAAAGAGTTTTCAGATCATCTCTTCTGGTGGGTTTGGGTTTTTTGCTTGTTAGTTTGTTAAGCAGAAGTAACTCCTTTCAAATAAAATCTTAAATTGAACTCTGCTACATAAAAACAGATGGTACTTTATTAGTGAAAATGATATTATAAGTTAAACTGAACATATTTATTGTTTAGATAGTGACTAAATGAAACTAAAGGAGTTGTTTTGATTAGTGCAAAAACTTGGAATCCAGAGCTACTATGGGGCACTTGTGATTTCGTAGCGTCCTTAGCATTCACTTATTTTAATATTTTTGTGTGTTTAAGTATGATTAAAATATCTTGATTTATACATAAAACTAGTTGCAAATGGGAGGTTTAGCAGATCGCTTTGTAATCCCCAGGATATTCTTGTAGGAGGACCCTTTATTCTGAGGTCTATTAAAAAATGAGTCAAACTGGAAACACAAGTTAATACAGTGGTGATTTCCAACGTGCTGACATCTGGCATACAATTCCTTGGAGTGTTCTAAATATTATGGTATTTAAAATGTTTCCAAACTCCTTAAAATGCAAATCGAGTCCAATATCTGTTGAGCCCTTTCCACAGAAGTTCTTCCACAGAAACCTAAGGGCTCAAAATTTGTTAGTGGTGGTGTGGTAATTATGTCAGGCTTCTCCTGAACTGAAGTGTGTGCAATCCAGCAAAATAAACAAGCGCAACACTGTTAAATAAAATAATTTATATTCTAGCTGGGAAATGTCACAGTTGAAACTAGACTCTGGGCCTCTAGACTCTTTTCCTGTTTGATTTTCATGGAGAGTGAATTCAACATGATATAGTAATGGTTCACTTATTGTCAGTTTTATCCCTTTAGCACTTCATTAGGGCATGCCTTAGGGGCGCCCACTCCATCTTTATATGTCTCACCAGCTAGATTTAAAGTCCCTTGCCCAAAGAAACTAAGCCATATATTTTTCTGTAGCCCCCTAGTGTGTGTATAGTAAGATATTAGTGAGATATTAAGTATGAATTAAAGAAATGTACAAATTTATTCTCATATAAACATCTATTATTGATAATTTCCTTGATTGTGAGGTGTTCTGTTGATATTTCAAGCTGTGCCGTTTTCAGTGCATAGATGGCCCTATCCACATTTTTGTTTAAAATTTCATGAAACAATGTCATGCATGTTCCCAGGGCTGGTATAATTCTGGGGAGATGATGGTAAGTCTTTTGTGCAACCATTTCACATACTGTAAACACAAGCAGTTGTTCAGTAGAAGCCATCATGCCAAATGAATAGCCATTATTGCTGAATTTGACATTAAATTGGGTTTTTAATTAGGATGATGGGTATTTTCTCCTTCTCTTACTTGGAATGCTAGCAGTCAAAAAGTGAAATATCATTGTGTCTGATTTTATGTTGTGGAAATATTAAAATTTCTTCTTCAGAACTGTCCTGGCTTTGGGCACCTGGGTGACTCAGTGGTTGAGCATCTGCCTTCAGTTCAGCTCAGGTCATGATCCCGTGATCCCAGGAATGAGTCCTGCATCCAGCTCCCCGCAGGGAGCCTGTTTCTCCCTCTGTCTGTGTCTCTGCCTCTCTCTCTCTTTCTCTCTCTGTGTCTCTCACAAATAAATAAATAAAATCTTTAAGAAATGTCCTCGCTTTGCTTCACAATGTTTCATGTTCTACTCTTAGTGAGAGCGTTATTACCCATCCAAGTAAAATACTTGTTCAGCTCTTTAATTTTCATAACATGATTTCAATTTTATTTTTTTCTAAAGTGTTAGGTCGAACTATATAACTTGGATGTTTTGTAGATAAAAAAAATTATCGAAAATTAGCAGTTTCATGTGGCTCCGCCTAGTGTATGAATTCAGTTGAAATCAACAAGTTGTTTCTATTCCAACTCTCATCAAAAGCTCTATGGATAAAAGTGATAATAATACAGGTTTGGTTTAAAGCTGAGGCCGACAAACTTTTTCTGAAAGGGTCATTGTAGACCTACCATACAGTATGTAGCGGCTACTCACCTCTGTTGTAGCCTGAAAGCAGCCACAGACACTAAGCAAATGAATGGCTGTGGCAGTTTTCAAATAAAATGTTATTTATAAGACTAGAAGTGGGTTGAATTTGGTCTACAATGTGGTTTGCTCACCTCTGGCTCAAAGGACAGAGAAATGGATCCTTGGATGGCGTTGTCTTGGAATGAATTGTTAATAAATTGCCTTTGCGGAGTTACCTTGTGGTGGTTACTGCTGGGCTTTTATGGGGGAAGATGTTGAGAAACAACCTTATGAAATTTTGCGTTTCATTTGCTCTGGGGATGCTACACAGAAATATTATTCCTATGATTAGCCAATATTCTACCTAAAGTATTTCTTCCATAGCTAAGATCTAGGTAATGATTTGTTTCTTTCCCTACATCTAGGTAATGCTTCCTTTCTTTCCCTGATTTTTACAATAACAAAAACTCTTATGTTCCTTTTTTGCTTTTGCTACCAGAAATATCGACACCAAATCCGAGTTTCAATTATAGCCACTACGTTGCCATTTATGTCTGTAGAGGTGAGATTCCCTTTGTTCTTATCACTGGCCTTGGTTTGACTATATATTCAAATTGAATTTTCCCTGACTTTAGAAATTTTGAATCATGATCCACTATTCTCTTGTGTGCTCCTTTGTTGTAAACACACTCAGTCTTCATCTTAGGAGAAAATAAGAAACCCATGGTAGTCCTCCAAAGAAACAGGCTTAGAACTCCACGATGAAGCACGGACAGGAACACCAAACTAATTATATAATAATTCCACATGGCTTGATGATGATTTATTAAAAACTATCTTTTAATGATGAAGCCTGAGTCAAAGGGCTTCATGGCCTTGACCTCCTGGAATGTCACCAGAATGGAGTATGTACTATGGATATATGTGGAGGGTTTGGAGGATGGTTTAAAAATCAAACAAGAAAGAGAAAGAAGGCATCTGGGTGGCTCAGTGGTTGAGCATCTGCCTTTGGCTCAGGACATGATTCTGGGGTGCTGGAATCGAGTCCCAGATCAGGCTCCCTTGCAGGGAGCCTGCTTCTCCCTCTGCCTATGTCTCTGCTTCTCTCTGTGTGTCTCCCATGAATAAATAAATAAATAAAATCTTAAAAAAAAAAGGGATGCAGATCCTGGGAAATGAGGCTCCCACTCACTCATGTAAATCTATTGACTAAAAGGTGATATAATATAAAAAGTTGACATTAGAAGTCGTCATATTAATTTTCTATAAATTTGTTTATGATCAGCTAACAGAATGAGAATGTTCTCTGTCTGATAATGGACTATACTTGCATGGCTGTTGAGAGACAGTGGTGTGTCATTGAGAATTTGAACATACATGTAGCCCCCCCCCAAAAAAAAAAAGCCTTTAAATTTTCTTTCTTAGAATAAATGATCAGAATTGAGATTTCTAGGGGAATCCACGGGTGGCTCAGTGGTTTAGTGCCTGTCTTTGGCCCAGGGCGTGATCCTGGAGTCCGGGGATCAGGTCCCACGTCAGGCTCCCTGCCTCTCTCTCTCAATCTCTCTCTCTCTCTCTCTCTCTCTGTGTGTGTGTGTGTGTGTGTGTGTGTCTCATGAATGAATAAATAAAATATTTTAAAAAAAGAATTGAGATTTCTGGGTCAATGGCTATTGATTATGTCTGTGGTTCTTAATACATGACTACGTTGTTTTCAAATAAGTTATCCTTTACCAATATACTCAACCCTCCATGAGCATCATCTAAGGCTTATATTGCCAGACTGATATTAAAGATACAATTTAGATTTTTGCTCATAAGTATTGAATTGCAGACTGATTCTTTAACTGACCATCTGCTAGGCCTGGATAAAAGCACATGCTGAGTACCTTCATGGATGATCTAGTCTAAAAGCCATAATAGAGGATGTAGCTTCCTTCCTTGGGGCAGCCTTCCCTGCAGATGTGGCCACTGACCAGCCTATGGATCCTGTATCTTCCCTGTGAATAGATCCCTGGATTCTAGGTATCACTGGTGACCACTCACTGGAAAGCAACTCTCTACTGTTGCTCTGAGCTAAGTCCTTGATTAGTTCCTGCAGAAAGAAATCTTCACTTGAGAGAGTATCAATTATATATTGCTATGAATTACCCAGAAACTCAGTGGCTTGAAACAACCAATAAGCATTTATTTAATTCATGAGTTCATGGGCCAGTGGTTTAATATGGGTGGTTATTCTGGTTTCTATTAAACTTGCTCACATGTGATGGTTGGTTGGCCGTTAGCTGGGGATGATTGAGCAACTGGGCCACTTTCATTCTCTAGCACGCTATCATAGGTCTGTTTTCCTTACATGGAAAATGTGTAAGAACTAGTGGAACTTACTAAGAATTTTGGTGGCTGGGATAGTTTAACCTAGCCTTGAGGCCTCTGTGTGGTTGATAAACAACTGGTGTCTATTTTTCAAGAGGATCCTTTAATAAAATCCATTAAAAGCTAGACCCTGGAGTCAGAGTCCCTGCATTCAAATCATAGCTCTAGCTGTTGCTATCTGTATCTTGGGCCACACTGTTTCACCCCTACATGCTTTAGTTTCACAATTTGTTATTTGGGGGTAATATTCAATTCTACTGTGTTGAGTTGTGAAGATTCAATTAATGAATATACATAATATATATGTAAAAATGTTAAGAAAAATATTACCTCTAAGATATTTTTCCTGTAGGTCACTTTTATTGGTTTCCTCAGAGATCTTATTGCTGAGAAACTCAGCTCCATTTCTGTTGATCTAGGCAAGATCCTTCAGCTTGCTGCTTTTGACTTCCCTTTGGCGCCTCAGCTTCTTGCAGGTCACCACTCTGTTGGTTGGCTCTGCTCATTCAGACATTCTTTGTATGGAGTCCTTCTCAAGATGCCCATGGCTGGTTCCCCTCACAAGGTCCACATTTGTGCCACATCACAGTACTCTGGGAAACCCATATTTGGCCCTACTCTCAGTGAAAATGAAGCTTTCCCTCTTTGTTCTATCACTAAGCAGGTCATTCCAGCTAACCAATTTTTCTTCAATTTTTCCAGGAGGGCCACCTAAGACTGACTTTTTCTCTTAAGTCTTTGTGCCAAGCTTGATCTTAGAGCAAGTCAAAGATACCAGGTAAAGAAGGTGGAGGAGGTTGAGTGAGGGAGAGAGAAGAACTTGGCCAGACCCTAGGTTTTCTGTACAGGCTTCACAGCCTGATTCAGGCCTATGTTGGGAAGAGGAAACAAACTTTGTATGGAGAAAAGTTTAGATCTTTGATGTCAACACTGAACTGGACTTTAAAAATGTATTTTAGGGTTGCCTGGGTGGCTCAGTCAGTTAATTGCCTTGGGTCATGGTCCCAGGGTCTTGAAATCAAGCCCTGAGATGGGCTCTGTGCTCAGTGGGGAGTCTGCCTCTCTCTCTAAACCTTGTGCTCTTATTCTCTCTCTCTCTCTCTCTCTCTCAAATGAATAAATTAAAAAATCTAAAAAAATGTATTTCAGTTCCTATTACAAGTAGCTTCATGTGCAAGAATACACTTACTTGATAAAATAAGCTTACAATCTAATAGGAAAAAGACACACTCATGCTCGTCAGGCCTAATGCTATGGCACAAGAGCAAATTTATCATCCCTCTCCCAATTCTCCCTCTCTAGTCTTCTAAACTGATTCTTTAGTCACCTCTCACATAGTAATGATGGGGGATCTGGTTTTGATCCACAACCTTTGGAAATCCTTTAGCAGACATAGCCATGGTAGCCACTGGAATTGTTTTGGATGAGTTGTGTTGCTGTACTGTTAGTTGAAACTGTGATAACATGGAAATTACATTTAAAAATCCTGCTTCACATACATGCTGGTGTTTTTGTTGCATTTTGCATGTTGACTTTTGAGTCAATATTGCACAATTGCATTATTTTAAATGTTGCTACCACATTTTTTCTAAAATTTCTAACTGTTCTGTGCATTCTTTCATGTGTAAAGTATGTATTTCATCCACTATCAAAGTATTAGATGCACATATAAAAACTTAAATAAAAACTTACAAATTAAAGAATTAAATAAACGCATTACACATTTGATTATCTAAATCTTCTGGCATTTTCACTTCTGACTCCAAATGACTGGTGGAAGAAAAGTTGTCTTCTAGTGAAAAGCAGCAATCCCCTGGGCGCCTGGGTGGCTCAGATGGTTAAGCATCCGCTCTTGATTTCTACTCAGGTCATCATCTCAGGGCTGTGGGATCCAGCCCTGCATTGGGCTCCACTCAGCAGGGAGTCTGCTTGGATATTCTTTCCCTCTGCTGCTCTCCCCCCCCACTCTTTCTCCCTCTCTCTCAAATAAATAAATAAATAAATACTTAAAAACATAAATAAAAAAATAAAAACAATAATCTCCTGCCATACCCCATCATACATACATACATAGTATGTGTCCTAGAGGGAATTTTGCGAACTCTGAAACTAGTCTGTTTTTAGTTTTTTTTTAAGGATTAGAAGCATATCAGTGTTTAAAATGTTTATATGACTAGCCTTTCATTTATCAATTTGAGACCATCTATGCACAATCTGCTACGGCAGGTAAATCAATCTCTCACTTTCCTTTTCCCATCCTAATATAGTTATGTTATTTTTTAATTCCTCTAGTTGTGATTTTATAACTTTGAATAATGTATCTCAACATTTAGAGTTTATTCTATTAATTCCTAAGTTTGAATTTGAAAGATGAGGCTGTTAGCCTTTCTATTCTTGCTTTAGTTTCCTCTCACACTCATCCCCTAGCTTCAGGCATGGGTAGTTTTCATATTGTCAAGAAATATTGATAATATTTCTTTATTATTTTGTGACCATAATTGAACCATTAGTACAGTGTAGATGGGAGGTGCCGAAACTCATATGCTGTGGAGAGCAGGCAAGCATGAGTGAAAGAGATTGGTAAACTTTGCCTCACTGGTGAGTGCATGCTGAATGTTGCCTGGATGAATGTGGACCCAGTGATGCAGAATATCCTAGTGTTTTAAGATAATCCAGATTTTTACGTGAAATCTTCTGATTTAAAAATACTGGAACCTCATTCAATGAAAACACACACAACATACACACACACTAAGTCAAATAAAACACTTCTGTTGGATGTAGCCCATTGGGCTACTGATTTGTGACTTCCAGTGTATAAGCTATATTTACAGTTTATAAATAAATAAATGCTATTTACATTTTTTATAGTTTTCAAAAAACATTCATAGCATATCAAGTGCTAATTTTCATTCTTATATAGATTTTTTTCCTTGCTTTTCTTAGTTTCTAATTTACACTGACTCCCTTTATTAAACCCTTAGTCTTTCAACTTTCTAAGGCAAGTGCCAACTTTAAGTCCTTATTTTGTCTAGGTATCTCTGTTGTGATGGATCTTTTGAGGTTTTTGCAGTTTTCATCCAGGTACTGATAATTCTTGGTTTTGTTTTTTTGTTTTTGTTTTTGTTTTTTTGGCACAGTTCTTGGCTTCAAGACCCATTTCTTGACTTGAAGTTTTCCTTAGTTTCCTTCCTTGTTTTCCTGGAAAACACCCTTAAGTAACTTCCTAAGGGAGGATGTGTAGGAAGTAAACATTCTGAGTCTTTGTATGTCTGAAAGGCTTTTATTCTACATTATATTTGACGCTCATTTGGCTAGATACAGAACTGTAGTTTTAAAATTATTTTCCCTAACATTGAAGCCAGTTTTTTCATTGTGACTGTTGTTTTTTAAAGTGTTTTATTAATGATTGGCTTTTAAACATATTTACATGTATAACTTCTCAATGTTTTCATTAATTAAAAAGAAAGATAAAATATAATCATTATATTAACATTAGGAGGAAAAAAACAAAGCAATCTAAAGAGAAGAATGAACAAAGTCAGGGTTGCTCATGTGATATCTGATAGTCTTAGTCTTATTTGTGTTTTTCTCTACATAAATACTTTAAGGATTTTCCTTTATACTTTGTGTTCTAAAAAATCTTTAAATGATGCATCTAAGTTGGAGTATTTTTCCTTCATTGTCTGGGGCACTTAGCAGAAGTTTTTATTGAGATATTCATGTCCTTAGCCCTGGAAAATCCCTTTTATGAGCCTTCTTGTTTTCTTAATAATTTTCGTCTTGGGATTCCTGGGTGGCGCAGCGGTTTGGCGCCTGCCTTTGGCCCAGGGCACGATCCTGGAGACCCGGGATTGAGTCCCACGTCCGGCTCCCGGTGCATGGGGCCTGCTTCTTCCTCTGCCTATGTCTCTGCCTCTCTCTCTCTGTGACTATCATAAATAAATAAAAATAGATCTTTAAAAAAAAAAAGTTTAAAAAAAATAATTTTCGTCTTTTTTTTTTCCTGATTTTATTTTATTGTATTAATGGAAGCTGCAATTTGAATGTCATCTGGAACAGTCAACCTCTATAAAATTTAATCTAGGAAAGCACTCGTTTTTTCTTTCACATTCTAGTTTACCCATTTTATCATTGTTTTCTTCTCTTGACTTTATTTTCTTCATTTTGGACATGTTATACACGTAAATAGATTTTAAAAGTCAGGAAGACTTACTTTTGAAAACATCAGAAACCTCTTCAACTCTCTATAGTCTCAATTTTCATTTCTATTTTAAGAGCTTCTACTTATTACTTCTAGTATTTGCTTCCACATTTCTAATAACATGCTTACAGTAACTATTTTTTATAAAATGATGCTATTATTTTTTTACTCTGAAGCCAAGGATTTAATTTTGTAATACGTACTTCCTCCCCCTTACTACTGAAACACTTTTCCTCCTCCGTTTTCCAGGCATAATCTTATCATTCTTTTAAATTAAATGAATATTCAATGTTTACATTTCTATAGCCATATAGACTTCATTCACAGATGAACTATTCAGTGCTTTCTCATTTTGTTTCCTTTTACATGTAAATTTTTCTTTCTTTTTCTTTTTCTTGGTCATGGCTATCTAATTTTTTTCCTTTTGTTTAATTTCCCGAGCACCTATCTCAATTCAACTCGACACTTTTTTGCCAGGATTATAAATCCTCTCTCAATACACTTAAACATATCAAAAAATCTCTTAAATTCTTTTAAAAGCATTGAAGTTATCCCTTCTGGAAGGGTAGATTTGATGTTGCCGGTCTAGCTGCACTGCTGTGTCTTTGGGATTCCCCTTCACCATCATCGTCATGGAAATTCCCTTCAACTCTCTCCTGTGTTGGACACTGTTTCCTGGTTCCCATCTCCTCGTTCATCTTTCTTGTTTTATCCTCTCCGCTAGGTTCCAGAGAAAAGGAGCATGGGAAGTACATTTTTTATATCTTTCAAGCCTATTCCCACTCTTGATGAGTAATTTATCTGGGTATAGACTTCAATATTATATGTCATTTCTCTTAGAATTTTGAAAGCATTACTTTGGCCCCAGGATTGCCTTTGGAAAATCAGGCCTGATGTCATTTTAATTCTTGGCTTCTGATCTGCTTTCCTTTGTGGGAAGATCTGAGATCCTTTCACTTTTGGTATTTTGAAAACTCATGATTTTACACCTTAATGAGGATTTTTCTTTATTTATTGTATTGAGAATCTTTTTTTTTTTTTAAGATTTTATTTATTTATTCATGAGAGACACAAAGAAAGGCAGAGACATATGCAGAGGGAGAAGCAGGCTCCCTGTGGGGAACCTGATGCAGAACTTAATCCCAGGACCCCAGGACCATTCCCTGAGCCAAAGGCAGACACTCAACCACTGAGCCACCCAGGTGCCCCTATATTGAGAATCTGATGGGCACTTTCAAACTTAGTTCATGGAAACTTTTCTCGGATTATTTCTTTAACAAAATCTTGTCCTTTCTTTTCTCTCTTCTTTTTATCTAGAACTTCTCTTGTTTAAACGTTGGACATTCTGATCTATGCCTGTTCTCTTATCTTCTAACTCTTTGTCCTTTGTTTTGCATTCTAGATGGCTCACCACATTACCCTCCAATCCTACTCCTGTTTTAAACTTCAAATACTAGATTTGCAATTTCAAGAGCTCTTGCTTATATTCTTAATGTTCTGTTAAAAATAGCATCTTCCTCTTTATTCCATGGCTGGAATGTCTTTTCTTATCTCTCTGAGGATATTTGTTTGGAGAATAATTTTTCTGTCTCTACCCTGTCTCATCCTTCCCAGTCTCTTTTATTGTTTGTTTTGGTTGCTGTCCCTTATGCTCAAAGTTTTCCTCAAATGTCTTGTGTCCTCTGGGTGTCCATTCATACTGAAGTTTGATGCACCAAAAAGCTGTCTGGAAGCTCTGATTGCCTTTATTCCAGCACAATTCGATTGGGCTATTTCATTGAGGGAACCACAATGATCAGTATTTGTAGATCTCTTCTCACAGGCTGGTCATTTTAAGATTTCTCATCTAGGGATCTAACTTGGTTCTTGGTGCATTCTGAAGTTTGAGTGAAGATAGGGCAAAGGACCCTACTTTTTAATATGTCACTTAAATGCTTTATTTTCAGTATATTACCTCTGACTTCAGCTGTTCATAATATAAGATTGCTCTGCTTCAATTCCTCTAAAAGATAGGGGTTTTTGTTGTTGTTGTTGTGTGGAGCAGGGAAAGTTATCTGGCTGAGCAGGTTAGGAAAGGTCAGGGAATGGGTCTAATTATTTTTGGCTCTGATCCAGAAGTTACTTTCAAATATGTATCTGTTTCAACCACTATCTTTATCTCTCTTTTAGATATAAAAGATGTCATTGATTTTGAAATGTTCCAGGGGTCAAGCTTATTCCTGATTTTATTCCATTGCTAGTGTGTGTTTATTTTTCCCCTTTTTTAATGTTAGTCATCCTCATTTGTTGACTTCATAGATTCCAAAATTCTGATCCTGCCATTTTTTTTCTGTCCTCATTTTCTTTGTATATATCTCTAGTGTCATTTTAGTGAAGTGTGACAAAGGAGTGAAGGAAGGCTAAGAATGTATCTTCAAATTGTCATGGTTAAACAGAAGTCTCTGTTTTATTTTATTTTTATTTTTTAAAGATTATTTCTTTATTTATTTGAGAGAGAGAAAGAGAGAGAGAACAGAGCATTTATTTGAGAGAGAGAACATGAATTGGGGGGTAGGGGTAGAGAGAGAGAGAGAGAGGGAGAAACAGGCTCTCTGCCGAGCAGGGAGCCAGATGCAGGGCTCCATCTCAGGACCTAATGATCATGACCTGAGCCCAAAGCAGGCACTTAACCAACTGAGCCACCCAAGCACCCTATCTCTGTTTTATTTTTAATTCAGCATTGACCTAATGGGTTATCAAAATTTGGGAGGATTTTAAAATTAAAAAATCATACAAATCCTAGTACCTTAGTACAACTATTTTGAAAATGATTATTCAAATTCTTACATATTTTATAGCCATTTTACTTATACATGTATTTGTGACTTCATTTAGTATTTCATCATGAGTGTTTTATATTTTCCTATAGAATTTTCTTAGGTGTAGCCTTACACTGTTTCATTATGTTGATGTCACATTATTTATTCAACTAGTCTGTAACGTTAGGTTCTAATTTTTTCTTATCATTCATAATATCAAAATGAACATCTCTTTATTTTTTGTCTTCTTGAATTTTTCCCTAAAACATATTCTTTACCATACATTGACTGGATCCAAGAAGAAAATACAGATCTTGTTCAAGAGAAGTGTTCTTTTAAACTGTCTTTGCTGTACACATGTCTGAGAATCTGATGAAGACTATAGACGTTCCCTCCTTGTCCCCAGCCAAATTCCCTCAGTTACATGGAGTGACATGCATACACACACCTCCCCCTCTACACATAATCTCAGGTACTTAAACACCTATGAAGTCTATTCTCTGGACTCTGGTGTAAGACCCTAATCTTTATAGTAAGTACTTCTCAAAGCTGTGAGTCTCAAACCCCTTTCTTGTCAAGAAATTAAAACTGAGATAAAATGGGGTCACTGAATCACTGAGGATCCCATTGTCTGAGATTCATGTGGTTCTTTCCCTTTCCACCATGATTATGGCTAAATCTAGGGCTATGGGAACTGATGAGGAGCTGATTCTTGTAATCTTTGTCCAATTTCTGTCCCTGAACTATTCCGTTGCTTTGAATTTATTGGTCAGAAACATGATCACTATATAGGTTGGTTATACAAACTTTAGTTGAAAAATGAGCAAAACAGGAAGCTTAAGTGGGGATTGGGTGTGAGAAACTTGGAGAAAAATAATAGAAAGAGCATGTGGAACTAACAGTGGCCTATTCTGAAGTGTTGTACAATCTTACATGATAAAATGCATATTGAGGAACCGAAATTAGAACTCTTGGTAACCATGGGAACAGCACTGTTATGGCTCAATTGTTAGAAAAACAGTCCTGGGATTTCTGTGAAATGGAAATGATTGTTTAGATAATGATACATCTCTAGTGTGAGGACTGATAGTGAATTTCCAGCATAACTGGAATTGGTAGGCCAAAATGTGAGGAACTTCTCAAACTCAGCTTTCCAAAATATGTCTCCTTGAAATAAACACAATTAAGCTTTATAAAAAAAATTCCAGCATTTGGCATTTTGCAATGTGATTTTGAAATTTTATAGCCACAATTTTCCTATATATCCATAATTTTCCATATCCCTCTTCTTTGCATATTCTATATTTAGTAGTTTTTCAGTAGCTTGCTCCTGGAAAAATGTCATGTGAGAGTTCCTATTATTCTAGTCTCCAGATCCCAGAGTTAATTTTAGAAAGAGAATTTAGAAGTTAGATGCAGAGTAATCTTAAAAGAGGAAATTTATCTACATATAAGGAAGTACTTAGGTCTGTAGTATCTTTGCTAGGGAGAAACTCTATAATAATAAAATAATTAACATTTATTTCCAAACATAAATGTTATACCAGGAGCTACACTTCTTGCTTACAAATACAAAAAATGTTACCAACTTGTTTTTTATTTCTCTCCATATTTACAGAATGTTAAACTGAGGCTTACCAAGCCGAAGTAATTTCTCCAAGGTAATAAGACTGTAAGGGATCACATGGTAACTGGACCACACTCCTCATTCCTCACGTCTTTTTATACCCAAACCATGTGCTCTTTCTATTACCCCATGTGGTCCTTAAGAATCCGTATCTGCTACATTTTGCTAAAGACAAGGATATGTGTGTTGCTTCTGATTCTATGCAAAATGAAGAATTTATATTGCTGTTCCTGATGACTGATAAATCTTTCCCTTTAATCATTACAGCCTCCTGTCTGTAAAGGGCTCATTCAGATGCCACATCCTTTCATTGAGCTTTCTTTTATCTACCCAATTGAACCATTTCTCCTTCTTTGACATTTCCTCGACATTTAATTCTACATTTCTTCTGTTCCTTTGTAACCTTCCTCTTTTCTTGTGTCCATGTTTGGTTTAGCTCCTTGAAGGTATCTTATATACGGTAAATGTCCACATGATGTTGCCTCATTCATTGTTAAGTGGCTAGTTTTTGTCCAGTGATCTGATCGCATCAATCTCTGTGTGTCTTCAGGTGACTGGACAAAGAAGATGAAAAATTGCGGAAATGTAGGTAATAATTAAAAAGGATGTGTTGATCCTTTCCCTCCTGAGGAAAGTTTCTATAGAATGGATAAAAGCTTGCCTGAAAAGAAAGCTTTGGGAAAAGACTGAAGGGAATTCCTCCTACTTCTACTAAAGGACAAAACAACAAAACAACAATGAAAACTGGCTTTCATGCAACTGCATTAGGCTGAATATTTTATAAATTTAAAATGTGTTTATTTTTAATCCCTGTCAGACCTCTGAAAAGCATAAGTCTGTCAATGTATATGACACCAATGATGATGATCACAACCAATATAAACCCAAAACATTTAATTTCTCCAAAGGAATTTCTAGATATGCTCACTGCCAAAGACATTGTTTCCTCTCTATATTTGGAACATCACTTTGTGGAACCGGTCTAACTTATGGAAAACCCTATGTTTAAAAACTTATCTGAGATAAGGCTGTCATAGACAGCATGGATGTGTTTTATTTGAATCAATAATTGATTATTGAACATCTTTTCAAAAATTCTAGTAATAAGAGATGCTAGAAAAAATAACAATAATTCCCATAATATACCTTCAATTTAGATAGTAGTCTTCATCTGCAAACTAAAAAGAACCCCCAAAACAAAAAATAAGCACTCTAATTCATACTAACACAAAATTCTCAAGGAACATACATGTATTAATGTTTATAATAATGGCATTAGTTCATTCAGAGTGCAATAACCTATAATAATTGCTATTTTTAACACTATGTATTATTCTGGTAGGAATCATATTTACATGTTTGATGCCATTCAGTAATTAATTAGGTTGCCTAATTTAATGATAGGTCATACTGGCTTATTAGGTTTTAATTGAAGCAAACTAGGGCTTTAGGGGGTTTTTAAGACCCTTTCCCTGAAAAGTCTTGTCTATCTCTCTCTCTCTCTCTCTTTCTTTTTTTTTTTTTTTTTTTTTTGTCAATCTCTTAATGGTTACATAGGCATCATTCCTTTTTGTTTGGAATTCTACAGGGAAATGTGTTTTTGGTTAGGTGAACATTTGTGAGAGACCTTGGTTTTCTTGTTTTTGTTTTTATTTTTGAGTGAGGATACTGCTTCCAATAGACATAGTTAATATATTTTTTCACTAGATTTTTAATTCAAGGTTAGTTGAGAAGAGTAAGGGATTAGCTCCATTAGCTCCTCATGCAGAATGTGTTGTATTTGGTAAGTTCCTACATTACAATATGTGCAGGACATAAATTATACTTAAATGTTGGGCTATCAGCATCAGGGTCCCAAACTTACTGATAGTACAAATTGAAATGGAATGTCACTCTTTTGTTTTCCATAGCTGTGGTAGATAGAATATTGCCCTCCTCTCTGAACATGTCCAGAGGGAACTTGTCCATTTGTTACCTTACATAGGTGGGTCCATTTTAATCATATGAATCCTTAAAAATGGAGAACTCTTCCAAGCTGGGTGACGGAAAGAGATGTGATGATGAATATATGGTCAGGGATATGCTACATTGTTGTCTTTGAAGACAGGAAGAGGGATCCAGAAGCCAAGGAATGCAAGCCATTTCTAGAAGCTGGAAAGTGAAAAGATAGACCTTCTGGAAAGGAAATAGCCTCTGAGATCTTGATTTTAGCCCATTGAGACCCAGGTTGGATTTCTGACTCAGAAGTGTAAGGTAACAAATTTGTGTTGTTTTAAGCTGCCTTGATTGTGGCAATTTGTTATGGCAGCAACAGAAAACTAATATAATAATTGAGATAAACTTTCTCATGAGACCCCCATCTCTCTGCCTATTAAGAGAAACAATGCGAACTCATAAAGTAGAAGTATTTCAATCCCTTTTGATTTAAAGTGTTATGTGTTGAGGTCACTCGGTCTCTTTTGGGTAAATATTTGCACTCCCAGAGTCACTTTCCCTTTCTTTTCTTATTGGTACTCAAAGTGGCCCATAGGCCAATGGGTTGGAAGGGGCTTATATATCTTCTTGGGAATGAGAGCAAGGTGGCTTATCTATAATCCTCTGGTTATGGATCAAGTTCCACTAATCTTTGCTTGTTGGCCTCTGCTAAATGTGCTGGTGTTATAGTCAGTCTTTCTGAACTATGGGCATGCACTGGGAGAATGGTACTTTGGGGAAAAGAAAGGTAAGATGCAGAGTGAATCTTTTCCAGAGAGGAAAAAGAAATAAAAAGCTAGTCTCTTCCCTTACTGCCTATATTAGACCTACTATTGCCCCTGGTCAGTGAGGTCCCATCCTTAACCAGCCCTAGACTCTGCTGACCAAGTGGTCTTAGCACTTCTGCAACTACTGGAGGGCCACGTGAGCACTTCTGTGTAGTCTGTATTCTCTGCCAAGCCTGTAGGAGGCTGTAAACCTTAGTTCAGTCTCCTTTAACCAATGCTGAGCTATCAGTATTATGCCACTTTGTTCTCAATGGTTTGGGATTTCTCCTTGCACCTTTGAGCCTTCCACTATGTCCAGGCAGTTGGGTGACCAGTTCTAAAGTTCTTAGGGTTCTTGTGCTTATCCAGATGTATCTAAAGCATTCCCCCAATTTATGTCCCTAGTATTTGTTTAGGATTTGTAGAAGCTAGGCATCTTCTCTGGTCAGACCACCTCTCTTTAGGCTCCTTCTAAACTCTCTTGGGACTTAAATAAAATGTCTGGATTTTTGTTTTCCCACTCTGGAAGGGATTTTCCCTGCATCTTACTCAATTTACCCACAGTATCCCAACCTCATTTTTTTAATAGTAATTTTGAAAGTAGTAATAGGGAAGGGTATCCCCTTCACATTATAGAAGAAACTCTATGATCTGAATTGACCTTGTTTGTTTCTTGATAGGGTAGCTTCAGGACAATGAAACATAAACTCTAAAGGCTGAAAATACTTTGATTTCATGCATAGACTGGCACATGATAGACCACAAACTGGCTGACTGTTTTTATAAATTAAGTTTATAGGCATACAGCCATGTCCATTCATTTACAAATGGTCTCTGACTGATTTGGGCTACAATGGCAGAACCGAGGAATGCAACAGACACTATAGCCTGCAAATCCCTAGATACTTACTATCTGGTGCTTTAAGGAAGTGATCACTGACCTCCAGTTTAATGTACTCATTCATTCTCTATAACTATGTCACCACCGCCCCCCATCATTCTGGCTTAAACAACAAACATTTATTTTCTGACATTTGTGTGGGTCAGAGACCTGGGCTGTCTTGGCTGGATAATTGTGGCACTTGGTCTCTCATAAGGTTGCAGTCAAGCTGTTGTCCAGGACCAAGGTCATCTGAAGGCTTTCCTGGGGTCAAAGAATCTATCTCCAAGCTCACACAAGTGGTCGTTGGCAGATCTCAGCTCCTCACTGGCTGTTGGTTGGGAGGCCTCCGTTCCTTGCCACAGGAGCTTCTTCATGGGGCTGTTCCACAGGACAGCTGGCTTTCCCCAGAGCAGATGATGAGAGAGAGAGAAAGAGAACAAAATGGAATCAGCACTCTTTTATAACCATATCTTGGAACTGATACATTATAACGTCTTCATATTTGTTAGAAGCCAGCTGTAAGTCCAGCCCATCCTCAAGAAGAGAGGATCACATGAGTACCTGAAGCCCAGGAGGCAGACACCATTGGAAAACATCTTAGAGCCTGGCTGTCACATTTCCTAAATCTCTGCATAATCACTCTTTATATCAACATGGTATATGTGGATTTCTATCCATGTAGCTCTGGAACTTAAGACCAAGGTCTCTGGGAACCAAGATAAGCCAAGTGGTGAAGTAGTGAAGCCATTTTAATAAACAGTCTAATTCTAAGGCAGCCATAAAAGTAGCTCATCTGCTTAGTGCCTGTGGGCCAAATCCAGGCTAGAACCCAAAGGGTCAGGAACACTTGGAAGCCTAAACAAAAGCAAATGGCAAAAGGATTCAGAGAGAATAGAGATTGGTTGTTGCAGCCACTTGTTCCACTTGTGGCCTGGTAGGCACATAAGAGAACACTTCAACAACAATGAGACCTTTTTATTTGTCAGTTTATTCAGTATTTGACAAATATTTGCTGAGCTCCTACTAAGCTCCAGGTGCTCTTGAAGGCTTTGTGGATACAGGAGCAACTTGGACCCAAAGATGGCCTCAGGCAGGAAACATCTCACGGCAGGTGCTTCCTTTGTATGTTGACAGAAACAAGTGACTTCCCAGAACTTGACCCTTTCAGGATTTGTGGGCAAGAGAAGATATTTATATAAAAAGATAATAGGTAGACTGGCCCACTTGCATCCAGGGATGTGAAGGGAGGTCCTGGAAACGTTGTAATGCGTTTACAATCCTTCCTGCTTTGAATGCTTTAAAAATGCTTGTCGCCCCGGAGTCTGTGAGTCCAGACACTGGCATGGAGTGGCAGGATCTATAAAAGCTCTAGACTGTTGAAAGTATTAGCATGTTGTCTTGTTTTTTCTTTCCTGCTTTTTTTAGCCATTTTTAGCACAGCCATATTTTTCACTAGGCTCAAACTTCTTTTATTCATTTAACAATCAGATCTGGAATTCTGCTCTAGAAACCTCTATGAAAGCCCAAACCATTCTTCTTCCTATCAAGATGGATGCATAGAGGAGAAATTGGAAGAGAAGGGAGTGTGTTCTTAGTTGATCCATAGAAAGTCAGATTCTTCTGGGGTTAAAGGATAAAGGCCCCATATCTGTGCTAGTGGGGTGGAGGAAGTAACTATGGTGGGCACTGCCTCTAGGACACTGTGAAAGCTTTTGACCTACAAATGAGGTTAATTTCTTCTATCTGTGTGATTGAAAGCCAGTTTTAGGATCCCACTAGACCCAAATATTCCATTGCCTATGTATTTGTATCAATGGTTTATTGGTGTGGAGTCTCGGAGGGGACCGAGGCTAGGGGCTCTCTGGAGCTCACAAGAATGTCTATTTCAGTCATCCACATTTCAAAAGGGAGGGATTTGGAGGGAAAAACAGCCATAAAAATTTATTATTTTGAATTGGAATCTATGAGAAAAATAGAATTGTAATTTTAAAATGAAATAAAGGCCAAGCAAAAGATGAAGGCCTAATGGATAGCCACAGCCATGTCTGTGACCATGAGTTCCGTTCCTTGGAGCTTATAATATTTGATGCCAGATACACAATGCATTACACTTACTCAGCAATTAAAGGTAAGAGGTTGTGAAACTCTAAATGAGCCCGAAAAAAAGGGGGCAAAGGCTGAGTTTGAGTGAGTAAAGGAAGATAAATCAGATGAGATTGCATGTTGATGACACTCACCACGGTTGCTCAACAGCAATATCTGACAAACAGCAAGAGAAAAAGGAAACATTTTGGCAGAGTCAGCCACCCCCAGCATCTCTCTTCAAAACCCTACTAAGAAATCCCCACTGCTGGATGAGTTATTTCCCCTTTTTGCTGTATGAGTACAATGGGAAAAAAAAATAGACCCTAGAGCTGAATTGTGAAGTTAGGAAACAGTGGCATGAGTAATAATGCAATAACGAATGAGACAGAGAGGCCTAGGGGTGCAGATAATCCACACAGAGGGCTTGCATGTAGGCAGGTCCGTATGGGTGTAGTGGATTTCAACTATCCTTTCATGCTAACGGTGTCTTGTTCCTGACTGTCCTCATTACCAGTGGTTTTGTTGGTTGCTTCCTGCTGCCTAGACTCTGGTGGAAATGCCCCTCCCCTCACCCCTTTTCTGGTTCTGCCGTAGTTGCCTTAGAAACTCCTATGTTATCTTCAAAACCCAGCTTAAATCCATCTTTCTTTCAGGAAAACGCTGATCTCCCCAGCCCAGAATTAACTGCTTTCTCTTTTCTCCTCCTAATATCTTTAGCGTTTTATTAAATCGTTCACAGTGTCCTTTATACAAAAGTTGCATATACATTTTCTGTTGTCTCTATGGAGTTGAAGTCTCCAGAGGGCAAAAGGCTTTCCATGAATAGCTTTATAGTTCCTTTAACATTTACTCAGTGATAGAAGGGCTATTAAAAAACCAATAATAATAAGTCACTGTTTATTGACTTAAAATATAAACTAAATCTTAATAATTTTAATAAAGATTAGTAAGATTCTAGGTGAAAGTCCCTTAACTTTCCTGGAGTTAAAACTAATTAACCTCTATCTTTGTCTGCCTTGCTAATATTGAATTTTGTTTTATAAATAAATATATATATTTTAAAAACCCTGGGGAAGCTATTTTATTTTTTAGAACTTTTTTTTATTAAAAAGAAAAAAAGGAATTGATTTCATCTATTTTGACTTCCTTAGAGGCATGATGCCATGTGGTTGCTTTGTTGGCTTCAGATAGGAGTTGTGGAAGGTTCTAGAATATTTTAATTCTTTCTCCCTTTGCAGAAAACCCTTTTTTTTTTATAAAGATTTTATTTATTTTTTTCAGGAGAGTGAGAGAGAGAGAGCATGAGCAAGGAGAAAGGGCAGGGTGAGAAGCAGACTCCCTGCTGAGCTGAGAGCATGACACTGAATTTCATCCCAGGACCCCGGAATCATGACCTGAGCCAAAGGCAGATGCTTAACCGACTGAGCCACCCAGGCGCCCTGTAGAAAAACCTTTTAAACTGAGCTCCACATTGTAGAAGAGAAACTGAATGACCCTCACTAGGTCCTATGGTTTTTTGTCTTCCTTTTCCTTCCAAACCTGTCAAAGTTATAGTTGATGCCTGTTGGCTACACTTCCTAGATATGCCTTGCTTTCCTAGCTCTTTGCCCTTAACTGACAATCTTCATCACACTTGAGAAACAGTTCTCTAAAAGGTCAGTTGTAACTTCCTTTTTGTCAAAATCTCTTAGTAGCATTAGCTGTTGATAACCTCCTCCTTGTAACTGCCCGCTGTCTTGGCTTTGACATTGCTCTGCCCTAGATTTTCTCCTGGGGGGAGGGAAAATGAACTCGTTAAATGCACATGATCCTGCTAGGAGCCTTCAGTGTGTCGTTGTATCTGAGCCTCATGACAAGGGTCTGAGGCAGGGACGTTCTTGCACACCATTCCTAGATGGTAGATGTTTTTGTTTTGTCCCATAGGCCAGTCATTTCACACAGGATTAGGGCTTGTGCGCCTATGCTGGTTGCAGTTTTCTTGAGTGTAGAGTCTGCACTCTCACCCTCCACCTCTTCTCTGTTACAGTGCCTGGCACAGCAAATATTTTCAGGGTTTAATAAATATTTGTTGACTGATTGTAGATGAAAGTGCTCAGACCTTGAAGATAAAGACTAACATAAACATTAGCCAGTTTTTTGTTGAATGTCTGTTTTTTCAAGTTCTGGAAAAGACTACTTCTTTTTATATACCATCTTAAAACATCACATACACACACACACACACACACACATGTACACATGCACACAAACACACCCCAAACCTCATTCATGAAAGGTTTGACACTGAGATTAGAAAACCATTAGCAACGGTCACCTGCAGGCCAGAGTGAGTTTCCTGCCAGTGGCAGGAGAACCTCTGGGCGGGGAGTGGCTGGACTCTGAGGCCTCCAAATTAGATCAGGGTGATTGTATTTATTATCGGCTCCGGGCAGCTTGGCCCAGTTTCTGAGTCAGATGCACTGAGTCTATCCTTTCTGTCTGACACATAGATATCTCAGCCCTCATCAATGTGAGAAGAAAAGCAGTTGTGGGTGAAGCAGGACAGTGGGGGGAGGTGGGATCTGGGGAGGTGGTGCCAGTGAAGTTAGCCGGCCTCACCCTCTCCATCTTCTCTTTGCTCTCTTAATCGCCTTTCACTTCCTCCTTTCCCACCAGGTGCCAGAGGGCTTGTGCTTCCCCATGATCTCTCTTGTCATGGGGGAAGTGGTGGGAACGAACTTCTTTTTAAAAATGTGCCTGCTGTGAAGCTTGCACATTGTTGGGCGTCCAGTCATTGCTTCATCTGTAGTCTTCTGGTCGTTTTGTAGGTTAGATTTTATTTTTTATTATTATTTTTAAAGATTTTATTTATTTATTCATGAGGGACACAGAGAGGCAGAGGGAGAAGCAGGCTCCATGCAGGGAGCCTGATGTGGGACTCGATCCCAGAACCGCAGGATCACGCCCTGGGCCGAAGGCAGATGCTCAACTGCTAGCCACCCAGGTGTCCCTGAGATAGATACTGTTCTATCACAGACGTTGAAACTAGGGCTTTGAAAGGATAGGAAATGTGTCCAAATAAAACAGCTTGTAAATACAAAGGTGGAATTTGAAGCTCAGCCTATCTGACTCCAAAACATCTGGGCTCTTTATATTGTACAAGGTTACCTCTTCAGAAGGAAAGGGCTGATACAAAATTGATTCCCATGGAGGGCTTTGTGGCTTATGGTAGAGAGAGCAGTGCTTTTCTAATAGAGTTCCAGAAAAATTTCCATGACCAGAGGGCCAGGGCATTTGGGGTGGAGGAGGCTGTTTTCTCCACCCACAGGCTGATTTGGGGCAGGATCGTCTTGTGCTTCCATGAGCTTCATAGCATTGCACCTGAACTCGCCAATAAAGCATCCTTAGCCACCTGAGGTTCATAAACTGGAATTCAACACTTAGAGACTTTTTTCTTTGATGGATGTTCTTTCATTAGTCCTGGGAAAATGAATTTAGTGTGCAGGTCCTTCGTTTTAATCAAAGGAAAAGCCTCAGTTAAAATAAGGAGCAAAACCCTCCCATCAGCACTAAGTTAATTGATCGTGGGTATGTGTGTGCAACATTCCGATGAATCCCTCTGCACTGGTTGCTGTTAGAGTGCTCACCTGTGACTTGATTAGTGAGACAGCCTGGCAGAATTTTAGAAGCTTCTTCAGGGGAAGGGCCATGCCTTCAACAGTGAATGGGTCTTTGTTATCCAAGGAAAATTGGCAAATAGGTATCTATGTACATTTAAATATTTATATATTCAAAGCTCCTGAAAATAAACCTACTTAAAATATTTTTTGAATGATTAAGAGAACTGTGATTGGTTCCATGACTTCAAAGGGAAACTAGATCTGCTGATAATTTGTTTATTCTTACTATATTTAAATAAACTTAAATTGTATTTAGCACTTTAGAAATAAGTCAGAGAAAGAAAATGGCATATGATTTCACTTGTGGAATCTCAAAAAAAAAAAAAAAAAAACCAAAAAACAAGTGACTAAAAAAAAAAGGGCAGAATTAGACCTATAAATCAGAGAACAAACAGAGTTGGCAAAGGGGTGGGAATGGAGGGATGAGCAAAGTGGGTGAAGGGGAGTAGGAGATAAAGGCTTCCAGTTGTGGAATGAGTAAGTCACAGGGATAAAAGGGCACAGCATGGGGGAAATAGTCAATGGTATTGCACTAGCCTTGTAGGGTCACGGATGGTAGCTGGCACTTGCGAGCAGAGCATAATATATCGAATTATTGAATCGCTATGTCCTACACCTAAAACTAAGTTAACTGTTGTGTGTCAATTAAACTTCAATTTAAAAAAAAACAAAAACCTTGATGGATACTCTCAAACTAGTCTCCTGAAAATAGTGTCCACCTACACAACTTCATTAATGCGTCCCATTTTCTTTAAGTTTGACACGGCCAGTTAAACAAAGAGAAAATCATAACCGTTCCTGGGAAAAAATTATATTTAGCATTTTAAGAAAACAGAGATGAATCAAATGCTGATCCTTCTTTTTCAGCCTAATTTTCCTAATAAAATTATACGACAGCAGTAGGGAAGTCTTCACTTAATGTATGTATAACGTTTTGCAATGTTACTACAATTGAGGTTATTTTGCCTTAAGTGAAGGTTTTGTCAATTATCCTAAAGGACTCTCTTAGTGCCTTTTATCAAATCATTCTTTTTTGCCATGCTTATCAGACCAGTATCCTTGTTGATTTCCTCTTCATTAATTTTTTTTAAAGATTTTATTTATTTATTCATGAGAGACACACACACACACAGAGGCAGAGACACAGGCAGAGGGAGAAGTAGGCTCCAGGCAGGGAGCCTGATGTGGGACTCGATCCCGGATCTCCAGGATCACACCCCGCGCTGAAGGCGGCCCTAAACTGCTGAGCCACCCGGGCTGCCCCTCTCTTCATTAATTTTTAATAGGTTCGCCTCTGCCAATTCATTTCGGTGTGTGTGATCCAAGAAGTTTTCCAACATCACTTTCATCCATCTTATGAAATACTACAACTTTTGCAATGTTTGCCATTTTGCCTGGCAACCTAGTGCACTGTGTTTGCATTGTTTGAGTAAATGCCTACAACATCTACACTATCAGAGTTGGTATTGATGTGATTTGTGGAGACAGCAGCTAGGGCCAAGTGAAGGGTAAGTGGTGACTAGTATTACAAGAGATCATCAGTCTGCCCCTTTGTGAATATTTTTGTATTACGGTACCTCTTTGCTTCCCTAAGCAACCAGGTAATTGTGAGATAGGGCATAATGCGGGTTCAAATACTAAGGACGGCCTGGGCTCAAATACTCCTTGAATGGAATGGAACTGGCTTTTCCTGGATCCGCTCTGACCCTGTAAATGTAGCAGATGTTAGGAACCTACAGGCTTGGGTTGCTCCAAGATAAACTAAATCCTTTGCCAACTACTTTGGTGTGCATGAATAGAGCCGAAAGAATTCCAGAACTATTGGAATGTTAAATCTCAAATTCTGAGATTTGCTTGAAGGCCCATAATTATCTCTATTGTGATGCCTTTCAATGGATCTAAGTTGTGTAGTTTTGATTCAAGGTGGGCTAAGGGAGGGTAAAACTGAAGGAGACTTAGGTTCTAGGCCTGTACTATTATGCTATAGTATGCTTTTTGAGGTGGGGGTGGTGGGGGGCTATTGGCTTCAATAGACTTCAATGCTATGATCTTTGTTTCTTTTAACTTCATTTATCATTATTTTCTGTGAGAATGTAACTTACAAATAAGAATCAGTTTCCCTTCTTATAAGTATTTTAGATGCAACAGGTCGGTGGCAGAGGATGCTTGCTAAGCCCCCTTCTCTAATTAAAGACATATGACCATATACTTAAACAGTATTATTTGCAATGTATAAAAGCATTTCAAAGTAATTATAGTTTTTTTTTCGTAAGTAGAGAGGATAATGACATCTTGCTTCTTCCTCTTTGTTTCTTTAACATGCTATTTATAGGACATTTTCCCCCCTTTCTTCTTTTTTTGCACCTGTTGTAGTTGGATGGGAGGTTTGGGGTTAATTCTGCATTTTTCTTCCCAGTGGATTGCAAGCTTCTCGAGGACAAAACCTTAGTCTTATTTTGTTTCATGTCCCCAGGATCTGACATTGAACTCCATAAATGTCTGTTACATTGTTCTTTAATTGAAGTTGAAATGAAGAAACTGACTTAGAAGGAAGGAAATGGTAAATTATTGTGGCAGAAGTAGGTTGCACTGACTTTGCAAGGACAGGAAATAAAGCGAGGTTAATTGGTAGAAGGTAGGACAGAGGACAGGTTCTCAGTAGTGTGTTATGAAAGGAGCAGAGGCCAAAGTACAATAACTATTCCACTGGAAAAACAAATAAACAAGCTGGAACATTCTTGCCTGAGCACATATAAACTTGGAGTCTGTGAGCAGTTAGAGGCTCCATGCTAGTGACAAGGTTTATGAAACTATCTGCATAGTTTCCTTGGCCTTTTAATTTATGTTTTTTCAAAAGTGCTTCCCGATAGGAAATGACACTTTCTAATGAAGTGTCAGTGAAGCATAGCTGGTGATTGATACAAGGTGATGGAATCTCTTTAAAATGAGATTTAAAAAAAAAATCTCCATTTTAAGGAGAGTCCATCACATCAGAAATTTCCAGTGACCAACAGAAAGAGGGCAAGAAGGTTTTCTGGAAGCTGTATGTCTGTTCAGTGTATCCACAGACCTGTGGAGAAAGAAGAGCTTAATTAGACAGATGAGCAATTTCCTGAAAAGGCACATGCAGGCGTTGGATTACATATCATTTCCTCTGGAAGAGGCAAAAACCATGATGATTAGCAACTCACTGTTTTGGAACCTAGCCATCCTCCAGTTTATTTTCACTTGGTGGGAGTGAAGGAAGGTGATGCTATTGCTTTTGAGTTGGGTTCTCTTAGTCATGAATGTTGGATTTCTTTTATGCAGAATGTGTGTTAAATTGAGCTCTAGATTATTGGAGTGTGGGATTTGGCTTCGTGGCTTGCCCTTGGTTAAACAGCAATCGCTTTAGTCAGAAGAATACTCTAAGCTGTCCTCCCTTGTTTTCAGTGGCTTAGGAAGCGGAAACTAATTTTCATTTCCACTAATCCAAACTTGATTAGGAAAAGAAATATAATGTTACTACATGAAAGCTTGAGGTTCCTGCCAAAGCCAAATATGTACTTGAAAAAAATATCCTACTCATTCTTTCCCATTTGGTTTATCCATATTCCCTCCATTTTTCCATTTCAGAGTATATACCCGAGAGTTTGCTATTTGGAAATTAATAAATGATCTCATCAATATCAAAAAATTGCCACTGATTTGAAAGATGAGAGAGCTGAAAGCCCCATCCGGATAACATGGAGATTAGCTTCCATTTCTCAATGCTTCTGCTTCTTTGAAATAAGGAAGTTCATTGTTCTTTCTTAGTTTCCTTGTGTTTGCTTGTCTTCCCCGGCCCTCTTTGGTGTTTTACAAAACTGAGTCATTGAAACCCTTCCCATTTCGCCACCATGCAGACAGATGTGGTGTAATTATCAAGAAAAGAAACCTTTTCATTCTTGCAGGCTGTCAGAAATCCTAGTTATTAAGTGTCTTTTCAGGTCATTGATTTGAAATACTTTGAATATTTTTTAAACAGTTGGCAGTGATTAGGAATGGCTATTCTTGCTCGAGCTGTTCTTTCAGTAATCAAGTTTAGGTAAGTATTGGACCAACTGAAATTGAAAAAACGGTAAGTTCAGTACCAGGTTTTAGTTGAATACATGTGTATAAAGAATAGTAAACATGCTTTTTTTAAAAAGATTTTTATTTATTTGAGAAAGAGAGAAAGAGAGAGAGAGAGTGTGTGTGCACAAGCAGGGAGGAGGGGTAGAGGAAGAGGGAGAAACAGACTTCCTGCTGAGCAAGGGAGCCCAGATTTGGGGCTCGATCCCAGGACCCTGAGATCATGACCTGAGCTGAAGGCAGACGCTGAACCAACTGAGCCCCTCAACAAGCTCCTTTTAAATCAAAAAGTAATCAAACACTTCAAAATGTAGAATGTTCAGAGTGAAACACTGGTGAAGATGAGATTTTGATAGTCACTCTATGAGGCAATGCAATCTGGGAGACAGGAAATCAGCAAGTTCCCTAGGCTGGCCAGAGTCAGTCTGATGTGCAACATCTTTACTTTAGTTCAGAGAAGATCCTGTATTAGTCAGGGTCCTTCAAGGAAACAAACCCAACAGGAGATCTAGATCTACATCTATTTATCTATCTATATGTATATATAGATTTATATACCTATACATACATATATATACACATATATGTATCTGTAGATATGTAGATGTAGATGTAGATGTAGATCTAGATATATTTATCATGAGAAATTGGTTCATGTCATTATGGAGGCTGAGAAGTTCCATGATCTGCCCTCTGCAAGCTAGAGACCCAGGAAAACTGGTGATGTAATTCAATCTCAGTTTGAAGGCTTGAGAACCTGGGGAGTGGATTCAAGGGAAGAAGATGAGATAAGATGTCCCAGCTTGATCAGTGAGGCAGGACAGGAAAAAAAGGGATGAATTCCTCCTTCCCTGCCTTTTGTTCTATTCAGACTCTGAATGGATTGGATGATGCCCACCCATATTGGGAAGAGTCATTGAGCCCACCATTTAAAATGTTAGTCTCATCAAAATACCAAAATCTGTATTAGATAATATATCCAGAAAACTACAACTAAGATTTATTATTTATTCAGTGATTTATATATTTATTTCAGAAATTGGCTCACAGGGTTGCCCACCCACATTGGTGAAGATGGTCTTGCTTTTCAATTTACTAATTCAAATCTAATCTCTTCCCAGAGACACCTTCTTAGACACACCCAGAAATAACATTTTACCAGCTGTCTGGGCATCTCTTAGCCCGGTCAAGTTGACACAAAACTGGCATAGGGCCCCTTCTGTGAAGTAGACAAGCTTGACACCAGAATTGGGGCCTACGGAAGCAATTTTGTAATGTTCTTCTGGTGGTTTTGAGTTCAGAAGTGCTAAAACTTTGTTAGATAACATGTAATAAATTAATTAAATCTACCATGGTATTTTTTTTCTTTTTTTTTTTTTTTAAGATTTTATTTATTTATTCATGAGAGAGAGAGAGAGAGAGAAGCAGAGACATAGGCAGAGGGAGAAGTAGGCTCCATGCAATGAGCCCAACGTGGGATTTGATCCTGGGTCTCTAGGATCATGCCCTGGGCTGAAGGCAGGCGCTTAACCACTGAGCCACCCAGGAATCCCTACCATGGTAGTTTTCATAAAGAAGGGAATTCACTACAAAAGCCTTAAATGATCTCAATTAATTTATAATTAGAGGTTATAAATCATTTCCATTAATGAAAAAAAAGCAAGGAAACATGGGAATTCAAATTTTAGTAGAACGAAATTTTAACATTCTTTTCTCCACTCCACAGAACATTATGCCCTTGATTTGCTCGCCACCACCACCTCCTCCTGCAAACACACATATACAGACATGCAGAATTATTTTAGACGTTTAGTGGAAGTCTAAGTGGGAGTACACAAGCCACGTCTGACCATGAAATGTGTTTTGTTTGCTTTTGCAGAGTGTTTAAAATTTAAAAAATTTTTCTCCAATGCTAAAGCAAAAATCTAAATTTCTGAAAAATTGAAAAATGGAGAGGATTGGTCGTGCTGGACCTGTAATATCCATGTGGCAGGAGCTAAGTAGTGAGCTTCCCACCTCATTTACATGGGACATGAACTGTAGTATCTGACACAATTCTCACCATTCTCAAATTTCTCCTTGACATTGAGGGTGAGTTGCCACTTAGGATCCAGGTTGGACTGTTGTTTTTCATATGGTAAAGTTAAGATACAGTGCAATATTTTAAAAATCTGTTATGTTTACAAAAGCAGGCAAATGACATGTTGGGTCAAGACTTGGAGATCTTACTTTGTGTAAAAGTCATGCATGTGGTAAAAATGAATTTTGAACACAAGGTTGAATGGAACACTTTAAATAAATATAAGATTGTCCAGAATTGGGGTTTTTTTGTTTGTTTTTTTCTACTTTGTTTGCTCTTGACACAATGCCTGACATAGGCTTTCAATAGATATTTGTTGAATAAATGTGAATGGAGCTAGTGTCCATGTTCTTTCCATTATACCATCTGCATTTGGACAAGGGGGCTAAATTTTCCCTCCTGTGAATGTTATTATAGAGACTTCTTCCCCCTTAAATAAATGAGAGAGACAGGCTTCAGTCTTTATTTTTGTAATTTAAAATCTACTGACTGGATTGTTGAAGCCTATGCTGGCTATCGGAGAGAAAACTAGCTTTAACCTGACCCAACTGAAAATGTGATATACCTTTATTTAAAACAATGAATATATCATACTTTTCAAATTAAACCTTCACAATGAAGTACATTGTGGACTACAAAATTCATTTATTTATTCAACAAAAATTTGAATGCTGGTACTAAGTACTTACCACTGTGCTAGGTATTAGGAAAGTTGTATTGAGTATCATGTCTCATATAAATGTGAAATGGATTTCGAAAGAATAATTCAACATATTGTGATATAAAATAAAGTAAAACTCTCCTTGTCAGAAACAATCACTAGAAATCTAAAACTAGTTACCCATTTAGGAAAATTGCCTCATGCAGACACCTCTGATAAGGAGTAAATGTGTTAACATACTTGAGGCAATTCTACTTCTCTAATATGCTTTTTTAAGATGTTGAGACAACAGCCAGATGAAGCAACTGTCCTAACTTTATTATTCAATGAGGGCTAAACAATTGATGTTATTTTCATCTAAGTGACGATTGGCTACTTGCTTTTACATTCACATTTCACACAAATTATTTTTCCTTTACATACTGAATTTAGTACTCCCTGGTGTGTTTGGTGTTCACTCTGAAAAGGACAGAAAAAAAGCAAAATAAACAAAAAGCCCCCAGAAGATACAGGGCTTTGAACAAGTTTTTTGCTGCTTGTGCAATTGGGCACTTTGAATAGTTTGACTTTCATGTGTATCCTCTATAGTTATGTACTTTAATAGCATACTTATTCGGTGCATAGGATTTGGAAATTTCTTTTTCATAAAGGAGTTTAAAAAAAAACCCTAGTAGATGGATATACATCCATGGAATTTGAGAAAGACATGAAAACAGCTTCATTTAAGTTTAGATCTACCAAATGTAGCAATCTAAAATTCCTTTTATAAAAATTATTTCTGGTACTTGCTAGATTCTTTTTGATTTGTAACAGAAAGACAAATTAAACAGGTAGATTTGGACAATAAACCAAATAATCTAAGAGGATTAAAAGATTAGTGCCAGGCACAGGGAGGCTCCACTCTACACACACTCAAGGTTATGCAGATGCAGAGCCGGCCACATTTCCGCAAAATAGAGACTCTTTCAGAAAATGTTCTTTCTCAGTGACAGTGCAGCTTGCCCTTTACCATTTGGGGCATGTGAGGTAAATAGTTAATGAATGCCTCTGTAAGAAACAGAATAGCACATTACATCTCTCTTACTCTGACATTCTAGGGCTCTTTCAGTTAGAAGAAGAGAATACTAGTGTTACCCTAAATATCAAAGTCTGTAATTCCACTCAGAAAACAGAAACCAACTCAATAAGCTATCATAATACCCTGCATTGATGGATCCTAAGTCCTCAATTTCTGTCCTAAACAGTCTTCTTTTTGTAGCAGACGAGTTCAAGGTTCATCATTTATCCTTGTACAACTTCAGCATGATTAGTTTAAGGAGTAGATACAGGCTGGGACTTGAAAACATTTCTTTATCATGTCAGGCAGTAGATGTAACAACAACAACAACAACAACAACAACAAAAATCCTCAAAACATTCTATCTTTAGAAGGCTATTTCAATGACTGTTAAAACTGAAGTAAAGTTGGTTGATAGTTTTCTAATCACAGCGATGAAGTCATTCCACATTGGTTGGAAAATGGTCAGGGTACTTGCTGCATATGAATGTGGCACACCAAAACAAGGAAAGTCCCAATTAGTCAGATGTTGATTGTTAAGAAATGATGGAGGCCAATAGATGTAGAAAAAGGTGCTCAACCTCATTAGCAATTAGAAGAATGAAAATTGAGATGACAGATATACTGACCAGATGGGCTAAAATTAAGATGTAAATCACATTGAAAGAAAGCTTAGAGTTATAGAGGAAAGCTGAAGATATATGTACCATATGGCCCAGCAATTCCAGGAATATACCCTCAGGAAATGTTTGCCTGTGGGTCCCCGGATAATGGATAAATACGTTGGAATACTAAACAGTACTGTAGATGAGCAAAGAACAGTTACTGGCAATACTATGGGAATTGTCACAATTGTTAAGGTGAAACAAAGGAATCATGGAATAAAAGACACCTACACTATGATTCTCTTCCGATTAAATTCAAAACCAGACAAAATCAAACTATATTGTTTAGAAATGCATAAATAAGCAGTAGAGACTATAAAGAAAAACAAGAACATGATTAACACGAGTAAAGATGGGGTGCCTGGGTGGCTCAGTCAGTTAAGCGTCTGCCTTTGGCTCAAGTCATGACCGCAGGATCCTGGGATCCAGTCCCTAATGGGGATCTGCGCACAGTGAGATGTCTGTTTCTCCCTCTCCCTCTGACTCTCCTCCCCACTTGTGCTCTCTCTCTCTCTCCCTCTCTGTCTCAAATAAATTTAAAAAATCTTGAGAAAAAAAAAAACACAAGTAAAGATAGTGGTTATCTCTCAGGGAGATGTGCACACAGGTCTTCTGGGGAGCTGATATATTGTATTTCTTAATCTGGACTAGACTATGTTTAAGGAGTTGTCAAAGAGTACAGGTATAATTAAGATGCTTTTCTCCATGTGTGTTTTATGCTGAAATAAAAAGTAAAACACACAGATACACACACAGATTTCAAGACCACCATCCATGGCATGTGTCTGTATAATGCCTAATAGGCTAAAGTGGGCCTGGCTGTTTGGAGGGGAGTCCAGGCTGGCACCTATGGGCAAAGTGTGCACTGGCTTCAAGGTGCTACTCCTTTACAATAACATCATTGGCTGACTGTGGTCCAGGCTTGGGTTGGGCTGTTGACACAAAGGATCCTTCAACAAAAGCCTATTTGATTTGATGGACTTTATTCAACTAACTCGTAACTACCCACTCGATCTTGCAATTTGGTTTGGAGATACAAACCATTAAGCATTAATGTAAAGTAAATGAGAATGGTTGGGAATCTCTGGGACTTAGTCTGGGCTCCTTTATTTTCATTCTAGTCCTGCTTTCTTCCTAAATGACCCACAAATTCATTTTCGTCAGCCTGCTTTTACCTCAAGTGACACAGCCTGTGTTCCATAGATAGCAAAGGAGAAAATGCACTCCACAATTTTTTATCATCTCTAAACACATTAGCAAAGGAATATCTGAAAGGTGTTTTCATCTGACTAATTAGGTTAGAAATCTCAGGAGAACAGTCCTATTTGCTATATTTTTGATGGAAACATTTCTGTTTCTGGTTGAAAGACTTGCAAGAACAGATTTCTCCTCTGATACTTCCTATTGGAACTTGAAGTAGGAAAAAAGAAAGCAGCTTTTTATTCCCCATCAATTGAAAAACAAACTTGGCTCGTGAGGGACTTATGCACAAGGGCCACGATTTGTTAATTTTTTAAGTATGTATTGTATGGCATGGAGTTGTGCAGAGTGCCAGGAAATCATGCTTATTGGTGACTGTTGACCTATGTTGCCCCCTTCCTCAAGTTTGGCTATTTCATTGCAATATTTATAAAGTCTTTGGCTTTCAGTGAAAGCAAGTTGTAGAACATAAAATACTTTTCTTTTTATTTAAAACTTTTAAAAATGGTTTATGAATTTGAATACTTAGAACCAGTTGTTATTTTCTCATTGCCTTATATTTGTCCACCTTGTCTTCTCTAGAAGTTCTTCTAGTAAGTTCTCTGACAGAAGAAGCTATTTTTCCTTTGTGTTCTCCATGCCATTTATATACAGTGCTGAGAATACAATGGGTGCTTAGTAAATTCTTACCACTTTAGATTCCATTCCCTTTTTTAAAATAGCTGCTTTTAACTACATTCAAAACCTGTCTTGAGACCCATGCTCGGCATGATCAGAGTCAGATTATGTAAGTTGTAAGAAATGACTGAGTTCTTGGTCTCTCCAGGCTTCTTTTGCTACAGATTGTAATGGTTAATGTCTATTATTAAAAATCAATTCTTAATAATAATGGCTATTATTAATATTAAAAATAAGGCTTTGGTTTCCCTTGCCTCTAGAGATGTATCTAAGAAGACGATCCAGCAATTGCACTATTAGATATTTTTTCAAAGGATAGAAAAATACTGATTTGAAGGGACACATGCACCCTGATGTTTATAGCAGCAGTAGCAATAATAGCTAAATTATGGAAAGAGCCCAGATGTCCTTTGATTGATGAATGGATAAAGAAGATGTGCTGTATATATACAATGGAATACTACTTAGCCGTAAAAAGAATGATACTTGCCATTTGCAACAATATGGATGGAGCCAGTGCATCGCGCTAAGTGAAATGAGTCACTCAGAGAAAAACAAATACCATAATGACTTCACTCATATGTGGAATTTAAGAAACCAAATAAATGAACATGGGGACAAAGGGTGGGGGAAGAAAAGCGAGACAGAGGCAAACCATAAAACAGACTCCTAACTATAAGAGAACAAACTGAGGGTTGCTGGTGGGGGTGGCGGGCTAAATGGGTGGTGGGCATTACAGAGGCACTTGTGATGAGCACTGGGTATTGTATGTAAGTGGTGAAACTCAATTCTGCTCCAGAAACTATACACTATATCTATTACCTTGTAGGTTAACTGAAATTTGAATAAAAGCTTAAATAAAAATAGGCCTTCTAAACAATTTTTAAACTATATAAGCCTGCAGGGTATTGAGGAACAACACAATGTCAAAGAGACACTGGGAATAGAATAATAATGTGTGTGATTACAAGTGGAAAATAAAATAAAAAAAGAAAACCCAGAGAGAAACCAAAGGTAATGAAAACATATGGGAATGATGAGTTTAATCTACCAGGTTCTTTCCCTCGTTGTCAGGTGCCATTTCCATCCCATTCGAAGGCACCATAGGTTCTAGCCAGGAGCTTAAAGACCAGTGTTTGCTATAGTGAAGGAAAGGGATGGCCTCCTGAGAGTCTCTCTCAGATTCTGGTATTTAGTTTCCAATGTTAAATTTCTCTAAAATACTCTAATGGAATAGAGTATTCTGGAATAGAGTGGGGATGTGCTATAGAAGACAGAACAAGGATTCCTAATCTGGAGACCATGAAAGGGATTCAAAGGTTCTTGGGCCCTTGATGTTGTCCGGAAAACCAAGTCTGTGCCTGTCTACATTGTTCTGAGTGTTCTGGCCATTTGTCTAGGATTCCTGACTTCTCCCCCAGGTGAAGAATCACTGCTTACAGGGGACACTTACATTTACTCTGTGTCCTGGAACCAGCCCTATGAACTTGACTGGACAAGTGGATGGAAAAAGATCCTTCCCACAAAGACATTTCAAATGGCATTTGCAAAGATGACACTTCTCACTATGCTTCACTTAGGAATGTTCGGGGGATCCCTTTCCAGAGTTCAAGCATCGCGCTGAAAATACCAGAGGCTATTAATACCGTGTGTATATTTACTTTCATGACTTGGCAGGGATGTGAGCTGCGACATGCAATCTTCTCAGAGATGATACCGTGAGGGTTGGCGAGCAAGCAGGCAGATGTCTGGGGTTTGGCAAGTAATATGCTCCTCCTCCTCCTCCTCCTTCTCCTCCTCCTCAGAGTTGCAGAATGGTCCACAAAGTGCATTTGTATTTCCACTGTCTGTAGCTCTAGTCTCTTATTTAAAAAACAAAACAAAAACAAAACCCCCCAAAACACATCTTTATTGAGATATAATAAATGTACCACAAAATTCAACTTTTTAAAGTGTGTAATTCAGTGGTTTATAGTTTATTCACTATTTATCGAATTGGGCAACCATCACCTTAATCTCATTTTAAGACCTTCTTAAGAGTCTTTTCTAATTACATTCTTCTACTAGCTCCAGAACAGCACTATGTTTCATTTATTTTTTTTTTTAAAAAAGAAGATTTGTGCTCTGAAATTATCCCTGCAGATAATCGGCAGTCACACATGTTAAGGGAGGGTAGGTCTTGCTAACATATACGGGTACCATCCCTGCTGGTGCCAGGTTCGAGTCTGTGTGACTCAGTGTTTACAAACAGAGCATTAGTCAATTTTTAAAGTGTAGATGGTATCTCCTAGACAGAAAAAAAAAAGACAAAAATTGGACCCTTAGGACCATTTAAATTTGCCATTTTTGTAGGCCAAAAGCAGTGAAGCTCTGTAATTTCACAAGGCCCAACATAACTTACATCTTCATACCTACCCCATTGACGCTGCAAATTACTGCTACTTGAAACACATGGATAAAATTTGTGTTTCTTTGTAATTATATACAAAGAGTTAAAAATACTCCTATTCTCCATGGTTATCCATCCATTCAACCTCAACTATTTACTAAGTACCTAATGTTTGCCAAGTTAGGTGGTGGGAAGAAAGATAGAGTCTCAGCCTTAAGGATCACACGTTTTTGCAGTGCCTTCTTCTAGCATTCTTTATCAATTTATTATTTGATAGCTATGTGTTGTGTTTGCATTTCCATCTTCAGCCAATTCATTAGCTGGTTAACTCTTGGTCCCTGTTGCTTCAGAGGTAGGCCAGGCCTTCCTTTCCTTTGTGCACTCAAGCCTCAATTACACAGAGGGTTGTTTTTTTTTTTCTTTTCCTCTGATTCCCAAGTTCACCAAGTGGACACAATCTCCTGTCAGTGTTGCAATGTTTCCATGTGGTTAAAGGATGTAATTTTGTGGTTTTCCCAAGTGTAATTACTACCTGCCCCAGCCTTGGCTGGATGCCAGTGATTCTCAATTCTTAAATTTGGAAGTAGATTAAAGCATTTAATTAACACACACACATACACACACACACACAATTGAGTATCTTGAACTGTGCAAATCTAGTCCTTAACATTCAAATCTCACATATGATCAAGAGCATCAATAATATAAGAGATATATATAAGGGGTTTGTACATATTTTTAAAATACTATTTTCCAATATTTTTTATGTGTTAAATATGGCATTTCAGACACACAGTGGATTTTTACCAGTCCTGAATTAAGCTGGAGTAGATGCCTGAACCATTGACTTGAGGTGGAGAACTGCATGTATCTTTTGATAATTTTCCTCCAGGTACGGCTCCTGAGTTGAGAAACAGAATACTGGGAAATTTCTATTATCAGGTTTATACAAAAAAGGGCACAATACTCAGGAAGCAATATGATGCTAGTTAGGGATAATAGTGTTAATTTCGTCCAGAACTGATAGAAAACAGAATTTGTGAGTGTTGGGGAACACGTTATCCCTTTTTATTTTTCATATTACAAATGAGGAAATGGAATCCCAGAAAAGTTAAGTGATTAGTTTAATGTTACTTAGTTATTAGTTAAAAATCCCAAATTCCAATCCAATAACTTAGATTCCCAGCGCAATGCTCTTTCTACTGATGCTTTCATTTCACATGGGAAGAGATTTCGTTATAGTCAAACATGAGCCTTCTTTGAGATTAAAGTCCAGTTCCTTCAATTGTCTTTTCTCTTTCTTATCCTCCCACTGTTTCACTGTTTTTCTTCGACTCCACTTAACCTTGGCTAGGGTCAGACAACCTATGTCAGTGGTCTTCAAACTTGAGCACACATCGGAATTATCTTGATGCTTTGCCAGAGAAGACTCCTGGGTCCACCCTGAGTTTCTGATTCTGTAGGTCTGGGATGTGTGCATACAGGTGAGATTGTTATTTTTGGGAATTTTCCGGGTGCTGCTGCTGCCTGTTGGGGACCACCCTTTTGAGAAATACAAACCTACCTGAAACAGGCATAACAACTCCTCTATCCACAGGGTTTCTAAGGACTAGCTCCTGTTGCTTACACCTTTAGCCTCTGGAAATGTAGGAATCCCATCCAAAAGCTCAGCTGCCCACTGTAGTCTCCGAGCATTGAGACCAATGTGAGAGTGACTACATGTCTCTGCAGAGGGCTAGTGAGTCAATCTGGAAAAAAGGCAGCTATGTGACTTTTCTGACTAGCACAAAGAGCGCCTATGACCGTCTCCTGACTGGTGCTTCCTTCTCCTTCCTTTATGAAAATAATTGATGTTAAGTGTGCCAGTGATAAGAAGAAAGCCACCTCAAGTTCTGAGAACCTCATGTTTTCGATCCTTGAAGAGGTAGAGAATTAAAATACCACCATAGCAGTCAGGACTCTTAGTTGCAGAAACAGAATCGAGGTTAGCCAGTATAAACAGAAAGAGATTTAGTAAGGTATCAGGTAGCTTATAGAATGTGAGTGGGCCTAGAAGAACCTGGGTCCCACGCAGAACTCTCTGGGGAGTGTGGGGTTTAGCTTTCCAGCCATTTATTCTACAGGAAAGGGAGGCTGGAATGGCTGTTGAGTGAACTGGTCTGTAGTATCTGCCACAATTATCATGTCCAAATTGTGGTTCATTCTTTATTCTGAAGCTAGATGCTGGTAAGATATCAGGTTGTTTTTACATACTCACATCATGGTGTGTGAATTACCCAGTGTTGAAAAAGAGATGTGGCAGTGAACTGACTAGTAAATTAAAAATTCTGTTAACAGTTCTTTTAGTATCCTGGCAGCAGGGTAGGGATTTCTGGTCCTTGCGCTCCTGGGACTTCAGGATTCACAGAGATTATTTATGTAAAGAAATACTTTTCTAAAGGTGACCTGGTGGCTATTAAGGCCCAATACTGGGACACCTGGGTGGCTCAGTGGTTGAGCATCTGCCTTTGACTCAGGGCTTGATCCTGGATTCCCCGGATAGAGTCCCACATCAGGCTCCCTACAGGGAGCCTGCTTCTCCCTCTGCTTCTATCTCTGCCTCTCTCTCTCTGTGTGTCTCTCATGAACAAATAAAATCTTTGAAAAAAAAAAACCACACTGATGACTTCATTACTGGTGGCCCTAGTGTTTATATTTTATATTATGTTTATAGTTTATGCTGTTTCTGTAGTGTGAGACTATTTACTGAAATTGGAATTCTTAAAAAGTATATTTGACCACAATATGTTTGGGATGATGATTCACTATACCATTATTTTATAGAATATACTGGATTAAAAACATCACTGGCCTTAGCAATCATTAGGTCTTCTTGTGAACTATGAAACTTGAGGTGCCTTAGGTTACAATTAATCACTACTAGGTCACTACCACATAGAATCCAAGGCTGGAGCATCATGCTTGGACTCCTCATCTTTCCTCTGTGGCAGCATTCACTGGTGGCTGTGCTACTGGGTGAACTCTCTAAGCTGTTAAAACAAAGAGGCTCTTCTCAATGCCATTAGATTGTATTTTTCTCTTCTGTGTCTGTCTAGAAGTAGGCAATGCAAAATAGGTATGCTAATTCTGTTATATAACACACAGCTTCTATCTGTGTCCACGTTGGCTATCGTGACTCTCCCTCCGACACTGGGAAGGGAAAGTAGGAAGTAGGGGACACATCCCTTCCAGTTAAGGGTAAAACCTAGAAGTTATACACACCACTTCTCTTGCTCCCTTGTCATGAGTCAGAACTTAGTCACAGAGCCACACCTAGTTGCAAGTGAAGCCAGAAACTGTCATCAGTAGTTGGAAGGCTTGAACCCAGGGAAAATCTTGGTTGGTGGGTGTGGGATTTCAATACCAGAAAGAAGAAGTGAATATTGGTGGATGCTTAGCTATCTTTGCTACAGTGGCTTATCTGAAATTGTAGGTTGGTTTTCTCTGTATCAGAGCTGCTTTATGGGTAGACTATGCCGTGCCACCTATGCTGAAAGTGAAGCTCTTGGAGGGGTGAGTAAGGGGAGAGCATTCAACTAATTGCCTGGTAAACAGATCAGGAATAATAGAACCTCATTGTTGAAAGGAAATCTCACTCTTCACCTGGTCAAACCATTCACCTGCAAAACCTTGACTATCTTCTAGACTTGCCCAATTTTACATATGAAAACTAAAGTCTTACCCAGAGTCACAGAATTAGTGGTGACAATCAGGTTTAGAATCCAGAAAACATGATAAATTTTATTCTCCTCCTAATGCTCCTGGATACACCCTTTGGAGCTCTGTTTCTATCATTCCGTGGTGTCAGAGAAGAGATATTTGTGTTAATTATAAGCTACAACAATCTATGTATTTTTAGAACTCTGTTAAGTGCTGTAGAATAACTGAGCTAGTATATTGAATTGTAAGGCCCCCTTTCAGTTATTGAAACAGTGGAGTCTTGTTAGAACACAGTTCATGATTACACATCTTTGGAGGCCCATACAAGTTGGTGAAAAGGGTATTGAAGTAGAATTCAAATGACATGACCTCGTCTTAGCTATCTACTATCTATACGACTTCAGTACATCATTTGACTTCTTTGAGACCTGACTTATTTTTAAAATAAGAAATTAGACTAGATGGTAAACTACTGAGATGGCATAATATAGGTTCCCACCAATCAGAATAGATGCCATTCATAAAAATCTCAACTAGGGGAGCTGGTGCATTCTGGAAGACGGTAATCTAGCTTTTAGCTCTATGGGTTTTTCTCTTGAAATTGATGTGCACACAGTAAAAAGCTGCCATATTAGCCTGCACCATTAGCACTCATTGTCACCATTGGTAACACATGACAAAGGGCACATTGAAGCCTCTGTCTGATGACTATTTTTCAACCTTAAGATTGAAATGAATATCAGAAACTGCAAAAAATCTCTGTAAGACTGTTCTGGAACAATGAAATTGTATTGCCTTCTAGGAAACCAGAGTTTCTCAAGTCCTTCTGTAAAATAAATTATACAACAATGTAGAGACCGGCTTCTAAGATGCCAAAGAATGTAACTGGTCATGAAACGGACAGTTTCTAGCGCCCAACTGAAAAGGCTGTCACGTTTTATTACATTTCTAAAGACCTCAGCTCCAAAAAGAAGACAACGGTGGGCCTGCAGGTGAGCCTGAATATACTCTTTAGTACGGTCTAGAGATAAAGGTTGCAATTGAGAGCATTTAGAATGAATTGGACAGAATAATTTTAAATTATGGCCTCGAAATTTCCACTTTGCTTATAGGAATGAGATAAGGCAAAAAAAACACTCCAGTTAGTGGAACACAAGCTACTAATTTCCTGAAAAAGACGAAAAGAGGGGACTGCATGGCTCTTACATGGAATGACCAATTTTCTTTAGTCTCAGTGCTGACAATGAGCTACAGTGTCAGAGGAGAAAGTGATAGGAGAGGCAGCCTGAGATCAAAACGAGGAAGAAAGGAAAGCTGAACAATGGCTCCTATCGGTTCCAAAGGTGAGTTCACCTCCCTGGCTTTCAGCGGTCGGTCGTGTTCACTGCCGTGGCTCCGTGTCCACAGACCGAGCCTGTCCTCTGCTTCTCTGCTCGCCTGTGCACACGCATTTTGATCACTTGTAAATAGTGTTTCCTCCATGGTACTTTTTACCTGGCTCCTGAAAAAGCAGCACCTCTTCCAAAAGCATGAACATGGCTCTATCAGCATCTTGCCTGATTTCCATGAGAATGTGGGAGACTGACAAATGAAGAACGCTGGCTGTTTGGAACTGAAAACAAGGATTCTTCTATGATGTGAAAGCATTAGAGGTCAAGTGACCTTCAGAGTGGGGGTGGGAGGGAGATGCCCTCAAATCTCAGGGTCCTGCCAAGAGGGTGACATTCCTGGGACCAGCTGGGCCCTTGTCACCACAGCTTCTCTACAGTCCCTCCTAGCAATCTTCATGCCACCCCCTCCCCCACTTCCCAAGCCTCCTACCAGGCCTGTGGAAGAGGTGGAAGCCTTTGTAGTCCACATAAGAGGAGGGGGTGTCCCATCACAACCTCTGGCACCACTTTACTTACCTTTCTTCTCGGACATCTAGAAAATAGCCTCTCAGAGCCATCCTCCCCTGAGAGCCTGATTTTCTGAGACCTTTTCACTCTGGGCTAGACAGAGAGAACTGGAAAAAGATGACAGGGCTTTGGTGTTGTGTTAATGGGGTGTTTGGGCTTGTTGGCATCCTGGCTCCCGAGGGACATCACTCCCTTTTCAGTATCCTTCAGATGTACCAATGATATGTGGGGTCTTGTGTTTCCCTTGTAATTCTTTCAGGGTATAGTGATTCTTCTTTCTTGTTCTCTTCTTCCTCTCCCTCCTTCTGCCTTCCTTCCTTCCTTGTTCCTTCTTTCCTTCTTTCCTCTCTTTCAGTGTATTTTTCTCTCAGATTCTCCTTTGTTTTCCTCCTGAACATGCCACCAGGAAAAAGTCTTGATTGTCTTGAGGTCCTTGCGCATTTCAGAACAACCCTGGGAAGATGTGTTTTTATGAAGCAACTCGGGCATTAAGCTGTCTGCAAGACCCTCCCTCCTCTGTAGTAGAACTTAAGTTCCCATAATCAGGATGGCTTTAGATCTTTTTCCCAGATCTCTCTGAAATTCCACAGCTCAATACTATATTTGGTCCATTTTGCTAGGAATGAACTGATATTATCAACTTGACTTTTGGAGGTGGGGTAACAATTCTGTAGGATAATGAGAGGAGGCTTTAAGAACATGCAAAATGTAGGAGAGGGGTAGAAAGAAAGAGAGCTCTGGGATTATTCTACCCTAGGTTCAAATCTCAAGCTTGTCACCTGTGTGAGAAGAAGGTTACTCTAACTGTTCTGAACATCAGTTTCTGTATCTGAAAAATTGAAGCACTAAGCACTAACATCATGGAATTATTGAAGGCCAAAGCCTTGCCTTGAGAAGATCCTAATGTGAACATTTCAATTTCCTTGCTGATACTAGAACAGTAGAACCTTCTAATTCTCTTGTAATCCTTTTTTTTCCTATTGATTGGCCTACCACTTATTGAGGGCTTAATTTTTGCCAGCTAGTATTAGCATTTTGTTCAATTTAATCTTCATTACCATCTCATGAGCTAGCTATGCTTTTAATTGGCCAGTGAAAAGCTGTGACTTTTAAGAGTTTCAATTATTTGCTTGAGGACATCCAACTGGTAGGCAGCTCAGCAGGAGAACTGGCTTTAGCTTCCCTTGGGCAGGCCTGTTTCAGAGCTCTCATGTTGAACTACCATGCACACTGCCTCCCAGTAGCATGTATTTGGGGCAAACATTTTCTTTGGTACCCAAAAGCCAAAAAGGATGGCCAGACCTTTCATGGCCATAAGAATGAAAATAACTTCACTATCATCAACAGGAAGAGGTTAGCGTTTGGCTAAGACCTGCTGTTAAAGGAAACAAGGGCTCTTTCCTGGAAGCGAATGTTCTCAGCTTAAATACACTTTTTGCTGCTGGACCTGGGCTCAGTCATCATGGGTGGAAGGCATCTTTGTTAATGCTTGAACAGTGGCAGGACCAGGCCCCCGGAGTAATTAACGGCTCCATGTATTAAGGCCTCGAGGAGGGCCTGTGAAAAGGGTAATACAGACATCTTGGAAATGACTATTTTTTGCAGATTCAATAATGGTTTGGAAACTAAAAGCTACTTTCCTTTTTTTTTGAACTGTAAGATCTAGTTATTTGTAAGAAAAATAAAAACATCTTCCTGGGGGGTAAATCCCTTTTCTAAACTTTCTCTGCTGGTGCATTTCTTAAGCCAACACATGAGCTGATGAAACAAGAGGCGCCGGCCTCATAGATGCTGGTATGTTTCAGTGACATAGAAAATGCTAAAAGATCTGATTTCTGAACAACTACCTACGTGGGTAAAAGCAACAGCAATGATGCGTAGGCAGCAGTGCAATATGGTCCTTCAGTCAAGGAGCAAGAAAGCCAAGCTGACTCCAGCTTCCCCACTGTGCTCTTTAGTCCCAGTTCTCTTCTCTATATTTTCTTTCCTAGGCTCCCCAGAACCTCCATAGGAAGACAAAGATGAATTTGCATATAGTATATGTATGAATGGTGTGTATATGTGTGGTGTGTACATTTGTAAGTGGTTTGCGGTGTACACACGTGCGCTGTGTGTGTTGTGTTGTGTGATATGTGTATTTGCACATGGTACGTGGCTATGAGTGTGGTATGTATATGTATGTGGTATCTGTATATACGTGGCGTCTGTGTCATGTGGATTATGCTCCTGTGGTGTATTCATATGCAGTATGTGTGTGATGTTTGTGTATTTGTGTTTGTAACATATGAGTATGCGCTATGTGTGTGCGATATATAGGTGTGCACAGTGTGTATATACTTGTGATATGTATGTATGCATATCTGCATGGGATGTGTGCATATGTGTATGGTAAATTTGCATGTGGTGTATGCATGCTGTGTGAATGTGAGATGTGCATTTAAGTGGTAGGGAGGTATGTCTCTGTGTGTTCTGGATGTGCATGTGTATAGTTGTGATATGTGTGTGTGTGATTATTTATGTTGGGCTGTGCATTTACATTTGAGGTGGTGAATATATATGTGGTGAATTTATATAGTGTGTATGTATTTGGATGTAGTGTTTGCAAGGATTGTATGTTCATATACATTGTGTCTACATAGATGTATGAAATACATGGTGTGTGTATGATGTATATTTGTGTACATTTGTATATGGCATGTGTGTGTAATGTGTATATGTAGCCTGTGTATGCAAGGTGAGTGCATGTGTGGGGTGTGTGTGTGTATATATATATATATATATATATATATATATAATGTGTGTGGTGTTTGGGGGGGTGTTTTCATGTGGTGTATATATGTGTGTGCTATCTCTCGGTGTGTGTGTGATGTGTTTGTATGTAGTATGTGCGTTATGTGTACGTGTCTGTATGATGTGTGTGTGAGAGAGAGAGAGAGAGAGACAGGGGTGTGTGGTATAGCTGGGGTGTCCATTTATCCTTTAGTAGCTCCAAATTCATTGAAGAGCTAGTCAAAATCATTATTGCAATGGGCTCTGTCTTAAAAGAAGCTAAATACAACAGTAACAGAAATAGCTGCTCCTTTTTCTTGGTTCTTCCAAAGTCATGATAGGTTACAGACAGGAATGACTAACCAGTTCCTTCCAATAGGCCTCCTTCGCCCCCAATCCTCTGGAGAGCCGGCTTATGTTGCAAGGAAGTGGAAGAAGCAGAGGGCTGTGTGCAAGTGTTAAAAAAAAAAACATACAATTATTCATTGATTTGTATATGTGTCTCATTGCAAGTCAGAGACATCATTCGATTTGCACTGGCCATTGCCCTTCTTGCAAGTGGACTATTACTTCAAGTTGCCTTTGTTTGGCTCAAACTGGGTCTTCCAAGTTGGATAGGGTCTTATTTCTCAATCTGAAAATAAATCTGCTCAGTGGCAAATGGCATGACAAAGACTCCCCCTTCCCACCACACAGCCTCCTCTGAAGCCTCATCTTAGTGCCCAACATAAAAATCGTATCTTCTGGCAGTTAAAAACTCCACTTTCCATTTTTTAATATCGCTTTTTTTAATTAGACTTCTGAAAAATAAGCCTGCTCTGGACCCGAGGCAGGGAGACAGAATTGCTAAACAGTCGAGCCATGTGTCCCTACATGCACTCTATTCAAGAGTCGGCCTAAAATGCAGTTTTGAAACTGAAACAACAAATCTTTTCTCAGAATCCTCTGGCAGAAAAGCGAGGTAGCGCCAGTTAAGAAGTGCACCAAATCCTAATTACTCCCTTGGGAGCCAATCATTAGGCGAAAACCTGCATAATGTTCTATCTCCTGCACCATGCAGACGCTGACATATTTCTCATTTTGTTGTTTCCTGCCATTTGGAGATGTTGCTGTTTGTCACACGCCAAACAGAGGAGAGAAGAGCAAAGTGCATTTCAGTTGCTTGGGCAATTTTTACAAATAACCAATAGATGCAGCTGTTTTGAAAGGCTTCCTTCTCCTGCGTCTGTGTAAGGCCAGGCTGCCCGACTTTGGGGCTCGGAGCCTCACTAGCAGTGGTTGTTCAAAGGCACTGCGGGGGCCAACCAGGTGTTTGGGAGTTGCACAGACAGGGGTCAGGGCTTAAAACTACTCTCTAGAGTGCCCCCTATCTTCGGTAGAGCAGTTTCACTTCAATCGTTTCTATTAGTAGAGTGTTTCATAACACTTAATTCAAGAAAAAAAGGAGTGGATAAACCTACCGTACTATAACATTAAAAGGCATAGAGCCTCTGTGAGTAATGAATGACAGACAACCTCAGACACACAAAGGGCAGGTGGCCAACTCATAAAAAAATTCTTCACAGTCACCAAGCCAGCCTGTTTCAGTGTCAACAGCCATTGACCTGCAGGAGAAATCTCTGATTCGAAATCTCTTGACTGCCTTGGTTCTTCCCTATCAGAAACATGATTAACTAACCATGAAGCTGGAAAGAAATAAAAGAGGTGGACAATGGCATGTTTTATAAGCCAGATTAAAAGGATGGATTTTATCTTCAAAGTCATGGAGTTCTGTAGATGCAGTTGTAGCACGTTTGAGTTTTACAGAGATCATTGTGGCTGATGGGTGGAAAATTGACTGAGAAGTGGGCAAGCCTGGAGACAGAGAGACAAATACGATGTTACTGACGTTTTCTTTTCTCCCTATTTGTAATAATAATAATAATAATAATAATAATAATAAAAAGAATGTATCCCTGTGGTGGACAATAAGGGTAAGTAAGAACAGTGCCAACAGAGCACTTGTGAAATAAAGTCATCTACTTATTCATTCAGGTATTTAATCTGCTAATTCTATTTGATTTACTCAACAAATATTTGAATGCCTACCATATGTCTGGCATTGTTCTAGGTACTGGGGACAAAACCCATTGACTTTGTTGGGCTTATATTCTAGAATGGAGGAGACAGACCATAAACAAGTTGTAAATACCGCATGTAAGATGACAATAAAGACTAAAAAGAAAAATAAAACAGAGGTGGCATGCAGAGTAGCTGGGGAGGTTGGATTTTTTTCTAAAGGTACGATGGCCATTGAAGGCCTAAGGAGGTGAAATTTCAGGAAGGACCCAATAGATGTGAGGTGGGGGAGTTAACTGTGTGGTTACCCAGGGAACATCTCAGGCAGTGGGAACAGCAGAATCAGAATCTCCAAGGGAGCATCAGAAGTGGAATGCTCAAGAGAGAGCAAAGAGGCCAGTAAGGCTGGAGGGGTAAGGACTAGAAGATGAGCTCAGAAAGGTTGACGATGAGGCTCAGAGCAATGCAAACATTTGGGCTTTACCCTGAGTGAGGTGGGAGTTATTGGAGGATGTTGAGAGGCTCTAACTTATAGTTTCACATGGTCTTTCTGGTCACTGTGCCAAGAATAGACCTTTGGGAGCAAGAATCAGGCAGAGAAATCGGTGAGGAGGAAGGTGCCATAATAGAGCTGAGAAATGATGGTGTCTTGGACCAGAGAAAATGAGAAATGGGAATGCCTGGGTGGCTCAGTGGTTGAGCGTCTGCCTTTGGATCAGGACATGGTCCTGGGGTCCTGGGATCAAGTCCCAAATCGAGCTCCCTGAAGGGAGCCTGCTTCCCTCTGCCTGTGTTTCTGCCATTCTCTGTGTATCTTTCATAATAAGGAAAGAAAGAAAGAAAGAAAGAAAGAAAGAAAGAAAGAAAGAAAGAAAGAAAGGAGAAATGGAAGGAGGATTCAGGATGTACATTAAAGGTAATGCTGACAGGATACAGTAAAGGGTTGGACTTTAGGTATGAGAGGACAGAAGTCAGGAATGGAAGACTAGCATTGCCTCTAGTCTTCCATGGAAGACAGAAGGTGGGTCTGGTTTGGTGGTGGGGAGATTAGAAATCTGGTTTGGGACATACTAAGTTTGAAATGACAAGACAAGAGAGCATGGGATATATTTGAGTTTAACAGAAAGATCTGAGCTAGAGTTCTCTTTAGGAAAGCTTAACGTATAGGTGATATATAAAGCCACATACTGGATATGGTCACTAAGGGAGAGGATATAGCTAGAAAAGAAGGGAAAACGGACCTGAATAATGACCAGGTGCAATCGACATCCAATTTCTTTGATATCTCTCAGAAGCCCTTTACCAGGAGCTCCGTTAAACTATTTCCTGAAATTTTTCATGGTCCTGCACCTAATTTGTGTTCCAGTGCAACAGTTTTCTTTTCTACTGACTCAAAATATAAATCAATATGATTTTGCTGCATATCGGGTTTAGACAGAATTCATAGGTAACTTAGGAACCTACTTCACACTTTTCAAAAATGTTTCTATGGGAACATATATTCTGAACTTCAAATAAGTATCTTTCAAATTACTTTTGGAACATTATCCAGTTTCGCTGGAAACTGCAGCCTTAGAGCAGAAAGGAACATATAGTTTTATCATCCTTTATAGCTTTCCACTTGATCAAATATTCTTCATATTTATAATGTAACCAAAATATTTATTTTTTTGAATTTTAATATGTTATTAGTATTTTCTTTGTCAGGTATTTTTTAAAAATAATTTTCCTTTCCCTTGGCTCTTGTCTAACCTCACATCTACCCCACTGATATATATTAAGTACTTTCTAACTTTACTGATAAAATAGTTTTGATTTTAATTGATGACTACTAATTTTTATGTTATGAAAATATATCTACTCTCTCCTATTACATGCCTTGTTTACTTCAAATTAATACCAGACCAGACTTGATCAGGGCAGTCTTAGGGTGATGACTGTTTCATCTTCTGTCATGGGTCCCAGATTATTCATGATTGTGAGGAGTAGGAAAAAGGATGAGTAGTCATTGAGGTAATAAGAATTGAAGGAAGCAGTAACATAATCTGTTTCGCATTCTTTGTTCAATTTTTTGGAACTGCTCAAAGACACCCCATCATTTCCTCTGGCTGAGACTTTTTACACAAAGACTCAATTGCATTGTTCCCTATTCTCTGCAGGCAAACCATTTCTTTAAAAAAAACCTTCATTGTGCATTTCTGATTGTCATTGTGACATTTTGCATGGAATGGCCAATCTAATCAAAAGGTTCTCTCAGATTAGTTTTTTTTTTCCTTGTTAATTAGAAGCATGTTTTATCCTCATGCTATTAGGCATAATCTCTTTGGAAAACATTGAGTTTCAGTGTTTGCAAGACACATCTTCAAGTCACATCCTTTCCGTTACACCATTTACTGAGTTAATCTTTGGAGAGGGTGAAATGTCATCAGTTTCACCAGAGGATTTCTCAATCTCTTTCATTTGTTTCAGCCAACAGTTTTCCTCCTGACTGGGGTAAATGATCACCAGGTCCTGCAGTAAAATTTGTTGGCTCTATGAACTGGAAAGCTTTGATTTCTATTTGCATTTCTTGTCCACATTTCCTTTGTCATTATTCTTTTGTATTTTCTGAGTTGGAAAATATTGCATGAAGGTACTATTCTTTTGTAATAGAAAGAACATATAACAAGGCATCTGGAGATCTGGAATGTAGCCCCATAAATCAATGGACAAATAGCCTCTTCATGTTTCAGTTTAAGTGGGGTTTGCAATACTTCTTATACTCTCATTATGGTATAGGTTATGTGAAGCAATTCAGTTTCACACTTGGAGGAGTCTTAAGGGGCACTTTGCTAAAATCTCTGTAGTAGAATCTCCTTTAAAATATCTTTCATTAGCAGTTACCTGGTTTTGCTTGAAAATCTTCAGAAATGAAAAATTCCTATTCAGTTAATAAAAAGCAATAATTGTTAATTACTCATTATTTCAAGGGGGAAAAAAACTCAACCCAAAATTGTTCCTCATAATACACTTTGAAATTCTTTGAGAAGTCAACCACCTGTGTAACCCAATATTATTTTCATTGACTAAAGGTCAACACAGATGGTGGGGATGTGAGGAAGATTCAAGTGCTTCTTTTTCCGTAGAAAGGTTCATTCTTCACCATTTCTGCAGCCAGGACTGGTCAGCTTCCCCGCCCCCCCCCCCCAGTTATTTGGCAAATGTAAGTTTCTGAGCCTGTGACATCATGTGGAAATAGAGGCTCCCCTTGTAAAGGCAGAAATTGACAGGTGAGTAAGGAATATTACTGGTGAAATTTTTTAAAAAGAGGAAGGAGAAAGGAGGGAGAAAAGGATAACAAAGGAAGAGATGAAAAGGAAAAAGATAAGAGAAAGATGAGCAAAGAAAAAGAAAGAGGGGTGCCTGGGTGGCACATTTGGTTAAGCATCTGGAGCACATGGAGATGCAGTTTTCTGTTTGATCCTCTAGTTTGAGTGATCAGACCTTTCTGCTCAGTTCTGCAAAAGAGCTCTCTTTCCAGGTTACCAAAACTTGGTATTCATGAATGCTCACCTCCTCTTTTTTGGATAACATGGAGGGAGCTGATGAATTATATGTATACTCTTCTTAGTCTACTACTTTAAAGATATTAACCTTCCATATGTGTGTAGCATGAAAGGTGGCTACAATGAAACTGGTCACATTTTATGTGATAAAAATGAGGAGACATTTATTTGAAAATCTAATACATAAGTTCTGGGAAACTCTGTACATTTTTGACGGTTCCTTTGTTCACCAGAATTACTAAATTCTACAATCATTCTGTCATGAAAAGAATTGGTTATATTTTGACAGAGTGCTGATGAACACGTTGCTGGCCCCAGTCATTTCTGTTATTGACACTACTCTTTTCTGTGAAACTTTGTGGGTGGAAGGGCTATTACATTTCCTGTAGCTCACTTTCCTGGGCAAGTTTCAGGTAGAGGAGTTACTTTTTCTTGGGCAGAATCATTTAATTATGGCTTATGGTACCTAGGGTTATATCCTTCCATCCATCATCTGCATTTACTTCTCTCTCATTTCTTTTTATAAAAGACTGATTTCTTGGAATCTCTACACTTATTTAGATCTGACTTTTCCATATTTTATCTACAAGAATTTTATTTATGAGGAAACTGAACTCCAATAAAAATATTTTAAAAAAGAATTTTATTTACAAGGATAGTTTGCTACTTCTCTCTTCTATTAAAATGGTCACTATATAGTTCAAACTTCTTTGAGAAAACATGGTTCTTTTTGATTAGCAAAGAAAAAACCAATCCTACATAGAAGATTAATTTGAAAAAATATTTAATGGGAATATCTATTTTAGTTTATCTTATTAGGTCTCTAGGATAGGATACATCTTAGTGCTTACCTAGCTGATTCTTAATGCTTATCTAGCCATTGGATTGGATTGTGTGTTCTAAGACTTCAAGAAGAAATGAAGAAATTAGAGTTTATATAACCAGTGTAAGAGGTGCTAGGAATCTATAAAAGTAATTATAATTGATGCTTTTTATAATCTTCTGAGGTACACTTATTCCTTTTAGGAATTTGGTCAGAGTCATGGTCCAATCAAATACAGAGTTAGGAATTGACTTCATTTCCACTGGATTCCAAAGCCTATGACCTCTTCTCTCTCCTATTTTGTCTCCTGTGTCCCTTTTCTTTGCAGATATCATACCTTTACAAATCCTTGTCTCTAGGGAGAAGATCAAATCATTCTTTTTTTAAAAACATTAGAAATGAGAGCCGGGTGAATTAGAAAATCGAATATGGTTTTAGTAATTAATTGAGGTTTTATTACATCTAGCTAATAAATAAGAAGAAAAAAACAGGTAATAGATATTATAATGTATTGGAAAGAACAACAAGCAAACAGTGTTAGAAGCCCAGTTCACTGGTGCAGCCACTCTGGAAAACTGTGTGGAGGTTCTTCAAAGGGTTAAAAATAGATCTGCCCTACGACCCAGCAATTGCACTGCTGGGGATTTACCCCAAAGATACTGATGCAGTGAAACGCCAGGACACCTGCACCCCAATGTTTATAGCAGCAATGTCCACAATAGCCAAACTGTGGAAGGAGCCTTGGTGTCCCTCGACAGATGAATGGATAAAGAAACTGTGGTCTATGTATACAATGGAATATTACTCAGCCATTAGAAACGACAAATACCCACCATTTGCTTCGACGTGGATGGAACTGGAGGGTATTATGCTGAGTGAAATAAGTCAATCGGAGAAGGACAAACATTATATGGTCTCATTCATTTGGGGAATATAAATAATAGTGAAAGGGAATAGAGGGGAAGGGAGAAGAAATGGGTAGGAAATATCAGAAAGGGAGACAGAACATGAGAGACTCCCAACTCTGGGAAACGAACTAGGGGTGGTGGAAGGGGAAGAGGGGAGATGGGAGTGACTAGGTGGTGGGCAATTAGGGGGGCACTTGACGGGATGAGCACTGGGTGTTATTCTGTATGTTGCAAATTGAACACCAATAAAAAATAAATTTATTATTAAAAAAAAAGAAGCCCAGTTCACTGTGTGACAGAAGGGAAAATTAATCTCTCTGAAGCATATCTTCTTTACTGAAAAATTAACATCTGAGGTACATTTTGACATGAAGATTAAATATGATATATATATATATATATATATATATATATATATGCAGATATGGCTGGGTCAGTAAATTATTCCCTTCCTTCTCCTTTGAGCCTTGCTTTCCTTATCTCAAAATGGACACAAATGAACCAAGTATTCTCTGAATCCCTTGCCAGATCCAATATTTCCTGGAATGGCACCATAAACATCCCCTACAAGGGAAATAATCTGGGGGTAGAAATCACTGAAAGTTTTGAGCAAGTATACAGTTTGTGTTAGCTTAAAATAATGCTAATTCTAATTAATGTATTCATTCATTAGTTTAATGCACATTTATTGACTATATTTTATATGCCGGACAGGTAAGACACAAAGATGGACAAGATAATGTTTTGTATGCTTAAGGAACATACAGGTTTCATGGGGTAGTGGCGTGAGAATTGTTAGTTATGAAATAATATGGTAAGACTATGGGGGGGAAGTGAGTATGAGATACTGTGGAGCACAGAAAAGTAATTAACGTGGTCTTGGAAGATTTTACAACAGAGGTGACATTGAAGCTGGGATTTGAAAAATGAAAGATTTTCACTGATGGATCCAAGGCATAAAGAGCTTTCCTGGAAGAAATACCACACCGAAGGTAGAGAGGCAAGAGACAACATGACGTGTGGAGAAAGGCAAGAAGGATGCAGTGATCGAAGTGTCGAGTGCACTGTAGATGAAAAATGAAACCTGGTGTTTCACGCTCTGCTGAAACTGGAACCCTCATCCTATAAGTAATAAGGAACCATAAGAGTAATGAAGAAACACTGTTTTATTCAAGACAATGTTCTTATTAGATCTGTGTTTTATAGAAAGATGAAATTGTCAGTAGAAGATGAAATGAAAAAAAAAAAAAAGAAAAAAAAATGAAAAAAAAAAAAGAAGATGAAATGATAGGAGAGGCTAAATAGCTAGATTATTATTGGTTACTATGAATGAGAGACATAGAGATTGAATTAAGGCAGAAACAATGGAGGTAGAGACGAAGAGCTGGATTCAAGAGATATTTAGAGGGTGGACTTTTTGAATATAGGCAGTGGAAGAGAGGGAGGGGGCATCACTTGACTACCAGATTTCTAATTTGAGCAACGGGAATGCATGGTGGGTAGGGAAATGAAAATAAGGAATCCAAGTGGGTAGAGCTGAGGAAAGATAGATGTGAAGTCAGCCTTGGATATATTGAGTCCAGGGTGTTGACCGGATATCTAGGTAGAAATGCCCAGGAGTCAGTAGTTTTTTTGGTTTTGGTTTTTTGTTTTGTTTTTTTTTTTGTATTGCTTGATTGCCATTCCAAGCTGTCTATTCATCTTCTCCCATCAGACCTCCTCTATATCATTACAAACAACAGCAAATGGTTTCTAGGAACTTAATTATCCCTTTTGGTCCTTGGTGGGCATAAATAGGAGGACCCCTAGAGGGTCATTTATTTTCAGACCTCTTCTCCAGAATGAGGATTAGCAGGGGCTAACACACCTACGAAGGGGGCCACGCTCAGAAGGCTTGGCAACATCAGGGTCAGAGGCTTATGCAATGTTGTTCTAGGTATCCATAGAGCTGTAAGGAAGACATCTATGTAGTAGTTTTAAAGCTTGTACACAGATAATTTGAAACTTTTCCTGTGTAACTGTGAAGTCTAATCTCTTCCCCTTGAATATAGGCTAGCTTTCGAGACTCGCCTGTAGCAAATAGAAAGTAGCAAAAGTGAAGCTGCGCGCTTTCCAAGGCTAGATCATAAGCGGTGATACAGCTCCTACCAGGCTCTCTCTATCTCTCATGACATTTGCTTTGGGACTCACAAGTTAATGTGTAAGTAACCCTGAAACTGCCATACTAGAGAGACCGTGTAAAGAGCGCACATAGACATACAGAAGCTAAGATTCTGAACACCAGTTCTGACACGCGAGCTATTTTTCCCTCCATACCATTTAGCAATTCTGTGACATCAGCTGGGTGTCCCCCAATTCAACTCAGTCCTGACACTACGGAGAGACAGCTTTGGATACCACAGGTTAAGGGTTCAGTACTACAAAACTACCCCCCCTGCCCCCCGCCCCGCACACCCCAGGTGCCAACCACAAGTCCAGGCTGTTACCTGGACACCAACTGGCTATAGATTGGAGGTTCCAATGACCACCTCTTTGGGTTTGGTTAATTTGCTGGAGCAGCTCACAGAACTCAAACATTTTGCCCACTAGATTGCTGGTTTATTATAAAAGGATATAACTCAGGAACAGCCAGATGGAAAAAGACACATAGAGCAAGGTATGGGAGAGGGTATGTGGAGCTTCCGTGCCCCCTCCAAGTGCACCACTCTTCCCAAATCTCCCTGTGTACCCCAACCTGGAAGCTTTCCAAATCCTATCCTTTGGGTTTTTATGGAAGCTTCATTATATAGGCATGATTGATTAAATCCTTGGCCATTTGTGATTGAACTCAATCTCCAGCCCTTTCCCCTCCCCAGATGTCTGGGGGAGGGGGGGCTGAAACTTGCCAACCCTTTAATCACAGTTGGTTCCCCTGGCAACCAGCTCCCATCCTTCGGCACCTCTCTAAAGTCACCTCATTAGCATAACAAAAGACACCTCGAGATCGCTCTCATCACAGGAAATTCTAAGGGTTTTAGGTGCTCTGTGCCAGGAAAGAACTGGATAAGAATCAAATATGTATTTCTTATTATAAATCACAATATCTGAGCACAGAAGCTCAATTGTGCCAGCTCTCTGTTTGAGTTTTCCAGCATCAACCATCAGATATGTGAGAAAGACTGCAGATGACTCCAGCCCTTAACCTTCGAATTTTCCCAGCCGATGTTGTGTGGAAAATAGAGCAGTTCTTGCTGAGTTCTGCCCAAATGGCAGTTTCATGGGCAAAATAAATTTTGTTATTATTTTAAAGTGCTAATTTCGGGGTGATTATATTACATTTGGTAATTGAACACTACAAAGCCATGATCCATCATAATCTAACTTAAGTATCTTACTTATTTGATACAGGGTCAACATTTATTCATTCTGCTCTCAAACTTTCAAAATAGTCCAAGATCTTAATCCACGCCGACTCACTGAAATCTCATATTCTCTTCTATTCTGCAACGCCAGCTTAACTCCTGGCTGCCCTTCATTCTTACATTTGCTTATCTACACTGGCCTTTCCTCATCCTTTGGCCACTTAAAGTGTTTTTAGATATTAGGCATGCTTACTTATAAAGGATCTAATCCATATATTATTGAACATAATAAAATTATACCCACAATCTGTGCCAAACAGCACTTACATTCTGTTCCCAGAACAGAACAGACCTTTTAAAGTCGAAGTTAGATGGAATGTTATTAAGAAAATTATAAGGAAGAGAAAATATTTTATAAATCTGTTGGTCAAAGGTCAGCTGTGTTTTCTTAGCAACTGTCAGGTATGTCATATAGCATTGTTAACTATAATCACCATGCTGTACATGAGACCCCCAGAACTTATTTATCTTATAACTCAAAGTTTATACCTTTGACCAACATTTTCCCATTTCCTTCCCCCTAACTCCTAGCAGCCACCAATCTGCTTTGTTTCTATGAGTTCAGCTCTTTAGATCCTACGTGTAAGTGATATCATACAGTATTTGTCTTTTTCTGACTTATTTCACTTAGCATAATGTCCTCAAAGTCTGACCTTGTTGTCCCAAATGGCAGGATTTACTTTTTTTTTTTTTTGCTTAAGTACAGTTGCCATATAATACTGTATTAGTTCCAGGTGTACAACACGGTGACTCAATAATTATACACATTAGGAAATGCTTACCACGATAAGTAACCATCTGTCATCTTACAAATTATTACAATAGTATTGACTATAATTTCCTATGTTGTATTTTTTTTTATTCTCGTGTCTTATTTTATAACTGGAATTTTGTACTTCTTAATCTCTTTAACCTATTTCACTGATCCCCTCTACCCTCGACTCCTCTGACAACCACCAGTTTGTTCTGTTTATGACCCTAGTCTATTTTTATTTTCTTGTTGTTTGTTGTGCATTTGTTTTGGTTTTTTGGATTTTATGTGTAAGTGAAGTCATATGGTATTTTCCTTTCTCTGATTTATTTCGCTTAGCATAATACCCTCTAGGTCCATCCATGTCACCATGAATGACAAAATTTCATCCTTTTTTATGGCTCGGTAATATTCTATTTTATATACACACATACATAGTATATATATACATATATATGCACATATATTATACATATATATATATGACCTCTTCTTTATCTATTCATCTATCAATGGCCACTTAGGTTGTTTTTATATCTTGGCCATTATAAGGGGTTGTCCTGGGCTAAATTTCACACTCCTTACCTCAAATTCATATCTTAAAATCTTAACCCTCAATACCTCAGAAAGGGACTATATTTGGAGACAGGTCTTTAAGAAGGTAATTAAGGTTAAATGAAACCCTTAGGGTGGGCCTTAATCCAACTGGACTGGTGTCTTATGAAATGGGGAAATGTGGACATAGATACATATAGAGGAATACCAGGTGAAGACACAGTAAAAAGACAGGGCTTCAGAAGCCCCCAACCCCGCTGACACCTGTTAGCCACCAGAACTGTGAGGGAATAAACTGCTATAGTTTAAGCCCCCCAGTCCTTGGTACTTTTTTTTTTTTTATAGCAGTCCTAGAAAACTCACACGGGAGGAGGACAAGGAAGTCCTAAACAGAACTACATGTTGATGGGTTTGACACAGCAGGAAGAATGGATTGTATGCTGGAGAGCTGGCAGGGACGGTGCTCTCTTGAACCTCTCTGACAAGATCATTTTCTGTTGTATTTTGGGCTAGAAGTTCTGGGGGCCTGGATGTGGGAGGAAAGAGTAAGATGAAATGAAGGAAAAAGCCTTCTCAGGAGACATAAAGCCGTGAGTGTGTGTGTGTGTGTTAAAATATGTGATCTTATGTAAATTCAAGTTAAGTACTTTTTCATCCTTTTTACCATTTTCTTTGACTAGGTCAGAAAGGCCAAGTTGAAGAAAGAAAAATTACTCCCAGGCTTTTGTAGTTAATAGAAGTATTTCTATCTTATTTCGAGGGGACTAGAATTTTAATACATAGGTGGCAGAGAAAACTGACCAGATGAAGGTGGTTCACAGTAAAGTGCAACGAGTTTTATTTTTTCCTCTTATGATCAGAAACACATAAATATTCAAAACAAAATTGTGTGTGAAAGGAGGGTGTACAAGAATAATTAAGAAAGAACAGAATACATAACAGATTGTCCTTACCTAGTTCCAATTATCTCAAGATTGTCAGGCTCTTTAGAACTTGTAGTGTTTATATCACACCCCAATCTGGTTGCAGAGTGGCCCTGCCCTAAGCTATCAGGTGATGAATCTGAAAGATTGAGGTCAGATGCGTTGGATAGGAGGGCAAGATAGACTGTCATTAGGAAGAAAATACATAACTACAAACTCCCAAGTGCACCGTAACCTCACATTTGAGCTAGAAGGTTATTATCCATCTGGCTGTGTGCTCTGGGAATGAACTGAGAAGGGCAGATTCATTTCCCCAAACAATTAAGTGAGCACCAACAAAGGGGCAGGGCACTAATATTCTACCAAAGGGAAAAAAAGGTGTGTGGGGGGGTCTCTTGAGCATATGGATTATTTCTAACCTGGACAGGTGCTTTGATAATAATACATCAATTTGAAGTAGGGGGCAGATGGTAAGGATGGGCATCATTATTTCAAAATCTGAATGGCAAATAAAGTCTTATTTTAGTCAGTGTAGGCTGCTATGACAACATACCAGAGATTGGGGAGCTGAAACATTCATTTCTCACAGTCTTAGAGACTAGAAGTCCACGATCAAGGTGTCAGTATGGTCATGTTCTGGTGAAGACTTTTTTCTTGGTTTACAGTCACGTCCTCACTGTATAACCTCACCTGGCAGACAAAGAGCAAGAGGTCTAGTCTCTTACTCTAAGGACGCTAATTCCATTTATGAGGGCTCCATCCTCATGACCTAATTACACCTCACAAGTCTCGTCTCTAAATACGATCACCTTGGGGATTCGAGTTTCAACATATGAATCTGGGGGGACACAGACATTCAATCCACAGTAAGTCTTCACTGACTAAGGCACCTGATAAAGTGTGTATCCTGCCAACCTTCTATATGGAAATCTGTAGTCCTCTTCAGGGACTCTTTTTAGTCCCTGATTTCATTCATGAGTATTGACTATTTATTGATGGTCTCTCCCTCCCCTGCATTGGGGAGGGCACTATTTAAAGATGCATATGAGAGAATTTGGATCCTTTATGCACTTTAATTCGGGGAAAGGGCGTACTTACCCAAGAAAAGCTTTCCATTCTCTTTCCCATTCCTCTTCTTGCTTCCTTCTCCTCCTCCAACCTCCTCTTCACCTTTTTCCTTTGAAGCTATCAAGGATTATAAGATGCATTTAGGTTAAACATCCAGATTTATCATTTCTCATCTAGTTGACATAGATTGGTTAGAAGGTATGCTCTTTTATCCTTCTCGGCCATCTCCAATTAACACAACCTATGGTACCACATTGACAAACCCAGCACGTTGAGAGACACCAGGGACTTACTCCTGACTTGTAGTGACCTCAGCCAAGACTCAGACTTGCTTCTGGGCTCTGTGCTCATTTCCATCTCTTCCTAGGAGCCAGTTATTTGGCAAGAATGGAATTGCAGGCAAGCAGCTGGAAGGAAAGAACATTTTGGAAGGACTAGGCGTATACAAAAACCTGAAAAAAGCAGGTAGATGAGGGGAAATCTAGTTGCTATATTGGTCCGGAGATATGTGTAAGCAAATATCTAGACTTTTTATTACTCATATTGTCTTAATTACTGGACAATGAAAACTATTTCTTTCTTAGAGGGAACACGAGCTGGGGGCACATTCTTCATCTAACAACAGAGTTCCTTCCGGTGAGTATGGAGGTGAGCTGCCTGACATTCACCTTTCTTGGCACTGGAAGGCACACCTGATAATTACTTTAGAGTTTGTTTCTGAGAATATAGGCCCTGATCAGTATGTTTTCAAACATCAAGAAAAACGAAGAGAAACTAATATTTATTGAACTTTCATATCCAGACTCTGTGCAAGGTTTTTTTTTCACATAAGTTAGCCTATCTTCATAATAATACCCCCAAAATACACATTTTTGCTTCTATGTAGGTCAAAAATAGTCGGCCGCTGGCAGTTTCCCATGCTTCAACCTAATATTATCTTCATTTTTAATGATGAACATACATCAAGACACATTTGCTCTGTTTTCTACCCCAGCTCCCTACCCAAGCTTTATAGCATAAAGCAATTGTTCTTAAACTTTAAAGGGCAGGGCTTCCTAGAAAATAGATTGCTGGTCCTCAACCACAGAGTTTCTGATGTAGTAGGTCTGAGGTGGGACCAGAGATTTTGAATTTTTTTTATAAGATTTTATTCATTTATTTATTTGAGAGAGAGAGTTGAGAGTGGACATGAGTGGGTGAGGGAAGTAGAAGGGGAGGGAGGGAATCTACACCAGACTTCACACTGAGCGTGGAGCCTGATGCGGGGCTCAATGGGGATCCATCCCCGGACCCAGAAATCATGACCCCGGCCAAAACCAAGAGTCGGATACAATCAACTGAGACACCCAGGCACTGGGAGATTTTGAATTTCTAAAAAATACTCAGTTGCTGCTGCTGCTGCTGGTCCAAGATCACACTGGTTCTGGGATCCACTGGTATAGAGGGGTAACATCCTCAAGAATGCACCTTTAAGACTTACTTCTCCCTCCATATTGGGTTCCAAAACAACACTAAAAAAAAAAAAAAATCCATATTTCCTTTAAAAATATTTTCCACACTTGATGTCACTGTCACTTACCCTCAATTTATATTTCATCAATATATAATGCATAAAAGAGAAACTATATCACCTTAATTTTTAAAAGCCACAAAATTTTTCCATTCATAGAAATAATTCCAGAAAAACTATTTCATAGGTGAGTATCAAAAGTCTAACATTTGAAGTGGTGGAAATTGAGGGAAGGGTGAAAGAATAAATTTGGCGGATAAGTAGGATAATGCAGTGGGGAGATTCACACATCCAGGTCGAGGCTGCACTAGAAGTGGTCTCCTCAGGTGCTTCCCCCTACTGAGATTCTGTGAGCCATCCTGAGCCATGAATGATTCTTTTCATTGTAAAGACAAGAAAAGAGATTTAGAGGAGTAAAATAATCTTCCCATGGCTGGTTCATGGAAGTACCGGGTGAGGGAGTGTTAAAAGATAAATTGAGGCATATTACACATTTTAAGAGTTTATTTGAGAAAAGATGGATTCCAATCTGGCAGTGACACACTGGAAGTGGTTAGGAGCACACTGCCAACAGGAGCAAAGAGAAAGATTTTTTTTTTTTTTTAATTCAAGAGAGACACAGAAAGGGGCAGAGGCATAGGCAGAGGGAGAGGGAGAAGCAGGCTTCTTGCGGGAAGCCCAATGTGGGACTTGATCCCAGGACCCTGGGATCACAACCTGAGCCAAAGGCAGATCCTCAGCCACTCGGCCACTAGGTGCCCTGAGAAAGATTTTTATAGAGAAAGTATGGAAAGGAAAGAAAGGAAATTAGAGGAAGAAAGGAAATGATTTGATTGGTTGGAGCTTAAATCCTCATTGGCTGTTTGCGATTGGTTTCCCTTAGATTTTGATTTCATAACCTTGAGGTGTTTCTACGCTTAGATTTTGGTTTGCTTAAATAGGCCACCGTGGCTTGAGAGCCGTGTCAGTCTAATGGCCTCCTTGTTTAATTAATTTAACGGGGGTCAGGGCAAACCTCAGAGTGGTGCCAGAGGGGGAACAGAGCATAGGAGACGGGGACACAGTATATATTTTGTTCTAGGATAGAGGAGGAAACCTTATTCTTCTAATTTCCTCTCACTTTCATCTATACTGAAACATACATTAGGAGCAAATAGAAAATACTACATTAATCTTGATCCACCAAAAATCTTGGCGTGAACAATCCAGGTAGACATCAGGTGCTCTGGTTATTTGCTACTAAACACTTTGGTAATTCAGAGACGCCACTAGTTTTATTCAAACAAAAGAGCATCCTCCTCACCGTATGTTCTTCTAGACTTTCCCAAGGACTTGAGAAGTCTGTTTTTCTTTGTTTCCAAGTGTCCTTGTGTTTATCTCTCCTCTTTCTTTATCTCGCCCACTTGCTTTGTTCCTGCCATTATCACACAAGCTTCTTTTTTTTACCTGATCTGCTTTAATCCACCCAGCTCCTTTCTCTGTGTGTTTTCCATTTCAATGAATGAGAAATGCTTTCTTCATTTATCAGGACTTTCCCTGAAGGCTTTAGTGGGCTTTGCCCTAAATGAGAAGTGGTGGTAACTGGTTTTGCTTATCCTGAAGAACTCCTTGGAAATGGCAAAGAGATATCAATACTATTTAACATTTACAAAGGACAAAGCAGCTGGAGAAATCTATTAGTGGGCAATTACTTATTTTTTTTTTAAAGTTAGAGTAGCTCAAAGATTCTTCCCTGGAAGAATTGTCCCATATAGCCTGGACAAGTAACTTTCCTTCCATGAACTTTGGCTTCTTCGCCTATGAAAAGGTGACGATAATATCTCCTCACCGAGTTGCTAGGAGGATAGAATAAAAAAGTATGCTTCAGCTGTCTGTTATTATGTGTTTCCAAGCTACCCAGTTCATTCATTCACTGACTCACTTAAGGATGTGCCTTAGTCACGGTAAGTGGAATAGTGAACAACACTGGTCTCTGACCTCATGGAACTTACAGAAAAGATAGGCCAAAACAAATAATTGTGGAAATAATACACTGTAATAGGGACAGCAAAGGAAAATAGACTGTGCAACAAATTTACTAAAGGAAAAGTATATTGTGTCATGATAGTGTATGATGGGGGATCTGACCTAGCCTGCAGGAGTGGGTGATCAAGCATGGCTTCTCCACCGAAGTGACAGTTAAACTGAGGTCCAAAAGATGAACGTGGGATTGACTACCCACCCTGGAAGGAGCCCTCCACCCTTGCCCACATGATAAAACCTGATTGGATGACAGGCATATGAAGGGTTAATCAGATTAAAATAGACCATCAACAGACCTTAAAACCCCCAGTCTTAGAAAGGCTGGTGACAACCCTTTCAGGGCCCCTCTCTCTTCAGGAGTTTGTTCTCTATTATTCAATACATTTTACTATCATTCAATATATTTTGCTTTGCTGCCCACAACTCCTCATTTGGTCTCCTTCTTTATTCTTTGAAGCAGCATTATAAGAACCATGGGCACTGAAAGAAAAGGAAATCTTGCAACAATGTTGAGGATTCTGTCCTTTCTCCCAAAAGTACTTGAAAGACTTTAAACTGGGAAATGATATACAGTTGGTCCTCAACACGGTTTTGAACTGCTCAGGTCCACTTATTCACAGAATTTTTTCAATAAATACAGTACAGTAAATGTATTTTTTCTCCCTTAGGATTTTCTTAATAACATTTTATTTTCTCTAGCTTACTTTGTTCTAAGAATACAGTATATAATACACATAACCTACAAAATATGTGTGAACTGACAGTTATTTGTAAGGTCAACAGGAAGCTCTTAGTAGTTTGGGGGAGTCGAAGGTAATTTGCAGATTTTCAACAGCATGATGGTTGGTGCCCATATCCCTGACATTGTTCAAGGGTCAATTGTAGTTAGATTTTCCTTTTGAAACTGTTAAGCTAGTATAGATTGGAGAAATGAAAGAATGGAAGAGAGCTATCTGTTAGGAGGCTCCCAGAATTGTGTAGATAAGATATAGTGGCTTAGATTTCAGAGCTGAGGAGGAGTGAGAAGGGAACTTTAAGATACTTCACAGACTGAATGGTGGTGTTTTGTGAATCATTGAATAGGTATACGATGTGAAGATGGGGATGATTAATGTGATTTCTAGGTTTCTGTTTAGAGTACCTGGTCATGATGGTACCATTTACTCTTAGAAGGAACACACTTGAAGAGGAAGCTCACTTGTTCTGGCTTGGATATATTAACTTTGAGATGCCTTTAATGCATCCACATAAATGTGTTTGATGAGTAAACAGTTCAATATATGCGTCTGAGCTGGACAAAGAATTTGGGAATTGACGTTTTTTAGAAGAAATTTAAAACATGAGAGTGAACGAGCTATCTGGGAGAGACGTACCAAGCAAACCAACTAGACTGCAGTGATAGTGTTTCTAGACCAGTTTAACATGTATGGGGGTAGGGGTGAACCTGCGGGTTATGTGAGTGGCTAGGATGGAGGAGTGAATGTTTCTGTGTTTGCAGGAGTCATTTTTGCTTTAAAGCTATCATTTCCAGGCTCACTAGAATCCTTTGAGTACCCTCGTTAGGGTGGGATTCCAAACCTCAGCCTTGAAGCAGTTAGTTTTCAAATAAACTGGGGAGAGGGAAATATAATCCTTTCATATCCCCCTTCTCCATCACTATATATAACCACAGAGACATTTGCACATCTTAACATACACTTTTATAGTAAATTTCACATTCTATTTAAAAACAGGAAAAAGGTATAGTTAAATGTAAGCAATAATTGCTGTTTAGCTGTAGAAAATTAAATAATTTTTGTGTTGTTGATTGCAACTGAAAAAAAGTTTGGGTTAGATAACCATCCAGGTTTGATGCCCACCAAAAAACATTTGTGTATTGAGTGGAGAACTCTGATACCTCATATGTATTTAATTATATCTTCCTGCTTTTTGCATTACTATCTTGCCTGTGACTTGAGATAATAAAGGACAATAATAAATATAATAGCCTGCCAGTCTACTCACCTACCTGTCCAACCAACCAAGACAATATAATGTATTTAATAACATGAACCCTGCTGGGACTAGTCTATCTAGGTTCAAAGCTCAGCTCTGCCCTTTGTTGGATGTGTATGATTGGGAAGTTCATTTAATCTTCCCATGCCTCAGTTTCCACATTTATAAAATGGATGTCACAGTAATTTCTATTGCATAGGAATCCGTGAGGATAAAATGAGTTAATATATATAAAGTACGTATGATGAAGCTTCAATTACACTGAAAGCTTTTTATATTAGTATGTACAATGACTCTGGCATAGGCCACATGGGTTGCCCTCAAGGAGTTTATAGTCTAGTGGGGAGCTGAGACAAGGAGATAATAGAATGAGGAGGGAACAAGCCTGATGAAGGCACAAAGGAGGGGAAGCAAAGGGATTCAAGTCTCATCTGATTTGAGCCCTGAGGGATGAAAGGATTGCAGCATGGATTTGGGGGGCAAATCGTTTCTGAATTCCATAAAAACTTTTGGCATAAAACTCATTCACAATCACAAAAACATATTTCCTGTACTTTGCAATTTTCAAAGTGATTATGCATACCTTAATTCATTTGAATCTTTTATAAGGCTTATGATATCAATTTTTGGAACACTTTTTTTGAGTCAGTTGTGAGGGAAAGAGTCTTGTAAAAATAAGACATTTCATAAGATCAAAGAGTAAAGTGTAGTGACTTTTTGGGTCACAATTTTATATAAGCAGAAATTGAAATTTGGAGGAATTAAAAGACTTTCCCAAAGGCAAATAGCTGGTGCCACAAAAACGGTATGAACTCTGGCCTCTGGATTACATATAGGTTTTGGCCCATTCATCACATATACAATGGTCCTGAAACCAGATGAAGCCATCCACTAATAAGTACAGAATATCTGAGTTTTTTTCCTCAAAATAACATTAGAACATTGCATACTTTGAAAAAAAAAGAAAAGAAAAGAAAATTGCATGCTTTGGTTTTAGAAACCCCAACATACCAAGATTATATATAAAAAGAATAAACAGGGCTTTCTGAATGTGTTTTCTCTGGCTCTGCAATGCCACAATACATCACCCACATCCTGGTAAACGAATCTTTCTGAGCCTCCTTAGCCAGAGAGCTTCCTGGGTGAGGATGCCAAGGCCTTTCCCAGAAACACAAAGAGAAGAGGTTGGACTATGTCTACCCTGTGGCACAGGTGTCCAAAATCACTATTTAGGGATTGGGGCCAAAGACAATTGTCCAAAGCCAAACGTGAGCACAGGTGGCAGGCAGTTGGGACAGGCTGGCGTTAGTCACAGGAGTAGGTTGGGCGTCAGGAAAACCAGAAATCAACTTCAGGGAGAGAGATTAACCCAAAGTCAGAGTCAGAGTCGAATTAAGGCCAGAGGGAGTAGGAAAATAAAAGGTGGGTGAGGGACCAGGCCGGGCAGTGCAGGACAGATCTGTAATCAGGGACATTCCATCCGTGAATAGGCTTCCTGTTCTTGCCTCTGAGGCTTTCTTCAGCAGTGATTTGGTGTCAACGGGTCACAGCTGGTCTAGACTGCGCCTATGAGAACCAGCGGTGTGGCCCCGAGCTGCGGTGGTGAGGGGGGCTAGCAGAGGGGCAGCTGGGTGCCCAGGGAGTCAATGGCAGATGTAGAGATGGGAGCAGAGCCCCTCCAGCTCCAGGAGGCCGGCCTCAGAAGGATGCATATACTGCTGAAGATTTGTCCTTGGCTAAAGCATCATGTTCTACTTCAAAGGAAAAGCCTTTAAAAAATATTTATTTTCCTAAAAGTTTCATGGTAGATGAAAACGAAATGGCTTTTAGGGAGGTGGTGGGGAATGAAGCAAAACAAACATCCTTTTCAGTGAGCCAGAAACATACATCACAGTGTCTTTGACAAGTGTATAGGTCTGAAAATAAAAGCTTTTGAAAAACCCGGATATTTGGATTTCTAGACACTCCCCCAACTGGAAACCAGTTTGAGATGTTGGAAGAAAAATAAATTTGAGTTTGTTGCCCCAAATTAGGAAAGCTCCAAGGATGGTGGAGACCCCCATATGGTGCTTAAAATGTGCCAACTGCTCTCGTGGGCACCATATACGTGCTCATTTAATCCTTTTGGTAACCCTACCAGTCCTGGTATATCACTGTATTACTGCTGAGCTGAGAAAGAGAGAGAAATGGAGTGATATGCCCAAGGTCACACAGTCAGAAGCTCACAGAATCCTGCAAAAGATAGTAGTGGTTAAATATCATAATTCCATTTGCACTCTTCTTTCTCTGCAATCACGGGTCCAGGAGCATTTTGGGGGATCGCAACTCCCAATTTGTGCTTCTATGTAACTAAGGGGCTGTGTATTTCTATCCAGTAGTTAGCCCAAAATATGGGCATACTTCATGGCTAAAACCATCATTACTGTGGTGAGCAGTGAAATGTGTAAAACCTAAAAAAAAAAAAAAAAAAAAAAAAAGAAAGAAATGTGTAAGACTTCTCAGGCTTCAGTGTCATAAATGCAGGCATGTAAGTGGCAGATAGAATCAGCACTGCCATTATTTTGCACCATAGTTTCTTCCCACACCATTACTGGGTTAGAGTTGGGGGTTAAGAGCAGGGGCTAGAGTCAGAAGGCTGGGGTTAACTCCTAGCCAACTTTACTTGTTATGCAATTTGGAAAGTTATTCATCCTACACAGGATTTCTACTTCCTTTACTTCACCCCTACCTTCCAGGCTTGTTGGGGAACTTAAGTATGATGCATACTAAATGCTTTGCACGGGCCCTAGCACTTAGCACATGTTCAACACCTGCTAGTTTTTACAGTGGATTTTGTTCCTCTGAAGATGAAACCAGAGTCCATCAGAGGGAAAGGATCTTTAAACTTTTCTATATCTCTGGTTCTTCCTCGTCCCTCTTTTAAAAAGATGCAGCCAGCACGTAGACACTGTTAGGATGGGAAAGACCAATGTAACTTTTCTCTCTTGCTTTGCTCATTTGAAAAAATGAACAGTTTCTTACTGGATTAATGAGATGCTGACCTCGGAGAGATGAATAGAAGGGACAGGAAGCAGTGTGGTGATTCATGCAATTGAGATAAGACATTTGTGGGGGAGCTAACTAGGAAAAGAGTGAAGAAGTCATGACAGTAAGGACTTGCTTTTGAAGCTTAGAGGTGGTGTTCACATGGAATGGGACATTGGATGATTTCATGGGTGATAATATCTACATTATCATGATGTATTTTTGGGAACTACACTTCCTGAACAGGGTTTAATAGGCACTCATTTTACACTGAATTCATTATGTCACACTTATTTTAAGATGTTCATGAATTCTTGACAGGTAATTAATTTTGTGGGATACTCTTAATTGGCATATTTCCTTCATCTTTCCTACCAGTACTGGCAATATCAGGAAAATAGAAAAAATATATTAAGACATTTTCTAGAAAATGCTATGTAAAAACAAAACAAAACAAACACTTATACAGCAGTAATATCCCATTAGAAAAATAAAATAGAGGGAAACAAGATCTCATTTAAAAATTCAAATAATATAAAAGACTCCATAAGACTTTTGTGGAGAAAACTGCAAACCTTTACGAAGGATATAAAAAAAGATCCAAATTAATGGAAGGATTGATTGACCATTGAAGGATTAAGAAATAGTATTTTAAAATGTCAATTCTCCTGCAAATAATTTACGAATTCATTGCAATCCTGATCAAAATATAAAAAGGATTTTTAAATGGAATTTAACAGGATGATTCTAAAAGTTTTATGAGGGTAAATGTGCAAGAATAGCTAAGGCAATTTTGAAAAGGAATTACAGAGTGATGTCTTGCCAACAGCACTTGCTAGAAAATAAAGTTCTATTAATTGAAACAATGTGTTGTTGCTGCAGGAATAGATAAGCAGATCGCAATGACACAGAATAGAAATTAGAAATATATATTATCTTACAAACAATTTTGGTTTATTATGGTTCTGGTGTGTAGACCAAAGTGGAAAGAATTGGTTATTCAATAAATTTGCTCTCCATTTGGAAAAAAAATTAGATTTCTATCTCATACCATAAACTCAAGTGGATTAGAAACATGAACACTCAACCTATGTAGCACAAAAACGTCTTTAGCATGGGAAGGACACTCATAAGTGAGAGATAAAAGCAAAAAACCAAAAGGGGAAATAATGTTAAATTTCATTAATCACAATTTATAAACCCCTATACAACAAAGCTCAATAAAAAGGTTAGAAAACAACTAGTAGATTGGAAGAAAACATTTGCAACACACGTCGTAGCAGTCTGGGGACACATAGTAGAAATATAAACTAGTAAGAAAAATAAATGAAAAAAAAAGAAAAAGGAAAAAGAAATGATAGAAAAAAGGGAGGGGGGAAAAGTTATGACCTTGCTAGTAATCCAGGGAATAAAAATTAAGATAATAGACCATGTTGGACATCAACTTGAAATAATTTTAAAAATTGATGAAATTAAATACTGGTAAGGAAGTATTACAAAATATTCTCATTAACTATTGATTAGAGTGATAATTATTAGTACAGTTGATAAGGAAGGTAATTTGTTTGTATCTGTTAAAGCTCATGCGCAGTCCCCGTGACACCCAAATTTTACCTCTCATTGTCTTATCATGGAGAAGCATTTGCACATGCACAGAAGGAACATAGAAGAATGATCACTGTTGTACTCTTTATAACAGTGAAAAATTTTTGAAACAACCTAAATTTCCACTGAAGTAGAAATGTTGAAACGAACTATGGTATTTTTATACTATGGAATTCTAAAGAATTAAAAGGGATGAGTTAGTGATATTTGCAACAACATGTTCAGATCTCTAAGCCCATTTTGTTGAGTGAATGACTCAAGTTGCTGAATGATGTGTAGAGAGATTTCCTTTATTAAAAGCCATTATTGAAATGCCTTTGTTAATGCCATTTATTAAAAACAAAAGGAAACACTTGGCATTGTCAGTCCTTTTAATTTTAGCATTCTTAGTGGTAATGTTGCCTCATTGTGGTTTAATTTGCATTAAACTGAGGATGATGAACACCTATTTATAGGCCATTGGGATATCTTCTTTTATGAAGAGTCACTCAGGTCATTTGCCCATTCTTAGTTGGGTTGTCTTTTTTTTTGGTAGAAATTTTTCATCATAGAATTGATTCGTAGTTCTTTCTCCAGAAACTCTTTTGTCAATTACTTGTATAGAATCTTCCCTCAATCTATGATGACTATTCACTCTAAATATTAGCAAGAATGCAAATTAACTGGAACTCTAATGTGTTGCTAGTAGGGTTGTAAAATGGTACAGAACTTTGAAAACTGTTTTGGCAATGTTCATAAAGCAAAACATGTAGGTCTTATGATCCAGCAGTTCTACTCGTGGATGTATGAGTGGAACACAAATGAGATCTAATACCCACTGAAAGACACATATAAGAACATTTATGATGCTTCAAATGCTCCAAATTGGAATCAACTTAAATGTCCATCAACAGTAGTAGAATGGATAATAGAATGTGGTGTATTTGTACAACGAAATATTACATAGCAATGACAAAGAACAAACCAGTACCATATACAAAGTATGGATGGTCTCAGGGCTATATTAAACCAAAGAAAGTAAACACAAAGAGAACATATTGTATGATTCCATTTATATGAATTTCAAAACCAGGTCACACTAATTTATGATAATAAAAGTTTGGTTAGTGATTTCTTTTAAGGCATTATTGGTTGTGAGGGGATAAGGGGACATTTTGGAGATCTAGAAATATCTTCATATGGGCATATGCATACATATATATGTAAAAATCTGTTAAGGTGTGTGCTAAAGATTTATGTGATGTGTTTTATGTAATTAAATGTCATAAACAAGTGTTTAACCTTTTAGAAAGCTCCGTGAGATACTATTATTATCCATGTTATACAGGTGGGGAAACCGAGACAGAGGTTGGGTAACGTCCTAAGGTCACTCAGCTGATATTGGAGGTAGGATTCAAACCCAGACAGTCTAACTAGAAAGCAGTGTGGTGTGTTCATTATCGACTGCCACAATAGTCCTGCATTAACAACCACACAGCCCCAGTGGCTTACAACAAGAAGCCTTTGTTTAACTCACAAGTTTACAGGGCTCAGCTGATCTAGGCTGGACTCCCTCATGCTGGGGAATTGGTTGGCTTTAGCTGATTTGCGACGGCCTCAGTGGGGCCCACTGAGATGTTACTGCTCCTACTTAGCACACACGGTCTCAGGCCATGATAAAAGAGTTAGAGCAGCGAAACCCAATTGGGAAAGTGCTTTTCAAGTCTGTTTGTGGCATTTCCTTGGCCAAATACAAAACACATGTGTCTGAGAGCAGAGTGAGAATAGGCAGGAACTGTAGAGGTACATGGCAGGGACATAGACCTAGGGATGGGTAAGGAATTGATTAATAATTAATCAACAATTATTACCATAATTAATTTACCACAGGCATGAATTAATCACAATTTGGAGTATGGGAGACTTCGGTCCAGTGTCCAGCCAACACTTACTATTATGTGATTTTTATAACAATTACTATCTTTTTGATTCATGATTTCTTCCTCTGTAAAGTAAATGTCAAAACCGTAACAACAATAATACTTACAACATGAGATAGTTGTTGAGGATCAATTGATTATATAACATATAATGTATATGCAATATATATATATATATATATATATATATATATATATATATATAAGTAGCTCCTTGTGCCTGACCCAGAATAGATGCTCACTAAATGCTAGTTATTTTTGGAAAGATTGTGTCTCAAGTGAATGCAGCTGGAACATGCCCAAGTGTCTGGAATAGGACCATAGCATGGTGGGATCTTTGGTGTGTCTCTTTTGCTCTCCATGAGACTTTACAGGCAGACCTACTCCTAGGCTCTGAAGTTATACACCTAATAGTGCAGTCCAGGTAATTAAATGCAGTCCCTTTTCAATTCCTCTGGATGCACATATGATAGAGGGCTCCTAGGCCCACCTCTGGCCTCTCTTTTTTTTAAATCAAATTAAATTTAATTTATTTTCCTCTGGCCTCTCTTTATGAGTTTTGGCTCTCCCAGTCTTCTGGAAACCTACAGCGGATTTTTTCTCTCTTTGGGTTTAAGTCAACTTAGCCTCTCATCTGTGGGTCAGAGAATGAGGTTATTAATAATTGAGGAAATCTCTGGTACCTAGCTCCTTACCACTTTGACCCTGAAGCAAAAGAAATGACTGAAAGATTTTCTAAACCAAAAGATATGTCCCATATCTTTCGCGACCAGTCTATTTTATTGTCCATATTCTAATGGTCTGAAAATCCATAATCACAAACAGCAGTGATGAGGGGATTCTTTAGGCCCAAGAGTTGGATCTGGCCTTAGGCAAAACCAACCTATGGTAACAGAAATGGGAGTTGTGGCTGGAGGATGTTGATTTGGAAAGGACATGAGGGAGACTTCCAGGATGTGGAAGGTTTTAACATATTAATTGTTAGAGTGGTCATGCATGTAAAAATTCACTGAGTTGAATTCTTAAAGTTGTGTATACTTTTTATATACCGCATGTACAATTTTGTATACTGCATGGAAAATATACTTCAATTATAAAACAAAGCAAAACCAAGCAAAAACCCAAACCCCAAAAGTAACAATAAAATAACATATAGCAATGAAATAATAAAATAATAACAGGTTATGAAAATTGTAGAAAGGCCTGGAATAATAAAAATCAAACTCCTGACTAGTTATCTATGGAGGGGATAGGGAGAGGAAAGAGGATAGAATGTGGTTAGTGGTTAAAAGGAATTTCACCATCCTAACCTTCCTTGTAATATACAGTTTTTTCAATCCCTGGTACATATCAAATATGTAGATTTTGTACTGCACACAGGCACTGAGGATTTTCTGCTATTAAATGCTCAGTCAAAAAAAAAAAAAAAAAAAAAAAAAAAAGCTCAGTCACCCTACTGACAACCATGGACAGAAGATTTTGTACCTGTATGTATTCCTTACATATTTTGTTGTAACTCGGCTCATTGTACTGACTTTGACTTGGTCTTGATGCAGATAACAGCTTCCAAGACACAGGCAGGATATATCTCTGTGTCTTTGTAGAGCATGTTACTTCGTCTGTCATAGGAGCATCTCTACATCCAGTTCTTATTCAACACTGGGGATACGCAAACACAGTGACCTCCTCTGCCCTGGCCTCCGGGTATACAGTAGCCATTCAGCAGGAAGGAATTGATTGAATGAAAACAACTCCTACGACTTTTCTTTTCTGGTCCCTCCTGGTCTGGCACATAACTGCCAAATTAATAAAATATTAGTACTCCATCAATGAGATGTGCAGCCCCAGATTCCCATGTTGCTTGGAAATTCCCTGGGGAATGGATATTGACATTTTACTTGTGTTCTGGAATGGCTGTAGAACTCTACAGTTAAACTGGAAGCCAGTGGGTCATGGGGGTAATTCTTTTGCAGACTCTCAGGTGTCCCCCTGGAGTAAGAAGCAGAATAAAAATGATGCATTTTCCATATAATGTGACTCCTTTGTGTCTCTTTCTTCCCTCTCAGGGTGAAATTGCTAATCAAAGATAAAAGCTATACAAACCTCTGGGCACTCAGCGGAATTGAATTCCTCAAAAGCACTACTCAAGTCAAATTTACTTTACCAAAATTATATTTTGGCTGCTTCCAATGATCACTCTCGACGTTTTGGCTCTAAGTGGTAGTCCTTTCTGTTTTCTGCACCACACCTTTTTTCACTGGACCAGCTGGAGCTAACTAATCTTTTGAGCTAACCATTTTTAAAGGTTTATGGTGGGACCACTGGTCATTCTTATATATTATCTTCGAACTTGAGCACTAGTACGGTCTCTGGCAGCCCTTTTTCTTGTGTTCCACACTAATGGGCTAGAGAATTCTGTTTTTCTTATTTATTGTGTGCATCTAAAGGTGATGTAGGACTAGAGGGTGTAAAGAATACTAAAGAATTTGCACCAGGATACAGAAATGACTGTTTTGTTTTTGCCTTTCCTGGTTTCAGCTAAACAGCCAAGATCAGGATGTTTATGTCTAGTTGTTGGAAAGACATATGCATGTTGAAAGAAATGTGTGTGTGCATGTGTGTGTGTGTGTGTGTGTGTGCATGTGTGTGTGTGTGTGTGTGTGTGTGTGTGTCAGAAAGGGTTTTTTTTTTTTAAAAAAAAAGGAAATAGAAAAAGTCCTTCAGAATAGTGACATTCTAGTCCAAATAATTTCTTTTCAAATAAAGGTCCTTAAAATTATAAGAGGTTCTACCCAAGGACACATGTACTGGGGGTGGGGTGGGGCTGATCCCAGAAAAATACAGTGGTCCTCATGAGGCCCATTTTGACTGTGAGGCTACCGTGGTGCATAGCCAGCCAGAATGATCAGCATAGCATAGTGGGGGCCGGTCAGCAAGATTAGATATGACAATGAGAATGGCCTAGGCTGATGGCAAGGATTCCTTGGGTGGGGAAGGATCCATCAGTTGAGATCCTCAGCTTATGTGGTTCGAGTACAATATCATGCACAACTCAGGTTGCACACTAATTTTTTTTTTTTTTTTTTTTTGGTTTCCTGCAACTGAACTTATTTCTAACAAAATCTCCCAAGTGGTGGCAATTTAAGCTTATGTAATTCAAGCAATTTAAGCTTAGTAATTCAAGGTAGACTCAGTACATGTGTGTTTTTCCCTTCCTGTTTTCTTCTTGACCTCGCATTTACATTTTGGAGTCAAGCATAATATCAATGCAGGTCTCATGCCTCCTTTACTCTAGCCACGGGGTTTATTCTAGCCCATTGCCACCAGCTCCGTGTGGTTCTCGGCTGTACAACCTGACATCGGGGCTTGAGGGCCTCCACGAAGCTGCTCTAGACTCTTCTGCTTCTACATCTCCGTGAGCACTGATTGCCTGCAGTTCTTATGTTATGCTGGGGCAGGTCCTTTTTGGTCCCCAGCCTTACCTGGGAAACAAGGAACTTTCTCTTCTGCTCTCAGAATCCCAAACAGACCTCAGGTTTTTCTATTGTCCTTTCCCTGACTTGGGTTGTGGGAAGGGGTCAAATGCATAGCCTCTTCTTAGAGGCACTGAACAGCGTGGAAATATCTCACTTTTTCTTTGCTTCTTCTCTTTTACCTTCCTCACTCTGTAGGCTTCTCTCTCTCATTCAAGTGGGGTAGATGTTAGGATGGATGACTTGCTCTTATAAAGAGGATCATTCACATACATCTTTTCATTAAGAGCTAAAAGTATCATGCCAAGAGTCCTTCAGTGGCTTGATTTTTCCCCCTCTGATACTGTTGTCCCTGTTGTGTCAAACATGTTTTGTTTTGTTTTTTTTTTTGAAATTCAAAAGTCAAGAATCATTGTCCACACAAAAGCTTTGGATCCCCCAATTGCTGCCTGACACACAGTAATAGAAGTTGCTGGGAATGAACAACACATCCACGAATATACCAAATGCTATCGTGCTACATTGGCTTATGTACAGACATGCACATCCAAGTATTAGTAGATGATCCCAAGTCGATGTTCAGTGAATTGCCCTTTGAATTCCCCAAACTTTCAAGGTGAAGAGCCAACTCATCTAGTACAAGCTAGATGTAGATAAATTTATGCGATTAATTACCTGGTCGCCATCTTGGAGCTTGGCTTGCAGTATTAACAAAAATGTCAGAATCTCAATTTGAAACAGATCTTAGAGGCCAGTCTGGCTGAGGCTCCTGCAGAGTCCCTTCCACAGCATTCCCCACTGGCCCCAGAGGACAATTGGCCATCCCTGAGGAACTAGTGTCAGGTATTTAGGAGAAGATTGGCTATGCACATATAGGTAAAGAAGCTCTTCCTAGAGTGATTCGCTTAAAATAGTTTTGTTATGTTTTCTGATTATAGAATAATATTTTCCCATTGCAAAAAATTATGTTTAAAAATATGAGATATTATCATACAAACCATGTATAACCCTGTTAATATTTTGTTGTGGATTTTTTGCCATGAATAACCAGGATGTTTGCATGTTTATATATTATATATACATATATATAATTCATATTTCCATTAAACAATATCCAATCATGTTCTGTGTATTGTCTGCAATCTCCATTTCCACTTAAACTATACATCGTGAACATCTTTACATATCAGTACATACGGATCTATATCGTATTTTTTAATGGGAATAACAAATAATTTAACCAATCTCCTATTGGTGGATGTTAGGTGCTCAATTTTCACACTGAAAACAGTACTGTTACAGAAGTCCTCAAATGTTTTAAAAGTGGAACCTCTAGGGCAGCCTGGGTGGCTCAGCTGTTTAGCGCTGCCTTCAGTTCAGGGCATGATCCTGGAGACCCGGGATCAAGTCCCACGTCAGGCTCCCTGCATGGAGCCTGCTTCTCCCTCTGCCTGTGTCTCTGCCTCTCTCTCTCTCTCTCTCTCTCTCTGTGTGTGTCTCTCATGAATAAATAAATAAAATCTTAAAAAAAATAAAAAATAAAAATGGAACCTCTGGATCAAAGGAATGGACATTTAATAATATCTCCAAATAGCCTCCAAATAGTTTGTATTAATTTTGACTTCAGTCAACAATGAGTCCCAATGCCATGGTCCACACTGTGAACTCTGAAGGTCAAGTCAATCTGTCTAAATGTCCATAACCATTACCTGGTATGGTCATTTTCCCCATCAGCCAGGCATTACACGTTTACTAATAAGGACCTTCTCAGGGATTAGCGTTTCCTCCAGGAAAACATGATTGAAATGCATTAATGATCAATCAGGCTAAGTGGTTTCAAAATATTCATATAGCAAACATGCATGTGTATAGGGTGTGTGTGTGTGTGTGTGTGTGTATTCAGGCATATACCTAAAGGGAACCCTACAGGGAGTGATTACAAGTATGAGTACAGTACATATATATTTTCAAGTTTTTTCTTCTAAGACAGTCTTAATAATTATTTTCTAATAAAATGATTTAAATCTTCATGTATTTATATAAGATGTATTAGAAAATTGACATATATATATTTAAGACTTTATTTATTTGACAGAGAGAGAGAGAGCACAAGCAGGGGAATGGAAGGCAGAGGGAGAGGGAGAACCAGACCCCCCACTGAGCAGGGAGCCTGATGCAGGGCTTGATCCCAGGACTCTGGGATCATGACCTGAGCTGAAGGCAGATGCTTAACCAACTGAGCCACCCAGATGCCCCTAGAATTGACTTATATAATTGCATTTACCAATTTACAAAGTCTTTGGTTAGCTTATTTGTTTTGTCTTTTTAATTCAGGAAATATCATCACTGTGGTACACATAGCTACTGTCCTAAAAGAGTAAATAATGTCCAATCTCAGGAAGGTTGGGCACTCCCCTTCATGAAACAGAATCTCTTGTTCTGTCTCATCTGGCAGTTTTTCAGTGGAGGCAAGCTCCTGCAGCTGTTGCTTCCTCTCCCACTCTCTGTGTACAAGAGCGTAGACCACCCCGTGAGCCCCTGTCCAAGGCTCCATTTTGCTCAGAGAGAGCCTTGTCCCATTTGGTCTCAAGCCAATCTCTTCATTTCTCCCTTGTCAGGATAAAGTGTGGGAGTAAAGAATTGGAAAATACATCCTTGTCCTGGAGGTTGAGTGGAGACTTAGGGATGTTTTTGTTTAAATCTCACTAATCTATTCCAAACAGGTGGCCTTAGGCTTTCTCTCCCACATCCCTCCCTACCATGTCCCGCTGCAGTGTGTGTTGATTGTCATAGATTGCCTGGCTTCTTTCTCTTCTTTCCTCCACTTAAAAAGATATTCACGTCCAAAAAAGGAAAAGACCTAAGAAGGTCCTATTATGGGTGCTGAAGGTGGTAAGTCTTGAGATGTCTTTCTTTGAGACAGACGTGGAAACAGTGCAAGTATAACATGGGGAAGCTGTGCAGTAGTGAGAAAAACGAAGTATGGGGAGAAGGAGGAGAGGGACAGAGGTCGGGAGCCCGGCGGAGGTGCTGACACACAGGTAGTCACACCCAGAAGAGGAAAGGGAAAGATGGCCATACCTATGTATTGACTTTCAGGACAATGCATGCCTCCTTGGCAGGGGTGCAATGGAGTGCAATGAAGAAACAAAAGTCAAAGTCGTTCTCCAGAGACAAACTGAGAAGTTCTCTTTGGCCCTAATCATTTCCAGAAGTTTTAAGTGTCTTTTTTTCCCCCAACCTACCTACAACAAATTAACCCATAAATGCATAATTTCACTGTGTGCCTCCATTTCTAATTATGTGTGGAGTACTGAGGGAAATGCACTGGAACCCCCAATCTGGCTTTATTGCTCAATCAAAAATGCACATTTTCTTTTCTTTTCTTGTTCATGTCACTCATGAACCAACAATGGGCATTTTATTTTTATTTTTTAAACGATTTTATTTTATTTGTTTATTTTAGAGAGAAAGGCTGAGCACAGAGCCCGAAGTGGGGGAAGGCTTGATTTCAACGACCTTGAGATCACAACCTGACCCAAAATCAAAAGTCCAACTCTCAAACGACTGAGCCACCCAGGCGCCCCTAAAATGGGCATTTTCTGATGTTCTTGCTGTAGGTGGCCTTGTGGAGGAAGGGAGGGAGAATGCTTATGATTTAGAGCTGAGTTTTGAAACTGTGGGAGCCAGGATGTGACCTTCCCCCAAAGCTGGGCCCTTCAGACCTGGAGCCAGTGCTGGGCAGAGAAGTACCTCCCAGGAGGGTCCCAGAGGAAGGAGAAGAGTTTTCTGCTTTCCTTGCTGGCAGCTTTATCTGTCTCACTCCTCGTCCCTCATACTGCCACCTCCTCCGCTTGGTTACACAGAATTGATGAAAGGCCCCAGAAGGAAGGGTCACAGTGAGAGCTATGAGCAACTGTACATACTTCACAGTGTGTAATCCTCTAAACAGCATGCCTGTGGTAGATATTACAGCTTTCCCTCATTTTCTTGAAAAGGAACCTAAGCTCAGAAAGTTAAGTGACATGCCTGGGGTCACCTACATTGCAGGGAAGAGAGGCAGCACTAAAACCCAGGTATCCAACGTCAAGTCCAAAGGTCCCCAGTGTATCATCTGGTGACACATCAGTTCTTACATAGGATTTACCCAGTTTTGGCAATCTGGACCGTATTGGTTTTTGTGCTGTTATATTTCAAACAGCTTCAAGGGAATTTTCAAAAAACAAGGAGAACTTGAAAGGGTAAAAGAACTAAGTTTATGAATTCCCATCCATTTACTATTCTTATCACCAAACTGAGCAAACGAAGACAGAGGGCTTGTCATTCATGTAGGTTAAATAACAAATTGGGGTCCAAGCTTCAAAAGAAAAAAAATAATTGAAAAGAGAAGAAACCAGCCAAAGAAAGGGGGTGGATTGGGGTTGGAGAATTAGAAATTTGAGAATTTGGTTCTGGCATCAGATGACAGGAGTCTGAAGTTCTGCTTTCTGGGGTTTCAGTTACCTGTGGTCAACCATTCCGGAAGCAGATGATCCCCCTGACATATAGTCAGAAGGTCAATAGTAACCTGACACTTCACAATGCCTGTTATTCACCTCACTTTGTCTCATCATGCAAATATTTTATCACCCCATATCATCCCAAGAAGGATGAATAGGGTACAGAAAGATACTTTGGGAGAAATAGACAGGCCACATTCATGTAACTTTTATTATAGTACATTCTAATTGTTCTATTTTATTATGAGTTATTCTCGTTAATCTCTTATGGTGCCTAATTTATAAATTAAACTTTATCATAAGGGTATAAGTATAGAAAAAGCATAATAGATATAAGGCTCAGGACTATCCATGGTTTCAGGCATGACCCCCACTTGGGGTCTTGGAACGGATCCCTAGCAGAGAAGTGGAGGAAGCTATCCCACCTGAGTTTCAAACCCAGCCTCATTGCTTTCTAGGCATGTGGCCTTAGGCAAGTTGATTCACCTCTATTAGCCTCAGTGGTCTCATCCGTAAAATTGTGATAATAATAGTATCTACTTTGTGAGTATTGGATGAAATAATCCTGCTAGACATAGAGTTTATTCTGTGTCCATGACAGCTATTATCATTTTAATATGAAGGGGCAGGCAGGTTCTGATTGGAAGAGAAAGAGTCCATGCCCTCTTCCCCATCTTGGTACACTGGAGTCTTACAGGCAAGTTCTAAGGGCTTAATGGTGGAGGAAATCACAGTAGAAGGAAATTCTTTGCCTTTAATGGAAACAGAAGAAGAAGAAGAAGAAGAAGAAGAAGAAGAAGAAGAAGAAGGAGGAGGAGGAGGAGGAGGAGGAGAAAGAAGGAGAAGGAGAAGGAGAAGGAGAAGGAGAAGGAGAAGGAGAAGGAGAAGACGATCAGATGGACATATGGCTCTGACTTGTGCTGCTGCCAAACAGGTGATGCCCCAGGGTGGATGAAAGATGTCAGAAGGAAAGTCCTTTCATCATTTCCATCGCCCTCCTGGCAGCTCCACTGGGAGAAAGGAGGCTTCTGGCTGCCACTGTGATCACCCAACCCTCTGGCACCGGGCAGTTGCAGCCTGTGGATCCCGGGCATCCTCTGTTAGCCTGCAGTTCACTGAGTGAAATCCCCGACTACCTGCAACTACCCCCCAGCCTGAGGTCTATTTTGCCCTCTGCCCAGCATGGCTTAAGTCACAAGGTCTAGGAGGGAGCAGCTGTTCAAGTGGGTGGGGAGGGCAGAGACCCTAAAACAGCTTTGCTGTGCCAGGATGAGGTGGGGCTGGGGGCGGTCTAGGCCCCTACGGAACATAACAGATAACCTGTGGGTGATCTGTACCTACCATAGCCTGCTGGCCTGTCCTGCTGGGCATCCGTTTGCATACATTTGCCCAGCAGCAAGAGTAGGGGGGACTAAAAGGCAAACAGCAAATGATTTCTTCTTGCTCTTTAGCTGAACACAGCATACCCCAGGAAGCCAGTGAATTATTCATTAAGCCTAATGGGGTAGTCACAAGGGAGCATTGCTGAGGTGCAATTAAGTGGTGCTTTAATTTTAGAAATATTTATTGGGGTGTAGTGTAAAACATTCATTCATATCTTTGTGAAAAACAATTTAATGGTAAATAAGGAAAAGACAAACAAGAGCAGTTTGTAGATGAGAAGCCAATTCCATGATCGGCTTTCTTCAGCCGCTGGGGCTGCTGGTCCTTGTCTAACATCCTGATGTGTGGGATCTATTGTGAGCAGAGCAACAGTATGGAGCATTTGTCAAGGATTTGTTCAGGCCCAGAACTGCATTAAGCACCTGTTGCATGTTATATCATTAAATACTCACCCTGATGTCACAATGCAATTGGAATCACTTCCACAGGGCCTCATTAGAGTGATGAGATTTTGCTGATGGCACCTAGTGAGGAGAAACAGCAACTCTTTCAGCCACCTGGTAAAGACATTTGCCGGTTTGGAGGTAGGAAGTAAATCCCACAGAATTTACTTCCCAACTCTGAAACTTCTAGGAGTGCAATGGTCTGAGACACATCAAGTTGCCCCTTCTAGGTTAAGTTCTCCTTTCATTGTGATAAGTCACAAAAAAGTGACTTAATGGCAACAATAGAGACCTCATTTGAGTGTGGTCTATCACCCGAGAAGCTGCTAGTTTTCAGTGGGTCCAGATTAAGACAGGGTTCTGCAACAGGTCTGGACCCCACACAGGCTGCCCTGCACTGTCTCCCTGGCTAGACCATGAGTTCCATGTTGTGTCCTATCATGGGGAGAGATTCTGTTTTCCTTGTCCATCACTCTATTCTCGGGGCCTCAGATATCACCTAGCACAAAGTAAGCACTCAAAAAGTATGTGTTGAGTGAATGAACATCCTTTGAGGTAAATACTTTTAATTTTATTAATTTATTTTTAAAGATTTTAATTATTTATTTGAAACAGAGAGAGTGCATGAGCAGAGGGGAGGGGCAGAAGGAGCAAAAGAAGCAGACCCCCCCATTGAGTTGGGCTTGGTCCCAGGACCCTGAGAATGAAGGCCGACCCTGAACCAACAGAGATCTGAATCCAGCAAATACTTTTATTAGCCCCATTTTAGAAATGGGAAGATGGGGATTTTGAGAGGCGAGGTTGCTCAAGATGGCAGAGTGAATGACAGGACCAGGAACCAAACTCGGTTCTGTTGGGTTCAATAAGACTTTCATCTTCAGCCAGGGGGTAAAGAGAAGCACACACACCTTCCTTGAGATTGTGCATATACTCAGCTCAGGTTCAGAGTTCATCTTGGTTTTTCTAGATAAAAGGCATAAACTGAGCGAAATCTGGGATTTCTCCATAACTCATCTGCCCCACAGAAGGTGCTGTTGGCAAAGGTGGAAAATCAATGACGGCCCCCAGGAATCTCCTTTCTGTGTTTTTCACACTCATTTCTTACCTGGGCTCCATTTATTTGTGATGTTACATGGTTTTCTTACAGATCTGGTGACTCTTATTGAGTATTTTTCATGTGCTTGTTACAGTACCAGAGGTTTTCCATATATTTTCTTATTTAACCCAAGAGAGTCCAAATAGGCTGAATAATATTTCCAAACCATGGTGCAATGAATAGTATTAAACCAGGGAGGGCTTTGTAGTGTTTGAAGAAATGAGGATATTGAGGTAACTTGTAAATATTCATCCATATGACACAGACCCAGCTCATATCCAGATGAATATTTAAGAACATGGTGGTTACTTGGCCAAGAAAGACAGTCTCAGCATTTCTGTATTATTTTAATTTATTTTAAAATACAGATTTGGGTCACATGTCACAGTGTGATCATCTAGACTCGTTAGAGGATTTGATTTCCTAATCACTTTCCCTGCCAGTTACTACAATGACTGAAAAATTTCCAGTGTGTAAATCAACAAGTTGACTTTCATTTCTTTATATGAGAACAGTTCAAAACTCACTTTTCTCTTAAGAGCTTTTCGTATTTCTCAACAACAACCTCTTACTGGCATCCCCTTAATACCGTCATGTTTAACAACAAACAACAATAGTAATAATAAAGCGAGTCATTACATAGTGCTAGATATCGTTTTACCATAACATTACATATACTAACTCATTTAATACATCTGGCATCTTTGTGATTGTAGTTTCCATTATTATCATGCTATAAAAGAGAAAACTGACTCGTGGAGAGGTTAAGTTAGCAACCTGGGCATCATCTAGGAACAGATGGGAAATGTAAATTCTCCATCCTTGCCCTCGATCTACTGAATTAGCAAGTCTGGAGGGGAGGCCTAGCTGTTTATGTCTTAAGGAGCCCTCCAAGTGATTTGAAATTAGACTAAACATGTGAGGGCAGCCCTGGTGGCCCAGCGGTTTAACGCCACCTTCCGCTCGGGGTGTGATCCTGGGGTCCTGGGATGGAGTCCCACGTCGGGCTCCCTGCATGGAGCCTGCTTCTCCCTCTGCCTGTGTATCTGCCTCTCTCCCTCTCTGTGTCTGTCATGAATAAATAAATAAATCTTTAAAAACAAACAAACAAACATGTGGAACCACTGGCCCGCATTATTTGCTACCAGGCCACTCATTTGACGCTTGGTCAGTTTCCTAGGGCTGCCATAACACAGCACGCAAACCAGATGCCTCAAACAACAGAAATGTATTGTCTCATGGTTTTGGAGGCTAGAAGTTCTAGATCAAGGTGTGACAAGGTGGGTTCCTTCTGAAGGCTGTGTGAGAGAGTCTGTTCTGTACCTCTCTCCTAGCTCCTAGAGGCTTTTGGGCAACCTTTGGCACTCTTTGGCTTGTAGCAGCATCACCCAAATCTCTGCCTTCATCTTTATATACTGTTCTCCTCGGTGTCTGTGTCTAAACTTCCCCTTTTTATGAACTCTAGTATGACTCATCTTAATGTAACCAATTACATTTGCAGTGATCCTATCTACATATAAGGTCACTTTCTGGGGTACTAGTGTTGAGGCATCAACATCTGAACATTGAGGGGGGCACAGTCAACCCATCGACCCATAACAGGCAGTGTTACCAATAACTGACTCGTCTGGTGGACATAGAAGATTGACGCAGGCTGGCTATTCTTCTATGTCTTTTAACTCAGGCATTCAGACATCTTACCTGATGTCCTACAGCCTATGTCTGAACTCATTTTTGCCTTATAGATTCTCAGTTTTTACCAGAAACACATTTCATCCTTTTAAACTAGATAATAGTCAGATTATAAAATGGTTTATAAGCAAATATACTGTCATACATTGCTGATTCTCCCATTTAGAATCTAGATGACAATGACAATAATAATAAGCTAACATTATTGTGAGTTTACTATGTTCTAAGAAGTGTATTAAGTACTTTATGTGCCATCTTTTCCTTACAACAATTTCATGAAGCTATTATATCAATTTACAGAAGAGGACATCGAGGCTTAAAATGCTTAAATATCATGCACAAATCATACAGCGATTAAACGGTATTCCTCAGATTCAAACTATGTTGATCTATCAACTGCTCATCCATTAGCTGTGCAATACAGCCACTGTGAATAGAATAAGGACATAAAAATGGTTCCTTGCTGCAATGTTTTGTGGCTTTTACAATTCTGTGTGAGTGCATGATGACCAGCATTTGAAGTAAGTTGACCCTGTAGTGTTAATTGGAATGTCAAGTGAACATGTTGTGCCTGGCTGCTTAAATATACTTCCCCCCGGGGGCCAGCATAACATCTCAGGGATGCAGAATTCAATTTTTAAAAAGCACCCTATTAAAAAAAACAAAAAAAACAAAAAAAACAAACAAACAAACAAACAAAAATAAAAAGCACCCTATTCTCTGATTCTAGGAGTTTGACTTTTTAAGTTTCCACATATAAGGGAGATCATCCAGTGTCTGTCTCTCTGTGTCGGGCTTATATCTCTTAGCATAATGCCCTCAATAAGGATATAAGAAAAAAGAAAAGAAAAAAGAAAAAGGTGCTCTAACTGGTGGAGAGAGGATAAAACATGTGAGGACCTACATTAATGGTGAAAGAAAAGTCACAGCTGTTTTGCGACAGTATGAAAAAAGTCACAATTTTTTCATTACAATAAGTGAATGCAAACAAAAAGCAATGATGGAGAGACTTATGTTGTATGTTGAATTATGCAAACATCTCTTTTACCCTCAATTCTCACCACCTACACCTCTCTGCCTTGGCTCTGGTTGGCTATCAAGTTAACATAATCCTCTTCTCCCTTCCCTTGCAATCAGAAAGACCATTATGTTCTCTCGTGGGACAGTGACACTATTTAAAATTCCTAAGACACACGAAGGAGACTTAGTTGAGAAGGTCTTCACTTTGCCAAGGATGTTTTGGTGAATTTTCCAAGAAGTGAATGAACCATTGATGTTTGCATGCTAGGTTTATCTAGTTTAGGCACTAAGGAGGTCAAAGTCTTCGGTCTATTATTTGGACTGAATAGACATGATTTAAGAAGGTTCAGAATAATACCTTAGAGCGGAGCTTCTCAAACCTAATATGTGCTCCCATCATCCTGGGTTATTGCTCAAATGCAGAATCTCAGGTTTCACCCCAACATTGAGATTCTGCATGTCTAACAAACCCCAAGGGGATGCAGCTGCTGGTTCATGGTCCATACATTGAGTAGCAAGGATTTAGAACAGTGGTTTTCAAACCTGTTTACACATCGAAATCACCTGGGCAACAATTTTTGTACCTTAATTAATCTGCATACACTTCATTCATTTAAACTGTACACAATTCCGTGGCTTTAGTACATTCACAGGGTGGTGCAACCATCGCCACAAGCCATTGGAGAATATTTTAATTACCCTCCCCAAAATCTTTATATCCATCAGAAGGGCATTCCCACCCTCACATCCCCAGATTTTAGGCAACCGTCAATCTACTTTCTGCCTCTACAGATTTGCCTTTTCTGGCCACTTCATATAAATGGGATTAGGCAAAATAGGTGGTCTTTTGTGAATGGCTTCTTGTACTTGGCAAAAGATTCATGCATGTTGTCAGTACTTTCTTACTTTTTATCGACAAATGCTATCCCATTGTATTAATAGACCACATTTTAGTAATCATTTCATTGTTTGATGGACATTTGTGTTGTTGCCACTTTCTGGCTGTTATGAATAATGCTGCTATGAATATTCATAAACAAGTTTTTATCTGGGCATATGTTTTCAATTTTCTTGTGTGTGTACCTAGGAGCAGAATTACTGGGTCATATGGTAACTCTATGTTTAAATTTCTGAGGAAATGTCAGACTGCTTTCTAAAGCTGCTATGCAATTTGACATTCCCACCAGCAGCATATGAGGATTTCAGTTTCTCTATATCCTCACCAACACTTGTCTTTTTGATTATAGCTATCCTAATGTTTGTGACGTGGTATCTCATTGCAACTTCGATTTGCATTTCTCTGGTAACCAATAATTAGATTTTAAAAAACATTTATTCTTCGACTCCACCCTAGGTACACTAGATCAGAATCTCTGAGAATTTCGATTTGGAGAAATCTGTAATGTTTATTAAATTCTTCAGGTGATTTTGATAATTAGCCAGCTTCAGAACCGGTTCCCATTTTAGCAATTACCTCAAGGGAATTGTTTCAGAAAGTGATCTCTGTGTGTCGCAAATTTCAGAATTCTCTGCATCACGTGACTTGCTAAAGCAAAGTAGAAAATGTATTTCTTCTAGGACACGTATTTAACAGATTATAGATCTTCCAAGTGAAAATACCTTGATAATTTTCCGGCTAGCATAGATTTTTCTACCTATGCTTGGTAGAAATTTGATGTAGAAGGCTTCCTCAAGCATGATTACACGACTTCCTGGTTTATTCACTAGAATGGCTAGTCTGAAGCAGCAGTTATCCAGAAGCAATTAATTGGGTAATAGTGTAAAAAATAGATGATATCCGGGCAGCCTGGGTGGCTCAGCGATTTAGTGCCGCCTTCAGCCAAGGGCGTGATCCTGGGGATCCAGGATTGAGTCCCATGTCGGGCTCCCTGCCTGGAGCCTGCTTCTCCCTTGCTTGTGTCTCTGCCTCTCTCTCTCTGTGTGTGTCTCTCATGAATAAATAAATAAATAAATCTATAAAAAAAATAGATGATATCCAAGACACTGGGTGATTTAATGGATATATTCAGGAATTGAGAAATGAGAATTCTTATTCTAGCTCTAATTTATCCTATTAGGCAAGTCACTTTGTCTTTTGTCAGATTTGCCTCATCTAGTGAGATAGAAATCGTGAGATAGAGAATAAAATACTCACTTGCATAATTGTCCTGTTTGTGTCTACTTTGGGAATCTACCACTAAAATAAATACCATTTACTTATTGAGAGTTTGCTATTTGTTGGATATTCTATTAAATGCTCCCTACATTTTTCATTTGATCCTTATACTACTCCAAGGTAAATACAACTACCCCTAAGGTGTAGTCAAGAAAATTAACATTCTTAGCAGCTAAGAACTTTGTGGGAAGATGTATAACTATTAAGATGTAGTGCTGGAATTTGAATCTGCTTGTCTTCATATCTGGCTTTAGATTCCTCAACTTTCCTCACAGAAAATTAAAACAAAAACAACAAACAAAACCAATAACCAACAAAACAAAAAATACTTCTGAGGAATATGTACAGAAAAATAAAATTCTTATGTAATCCCACTATCCAGAGAGAAATGAAGTTCACTTCTACTGTCTTTCTGTCTGGGCTCCTTTCTACGCTAATGCACGTCTAGCACTCAGTGGAAAAGTAAAGGGAGTTGCAATTGAATGGAACCAGTATAGATTTTTGAAGTCACATCAGGCGTCCTTTGAAACCTGACTCCACTGTGTGACTTTGGGCAAATTAACCTCTTCAGGCTCACTTTCCTTATCTGCTACATGCTGGTAACAGTGCCTACCTCACAAGTTTACACAGAACTTATAAATAGTGGCTAAAACATATAAAAAACATTGAATAATAGGTACTAAATGGTAGATAATAATGTTTATTGACTGAGAAATAAAAACATTAATTCATCAAGGTCATGTGACATCCAATTGCTTAGACCACAAATCTAGTGATTATTATTTTTTTCCTAGCAATTGTTTTTCATTGCTCTCTTTCCCTCATAACTTGTACTTGATCCATTACCAAATCTTGCCAGCTCTATCCTCAGAATATGTCCCCAAGTTGGACCACTTCTCATCTTCATGGCTACCACCCTAGGGCAAGCCTCACTTTTCCCCTGGAATCCCAACTAGTCAGCTTCTAGTCTCCGATATGCTCACCACACTGCAAACTGAGAGATCTGTTAAAAACATAAACCAGCTTAAGTTCCTTCCTTTATTCAAGTCCTCTAGGGGTTTTCTGTTGCTGTTAGCATGAAACCCAAACTCTTTATCCAGCCAACACGACCCCACCAATCTCCTGCCGCCTTCTTTTCTGCTCTCATCATTACCACTTTCTCCATCACACACCAGCCTTCTTGTTGTTCCTTCCAGAATCACTTGCGTGTGACCTCTTAGGCCTTTTTGACTAAAATTTCACTCCCACCCTGGTCTCCCTCTTACCCATTAGCGTGTCTTATTTGTTTAGACCACATACAATATTTTTTGTTCATCCACATATTTGTTTACATATATTTGAGAAAACAATTGCTTGCATGGTGCTGATAACTGGGGAACAGGATAGTTTGATGGGTCAGTTAATTATATGCAAGAGAGAGTAGAACAGTTGGAGAAGGGGAAAATCCATGTGATCTGAGGTCTCACATTCACATGGAGCCAGGTTCTTTAGGCTAGTTAGGATTGCAACGGTGAGGGTAGGGAGGCGGGTCAGGAAGAGCCAGGGAGGCAGTAAACTTGTGGTTAATAAGAGTTAAGAAGAAGCTTAATATGATGGGAGAAGACAACCTGATTTGAAGAACTGAGTGTAACGCCTACACAGGGAGCTGGAGACAGGTCCTTGGGAGCCTCAAATGCTGACAGAGGCAGTTCTCAGCTTCTTCATGGCAAAGGGCCTCTCCGTTCTCTGTTTCAGCTGGCTTCAGGGATGTCACATTGAGCTTCCAACATGCCATCCCGTGGGACAAGCCTTCCATTTAGAATTGCTCCAATACTCACAGTTTGCATTGGTGGTTTTTACCTTTAGTTAAATCTGCATTCTAACAGTAGGAGAGCAGTCCAGCCAGTAGAGACAGCAGCCAAGTTGAGCTCCTCTGAGACAGAAAATCACAAAAACAGCTGGGAGAGGAACCACAGTGTGCTTGTCATGTTTGCTTTGGGCCAGGCGATGCCGTTCTGCGGTTTAAACAAGGATCCTAGTCTAAGGAGACTTTTGCTTCACAAACACACTCCCATTGGTGGTGTCATTATCATGAAGGAAGCAGAGTTTTCTCTGTGCAGCCTCGGGCCTGCAGTACAGACCACTCTGACCATTGCGGGATTGTTTGTGGTGACAGGAAAGCACATCTCTAACTCCTTTCTCTGCTTCCCCTCTTCCCTCAAGGAGGCAAGTTGATCCTTGCCATGTCTCTTAATGTCCCAAAGAATCACAGTGTATGAAAATCAATGGGCCATGGATGAAGTTTTCCAAACTTCAAAGGCCAGGTGTCCTGCGGCACGGAAGGAAATGCCTGCCAATCAAGTGGTCCCCAGCTTGTCCCCTCTCCCCCCACAACCCCCCGCCCTCCTCCCAGCAGGCAGGTCCTAGGCTGTTCCGGGTGTTTGGAGGGCATTTGGGAGCTAAAACAGATGTCTTGCCAGAAGTGTTTCTTCCTATTTGGAGGAAGAACGAGGGAACAGCGTGGGTTGTTGAACTTGTATGTTTGGAGATGGAAGGATGTTGGAGGAGGCTGCCAAGTCATCTCTTTCCTCAGGCACCCGTCTCCCGTGGGCCGGATCAGCTCTTCGGCCTGGCCTTGCAAATCAAGTTTCGACAACAACCATCTCTCCTGCTTAGAAACCTGCTCTGTGTGTGTGTTTTAAAGATTTTATTTATTGATTCATGAGAGACACAGACAAAGAGGCAGAACCACAGAGGGAGAAGCAGGCACCCTGTGGGGGGCCTGGTGCCAGACTTGATCTCAGGCTCCCAGCAGATGCTCAACTACTGAGCCACCCAGGCACCCTGCTCTGTGTTTTTAATTCTAATTCTCTTGGGTCTTTTGGTTATGCTCTGAGACACCAAAATCAGAGCCAATATGTGTTGGGTACAAGGAAGGGCACTATTTTATATGCATATATGTGTGTATATACATGCATTTTTATATGCGTGTGCCTATGGACAAACTCTAGATCATGTGTAACGTGCACGCACCCTCGTACACACACATACATGAGCGCACGCACACGCATGTAGGATATGTTGTAGCTACGTATTAGGTACATAGCTCTGTCACAGGTCTGTACGAATTATCTATTATGTATACATGCATTTAAATGCTTCTCCATACCCTTTGGACTGTCCTGCAGTTTTCCTCTCTCTCCTCTGTTTTTCCATCAGCTCCACAGGTCATCTGGACGGGGCTTCTCTGACTGTGGCCCTGGACAGGATGAGGGGCACAGATTCTGGGTTCGGGTCGTTCCCCCGGCCTCCAGGCAGGAGACGCAGGACCTGCAGGAAGCTTCCCGGCCCAGGAGCCCAGCACGGGCCTGTCTGCGGCGCTTCCCAGGGGGCGGCTGGCTGCCCAGGCCGGGCCTGTGGCGTGGGCCTGGCCTGAGTTCACGGCCCTATTGCCCTGCTTACCTGGCGAAGCTCTGCCTCTCGTTCACTCTAGCAAATGAGTTACACACTCATGAGGCGTTGAAGATGAAGGTGCTACATTTTGCACCCAGTTCATGGGGCAGGAGGGGTTCCTTCTACTTCTTACAATACCGTGGACATGGTAAGACCCCGTGACTACGCCTCTCCAGAGTTTTTCTCTCAGAGTTGACCACACTGAGCCTCCTGCAATTTGTCAAAAGCAGGTTTTCTTGGCCCAGCACGGTTTCCCGAGGTGGTCTCTGCTCAAGATCCTCTCTGCTGTAAGCTGGGACCCCCGCTAACCCCCTGTGCATCTCTCCCCTTCCGAGGCCGGTGGTCTGCCCTATGTTCTCTTCTCTGTTACAGGCGCAAGATGAGATTTTACAGCCTGTTTAGCTTTTTACTTGTGGGGGCAAAATGGTGACTTGCAAGCTCCTTGCGTGGTGACCCAGAAGCCAGGAGTCTCCTCTCTACACACCTGAACGGTGACTATTTCAGTCCAGGTAGCCGGCTGAAGGAGGACAAGGTTAAACTTAAACTAGGCTTTCTCCTCTAAGTTAAAGGTGGTGGGAAGGTTATTTATAGGTGAGGAGGAGGGAACAGAGGAAATTGTTGGCTAAGTGAAGCGTTTGGATTATAGGTGGATTGTAAATTGTGAAATACACAGATAGTTGAGAGTTCAAATGTGACTTCAAGCCCGTGGATTTGTTTCTCACGGGTGACTGAACTAGGCAGTGACAATGACCCGTGAAAGAACTAAGGGAAGTCAACTTTTGATATTTCCATTGTTGATATTTTTTTTTGCCCTCCATAGCAGAGTCCTTAGGAGTTGGGCAATTCTCCTTGATAATGAATGTTTTCCCTACAGCTGGTCACATCCTTACAGCATGTGTTGGCTGGTGCTCTTTGGTGGGTGTAAGAATCATGGAAAGGCCATTAGCTATGTAAGTTGAAGACCACAGATGTCCCCTGCTGTCCTGGTCGACTTTTCATATGTGACTTTCAGTGTTTCAGGAGGCTTGGTAGGAAGTTCTGGGAAATAATTTTGGAATAAAGTTAAGTTTTAAACAATGCTCATTGCAAACTGGAGGACACTGTAAATAAACCAAGTCTCCCGTTTGCTTCCTCTTCAGCCAAAAATAGAACTTTTCTTCTGCTGGATCTTACTGGTTCCCTCTTCTAGGACTTGTAGCCTGTAACAACCTTGGCAGACTTGGTTTATTTCTGTTCTTCATCTAGTCTTTCTTCAGTCATCTGGCTTTCCTTTCACTCTCTTAGGATATGTATATATCTTCCTGCAATTGCATGAGGAATAGACATAAGGTGTTCCTTAACCACCTTGGGGGCAGGAATGGACAAATCACAAAGTAATCCACTGGGACAATGGTTCTCAAAGTCAGGGGTGGGTTCTTAATTCTTCTATGGTTGATGAGGATCTTTCAGGTGAGACCCAGGTATGCCTTATTCTATTTGCATGTGATATATCATACCTCACAGAAGCCATTGGAGAGGTACCTCCAAGCTCCTCTACCAAACATACCAATCTACCTGCATCTATGCCTATTTTTCCCAGTTGTTGAAGCAAAGCAGTATTCCTTGCAGTTGTGTCCCTGGATCACTTGCCTTGGAATCATTTGGACTGAGTGCTGAAAAAAGCCGAACTTACTAGTTCGGAAACCCAGTGGGTAGATGGGAATCTGAATTTCAATGAGCATACACCTGTTGATTCTCATGTACATTCTCCTGATATTTAAGACCTACTATCTTAACCTATTGATTGTATTTTCTCTAATATATTCATCTCCTTCTCTATGAATTTTCATTCATAAGCTCCTCAGGAGCTTCCCGAAACTGATTCTGAGTAATCTGAAACTGGCCCAACAGAGGGCAGAGAGATACTGAAGAGAGAGACAGGCCAGTCCAGATCGGCACAGAGCAGGTTTACTACACAAGGGAACTTACCTACAAGACTGGTGTTGGGAGCCCACAAAATGAGCAGATTCCTGCACCCATCCGCCAGTCTTAAAAGTTTATACAGAAGCCTTAACTGGGTTCATCCAGATGGTCTCAACACCACATCACTATCTCAAGGCTACATCTTTGGGGTGGCTATGGGAGCAGGGAAGGCAAGGAGAACACACATTCCAAGGGCAGGGGAGGGAGTGAGGGGCCTCCAATAGCCAGGGTCCAGTTTACCAGTCAGTGGCAGTTATGTCCTCTTGATAACCTCCCCCAACAAAAAGATAGAAGTAGGATTCCACATTGGTCAAGATCAAGGACTCTGGCATTTACTAGCTGGTCACTACTTAAACTTTGTGCTTCCATAGGCTTACCTGTGAAATGAGAATAATAAAAATGGCTCATCCTCAGAGCCTTGTAAGAAAGATTAAATCGGTAAATCTATGTAAAGCATTTAGAACATTATCTTGCACATGACCAACAGGATATGTGTGACTGTTATTATTACTGAATTCTTCCTATCAACCTTGAAACACAAGCAAGACTCTCCTATTTAAAAAAATACCCTTTTATCTCTCTCTTTTTGGAGCCACAATATCCTCTTCCTTTTTTTATTATTTTCTCCAACAAGTCCAGTTCCCTTTCCCCTCCCTGGCTTTAGTACAAGATGAAATGCTTTTCTTAACGCCACCCTTTAGCCTAGTTATTTTCTATTCATTTTTCTATTGTCAACCCACCAGTCCCTTTTGTAGGGAAGCTTCAGGTTAAGCAAGGGCCCCCTTTACCTGCTTTAAAATCCTGCATAAGCATTGATCACAGTTGCTATTTTACACTTATCGGTACAACTATTTGATGATGCCTATCTCAGCCACTAGACTGCTGATCTTTGTCCACAAATGTTTCTCCAGTGCTGAGTGCTGGGCCTGGCACATGCTCTTTGTTGCATGAATGATGAACAAATATGAATGTACATGAAAATCCTCAGGAGAGAGACAGAGCACGGCTGCCTGGCATACTGGCAACATTATTTAAAGAGTCCAGGTCCGAAGTAAGACAGACTCAAGGGCCAGTCTTCATTTTGCCATGTGCCAGCTGTGTTATCTTGAGCAAGATTCTTAACTTTCCAAAGCACTCCTTTTCCTCATCTGGAACAGAGCCAAACCAGTCCAGGGAAGTGCAGTATCGACCTTAGACTAGTTGTTATAGGGATTAAAGAGATAGTGCATATGGAAAGTTTAGCACAAGGCCTGGGCCAAAGCAAATACCTAATACATATTTATTATGATGCCAATGATAAGGACCCTCCTTCTGGTAACAAAACTCTCTAGAGGTCCCCAGTCGTCTCAGTGGCTAATTTCAACAGTGCAATCCTTTCCCACCTCATTTTTACTCACAGCAAGGAGAATAAGGTGCCTCAGATGTCTACTGCACATGCCGGTCAGAGTTTGTTTTACTCCCTTGCCTAGTCTTGCTGTCTGCCACTGCTCTGAGCTGCTCTGAGCTGCTCAGCTTGCCGGGTATTGTTTTCTGTGGCTCATACAGGGTATGCACCTCTATGCACATTCATCAATTGCCTTGGCCTTTGCCAGAACTACTCTGTGGGCTGCCCCTGGCACTTCCTTTCCTCAGCAGGGTTGGGACCTTTCTTTTCTTTATTGCCTTTGGCAGAATGAAAACAAAAGAAATTAAGCTTGACCCCCTCAGAGTGAGAAGATGAGTGATCCGTGAAGCGTAGCTTGTCTAATAAGTCCTTTGTGCTTTGAGGTTCCCTCTCTCCAGGTCATATGTGGGAGGATCGGGGTAAGCAATGTTGTGGTATTCTCACAGATTCTAGATGGTGACCATTTCACCCTATATTGGTGAGACAGGGGGGTTGAGGGGGCAGTGAGAGTGACCCACAGAAGCCATCAACTCCGGGAGACTTGGAGCAACTATTTGCTTTCTAGAACATGTATCCTTTTTTTTTTTTTTTTTCACCCTCAAGTTCTAAGCCAACTTTTTCTCATGAGGGAATTTCTCTTTCCCTTTGCAAAGTAGTCTTGTCATGGTCCTTGGGCATTTGCAGATCACCCAAGGCCATTCATGCGTGCCCTGAGTGGTGGTAGATAGTTGAGATACCTCCCCACCAATACAATAGTTTTTGTGCTGTATTTTTGTTTTTTACATTATAGGAAATTTTGTTCATGTCTTCCCTTGATATTATCAGCAACAATATTCTTTTTTCCATTCACTTGGTGAAGTTGTTTTTGTTTGTTTGTTTCTTTCCAATAAGCAATCAGAGTAGGTAGGACAGGTAGATTAAATGATCTCTTGCCTCCCTGAAATGATCTTGAAAAAGTTTGAAAATCATAGTTTGAGAAACATTCCAGGGAGGAAAATTCACTCTTGCCAGACCTCCTGTGAGGAATAAATAGAAACATAAGCAGTGAAATGATCAGTGTTCCAATTAAGCTTTGTTAATCTTTTCCCAAGGTAAAGCGTGTACATCTATTTTTTATATAATGTTTTCCTGATTTTTCTTTCAAGGACTAAAGATCTGTAGTCTGAGCAGCTGGATCACTTCCTCCCACTATTCTGTCCTTGGAGACATTTGGCCCATTAAAGGGAGCCCACGGATTGCATTTCAACAGATGCATCTCACATTTATTCAGGATATAAGTGATAGGGTGACTCATTGTGCTGCTAATACAATTACGGTCTTTGTTGTTTAAGAATTATATCTTGATTCCACATAAGCAAAGAGATTTATCATTGTACTCTGTTGTAACGAAAGGCTCAAAGGACAATATATGTGAAACAATTTCAGAGAAATTGGAATGCTCTTACTTGGGAATAAAGTGTACCCTTTGTCCTTTGCCTCATAGCCTTAGGTGAATGCATATAGAATGTGGGCTTGCTGAAATTCAGTAAAAAGTCATGGATTTGTAACTTTGGGAACCTATCGTAGAGTGGTCTGGAGAGCTGGTCATTGGAAAATAAAACAGAGGGAAAGAACTCTTACTTGTTTGTGTTTTGTACAAATTCTGTCTCTTTGTAACTAAAAGGTTCTGACAAGTGCAGTATTTGAATTTTACTTGTGATCACACTTGGACCAAGGTATACATACACACATATAAATCCTTCAGAGAACATTTTTGAAAGGATTTTATGACTAGGCTGTTCCTTCTTCAAAAATGTCTGTCCCCTCTCCTTTTCTTCTGGTACTACTTTTGGGCCCCAATTTCTGAAGAAGATTTCTTCTAGCAGGAAGAGTGAGCAAACTGGAATAAGGCAGCTGCTTACTCTTCCTGAAACTCCTTTTCTGGGGCTCCAAAGTGCACTCAGGTAGTGGTAGGAAAGAAAGTGCCTACCCCATTTGGGGTCTTATGGCTGATTAGCAGGAAAAATATTCTGGCAATTTTTCTCTAAGATTTGAATTTAAAAATCATTTAAGATGTGAACTTGAATCCCAGTTCAGCTACCTACTAATTGTGTGATCTAAACCAAATTGTTCTAGCCTTTATTTTTTTTTAAGATTTTATTTATTTATTCGTGAGAGACAGAGAGAGAGACAGAGACAGAGAGAGAGAGAGAGGCAGAGACACAGGCAGAGGGAGAGCAGGCTCCATGCAGGGAGCCCGATGCGGGACTCCATCCTTGGTCCCCAGGATCATGCCCCGGGCCGAAGGTGGGACTAAACCACTGAGCCATCTGGGCTGCCCTGTTCTAGCCCTTATTAAGAGAATTTTTCCATACACTGGAGCTCTAATAGTACCCATTTCATAAGATTATCAAAGGATTCTGAATGATGTCGCTGGTGCATCTATACATACAGTAAACGTTATCTATTCTGCTTGTTTTTCTTACTCTATCAGATCTGATTTGCAGCTAAATACATGAGAGTTATGGACTATTTGGAGGCCTTTTAATTGAATAAGAAAGGACAAGGAAATGTTTTTGACATATGGCCTATTCTTAGATTACCAGTGGCCAAGTATCTTCGAACCTGAGGAACTATATTACAATCATAGGATTGGCTTTTGCTTAAGGTCATATTGATTACAATTTGATTCAATCATGAGCAGAGGATAAGATCATGTCATAGGTAAAAGGAATTAGGAGGAAGTAAGAGAATTCTTGAAATGAGATGGGCAAAATGTTGGTCTTTTATGTTCAAGATGCAGTACTGTGTAACAGAAAACTATATACTTTGGAACTAGAGAGAACTGGGTTCAACTTCCAACTACAAGAGCCACTAACTGTAAATTTGGGGAAAATGTTTTCATTTTTTTCTTTTCTGTAATATGTGGCTAACCATACCTACTGTGATACACTGACAAGATGGAATGGATAGCCCATTTTAAAATACTTAATACTGAGATTGGCATACAGTAATTTCTCTTCTTGCTGGCTTTGTTTGCTCAATCTTAGCACAGCCCATTTTAACTAAGTTTCAGAAGAAGGCAAATTGTTGCCTCAAATGGATTTCTACATGATGTTGTATCATTCTCCCTAGAATTGCAGTGGTTAGGGAAGGCTTTTCAATCACACTCTGTAGGTAAGCCCGTATGTATGCATTCCCAGTGACAGCCAGCTCAGGTTCTCTTTGAAAGTAGATGAAGCATAAATCATGAATTAATCACACATTCTGACAGTGAAGCTGCTTCTGCATCTGGCTAAGGGACTCAATTAATGTCTCCATAGTCATGACTAAGAGAAGTTAGAATGCAGTTTCAAAAGAGTAGTGAACTTTGGCTGTTCTTTCTTTTCCCTCTCGGTTTGATATTCAGGTGACTTTACATGTTCTAGAGCAGGGATTGGCAAATTACAGTCTGCAGATCTGCTGCCTGCTTTAAAAAGAGAATTTGATTGGTGTACAGCTACATCATTCACTGACATATTGTCCACGGCCACTTTCAGGCCACCAAGGAAGAGCCAAATAGTATGACAAAGAGTAACAGATGGCCTGTGAAGCCAAAAGTATTTACTGTCGGACCTTTTGGAGGCAAAGTTTACTGATCCCTGTAATAAAGAATTTGAAAAGTACATGTCGACTTATGTGTGGATTCTCTTTAGATAGAGCCTGGGGCATAGGGTGAGTGGTGTCTAGAATAGCACACAGTAGGCCTGTGACAAAAGCCCACTGAATTAAATATCTACAAAACATTATTATTGAAAAACGTTATTAGCAATTCTTGATGTAATGTGACATAAATTTTTGCTTTTTTCTGCTTGTTTGCCCTCAACACATAAGAGTGATCTCTATCATTAAAGAAAGGTTGGTATTATTATTATTATTATTATTATTGAAAATGGATACCTTCATGAATCTAGTTGGGGCAAAGGAAGGGTGAAAACATCATAGCTAGAAATGACCAAGGTTGGCCCAACAGTCTCATGAACTCCTGTGATGTCAGGCCACTCTGAGGCATTTCTAATGAATAGAAAGCTGTTTTTATTTTTTCCTGCTAGCAGAACTTCAACACTAAGCCTTCCTGTCCTTCCTCTATCCAAACATCTCATTTTCCTTAGGATTAACATGACTCTTGCCCAGTCCTTTTCACAATATTGTGGCATAGAAATGGAAAAACTATTCAAGTTGAAAAATTATACCAACTGGTATAATTTAGTTAGGTCAGTGCACTTAAAATGTCACACATCTGTAGCTTCGCTGAATGACTTTATTTATCCAGAAGGAGCTCCAGCCTCCGGTCTAATGGAGTTTTGTGGCTAACTGTACCCAGCCAGAGTTGTCTGTGTGACTCTTTGTATGCAGTTGAACTCTAGACCCTCTCCCGAGACTGGGACTGTGGGAACCAGTACCTGGTCAGAGCTGAGCCTAGACCACCCACTCATTTCACACACCCATTAAACGGTTATCATATGATGCTATGTTACTCCTCCTGTTGACCTTGCCCTGAATGGCTGTGTGTCGAATTACTAATTATCCCTACAGCTCTACTACATAAATGCCATTTAATTTCCACCTCCAGTTTTGGAAGCCACACTGCTCAGACAACCACTGTAATAATCTCAGGAGCTAGCTGTTGCTTGCAGGGCTGTGGGATGACATCCACCACCATTGTAACCATTACCACCAAGAAATGTTTTCTTAAGTACACAGCAATAGGTGATACAAATAAAAAAAAAAAAAAAAGAAGAAGAAAGAGGAAAAGAAAAAGAAAAAGTTCCCTGAATTTATCATGAAATTTGCACTGCTCTTTACCATTCTCGTGCTTTGGTTTCATTCCTAGTCGACATTGGACACTTGCCTATGCTGTATGGAAATAACAAGCCACCATCTGGGGGTTTCATCATCTTACTCTGCAGCAGGAGTGTCTCTAAGGATTATGCTTTGCCTACTTGGCACGGAAATCCTGCTTTAGCTTCAGTGATTAGGAATGTAGGCAGTGATTTCCCTCAGTCTAGACCCCAAAGACAAGCTCAGGCAGACATAGGAATTCCCATGAAAACCTTCTAGACTGCAGGCCATAATTTACCTTCTGTTGTTGTCATATTTTTGCTAGGATATTGCTAACCAAGATTTTGCAAATATTTTAATTTAAAATGACCCATTTGTCTGGAATTACAAAGTGCTAAAAACAATCATATTTGAAGAAAACTTGCGAGTTAGGTCAGATAGGAGCAGGTGATGATGGTGGGATGGAAGACCAGTTAGAAGGCTGATAATCATTATTTTGATTTAAGCATAAGATTCTGTGTTAAAATTATTTGTAGCTATAAGAAAATAATGAACTATATGAACTTCTCACAAATGACTAAATTCAAAGGGTTTTGATTTTGTTTTTTTCAAAGATTATTTATTTATTTATTCATGAGAGACAGAGAGAGAGAGAGAGTGAGAGAGCGAGCGGCAGAGACAGGCAGAGGGAGAAGCAGGCTCCATGCAGGGAGCCCGACATGGGACTCGATCCCTGGTCTCCAGGATCACATCCTGGGCCGAAGGTGGCGCTAAACCACTGAGCCACCAGGTCTGCCCTAAACCCAGGCTTAAGTGATTCTTTTATCAATCAACACTAAAATCAAGGTAAGGGTTTTAACCTAAGTAATGTTTGTTGTTTTATTACGTGTTTAAATAGAATTTATATTTGTGAATTGCCTAGTTGGCTTTCAAATAGCTGGCATTTATTTACCCACACCAAGAAATAAATAAAAACACTTGTTTTTTATCAATATGAAGGACAATATTACTTCATGCATTTCTTCCTTAAACATTTTTTTTCTTCCTTAAACATTTATTGGGCATTTGTTTCATACCAGGCACCATGTTAGGTGGTGAGGACATAAAAGTAAGAAAAACAGAGTCAGTTCCTACCTCATGAGGTTGTAGTACCTCCTGAGATATAATAAGTTAAATTAGAAGAGATTTAAATTCACACATCTAACAAATAACAAATATCCTAACTTTACAGATAATTGGTAGTGACATCATTTATTCCACCTCAAGACTACAATTTTGCCTACCTTATTACAATTTCAGCATCATTTTCTCCCCTATTGATTTCTTTTTGAATTAGAAAGTAACTTTGTTTTTTGGAGAAGATGGAAAACTTTAAAATAATTTCCGCTTGGAAATATACTTCCCATCATTAGTTTTTATTTCAAAACTTTACTATTACAATTCAAGTCATACTTTCTCCCAACCTACTTTTCTGGTCTTTTCTTACACTATCCCCCTTGTCTTGCTCAATGCTCTAGTCAAACCATGCAGCTTTTATTCTACTAAAATGTGTCACCATTTTCCCATCTCCCTGTCTTTGCTCACCACATCTCCTTTGCCTGAGATGCCTTTCCTCCAACATCTCTACCTACCTAATCTTACTCAGGTTTTAAGAGCCAGCTTTGATGCCATCTCTTCCATGATGATATGCTTTTTGAGAAGAGTTAAACTCTCTTTACTCTTCTGAACAATGATAGCAGTTTTAAATTCTTTTGATTCTAAGCAATAATGCAGGGCAGACAATATAGTATGTGTGTGTGTATTTGTACAGTATTTGTATCAGCTTTCAGAGAACAGGAATAATGTCTACTTTTATTACACTAATATTCCATGAAGACACAACACAGGTATTTCTTGAGGACTTCCTATGTGTCAGGTACTATGCAAGATCCTGGGGATATAGACATTCAACATGTGAATATTATAAATATGGTACTTGTGAAATATCTAATTCCCAAGTACCCTTCAAATCTGATCCAATTATTGATTTTTTTTATGTTGAATTGGAGGTTCCAGGGCCTCTAGGGGGAAAACTTATTTTAGGAATTTACATGCTGTTACAGAGCTTATCTTAGGTAGAATCTGACTCTTCATGGCCCCTGCATCGTGACAATTTGGTCATATCAACACTGGATCACCAAGAGAAAAGAACTGGATATCTCTTCCAACTAGTAGCTGCATTTGTAAATAATCAGGCCCAGGAGTGTAGCTTTTGTTCTCTTGCAGGTTGTCTGGCTGCCTTCTTTAGGCAGTAGAGTGGCAAAGTGGGGAGAGTATAGGCTGCTTTTGATGTTAGGCATAACCTTACCCATAACTAGAAAGGAAGCTTTGAGGGATGTCAATTTAATCTCTAAAATAAGAATAGTAATATCTTCCACAGTGAAGATAAATATGAAGTCTAGACCAGGGTCTATAAACTATGGCCTTTAGGTCAAATCTGGTCTGTTGCTTGTTTTGTAATTCAGGTTTTATTGGGACACAGGGACACTCATTCATTACATATTGTCTATGTATCTGCACTACATCAGCAGAACTGAATAGTCACGATCAAGACAGTATAGTTCACAAAGCCTAAAATACTTTCTATCTAGCCCTTTAAAAACAAATTTTGCTGACCCTTGGACTAGAACATGTCCCCACACCTAGAAGATACTCAATAAATATTATTATAATTACTCTGTTCTCACTAGGCTTGGGTGAGAGTGGAAAAGAAAGGATGGAGAAGAGCTAGCAGGAGAGAGACTAGGGTGGTTAATGGTCTCTTTCCACTCAATGGAAGCTCCAAATGGAATTGAATTTGAGTCTATGACTGAAACTTAATAGAGACCTGAAGAAGTAAAATTTCATTTTTTTTCCTAATTGAAAACTGTCACTGGTCCAAACTTTTTTTTCCCTTCTGGAAAGCACTATGAGTCACTGTTGAAGTTAATAGTTCATTCTTGATAACAGTTGTTATTGGCAGGGGCCATGAAAATATTCCATCAGAGCACTGCCATTCCAGGCAGTTTTGCTTATGTTGGTATTGATTTCAATTAAAACAAGTTATCTGAATCACTGGGCTTCCTGTTGGCTGCACTCATTGCCCAGTGATGCAAATGGAAAGCCTGTTTCAAATCTACAATATCTGGTTACTTACAAGGCCCAGGCAGCGAGGGTATAAACAAAACCCAAGCACCAATCAATGTAGAAGGAAATGATCTTTATTTACCCTGCATGATGTCATCCATCTTGGGTCTGACAATTTTATGACAATTATTGACTGTGAGGCCAGGCAAATCTTATGAATTCATCTTATTCCTTATCAGGGCAGGTAGTCAAGCGTATCCCAAAATATTTGATTTGGTTCAATTCCTTGTGTACACATCCTTTCACTTCTTTCCTTCTTTCTCCATTATATCAGCATCTGTGGGAGGAGTTTATGTGTTTGTACAAAGCATAGCATGATGGTGCTCTGTGTCTGTGTGTTTGTTCTGTGGGTGAGTGTTTGAATAGCTATTTTCTTCTACCTGTTGGCTTGCAAGTAGCCTAATGCAGTGATCAGACTCCTCAGTTTCAAGTAATGAATCAGCAATTTGTATCAGAATGGTGCTTTATAATAGCAAAACAGGTATTTGCCATTTCCAAAGCTACATGGCACATGAGGACAAATGTACAGAACATGCTGTAATTTGTGATTTTGTAAATTTGCATATTTGAATCATTGACTTTAAGGCTTGTGTATGGATTCAAGTCACCTAGCTAGAAAGTGAGCCTAGGTCACTTGGTACAGATTATTTTTGTCACTTGCCTTCCCTTTGGCACTCAGCTAGTTATTTTCCCCTCTTACCTTCCTTTTGGCACTTAGCTAGACCATGTGTCTCAGTCTCCTTTGCAGTTAGAAGCAATGTTGTGTCAGAGTTGTGGTCAATGAATCTGGGGACATAGGTCTTAACACTGTCCCAAATGTGATCCTTTAGGCACTTTCTATCTCACCACTAAATGGAGAGGACTTCAAGGATAAAAGAGAGTAATGTGGCAAAATGGAAAGAGTTCAATGGGCAGAACTCAATAGACCCAGTCACTTGCCACCACCAAGCCACACTGGATGATGATGAGAACAGAAAAACTTTTCTTGTGTGAAGTTTTGGGGTTTGGAGCCCGGTGTATGGACTGGCTGTCATTCTTCTATGTGACTATGCTGTTTTTTACTCATCATATTCACAAATGCAGTTACTTTCAAGATGTTATACTCAAATGTATTTTTTGGAGTAGATGATATGCTATAAAGGTGTTTGGAAATGTGAGGATTTGTGAAGATGTATGGGTATGTTCATTGAGAATATGAAGGGTCTTGGATAGTTTCCCTCCTCCTCACCCCTACCCATATCATTCCTGTGTTGGAGGTAACTTGTTTGATGTTGAGGTAACCATGGGGTCATGGTATCTTAGTTCCATCTTACAAGCAGCACCTTTTTTTTTTTTCTTTTTTAGAAAGCCCTGTTTTCCCTGGGTGGATTCATTACTCTATATTAATTGATCCAACTGTATATGAAATATCAAACAATTAGTGGGTGGAAGATGCCAAATGGTACTTTGGTTTTGTTGGCCTGAATGTTTGTATGGGGGTGGTGGTGGTGGTGGTGAGTACGGCATTAAGGAGGAAAGAATGAAGAAGTTATTTTTCAGACAAGGAATCTGCAAAAACTTTCATAGCACTGCATGGTTTTCCTCTGCCACTACCAGCATGATCTAGATGACACTGCACTTTGAGCCTTAGTCACAAAACAAGGAGATTGCAGAGCATAGCCTCAAACCTATGATGGATATGAACACGAGCAAGGAACAAGCTATTATTGCTAAAACAATGAAGATCTGGGGACATTTGTTTCTGCTACTTTGTCCAACCTGACTGATATGCGAGGGCTCAGAGAGTTTAGCTAATTTGCCTAAGATATAAGGGTAAAAATTTCTGGAGCTAGGATTTGAATCTAAAAAGTCTAATTCCAGAACCTATGCTTATAGCCATTCTTGTGTAGGAGGAAGAATTTCCTGGACTTCATGTGCAGGATAGACTGAAACAGGGAGAGACCAGAGGGGAAAAGACCATTTAGGAACACTCTAAATATAAGGTTATGAGAATCTGGAAAAAAAAGTACTTATTTAGGGACTTGGTAGAGTGGGTGCCTCATAACACTTGAAAAGGTGAATGAATGAGTTTTTCTGACTACAGGTGCCGGTAAGTGCTGTCACCACAATATTCTGAGTAGTCATTTTCTTTACTGTAATTCTTCGCTTAGCCCACACATCACTCCTGGCAGAGTCACTGAGTCACAGCTTCACCGAAGATGGCTCCCCCCAGCAATGGCTTAGCCTGCACCATCCAAGCAGACGGAGGGCAACCTGCCCTTTCACTAGATCTTCAGTAGACATTGTCACAGCTCTTACTTCCTTTTCCCACCCTTCTGTTTTTCAGTTTCCACTGTCAACTGAAATTTTATTCACTCCTCTTTCATACTATTTACGATGTCCCAGAAAAAAAATCCTCTCCTTGTGCTTTCGCTTACCCTCTTCCTTTTTTTTTTTTTCTTTTTTTGCATTTGGTTAACTAAGAATGGGATAGGGGATTATTGAAAGATAGTCTCCAGCCTTACAAATGCAATTCTTTTCTGATTTGGGGTCATGTAGGACCTGGGAACACAAACCTGCATTTCTAATCTATACTACCTGCTGCCTAAGCCCTCAGGCAAAAAAAGGATTTAGTAAACTTAATACCCATGATTGCTCTAAGTGGATTTAAGAAAGTCCTATATGTCACAGGCAGTTGGAGAACACAAGGAAAATAAGAACAAAGGAAGGAAAAATAGTAGGACAAGAGGAATGGAGTGATGAAGAAAGAGAGTGGTGAGAAATAAAATATGTCCACCTTACCTTGTACTAAAAGCATGCATTAGCTTCAAGATGTCCATTTAATGCCATTTTTCCCTTATTGTGTGGTAGAAGCTGATTCCATTTTCTGTGGATAAAATTAGTATGATATTCTTGAATGTAATTTTTACAGGGATGGATAATTTTGTAAAATATCTGATGCAGGCTTGTATAATCAAGATACATTATTTTTTTAAGATTATTTTTGTTTTTTACTGAAGTATACTTGACACATAATGTTACTTTAGTTTCAGGTGTCCCACATAGTGATTTGACAAGTCTGTATGCTATTGCTATGCTCACCACAAGCGTAGCTACCTTCTGTCACCCTTAATCAAGATCAACTTAAAGTAAAAAACGGTTTAATGTGAAAAATCTATTTCTGGTAGCCACTATACCTCTTATAAAGTGGGGCATCTTATAAATTACAATAACTGACCTGGAAAGAACATTCAGGGAGGCTGAGAGAAATCTGTGAAATCCCTAAAGCTATAGCTTCAGAATGAACAGTAACTCATGTGTGTTTACTGAGTAGCTACTAGACTTAGATCAATGCACTAAGTCCTGGAAATACAAAGATGAAAGAAACATAGTCTTGCATTGAACCGGGGCCTCATTCCCTACCGGAATTCAGGTAGGACAGAGGTGGTATTGGGAATGCTGGAGAGCATCTGGATGATGTGAAGAATGTTGTGTGTCTTGAGTGACTAGAAATTGGTCCTGAGGAGGAAACACTGCAGTCAGAAGAAAGGAATAAGCCTCTAAAGAACTATGGATAATTCAGAATTGCTAGAGCTTAAAACATGAAGAAGAGTGGGATGGGCGGTGAGGGTGGAGAAGTAAGTAGGAAGTCCTTGGTACTTCTACATGGCAATAAGGCCATTTAAGAATTACATTATTCCATGGAAAGGTCCACAGTCAAGAATACTTCAGATAACACTCTGAAGAATTCATGATAAATCAGTAGCATGTTTGAGGGCCTGTTTGATGCCATTCATAGCTAATGGCATTTCTTACATCCTTACATATAGATGGTATGAGTCTCATTCATTTAAACATTTACTATGTGTGCAGTATTTGCATGTTAGAAAATACAAGAGAAGTATCAGAATAGTATATATCGAAGTATTAAAGAGAAACAATTTCCTATGATTTCAAAGGGAGGAGAAACCTTTGTAGGCTGACGAATATCCTTCCTGTTGTTCTTCTTCCCTTCCTTTTACAAAAACTCCTCCTTCCTTCTCTTTCTTTTCTCCCACAGTTATGTCCTGGTCTCTGTGGGATAGGATATATGCCAAGAACTGGGAAAACAGTGGTTAGCAGACAGGTCTTAAACAATTACCCCCTCCCCCCCAATATAATTATACTAGTAGTATGAGTCTTCAAGAAAGCATACTCCATAGAAGGCAGGGCTTAAGGCTGAGTGGCGTATAGGAAGATCTTCCCGGAGAGTTTGATAAGCCAATACCTGAAGCACGTGTAGGAGAAGACAGAATGGATTCCTGAAGGAGTAGGTGTGGACAGATGGTGGGGAGCCTCGCTAAATGATGTGATGAAAGACAAAGACAGGAAAACTCCCAAAGGATAGCACCGAAGAGGCATCTGGTCCATAACAAGAGCATCAGTTGCTACAATCTTTCTTCTTCAATGAATCCATATAAAAGTCCTTTCTGACATTAAAATCCACCCTTTCTTCTTATCCTATTTTTTATTTTAGTGATTTCAGTGGGATCTCTAGGTTCTTTATTTTTTTCTTTTCTCACTTTCCTTTATCAGGTAAATAACTTGGACCCCACTATTTGGAAATTATTATGACACAATTTAGGCTCACCTAGATAGATCGAAGTATATTTGGAAAGAAACACAACTGCGATTCTTTCCATTTGTTCTATCATTTGTCTTTAATCCAGACATATCCTACACTGAATTAATGAGCCTTCACTTTAGCTCCTGAAACCACTTTCCTTATTTATTTATTTATTTATTTATTTATTTATTTATTTTTAACTGTTATATTTATTCATGAGAGACACACACACACAGAGAGGCAGAGACACAGGCTCCATGCAGGGAGCCTGACATGGGACTTGATCCCAGGTCTCCAGGATCACGCCCTGGGCTGAAGGTGGCACTAAAGCACTGAGCCACCTGGGCTGCTCCAACTTTCCCCTTTTTAATATGGTGATTTTCATGGCAACCTTTCCAATCAGCAGTGCACGTATGGCTACATGGCTACAAGTCTGTTTCTTACTGGATGTGTTGGCTAATTGGACCAAGGACTTGGACATAACCTTGTTACTACTGCTGGCAGCTGTCCAGGCACAAAATACATTGATGCTGATGTTTCCCCCGTTCTATATTTAACAGATGGGCTTATTGAACTTCCTTCAGTGCCCACTAGCCAATGAGCAGGAAATGGAAGATGATAGGTCTGGGTGAATCATAAAGGCTATTCTAAGGTTGCAGGACTCTTCCCTGCTTTTCCCTTGCCCAAACCCAAGAAGCAACTTCGTTGGGGGAAAATCACAAAGCCAAGATGACTGATTCAGAATTCAGAAACCTCAAGCAGGAATGCAGGACTACTCAGGGATTCTATTAAATTTATTCATCTGTATGAGATGACTGTACCATATCATCTCCTTTTTCCTCAAACCTCCCACACATCCTCTTCCTACTAATGACCCAGACTCATACTTCATTGAGAAAATAGAAGTCATTGGAAATGAACTCACTCATCTTCCCACCACAAAACCTGTCTAGTTGGTACATCTGTGTTTGAATATTTCTTCCTCCAGATTGAGGGAAGTGTTCCTCTTCTTCCAAGAAGGAATATTTCTCCACTTTTTCCCTGGATCCCATCACCTCTTGGGTTAGCAAAGACTTTGCTCCTTGCCTCATTCATGCTTTCCCTCAACAGTAACATCTGACTATTTACTTAATCATTCTCATCATCATATAAACGTGCTCTAGTATTTCCCATCTTCTTCTTTTTTTGTATTTTTTTTTATTGGAGTTCGATTTGCCAACATATAGTATAACACCCAGTGCTCATCCCGTCAAGTGCCCCCCTCAGTGTATTTCCCATCTTCTAAAACATTTTATTTCATGTAACGATACATACTGTTTCAGTTCCTGCCCTATTTTTCTGTTCTCCTTTATAACACTATTCCTAAAACAACAACAACGACACTATTCCTGGGTATTCGGACAAAATGCTTCTATCTCCTCATCTTTCTTCCACTCTTCAACCTACACTTCTCTCTGTAACCCTCTTTGGTAAGACTAACAGTAAACTTCAGATTTCCAAATCCAATGGACTTCTTCCCGGCTCATCTTACTTGGCTTTCTAGCAATAGTTGTCCAAGTGGGCACTCTATTGCTTTAAGTATCCCTTGGCTTCCAGGATTTTTTTCTTAATTTTATTCTAATTCTCAATCTCCTTTGTTGGGTCTTTTTTAAATGTTGGCGTTTTTCAGGACTTGCCCTACGTCTTTATCTTGTCTTATGCCTAAATTGTCTCACTTATATTCTCCATTTCCACTGTTTTTAATTTTATGCATTGAGGTCTAACATCTCCTCTGATCCCCAGAATTGGATATCTGACTTAATTCTTATCCTGTCACTTGTATAAATCATGAACATCACATATTCCAATGCCCCCAAAAGAACACTGAGCTCCTCAATCTCTCTTGACTCGAGCAATTTTTCATCCAGTTGATGAGACAAAATCTAAGATTTATTGTTTCTTTTTTAATTTGTATATTATGTCTTTTCAAAATTAATTAACAATTAATTTTAAAGGTGGAGGGAGAGAGAGAGAGATTGAAAATCTTAAGCATGCTCCACACTCAGCCTGGCCTGATGTGGGGGTCAATCTCACAACCCTGAGATCATGACCTGAGTTGAAATCAAGAATCAGATGCTTAACTGACTGAGCCACTCAGATGCTCCTTAAAGAGCATTACTTTTTCCAAAAGCTTATTTATTTATTTTAGTAATCTCTACACCCAATGTGGGGCTAGAGCTCACAACCCTGAGATCAAGAGTCACATGTTCTTCTGACTGAGCCAGACATGTGCCCCAAGATTTATTATTTCTTCTCAAAATTGTATTGAGGTGAAATGCACATAACATAAAATTAACCACTTTAAACAGTTTGCCAGCATTTGGAATAATCATGATGTTTCTCTATCTAGTTCCAAAACATTTTACACTCCCTAAAAGGAAACCCCGTACCCATTAAATAGTTATTACCAATCCTCTCCTCCTTCTAGCTCCTGGCAACCACTAATATCTTCTTTGTCTTTATGGGTTTTCTTATTCTATATATTTCACATAAATGTAATCATATAATATGTGATCCCTTGTGTCTGCCTTCTTTCACTGACCATAATGTTTGGAGGTTCATCTACATGGTAGAGTGTTTCAGTGTATCATTCCTTTTATGGCTAGATAAAGCCATATCATGGCTTTATATGTGTTCCATCACATGTATATACCACAGTTTGTCCATTCATCTATTAATGGATATTTGAATTGTTGCCACCCTTCGGCTACTATTACCAGTCTAAGGTCTATCCTTGATTCACTTTCCCTTCACTTTTTTTAAAAAAAATATTTATTTATTTACTTGAAAGTACATGCACACGTGTGAGCAGATGGGGAGGGACAGATGGAGAAAGAGAGAGAGAAAATCTTAAACAGGTTCCCTGCCGAGCCCAGAGCCCATCTCAGGGCACTATCTCATGACCCAGAGATCACAACCTGAGCTGAAATTAAGAGTTGGTTGCTTAACTGACTGAGCCACCCAGGTGCTCCTCCCCTTATTTTTACATCTAGTGTATCAGAAGGTCCGATTTATTCATGCCCAGACTATCTTGGTATCCATCTCATTCTCACCATCTCTACTTCTGCTCTCCTATCTCAGGCCTTCAGTATTTCCAGCCTGTGTTCCCAAATACACTCTCACAGTGTGTCTCCCTGCTTATACTTTTTCTTGTGTTTCATTCTTTGTCCACACGGCAACAAGAGCAATGACCTTTAAAAAATGAAAATTATTTTGTATATTGTCTTAGTGTGGGCTGCAATTACCATAGACTTGGTGGCTTATAAACATGACATATTTATTTCTCACAGCTCTGGAGATTGCAAGTTCAAGATCAGGATGCCAACATGGTCAAGTTCCAGTGAGGACCCTCTTGTGAGCTGCAGACTGCCACCTTCCCATTGTATCTTCACCTGGTGGAAAGGGGAGAGAATTCTCTGGGGTTCCTTTTATAAGGGTGCTAATCCCATTAGTGAGGGGTCCACCATCATGACCTAATTAATCACTTCCCAAAGGTTTCAGCACTTGATACCATCATATTGGGGATTAAGATTTCAACATATTAAACTTTGGAATTTTTTATATATAAAATAGTGTGATATATGTAATTTTTATTGAGTACCTACTAAGTCTTAGCCACTGTTCTATGAGTTTCCCATGAAATAGTTCATTTAAACCTCAAAACAAGGGAATAAACAATGTTCTTATTGCTCTTTGCTTAAGGCCACCCAGCTAATACATGATCGAGTCAGCATCTGAATCGCAGTAATCTGTCTCATGAGCCTGTCCTGATTGTTGTGTTAAATTATCTAAGTCACTAAATCACGTCATGTCTTTCCCCTTCTAAAAGCTATCCAATAACAATATGAATCATGACCCAAAGGTCCTGTGTGAGAAGGCCCTTGGCTATTTTTGTGCATTCATCTTTGCTACTCTCCCCATTACTCACCCTTCTTTAGGCCTTTTATTACATTTAGTTCCCACCTGCCTCTGGGTATATGCACATCCTCTTCCCTCAGCCTGGAACATTCATCCATCCCTCTATCTACCTTTCATAGCTCAGCTTAAATGACAACTGCTGCAGGTGACTTTTCCTGTAATAAGTACCCTTTCCTTGTGATTCTCTGTTTTCTTTTTAACTCTTAAAGCTATTATTTTAGTTTGTCATCTCATTCAAGTGTGGTTTACTTGTTTGTCTTTTGCTTTTTTTTTGTTTGTTTGTTAAATCCCTAGAATATAAGCTCCTTGAGGTCAAGGACTATGTTTGTATGTTTGTCGTTGGCATAATTATATCCCCTGAAATTTTCAGTTCCTAGTGAAGTTGGGATTAGTGAGTGAACGGCTCCAATCCTATACTTTATGTAGGGAAAGCATGAATTGAATTACCCATCATTTTAGTTTGGCTGTTTCATAGCTTTGTGTATACCTCCTCTCCGCCTTTTCACTGCCTCCTCAGTGGAGAAAAGGAAAAGGAACCTACCTCAGTTCCAGATGTTGCTAAATAATTGTCAGTTTAATTGCCTTGGGCAGGCATTGGTGGAATTCCTCATCCAAACAAAATATAGTCTAGCAACATCGGGTCTGTTAGTGGTGAGGTTTGATGGGCTTGCTGGTTGGTGGCTCCTTGTTTTCCCTCCACATCTCTATTTTTTGTTTTTAAGTAATAACACTTGGAGTTATTAGAGGAGACACCTGGCACACTGGTCAGGCAGTGCAGCTTTACCTTATAATCAGCCCATCATGGAGATGAAAATAACACCAGGCCACAGTGTGGCAATTGTAAGACTACAGGAAGCAAGACAATACCCAGCCTGTGATGACAACCCACATTCTGCCAACACTATAGAAAATGAGTCCGCAAATTGCCTACTCCAAGCTCTCCCACATGAGTCTGTTCCCAAAGAAATACTCACCTCTTAATTCTGAGAGGATGCTACTAGGGAGATGAAGAGGCAACACTCTGTGAAACGTCCTGGTGTGTAGCTTTCTGCTACAGATTTCTGAAAATTGCCTAGCTGCTGTCCCTTCCAATAATCAGGAAAATAGTGAGCTTGGAAAGAATGACAGGTGTCATTCACTGATTGCTAGAGGGTTTATATGAGATTATAACCAGCTTGCAAAGTAGGAATTACCTCTTCTTCCCATATCAGATAAGGAAACTGAAATTTCAGGATATTATCCAACTTGTCCTCTGCCATTTAGCCAGTAGGTGAAAAACTAGTATTCTTACTCATACCTGAATGACTATAAAGCCATGGTGATACCTGGATGCCACATTGCTTTCAAGATTTAGGACTATTAATTATGAGTAACTTAAATACTCAATATATGTATTTGTAAAATTTAGACTTTAAAACTGGATACACTGAAATCATTAGCAATAGTCTTTTGTGTCTTTCAAATGTTTTTGAGTTCTTGGCTAATTATTTCTATCATGACATTAATAGCATGTATTTATTGAGGGCTTTCTCTGTCCCAGATGCTATGCTATCTGTATTATCCTCTTTATAAAAACTCTGTGAGATGGCTACTATGGTTATCTTTATCATATAGAAGAGAAAGCTGAGGTTAAAGAGGTTAATTGGCTCATCCAGCTATCAAATGGTACAGGATGGAGAGTTGGACTCCCCAAATCATGCTTATAATCACCATGTTAGCTGACCTTGCATACATCAACTGTTATCCTGAAGCTTTACACCTGCTTCTAGAATTTAAGCAGATGTTATCTGAAGATTTTGGCAGAGTCAATACTTAACTGATGTTTCTACACTTTCTTGTCATAATACCAAGAACTATACCTCTTTCATATACTCAACGGCAGACAACTTGAAGGTAGGGGGATTTATGGACAATGCACCACAGTAATGGAGTATCTATTGGGGATGATGCATTGCACAAGAAGCAATTCACTGACAAACAGAAAAGATGTGGAAATCATGGATCCTATTCCCAAACAGTTTAGTAAGAAAATATTGTAAGTGTGGAAGACCTGGTAAATAATTAAACAGCAAGAAGTTAATTTCAAGGGAATATGTAGTACTGGTTCAATGTAGAAAGGTCTACCGAATGAGAAAAAAATAAAAGAAAAAGAAACCCAAGAACTATATTCTAGGAGTTGGCACATGAGTTTTGGTCAGGTGTCTGAAAATTGTAAGATGCAGATTATTAGAAAGGGAAGAGAAGTTGGAGAGGAAGCCAAGCGTCAGTAAGCACAGATGCAGGATGTAGCAACTTGGTTGGCAAGCGATGAGCATGACGAGAACCGGAATCTATGCTAGAGAGGCAGAGAAGGGAAGAGAGCAGGGTTTTGGACAAGCTGGCATGACCTCAGAGTTCTCAGCGGAGCTCTGGGTCTGTAAATGACCCACGGCAGTGTCTGATGATCTTGTTTGTCACTGTCTCTTTTGTGTTACTTCTCGGGCTTTTTGTACGTCTTCTCAAACATGAAGCTGTTTTCTCCTCTGGTCTCACACGGCTGGCTTATATTTAATCCACAGCCCTCACTGCCAGCCACTACCTAATTATCTTCCAAGTATGCCTTCCCAGGTTCAAAGGAGTCTCTGCACAAAAACTGGTACGTTTCCAACTTATGGCAATATCATGTAATATCAACCAGGCACTGTTCATCAGCACTTGAGCAATCAAGCCTTTAGTGAGTTCCTTGATGCACAGGGTATGGGTCTAGGCACTTTTCCTAAAAGTTAGGTTTTTTATAAAAAGCACTCATAATGATTCAGAGATTTCTTTTTCTTTGATATAAAAAGAGCCAAGTGAAATCTCTGGGCTTTGTTGAAAATGATAGAACTTGGAACTTTTCAGATAGACAGTGAATGTGGGTGTTAAAAGGGTTTTCAATGGTATTCAGTTCTCAAATTTATCTTGCCATTATTCTGAGTTATTATTTTTGTCTTTAAAAAGTAGAATATTTGGAATGGGGGGAACACCTCTTTTATCTTTCAGAGTGTTTTCAGTTTCTGAGAGTAGAGATAATGGAGATAAAAGAATAAATGGTGATGCTTTCAGTCAATCAAGGCACGAGGACTTTATGATGCTGAAGCAGCTAAATATACTTGCCCTCATGATGTGCAGGGGTGACATTCAGCCCAGCAAGCATGTGGAATATTTTCATATTCAAATCCAGCTGTACAAACTACCATTGCAACAAGCAGTTCACTCTTACACTTCCCGCCCCCCACCCTCACCCCCACCCCCACCCCCGGCCTTAATCACCAGCCCACATTAATTTGTGCAGTGATTAAGAGCAAGCCTTCTGCCTGGGTTTATATCCCAACCCTGCTACTCACTATGAGCATATCTCACAGGGTTGCTATGAGGATTAAATGAATCAACATGCATAAAAGCTGCATAATGTAAGCATTGTATACATGTTAGCTAATAGTAATAATTAAAATAAAAATAAAGCAAAATGAACTCATTACTCAGCTCTGTAATTATAACTTTGTCTTTGAAATAGTGGGACTGGTATTTTTTGAGACAAAAGTTAAAGCATCGTGCCTATGTTACATTCGATTTAATCCTCACACTGAAGCCATCCATGAGTTGGTGTCATTACTGTTGCTCTTATTTTATAATAGGGGTCAAGTGATTTGCCCAGGATCACACAGGTGGGAAGTGATAGAGCAGACTTTGAAACTGGGCAGGGGAAGTTCAGAACTTGTAGCTAGTTGACCTGGAGTCGCTCTGCTTGACTGATTTTGTATAACTGTTCCTGATCGTGAAGGTAGTTGCCAATATCTAGTTAGTCATGCTACAAGCTTTCTCTATAGAAGTCTCTGGACAGCCTGAGGACCCAGGCCAACAACTCCCACAATGAGATACCCATATACTTCCCCGGGACTGAGATTACTTTGATTGGCTTTGGCTGGAATCACATTCCAAAGATCTACATTAATTTCACCTTTATCTAGAGATTCCCATAAATACGCATTGTTCTTCCATCATACTCTAAACGTTCACAAAAAGTCGACGGGTAGATTCCATTATTCTCATTTTATAGATGAAACTCTGAGGCTCAGAAAAACTAAACAACTTTCCCAAAGTCTTTTTTTTATTTTTTATTCATTTTTTTATTTTTATAAATTTATTTTTTAATGGTGTTCAATTTGCCAACATATAGAATAACACCCAGTGCTCATCCCGTCAAGTGCCCACCTCCGTGCCCACCATCCAGTCACCCCCACCCCCCATCCACCTCCTCTTCCACCACCCCTAGTTCGTTTCCCAGAGTTAGGAGTCTCTCATGTTCTGTCTCCCTTTCTGGTATTTCCCACTCATTTTTTCTCCTTTCCCTTTTATTCCCTTTCACTATTTTTTATATTCCCCAAATGAATGAGACCATATCATGTTTGTCCTTCTCCGATTGGCTTATTTCACTCAGCATAATACCCTCCAGTTCCATCCACGTTGAAGCAAATGGTGGGTATTTGTCGTTTCTAATGGCTGAGTAATATTCCATTGTATACATAGACCACAGCTTCTTTATCCATTCATCTCTCGATGGACACCGAGGCTCCTTCCACAGTTTGGCTATTGTGGACATTGCTGCTATAAACATCGGGGTGCAGGTGTCCCGGCGTTTCATTGCATCTGTATCTTTGGGGTAAATTCCCAGCAGTGCAATTGCTGGGTCATACTTTCCCAAAGTCTTATACTTAGTGTGCGTCAGAGATCTCTTGGTTTTTGTAGTGTTCTTTCCATTCGAGGTATGATTGAATTTGAATCAAGAGGCCTGCTTTCCCTACCACACATCATCTGGAGGGTCTGGATTGCTTTCAGTTCATAGCACTTGATTGCAAAGATGAACTTGGAATCGATAATCCCCTGGGTTACTGAAAAGGGGAATGGCCATGGTTAGCTTTTATTTCGCTGTGTATTTTTGACTGAGGGGAAGTTGGTTTACTAGGAGCGCTCTGACTAGATCTCTGTGAAATTTACGTGAAGACTGTCGATGACCTTTGAGTCCATGTTCTTGGACTGTGTTTCCCAGCTCTTTGCAGGGTGATGAAACTGGGCAGCTGCTTCCTGGGGGTAAGGTGAAGAGGTGGGTAATCTGCAGCCCCTTCCAAACCCTGGAGGAAAGTTCTACAGTAGGACCAAAAGACCCCTCAGCCTTCTGCTTCACCGAGGGCTTCTCAATGTTCTGTTTGCACATTCTTTTCCTGCTTGGTAATTAGCACCAGCTGTCTCAACTTAAAAGGAAGGAATCCCTTTGAAATCCTCCCTATCCTCCGTGAAATGTGCTACTGAAACGTGCTAATTAGTAACTGGACTTAGGACAACACAGACATGTGTTTCCTGTGAGTGCTCTAGAAGGAAGAGGAGGACGGATAGGAACATCTGTTGAGTTGCATATGTGTGTATGCTTTCCTAACTTTCAAAATGACATTTTTAATGGCAATCTATCTGCCCAAATGTGCTCACTAGCCAGTAGCTCAAGCCCAGCCCCCACCACGCATTGACTTCTCTCCCAGCTCAAGCTCAAGAGTGTTCCCGAGTGCAGGGAGCAGAGCCACTGGGGTAGTTCCCCTTGGTCTCAGCAAACTGACTTTAGGTCAGCATCCCCTCACTTTTCACCATAGTGGCAGGAATCTCAGGGCCCCAGGGAAAGAAAAAAATGACTCCTCTTCCTTTGGGGACCACTGGCCCAGAAGAGTCAACAGTCCAGTGGATCTGTAACGGGTGAGCACGCCCTGGGATGTGGGGAGGGAGCATAGACACAGAATGTAGCGTTGTGTCAAACACACTTAGCTGAAAAATGGAGGAGCCACTGGCTTGCCAGTTCAAACCACGATTGTGTGAAAATCTGTGTCTTCACAGATACTTCAGGGCAGCATTCCAGGGTTTCAGACTGACTTGTTGGTCTGCGGGCAAGAGCTACGTACTGACACATGGAAAGAAAGTCAGCTGATTTGATGGGCGCGCTTAGGGACTTGGCAGGATGAAGGAAGTGCACAGGGGGCTTGCAAAAGCGTAGGCAGCCTCTTCTCCCTCCAAGGTCATTCTTTTGGAGCAGTTGCTGGCATCACAGTTGTGTTTCTTGGTGCCCCAAAGGCGGCTGCTGCAATAAGTGGCACCCCAGTTGTTCTCATATTCTCACTTCACCGGCTCACAGTTTCAAGTCCCAGTGTTTGATAGGTTGAGCTTAGGTCACATCACTACCCCCAGGGGTGTAAGTGCAGTGAGGACGGTAATCACAAGATCGGCCCTGTTGGTGGGAAATTGAGTTGGAGTTCGTGATTTTTTTTCTCCAAATCACAGACAGTAGTGGAAGGATAATTCCCCATGAGGAAGCCAGGTTATTCCTCGCAATAAAATCTGATAAATATCCACTGTAGAGACCTACAGAAACAGTGGATTCTGTTTGTCCAGTGTCCGTGGTTTATGGTTACATGCAGTCATGCATGATCAATGCTATGACAGACCTGCCCTGTAGATAGATCTGAACACCGGGCCCAGCTGGTCCTGCTCAGGAAATGATCAGTAACTGAGAGTCTTCTGCTGTACCCGGGAGAGCTCCAAGGCTTGGAGACAAGCAAGCCTCATTCCAAGGACTCCGTGTGTCTCTTGTCTATGTTGGCTCTTTGACTGCCTACCTAGCACTGACCCATTTTCGTGTCCTTGATGTCTGTGGGCTCTTGGGCTTCAGCTTGGCCACCCGGCTTCCCTGGGTCTGTGATTTCAGATCTGTCCAGCTGAGGAGGCCAGATAAGGATGTCGGGTTGCTATTTTTTCTCCCAGATGTTTGCTCTTCTAACTGCACCAGGCTTTGTCATTTGGACTCCTACAGCTATAACAGATAACACCATTCTGCTTCTGGAGAAGGACGAAGGGAAGAAGAGAGAATAGAAAAATCATCATGTACTTCTTTAGGGGACAGAGCAGACTGCCACACGTGATGAGAGTGCTCCAAACCCACAGCTGGCTTACTCCCCAGCTCAAAATCCTTAATGGTCTCTGGTGCCTTCAGCATTAAGTTCAATTGCGAGGCAGGCAAGTGCTTTCCTGAACCCTTTGCTTCGTAATCTAGGCTCAGGCTTTGCCAAGCTACTTTTAGCTTCCTAAGCAAGCTGTGTTTTCTCACGTCTTGATCCCTCACACAGAATGGATCTGCCTCTAACATTTGTAGGACCCAGGGCTTGGGTACAAACAGAGGATGAAGGCTGTATTTCTGAATTCTTAAAATGTATAGACTAAGATAACACCATGTTATTTAAAATATGTTCTATCCTCTATTTTTTAAAAGTTTATCTATTTATTTTTGTAATTCCTACACCCAATGTGGGGCTCAGATTCATGACTTTGAGATCAAGAGTCACATGCTCTTCTGATTGAGCCAGCCAGGGACCCCTCTATCCTCTACCTTTGACAAAAATACCTTCGTAACTACCTGGAAAGTTAGGGGTTTTTTTTGGAATCTCAGACCCTTCAGCATTCTACATCAGAATGGTGCAGCACAGGAAGTGTTCCCAGCACACAACGCCCACCCCCCCACCCCTGTCTTCTCTTCTACCCGTTGATCTGTCCTGCACCATGTGTTTTGCAGGTAGGTGTGTAGACACCCCAGACTGCACATCCAGGTGTGCCCACACTACCTAAAAATGGACATTCCCTACCAGTAAGCACATGAGCAGGTTGGCCCACCCCTGAAAGTTTGGAAGAAGCCATACAAGTTCTGCCTGGGAGCCTGGAGCCACTGGGGCAGGGACTTCTGGGGTCCTAGTTTCTAGAGCATGGTCTGAACTGGAAGGAGTGGGAAAGGGCTCTGAATGGGCATGACCTCTTGGCATTACAGACTCCATCCCCACGTGGAGGGACACAGCTAGAAGAGCACGAGAGCATAGGTCCTATTTTTGGATCTAAGGGTGGTACTGGCCACCTATATTCCCCATCCTCTTAGGATGCTCATCCTGAATCTGATTGATTCATATTCATCTCTCAGAGATCATCTCATATTCCATTTCCTTCCTCCAAGCACTCCTCTCAATCTTCCCAGGGTGGGTTGCATGTTTCTCCTCAACTTGCTATAACACTTACTATGTGACTATGTGATTTAGCCTCTTGGCACCTCAGCTTACTGCAGACTGTCATGAGGATGAAAGAGTTAATACATGCAGAACGTTAGAACAGTGCTTGATGAGAAATAAATGTGAACTATGATAACCATTATTATTATATAATCACATAGCATGCTGTGCTTCTTCCCTACAAATATCTCATACTGTTTTGTCATTGTGTGTTTTCTCATGCCTTTCTTCTCAGCAGATAACATGCTTCTGGAAAACAAGGAATTAATCTTATTTAATGTTGTATTCCTAACACAAAACCCAATATATGTAAAATAGTCAGTGCTCTATAAATGTGTATGGAGGGGATAAGCTGTCTCAAGGGGAGTTGGAATTTACCTCTGGAAATGTTCATGCTGCGGCCTGCGACTCTCTATAAGAAAAACCACTGGGAGGCTGAACTCACTTGCTCAGATCCTTCTGACCCTAGGCTCTCAGAAGGTCAGATGAAAATGGTAGAGCTGAGTCAGGACTATGTCATAGGGTGGCATAGGAAAGAAATATTCAAGTTCCAGGCCTACCCGGGAATTAAATACACGTGTACATGATACTAACCCTATGTCCTGGTAAAGATTTACAACCCGAACATTCCATTATGTAATACTATATATGTCTTCATATGAGTCAAAGAATCTGTGAAGCATTCTCCCAAGGGCTTTAAGATCACATGTTTCTCAGCATCCATGATCTGGGGAGTATGTCCCTGTTTTTTTTCTTTTTTTTTTTTTTTTTTTTTATTGGACCTGTTTATTCTGATGACTTGCAGATAAGCAGATCTGAGGAAATATGGCCAGGAGACCGTCTTTAATGATATTTGTTTAATTACAAACTGCTCCATGGAAACTGCTCTGCAGAGTTTTCCCCACCACTTACCACCATTCAAATAGTTGCAAAGTAATTTCCAATCCAGTCCCAAGATTAGAATTGAATGGGCCTGGTTGCTGGTTGGTCAGGAAACTGTTCTGTTTGTCATTCATTCATTCATTCATTCATTCATTCGGGGTAGTCCTGAACTGTGATTGGATGTAGAAACATGCTTTGCACAGAGTCCCAAAAACAAGAAATGAAGGAAAACAGAAAATCCTCCTAAGTGAATTCACCGTTTCCTTCTTTTAATGTTCTGATTACTCATTTGGCCATTGCATATAATGAAAGTATAATTTTTCAGTGCCTAAGGCACTGCAAACAGGATTTTTCAAAATTAATTAAAATAAAGACTGAGCATTTAAGACTTTCATTAAGTAATTTTAGCAAAATAATGATTTTTTATTGTGACAAACACCTATATATATGTTAGTAATGTGCCAGGCACCAGTATTTTGTATTAACTCATTTATTTCTCACAATGATCCTTATGAGGTAGGATCTACTATTTTTCTTATTTTACAAATGAGAAAACTGAGGCACAGAGAGTTAGGGATTTAGACCAAGGTAATATAATAACAGGCAAGGTTGAGATCCAAACCTAGTCCATCTGTGGACTAGAATCTGGTCACTTCACAACTATTCTCTAAAAGTTGATATAAAGAACCTGTAAATAAGTATTTTAAGCATTTTTCAGCTAGAGAGGCCCTGTTGAGCTAGATATCAAGAGAAGGAAATCTAAAGGAAATAACATTAATATAAACATTGTGGTACCTATTTTCGGTTTAATATATATTTAAATTTTTATTTCTGGGCAGCTCGATCTTGCTTTGATGGTACACTGATTATATAAGGCTGATTGTGGCATAGGTTAGTGAGTTCTCGCTAATAGCAACACACCTCATTATCTTGAGCATCTGACATTTGGGCTTTTTAAGATTGGGACTGACCTCCCTAAATGAGGATTTTTCTGAATGAAATGTAATTGATTGAAGCTGAATGAAGTGCAGGGTGAGTTATGCTGCATGCCCCAAACCCTTGGGAGTCTGACACAGACAACTGTTTCCATGGCAACAGGTCAAGGCATTAACTGTTGCAGGGCTGACATGATGGCAAGATTTGGGTTCTGGGTTTACGCTACATTCTTCCCTTTCTCATATTCTCAACTTCCTGGATATATTTCCTCTTGCATCTGGTCCTATCACAAGCTAATGATAACCAGTTATTACAGGAGGAAGAAACAAGATCAGCATCCGGCCAACCTTTCTAGAACCTGATAAAAGGAAAAAATGTTGCTCCCATTAATTCACTTGACCTTTTCAAATGGTGGCTCACAAAGGTTTTTTTTGTTTGTTTGTTTTTGGTTTTTTGTTTTGTTTTGTTTTTTTGCTCACAAAGATTTTGAGAGGCTTCTTCTGTTATAGAGTATGACTATCCTCATGCCTGGCTTGAGGGTTGCTGACTAGATGGAAAAATAAAAATAAAAATAAAAAAGAATGATAATGTCTACTCTCCCTCATTTGCACCTTTTGCTTAGGTCTGTGCTGATATAAAAAAGATGGAGGGAGAATATAGTAGGCGGACAGAGAGAGAAAAGGAAAAGCAAAGAATGAGGGGCTGCCTCTATTAGGATTATTGTGGTGGGATGGCTCAGATACTGAGCCAACTTTCCATATTTCTCCAGGTCCATGAAATCCATATGTTCAGTCAGTTGCTTTTTTTTTTTTTAAGAAAAAAATGTCTCAGTAATACTTTAGGAAGAGAGGGTATGTCCAATCGAAAATAGAATAGGTATAGATGTTACTGCTTGGGTTGGTCTAGCTATTAAAAGAAATTACAATTATCATAGAAAACACATACACAGAGTTAATTTGTGCCAGGTATTATTCTAAGTTCTCTCCTTATATTCACTCATATAATCCCAACATGAACCCTGTGGGATAAACTATGATATTTACAGCCATTTTATAGTTGAAGCATAGAGATATAAAATAATATCACCAGAGCTTCAAAACTATTACCTGGTGAGACAGTTTTCAAACCAAATAGTCTGATATTAGAGCTATGCCGTTAACCCTATTCTCTACAGAATCCTAAAAACTGATTTAGTTTAGTGTGATACCTCAACATTTCTGAATCATTGACCTTTTCCTCATTTATTAGATTTGACAGCATCATGTAGCTCTTCCGCTCTATGTCAAAATACACGGCATTTTTGTTTATGTTTGTGTGTGTCAATGCATGTAAGTTAAAGAAAATTAAAATCATTTTTTAACAGAATTGTGCAATCTTTTCAGAGATAATTAGACACAACTTAGAATGCCACAAGAACTAGTTGAATCACTTGCAGGATGCTTGTATTCACAATTTGTTAATTTTTAGTTGAAAGGAAAAACAACTGGACACTCTGCTCCTTAAAACAATTCTGGAATTCTTCTGGAAAGTTCCCTATACTTTTCTTCAGTGCCTCTATTCCAAATCTGATATGTGAAAGTGAGATAGGTCTAAATATTTATTGATGCCTTTATATTTTTTCAGTCATTCAGGTTTGTCCTAAGGTAATATTTTTTAGGACAATGATCATTTATATTTTGGTTTGTGTTTGGTTCGGTGTTCAGCAAAGTAGGATGGCAGTAGGATGACACTATTTCTTCCAACTTGAAGTCATGTTTAAATTCCAATTCCTGCTTAATTTTTGCCTAATTCCTGGTAGGTGAGATCGTATATAACTATTTGACATGATTTAAGTCACAGCATAATCAAACCTTCATCAAAGAAAGAGTTTTACCAATATAGTAAACTGAATATTATTATAACAGAATCATTATAACAGTCTCATACTTTTATTCACAGGACCAATAGTCATTATTAGATTTCCATTTGACATATGACATTAAATTACTTAATTTAAAATTTAAAAGCTACTACCATAGCTTACATTTTGGGGGTGAGGGCAATTATTAGAGTAATTACTTGAATCAGCTTTTAAAACTGTGTACCTACAGAGGTTCCTAATAAACATACTTTGGGTCTTTAATAGGGTTCAGAAATAATTTAGCATTTTATGAAAATTTTCACTACTGAAAACTGTGAGGAGTCTGGCACCCAACTGTTGAATGATTGATAGTGTTTCTGTACCCTCTAGTGGTCTGATGCAGAACTAAAGTGGTCAAACCACGAATGTCCAAGGAAAATTGGCTAGCGATTCTGAGGTCTGGACAGCAGCACTTGCATCTACCTGGCCGTGAATTATAAAAAAGCAACGGAAAGAATCCATCAGAGGCCAGGTCTCTAGAGGGGGACGGATAATGCAAGCTTGGGTTCTGATCTCTAAGCTGTTTAATAGGCATGACAGACGGAGGAGTGGTGGCAGCTTTAAAAAAAAAAGAAAAGTTTCCCCTTTTAAATTCTTAACTTCTGTAATGTTGGAGTTTGTAGTTATCTTGAAACAAACATTCTCTATCAGGGTTTTTCATCAGTGACTTGTTGACACTTTGAATTCGATAAATCTTGTTGTAGGGGCCCCCTCTCTGCACTATAAGATGTTTAGCAGCATCCCTGGCTTCTAACCTACTAGACACCAGTAGCATCCCCAGTTATCATAACCAAAAACATCTCCAGCATTGCCAAATGTCCTCTGGGGGGAATCATTTCCTCTGACTAAGAATCTTCTTAACGATTCCTATTAGGTAAATTAAAACAGCTTTCCAATCAAAATAAATATTTCATTGAATATGACTTTAGTAGGAGACAGGCCACACACCTGTATTATTTAATTTCATCTTTAAAGAATCCTCAGAAGTAAGTCCTGTTATTCTCTCCATTTCACAGAAGAGGAAACGAAGACTCAGAGATTTGAGTGACTTTCATGACATCACATAGGCAAATGGTAGAGCCAGCATTAAAATCCAGGTAGCGTGGCTCTGGAAACTACATTTGAAAATGCTTTGCTACAAAAGTATAACTCCTTATTAAGCCCCCCAAGTGGAGTGCAAAATGGAATTACTGATTTCTAAGTATTAATAATCCACAGATGGATTATTTTGGAAAATTAACGGAAAATTAATTTATGATAATTTTTTGACCTGACAAAACAGAAGGGAAAGATGGTATGCTGACATTGTCAGAGGAAGATTTATTTGTGCTTTCATTCATCAAGTGCCCCCTCTCTCTACAGATACACAGAGGTATATAACGAAGCCTGTGCCTTCTCGAAGCCCCTGCCTTCTGACGCTTACTTACATCGTTGCAAGCAATAGGCAAATGAACAAAAGCATGTCTAATATCTCATAGAGTGATGTGCTGTAAAGAAAATAAAACATGCTGCAGGTTATAGAGAGGGTCTCAGGTGGGGTAGAGTGCTGCTATTTTCTGTATTTTCTGTTATTGGCTAGGGTCTCCCTGATAAGGTGACATCTGAGCAGACAATAAAGGAACAGGAGAGTAAGCCAAGTGGAGATGTGGTGGGAAAGTGCTCCAGGTAGAACCGCAAATGCAAAGGCCCTGAGGCAGGAATATATTTGAAGTGGTGACAAGCTGGCTAGCATAGTAAGAAAAAAGCAAAGAGTCAGTGGAACTAGAGCTCAGTGTGTGAGGCGGAGATGAGAGAGAGAGAGAGAGAGAGAGAGAGAGAGATGATGGTAGGGGAGGGAGAGGGCCCCAGATGCCCTAAGGTCTAAAAGGCCCTTCTAAAACGACTTCTTGGCTTTTACTTTGAAGTGAAAATTTATTGAAAAGAGAAGTGCCATGATCTAACTTAATTTTTCAAAGAACTATGCCAATCTTCTTTCCCTGTTTTGAGAAGTAGTTTCTCAAAATGGTTAAGGCCGCCAGTTCTGCAATAAGACTGACCTCATTCTAAAGGACCTATGTCTCTAAGAACTCACTCCCTGTGAGCTTTGGGGCAAATAATTTGACTTATCTGAGTCTCTGGGTTCTTAGGGGCAAATAATTTAACTTATCTGAGTCTCTGGGTTCTTATCTGTAGAAAAGAGGCATTAATATCCTGGTTAATTAAATCTAAGTGTGATGAGATGTAAGATGCACCAGAACTTTATGTCCCACTAAGAAAATACAAAACAGCACTGCGAATCATGCATGAGTCAGTCAAACTAGGCTTTCCAAGTTTGGAAATGTCTTCAAGATATTCTTGGGAATTTGGTCATTTGTTCTGGCTTTATTCACATTCCTTGACGTGTAATATTTCACATATATTTCAGTGATGAAACAAAGCGCAACTTCATCTATTTGTTGGTAGTTTAATTTCTTAGGGTTCTATAAAGCACTCGATTGCTGCTTTAAAAAAATATGGAATCAGGGTCTTTCCTTACTGTGATGCATGTATATTTGCTTTACTAATAGCAAATAGAATCGACTTCTTTGCTTGGTTTTCATGCCATTCTGCTTGTATAATAATCTTTAAATACCAGGTCATAGCATTAAAGATTTTTACATGGCAATTAAACCACACGAAGTGCCAATGATGTGCATCGGTCAGGGGATGTGACACTAACGTGAGTTTACACATTCACAGAGGGTGATAGAATTATAGCATGTCTGTCCTTGGGTTCATAGTGATTGTAAGATGACATCAATCCTGTATGAAAATGTTTTATGTGTGTCTGTGTGTGAGAGAGAGCACGAGAGCACGGTCTATCTGATATTATATCACGTACATGCATGTGTGTGTATTAAATTTAAATATATGAAATCTGTGTATATATTCATTTTAGAATTGATGAAATATGTAGTAGTGTCTGCCCCCTAGAGTCGAACTGGCACAGGAAGTTCCTGACACACAGTAAGCAAGCCCTCAGTAACTGTTAGTTATCCTTCTCATTTCTATGAAGGGTTTATTTTACATGCCTTCATCTCTTTCTATAGGATTCCTTACATTAATTTCATTTCCTCTGTTTTTCCCAAACTCAAATCTTCCAATTCTAATTACTCAGATGGCTCTTCCTGCTTCTGTACTTTCTACTCCCAGAAGGAAATAAAATTACGAGTCTCTAACTCCCTAAACATTCCTTTTCCCAAGTCATTAATCAACGGCTCATAGTAGAAAAAAAAAAATTGCCCCAGATCTCTGGAGACCTGTTGTAAGGCATAATAGATTCTTTCTTATTTCCTATCCTTTGGGTAGCTTTTAATTCAGGATAGATATTTGTCTTGCAAGTTTTTTTTTTTTATTCCTTTCATGACTTAAAAAACTGAAGAAACATTATCACTTTATATTATCTCTTCCCTGTTTATTATTCAGTCTGCTCTAATAAAATGTTGATTGGCCAAACCTTCTCAGACAGTCATGGTTTAACTGATAGGCTGTTCCACAAACTCGGTATCCTGGTTAATGGTTATAGTCATAATGCCGTATGTGATCATTTTTAAAAAGGCTGAAGGTAACAACACTGCTGATTATTACTTACCCCCATGCCTTTTTATAGCTTCCTGGAATGATGTATGTCTTGACCACCTGTCTCATCAAATTAAAACAAGAATGAAAATAGATGGGGTCAGAGGCCAACACACCAGCAAAAGAAGCAAGCGGAAACTCATCTCAGCGATCATTTTGCTCTTTGCCCTCTCTATTTGTAAACTGGGAATGGCCTGGGTGCTCAGCTGTGCTGGAATCTCAGGCAAAGCAAAGATGTTGTATCTATCAGGTGATTAACCAAATCTGAAATCTTTAAATTGCTTCTAGGTCTTTCAGAGCAGGTGGTCTGTTCAGAGCTATTGGCTTGTGTAAACGTTGGAGAGGGGAAATGTCTATTTGTGAAAGCAGGTGGGCAGCTTAGAAGTCCTTTATTCTTTAGTTGACCCCACTTACTTAATCTTGGTAGAGTACTAAAGCCAATGATTGGGTCCTTTTAAAAATACTGACTGTAATTTAAAGCAATATGTCTAAACTATCTATCTAAACACATTCTTGAGACACCTGGGTGGCTCAGTCAGTTAAGCGGCTGATGTTGGCTCAGGTCATGATCCTGGAGTCCTGGGATTGAGCCCCACGTCGGGCTCTCTGCTCAGTGGGGAGTCTGTTTCTCCCTCTGCTCAACCCCTCCCCTGCTTGTGTGTGTGCATGTGCTCTAATAAACAAATAAAATATTTTAAAAATATATATTATTGGGCAGCCCGTGTGGCTCAGTGGTTTAGTGCCACCTTCGGCCCAGGGCCTGATCCTGGGGTCCTGGGATTGAGTCCCATGTCAGGCTCCCTGCATGGAGCCTGCTTTTCCCTCTGCCTGTATCTCTGCCTCTCTCTCTCTCTCTGTGTGTGTGTCAAAATAAATAAATAAAATCTTTTATATATATATATATATATATATATATATATATATATATACTTGGTCATTAAAAGTGGTCTAAGCAATTTAATTTCACTTGCATTGGCACCTGGATTAGAATTTGTAAAGCGTTTAGTGTCCAGGTACTTGCTCCAGTCACTTCAACCCTAATTGATTTCCCGCAGTTGTAAAACATCCTGACATTTTAGTTAGCATATTAATATTTCTTTGTTTTATTCTTTAAATTCATATGAAAATGAACCCTGAGGGATTTTAACAGTTAATTCCTATTAGGAATGTCTAGAGTTCTGCTTTCCTTATTTATTTATTTATTTTTTAAGATTTAAAAACCTAAACACCTGTGGGCTCTAATAGGCCTCCCTCTTTGGTGTGTTTCAGGTAATGAAAATGGCTCTGAGGAGAGAGAAATCATTCTTTATGATTTGTGGCTGCTCATTGATCTTATCCAGTAAGGGCCTGACTTCAGAGGAGAAACACAGTCTAGACAGGAAGAGGGAAGTGACAACTATCAGGAAACAACAAGCAGAGCAGAGCTCCCTGTGGTTCTGTGGATTTAACCTCTAGACAACCACATACTATGGGTCTTGGCATTTAAAAAAGACTAGTAAAGCTGAGGAAGCTAAATAAATATTAATGGTCACATGCAAACAAGCTGTTCCTGCTAAGAGGCTGTTATAAGCCAAGCATTCTCTCTAAAAGGAAAGAAGTTTGTATTAGGGATTCTTATTGGTCTTATGCAGATTTACTATCTGTCAAATGATATTAGAATCGGATTGGAAGAGACTTAAGCTTTTTTGAGAATCTAGCCTACTCACCTATTCAGATAGGTGCTATAACACACTACTACTGAAACATCTTCAGTTTTATTTGAGGAGAATATTTTGGAAAATATTCTGTTGATGGAGACTGTGAGAGGATCTGATTTTGTTTGACCAACCTAAACGAATCTACCAAATATAATTTTGTCTACCTACTTTTAGTCTAGTATTTGAATATGATAACATTATTAAGAGTGTGGTAAATTGCATAATTGGTTCCAATTCTTCATCTTGTCCCTATTATACCCTTTGTTGGATGACTTCGAAGTTCCTCCTACTGAAAGAGTAGAGAGACATCGAGTGACCGATTGGTACTAGTTAACCTAGGCCTTTCCTGGTGCTAACATTAAAATTTCTGTCTTCAGAAGCTCCTTCATCTCAGGCAACCTGGGATTATTGGTCACCCTTAGCTAAGTATATTTTTATATCCTTTTACATTGGGGTTGGTCATGTGACTTGCTTGGCCAATAGAATGAAGGAGAAATGACAGTGTGTCTATTTTGAGCGTAAGGCATTAAGACATTACATATTTGTGATGTCTGTACCTCTGCCATCACTATGAGAAGGACACACCCTGATTATCCAAGGAGGATGAGGGGTGTGTGGGGGAGACCAAACTCAGTAGAACAGCCTAGTCAAGCCTGGTTTACATAAGCCTATCCACAGCAAAGCTATAGTTGAATGACTGATAATAAATTGTTATTTTAAATCACTGATATTTGTCATGCTTTATTACACAGCAATGGTTGACCTACACAATTCAGTGTTATTCGTATCAGACAATGGGCTAAAAGTTTTACATAGGGGATCCCTGGGTGGTTCAGTGGTTTAGTGCCGGCCTTGGGCCCAGGGCGTGATCCTGGAGTCCCAGGATCGAGTCCCACATCGGGGTCCCCCCATGGAGCCTGCTCCTCCCTCTGCCTGTGTCTCTGCCTCTCTCTCTCTGTCTCTCATGAATGAATGAATGAATGAATAAATAAGTAAATAAATAAATAAATAAGTTTTACATAGATCAGCTCCTGTTACCACGCCATGAAGTAGCACTTGTTATTCTTTTACAATTGAGAAACTGATACATGGAAAGACGGAGCAAGTGCCCAAGGTAAACAGTAGAGCTATTTCAAATCTGTTTCCAACATAATCCAATACATTGAAGTTTTAAAAAGTTATCAACTAATACAAGCTGACTATGGAAGGTTTAAGCAAGTCAGAAATATAAACAAGGAAAACTAAAATGCCATCCTCTTCTCTCCCCCATCCCCTGACTTTCTCATTTTTCTAATTCTTCCTCTCTGAGGTTATCACTATTACTCTTTAGGCATGAATCCCTCTGGATGATTTTCTGTGCATTTTTCAAGCATGTTTATTAAAATTCCATGTAAATGGAGATTACCTATTGTTCTGTAGTGTCTTCCCCTTGGATAACTTTGACATCCTTCTACAGCAATCCATACAGAGGCACTTTCTGCTCTTCTAACAGCTGCATATCACCCCATATGATGGTGGTATCAGAATTTGAGTTTTCTTTTAATGATAAACATTTCAATTGATTGTAATTTTTCACTATTCGAATCAATTATTCCATGAACTTTCTTGTCATTTATCATTGTACACATATGTATTCATATATAAAGAGTCCTAGGAATTAATTTTGTTCACAGCCAATTACACATTAGTGTTAATAATTTTGTTGTTTAATTGAAATACTATGTGCAAAATAAAAAAAATGTAAACCAGTACTTGTGCACCAGTAGCAAGTATTCCTCAGATACGGAGTTCTCTTTCCTGATCCTCCTTCCCTTGTTGGAAACATTTTATAAGGCATTTGTGGCAGCCTGTAAAATGCATTAGCTGTACCTGTTTGTCACCAGATGAAGTGGGTTGTGTTGCTACCAGCTGTTGAATTTGTTGATCTTCTACTTCACATAGCATGGAGGATTCTTTGGAAGTTTTACCCACTGTCTTAAAAGACTCCATAAACTGCAGGTGTTTGTTGCTTAAGCAACAAGTCGGTGATGAATTTCTTTCATGGACACATTTGTCCAATTACAGAATGAAATCATGGTACAAACTTGGGGTACACAGTCACTTTCAGGTAGGCTCAGTCACTGGATCGCTTTAAACTGTATAGACTTTGCCATTTAGACTGTTAATAAAGGGTCTCGTCTGAAAAGACTCATCTGAAAAGACTCATCTGAAAAGTCTCTGTTTCATAAGGGTTCCTCTGGCTGGAAGGAAAAACTAGAGGCAGAGAGAAGGAGTTTAAAAAGAGCAGGAGAGAAAGGGATGGGGAGGGATGGTATTAACATGTATTACATGCCTGCCATGGGTCAGGAATTCTTTCTTTGATTCAGAGCTATTGAGAGTCATTCATGTGCCGGACATAATACCAAGCACTGGGTAGACAGATATAAAAAAGGCAGTCCCTATCCTCACATAGCCTATGGTACACAGGGGAGACACCTATAAAAGGCAACAATCGCTATAAGAGAACACTCAAAGCAACAGGAGCACATAGAAAGGGTGCTAATGCTCCTAGAGATTCTGGGTAGATGTTCTAGGGTGTGTGGCTTCTGTACTGAGTGGGGGTCGGGAGGTCTTGAGCTCCCTTCTTATTTAGACTGGAGTCCATGACTACCATGTTTCATGCATGAACCCAAGCAAAGTAGTTGACAACTAGTTGGGGCTCATCAAATGCTACTCTTCGTTATCTGCTGAGCCACTCTACCAAGTGGAGATCATCAGCAGGTGCTTGAAACTGAACAGTGGAAGAATCAGGACTGGTTTTACAAAGAAAGCACTGCCATCTTAGGTAATGATGATAGCAACAGCATGGCATTTGCTCTATCGTATTCTGTCCTAGGAGCTTGGTGAATATTGAATTATTTAATCTCCACAACAAGACTACAAGGTAAGTTACAGTTTTTCTTTTTTTTTAAATAATTTCTTTTTGAAGAAAAATTATATCTACATCTATCTCTCTCTATATCTCACACATACAGAAAAGGGCGTAAGTCCTAAGTGTACATTTCAATGAATTCTCATCAATTAAACATGCTTGTGCAATTTTAACTCAGATAAAGAAGTAGAACATTGGTAGCATCCCAGAGGCAGCCCTACCTCATTATTATCTCCTCCCCTCCAAAGCTAATCACTCTCTTGACTTATTATCATAAAGTAGGTCTGCCTATTTTTCAACTTTATATAAATGGAATCATATACTCTTTATATAAATGAATCTGATACTGTTTTTGCATCTGGCTTCTGTGGCTCAACATTTTATATTTGTGAGATTTCTCTACAGTGTTGCATGGAGCAGTAATTTATTCATTTTCATTGCCATTACTATTCCATTGTATGATTACCCTGCAATTTGTTTGCACACCTCTTAATTTAAAAAATAAATTGAGCTGTTTCTCATTTGAGGCTATAACGAGTAGTGATGCTACTTCTGTCTAACAATATATATGTGAGATTATATACTTAGCTCATATATATAAACAAGTATGTTGATTTCTGTTGGTTTGCATACCTAGGGGTGAGATTGCCAAGTTGTAAGATATGTTTATGTTCAGCTTTAGCAGACCCTGCCAAACCATTGTCCATAGTGATTGTGCCAGTTATCTTTGACATGACGAGACATCTCCCTTATCCCCTAGTCCAGCCTGTTGTTCTTTCCCACCCTTGGTTCTGTCCTGCATTGCAATAAGCCTAATATGCAAATGTAGGCTTTGTAAATACAACCACTCCTTGGCCACCCCTAGGATCAAGATTTGCACATGCTCGGAATGTGATCTGCTTGAAAAATGGATGTAAGAAAGGACCATTAAGGCAGGAAATTCTGAAGTCTTGAGTGGACTATTATCTAGGGGAGGAAGGGACACAGGTTCTAGTTGGGTATGTTCTTGGGCTCCATGGACTCCTTACTCCATGGGATGGAACTCCAAGAGTGGATCCCTCTTGACTGGGTCTGGGAACAATATTGTGAGTCCCAGAATATCCACTTCTTCATCAAGGCTTGGTATTGTTAGTCTTCTTTATTTTAGCCATTCCATTGGGTAACTGGTGGTATCTCATTGTGGCTTGAACTGATGATCAATGAGGTGGAACATTTCTTCTTTCCTTTAATTTTTTTTTTTTTTTTGCCATTTAGATATGCTGTCTTGTGAAGTGTGTGTTCAGCTGTTTTCCACAATTTTCTATTAGGTAGTTCATTGCTATTATCATCCCCCCTTGACAATGGGGAATCTGAAGCACAGAGAGGAAAAACAATTTTTTTCCAATAATTTGAATCCAGGACATCTGACTTCATAGTTTACTCTCCTAATCCACTCAGATGGTCAGACAAGGAACCCAAATTGGGGTTTTTCATGTGTTCTGATTCACTCACATATTTCTTGGGCTTCCCTTAGATGTGCTCAAGATGTCCAAATAGAGACCACATTAGGTAAAGTCCAATTACCACAAACTTGATGGCTTAAAATAGCAACATTTATTCCCTCACACTTGTAGGGTTCAGAAGTTCAAAACAGGGTTTATGAGACTGAAACTGAGGTTCTCTCCATGGAGGCTCTTGGGGGGGGGGGTCCCTTTCTTTATCCATTCCATCTTGTATGTTGCTACATTGACTTGACTCATGCCCCATTGCTCTTATCTTCAGGACCAGAACCTTCAAATTTCTTTCTGCTTCTTCACATCACCTTCTCCTTTGCAGTTAAATCTTATTCTGTCTCCCTTTAATAAGGACATTTGTGATTGCATAATTACAAATGGATAACCTCTTTTCATCTCAAGATCCTTAACACAATCATATCTAGAAAGACACTTTCTCCATACAAGATAATAGTCACAGGTTTCAGGATGAGAAAAGAGATATCTTTGGGGCCACTATGAGCCTATCCTATCCCTTCACCAGTTTAATTCAATATGTTCTTGCCTGTAAAGGTTTAGAATTAGAAATAAACTGGTTCATTGCCTAATTCACTTCTGGTTATTATCAGTCAAAACATTCAGAAAATGTCTGTCTGCTCAAAAATTTCCGTCTCTGTAGTTCCCATGAACCCCTTACTTATGTAGGATCTGTCAAAGTGCTGTAGGCAGGCACAAGGGATAGTTAGAATTTATGTTTTACCTCAGATATAAATTCTTTAGATGATTCATGTTTTGTTTTGTTTTTTTTTTTTTACTATAAAACCACCTTTCTTGGAAGCTTTCTTTTCTAGGAACCTGATATGCTTTCATATTTTCTATTTAAAAAATACCTCCCTGTGCCACTTCTGTTATGTTCATGTAGTGAATCCTGGGCAGGAGCGACAGGAAGCTCACTTCCGTGCGAAGGCTGGCCAGCCCTGGGACACCTGTTGTGCTGGTGGCGAACATGAGATCTCTAACAGGTGCTGCCCCTTCCCCCTGGCTGCCAGGTGGGAGACTCAGCTGCTCCATAGACCCAGGATCTTCGTGGCTTTATCCAGAGGCCTGGAGTTTCCTCTCATCCTGCTTTTCATCTTCCGCATGATTCACATTGTGTGAGGCTTTAACTCCGGGTCCCAGGAGAGCATTTTTATTCTGTAGCCATTCATTGTTGGTTCATTCAACATGTGTTGGTCAAGTGCCTACTGTATATGTGCCAGTTTGCTGGATGCTGGGGACATAAGAAAGAAAGAAGCATAGATCTTGCCCCCGGGGTATCAACTGTTTGGTTAAAATATGATAATTTTGCATATTAGGTTTTTTTTTAGCAGCTACTGACAGGAACCAAATTCACACTGATTTAAACATTAAAGGGAACATTTTGATTTGTACCATGGAAAAGTCCAGGGATAGTACTGTGTATCAGTCAGAGCCCAAACAAAGAATTCAGTCAATGAAAAGTATGCACACGCATGCCCACCTACACAAGCACACAGTAAATGATTTATTGCAAGAATTTGACCAAAGTTATTGTAGAGACTGGTTAGCCAGTTTCTGTAAGGCTGTTGTCTTTCTTTCTGATGCTGGCGCTTAAAGATCTCAGTTTGGAAGATGAAATGGTTTACATATTTTTTAAAAAATATATATGTGGGAGATAAAGTAAAAAAAAAGTGGTAAAACAAGATTAGGTCTTGAGAGATGTGGAGGGAGTGTTTGCTGTGTTCCATTTAAGGCCTAGAAGGAGCATTAGAGATCAGTTGGTCTCAAATGCGGTTTTTCTATTTATTTATTTATTTATTTATTTATTTATTTATTTATTTATTATTGGAGTTCAATTTGCCAACATATAGCATAACACCCAGTGCTCATCCCATCAAGTGCCCCCATCAGTGCCCGTCACCCAGTCACCGCCTCTCCCCACCCACAAATGTGGTTTTTCTAATTGCTCTTTAAGTATGTCTAGCCACAACCCCTTCTCAATCAGACTTCACAGTCAAAAAAATAATCTTATTATGGAATAGATATTTGTGATATTTTTTTCTAATTAAGACATTGGGCTTGTCTTATTTCATGTTTGGTAAAATGTAGTCAAACTGAATTCAGTGCTCAGTTGTGTCTTTTTCCAGTACCCATTTCAGTGAAATACTTAATTTCTTTTATCTGAACCGTAGGTTTCTATTAGTAGAACCTAAAAGTAGGCCTGATTCTCTTTGCGCAACTTCAGGAGGGTTGGGAGATTATGGCTGGGGTTTAGCCTAGATGGTGGAATTTTGGTAGATTCAAGATGGTCCCAAGCTGTGGGAACCACAAGAATCAAAGGATCATCAAAAATTAGAGGTTGTATGTGTATCCATGTGTATGTCTGTGCATATGTATGTTTTATGTGCCCTGGAAGTAAGGTGAGGTTTGTAAGCCAGAGAATCCAAATAACTTCCAAAAAAGGGAAAACCTTCAGAAGCACACATGCCAACCTAGAACACAGGCCAAGGGATTGAAGTCCATCAGAGTAACAGGACCACAGGTGACATATTGTGTTAATAAAGGTGGAGTGGGGTGGGGGAAGAGAGGTTTCTTTTATGTTAATATGTTATATGCAGCATGATGATTAATGATGAGTATGATGATTGGACCATGACCCCCACCAGAGTTTTGGAATAGAAGCCAGACCCTATAGGAAGGTGCTGCAAAGGTTAGTCTGATTGCCAATTTCCCAGACTGGTGGTGCTGGGATTCAGTGCAGGTTTAACATCAGTGGAAAAATGGGAATATCAATCCTAAAGTCAAAGCTCAAGCCTTGGAATAGTCAGAGACAAAGAATGGGAGTTTGGGAAGGCCAGAGCTCCATGCAAACAGACTGTTGAGGCTCAGATGACTGGCTTTATGGCCCCGCAAGTAACGCCAAAGACCTCTCCAGTGCCCAAGGCAGTGCAGAAGCTGGACTGAATAAAACTGGGTGTAGGACCCCAGTACCCACAATTTGGTAAATAGGGAAGGCAGGATCCATGAGCAGAGCCCATGAACCTAGGTCCAGATCTGTCTCCTTGTTCCCTGGAACCAGAACACTTTCACCCTCCTCAACTTCTCTTAATTGTGTATCTCCTCCTAGCACTTTATTGGAACTAGCAGATTCCTAATAGGTAAATAGTTTTTCTCAGTTCCCACTTTTGTTCCTGCTTTAAACAATTAACTCTATCCACTAATTCCCCCTTATTTGAGATCCTCCTTTCAATGCTTGCTTGTCTTTGGTTAATTACTCTCTCTTCTAGGAGAGCTCCTCTTTCTTATTCTCATGCAAGTAAACTTAGTAGTTCCTAAGATTCTGTCCTCGATTACTCGCTCTTCCTTTTTATTTTACTACCTCTTCCATGATTTCAATTCTTATCATGGCTTCAAGTATTTGTTCTATATGGATGATTCCAAAATCTGTATCATCAGTCCTGACTTTTCTGTTTCTTTTAGCCACATATAGGTACTTTCTGTTTGGGAGCAAAATAATCACATGTAAAATATAATGAAATTAGCAAGTTCAAATGTGAACAAGAAGACCTGATCTCTGGGGAAAACTGTGCTCTATTCCAAAGTAGACACAATGATGAAATTTACAAAGAGATCAGCTGGTCACAAACTGGTTTCCTTAAGATATACTGGAAGATAAGCTTCTGGGCTTTTCTGTTTTTTTTTTTTTTTTTAATTTTTATTTATTTATGATAGTCAGAGAGAGAGAGAGAGAGAGACAGAGGCAGAGACACAGGCAAAGGGAGAAGCAGGCTCCATGCACCGGGAGCCCGACATGGGACTCGATCCTGGGTCTCCAGGATCGCCCCTGGGCCAAAGGCAGGGGCTAAACCGCTGCACCACCCAGGGATCCCTAGGCTTTTCTGTTTTTAAAGACATTTAATCTCAGGAGCATAATGTATCTCTTCCTCTCCACTAATTCAGTTTAGTGTTACCTTTATCAGGATCCAAGAGTTTCCCTTTAGGCTTCCCCCATCTTTGGTTTACTCTGTTAAGGGTCTTTATATAGTATAAATGGTGTTTATAAAGTATTTAGGATAGGTACATGACAGATCTACAGGAAATGAGTATGAGTCACGCTCTAAGACAGGGCATCCTTGGTGCTCCTTGTACAGAGTGACAGCAAGCTCTTTTCCCTCATCCATCCAAGCTATTCTCCATCTCTGGAAAACAGTGTGGAGGTTCCTCAGAAAATACCATATGATCCAGTAAGTCCACTACTGGGTATTTGCCAAAAGGAAATTAAAACACTAATTTGAAAAGATATTTGCACCCTTATGTTCACTGCAGCATTATTTACAATAACCAAGTTATGGAAGCAACCCAAGTGTCCATCCATAGATGAATGAATAAAGAAGATGTCTATATCTATATTTATATCATGGAGTTATTATTCAGCCATAAAAATGAACTCTTGACATTTGCAACAATATGGATGGATCTAGAAGGCATAATACTTAGTGAAATAAGTCAGTCAGAGAAAGACAAATACCATACAACCACTCATATGCAGAATTTAAGAAACAAAACAACAACAAAACAAAGAAAGAAAAAATATAAAAAGTCAGAATCTTTTTGTTTTAGAGATTTTATTTATTTACTTGAAAGAGAGAGAGTGAGAGAGAGAGCATGAGCAGGGGTAGGGCCAGAGGGAGAGGGAAAAGTAGACTCCCAGCTGAGTGGGAAGCCCGAGTTGGGGCTCAATCTCAGGATCCCAGAATCATGACCCGAACCAAAGTCAGATAAATGCTTAACCAATTGAGTCACACAGGCACCCGAAAAAACAGAATCTTAAATATAGAGAACAAACTGGTGGTTGCCAGAGGGGAAGTTGGTCGGGGTATGGGTGACATAGGTGAAGAGGATTAAGAATACTTGTGATGAGCACTGAGTAATGAATAGAATTGTTTAGTCACTATAGTATACACCTGAAACTAATATAACACTGTATGTTAATTATACTGGGATTAAAAAATAAATAAAAGTATAAAAATAATAAAATAAAATCCAAAAAATAAAATAAGATAAAGTTGCTTCTCTACCTTTTCTCTCTTCTCCCTTCTGACCTATGTCATCCCATAGGTAAAAATCCAGCCCTGAAGCAATGTGTCTTAGAAGGAAAACTGCATCTGGTACTGATATTGGCAATTTATTTAAATCTTTATTTCTGTTTCAGTGTTGACTAGGTGTATTAGTGTAAGAGACAAGACACAGAGAAACAAGGCTAATATTTCAGGGTATAAACCTTTCATATATGTTTTACACATATTTGGGAGAAAACCAATTACTATTAGAGTTATCACTAAAGAAAAACAGCAAGGGCATCATCAAACAAGACAGCTTGGACCACTGGATCACCCCAACGTATTAGAAGGACTTGTAAATATTGGGAGGTGGAGGCATAGGCCTAGTATGGGCCTGGAAGTAGGCAATGTGGTAAGACTGCTCAAAGGGTGGTTGTGGGCAGGAATCTGAAATGATTCAAAATAAAAATAGAGACTGGAAGGAAGAGGTCTTGGTTTTATATAAACACGTAACAAAGCTAGCATTAATTGAGCACATAATGTCAAGTACTGTTCTAAGTACATTCTATGTATTAGGTTATCTAATCCTCAAAGCAATCCTTTACAGGATAAAATATATCCACTTTACAAAGGAGATATTGAGGCACACAGTAAGTGGCAGAACTGGGTCTCTGTACTCAGGCTCCAGGTCTACAATCCTAAGCATTACACCATGATCCCCGTAAATCAAAGTATGATTGTTGGATAACTTCTGGGGTTATTCTCCCACTGATTCTGGTGAAGGCATCACCATTAATAAATTACGTGACTTTATTTTCTCATTGTATAATCTATTTTTGCATGGTTGACATCAGGGTCTGGAGGACACTCTGGAGAGGGAGAAGTCAGAAACTCAGGCTCATCTATGGGATGTCATGAGCAACCGAGCTCAGTATTGGAGCATGTGGAGAGTCTCTTGCTTAGATTTCAACCAGTTGTCCTTCACACCGCCCTGGAGAACTGGACCCACACACAGAAGGGAGAAGACCAGGGGTCACAACTATTAGGAAATTTCATGTAAATAACTAGTAAACTGAACATTCAATATTCTTTTTATCTTCCACAATTCTTTTATACTTGATTCACTGCAGGCAATGCTTGCTTGTTTATGCATGAAAACTGCAGAAGGCCCCATGGTTTCTGTTCATTTTTACTTAATGAACTAATTGACAGTGGTCCATTTAAGTTACAAACAGTGTAATTTCACTATTGAGAATGTCAGCCCTATTTTAGGTAAAACTTCAGTGGATTCCTATAATCTAGAAGAGAACATCTGACACTTACATCAGAGAAGCATTTCTAACTGCCAAAGATGGGGAGAGGGATATCCCTGTGGGGAGTAGGGTCTCACCCTTGGCATGGGCTCTAGGGATGTGCCCCTTGATTGCTTGTAGCAGGTGAAATTTTCCTTTGATTTCTTAATTTTTTTTAATTTTTTATTTATTTATGATAGTCACAGAGAGAGAGAGAGAGAGAGGCAGAGACATAGGCAGAGGGAGAAGCAGGCTCCATGCACCGGGAGCCTGATGTGGGATTCGATCCCGGGTCTCCAGGATCGCGCCCTGGGCCAAAGGCAAGCGCCAAACCACTGCGCCACCCAGGGATCCCTGATTTCTTAATTTTAATTAAACATTCACATCAGCCTTTTATTTACCTCCAGAACATATCAGTATTAAAGAATGTTAAAATGTTTAAAATTATCCTGGGAAAATTACTATACTTCTCTTTTTCCTACCTCCCCAATCTCAAAATATAGTTTAGAGTTAAAAAAACATCACATTGATCCCCTTCAACTTGATGACTGCCTCCAGGTTGATAAGCCCAGGCTAAGCCTATAGCATCCAAACTCAAACCCATGGCATTAAAAAATGCCCAAGAATCAAGTACAAATGCCAAACTTCAGCATGTGCTTAAAGTCTGCAGTGGAGACAGAGATGTCTATTATATAACATTACATAATTTTTGATGTTTGCAATCTTTCATATTGATGAAACACAAACCAAATGAAATGAAAATTAAAGCAAAATCTGTCTCACTGCTACCTGGGAATCCAAAATTTCTCTTTATACTTGTTTTATCATTTCCTAGAAAGAATGTGCAGATTTCCAATTTCAAGTCTTAACTTATTCCAATCCCCTGCAAGAAAATTTCTTTTCATTTTCCTCTTGTCTGAGTCCCGTCCCTTTTGATGAATTTAAAGTTCCTCTCCTACAGAAATTCATGTCAAATATCCTTATTCCTCATTTAACTACTTCATCTTCTAAACAGCTGAAATATCTATGTGCTGGCCCACTCTTGCATCCCAATCTGCCAATCATTGTTATTTATCTGTTTCCTGATGTTCTTTTTTCTCCCCTGTTAATTAGTAAGTGCCAGAAGAAGCATTTAAAATGTATTTGTTGAAAAAATAAGTGAAGGCCTTTGGAAATCACTTATAAACAGACTATGTGTATGCATGCTCATACTTACCGTGTCTTTGCCAACATATATGTGAAGAATTATAGCTGCATGGAAAGATGCTTATGATGTAATGCAGAAAGAAAAGGTCAGAATGCAAAACCTTTATACAGTCTGGTCTCATTAAATTCTGTACAAGTGTGCCTTAATAACTGCATGATAGTTCATCATTTGGATATGAACTGATAACCTTTTCAGAAAGAATGGAGCCGTTCTTAATGAATTCAGAAAACTCTAATACAAAATGATAGAAGCTTGTCTACTTCTTCATTCTTCTTCTTATCATAATGTCATTTTTTTCTAGCACTTTCCAACATTCAGAGCATGTTTAGGCAACCTATAGCCTCTGCTTATCATAATGTCATTTTTTTCTAGCACTTTCCAACATTCAGAGCATGTTTAGGCAACCTATAGCCTCTGCTTACAGACGTTTTCAAACTGGATATAATAGTCAATATTCGGAGTTATAAGCATCAATATTCCGAAAATAAAATGAGGAAAGGTAGAGATTCATAAACTTCCTTCATGCAGTTAGCGCTTCAAGAGTTAAAATACCTTACTTGTTTATCCTCCAGTGTCTGCTACAATAGTTCTCTTTGCAATGGCATTAGAGTCATGATTAAATATCATCTTCTTCCTGAACTCTGTGATTTCCTTAAAGCCGGTGCACAGATCAATGTGACTGAATAAAGATACCTGGGAGAGGCTTTAAAAAAATCAAGCAAACAAGAAACTGATTCTGGGGCCCTGATTCAATAAGTCTAGAGTGGGGCCCCCAAATCTGTATTTTACAAAGTTTCCTAGGAGGTTCTGATGAATAACCAGGTTTGGGAACCACTGCCCGGGGGAGCTGTAGTGTAATCCAATTATTTTCTGGCAGCATGAACTAAAGAGGTGAAGGTAGATCTTGATTTATTGGGAGAAACATAGATTCCCCAGAGAGACTCTCCCTGGAAGACATTTTAAAAACCTATTTCAAGATATTATTTCCCTGGGGTGTTTTGATTGTCATTCTAAAGCCATGGCACAGATTTGATGAACTTTGCAGGTCACTTCCAACTGTCCAATTTTATAAAAATGTGCTTAGTTTTGTAAATGTTGCAATGATCTTTAGAAAAGATTTTCCCTCCAGAAAAGAGCGCATTTACTTCACACCCATTAAGCTAAGCGATCATGACATGTTCACACCCCTGAGCACATTCAGTTCTTGATAGAAAATGAGACATTTATTGTGGGCACATAAAGACATTGGAGATTTTATTGCAGCTCTCATTTCTCAAAAAATCTATATTACACATAAAACTAGTATTTATTTCCTTCATTTTGTAGATAATTTACTTTGTAAAGAACATACAACAATTTTCCCAATTTAACACAAGAAATGACTTGTTTTGGACAGATGCCTCATTCTAATCCAATCTTATGGTACTCTTAACTTCTTCGTAGTAATTTTTTTTCTACAAAACAATCATTTTCACCCAAGATTTAATGTATTTTACAATATACAAAGCTCTATGTCCCCAATTTTCAATTCTAGCAGGATCCTACTTAGAGGAATTATTATTGCACGGGAAAGTTGTTATTTTTGGGTAGGCACCATTTGTGTGTGCCATGGAAATCTGTGATTATCTAATGCAAGTGGTCCTGGTTTTGCCAATCACTGTATCTTCTCCTTTGTTCTTGGGTATAAACACATGATCCCAGGTGGACCAGTTATAACAGCCTGTCATTCCTGGAACAGTGATTGGCTGAGAAGTGAGCATAAGGCCTAAGAAAGACTAATATGGTTTTGGGTGATAAAATCTCCTCCTTCCTTCTGTGTTTGCTAAACTGGAAAAATGTGGCTCTGGGTCAATAGGAAATAGTTTTTCCTACCAAATGATGAAGGTTTGTTTGCATAAGAAAGTGAGTCTTTGGAGAGAGGTAGGAAAGAGGGATCAGAAGAAAGGCTTATGCCATTCTGGATCTAATTGTGTTGACTCTTGAACTTTCAGAATGCCAAGTCCCTGAATTTGTCCTCTGAGCTTTTTTTTTTTTTCTTTGAGCTATCTTGAATTGAGTTTGAAAACGTGAATTGCAGACAAAAGAGCCTAATACCATCATTTTCTCCATTTTCCAGATGAGTAAATTGAAGCTTAGGAAAGTTATATAACTTGACCTAGTTACTAAGTAAATCAAACTTGAACTCATGTACTAATACGCTAAATCCTGTATTCTTTCTCCTAAACTGTTATTCTTTAGCATCTACTGAAGAGGTCTGACATCCAGGGAAAAAGTAATGTAAGAAATGGATCAAATATGGCTGGCTGAGAAAGATATTATACTGAAATACAAAGCTATAGCTAAATTGCTTTTGATCCAAATTTACAGAGGTCTTTGCATAAATTGAAGAGTCTAGTGGGTCAAATATAAAAAGTGAATCTGCTAAGTACCAAAAATAAAATTAGAATTTAAACCTTATATTATGCAAAGATAAGCACATTTTGTTTGAGTCTTTAATCATTTTAAGTGAGTTTTATTAATCACAGGGAGTAGAAAATTCAGACACAAACTCCATCATAGTGTACAAGTCTATGATAATGTTCTGAAGGCTAGCAAAGATTTCCTGTTTCAAGTTAAAATTTTAGAACTAGCAGGACCTTACAGCCTCACCTCATAATGGCAGGTTAGCCTGAACAACCAGAACCTATGATTGTTTACCAATCAAAGTAAAATTAATTTGTCACTAGATTTTCCATCTAGTGACAAATTAAAAGTTGACTCTTCGGGTTCCTATTGTACTTAGAAGTGTTCTTTGATTTTTCTCACCTATTTCTATTCTACTGCTGTCCTTTGACATAATGTTGTTCTACAAAAAAGAATCTGAAGAGCATGTGGTTTGAAACGTGTCTATTTAAGAAAGCAGTAAAAGAAAAAACATTAAGTACAGGTGAAAAGCGAACTGGGAAACATGCCTGAATATGTACTATGATTAGTCTTTGGATTTTCTTTCTTTCTTTCTTTCTTTCTTTCTTTCTTTCTTTCTTTCTTTCTTTCTTCTTTCTTTCTTTTCTTTCCTTCTTTCTTTCTTTCTTTCCTTCTTTCTTTTTAAATGTATTTATTTAGTTTAGAGAGATCTTGGGTATCTTTTTAAAGGAAACCTCAAGAATATAATATTTTATATTTTCTTTTTTAAAAAAATTATTCATGAGAGACACAGAGAAAGAGGCAGAGACATAGGCAGAGGGAGCAGCAGGCTTCTTGTGGAGAGAGATCTGAACTCGATCCCAGGACCTCGGGACCACTACCTGAGCCACAGGCAGACACTCAACTGCTGAGCCACCCAGGTGCCCCTACTCTTATATTTTCTTCCAAAGATTTCAAGGTTTTATTTCTTATATTTTAATCTGGGTTCGTTTTTTTGTCTTTTTTCCCTTACTGAGAGGGAGAGAGAGGGCCCTGGAGCACAAGTTGTCCAATCAACCTGAAGAAACAATTATTCATTGATGAGACCATATAGCCAGTCGTCTGTAAAAAGCCCTAGGGATGAACCTCTACATTGAGAGAGAGAGCCAGTGAGCAAGCACCTGTGCACGCAAGGGGGGAGGGGCAGAAGGAGAAGGAAAGAAAGGAGAAGCGCAGAGTCTGCGCTGAGCATGGAACCCAATGCTGGGCTCCCCTTGGGGCTTGATCTGACAACCCTGAGATCATGACCTGAGTTAAAACCAAGAGGCCATCACTTAACCCACTATGCTACCCAAATACCGCCCCCCACTGCAGGATTTTTTCTCTTTTGATAGGGCTATTTCATTTTTTTAAAAAGATGTAACAACTGAAACATAAAAATCACAGTAACATTTAATATAAGCGAGTAGCATAGTAATAAAATGGGTACTTATGAAACTGCCACTGATATTAGGAACTAGAATTTGATTAATGCTGGTAGCAGACTGCATATAGCAGAGACATTCTCCATGCATCCTCCTCAGAGGTTACTCCTTTCCTGAAATCCTTCCATTCTAGTTTTAAAAAGTAGTCTATTTTTTTTAATTTGAAGTTTCCCTAGCAATATATGGTTTGATATTTCTTGAGTTTGAATATTATAAGTTATAGGTAACCTCCTATGACTTGCTTATTTCATTTCCCATTACATTTCTACAATGTATTCACACGCTCCCAAGGAGCTACAGTTCGTTCACTTTTAGTCTGCATAATAGAGCATCACGTGACTTCTCTAATTGATTAGTCACTCACTTTTTGGAAATTTGAGGTTTTTCTCCATGTTTTTGCATATATGAATAATAATGTCTTAAATGTTCTTTTTCTTTTCTCTTGTATACATGTATGAGAATTTTTCTAGGGTGTATATTTAAAAGAGAAATTGCTTGGTTTGGGAATATAGAATACTTAATATGAAGGCATCAGGGCACCAGTGGCTCAGTGGTTGACCGTCTGCTTTTGGCTCAGGTGGTGATCCCGAGGTCCTGGGATCAAATCCTGCATCTGGTTTCCTGCAGGGAGCCTGCTTCTCCCTCTGCCTATGTCTGTCTTTTGTAAATAAATAAATAAAATCTTAAAAAAATATATGAAGGTGTCAAACCTGTTTCCAAAGTGATAAAATCAGTTTATATTTTTACCAGCAGTGTATGAATATCTGTTGATTCAAATCCTTACCAGTATTTTTCAATATCAGACCTGTATTTTTGTACACTAGTGGTTATAAAAATTGCATCTCATTGTGGTCTTAATTTTCCTTTCTGTAATAACTGATAAAGTGTAGTGTCTTTTCTTATGTGTATTCAGGATTTGTGATTCCCATCCATAAAAACATCTTTATGACTTTTCTCCATTGTTTTTTTCTCATGAGTTGTTTGGCCTTTTTTCTTATTTCTTACAGGTGTTTTTAAACAGATTCTGGCTTCTATTACCTAACTGATTCTGTGGGTTGAAAATACATTCTTTTTTTTATTATTTTTTATTTATGATAGTCACACACACACAGAGAGAGGGAGAGAGAGAGAGAGAGGGAGAGACACAGGCAGAGGGAGCAGCAGGCTCCATGCACGGGGAGCCCGACATGGGATTCGATCCCGGGTCTCCAGGATCGCACCCTGGGCCAAAGGCAGGCGCTAAACCGCTGTACCACCCAGGGATCCCTGAAAATACATTCTTTAAGTTTGTGACATTTCTTTTTTTTCCTGATGCTTTTAATATACTTTAAATTTTAATATGGTCAAATTAATCAACACTTTCCTTTATGGATTCATGCTTTTTGGGTATCTTTTTAAAGGAAACTTCAAGAATATAATTTTTTTTAAAGATTTTATTCGTGAGAGACACAGAGAAAGAGGCAGAGACACAGACAGAGGGAGCAGCAGGCTTCTTGTGGAGAGCCTGATGCTGAACTAGATCCCAGGACCTCAGGATCACTACCTGAGCCAAAGGCAGACATTCAACCGCTGTGCCACCCAGGTGCCCCTACTCTTTTATATTTTCTTCCAAATATTTCAAAGTTTTATTTCTTATATTTTAATCTGGGTTCATTTTTTCTTTCTTTTTTCCCTTACTGAGAGGGAGAGAGAGGGCCCTGGAGCACAAGTTGTCCAATCAACCCGGAGAAACAATTATTCATTGACGAGACCATATAGCCAGTTGTCTGTAAAAATCCCTAGGGATGAACCTGTACATTGAGAGCTGCCATAAGAATGGGCTATTTTTGGTGTAGATTGCTAATATATCCTTGGCATTTACATCAGAACCTAGCACATAGTAAACACATGTATTAGCGTGTGTATGCGTGGTGTGTATGTGTCTGTGAGAGAGAGAGAGAGAGAGAAGAGACAGTAATTAAAACAATTTAGAAAATATAAAGTTAAAAAAAACCTTTCTTAAAATCATTGTTAATAATCAGATATTTACCTTTCTAGACCTTTATTTATATTTATATGTCTTTACATATTTAAATATGTATACATAATACATATACGTGCATACACAGAATTTTTTTAACATAAATGGTATCTTATTTTTTATATAGCTCTCTTACTCTTTCTCCTTCCACTTAATGTGTGTGGGAGATCATTCCTGACCATATTTAGAAATCTATAGCATTCTATTTAATAGCTGCATAGCATTCTGTAGTATGAATGCCTCATAATGTAAAAATCATTCCATTAGTGGAAATTTTTGTTCTTATAAGCAATGCTGCTCTGTATAATACTTGACCATGATTCTTGGTACACGTATATGTCTTTCTATAGGACAGGGTCCTAGAAAAGGGGTATGTTGGGTCAAAAGTATTTGTGTATTTAAAATTTTTGATGAATATTCCCAAATCATTATGAATACAAAACTTTATCTTATGAGTTAAGGTTAGTAAGAAATTTTGACACTGGTATGTCTGTTTACTTTTAAGAGGGTGTTTGACCTGATTCCAAATTCTGAGGCGAACTGAATTTTCTACTTTCCAATCAGTTGTTGAACATCTCACAGATACTGTTTATGTATGTTGGCTGAAAAACTGGCAAAGAGAAACACAGCTGGGTTTTTTTTTTCCCATTTCTTTTTTCCACCAATGGAGATTTCTAAGAGGGCGCTCCCAGGGCACTATATATATCTAAGCTCTGAGAGTGATTCCTCTATGAATTCAACTGGTTCATAGAGGAAGCCTTGTAGTGTCCATATCTGATATATTCCTAGCTTCATAGTAGTACATGAAAAGGGGTTTTTGTGTGACTAAAAATTAATACATATTCATTATAGAAAATATTTTAAAAACATATAAAGTTATTAAGAACATTGAAAATAGCTACAATTTTATGACCCAGAGATAACCAACATTAATATATTGATGTATTAGCTTACCATATACACAGTTTTTAAACAAATTGGGATTAAACTCTACTACCATTTTATAATCTGTTTTCTCTCTCCACCTAAAAATATATTAATAACCTTCTGCTGCATCAATATAATGTCACTTTAATATTTGATTTAGAGAAAGCGTAAGTATTTGAGACTTTCAGTGGACTCTGATAATTTACAAATGGATCTCTGGTGTGTCAAACTATGCTTTTTTTAAAAAAAAAAGATTTATTTATTCATGAGAGACACAGAGAGAGAAAGGCAGAGACATAGGCAGAGGGAGAAGCGGGCTCCATGGGGGGAGCCCAGTGTGGGACTCGATCCTGGATCCCACAATCACGCCCTGATCTGAAGGTCGATGCTCAACCACTGAGCCACCCAGGTGTCCCAAACTCTATGCTTTTAATATCCAAGTAATAGTATTGAATTGCATTCAATTAAATACATATGACCCAAGGCAAAGAAATCCTATATGTATATATTTTATATATATGTATGTGTGTATGTATATGTATATATATATACACACACATTTTTAATAATATATATTATAGAAGTATACATAAAATTAAAAAATATATAAATATATATAAAATCTGCCACTAATTAGAATGGTTAAATCTTATTGAGTACCTACTATATACTAAATGTTTTGCAAAGCACTTGACAAATACATTATTCCTAATTGTTACAACCAACTTTGGAATTATGCGTTATCAACATTTTGCAAGAGAGAACTGAGATTCTAAGAGACTCAGCAATTTGGCTTAGCAAGGGCACATGGTTGGCAAACGGCGGGATTTGAGTTAGAATTTAGGTCTGCCTGCTTGTAAAACTGATGCTTTTCTACCCATCATTGCTGTTGGTCATGCTTAAAATTTTCATGTATGATTTTTGTACTCAAAGTTGTTGCTTTATATTCACTTTCTTGGGCACATTAACTTTATGACTAGGTTGAAGGCAATTTCTAAGGAAAATGGAGAAACATTAGTTTTTCTATACCTAAGAGTTTGAGCACATGCCTTCTCTTTTGGCTAATGGAAACCGAGGAGTCCTTTATAGGAAAGTTGCAGAGAACTTCTGTGACAACTGAGGCTGGAGCGCCATCTGTTGGCCATAGAGTTCCAGGCATTTAATACAAGATTATTATTCTAAAGTTTATCATCACTATTGCTTTCTCCAAAAAAAGACAATGCTCTTAGCAAACTTGGACAAATATGAAAGGAAACTGGGAGCTAACAGTATTATCCCTGATTTTTAAAAGATATTTTGAGGTGAAATTCACATAACACAAAATTAGCCATTTTAAAGCGAATAATTCACTGGCATTTTGTACATTCGTGATGTGTAACCACCCCTTCTATCTAGTCCCAGAACATTTACATCACTCATAAGCAAAACCCAGTACTCATTAAGCATTTTCCCCGTGTTACACCTTTCCTTATAACCCTTGGAAACTACCAACCCGAATTCTGTCTCCATGGATTTGTCTATTTTGGATATTTCATATACATGGAATCACAAACACATATTGTATGTTTGGCTTCTTTTGTGTTAGCATAATGTTTTGGAGGTTCATCACATTATTGTATCAGTACTTTATTCTTTTCTATGTATATACCACTTTTTTTAAAATCTTAAAATTTCTTTTTTTTTTTTTTAAATTTTATCAGTTGATGGACATTTGGGCTGTTGCCACCTCTTGGCAATTGTGAATCATGCTGCTGCAAACACGAATGTCCATGTACTTGAGTACTTGCTTTTAATTCTTTTTTGAGAAAATACCTAGGAATGGTATTGCATTAGCAATAATGGATAATGGAGCTAAAGCTGTTGTTTAATGCAAAGTAAAACAAATTATTTCAATCTAAGAAAAGAAAATCACTGATGGATCTAAGGATGGACGTTTTCTTATGGTTTTTTTCAGAGACCTGGCCTACCATAGTGATTAATTAAAAAAGATCAGAATCACCTGACGTGCTTGTTTTAAAATGCAGCTTCTGCTCCATCGCCAGCCTTCATTCTGATGGAGCAGGTTTGGGTGTGGGAGGAATCTGTTGTTTTAAGATGCCTTCTGTGATCAAGGGTGTGGGTCCCTGGGACTACACCTTGAGAAGCACTGGTTCACCACTCACTAGCTGCATGGCTTGGGCAAATCAGTTGACCTCAGGAAACCTCAGGTAACTTATGTTTAGAATGAGGACAGTGTAACTTACCTTATAGATTTGTCTTGAAGGTTAAATTAGAAAGCACTGCTCTCCGGCAAATTAGCAGTGCTTTCTAATTTAACTTTCAAGACAAATTGCGCAGTGCCAACGAAGGTCAAGTGCTTGATAAATATCGATATTCTCCTTTGTGCCTATCAGAAGAGCTGATTCTATTTCCCTGGGATTTGGGGAGACTTGTGTGATTTCACAACAAAACAGTCCCTGAGTAAGAAAGGGGATCTGGGTGGAGTGTTGATGTATGCAGTTGCTTAGTGTGTGGGCTTAGTAGTGTAATGGCAGCATTGTTATGTTTTCTCCTCTGTGGCTCTCTGCAGTGAATGAGAATTTAGAGTTTCATCCCTGGGAAGATGCCTTCTGTGATCTTTTCTGCCTCAGGAGCACTCCCCATCACTCTGAAGGTGATCTCAGAGGCTCTTCTGAGATGCGTCATAGAAACTTTTAAAAAGTGCAAATGTTTTTTGTCTTTTACATATCAAACTTGCAGATCCCGGTTTTTAAAATGTAATGTTCATGTAAAGGGAATGCAAAATTGTATTTCAGATGTTAACTTTTAAATATTCCTTTGAATTCTTTCTGTATTAGGATATCTATGTGCCTTAAAAGAAATCATATTGTCACAGCTGAGCAAATAGGTCTGACTCCCAGTTTGAGAAAATTATAGTTGTAAATGATTCAGTGAAATGCTTATCTGTGACTGAACTGACTTGGTAAACACGTTTATTTCCAAAATAGAATTAACTTCAGAGTTTCATAAAAATAAATATCTCTGTGTGTGTGTGTGTGTGTGTGTGGTTGTCTGTGTATATTTGTATCTTAAAGATCAGTGCCTTTACAAGTGGCAAATGAAAAAAGCTAAACCATTAGTTTAGAAAGAAGAAAGTAAATACAAGAGGCTGTAAAAGACATAGAATAATTAAATGAAATTTGATATATTTTCTAGAAGGGCAGGGCAAGAGACAAGTGGCTCCCTCCAGGGATGCAGCGTTGGCCTATGTGTAAACACCTATGTTCCACCTTGAACATTAGCCACAATGTATTGCACATGTAGTTTATGCCAGTCACTATATTCTTCATCTTCTTCAGTCAGGACATTACCTAGTCAAGTAGGTAAGATTATCCTTAATTTACAGCTGAGGAGTATGGCAGGATACAAAATCAATGCCCAGAAATCAGTAGCATTTCTATACACTAACAATGAAACTGAAGAAAGAGAAATTAAGGAGTCAATCCCATTTACAACTGCACCCAAAAGCATAAGATACCTAGGAATAAACCTAACCAAAGAGGTAAAGAATCTATACCCTAAAAACTACAGAACACTTCTGAAAGAAATTGAGGAAGACACAAAGAGATGGAAAAATATTCCATGCTCATGGATTGGAAGAATTAATATTGTGAAAATGTCAATGCTACCCAGGGAAATTTACACATTTAATGCAATCCCTATCAAAATACTATGGACTTTCTTCAGAGAGTTGGAACAAATCATCTTAAGATTTGTGTGGAATCAGAAAAGACCCCGAATATCCAGGGGAATATTAAAAAAGAAAGCCATAGCTGGGGGCATCACAATGCCAGATTTCAGGTTGTACTACAAAGCTGTGGTCATCAAGACAGTGTGGTACTGGCACAAAAACAGACACATAGGGACGCCTGGGTGGCTCAGTGGCTAGGCCTCTGCATTTGGCTCTCAGGTCGTGATCCCGGGGTCCTGGGATCGAGTTGCACATTGGGCTTCCTGCGGGGAGCCTGCTTTTCCCTCTGTCTGTGTCTCTGCCTCTCTATGTCTCTCATGAACAAATAAATAAAATCTTAAAAAAAAAAGACACATAGATCAATGGAACAGAATAGAGAATCCAGAAGTGGACCCTCAACTTTATGGTCAACTAATATTTGACAAAGCAGGAAAGACTATCCACTGGAAAAAGGACAGTCTCTTCAATAAATGGTGCTGGGAAAATTGCACTTGCAGAAGAATGAAACTAGACCATTCTCTTACATGATACACAAGATAAACTCAAAATGGATGAAAGATCTAAATGTGAGTCAAGAATCCATCAAAATCCTAGAGGAGAACACAGGCAACATCCTTTTTGAACTTGGCCACAGCAACTTCTTGCAAGATACATCCATGAAGGCAAGAGAAACAAAAGCAAAAATGAACTATTGGGACTTCATCAAGATAAAAAGCTTCTGCACAGCAAAAGAAACAGTCAACAAAACTAAAAGACAACCTACGGAATGGGAGAAGATACTTGCAAATGACCTATCAGATAAAGGGCTAGTATCCAAGATCTGTAAAGAACTTATTAAACTCAACACCAAAGAAACAAACAATCCAATCATGAAATGGGCAGAAGACATGAACAGAAATTTCACCAAAGAAGGCATAGACATGGCCAACAAGCACATGAGAAAATGCTCCACATCACTTGCCATCAGGGAAATACACATCAAAACCACAATGAGATCCCACCTCACACCAGTGAGAATGGGGAAAATTAACAAGGCAGGAAACCACAAATGTTGGAGAGGATGCGGAGAAAGGGGAACCCTCCTGCACTGTTGGTGGGAATGTGAACTGGTGCAGCCACTCTGGAAAACTGTGTGGAGGTTCCTCAAAGAGTTAAAAATAGACCTGCCCTACGACCCAGCAATTGCACTGCTGGGGATTTACCCCAAAGATACAGAGGCAGTGAAACTCCGGGACACCTGCACCCCGATGTTTCTAGCAGCAATGTCCACAATAGCCAAACTGTGGAAGGAGCCTCAGTGTCCATCGACAGATGAATGGATAAAGAAGATGTGGTTTACGTATACAATGGAATATTACTCAGCCATTAGAAACGACAAATACCCACCATTTGCTTCAACGTGGATGGAACTGGAGGGCATTATGCTGAACGAAATAAGTCAATCAGAAAAGGACAAACATTTATGGTCTCATTCATTTGGGGAATATAAAAATTAGTGAAAGGGAATAAAGGGGAAGGGAGAGAAAATGAGTGAAAATATCAGTGAGGGTGACAAAACTTAAGAGACTCCTAACTCTGGGAAATGAACAAGGGGTAGTGGAAGGGGAGGTGGGCGGGGGGATGGGGTGACTGGGTGATGGGCACTGAGTGGGACACTTGGTGGGATGAGCCCTGGGTGTTATGCTATATGTTGGCAAAATGAACTCCAATAAAAATTTTTTTTAAAAATCAGAGTAACAATTAAAAAAAATTACAGCTGAGGGGACTGGAGCTTAGAAAGATTTAACTTGCATGCCTAAAGTCTACACGTGGAAGAGCTGACATTTTATCAGAGGCATTTTGACTCTTAACCAATGTGCTTTCTTTTTTTCATCTTAGGGGGAAGGAAACAACTCACCTGTTTCCTTCTGGTTGAAAAAAGGATCCCTCTTGTTTCCTCAGAAATAAACAAAATCCAGAATTTCAATATGTTAAAAGTCGACAAAACTTGGCTCCATTCAAACTAATACATCCGATTTAAGAAAGAGTTAAGGGGGAAACATGATGTTCTTTTCATTGCCATGAATGAGGACATTTGTAGTGGTTCCTTTGCTTTCCTGAGCCAAAGAGAAAACTTTTATGAATGTGAAGATTGGATTTAGTCTTCTGAACTTCCATCTAACAGAGACAGAAGAAAAGATGAACCCTACCCTCAATGAAATTCCGTCCCTCCTCAAATGCAATTATGTTCAAACCTGTTTTGTTTGTATGTGTCTCATCAAATTGCTTGAAATTGAACAGAAAGCCCCCCAGATGCTGGACAAATTCATTTTTACAATCATTTTTAAAGTACAGTAGTATTTGACATAGCTCTAGAAGGAACTTCTGTGGCTCAGCACAAACCTGCTCTCTCTAGATATATGCAACATTATATAAATAAAAGATTTTTTTTAAAGAAAATGACTACTTAATTAGAAATATGTTCTTATTGCAGTGTACAGATCTGGTTAGTAGGGTATCTTTTGCATTCTTAGAGTGAAGAATGGTAATAATACATTACACTAACTTTGAAGAAAAAAATCTATTTCTACAACCATAATTGTTGTCAAGTCTCTTATATTCTTTAAATGCTGCAGTTAAACTTTTCTCTTGAGCTAAAGCACTGGAATTTTTGGTTTTGACCCTTTCTCAGTTTTTAAATTCAAATTTTCATCAAAGAAATCATTCTGATTTTCTGGTATTTGAAAAATTGCTTCTGTGTCTTAATTTGAATATTCATTGAAAATGCTGGATAGAAGAAGGCCAACTTCAAAATGCTAAGGCTCCCTACTAGAAATCTCCCCATGTTTCAGTACCTAGTGCATTACTTAATGTGTTTTGTTTCTAAAGTTTTTTTTTTTAATTTTTATTTATTTATGATAGTCACACACACACACACAGAGAGAGAGAGAGAGAGAGAGGCAGAGACACAGGCAGAGGGAGAAGCAGGCTCCATGCACCGGGAGCCCGACGTGGGATTCGATCCTGGGTCTCCAGGATCGTGCCCTGGGCCAAAGGCAGGCACCAAACCGCTGCGCCACCCAGGGATCCCATGTTTCTAATGTTTTTAATTAATCTGTTTAATCTCTTAATTTATTCAACAGAAACAAGCCCAAATACACATCCCTAGTCCAAATGTCTTAATTTTGCCTACAACTATTCCTGACAAGTGGCTAAAGGCCTTGCTGAAATTCCTTTGAAAAAGAGACCTGACCTTCTGGTGTGATAGTCTCAAGAATTTCTTGCTGGCCAAGGATCCAGCTGTTAGGCCTAAGCCAAAAAGATAGGGTCAAGTTCAATGGCTAAAAAATACAACATCAGGAGAGATTAGCTCTCTTCAAACTGGAAATGAAGTCCAACTCCCACAGCTTTACTTTTGATTGATCTGTACTACCTTCAGCTATCCACCATGTTTGGAATATCCACAAACTGTCTTTTGAGCATAATCTTCTAGAATTCTCCTTGTAATAAATTACTTTCCCCAGGGCAAGTTTTGCCATTTCTTTTCTTCTACTGTGCAGCCTCTGATCCTCAATTGTGGATATTAATGCTAGAGCAATCACTCATAAAATGTCAGCCTCTTATTTTTTCTAATATTTTATTTATTTGAGAGAGAGAAAGAAAGCATGAGCAGGGGCAGAGGCAGAGGCAGAAGCAGACTCCCCACTGAGTAGGGATCCCATCTCAGGACTCTATCCCAGGACCCTGAGTTCATGACCTAAAGGCAGATACTAAACTGACTAAGCCACCCAGGTGCCCTAAATGTCAGCTTCTTTTTTTTTTTTTAAGATTTTATTTATTTATTCATGAGAATACACAGAGAGGAGAGGCAGAGACACATGCAGAGGGAGAAGCAGGCTCCATGCAGGGAGCCTGACATGGGACTCGATCCAGGGTCTCCAGGATCACACCCTGGGCTACAGGTGGCGCTAAACTGCTGAGCCACCGAGATTGCCCTCTAAATGTCAGCTTCTGAGACTCATTTCCCTGGGTCAGAAATTGGGGCATGTTTTGAAGAACTCAGAGCTATTTTATTATTTTATTAGTCCTCTCAAGTTAAGATTTACTATTTGCTAGTTTCAAGAAATAAGTATGAAAAGGATTGATTATGGGGGCTAAGCAATCTGTTTAATCTCTGTCATTTGCAAGTAAGAGGATCTCTCTTTTCTTTAGAAAAGTGTTCCCCAAAAGGTTCATTTGCATTATGAAGATTAGATCTTGGGAAATCCAATCTGGCTCTGCCTTACACAAAACATGTGTAATGACATTTGTTAAATGTCAAAATAAAAATTATTGAGGGAACTTCTTCAAAAAGTCCAAATGAGACCCCATTCTACAAATGCCCATTTAGGCCTGCTTTTGCGTGCTAAATTACTTATTCTGAAGTGATTGATCCCTTTCCCATAAGGGAATATTTCTCTTTTACTTCCTGGTAGCAACAATTCTGGCCCCTTTATCAGCTAAATCATTCCTGCACTTCACCTTTCGTTCATTCATTTAAGAAATATTTATTGACCAACAACTATGCCAGGTATTGTTCTATGTTTTCTTGTGAAAACAGTTGAATTAGGATAGAGGAAGTGCCAGGCTCAGGGAATTTACACACGTCTGTAAATGAATAAACTGATAGTTTTGTTTGGGCAAGGCACAGAGTAGGATGATAACAATGGACTGGGACGAAGGTGGACCTATTTCAGATGGAGTGGTCATGAAAAGCCTCTCTGAAGAAATAAAATATAAGCTGAGATCTAAAGGGTAAACCCTGGAACCATGTGAAAACACAATCATTTCCATCAAAAGTCAGCTTTGTGAACTTTAAACCCTTGCAAATTGAGGTTATCATATGAGAAGTATTTCATTGGCAGCAAGGGCTAGCAAGCCAAGCCCCAGTTCAGCCCCAGTTAACATGCCAATATCATTAAAATGAGGCCATTCATCAAAGAGGAAGCTATTATGACAAACAAATATTCTAAAGTATTATTTCAAGTGCCAGACTTCCAAATCTAGGAATCATATTGCTCAATGAGGTTTAAAGGCATGTACTGATGCATGACCCAAAAAAATTAAGTCCCATTTAAGTGGTGCAGTTGCTCCCAATTATCTGCAAACTAATTATTGTGGGCATGTTTGTTCATTTTAATAAACAAATGCAGCCAACCCACTATCTAGCTATTGACTAAATAAATTCATTTTTTTCTTCTAAAATAACTGTTTGGCTGAAATCAACTGAAATTATTTCTATTCATTTGTGTATATAATATCCTGAAGACCATTCTGATAACTTTCTTTAGTTTTCTCTTATGCTAGCCCTATTCCGTGTTCATGTGGATGCACATAAAGACATGAACACACAAGAAGAGTAGTTGATGAGAAATTTATGCTAGTACAAATATAACTTCAAAGTATCTGGTATTTTCTCTCACTAATATATTAGTCTTTATGAAGAGGCAAGGCTAACAGGGGCTCTCATCTAAAGCTTATGGACCTGAGGTAAAGGTGGGTCTCAGGTTCTTGGAGAGAATTTGTGGCGTTCTGGGTCACAATTGGGACACTAGTGTTCTCTGGGTGGTGACCAGAGCTACAGATGCTTGGGAAGATCCTAAATGCATGTTTCTAAGTAGCAACATGAACAGCTGTCTTAATGGAGGATGTTCTGCACTATCTTTTCTCTTGTTTTCTTTTATTTTGCAATCTTGAATCTGGGCATTAAAATATAAATTTTAGATGTATTTTTATAATATTAATGTCAAGACCTTCTGTCTATATCTAATAAAGTATGAAAATTCTTTTTTTTAAGGTAACTTTTAAAAAATATATTTTATTTATTTATTCATGAGAGACACACACACAGAGAGAGAGAGAGAGAGAGAGAGAGAGAGAGAGAGAGAGGCAGAGACACAGGCAGAGGAAGAAGCAGGCTCCATGCAGGGAGCCTGATGTGGGACTCAATCCTGGGACTCTAGGATCATGCCCTGGACCAAAGGCAGGCACTAAACCGCTGAGCCACACAGGGATTCCCTAAAGTATGAAAATTCCTACAGAAACCTGATCACATTACTCCCCTTATTAAAACCTTCCAATGGGGGATCCCTGGGTGGCGCAGCGGTTTGGCGCCTGCCTTTGGCCCAGGGCGCGGTCCTGGAGACCCGGGATCGAATCCCACATCGGGCTCTCGGTGCATGGAGCCTGCTTCTCCCTCTGCCTGTGTGTGTCTCTGCCTCTCTCTCTCTCTCTGTGACTATCATAAAACAAACAAACAAACAAACAAACAAACAAACAAACAAAAAAAAACCCTTCCAATGGTTCTCTGTGGTTTTCGAGGTGAAGTCCAAGCAGATCAGGATGACATACTGAGTGCAATCCGGCCTCTACCTCTCTCCTAGTCTGCTACCTACCCTACTCACTCCAGAAAAGTGCCACATGACTGAGTATCGTGTGCTGTGTGAATAGCTTTACCTGGATTTTCTTAATTGCTCTTCAAAACCATGTCCTGGGAGGATTCCAAGGTGGTGGAGAAGTAGAAGACCTTACTTTCTTCTGGTCCTAGGAATTAGGTAAATAGCTATCAAATCATTCTGAACACCTGTGAACTCAACTAGCGGGCTAGGAAAAGAATAAGTTGTGACTCTACAAATAGAAAAGGGACCATCTTCTGGAGGAATGACAAGACAAAAAAAAAAACAAAAAAAAACCTTACCTCAAAAAAGAGAATGAGAGGCAGTACTGACTGCCAGGGACCTAATCAGTATGGATATAAGTAAGATGTTGGAACTAGCATTCAGAATGATGATTATAAAGATATTAGCTGTGCTTGAATAAAGCACACAAGATACTACAAAATTCATTTCTGGAGAAATAAAAGCACTAAAATCTAATCAGGTCAAAATCAAAAGGCTATTAATGAGATGCAATAAAAAAAGGAGGGTCTAACTGCTAGGATAAATGAGGCAGAAGAGAGAATTAGTGATATAGAAGCCAAAATGATGGAGAACAAAGAAGCTGAGAAAAAGAGAGATAACTACTGGATCATGAGGGAAGAATTCAAGAGATAAGTTATACCATAAAGTGAAACAATATTAGAATTATTGAGATCCCATAAGAAGAGGAAAGAGAGAGAGAGAGAAAGTATAACATCTAATTCATGTGGGGAATATAAAAAGTAGTGAAAGGGAATAAAGGGGAAAGGAGAGAAAATGAGTGGGAAATATTAGTGAGGGAGACAGAACACAAAAGACTCCTGACTCTGGGAAGTGAACAAGGAGTAGTAGAAAGGGAGGTGGGCAGGGGGGTTGGGGTGACTGGGTGATGGGCACTGAGGGGGGCACTTGGCGGGATGAGCACTGGGTGTTATGCTATATGTTGGCAAATCAAACTCCAATAAAAAAATATACCAAAAACAAGTACACCAGAACAAATTACAGCAGAGAATTTTCCTAATCTGGGGAAGGCATTCAAGTCCAGGAAACACAGAGAACCCCCCCTCAAATCAATAAAAATAGGTCAACACCTGGACATACAATAGTGAAACTTTCAAATCTCAGAGACAAAGAGAAAATCCTGAAAGCAGCTCGGGACAAGAGGTCTGTAACCTATAAGTATAGAAACATTAGACTGATAGTAGACCTATCCACAGAGACATGGCAGGCCAGAAAGGACTGGCATGAAATATTCAGGATGCTAAATGAGAAAAATATGCAACCAAAAATACTTTACCCGCTAAGCTATGTCATTTAAAATAGAAGGAGCAATAAAAAGTTTCCAGGACAAACAGAAAATAAAAGAATTTGTGATCACTAAACAAGCCCTGCAAGAAATATTAAAAGGGATACTTGAAGCAAGAGAGAACTCAAAAATAACATAGACCAGAAAGGAATAGAGATAATAAACAGACAGTGACTTTACAGGTAATATAACAACACTAACTAAACCTCCAGAGACTCATTTTAGACCCCAAAACACGTCCAGATTGAAAGTGAGGGGGTAGAAAACCATTCATCATGCTAATGGACATCAAAAGAAAGCTGGGTTAGAAGGAAAAAAAAAAGAAAGCTGGGGTGGCAATCCTTATGTCAGGTAAATTAGATTTTAGACCAAAGACTGTAATAAGAGATGAGGAAGGACACTATATCATAATTAAAGGCTCTATTCAACAAGATGATCTAATATTTGTAAGTATTTATGTCCCTACCATGGTAGAAGCCAATTATATAAACCAATTAATAACAAAATTAAAGAAACACATTGATAATACAACAACAACAGCAATAATAATACAATAATAGTAGGGGACTTAAACACCCCAGTCACAGCAATGGATAGATCATCTAAGCAGATCAACAAGGAAACAAGGGCTTTGAATGACCCACTGGACCAGATGGACTTCATAGCTATATTCAGAGCATTCCATCCTAAAGCAACAGAATATACATTCTTCTTAGGTGCACATGGAACATTTTCCAGAATAGATCATATACTGAGTCACAAATCAGATCTCAACCAGTACTAAAAGACTGGAATTATTCCCTGCATATTCTTAGACTACAATGCTTTGAAACTTGAACTCAATCACAAGAAGAAATTTGGAAAGAACTCAAAGACATGGATAAAGAACATCCTACTAAAGAAAGAATGGGTCAACCAGGAAATTAAAGAAGAATTAAAAATAAGTCATGGAAACAAATGAAAAAGAAAACAAAACTGTTCAAAACCTTTGGGATGCAGTGAAGGTGGTCTTAAGAGAGAAAAAACAAGAAAGTTCTCAAATATACAACCTAATCTTACAGCTACAGGGGCTGGAGAAAGAACAGCAAATAAAGCCTAAACCCAGCAGGAGAAGAGAATTAAAGATTAGAGTAGAAATCAATGAAATAGAAACCAAAAGAACAAGAGAACAGATCAACGAAACTAGGAGCTGATTCTTTGAAAGAATTAATAAGATCAATAAATCCTTTGCCAAACTTATTAAAAAGAAAAGAGAAAGGACACAAATAAATAAAATCATGAATGAAAAAGGAGACACTTGATGAGATGAGCACAGGTGCTATACTATATGTTGGCAAATTGAATTTAAATAAGATATTTAAATTAAAAAAAAGAAAAAAGAGCCACACCAAAATATACAAACAATTATAAGAATATATTATGAGCAACTATATGCCAACAGATTAAGCAACCTGGAAGAAACAGATGCATTCCTAGCGATGTATAAACTACCAAAATTGAAACAGGAAGAAATAGAAAACCTGAATAGATTCACAACCAGCAAGGAAATTGTAGCAGTAATCAAAAATTTCCCAACAGAGTCCAGGATGGGATGGTATCCCAGGGGAATTTTACCAAGTATTTTAAGAATTAATACCGATTCTTCTGAAGCTGTTTCAAAAACAGAAATTGAAGGAAAACTTCCAAAATCTTTCTATGAGGTTAGCATTATACCTTAATCTCAAAACTAGACAAAGACCCCATCAAAAAGGAGAATTACAAACCAATATCCCTGATGAACATAGATGCAAAAATTCTAATTAAAGTATTAGCCAATAGGATCCAACAGTACATTAAAAAGATTATTCACCATGACCAGGATTTATTCCTGGCCTGCAAGGGTGGTTCAACATCTGCAAATCCATCAATGTGATGCACTACATTAATGAAAGAAAGGACAAGAACCATATGATCCTCTCAATAGATGCAGAAAAAGCATTTGACAAACTGCAGCATCCATTCTTAATTAAAACTCTTCACAGTGTAGGGATAGAGGGAACATACCTCAATATCATAAAAGCCATCTACGAAAAGCCCACAGCAAATATCATTCTCAATGATGAAAAACTGAGAGCTTTTTTTCCTAAGAAAACAGGAACACAGCAGGGATGTCCACTCTCACCACTGTCGTTCAACATAGTACTAGAAGTCCTAGCCTCAGCCATCAGACAAAAAAAGAAATAAAAGGCATCCAAGTTGGCAAAGAAGTCAAACTCTTAGTCTTGGCAGATGACATGATATTCTATGTGGAAAATCCAACAGACTCCACCCCAAAATTGCTAAAACTCACACAGGAATTCAGCAAAGTGGCAGGATCAAAATCAATGCACAAAAATCAGTTGCATTTCTACATTTAGCAATGAGACCGAAGAAAGAGAAATTAAGGAGTTGATCCCATTTACAATTGCATCCAAAACAATAAGATAACTAGGAATAAACCTAACCAAAGAAGCAAATGATCTGTACTCAGAAAATTATAAAACACTCATGAAAGAAATTGAGGAAGACACAAAGAAATGGAAAAATATTCCATGCTCCTGGATTGGAAGAAGAAATATTGTTAAAATGTGTATGCTACCTAGAGCAATCTATACATTCAATGCAATCCCTATCAAAATACCATCAACTTTTTTTCACAGAGCTGGAACAAATAATCCTCACATTTATATGGAACCAGAAAAAACCCCAAATAGCCAAAGGAACGTTGAAAAGAAAACCAAAACTGGTGGCATCATAATTCCAGACTTTACAAGCTCTATTACAAAGATGTAATCATCAAAACAGTATGGTACTGGCACAAAAACAAACACATAGATCAATGGGACAGAAGAGAGATCCCAGAAATGGACCCTCAACTCTATGGTCAACTAACGTTGGACGAAGCAGGAAAGAATATCCAATGGAAAAAAGATAGTCTCTTTAACAAATGGTGTTGGTGAAATTGGACAGCCACATAGTGAATAATGAAACTGGACCATTTTCTCACACCATACACAAAAATAGACTCAAAATGGATCAAAGACCTAAATGTGAGACAGGAATCCATCAGAATCCTAGAGGAGAACATAGGCAGCAACCTCTTTGACCTCGGCCACATCAACTTCTTGCTAGACATGTCTCCAAAGGCAAGGGAAACAAAGGCAAAAATGAACTATTGGGACTTCATCAAGATAAAAACCTTCTGCACAGCAAAGGAAACAGTTAACAAAATCAAAATACAATCAACAGAATGAGAGAAGATATTTGCAAATGTCTTATCAGATAAAGGGCTAGTATCCAAAATCTATAAAGAACTTAACACACTCAACACTGAAAGAACAAATAATCCAGTCAAGAAATGGGCAGAAGATATGAACAGGCATTTCTCTAAAGAAGACCTACAAATGGCCAACAGACACGTGAAAAAAATATTCAACATCACTTGGCATCAGGGAACTACCAATCAAAACCACAATGAGATACCACCTCATACCAGTCAGAATGGCTAAAATTAACAAGTCAGGAAATGACAGATATTAGCGAGGATGCAGAGAAAGGGGAACCCTCTCACATTGTTGGTAGCAATGCAAGCTGGTGCAGCCTCTCTGGAAAATAGTATAGAAGTTCCTCAAAAAGCTGAAAATAGAGCTACCCTACAACCCAGCAATCTTTGGGTATTTACCCCAAAGATACAAATATGGCAATCCAAAGGGGCACCTGTACTCCAATGTTTACAACAGCAATGTCCACAATAGCCAAACAATGGAAAGAGCCCAGATGTCCATTGACTGATGAATGGATAAAGATGTGGTATATATACACAACGGAACATTACTCAGCCATCAAAAAATGAGATCTTATGTGCAAGAACATGGATGGAACTAGAGGGTATTATGCTAAGTGAAATAAGTCAATCAGAGAAAGACAATTATCATATGATCTTAAATCCTAAATTCTTTTTTTTAAGATTTTATTTATTTATTCATGACAGAGAGAGAGAGAGAGAGGGAGGGAGGGAGAGGCAGAGACACAAGCAGAGGGAGAAGCAGGCTCCATGCAGGGAGCCTGATGTGGGACTCGATCCCAGGTCTCCAGGATCACACCCCAGGCCAAAGGTGGTGCTAAACCGCTGGGCCACTGGGGCTGCCCTTCAATCCTAAATTCTTATATGTGGAATTTAAGAAACAAAACAGGATCACTGGAGAAGGGAGGAAAAAATAAAATAAGATGAAATATGAGAGGGGAACAAACCACAAAAGACTCTTAATCATAGAACACAAACTGAGGGACATTAGAGCAGAGGGGCATGCGGGGATGGGGTAACTGGTTGATAGACATTAAGGAGGGCACGTGATGTAATGAGCACTGGATATTATATCAGACTGATAAATCACTGACCTCTGCCTCTGAAACTAATAATAAATTATATGTTAATTGAATTCAAATAAAAAAATAAAATATAAAACAAAACTCCCCAAAACATGTCCCAAATCACCGTGCCCTTTCACACGTCTCTGTGTTTGACCAGGTGTTGTCTCTACCTGGAATTCCCTTCATGCTTTGCCTGGCAAATTGCTTCCCACCGTTGAAATCCCTACTGAAGATTGTCCTCATCTGAGTAGTCAGTCCTCTTTAGTTCCCTGGGAAGAGCTAATCACTTTCTCTGTTCTGCTGTGATTATCACAGCACCTATCACTGTGCATGGTATCTCCCACTGTCTTGTGTATCTCCTCTACCAAGCTATAAATTGATTAAGGGTGCTGACCAGGATTTGAATCATTTTATGATCAGGCCTAGGACAGTGCCTGGTGTGCACTAAAGGTTCATTAGATGACCGGCAGGTAGAATTAAATTGAAATGAGGTAAAGATAGATGGATATAGAGATAGATATAGTTATAAAAAGACACACACAAACACACACACACACATAAAGATATACACACACACATATCTTTCTGTGGATGTCAATGTTCTATAAAACAGGGTCTTGGGTTCATAAGACCAAAGGTTCTTCCGCAATGGAACACAACAAGGATATTTGGAAGAGGTGTAGAGGGCGTTGTTCTTCCAATATATACACAGGAAACTGTCATGGGTAGAATAAAATGCTTCTGCAAATATCTGGTGTTTTCTTGGCACAGCTTCTCTTGGGCTTAGCTTTGCAAAATCTTCCCCAGGCTGTGTTTTCCTGGTTGCCATGGAGCCAATTCCCTTCTAAAGGAAACAATTGAGGAATTAAGTGACTGTGCTTGGTCTCCAGGTGGACAGAGAACAGCCAGCCCAACTTGTAATTTGGAACATTAAAGTTTGTTTTTGGTATGCTTCCTCCTCCCCCTGCTGTTATTCTTTGGTCTCTAACCTCTTGGAATTTGTCTTTTCCAATGTAACTCAGAGCCTAGCGTCTCATGATGCAGCTTGGTTTGGTTGGTTGTGTAAGAAAGTAAGAGCAACTGCATTTGTTCAGGCAAACCTGTGATCATTTATGCCTGAGGCAGGGTGAGGAAAAATCAGGAAGCCAAAGGATCAAGAATCACACAGAATAAACTTGGCTGATAAGTAAATTCTGGGGGCAGGGGGTAGGGGAAAGTGTTTAAAATATGAAAGTGGGAGAGAAATGAATAGATTTGCAGGATCTAGTTTATTGGATTTAATGAGTTTTGCAAACTTTAGAGGATATACAGGGAACTCATTATATGACCCAACCTCCTAGAAAGCTTTAGGTGTAAAGAAAAAACTATTCTTGGTAATTAGACAACTTTAACAGAATAAGGCTGAAGATAGTGAGAAGAAACACTTAGAAAATGCTAGAAATGTTATTTACGCCAGTAGCTCAACCAGAAGTATTCTTCATTAGTGTGAGGCTACAAAAGGTTACTTTTCTTTTTAAAATCAAATGATCTTGTTTTAAACACTCTTAAAGATTTCAAGATTGCTTGCCTTACATTAGGGCCACTCATAAAGAGTTCTCAGTTATTTCTGGGTACCCAGATGGGTGCCTCTCATTTGCCCACAAGTAGGTTAGTCAGTTGCAGCCACCTCATTGACCTTTTTTTATACTTCCTCTTCAGATCTGGCTCCCACTTGTCCGATCTTCTGTCCATGAAGCCAAATGGTGAGAGCAGAATGGTGATAACTTGCTATACCTTGATGTGCCAAAATTTTTCTGTTTGAGAGAAGTTTCTGAGCACATCAACACATACAAATAGGTCCTGGGGTAAGGTAAGGAAGGCAGGGAAAGAAAAAGTGAGGAAGAAATGAAGATATTGCGTATATGCACTGTGCCTGGGCTCTAGTGCAGCAGGTTCTGAATGATTGTTGTAATAATTTACTACAATCATGATGTTACACACATGTTAATGTGAACTCTTCCCATCCCAGGAGAAAACTGAGATAATGCTTCTTTTTTTTTCCTCTCTCTTCCTTCTTTCCTCTTTCTTCTTTCTTTCTTTCTTTCTTTCTTTCTTTCTTTCTTTCTTTCTTTCTTCTTTCTTTCTTTCTTTCTTTCTTTCTTTCTTTCTTTCTTTCTTTCTTTATTTCTTTCCTTCTTCCTTTCTTTTTCTCTCTCCTTCCTTCCTTCCTTCTTCCTTTGTTCTTTTATACAACAAGTATTTATTGAATACTGACTATGAGGCAGACATTATGCTAATACAGGAAATATAGTAGTTAATTAACAAAATAGACACAGTCTTGACTCTCACAGAACCTAGAATCTAGAGTGGCATGGAAACTACTTAGAGGGGATCCCTGGGTGGCTCAGCAGTTTAGCGCCTGCCTTTGGCCCAGGGTGCTGATCCTGGAGTCCCGGGATCGAATCCTATGTCGGGCTCCAAGGCATGGAGCCTGCTTCTCCCTCCTCCTGTGTCTCTGCCTCTCTCTCTCTCTATGTCTATCATAAATAAATAAATCTTTAAAAAAAAAAAGAAACTACTTAGAAACAAAGAATCATAAAAAAATTATTAAGTACAATTTTAAGTATTGTGAAGGAGACGCTGACGGTATTCTTTTATTATTATTATTGTGATAAGAACACTTAACGTAAGATCTACTGTTGTAACACATTTGAAGCACAATGCAGAATTGTTGACTACAGGCACAATGTTGTACAGCAGATATCTAGAACTAATTTGTCTTGAATAACTGAAACTTTTTACTTGTTGAATAGCAGCTCCTCGTTTACCTCCTCTAATCCCTGGCGATCAACATTCTACTCTCTAGGAGTCTATTTTAGATATCTCGTATGAGTAGAATTACCCAATATTTGTTCTGTGCCTGGCTTATTCCACTTAGCATGATGTCCTCCAGGTTTATTCATGTTGTTGCAAATGGCATAATCTTTTTTCTTTTCTTTTTTTCCTTTCTTCCTTTCTTTTTTTTTTTTCTTTTTAGAGGGAGGAGAGGGGCAGGGAGAGAATCTCGAGTAGGCTCCACACCCAATGCAGAGCCTGATGCAGGGTTTGATCCACAATGCTGAGGTCATGACCTGAGCCAAAATCAAGAGTTGGATGCTTAACCGACTGAGCCACCCAGGTGCCCCTCTTTTTTTTTTTTTTTAAGACTAAATAAATACTCTATTGCATGTACATACCAGATTTTCTTCATTCATTCATTATGGACACTTTGGTTTTTTACATATCTTAGCCTTTGTGAATAATGCTTCAGTGAATATGACAGTGCAGATATCTCTCTGCGATCCCAGTTTCATACGGCTACATATCATATACCCAGAAGTGGGATTATTAGATCATATGGTCATTCTATTTTTAATTTTTGAGGGACCTCCATACTATCTCACATAGTAGCTGCATCATTTTACATTCCTACCAACAGTGTACAAAAGGATTTTCTTTTCTCTATAACCTCATCAATACTTTTGTTTTTTGATAGTAGCCATCCTAATAGGTAGGAGGTAATAGCTCATTGTGGTTTTTGATTTGCATTTCCCTCATAATTAGTGGTGTTGAGCATTGTTTCATATATCTGCTGGCCATTTGTATCTTCTTTGGAGACATGTCATTCAAGTTCTTTGCCTATTTTTTTCAACTACACTCTTAAGAGTGTACTGTAAGAGGGACAGACCTCATCTGGGAGTATATATGTATTGTTGCCATCCTGAGGAAATAAAACATGAGAACCAGTTAAATTTGAAATTCAGAGAGACAACAAATCTTTCAGTGTAAGTATGCCTCATAGAGTAGCTGGGATATTCTTACACTAAAGACTTATTTGTTGATTATCTGAAATTCAAATTAAACTGAGGTTCTATATTTTATTTGGCAACCCTATGTGTGTGGACTAGGGGAGGGAGTAATTAAGGAAAGTTACTTTTAGGAAATGATATCTGAACTTAGACCTGGAGGACAATCGATATTATCCAGGTTCAGAGGTGTGGGGAAGAAAACAGAGGGCAAAAGTATACCAGACAGACAAAGGAATAGCATGTGTATGAAGTAGGAAAGATCTGGTAATTTTAGTCACTGTGGGCAAAATGTAATGAATAGAGGGAGGGGTAGAATTTGTTGATGCTAGAAAGAGATGACAAGGTAGAAAAATCAGGGACTAGGTTAAGTATATCCCATTTTAAACACATTGGGGATGGAAATTAGAAACCTAGGCTCTGGTCTTTGGGTTACACTGAGCAGCCTACTGGTCTTGGGCAAGTTAATTCACCCTCTGGATCTCAATTTACTATTCATGGGCCAAATACATGTGAAATTGTTGACAAATGAGATCATAGAATGCAGACCCTGAAGGGTTAACTCAAAGAAAACTCAAGGTTATCTAACATAAAACCCACAAGGTACAGGTGACTGAGTGAGGCCTTGGCAAGGATGCTGCAACAATGAAAGGTACAAAGAATTCTGAAGTCGGACGTCTTAGATTCAAAGCCAGGCTCTGTCACTTTTCCACTCTGTGGCCTTGGGTGAGTGAGTCAACTTTGCTCTGAGCCTCCACATTTCTCATATGTAGAACAAGATTAACAACATCTTCCTTCCTAAATTGTCATTAAGACTCATGATAACATAAATAGAATGCTTACCAATACAATACAGCCTTATACATAGTAGCTGCTCAGCCAATCATTTTTTGTTCAGTTAGGTTGATGGTTCATAATTTTAAAGAATTCTGGAAACCTTTGGTGGAAAACAGTGAAGGAGAAAAGAAGCAAACTATTGCCCTAGACACACATTATGTACATCATGGTTTGGGCTTATGGTTATTCCTGCTTTTGGAATTGCAGGGGATATGAATATAAACAACAGATTCTTAGGCTATGAAGTATCAAAAGTTCAAAAGGCACAGTGGGAGAGACAAAGAAAGACTATGAACTTTAATATTTCCTTTATTCTCCACTTCCTCATCTTCAGTTAATTGCCTAAGCAACCATTAATGAGTACCTTTCATGTAGCTATTAAGCAGCTTATAATCTCCCTAGAGGAAGACAGATAAATAAAAAAAAATTAATAGGTACATGGATGCATAGTTATTGATTGTCCCAGGGGAGTAAACCTTATTAGTAGGAATTTCATACTAAGGAAGAAGACAGTTTTGGAGAGACCTTGGGATATCCCTCAGAACACACAGTGGAAGCTGTCCCTGCTCTCCAATAATGGCACTAGCTCCCTTTCCTTGCTCCAGCACAAGATGTACAGGTACTTAGGGCTGTGGAACATGTTTTTTATCTAATTTTTCAGTTCCCTCAACCACACTGAAAGAAAATGGTTGGTACTTGCTGCGGTAGGTTAGTATTTGATAAATGTTGGTTGAATTGAATTGTTTACCTAATGGCCCAGTGCCAGGTAGATGGCCAAATATTTAGTGGAATCTCTCATATGTTGAAAAAGCAATGGAAGTACATGCTCATTGAGCTGTTAATTTTTTCAGCAAAGATGGATGTGTGTGAATCCATCCATAGCTGAGTCTAGTTCATGCTTCTGCAAAGCAACTGGCCATATTAGGAAAGAAGTTGGTTGCCTAGAATAGACAAGCTAATCCTTTAACAAAGGCAATGCTTGTGACTCTAATTCCCAAATGTAAACTAAAAAAAAGAACCCAGAATGAACAGATTATAAGCATTTACAATTTGGGGCTCTATGAAATGTTTAGTTATAATTGACCATGGCTTAATGCTCTGGAAAGTCTGGGGTTTTTTGTACCCCTCTTTTGGAAGATAAGAAAACCATCTGGAACAAAGAATTAAGTTTAAGAAGGTCAACCTCCTACACCTTTGACAGTTATGGTTTTGGGCAAAGGAAACTGTTGTTCCAGAGGATGTCCCTGAGGCACCAATCTTCATAATCACTCAAGAAAGGTTCAATTGTATTCAGAAAGGCTGCTTTTCCTCACAGGAAAAGGAGTAGCATGTTTTAGAATTATCGCCAACTACAAGAGTTGAGATGAAAATATCAGGACTGCTACTTAGCATATTCAACTGATATCCACCCTGCCAGTAATCACAGATTTGGGTGGTAGGTGCTCAGCCACAGTTGAGAAAACCAGACCTTCTAGGAGGATCCAAGCTAAGTGAAAAGAAAGGACTGATAGTGGTAGAAAATATATAAAACCCAACTGCTCAAATAGTGTAAAGATGTGCATCACTAAACACACAGTACTTTTGTGGGGATTTTTCCCCCCAATTTAATCATTGAGATTGTATTACTCCTTTAGGGGGCTACTTTTTTTTTTTTTAATTTTTAAAACCATTTTGCAATTTCTGTGTAAATTATCATGAGCCTTATTCTCTGACCAGTTTAAAAGGTGAAATGTACTCAGACCTGCTTTCTTTGGTTTATATCAAGCCTTCATAATTTAACTATAAAAGCCACTTACTTAATAAAAAGTCTATAGCCCACCATTAGGATCATTATCAGCATCACCATTGAGATGATTTCTTATAAAATATAGGTTACATTTTAAAATTCAGTTTCTTTTTTGAATTTGAGTTTATGGAAAAATGGATTCACAATGGATATAATTGCTAGAAATGCAAACCAGAAAATTAAGAAATTTGAGAGTTAGAGTTGGAATAAGAAAACATATAATTTTCTATTGTAATTACAAAAGAAAAATATCTATTATTACTTATTTCCTCAGTGTTCTGAAAGTGTATAATTGTTTCTGGGAGTTAAAGTTTGGATGATAGATACTTTAAGTATTTTTTATATGCTTGTCTCCCCCAGACAGATGAGATTTGAAGATAGTGACTTTATCTGATTCACTTGGATCTCTAATATCTAACACAATACCTGGTACAGAATAATTAGCACAGAAAAACTGTTAAGTAAATGGCTTTGGAGATGGTACTACTATAGTATGATATTTTTCAAAACAAGTGTTGCCTTCAAGCCCCCTAGAGACATTTGTGGAATGATCTCAATGATGTGTGTGTGTGAGTGGAGGTTCTACTTCGGGATCAGGATGCTAAATGTCCTAAACAAATGTTGAGGACAGTCTTGTCGAATTTCTCATATGTTCAGTTGAATAGTCACTAATATCCTGTGGCTCTCCAATGCTGAGGATTCTCTTCTGACCCACTGAAAAACTCTAGAAGTCATTGCTCCTGCCCGTGGGATTGAACATAGGTTAAATTCTATTCAAAGGCTACTTTTTTCAATACTTGTGAAAATCCTTAGTGAATCCTCTTTGACCTAGTCATTCCATATACGAAACTTTATCCTAGAAAAATAACAAGTAGGATTGTTATGGAGAAAATATGTATAGTTTCACTTGAAACAAAATAGGGTGACTTACATGTCCTGACTGGCTGGGGACTTTCCCCCCTCCCTTATGGCATTGTCATTCCCTCAGTGCTGGACAAGTCCTTACTAACTTGCTATTGACCACCCTACAGCAGAACCCTCTCTTTTGCTGAATGAATATTTTGAGATGCCGCTTGAAAATAGAGGACATGTGGTCATCAAGTTGCCTTCTAAGGCATTGGGGTTTAGTTAACCTCATGACTTTTGCTTTTCAGAATGAACAACATAAGGTCGGGGCAAAGAGAGTTCCTTGTGAGAATTAAAAGCAATTAGGAGAGGCTAAATATGGAAAGAATTTTTTAAAAAGGAATAGACAGACTCAGAGACTTGTGGCCAAGGAATAAAGTTGATGAGCTTGAGCCAAAGAGGGATGTTTATAAAGTAGTTTTTGCTATGACGTGCATTTGACTTGAAGTTTGTCTTTCTTCTTCCCATTCTGGCTGATGTTTCAACCTGATTGATGGGCTAAACAGAGATTACAAACAGGAAAAGAGTCAACAGGAAAATAGAGCCCTACCCACTGCCTCCCCTCACCAAATCCCACCTCAAAATGCATTATAGGGAGACAAACAGCTAAAAAACACAAAAGAAAGAGATTTACAGCATATGGAACTGATCTTAGATTTGTATTCTGAATTTGTTTTTAAAACCCTTTGTAAATCAGTAAGGGTAAGGCATGGAAGCATGAGGAAAAATATCAATGGGGAAATCATATGAAAGGAAATATGGATGACAAGTAAACTTAAACATAATCTTCAACTTCATGGGGAAAAATGAGAATACAAATTAAAGTCATCTTGAGATGCCATTTTTATACTGAGATACCATTTAAACCCAGGAGACTGGCTTTGGTGTGTATGGGGCAGTAGAGGGGGATTCGTTATTGGTTTGGTTTTTTGTTTTGGTGTTGTTTTGTTTTGTTTTTTACAATATCAACCTTTTGCAAAGATATAGATCAATGGGAACTTATATTCTGATAGTGGAAGTATACATGGGTTCAACTATTGTGGAGAGCAACTTAATAGTATATATCACATGATACTATAATATAACCCAGCAAATTCTCTCCTAGGTATATTCCCAGGACTCTTGTTCCCATTGCTTAAGAATATAAGTATTAAGGTTTACTTTGCAGCATTGTTTTTAATAGTGAAAAAAGTGGGAGGCAATGTATTGTTTATTGTTATCAACATTTAGCCCCTTAGGAAGATGTTTTGCTCCAACAGAGCAACGTTAATTATCACAGCCTCTCATGTTCTCTGCACAGGAAGAGGAAAAAACTATTGGGGAGTCTGATATAAGGAAGTGAATTTGCAAAGCTTGGCTCCTCTCTCTCTTTTCTTGGGAATATTAATATTCCTCCATGCAAAAGTGCATAAGCTCTGCTTCATTCCAAAAGATTTATAGTCCTGCACTGTTGGTGTGGGAAAGATGGAGCTAGGTGATTGCTGCCTGTAACTTAGGTTCTGGGGTTCAGAATTAGGAAGTCCATTGGCTCACAGATATAAGCCATAGTCTTCAGTTCAGTTTTATCAGTAAAAAGATGACATTCTGATCTCCATCTGCCATCCTCCTTTATTTCATTTCTTGGATGGGTCAGTATAGATGTATGCTATTTATTGGGCCACTTGAATCTCAACACTGGAAACAAGTAAGAAATATAATTTGGGAACAAAGGATATATGAATAAAGAGGCTCTCAGATGACCAGGGCAGACAGATCTATGCTTTGGGGATATTACAGTAGGCTGTGGCCATGGCGGATTTTTACCTTAGTGGTTTTCTTCAGCTTACAGTGGCTTTGTACATGCCATGCATATGACTGTTTTTAGAAAGGCAAGACTACACCCATGAGGCCTTAAACAAACATCATGTAGCCCTGCCCTCCACTGAGCAAAAGCAACTGTTCAGCAGGCTATCAGCTTCAGAAAGTGCAGGCCAGGGTGACATCTTAATCAAATGATGAAGACTTAAAAATGCAGATTGCCAGCTTGACCTGTACCTGTATCTGGGCCAGTTATCATAGGTCAAGCTGAGGCAAAATTAAATCTTCTAAGCCATTCTTGAACATAATGGCATTTGCCGATTTTAAAGTGCAAGGCAGACTGAACTCCACAAGAATTATGGAACACTGGCAGAGTCTAGCTTTAAACTTTTATAACTAGACCTAACTAGGTAGCCCCGGATCACTGTTTCAAATTCCATTTTGCTTCCAAGACTATAGAACTTCAGAGTAGCTCATACTGGATATCTTGGATTTATTGGGAGTATTTACAGGCAAAGGGGCCACTCAGTGGCACACCAAAGCTAGCTAATACCACTCAAGAGAATGATTGTTAAATTTTCATTAATTTTACTAGGCATTGATGTCACAATGGTGGGAGCATTTATGCTTCTGAAATCAGTAATCCTACATATTAAGGTTCATCCTCATCCCTACCCCCAGCCAATTGTTACTTTTCCCACCATGTGCTTTCATATTCACTTTGGGGTTGGAAATTACTGGAGTTTGGACCTGAATTGAGATCCAATCTGTGGCAGATGCTATTATTTTCATTCAAGAGAAGGACCAGGGCACCAGTTATAAAGAGATATGCCATTTGGAGTGGGGGAGATTGAAGTAGAGAACTCAATGAAATTATTGCAGACCCAATAATTAGGAAGACAACAAAAGAATCCTATGCCTGGAATAATCTGTCTTTCATAGACTGATCTCCTTAAGAATTCAAGAAACTGAAGAAGTTTGAAACACAGTATAGTAAAAAAGAAAAATACAACAATAAGCAGAAAGACAGGGTGATTGAACTAGGAGAAGAGAAATTTCTTTAGGAAAATAGTGGAAACTACAGAATAAGCAAATTTATATAAAAGAGAAATTAAGATTTTAAGGGTGGAACTTATAGAAAATATTAAATGACAATGGAGATGTATCTCAAACTCAGTCTCTTGGAGGCCTTGAAAAGGGGTTGGGGGGGCTGAGGAGGCACCACCTTCATTGTTGCCCAGTCAGAAGCATCAACTGGGACCCAGGGAAGAAAGTAAAAACTTAAGGAACAAATGAATAGTGGCCCCAGGAAAGGCTAGGATTTAGGTCACTGTCAAGAGGCAAATTTTTAAAGTTGTATAGAAAAGCAACTTGTTATGATCTTAGATGAAGTCATTTGAAATATTACTTTGGAAAACTTAAAGATGAGATCCCCTAAAGGACTGAAACAGCTCTCCTGAGTGCTTGCAGAACAGTCTGGACAGATTCCAGAGAAGAAAATGAGAAAGATCAGTATTATATTCAAATAATTATGGGGAGAGTTTTCCAGGTGCCAGTTTCTGTATGTGGAAATATAGGAATTGCTTGTTCTAAAAGGAAATGGGTCTGAGAAAATTAGTGAATTAGCACTCTAAAGGAAGGCACAGATAAGGCCTTCTAAGAGGAAATGGGTCTGAGAAAATTAGGGAATTAGCACTGAAAAGGAAGGCACAGATAAGATAATTTCCCACATGATAAAAGTTTAAACAATAGGCAGTGCAAAGATAGGCTGAGTCCAGCCCTGGTTGAAGGTTGAGCTAAGGAGACATCTTCCAGTTGAGATTATTCAACCAGGAAAGGTGAAAGTGGACAAGGTTTTGAACAGTGGATTATTTCAGCAGGTTCAGAACAAATCGATTTCATATCTCTTATCAAGAAAAAAATGCAAAACCAAACCTGCAGGAAAATGCTAGAAAACTGAATGTCTGCGTCAGAAACTAAACAGCAAATTTGTGAAAGACACTCAGGGCTAGCAAAATTATAGTCCTTCATGAGGTAGACGAGGAAAAGGAATGATTAAGAAGCCAAACAAACTGCTTACACACCCTCTAGAATCTTCCACAAAGATGTACCAGAAGTGAAATTATGCATTATAGAGGCACCTGAGTGGCTCAGTTGGTTAAATCTGCCTTCAGTTCAGGTCATGATCCTGGGGTCTGGGCTGGAGCCCTAATTTGGGCTCCCTGCTCAGTGGGGAACCTGCTTATCTCTCTCCCTCTGCCACTTCCCTGCTCATGTTCTCTCTTGCATGCTCTCTCTCAAAAAAATAAATAAATAAAATCTTTAAAAGAAAGAACTTAAGCATTACAGTATTATCCATTATTACAACACCCCCAACATACATACCCACACATCACACACGCACACAGCAGAAACAAATGCTACTCAAGGTTAGAACACTTAAATAGTATAGACAGCCCCCTCGGGGAGCACATGAGTTCCTGGGCCTCGCTATGTCACTATAGGCAGATTTCAGAAAAACCAACCGAATTCAATGTGGTATTATTAACAAAAATCATAATGCTGTACATTAGATCTCTAGAGTCACTCATAACTGCAACCTTGTACCCTGCGACCAACATTTCTTCATTCCCCCCACCTCCCTGCCCTTGGAAACCACCATTCTACTCTCTGCTTCTATGTATTCAACTCTTCAATTCTCCAGGTGAAGTCACGCAGTCTTTTTCTTTCACATAGATACCTTTGTGTGTGTGCTTGTGATAAGAGTACCTGAAATCTATCCTTTTAGAAAATTTGCCCTTGCTTCTCATCGTGTGTTTCATATTGATTTAATAAACCATGTGATTTGAACAACTTAACTAGGTCTGTGAACAGTTTTGGTCCATGGCCTCTGGGATAGCCCTGCTAGGGGTGTACTTGGAGTCTTCCATGTAAGAAGATAACTTCCCACATGATAAAGTCAATTCTCAATTGGTTCAATTGGTTAGACAATGAGTGTTATTTCCTAGATTTTTATACCTAAACTTTCATCAGTAAATAAATTAAAGTGCCATTTATATCTATAATGGGATCCATACAGTTATTAAAATGACTAAAATGTTTTTTTTATGTTACCTCAGGGATAGACCTAAAATATTTAAATTTCCTAAGGATGTACACAAGACCAACTTATATGAATGTTAAAACATACCAGTGACTAATTGTTACTCATGATTCAGTTTACCCTTCTTTCTTCTAATAAAAGAAGAGCCCCTCACCCAAGATTTGGTAGAGTATATGAGTATATGATCATGTGGCCAGATATTTTCTGGCCTCCCTTAAAGTGAGGTATAGCCATGAGCCAAATTCTGCCCAATATGATAGGAGTAGAAATATGTGTGCAATATCATTGTTACATACATAAATGTGTGAGGTTGTTGCACACCCACCACTACTTCTCTTTTCCTTCTGATGGCTGAAATGCAGAGATACCAGCTTCACCGATATAGACACCTAAGATGATGATTCAGTACCAAGAGTAGGAACCTAGGTCCTGGATAACCTTGTGGGTAAGGTCATCTGGCCTGGGTTGCTAAGTCCATCATTGGATTCCATGGCATTTTTGAGCCATTGCATTTTGCTAATTCTTTTGTTATAGCAGCGTAACACGTATCCTAATTAATATAATACAAAATGATAAATTTATTTTTGAATACTTATGTGGTAAAATATAAAACATTAGTGAAGTGATACATATCAATTTTAGGATCATGGTTAACTCTGGGGGAAGGACAGAGGAGAAAGGATGGTGTAGTGCAAAGGAGGTGATCTACAATTAGTAAGATGAATTCACAAAGTCATAGAAATCCAGGCTCATTATTCTGCTTTTGCTTAGTCCCTGTGTGTCACTTCCTTCCTCAAGGTCTCAAGATGTTTCTGGAATCCAGCCATCACATTCTTATTCCAAACAGAAAGCAACAGGAAAGGGGAAAGGAAGAAAGAGGCCCATGCCAAATTTAAGCTCAAGTAATGTGATTTTATGTAAATCCCACCCCAAAACACCTGCTTACCTCTCCCTGTAGTCTTGTACCCTCTATTTTATGCTCCATGCTGTGACCAGAGCGGTCCTATATTTTATGTAACAATAACTTCCCAACCTTAAATCTGCATATGAGTTCCTTCATGATACAACTATTATCCTCACCAGCTCTAGCTCCTGCCCTGCTTGCAGATGCTCTAGACCAATCAAATGCTTTTAGCTCCTGAAAATTGCTCTGCTCTCTTGCTCCGCTGCCTTGGCAAAACTATACCTCCTTCTGTTTGGAGCATTCTTTCCTCAATTAACTAACCCCTATTTTTTTCCTTTAGGATTACCTACTATATACTCTTTGAGCTCTGTAAAATATTCCTTACCTTGGGTCTGAAGCAGGTATGACATGAATAAACTTTGAAGGCAATTCTATGTACATATACACAATATATAACACTTATTACACTTATTAAAATTGCTTATTTAATTATCTATCTCTTCTAATAGATACTGAACTCAAGGGCAGAGATTTTCTTGTGTCTCTAGGGCTTAGCATGCATGAGTTGCTTAATAAATAGGGTAATTATATAATTTCCCTTCCAAACTGGAACACTATTAATCATTCCATTGGGACAACACATGTAAGATGGGCAAACTGAACATATGATCTTCCTATCAATAAACGTCTGCTTGATATATATACACACAATTGGATTGGTATGTATACATTGTCAGAGTACATACACCACAGTATTGGAACTTTTAAAAATTTGGCTCCCTTACTAAGCTTGTAGTTACTTAATGACTTCAGCACCCAGAATAGTTCAGGACACACAGTTAAGTGCTTCAAAGTACATCAATCAGGACATGCTACCACCTACCACCTTGGACAAAGCATTGACCCTTTTTGTACAAGAGAAATTGGTAGAGACTGATGATTCAAATAAGAAAAAAAGAGCACTTTCAGTAGCATGTATGAGAAAATACTTTTATAGAAGGGGTCATATGAACCATGGTGTTTTCTGCCACTAACCTTTCCTCATATGATTGTCTTTCCTGAGGAGGGTTCTTTTTCCTCTTATCTACTTAAACCTTTGTGATATCCCACAGTCTTCCAACATTAAAATAGCTGACCCTTGGATAAAATGGGGATTGGGATGCTGACCCCCACTATACATATAAAGAAATCGACGTATAACTTTTGACTCCCATAAAACCTAACTGCTAATAGTCTACTACTGACTTACTGATAACAGTCAATTAACACACATTTTGTAGGTGTATGTATTACATACAATGTAATTGTATAGTATAATGTATAGTAATGTATAGTAATCTGGAGAAATGAAAACATTATTAATAAAATTATAATCAAGAGAAAATATACATAAGTACTGTACTGTATTCATGTTTTAAAAATTACATGTGAGTAGTCCAAACCCATGTTGTTCAAGGATCAACTGTATTTCATCCCCCAGAACCTCTATATTTGTTGGTTATACCAGAGAATGTGGTCACTGTGGAGAGAACACTTGAAATCAAATGTATACACAAGAAAATGTGAAATGTGGAACATCTATGAGCATCAGAAATGCCATAATTACTTCATACCCACACATGTCTTGGCTGCCAATTTAGCAGCCAGTTTACTTTCAACAGAATATTTCTTAGCTCTCCTTCCTTTCTCTTTCTGTATTGTTTTTGTTTTGTTTTGTTTTGTTTTGTTTTTTGGAGCTTGAATCTGTATTGTTTTTATATTACCTACCTCCAAGATCTTTTTCCTCTTGTATGGGAGTCTTGTGCCCACAGGACAATTTTGTGTTAAAATTAAGAAATACCTTGATTGAACGATGAAAAGCAAATGTCTAGATAATTTGCAGAGACCTTTCTTTAGGTTTGGAATTGAAAACAACTGTTTTCAGACACACTCAATTGCCTACTTACTGTTCCAATTTTCCAAAACAAATTAAATTTAGCTAGAAATTATGAACTTCTTGGTACACAAATTATTCTGATTATTCTGAGACGCACACACTCAGGCAAGAGTGTCAACATTCAGTCATAGCCTGAGGAACGCAGGGCCCTGGTGACTGGGTTCTTGAGATGTTTAGGTTTGTGGATAGAAGGACAGGGAGTTAGGGTGCCTGGGTGATGCAGTTGGTTAAGCTTCCAGCTCTTGGTTGCTGGAGACTCAGGTCTTAATCTCTGGTTCGTGAGACTGAGCACCCTCTCACTCCGTCACGCTCTGCACTCAGTGTGCAGTCTGCTTGAGTCTTTCCCCCTCTCCCTGCCCCTCCCATTTGTGTTCTGTCTTTCTCAAATAAATGAATAAAACTTTTTTTTTTTTTAAAGAGGGACAAGGAGCTATATCCAGGTACTGCACGGCAGGTTTCCATCTACTTGTTCAACTATAACACTGTTAGAAAACTTTCAATGCATATATATGGCCATCATAAATACATAACACCTACTCCTTTTCAGAAGGTTCAAAACCAGGTGGAATCTAAGATAAACCTCTACCGGAATTCTTTAGGAAGATGAGGATGTAAGGTTCCTGGTGCTTGAGAATCCAGGTTATAGCTAGTCTTTGCACGAAGAACCAAATTCTTCTGAACTGCACCAAAGGAGTCCAAGCTAATTACTTTATACTCCATATTCATAGACAAAGAAAACTTGATCTAAGAGAGGCTATGTATTAAATAATAGAGACCTGGATATGGCAGTAATACAGGACACACTGAGTAAGTAATTCCACTTCTCCTTTTTATGGCCTCATGTCTCCTCCATGATAAACCTAAACTAAATGATTTGTAAATTTAATTTCAAAATATTTGACTCTGAATTCAAGGCGTGAGAAATTAAGTGACGAGTACCTCTTCTCACCACTAGTCGTCCTTCTCGTGCAGAAAATGGGGATGCTGGATTTGACATGCTGTAAGTTTAGTGGTCATTTATTAAAAATAGAAGACACCATGCCTTCAAAATGCTGGTGTTTTGTTTTCCTATTATCATTATGTTTCTTCTAGGAGTTCTTTGCCTACAGATCCAGAGCCCTGTGTTATAACGAAGGCAATACTTGGGATAAGCTAGTGACGTGGTTGCAGTGTATTTAGCTATTCACTGAGTTTCTCACAGGGGAGTTTTCATTAGTCTCCATGTGAAGGGTTATGGGGTCCTGGACAGGCTTTTGACATGTGAATCTACAGGGTCTAAAGAGAGAAATTTTTAAAATGCTGCCTTTGCTTGGGAACACATGTGTCTCCTTTCTGGGCACAAAGCATAAGAGAAAAACGATAAGGAGAAAGAGCTAGAATTCTGCTTGTACTTGCAGCTGCCTGTAGGAGCAGGGGATCAGCCTCACCTTTATGTGACTGCAAGTTCAATGCCTCAAAATAGCTTTTGGAGTGAATGGATGACATGTCTAATAAGGGACTGTATCTAGGTTTCTGTTTTCATGCAATAGGGATTCCTCAACTCCCAGCAGCAAAAACAACTTGTTCTTCCTGATGCAGTTTCAAACCTAAAGAGATTCAAATTTGTGCAAAAGTACAACGTACTTGTACCACATGTAAATTTAGATGAAAGGTACTGAATGACAGTGTGTTCTTCTCTAGTTTTTTTTTTTAAGATTTTATTTATTTATGCATGAGAGAGAGAGAGAGAGAGAGAGAGAGAGGCAGAGACACAGGCAGAGGGAGAAGCAGGCTCCATGCAGGGAGCCCAACGTGGGACTTGATCCCGGGTCTCAAGGATCCCACCCTGGGCTGAAGGTGACACTAAACCACTGAGCCACCGGGGCTGCTCTCTTCTCTAGTTTTATGGTTGAAATATTAAATGTCTGTGGAGACTTCTTATTATCACTTTAATTTTTGGAGTATCCAAGGGTCAGATTAATAGCTCTCTTGATGTCACACTAGCTTCTATATAGGGATATGAATACTGGGGAGCAATAGTAATACTTATAATACTACAGACATATTAATATACACTGTATTATACATATAGTATACATGGTTATGTACATGGTGTATAATTTACTATCTGCTATCCTATGTGTATAATATATACTACATTATATTACTATCATCTGGGGATCCCTGGGTGGCGCAGCGGTTTGGCGCCTGCCTTTGGCCCAGGGCGCGATCCTGGAGACCCGGGATCGAATCCCACATCAGGCTCCCGGTGCATGGAGCCTGCTTCTCCCTCCGCCTGTGTCTCTGCCTCTCTCTCTCTCTCTGTGACTATCATAAATAAATAAAAAAATTAAAAAAAAAAAAAAATATATTACTATCATCTCGTAATTATATAGTACTCATATTTAGCATTTCCTCAGGTTATTTTGTGCCAGATATCATGCTAAGTGTTTTACACAAAATGATTTACTTAATACTCATGTTGAGTCTTTGGGATATAGTTATTGTTCCCTTTTTGAGCACCAAAAGGTGGAAAGGACTATAGAGGATCCTGAGAACACATAGCTAGTATGCAGTAGAGCCAGTACTTGCATCCATACCCAAACTCCAAAGCCCACACTTTATTTCTAATGATCAAAAGTTTATTAGTGGCCATAAAGATGGAAAAATAATTTAAACATTATTTCTCTTTTGGTTTTTTATTGACCAGATATAGCTTGTGTTGATTCAAAGTTTTGGCTTAAAAATCATATTCACTGATATTGGATTCTTGTTAGAAAACACCATTTGTAAAAGACTTAACTGTGAAATTCAAACATACTCTATTTTCCTGAGGGTTGCACTTAAGGCAACTTTTGTCCATGCAAGTTAACAATTACTCTTCGATGGTCAGAGACACATGGCTGATAAGTTATTCTCCACTGGTGGCAGCAATGATGGGGAATCTGCTTTTATGATCTTGCCACTCAGACAAGTGGCAAGAAAGGACAGAGAATCTGATTTGTTAACCTTTCTAAAATGTGTTTGTTTGGTTGTTTATATGTGAACTCAAGTTATTTAAGAAATATTTCAGGCCCCTTCGAAAGGAGGAGAAAACACTGAGATCTGGACGAGTGTGTTTTTGTGTTCTGTTTTTACTTTGACCCATTGCTGAGGCCGTACAATAAGTTCTCTGTGTTTCTATGTGACTGTATTTGAGAAAAGCCTGAAATTTTTTTTGGACGAATTATATCTTCCCCAAATAGCCACCACAATTTCTCCCTTCCAACAGGTTCTTACTACAATATGACTTTGCCACTCTTCCTATTGAGAAGCAGGGTCTGTGTTCTGCACTCTTAAATTTGAGCAGTGTTTCCACTATCTGACTTCTAAAGCTGGGTCACAAAAGGTGATACAATTTGTTCTTATGATGGGGGCCCACCACCATGCTGTGAGAAAGCCTAAGCTACTCATGCAGAAAACACACATGACAGGAAACAAGGTCCCAGCTCACAGCCAACAGCTAATACCCACTTCTCAGCCATGTGAGTGAGACCTGCTGGAAGTGCCTCCTCTAAGCCTCAGCCAAGCTACCCCAACCAACTCTGTATGCCAAGTTCTGCCCAAATTGTAGATTTGTGATCCAAATAACTGATAGTTACTGTCTGTAGCTACTCTGTTTTATAGTGGGTTGTTAGGCAGCAATAAATAACAGAAGCCTCTTTCATCTTATGAATGTGAAGTTTCCTCCTGTCTCTAGAAAATTATAAAGCTTCAAAATAAAAGAGTCCTGTTCTGATTGGCTAATAGAAATTCATGAATGTTTACATAAATCTAGTATTATCCAATTCCATATTTTTGTAGTCCTTTATCTTACATTTTAAACAATAATTAAAGTTCTTGTGAATAAAGTGAATGTTAGGACAAAATATGCTGATTTAATTATTTTTCTTTATAAAAGGTAATGTCCTTTTATAGGACATTACCTTTTATAGGACATTTCTGGACTTTATCAACGTGGAGTAGAATACAAGCATATAGGACATGTCACAAATGTCCTATATAGGACATTTCTGGACTTTATCAACGTGGAGTAGAATACAAGCATATATTTTATTTCATATAACATTCAAAGTTGTTTTTTTTTTTAGTTGAAGAAATTAGTTAACCTGAATTCTTTAACATTCCAATCTATTTTTACCAGTCAGATAAGCCAACATTACTTCCTACTACTTCTTCCATATAACATTGAAAATTAGGAAAAAAATGTAAAATCATGTGTTCAACTACATTAAATTACACTTTTTAAAAAAAGATTTTATTTATTTATTCATGAGAGACACAGAGAGAGAGGCAGAGACGCAGGCAGAGTGAGAAGCAGGCTCCTTGTAGGGAGCCCGACGTGGGACCTGATCCCAGGTCTCCAGGATCACACCCTGGACCAAAGGCAGCGCTAAACTGCTGAGCCACCCGGGCTGCCCCTAAATTACACTTTTGACAAATATTTTTATATAAATAGTAGTTATGTTCTATAATGTGTCAGCTTAAGAAAAATTTCCAAAATTAGTAAATATTTCTTTCAAAAATTCTTGAAATACTATTATATCAAGGTAATTAATGGATAATCTTGGATATATAGATAATTTTTAAGTAACATAGATGCAGAAGGAGAGGGAGAGAGAAAATCTCAAGCAGGCTTCACATCCAGCTTGGAGCCCAAGACAGGGCTTAATCTTACGACCCTGGGATTATGACCTGAGCAAAAATCAAGAGTTGGGTGCTTAATGGACTGAGCCACCCAGGCACCCCACAGTCCAACAGAAATTCTTACTCCTTTCCATTCACGAGACTTGTTAATATGCTAAAATGCTTGTTGATGACACACAGTCACAATTACCTATCTCCCTGGTCTTTCTATGGAAAGGTAGTTAATCTGGCCAAAATTATAATTAATATGGGCAGTTGTAAAGGACAATGTCACCCTTTGGCCTGTGTTTCTCCTTTACTCTCGTATCTACTGCTGCACTCACACCATATCTGACATCAGATGTATGGGGAATTTCCCCTACACTGTAGCAATTCTCCATACCAGTGGGGCATCCTACAGTTCGATTCATTTCTGACACTAACTGGTGTTGAGACACATATCACTGGAGTTGGCTCATTCCCACAGACTGGCCCATTGGTACAAGTAGCAGGTCCCCAGAATACCCACAACTTCTGTCTGACTTGGTTACAAATCAGTTTCTCATGACCTCTTTCTCCTTGGATTCAATTATTTGCTGGAACAGCTCACAGAACTCAAGAAAATGCTTACATTGACCAGTTTATCATATAATAAAGGACATGGTAAAGGATACAGATGAGCAGCCAGATGAAGAGATACATAGGGTGAGGTCTGGAGGAGTCCCAAGCACAGGAAATTCTGTTCCCGTGGAGTTAGGGGTGCTCCATGTTTCTGGTATATGGATGTGTACACCAACCTAGAACCTCTCCAAACTCCATACTTTGGAGATTTTTATGGGGGCTTCATCACATAGGCATCATGGGTCATTAACTTCTAGTCTGTGTCTGGAGAATGAGCAGTTGGGGCTGAAAATTTCAAGCTTATAATCGTGGCTTGGTCTTTCTGGTGACCAGCTCTCACTTAGGACCTCACCAAGAAACAGCTTGTTAGAGTAAAAGATACTCTTATCATCCAGGATACTTCAAGGGATTTAGGAGCTCTGTGTCAGGAACGAAGGTCAAAGAACAAATATTAGAACAAAAGATGCTTTAGTGCTTTTATCATTTAGGAAACTAAAGGGGTTTAGAAGTTCTGTGCCAGGAACCAGTGGCAGAGACCATTAAATATTTTTCTATTATTGCACAATGGTGGAGATTATGTTAGGAACAATGATGACAAAGGAGCACAACTGTGTATCAATGTAATGGATGTACCTTGGTTTATCAAGGGTAAGGGACTATAATTTTGACTCAAAGTAAAGTGTCAGGTTATTCAGAAAATGAAAGAGGATAGTAAAAGACAAAACTTGTATGGCTACAGGAAGTTGTAAAAGGCTTATAGAAAGTAAATTTTACTCCCTTAGTTTATAATCTTTAAAAATAATGACTCTGAAAATAGAACATGTTAAATTTCAGCAAAATATATTCAGTACTGAAGGACTTATTCAGAAGATAATTTATAAAAAAAAGGAGCTTGTGTATCTTTTACTGCTAAATATTATATTCATGCAACACTAAAATTTGGTTTTCTCTATGAAGATGGAGTGTGACTTGGCATATTTTACTCTTTGCAGATGTAATAAAAGTTTATGTTTTATGTTTTATGTAATCTCCTCAGTAGATATTCTGTATCTTGCTATCATTAAAAAAACGAAGAGCTCCTTACTTAAAAAAAGCTAATGTTGCTTACAATTCTGTACTTAAAATTATATTATTGTTATTCTTGTTGATACATAGCCAATATTACATGATTTATTCTTTTTAGGTATCCATGATCCTATGTTAATTAAGTGATCAAACATATTTTAATGCCTTTGTTTTGTCTTCCAAGACAAGAACCTAAATTGGGGGGGAGGGGGTAAGAATTAAATATATCTTGTATACTTGAAATTATTATTGAGTCCTCCCAGAGAGTACAAGAGCAATCATAAATTTGTTCTTTCACCTTATAAAAAGAGGGATGCTGGAAACCATTATATTTGTTAAGTACATTCAATACTTCTCAAATAGCTCAACATTTCAGTAAGAGCTATACTTGTCTTAAGTGGGAAGAATTATCAACACCAGAGAAGCCCATCCCAGGCTTCCCTGGGTCTCTGTCAGGCTAGTAGTGTAACAGATACTGGGACCCTTGACGAGAGAGGAATTCATCCACATTGATAGTTACTGCAGGTGAAATTTACGGAGATAATTTTCTTGGGCTTGGTTTTGTAGCCTCTGTACTGAGAACTAACAACACAGAAGCTTTTCAAAGTACAATCCTAGATTCCTTATACATATTTCCACATGAAAGATAATTCTCAGACATTAGTAATTTTTAGTTTTAATTTTTTATTCTTGAAGATTATTGACATATAGTGTTTTATTTCAGACGTACAGCATAGTGACTTGACAATCCAGTAATTTCTTAACACCATATGGCTTTATATATTCCAGGAGGCTAAAATCTTGTGTTGTATCTATGTAAATGAGATAGCCAGAACACATTAAGACCATCATTTGCGTGTGTATGTGTGTGTGTTGTATTCATGGTAAATCATGGATAATCTTTGGAGATTATTCATGATCATAAAAGTGTCTGTTAAGATAAATGATCCCAAACTTGGAAATAAGAAAAATAGAGAGCAGCATGTCTTTTCAATGTTATAAGAGAACATTCTTTAACAGGCCTACCCAAACATTATTTACCTAATATTTAGGGGGCTGCACCTTTGTTGGACTTGCTATTTACTTTTGATTAAATCTCCAGATTTTGTGAGTTTACATGTGAACTTAGTAAATAGAAAAACCATATAATTTGTCTTCAAAACCAGGATGCTACTAATCATTACACTTGGACAATAGTGTCTGGTGGAGAAGCAAATGATTTTTGAGTCACAGAATAGAAAATCCCAAAGATTACATTATTAATGTAAGGACATTAATTGGCTTTGTATCCAAGCAAATTTATTTATTTATCTTATTTAGATTTATTTATTTGAGAGAAAGTGAGCACGTGCACATGAGCAGGGGAGGAGCAGAGGGAGAAGGAGAGAGGATCTCAAGCAGACCCCTTGCTGAGCTTGGAGGCCAACCCAGGGCTGGATCTCAGTCACTGAGATCAGGACCTGAGCTGAAACCAAGAGTTGGTTGGATGCTTAACCAACTGTACCACCCAGATGCCCCAGAAATTGTATTTACATGAATAAAAATACCTATTTCAAAAGCTCTTTAAACTAATTTTGCCATCTACTGTTTCCTTAATTAATGAGTTGAATATATAAACACCATGTTTTTTAACTTTTTGAAATTATACTTAGATGTTTTAAAAAGCATATTCTGGGGTACACAAAACCCAAGAGACATTTTCTGGGGAAAATGATTCCATGGGCAACCTTTTGCCACCAGCTTCTGAAGACATTTCACGCACACACACACACACACACACAAACACACACATGCTCACACACCCCTGCATTCTTAAATGTACTTGACCCTGGCAACCCTCCTTTCTTTCTTTTTTTTCTGCCCTTTGGTTTCACACACATGTCACATCTTGGGACTTTTTCTCCAAAATGCAGTTGCATTGATCCACCTCTCTCCAGTTCCGATCATCCCACCCTACTCAAAGTCATCATTTTCTCTTGCCTGCTTTTGGAAACACAGGTCTCTGCTTCTGCTCCTGCTGCTCTTTAGCACATTTTTCATACAGTAGCCTAAGGGATCTTCCAAAAATAAAATTACGTCATGTTTTTACCTTTTTAACATTTGCCACCGGCTTCCCACTGTACTCAAACTATAATCCAGGCTTCCTCCAGGCCAGGCCCTACAAGAGGTGCCCTGTACCTGTCCCTCCTTGTCACTCCCTGTATTGTAGCCTCACCAGCCTCCTTCATCTTCCTAGAATGCTCTGTGCTTCTTCCACCTTAGGGTTTTTCTTTCTGCAGTCGTCTCCCTCCAGATTTTACATGATGACTTCTCAGTTGAAATGTCACCTCCTCAGAGAGGCCTTCATGGTCCAAAATAGACCTTTCATATATACAATAGGCAAAGTAAAAGAAAGTCTACATAACTGGTTTGAGGGTGCTGAAAATGTATTTCCCTCTATGTGTCTCAAGTTCTTTACTGGAGGATTACCTGGAAGTCTACCATTCAGTCTTTTAAAGGATATTTTTGTCCTCTTTTGAAATCCTAGAAGGATTAAGGTGAAGATGGAAGGGAAAAAGACTCATGGCTAGGGGCAGCAGTTGGACCTGCAGAGAGGCTTCATGTGGCCTAAACAAGTGTTTAAATATTTGAATCATTGCCAACATTTAAACATTAAGAGGCTTTCAAGTAAATATTTCTTTTTGTGTTGAAATCAGGCCGATTTTCTCCCTCAATGACAATGTTGTAAGAAGGACAGCACTGCCTGATTCATGACAAGTGGAGGTTACCTACCTGCACTTTGCCACCCCTAATTATTAGGCTGCCATTATCACTTATATAATAATAAATTCACTAAAAACATTGTGTGCCTAGCAACTTGGGTGAGAGACTTCTGAGTTTTCTAATGGTAGGGAGATAGTAATAAAAAATAGGGTTGGGCAGCCCCGGTGGCGCAGCTGTTTAGCGTCGCCTGCAGCCCGGGGTGTGGTCCTGGAGACCAGGGATTGAGTCCCACATCAGGATTGTTGCATGGAGCCTGCTTCTCCCTCTGCCTGTGTCTCTGCCCCTCTCTCTCTCTCTCTCTCTCTCTCTCTCTCTCTCTCTCTCTCTGTATTTATGAATAAATAAATAAAATCTTAAAAAAGGGTTATGGTTAATAATATATGTACAATCTGAGTCTTAGTATGGAAGTTAAAGATTACTAGTTATACTCTTTCTCTTTTTTTTTTTTTTTAATTTAAATTCAATTAACCAACATATAATGCATTACTAGTTTTGAGGTAGAGGTCCATGATTCATCAGTCTCCTATAACACCCAGTGCTCTTCTATCATGTGCCCTCCTTCATGTCCATCACCCAGTTCCCCACCCCACCACCCGTCTCCCCTCCAGCAACCCTCAGTTTGTTTCCTATGATTAAGAGTCTCTGACAGTTTGTCTCCCTCCCTGATTTCATCTTGTTTTATTTTTCCCTCCCTTCCCCTATGATCCTCTGTTTCTTAAATTCCACATATGAGTGAGACCATATGATAATTGTCTGTGATTGATTGTGATTTTTTTTTTAATATCTACTTACTGACTTTTGGGGAAGGAATTAGGGAGGGGTAGAGGGAGAGAATCTTAAACAGACTCCATATTGAGGACAGAGCCCATGATGGGGCTCGATCCCACCACCCTGAAATCATGACCTGAGCTGAAACCAAGAGTTGGTCTCGCTCAACCAACCAAGCCACCCAGGTGCCCCTAGTTATCCTCCCTCTCAATGGAAGAGTTATTTAATCTTTATCACCATCTTCTGAAGACAGTAATAGTACCCCCTCTTGGATGAGGAAACGGGTTGTCAGAGATCACAAAGCTAATGAGTGGCAGAGTCTGGGCCCTATCTTACTGAACTTGCTCCAAGCCAGAGCCCCTTCCACCATACTCCACTGCTTCCCTACATGAAAGCAGATGCTGTGTGTAGCCAGTATGAAAATCTGACAACAGCCAACATGTATTTTGCTCAGTTCTCTGGGTCTACATCCTTACTCCAGACACACTTCCGGACCCTCTGTGTCACTAGTTCAAGGACCATGTAATGTGTTTGCCCTTGATTTAAATTGTGATCTCCTGGTTCACATTCTTTTCTTGTTACTTTTATTCTTCATTCTGTTCACTCTATGTCTTTTTTTCAGATATTGCTTTAGTCAATATAGATTTTTCATTAATTTTTCCAACTTTATTGAGATACAATTGACATATGACATTGTATAGATTTAAGATATACAACTGTTGATAGATATGCATATATTGCAAGATGACTATCACAGTAGGGTTAGTTAAAACATCCATCCCCTATCATAATTATCATGTCTTTATTGTGGTGAGAACGTTTAGGATCTATTTTCTTAGTAACTTTCAAGTATATAACAGAGCATTGTTAACTATCATCAACATGCTGTGCATTAGATTCCCCAAAACCTCCTCATTTCATAACTAGAAGGCTGTACTTTGACCAACATCTCCCCATTCCCCCTCCCCACTGCACCTGGCAAAACTCATTCTGCTCTGTTTCTATGAGTTCAGCTTTTTTAAACTGCACATAAGTGATAGCATGCACTCTTTGCTTTCTGTCTTATTTTGCTTAGCATAATGCCCTCATGGTCCATCTAAGTTGTTGCAAATTGCAGGATTTCCTTCTTTCTCATGGCTGAATAATATTCCACTGTGTGTGTGTGTGTGTGTGTGTGTGTGTGTGTGTGTCTGTGTGACATCTTCTTTGTCCATTTATCTGTAAACACTCAAATTGTTTCCATATCTTTGCTATTGTGAACAGTGCTACAATGAATATGCATGTGGATTTCTTTGAGGTCCTGATTTCATTTCCTTCAGCTAAATGCCCAAAAATAGAATTGCTGGATCATAGGGTAGTTCTATTTTTAATTTTTTAAGGAACTTCCAATACTGTTTTCCACAGTGACTGCACCAATTTAAATTTCCACCAACAGTATACAAGTGTTCCCTTTTCTACATGTCCTTGCCAACACTTGTTATTTATTATCTTTTTGATAACAGCTATTCTAACAGGTGGGAGGTGGTATCTCCTTGTGTTTTGATGTGCATTTCCTTGACAATTAGTGATGTTGAGTATCTTTTCATGTATCTGTTGATAATTTGTAGGTCTTCTTTGGAAAAATGTCTATTTAGGTCCTAAGCCCACTTTTTAATTGAACTATTTTTTTCCTCTTGAGATGTATGAGTTCCTTAAATATTTTGGAAACTAATGGCTTATCTTCACAAAGATTCTGTAAGTTAGGTCTTTTTATTATCCTCTTTTTGCAAATGAGGAAACAGAGGTGCAAAGATGTTAATTAACTTGCCCAAGGCCATAAAATAAGTACATGGTAGAGCAGGTCTCTGATTCCAGGCAGTGTGAACAGCATACCCACGCTCTTCACCACAGTACTGCATGTGGAATCAATATGAGAAAATGATTCTAGGAATGAGGAAAAAGGAACTCAATTCATTATACCCTGAAGAATCCAGATTACTTAAAACATGTATACAAGAAGAAAAGTAATGAAAAGAAAAAAAAGGATAGATACAGAATTTCTACACAAAGAAAAAACTTGAGTGGAAATCTGGTGAAGTAGTTGCTAAGATCTCATCTTCGTGTTTCATTTACATAGTGAGCATTCCCTTTTAACTTATTAACTTTAAGGTGGCATGGTGGCAGTGGTAGGGGCAGGCAAGGGCCAATGAACAGACATGGGTAGGGACCCTGCAAAGCTAGCTTTTGTCATTGCCAGATCTGGAGAATTTAGCTGGAGCAAGAGCATGTGTGGCCTTAAATTCTGACTCAGCTAAAGTAAATATGACTAATCTGGGATTTGTGTGCAGAAGAAATGGGGAGAAAAGGATAATGAAGGGTCATGAGGGGTAGGGAAGGGATCTGCGGATTTACTGTGATAGGCTAATAGGTATTAAGAGCTCAGTTAGAACAGAGGCCACCAGAATACAAAGGAAGAGAGTAGGAAGCTGTACCTTATGATGGACACGGGCATGAAGAAACGGAATAAAGTTTACTCTTACATTTTAAAACTCAGTGACTAGAAATTTGATAGAATGAGTAACAGAAATGGAACCACATGAGACAATGCTGATTTGGCTCAGGGTCTCTCATGAGGTTGCCATCAAGACACCAGCTATGGCTACAGACTCTGAAGGCTTGACTGGGACTTCCAAGCCCACTCATGGTTATTGGTAAGAGGCTTTAGTTCCTCATTGGCTCTTGCTTGGAGTATCATTGCCAGGAGGCCCCTCTTGGAGGGTAGCTATCACTGGATGCATGGAAGTGCAAAGTAAGAAATCTTACCTATTTGGGGTGGTGAGGTGGGCTGTGGTACTATATCATATTGTTTTTCTTAAAAAAATATTTGTTGTAAATGCTTTTAAAAAGCAATAGCATTTGGTGAAGCACTAGGGCATTAGAGACTGAAGAACAGAAAGAAGTCTGGCAAAAACAGATGAGTTTTCCTAAATAAAATGTTTTATTACCCAACACCCTGTCAAGAGCTACAACTTAAAATTATTACAATCTGACTTTTAGGCTCTTTGGCACACCTGCCATACATTATCCAATCAAACATTTTAGTGAGAAGAGTCATGCCAAAATATATTATTTATATTTAATATATTATAAATTACATATTCTATTTCTATCATTTCCTATTTTAATATTATTTCTTATATTATTTATTATATATATCTTATATCTTAGTACCTTTTTCTCTACTCTGTAATCCAATATTTTCAGAGAGTGCAGAAAAAGACATCTGGTTAGCATGATTACCAAAAAGAATGAAATTGACAAAGTTACTGTTTTGAAATGGTTGATTTTACACATTAGTATATCTAATGTTCTAAAAAGTCCTGGTAAACAAAGTGACCTCAGTTTACTTGGCTACAAGTTTTGTTTTGTTTTGTTTTACATAATACCTTAATATTTAGCTGAATTAGTGTTCCTTGGAAAACTCTCCAGAGAAAACAAAGATGACCTAATCCTCTCACTTCCTCAACATTTTTTCTTTAATTGGTGTATAGTTGATACTTGGTATTACATTAGTTTCAGGTGTACAACAGTGACTCTTCCTTAACTCTTGTTCTCCATATGTTGCTGAAAACTACTCCAGTAGCCTTCCCATGGGTCATCTGCTTTTATCCTCCTGCTCAATCCAGTTTGAAATAATCAATATGGCTGTTCTCCTAAAACAAAACCTCATCATAACTTTCTCCTCTTTAAAACCATCTGATAATACTCAGGATCAGGTGCAAACTCTTTAACCTGGCATGAAAGATCCATCTGTTACTTCTCTGGGCTTGAGTCCTGACATCTCCCTGCACAAGCTCTGTAGCAGCTGCATGGAATTCCCAGAGCTTCTCAGACATAACATGTTCTTTCACTCTGCCATGTTTTTTTCCCCTGAAAAGTCTTTTCCTCTTCTCTTTACTTGGAAAGATCATTAGTCTTTAAGATTCTTATATCATTATTTGAAATCTTTTTGCACTTCCTTGCCAGACAGATTCAATTTTTCAATTTTTGCTGAAACTAGAGACACGCTTTTTTCAGGAGTTGCTAAGTTGGTAAAGTACATGTTACCATGTACTTTACAGGGAGCCAGGACATGAAAGGGGTGTGTGTGTGCAGAAGGACAGCAATGAGAAAGTAGGAGGTCAGACTTGCTTGTGATGTCACTTGAATACCTGCTCCCAACTTCATTTGCGATATTCAGTTGTGTGAGCCAATTAATATTTTTTGCCTTTAAATTAGTTTGAATGTGTTTTCTGTCACTTGGCATTTAAAAAATCTTGATAATAAAGGGATTGTTTGTTTACACATCTGATTTCTAAGTAATTTTTTTTAACACTTCTTTTTTCAACCATAGCTCCTGGCATATTATGCCAGGTACACCTGTCTTATTTTTCATTGTATGAATCACTAAGTCTCCATGATAAATCAAGTATGTGATTTCCCAAGATTAAAAGACTATTGATACTAAGACTACCATTAAGTCCCCTCACCCCTGGAGTTAGACAAATTGATTATAAACTTTACTTAGAAAAATAAACAAGTGAGAATAGCCAGGAAAACATTGGGGAAGAAAGGGAGAGGGTGGCATCTCCAGTGCATATTAAGACTTACTATAAAGCCTCTATAATTAAAATAGTGTTATATTGGCACATGGAACAACAGACTAAATGATGGAACAGAATAGAAAATACAGAAATAAAACCAAATTGATTCCTAAATTTAGTTTCTGATAAAGAGCATGTACTAGTTCCCTATTGCTGCTGTAACAAATTACCACAAATTTAGTAACTTAAAAACAATACAAATCTAGTATCTTGCAGTTCTGTAGGTCGGAAGTCTAAAATGGTTCTCAGTGGGTTAAAGTCAAGGTGTCTGCAAGGATGCATTCCTCCTATAGGTTTTAGGAGAGAATCTACTTCCTTCTTTCTTTAGCTTCAACAGACCTCTTGCATTCCATGGCTCCTAGCTACCTCCTTCACCCTCAAAGCCAACAGAGTAGCATTTTCAAATCTTTCTCTTACTCTGACTTACTCTTTAGCCTCCCTCTTCCACTTTAAAGGACCCTGTGATTACATTCAGTCAAACTGGATAAGAGTAATTTCCTTATTTTAAGGTCAGCTGATAAGCAAGTTTAATTCCATCTGTTAGTTCATTATCCCTTGCCATGTAAATACATTCTTTGGTTCCAGGGATTTGGACATGGATATCTTTGTGGGGAGAAGACATTATTCTACCTACTACAGTGGCATCCCAAATAACAGAAGAAGAGGAATTCATAAAATAAATGATATCAAGATAAATAGTTTATGGAAAAAGATAAATCTGGATTAATTCCTCGGACCATATACTAGGATAAATTCCACATTATGAGATTTAAATATAAAAATTTGAAACCATATATATACTGGAGGAAATATGTGTGAATTCCTTTATAAATAGAAGTGGGTAAAACTTTCCTAAATATGACTCTAAATCCAAAAGTGATAGAGTAGATAAAACAGTGTGTTTGTACACATGTATTACATATGTATATATGCATGCCTATATATATTTTACATACACACTCATACATAATTTTTGCAAGACACAAGAAAAATGACAAACTGAGGGAAATACTTTCAGTTTATCTCACAAGTATTCCTAATACTTAAATAACCACAGAATTAATAAAAAACAATGATTCTATAGGTAAAATAAGCTAGAAAAATGAATAGTTAAAAATGCAAATGGTTTTTAAAACACAGAATGATGATTATACTTGATCATAGTAAGAGAAATGCAGATTAAAACTCATCAAGATAAAATTTCTCACCTGTTTAATGGGCAAAAATCCAAAAGTTTGGTGATGTGCTCTGTTGGCATGACTGTGGGAAAACAGGTACTTTCATGTGTTGCCAATGTGAATGCAAGTGGTACAATATTTATGGCAAGGAGTTTGGAAGCATCTAGAAATCACATACACGTTTACCCTTTGACCCAGCAACTCCGCTTCTAGGAATCAATCCTAAAGTTGCACTAGCACAAATTAAAAAGGCATCTACTCAAGACTGTTTATTGAAAGACTGTTTATCCTATCAAAATCCTGGAACCACCTCAAGTATACATAAAAAAAGAAGTGGTTGAGTAGAGTATATCATAACCATCCAATGAGGGCACTATGCAGCTATTAAAAGAGTGGGAAAAATCCCCATACAGTATTATGGATATGTCTAGAATATACTGTGAAGTGAAAAGCAAGATGGAGAAAATGTGTGTGGTATACTACATTTATCTAAGTATAGTATGCTATGTAAATAAAAGAATGAAGCAAAAAACCCTAACATTAAAAAAAAAAAAAAACGGTTACCTCTAAGAGGAAGGAGAAAATAGGTTAGAGAAAACAGGGATAAAATCTAGACTTCTTGGGGCACCTGAGTGGCTCAGTTGGTTGAGCTTCTAACTCTTAATTTTAGCTCAGGTTATGACCTCAGAATTGATATCAGGATCATAGGATCAAGCCCTGTGTTGAGCCCTGCACTGAGCTCCAGGCTCAGCTGAAGTCCACTTGTCCCTCTCCCTCCTCCCACTTGTAAGCACTCTCTCTCTCTCTCTCTAAAGTAAATAAATTAAACCCATAAAACCCTTAAATATACCTTATTCATAGATTTGATTTTGGAACTACATAAACATTTTGCATTATTAAAAATTTTGACTGAGCTAAAAATCTCTATTCACTAAAAAGACATACACACATACACAAACTTGCATATGTATATTCAGTTTGTGGCACAGCCACACAGTGAAGAAGTATTTCATTTCATGTGACTTTAAAACCCCTGGCTTTATTTTGCTGACATTTTATTCTAAGAGTGTTATATGTTAATCTGGAAATACACAAATCAGTAGTTATGTGATGATTTAATTCAGCTAACCCTGTGTCCTTGAGAGTCAGACTGCCATCCTCATAATAGGAGACAGGAAATAAAAGTATAATATAGGAGAAGTTAAATACAAACCCTACAATCTCAAATTTAAATAGGAAGATACAATAGGTATCTGAGTCTGTTCAGGCTGCTATTTAAAATACACAGAGTGGGTGGCCTAAACAACAGAAATGTATCTCTCACAGTTCTGAAGTCTGGGAAGTCCAAGATCAAGACGTTGGCAGATATGGTGTCTGATGAGAGACTACTTCTTCATGTGCAAGATGGTTGTCTTAGTTGTATCCTTACACAGTGAAGATGGGTTAGAGAATCCTCTGGGGTCTTTTTTATAAGGGAACTAATCCCATCCTTATGACCTGATCACCTCAAAGATCCGCCCTTGTCTACAACCATCACCTTGGCGGTTAGGATCTCCACTTATGAATTTTGGGGACACAAATATTCAGTTCTAACAGTAGGGATCTTGACATAATTTATCTTAAAAATAAATCCTAGTTCTGTGTGATACTGTAATTTATAATAAGAAATATATATTTAGTCTTTGTCCACTGTTTCTGGCACAGAGCTTCTATAGCTCTTGGAATTTCCTAAGTGATGAGAGTGAGAAAGGTGGCATTTGTTGTGGTAAAGGTGACTTTTGGACTTCATCTAGGGATGGGGCTGGCTGCCAGGAGAACCAACCTTGTGACTAATGGGTTGGAACATTCAATTACACTCCCTGACCCTGACCACAACCTCCATGGAGGGGAGAGGGGCTGGAGGTTGAAACAATTGCCAATAGCCAATTATTTAATCAATCACTCCTGTATAATAAAGCCTTTATAAACCCCCAAAAGGACAGGATTTAAAGAGCTTCTGGGTTCGTGACCTTGTGCAGGTTTGGAAGAGTGGTGCACTTGGAGGGGGCATGGAAGCTCCAAGCCCTTTTCTGTACTTCACTCTATATGTCGCTTCCATTTGGCTGTTCCTGAGTTACATCTGTTTATAATAAACCAGTGACCTAGTAAGTAAAATGTTTCTCTGAGTTCTCTAAGATACTCTAGCAAATTAATCAAACTCAAGGAAGGAGTTGTTGGAACCTCTAATCTGTAGCAGGTGATTCAGGAGCACAGGTAACAACCTGGGCTTGTGACTGGCATTTGAAGTATTTGTGTTGAGGTGCAATTTTGTAGTGTAGAATCTCATGCTATCTCTGGATAGGTGGTGTCAGAATTAAGTCAAATTGAAGACATCCATATGGTGTCTAAAATTGCTTTGTTAGATATGTGGGGGAACCCATGCCCCACCTCCCACCCCCATGGTGATACTGAGTGCAGAACTTTTATTTAGTCTAATGGAAAGGCCGAAAAACCATGACTAACCAAAGAGCAATGAGCTCCCTTGCACTCAGGCTTTTGTCTTGAAATAGTTTCCCACAAAAACAAGCCAAAGTGCTTGAAACAAAAAAAAAATGTGCTGCATGAGTTTGAAATATTTTACCACACTAATTAGCAAGGAAGTTATCAAATACTATGAAGTCATGTTAATAGGATTCAAGAATCAACCTAAAGAGGATCCATTGGCAAAAGATGGAACAATTCTAATAATACTAGAAAAAAAATATGATATAGTTGTTTGAACAATGTTTCACATATACAACTATGTAAACTCTGTTATTTTCAAAGTCTCTTTATATTTATTTTTCTCTTTTTTTTTAGTTACTGTGCAAGTAACCATATATTATAGTAAATCAGTTATCAGAAAAAAGATGAAACAATTTGATCAACAATAGGATGCAAACTGCAATAACTTTAATTACCAAATATACTTAAATCAACAGGTTCATAATAATACTTACAGATAATACTTACAAAAAAATAAGTCAATAATGATCAGCAAAATCTACTGGTCCCAGAATGCTAGGAAGCGTCATTATTTTTAGGACTGGTAAAAAATAGGAGAGGAGTTAGGGATCAAGCATATACTGTGCCTTTCCTATTTTGTACCTTTGGGAAACCAAGTGGTAGATGAGAGCATTTCTCTTTTTTGAAATATTCTAGGAAATAAATAAACGAATGGTAAGAATTGCAGCATTACCTTTTCACTGCCCCTTGCACCCCACTGATCCCTATCAGCGATCCAGACATTGAGCATCATTGGCAGCTTATAAAATTAAAAGAAAGACTGTGTACCTCCTGATGGAACAATTCAACATCACCTATAGAGAAGTCTTGTACAAAAAGATCAAATCTAAATCTGATAGAGAACACGGGAACCTGCTAACTATAACACAGGGATACAATTAGCAAAATCCAGACTGAGGGAAACTTTAAAGATCTAATGACTCAATTTTTCCAACAAATAAATATCAAGAGGATAAAATGGAGGAGGCTATCAACTAAAATAGATTTAAGAGATTTATTAAGCAAACGTAATGTACAAGGTGGTAAATAAAGGGAAAGAATCAAGCATTTATATTCTGTTTTTTATTCAAACTGGGATAGCCTCCTCCCAGACCCCAGTCACAGCTCCCGCCATCTGATCATCCTTTTTCAAAATTGTATTTTGGACACTGAATGGACTCCGTGGAGATTTATTCTCCCAACAATGATGATCTCATTACAATAATACCAATATATTATTAATAATAATAATTATGGTAGGATAACACAACTAATTTCTTGAGTCCTCCTCATGTCTGAGGAACTCCATACTATTTCATGTATGCTCTCAGGAATGCTAATGTGGGTACTTTATTATTCCCATTTTACATATGAAGAAACAGAGGCTTGGAGAAGTTGAATAAATTTTTCATGATCCAGCAGCCAATAATAAGCTGGAGGCTTGTACCAGAGGACAAGATTCCCTGTCCAAGGTGGTTACCTTCCTCAATCACTTAATTTACCAAAAATGTAAAGGCAGAGATGACCTTTTTGGTTACATGTTAAGCAAGGAGCTCCATAGCCTTTAAAATAAATAACATGAACAAGAACTACAATGCAACTTGGACCCCTTTTATAGCTGAGGAATGGTGCCTTTGCATCTAGACTGGAGTTCTGCTTTAAATGGATTGCCATCTCAAGATTGCTTCAGGGACCGTTGGTGATATAGATAAATGTTTTAGTCTAAGAATATTAACCTGAATATAAAAAATGTGCTATCTAGGGACATAATGTACTTTTGCATTAGAAAGTAAGAAAGGAAAAAAAATTTAAAACTAGAGCAGAGAGGTAGAAAGGTGAAGAGGAAAATAGGTTATGGAAATGAGAAGTCGGCTGGGAAATAAGCTTAATGAATAATTAGTGAGAGGGGCTGGGGGGTACAGTTAAGGTTGGGCTCACTTTGCAAACTGCATACTACATGAAACTTGGAAGGACACCAAGTCCTGTGCAAAGTTTTGTTGTTGTTGTTGTTTTAATATATATTGATGACAACAATTCAAACATTGCTAACGTGTCACAGAAGCCTGGGAGGCCACTATGCGGATGAGGTGATGATATTTATCTTCTATCTGCTTAGCGTATGACCTTTTGTGTTTTGGCATTTAATTAGGGCTCCTTGAGGACCATCTGGGTGATGCTGGTGATTATCTCACACTCTGCTCTATTTGAGATGCAGAAGAATTTGGCAGTGTTGTACCAAGATTCTATCACGGACTACGACTTTTATTAGAAAACAAGAATAACCTGGAAACTTTGATCTCCAATCAAAGTCATTCTTGAATCTATGAACAAGTGAGCCCCAGAAAGAGAGTTGGCAAATGGATTTTTAGGTTGATGTTTCAAAATATCTAGATGAAGTCTGGGTGTTTCTTGTTTAGGTTCATAAATTGAGAATGAATGTGAATAAAATCACATCTTAGGATATACTGGGACTATTAACTCAAAGCTCAAATAATCTCAATTTAAATTTTCCTTTGTCACATGGCTCACATGAATCTATCTCCTCAGTCTACCCCTTAGTCATACATTCCAGAATTTTCTCATATCTTCTGTTAGTAGTCTGACTTTGCTTTAAAATTCATAGCGCAGAGATCAGAAAATTGTGTTCCTTTTACCTGCATCTACTTCTTTTCTAATAATTCTGCATTCTTTGAAGTCTGGCATGCTGATCACCAAAGAAATTTGATTTATTCTTGAGTCCTCCCTAAAAAACAAAAACACAAACTGCTAACATTCTGGAATATTTTGGTTAGTTGTGGATGAGAAACTGGTTTATAAAACTACTAATCCCAGTAAATAACAAAGTGCACTGAATATGTCAGTTGCTCAATTAATGAAGCTTAGGATTTGATCAAATATGTGCCCTATTCTCAGAACATCACAGGGGGTTCAACCCAAGCAGTCATTATTTTCATTTTGGCTCTGAATTAGGCCTTGATTAACCTGACTGGTTTATTCTGCAGAATAACAGGGCTCCACCCTGAAGTCCTGCAGTCTCTTATAGTATAGGATTTCCTCTCTGCAAGGCCAAAAAGTCATTGCATTTGCTATTGTGATGACTTATTATATTAAGAACTCTCCTCCCTGTAAACAAGACAATTTAAAACTCATTGACGTAAATTAAAAACAAAAGTCATCTCATATAAATAGGAGAAACAATAATTTATCAGTTTCTTAAAGAGATCTGTTTATTTCTGAACCTGAACTTGAATTTTATATATAGCCTTTATTCTTGTTGTTGTTCTCAAGTTTATTTAGACATTTAATGTACAAACCTCTTTGATTTTCACAAACTGTTTTCCTGATTACTGTATTTTCTTCCTTCCTACCTGTGTTATAAACAATATAAATATTTAACAATTTAGCCATGTTTTAATTACTCAACCTGGGCTATCCAATATGCTAGACATTAGCTATATGTGACTAATAAATACCTGATATAAGGCTAGTGTGAATTGAAATATAGTGTAAATGGAAAATATACACTGAATTTCAGATGTAATACAACAAAAAAGATCATAAACTCTCATTACTATTTTCGTGTTCACTATTACACATTTAAATAATATTTGGAATATGTTAAGTTCAACAAAATATATCATTATATTAATTTTAATTATTTCTTTACTTTTTAAAAATATTTCTACTAGAAGGTTTTGAATTAATTATGTGGCTCACTATATACTTCTTTGCAAAGGACTTTTATAAAGAATACAGATCATTTTTAATATGTGTCACATCTGGAGTAGACAATGAATAAAAGAAAATTTGTGTAATTATCTATAGGAAACCTTATGGCATTGGCAGATATCAAAGCACTGTAATTATCCAACTATTCCTTCCTCTAGGAAAGATTATTTTTTTAAGGATCCAGGCAAATTCTTATTTAGCACCCTTTCTCCATCTGGGGCATTCTGGCTGGATTCTCATCTGTTCCCCAAAACATTGTGCCTTGCGACAAGTTTGCCTTGTATGCTTGTTATTGGTGTCTTAATAAATGTGTAACAGTTTGAAGGTAGAAGCTAAGACTCATTCATCTTCATATCCATCATAGTGCCTAGTATACAACAGATATCCAATAAATGAGAAAGAAAGAGAAGGAGAGATGGAAGGAAGGAAAATCACATGATTACTTCTTCTTCTTGACTGGCAGTGTTTCAATTACTGCATAGGGAATTGGTGAGAGGAGGATGGATGAGGGAGAGGCAATGGTAACATCTCCAAATCCATATTTCTTTCAAAAATGTCCATGTTCTTTATCCAAGCCAGTGGTTGTTCCCACCATTCTCTCTCCAGCCCATCCAACCCCTTGTTGGAGTGCATAAATGTTTTAATAATTTTTATTAGCACTAAACCTTTCTCCTGGCAAAGGGTTTTCTACACACTGGTTCCAGATGAAAATTTCCTCGATGATGCACACTGGAGAATGTAGGTGAAGCATATGTATCAATCACTTTGAAGATACAAACGGGTTTTGTTGTGTTGTGTGTTGTTGTTGTTTTGTATCCTTGTTTGGGTTTTTTTTTTTTTTTTTTTTTGCTTGCTTGGTTTGACCTCTGTACCAGCATATGTTCTTTCCTACTGCACATGTGACATTTATTAATATTGTATCACACTGAGCCCTGATGAAAGCTTCAAGAGATTTCAAAGGATTGGTATAATATGGGTTACCTTTACTTTTCTTTCTTTCTTTTTTCTTTTTTAAAAAGATTTTAGGTATTTATTCATGAGAGACACAGAGAGAGGCAGAGACACAGGCAAAGGGAGAAGCAGGCTCCTCGCAGGAAGCCTGATGTGGGACTTGATCCCCAGACCTAGGATCACACCCAGAGCCAAAGGCAGATGCTCAACCACTGAGCCACCCAGGCGTCCTTGGGCTACCTTTTCTTATTGAAATATAGTCAAATTAGAAATCAATAAAAAAAATGAGTAGAACTCTCCCACATATTTGAACATTAGGAAACTCACCTTAAATTAGATATGGAACAAAAAATGAAAATAGGAATTAGAAATAGAACAGAATGGTTATATCTATTTTGGTTAGTTTTTCTATGGTAACAAAACAGTCAGGAGTCTTAGTATTCTACAATGATAAAAATTTCTTTCTTTCTCAAAGTACATATAGTTGGATGTGAGCTACTGCTTGGCCCCAATGTTGCTCTGGCCTGTGGCTCTGCTCCATGTGTCTTCTTATTCCAAGATCTAGGCTGAAAGACCCTCTATGGAGACCAGTCTGTTCTTGTTTTTACAGCTAAGGTGAAGAACCAGAGAGCTGGTGGAAACTCATTTGCACCTCACAGTTTTTACTCAGAACTGGCACATTGTCAAAGCAAGTCCAGGCCCAAGCCCAAAGTCAGTGGATTGAGATGTGTTACAAGGAAATATACTACCGCCTGCTATCTTGATCAAAAATATTCAGTTTCTTCCCTTCTGGAATCAAACTATATTCATCACCACCTCTAAAGAAGAAATCCTGAAACCTGTTTTCCCAAAGCCACTCATTCATTTGGTAGATGATCTGCTAAGTTACTACAGGTAACAGTTTGCTAAATGCTTTGCCACTGCATACTGTGGCTCCTCTTCCATCTTCTAATAAATGGTTCCTTTATAACTTGTCCTTTGGTCCCAAGGTCAATACATAGATTTTAGTTGTTGTTGTTACAGGAGCATGTCACCTTAAGATACCAATATCTGTTTTTCTCAACTTTGCTATATAGTAACAAATAAGCTCAAAATCTTAGTGCTTAAACCAACAAAAATTCATTTTTTGCTCATGTTACACAGAATGTTGAGTCACCCACGGTTCAGCTACACGCTTTAAATAGGATGGGCTTTGCTCTGCTGTCTTCTCATTCTGTGACTAAAAGTTTGGTTTCTGTGCCAGCAATTCTCAATGCCTCTTAAAGCTTCCACACAGAATTGGAAGTAAAAGAACTGGCACCCTCTCCCTTCTGCTCATGTTCCATTTTTCAAAGCAAGTTACAGAGTTTAGACTACAATCAGTGGGCAAAGAAATACAATCCTTTTATAGGGAAGGAGGATACAAATGGTTGCAAATAATAAAAAAATTTACTACAAAAATCCCACCTTAAATGATTTAAAACACAAATAAGCCACTCTCATAAAAATGGAAAGAAAAACTTAAAAAAAATAGGAAACAAACATCAAAAATTATTAACTAAACCAAATCCTTAAAAAACAAAACAAAACAAAACTGAGAAACCTCTGGAAAGCTTGGTCAAATAAAATAAAAGAGGTGGGAAACGGAAAAGGAAGCTACAATCAGAGATGTACCAAAGATTACAAAAAAATAAGAGAGTCATTGCAACAATCTGATTGGAAATGTTAGATAATACAGATAAACTTGAAGAAATATGTCGCAAATTCCAACTATTTGTACAGAATGCAAACACCATAAATTGAATTAGTAATTAAAACCTTCCTTAAGTTAAAACAGCTTATCTAGTTTTATAGGCAAGTTTTATCAAACATTCAAGGAGCAAAGGCTTTGATTCCACACATAATATTGCAGAGAGTACAAAATAGAAAAAGAAAAAGTATCTTCCTCAATAATTCTAGAAGGCCAAGTTACCCTCGGGTAACAAAACCTGGGAAGAACAGAAAGAGAAAGAATTTTCTCTATAGAATCATCTTATTCATGAACATGAATTCAAAAATTCTGTGCACAATACTAGCAAAAAAATACTAGGAATATATTAAAAGGCAAATGTATAATGAACAATTTTGGTTTATTCTAGCAATCAAACTTTAGCATTAGCAAGTCAGTAAAAAATTTTAAAAACATTAGCAAGTCAATTATAGTAGTTTTTAATATTAAATCTAAAATATATTATTGGAACACCTGGGTGGCTCAGCAGTTGAGCGTTTGCCTTTGGCCCAGGGCATGATCCTGGGGACCAGGATCGAGTCCCACATTGGGCTCCCTGCGTGGAGCCTGCTTCTTTCTCCCTATGTCTCTGCCTCTCTCTGGGTCTCTCATGAATAAATAAATAAAATCTTTAAAAAATAATTGAAAAATAAAATATTAGATTATTATCTCAATGGATTCATAAAAAGCTTTTGATGCAATTGAACATTGGTTGATAAAAACACCCAGTAAGGAATAAAAAAGAACTCTTAACAAATAGATAGAATCTAGACAAAACACTTCCCAAATATTTCAATAGTAGAATATTAAAAATGTTCCTTTTCAGATAATAAAAGACAAATCTTTCTTCTAGCACCACTTCTGTTCAATTTCATGTCTAAGGCAATAAGGCAGGAAAAGAAGTGAGAGGTATAAAAATTGTAAAGAAAGAAAAAAAATAAATTATTTGCGAACATGGAGTTTAGCAATAGTTCTGGATACAAAATCAAATAAAAAATACTTTTCTAAGCATAGGCAACAAGAAAGAAGAAAATGTAATAATAACATGCCACTTATAATATCTTCGATAAATATTAAATATCTAGGCATAGGTATAACTTAAGATGTGTCTGACCATAATAGAAAAAAAGTACAATTTTGTTGAAAGATATTAAAGAAATTTGCATAGACAGATCACTTTTATGACTTCAAAGCCTCAATATTACGTAAATTTCAAAATCCTAGTGGATTTTTTTTTAAGGTTTTCTTTATTTATTCATGAGAGACACAGAGAGAGAGGCAGAGACACAGGCAGAGGGAGAAGCAGGCTCCAGGCAGAGAGCCTGACGTGGGACTCGATCCCGGGACCCCAGGATCACACCCTGGGCTGAAGGCGGTGCTAAACCACTGAGCCACCCGGGTGTGCCTCTCAGTGGATATTTTTGTGAAACTTAGCAAATTAATTTTAAATTTTATATTGAAAAGAAAAGCCTGAGAATAGCCAAAATTCTCCTGAAGAAAAGGATCAATGATTGAAATTGAGCATCCATTATCAGTTTTGAAGACCAATAAAACCTTTATAATTAGGATGGTATACTTTGGTGCAGAGACAGACAAATGAACCACTGGAACAGAAAAAAAAAAGAAAGTTTCCAGAAACATACCCCAGACAGTATGGAACACTGATTTATAGTAAGGCTTGTACTGAGATCACTGGAGAAAGAATATGTTTTTTATTAAGTAGGGCTGGACAATTGGTTTTTCATGTAGAAAAAAAGAAATTTACAAAAGTCATCTCCTTCCAAATAGGAATTAAGTAGATAAGGTAAATTTATTTCCTTCTATGTGAGTTAAGGATTTAAATATAAAAGAACAATACAACATTGAGAAGCCAAATAAGATACTCTGTCTTAAGAAATATATATTAAATAAGATATTCCAATTATGCCTACCAAATTAAATACCAAGTTGATTATATAATAATTAGAAGTTATGAAAAAAAAAAGAAGTTATGCTTATTGAAACATACCATAAGAAGAGAAAACCCATAGGTTTGAAAATGTATTTGCAAAACACAAAATGCAAAATGGATGTATACCAAAAGTATAAAGAATTTCTACATATCACCCATCCCATAAAACAATCCAAAAGAAATGAAAAGTGGACAAAAGACTTCAAAATACTTGACTTTACACAAGAGGAATTATAAATGATCAGTAACTTAAGAAATAATATTCAGCCTCATTAGCAATGTGGAAAATGCAAATTAAATCCATAATGAGATACCTATGGGACAACCAAAACATTTATGCACTGATAGTGGTAATATTAATAGGTATAACATCTTTGGGAGAAAAGTAACATTTTCTAGTAGGCTGAAAATGTACATGCCCTATAATAGAGCAATTTCACTCTTTGGTATGCATTCTAAAAAGAGGTTTACACATATTCACTAGGAGATACTATTTATAGATACCAAAAACCAAGCAAACAACAACAAAAACTCAAGCCTAGAAACTAACCAATTGCCCATTATTAGTAGATGTGATAAACACATTCTGATATCTTCATGTAATCAAGTACTATGTATTTGAGAAAAATTCATAAGTTACAGTTATTCACAACAATTTGGATGAATTCAGGAATGTAACATTTAGTGAAAAAACAAATTTGAAGATGCCAGCATATGTGGTAAAAGTATAAATAAAAATAAGCCAGTGATAAAAAAAAAAATTTCAACATCATGCTCCCCCTGACTAGGAAAAAAATGGGGAAGATGAAAGGCAAATGGCTGACAACAATGCCAAAAATAAGGTCTAGTTCTTTTTATTAAATTGGGTGGTGGGTAAATGGGAGTTCTATTTCATATATGTGTATATATATATATATATATATGTATATATATATATATATACATATATATATATATAAACATTTTGTAACTACTTGATATTCCATCAAGAAACAACAATGAAGAACACAGGAATCAGAAGAATTAGCCACATGTTAAGGTAGACCAGAATGCTGACCTAACAAGATGATAGACTTTTCTCTCAGGCAAATGAAGACCCAGAGCACATGGGGACAAGAGCTCTGCTCTGTCACTGTGAACATAATAAGCCTCTCCTTCATATGCCATCTGGGGGAAGAAGAAGTCCAGAAAGACACCTTATCTTTGGATAAGGCAGACACACCCCTAGTGTAGAATTGGAGCTTTGGATTGACAAAAATATTTTCACAAAGAAAACTGCTTCAACTTGAAAGAGGCTGAATTATCTTCAATTGACAAATTTCATCCCATCCCATCCCATCCCATCCCATCCCATCCCATCCCAACCCATCCCAAGAATAGGGATTCCAGAGGTTATATAAAATAAAACTATAGTTTCGAGACAGCTAAGTAATTGGGTATACCCTGTTTTACTCGCATTAAAAGTACTGCAGGAGAAAGTTCAAGGTGGTATTCCAGGAGGTAAGGAAACTGTCCCTAATCCAGACTTGGGAAAGAGGTGGTCAGACACGGCTTCCTCAGAGAGCTGATGAAGTGAGACCAAGGGGAATAGTCCAGGAAGTTTTCTAGTCAGAAAGAGAAGCACATATAAGAACCATCCTCTTATTTTTGACTGACTCCAGGAATAACTGATAGATGCATATGTTGCCCTACTTTTCTATGAATTAGAGTGGTGGTCCTTTACTAAAGGCTTATTATGACCCAGGGGCGCTCTGGGCATCTTCCTAGAGTTTCATACAATCCTGTGAGCTTCCCATTCTCACAGCTTACCACCATCTTATTGTAACATCATCATGTCCTCCCTTCTAGGTTGACAGTTCCTGGAATACTTCTATCACTTTGTCTATAATGCCCGGCTAGCACTGCACAAAGTGTTAAAAAATGTTTAATAAATGTTAAAAGAATAATTTAAAAAAAAACCGGTTAGAAGGATCAAGGGGAAAAGGTACCAGTGACCTGGTACAGTGGTCCAGCTTACACTTTTCCTTTTGGAAAAAGTCTAAGAATGTGCAAGAAACCAGTTCAGAAGCAAACTGGAAATAAGATATGTTTTAATTCGAACAAAGTCCTTTTAGTCTCCTTTGACCTTGTGCTATTAAATCCTTCAAAGAGTGGTGCTCTCCTTTAGCAAATGGCTTCCAAATGTTATTGGTTTATTGGTTCTGGGAAGCAAGACAGGCTGACCCAAAACATAAATAATATTAGATTGAAGTTTGAGTAGGAGATCTGATTCTAAAGAAGTGATCCCAAAAGGTGATGGGTTTTCTCTAGAGGATAGCATGTTTAATTGTATTGAGTCGTACTGCTAAACTGGTGATTCTTATAACTGAATTAAAATTATTGCTACTACATTAAGTATATCCCATTGTTCCAGGTGGCACAACTCTAACAAATGAAAAAGCCACGCACAATAAAATTTTGCATTACATTCTAGGCTTGTAAAGAGTAATACAATATAACTCCAGGGGTTTGGGGCAGGTACTATTAGGAGAGCTTATTATTGGGCTCTAGCTTTGAATGGACCTTGGGTTTTCCTTTTAAGTAGGAGCCTGTATTATGGGACAAAAGAGCTTTATCTCTTGTGACGGGAAGGCTAAGAATAACTGTTCTTTATGAGTCATGCAAACACATTCCAAAAAGCTTTCTTCTATTCAACATCTGTAAAAGCTCTTCCTGTCCTTTCCCACCACCTCAGCCCAGGTAGAGCCGACAGGCAACGGATAATGGGCAGCGGTTATTTTTACTCCATTGAATTCCAATAAAAGAACAAAAAATAATTCACAAGAACAAAAAATATTTCGGTTCTCTGCCTTCAGAGACAAAATGTGGCCAAGAGTGACCTTTGGAGACCGAAACTGTAGAAGATTTTTTTCCCCCCAGCTCGTAGCTGGTGCCAATTTCTCGCCAATGGAGAGAATTCCAGCTCCCTGATTGAATACTCCTTTTAGCGTCTTTTGTAGGGATGATCACTTGATGTTTAAGAGCAAATGTTTTGCCCGCGGTAGTCAATCTTACCTGGGAAGCTCCCTCTTGCTATTTTTTTCTTCATAAATGAAATGAATCGAATCTGTAATATTTTAGAAAGCTGACACACAATATGAAGCTGCCATTTTCATATATATTTAAAAACCAGAAAGGAGCTTTATCTCTTTTTTAACAAAAATCTTAGATTAATCCATCAAAAATGGACCAGAGAGACTACTCTTCAAAGCAAGGGCAGAGGGTAATGATTTTTTTGATGGCGTTTTTGGCTGAAGAGTTCTCCTGCGCTTCAGTTGGAGGAGGAGGAGGTTGGCTCTCAGGGGATCTTAGGTACTCATCTTAGACGTAAAACTGCACAGTCCTGAGGAAGGGATGTCTGACCTCCCACTTCCTACAAGCCACTGTCCTTGCTTATGTTTGACTTCCTGCACTGTATGCAGAAGGGACACAACACTGTGTAGCTATACAGTTTGGAAGAATGGTTTGCCTCTCTCTCTTTGCTAAAATTTTGAAAGTAAAACCATAAAAGACTCTTAACAATAGGAAGCAAACAGGATTGTGGGAGGATGGGGTAACTAGGTGATGGGAATTAAAGGAGAGCACTTGAAGTAATGAGCACTGGGTGTTGTATGCAAGTGATGGATCACTAAATTCTACCTCTAAAACTAATAATACAGTATATGTTGATTAAATTGAACTTAAATGTAAAAATTTATAGAAAGAAAGAAAGAAAGAAAGAAAGAAAGAAAGAAAGAAAGAAAGAAAGAAAAGATTTTAAAAGTAAAAAGGAGAGAGATAGTATGTATTTATGTGGATTATAAATAAAAATCAGTATTCTTAAAGGGGCCAGTTTTGAGCCTTTTTCACTTATCCTCGAAAAAAAAATAAATTTTCTCACAGCAAAGTTTTCTCCATGAAATGGCAGTTGTGCAGTATCGTAAGAGTTCTCTCATAGAGTAGTCCATAATATTTGTTGAATGAATGTATACCCTTCTAAGAAAAAAACAAATATCAATATATTTTCCAGCTGGATATCTATGTTCCCTAGTGGCTTGACCTCAAAGTGTAACAAATCAAAACCCATCTGGCTGAGAGATTATGGTTTCTTACATCAATGCAACAAACCAGCACACTTTGGGCATTTACTGCCCCAAATAAGTAACAACAGCTGCTTAATGAATCCTCAAATTACAGATTTTTCCCCCTTCTATCCCAGCACGGTGGAGTTAATGAAGGGCGAAATTTACAAAAATAATTAAAATGATGCCAGCTTTTACAAGAAAGAGGAGGGGCCCTGACTAGCAAAGACTCAAAAGACCAGCAGCTGCACATGCCAATTTGAAAAGACAACAACCTCTCTTACCCTTGAGGGGTGGGCTTATTGTTTTGACCATATAGTCCTTTTGGGAATGAAAACCCTCTTAGATCCCAGAGACTGAGCAGAACATGGGAAGGTGCCTTCCGTGGCTGTTGTACTGGTTGCCATGATTTTCTAACTGGGTCCAGTTCTTTTTGTTGTGTTCTTGTGTTGCAAAAGCAACAGAAGGAATGGGAATATGCCTGCAGGGCTTTTGATGGCTTGCAGGGAGTTTTTTTCTCAGAATGTATTTCTATTGCCATCTGCATCAAAATAACTTTTTTTTTTTTTTAACATTCAGTTTGAGTGCCTTCAATTCACCCAAACAATTCACATAAATAGTTTAATGTCCTTCATTTTTCTACCTCTCCCTGGCTGCCCCATATTCTTCACCTAAATATGTGTTCTCTAAATCCTTTGTTCTTTTTACTTGTCCATATGCCTGCCTCCTTCCCTTCTCATCCTGACATCTAGCAGAAGGAACAGAATTATTTCTTTCTAAGGTACAGGATTGTTAAATTATGTTTAGGTGCAGTTTAGCTAGACAAGACCACCTTAAAAGTGTCTCCCAATTTCCACAAGAATTATGAAATTTGAAAAGTTGATTGAAAAGTAAATTTTATTCTTTTTAATTTTTTTTTTATTTTTTTTATTTATGATAGTCACAGAGAGAGAGAGAGAGAGGCAGAGACACAGGCAGAGGGAGAAGCATGCTCCATGCACCAGGAGCCCGACGTGGGATTCGATCCCGGGTCTCCAGGATCGCGCCCTGGGCCAAAGGCAGGCGCCAAACCGCTGCGCCACCCAGGGATCCCGCGAAAAGTAAATTTTATTCTTTGACTCCACTGGTTCCCAAGATAAACTTGGGGAAAATGTTGCTTTTTTTTTAAATGTTGCTTTTGAAGAAAATGATCAGTCCTGAAAGATAGTTTTTAAAAAGTCATGGAAGACAGATTTTTAAAACTGGAAGCACACAGTTCTCCATTGTCAAGGGAGTGTTACCTTGTTTGAAGATTATTATTGACATAGTCCTCTAGGGTGCTCAGTGAAGTACTTTGTTCAATAGGCTATTTGTTTCCTTTTATAGCAGCTGAAAGAGGGGGTATTTCAAATGCAAAGAAAATTCCAGGCCCTCGGAAAGTTCTGGAGAGTAAGTTTAGATTGTTTGAGATTTTTCTTGCTTCTGGAGGAAGGACTGTATTGCTATAATCTTCTCGGTGAAGGAATAGCTTTTCCTGTGGGTCTCTGTGACCACTACCATTTTAGGCTGATCTATCAATCCAGGCAGTCATGCAGTCTGTGCCTTGTCTAAATGGTGAGCATAATAATGAGGCTGGCGTGTATACTATATGCCTCTATCACCATCAACAGGATATTTTCACCTTGGTGCAAAATGTATTTATTGAGCATCCACTGAGCTCTACTATGCCCCAAGATAATATGCAAATATGGCTAGCTTGGGGAAAACATGATAAGCATTTATACCAGTTTCAGTCTCAAATGACAGAACAATGTAAAGTAGTTTACACTAGAAGTAAATCTATTGACGAATGAATGAAAGTTATACAGGCAGACTGGGATCAGTCTTGGCTGGATCTAGGGCCTCAAACAATGTCAGGTCTATTGAATTAGCTGTGCTCTTTTCTGTGAGTTGACTTCCTTTCTGGACTGACCCGATGGCAAGATGGTCCAGAAGCTCTCCATATCACATCCTCTTGGGTGGGGTAAAGAAACAATATTTCTTTCTTTTTTTTTTTTTTTAAGAGACAATATTTCTTACTGATAATTCCTGTCCTAACCTGGGAATCCGTTCTGATAGAAACAACTTGGCAAGTCCCTTTCAAAAACTGAATACAGACACCACAGTAGTGGGATTATGATGGTTGGTGAAGCTGGATCATAGGACCCATGGAGAGAATTCAGGGCTCCAACTGGTCAGGCATGGGTTACATGGCCAGAAAGAGGATTCAGTGTTCTGATTAACCAGGCTGGTTAAACTGGGTAAGATTTCCAGAAAGGGAATTCAGTACTTTGACCAGACCTGAGTCACATGTTTCACAGTTTTTATCAAAGGTAGAAGCCAATCTCCTGGACTCTGCATTTGAAAAAGTTATTCCCCAAAGGAAATTCATAGTACTTATCAGAAGTGAGAGGAATGAATAAAAAATATACACTAATAGTATTGGCTATCTAAAAGGCATATTTAAGTATTTGCTATGTTCTGAGCATAGTGCTAAGGCACTTAATATGCTTCATCTCATTTGTTTCTTTTGACTTTACATGATCTACATTTTATATTTAGAAAGCCAAAGTTTAGGGGCATCTGGGTGGCTCAGCTCAGGTCATGATCCCAAGGTCCTGGGACCAAGCCTGATGTTGTGCTCCCTGCTCAGCCGGGGGCCTGCTTCTCCCTCTCCCTCTGTCGTTCCCCATGCTTGTGCTAGCTCTCTCTATTGTCAGATAAGTATCTCTCTGTCAGATAAATAAATAAAATCTTTAAAAAAATAAGTAATAAGTAAAAGTTTCAAAAATTAAGTAACCTGTCTGTGGTCACAGTTCAAGGAGGTAAAGCAAGGATTTGAGCTGCAATGTTCTGATTTTGGAAACTGCACTATGAAGAAGTATGACATAGCATCACTGAAAAAGACAGTGACAACAGCCACAACATCTAATTCTTACTGGTACTTACTATGCAAAGGCTGTCATGTGGATTATGAGCAAAGTGCTGCATTCAAGCAGATGATAGTTTAACTTCCTAGAAAGGCTTTACACAAACTCTGAAGTGGACACAGGAGTTGAGGACCCCTGGGGCTGAAGTAAGACTAGGGAAGCAGTTTGCAGTGGTGCTGGTGGCAGTACTCTGCCTTGGGGAAGCTTTTTTTCAGTAGCAGAAGGATGTAAGCACATTTGTAGGCTGAGAAGAGGCCAAGAGAGGCAACAATTGATAATGCAAAAGAAAATAAATTGTTTATGCAGCAGAATCTCAGGAGAGGTGGTAGGGAATGAGATTCAGAGCTTTGATGGAGGTTGTCAGGCTTGGATAAGAGGGACACACCTTTTCTAAGAGAGAGGGTAAAAAAGGAAGAGAGGGACAAAGGGAAATAATAGCTTCTTTGTGAAAGAAAATACATCTCGTCACATTTGTGTTACAGCTTATCCAGTGCTTCACATGAAATAAATGGAATTCCACCTTTAAGTCTGCTATTATTCCATCTTCCTCAAGGTCAAGAGTTTCATCCAGTTTGGGGTTAGTATTATACAGCATTTTAAAGGCACTTATTAATGTGCCATTATGGAATTTCCTGTCAAATTTGTTTGCTTGCTTATTTACTAACTTTGATTTTAGGTAGGTTAGAGGTACTTTCCCTCTGTCATTCCAGCGTTTTTATGGTGAATATCCACAAAGGGATTAGGTACGTAATTTATTACAGAATAACATATAACTTGTTATTCACAGAACTTATGTATATAAATTAATGTAAATAGGCAAAGAGTATGTTTCCATGAAAGAGATAGAATATGCTAACTAATTAGCTACAGTTTGCAATGTAGATAAATTGGCAGCTGGAAGGGACAACCCATTACTTTATAATTAATTGACTTAGATCTTTTAAAAATTAATTAGATAAGAAGTACAGCTGGGCAAAGATTGATGTACAAGGAGCCTTCAGTACTCCCATCAGAAATCAAGGTCAAGCAAGTGATTTTGGCTATTCCACCTTTCAACTGCCTGTTTGGCAGTAATTTGATGAGGCACTGAGTGCTTAGATGTTCTTAATTGTCTTCTCCAGGTTCTACGGGGTCTTTCCATAAATCCACAGGTAACTATATTTTTCTGAATTTTGACTTATCCTAATTATAGGTCTACTGTTCTGCAGACATTAAAAAAATACATACTGTATTGAATGTTCAATACATGCCAGGGCCCATGATGAGACATTTGTATACTTTATTTCAGTTTTCTTCACAGGATCCTTATGAATTAGGTATTCAAAGAGGTTGCATAGTGTAATGGTGAAAGGCAAGATTCAAAAGTGTGACCTCCTAGATTTAGATCCAGCCATTCTATTGACTGCTGTGTGATGCTTGACAAATTGCAGAACCAATCTGTCTCTCAGTTTCCTCATCTGTGAGATGGCAATAAGAGTACCTTCCTCATAAGTGTATATGTATTTTATTTTATTTATTTTATTTTATTTTATTTTATTTTTTTAGAGAGAGAAGGGGGAGGGGTAGAAAGAAGGGGAGGGAGAGAGAATCTTAAGCAGACTCCACATCTCGTGTGGAGTATGATACAGGGCTCGATCTCACAACCCTCAGATCATGACCTGAACTGAAATCAAGAGTCAGATGCTTAACAAACTGAGATACCGAGGTGCCTCATAGGGTATTTGTATTAAATTAGTTAATCTGCATAGTGTTTAGAATGAAATAGGGCCTTCACACACTGATATCATTACCTTTTCCTATCACATTTCTGAGTACTTACCTTCCTCTAAATAGCTTACTTAATCCTCCTGAGAATCCCCTGAGGTAGATGTGATATAAATCAAATGAATCCCAATTTTACAGATAGGAGAACTGAGGCACAGAGAAGACCGATAACTTGCCTAACATTACCTAATTATTAGAAGAGCCAGGATTCACTTTCAAAAAGTCTATCTTCAAAACTCATGCTTTTAACTACTCTGCCATTAGTGTTGCATTCTTCCATCATCGTCTGTACTCTAGACACACTAAATGGAATGCAGTTCCCAGAAAGAGCAAAGCTCATTTGTGACTGTCATTATGTGAGCTCTTGGCTGGAATGCTCTGCTTCCCTTGCCTATTTGTTGAACACACTATTCCACCTTAAATATTCAACAACAACAAAATCACGTCTTTGGAGAGGCCATCCCTAATGTGCTCATGATGGAGTTTTCTACATCTTCCCCCACTGCAGAATCATATGCTTATCTCTTTTATAATATCCTTACACTATGTCCATCTGTTAGTCAGACAATCGATAAATATTTATAAGGTCGTCAATGACCTACCATTGAGTGCCTTTTCCCGAGGAGTTTAAGTACTAGTACAGAATGATAAATTTTCAACATGTTCAAAAATAAAAAATTAAGATAATTTTAGATGTTACATTTGACTTTTGGAAAAGACACAGTGGGTTAGTGTAGAAAGGGACTGGGTGTACTGGTTCAACTCAGTTGGAGATGAGAAATAATAGTCAGTAGCCAGGCACATTAAATTAGTGTGGAGAGCATTTCAAACCGAAGGACCAGAGGTGCAAAAGCCCTTTCATGGGATCCATGAAAGGTTGTTGCATTTGAAGGACAAAAAGTGCAACTATCGTTAAGATATGTACAGTCATTATTTATTTCCATGTTTATCTTCCTACCTAAACTGTGAATTCTTTTGGGTTAGGATTATATCCCACTCATCTTTGAACCTCTATTGTTTCGAAGATCTCCTGGACTGTGGTCTTTTTTGGATAATTGGCTGAATAAAATCATGACACAAGTGTACTATTATCTAAAGTAACTAATTTCTTTTTATCTTCCTCTTGCCTTTTCTATATTTGCCATGCTTCTGAAATGATTGCCAAAATTGTGTCTTTTTTTCCCTTTAGTCACCTCTACACATTTCTGTTTTCTTTTGGTTCTACCCTCCCCCACATCTATTTCTCCTATCCCTAGATCTCTTTGTTGTCCTAGGTAATTTCCCCTAAACTGCAGGGATCTGGAAAGAGGTATAGTCTTTGGATAGGGATAAAGCAGTTCATACATGTCTTATCCTCTTTACTCTGACCCTTCTTTCATAGACCCTGAAGAATACCTTATATTTGGGGGTCAACACCAAAGCTAAAAATATAACCTCATCCTGAGATCCTTTTTTAGCAAATGAATGCAAGGTAGTTTTCTTTTAAGCCATTGTTCTGGGTACAGGCTTTAGAAGAGGAGAGAATAAGGTGCGCCACCTTGGTGCTTCTGGCTCACCTAGGGAGAAGTTTTGATTGCTCTTAGAAGCTTGATTGCTCTTAGAGACTGAGGTTAAAGAAGTTTAAAAAGCAAAAAGGAAAGACCAATTTTAATAGTTAACTATAAAGGATTCCTAGAGTTCCTTTTCTTCCATCTGATAAAGAAAAGAAGCAACTCCTGTGCCTTTGTCTTGTAGGGCAGCTTTCTTCTGCTCCCCAGGAGTTTATACAGCTATTCGGGAGTAAAAGATAACCAAGGATGAACTCAAACCTCCCCCAGGGGCCTTAAAAGCCATCTCTTTAGTCGCTAATCGGCTGAACCCACACATCTTAGATATATAAATTTTAATCAGCTTCCCTCTCATTTTTTCCCCTTGTCTTTCAGAGACTGGATTACACCTACAAAGAGTTTGGAATCAATTTGAAAATATAGGAGATCAGCTTCTTCTTGCCTGTGATTGTTCCTGCGATGCCAACTAAGATGACCTAATTCCCCTCACCTTCTCTGGCACTATGGGATTTCTGTATGGCCACTTTCATTTCATAGCTGCAAACACAATGCAGCCCAATGACCTTTTGTTGCAAAAGAAAGCCTCGTGCCTCTTTAAAAGCTATTTTCTTATTCTTTGCTTTAGCTACTAATTGAAAATGCCTAGGATACTTTTAATTAGTCTAAGGTATTATAAAAAGAGTCTTTATCTATTATAAAAAGAATTTGTCTTAAGACAAATGTCTTAAGTGGTAGGATGCTTTCTAGGAATCAAAAGATGGGAAACAATACTATACAGATTCTACTCTTGGGCTCTAGGCTCAGACCGCTTGGGTCAAATGCCTGTATCAACATTTACAGCCATGCTGTCTTGGGAGAGTTATTTACTATCTCTGTAGCTCAGTTTTCTCATACTTAAATAATAATAACTGTCTCATGTTATAGGGTTTGGAGAAGGAGTAAATAAGGTCATGCATGTAAAGCACTGAGCATAAGGCCAAACTCAATATAAATAATCAATAGAAGTGACGATTATCTTGGCCATTGGAATGGGAGTTAGAAAGGGAAGAGGTAGGCTCTGAATCAGAGTATAGGAATTCTAGTGGTCTCAGCTACTTATCCTCAGCTAGGATGTCCTTGCTAGTGCTAGTGGCTTTTGTACCTGCCATAGCTGTAGAGGCAGATCCATGCGTGGTTCCAAGAGGCACAGAAATTCTAACTTGGAGGTATCAGGCATGGTCCTTTTATTTGCCAATGTCAGTAAAATGGGAAATTAAAAAAAAACACATTCAAAATTTCAAGATCATCCACAGGGGGCATTAGGAGAAAAGAAAAAAACAATTAAATTCAAATGAATCAAAAACAGTTCAATGCATCGTACTGTATGGGGCTGTCTTGAGAGTTTGGTGGGGGGGGGGGGAGGAGACCTAATCCCTTCCCTCAAAATTATGATATGGGAGTAATAATCAAAAACAAAAATTAGTATGTCATCAGCCAAAGGGCATATAGTTACTGAGGAGAAATGGTGCGCCTTACTCTTATGTTCCTTAGAGCTCCTAGTGTGATATAGTGTGATATAGCGTGCAAGCACAATGCCCACTAACATTTACTGTATGGCCAGAGAGAATGTGCAGTTTTTAATGGGAGGAAAAAGTAAATGGCATCACACCCAGGCAACGGGATAATTACAGTGAAATAGTCAAGAGCATGGACTCTGGAGACAGAATGCCTGAATTCAAGTCCAGACTCCCTTGCTTATTAGCTGTCTGATCTTGTACAATTCATCTTAACCTTTCTATGTGCTTTAATTTTCTCATTTCTCAAGTAGGAACAAGAATAGTCCTCCCCTATAGAGTTGTCAGCATTAAATGAGAAAATGTATGTAGGCCCTAGCTTAAGAACTCAATAAATGGTGGTTTTTATTATTATTAGCAAAGAGTCCATTTCATTGGATCTTTCTTTGTAAAAACTCATTGCTCTTTGATCTGTTCACAGGTGTGAGTAGAACCAGTTTGTCCTCACCAAATCACTTTTCAGTGCCGAGTTACCCAGAGATGTCAGAGTTAAGATTCACATGGTAGAAGGATCTCTTGAAGTTTTTCAACAGAAATCATTTTTTGTTTGTTTGTTTGTTTGTTTGGAAAGCAGAAGTGGATGTGTTTTGCAAGAATCTGACTGGTTCCTCTAATGGACCTCAGTATTGATGTCCTCACCCCACACAATGGGCAGCCATGAGATGATTAGGGGTGAGAAGCGATCATGGTCTACTAGTTAAAGCAGATAACCAGGCATCACAAACTGTGAGGCCATTTCTGCCTCCAACAACTGGCTGGCTGGGCAAGTCACCTCACCTCACTGAACCTGCTCTTTCCAGCTTCAAAATGAGGATAATAGTATTCCTCTACCTACATGGGGGTGTTAGGTAGCTTAGTTAATTGATGTTTGCAATATGCTGGGAGATAAAAGGCAGTATGGAAGTATAAAGTATATTAAAGAAGAACAAAGTAAGATGTTAAAAATGACTGACAATTCAACAGAACTAATAGATTGGGCAACAGAACCTGGAAGATAATAAAGTTGCTGTAACACTAAGTCATAATATCAATACTAGTGTTTTGAAATCAATACATTTCAAAATAATATGTCTTTTGACATACACTAGTGAATTTCCAAGTATTGCAACACCTTCCTTTTTTTCAAAAGGAACACTGGCTTTTAAAAAAATGGGAGGTGCTTATTTCAATCAAGGTTAAGTCTTTCCTACATTCTTCCGTGAATTGATATGACCTTTGTAATACTAACCCATGGCATTGACAGTGCTATTCTAATAATACTTATTTTGTTTTTATGGTCTTTGTCTTAGGTCAAAGATCATAGACTGTCTATCCAAGAAAATTAGCTAGATAAGAATTCTTCAATGAATGAATTAAATGATTCACGATTTAATGATTGATTTAAAAAAGTTATTCTTTCTCATCTCTCAGTTCAGTTCAGAAACCACTTTGACCTTTTTCTGCTTGTGGCAATAAAAGCTGACTTGATCAAAGTGACCTTTCTTTCCCCTTCTTCTTTTCTGTTCCTATTTCAGAGCCATCTGGTTTGACAGCCATAAGAGCTGAAATACTTTGTTTTGCAGTCTTTAGAAATGCCCCTTAGAGGCAAATAACCATTTGGCAGAACCAGTAAATACAAAGTATAAAAGAATATTTCCTGCTTGTTCTTTTTAAGGTGGTGTGTAGAGGAGTCAGGATGGGGCCGGAACACCTGCTACCTGCTTTGCAGATTTATAGAGGCGTTTCAGGTGGGACACACATTTTCAGGCCCAAAAAAATTTGATCTCATTTCCGTTCTATAGCAAATAATGTTGTAGCACCTTGATATTCAACTGTATGTGGTGGCAACCTTGGATAGTTTAAAAAGTTTGCAGAAATCATCCTTCATACTAAACTACATGTGTGACTACTGACTTCAAGTTCTTGGCGAACTCCCAGGCCATCCGTCTTTCTTATCACCTTTGCCAATGTCCTTTATTAATTAAAAACACCCTAAAAATAAGGCTTTTGAGGGGCTGTGTGCTGAGATCTGGGGTACAAACACAAAACACCTCACCCACTCAAAAATGTAGTTTTGGTTGCTTGAGGTAAGAGTATCTTGTCTTGGTGGTATTGTATAAATCACAAATTGTATTTTGTCCATTATATATTGACCATGCCTCGTTAATCTTCTATATAAATATCTCAGCATTACAGAGATAAGGCTAAACTCAGAGATTAATCATCAAACAGGAGATATTTGAGCTTTTTTGCTTCCTTGGGTTTTGCACAGAAAAATTGGGGATTAGTTGGAAAAAGAAAGCCTACTGTCCTTTCATTTAACTCATTCTGGGTAAACGTCAGAAGAAGACACTGGAGAGACACGGAAAATCATACTGGAAAGGAGTGGTTTCTGGTTTGCCATTTCCCTGGAACAGTGTGCGATACATTGAACTTGTTTTTTAAATTTGCTTCAGTAAAAGTGCCTGCCGAGTTCATGCACAAGATCTTAAGTGTGCCATAAGGAGTTATTTCCAATTTTTTCAAACAATAAACTATAAATAACACAAACAATGACAGGATTGGGTTGATTTCCTCCTGATGTACCCTGGCTAAGGGTCTTGCTCAGAATCCTGAGGTGGACAGCAGGATTTCTGTCTGAACTACAGGGTGATCCATTGCTTTTCCAAGACTAGCCAAGGAGGCAGCTTTCAGGAAGCAGGCCTCCTCTCCAGGCACTGGCTGTGGGGTTTTTGAATTATTTACGGTGTGAGAGGGCTCCTGGCTTTGAGCAAGGTGGAAATGTGGTTCGTCAGGCCACAAAAGCTCAAAATAGATGCAGGTCTCTCTCCCTTCTTACTATTTTATGTACAACCAAGTTATGCATCCCTTCTCCCCTTGCCTAGACATATTTACTGTTTTTTGGGTTTTTTTTTTTCTCCTGGTGGCAAGGGACAGTAACACTTCATTTCTACTTATTAGGAGGTGCTGTCAGGATGGTTCATTTTCCCAGGGGAGGGCTTGTGTAATGGGCGATGCAGGATCACATTCATAAATTCGTCGTGATTTATCTCAGTGCTATTACAAATGGCAGGCGATCAGAAATTAGCATTGCATTTAAGCACAGCCACGTAACTGAAAGATTGCTTCTGGGCATGCTGCATGTCTCATGATTTTTCCATGTTCTTAAAGTGTGTGCCTTAATGATTCATTAATTAAAAGCTTTTATCTGAACCAGTTGTCCCATCGTTCATTGGTGTGTGTTTCACCCAGCCAACTTAAAGCAATGGGTGTTTTACTCTGATTCCTTGGGTGAAGACTGCATGATATGTACTCTGATTGCCTTCTTTCCTTCATGGCTATTCAGCTTATACTTTAATCTGGCCGTGTCAATGATGGCAGGCCTTCATGCCCTCAGCTTAATGGGAGACTTAACTGACCTCAAGGGAATCTAAGAGGAAAATGAATGATATAATGAGACCAAAGGGGATTATATCTGCTTTCATTTGCCTTGAACAGAGTAGGTACCCAGCAAATATTTGGTTTTTGTATGGTTTCATTATTATTTTGTTATCAGATTATGAAGTGGTGACAGGTCATAGGAAAAAATCTGGGAAAGTTAGTATTTGTCCCCTAATTTTGGAAAGAAATATTTCAATTTGTTTGCTATCAGTTCAACAACTCAGGCCAAGGTAGATGTCCCACCTGAAACCCATACGTTCAGTTTGGTTTAAAGGCATTTATTGAACATCTATCACATGCTCTGCCGAGCCCAGTGCTGTATGCTGGGAATAGAAAAATGATCCCTTGAGGATCGAATTGTCTTAAGGAGAGCCAGTCGTGAAAATACACAATTTAAATATGCCAGGTATGCTTCTAGTAGTGCTTCCTAGAGTTGCTGAGATTATCGTTTGCTCTTCAATGTGAAGAGAAATTAGCCAGGCAAAAATAGCTTTTGCACTGTATGTTGACTGACCTACTTTTCAGACATTATTGGATTGCTAGTGCTTAAGAGTTAAGTTTGATTTTTACTTTTTAGTGTCCCATTTGGGCACCTTTCTTGAGCATGCAGACCCTATGGATACAGGATATCCTCAAATAAAGTTATGTTTACTGGCCACCACAGATCATTCTCTCAAAACATAGACTTGAGTATTCTCTGAAAGGAAGGATACCCATGGGTTTAAGACAGTCTTCAGGGGCTCACCTGGATCTTGTCCAACATGCTCTCTATGTATTCGAAGTCAACAACAGTCTATATCAGGGGTGGCCAAACTTTTTCTGTAAGGTCAGATAGTAATTATGTAAGGTTTTGCAGGCTAGACAGTCACCACTGCAACTACTCAACACTGCTTGGCAGCTTAAAGGCACTTACAGAGCATATGTAAGTGATGGGTGCTATTGTGTTCTAGTGTAATTTTACAAAAACAGGAAAGGACTAGATTTGGCCCTTGGGCCATAGTTTGTTGAGGCTATAGCATTAAAGAAATATATCTACCTATTATTGAAAGTCAAAAGACATTTAAAAATTTTAAGTAAATACCTGAATTTCAGATACTCAACATTAATACCAGGAATCTAAATTTTTGAATTCTTATTCAGTGTCTACTTTCTGTAAAATACTATCTAAGGGATGAGGATAAGAAGAGACAAAAGTTGGTGCTTAATCTCAAAGAGTTTATGATTTATCGGGAAGACCTATTTTGCAGATGTAGAAACAGAGACCCTCAGAAATGACTTGCTCTTGGTTAAATAATAGCAAAGTCAGGATTTGGAATCAGGTCTCTGAGCTTAGGCCTCTTTCCCCGTCATAGCATTTTGTTTGATGCATAAAGATCCTTGGGTCAGTAGGAAGTCTAGGGAAACAAGAGAGGATGTAGGATTCATTGAGGTTCCCATACTCTTGAATCTTTGCTTCTGTCATCTGCTTGAAATTACTAAAAGAAGAAATTGAAGCTGTTTTCTTAATAGTGCTCAGTCATGCCATGGCTTATGCTAACAACAGAATCACCTGACTTCCCTTGCCACTGAGAGTTCATTGTGTGTTAACCATACGCATCTACAAGACTTGAAAACAGTTTTGTTCTCTTTGGGCAAAAGGTCTTCATAATGCTCATGGGCAGAGAAAGAGAGTTATCATTGATGGACTGAAGAAGTCATTGGGAAAACTGTTCTATAGTATTTTAATTTGAATTCAGACAATAAATAAAATACAACTGCCAAATCCAACAGTCATTTTGCAATCTCATTCTTCATGATACCTTTGCAGCATTTGGTAGTGTTGTTTGCCACAATCTTTTTGAGAAATTCCATGACATGGAACTCTCTTCTCCTAAAATGAAAATTCTCCCTAAGAACATTCCTAAACCTTCTATATTTTGCATTACTTATCCTCTTTTACAGCCATTCCTGCTCTTAACGCTTCAACTCTTACTTCTAATTGAAGAAAAAGGAAAGGAAAAAGAGAAAATATTTACTTGGCACTCAAAGTATTCTAAGGATCTAGAATAGCTCTCTCCTCTAGTCTAATAGAGAAAGAGAAACAAAGAAAGAAAAAATAATGGTTCTATAGATCATAGATGCTATTTGAAGTGTGTACAGGGGGGAAAAGGTGAATACTTGGGATGTGGAAAGGCGACTGTGAAGACTTTTCAGAAGAAAGAAGAAACCTGAATATAAATCATTAGAGTGAAGAAGTTTGACCTCTCAATACAGAATTTGCTGTTCTTAAGTATTTACCCAGACTGTGACAACTCTTGACAGTAGCTTGTTACCCATTTCCCTTTACAAAAACAGGAAATTGCTTCGCTGACTAGATCAAAAACTTCTGGAGGTCAGGGATGAGCTGTGTTCATTACATTAAAGATGCTAATCTTTAGCACCGGGGCTCAGTAATAGTTACTGAAAGATAGAGATTATTATTCCTACTTTATCACTGAGAAACTGAGTCTCAGTAATTGAAAAATAAATTCATACATCACTCATCATCAGGAAAATGCAAATCAAAACAATGAGATATCACCTCGCACCGGTCAGAATGGCTAAAACTCAAAACACAAGAAACAACAGGTGTTGGTGAGGATGTGGAGAAAAAGGAGGCCTCTTGCACTTTTGGTAAGAATGCAAGCTGGTGCAGCCTCTATTGAAAACAGTATGGAGGTTCCTCAAAATAGTTCTAAAAATAGAAGTACCCTATGATCTAGTAATTGTACTACTGGGTATTTATCCCCAAAATACAGAAACATAATTCAAAGAGATACACATACACCTATGTTTACTGCAGCATTATTTACAATATCCAAATTATGGAAGCAGCCCACGTGTCCATGAATAGATGAAAGGATACTGAGGTTGTGGTGTATATATATAATCTGTATATGTATACATATGCATCATTATTATATATAATATACAATACATATATATGTATAATACATATACATATATATGTATGAATAAGAGGATATTATTCATCCGTAAAAAGTGAAATCTCGCCATTTGCAATGACATAGATTGAGCTAGAGAGTACAGTGCTAAGCAAAATAAGTTAGTCAGAGAAAGACACGTACTACATGATTTCACTCTTATGTGGAATTTAAGAAACAAAACAAATGAGCAAGGGGAAAAAAAGAGAAATAAACATTCTTAATGATAGAGAACAAGCTGATGCCTACTAGAAGGGAGGGAGATAGAAGGATGGTTTGAATAGGTGATGGGGATTAAGGAGCACAATTGTCATGAAGAGCACAAAATAATGCATGGAATTGTGGAATCACTATATTGCACACCTGAAATTAATAAAATTCTGTATGACACTAGAATTAAAATAAGGACACTAGAATTTAAATTTTTGAAAAATGAATTTGTATATTACTAAACATTGAATATTGGGAGGTGTTGACCCAAAAGCATAAGATACCGAGGAATAAACCTAACCAAAGAGGTAAAAGATCTATACCCTAAAAACTATAGAACATTTCTGAAAGAAATTGAGGAAGACACAAAGAGATGGAAAAATATTCCATGCTCATGGATTGGCAGAATTAATATTGTAAAAATGTCAATGTTACCCAGGGCAATTTATACGTTTAATGCAATCCCTATCAAAATACCATGGACTTTCTTCAGAGAGTTAGAACAAATTATTTTAAGATTTGTGTGGAATCAGAAAAGACCCCGAATAGCCAGGGGAATTTTAAAAAAGAAAACCATAGCTGGGGGCATCACAATGCCAGATTTCAGGTTGTACTACAAAGCTGTGGTCATCAAGACAGTGTGGTACTGGCACAAAAACAGACACATAGATCAATGGAACAGAATAGAGAACCCAGAAGTGGACCCTGAAATGTACGGTCATCTAATATTCGATAAAGGAGGAAAGACTATCCATTGGAAGAAAGACAGTCTCTTCAATAAATGGTGCTGGGAAAATTGGACATCCACATGCAGAAGAATGAAACTGGACCACTCTCTTTCACCATACACAAAGATAAACTCAAAATGGATGAAAGATCTAAATGTGAGACAAGATTCCATCAAAATCCTAGAGGAGAACACAGGCAACACCCTTTTTGAACTTGGCCACAGTAACTTCTTGCAAGATACATCCACAAAGGCAAAAGAAACAAAAGCAAAAATGAACTATTGGGACTTCATCAAGATAAGAAGCTTTTGCACAGCAAAGGATACAGTCAACAAAACTAAAAGACAACCTACAGAATGGGAGAAGATATTTGCAAATGACATATCAGATAAAGGGCTAGTTTCCAAAATCTATAAAGAACTTATTAAACTCAACACCAAAGAAACAAACAATCCAATCATGAAATGGGCAAAAGACATGAAGAGAACTCTCACAGAGGAAGACATGGACATGGCCAACATGCACATGAGAAAATGCTCTGCATCACTTGCCATCAGGGAAATACAAATCAAAACCACAGTGAGATACCACCTCACACCAGTGAGAATGGGGAAAATTAACAAGGCAGGAAACCACAAATGTTGGAGAGGATGCGGAGAAAAGGGAACCCTCTTACACTGTTGGTGGGAATGTGAACTGGTGCAGCCACTCTGGAAAACTGTGTGGAGGTTCCTCAAAGAGTTAAAAATAGACCTGCCCTACGACCCAGCAATTGCACTGTTGGGGATTTACCCCAAAGATTCAGATGCAATGAAACGTCGGGACACCTGCACCCCGATGTTTCTATCAGCAATGGCCACAATAGCCAAACTGTGGAAGGAGCCTCGGTGTCCATCGAAAGATGAATGGATAAAGAAGATGTGGTCTATGTATACAATGGAATATTACTCAGCAATTAGAAACGACAAATACCCACCATTTGCTTCAACATGGATGGAACTGGAGGGTATTATGCTGAGTGAAATAAGTCAATTGGAGAGGGACAAACAGTGTATGTTCTCATTCATTTGGGGAATATGAATAATGGTGAAAGGGAATATAAAGGAAGGGAGAAGAAATGTTGGGAAATATCAGGAAGGGAGACAGAACATAAAGACTCCTAACTCGGGGAAACGAACTAGGGGTGGTGGAAGGGGAGGAGGGCGGGTGTTGGAGGGGAAGGGGTGACGGGCACTGAGGTGGACACTTGACGGGATGAGCACTGGGTGTTTTTCTGTATGTTGGTAAATTGAACACCAATAAAAATTAATTAAAAAAAAAAAAAGAATATTGGGAGGTGTTGACAGTTAAACACAGGCCTTGATAAGTCCTTAACCTTCTTTGCTTCTGTTCCATAATTTGACCTCTCAAGTTTTACCTTCACTCCAGAGTTTCATTTCTATATCTTCAATTTTTCTTTTTAACATTCTCTCTGAAATGTTCTACCTCAAACTCAGCATGATCACAACAAAACTCCTCATCTTTCTCTTGAACAGGGATGATTCTTTCTCTGTATGACATTAATGTATGTGATATCAGTACCCATTTTCTTGTTGTAGTCTTAGACTCTAGGATGTGGAAGTTAATTACATAAGAAAATAGGAAGCAGGGACCATTTGGCTGACAGAAGTTTAGAGAATTTGGGCACGTGGCAGCTCCCACATCATGATAGTTAGCCATCAACTGAATAAACCTGGCTTCTAGATTAGCACCATCCAATAGATAGGAAATGTGAGCCACAAATATAGACTATAAATGTAATTTTACATTTTCTTGGAGCCATATTTAAAAAGTAGAAAGAAACAGTTAAAATTAGTTTTATTTTTTTATTAAAAATAGTTTTAATAGCATATTTTGTCAACTGCTCAATAGCCACATACAACTAATGACTATTGTATTGAATGATGTAGTTCTAGAGAGTCTTTCACAAAGATTTTTTAAGCTACACAATAACATTAAATTTCTAAGTCCCTTCCTATCATTTGCATCTCCTTTTTGATTCAATAGCACTACTATTCAGATCCAATTGACTGGAAGGTGGTCATGAGGACTGTAACAAAGCTGAGAAGGGACGCTATCAGCATTAATCTCTTTTTGCTGATAGCTTCCCTTCTCAGCATTGTCTTGATGCATATTTGATCAGAAAAATCTCAAATATATTTGACACACATGTTTACAGCAGTGACATGTTTATAGAAGTGATGTATTTACAAGCATGTGGTCCTCATATTTCTAGTCAAACATCTGGAGAATATTAATTTAATAGAAGCCTTTTAAATCTAGGTGGGAAGGGAAGCCATGATGAAGTTTCTGACCTTTCAGTCATTTTGCTTGGAGACCTTCCCCAAGGGTGGATAGAAAGGATTAGAGAAGGTTAAAAGTTTCCTGCTCACTTCACATTTACTGCTTCTTCCATTTAAGTATGTATGGCTATTAATAAATGTCCTAACATGGCCTATTAGTCCTTGTCTTTAAGCTATTTCCTATCTCCTAAACCCAAAACCGTAATGCTCTCTGAGTCTTTCCTTTCTTCTTTATAAATGAAGAAATTTAATCTAATTAATAGTAAGTTATTTATCTAAAACCACTCAATTTAAAAATGGAAGAGCTGGATTTAAACTCAGGGTTCCTGATTTTTAATCTTGTATGCTTTTCACTACACACCCTGCCTTAGAATAATGTCCATGATCTTTTATCTTTATTCTAGGATTTGGTCAATTTAGATCTTACATAACATGGCACTCTTCTCTTTAATTCCCATATCCAAACCTATCTAAGAGGCATTCATTCAGCCATTGTACAAATGTTTATTAGGTATATGATATGTAAGACATTCTGTTAGATATCTAAAGGGATTAACCTTCATAGGCTGTGGGAGAATAAGGCTGGCAAGGCAGTTGGAGGCCAAAACACTAACAGTGCTGAAAATCAGGCTAGAAGTTTGAAATTTAATTCATTAGATAAATAGGGTAGTACTACAGCTAGGTTCTGATTAAGAAAGGGAGATGACAAATCTGGCAGAGTGTGCATAATACATTAAAGTCAGCAGAGCTTGGGGTACCCTTGAGGTTGCAAAGCTATAGCTCTTGGAAAGAACAAAGCTTACATATTTTTGTTTGTTTGTTTCACTCACATGCTGGTTGTATGTGTGCAGAAAGAAATGCACCAATTTGTTAAAATGGCAAAAGGAGATTGGTGGAAGGAGGGAGATTATTTAAACTCTTTATAGATCTTTGTAACTTTTTACTTGTTACAAGCATACACTTCTTTATAATTAATAAAAATGAAGGAATTTTAAAATAAATACTTCATTTTATACCCAGCCAGAGGTTCCTGCTACTTGCCCCATAAAGCATGAATTGACCTATTTAAATGGAAGAAATGTTTCATCAATTTTACTGCCTATATTAAGCCTGTTAGTCATTCTTCCTAGAGTATCCTTCTCCTCCAAATTACCAAACAGCTTAGAAACACTGTCTGGAATCTCTTATGATGAAATAACATGCAAAAATGGCTAATGGAATGAGTGGTGCTGCTCCTTGCTACCATCCTTAGAGCAGATATGGCCAAGCTCACCACAGATCCTGCTATAGTCTAGGAGTGCTTTTTCAACACTGGTCTTGAGGCTGTTGCTACCAGTCAGCCAGTATTAAAGGGAAAATGATACCCATTTGCCTTTCCTGGTATAATAAAAAAAAGAGCACTTACTTGAGTCTGAATCACATTTTTATCACCATGTGACCTGGAACAGGTTAATAAGTCTATCTGAGCTTTAGTTTGTTTTTTGTTTGTTTGTTTGCTTTTTGTTTTTACAAAATTGGGCATTGTCTCATTGATAGTTTTCTTATGAAGAAGAGGTGAAATCTTATCCTGGCTGAAAGAGCCCTTCATCATCTCTCTACATTTGCTTATATCCAGTTAAAAATTTTGACTTAAGGTGCTTTCTATTGTTATTTTGCACTTATTTATGCTTGGTCTAGATGTACCACTGAGTGAAAGATATTAATTCAGTTTGATCTGGGAAATAGTGACTTATTTTCTCTCTGTTGCCTCTAGGACAAAGGCACCAGGAGCAGTCCTGATACTTAATCTGCTCTCCCAAAACTCATGGATCTGAGTTAGTCTCATCACCTGTCATACTGGTGATTGTCATTTTGGCTCCTTTTTGGCCAACTATCATTTAGATGTTATTCATCTTGAGACTTCTTAGCAGATTTTACACTTCCTAATTCTCTCTCTCTTTTCTGTACTGTATATACAAAGACTGGCAAGTGCCTAAAAGACGCCATGTAGTCTGGGTTCTATGAAAAATGCTATTGGAGTTGATCAGGGAAATGAACCAGTCTTGAATAGAATGTAGAAAAAGTCAGCTTCCTGTTCCTCCATCCATCCAATACTTATTGAGCACAAATTCTGTGTTAGATCCTGGAATAGATGGGGACATTTAACAGTGAATAAGCTTTGTTCTCTCATGGGGCTTTTTTTTTCTTTTATTTTTTTTTTTAGCAATTTAAAAAGCTTTAAAATTCAATTAATATATAATGTATTTTGGTTTCAGAGGTAGAGGTCAGTAATTTATCAGTCTAATATAATATCCAGTGCTCATTACATCACGTGCCCTCCTTAATGTCTATCACCCAGTTGCCCCATTTCCCCATGTCCCTCCCCTCCAGCAACTCTCAGTTTCCTTTGGTTAAGAGTCTCTTGTGGTTTGTCTTGTTTTATTTTTTCCTTCTTTCCCCTATGATCAATCTTGTTTTGTTTCTTAAAATCCACATATAATGAATTTAAGATTTAAGATCATATGGTAATTGTCTTTCTCTGATTGACTTATTTCACTTAGCATAATATCCTCTAGTTCCATCCACATTGTTGCAAATGGCAAGATTTCATTTTTGATGTGGATATACACACCTCCTTTTTACTCATTCATCTATCAATGGACATCTGGGCTGTTTCCATAGTTTGGCTGTTGTGGACATTGCTGCTATAAACATTGGGATGCATGTGCCCCTTCGGATCACTACTTTTGTATCTTTGGGGTAAATACCCAGTCGTGTAATTGCTGGGTTGTAGGGTAGCTCTACTTTCAATTTTTTGAGGAACCTCCATACTGTTCTCCAGAATGGCTGTACCAACTTGCATTCCCCCTTTCTCTGCATCCTTGCCAACATGTATCATTTCCTGACTTATTAATTTTAGCCATTCTGACTGGTATGAGGTCTCATTGTGATTCTGATTTGTATTTCCCTGATGCCAAGTGATTTTTAACATTTTTCATGCATCTGTTGGCCATTTGTATGTATTCTTTGGAGAAATGTCTGTTTGTGTTTTCTGCCCATTTTTTTTATTGGATAATTTGTTCTTTGGGTGTTGAGTGTGGTAAGTTCTTTTTTTTTTTTTTTTTTAAGATTTTATTTATTCATGAGAGACACAGAGAGATAGAGAGAGAGGCAGAGACACAGGCAGAGGGAGACACATGCAGGGAGCCTGATGTGGGACTCGATCCTGAACTCCAGGATCAGGCCCTGGGCCAAAGGCAGGCACCAAACCGCTGAGCCACCCAGGGATCCCCCTGGTAAGTTCTTTATAGAATTTGGATACTGCCCTTTATCTGATAAGTCATTTGCAAATATCTTCTCCCACTCTGTCAGCTGTTTCCTTCACTGTGCAAAAGCTTTTATCATGATGAAGTCCCAATAGTTCATTTTTGCCTTTGTTTCCCTTGCCTTTGGAGATGTGTCTAGCAAGAAGTTGATGTGGCTGAGGTCAAAGAGGTTGCTGTCTATATTCTCCTCTTGGATTTTGATGGATTCCTGTCTCACATTTAGGCCTTTCATCATTTTGAGTCTATTTTTGTGTATGGTGTGAGAAAATGGTCCAGTTTCATTATTCTGTATGTGGCTGTCCAATTTCTCCAACACCATTTGTTAAAAAGACTCTCTTTTTTTCCATCGGATATTCTTTCCTGCTTCGTCCAATGTTAGTTGACCATAGAGTTGAGGGTCCATTTCTGGGATATCTCTTCTGTCCCATTGATCTATGTGTCTGTTTTTGTGTCAGTTACCATACTGTTTTGAATGATTACAGCTTTGTAAGCTTTAAATTCTGGAATTATGATGCCACCAGTTTTGGTTTTCTTTTCAACGTTCCTTTGGCTATTTGGGGTCTTTTCTGGTTCCATATAAAAGTTAGGATTATTTGTTCCAGCTCTGTGAAAAAAGTTGATGGTATTTTGATAGTGATTGCATTGAATGTATAGATTGCTCTACATGGCATAGATATTTTAACAATATTTGTTCTTCCAATCCAGGAGCATGGAATGTTTTTCCATTTCTTTGTGTCTTCCTCAATTTCTTTCATGAGTGTTTTATAGTTTTCTGAGTACAGATCCTTTGCCTCTTTGGTTAGGTTTATTCCTTGGTATGTTATGGTTTTGGGTGTCTGACGGGAATTCTAATGAGAGACTGAATGAAAAAAAGTTGTCATTAAATAAATAATATGATTTTAGATATTACCAAGTGCTAGGAAGAAAAGTAGAGGGTCTAAAGAGAGGATGTCTTGAAGTCAGCAAGTAAAATTTCTTAAAAGCAGTAGTTAAATAAAAGGTCTAGAAAATAGGAAGCCAGCAAGATTTGGAGGAATAATTAGATCTCAAGTGATTGATGATAAAAGACTGGCCAACAGAATACCTCCAAAAGGGCCAGGTGCAAAGGAATGCTTACCCTTAATCTCTCTTTTTGCTTCTTTCTGGGTAGGAATTTCTGTGAGAGCTGGGCCAGGTTGGTGACATGAGGAAAATGGCTGTGTCTAATTAAGGAAAGACAGCAGGAACAGTAGGAAGAATTTTCTTTCCCAATTGTACTTAACTCATTACACATCTGGCAGGTTTTCATAATTTCCTTAATTTCAAATAAAGCAGATCAAAGATGAGGTATGATTATTGCACAAAAATAAAAAAAAATCCCTTCCTCTGGGGGTGTCAAAATGAAGCCCCCTTACAAATTCTTCACAAAGGTTACAGACTTCAGCACAATGATTAAAACTGCAGCAACAAATTGGGTGCAATTAAAGATTTTCAACTTTCCCATATACCTGAAACCAAAGCTGTGAAAAAAGGGCGTATCTCAGGTAATTAATTGCCGAGAAATATTTAATAACCTCTCCTCTGCTACATTTAACATGAGGCATGAGTGCTTTGTTTGGACTTAATCATACAGTTCCCCGGAGCCACGGGCATGTTACCGCAGCACACTAAAGGAAGAAACCCCCGAAGCACGGCTTATTTAATTTGCAACTCTTGCCACACCACTTCACACCCGAATTCTTTATCCTTTGGGCACACATAACACAACCACAATGCACTGTAGTAACATCCACTTTATAGGCAGAACTTTTATCTACCCACAGCTTCCTTTTTTTTGTTAAACTGTTTGGCTGACTGTCCTGAAATGACAGCAACCAAGCTTTTCTCTTTGTAGCCTGACAGGTCAAGGGCCTGCTGAATTCAGGAAAGAGATGATTTTATGCATCATTTTACTCTAATAACAGAGTGGAGACTCCTTTAATGTTAAGATTCTCTAGAGAAGAACATCGTATTAAAAGTATTGACTCTTGAGAAGCGTAGGTGCCTGGCAACTTTCAGAGTGTGTAATGCTGTGTGCCAGCTCTCTCCTCCAGGCCCATTCCAGCTTTGGAGAATATTTAGAACAGGAGGCATTGAGAAAAAGTCTACCCTTTTTTTTTCTTTAAGTATCCAAATATGTAACAGACAGGATGGTGGATAAATGTCGACTACAGTTGCCAAAATTTGCAAAGGCAGATCTCATTGGCTTTGGATTTTAGCGTGCTAGATGACAGTGGAAATGGGTGGTGTTATTTGAATTTAAGCAAGTATTTGCTGAGCCAGTTGGGTTAGGTCTGAAGGTTTTGCTGGTGAGGAGTTTACACATCCAGTTTCTGACAGAGAGGAGGTTAATATCAGCTTCAAAGGTGGGAGGAACCTTTTAAAATTGAACTTTTCCAAAACTAAACTTAAAAAAAATTGCCTTAAAACTGAAAAAAAGATGAATTTTATTTTGTGCCTTAAGATAAATACAATTTCCTCATCTCAATGCATTTGTATATAATTCTGATAGCTATTTGTTATCTATTGGACTTGAAGAATATAACAAACACAGTCAGATTACATATACTTTTCCTCAGCACAGCTGGTCAGAAAGAAAAAAAAATCATGTATTTTGCTGGTGTTTTGTTTTCTACTCCATTTACCAGTTTTTCTGGATTTTCTTTGCACCTACCTCCTATTGCCCTATTCTCTATCCACTGCCCTAGAACCTTTCCCCTCTGTTCCAACACAAATCCTCTTTAGAGACATGGATTTATCACTGGATTTGGTTTCACACGATTGCCCTCGAGCCCACCCTGATTTGTTTTGGTGTTAGCCAGGGACTAATTTTTGTGTTTGGAACTACTCCAGCCATGAAAAACTTTCCAAGTTCCCAGAAAAGATATCTTTCTTTCTCATTTCTCCAGAAGCATATCTGGGGATTCAGGAAAAGTGGTCACTACTCTCAGAGCAGATTATCTTAGAGAGCTGAATTTGCAATCAGTGTCCATTTCCCAGAACGGAGTGGGAAGGAGGGGGGCATCTCTTCTGTGTGCCTTAGGTTAGATGAGGAAAGGTGAGTTTTGTCAGTTTGCAAATAAAAGCTCAGTGAAGTGTACATTTAAAAAAAAGTATGTAAAAAGACTATTTTTAAGATTCCAGGCCTGCTCTTTGTCATTAAGACTTGAAATTTTCATGTATTCATCGCTTCTCCAGAGAAATTCAATCCTTGGGTGCAGAAGAGAAAATTCTCTGAAAATTCTGAGAGTTCTCAATTGATACAGTTTTAGAATTTGCAGCTTTGAGTAGTAAGGAACACCAAGCAGTCACGCTGGGTTACTTCTTGCGTGGGCTGGCTCTTTTGGGCTTATTAATTTCAAAATCCTGACTGTTAAAAGAATTACCTGGGTACTTATTTAAAAGTATAGGTTTCTTGCCCCAGTCCCAGAAATTTTGATTTGGTTGATCTGGAATAAAGCCCAAAAACTTATAATACAAACAAAAAAATCTAAAAAAAAAAAAAAAAAAAAAGAAAGAAATCCCTAGGTGACTAATGCTTGGCATAGCCAGGTTGAGAAGGCCATCACTCTTGTCACGCTAACCAGCTTGTTTTGGAACTGAACCCTGACCTTAGCTTCATTAGTACCACACGCTGGATGCCACAGCTAACTGGTTCCATTTGGGAATATATAACCTTGTCTCTGATCTTGCTGGAGGGCATCGATGTGAGAAAATAACCCTTACAACTATTTGCTAGCATAGCTCAATGTGTGATTTCAAAACTGCCCTTTAGTCCCCAACTATGCACTTTCAAAAAGTGTTTTAATCTTCAAGAGGATATCTACATTTGAGTGGAGAAAAAAAGAAACCTGATTTTAAAATGCTTTTTCCCCAGTAAGAATGATTTTACACATTTTAATGACCCTCTCAAATAATTCAAATTTAAATCTTTTTTTTTTTCAAGCAGGAATTACACTGCTTTTAATGATTTATCACAACTGTTAGAATGAAAGATTCTTGTTATCTTTTACATTTTTGTCCTCTAAGTTAGGATGAGGGATAATAGGTCCTGGACAAGGGCCATGTGCAGTGTGTGTATGTGTGTAAATAAAGTCATTAAATACTGATTGTTCATTTTTTTCCTCAAAGGCAGGCCTGACCCAACTGCGAGGTCATCTCATTGTTTGCGATGCTGCATGTTTCTGTATGCCAGGCTTGTTTTTGCACTTTTTATCACCATTATTAATGGATAAAATTAAAGAATAGAGGATTCAGTTTGTACCAAGATGAGACTTAAGGTAAAGGATAACAGGTCACAAAAAAAATCTCAAAATTCTATCCCTTAAAGAGGGCAAAAGATTTTAATGGGCCTATTGATTTATCTACGCCTACCTGGAACACATTAACCAAGGTGGTTTACTGAATAATCTCTCTCAGACAGGAACACGGTAGACATTCTGAAAAGAATTTGGGAGCTCAAGAAAGCTCTGTGCTCAGTGAAGCTGAGCCAGGCCCCAAACTCCAGATAGGAGCAATGCAGACTGATTAGCATCAATGCCAAGAGAGATAAGGAATCGTACCTAGGCTCCTGCGGGTGTGCTCTGGGTCATTGGCTCTTAAACTTCAGTGTGCTGAAGAATGCCCTGGAAAGTTTGTTGACAATTCAGATTCCTGGGCACCATCCACTGAGGTCCCGATTCATTAGGCCTGAAACCAAAAGAATAATAATTTGAATTAGCTAGATCTGTGATTTAGATCACACTTTAAGGTATACCTCTCTAAGTAATATATATGGTGAAAATAATATCAGACTTAAAAGTAAACATCCCACCATTTATAAAGAGAATGCCATGACTATATAGAAAATATGGAAGCTTCAGAGAAATGGAAGAAAACAACTCTTCAAATGCCCCTAATTTGAGCATTCCCTAACATTGTCTGCTAAGATCTCTCTCCCCTCTCTTTGCAAACTCCAGTGGATTTCCCTCCTTAGTAGCTTCCCCAATTAGCACCTCTGAGTGGAAGTTACTCTCCATTTTAGTATGTTCAAATGCTAGCCTTCCCTTTAAATCATATATCTTCTCCTTTGATTAGTTGCACTCAGATGTCCTACTATCATTTCAAAGATAAACATGTATAAAACTATTTATTATCAAAACTAGCTCCATTCCTCTTTTTTGTTAGAAGGAAAAATATTCTCTCCCATATATGCTAGAAGCTTCTTTAATACTTCTGTTTTTCACATCTTTGTTTTCTAACCAGTTGCCAAGTCCTTTTAACTCGTTCTCCCCAAATGCTCCTTGCAATCTTCCTTTCTATCCCAGGCACGCATCAGGTGGTGTGCACTTGAATGGCTGTATTGACCTTGAAGTGTTAAAATGTTTTTCTCTTCTTTGCCCTGAATCTCCCAAATGCTCACCCTACCTCACCACTCTGTCCTTTCTCTTGCCCTTACCCATCCCCCAAGAACCTTGCATAATCCAGCAGCCCCAGAGTTTATACCTGACCAGGTTTAGGGACCCTTTAGAACCCCTGTTCCACCAGCCTCTCTTCTGGCTGGTCAGTACCTTTGCTGCACAGGTTGCTAAATGCGCTGGTTATCACTTTTGCCTATTTCACACCTGAAGCCCATCCTAAAATAACCCTTTGTACCTAAAATACTGTAGTTGCAAATCGTCTAAGCTTCCTAAGTCCAGCCTCTCAGAACTTTGTTTTATGCACCACTACCACATCCTCCTTCCTAAAAATCTCCCTTGCTTTGAAACCTTATAGGAGTGCTTATCTAATTCAATTCCATAAACTCTCAAGAGCTTACTATATGAGAAGCACCAACCATTTTGGGCACTGAGAAGTTACAAAGATTATATTACTTGGTCACCAGACAGAAAATTTAGGAGGTTTAATATGAACATCAATAACAAGGCAGAAGGCAGAATGTGATAAGAAAAGAGGCACAGGATTTTTTTTTAATATTTTATTTATTTATGAGAGAGAGAGAGAGAGAGGGGAAGAGACACAGGCAGAGGGAGAGAAGCAGGCTCCATGCAGGGAGCCTGATGTGGGATTCGATCCCGGGTCTCCAGGATCACAGTCTCTTTCTTATCTTTCCATGGCCACATGCCTTTTGTGTCTCAGGAGTAACCCTGACTTTCACAGCTGGTTGTATGATCTGACCCTTCTCTCTCACATAGAAATGACCATGTTTCAATGGACAATCAAGTTTCTTAGACAATAGGGAGATTAAAATTTTATCATCACATCTTCTCAGTTGTAGTAGGTATGCTACCATGGTGTTTTAGCCCTTATGATGTATTGAAAAAGGTTAAAACTGTTTTTTATTTTGCTTTTTCTATTATACAAATAAATAACTTAAAATTCCCTTTGTCCACCAACAAAAAAACCACTATTTGCATTCGAAATCTATTTTAAATTTTATTTCTATGAATATTTCTACAGTATAAGATTATTAAAACATATATCGTGTTAAAATTAACATTATAAGGGACACCTAGGTAGTCAGTGGTTGAGCATCTGCCTTCAGCCCAGGGCATGATCCTGGAGACCAGGGATCAAGTCCCACATCAGGCTCCCTGCGGGGACCCTGCTTCTCCCTCTGCCTGTGTCTCTGCCTCTCTCTCTGTGTCTCTCATGAATAAATAAATAAAAGTCTTTTAAAAAATAGCATTATAAGATAAGGATTTTCCCATTACTAAAATTGATTTGTAAATATAATTACTGGCATCATAACGTTCCCTCATACTAAAATCACTTAGTCATTCTACATTGTTGTATACTTAGGTTGTTTCCATTTTTACTATGGTCATAAACAATGCCGTATTATCTATAATAAAAGTTGTACATACAACTATGTCTCATATTATTATCATTATATATATTCCAAGAAGTGGGTTTATGAGGTGTTTAAATAGCTTAAGGTTCTTACAAAACATAGTCAATTACTTTCCAATAGCTTAAGGTTCTTACAAAACATAGTCAATTACTTTCCAAAGGATATTTTTAAATCAATTTTTATTACTAACACTAAAAAAAGCAATACTCATTTTACCATATCCTTCTACAACGGTATTATTTTAATGCTAATTTAATGAGAAAAAAATACTGTTTTTTTCTTTGATTAGTATTCAAATTAAGTATTATTTTCCCTCTTTGGTAACCAGTTGCCATTTTTAGAATCACTGTAATATCAATACAAGTGCTAACAATTCTGACTTGAATCAACGTTGAAAATGAATGCTCAGTGCAATTGGAAGAGTCTGTGACTAGGAGTCAGGAGACCAAAGTCTTTTTCTTTAATGCCAGTTATTAGCTACTGACCACAGATCAAGGACTTAATCTCTCTTTGCTACAATATAATATGGAAATGATTTATTATTATAGATGTTATAAGGGGGAAAATAAAAGAATTGATGTGCAAGTGTTTGGATGAAAAATTAGAAATGGCTTGGAAATATAAATTGATATTTTTGCCTAAAGAGGCAAATTTGCCTAAAGAGGCAAACTAATTAAAGAATTAGTTGATTACAACAAGTATCACTGAACCATTTTAGATAAAATTGGATAGCCATGTTAATTCTATTTTCACTTACATTTGTTAGTACCAACTACATGTCAGAGACACAGTAGTTATTGATATTCAAAAAAAAACAAAACAAAAAACAAACAAAAACAATGAGTGAATCTGGAGCCCAGAATTTGAGAAGTGAGAGTTTAGGAGGTGAGAAAGATAACAAAAATTAAAAGACAAGATACATTCACACACACACACACACATTCATGCATATATGTGTGTACAAAAATACAATTTAATAAGTATTATCATAAGTATATGCAAAAATATTGTGAAACAGGGAAAGGAAGAGCAAAAAATTGGAGGAGGGTTTCCACAGAATGAACATGTTTAAGTAAACAGGAATTCACTAGGTAAAGAAAAGAGGAGAAAGAAACTACAGGAATGGAAAGAACAAAATGCAAAATGACAGTGAGATGTGAGAGGTACAGGAAAAATGACAGATTGGTATTTTTTTAATATATACGGTGTCTATAGGAGCACAGAGACCAAGAAGGCAAGAATGTGATTACAAAGCCCTGTGTGCTCTTTTACAGATTTTGAACCAAACCATATTCTAGTGATTATTAACACTTCCAATCACTATTTCAAAATGGCAAATACTGGCAAACACATAGGTATTCCTTTTAAATCATAATTAGTATAATGTCTTCTTTTCAGGTGGGAGAGTCAAGACGAATGCCTTATTGGTGATGGTCTCTGCTTAAGTTCAGAAAGCAATCACTAATAAGAATCGTTTCAGTTAATGCCTGCTAATAAGCACAAAGCACTAGAGATACAGTGAGATTACCATGCCTTGATGAAGATTACATTCTAGTGAAGAAAATAGTCATTGAACAAGTAAAAAAGTTAGCAAAAAAGGAACTGTAATCAATTCCATGAAGGAAATAAATGGGAATCTTTATTCAAATAGATTTTGAATGCCTAAACACTATCCTAGGTTCTGGCAATTTAGTGACACACAAAATAGGCAAGGTCCTGTGTTCCCTGAGCTTACATTCCTTCCAGTGAGTGATGAATTAAGAGAGTTAAGAAAATAAATTTAGATAAAGTGGCAAAAGGAGGTCCCTCTAAGGAGAGGCTATTTAAGCTAAGAACTGAAAAATTCAGAGCTAGGGGAAGAACATTCCAGTCATAAGGAAGAGAAAATGCAAAGATTTTGAAACAGAAAATGGCTTAACTCCCCAGAAGAATAGAAGGGAGACCAGCATGGCTCTAGTATAGAGAAGGAGATGGAAAGTTTAATGAGATGAGGTCAGAGATGAGTAAAAGTTCACTCAAACTGCTCAGTAGAAAATGAGGCTTATAGAGGGGGAAGAGTTAGAAGCAAGAAGACAGTTTAATTTAGCAGGCTATTGCTATTGTCAAAGTGAGAAATTAGAGTGGCTTAGATGAGTGAATCTGAGTGCATTTTGGACCCATACATGGTGTGATTTCCTTATGAATTCAATATGGGAATTAACAGAAAAATAGAAGGCAAGAGTGTTTCCTACATTTTTAGACTGAACTGATGGATGCTGGTGGCATTTTTTTTTTAAATTTTTTATTTTATTTATTTATGATAGGCACACAGTGAGAGAGAGAGAGAGAGAGAGAGAGAGAGAGAGAGAGGCAGAGACATAGGCAGAGGGAGAAGCAAGCTCCATGCACTGGGAGCCCGACGTGGGACTCGATCCCGGGTCTCCAGGATTGCACCCTGGGCCAAAGGCAGGCGCTAAACCGCTGCGCCACCCAGGGATCCCCATGCTGGTGGCATTTAATGAGATGTTAAAGACTGGAGAAAATAATAGGTTTCATAAGAGGGGAAAGCATACCATTTTGAGATGCACATAGATATCTCTGAGGAAATTTTAAGAAAGCAGCTAGAAGCCTGTATTTGCTATGCAGAGGAGAGATTGCTTCTGGAGACATACATTTGAAGAGTTATCAACTTCATCAGTAAGTTTAAACTTTGAATCTAGAAGAATTTTAGTCAACAGCTGGGAAGAGAGGATGAATAGAGAAGAATAGAGGACCCAGAACAAAGCTCCAGTTTGGACACTGGAAGCAAGGGCAGCAAAGGGGACTGAGAAAGAACAGGCCGAATCATAAGAAAAAGAAGAGAAAGAGGGCTGTTATAGATAGAATCTATGTAACATGTGTTTTTTTTGTAGGTTGAATATTTTCCCCTTCATCTCAATCTGTGCAGCTCAGTGGGGCTAATTCTTTCCTAGCACACTTGACTATCCTTACCAATTCTAGATTGGATATGGCACCAGGCTTGTTCAGTTGAAGTTTTCCCATGACTTTGGAAGCATGTTCTTCTGCCCCCTAATTAAGACCAACAAAGAGTAGGAAAATTGACAATAAGTCTAGAACTGCCAATAGACTTCTTTGTTGCCACATGAGGTGAACTTGCCTAACAAACAAGATAACAGAGGAAATACAAGCTGAGAGACAGAGAAAAATAAACAGATTTCTGATAGTTTTGTTTGAACTTCTAGATCCAATGAGGCCTTCAGCCAGGATTATTTCTTAAACTTCTTGGATAAAAGAGCCAATAAATTCCTTTTGTGTTTAAACAAGTTGGTTTGAGTTATGTTCCTATTACTTACAAGCAGAAGAGACAAGGCTATTATAGAAGCCTGTGAGAGGTGTTTCAAGAAAGATAGATTGGTCACCTGTGTGAAAACCCATTGAAAGTTGAAAAAAAAGAGAGTTATTGTTTGGATTGGGCAACATGGAGGATTTCAAAGGTGTTAGCACTGTAGTAAGATTGGATGTTTATCTGGAATGAAAAAACACTAATTTTGAGGTGGTTAGATGGGGACAGTGAAGGTAGTAACTTACTTAAAAAGATTTTCTGTGAAGTAAAGAAATAAGATGGTTGCTGGAGGTGATTGTGGTACCTAAGGAGAAGTAAGGAAACTCTGATATTTACCTCTGATGATTCATTCATCAAATCTTTATCAAAGGATGATTTATATGTTAAGCTATCTTGGCCCTTGAAAAAAAAATTAAAAATCTATCATTATAATTCTTTGCTTCCCAAATAGATGTGTTGATGGTACATTTTTAAAAATATTGTATTTATTTATTTGAGGGAGACCGAGAGAGCACAAGGGGTGGTGGTGGTGGGGTTTAGCAGCAGAAGGAGAGGGGAAAGCAGATTCCTGGCTGAGCAGAAAGCCTGAGGCAGAGCTCCATTCCAGGACCCTGAGATCATGACCTGAGCTGAAGGCAGACACTTAACCAAATGAGCCACCCAGGGATCCCTGATAGTATGTTTTTAAATGGAAATAAAAATGATATAAAGAAAGTCTACAAAGGCAGCAAAAATGTGGTAAAAATAAAGTCATTGTTACCTAATTTATAATGTTTTGTATTCTGCAAATTTTTTCCTCAAAATGGCTCAAAATTACTTGCTACACATTGAAGTGGATCATTCCTTCCAAGGAAAGAAAAGAATTTTGCTTACTTTTGGATGATAAATGTAAAAACTTTTTCAGGTCAGTTAGACAATATTTTATCAGGTCAGTTTTCTTTGGTAAGAAATGGTAATAAACAGCCATAAAGCCTCAATTCAAGAAAAACAAAAAAAGTAGTGGTGCTTGTGATATGCCAAATATTATGCAAAGTAGTGGTAATCAAGAAATGAAAACAGACCTTGATATCTAAGAAATCAGTACCCAGTATGGGGACAAATATAAGCAATTTAAAAAAATTGAGAAGAATGATTAAGGAAGTAAATACAAGACCCTGTAGGAAATCCTCAATGGGATCTACATTAGAGAGTATGAATCTTTCCAAAAGGAAGTAGAGTTTAACTGAATCTGGATTGGTGAGTACAGTTTAACTAAGTCTGAGGATTTTGAGACTGGTGAGCATAAATTGATATGCATTGGTATTTTCTGGACTTGGAAAGACAGTTGGCCTTCCTTACTTAATAGATTACTTGCTTCTCATAGCATGATCCAGCCCAGCCTGTTTTCATGCATTGCTCTTCACACAGTAACACAGAGGAAGAGCTCAATAAGAAGTGATTTAGTTATTATCATCAGTAGACTCCCAGCTTTCTATAGACATACACAAGTAATAAATGAATATTGGTTAGGAGAAGGCAGGTAATCGGTAATCACTAGTGTGGAAGGAGCAAAGGTTTGGAGTTTTGCAGATCAAATTTGAAATGTACTTCAGCTACTTATTAACTCTGTGATTGTATTAATTTACTAAGGCTAGCATAATAAAATACTACAGACTAAACGGCTAAAACAACAGAAATTTATTTTCTCACAGTTCTGGAGGCTAAAAGTCCAAGATCAAGGTTTAGTCACTGGCCTTAATTTCTTCCCAGGCCTTTCTCCTTGGCTTGCAGATGTGTGCCTTCCTGCTGTGTCCTCACCTGGTCTTTCCAGGGTATTTCTTTATATGTCCAAATTCCCTTAACTTAAAGGGAATCTGATACCAGCCACATTGGATTAGGGCCCATCCTAATAGCCTCACTTCAACGTAATCATCTTTTTAAAGGCCCTATCTTCAGTACAATCACATTCTGAGGTACTGGGGGTTAAGGCTACAGCAAATGAGTTTCAGATGGACACAACACAGCCCGTAACAGTGACCTTGGAAACTTACCATGGTTATCATTCCAAGATTCAGTTTCTTCATCTAAAAAAACAAAAACTAAAACAACCAAGATAGGGCAGGACATCCCAAAGTATATCTGGATGGGTTTCAGAATGTGGCTGTTTGCAGGACTAGTGGGCTGGTGACTACTCCTATTTTCTACTTACATAAATTGACATGCATCAGTATTTTCTGGTAAAAGAGAAGGTTGTTTGTTTTGGTTTTGACTTTTGAGCTTTGTCATTTGAAAACAAGAAAGGAGCTAACCCCACCTTGAATTGGCATAAAGACCTGATAGAAGGGACTGAGTGATTTTTTTTTTTTTTTGAGACTTTGGGTACAGGCAGTCCTCTTTTGGGACACAAGGGCAAAATTCTATGCAGCCCTGGGGAGAGGGCTATTCTTCCCACTTTCATAAGCAACATAACATTGCTCTTTTATTTCCATTAAATTCATATTAGTTAGTTTTGCTTCAGTAACAAACATCCCCCAAATCTCAGTGATTCACAAAAACATTTATTCCCTGGTCAAGTTACATGTCCGCATCTGTGGGTCAGCTGCAGCTGCTTAGCTCTGTTTGGCTCAGCTCTATGTATCCTCTTATTTCAGCCCCTGTATGGGACATGCCTTTTTCATAGCAGTGAGAGAAGAGCAAGAAAGCTAGAGGAGACAGGTGATATCTACTTCTGCTTCTGCTCAGATGTGGCAAACATCCGTGTCTTCCAACAGGTCAAAGCAAGTCTAACGGCTAAGCCTGATGTCAAAAAGGCAGGAAAATATAAAATAACTACAAAGAGGGTAGCAATGGTTCAAAAGAGGGAAAATAGGGAAAGAGGAGGTAAATATTGCAATGTAATAATTGCAAAACAATAATACAGCCTATCATATGCTGTTTGCTGCTCATTTGAAAAAGCTTAGTCTCTATCTATATAGGATTATGCCTGTTTCCCTGGATGAATCATGTTGATATATTTTCCAAAATTGCTGATTCATTGCCCCAGCGATTCTCTTCTTTTTTTCCCTGTCATTTAGAGCTATGTTAAATGATTGGAATTTTCATTGAAGTAGAAATATCGTGTAAATATGCCAAGCAATCCTCTTCAGAATCAATGACACATTTATAGTAAAGTTCAAAGATAGGCACAGACATGGCAGGAGAAATTTTCTGCCAAAGTCTCAGTCAAAAGAGTCAGATTGGCAACATATGTTTATAAAAAGTGGTTTTACATTGTCTTGAATTTTGATAAATAACACACTTGCATGTTCTATTTTAAAATTAGTTTTTAAAAAGAGTTAAACACTAATTAGATTTTTAGAGCTGGATACCATTATATATTTAAATTATACGACTGACATCCACTAGTTTCCTTTTAGAATCACCATAGACATTCTGTTATTCATTCATGCATTCATTTATTCTTTCATTTGTATATTACCAAACATTTATTAAACACTGAGTAGACACTGTATTTGGTGTTGGAGAGGCAAAAATGAGTAGTCTTATCTCAGCTTGGAAGAACTCACAGTCTGGAAAGGGATACAGACATGTAGAAAAAATTACAGTATGTAAGACTAGTGCAAAAGGTAGCCAAGTGAAGTGGAAAAGAATGCTCTCTAGAGCCCAACAGATCTGGGCTCAAATCTTAACAGTTACCAGGTGTGTGACTTCAGGCACTTTACAAAAGCTCCTTATGCCCCAGATTGCTTATCTTTAAAGATTATTGTACCTACTTTATTGGTTTTTATGAGGATTAGGCATAACCTGTATAAAGCAACAACTACAGTTTAAAACATAATACATGCTCAATTGAGGTGGTGGTGTTTATTATATTATGATATTTATTGGACAAGCTACAGTAACTCAGAATAAGTCATTTTGGAGTGAGAAAACATCTGGAAAATTATTTTGCAAAAAGGTGACAGGAGAGAAGGAAATGTACTCAAGGCAAAGGGCAAACTGGCATAGGGAAGGGACAAATAATATGCAGAGGGGTGGGGAAAAACAGAAGAGCCTGAACATTGGACGGGACAGATCATGAAGTTTATGCACTGAGGTAAAGAATGTGAACTTATATGGGCTCTTGCTTTATAGCTCTAGTTGCCTGGCTGTCTTCCATCCCCCTCCTCCACTTCAAACTGCCACCTATAATTTGTGACAAATAGTTTGCAAAATCTTTTACTGTGGTCATTAGGAAATTAAGTGGTGGTGGCCCCCTCCGTTCCTCCACCCCAAACATTCCTTCCCTACAGCCCTACCCACTCCTAGCCACTTTCCTGGTTCTTTTCTCACCTCTGCCCTGAGAGTTTACATTCTCTCTCACAGGCTGCCTGGTTTGTAAAACATTCCTCCTGACTTCTCTGCTTCTTCTTGAGGCTTCTCTTTCCAGGAGCTAGTTAAGGATCTTTTGGATGAGCTCATCCTCAAAACCAATTATTTTTATTTTGGAAATACAGACCCCCTTTGAAATTGCTTTGCAAAATATTATCTTGTTTTCCTTTTTAGACTCTTTGATGTCTTCCATTCTACCATTTCCTTCATCACATTCTATTTTGAAATTGCTTATTTCCATTTCTGAACATTTTTTTCTCTTCAACGAAGTATTTTATTCCTTCAACAAGGGCAGGTGGAATTTAAAGCTTTCCCTTCGGTGAGTGTTTCCCGCCTTTCATTCTGAAACATTTCCTCAAACTCACTCAACTGTAAGACAACTAAGCATTGTTTTAGCACGCTTTGTCCCCTTCTGACACTGGCGGAAGGAAGTGCCTTCTAGAGTGTCTTATTGCTTCAGGAAAGCATCAGAAGTGTCCACATCAAGGAATCAATATCCTGTCTCTGGAATCTGGAATCTTGCATAATCAATATACGAGAAAATGGCTTTAGAAGCAGATTTCTGAATCTCACTACGTGACGATGCAGAGATCCCTCATATTCATATTCTCCCCATTTCCTTGTTTTCCCCATTTTTATTGTTCAGTCTTTCTCTCCTCTCTTTCTCATTTTTTAATTGTCCTACTGCCAAAATTCCCACTGGTTTAATTTTCCAATTAATTTAATTAATTTAATTTTCTATCCTGTGCCATTTTCCTTTGTCTCACATTTTTATTTTTATGGCCTCCACGTGATGATTTCTCTGATATTTTTGGAGACCTAAACATTATTTTCAATATCATCAACCTAACATTTCCTTTTAGACAATCTCAGGGACTTTTAGGTACCACGTTTATTCTTCATAAAGTCAGATTGATTGACATATAGTTTACACAAAATAAAATTTAACAATTTAAAGGGTATAATTTGAGGAGTTTTGACAAAGGTATATACCTATGTGATCACCTATCAAGATGTAGATAGAACATTTCCATCAACCAGGAAACTTGCCTGCTGTCCTTCTACTATCAATCCTCTCTCCAAACCAGTTCTTAAAATCATTGACCTGTGTTGTCACTAATTTTGCCTTTTTGAAAGTTTCATATAAATGGAATTATACTATATATATGTCTTTATTGTCCATCTTCTTTCACTTAACCTAATACTATTAAATTAATCTATTTCATTGCATGTATCACAAATTTATTCCATTTTATGGCTGAGCAGCATTACATTGTACAAATACATCACAACTGGCTTATCCACTTACCAGCTAGTAAACATTAGGGTTGTTTCGAGTTGTATGAATAAAGGTGTCACATACATTTACATACATTGTGTGACTCTAAGTTTTCATTTTTCTTAAATAAATATGTATCGGTGAGATTGCTGGGTCATATGGCATGTCAGCTATATGTCTGGCCATTTTCTTCCAATCTCTGGCTTGTCTTTTCATTTTCTTAAAAATGTTTTGAAGATACAATATATAGCTTGGAAGAAACATCAATTTTTTCATTTATGGTTTGTGTTTCTTTGTCTTATCTAAGAAATCATTGCCTAACCAAAGATCACAAAGGTTTTTGTTATATTTTTTTCTGGTGGTTTTACAGCTTTTGTTCCTGCGTTTAGGTCTTGTGCTCCATTGTATATTATAAATTCTTTTTCCTTGATAAATATAAGATACTTCAGGTTGTCTATCTTTTTCCTAAGTAAGATCAGATAGTTTGTATCTTTCAAAGAACTTGTCTCTTTTAAGTTGTGAAATGCATTAGCATAAAGTTGTTCACGATATCCCTTTATTATCTTTTTAATATTTATAAGATCTGTATGGATGTTCTTTTTTTTCATTTTTGATATTGGGAGTATATAACTTTCTCTTTTTGCCTTGATAATTCTGCCTACAGTTTATCAATTTTATTGCACTTAACAGAAATTTCACTTATTTTTCTCTTTTTTTATTGATTTTCTTCTTTCATTGACTCTTTGCTAGAAATGTAAAATGTGAAAAAATTAGCTTAACGTAGTATCTTAACCTTCCTTTTGTTCTACCTAGCTTGTTAATTATGAGGGGAGTTTAGATTTATCACATTACTTTTTAGACCTCTAACGAACTCAACAATTTAGATGCTTTTCCTCATCACTTAAGTGGTAATGAAATTTGGAACTTATAGATGCTATCTATTGGGTCAAATCAAAACTATCTAATAGATTTGGCATAAGAGCACCTGCCAGCCCTGAGCATGAAGATAACTTTACAAGCAAACATTGCTCTTTTTTTTTTTTTTATCAATTCTGATTAGAACTTTATAGGCATCAGATCCTTCCAATGAGGTTTATAAGGAGTGCCTGTAAATACCCTAAAGATATTCTTGTATTACATATTTATGCATTTTTTTCAATTGGTTCTTATCTGAAGGACTTAATTTGTTTCACACACTCCTGTTAACTTCTGTGTGGTCCCCAGGTAAATCTGACTGACAGGAGCAATATTATAAAGTAGAAAGTGGGACACATGCATTTTTCTTAGTTTTACTTTGATGGAGAGATTCTGAGAGTGTGAGAATGACAGATATTTGGATCTTCAGGGAATAATGGAAAGGTTGAAATACATTATTATCACAGAGTAGATTTTGTGTCATTTTTGCTTCTCTGTACAAAAGAAGATGTAAAAATATGGTTTGCTAACTTTAGTACATCATAGCCTAAGACAGTCTATATTTTAAACCCTAGAGAAGTGGTGGTTTTTAATTTTTTGCTTTTGATACTTATTTCATAGACTCTGAAGCCTACGTGATCATCAGATGAAAACTGTCCTTTGACTTCATTGCTCTATTATGTCAGATTCTTAGGAAAAAGCTACTGACATACACTCTCACAGGTTGTCGTATACAAGATGCTATTTAAATTGTTGCTGACTGGGTTAATTTTATAAAATCAATTTTAACTTGTGGCTGGAGACAAATCTTGGCAATCTTTGATTGATACGTCTTTTTTTCAAAACTCACTTTGCCCCCAAATTAGCCTGTTTGATGATTGATAGCTATATCTCAATCACTTTTAAATGGTATGCATGAATTTTTAAAAGATGTTACATCTCTTATCATCACATGAGTGGCTTTCCTGAGCACACTTTGGGACCATAATATGCCTTTTACTTCAGGGATAATATAAAACAATACTTCCCATACTCATATATCCAAATTGCATATTATTCAGTATGTATTTCAAGTAACCCCTGACTGGGTTTGTATGCTTTTGGAGAATAGATCATAGGCAAAATAATCAAGTTTACATTTTGCCTCAGAGTCTAAAGTCTAGATCAGTGATAAGCAAACCAAGACTCACCTAGCAAATTTTAATTGCAAACTTTTATCACATATAAGATTAAGAATAGTATAATAAAAATTCCAGAAATTAATTTCATGATTTTTTTTTCTCAGAAGCTATAGCTTTCAGGGGATTGCAAGGTAAGATAGTCAGCCCCATACTGAGTCCTACAGCAGGTTGAGGATTCATTGAGATCAGGACAGAGTGGATCAACAGAACGAATTAGCACAGAATGAATCCCTCACTATCTAGGAATGTAGTGGCCCTATGTACAGTTTTGGAGTTACAACTTTCCTGCTCACTGTGGGCAAAACAGAGAAACTCCTACTCACATAGGAGGAAGCCCAAGATAATGATGGGCGGAGATCCACTTACCTTTACATCTTCAGCACCTTTTATGGTGTCATGCACTGAATAAGCATTTTGTTGTGGTGAGCAAAATGAACTAATTCTAGCCCACCTTTGTCATTAATTGTTCTACCCCAAGGTACCCTGGACAACTCACTTCAACTTAATGAAACCCAGCTTCTCTTTTTTGAGGGAGTGGGCAGGGAGGAAGGCACAGAGGGAGAGGAAGAGAGAGAATCTTAAGCAAGCTCTGACACAAGGCTTCATCTCACAACCCTAAGATCATGACCTGAGCCAAAAAAAATCAAGAGTCAGAGGCTTAACCAACTGAGCCACCCAGGTGCCCCAAAACCCAATTTCACTGGAAATGGATATAATAATTCTTACCTTAAGGGGATATTTTGAGGCATTAATGTATAATGCATTTATAAGAATATATCTTTCTATTGGGACTTAAAATACTTTTATTTTATGAAGAGAAAAATTTTGGGCCTATAAATTGTATTTAACCCTGATTTCGACTATATACTTTTAATTTTTTAAAATGCTGACAATCTAATTTCCAAAAAGTATAACCCCTAACAATATTCTCTTGTACTTTGCACCTCCATTTTTAAGATTTATTTATTTTAGAGAGAGAGAGCTGCAGGGCGGGATAAAGGGAGAGGGAGAGAAAGAATCTCAGGGGGACTCCTGGCTGAGCACAGAGGCTGAGGCAGGGCTTAATCCCACAACCTTGAGATTATGACCTGAGCAGAAATCAAGAGTCAGATGCTTAACTGTCTGAGCCACCCACATATTCCCCATCCCTTATTTTTTTACATAGCTATGTTTACATGTGTATCCTTAGTTTTGTCTCCCAGTAGCCTTGTGATATAAGTAAAATCAAGGTGTCTGTTCCCCAAATTACAGCAACCCAAAAGATTGAAAAAAAAAAAAACCTAATGCTCATTTTTAGGTGCCTCAGAGAAAGAAATGGCTACAGTCGAACAGGTGAACATGTTAGGCTTGTTGAGCCCTAATTACACTGGTGACTGTACCCTGCCTGTATGGGAGGACAACTCAACAGGGCTGGAAGGGAATGGTGCTCCTTAGACTTGTGTAATCATCTGAAAATATTCCTGCTTCTCATGTGTAGCAAACAAGAGACAGATTTGGAGGAACAGAGGAACAACCTCAGAACTAACCTTAGTGATGTTAAGTACCTACCAGCTTTGTGTCATATCTCATGTGTCCCTACAATCCAGCCTCTTCTCTGTAGCTCAAAATTGATCTTTCTAAAACTCATACCTGACAGTGTTGTTCACCTTTGTCCCCATCCCCCCATCTCCAAAGGCTTAAGACCTTTCACCTTCGTACTGTCCACTTAATAACATCCAAATTGCTTGTCATGGAATAGAAAAAACTTTATTACCTAACTCCTTACTCAGCCTTATGATTTCTAACTCCCACCCTATCAACAAACATACGCATGCTACCTCAAGCCAATTTATGCACAAGCATATTGAACTATTATTAGTTTCAGGAAAACTTCCTTCTCCACATACACCTAAACATCCATGTACACACTCACTTAGTCCCTTGTGCCTTGGCTAACTCCTATTCATCCTAAAGTTCCAGCTCATATGTCATTTCCAGCAGAAATATACTGATTGTCTAGGACTGAGTTAGAGGTCCTTCTATGTATTCCCATAGTTTATTGCACTTATCTCCATCATACAGTCCTTTCCTACTGTATGGAATGTTTCTGTTTATATATCACCTTCCCCTAGAAATGTAATCTCCCAGAGGGTGGGGATACTATTGTGTCCTAGAAGCTTAGAACTGTTTCTGGCTAGTTATAAATGCTTAACTTGTGTTGAGCAATGGCTAGATAACTCAATGCCTCATTACTTGTAAGAGGTATCCTTGGAAAACAGAAAGTCTATGCTTATGTGTCAGCAAGACAGGGATCAATTTTATATAACTTCTTAATACTCCATAGGTTTTACAAAAGGTAAATTATACCTTATTTTTAAAATGATTTCAGGTTTTAACCACAAGAATAATTCTGAATCTTTGTACCTATGCATTCCAAGATACATCTTTCTGAACTGAGAATTAGCAAGGAGTGTCACAAAATTGGATTAAATATAAACATGTTCAATGAGGCTTCACCTCCCTCCCCGTATTTCCTTTCATAGAATTAAAAGGCTTTATCAGAAATATTGACTGGAATTCTAGAATTTTCGAGTTGTATTAGTTGGAATTTCATTAGATTAAAATACTTCATGCTGAAAGTAGGTCTTTTCCATCACTTCTGAACTAACTGACAAAAATGGTTTCTCAGGAAAAAAATTATGATTTACGCTTCAAGATGTTTGAATAAGAAAAAATGTGTAAGAAAAAAACCTATGAAATGGTGCATGTTTGAGTAGATACTGACAAAAAATGAAGGACACATAGCTTACTTTTGTAAAACTGTTTCAACTGTAATAACCTATATAGTATAAGGAAAATAAAGTCTCAAGAAAATGATAGATTATCATGTATTTGTCAATATTGGCATGCCTGAAAATTTACCATGAGCCAAGAATTTGGGAGTATCAATATGAGGCCAAGAATATATTTACTAAATTAATTTAGTGGCAACGAGAGATAACCTGACTTTGGCCTCAATTAGAGAAGAAAATAATTATGGAATTTTGGCTCAATCTTCAATTTGCTAGACTTTGAAGTCACAGCATACAAAGGCTCAGTGTTATCACTATCCTGGAAATTCCCAGAAAGCTTTTCTTTGGGAAGATTCTGTATATTCGAATAAGTGCATATAAAATTAGAGAAACACAAGCAAGTTCTTTAATGGGAAGAGCCAAAAAATTCTTTGGTTGACAAGTTGTCTTCTCTGTTAATTGCATGCTATTATGTTTGTTTTAATGTTTCCTATCTGTTGCTCTTCATGATCTACTTATGAATGGTACTACTCCACAGAACAGCCAAAGAATATGAAATCCCACAGATATTCTGCTTTGAAGGGTGCCCACCAACCCAGAAGATGAGTTTGAGATTATTTTTTTCAAAAGAACTCTCTTTAAACTGATGAAAAAAGGACAGAAAAAACCCTAAATGTCAGATGGTGATGGTCACAGCCCATCATGACAGAACGAAGTTGACTGGCTAGGCATTTTAATAGAGTTCAGACCAGAGCCACTCTAATCTCTGAAAATTCAGAATGATTACAACAGAAAATGTTGAAATTAAATCAAGAAGCACAGCTTTTTCCCCACTCAAAAACTTCAAAATGTTGTCTTCATGCCAAGTCAGATTAGCCTTTTAACAAGCATCACAACAAAATGCCTTTTTTTTTTTTTTAAAAAAAATTATTTGAGAGAGAGAGCACAAGCAGTGGGGAGGGGTAGAGGGAGAAGCAGACTCTCCACCAAGCAGGAAGTCTGATGTCAGACTGGATCCCAGGAACCTGGGATCATGACCTGAGCTAAAGGCAGATGCTTAACTAACTGAGCCACCCAGGCACTCCAAAACAAAATGTTTAGCAGTTAGTTAGGCCATATATCTGGTGGCACTGATCTTTTTTCAAGTAATTGCAGAATTGATTGACTGACTGATTGATTGACTTTCATTTTCATGTCATAAATATTAAGTTCTGGTGGTATGGTAAAAAGAACCATGACCTGGTCTGGAGTTGGATGGGCTATGCTCCCAATTTTGATACTGACTGGGGAGCCTTAGGCTACCCTAGGCAAGCCCTGGGCAAGATGCTTTTCCATTCTGTGTCTCTTATTTTCATTGATCAAGTGAAGTAAAAGACATATCCAGCTTTAAAATTTTTTATCATGTTACTGGTTCTTTGATTCAGATAAAAGAGATCAAAACATTGGGCCAGTGGTGCTGTGTCCGATCTCGAATAGTAAGATGTTGCATCTGAATTGCATAGCACAGGCATGGATAAAACCCTGTGCTTAATTTACTGGATTTCAGAGAAGATGTCCTTGTTCATGTAAATCTGATACTTAGGTTTGGGGTAGAACAAAGGGAGCTGAGGGAATCAACTCAAAAATGGGAATATTAATAAAATTCTTTCATGTTTCTGCTTTTCATACTCCAAGTACAGAAAACAGGATTCAATATCAATTTGATGATTTACAAAAGGCTAACAGTGGTAGTAACAGTAATCATTTAGTAAGCTACAATGTGTTAAGAACTGTGCTTAGTGAGTCATATACTGTCTCATTAATTCCCACAACAACCTTATGAGATGCTGGACCTCATGAAGTATGAAAATGAGGCCCCGAAAAGTTAGGTAATTTGTCCAAGATCATAGAGCTGATAAAATGGTACTTCCAAGAATATTATAAATCCTGTGCTATTCTTATATAACAGTTTGCTTGCATGTAAGAAAAATTAGGGGAATGATAATGAGGAAATATGGCTACTGGACCTCATATTTGAATTGGGTGTATGATGACAGAAAACCAAGGCACCAACAATTTCCATTGAGGATTACCTTTTAGAGGCATAAGTTAAAAAGAAAAGGTATTATAAAAATAATATAGCAAATATATGCAATACACTTTTAAATAATCAGAATCTCATCTAGCTAAGATAATTATTTCATTTCTTTATATTCCCTACTAAATTTTTAAATTTTTCTTAGATGCAGGTTATTTCTCATTCTTCTTTTTTTAAAAACATATATTGATGGACCACTTACTGTGTGTGCCAGATACTATTTTAGCCCCTCAACATATAGTGGTGATCATTCAGCAAATGCCTTTTCTCATAGTTATATCCCAGGGGAAAGAGACAGGCAATAAGAAGTAAACAAATAAGATAATCTAGATTATGAAAAATACTAGAAAAGAAATTAAAAGGGTGATATGATAATAATACAGTGATAAGAAATTAGGTTGGGTAATAAGAGACATACCCTCTGAGGAGTAGCCTTTTGAGTTAAGTCCTAATGAATGAAAAGTAGCTGATTATGCAAAGAGTTAGTGGATAAATGTTTCAAGGCTAAGGCTGTCCTGGGAATGCATTTGATGTGTTTGAAGAAAAAGAAAGAAGCCAATATGTAGAGCTTCTTACTAAATCACTCTTCTCTTTTTGGATTTTAAGATAACCTTTAATTTGGAAATGTTATAATGTTGCAATAAACATTTTCCTATATACAATTTTTCACTTTTGTTGAACTATTTTTTTAGGGTCAAATCCTTGAATAGGTTTATGGCTTTTTATGTTAAATTTTAAAAGAATTTTATAATTATTCCCAAATCTGCTTGTGGTTATTCAGATTACTGTAAATTACTAATTACTACAGGGTTAGCCATACTTTAACACTGAAATATAGACACAAATTTATCAGGATTTAATTATTTTTTTTAACAACATGACACATTTTATTTCTTGAAGAGCTAGAAGATGAAGATAAACACAAAAAGGCTATAATCTCACCCTCCAGATATAAACAGCCACTGGTAAATATATGTACTTCTATTCTTTCTGCTTCTGTGTATATATTTCTCTGTCCTTCTCTTTCTATTTATTGATGATTGCAGACAAATTTGTCTACAAATTATATATTCACATTAATAGGGTAATTGTCCTGCTTGGTTTTTATACTGAAATGTAAACTGTTTGAGGACAGAAATAAATAACTTTTTTGATTCCCAAAGAGACTAGCTCAAAGGTGAACAGTGTAAAACAACCAGAGAATTTTGAGGTTTAGTATCAGAATTTAGCTGATTTATTCAATTTATTTTATCAAAAGGAAAATGGAGGGATCCCTGGGTGGCGCAGCGGTTTGGCGCCTGCCTTTGGCCCAGGGCGTGATCCTGGAGACCCGGGATCGAATCCCACGTCAGGCTCCCGGTGCATGGAGTCTGCTTCTCCCTCTGCCTGTGTCTCTGCCCCTCTCTCTCTCTCTCTCTCTGATGACTATCATAAATTAAAAAAAAAAAAAAAAAAAAGGAAAATGGACTCAAAGAAATTGGGATTTTTCCCTAAGTCTGATTCTAATTTATGGCTGAGTTGAAATTAAAACAGAGGTTGCTAATCATCTATTAAGTATTCTGAAAGCACTTCCTGAGACTGATTTATATATTCTTTTGGTATTCACAGATTCTATTATTGAACTGATTATATTACTGTTAAAAAGTTGATCTCTTTAGGCATGTAGGAATTTCTTTAAAGCTTTTTCTTAATTGAGAAGAAATTCATATACCATACATTGAGCATAGTAAAGTGTACAATTTAGTGGCATTTAATACATCCATGACATTGTATAACTAGCAACTCTCTCTAGTTTCAAAATTTTCATCATTCCATAAGAACACCACTTACTTATGTAATCACTCACCATTCACTATTCTCCCCATTCTTTGGCAACCACTAATCCATTTTCTATCTCCATAGATTTGTCTATTTTGGATATTTCATATAAAGGAATCATACAGTATATGAACCTTTGTGTTTGGCTTCTTTCACTTAGTGCAGTGTATGTGTGTGTGTGTGTGTGTGTGTGTATTACCTACAATATTCTTGAGTTTGACAACATATATGCTGATCAGCATAACTTCTAAATAAAAATAGAGAGGGGTGCCTAGGTGGCTCAGTTGGTTAAGTGTCCAACTCTTGGTTTTAGCTCCAGTCATGAGCTCATGGGTATTTGGACTAAGCCCCGTGATGAGCTCTACACTCAGCAGGGAATCTGCTTGGAAGATTTTTCTCCCTCTGTCCCTCTCCTCACTCACTTGCTTTCTCTCTCTTTCTTAAAAATAAATAAAATAAATAAATAAATAAAATAAAGGGCCCCATAAGGTTGTTATAACAAATAAGACTGACGGTATCAAAATTTCATCTGCTTTACCATTAAATAAAGCTCTTAACAATTAGGAAAATTAACAGTTCTCCAAATATGTTGAAATATTAGATTCTTTGGGTGTCTTAACATCTATGTGCACATGCTTTAATAATAAATTTTCTTTCACAACTTTGCATTTCCAAATATTCACACCCAATGTCTAGTTGGTAAAAACAGTTCTTTTCCTTTCTGTTCAAATCTTCATGTGATGTGACCAACACAGACTACGTGAACTAAATGTCTGTATTTCAACACTGGACTCTCGGGGAAAATGGCCCTCTTAACTGGCCTCCTAGAAGACAAAAAAAAATGGTAACATTTATTTTCTTTACAGAATAAAAAAAAGTTTTTAGGAAGCACTTTACAAAGGTTAAGAGTTCACTGATTCTGGGTAGGTGAAAAGATGCTCAATCTCATTAATCATCAAAAAAATACAAATAAAAACTACAGTAATGGGCAGCCTGGGTGGCTCAGCGGTTTGGCACCTGCCTTTGGCCCAGGGCGTGATCCCGGAGACCCAGGATTGAGTCCCATGTCAGGCTCCCTGCATGGAGCCTGCTTCTCCCTCTACCTATCTCTCTCTCTCTGTCAAATAAGTAAATAAAATCTTTGAAAAAAGAAAAAACTACAGTGACATCTTACCTCACACCTATTATGACTATCACTAAGAAGATGAGATACAAAGCGTTGGTGAGAATGTGGAGAAAAGTTAACCCTAAAGCACTGTTGGTGCGAATGTAAATTGGTTCAGCTGCTATAGAAAACTGTAGGGAACTTCCTCAAAAAATTGAAAATGGAACTACCATATGATCCTGCAATTCTACTTCTGGGTACCTACCCAAAGGAAATGAAAACAGAATCTCAAAGAGACATACATGCTCCCATGTTTATAGTGGCATTATTCACAATAGCCAAGATACAGAAACAACCTAAATGTCCATCACTGAATGGGTACATTAAGAAGTTAGAGTATATATAAGAAAATCCTGACATTTGTGACAACATGAATGGACCTTGAGGACATTATGTCAAGTGAGATCCATCAGGCTGAGAAAGACAAATACACTATGATATTTATATATTGAATCTAAAAAAAGCCAAACTCATAAAAACGGAGTGTAAAATGGTAGTTACCAGGAGCTGGAGAATGGAGGAATAGGAGAGATGCTGTTTAAGAGTGCAGACTTAGAACAAATAGATAAATAAGCCCTGGCGATCCAATGCACACTATAATGATTATAGACAGTAATACTGTATTATAAACATCAAACTTCCTAAGTAACTAGATCTGACTTATTCCCACCACACACACAAAAAAATAATAACTATGTGGTGTGGTGGAAGTGTTAGCTAAGATTACTATGGCAACCATAATGCAATATATGAATGTATCTAATCAGCATGCTGTATACTTTATTTTTTTTTCTGTATACTTTAAACTTACACAATATTATATGTTAAACATATTTTAACTAAAAAAAAAAAAGAGTTCACTGATGCTGAACACACAACTCCAAGCTCTTTTCCTTTGAGTTTATCTCAGTTTGTCCCTTATTTGTCTTATCTTGAAGCCAACTGAATGGTCATGATTAATGTACCTTTAAACAGGAGCTTCTTGAAGTTTTTTTTCACTACCTCAGGGACAGCTGCTCCTCAGTGATGTCATGTTTCCTTCCTGACCTTGGGAATAGCATTTAAAAGCAACCATTTCCAGGTAGTAAAAAGCACAGCTTATGAGTCTCAAGTCATGTTACCAAAATAGTCCATTAACCTGTGCTTTTTAGCTTAGTTACATCATAATGAATCAGTCTCTTCTCTGCACTGTGTTGATGACTTTTCCCCACCTTTATCAATTTCAGTATAAACGTGTACCCGCCAAAGGCATTAGGAGGGAACTAAGGAAATCCTATAGCAGAACAATGACAGGAAATTGACATAGCCATTAAGAAGTCTGGAAAAATTAAGTTAGAAGAAAGTGGGGCCTGGCTTATTGCCATTTTTGGAATAAGGAAAGAATTGCAGGCAGGAATGGCTTTAGAGAAATAAACATAAAACATAAAACACATAAAACCAAAAAACTTAAAAATGACTGTGAGTAAAGGGTATTAAAATAAAATTTAAGAACTTGAGAAAATAGGAAAAATGGAAATACAGGAATTTAGGAAAATATCACCTTTGGGGGAAGGTCATAACCATTGTAAACTGAGTTTCTAATTTTTAAAAAAAATCTTTTTAATTTTTTTTAATCTTTTAACTTTTAAAAAATCTTTTCAAGACAATGATTTGCCTGGGCTTGGGACAGAGGGATAGCCAGGCCTGTCAGCACATAGCCAGTTCACTGAATCATGGAATTAGTGAAAGGAAAGGTTTGTTTTCCTTAAACATCTGTAAGGAAATATGTTGTTAAATATTTATCAGTTCAGAGAGTAGTCTATGATTACAAATCTGAGATAAATAATTGCAACGTGTTGCAAAAGATGACCTCATTCAGTGTATGATACAATGAGAAGCAATTTTTACATTTATTTTAAAGGAAATTCATCAATGATTATTTTGACCTCACCTCCACGTATCAGATGCCCACATCTAAAGTCCATTAGGGAAATGAGTAATAATGAAAGAAAATCCTCATGAATGATTGGATGAGGCATGTGAGAACAGATCATGCCTAAATTTATCCTTGTGTTGTAAAAAGCTTTTGCTCTTGCTTGTTTTTTTTTTTTTGAACTATTCTCTGCCAAACTGAAGAAAATTATAGAAAGCAAAGCTTTATTTATCTCCTTAAAGAGCACTTGATACAGTAAATCAGAGAGATTGGTAGCTTTATAAATTTTCAGAGATAGGAAAGACAGTCAAGTCAATCTAACACAACTAACTCTCTTGTACAATTAAGAATTCGAGCCTAAGAACACTTACATGACTTATCTCAAGTCATACATCATTAGAATAAACAGGCCTACATACCAGGTTTCCTGACGCCCCATCCAGTGCTGCCAGAGAAGACTTATTGGATCAATAAATCTTTACATTTATTAATTAACTTTGAATCCCATAGTCAAAGAATGTGAGTCAAATGGTCTATCATTTATCATCCCCAAGGCTATAGTGAAATATATGCTTCACGTTAATTAGACAACAGCCAATTCTCCAGATGCAGAAAAAGAAAAAAAAAATGCTGTATGAGACCCATTTTGGGAACTGATAACCACAGCACAGTCAGATGGTCAACCAAATGGACATGGGCACTTGGATTCCCTTGTCACCTGGAATCTATGAGCCTTGGAGCAGTCAACTGTTCCTGCCTGATCCTTTAGTCAGCTGGTTCTTTCAATGTCCCAGCTTTTATTTAGATTTCAAACACAATACAAGTAAAGAGAAAGGTCGAAGCCTTGTTTAAAGAAAGGGAATGCTGTGATGCTGTGATGTCTTAGGTTCACCTGTCTGCCCCATGCAAAAGGGCAAGAGTAAGGTCATTTTTCTAATTTGCGGTTAGAAGAAAAAAGCCCCAGAGAGCTCCTGGGAGTGGCAGTACTTCATTCCTGCATCTAGCGCAGAAGCATTTCCTTAACGGTTTCTTTAGTTCTCAGCCAGAAGTAAATTTAATAATTGGATATCTGGCTGCCTAAGTTCATGCATTTATTTAAAAACATGGATTGAGTGTAAGGTATTCAATCCTTTTAAGTTTGCGGTTCCTTCCCTAAAATAAATTAATAAATTTACTAAAATAAAATAACAAAAATAATAAAAGGACATTATTTGTTGAAGGGCCACTTTCAGCCATGTGAGATTTGGATGAGTGCTTGTATGCAAAGCTTCAGGCACAGTATCTGGCTCCTAGGAAGTACTTAAATATCAGTAATGATGATGCTGAAGAAGAGGAAGAGGAGGAAGACAAGCACAAGGTGATTGTTTAACGTAATAGAAAATCTTCACAAGAGACTTGTTGGAGTAGTCTCCCAATAGCTATAAATAAATGGATATTGATTTTATCAAATAGTTAAACTCAATATAGATCTTATTATTAATATACCATTCACTTCCAAAAAAAGATTTGAAGTAACTTACAATAAAAGGTACATGTCCACAGTACCATTAAAACAAACATTAAGGAGTGAAGACCAAGTGATGTGGGAAGATTCTTGAGCCAGAAAGCCTGGGTTAAGGGATGATTACTACAGTGACACATAAAACTTATTGCAGTAGTTCCTTGGCGGTTAAGATCAAAGCACTTAAATAACTCTCTTGTTAATAATTAATTAATTAATTCTCTTTATAAATAAAATGAAGCATATCAATTTATACTGGATACATTTTTCCCTGGCTTTTTTCTGCTCTGAGGGAAAATTTATCATGTACACAGTATCCACTATAGTAGTCATTATTAGATGAAGCGATCTCTTTTATAAATCTCCATAAAAGGGGCACCTGGGTGGCTCAGTCAGTTAAGTGTTTGACTTTCCGTTTCAGCTCAGGTCATGATCTTAGTGTCAAGAGATCCAGTCCTGTGTCAAGCCCCACGTCTGGTTCTGAGCTCAGCAAGGATTCGACTTGGGGATTCTCTCTCTCTCCCTCTCCCTCTGCCCCTCCAATTGCTCTCTCATTCTCTCTCTCTCTCTCTAATAAATACATACATCCTAAAAAAGAAAAATCTCTGTAAAACTTGAGGACTCAGAATTTAAAGTTTTCATTCTCTGCAGGCATTCTCTGTTTCCACAGGAGCAAAAGTAATAAAAAATGATACAGTCTAGAAATTTTGTTTCCTGATAGTTTAAGACAGGCACAGGCTTACCCTAATTGGTAGTAATATTACACAAGACAGTGCCTGTTAGGTATTTACTCACTAATAAATTTTAGTCAGATTTAGGAGAGCAACTTGAGACCAAAGTCATCACATGTGCCTAAAATGTAGTTATTCTCAATTGTTGGTTAAAGGACATTCATCTGCTTTAGATAAAATGCTTAGTGTGTGTTTTACCAAAGTATCTATTTTGTTATGAAAAATCAAAGAATGAAGCTTGATTCTTTTGTAAATTGAAGGTGAACTTCACTGGGGCAGTAGGCAGGTGGGCGAGGGAGGGTAAAGAAGCCTCCTAAGAATCTATCTGAATCTCAGATGCTTGAAGTCTCAGAGCTCCTTCCCATTAAGCAGTTGTTTTTACCCAGGGTCCACAGCAAAAATCATGTAGGGAGTATTTTCAGGAGACTCTCTTCACATACCCGCCAAATTTGAACCTCTAAGAATGGGGCCTGAATATGAGTATTTAAAAACAAAATCCCTAAGAAATATTGATGCAAATCTTGTATAAGAGCTCTGGCTCCTAGAATATCAAGAGATATATGGTCTGAGAGGATATGTCTACTGTCTAAAGACTCCTAAGGTGGTTTTTCTACAATATTTTGTTTTGAGGAGAATAGAATTTCAGTATTTTTAGTAACTCAAATTAGCTGAACAATATACTGCAAGACAACTAAATAGATTTTCTGTGGAATGAGATTTAGAATTATCTTCTTGTATGTCAAAATATCAACATCTTTGATAAAAATGATATTGAGCTCGGTAATAAGTTTAAGTTGACATACTATTTAAGGCCACTCCTAGAATGCAAAATCATATCACATAATCGGTACAGAAAAGATTGTTCAACTTCCCGTTTTGCATGGCAGGAAGACACACATCCTGTAGCAGATGATTTACATTATTTATTTAGGACCCATTCCACTAAAAAATATAAAATAAAAAATAAAAAAAGACTTGCAGTGAGATACAAATTCTTCATAAGCAACTTGAAGAGGAGGAAGGCTGGAATAAAGTACTGCTGTACACCATTTTGTTTTGGCATTTGATCTACCAAGAGTAGGTTTCTAGCTTAATTCCTGTGCTGGTTTGAATATGAAAGTCTTCTAGGCTTTCTGTCTACACTCTTGCCCTTGGGATCCTACCTAGACTTCAAATTTACATCTTCTGCCCAAAACTGTCCAATGACCTCTTAAGATCTCCACACAGATGTCTAATAGGCAAGTTAAACTTGGTATGCTCAGGGCAAAGCTCTCAGTCCCTTACTTCCCCTATCAACCCATTCTTTTTCTAGTCTTACACATTTTTGTTGTTCATTTTTTTTTCTTAAACTACTTTATTGAGGTATTATTGACATACAAAAAGCTGTACATATTTAATATATACAACTTGATGAGTTCAGAGACAAGTATATGTGAAACCATCACCATAGTCTATGCTGTGAATATATCCATCACCTCCAAAGGCTTTCCCCACTCCCTTTATTATAATTTTTGTGATAACAAAACTTAAGATCTACAATCTTAGCAAATTTGAAGTATACATTATATATTATTTACTGTAGGTACTCTACCATACAGATGGACTTACTCATCCTGTATAACTGACACTTTGTACCCTTTGCCTAATACTTCCCTATTTCTTTTTTCTCCTGGCCTCTGGCAAACATAATTCTACTCTCTGCTTCTGTGAGTTTGATTATTATAGATTTCTTATACAAGAATTTTCATGCATTCTAGGTCTTTCTGTGTCCGGTTTATTTCACTTAGTGAAGTGTTCTCCAATGCATGTATATTGTCTCAATTGGCAGGATTTCTCATTCTAAAATTATATTTATCCCACTTCTCTCCACGTCCTTGCCACCACCCCAGGCAAGCAACTACCATTTCTCACTTGGTTCACTCTAATAACCAACATACTAATCTCTCTGTTTGCATTCTTATACCCTAGAATATATTCTTTACAAAGCAGCCCTAGAGTTGCTCTCATTGAAGCCCTGTTGATTAATAGTCTCTCACCTTAGAAGATCCTTCAAGAAAATCTTTAGTTACGACACTCATTCAAGTGCATTAAAACCTAAAGTACTGCAATATTGGTGAAATTTAAAAAATACTTGGGAACTAAGGAGAGTTTTGTAATCAGCAAAACAGGATGAATGAAACAGGTTTCCAGAATTGACATTTAGGAATAGTCCACTTAAATTTGAAACTAATGAGAGTTGATTTGCAAACATTAAATGGAGGTAGTCAGTATAACAAAAGGTGTAAAACATTCTGCCTCACTAGATCATAATAGCAGCATGATATTTCAAGAAGGACTGAACAAGAAGGTTCAAACGAATAGCTATTTGTTGATTTAGTCTGTTTAAGAAGAAGATGTTTTCCAAAATTCCTCTTTGCTGTAGTATATGTATTTACTATCATTTTATTGTTTTCTTCAAGTCCTCTATCAAACATGAGACCTTATTTAATCATGCTGCCTTAGTTCTGCCAACTGCAGTAGTTTTAAGGAATGGAGCTCCTGAGTTGGTGCAAGGTTTGTAGTTCCCTGCTGCTTGAAGGGCAAGTGTGAAATGGGGATAGGTGTCAGATGAAGTGGGGGTTAGGTCACTTAGCTTTCAAACTACCTTAAAGAATTTAGAGTTTATCCTGAAAGCAAGGGGAATACAATTGACTCCTACATAACTTTCATTTCATTTGTTCTTAAGAAATCTTGTTGCTAAGTGAAAAGCCATTAAGTGAAAAAGAGGGAATTCCATTACTTTTAATGGAACATGTTATTCTGTGTTCCATCCCAAATCAAAATACATAAACTATTTTTACATATAGATAAATATATATCACTTGACCACTGAAAATTTTCTCTAAGTATAAAATGGATATTCTGCTTCCAATATCCAATGTAGTGGTGGTAGGGGGGTGTTTCCCTATGCCAACAAGCAGCCCTCTGACACCCCAATTTAACTCAGTCTTAATGTTGTCTACTTTCAGATACCATCAGATCCCACATGTTGGGAATTCAGTCCTGTAAGACTGCCCTGATTGCAAGCCCAGGTTATCACCTGTGCTTCTTACCAACTACCTATAAGTCAGAGGTTCCCATGAACTCTTCTATGGTTTCAATTAATTTACTAGAAGGGCTCACAGAACTCAGACAAACATTTTGCTTCACAGATTACTGGTTTATTACAAAAAAATATAATTTAGGAACAGCCAGAGGGAAGAGATGAATAGGGAAAGGTAGGTGGGAAAGGGTGCAGAACTTCCTTGGGTTCACCAACCCAGAAGCTCTCTAAACCCTGCCCTTTTAGGGTTTCATGGAGACTTCATAACATGGACATGATCGATTAAATCAAATCCTTGGCCATTGGACTGAACTCCATTTCCAACCTCTCTCCCTTCCCTGGAGTTTGGGGGTAGGGGAATGGTGGAGGACTAAAAGTTACAACCCTCTAATCACAAGGTTAGTTCTCCTGGCAACCAGCCAGCCCCCCAGCCTCAGGTTACCTAAGGGCTTTCCAAGAATCACTTCATTAACATAACAAAAAATGCTCCTCATTCCCCACCTCCCCTCCATTATAGGAAACTAAGGATTTTTAGGACCTGTGAGCCAGGAACCCTGAACAAATATATGAGGAATATATTTGGTCATCTTTATGACTAAGTATGTATTTCTTATAAATCATAATATGACTGATAATAAAATAATCGTACATATATAATATAATATTCTGAAGATTTATTGTACAGGCTAAAGAAGGACTTGCTTGTGGTGGTGGAGGAGAATGTGATGGAGAAAGTCTAGGAAGGGGCATATGATAATACTGTATTCAGACTGCACTAAAAATAAAGTTTTCACACACACACACACACACACACACACAAACATATACATGCACACACATACCAGATATAAGCTAAAGTAAAGGTTAACATGAAAATGGTGAATACTCACAACAGAGTAAAGAACCATACCTCTTCATCACTCTCATCTGGCTTATGTAAGCAAAGCAACATGTTTTAGATTCAACCAAAAATTGCTTTCACATCAGATTTGTCGTCCTGCATCAAACTGGTAAATTGGTAAATGTGTTTTTGCCTAAAATTGCACTGTCTAATTATTACTCCATATCATGTATTCACTTAGTGTGTTTAAAGGTAAAAAAGCTATAAGACTGAAAAATAAGTTTTCTGAAAAATAATCTAACTCTTCAAGAGCCATTATGGCAAATAGTCATTAATAGTCATCATGGGATGTACCTCTTTAGCAACGACAGAGGAAGGGAAGGGTATAAATCAGATTTTGTTGTTATGAGTAGAATCTATTTTAGGCAAGCACTTACATTATTGAAAGAAATGAGATAGAGAATGGATGGATGTAACCCTAGTTAATAGATGGGTTTGACAGGATTTTCTGATGTGTGAAATTAAGAGAATATCAAGAGAACAGAGTTGATGGGTTGTAGTGAACCTGAGACAGCATCTCAGGAACAGAGGCAGCATCAGCATAGGGAAAGAGCTGACAAAGTCTATTTAGACTTGTTGGTTTTGAAGTCTACATAGGAAACCTAAATGGAGATGTCCAGAAGGTAGTTATGTAAGTTTGGAGCCCAGGAATGAGATCTTGGCTGAAGCTGGAGGTTTGATAGTCATCATATCAAATGGTATTTGAAGCCAGATGAGTAGATGGGATTGCTTAGGAAGAGAGAAGAAAAGTGATACAGGGAAGAACCTAAGAGCAAACAAATTTTAAGGGATGGGCAAAAAATAGAGTTCATAAAGGATATTGAGAAACATCTGCTAGAGATAAAAAGAAAACCTAGAGGGTCACAGAAGTTAAGGAAAGAGAGTTTTTCAAGGACAAAGGGTCAAATATTGAGAGGTCAAATGGGATAAGACTAAAAAATGTATATTGGATTTGCAACAAGATCACAAGTTACCTCCATGAGAATGATCTCAATGGGATGTTGGGAGCAGAAGCTATTTGAAATGTGTTAAGGAATGTGTTAAGATAGAAAGAAACTTGAGAAAATCACCTGCAGAGTTGACATCCTTAAACACAGAAGTCAGAATATTTATATTGAGAAATTCCTTTGGGAAGGTCTCATAGCACCTATTATGTATCTACAAACTGCTTGGCTGCATGCAGAAGGATGAAAATAGCTTTACAGTGATCTCACTTCCTCTTTTCCTCTCTAAACAGAGACTAAAATGGATTCTATTTTACTGCATTTACTTAAAAAATTAAACTTGACTTTTGGTATATTCTAGATTCATGTCCCAATTTAACAAACACTTTTTGCATGATTGGAAGAATTTTTATAATGGCAAACTGGTCCTGTCTTCTGATAGCTTCATACAAGTTGATCCTGGGAGCACCAGGAATTTCTCCATCATCAAAACTAACGTGAATGATCACTTGCACAGAATTTAAACAAAGATGCCAAATATTTTAAAAATTAGTTCTAAATGGTCTTAGCAAAGACAGAAGTTATAGATTTAAAGCAAAAATTTTTTCGTAAGACTCACTATTTTTGTTTTGGTGATGGTATGTTGGTTTTCTTGTTTATTGTCAGGATTATGTTTCTAGATTAATATTGGCTGCTTTCAAATGTAACTTATAGATCTCTCTACAATTTGAAAAATAATTTTTGTTATGCTATTTTATTTAATTCTTCCAATAACTACGTGAAGTATATATTATCTTAAGTAATTTCTCTACTAGTTATATTCTTAGTAAGTAGAGTCTGAGCCTTCTGGTCCTAAGTCCTAAGTGTTAGGACCACTTCTGGTCCTAAGTGTTAAATTTAGGAATACCTGGATTTACCAATAATAGCAAGATAAAATAAATAAGAAATAAGATGAAAGGAAAATTAAGGACAAAAGTGTCTATTTTAGGTCACTATATCAGAAAACTTCAGTTTCCTGTTGAGGGAAATGAGATTGACTGTTTAATAATATGCCTGAGGTCAGAGAGGTGATTGATGGTATCATCAAGGAGGTCAGTTCTGTTCATTTTGAAATCTAAAATGTTTTGTGCTATATTAGTTTGCACATCCTAGTTATACTACTCCTCAAATATCTTATCCTTCTGGAATTACATGGTTTTATTGGACCATAAAGTTTTAGAAATGACTCCACTTGTATTTGCATTCTGTCTTATTTACAGACTTATTAAATCCAACTGCTATTTGATCCAGACTCACACTGAAGTTATTACTGTGGAATGGTCCTTTCATAGGTGGGGGCAGTCTAACATCCTGAAAAGCAAGTCATATAAAACAAGATAAATAGAGACCCTTCCTTAAAAAAAAAAAAACCCAAACCAAAAACCAACAAAACAAAACAAACACTAACCTATTATAAGTGAAGATGAGAAAGAGAAATTATTTCCGAGTATATGCTTAAGTTTGGTCTTCAAAGTAACATCATCTAAATTAGCTCTACAATTAATCTCATAAATGCACTTCTACTAAGCATCTAATAAATACTTGAGGGGAAGGAGGAAAAGAGGCAAAGGCAATTATGCCTAAAACATTTTAGAAGTCAGTATTCCTTTGTTTCTTATGTTTTCCTTGTTTTTCAGTGGTTCTGTTTTGTTCTGGTTTATTTAATTTTTTAGTTTAGTTAGATGAATGAGCCATTCCAAGCCTCATTTATACTCTTGCAAATTGGTGCCTATATCCTTAAAACCCTTTTGACTTTTTTCACTCTTTAGCCAAAGCAATAGCTTTCATTGGTATCATACCTTATGATTTACAGAATCCCTTAGATGTAATTTCATATCAGTCCTTTCAAGAGTCTTGGGGTACAAATAGAGAAGTTAGGAATGAAGTTTCTGGTACCAGATTAGTTATGATTATATCAGTTATTTGATGGATGACTATAGCTAATTTAATGTCTTTTTGCCTCAATTTCCACAACTGGGAAATAGGGATATAGATGTACAATACCTATTTCATATGTTTTTGTTTATATAGACTATAAGTGAGTTAACACTTACTATGAAGTGTTAGTAATTCAGTGTTAGATCAATATAGTCATTAGACTATAATGATCATCTAATTCTAGTCAACATTTTAGAATATTCTAAGTGGAAGATTCGGTTTCTCCTCATGTTGGGTATTTCAATTAGGTAGTGAAGATCTTTCAAAGTATTGAATTGGCTCCTCACTTCCTAATAACAATTAAGAAAAGACTCCCCACACAGGAATCTGTTACTTTGTGCAATGTAACATTGTTCCTTAATATGGAAGGAGGCTACAGGGACAGGTTGTCCTAAGGAAGGATGGACAGTTTCCCTGGTTTCCCAATGCGAAATTTTATTGTGTGCTTCATAATAGGCATTGATTTTTGTCATTTCCTCACATGCTTTATACACCAAATGAGAACATAGTTTTATTCCACAATATTGACTTATGATTTTTTTAAAGATTTTATTTATTTATTCATGAGAGACAGAGAGAGAGGCAGAGATGTAGGCAGAGAGAAGCAGAGAGGGAAGCAGGCTCCATGCAGGGAGCCTGATGTGGGACTTGATCGCAGGATTCCAGGATCACACCCTGGGCCTAAAGCAGGTGCTCAACCACTGACACCCAGGTGTCCCTTGACTTACGATTTCTTTTGAAAAATCTAATGATGAGTGCCATATGGATAGCATATTATAGGTTATGATTTGCTCTCACATAATTTTATGCAGTGTACATAGCCTGATCCATTCTTTTACATATAAGGAAGATAAGATCCATAAACTTACTGATTTCTATAAGTTTGCACAAGCGATTTTGTAGGTTCAGCCATTGGCATTTCTAAGTTTAAATTTTCTTGTTGGGCAGCCCCAGTGGCTCAGCCGTTTAGCGCCACCTTCAGCCCAGGGCCTGATCCTGGAGACCCAGGATCGAGTCCCATGTCAGGCTCCCTGCATGGAGTATGCTTCTCCCTCTGCCTGTCTCTCTCTCTCTCTCTCTCTCTCTCTCTCTCTCTCTCTCTCTCTCTCTTTCTCTGTGCCTCATGAGTAAATAAATAAAATCTTAAAAATAAATTAAAAAAAACAAATAAATTTTCTTGTCTGTAAACTGGGGATAACAAATACCTATTTAGGGAATTATTGGGAGGATATGTAATGATATGTAACGTGTAACGATAACCATTCTAGGCATGTAGTAGATGTTAAGTCAATGTTAGTTGTTTTAATTTTGGATAGATGAAAGAAAGAGTCCTTTGCATTTCAATGGAACCCCAAGTATATATCACCTATATATTAAGCTATGGCTGTGCTTTTAAAATAAGTAATCTAAGTAAATTATCTAAGTGCGAGTTATCTTGGCAAGACTGCATAATTCAAAGTTAAAGGTATACATGGCTTACAAAATTGTGCAAAGGGATTATGAAACATCAAAGAATTTTTGCTAAATAAAAATTTGATTGAAAATGAATCAGAAACTTCAGAGCCAAAAACGAACATGGCTATGAATTTCTTTTTTTAAAGACCAGAGTGAAAATTAGACAGGGTCAAATAGTCTAAGTTCATTGGTGTATGCCAAACTAGGAAGATGCTGACCAGGAGGAAAAATCAGGTTCACAAATTTGAAAAGCTACATAGGAATGGAAGAGAATCTGATCAGAAATAGTTCTAGGGTGATCTGAGTAATTTTCTCTGTTGGTATCTTTGCAGCCTGGTAATAGTGTATGTACTAATTACTTAACAGCATCCATTCAAAAACACATATTCAGCATTCATAATGTTTTAAGCATCATACAAGGCCATGGGGATACAAGGCCATGCAAGATGCATTAAATATGCATAATTATTGCCTTGAGGCAGAGCAAGCCAAGAGTCAGCATTGCACAGAATAAAGTGTGCTGGGTAATGATACTAGCCTTGAGGTCTGTTACCATGCGTCCTTGGGTGGATTACGTGCCCTGAGTTCAATTTTCTCATCCAGATAATGAGGATGATTATAAAACCTCCTCTGCCTCCTTCATGCAGAGTGGATGTTAGGATCAAAAGAATAGATTAAAAAGTAAGTTCTGAGTTTTAAGATGTTCCACAAATGCTAGATACGTGAGAAACAATTAAATATCACTATGAGTTTAAAAAGAATACATTTCCAGATTTGACTTAAACAGAAAGTAAGTTGTTTCTCTTTGGAAAATCATGTGTACTATTAACTATTGCTATTATTATTTATTGATACATAATTAACCACCCCAAAATGTACTTGTTTATTTTATTTTATCATCATTCTGTGGGTTAGTAAAGTGAAGGGCTAGGTTCACTTGCATAGTTCTTTTGCTGTTCTAACCCGGGGTTATTCATGCAACTGCAATCATCTGGAGACTCATGTAGAGTTGGTTGGTATAAGATATTTATGTTCCTTGTGGTTACTATTAGCTGTTAGCTGGCTGGTCTAGGTGGCTTCAGAGGGTTTTCTTGCTCCACGAGGGCTTTCATTCTCTGGTTGGCTAGATTAGCTTGTTCACATGGTAGTCTCAGCATGGTGGTACAAAAGAAGGAGAAAAGGAGCTGTAAGGTCCTTTGGAGCCTAAACTCGAAAGTCCTCTATGATCATTTCTGCTGCATTCTGTTGGTCAAACCAAATTTCAGGACAAATGAAATTTAAGGGCTGGACAATAAACCCTGTTGCTTGATGAGAGGAATAACTGTCACTCTGTAAAAGCCAACAGGGTTGGGAGAAAGTATTGTGGTTATTTTTGTAGATAGTTCATTATATCATCAATGTGGCATTTGATTACTGATCTTTTAAATGACTGGTATCAGAAGGATAATCCTTGAGGAAGGTTCAATGGCAAAAATCCCAAAGAAAAAGTCACATTTTCAATAAAAAACACTTCATTAAGAATGGCGAGTCAATGGCAAAAGTGAATCCACTGGAAATCTGTGAAGGAGTTCATGTGTCAGATACAGGAATGAGTTAGGAAAAGACAAGACAGAGACATGGTCAAGACAACCATGACTGAGAACAATGTTAAATCGAAGGAAAGTGGCATTAAAGCCGTATGATAGAAATAGTCATTTCATGATAAAAGTTTAGAAATCTTAGAAAAAGGCATCATTGGAAAGAGTTTTAGCAGAACAGGTGATATGACAAGAGCTCTCTCAACTGCTCCCAAGTAGGATTAAGCAGAGTGTGAATCAGAGTATATGTGGCATCATTTCTAGGGGTGTTATGAGCAGGTATTGAATTTGGTTCATGGTCCAATACATGAAGTTGTGTGAGAACAAATAGGGTCAAATAGTTTGAGTTAATTGGTATATGCCAAACTAGGAAGACATTGACCAAGAGGATACAGTTCTAGGATAGTCTGAATAATTTTCTAAGTTGATACATTTTCAGTCTGATAATAGTTTATATACTAATTATTTAGCAACATCGATTCAAAAACACATATTCAGCACACATAATATTCAAGCAAGATTATTCAAGGTCCTACAGAGAGTATCAATACAAGTAATAACAATTATAATAATGTAAAGTCTAGGAGTCATAGAGGGGAGCATTGATATCTAAACTGGGACCACAAATGTGGGAACTTATCTTGTCATAGTGGAGTGGTGAGCAGAAGATAGAGTATCCTTAAATGAAACAGGCAAAGAAATGCTGGGCCTATTTATAGAACTCTAATTGCCTGACAGTTTTGCTCTCAGAATTATAATAACCATAATTACAATTGTTCTCAACTACTAAATTCCTACTCATTCTATATATTGTCCTAGGCACTCTATTTATCATCATTAGTTTTCAAAAAAAAAAAAAAAACGTATAACATGCAGTAGCCAATGTGTATATGTGTGCGCACGTACACACACACACACACACACACACACACGGTTAATTAGGCTAACAAGATAAAGAAAACTGCTTTGGTTCCAAATCATAGCTCTTTACTATAGGGCACATAACCTTTTGCAAGATTATGGCTGATGAACCAGGAATTGTGTTTACAATCTTTGCTTCTCTCAGAAAGCCCATCAATTAAGCCCAGCTAAGGGACTGCCTATTTCTAAGACTTGCTTGTGTCTTATATTTGTGTCTCAAATTTTCTGATTTCTTCAGCATGGAAAATAATGGTCATATTCAGATACTTTCAATAAACAGGTAGATATTGCTATTTAATAATGTTTTTCTTTTGAAAATTGAATGCAGTGTTTCTCAACAGGAGTATGCACATGTCAATATCTCTGAAGGGATAGCTTATTATTATTAACTTGCAAAGTTTACTTGATATCATACCTCTAAATTTCAAAAAGAAAAAACAAACTTACTGTTGTTACAGTGTTGACAATAGAAATGAGCACCACAGAATTTTCTGTGCTAATAGTTTATATAGAGAATGTCACTATATCAGACTTTCAGCATAGTACAAAGGACACAACACACATAAACACACACACACACACACACAGAGGCCATGCCCTTAATAAAAAAGATGAAAAATATTCATCTTACAGAAAGCATGGACATATCTTTTTGGATACTTTCTGATCTGCTGGTTGTATTAGAGTAGGAATTAGTTAATTGAGGAGAGGGTTAGGGTAATTTTGAGTCACAATGTGGAGCTTTATCTCCGTTCCTAAGCTTTGCAGGAAATCTTTCAAAATATAATACTGAGAATATCTGAGACTGCCTTTGACTTACAGTGGCCCATTTCCTAAGTAAGAAATTTTAAATTCAATTCTCATAGTAGCAAATTTATACATTCTTAGTCTTTGATAAATTGTAAATAAAAATCTTTTGGATTTTAGCCTTCATTTGTAAGGTTACACTTGAAAACGTTTTAATGAAGACTCTATCTCTGAGAACCTGGATATATTTAATGAGAATGAAAAATCTGCATAGCTCACTGAAGCAACCAAAGGCCCCAAGTTAGAATTCTGTATCCCACAAGCGAATAACATCAGAAAAATTTCTCTCATCCTTAGTGGATTGTGAAAGAAGCGACTCTCCCACTGAGAGTCTCTTCTCATGCTTTTTATGAAAGCATCTGTTTCACCCGTGCCACCAGATATAGTCTTTTAGATCTTGACAATGGCTTCTGAATCTTCTCCACCGGTCACACTGGTCTTCATTTCAAAGGTTTATTGTAAGCAGGGCAGGTGGTAGCAATCCGAAGAAATCAAATATTATATCCGAAGAAAGCAAATTGGGTTGGCTAACTTTATGTATTTTGTCCAAATATAAGCCTTTCTTGACTATCTGTTTCTTTGCTTTTTATTGAGGAAAAATTATGCATAAGATGTGACTTCTGAATTAAAAAAAAACTCTTATGATCATAGAACTAACATGTGCCTGCATCATTGCAATATAATATCAATTTAAGATAATGCATGTGAAATGTAAAACAAACCACCATTCTCATACTAAAGGTTCTCCTTTACTATTAGTACCATTTTTTGTCAATGATACAATATGCATGTAAATATTTTTGTGGGATCATTTTTTAAATGTTTAAAATAAAAATATTCTTATTAAAAGAAATGAAGAATCATTTCTCTGTATTCGACATTAATAATTTTTTCACTTGTGTGGGATGCCTGGGTGGCTCAGTTGGTTAAGTATACGACTCTTGATTTTGGCTCAGGTGGTGGTCCTAGGGTCACGAGATCAAGCCCCACCTAGGGCTCTGACTCAGTGGGAAGCCTGCTTGAGATTCTTTCCTTTGGCCCCTCCCCTTGTTCATGTGCTCTCACTCTCTAATAAATAAATAAATCTTTTAAAAAATAATTTTTTCACTTGTGTAACATGACACAGACGAATACAACAATCTTTAAGCAGCTGACTAACCTGCTGTTGTTATACTATAATGTCTAATAACAAACATTGTTTGAAAAGAAGGAATCACAATCTGTGCAATAATTTTGCCCATTGCTTAGCTCTGATGTAATAGTGTTTCCTTGGGGCTAAAATGGATGAAGGAAGGGGAGGGTTTGGATACTGAGCATGATAAAAGATGGCAGGAATTCAGCAAACTTTGAAAATCATCCATTAAAGAAGAAAATGCAACATTGGAGATGAAACAAATAACAATAGTCCCTTCAATGTAAAATAACAAAAATAAAAATACTATAAAGTGATAATAATTTATCCAAATCTGTCACATAATAGCTATGGTAGATATTGTCAGTGGCAATGTCCATCTCCCTACCTCCTACTTCCCCATTTACCCCCAACCTCCTTGCAGGCACTATTTGCCTAGCTATCTAGATATTAGCTGCTAAGAACTCACACCTGTATCTTTGTCTGAGGTCCTTCCTTGGTTAATGGGAGCCTCCTCACCAGGAGAAGCCTGAAAGATCATAACAACAGATTGATGAGGTAGGGATGGAACAGCCCTCTAGGCAAGACAGCCTCTGTGATGTGATCCAAGCTTCAGAAGTTCCTACAAAGTCAGGAGGCTAGGCTTCTGAAAAGTCATCACTGCGTAGCTTTTTCCCTACCTTATCTGGGTCTTCTCACATCCTTATAGGTTTCTCATAAAAGCAGTTCCTCAAAAAATAGCATGTATAAGAATCCCCCCCCCCAAAAAAAAAAATCCCCATCTCATACTCTGCTTCTAAGGAGCCTGACCAAAGACAATTATCAGTATCACATAGTTATCTTGCTGTGTAAACAACAATTTGAATTTTTTAGTATTAAAACTATGTTTTCTAGGACTATTACTGTACCTTGACATTGCTAAATAGGTATCATGGTAACGTTCTATCACTTGGTTGCCTTATTCTTTGAATTTATTAACTTTTCTGATATTTTCATCAAATAGAAACTACAGTTTGAGGTAATGCATTTGCATAAGATGAACATCTAAGTATTGAAGCTGCAAGTTTTCGTCCAGTAAAGAATATGAGTACAGTAGACAGAACATAGGATTTGGAGCCCACCCCACAGAGTCTTATGTACTAAGCTCAATTTAATCATTTATCAGCCATGTGACCTTGGTCAAATCACAAATTTTTCTGCCTCTATTTTTTTTAAGTCATTGTTGCAATGACTAATATGATAATGTAGATAACGTGCTTAGACTAGTGTCTGGTGTAATAGATGCTCAGTGAAATTCTCTACCAATGAAAAATGGTTTAAATGTAGACATCAGCAAATTAGTTAATTAAGCCTGAGTTTGCACTCACTCTGCTTCCAATCTCTTGGTCAGTTTTCTTAACTGATGATGGATGTTTTCAAATAGGGCCTGTTTAACCTGGATCATAGGGTGCATGTCAGTATCTTAAGTGGAGCCTGACATTCCAATTTGAAGGAAATAAGAGAATGGTGGTATTGAATCCCTAAAATGTAAGGAGTTCTAGGCCAAAAAATGTTGTAAATGGGTAGCCAATAGAGAAAGCTCTCATCCAGACAAGTTTCTTTTTTTCTTGTAAAGTGAGTAAAGAGAAAAAGAAGACAGTTGAACTAACATTAAATATTGGGGGACTGTACCTAAAAATCCAAATCTGGCTTCTCTTGAAAATCACAGATTCTCATTCCTACATGCAGAAATTGACTGGAATCCAATAGAAGCTCTCTTATTTAGGTGTAACATGTACCCTCTATTTTTTCAGAGTTAGGGTAGCCGTATAATTTACTGCCAAAACCATCATAGTTTGAAAATGACAGGGATGGAATCAGTAATTATGCCAGAATAATAGGCACAAATTAGAAGTGGCCTTGGGCAAACTGGGATATAATCCTACCATACCCAGAGTCCCTTTCACTTCCTATTGCTTCTCACACTGAACCCTTTTATTCTACTATATCACTTGCTATTCACTTGGAAGTATCTTGAGATTTTCTTTAAGAGTTTCTGGTCCTTTGAGTGAGCCCAAGAATCAGTTAATTAATTAATTGGGTTCAGCATTCTCATAAGTGAATTGCTGTTAAGTAAAAAAAATACCTATAATAAAATCTGAGTGGTGTTTCCAAGATGATATACAATGTTCAAATATTTATATTTTTCTCTATAGCTTTCTGTGAATTCAAAACACTTCATAATTAAAATATATTTTTAAAAACATATGCAGACTTGTACACAATGAAAGCAGCAAGAGAAAAATGACTATTTTCATATTATTGGGATATCAATTACTTCTTTCACTCAAACAGTTTTGTGGATTGTATTAAATAACACATTTGGTATGCATGGTGAAACATCTTTTGAAAAGAGTGATTGGTGACCAAAGAAAAACACACATATGGAATACAAAGTTGGAGATATGGACATGACCAGCTTATGCAAGTGTATTTAGAATGGACAGCAGGCTTTGCAATCTGTTGCACTGGAGTTTTAGGGACTTACCACAGACAGTGTTTGTTATTGCAGAACGTTTTGCTTCCCAGGAGGAAGGAAGATTAACCAAAAGAAATACAACATTAAAAAATACACAGATGATCCAGCAAAATAAAGTCCTAGACTATAAACCACAAAAGGACCAATATATTTTCTTGGGAATTACTGGAGTGACCTAAAGTCTAATGCTTCCATCCTAAGGATGTTTACTGAAAGAGAAAATTGAGTAATGCTTGCATTGGCGTTTTAGCAAAGCCCTTGCTACCACTCTGCACACTCCCCACTCTCTCGTGGCTTCTTAGACATCTACAATTTCCTTTTGGCACATTTGACTTTTTGTCTTCTAAAAGCTGGCTTGCCTCTGGAATGTGGGTCAAGAAGCAGGCCTTATTTACTCATTGGGAAACTGACCACTACTGTGGAATTGAGCATACCTGATGGGAAGAAAGACAGAAAGGCCACATGCTCACCCACCCGCCATACAGGACAGCCATTTCTGGGCAATGGGCCATTTTGCTCCTACTATCACAATGAAAACTGCCATGTTGGGCCAGTTGATGTCTCATGCCTGGAGTATGCTGGTTAATTGATCTTCTAGCCAAAAGTCTTCTCTAAGTTCCAGAAATTCCTTCTTTGTATTCTGAAATGTCTGGAATTCTTTTCTGTCCCTTAAGAGGACAATCCCTTAGGGTTGTTTGAAAACATTTCACTCTTTATTTCAACCACAGTTGAGATGGTTATGTTAGGGTATAAATAATGTTTTCTATGACATTTAACCTAGTTCCTTAATTCAGCAGTTATTTTCATTTTTATTTATTCTTCCTGATATAGGAATTCTATGAAGGATGGAATATAAATTATTTAATGTAGCCCTATTTCATAATGGCTGAGGAGTTAGCGTTATTTTTCCTTCAGATTCATATTTTATGATTTTGAATACTATGATGGTAAAAGCTGAAGAACCTCATCAGCTGACATTCCTATGTGTACACTAGCCATCCCCATACTTCCTCTTCACACACACACACACACACAAATAATAATAATAATGAAAAGAATAAATGTATCAAATGAAAATAATAAAATTGAAAGTTATAACTGGAAAATATTTAATTACTCATCAAATGGCTTATTATTGGCCCCTGTTGTCTTATAGTACAGTCATTATAATACCAGTTGATACTTACTGTTGGTTTACTTTGTACTAGATGGCTTACTAAGCATTTTATGTGTATTTTCACATTTGACCAATGTGACAGCTCTTCAAAGTTGTAGTAATAATAATTAGTAGTAGTAATACTACTACTACTAATATCTGTATTTTATAGATTTTAAACTGAGGTTTACAGAAATAAGCTATTAATTGAGGTCATGGAGCTTACTAGTGACAGATCAGCGATAGCAATTTATAAATCTGTCTGACTCTCAAGTCCCCTGGCTCTTCAATCGCTGCAATTCTGCCTCTACCATTTTTAGGCTCTTAGAAAAGACAGTTCTCTTAAGTGCTTATTTGGTCTTTGATTTTAAGTTCAACTAAATTCTGCAAATTCTACTAATACTCGTTGTGTTCACTTAAACACTTAAACAGTCCAGGCATACAACCAAAATATTTCTCTTGACAGAAGTGTCTTTGCATTTTTATTTTGAACTTTCCTCAGTGTTAATAAAGATAATAATACCTACTTCAGAGGATTGATGAATATATTACCAGTAAGAGATAGCTATTATTATTATCATCATTTAATGATAAATTCTTGGCATAAAGTGGGTAATGAATAAGTGTTGGGTCTATGAATGAATGAAGACAGAAGGGAGATTAGGTCTTGTCAATAAGATATTAATAGTCTGATACTAGCAGCAACAGAAATGCCCAGCTATTTTTGTTTCAATGGTATAAGTTTTTTTTTAAGATTGTATTTATTTATTCATGAGAGAGACAGAAAGAGAGACAGAGACATAGAGGGAGAAGCAGGCTCCTTGCAGGGAACCTGATGAGGGACTCGATCCCCAGACCCGGGATCAGGACCTGAGCCAAAGGTAGATGCTCAACTGCTGAGCCATCCAGGCATCCCTCAATGGTATAAGATTTATAATAATGGAACACATAGGTTCTATTGGTACAATAATGAGCAAATAATTAAACTTGGTCAGAAATGATAGCAAATTCAGAGATGTTTTGCAGAAGGAAGAAAAGAAGGAAAAAAAGAAGGCAGGCAGGCAGGAAATGTCAGGGTGGCTCAGGGACTAGAGTGAAAGAGACAAGAAATAGGAAACCCAAAAAGGAGATTATTCGATTATTATAATTCTTAGCAAAAAAAAAAAATAAAGTTTAAGCTTGCCAGTGACAGGGAATGAAAAGATAAGAATACATTCCAGAAGCATTTGAGTGAGTTGGCAAAGGCTTAGAGACTGATTAAATGCAGGAGGTAAAGAAGGAGACAAAACTATTTGGTTTCTGGCTTGTTCAACTACATGGGTGATGATGATGTCTTGAGATGAGAATCACAGGCAAGTTATTCTCTTCCTAATCTTTACTATCCTAGTCTGTAAACTTAAAATAGTCATAGTCCTTATCGCATGTAGTTTGGGTGAGGATAAAATGTTATGTGAAGAGCCTAACACAATGTCTGGCACTTAGTAAGTGCTCAATACATAGCTTTCTTACTTTGTGTGGGATTGGCAGTAATACCAATGAACTGTCTCATCTAATACCCTATGAAAGGGTAGAAACGGCAAAAAACATATATTTAGTGTTGAAGTATTTGAGTTTGAGTTACTTCTAAGTCCTCTAGGTCAGTGTACGGAAGTCTGGAAAGAACACCTGGTAATTTGTGAATTTAAGGAAAACACACACCCTCTTGGTTGAAATGTGCTATTTTTAGTGATGTTTTAATTTGAAATCAAAGAGATAATAAAATTAACTGTGGCCTGTTCTGAGGCACAGTGATAAGGTCAGATGGTAAGGAATGACTAGGGAGGGTCTGTCAATCCTGGTAGAGGACCAGTTTAGGGCTCTTCCAGCCATTATAACTCTCCAGGTCTGAAAGCAGACTGTGACTGCATGTTTCTTGAACTCAATAGTCATCACTCAAACCCAGAAAATTACCTTCCTCCAAATTGCACATAAGGGCTCATAATTACTCTTGACTTACCTACTGGAGGGTCAGAGGGGGGTGGGAAGAGTTGATCTGCTTTATTCCAGATTTAATTTGGTATTAGTCATGCTCAACCTATTGCTATTTTGTATTTGAGCACAGCTCTTTAGTCTGTAATCATTTCTCCAATTTTCTGTGTACATATTTTTTAATGCTTGAAACTGGTTTCTTAATTTAATACGATCATTTAAACTTTTCTCATGGTGCTGATTTTTAAAAGAACCTATGGCTTTAGGCTCTTAATGAATAAAATGAAATTATGTCTAGCTTATTCCTTAGTGAAACTTAGCAGCAGCTGATAAGGTGGCTACTCCTTGCATTCTGTGGGATTTTTGGTGACTGAATATAAGTCAGAATAAGTGAATGGGAAAGATGAACTCTTTGTCTATACCAAATCCAAACATTTAGCACTCAGTGCATTTAGCACTTTATAAGAAAAGAAAATCCATGATATCTAAGAGCTAACTATATCCAAATCAGTGAAATATCTGGCTATCAGATTTTTATGCCATTTTTTATAACAAATAATTTGCATATTAACTTCAGTTCCTAAGTTATCATGTTGACCTGTACTGTTTTTCCTTGTTATGCAGACTAACTCAAGTTATAAAAAGTCTAATTCAGGTTTCTTATGAGACAAAGTGAAGCACAGTTTTAAAATATATATATATATATATATATATATCTGAGGAAAGTAAAGCAGAGATATTTTGATGCTAACAGAACACTTAAAAAATACAAAAAATAATTTGAAGAACCTTTTTGGCTAAGGAATTTGGGGCAACAGATTAATAGTACAGCTTGTTGAATCTTCGCCTGACATGTATTGTGTATGCAAAATGTTGCCAGTAGACTCAGATCTTAATTCACCTAACACCAAATGCAGCACAGATTGTTTATATAACCTGAGGATGCACCCTATAAGTGACTGTTTTTCTTGAATTAGCATTTATGAAGCAAACTACTTAACTATTCACAGTAAATAAGTAAACAGACGTTTTAAACTTCCTTCGATAATGGAGGCTATGTAATTCAGAGAATCGAATAAGCTTCAAATTTGTTTATGAAAAAGAACATCATTGACTCTTTTTTGCAATCTGTACATGGCACAAAAGTGGATTTCTGATTAGACTTCACACATTTTTGGATATTTTGGAGTGCACATTCATTTTTATTTGTCAAAACCTCAATCCATTTTTTGTGTTGCTAGATACCTCATTGAAGATTTACCTTGTAGGTTTTTTTTTCCACTTTTCTTTCTATTATTAGAAAGTCACCTTGTTGTTTTTAGCATGGGAAGACACCTTTGAGAGACTAAATCACTCCTTTTTTGACTGTGTGTGTGTGTGTGTGTGCGTGCATGTGCATGTACACATGTGAACAGATGGGAAGGGGAAACTAAGGGGTTCTAAGAGGCAATCAGAATTACCACCTGAGCTGGTTAAGCAAGTTACTCCATGGCAGTGTTTACTTTCCATAAGTATGATTCCATTTATATATTAAAAATAGAAAAAGAATAGCTACTTGAAGCTTTGTAATGAGATATACCAGTGAAGGAAAAGGTACAATGTTTTAAGTTTGCAGATAAACACATGAATTAATTCTGATACTTCTGAGGAAGCTGGCATTTTAAGAGGTTGGCCTGAAAGAATTGTCAGTTGAAAGCATCAGCCCAAGAGGTATAAACAACACTAGGCTGAAATTGGCTTGAGAGATAATTCATACTTCTCTACAAGGACCTGAATCTGGTGCACGTCAGCATCATCTCTATGACTGTCAACAGAACCAAAGGCAGTGATAGGCTCCTCTACTCAGGGTGTGGAGGTAGAACTTCCCACTCTTTAGGCTTCTTGAACCATGGGCTTCCTACTAATCTGGCACATGAAAATTTAACTGGTTTTATTTATTTATTTATTTATTTATTTATTTATTTATTTACTTTTAGTAAGCAAAACTAACCTATTTTAAAACTGGCATAGCAGTTCAGAGTAGCTTTATTTTGGGATGCCTGGGTGGCTCAGTCGTTGAGCATCTGCCTTCAGCTTAGGGTTTGATCCCGCCGTCCTGAGATTGAGTTTCACATCAGGCTCCCTGTGAGGAGACTGCTTCTCCCTCTGCCTGTCTCTGCCTTCTTTCTATGTATCTAATGAATAAATAAATAAAATCTTAAAAGAGTAGCTTTATTTTGGATGACTTCAGCATTTTTACTTTTTTTTTTTTTTTTGTAACATATACTAGCATTACACACTATGCTCTAGAGTTGGAGCCAATTCCATTTTTCAGACAGTGGCCATGAATTGTTTGTTCACTACACAGTGTGTACTTGATCAGGGCTGAACTGGGAAACCTACAGTGGACTGTGAAGAGACTGAGGATGGTATGGAATGCTTTGACATCTGAATAGCAGAGTAGTCAGATGGAAACAGGTGATAAATGCAGATTAATCACTGTTTGCTAAAATCTAAATCTGTTTTGTCTTTAGGAAACTATCTAAAAGAAGGACATTGAAAGAATTTTGCAGACTTTATTTTGATTTTTTTTAAAAGAATAAAAGTGTTAAACTTCTTTATAGATAAAAAGTGGGGGCCATATCCTGCCAATCATCACCAGAGGGGGGGTAGTCCTAAGGTATAAAAACACCTTTATTGACCCAAGACAAGAAAAGCCGTTGCTGATAAAGGTACTATGTTGAGACAAGTGGTTGGGAATACAAAATAAGAAACAGACACTGAGGACATTTTATTGAATACAAATTTCCATCTCACCCAAAGATATATTTATCCCTTGGGTAATCCAGACTATGGAATCATCGCAAGAGTGGCAAATAATAGAATGAAATAAAGATGGCTAGGGGATAGCTTATGTAGTTATGTCCTGGAGATAACTGAACTTCTCTGAGACAAAAGGCCACACTACCATAGCAGGAAGTTGCAAAGAGCTAAACCTGTGTTTGAGAATATAGGTCATGCTGGTTAAATTTCTTAGCCCTTACCAAAATGTCCTAATATATATATATATATATCCCCTTAATCTAACAATTCTACTATTTGAACATATATCTAAAGAAGTATTATATGAAAAGTATAGAAAGAGATGAAGATTTTTTTATATTAATTGGGGACAATATGTTGTGCCCAAGATTGCGAATCTGAGAAACCACCAAGGAGCCGACACCGATGCAAACACACGAGGGTTTATTTACTAGTTCGAGCCTGGGTCCAAGAATACCCGACACAGCAGAGCAGGGACTTGGACCCCGAGGCTAAGAGGCGTAGCGGCTTTATAGGGGCCAGTGGGATTGTAACATACCCAGAAAGTTGCACAGTCATGTCGGTCCACACGCAGGTGGCCATTGAAATACATCTTACCCTATAGTATCCATTTGAGTGGGCCTATTACTTTGGTCAGAATTGGCGCGCAGTTTTGGTGGGCACAAGGTGGGGTTACATTGTTATGAGCCGATTTCCGATTAGGGTGTGCCCAGCGGCCTGACTAGGGTGGGGCAGCGCCTTAAGCAATAAGCAGGTCATGTGGGGGTGATACAGGAGGTGGCGGGTGCAGCACAAAATGGAATCAGTCCTGCTCTGCTTGTCCAGGGGTAGGGGATTTTTGTTAAATTTCCTGGGTCCCACACAATAATCAGTAGGGAAATAGTTAAATATATTTTGGCACATTCATCCTATGCAATATTATGCAAAATTAAAAGAATGAATTTTTTACTTTGTCAAGAAAAGAACATTAAAACATATATATCTATCATCAATATTTTATAAAGACATTAGATGCAAAAAGGAAGGACACAAGCCAAAGGTGTTCTTTGCAAGAAAGGACAGCTGAAGATAGATAAACACATGTGATGTTGCTCTTATTTTCCCCCTTTCAATACAAGCAAGTGAAAATCTGCTCAGGGACCACGTTTATGAATCATTTGTTTAGTGGAAAACATTGAATTCAATGTCAGAACACCCACATTCTAGCCACTCACTTCATCTTTAGACAATTTAAACCCTGTGGTCTATCTCATCAGGAGGGTACATCAGATAAGTCTCAAGTCCCTTTGCCTTGCAACATCCTATTATCCATGATGATTTCACCTTCATAGTCTCCACAATTCCTCTGTTCTTTGCTTTCATTCATTTACTTAACAATTGCTTATATATCAGCCATGGTGATTGCCAAGGGAATGAAGCCATGAGCAGGGTAGGTGAGGTATTTCCTTTCACAAAGCTTGCATTCTCTGGGGAGACAACAGTAAGTAAGCCAAAGAGTACATGGAAAGAGAATTACAGATTGTAGTAAGTGTTTAGAGGAAATAAATGGGCTGATAATATGGAATATGTAAAAGAAGAGTTTAGGGAAAGGTAATCTGAACTGAGTTTCCACAGAAGGCTTTTCTGAGGATTTGAGCTGAGACCTGAAAAGTGAGTAGGTACCAGCCTCATAGGGAGCTGGGGAAAGAGCACACCAAGCAGAGGTAACAATAAGTGCAAGGTTTATGAATTGGTTAAGGACTTGGTTACCCAACATTAGAAAGGGGGCGAGTGAGGCTAAAGTCTAAAAAGCAAGTGGGGGAATGGAGTAAAGGAGTAGGTAGGACAAAAAGATGATAGAGAAGTAGGCAGCCAGATCTTGGAGGACATGGTAGGCATTAGCACTTTCCTATAAATGCAACAAGAAGCCATTAAAAGGTTCTAAGTAAGGGAACAATATGATCTATATTTTAAAATGACCACTGGCCACTATATGAACAATAGATGGTAGGGATGTAGAAAGCAGGGAAAACAATTTGGAAGCTATTACAGGAGTCCAGGTGAGAAATGATGCTACTTTAGATTAGGACTTGATGGGGAGAATGGAGTGAAGTGGAATAATCAGAGAAATATTCTGGAGGTCAAATAGGTTAAAACTTCTGGATTTGATGCAAGGGATAAAAGGAAGGAAAGAAGCAAGGCTCACCCCATTGTTGTTGAGTTGGGAAACTAGATAGAAGGTGGTACCATTGGTTGAGATGGAGGGGACCCAGAATGTAACAGGATTCTGCACCCACCCCACCACTGTCTTACTGGGAGTTGACTGCAAGAATCAAGAAATGTGAAGAATTGAAACTGAAGAGTAGCCATCCAGTAGATGTCAACTAGGTGGTTAAGGAACTCAGGAAAAGTCAGGGCCAGAAACAGGTATTTTGAGATTCATCATCATATATGGGTGTTTAAATTCATTTAAGGAGGAAAGAGAGAATGTTAAGCTTCAGCCCCAAGCAGCTCAACATTTACAGTTTATTTCAGGCCTATTAGCAAAGCTAACCAAGAAACAGTGATCAGTGAATTAGGAGAAAAACCAATGGTGCGCTATAAAGTCAGTAATTTATTTTAAAGTATTTCAATGTAGACATTGGTATGAAATTATGTGTCATCTGTTGCTTTACTCAGGAGTTCACAGGAATAGTAGTTTCAACATTTAACCAGAAAGGTTGCACTCCAGGACATTTTTATCTTATGTTGACATGAGAGGTTCTACTAGTATTAGAAGTGATGTTTCATTGGTGAATTAGTAGGTTTTTAATTAGCATAAGGGATATTTATGAGTTTTCATTATTAAAATTAGTTTTATTTAAGATATGTGAGATACTTCTCATTTGCAGACTTGTAAGAAACATATAATTTGTTTTTTTTTTTTTTTAGAAACATAATTTGTAACTGGTGTATAGAAGGTACTCAGTAATTGTGTGTGTGTGTGTGTGTGTGTGTGCACACGCTTTATTCATTACTTTGAATCCAAGGTTTCTCTAAAATTCCTAATTTGTCTGTAATGTTTAAAACTGTTCTTTAATTGCTCTATTACTCTGGTACCCCTACTATATTATCTGCTCTCTTTTTAAGGCACTTAAACAAACAAACTTTTACTCTGAAGCTGGCACCAGAATACTTAATTAATGGTTGACATATCTTTATAAATCACCAGAATTTTCAAAAAGTATATATATATATGTATATATATACACATATATGATGTTATTTTCTTCCAGGGCCTATTACTGAACATTTAAAATGTTGAAGGAGGGATCCCTGGGTGGCGCAGCGGTTTGGCGCCTGCCTTTGGCCCAGGGCGCGATCCTGGAGACCCGGGATCGAATCCCACGTCAGGCTCCCGGTGGATGGAGCCTGCTTCTCCCTCTGCCTGTCTCTGCCTCTCTCTCTCTCTCTCTCTCTTTGTGTGTGTGACTATCATAAATAAATAAAAATTAAAAAACAAAAAACAAAAAAAATAAAATATTGAAGGAAAGTTAACTATTGATTATGGGGGAAAAAACTTCAAAAAAATTTAAAGGAGTAAAGTAGAAGAACAGACAAAATGGTTTGACAAAGAGTAGAATAGAGAGCACAACTCATGTGCATGCAAAACATGAAGTATTTTTGTCAATGGTCATTTTTGGTATAGGGCCACAGAAATGGACCACATTGTTCCCTGGAGATCTTCAGCTGGGGTAGGAAGATGGTTTGCTGGTATTTAACCACACTAAAATATTGTCCCAGGAGAGCCCGTGTTTGAAATTTGTAAGAGATCCAATCACACTGTGGTTTGCAATTTGAACAAGCTGCCCTAGAATAAGCTCTGTAGCAGCCCAAATATGGCAGCCTAATTCACGTTCTGGCTAATGTACCAACAGTAAAAGTACTGCAAAGTACTCCAAATACCACAGAGTGGGCCCTTCAGATAACACTATTTTACTAGTGGAAAATACAAACACGTTTTTGCTCAAATTTCCATTGTGATCAAGGAAATTTGCTGAGGAAACAGAACTAATCTACAGAGAATTGTGAAACTGATGGGAGATTCAGATTACCCACAATTTGCTTTTGAGCCAAAACAAATGCAGTATTTAGAAGCTTCCCATAGGTACCTAAGGGAAACAAGGAATTTTCACTGTGATACAAATATTTCCTTTAGGAAAAGGATATCATGATCCTGATAGAGAAACCATGTTCCTAGTCTGTGTCTCTGGAGTACTTACATGGAATGAGCATGCTAAGGAGGTATTTTTTAAACATAAAATAACTCTTCATTCCATACCAACTATCTGCAAGTTTCCCAATTAAATAAAGTAAAGCAGTTACTTAGCCAGGCTCTGTGCCAAAGTATTTTCAATGGATCTATTAACAAGAATTTCTGTGCCACAGCTTGCTTAAAGAATTATGTTAAACATTTAGGCCATGAAAGTAAAGCTATTAAAAGTATATGGACATTCTATGTATCAATATGAACCTATCTGCTTCTCTTTGAAATAATCTCTTGTTGCTTTATAGAAATGGCCTAAGGGTATATGTATGTAGAGTCATAGGTTCAAAAAAGAAGAAACACCATTTTGTTTGTGGACATTGTTGACATTAGACAAACATTATAGGTCCAGATTAACACAGACAAACCCAAAAGGAAATAAAAAGCCAATGCTGTTTTGAAATATAGGCTTTCAGGTAGAAGATTTAGTAATTTAGTATAAATACCTTTAAACAATTTGAAGATTTATAAGATACTGTAATTCACACATATATATGCTTTATAACACAGTGAATATTAGGGTTAGTTTTTATAGTCAGTCCTCTTCCTGGAGGTAGTGAGATGGTCACATTCCTAAAGAGAATTATGGTTTTAAGTTTGTGTGGAATCTTTCTGAAAACTTTTTTTTTTTTTTGGAGGGTCCCTTTGGGAACTACAAAGTAGTAGTTAGAAGCACAGACCTTGAAGTTACACTGTCTTCCTATCCTAGGTCTATCACCTGCTCACTGTGTGATATTGGCCATTACTCGATCTCTCTGTGCCTGTGTCTTCTTATCTATACAATAAAAGTTACAGTAAGATCTAGCTCTTAGAGCTGTTTCGGGATTAAATGAAATCTATCCTCTTAGGACATTTTATTTTTAAAGCAGATTTATGCTCATAGCAAAATTGAGGGCAGGAAGGTTCAGAGATTTTCCATGTAGCCTCTGACCCCTCACGTACACAGAGCTTCTCCTATTTGTAACAATTGATAAACCTACATTGACACATCATAATCACTCAAAGTCCATAGTTCACATCGGGATTCACTCCTGATGTTCTACATCTATGGGTTTGGATGCATGTAATATGTATAATGGCATGTATCCACATTTACAGTATCATGCAGAGTCATTTCACTGCCTTAAAAGCTCTGTGTGCTCCATCTAGTCAAACTTCCCTTCCCCCAATGCCTGGAAAACACTGATATTTTTACTATGCCATAGTTTTGCCTTTTCCAGAATGTCATATAGTTGCAATCATATAGTACATAGCTGTTTCAGATTAGCTTTTCTCACTTAGTAATATATGTTTAAAATCCTTTCATGTCTTGAGAGCTAATTTCTTTTTTTTTCAGCTCTACTGAGGTATAATTGACAAATAAAATTGTAATATATTTGAAGTGTACAATGAAATGATTTGATAGATGTACATATTTTGAAAGGCTTCCCACAAGTTCATTAACACATCCATCATCTCACATAGTTAACTTTTTTTTATGGTGAGTACACTCAGGTTCTAGTCTCTTAGTATTTTCAACTATAGTCACCATGTTATATATTAGATCCCCAGACTTTATTCATCTTATATAACTGTAAGTTTGCACAATTCTACTCAGTGTTTCTATGAGTTTGATTTTTTTTTTTTTTAAGATTCCAGACATAAGTGATACCACGCTGTATTTGTCTTTGGCTTATTTTACTCAGCATGTCCTCCAGATTGGCCCAAGTGACAATTAGCCCTCCTGTCACAAATGACAGGATTTCCTTCTTTCTCATGGCTCAAAAGTATTCCATTGTACAGATACCATATTTTCTTGATTCATTCATCTGGTGACAGACACTTAGGTTGTCTAAGTCACAGTCACTTGGTGACTGTGAATAATGATTCAATGAACGTGGGATGCAGATATCTTTTCCAGTTAAGTGTTCTCATTTCCTTTAGATAAGTACCCAGAAATGGAACTACTGGATCATATGCTGAATCATAACTATTTTTAATTTTTTGAGCAAAAAATTTTTAAATTTTTTCTGGTTTTACGTTCATACTATTTTCCATAGTGGCTGCACCAGTTAACATTCCACCATGGTGTACAAGAGTTTATTTTTCTCTACATCCTTGCCAACACTTGAGATTTCCTCTTTTTTTTTTTTTTTTGGATAATATACATCCTAACAGTGTGAAGTAATATCTCATTGTGGTTTTGATTTGTATTACTTTGATGATTAGTGATGTTGAGCACCTTTTCATGTTTCTGTTGGCCATATGCATGTCTTCTTTGGGAAAGTATCTATTCAGATTCTCTGCCCATTTTTTAAACATTTTTTTCTCTGCCGATTTTAAAATTGAATTTGTTTTTTGCTATTGATCTGTATGAGTTCTTTATATATATTGGATATTAGCTACTTATCAGATACATGATTTAAAAAAAATTTCTCTCAGTCAGTAGTTTGCTTTTTCAGTTTTTGATTCTTTCTTTTGCCAGAAGAAGCTTCTTAGTTTGATATATTGCCCTTTGTTTATTTTTGCTTTTGATGCCTTTGCTTATAAGTCAAATCCAAAAAAAGCATTGCCAAGACTGACGTCAAGGAACTTACCACCTATGTTTTCCTCTAGGATTTTTATGGTTGCTGGTTTTACGTTCAAGTCTTTAATCCATTTTGAGTTACTTCTTTTTATAGTATAAGATACTGGTCCAGTTTCATTCTCTTCCATGTAACTGTCCAGTTTTCCCAACACCATTTACTGAAGAGACTATTCTTTCCTCATTGTATATTCTTAGTTCCTTTGTCATAAATTAAGTGACCATATACGCATGGATTTGTTTCTGGGCTCTCCATTCTGTTCCATTAATCTACATGTCTGTTTTATGTCAATATAATACTGTTTTGACTACTACAGCTTTGTAAAATAGTTTGAGATCAGGAAGCATAATGCCTCTAGCTTTGTTCTTCTTTATCAAGATTGCTTTGGCTAGTCAGGGTCTTTTGTGGTTCCATACAAATTTTAGGATTGTTTGTTCTAGTTCTGTGAAAAAGTCATTGGAATTTTGATAGAGACTGCATTGAATCTGTAGATTGCTTTGGGTAGTATGAACATTTTTTAAAAAGATTTTATTTACTTATTTGATAGAGAGGAGACAGAGAACACAAGTAGAGTGAGCTGCAGGCAGAGGGAGAGGGAGAAGCAGGCTCCTTCCTGAGCAAGGAGCCAAGGTGGGACTTGATCTCAGGATGCTGGGATCATTACCTGAGCTGAAGGCAGACACAAGCCACTGAGCCACTTACACACCCCTAGTATGAACATTTTAACAATATTGATTTTTCCAATCTGTGAGCACAGGGTATTAAATTGAATTTATTTATGTATTTCTCTACCTCTTTCATTAATATCTTGTAGTTTTTAAGTCTTTTACCAAGTTGGTTAATTTATTTTTAAGTACTTTATTCCTTTTGATGCAACTGTAGATGGGGATTGTTTTCTTAATTTCTCTTTTGATACTTCATTATTAATGCATAAAATGCAACTGATTTTTGTATATTGATTTTCTATCTTGCAACTTTACTGAATTCATTTATTAGTTTTAGCAGTTTTCTGGTAGTCTTTAGGGTTTTCTTTATTAAATATGTCATCTGCAAATAGTGACAGTTTTACTTCCTTCTTTCTGATTTGAATGCCTTTCATTTCTTTTTCTTACCTAATTGCTCGGCTAGGACTTCCAGTTCTATGACGAACACAATTAGAGAGAGTGGACAGTCTTGTCTTGTTTCTCATTTTAGAGGGAAAACTTTCATCTTTTCACCATTGTGTATGATGTTAGCTGTGGGCTTGTCACATACAACCTTTATTATGTTGGGAGTACATTCCTTCTATACTCACTTTGTTGAGAATTTTCACCTTCTCCCTCTGTGCTAAGCCTGTGTGTATAGCTGAGGGGAATGCCTCCATGCCCATTTGAAAAACTGATTCTTCGTGCGCTGTAGTATTTGAAGAGTCATGAATGCAAGCCCAATGTAATCTAAGAGCTATGAGGTTTGGGGACCTGTCCCTTAGGTGGCAGTCATTAAATTTAGAACACTAGATATGTGGACAAGCTCCTTTTAAGTGAAGCTGGCAACTTTTATTGCTGTATTTGTTGTTGAGCAAACTAGAGGGAGAAGGTGAAGGAAATGCCCACCAACTCTTTCAGGCTCTGGGCATGATCCCAGTCAGCAAACAGATATGAACTAATTAAAAGCCTGACCGTCAGCAAGTGGCAGCTGAGAAAGTATGCTCTCAACCCCCTTTCAGGGCTGATTAGTGTGAAATAAAGAGCCTATTAAACTGTATCTGGCTAAACAGTGTGAGGGGACTATGACAGAAGCAACAGTAGCTAAAGAACAATGGAAGTCTGCATTTCTTGCTGATTTTACTGAAAGTTCTATATTTAACTCTTACTAATGCAAATCAACATTAATCCAATGTCACAGGGATCCCTGGGTGGCGCAGCGGTTTGGCGCCTGCCTTTGGCCTGGGGCGCGATCCTGGAGACCTGGGATCGAATCCCACATCAGGCTCCCGGTGCATGGAGCCTGCTTCTCCCTCTGCCTATGTCTCTGCCTCTCTCTCTCTCTCTCTGTGACTATCATAAATAAATTAAAAAAAAAAATTAAAAAAAAAAATCCAATGTCACAGTCTTTCTCTCCACATAATAATATGAAATCATAGTACCTGTAGGCCATTTTCACAATACCAATACATTCACTAAACAGAATTAGAAGAAACTAGAAATTCCAGTTTTTGTCAGTTTCTTGTCAATCAAAGGAAACTAAGAACATTGGTATTTGCTTATCTCATTCATCTAAAACATCTGGCTATTTAGAAAAAAGAATTGGGCTTGAATTAATTCTTTGTCTAAATATGGACCCAGGGGCACCTGGATGGCTCAGTAGGTTGTCTGCTTTTGGCTCAGGTCATGAACCCAGGGTCTTGGAATTTAGCCCTGCATCAGTCTCCCTGCTCAGTGATGAGCCTGCTTCTCCCTCTCCCTTTGCACCTCTGCCCCCTCCCATTTGTGCTCACTCTCTTTCTCAAATAAATAAATAAATTCTTCTTAAAAATAAATAAATAAGAATCCAAATAAGTTTTTTTGGAAGATAATTGCTTAGTTTTCTCTGGTATAATAAAATAAAAATATTTGAGGCATTATATTCATAGATTGTTAACCTATCAATAACATAGGATCCATATGAACACATCAATGTATGCATTCATATAGCATCTTTATTCTACAATACTTTCCAAAGGGCTAGATATCACCCATTTTTCAAATGTTAATATTACAGTTTAATATATTAAATATATATTTTATTTTTAAAGATTTTATTTATTGACAGAGGGAGAGCATAAGCAGGAGAAGCTGCAGGCAGTGGGAGAGGGAGAAGCAGCCCCCCCCCCCTCCCCACAGAGCAGGGAGCCTGACAGGCTCTATCCCAGGACCGTGGGATCAGGACCTGAGCTGAAGGCAGATACTTAACTGACTGAGCCACCCAGCCATCCCAGTTAACATATATTTTAAACACACTTACTGATTTCCAAAAAGGTTGATGAAAATTTGTTTCAAAAGTTCACTTGGAAACATATATAAATGAGAATATCAAAACATTTTTTAAAAGAATGTTTGCCATCTGGATATCTAAATGTATTACAGAATTAGAGTAGTCCACAAAGGATGACATTGGCAGAAATAGACTGATAAAATAGGATAGAGAAACCAACAAACAGATCCATGCATATTCAGGAATTTGACTCTCCTAAGAGTTGCATTTCAAATCAGTGATGTGTGGATGTGTTACTGAATAAATGGCATTGGGAAAATTGAATATATTTTAAAAGAATGAAATGTTTGACCACCCTTACTTCATACCTTATATATATACATTCTAGATGGATTAAAGAGCTAAACATTTTTTTAAGGTTTATTTATTTATTTCAGAGAAAGAGAGTGAGAGAGGGAGAGAGAGAGAGAGAGAGACCACGAGTAGGGGGAGGGGCAAAGGGAGAGAATCTTCAGGTAGACTCCTCACTGAGCCCTGATGCAGTGCTCCATACCCTGAGTCAAAACCTTACCTATGAGCAATCATAACCTGAGTCAAAACACTTACCAGCTGAGCCACCCAAGCACCCCAGAGCTAAACAATTTTTAATTGAACAAATATGTTAAAGGAAATATAGAAATCTAATGTTATAATCTCTCTGGATGAAAAAGGTCTCCTATGCAAGACACAAAACCCAGAAGTCTAAAGGAAAATATCAGCATATTTGCCTAAATATAAACAACTCTTTATTTATTTATTTTTAAAGATTTTATTTATTTGTTCATGACAGACACAGAGAGAGAGAGAGAGGCAGAGATACAGGCAGAGGGAGAAGCAGGCCCCATGCAGGGAGCCTGATGTGGGACTTGATCCCGGGGCCTCCAGGATCACACCCTGGGCTGAATGCAGGTGCTTAACCGCTGAGCCACCCGGGGATCCCAACAACTCTTTATTTAAATAAAATTACCATATATAAAATACCATAAAGTTACACAATGAGCAGTAGTCTAGAAAAAAATATTTGTCAAAATATGACTGAAAATAATTAATATCCCATATATGTAAAGAGTTCCTACAAATCAAAAAAGAAAAAGATAAACCCTTTACAGAAAGTTTGGCAAATGATAGGGATGCCTGGGTGGCTCAGTGGTTGAGCCTTCCACTTAGGACGTGATCCTGGGGTCCTGGGATTGAGTCTCGCATCACGCTCCCCACAGGCAGCCTGCTTCTCCCTCTGCCTATGTCTCTGCCTCTCTCTCTGTGTCTCTCATGAATATATAAACAAAATCTTAAAACAAAAAAAAAAGTTTGGCAAATGACAGGATAAAACAGATGAAGGGAAAAAAAGAAGAAAAGAAAAAAGTATTGGCAGCATTACATGTAATCAGGGATAGGTATGTCAACATATCTAGTCAATCAGAATAAACTTAAAAATCAGTAAAAACCTATATTTATAATGATATAAGTAAGCAATTCTTGTCATATTCTTTGCAAAACTGTAAGTTGACTAAGCCTTTTTCAGGGCAATTAGGAAGTATCTTTCCTTTTTTATTTTATTTTATTTATTTATTTTTTTTAGGAAGTATCTTTCAAAATCAAAGTAACATTTATCACTTGCCCAAGAATTCCATTTCTAGGAATCTAACCTAACAAATAATGCTAATAACATGAACACAAATATATTTTTATGAAGACATCAGTATTTCCTCAAATCTTTTTTATAATTCTAAAAATTTTAAAAACGTGTATTAATTAACACAGTATTCATTTCATCTGTGATTGAGAGAAAAACTCAAAATGATAGTATAACAGTGGTTTAAACATAAGTTTACTTCTTCTTCATGTAAATGCCTGGTATGAAAATTCAAATAATTATCAGAGATCTTTCTATCTTGTTTCTGTGCCATTCTCAATATACGCCTTTTACTGGTGGTCCAGTGGAACTGCTCCCGCTTCAGTCATCTGATGCGTATTAGAGTTAACATGTAGGATAAAAGGGAGAGAAGAGAAGAGTATGTCTCTTCTTTTTTTTTTTTTTAAAGAGGAAATTGATTTTATTTTTTTATTCATTTATGACAGTCACAGAGAGAGAGAGGCAGAGACACAGGCAGAGGGAGAAGCAGGCTCCATGCACCAGGAGCCCAACATGGGATTCGATCCTGGGTCTCCAGGATCACGCCCTGGACCAAAAACAGACGCCAAACTGCTGCGCCACCCAGGGATCCCATGTCTCTTCTTTTTAAGAATACTTACTGAGGGATCCCTGGGTGGCGCAGTGGCTTAGCGCCTGCCTTTGGCCCAGGGCACGATCCTGGAGACCCGGGATCGAGTCCCACGTCGGGCTCCCGGTGCATGGAGCCTGCTTCTCTCTCTGCCTCTCTCTCTCTCTCTCTCTGTGACTATCATAAATAAAAAAAAAAAAAAAAAAAAAGAATACTTACTGAATGTTGCATGTTGCTTATGTCACTTTCATTTACATGCCACTGGCCAGAACTAATCCACAGTCATTTGGTCACACCTAAATCCAAGGGTAATTATTGGATGTAGTTATTATTATTATGTTCCCAAATAATACTTGAAGATCTGTTCCTAAGCAAGAGGGAAAACTGACTTTGCAGGACAACTGGTAGTTCTCCCCTGTAGTCTGGCCATTTGTCCACTCAAATATTCACCTAAAGCTTTCTTTTGACACATAGAGCCTCTTCCAAGAAAGACCGTGCCAAAGTTCCATACAGTGGTGACTGCACAACTGCAGTATCTCTGGATTATGTGTAATCGCATGGTCTGTCAACTGCTAAAATAAAAAGCTACCTGATCCCAAACATATCCAGTATATCATGGTGCAGTTGGGACAGGATAAATAACGATAAAAGCTCCCATTTAGAAAAAGAGGAAAATAAGAATCACGTGGTCATTGGCCTTTAGCAGTGATGAAATCCTCTGTGATGGCAGACTGTTGGCCTCCTGCTATGGCTGTTGTTATTTTTATCTCTTGCTATGGCTATTTCTTTAGATTCCCACTAACTGCTTCCATTTTTAGGTTAAAATAGTCAGCCTTTTTAACACTTTAAGGAACCATATTACTCCACCCTCAGTCAACCTAGGGTAGACCAGAGAGCACCTCCTGAAAGGGATTGTATTTCCTTCCATCTCTACTTGCAGACTGGCTGGCTGGCTTTTGACTGTGTACATGACTTTCCTGTAGAACTTTGTTTAAAGGTGAAAGAAGGAATCAACATTGCTAATATTATTAATTGCCTGTAACGTTTCCCTAATTGCTATAGTCATGGTCAGCAAATTGTATCACAGGAAATAATTTTTATTACTTTTTATTCTCAAATAACAAAATTTATCATCCTTTTTAGAATGCAGCAGAGTCCTTCCTATCTTCCACTTGATTGCTAAATCAATGCTTCTGTTACACAAAGCCTTCAATTTCAGTTTCTAAATTCCTTTGCCCTTAAGGTTTAGTCACAGATAACAAAAACAACTCTAGCTAGTTTAAAACAAAAGGATTTAGAACAGAGAATTAGGCATTTCAAAATCATTGTAAAAACTGAAAAAGTAACCTTTATGCTAAGTCTCTAGAGAGGACTTCCAGAACATCCCCAAAGAATTGTGCTAACAAGCAAGTTCCTATCTCCACCATGATAGGAAAATCAGAGAATCACATTATTAAATGAGTATACTGAGACCTAACTTCCAATGTTTGCTGAGGAAGAGCTCCCTATTCTCTCCCACCTCTCTCCCCCCAAAACAAACAAGTCTCAGGACACCAGCTGGGTGTCCTCTAATTCAACTCAATTCTGACACTGCCTGAAGATACCATCAGGTTCCACAGGTTAAGGGCTCAGTCTCACAAAGGTGTTCCCTCCCATTTCAGATGCCAATTACAATTTCAGGTTGTCACCTATGCTTCTGACCTTCCAGCTATTGATTAAGGGTTCTAACAACCCCCTCCGTGGGCTTCAGACCTCAGTCAAAAGTCCAGCATGCTACCTGTACTATGACTGCGTTGTAATAAATCAGAGGTTCCTATGACCCCCTTCTTGAGTTCAGTTAATTTGCTAGAGCAGTTCACAGAACTCAGAGAAACATTTTACTTATTATATTGCTGGTTCATTTTAGAAGGGTATAATTCAGAAACAGCAAGACGGAAGAGATAAATAAGGCAAGGTATGTGGGAAGGGGTGCAGAGCTCCCATGCCCCTCGGAGACTTATTCCTCCCAGATCTTCACATATTCATCAACCCAGAAGCTCTCTGATTCTTCTTTTTGTTTTTGTTTTAGGGAGACTTCATTATATAGGCACGGTTGATTAAATCGTTGGCCATTGGCAACAGATTCAATCTCCAGTCCCTCTCCTCTCCCCAGGAGGTCTGGAGGTGGAATTGAAAATTCCAACTCTCTTATCATATGATCTGTCACCTGGCAACCAACCTCAGTCCTTAGGTGCAGTCTGAAAGTCACCTTATTAACATAACAAGAGATCAATTTTGCTTTCATCTTGGAAAATTTCAAGAGTTTGGGAGCTATACTAGGAATCAGAGATGAGACCAAATATGTGTAAAAAATGTATTTTGATCATCTAAATGACCAAATACATATTTCTTATAAATCACAATATTGCACAAATCCCATGTCCACACTTCTGCCACCACCACATCCAGTTCTACAACTGCTCTCACTTGGACAAGATTCAGGCCAGCAAAGTGATGGGAAGCACCCTGCTTTACACCACCTATGAGCCGTGCAGAGGCCAGTAATTGCTATTTCATGAAACCAAATGCCACTACAACTGAGCTCACGAGCAGAAATAGCAGAAGTACTGGACTACCTTTCCAATATATGAACGTGTCTGCTCACGGAAAGCTAAGCCCATTTGGAACCTGAGTTGTTTGTTAGGCAGTCTGAGTAATGTAGTTTGTAACTGTTCAGCCTCTGTCATTCAGTCAAGCATGTACCTGAAATGGACCAAAGTGAGTCAATGTGTAATATTGGACCTAAAAGTCCATCAGGATCTAAAAGTCCATCAAGGGAAAGGAGCTAAATGAAGTGGAACATTTATATTAAGAAATATTAACATGATATTAAAAATACTATAAACATAAAATAGTAAAATTTATAGTCCTTTTAATGTTTCTATTAGAAAATCAAGTTTCAGAAAAATTATGTTTATATACACTTAAATACACATATGTATAACTAGTACATATGTATATAGTTATATTATGTATAAATGTAGCTATATTATGTATAAATACAATTGAATAAATTTAATTGTGTAGAAAAAGACCAAATTTTGCATAACAAACTGTTTACAATGTTGCCTTGGAAAAGATAGTAGAAGAGGGAAAGATGCAGCCAAAGTAACAAATGCAATTTTTCTATCAATATTTCTCTATTACCTAATTGTAAATATAAAATAATAATTTTTAAATTATAATTTTACAACGTATATCTACATGCTGACATGAAGAGATGTTATAGCACACTGTTAAGCCAAGATAAGCCTATTGCAAATTATATTCAACACAACTTCATTTGGGGAAAAATCATATCTACTTCCAGTTATATTTGTATGTTATATTTCCAGTTATATATACTATGTCTGCACACATTTGTATGTATATATATACATAAATGTGTAAACACACATATATATTTATATATACTTAAATATTTGTATATACACTGAAAAAAGAATGGAAGTATATACATCATTTGACAGTGGATACCCACAGGAATTGAGTTCTTTTGAATGAGGACCATTTCCACATTTTTCTATCTACCCTTCATGTTATTTGACTTTTTAGAACAAACATGTAATATTTTTAGATTAAGGACCATTATTTTCATAAAATTATACAAACTTATTAAAAAAATAAAGCAATGCATAAAGGAACAAAAGGAAAAATAAAAATCAGTTCCAAAATCTATTGCAACTCTTACACCCCAGAAATAAATAACAAAATTTGGTGGATGTTATTCCAAACATCTTTGTATGTCTTTGTCCATGTAGGATAACTATACAGATAGATAAGGAGATAGGAAAAATGGAATTTATTTCTGCTAATGTTCTGATAATATATTAAGTTTTACTTTACTTGATTTTATTTAGAAAAGAAAATTAAGACCCAAGGTAAAAACCAAAGTAATTTTTATACTTCTCAGGTAACCTTACTCATAAGCATCCCTCTCTGAATAAGACAATATTGTATTAGAGGTTGTAGCCAGTCCATAAAGACAAAAAAAGTAATGAGTGGCTTAAAGATTAGGAAAGAAAAAATGAAAGTCACCATTCCTAATGTATGAGATGATTAACAGTATGGGTAACCCATAGATTCTCATCCAAGTAACTAGAAATAATCAAGATGGGCAAACCAGCTGGATGTGATATAAATATATAAACGTCAATTAATTGGATATTTGTTTCTGGCTATAATAAAGAAACATGAACCATAATGTTCTTATGCCATAAATAATTAGAAAACTAGACAAATAGAGAAAAAATTGTTTTTAAATATTGAACAATAGGCAGCACTGAACTGTTATCTATGAGAGAAAGGAAACAAGATAAGCAACAATCACCCTGGCTTTCTGGCTTGAAGCATTATCTGGACCATGGGCGCAGGGAAGGAGAAGACAAAAAAAAGCTTGGCAGTCTCACTTAGTTTAGCAGATGGAGAAGGAAATTCAGGAAAGTTGAGACAGCTGGAAACTGTGTGGCAGAATTTTGTAGAAGGAGGAGATATTAAGAAAAAAAGCTTCCAAAATTGTCATTGAGGCCCCTTCGTCCTTGGTATGTACGAGTCTTTGCAAGTTGAATGTAAAACTCAATAAAAGCTAAGCAAAGGGTTGTAAGATGAACAATTCTTAGATCTTATACGAGGCAGCAAGGCAACTGAGCTTTGACTAGAGATTCTTCGTCATCACTGGGGCACTCAAGAGCCCTCAGAGGGTCACAACTAGGTAAAGGGATCAAGGTATGCCTAAAATGAAAACTACCGTAGACATGCTATAGAAATGCTTAAAAATAGGAATTAAGTGGGTCAACCTAATCTTTTAGTGGGTTAATTGCCTACCAGAACAAAGCACAACACTCCTTAAAGGAAGACATTAAATTACAAATACTCAACAATTTAACTTCATAATGTCTAGCATACAATAAAAAAATTACTATGCATACAAAGACACAGGAAATTATAGCGCATAATCATTAGAAAAATCAGTCAAGGGGCACCTGGGTGGCCCAGTGGTTGAGCATCTGCCTTCAGCTCAGGGGATGATTCTGGGGTCCTGGGATGGAATCTAGCATCTGACTCCCTGGAGGGAGACTGCTTCTCCCTCTGCCTATGTCTGCCTCTCTCATAAATAAATAAATAAAATCTTAGAAAAAAAGAAAGAAAAGAAAAGAAAAGAAAAGAGAAGAGAAGAGAAGAGAAGAGAAGAGAAAGAAGAGAAAAGAAAGAAAAAGAAAAAAGGAAAAGAAAAGAAAAAAGAAAAGAAAAGAAAAGAAAAGAAAAGAAAAGAAAAGAAAAGAAAAGAAAAGAAAAAATAAGTCAATAGAAACACACTGAGAAATGAAGGGGAGGACAGATTAGGAAACAAGGACATTAAAACAGTTAAAATAAATATGCTTAATATGTTTAGAGATTTAAAAGCAAAGTAGTAAACTAAAAGAGAAAAGACACAGAAAGTTAAATGAAATAGAGATAAAAAGCAAGGTATGTGAAATAAAAAATTCACAGGATGGGATAAAGAACAAATTATACTGTGCATACCTAGCAATATTATCAATTCAGATTGAAGCACAGAGCAAGAGAGAGAGAGAGAGAGAGGAAAAAAAGCTGAAAACCAATAAACAGAGCCTTATTGACCTCTGGGACTATAGCAAGCGATTGGTCTAGCTTGAATTTGGAGTCTCAGAAAGAAAAGCAGTAAGTGAATTAAGCAAGATCACAAGATATAAAGTTCAAAGTCAATTTCATTTCTCTATACTTGCAATAAATAATTGGATGTTTAAGTTTAAAAATATTTACAAAACTATAGAATGTGGACTACTTCAAAATATATTTACCAAAATATATGCTAATCTTGCACATCGAAAATTATAAAATATTGCTAAAAGATATTTAAGAGACCTAAATAAATGGAGAGGTATGCCACATGCCATATTCATAAACAGAAAGATTTAACATTGTTAAGATGCCAATTCTCCTCTAATTGGTCTACAGATCAACTTTATTAAACGCAACTGGAGGAAAGACAAATTTTACTCAAAATGAGGAAAGCACATCAGTAATTAGCAAGATCGGCAGGATGATTGACTGCTAAAGGGCATAGGATCTTGTGGTTACATGGGTTTGTGCATCTATCAAAACTTATTAGGGTGGCCCGGGTGGCTCAGCGGTTTAGTGCCGCCTTCAGCCCAGGGTGTGATCCTGGAGACTGGGGATCGAGTCCCATGTCAGGCTCCCTGCATGGAGCCTGCTTCTCCCTCTGCCTGTGTCTCTGCCTCTCTCTGTGTCTCTCACGAAAAAATAAAATCTTAAAAAAAAAAAAAACTTATAGAACACCTGAAATAGGTGCATTTTCTTATACGGTTAAATTATATCTCAATAAAAAAGATTTAAAAATAAGTCAATTGTATTTCAATACCCTAGCAAAAATTGGAAACTTAAAAAATAATCTATAACAGCCAGAACAAAAATTATCTAAGAATAAATCTACCAAAATGTATATACCTCTGCATGTGTACATGTATGCATATGTGTGTGCACCCATGTATGTGTGTATATGTTTTCCTGCAGTCTATTAATCTTATGCTTGATAGTATTTTCAGTTATTAATATTAGTATTAGTTATTAGTATTCTGTTTTTTATGGCCTTTGTACTTGAAAGGGCTTTTATTTCTATAATAAAGTTTTTTTATCTTCCTGTGATTTGAGATTTTTTTTTATTCCAGTTAATATATTAATGTATTTGATATTATGGAGAACAATGGATCTGAACTATTTTTCTCTCCATTTCTCTGGGTAAATCTACATGATTTAGATCTTTCGTTTTCTTTTAGCTTGTGTACACTTCCTGATTTATAGCATTTATGTTTAGATTCCATGTTTTGTTTTGTTTTGGATTATTGCTCATTTTAAGAAATATATTACATATTTATAATGTATTTTATTTATATAACTATATTATGGAATAATAATCATACTATATTAAATAAAATAGGTGGAATAGGGCAAATAAAAACGGGTCAGGCAGTTCATGGTTTTGTTTCTGACTTCACCAAATGTTTTATCTCCTTTGCCCTGATAGCTCATTTTTCCTTAGTGTTTGATGCTTAAGAGATTTAAATTGCTTAAAACAAAGCCTTTAAGTGACAGGATTTTGATGCTAAATTATAGCAATTACTGCCCCACCTCCATAATTTACCCCACTTCATGTCAGGAAGTTTCCTTTGTCTAGGGTTATAATTCATAGAAAATGTAAATTAAAAATAAATATAGTTTCTCTTTCAGCTCTACCCTCTCTCACATTATGCTGTCTCTGAGTTTATATGATACTCCTTACTTCTGTTGTGATCTAACCACACCTCAAAATCTTATCACTTTAATTAATATATTTGGACAAAACTGAACTTTAAGGCAAACTGGTTTCCTGTTCAAATTCTGAAAAAAATATATTTCAGCTCTCAGTTTTGTCCAGTTCAGTCCAATTTCAACGTTGTATTTTATACATTTTAGCATGTAGCTAAATCCGTACTAAAATGTATAAATTCATTTATATTAACTCACTGATGACAATATAAATTTTCCTTCTATCTTTTGTTCACTTTTTGTGTGGTTTCTAAGAAAGTAACTGAAATAAAACTGTCTCTGCCAATTTTCATATGGTAATTTAAAAAATTAACCAAATTCATAAAAAGAAAAAAAAAGGACACCAGGTATGAATTTATACATTAAATATACAGAAAGAGACCAGTCCCTCCAAATAGATTAGTTTCTTTCAGTTCTATCTATCCGTGGATTATGCTGCTTAGAAATAAAGTGCTTATTTATACCTACTTTAATCAAAAGTTTCCACAAGGCACATGGGTGGCTCAGTAGGTTGAGTGTGGTATTCTTGATTTGGGCTCAGGTGATGATCTCATGCTGGGGGCAGTGTTGTGAGGCTGAGCCCCACTTTGGGCTCCCCACTCAGCCCAGAATCTGCTTTTCTTTCTCCTTCCCTTTTCCCCTCCCTCTCCCTCTCTAAAATAAATAAATAAAATCTTTAAAAAACATTTTTTATTCACAAACAAGATACCCCTTAACAATGGGCAAGAACAGTGACTAGGTAATCTCCAGAAAGTAACTCTAAGAGAGACCTAATTGTTCACATGATAGCCAAACCAAATTAAGAATAAATGTTAAAACCTCTGTTTATATTTGAATACATACCCACTCTACTTGTGTCACTTTTATTTCTTCATACATTGTTAGCTTGAGTGATCCTCAAGAAAAATTTTCTTCAACGATATATGCCAAAATAAGTGAACATACCCTCAAAATGATATAGCTCATTTTAAAAGAAAGTATTTGAAATTATCTATCTAATAAGGAATTAATACACAAAATGTATAAAGAACTCATATGACTCAGTAACAAAAAAACAAACAGTATAATTCAAAAATGGGCAGAGGGCAAGTAAAGAAGACATACAGATAGCTGAAAACATGCTCAATGTCACTAATTATCAGGGCAAATCAACCTCATACCTGTCAGAATGTCTAATATCAAAAAGGCAAGAAATAGCAAATATTGGTGAGGATGTAGAGAAAAAGTAATCATTGTGCACTATTGGTTGTTATGGTTGTTATAGCCACTGTGGAACACAGTATGAAGGTTGCTGAAAAAATTAAAAATAGGAATACCATATAATACAGTAATTCCATTCTGAATATTCATCCCCCCCAAAACAAAAATACTAATTCAAGAAGATAGGCAGTCCATGCTCACTGCAGCATTATTTGCAATAGCCAAGTTATAGAAGCAACCTAATGTCCATCAATAGATGAATCGGTAAAAGAATGAAATCTTGCCATTTGGGACAAAACAGGTGGACCTAGAGATTATTATACTAAGTGAAATAAACCAGGCAGAAAAAGACAAATATCATATGATTTTACATATATATGGAATCTGAAAAACAAAACAAAACAAAACAAAACAGAAACTGACTCATAAATACATAGAACAAACTGGTGGTTGCCAGAGGAAAGGTGAGTGGGGGAATGGGAAAAATAGGTGAAGAGGGTTAGGAAGCACAAATGTCCACTTATAAAAATAAATAAGTCACAGAGATGTATAGTGCAGCATAGAAAATATAGTCAATAATGCTGTAATAACTTAGTGTGGAGACAGATGGTAACTGCATTTATTGTGGTGAATATTGTACAATGTATAGAATTATTGAATCATTATGATCAACCATACTTGAAAATAATATAACACTGTATGCCAACTATACTTCAATCAAGAATAAATAAATTATAAAATAAATAAATAAATACATTCATGCAATGTAGAATTATATAGATGGTAAAGAAGAATAAAGCAGCTCCCTAAGAGTATCTATGGAATGATCTCTAAGTTAAAAATAAATGCAGCAACTCTACATGAATGGGTATGGGACAATCTCCAGGGTATAATCTTAAAAGTAATATGAAAATCCTGTGTAAATATAGTACTATAGCACTGCAGAATTTCTCCATGGGAAAAAAAGAATCTGAACAAATAATCAGATAATCAGATGCAGTTATTTCCAAATCTAGGTAATTCATATGAATTCAATAAAATTCATTTTTATAAAAAAACAACTGATGTTACCATCTTTAGCATCTATGTCCTCTTGTGGATCCTCCTATTTACCACTCAAAATGGCTTAAAAAATAATAAAATTTTATGATTATTAAAAGAGTGAAACAGAATTCTGACAACTATTAAAGAGAAATAAAATAATTTTTAAATGATACCATTGAAGGCCTACATAAGTGTTTTGGCAACATCTTTCTAACCCCTCCTTTAGCCTCACTGCCATGTTACCATCATTGTTTTTTTTTTCCCTTCACCTCCAAGTCATTATTTTTCTGTCTAGTTGTTCTATCAATTATTAATAGTGAAGTATTGACCTCTTTAGTTATTAATATTAAATTGTCTTTTGCTCTTTAATTCTGTTCATTTGTGTTTCATATATTCTGTAGCTCTGTTATTAGCTGTATAGGTTTATAATTGTTTTGTTGTTGTTGTTGGTTTATAATTGTTATATCTTCCTGATGAATTGATCCTTTATCATTACAAAATATACCTTTTGTTAACCTATTCTTTCTCTTAAAGTCTATTTTGTCTGATATATGTATAGTCACTCCAGCTTTTAATTGGTTTAACCTATTTGAATTTAATGTCTCTTATGAGCACCATATATCTGGATTCTGTTTTACAGTCTCATAATCTATGCTTTTAATTCGGATTATTTATTTCATTTATATTTAATATAACTATTGATATGGTAGGATTTATACCTGCCATTTTGCTATTTGCTGTCTATATGTCATGTTTTTTTGTTGTTGTTGTTGTTGTTGTTCTCCATTAGTCTCTTTTTTGTTAGATATTTTCTAGGGCACAATTTTACTTCCTTCGTTGTTTCATATATATGTATATATATATATACCTATTTTGAAACATTTTGTTTATTTATTTATTCACTAGAGACACACAGAGAGTGGCAGAAACATAGACAGAGGGAGAAACAGGCTCCTTACAGGGAGCCCGATGCAGGACTCAATCCCAGACCCCAGGATCATGCCCTGAGCCAATGGCAGACTCTCAACTGATGAGCCTTGCAGGCATCCCTATATATATATATGTTTTAAAGATTTTATTTATTTATTTATTTATTTATTTATTTATTTGAGGGAGAGAAAGTGTGTGAAAGACAAAGCACAAATAGGGGGAGGAGCAGAGGGAGAAGCAGGCTTCCTCTTGCACAAGGAACCCAATGCAGGGCTTGATCCCAGGACTACGGGGTCATGACCTGAGCCAAAGGCAGATGCTTAACTGATTGAGCTACCCAGGTGCCCCTTAAACTGTATTTTTTAAGTTACTTTCTTAGTGGTTGTTCTAAGGATTGCAATGTACATCTTAATTTAAGGCAATCTAGTTCAGATTAATAATAAGTTAATTTTTATGGTATATTAAAACTTTGGTTCAATATAGCTTTGTCCTCCCTCCTCTACTTTGTGCTATTGTTGTCACACAAATCCATTATCATTCAATTATTAACAATACAGTTTTATATTTACTGTTTATGCAGTTGTTTTTAAATCAGTAAGAGAAGAAAATAGTTAATATTCCCCAAATACCTCTACTGATGCTCTTTACTTCTTTATGTAGATTTGAGTTACCATCTAGTATTTTCCTTTTCAGAGTAAAAGGGTCACACAACAGTGTATTAGCCACACATTTTTTTTTAAATTAATTTTTATTGGTGTTCAATTTACCAACATACAGAAAAACACCCAGTGCTCATCCCATCAAGTGTCCACCTCAGTGCCCGTCACCCATTCCCCTCCAACACCCGCCCTCCTCCCCTTCCACCACCCCTAGTTCGTTTCCCCGAGTTAGGAGTCTTTATGTTCTGTCTCCCTTCCTGATATTTCCCAACATTTCTTTTCCCTTCCTTTATATTCCCTTTCACTATTATTCATATTCCCCAAATGAATGAGAACATACACTGTTTGTCCTTCTCCGATTGACTTATTTCACTCAGCATAATACCCTCCAGTTCCATCCACGTTGAAGCAAATGGTGGGTATTTGTCGTTTCTAATTGCTGAGTAATATTCCATTGTATACATAAACCACATCCTCTTTATCCATTCATCTTTCGATGGACACCGAGGCTCCTTCCACAGTTTGGCTATTGAGCCACACATTTTTTTTTCAGTTTTTGCTCATAGGGATGATAATTTCTCCCTCAGTTTTGAAGAATAGTTTTGTTGGATATAGAAATCTTGGTTGACAGAATATGTCATCATCTTTTCAGAATATGTCATCACCCTCTGGTCTCTATGGTTTTGATGAAAATTCAGCTATTAATCTTACCAAGGATCCTTATATTTATATTTTAATTGCTTTCAAGTGGTTCTCTAGGTCACATATGTGTATGGTTGTGGATCTTTTTTGAGTTTTTTTCTAATTGTAGTTCATTGAGCTTGTTAGATGAGAAGATTAATGTTTTTCATCACTTTGGAAGTTCTTGCACATGATTTCTTCAAATATTTTTCTGTCCCTTTTTTTAATCCTCTTCTTCTGGGTCTTTCACTATGCCTATGTTGGTAAACTTATACATGCACCATAGATCTCTGAAGTTGTATTCATTTTCTTCATTCATTGTTCCTTTTGTTTCTTATACTGGATAGTTTCTATTACTTTATCTTCAAGTTCACTAATCCTTTCTTCTAACTTCAAGCTGACTGCTTCTTCTTTTTTCTGCAAGGTCAAATCTGTAGCTAATCCCTTCTAGTCATTTTTTTTTTCACTTTAGTTATTGTATTTTTGTACTACTGTTATTGTATTTTTTGTTGTATTTTATTGTATTTAGTTATTAGATTTTAGTGTGTTTAGCTATTGTATTTTTCAATTCCAGAATATCTGTCTTTTCCCCCAAATTTCTATCTCTATTGATTTTCTCTATTTGGTGACATACAGTTGTTTTACTTTTCTTTAGTTCTGTGAACATGATTTCCTTTAGTGCAACATCTGAGTTCCCTCAAGGATAGCTTTTATTGACTTTTTTCTATAGTTCTGTGTATTGGCTATCCTTTCTTATTTATTTGCATGTCTTACAATTTTTTGTTGAAAACTAGAATATTTAGATAATATCATTGCTTCTCCTTATTCATGGTAGTCATGCTTAATAAAGTCATTTCAAACACTGAATTAGTGAATACTGAACTATTTCCTAGACGATATATGTACATATACATATCTCACGTAGATTTTAATCTTAAATACTAAAAACAATATATCCTGTTAAACTCTATTATCTTTATTTTTCAAAAGAGAAAATAGGTTTAGAAGTGTTAACTAACTTGTGTGAGGCTGCCCCACTACTGTCTCCATCCTCTTTTTTTTTTTTAATTAATTTATTTATTTGAGAGAGAGAGAGAGAGAGAGAGCACATGAGTGAGAGGGGAAGTGGGAGAGGGAGAGAGACTCTTAAGCAGACTTCCTGCTCAGTGCAGAGCCCAGAAGTGGGACTTGATCTCACAACCCTGAGATCATGACCTGAACCAAAACCAAGCCAGACACAACCACCTGTGCCACCTGGGTGCCCCTGTCTTCATTCTTTGATCACCTCTGTATGAAAGCTAAAAGGGTGAGGCAGAGTATCACTTTGTCTGACCTCATCTGGGAATATGTGCATTGGGTGACCCAAATTTTTTGCCATTATGCACATTCACAATCATGTGAATGACTAGGAAAGCACCATCAGTATTGACTCTGATGTTACAAGTAAGTTTTAGCAAGTAGGTGAATTTACAAATACAAAATCTGTGAATAATAAGAATCAACCGCACATTTTAGCAACTCTACACTCAGACCCCTTCCCAATTTTGTCATTACTATTTTGTTGTTGTTGACAATGCTATTTGTTTAGTGACTTTCCAGGACTGATTGTATACAGTAATCTATTCTCTGAAGTGTGTGGCCCCTGAAATCCTTGCTTTTTATCTATCTATCTATCTATCTATCTATCTATCATCTATCTACCTATCATCTATCATCTTAAGCAGATATCTATCATCTATCTACCTAACATCAATGTTTTGTTGTTCATATTTTTAAACCTGGATTTGTAGAGTTCATCCGTGGGTCAGTCAATAGTTGGTGAGGAGATTTCCTTGAGCCAATAAACCCTCCTCTCTTTCCAAGGGCTCAGTATCCATGCTGAGGCACACATTCAAGTCCAGACAGTTTACATGTCTGCATTAGCTTTAATTCCTGTGTGTACATGGTGCCAATGTCAGCCAGATATTCATAAATAACTGGGGCTTCCTTTAGTTTTCCTGGGCATGTGCCCAACTCACACATGTATATGGATTTCTAGAACCCCAGAAATATGTTGAGACTTTTCAAAAACCCTTTAAGGTTGTGTTATTTGCTAGATCTTCCTCTCATAGTTTTTGGCCAGTCTCATTTGTTTCAACTGGTATTGCAGTCTCACTTGTTTCAACTGGTATTGCAATAGTTAATATTGCAGATAATTGTACTAATTTTTGACAATGACCTGAAAATAGGGCTTTCCTCCCAAGCTGATCTCCAAGTCAGACTAAATTGCAGCAATGTACTGGAAATGGTACTTTTCCAGAAAGCTGCAAGGTTTGTCCAATAATGACACCACTCTGGGTAATAGGGTTGTTTTCAGAGCTCTGAGACAAATCAAATCTTTTTGATGGCTGTGAGGCTGGTAGTTGTCAATAGCTACCATGCCATGGATGGGGGATAGGCATGGGAATATCCTCAAAATAAAGTCCACAGATCCTACTTTTGTTACTAAAGTTCAATAGCTTTTCTTAAGCATTTTCTATTTTGTAGTATACTTCTGGTTAATTTCTAGAGTTCTGAAATGATTTTGAAAAAATTCTGAAGATTTTTTTCTAGTATTTGTTGTTGTTGGTGTTCTCATGGAGGCGATTTACCAAGTTTCTCACTCTGCTTCCCAAAGTTCCACTTCAGGCAATACTGGTTTTTTGTTTTGTTTTGTTGTTTGTTTGTTTGTTTTAGAAAAAAAAAGATTTTTTTTTTTTATTTGAGAGAGAGAGAGAGCATGTGACTGGCTGGGAGGAGGGGCAGAGAGAAAATCTTCAAGCAGACTCTGCTGAGCGCAGAGAGGGTGGTGGGGTTCAATCTCACAGCCCATGAGATCATGACCTGAGCCCAAACCGGGTCTGATGCTTAACCAACTGAGCCATCCAGGTGCTCGTAGGCAATTATTTTTATTGCTTTGCTTGGAAACTAACTTTTGTAGCAGCAGTCTATGTCTTTCTTCACCATCATATTATGCTTATCTTATATACCTTCCCTAGGTAAAGTGATAAGCTTTAATCAAATTTCATATAGTCATTTATTCAACAGTGTTTTGAGCATGCACAACACACAAAATTCTTTGCTATTTACTGTAGGGGATATTAAAGAAAACTTTAGATACCTACCTCACCCAGAAGGACCTTACAGTTAAATTGAATAAGATAGGCACAATAGAGATAAATATAAAAACTTGAATTATGTTATAAGTTCCATAAAACAACAAAATAGTCAAGTCAAATAGTTCTAAGGAGTGATGATTTACCTACAGGCACTGTGAATATTTCATGAAGTCATAGCATAAAAGTTAATATATTCATGGTTGATAATATCCCATTCCAGTTTCTAAATGTTTATTCTTAATAGGTCAACTTATCCAAAGTCTTATATGAATGTAGGTATTTTAATCACTGATACAAATCAATAAAAAGACAATTTGGAGCAAACAGGATTTCAATGCCCCTCAAATCTCATTATACCAGTGACATCTTATTCCAATTGTTCAATGGTATAATCATCCTTAGTTATTTTCACTTTTCTCTAGAGGTCACAAAACCGTTTAATATTTGCCTGTGTCTATTATTATAATCCATCTGAAAGTTATAATGAGAAACATATTTTTGTTGGAGGACAAGGCCAGTATTCCATATAATTAGAGAAAACTAAAAGCATAAAGTTCTAAATTAACAGCCCAACACTGCAGATATTTACATGATAAGAAAGTGCTAGCTTCTATTTCATCTGAGAGCAAGCTGGTCATGTCCATATTTGGTACAATAGAAGATGTTGAATGAACGAATGGGGCATCTGTGGAAGCCCAAAGAGAACGAACATCTTCTAAATAAATGTCTGGGTAAAAATAAACAATCAAAGAACAGGTCTGTTCAATTCCACTGTGGGCTCTAAAAATAGTTATACATGAAAATAGAGTCAAGGGTTTTACAAAGGAACTTGGCAATAAGAAGTGCTATTCCAGTGAGGTGTAAGTCCCAGGAATTCAAAGAGTTGAGCACAGCAACTAAATGGCTAAGTTATAAACACAGGGAGAGGCATTAGTAATAATGACATGCATGGTGGGAACCCCTGTACAGAGCACCATAAATCTGATTGCCTAATGTCAGCAAGACACAAAACAGCAGCTGAAACAAAAGATCTGAAAAACTGGCTGAAAAAATGTCACTGGGGAACTGTGAATAACTTAGCAGGAATAGTAATGGACAACACCAGCCAGTCTTTCTACGTGATCAGAGCATTAAAATTTGAAAGTACACACATAAAGATGAAATACTAGATGTTAAAATGCATTCTGTGTGTTTACTGGAAGGTGGTTCATACTAATCCTTTTAAATCTCTGCTCGGTATTAAAGCTTAGAGAATCCTTCATATGGCAGCAAGGAGTCATTTTTCAAAACAGATGTAATGGAAGGATAATCTTAATATTTGTTGCTCAACTTTTAGTTTTCATTCAGCTCACGTGATATTGGGACTTGTTTTGCAGGTTGATCATAAATCTCAAAATTTAGCCAAAGCCTGCATAAGTGAGTTCCAAATTATCCATCATGTGAAGCAGAGGAGTGAGGATGTTGAAGGTTCAGTCCTAATAATGATACTTCCATTTTCTATAAATGTGCTACTTTGTAGATCTTTAAGCTATCAAGAATTTTTATAATAATATATTTATTAGGCAGAATAAATCTGAATACCATAACAAGGACTACTGCTTGAGACTTTGACTTCTGTATCATTCCTATTGGGACACTTTGTGGGGAAAAAAATGGCTTAGCAGCCTCCTGCTCACTTAATGTGGCACAATAGCCCTTGAATTAAAAGCCAGGTCTATTGATGCTAATCTGTAATTCTCCTACACATGCCAAAGGTAGTGGCTAATTTTATGTGTTGGCTTGGCTAGTCCACAATAATGAGGTTTTTTTGGTCAAACATCAGTCTAGATGGTGCTAGGAAGTGATTTCTTCAATGTGATTAATATTTAAATCAGTAGACTTTGACCTAGGCAGTTACTCTCCATAATGTGGGTGGGCCTCATTTCATCAGTTGAAAGTCTTAAGAGAAAAGACTGAGGTCATCTGAGGAAGAGAGAATTCTGCCTACAGATTGCCTTTGCATTAGAGACTACAACATTAATTCTTCTCTTAGCCTCTAGCTTGCTGGTCTGCATGTAGATTTTGGATCTGCCAATTCCCACAATCACGTGAACCAAGTCCTTAAAATAAATCTTTCTCTCCATCTATCTGTCTATATACACACACATATCTAATTGATTTTGTTTCTCTGTAGGACATAGATTAATACACCAGGCAAAAGAGGACTCTCCGACCTCTTCCGTGTTTGTCCATCAATGTGTCTAAATCACCCATAAAGTTAGGTGGGTTGACTATCTTGAGAAATGCTGGACTGTGGTATAGATATATATACTGGATAGAATTTTTATAGCTATTGACTTGAAGTACTGGGGTTTCCTTTAACATTGAGGTGAATAATATACCTCCAAATGCTTCTATTTTCCAGTTGCCTAGAAGTGAAACCAAGTGAAAATTGAATTGCAACCTAAATCTGCTGGCTTTCTGCACAAAAACCAAATAATAATAATAATAATAAGCCTATTTCAAAACCATTACAAAGTGTTTTGATATGTTTCTCTAGTAGTGGTAATGTCTTTAGATATGCTCTATCTCCACATTTTTTTGGTTCCCATTTTTGACCAACAGTAGACAACAAAATATATACAAATTCAACCCACTTCATCTCAATACAAAAACATTTGGTGAGAGCCCACTATGTTCAGTGGTTAAGATAAAAAGATGAGGTATAACTCTACCTTGAAAGAGGTTACTACTAAGTGGGAAGACCAAATATAAACAGATTTTTTTTAAGAATGAAAATGTTTAATTAAGGCATTGGATTAAAGACATTTTTAATCTACCCTTCTACCTCAAACCCCAACAAAAAAAGAAAATAAGTAAAAAGAAAATCTTCATTAAAACAAATTGCCTGAACTCCTAACCTCACCTTATGACACACACCTGGTCTGAGAGGGAAAAAACAAAAAACAAAAAAAAAAAAAACATGCTTAGTACCAACATATTTTATTTTAGATATTGAGCCAGAAACAAATCTCCCTCCCTTGTCACATTCTAAAGGACGTATACTATAATGTATATTTTAATTAAAATGTTCTGTTAGAGTGACTTATATAGCTCAGAATTATGAAAAAGATATATTAAAGAAAAACTCATGGGTGTACATGTCATTCTTTTTTTTTTTTAATAATTTCAACCCTTAATTTAAAGGGTTTATTTTTTTTTAATTTTTATTTATTTATGATAGTCACAGAGAGGGAGAGAGAGAGGCAGAGACACAGGCAGAGGGAGAAGCAGGTTCCATACACTGGGAGCCTGATCTGGGATTTGATCCCAGGTCTCCAGGATCACGCCCTGGGCCAAAGGCAGGCGCCAAACCGCTGCGCCACCCAGGGAACCCTGTACATGTCATTCTATTGTCCATGATCTAGCTTCTCTGCCAAAGGAGATAACTCAATAGAAAGAAGGATTGAAGAATTTAAGATTCTTAAGATTATTAAGGGTAGGTTGCTACACCTAGCAATCTAAGAAGACATTTGTTCCTTGAATAAAGGAAACAACTTGATGAAAGCAGTGTTTGTAATAAATTCCAAAACCATCCTTCAGTAGGTACCACCATTATTCAAAGGCCAGTAGTAATTCAGAAAATATATTATCAAGGGGCTATGCCTGAAAAGAATAAAGAAAAAAGTAGACTGGAAGCAAGAAAGAAAGAGAAAGGGAACATGAACCAAAAGAAGCTGAAAAACACAGGAATAGGTAAATCACATAATTTTACATAGAATCATTGAGAATAATTTATCTTATCATTTCTAAAACAAATTTTAAGTTTAAAGTACACACTTATAGTGTACAAAAAGACCATGGAAAGAAATAAAAAAACATTTTTATAAGACTTGGGAATTGAAGACAAATAACATTCTAGAAATAACCCCCAAAATGGGATATATACAAACTGAAAAAGTCAAATATAGAGAGTAAGTTACAGAAAGTATCACCTAAAATAATGAAAAACTACTTTATTTCAGAGTAAATAATTTGCAGAGATCTAACATATGCAAGATGGTTGTTTCTGAAGAAGAGAAAAGAAATGGTTTGGAAGTTATAAGGACTGTTCACATAGATTTCTGATTCTCCACTTACTCTTCACGTGGCATGATTGCAATTTTTTTGATAGGTTTGTGACTAGATTGAACCAAAGAAATATGAATGATAAAGCCTTTGGAGTTAGTGTGTAATTTACTACATTCTCTTTTCTCCTCATTTGGTTCAACAGTATAAGTGTGTATCAAAAAGGAGGCTTCAATACTGCCTGGTATCACTTAAGTATGATAAGTTTAAAAAAAAAGTCTTAACTCTAGAAACAGAAAGTAGAAAAGTGGTTGTGCCAAGGGTTAAGGGGGTGGGGAGAAATAGGGAGAGGTTGATGAGAAGGTACAAACTTTCAACTATAAGATGAATAAGGTCTGAAGATCTAACTATACCGAAGTGATTATAGTTGGTAACATTGTATTATACGATTGAAATTTGCTAAGAGAGAACATAAATGATGAGTAGAACTCATTAAAAAAAAAAAAAAGCAGATGAGGTGATGATATGTTAACTAGATGGTGGGAATCCCCCACAATGTATAGTGTATCAAATTACCACAACTCACACTTTAAATACATTTTACAATTTTATAGTCAATTATACCTCAGGAAAGCTGAAAAAATAAAAAGGAAAAAGGAAACTTCATTACCTTGGCTTCATAAGTAACAATAATCATCAGAGCCCTGATGATCCATGTTGCATTTGTAGTACTAACGAGAAACAAACTTTTACGGGTATCCCTGGGTGGCTTAGTGGTTTAGCGCCTGCCTTCGGCCCAGGGTATGATCCTGGAGTCCCTGGATCGAGTCCCACGTCGGGCTCCCGGCATGGAGCCTGCTTCTCCCTCTGCCTGTATCTCTACCTCTCTCTCTATGTCTATCATAAATAAATGAATAAATCTCTAAGAAAGAAACAAACTTTCATGTGTCAAGCCACTAAGATTTTAATTCTGCTGCATAATTTATACAAACTGGCATGGAAAAATCTTTCGAGAAAAGCAGGATATCCCAAAAGTCTTAGAATAGTTTCAAACTTTAAGTTCAGAAGAGTAAATGACACGAACGTTTTAAAACTGGTATTTGAAAGTTTAATTATATTTCTTCTAAACTTATTTTTGTTAACCTTACTAATGCATTTAATTTTTTATTCTTTCGATGTGTGCCATCTTAAATAAGAGGTAATAAGAGCCTTAAAACAACAAAGTTCTTCTTTGAAATTCACAAAACTAAGTAAGTATAAAAACATATGAAGGACTTTCAAGTGATGAAGTTGGTGAGGAGGTATTTGCTTTCCTCACTAATTTGTGAGCTACTTGAAGCAAGACTGTTCTTTCTTCCCTCTCTATCTCTCTGTCTTCCTTTTTTTTTTCTTTCTACCAAATATGTTGCCTGGCATGCATTGTAGAGATGTTAAATAAAGTTTTCTTGAACAAAATTGAATTATTACTGCTTTCAATATTGGCATGTAGATCATTCAGGCGGATTTGTTTGACTAAGAATTATGATTGGAACCATTTGGAATCTACATACATATGCATGATTAAAAAGATTTCTAGAGTTTCCTTACTTTTGATAGCAAGGCTTTTATTTAAATCAACTCAGCTGAATGTATTGTAAGTTAAGTTTGGGATTGAACAATTGTAAAAGTGATGATTGATAGAAGCCATTATATAAGTATGTCAAAGTAATCCTTCATAAACTGGTTTAGAAATGACATAACAGCATTTTACAATTAAAATGAAGTTCAGATTGAGACATCTGAAAATGTAACTGACAGGGTTTTACTTTTTGTCTTTGAACGCGAAGTGATCAGTCATGTTCTCGCAAATGAATTACATGCATGAGACTTACCTTTAAATATTTAAAATATCTCAGTTTAAATCTCTTCTTAAACTACCATAATTCTTCTCCATTACACACCCAACTCTATCTAGATAATACATGTGCTCCTGAAAAACCTCCAAAGATCTTTCACCTTATCTCTAATACAGAAGAGAGGTGGTTTTGAAGAATTGTTTTCAGGTATATCACCTAAATACAACAAACTCTGATCCTCTTTGGGATCATACTTTAGTTCCAGTCCTTGACTGACTACCTTATAACACTGTCCTTGATCTCCTTCATATCTCCTGTAATTCATCATATCTCCTGTAATTACTCTTTTTTCTCCTCTTGTCCTTTGATTGTAGATAATTTATTGAATTCAATTCTGAGTTCTACTGTTTTGCTCCCCTTGATGATTTCTCTAACTTCCATGACTTAAAATATCATCCCCACACTGAAGATTTCCAATTTAATCTTATAAGCCCTAACAAATTTCCTGAACTCCATATATCTTCATTTTCAATTTCCTGCCAGACATGCAGACTGGAATTTTCTGCAAACTTGGCATATCTAATAACTGAACTTATTGTCTCCCCTGGGCATTTCTTATCAGATTGTAGACCAATGGTTCTCAATTCAAGTTTTGGAGAGGGAATTTGGAATTGTTAGGAAGTAAGGTTGAATCAGAATCATGTATGGAGGTTTTCAAAGCAAGCTTTTTCTACATTTCATGAAATGTATCAGAATTTCCTGGGCAGGGAACTGAGGAAGAGGACATAAAGTGAAAAAGGCTTATGGGTGATTTTGCCCAACCTTAATCCCCCACTACCTCAAATTAATAAAGGCTGTATTAGTTTATTAGATATCTAGATTAGATATCATGGATATCTAAAGTCCTTCTTCCTTGTCCATTCCTTGCAACTGCCACCACCATATACGACCAAAGGTGAGGGTGATCTTATTTACACCAGAAGAAGAAACGAGAAAGAATGGGGGCTAGCAAATTCAATAGAATGGTCCTAATTTTGAAATATCTCTTTCATGTTCTATACTCCCATACCTTCTACAACTGGCTTTCTTCAGGACTACCAGGATTACCTTGACCTCTGTGACGATCTAATAAATGACTTCCCTACCTTTAGTCTTTTTTCTAATCCCATCCACTCCACATACTGCAACCTTATATATAAACAGAAGTTATGTCTGTGTGTCATATATATATAAAATCTTCAATTACATATATATTTATGCTATATACTATATGTGTATTATATATGTAATATATTATTTATATGTTGTAACATACATGTATATATTGTAATGTATCCATGTAATATATAATGCATGTATATGTGTAATTCAAGCATAATTTAAGTGCAATAAAATTAATCCATATTTGGTGTACAATTAGATGAATTTTAAAATTGAATACAGTCATGTAACCACTGTGACCATCAGAGTACAGAATGTTTCCACTGCCTGTAAAAGTTTCTCATACCTCTTTGCAGTTTATCCCATCTCCCAACCTCCAGCCCCTACACACTACTGATCTAATGTAGTTTTATTTTTTTCTAGATTCAAATAACTGGAAACATACATCATGTAGTCATTGTGTCTGGTTTCTTTTATTGAGGATAGTGCTTTTGAAATTCATCCATATTATTACATATATCAGTATATTGTTTCTACTTCTTGCTTAATAGTTATATCAGAGTATTCCTATATCACAATTTATTAATCATTCACTAGGTGTTGGGCATTTGAATTGTTTCTAATTTTTAGTTAATATGAATCCAAATATTAATGGAAACTTACGCTCTCATTCCCTTAAATAAATATTTAGGAGTAAGATTTTTTTTCTCCAAAGTGACTCTACCATTTTACCTTTCCACCATCAATGCATGGGCATTCTGGCTGTTCCATATCCTCGCCAGTAATTGCTATTGTTAGCTCTTTTTTAGCCATTTTAGAGGATGTGCAGTGGTATTTCACTGGGGTTTTAATTTTCATTTTCCTGATGACTGATCATGTTGAATACTTTTCCTCTGCATATTTCACACTTATGCGTCTTTCTTTGTGAAACATCTGTTGAAATCTTTGTATTTTTCAAAATTTTATCTTTTAATTATTAAGTTATAGTGTTTTTTTCATAACATGGATACAAATGTATTTCAGACGTATATTTTTATATTTTCTTCTACCCTTTAACTTACATTTTCAGTTTCTTAACAACATCTTCTGAAAAGCAGAAGTTTTAATTTTGATAAAGGCCAAGTTAACCATGTTTTTCTCCCACGGTTCATGCATTTTGTGGCATATCTAAAAAAATCTTTGCCTAACCTAAGGTCAAAAAGATTTTTCTCTTTCTTTTCTTCCAGAATTTTTATGGTTTTAATTCGTACATTTAATTCTTACAATTTGTTTGAGGTAATTTGTGTATATGAAATAAGCTAAGGGCCAAAGATCCTGTTATTTGCATAGAAATATCCAATTATTCCAGCACTATTTGTTAAAAAGGCTATTCCCTGATTGTTGAATTACTCTGGCTCCTTTGTTGAGATTGTTGCTGTCTATTCTATTTCACTGATCTATATGTTGATCCTAATGCCAGTATCACATTGTCTTGATTATAAAGTTTTATGGTAAGCCATAAAATCAGGTATTACAAGTCTTTTAATTTTGTTCTTTTCACCAGAAATCATATTTTCATCAAAAATCATCTTGACTTTTCTAGATATTTAGTATTTCTATACAGATTTAATCTTGTCAAATTCTATTTAAAAAGCCTGATGGGTTTTCAATTGGAATTATGATTCTGTAGACTGTATATTGGATAAAATTTGAAGTCTTCATACTATTAATCCTTCCAAAAACCTAAATACCTCTCATTTATTTGAATCTTCTTTAATTAATTTTAATAATGTTTTCTAGTTTATAGGATTTGAACATATTTTGTTAAGTATTACTAAATATTTCATTTTTATGTTACTTTTTAAAATATTTTATTTATTCATGAAAGACCCAGAGACAGAGACACAGGCAGAGGGAGAAGTAGGCTCCCTGCAGGGATCCTGATGCAGGACTCAATCCCAGGACCCTGAGATCATGACCTGAGCCAAGGGCAGACACTCAACCACTGAGTCACCCAGGTGTCCCTTTATTTTATGCTATTTAAACTGGTATTATTATTTTTAATTTTTTAAAAGATTTACTTATTTTAGAAAGAGAGAGAGTCAATTGGAAAAGGGGCAGAGGGAGAGAGCGAATCCTCAAGTAGACTCCTCCCTGAGCCCTGAGCTCAATGTGGGGCTCAATCCCAGGACCCCAAGATCATGACCTGAGCCAAAATCAAGAGTTGAATGCTCAACTGACTGAGAAAACAGGTGCCCCAAGGAATTGTTTTTTAAATGTCGTTTTCTAGTTATGTCTTGTTTATATAAAGAAATACAATTGATTTTGTATGTTGACTCTGAATGTGCAATCTTGTTAAATTCATTTATAAATTTTTGTTGTTTTGTAGAATCCTTAGGATTTTCTCTGTAATCAAACATGCCTTCACCAAATACAGTTTTATTCCTCTTTTACTATTTTTACACTTTTTGTCTTATTTTGTTTTTGCCTTATTCCCCAGGCTAGATCTTCTAGTACAAAAGAAGTAGAAAGAGAGGATATATTTAATTCTTTCCAAATCTAATGGGAAAATATTTGGTGTTTTAATATTAAATGTCATGCTAGTTTTCGGTTTCCCATAGACATCCTTTGTCTCATTGAGGAATTTCAATTCCTAGTTTACTGAGAGTTTCCAATCAGGAAAAGATATTAAATTTTGTCAAATGTAGGACAACTGGGTGGCTCAGTGGTTGAGTGTCTGCCTTCAGAAGCTCAGGGCGTGATCCCAGAGTCCCAGAATCGACTCCCATGTCGGGCTCCCTGCATGGGGCCTGCTTTCCCTCTGCCTGTGTCTCTGCCTCTCTCTCTCTGTGTCTCTCATGAATAAATATAAAATCTTAAAAAAAATGCATTTTGTAAAATGCTTTTTCTGTATTTATACGGATGAGTATATCATTTTTTCTTCATTGTCTGTCAGTAGGTGAACTTCACTGAATAGTTTTTAAATGCTTGAACCAACATTGCATTCCTTTGGATAAATCCCACTTGGTCATGTTGTATTTTTGCTTTATATATCGCTGGATTGTGTTGTTTTTGCTAAATGTTAAGAGTTATAGTTCAATTTATTTGATCTACTTTTCTTGCTTAGTTGCTTGCATTGTTTCTAACAATGCTATGTCTTATTTTTGTTCCTCTGTATGTAACATTTTTTTTTTTTTTGGTGGAGCTACTTTTAAGATTTTATCACTGGTATTGATTATTATGCACTTTGATGTAGTTTTCTTCATGTCTCTTTTGTTTGTGATCTGAATTTCTTTACACTATAAGTTAATAGTTTTCATCAAATTTAGAAAATTTGGGCCATTTTTCTCTTTTCTTTTTTTTTTTTAAGACTTTATTTATTTATTCATGAGAGACACAGAGAGAGAGAGAGAGAGAGGCAGAGACACAGGCAGAGGGAGAAGCAAGCTCCATGCAAGGATCCCAACATGGGACTTGATCCCAGGACTCCAGGATCATGGCCTGGGCCAAAGGCAGGTGCTAAACCACTGAACCACCCAGGGATCCCTAGGTCATTATTTTTTCAAATCTTTTTTTTTTTTTTTTATCCTTCCTTCTCTCTCCTATCCTCCAGGGATTCCAAATACTTGTAGGTTAGGTGGCCTGAAGTTCTCTCATGATTTCCTGATGCTTTGTTCATATTTTATTTTTTAAAAGATTTTATTTATTTATTCATGAGAAACACAGAAAGAGAAGTAGAGACACAGGCAGAAGGAGAAGCAGGCTCCATGCAGGGAGCCTGATGTGGTACTTGATCCCAGGACCCCGAGATCATGCTCTGGGCCAAAGGCAGACACACAACTGTTGAGCCACCCAGGCATCCCATATTTTATATAAAAAACATATTTATTGTCTTTTAACCCTGTACCAATGACAAATACTACTTTGTTCTTTTGGGGGGAAAAAGATTGAAATGGTGGACTTTGTTATTCAGCAAATATTTTTAGTCATCTACATGCAGGGCACTAGGGATACAAAAGTAAATATGACATACTCTGATTTTTTTAACCTTTTGTTATAAAGTATTCCAAATATATACAAAATCAGACAAAAGAGTAATAAACCCCGTCATATCCATCACTTTGCCTTAATGATTAATAACTTGTGACCAGTATTCTTTCATTTTTGTTTTCACACTATCCCTTCTCTAGCAATTACATGTTGTTTTTAACATTTTATTTTGAAATTATAAATTCACAGGAAATTACAAAAACACTAGAGAGAATCTATGTTACCCTTCACCCAATTTTCCATAATGGTTATATTTCATATAACCATAGTACAATATCAAAATTATTAACATTGTACCAATGTGTATATGGGGTTTTGTTTGTCGTACTCACATATTAGATTCCCTTAACTACCACTGCAATAAAAAAACAGAACTGTTTTACTAAGATCTCTACTAATCTATTGTCACACTCATCCTTTTCCTCCCCACCATCCTAATTCCTGGAAACCACTGGTTTATTTATTTTTTATTTTTTAAAATATTTTATTTATTTATTAATGACAGAGAGAGAGAGAGAGAGAGAGGCAGAGACACAGGCAGAGGGGGAAGCAGGCTCCACACAGGGAGCCCAATGTGGGACTCGATCCTGGGTCCCAGGATCACATTCTGGGCCGAAGGCAGCGCTAAACCACTGCGCCACCTGGGCCGCCCAAAACCACTGGTTTATTTTATTTTATTTTTTTTTTAATTTTTATTTATTTATGATAGTCACAGAGAGAGAGAGAGAGAGGCAGAGACACAGGCAGAGGGAGAAGCAGGCTCCATGCACCGAGAGCCCGACATGGGATTCGATCCCGGGTCTCCAGGATCGCGCCCTGGGCCAAAGGCAGGCGCTAAACCGCTGCGCCACCCAGGGATCCCAAAAACCACTGGTTTAAATATCATCTCTATCATTTTGCCATTTCAAGAATGTTATGTAAGTAGAATCATAAAGAAGATTATTTGTGAAATTTGCTTTTATAATTTAGTGTAATATCCTTACAATCCCCCAAGGTGTTGCATGTATCAAGAATTTGTTCTTTATTGCTGAGTAGTATTCCATGGTATGAATATACTACAGTTTATTTAGTCATTCGTCAATTGTAGGGCATTTCAACTATTTCTAGTTTTGGGCTATTATAAATAAAGCTGCTATTAACAATTGTGTACATGTTTTTGTAGGAACATAAATTTTCTCAGGATAAAATGCTCAGCAGTGTGACTGCTGAGCCATATCATTAGCTTATGTTTATTTTTAAAATTTTCTAAAAATTTATTTATTTATTTTAGAGGGAGAGAGAGAACATGAGTGGGAGACGCAGAGAGAGAGAGAGAGAGAGAGAGAATCTCAAACTGACTCCACACTGAGCATGTAGCCCAATGTGGAGTTCAGTCTCATAAACCTGAGATCATGACCTGAGCTGAAACCAAAAGTCAAATGATGCTCAACTAACTGTGCCACCAGGCACTCTATGCTTAGTTTTGTTTTGTTTTTTAAAATAGAAACTAATATAAATAGATTGATTTCCATTTTGTACTACCATCAGCAATGTATGAAAGATTAAGTTTTTCTTCACCCTCACCAGAATTTGGTATTGTCATTATTTATTTTAGTTGTTTTGATAAATGCATAGTATTATCTATTGAGTCTTCATTTGTATTTCTATGATGGCTAGTGATGTTGACCATTTTTTGAGTGCTTACTTGCCATCTATATATCTTTTTTGATAAAATGTCTCTACATGTCTCTTGCCCATTTTCTAATTGGACTGCTTGGTTTTTTATTGTGGAGTTTTGAGAGTTGTTTATACATTCTAGATGTGAATCCTTTGTCAGATATGTTGTTTGCAAATATATTCTCCCAGTCTTGGTTTGTTTTTTCATCTTCACATGGTCTTTCACAGAACAAAAGTCTAATTTTTGACAAAGTTCAAGTTATAATTTTTTTTCTTTTATATATATCATGATTTTTTGGTGTCACACATAAGAACATTTTACCAAGCCTTAGGTTCTGGAGATTTTCTCCTATGTTTTGTATTTTTTTTTAAAGTCTTACAGTTTTACATTTTGTGAACTAATGACTTATTTTGAGTTCATTTTTTTACATACAGTGTAAGGTTCAGTTCAAGGCTCTGTTTTGCCTGTGGATATCCAATTGCTCTTGTATCATTTGTTGAAAAATCTATCCTTCCTTCATAGTATTACCTTTGCACCTTTGTCAAAAATAAATTGGCAGTACTTGTGTTGTCTATTTCTGGGTTTGTTATTCTGTTCTATTGATCTATGTTTCTATCCACGATGAAATACCACACAGTGTTGATTACTGTTGTTGTATAGTTAAACTTGAAATCAGAAAAAGTGAATCTTCTCATTTTATTTTTCTTTTTCAAAATTGACTATTCTAGTTCCTTTTTCTTCCTATATTAATTTTAGAATAATCTTGTCTCTATCAAAAAAATCTTGCTGAGATTTTGTTAAGAATTGCATTAAATGGCAATAAGAGAGATTTGACATCTTTATTACATTGAATCCTCTGATCCATGAACATAGTATGTCTCTCTATTTAATTTGTCCTCTTTGATTTCTATCATTAACATTTTTTTTCATTTTGTATTTTTATTCAGCACACAAGTCCTATATATGTCATGCCAACTTTTCATTCTGTTATTTCTTTCTTTCTCTTTTTTTTTTTTGAGAGACTATAAATGGTATTGTATTTTATTTTCATTTTCATTTTCTTCATGTTCACCGTTAGTATACAGAAATACAATTGACTTCTGTATGTTGATTTTGCACCCTGCAATCTTGATGAACACATTCATTAATTTTTTGGATCAATTTTTTCATGTAGAAGTATACCCATAATTCTTTTTACTACCTTATGATACCAGATAGAATTTCTAGTACATGTTCTTTAAAAAGTTAAAGAAGTCCCTCTCTGTTATGGGTTGAACTGTGTTTTCCCAATTGTTGAGGTCCTAGCCCTCATACCTCAGAATGGGATTTTATACAGAAAGAGGGAAACTATAGATGTAACTAGCTAAGTTAAGATGAGGCCATATTGGAGTAGGGTGAGCTCCTACTCCACTATGATCAATGTTCTTATCAGAAAGGGAAATAGGGAGAATGCCAGGTAAAGATGAAAACAGATATCAGGTAATGTTTCTATGTGCTAAGAAATGCCAAAGATAGCCAGAAAGTAGAGAAGAGGCATGAACCTGATTTTTCCTCAAAGCCCTCAGAAGGAAATAACCCAGTTGACCTTGATCTTGATTGTCTAATATCCAGAACTATTAGATAATATGTTTTTGTTGTTTAAACCTTTCCGTTTTTAGTATTTTATTGTGGTAATTAGCGAACTAATATGCCTGCTATTCCTGGTCTTTCGAGAAGTTTTTGTTTTGTTTTGTTTTGCCATGAATGTGTGTTGAATATCATCAAACGCTTTTTCTGCATCAAATCACATGGCCATGTGATTTTTTCTTTAGCCTTTTGATATAGTGGATTGCAGTGATTCATTTTTTAATGTTGAAGTAGCCTTATATGCTGAAATAAATCCTATTGGTCATATTATGTAATTTTTAATGTATATTATTAGATTGTTAATTTATTAACATTTTGTTGGGGATTATTTTTTAGTCTATATTCATAAGGAATATCAGTTTCTGGTTGTTTATTTTGGACTCCTTTTCTTTGCTTTTGTTATCAAAATAATATTGTAAATAACTATTTCATTGTTTTTTGGAATCAGAATATTTCAAACGGAATTCAGCATACCTGAGTATACCAGGTATACCCAATCAAGTTACAAAGTTCTGATTAAATATGGTGGAATGACCGTAACCCCTGTATTTTTTCACAAAACCATACTAAAGTGACCATAAATAGATTCCAAAGATGGTGTAAATGAACAATGAAAACGCACACAGGAAAAAAGTAGTGACTAAATTTTAGAAGATGAAAGTCAATTGAATAACTTATGGCTGATCTGAGACCAGAGAAAGCTAAAGCTTATTCAGAAAGGTGTGTACCTCTGAGGCAAGCTAATCATAATGCAGAAATCCAGCAAATCTTGGGAGCTAGAAACACAAGTTACTCTGAATTTGGTTAGGGCACAAGTGGGTCTGTAAACTAGAAGATTGTTCAAAAAGCTAAATAAATAATTTTAAAAAATAGTAACTCAAATCCCAGATCCACTCCCATGCTATTCTCAATCAAGAAATTGCTTCCTATTCCCCAGCAGAGCATTAGAGTTTATTTTCTAGAGATGCTGAAAATGGGGGACACCATATATAGATGAACATTAAGGATATCACTATAAATATAAGGAAGCAAAGTAAAAGTTTACATATGAATAGTGGGCCCACTTAACTCATCTAGTTATAAATGAGTGGCTAGTAAACAGTCTTTTATTCTCTCCAGGCAGGCCACTGTAGGATTCCTCTCTGGAAAACTGACCAATTTAAGAAAGGAATCTGTAAATATTGACAGTCTTCAAAATGGTTCTCCAAAGAAACAATTTAGCCAGATCACACTACAGTGAAATGCAGAGGTGGAGAGGCCAACTTTAATCCTTTGAATATCCAATCAGCTTTTCGGACCATAAGAGATTCAATCATAGGAAACAAACTGAGGGTCACTGGAGGGGAGGAGAGGAGGCTGATGGGTAACTGGGTGATGGACATTAAGAAGGGCACATGATGTAACCAGCATTATACAAGACTGATGAATCACTGACTTCTACCTCTGAAACCAATAATACATTATATGTTAATTAATTGAATTTAAATACAATTAATTAATAAAACTTTCTGTAAAGATTATCAAGAAAAATGAAATTACATTACATAAGAATAAGAGGCAATAAGATTCAGAGAACAAAGTTAGCTTTGGAAAATAAAAAGACAAAGAAGCAGAAATAAGAAATTTGTAGGAGAATTTGGAAGATAAATTTGAGGATAAAAAATTTTTAGATAAAGTAATAGGCTATCAAAGTAACAGATAAATCTGATTTTCTTTATAAGCCTGTATAACTATTTCAACTATTTCACTTTTTAAAGTATGTAACAAGTTTTTTAAAAAATCAAATGTGTTAAGAACCAGGCTGTAAATGGGGCATTAACCCAACCAGATTTGCAACTTCTTAAAACTAGACTCTCGGAAGAGAAGAGGGTGTGCAGCCAGCAGAGGTTAACTAAGGGCTACTACCTTGACCCACTTGACAGACAGGGTTCTAACTAGACTGCTTAAGTGAGCATTGAATCTTTTGAGGCTACATGCTATCAAGAACTAGAGATGTTGCAGAGAACAACAGGGCAGAAGATATGCAGGAAAATTTCAAATTGTGGTTATAAAATGCTAATAAGATATAAGACTGGCATACTGCTGAGACAGGCCAAGTCACCACAATAATAGAAAGTTTTCGGCATCTAGGACTAGTAATTTTACACAGTCTCAAAGTTGTCAGTGCATGAATTTTGGTAGCAGAAGGATATTTAATAACATGAAGAAAAAGGTGGGGTACCCAGATGGCTCAGTTGGTTAAGCATCTGTCTTCAGCTCAGGTCATGATCCCAAGGTCCTGGATTGAGTCCCACAATGGGCTCCCTGCTCAGTGGGGTGTCTGCTTCTCCCTCACCCACTTGCCCTGTTTGTACTTTCCTGCCAAATAAATAAATAAAGTTTTTTTTAAAAAAATGGAAAAAAAGTCAATTAAAAAGGTCCATATATACATTAAAATTTAAGCAATATTTTTAGGGACCCATAAGATAAGATGCTATGGAGCCTAGCCTAATAAATTAGACATAATTAGAGCTAGTTACTGCCAAAGCAGTTGACAACAAAGCTTTAATTACTGGTCTTAGCTGATATTGAATTACACACTTGTCTAGTCCCTTTCCCTCTGAAATTATACACTTATTCATTCAACAAACTTTTATGAACCACCAGCACTTATTAGGTATTGTGCTAGGTACCAGAGCTGCAAAGAAAATGAACAGAGATAGTCTTCGCCCTCATGGAATTTATAATTCAATAGGGGAATTTATAAGGGTCATAAGCACTTCCAAGTAAGGTCGTAAACATTGGGGGGGGGGGTGCCTAAAGCGAAAGTGACAATCTACTTATAACTCAGAGAAGACGTCTTTGAGAAAGTGAGATTTCAACTGAGAATTAATGGGTAGATAAACAGAGGGGTCGGTATCAAAGTGTTCTAGGCAGAGAAACAGTATGTGCAAAGGCCTTGGGACAGAACAGAGTGTGATGCCTTCAAGGAAGTGAAAGGACATTTTTGAGCAGCATGTGGTGAGAAAGAGAGAAAGACAACCTATTGCAGACTGAATGGCAGGTAGAGCTGGGTTGTACCGGGCTGAGATGAGAGGTATGTTGTGGATTAGGGGTTTATCACAAAGGTAATGGGAAGATGTTGAAGGGTCAGAAGCAGAATATGATTAGTTTTGAATTCTTGAAATATTTCTCTAATTTCATCAGTAATGAACTCATTGGGAGAAAGAAAATAAATTCAAGAAAGCCAATTAGGAACTTTTGCAGTTTGCTAATATTTTTGTTGAATTGTCTGTTCTTTATCTTTGGTTCTTTATTTTCCTAAATAAGGTATAGGAAATTGAAAATTTCCTTGTAGGCTTTTAAGATTTAAATGATTCTTAGGCGGTCAAGAAACCCAAATCACTGAAATTTAAAATCATACTTGGTAACCAACAAATAATAGGTAGGGACAAGTGTGTGTGTGTGTGTGTGTGTGTGTGTGTGTGTGTGGTGAGGAGAGGTCAGGAAGGACAGGACATGTGTGAAAACTGGTTCATTCCAAATCCTTTATTTCTCTTGCTATTTGTCCTCCCTCCTTCATGGATCTTTTGCTTGAGGTAATGGGGTTGTCAAGGTGTGATGTTTTGTGTAAAGCACTCAGTCAGCTATCACAGAGCAGTGTAACTTCCTTCATGAACTATCAACCTATCTCTTTTGTAATTTTATTATTTTAAGATTAAACATGAATATGTAAACTGGGGTCAAAAGGTCCATATTTTGACAAGAAAATGGATTTGGAAAGTTAAGGGCAAAAAAAAAAAAAAAGGAAAGTTAAGGGCATGCCCTCATTTTCCCTGATATAAGCTGTTTGCCTAATTTTAAGTGTATAATATCAATCAAATGAGTTTGGCAAGTGAAAAAGTTTCAAGTAAGACCTGAAATTCCTCTATCAGAAAACTCTTTTTTTTTTTTTTTTTTTGGTTTGAGCTTGATCTGTTTAGGGTATATTGGAGAGAGGTTTATATAGACATAAAAGCGAAAACTCAATTTATGTTGATTCTATGTCTATTACATTCAATCAGTCTCTGTTCAATCACTGCTTATTCATTCATTTACACAAGTAGTTATGGAGCAGCACTGCTGTGAGAGATCTTTGATCTCCAGTGGTTCTTTCAGGTTGAGTGATATAAATTGGCAATGATACCCTAAACGGTGATTACGGTGCGTAAATATGGCTCGGAAGCTAATGGGACACAAATAAGGGCATTTAACTCAAACTTGGAAGTTATCTTAGAAGTTTGAAGATCTGAGAGAAATGTTCCTCTGGGTGCATAGAATTCTAGCACTTACTGCAAGGGAGAAGAATATTCTAAAGCAGAGGAAAGAGCACAAGGACACCCCAAGAACAGAGACAGCATGGCCTATCTGAAGGATTAGGAGTAGTTCCAGGTGAGAGATTATGAGGGTGGAGGGAATGACAGGAATGAAGGGAGGAGAGGTAAGCAGTAGCCAGATGATGGGAGCCATGGCAAGGAGTTTGGGGTCTTATTACTCTGTGGGCAGAGGAGAGCCAGACAAAGTCTTAATCAGATTACTATAGTCAAATTTGCGCTCTGGACACATGTCACTCTAGTTACAAAGTAAAGGATGGATTAGAGGCAAGCAAATCAGTTGAGAAATGGTTAAAGTAGTCCAACCAAGAGAGAGTGGTGTACCTTGTGTTGGGGCAGCAAGAATGAGGAGACTTAGATGGAATAAGCAAAAATTTAGGTGTAGATTATTATTAGGTGTAGGACTGGATGATTTATTTGGGTCAGTGAGGTGAGCTAAGAATGAGGAAAGAGTCAGATCATGCCAAGTTTCTTGTTGGAAAATTGGGTGGATGGAAATGGAAATGTTGAGTGTGTAGGGCACAGAACAATCAAAATGATATTTCTAACAGAAAAATAGTATTTATTCAGTGGGGATGGGTGAGTAGGTAGGAGGGGAGTATTTCATTATCACAAACTCTTTCGCTTGTGAATGATATAAAACTTCACTTGAGCAATCAAAGAAATGTATTGGCTCACGTAATGGAAAAGTCCAGATGTATATTTAAGGCTTCAGACCCATCTGGATCCAGAGACTTAAATGAATCTGTCAGGACTCAGTTTTTATGTGCTTTCTACAGTGATAGCTTCATTTTTCTGACCCCCAGCAACATTGTGCTATATCATTTTCACTGCCAGCAATCTCAGCAGACAGAACATAATTATTCCTTGATGGCTTCAACAGAAGTCCTAGTAAAGAATCTCTTTGGCTCTATTTGACTTGCTGTGGGGTCGTGTGGATATCTCTTATTCAACCTCTGTGGCCAGATTGAAGGGATGAAAATGTCTATTGCAGTGATGTAACCTGCACATTTATAAGATAAACATGGGAAAACTGAGAAAAATGGCCAGCCAGGTGACAAGAAATTAAAGCACTAGGAAACACACTTGAGTATATTCAAGAGGGAGGAAACGGTTAATTGTGGCTAATGACAGCATTCAGTCAATTGAGAAAAGAATTTCAAATATTCAATTGACTTAGCAACAAAATGATGATTTGTAACTGTGGCAAAGAAGTTTCACCCTGTGGTAGGTCAGAAGAGAAAACGGAATATCACAAATGAAAAACTGGTAAAGTGGTAGAGGCAGAGAATATAGATAACTCTTTTGACTATGAAGGAAAGGTAAGCACAGGGATTGTAGATAAGTACACAACTGCAGCTGCATTATTCTGGGAGCAAGTAAACAACCACTGACAGCGTCTAAATAAATGGTGGCTGGATTGCCCCACCACTGTCAGTCCCTCCTGGCTCTGCCTCTGCATTCTTGCAGTCCAAGCCTGGGGTCTCATTTTGAGGCAGAGGAGAATGACACTCACCAGCCTGACAATAACAACAACAAAAGAGGGGAATCCCTGGGTGGTTTGGCAGTTTAGCGCCTGCCTTTGGCCCAGGGCATGATCCTGGAGTCCCGGGATCAAGTCCCGGTCAGGCTCCCAGCATGGAGCCTGCTTCTCCCTCCTCCTGTGTCTCTGCCTCTCTCTCTCTCTCTCTCTCTCTCTCTCTCATAAATAAATAAATAAGTCTAAAAAAAAACAAAAACAAACAAAACAACAAAAGATAGAGTCAATGACAGAAACAATAACCACATTAATTTCTAAGGTAGCAGGACAGAAGGAATATGAGACAGTTTAAGAATGGAAGAACGAAGAAATATATATATATATGATAATGACTTACAAAGGTTATTTTTTTTTTAAGATTTTTAGTAATTTATTCATGAGAGAGAGAGGCAGGCTCCATGCAGGGAGTCTGATGTGGGACTCGACTCCAGGACTCCCGGATCACGCCCTGGGCCGAAGGCAGATGCTCCCGGCTAAACCCCTGAGCCACCCAGGCGTCCCCTTACAAAGGTTTTTAATGAAGCATATTCATTTTTAATTTATGGGCATCCATCATTAAAATTTTATAAACTGTGTTGAGGTCTATTTATAATATTCATATGTGTATCAAAATGGTATAGCAGTTATTAAATGGACTTTAGAATTAGAGAGGTTCAGAACTGGCTCTAACACTTTCTACTTGCGATTCTTGGAAAAATTATTAAAATTCTTTTACCTTGACCTTCTCATTGATAAAAGGGCGATGGCTAATAATAATAACACCCACAGTTACATATTGTAAGAAAAGCTCTTATCACCATTCCGATCACATACAAAGTATTCAATTATGTTTCCTACTGCGGTGGTTATTACATCTTTTATTTAACCCCTCTTCATTGTGCATTAACTAATTAGTATATCTAAATGGTAAATTTTATTCAACAATACATGACAAAGCACTAGGTTAAGAAAAAAAAGTATAGTGAAGTTTTTCTCAATTCATGGCATGCAAACTACACTTTATATTTACATTCCAATATTTTATTTGGGCATCAATAATCAACAACCGCAAAATGCAAAAGTGAAAAATCAGGATGTCCGTTTACTTTGTCCAATCAGACGACGTTGTTTTTATTAATGTAAAACTCAATTTCTACAAAGTTATAGCATTTATTAGCATTCGCTCATATTTAGCTCTTTCACTAAATTAAAATCCATGGTGTCTTTGATTCATGTCCCAGTGAATTCTAGATTTGCCATGGAACTTGCTCGATTTAATAAATGTGTTTAACATTACATTTTACTTTGGTTATAAAATGGAAACCAAAATATTGGGCACTTTAGTGATAACAATGAGGCTCTCTTTCCCACTCACACTATAATTTTCTCCTAATCTCCATCAAAAAATTATTGATGATTCTAGGGGCACCTGGGTGCCTCAGTCCATTAAGTGTCTGACTACTGATTTTGTCTCAGGTCAAGATCTCATGAGAGCAGGCCTCACATCAGGCTCTGTGCTCAGAGCGGAATCTGCTTGAGATATTCTCTCCCCCTCTCCTTTGCTCCTTCCCCTTGCCTGCACGTGCTCTCTTTCTGTAAATAAAATCTTTAGGATGATTCTAAACTAAATTACCTTCTGGCTACTAATGACGGATATACAGCATAGTAGCATCTTACATGGAAATTAGTTTTAAGGTCAGTACTTAATAAAAATGAAATAAAACAAATAATGCCCTTGAAAATGACCTTCAAGTACACTATTCATTAACTGCAATACAATTTTTCCTCCACTCTTAGAATAGACCTGTTTCTTTGGTGAAGCAACAGTTGACAGTTGGTATTTAGGGACAATGTCTCAAAAAAAAGTATTTACTGCATGTTTAAAATCGAAGATTACGGAGATCCCTGGGTGGCGCAGTGGTTTGGCACCTGCCTTTGGCCCAGGGCGTGATCCTGGAGACCCGGGATCGAATCCCACATCGGGGTCCCGGTGCATGGGGCCTGCTTCTCCCTCTGCCCATGTTTCTGCCTCTCTCTCTCTCTCTCTCTCTGTGACTATCATAAAAAAAATTAAAAAAAAAAAGAAAGAAACTTCCTCTTAAAAAAAAAAGAATCGAAGATTACATTTACTGCATGCAGCAAGATCCTTACACTCAGGTAGTTGAGAACTGAGGTAACTGGAGAACAGCAGTCGTATCTTCCATTTCATGCTCACTAAGAGCCCTAAACTCATCCTAGGGCAGTGGATAAAATCAGCTGATCTCTTTCTCTCTCTTTCTGACCTCTGCACATATATAATTGAATTTAAGTTACATAAGCAAACCATACTTCATTATAATACTTACTAGATGACGCAGTATACAAGATCCTTTAACATTTATGAAGTCTTTTCATAAACATAAGTTAGACTTAATATTACTAACAAGTTTTTTAATCCATTAATTGAAACAAACAAAAAAAAAAAACACAAACAATTTGGTAGAACTATTCCCCAAAGTATGTTAGGAGTATAAACAATAAAAAAAAATTATAGGGTCAAAATATTCAGACTAGTTATTTGCTGGGCCCTCCCAGTATAACTGTGATGCACAAAAAGAATCTGGAAGCATTTGCATCTTTCTGATATGAGGGTGGGAGAACTTGGTAAAAGGGGTATTACAAAGCTGAATGACCATAATTGAATGCACTAATTGGTGCTACATATGCTGAAATGAAATTATCTTGGCAACCGAGATAGAAGTATTCTCTGCAAAAGCAGAATTTCTCTACCAATACAGCTTTAGAAGATACCTGAGCATATATTTTACATATTGTAGCAGTAATTTTTTTCTTTTTTGTTAGTAGCAATTTTACTGAACCGATACAAATATACTGCAGATGAATAAATGGTGTGTTGGCCTCTACAGAACAATAATTAAAATTGAAAAAGGAGCCTTCTTTTCCTTCCTGGGGATGGACTCACTCTATGATCATATATGGATAGACTCACTGACTTCTATGTAAAAAAATAATAACAATGGAATATGTATATGTGTAAGCAAAACAGAAAAATACCTTCTCCTTTTTCTTCTTAGGCCCATACCAACTTGTGTTATCTTCATAGGTCCACGTTTTTTTCTGTTATTTTAAATATTTAATGTGCTGTTGTCAAAAAAAATTATTTAAGGAAAATGTGTAGACTAAGGTTCAAAAAAGAAGGAAGAAGAAAAGAAGGAAGAAGAAAAGAAGGAAGGGAGAAAAGCAAAGTATAATACTTAGGAAAGTTGTAATAAACTGATAGGGATGAAAGTCATATGGTTAAATTTTTAAGAACTACAAAATTTAAAAACCATAACAAATTAAGTCTAGTAACAAGCACCCGTTTTTGTCTCTGTGTGTGTGTTCAGAAACATTAACACTTACTAAACAGTAATATTTTGAGGACCTCAAGTTGAGTTTATATTACTTGGTAAAATATATGGTTCTTTGTAGTGATGTCTGGGGTGTAATAAATCAGTGTTGGATTGTAAAAAGCTCTCAATTCAAAGTGCTATTAGTAATTTAAGTTAGTCTTAAATGACAAGTACATAGATTACTTAATACATTTCTAATTCTGATGTTCAGGCTGAACATCTGAATTATGATAGATCAGGTTTTAATTGGGCATTTTGTAAATCATGCACTGAAATCTTTTTCATGTAAATAAATGGCACAAAAAAATCTTCCCCTCAGGGGAATTTTAAAATTATACCCAACACTTAATACAAAAAGGCATACTCTGGACTAGCCTCTTCCTAAAAGAACTAAGGAAGAAAGAACAGTAGGAAGGAAGCAGGGAGGGAAGGAAGGAATAAATTAAGGAATACCTTTAAATAGTACTCTTCCTTAGGAACTTTCTTGAAAATTCTGAAAAAATAAAGTACATATGTATAATGGCAGTGACATTATACTTCTCCACCTTCAAATAAAGTTGTAATCGAGAAATAACTGAATATTTACTTGAATAATTATTTATTTGAATATTGCTTATGCATTTATTCTCTCTTTTGATTTTTTAAAAAATTTTATGCTAGTATTACTTTAACCATCCTCAACCCCAATTATATAGATGAAACTGTTTCAGAAAGTTAAATAACTTATCAAAAATTATACCAGTTTGGGGAGTGTGTTGTGAGAAGATGAGAGAAGATGAAATAAGACAAGAGAAGATGAAGTTCTTAGGTTCTTTTGTGCTTCACTGCTTCTAATTTTAGCCACAACAGAGAGAAACAATGAAGGTAAGACATAAGAGAAACTATTTATTCCTGGACCCTGATTTTAAATTGCACTCTAGTTGGAGGCAGCAAGTGCTTTCTCTTTTCCCAAGTCCTTTTCCTTAGTCTTTTCTCTCTTCTACCACTACCCTATCCCTACAAGAGGTGGGTGGAGGAAGAGGAGTGGGGGAAGAGGAGAAAAGATACCTATCAGTGAGAGCAAAAACAGGGATCACAGGACTCCTTATTCAGATCCACTTGGCTTTTCGGGATCGGTCTATTACCGGGCCTCTCTCATTCCGTTCCACTTCTATTCACCAAGTCAGAGCTTTTTGCCCTACAGAGTCAGGCTGGGATCTTCCTCATGGTCACTTTGGTTATAGTGATGCTCTGAAAATCTACAGGGGGCTTCTGGATCTAGATAGCAGAGAGGAAGTAGCAGAGGCTCATTTTAACCCACCAGCTTGCATTGCACTTGCCAGTCTACCATTATAGGGCTGCTCATTTGTCTCTGGTTCCTGGTTCAAAATTCAGGAGGGTTGACTACACATTTCCAGAATCCTCAAATACTCATTTAATTGTCATTGTTGCTACTAAGAAAGCAGAATATTTGGTGTTCCAAAGAGAATATATTCATAAGGTTTAATCCCTTGAAAGACTCTAATATAATTTTAAGAAAGTAAAAAAATATGTGTTATGTTTTTGATTTTTTCCAATGACTGCAATAACTAAAATAGGAAGATTTCCAAACCTTGCTTTTGGGAACATATAAATCAAAAGCAGTAATAAAAAATTGGATAATTTTGTAAGTTTCGCAGCCTGACAGTATTGCTTTAAAAACTGCAAATCTTTGACACATTATGGTTTAAGAATATGCTTTCACATGTCTAATTGCTAGCTGATAGAAAGACATGAATCTGCGTGGAATCCAAAGTTTCCATCTGTCTAGCTGATTGCTTCAATGTGAGTTTGCTAATAATGAATTTTATTTTAAAAAGTGAACATATTACATTAGCATATGAAAATTGCTTTTCTTTTTTTCTGAAGATTGTGGTATGGTTATATCTGCAAATCACCTAATTCCAGATTCCTCAGCCTAGATCACTTTCCCCGGTGAGGCACTCTTACAGCATCCCCTGCTTTTATTGCAGAATTGTTACTGCAGAAGCAGGTCGGAAGCTATAGGTATAATCATGGTTGATGGATTGCATTCCTCAGTAGATTGTAGGCTCCATGAGTAAAGAGATCACATTGGTTTTATTCACCGTATTTCTGTCATCCAGCACAGAGCCCAATATGTGATGAGTAAACCTCAACTGAAACCAACAGATCACATTTATAATGCAGATGCAGATATTAGAATTAACTATATTTAAACCAAACACTAATTTAAGAAATTTGCAAGATTGGAGAATTTAACCATTTATGTTTAAAATAATTATTGCTAGGTAAGATCTTACTATTGTCATTTTGTTCATTGTTTCCTGTTGTATATTCTTTGTTCTTTGCTTCCTCTTTTGTCTCTGTGATTTAATGACTTTTTGTGGAGGTATGTTTTGACTCCTCTATCATAACTGTTTGTGAACCTACCACAGGTTTCTCTTTTGTGCTTACCATGAGGACTACATGGTAAGCTCAGTGTAGCCCTTTTGTGGTTCAACCTATTTGGGAATCCATGAATCTGAATGCCCATTTCTCTCCCCAATAAATTTTCTGCCTCTTTCTCTCTTTTTTTTTATAAATTTATTTTTTATTGGTGTTCAATTTGCCAACATATAGAATAACACTCAGTGCTCATCCCATCAAGTGCCCCCCTCAGTGCCCATCACCTAGTCACCCCCACCCCCTGCCCACCTCCCCTTCCACCACCCCTAGTTCGTTTCCCAGAGTTAGGAGTCTCTCATGTTCTGTCTCCCTTTCTGATATTTCCCACTCATTTTTTCTCCTTTCCCCTTTATTCCCTTTCACTATTTTTTATATTCCCCACATGAATGAGACCATATCATGTTTGTCCTTCTCCGATTGACTTATTTCACTCAGCATAACACTCTCCAGTTCTATCCACGTTGAAGCAAATGGTGGGTATTTGTCGTTTCTAATGGCTGAGGAATATTCCATTGTATACATAGACCACATCTTCTTTATCCATTCATCTTTCTATGGACACCAAGGCTCCTTCCACAGTTTGGCTATTGTGGCCATTGCTGCTATAAACATCGGGGTGCAGGTGTCCCGGCGTTTCATTGCATCTGAATCTTAGGGGTAAATCCCCAGCAGTGCAATTGCTGGGTCGTAGGGCAGATCCATTTCTCACTCTTTGAGGAACCTCCACACAGTTTTCCAGAGTGGCTGCACCAGTTCACATTCCCACCAACAGTGCAGGAGGGTTCTACTTTCTCCACATCCTCTCCAACATTTGTGGTTTCCTGCTTTGTTAATTTTCCCCATTCTCACTGGTGTGAGGTGCTATCTCATTGTGGTTTTGATTTGTATTTCCCTGATGACTGCCTCTTTCTCTTTCTTGTTTCCTTCCAGGATTCCCAAAGTGCATACATTGTTTCCTTTGATGGTATGCTTTCTTTATTTTTATTCATTTTTTTTTTCTAACTGGGTCATTTCAAATTATCTATCTTTGAATTCATTGATTTTCCTTTGCTTTGTCAGGTTGGCTGTTGAAGCTTTCTATTGAATTCTTCAGTTCAGTCATTGTATTCTTCAGCTGTCTAGTTTTTATTTATTTTTTAATGGTTTGTCTTTATTTCTTTGTTGAACTTCTTATTTGCCTCATACATTGTTTTCCTAACGCTGTTTAGTTGTCGGTGTGTTCTTGTAGTTCACCTAATTCTTTAAGAAGATTATTCTGAATTCTTTGACAGACAGTTTCATAGATTTCCATTTCTTTAAGGTCAGTTGTCAGAGCTTTATTAGTTTCCTTTGATAGTGTCAGGCTCACCTGATCCTTTGTGATCCTTGTATCCTTGCACTGGTATCTGTACTTTTGAGTACAGAGTCTCTTATAGTAGAATTTATGGATTTGTTGGCAAGGAAAGACCTTAGCCAGTCAGCGTAGCTTGGAGTAAGCTTGATGGATCAGCTGGTAGTGTCTATAAGCCGGCAGGTTTTGCTATTGGGTTCCCTAGTAAGGCAAGGCCACTGCCCATGTTTTAGGGTCAGACAGAGGGTACCATGGCTAGGTTCTGCAGTCAGGCAGGATTCTGAGGCTGCTCAGGATCATTGTTCAGGCTCTCTGGTTATCTGAGGCCAGGGGATATGCTCAACAGTTGGGCAGTATTGCTGGCTTGTCTCCCTGATCATAAAAGCATTAAATATGTACCCTGCTGCTGCTAGATATCTGTAACCATATTTCCCCGAGGTGCTATGTTCAGCAGTTGGGCTGGAGTACAAATTTGCTCCCCTACTTGAGGAGACACTATTGGTAGGCATGTAAATTGATATAGCTGCAATGGAAAACAGAATTGAGGTTCCTCAAAAATTTCAAACTAGAATGATCATTTGATCCAGCAATCCCATTTCTAGGTATATATCAATAAAAACAACAAAAAAGTGAAACCACTATCTTGAAGAGATATCTACACCTCCATGTTCACTGAATTATTTACAATAGCCAAGACACAGAAACAACCAAAATATATGTCAGTAGATGACTGGATAAAGAAAATGTGATACACACACACACACACACACACACACACACACACAGGAATATTATTTATCCACAAGAAAGAAGAAAATTCTTTCATTTGTGATAAAATGGATGAAACTCAAGGGCTAAATTATGCTATTTATTATGCTAAATAAAATAAGTCAGACAGAAGAAGATAAATACCTTATGATTTCACTTATATGTGGAATCTAAAAAGACACTGAAATCGTAGAAATAATAGATTGGTGGCTGCCAGGGGTTGGGGGCTTTGTGGAGAAAATGGATGATGGTAGTCAAAGGGTACAAACTTCCAGTTATAAGATGAGTAAGTTCTGGGGATCTAACCTACAATGTGGCAACTATAGTTAACAATACTGTATCATTTACTTGAAAGTTGCTAACAGTTTTTACTACAAAATGGTAACTATTAGGTGACAAATGCTTTAACCTTATTGTGGCAATCATAAATATATATCAAATCATCACATTGCACATCTTAAACTTACACATTACATATTGGTCGTATCTGGAGAAAATTTCCAAGAATTTAAAACATTGCTCCTCATCTTACTAACTCTCGCTTTTTTATTTTGGAAACTATGTTTACTTTTCGTATTTGTATGTTAATTATGCTAACCAAAGAAAAAAATTTTTGAATATTTTATTTATTTATTCATGAGAGACACAGGGAGAGAGAGAGGCAGGGACCTAGGCCGAAGGAGAAGTAGGCTCCATGCAGGAAGCCCGATGTGGGACCCAATCCCAGGACCCTGGGATCACAACCTGAGCCAAAGGCAAACACTCAAGCACTGAGTCACCCATGGGTCCCACTAACCAAAGAAAATTGAAGTAAATAGCACAGGGCCTGCAACATAGTAAGTGCTTGATAAAGTACTTAATAGTATCACTGTGAATAATATTATTACTGAATGCTCATTGTTGGACAAATGTGAAAATCTATTACCCAAAATTATTTCAAAACTTATGTGTTACAGCCCCTCTATCTCATGCTATGCCCCATCCACAGAAAGTTATTTGAGATTCCTCCAGAACACCAATCCATTTAATTTTCTTACCTTTACATATGACTCTGGCTCTGCCAGAAAGGTTCCCCTGTTCCTAATCATTAGCATACTCAGTTCAACTTCAAGGCTTTTGTGTTAGAATTAATCACTGTCTCATAGTACTTTGAACATAATACTTATAGTACATTTTACTTCACATTTTTGTCTTATTTATTTTTACCCCTTCCAAGCCTCTAAAGCAGTATCTGGCATATAATAGGCATCTAAGAAATGTTTATTGTGAGAATGTGTAAATGCAACTGAGTAGGCTGTTCTCTTTTAACACAGTATGGATTTTTCCATGTAGCTCTTTAAATCTGTTTCAATTTTATTTTTCAAGATGGTGGGGCTTTATTAAAAATAATTGCAGACATTGCTAAGTATACTTGTCCTCTTTCCTGCCATATTTCATCAGGTGAAGATATGCCACTATCTGTGTTTTCCAACATTTACTGCTAGGACTGCTTTCTCAAACATTAAAATAATTAATTAGAGATGCTCTTCTCACAAATTATTGAGGGATGAGGCCACTCTCTGGGTCCATTGATAGAAAGCCCATACTGCTAGAAAAGATCCTTAGTAAATCCTGGCTTTTGCATAGTATGGTAGAGAGGGGAAGAAATCAGAGATAATTAAATAGTATATGTGACCTTTTTCTTAGCAATGATAAATTCCTTAATCCCAGTTAAGTTTTACTGAATTCTTCCAGGTATGAACAGTTGGCATGATAAAGGTTACAAAGTTGCTAAGTGTTAAAACAGAAGCCTTAGAATAGGGTTTATTTGCCAAGTTTACCATGATGGATGTCTTAATTCTCTGCTTGGTAACCTCCAGTTGAAATTGGGGTGAAGCTAAAGTACCAAGTAAGCAATGTTCATAGTCCACACTACTATTATCAACTGTCTTGCTTTATCTAGTACTGAAAGATTTCCTGAGATATGGGACTTGTCAGTGATAAAACTGTGGTGGTACTAGACAACTTGGGAAGCATTGGTCTCTCTTGCTGGTGTGTTTACATCACACTTAGCTTCAGCAACCAGGAGTACACAATTTCATTCATCCTAATACCAGCTATGTTCTATTATTGAAATAAAGTAAATGAGAAGTTGTTGTAATGACCTGGGTATTTATTAACAATATCTACATTTATTTATACTTTGCTTCTGGGTAGTTGGTATATAGGCTTAGTGTTCTTGATTTTGAACCCAAGTGCCTGGGTCTAAATCCCAGCTCTACCATTTATTTGCTGAGTACCCTTGGGAAAAATTTTAAAACTCTTTGTGCCTCAGTTCCCCTGTATGTAAAGTTTCTAATTCTAGATCCTATGTCATTGGCTTGTTATTAAGGATGAAGTTGAGTAATATGTGTAAAGTTCTTAAAACAGTGCTTATTGTTATTGTTATTGTCATAACTATTGTTACCACTATTAATTTCCTATTAATTTGATGTATAATTCTTCAGTTTCCTTATCTGTAAAATGGAGGTAGTGTCTTTTATGTCTAATATGATGATTAAGAGGGAAGGAATATTGGAAAACAGCACTATGACTAGCAAAAAAAGAGTACTCTCAAGATTTTACTGTGTCATTATTACTAATTATTACTTAAAGCATTTTATTATTAATTTGCTTTATTCTCGTTCCAAAGTTAAAAAAATAGCACTCATGATTATAAGCAATTGCTCTGGATTCTTGGAAAGCTTTCAATTATCCAGTTTAATGTTTCCTGATATATTTCTTCATATTATGGATCCAGTATCCAATAAACTATCTCATAAGGACAACTTCTGCAGATGATAGTACAACTGGGACAAGTTACTTAGCTTTCTCTAGGATGATTTGCCATCAGCAGGGGACAGCCACATGGACCAATGGCAGTGACGTGACAACAGACTGCTTTCTTTTCAGTGTGTAATTGTCAGGGTCCTAGTGAAGTTTTTTGTTTTTTGTTTCTGTTTTTTTGTTTTGTTTTGTTTTGTTTTTGTTGTTGTTGTGTTTTTCTTTCTAGTGAAGTTTTACACAAGTAACTGTTTGGGGCAGATGACTCCCTTGTTTTTTTGCCACCTTTCCCAAAGTTCTTAGTTCTTACAGTTTAGGAACTGCTCTTCTCAAAAGCCTCAAAAGATAGATTACATTAGAATGGCACATACACAAAATTTTTCTTAGGAGAGGAAAAGAAAAACTGGGAACCATTTTTTAAAGAACACATTTCTGATTAATAACCAATGCAACTGCCATATTTGAGTTGAGGAAGCAAGAAAGGGAGGGGAAAGGAGATGGAAACTGTAAACCAACTGGTAGAGCTTAGCTAAACCTTTGAGTCTCCCAGAAATGCATTATTAAGCATACATTCCAAGCCTGTAATATGACTATATATTCTTTATGTCTCAGTATGCCATGCCAGGTTGTAGGCTTTGTAGCTCAGGAGAAAAACAAAAACAAAAACAAAAGATTGGTTTAAGTATTTAGGTTAATACACCGGGGCTTACGTAAATACAAATCAATCTTAGAACAACATTTGATATTATCAGACCTATGAACTGGGTAACCATATCCAGCCTTTAAGGACTCCGTAAAGGTGTGGTATTGAGTAAAAAATGTCTGTCTTCACATGACCTCATTGTACAGTAAAAGGATTTTAAAGTGGCTCTATTTGTAAGAAAATGTACAAACTCACCAAAGAGAGATATCAGATACTTTCAGGTGGCCTAAGCCCTGGTTCTTACAGATATATTTGGATGCTCAGTTCATTGACATCCTATGGTTGGATTTGGAAGGCTTTTGCACAAGACCAAAGGAGTGCAGCTAATATGTGCAACAAGATCAGTTTTACTCTATTTCTGTAATTCAGCCCTGTTCGGAACGACAAAAAAGAACCCTGAAAAGTTTAGGCTTCCAGTTAAAGATAGGGTTTTAAGCTCAGCTGTCCTATATAGCTTGTGAAGTGATAGGAAAGAATCACAGCAAGCATAGGTAGCATGCCAAATGAAAACCAATATGCACAAGTGGAAGGGACACTAAGAAAATAATAATGGCACACTTTTACATACCGATAGCATCAGTCTCTCTTAATCTATGGAAAATAAAGAAGATTTTCAAGATTTTAGAAGGTAGGTAGACCCATTGTCCTAAAAGTGAATGTGCTTTAGGAATTCCTGGAAGTGTTCTTATAAAAGTAATTTTATGAATAAAAGATGATTTCTGGAATTCAGAATCATCAAAGAGTCACTAGCTTTCAGGGTGTGTTCAAGATGTCATAGTAAAATGAGTACATACACCAAACAGATAGATAGAAAACAAAGATTTCTCTTCCTGGTGGGTAGGGAGTATTTTCTATGAGAAAAGTAACTTTTAGCCCTTTTAGCTTACATGGAATTCATGAGGATAGGTGGAGTAGTGGTGTGCAGCACCTCATCCTTTACATCACTTTCCAGCATGCATCCACTTATTTTCTCTTAGTTTCTTTCAAGCCTTACAATGTTGATACATTACATAACTTACGCTATTTTACAGTAGCTCAACCAGGCCTACATAACAGGACCATTTCTGAAGGACTTTCTCTTGCTATTATTTATTAGGCTTGGCTGCTTCTATTATTTTTCTAAGAGCCTCAGACTATATATATTTTTTAAGTAGTATTATAAGCCATATTTAAAAGGAATGAATAGAGTGTGAAAATCTGGGTCACCTGGGTGGCTCAGTAGTTGAGCATTTGCCTTTGGCTCAGGGCATGATCCCAGGGTCCTGGGATTAAGTCCCACATTAGGCTCCCAGCAGGAAGCCTACTTCTCCCTCTGCCTGTCTCTGCCTTTCTGTGTCTCTCATGAATAAGTAAAAATAAAATCTTTTTTTTTAAGTGTGAAAATCTGGCCAACAGGACCATCATCATCAAATAATATTTATTGTTATGTATTTTTAAAATATTTATTTATTTATTTATTTATTTATTTATTTATTTATTTATTTAAGAAAGAGAGAGAGAGAGGACAGAGAGAGGGGCAGAGAATCTCAAGGAGATTCCCTGCTAAGTGTGGAACCCAAGGCAGGGCTTGATCTCAAAATCCTGAGATCATGACCTGAGCCGAAATCAAGAGTCAGACACTTAACCGAGTCACCTACATGCCCCACCAAATAATACTTATTAATCATTTCATTTCTTTTGGGAATGCATTCAATATCCATTATTCAATAATTGACTTATGTTTATTATGTCCTTACTAAATTCTCAGGCATTGTTAGTAGCTAATCATATGTCTTTCTTTAAATACTAAGCAACCTGTTATTATAATACCTGTAATAGTCATTTGACAAAAACATGCATTTTGTACATTCAAAGAAAGTCTTCCCTGAGCCAAGTATTATGCTAAATGTTTTATGTACATCATTTCTAATCTTCCTCAAAATCTCTTCAGAATAGGAATTATTTCCCTCTTTTAAAAACTAAGACATTGAGGCCCGTAGATACTGAGTGACACACCTCAAGCCACAGGTCTGATAGTGGGGAAGGGGGTTTCCAATCCTAGATTTATTTGATGCCACAGCTCACCTCCTTTTACTAGACCACATGTTTTGGAGTTGTTAAACCTTACTGAAAAGTCTTCATTAGCCAGGGAAACATAGTTTGAAATTTCACTGACTAGTATGGTGCTTTCCATGATTTATTCATTCAATATATTTTTACTTGGCCTTTGATTAAATTAAGATCTTAGTCATTGATTTTAGGCAATGAATAAGCAAAACTATGGGCTGGACAAAAAATGAAACTAAAAAAAGCCACAGGGAGGAAGATGATCTAGCAATAAAATCTATGTGCAAGTGAAAAGGAAGACCTGTAGATGATGATCACTGTGACTCTAGAATTTGAAAACTCTCCTTAGTTGGGAAATTCTCCAAAGAGAAATCAAATGTTCACAAAGTGACCTATATATTTTTTTCCTCCTACTCTTCTTCCCTTTCTTCCTCTTTACCTCCTTTCTTTCCTCCTTTCCTTCCTTTCACATTAATTAATTACTAGTATACAAGGTTCTATGTTAGATGCTAGGACTACAGGGATGAATCCTGGAAGACACACATTTAAGGATATAATTATAAAATACAATCATCTTTACCAAGTACTAAAAAAACAGAAATGGCAGGTAAAATTGCCAAGCTAGAGAATGAAGTAAATTAAGTAAAGAATTAAATAAATTAATACACAAAACTATATATATATATGCTTATAGATGTCTCTAAAATTTTAATTGTGTATGTTGTATATATGCATATATATAACAAGGATACATAGATACATACACACAGTATTTGCCTTAGGAAAGAAAGCTTCTTGAGAGCATGGACCAAGTATTATATTTAACTTTTAAAAAATCATCCACTGGATTTATCTTATTCCTGATAACTAATCCTCAAATACCTAAATTATTCTCTTTGGTGAATACTTAAACTGACAACTTATTTCTTTCAGTTTCATTTTATTTATGAGTTTTAAACTTTTCATTTATTTTGAAATTCTGCTCAAGACCTCTACTAAGAGCAGTACCTGTATAATGCCTACTGCTTCATAATTTTCAAAGTATTGTCACATAATCATCTCATTTTTTAATTTCTTAAGCAGTCTGGGTTCTCATTTTTCAGATGAATAGACAGAAGCCATAGAAGACTTTGTGACTTCCTTGTGGTCATTTAGCTAGAAAAGGGCCTTCCAAATCCTGGGCTTCTCAGCCCAGAGCCTATTGCATTATACTGACTCTATGAGAAAATGTTTAAAGTGAGAGCTCATATTTCATAAGCCTAACTTAAAAAAACAACAACTTCCCTTTCACACAACATAATAAATAGCAGTGTGGGCTTTGTAGATAGTCAGACCTGGGCCACTATTTGCCAAGTTTAAGTGTTGGGTGGAGTTAAAATTAAACTTAGTGAATTTTAGAATCTCTATATTTATAAAAGTAAATAATAATTACCTCAGAAGATCTTTTGTACAGATAGTATGAGATTACGTGAGGTGCTGGCCCACACTAAGCACCCCAAAATGGAAAGCATTATTATTATCAGAGAAATAATCCACATGCACTGAGGCAACTCAAGAAATAACAAGTTTTGTACATTTAATCTGCTCAAAGAAACATCAAGGAAGAGAAGGAAATTAAGTTGGCTTTTAGAGGAAGAATTAGCTTTAGGTTGGCCAAAAAAGAGAATTCCAGACAGAATTATTCCCCAAGGGGACAGAACAAGTAAAGACAGGAAAGACAATGGTGAAAATGGAGAAAAAGAGGATGACCAGTCTGACCAGAGAATACTTATGTTGGGGAATTAAGGAAATAAGGCAAAATAGAGAAATGGAATCCATTTCAGGGACTTGGATTCCATATTGAGGAAAGCCTTCTACTAACTTCTGAAGCAAAGGATAACATAATAGAAGTGAAGTTTTGGGAAAAGAGTTCTAAAACTTAGCATATGTTGGGTGAAAAGAGTTCAACACAGAAGCCAATGCATAGGTTATTACAGTTGCTACAGCAGATATAAAATGGTCAGCTTAGCCTAGTAGGAAGCAGACAATATTTCCTGGTGTGTCCCCTCAGATGTCCTATAGGAACTTCAAAATCACTCCTCCTACAACTGCCTCAAATATGACTTTTATCTTTTGTTATTGCTCCTTTCTGACCAACCACTTTGTCACCCAAATCTAGGAATTATCCTTAACCTTATTACTCTTCAAGTCAGCCACTCCATTAGACAATCCTGTTAGTTCTTATTAATAAACATCCTTTCTTTCAATTTCATGGCCACTGCAAATACTCACTGAGCATCTACTGTGAAGTAAGCAATGGGATACAGGTGTGGACTGCTGGTTTATGGCCTAGCACAGAAGGCCAGTGTTGAACAGATATATCCTGTGTGTGATCATTGATACAGAGAAGTGTAATGCCCTATTGTTGTACATCACAGGACTGTAAATCCTGATCTGAAGCATCAATGAAAGCTTATCTGCAGAAGTAAAATTAAAACGAAAACCTAGGGCAGCCTGGGTGGCTCAACGGTTTAGTGCTACCTTCGGCTCAGGTCGTGATCCTGGGGTCCCAGGATCAAGTCCCATGTTGGGCTCCCTGCATGGAGCCTGCTTCTCCCTCTGCCTGTGTTGTGTCTCTGCCTCTCTCTCTGTCTCTCAGGAATAAATGGATAAAATCCTAAAAACAAAACAAAACAAAACAAAAAAAACACAAAAACCTAAAAGATGAGAGGAGCTAAGTAATTAAAGAGAAGCAAAGAGAAAAAAAAAAATCCCCAAAAGAAAGGAATATCACTTGCAGTTGTCCTGAGTCAGTAAAGGGTATGGCATCTGTGGGGAAAAATAGAATATTTCATGGAAATAACAGATGACCTATTCTGTGTTTCTTTCACTGAACTACCAAGATAATTTTCTCATTTTCTTTCCTTCTCTCTTGGACTTTCCTCATCAGTTTTTCACCTGGCTGCTGGAGTGACCTTCCTAAAATTCAAACCTCATTATGCCACAAATTCCACAATAGTTCCCCACTGCCTACTCAATACAGGTTAAATTCCTGGTATGGCATATGGGATCCTTCAGTTTCCCTGTATTTTCTACCACCTCCAATCCAAAGGGCAATCAATAATACTATTTTTGGCTTTTCAAATGAGTCATGCCTGTTCACCTACTTCTATCTTTGTTAAATGCAATTTCTCTAATCTAGAATGCCTTTGTCTGTTTGGAAAACTCCTACACATCCTTTAATGGAACTCATATGCCAAGTTCTCTAAACCAGAAGTCACCAAACTATAGTCCCTGAGCCAAATCCAACCCTGTCTTGCAGTAAATGATCTATTAACTAAAAATGGTTTTTATATTTTTTATATATTTTTTATTTTTTTAAAGATTTTATTTTTTATTCATGAGAGAGACAGAGAGAGAGAGAGAGAGAGAGAGGCAGAGACACAGGCAGAGGGAGAGAAGCAGGCTCCATGCAGGGAGCCTGATGTGGGATTCGATCCCGGGTCTCCAGGATCATACCCTGGGCTGAAGGCAGGCACTAAACTGCTGAGCCACCCAGGGATCCCCAGTTTTTATATTTTTTTAGAAGCTGAAATAAATTTTTAAAAAGAATATTTTGTGATATGTGAAAATTATATTGAATTTCGATGCCCATACATGCAGTTTTATTTGAATGAAGCCATGCTCATTTGTTTGCATATTGCCTGTGGCTGCTCAATACATATTTATTAAATGAACAAATGAATAAATGTAAGTAGGGTCAAGGCCATGGAAGGTGAGAATGGATGTGGATTGTGCTGAGCACTAAACTGACATTTAATACCCACATCACAAACTTGTGCCACTTTTCTTTATGATTTTCACTGAATTTTAAAAATGTAATAAAACAAGGAATTATTTGCACTCAAATGTCAGAAAATATAAGAGATATTTGACTTAATGGGAAAGGCTACATTGCATATTAAGTTCTTATAAGCTCCAGTAACTAACTCTGAACTTTTATTACCTGGAGGACCATTTCCTGACTCTTATGGGAGCCATTCTGGGCAGTATATTCACACTTGCTGATGCCTTTGTGTGCTCTTGGGCTAACTTTTCATTTCTTGTTTTCTTTCAGCTGACTTATTTGCCTTCTGCACATGAGGATGCATTTAATTTGCCTGAAAAGCTAGAACAGATACCACAATGTAAGCAATGTAAAACTATCCCTACACTTAAAAGAAACACACACACACATACACGCAAAGCCCACAAAATATGTAGGGAAGATTTTTTCTCAGTTGTTAATATAATGAAGACCTCAGCTTTAACCTAGGAAATGCCTGTTGTTGAGAGTTAGACCAGGTTGGTTATTTTCATTGAAATGCTGAAATGGGATCCCCAGAAATCTATTCCCATGAAGGGTATGTGAAGCCTCTGGGAATTAATTCATTCTGAGCAAAAAGAGAATTAGGAAAACAAGTGTAAGGTAGTGGCAGGGCTTTGGCAGAGAGGAGAGATGACTCTGAAAACAGCAGGGTATTGGCCCTGTCTGCCAGACTAGGCCCAAGAACTCATGTCTAGTCCCTAGATATGAATATTAAGCCCAAAAGGATAGTTTCTTAGAATACTGGTATGACATTGAGATAGAAGCAGCACAGGGTTAGGTTAGGTTAGGTTCTCTTAAAAAATGCATGAAAAAAAAGTGGATGTAGAGAAGGAGAAAGACCTCTCTCACTTGGCAGCCTTTAGTCTAGAATGGATTGGTGCTTCAATGCCAGTGACAGGGGCACAGGCAGTGGCCCTGGACACTTACAGAGGCATCTGCAGAGGAATTCTATGGAAATAAAGTTGTATCTAGTATGAGAATCAGCACAAAGTCAGCACTGTGGAAACACAGAAGAGGGCCATCAAAATTTGAAAAGTCAAAGGTTTCTTACAGGATGGACTTGCCAATTTGAGATTAAATGAAGGTGTGAGAAGGTGAAGGGAACATCTACTACAAAGGCGTGGCTGTGATGAAGGTCATGGCCCATTTAGGGAGCTGCAACTCATTTAATTCTGACTGCAAATCTTTGAAGTGGGTACAATTACCATCTTATGTACAAATGGGAAACAGACATAGAGAAGTATCTTGTCTTAAATTGCACAGTTAAAAACTGGCAGATCTAGGATCTAAACTTAAGCAATATGCTTCCCAGATCTGTCATCCCAACCTCCACTTTTTAGTCCAGGGCCTCAATCATAGTAATTGTACTGAACAGAGGTAGTTTTGTTCACTTGTTCTGTTGAATCTTAAATTTCAACTAAGCAAAGGGATTTTCCCCAAAATCCCCCTTTAAAAGAAAAGGCATATTTAAAAGACACCAAATGTTATTAGGAATTTGGTCAAAAGCTGATGCACACCATATATGTATAGAATCAGTCTTATTCTACATCGTATACATTTACTACTTCAATTATAATTTTTAAAAGCCACTACTGCTACCTCCCTTGAGGTAAAAAAGCTAAATATCAGAGAGGTGAACTATTTTTCCACTGGTCCCTCAATGACAAAGCTCAGACTAAATTCAGGATACCCAATATCCTTGTTTGCTCACTTTTTCCACTCTGTTTACTCAAGAGAAAGAAACGTTAATGTGATTATTGAAAAAGAATCCATTAATTAATTAATAGAAGTAGTTTTTGTCACTCTGTGCAGGTGCCATGCTAGGTTGTGGCAATGTAAAATGAATGAGTCACAGTCATGGTCCTCAAAGACAGACCTGTGGAAGGAGACAGACATGAGCACAAATAATCTCCACAGTCCATGAGCAGCCTACTCTCAAACATGATCACTCGTACTAGGGAAAAAGTAAACTCATATCTAAGGGAGAGATTCAGGGTAGTTTCCTAAAAGAGGTAACATTTGATTTGCATCTTGAAACACTATTCATTTCATTAGAGAGTAGAATTCTAGGCAACAGAAATAATATAGATCATTGATTGTTCATTTAAAAACTACTGTGGGCCAGGCCATATGCTGCATACTGGATTAGAGGAGTGGACAAGATAATAAAGTTTCTGCCTGTGTGCATCTTTTATTTTAGTAGGAAATTTGAAGGGTTGGCTACAGGTGATTTGTCTTTTAAAAGTAGAATGAGAATGTTCAGTAAGAAGATTTAGCTTGGAGATAGAAGAGGCAAACAGCGGTATTTTTGAGGAAGTGATGCTGAAGTTAAAGCTTAGAAGATGATAGAATTATCTACTCTGAGAGGAAAACAGAGAATGGGGGTACCTGGGTGGCTCACTTGGTTAAGCGTCTGCCTTCTGCTCAGGTCATGATCTCAGGGTCTTGGTGATGTAGGAACAAGTTAGGGGCAGATGGGGCTAGGCAGGTAAAAGATAAGGGGAAGGCCCCAGAGTCCAGCTCCTATCCATCCCAAGGAAACAGAGATAAGACCTTAAAAAACAGGGATCCCTGGGTGGCGCAGCGGTTTGGCGCCTGCCTTTGGCCCAGAGCGCGATTCTGGAGACCCAGGATCGAATCCCACATCGGGCTCCCAGTGCATGGAGCCTGCTTCTCCCTCTGCCTGTGTCTCTGCCTCTCTCTCTCTCTGTGTGACTATCATAAATAAATAAAAATTAAAAAAAAAAAAGACCTTAAAAAACAGAAAAAATAAGCCTGGCTCCCCAGCTCCAAAATGTTAGGAGTATCCCCTTAATGGCTACTAAGTAATCACAGAAATACCAGGTATAGAAAATTGCTAGGGAGGAGATATTGACCGGAGAGAGGGGAACACCTTGTTTGTGCTCATAATATTTACAAAAAAAAAAAAAATCTTTTTTGTTACAAGTCCACCGTTTGTTCTAAATATAGATATGATATTTACAAATCCACCCTGATATTGACAAGAAATTTACCAAGTTTCCTGGTCAGTTTCCTATAAAGGACAGACCATAAAAGCCCTCAGTGGCAACCCTTCCATATCCCTTTCACTTTTGAGAGCTTTCTCTGTATCTCTGCTTAATAAATTTCTATCACTTTGCTCATTCTCTGTTGTCTGCGAGATTCTTCCACTTCTGAGATAAGAACCAAGCTCTCCTGTACCACTGGGATCAAGCCCTGCCTTGGGCTCCCAGCTCAGCAGGGAGTCTGCTTCTCTCTCTCTCCTTCTGGCTCTTCTCCCTGCTTGTGATCTCTCCCTGTCTCAAATAAATAAATATAATCTTCAAAAAAAAGTCGGGGAGGGGAGAACATTAAGAAGTAATGACCTTATCATGTCCAGTGGCCCTGAGGCAATGATCAGCTATGCATGAAGATGAGGATAGTTTGGACATAAACAATAGGGACAGAAGTAGCCTAGGAGGGCTCTACAAAGGTAGGCAGGGCAGGTCAAGGAATAGTGGGCAACAACAATGAAGCCATTGAAGGATTCAGAAAGAGATGAGCGAAATGATCAAATTTGTACTCTTAAGGCTTATTTCAACTTTTTGGGCAAAATGAAAAGATGTGAAAGACACCGGATGCTCAGGAATTGAAGATAATTTTGTAAGGCTGGAGTTTAGGGCCTGAGGTGGAGAGTCACAGGAAATTCAGGCTGGAGTCAAAGCCTGCCTCAGGGGATAAGACTTGTGTTTTAACCAGCAAGGAATCAAGATATTTTGATAGTTTATATTTGGAATAAGTTTCAGACCGTAAGAATTACACCAAGAAGATTCATGTGCATTCAGGATACTGCAATTACTAACATAGATAATGGATCGACAGATTTTAGAAGTATTTTATAAAAAGGTGTAGAGAGGGATCCCTGGGTGGCTCAGCGGTTTGGCGCCTGCCTTTGGCCCAGGGTGCGATCCTGGAGTCCCAGGATCGAGTCCCGCGTCAGGCTCCTCCATGGAGCCTGCTTCTCCCTCTGCCTGTGTCTCTGCCTCTCTCTCTCTCTCTGTGTGTCTATCATAAATCAATCAATCAATCAATCAATCTTAAAAAAAAAAAAACACAATTCATTTAAAAAAATAAAAAGGTGTAAAGAAATTTAAAAAAAAAAACAAAACCAGAAACCTTGGCATTTCAATTAACCAGAGCTCCCTAGTTATGCTTTCAAGTTACTTGAAGGTTGTTGAAAGCCTCAGATGTAAAAAAAAGAAGCAAACTCAGACATGGCAGAGAAAGGCAACTAAGACCTTGCCATATAATACCTACTGGGATGGACTGGTAAACCTATATGAGCTCCCCACAGAAATGCCTGGGCATATACCAGAATAGTGCCTGCCTATGTGATGCAACCTAATGCTGCCTCTACTTGCTACAATTCTACTTTATGCCTCTGGGTGGTAATTACAGATTGTTTGATCTTAGTTGGTAAAATACTATTCAATTTACCCTGAAGACATCAGAGATGTATGTACTACAGTAAAAATATTTTCCCATGCCACTATTTGAATTTCAAGGATAGATTTCTACTCATTTAATTTCTAGCTACTTGCACAGGCTTTTTTACATAAAAACTGAGCGCAAATTAAAAATAGAACGTTACTCATGTTTCTGAAGGTAAAGATGGATGGATGTCCGGTAAATTACACCTACTCTTAGGAAGTTGCTATTGGTGAGGTTTAAGAAGGTTAACTTCTTGATCAGCCTATACTGGCTGGCTCCCATGACACAGTGTATATTCTGATGCTTAGATTAAACAGCTGTGGCAAGACACCTGCATTCAGAATTTGAGAGGTAACTTTGAAAATTCAGTGAAATCTCATTGTAATAATTTTCTCAATCATATGTCTCATACATATCGTGGTCCAAATTTTACTCTTCAATTCATTGTAACCACTCATCTTTCTCTATAAAACTAGAAGCAATCCCTTTTCACACTTCCTTTGTCATTATAAAGAGGTGCCATTTTCTGTTTAGCAACTCATGAAGCTGCTATAGGTAACTGCACTTGTGGTGGTGGCAGACTCAGGACAGAGTCAAAGATCTTGCAATTGGTCAATGATTAAATAATTAAACTTCATTGATTTATTCACAAGGAATAGGAAAGGAAATCACACCCTGAACTCAGCATCATTGTCACCTTGGAAATGTGAATCAGTCTGTATCCTTGTTAATCTGATGAAATACATAGCTTTAAATTTGGAAGCTGCGTATTTTGTTTACTCATTAAACCATACTATGTGGCATTAAATAGAAGGCTAAATAAATATGATTTTTAAGTTTACATGAAACTATTATATATCCATTAAAAAATGTCTTTGAAACAAGGCCTCACATTTTATGTCACCTGTCTTCAAAACACCAGATCCTCTCCATATTATGATAGTATGATTTAAGCTTGGTACGGGATACAATTGACATAGTTTGTAGTAAAATTTGAAGTAATATTCTGAAAGTGCATTCATAATAGTGTTAGGATTTGAATTTACTCATCAAAATAAAGCATTAAAATGCTTTTGTTTTGTTTCTAAGAAATATAGAATTGGACTAAGTCAAGAGAAGTATGGCAGCCCCACTTTCAAATGGCACATAACCTTGAGGAGAATAGATAAATGTATAAATTAAATAATAGAGTTCTTAGGGTAGCCCGGGTGGCTCAGTGGTTTAGCTCCGCCTTTGTCCCGGGGCGTGGTCCTGGGGTCCTGGAATTGAGTCCTGCATTGGGCTCCCTGCATAGGGCCTGCTTCTCCCTCTGCCTGTGTCTCTGCCTCTCTCTCTCTGTCTCTGTCTCTCTGTGTGTCTCTCATGAATAAATAAAATCTATAGGGGGGATCCCTGGGTGGCGCAGCGGTTTAGCACCTGCCTTGGCCCAGGTTGCGATCCTGGAGACCCGGGATGCGATCCTGGAGACCCGGGTTGCGATCCTGGAGACCCAGGTTGCGATCCTGGAGACGTCGGGCTCCCAGTGCATGGAGCCTGCTTCTCCCTCTGCCTGTGTCTCTGCCTCTCTCTCTCTCTCTCTCTCTCTCTGTGACTATCATAAATAAATTTAAAAAATTATAAAATAAAATAAAATAAAAATAAAATCTATAAATAAATAAATAGTTAAATACCTTTGGAACCTAAAGGATCACAGAAAAATGAATGCCATGATGCAAATATATGATTAAATAAGAACCAAATTAGCAATTAAGACATTAAATGCTCTGAGATCATATGCTACAGAGTGTGGTTTGTTGGTGTCAAGATTTCATAGAGAAGTTAGAAATTGAGGGGCACTAAAGCACTAGTAGAAAATGGGCAAATGGAAAAGCTAGGGGAAAGATTTTAGGAATGGAAAGGTGGAACATAGGGGGGTAGGTTAACAGACACCAGGGCAAAAAGGAGAAGGGCATCTAGATTAATATCAGGCAGTAACTAAATTAGTGGGGATGCAATATGCGGGATTCACATATTTATGAAAGGGAATAGCACAAAGTAGGCTGAAATGTTAGGTAGAGGGAAGTGTGGGACTTTTTTAGTAAAATTCTCCTTGAAATTTTCCATTTCTCCCGACCTTTGATGGTGTCTGGACTTCTGGGATATCGTGCTGGATGTTGTGAATTCCTGTTCAATTCATCTTCTCATATTCAGAATCAAAATGTGGAGCCTGGCAAAAACTGGCATTTCTAAAAGAAGAATGCAGATGACTGCAAAACCAGTTTCTGGACTGTGCATCTTAGTTTGTCTTTTATCTTAACTGTCTTTGGGCATTTACACTTTGAAATTCTGCCACTGCTCCCACTAATCTCCCAAAGTGAAATTATTCCCTGTTCTACATGCCCATCCTCCTTATATCTGTCAGAGGTACTGCAAGGTAGTTTCATTGTCAGGGCTGCCTAGGCTAAGAGCTGCTCTACAATATATATAAGATGACACTATGATTTATCATCCAAGTGAAAGAAGTGCTATCAATAACTATAGCACATGTGTGCCAGATGTATATTAGATGGTCCTGGGGAAACCACGAAACCAGGATTAACAATCACCCTATTTAATCTTTCTGTCATTAAGTTCTGTCAATTCCTTTTTTTTTTTTTTAATAATTTTTTTAAAATTTATGATAGTCACACACAGAGAGAGAGAGAGAGGCAGAGACATAGGCAGAGGGAGAAGCGGGCTCCGTGCACCGGGAGCCCGACGTGGGATTCGATCCTGGGTCTCCAGGATCGCACCCTGGGCCAAAGGCAGGTGCTAAACTGCTGCGCCACTCAGGGATCCCAGTTCTGTCAATTCCTATTTTAACTCTTAAAATTTCTGCCTTCTTTTTCATTGCTTCTGTCCCCAGCCATACCCTGTGTTCTGTAGCACCCTCCTTGCTTTCTTACTAGTCTCAACCCTTCTCCCTTGTGCATATACCTAAAAATCTACATCTGGTGCCACTCCCCTCCTCAAGAATCTATAGCTTATCTCCAGAGTTTTTCCCTGCCAAAACTAAGCTCCTCTTCCTGGCTTTTTAGGAGCATCTTTATCTGCATCTACCTACCTGCTATTATCGTCTACTACTCCTAGCCACAGCACTGAATTCCCCAAAAGTATATTTTATTTTATTTTATTTTACTTTTTAATTTACTTTTTACTTTATTTTATTTGGGTTTTTTGCAAATGAAACTTGAATAGCCTAGAATGTCTACATCTACGAAGTTTTGCTTCTAATCAAGCAAAAATTGAATAAATCTTGCTTCTTTTCTTAGAGCCTTCTCTGATATTAAACTTTCCTCCAAACTTAATAACCTTGGATCTAGTCCTTGATAAACCACTAAGCTTTTGTGTTCACACTTTGTTTTGCTACCACTATTACAGGTTTGTGTTCTTAAACAAATTTTGGTAGCTAGATTGTTAATTCCTTGAGGATAAAGAATGGAGTATCATATGCCATTGACATAAAGTGTGTTTTCAAATATTTGAGGAGTGATGTATCTTTCCCATTAAAATCACTTTCTATTCCCCTCTTGACTGATCTCTCTTTGGCCACTTCTATAAATAAAACAAGATTTTTAAAAAGTCTCTTTTTCATTTCATAATTACCTACTTGATAAAATCTAAGGCAATGGTATCCTCTTCTTACTGAATGAAATAAATTCTAATATGTGGCAGTATTAGTATTCTATGCCCAATTAACCAAATAATTATTGGAAAGACAAATAGTTTGCTTTCTTATGCATAATGGATTCATATATAAAAATTTCCTGACTGGGATTATTCTTGGTAAATTTTAAATCTGGCATTGTTCCTTGTCCTTTTATACTTTTCTATTTTCAGTGTGAATGCCTTATGTAAACCTAAAGCTAGTAGCTGGGAATCTGCTGAGTCTTCCATTTGGCTCAGTTGGCCTGACAGTGTACTTCCAACCTCTTTGGGCCAGTCACAGTGGTTCTTGAATCAGTGTCTATGATACATGGAATCAGTGGCTCAGAAAACCTACACCTCAGAAAAATGGGAGTCACCATTCTAGATTATTTTCAGGCCATCACCAACATGGTTCCTACCCAGAGTTGCAAAGGTACAGGGAAGAACATCTTGCTTCATTTCTCATCTCAACATCTAGAATCTGTCTCTTTGAGTCCTATTCAGGAAGAGAGGAAACCTTAATATCCTACTTCTTTTTCTTTTTCCTGTTTTCTCTCAGACATGAAAAAAGGGTAAGGTCTTTTTGGTAGCTAACCTCCTTCTTCCTGATTTTAACAGCGGACAGGTTACCCTAAGAGCTAGAGCCTCTAGGTTTGGGCCTGGGGTATGTTAAAAGAAAGAGTATGTCCTCCCTATATGTAAAGCCAGCCTTTTGTTGTCATAATCTTACAAAGAGGCTAAATCTTAGCCCTTCCTACTCTAAGCTAGACGTTGCAGAGCAAATTAAGACCCATTACTTTAATATTTGAAAAGCAAATAGCTAGATTATATTCATGAATTAAAGAGAGCACCTTTTTTTTATTATTGATAGAAAAAGTTCCTTGCAAAATGTACTCCTTTATGAAGGCACCAGTTTTCATACTTAAACACTAACAGTACATAGCTTTAAAATTATTTCTTAATAATTCTACAGTAATATGTAATATGTGGTTATAACATTGCAAAACTTGAGTTTCAGTGTTCAATGCAGTTACCACAAATATCTTAAAATAAGTTAAAAATACCAGCTTCCTATATAGCATCATTTTGAGCAAATAATTACTGTTACTGTTTTTTTACTGAAGTATAATTGACATACAATATCTTATTAGTTATTGTTGCTGTTAATTACTTATCTATTACACCCTAAAATTATTCACTCAGAAAGATGACATTAATAATATACTGCTGGAATTTTAAGAGATGAAAGTAGCCTGCTAACTCTTTGGTTCCTTCTCTTTTCAATTCAGTGCTCATTCATTTAGCATTTATTAAAGACCTATTTTGAACCAAGCCCTTCCCGGGGTGAAGCGGTAGAGGTGAAAGATAATAAAAGTGGGTCCTCTACCAGAGGAGCTCACATACTTATTGTGTGCCAGACATTTTTATCATATTCCTCTTTACTTCAATTTAATTTCATGATATAGTAGCTTCCCAAACATACGGCAGGTATGTCTCTGAAAGAGAATAGCAAAGTCTAACACCTATGCATAACAACATGGATGAATCTGAAAATGTGAACACAAGTAGCAGGCAGCAAAAGGAAGCATAGTTGGGATGCCTGGATGGCTCAGCAATTAAGTGTCTGCCTTTGGCTCAGGGTCTGATCCCGGGGACCCAGGATTGAGTCCTGCATAGGGCTCCCTGCATGGGGTCTGCTTCTCCCTCTGCCTGTGTCTCTGCCTCTCTCTCTCTCTCTCTCTGGTCTCTCATGAATAAGTAAATAAAATCTTAAAAAAAAAAAAGGAGTTTTTGGGATGCTAATAACATTCTTTTTCTCAAAAGGTGTGCTGGTTAAATGGATATTTTCACTTTGGGAACATGATCAGTCTGTATAGTTAATGACTTGGGTACTTTTCTATATGAGTCAAATTTAATACAAAGTGTAAAGAAAAAGAAAGAATAGCAGAGTCTAATAGAAGTCACTATTTTACCAAAGAAATTAATACTCCACTCTTCATTCATAAGTTCATTTGTTCATTTAAACTTTAGTATATTCCCTCATCCCACAAACATTTATTAAGTAGTTACTATGAATCAACTGCTGTAGTCAGCCTCTGGACATAAAGTGACAGATCTTGGCCTTCAGAGTGATCTCAGTGTACTGACTTAGTATACACAGTAGTGCTATAATAGAGTACTTTGAATATGAAACCGGGAGGGAGGGATTGCTTTGGTGGATTGGGAACCCTTCACAGAGGAATGGATAACTTGAATTGATGTTAAAGAATAGAAATTCATAAAATAGTTAAGTTGGGAATGCAATCTTGTTCCAGTAAACTGTATATACTGAAGCATGGAAACTGAGAAAATATGATTTCTTTAAGCCTGCAGAGTATGCCAAAGAGCCTCTTGAAGTTTTTTTGGGCATAAAAAAATGTGCCCAATTAAAATATGACATTTCCTAGCCTTCCTTGCAAATAACAGTGAAGAATAGGGATGTAGCCCAGGCCGGGCTAATGAGTTAAAAGTGGCTGTTGTGGAGGAAAGCTTCCAGGTAAAATTCTTAAAAGGAGAGCAGGCTCCGCTGGGACGGGTCTTTGCCCTTTTCCCTTCCTGTTCTTCCTGCCTGGAATACGAAATAATCCTCAAAGAAGAACAATACCCTGTGCCACAAGGAAACAAGCAAGTGCTAAGGATGACTACGCAGAATGATGCAAGGAGCCTGCAACCCTGAGGCGGGACAGAAATACTCTGTTGATCCTCTGCTGGCTATCACAGACTTCTTACCAGAGGGTGGGTAAAACTCCTAAATTAGTTAGGCAACTGTTTTTTAAATTTGTATTATTTGGGCAAACTGGTGGAGTGAACCTGAACAGACTAGAGGAAACCAGCCACCCATAATGTGCCTCACACAATTACAGGTTTCAAACAGTGTCTGTTAGAGGTATTTAAATTTTAGTATTTTTGAGAATCACCACTGTGTCTCTCATGAATAAATGAATAAAATCTTTTAAAAAAGAGAGAGAGAGAGAGAATCACTAAAAGTGCCTGTTAAACATGCGTGTTTCTGAGCCACAGCCACATAGATTCTGGATCTGATTCCAGTCATCTAGGTGACACATAGGAATTTCAACTTGACTTTCTGATGCAAGTTCTAAGACCATATTTATTATTTTTTAACTAACATACACTGTATTATTCGTTCCAGAGGCAGAATTTAGTAATTCATCAGTTGCGTATAACACCCAGTGCTCATTCTATCAAGTGCCTTCCTTAATGCCCATCACCCCACCAGCCCCTCCGCCCACTCGCCACCCCTTCAACAATCCTCAGGCTGTTCCTTATGATTAAGAGTCTTCTATGGTTTATCTCCCTCTCTGTTGTCATCTTATTTTAAAACAAAACCCACCAAATAACAAAAACGTAAAAACTGTCAGATTTATGGATGTTGAAGCAATTGATGCATTTGCTGTGCTAAATGAAACAGGTATTTTGTTTCTTCCTTTTTCTCTCCTATTTTCCTAACACACATGGGAAGACACAATTGCTGTACACAGTTTACAAAATTCAAATCTATGATATCTATGTTCAGTCATAAGGCTGATGAAGAAAATATTTTGTGTTTAACTTAACATCCATTGAATAGTGCTTACTATATACTACAGGCACTGTTCTCAGAACTTAACAAGTATTAATTCATTTGGCTTTTATAAGAACTCTGGGAACTACTATGATTTCAACTCACAGATGTGGAATTGGAGGTAGAGAGATATTAAATTACTGGGCCACACAACTATTTATGCTGCATCTCTAATCTTTGGTCATCATAGATTTATTTATACTTCCAATTACTTATCAGTAAGCACAAAAAATCCCATGATTTATTCAACTATGATAAGAATAAAGACATTAGCACCATATGGCTGTTCTGAGACATAAGCATCTGAAGAAATGAAGATCTTGTAATAAAAGCATCTAGCATGAATTCAAATGTCATGGGCTGTGATGTTAGTTTTGACAAGCAAGTAAGCTAGCCTAGCTAATTCCCAAACATCTGTTTCTTAATTTCTTAATTTCTGGGTTTTATGAATTTGAAAATACTCAAGGGTCTGGAGCTGTAACACAGTATAAATATTGTGGGCCTACTGTAGCATTTCCCCAAATATTTTTTTTTTCCTTAAACAGATGTTCCACAAGATGTCAAATTTTAAAAAGGCATCCCATTTAAATAAATTCGGGAAATATTAGGTTAGCAAAGGTTTTTATACTGCAGGATTTATCAGAACCTTAATATGATAAAGCCCATTGTAAACCTCCAAGAGAGAAATATATGTAATATTTCCCAAAAGTTTGACCTTGGAATCCTCTTTTCTGAGTTCACAGTGGTAGTGTTGTTCCAAAGAATATGATTCTAAAAATGATAGCTCACCGTGTATTCAAATTTAAAATTTTATTTTGCACAACTTGAAGCAATATTTTTGGCAGAACTATTCATAAAAGATTTTCTGCAAGCTGGGGGTACTCATTGGTATGTGCAGTCATGTAGATGATAAAACAGAGGAGGAATAAAGATGACTGAAACATTGCTAAATGTAACTTTATCTCCTTTGCATATGCAAAAAGCACTGTTTTAGGAATAATTTCTAAATATTTATATTAGTTTCTAAATTCCTTTTAATTTATTTCAATGTTGTGCCCAAGATTGCGAATCCGAGAAACCACCAAGGAGCCGACACCGATGCAAACACACGAGGGTTTATTTACAAGTTCGAGCCTGGGTCCAAGAATACCCGACACAGCGGAGCAGGGACTTGGACCCCGAGGCTAAGAGGCGTAGCGGCTTTATAGGGGCCAGTGGGATTGTAACATACGCAGAAAGTTGCACAGTCATGTCGGTCCACACGCAGGTGGCCATTGAATTACATCTTACCCTATAGTATCCATTTGAGCGGGCCTATTACTTTGGTCAGAATTGGCGCGCAGTTTTGGCGGGCACAAGGTGGGGTTACATTGTTATGAGCCGATTTCCGATTAGGGTGTGCCCAGCGGCCTGACTAGGGTGGGGCAGCGCCTTAAGCAATAAGCAGGTCATGTGGGGGTGATACAGGAGGTGGTGGGTGCAGCACAAAATGTTGTTAGTTCTGCTCTGCTTGTCCAGGGGCAGGGGATTTTTGTTAATAAATTTCCTGGGTCCCACATTCAACACTTTGTTCTAAATTTTTTCTATTCTTGCCTTTGAGGAGTTCTGCTATTTTCCCCTTGAGCTCTTGTGCAAGATGCAGTGTTTTGTGTATTTCCCTGTTTCTTTTTCTTTCTCTAATCATAAAGCTGTAACTACAAAATGTAAAAATGAAAGATTCATCTCCTTCATCCACGCAGTAGACACCCTTTTTCATCATCTGCAGTAAGTGGGAGAAGCAATTTTAATGTATGCAGGATAAAAATCAAATTATCTTTTTCTTAATGAGCTAAATAAGCTGAGAAATGTTATGGAGAAACTGTGTGGTAAATAGTAAATAAATATGCCTGAACTTCTCTACTAAGGAAAATGCTCTCATTAATGTTGGTGCTTTACTGTTTTGATTTCATCAAACATGAAACAAAATTTTAATAAGTTGATTACGTGAACTGAAGTCTCTGAAAGGACTGTTGGATTTCAGAAGAGATGCAATAAAGCAGTCATTTCAGATATTTTTCAATTGAATACTTCAGCAGATTAAAAAAACTTGTCATTTAAGGTGATGAAGGACCAAGTAAGCCAACTGATTTATTTGGTCTGGGTCATGTGTGGACTTGTTTATTATCAAAACACTGACTTCTCCCACAGTCTGATTAAAAATACTTCTCAACTGAATTCAGGTTTTCTCTTCTCTGGAGAAGATGTATTTCTTAGAAGTGAATTTTTTGGTGTATCATTGTCATATTGCTTAGTCTGCCCTGTGTCTCTGCCTCTCTCTCTCTCTCTGTGTCTGTCATGAATAAGTAAATAAAATCTTCTTATAAAAAGTTTGAAAATTTCCCCTAATTATAATAGATAAGTAGCAAAGTACACTTTTTCTATTCTTGTTTACATATCCAAATCTCTCAAATTATCTGTTGATATAAGGAAATCTTTAAAGAGAAACATCAACCAATTACAGAACTATTTTGAAAGAAATCAAAGAATTATATGTACCAATGGCAAGGGAGGCTTTCATTTGCTACATGATGTGTTTACTATAATTTAATTTTAAATAATAAGCAAACATTCTATACTTAGAAACAAATACTTTTTGAAAGTAGCGAATTAAGAGATACCTGATATAAAATTCAGTTAATGTAACAGTTTCTAAAAACCCAAATATACATAATGATGATGTTTTACTGACAGAAATGGAAAGGTGATGATAAAGTACAGAATATAAAACAGTATTATAATATTATCCCATTTATTAATGTGTTCAGAATAAGAGAAGCATGAAGTTGTATCAATATGACAATTGTTCTCTCTGGGTATTAGAGTTATAGTTCAAGCAATTTTGTTGGTTTTATTTTGTTTGAGATATTTATTTTTTTGTTTATCTGTATTTTCTAATTTTTAAACAGTAGATATATGCATTATATATATATATATATATATATATACAATGCATATGTTTTTAAATTAACTTGAATTGTAATAGGTATTATAAGAAGAGTAGGCATTGGGCAGCCCAGGTGGTTCATTGGTTTAGCGCCACCTTCAGCCCAGGGCGTGATCCTGGAGTCCATGGATGGAGTCCCATGTCGGGCTCTCTGCATGGAGCCTGCTTCTCCCTCTTTGTGTCTCTCATGAATAAATAAACAAAATCAAAGAAAGAAAGAAAAGGAAAAGAAAAGAAAAGAAAAGAACAGAAAACAAAAGAAAAAAAAGAAAAGAAAAGAAAGAAGGAAGGAAGGAAGGAAGGAAGGAAGGAAGGAAGGAAGAAGAAAGAAAGAAAGAAAGAAAGAAAGAAAGAAAGAAAGAAAGAAAGAAAGAAAGAAAGAAAGAAATAGGCATGCAGGTGGGCAACAACAGGAGAGCCAAGCAGCAGTGAAAGGAGCGTGGGTAAGAAAATGTTGTCATGACAGGCAATGTGCTTCGGACATCTGGAGCCAGATAGTCCTGTGTTCAGATACAAGCTCTAAACTCTGATGGTGGATAAGGTTCTTATCATCTCCAAGGCTGTCTGATTATAAAACCTACTTTGAAGGCATGCTGTGAAAATTACATGACATGGTGGTGAAAATGAGTAGCATGATGCTCTTCATAAAGTTGATGGCCAACAAATGTTGAGTAGACTGATATAACCCCTCCTGTGATAGGTATTTTATTCTTCATCAACACTACTGCTTTCTTGCACTCAGTGTGAAGCTGCTACCACTATATGGCCTGGGGGAAGGAGAAATGAAAAATCAAGATTTGGTGCTAAGGAATACACTCTTCTCCGTGAGATGTCCAACCAAATCTAAAACTCCACCTAAGAGTCTGAGAATAATCCTACATGTCACTGTTTACAAGAACCATTTCTCCATTTGTTTTAGAAAACAATTCATCTAATTAATGAATAAATGTTGGTTTTATATAAGCTACTGCTACAGCGGATCAGAATTGAACTAACAAACTCAATGGGCATATTGACATACTAGATCTAAAGGGCAACAGGCAGAAAGCAAAAATCGAAGGCGTTCAAAATATACCTTGGATATTTCTGAAATAAAATTTAGGAAAAAGTAGGCCAGATGCCCCTGAAGTCCTTTTCAAATCTAAACATTTATGATTCTATGCTTTTTACTTTGGTATATGATTAAGATTTTTATACTTATAATCACCAGTTTTATTAATTATACATATATATAAGATTTTATTATCATGATTACTTTTTGGTGTTTTCTTCTCTTTCACAGTGTGGGGTGCCTTTGTGAACTTTCTTTTTACGTGCTTCACAGCACTCCCATCTGACTGGTGGACTTTTTACTAGATTAATATCCTTAGTCTGATGATAGTCAAATTTTGCTGGTCTTCAAGCCATATTTCCTCTTTAAAGTATCTTTTCATATCCCTCGATGTGGACTGAACTGCTGGATTCTAAGCAGGCAATCTCATTTCCTTTATTTCTAAGTGCTGAAGGGACTGAGCCTGCAATACCAAAAACTGATAAATTATTGATGAACAAATTATGAGCAGACATTTACTTATGGTCTTGCTGATTTTCAAGTTCAGATTCAGAGATTATCTATTTTTAATTTAAAGTGTTCAAATTTATAAACTAGGTAATGATTTCTTTCCTTAGATATGAGCATTATGTAGGCAACAGAAATGAATATATTTAATTTGATAAACTTGTTCACGTTTGATATTTGGAGACTTAAACTTTATTTTAGCAGTATCACTATTAGAGGTAAGGAAGAAAGGAGTTTAATTTAGTAGCCAAATGCCAAAACATTATGTCAAATTCAAATTAGCAATAGAAGATTTTCTTCTGTGCAACAGCTGGTAGAGCCTCACCCTGAAGTCTTGGCAGATTTTTATGCCAAGTCTACAATTAAGAAGGAAGAAATAATAAATACAGTCCCAGATCACACACATGTACACATATACAGCCCCCTATACTTCCTCTGTCTTCTAAGTGATTCACTTTTTCCAAAGGAAAAAATAAAACATGAATATAAATGATAAAGAATGTTTTCCTCAAAGGTACTGAGATCTGATAACACATTTAAGTACTCACAAAAGGACATCATTTTAAATGCAACTAAATTAGTGAGTGCTAGAATGGCACAGCCAAAGAGATAGCCCTCTAACTTGATTTAAGGAAGGAATTACCATACCTTTTCTCTCTTACCCACTCCAGCTGTATGGGCACTCCGAAGTCCCTGGCACATATCATCATTGGGACACAAAAGCCTCCTTTCACTTTATATTATTCTATCTTCCCTCATGTCCCCTTAACCGCAGTACTTTTCCCTCCATTCTTACTGGCTTCTACTCTATAGGGACTAATATATGGCCTTGGAGATAAATGAACTATTGAAAAACACAAAAGTTGTAAAAGTTTTTGTTATAGATCTTTCTTAATTAACATTGTGTGTCTTAGCTCTACTCATATGTGGCAGATTAAATATGGCTGTAAATTCTTGGACATTCCTTCCATTAAGAGATGAGTTCAAGTGCCTTACTTTGAATCTTGTGGGATATGTGAATGCTTTGGCTAAGAGAATATAGCAAAATGACACTGTGCAGGTTTCAGAGCCCTGGCCTTAAGAAATTGACAGCTTCTGTCTCCTGTCTCTTAGAATGCCCTCTCCAGTAGCCCTGAGATGCCATGTAGAATGTCTGCCTACACTGAGTCCACCATGCTGGAGAAGCCACATGTAGGCATGGACAGTCCCAGTTGAATCTTGTATTCCAGCCACCTCTACCAAGGTACCAGGCATGTGAGTGAAGCCATCTTGTGTGCTGCAAACCAGCCCTTCTACTACTAAATACCAGTTGCCATCCCATTTAATGCCATGCAAAGTTGAACTATCCTATCAACTCCTACCTGGATTCCTGACCAACAAAATTAAGAAATAATATGTTATTGTTTTAAGTCACTAAGTTTGAAGTAGTTTGCTACTTAGTAATACATAATGATAGCAATGTACAAGTACTATTATCACTTTATGATTTCTGGCTGCTTTATTTTTTTAGGATTTACTTACTTATTTTTTAAGGAGAGAGAGAGAGCATGAGGAGGAGAGGCAAAGGTAAACAGAAAGAGACTTCCAAGCAGACTTCGGAGTCTGTAGCCCAATGCGGGGCTTGAACTCATGACCTTGAGATCAAAACCCAAGAATTGGAATGCTCAGCTGACTTCACCATCCAGGCACCCCTCTGACTGTTTTATAATGTAGTTTTATGTGTCTCCATTTATCCATGAGTTCTTTTTAACTTCCATCAACATAGGTATTGTATTATATAGATCTAGTTGTTGTTGTTGCTGTTGTTGTTGTGTGTCTCCATTTATGCATGAGTTCTTTTTAACTTGCATCAACATAGGTATTGTATTATATAGATCAAGTTGTTGTTGTTGTTGTTGTTCTTCTTCTTCTTCTTATTATTATTATTCTACTTTTTATTCTACTTCTTCTTTTTATTCTACTCTCTTTTTTAGATCTATCCATGTTGCTTTTTGGAAATCTAGTTCTTTGTTTCCAAGTACTAAAACTGTAGCCCCGATACATGTTTTCATCTTTTTAGGACAAAAACAATACTGTGATACATATCCTTTTTTTGCTTATCTGTCAAACAATGTGCTAATTTCTCTGGGTTATATTCCAGGAAGTGGGATTGCCAGATGACAAGGTGTATGCACACTCAGTTTCACATAACCTTTCATAGTGATAACATAAGTTTATACTTAAATGTATGTGATATGAGTTGCTACACTTCTGTCACCTAATTTTGTAGTTTCTGCTCCCATTTTTTTTCTCCCTTTTTAACTTCCATTGGGTAGATTAACTTTACCTCTGCTGATTTTAAAGTTATATACTATTTTGTATTTTATTGGGAATTAACACAATATTAGCCAGGATTCAGTTATAAAAACCAAAATCTTCCATAACTAGTTTTAGCAGAGAAGTATTAATTACAGAATTTTAAATGACTAATTGACTTCTGAGAAGAGTTGAAGAAACACACTACAGATTAATTTTTTTTTTTTTTTTTTAACTACAGGTTAAATTTTAGAAGCAATCCAGGTAGGAGCACCTGGGTGGCTCAGTTGGTTGAGTGCCCAGCTCTCAGTTTCAATTCAGGTCATTATCTCAGAGTCCTGGTATGGAGTCCTGCGTCAAGCTCCCAATTCAATGGGGAGTCTGCCTGGGGATTCTCTTTCTCTCGCTCTCTCCTTATGCTCCTCCCTCCCCTCTCCCTCTCTCAAATAAAGAAATCTTTCAAAAAAAAAAAAAAGGAAGAAAGAAAGAGAGAACAAATGAACCTAGGTATATTCCTAGTCATTATTTCTTCAAGTCTTTATCCCCCTCAATACATTTTTCTTCTTTCTTTGACTCTGCTATTCAAGCATGGATTTTTTAAAAAATATTTTGAGTTTTATATTTTCCATTTCTGTCATTTCTGAATGCCATTTGGATAGCTCCTTCCATCAATTCTTTCAGCCTATATATTTTTATTCAGTTATATATATTGTGATATACATCCTAACATGGTTTCTTTCAGCTATCATAGTTTTCAAAATTATAGCTCCCAACTGGTCCTTTTATCAATATTTGATTCCTACTTCATATTACCAGTAACTGCCCTTACTCCTTTGAGGATATTAAGCTTATTTAAAATGCTGTTCTCTTTGATCTATTGTTTTTCTTCTTTTATAATCTCTTTAGTTTGTTATTTTTCTTTTCCATTGCACTCCTCAGATTCTCCATATTTTTTTTCCCCAAATGCTTATACTCTGTAGGAATAAGGAGTCTGAAGGATGGCTGCCAGTGATTCCTGCCTCCTGTATTCTTACATTTGCTTAACCTCTTCCTCTTGAGTGTGGGCTGGACCTAGAAACTTGATTCTAATGAGAATATACCATGGGATGTCACTTCAAAGATGAAATTAGAAAAAGGCTTGGATTCTACTTTCTCTTTCTGTCACTTGCTTGCTCTGACAGAACTCACCTGCCAAGTGATGCCCTGTTCTATGGTGAGGCCACATAGCAAGAAAGTGAGGAAGGCCTCTGGTCAATAAGAAACTAAGTCCTGCTAATAAACACACGAAGAATTTAGTTGGAAGGCAGCTCTTTCCCTGTTTGAGCCTTCGGATAAAACCATGGCCATTGTTGTGCCTCAACTGCATCCTTGTGACAGGTCTTGAGGCACAGGCACCCAGCTAAGCCACACTGATCTCTGACCCATCGAGGTTGTGAAATGATGGAAGTTTACTGTTTTAAGCCCTAGGTTTTGGAGTAATTTGTTATGTAGCAGGTAAAGTAATAGAGCAGGTAAAGTGTTTCTCATGAGAGCAAAAAACTAATATTACTTCCTATTGGATTGAGAAGGAACAGGACTCAGGTAGACAGCCTCTGGCATTTAAATATGGGCTCAATTTTCCACCTTGTCATTCCTCTACTGAGTTGCCTTTCCCTTCAGAGAGCTATCTAGCATTTCTGCCCAGAACACTTTTTTTTTCCCCCGCCCCTCTTTCTCAGATGTAATCATCTAGCTTTTGGGATTATGAGAGGGGAAGGGGGGTAGGAAGCACTTACTGTTAAGCATCCCTACTTCTACCTTTTGTTTTCTCTACTCACATGCAGTAGGGTAGGCACTGACCCACCCAAGGACATGCGGACAAGAAAAGTTTACTTTTGCTCTTAACACTGGAATGAAAGTTTAGTTGTGCATAGCACCTAAATTATTTTTCTTTAGCATCTTGGAGACACTGTTTGCTAGCAACCTACATTACAGCCAAAAAGTCCAGTGTCATTTTAGTTCTCACTTTTAAGCAATCTTTTTCCTTTGAAATTACTGTTATACCTTTCACTGTTCTCTTGTATCTTCTATTCTCTCTTTCAGAAACACTAATAGGAAAGAAATTGGCCTATCTGGATCTATTCTACATTCCTATTTAAAGCATATAGATGGTATTATATCAGAATTATTGTTTATGTAAAAATATTGCAAGAAATTGGTACAATCTGTTTAGAAATATATAGGTGGTAACTAATAACATTTAAAATAAGCTTATAATTATATCAAGAAATTATCCAACAGAACTTCACCCAAAAGAACTATCATATAAGAATATATGTACAAATATTTAACCACTCTTTCTTCTTTCTTTCTTTCGTTCGTTCTTTCTTTCTTTTTCTCTCTTCTTTCTTTCTTTCTTTCTTTCTTTCTTTCTTTCTTTCTTTCTTTCTTTTTCTTTCTTCTCTCTCTCTCTCTCTTCAATTGCAAGATGTATGAATGTTCACCAATACAGGGATGGTTGAAAAATCTTATGGCATATATATGCTATGCAATAATATGCACCTATTCATAAAATGAATTAGATTTAAAATACTAACTACATTCCTTTTTAATACCTATAAATACATTAAGTGATAATGTTATTACTTTTACTTATTTTTAAGAAAAAAAACATTAAAGAAAGAAAAATGGAAAAAACAAAGGCAAGGAAAAAAAAAAGAATGTGGAAGAGAAAGATGAACTCAAGTCATATCAGACTTTGGCTTTTTCTGATGACAAAGTTTCTGTTTGGTGCTTTTGTGTCCCACTATTGTGGGACCTAGTTATTAGAGTTTCAAGCTGTTTTCATAGAACTACACAGAAATACCCTACCTTTAAGATATTTATTAGAAATTTCTATTTCTGTAACCTCCCTCAATAAACCTATCTAGTAAATAGGTTAAATTGGCAGTCCTTATTTTTCACAGCCAAGTTTTGGAATAACTCCAAAAACTATTATATTTAGGGTTTTGAGATGTGGTAAGAAGTTTAAAATAATATTTAAATTTTATTAGACTCTTAAATAGTTTCTTTTTGGTGCTACTTCCTATGACAACTTGCTAAAATAGTTAGGATTATTATATTTTAACATCCTGGTAATCCTTATCAACTTGGGGCCTAAAGGAAGTCTAACAAGGGACAACCAGACTTAATTTCAGAATGCTAATTTTTTATAGGAACTAAGAAGAGAAGTAGCTCTCAAAAGGTATAAGAATGGATCATAAAAAAAAGTATTTTTAAGTTTATAGATCCTTTTATAACAGTTCAGTCATATTTAACATTGCAATTTCAGAGAATTAGATAAGGAAAAATAATCATGTCCAGGATTGTGCAAACACTAAATATTGCAGATGGAAAGAGGGGTCTTAAAAATGGTAATGTTAGTAAAGTTAACCTATGAGAAAAATATTAATTTCAACAAGAACATTCCACTTAAAAGAATGACCCATGAAGAAACAATCCTCCTACTTGAAAATGAGTCCAGGTAAGGTTCTGGAAACTATACCATCTATCATGGCATTCAAGTCCACAGCAATATTTATTTCATTTGCCGGATACTTGGACTAAATGGAATTCACAAGATTTTTGAATTATAGCCATGTATCTAAACAAACAACTGGTGCTTTGGCAGGAGGATATAAACATTAAAAATTTTCACATCCATCTTATTTGGGAGTTCCATCAAGATGAAAAGAAGCTCCATTTACATAACACTAGGAGCTCAGTAAGAATCTCTTGATAGTAACTGAAATTATAAAGCTGATATGCCCTTATTTCTACCTTTCTTGATTTTCAGTTTGCAAGCAGGCTCCATGCCGGGAGCCTGAAATAATTTTTCTAGAATCCAATTTTCCTGAAGGCTTAAACTGTTAAAACTTAGAAGAAAACACTCAATAGAACTGAACTACTAATATCAGGTCCCTATATAGCCACATTACAAAAGATGAATCTTGGACAATGGAAGCACACCATTGGGAAATCTAACACAGGCAAAGATGTCTCTATCTCATGTGGCATTGGATTAAGTGGAGCATAACTGTAAGTTGAATGACTATCAAAACTGGCTCCATCCTAGGTTGTTGAGACCTAAGTATAACTAATCAAGAGGAAAAGTCTGTAGGCTGCTGGACTTGAGTCATCATTACAAAGCTAATGTTCCAGCTATGAAATATGTCACAAATATAGTGGGAAATGCTAATGCTTCATTTTAAGAATAGGCAATTTGGGTATCTAATTTGCTTGCAGGATGAGGTTTTGAAGAGGGAAAATTGGAGAGTGGGGTAAGATGAGGATGTGGACAATTAGTGAAGAGGTCAATTGTCTAAGTGTCATCAAAAGAAGAAATGTCTTAATAAGGTTTTTGCCATGGTGGAGAAAGCAACATTAAGTTCTCTTTATCATAGGGAGAAAAACAGAGTAATTCAGGAGCCCAGAGTATGTCCGGCCTATACTAAGATGCACCATGGACTGATTCTCATGGAACACTGACATTTTCAGCAGACCTTATCTGTTTTGAGGAGAGGAATCTAGTCTTCATCAATTTCTACCTAAACCAAATAATAAGGAAAAACTTCTTTTACAAGAGGGCTCTCCTATTATTCTGTCTGAAATGTGAGTGACTCTAAGTAGCTATTATCATAAATTTAGCGTTTGCCCTTTAAAAACCAATAAATCGGGCAGACCAGGTGGCTCAGCGGTTTAGCACCGCCTCAGCCCAGGACGTGATTCTGGAGACCTGGGATCGAGTCCCACGTCAGGCTCCCTGCATGGAGCCTGCTTCTCCCTCTGCCTCTCTCTCTCTCTCTCTCTCTCTCTCTCTGTCTCATGAATGAATGAATAAATAAATAAATAAATACCAATAAATTCAGTGGTTGCTATAAGAAAAGCCAATTTTCAAAGAGGGGATTGTCCTCTAAGATGATCAAACCTTCAATCTTTTGTTGGACATTTCCTAAATATCTAAATATTTCCTAAATATCTACCACATGTCAAGCATTATGACTTCAATAAAGATTTCTTTAAGGGTGCTGGGAATATTATATTCAGATTAGATTAAAAACTGGAGCAGGTTATTCAACTTTTGGGGAAATCACAGATTCCTTTGTGGTATGAGCAAATCTATTGGTCCATTTTTCAGAACAATGCATATATGCTTAGTGTGGGTTGAATTTGTATCCCCTCAAAGTCCAAGTCCTAACATCTAGTATCTGTAAATATGAACTTATTTGGAAATAGAGTCTTTGCAGATATAATTAAGTAAAGGATATCAAGATGAGGTCACCCTAGATTTTTTTTAAAGATTTTTTTTATTTATTTATGATAGACATAGATCGAGAGAGAGACAGAGACAAAGGAGGAGGGAGAAGCAGGCTCCATGCCGGGAGCCTGACGTGGGACTCGATCCCGGGACTCCAGGATCGCGCCCTGGGTCAAAGGCAGGCGCCAAACCGCTGAGCCACCCAGGGATCCCCTCATCCTAGATTTAGAGACAGAAAAGGAGAAGACACAAAGACACACAGAAGAACATCATGCTAAGACAAAGACAGAGATTGGAAGTATTTATGTAGTCACAAAGCAAGAAATGACTAAGATTGCTAGAAGCCATCACAGGCTAAGAGAGAGGCAGGGGAACCTCAAAGCCTCCAGAAGGAACTGATCCTGCTGTACTTTGATTTCAGATTTCTGGCCTATGAGAGAAAAATTTCTGTTGTTTTTAGCTACCTAGTTTGTAGTAACTTGTTACAGCAGCCCTAGGCATCTAACATAATGCTCTTATATGCAATATTTCTTAAAATATCAAACTCATGCATGGACTCCCAAAGGGTCTGTGAAACCTAAATTTAGGAAATCTAAGTTAGAAAAAGTCCAGGAAACTGTGGCCAAAGGGCACTAAAGGAAACTTGCAACTATGTCATTTGTGGTAAATATCAACTAGGGATGTCAACTTGCAGAGGAGATAAGTAGTGAGAAACTTGATGATTCTCCTTGAATATTTGGAAAACTGAAATCTTTGTGGCCTCATACATGGGTAGACATATAATTTATCATCCAAAATGGGGCATTTATGAGAGTTAAAGGGAGATACTATTAATAATTATGACAACAGATTTATATAATCCAAAGACTCCCCTGAGCAAAGTAGGACATATGGTTATCCTACACATGGAAATAACCAAGATCAAAGGATGGGATAGAGAAAGAGAGAGAGAAAAATTGGCTCAAAATGAGAATGAATTTCTCAAGAAAATAATCCAGCCTTTTAATAGATTTGTCTAGGAAGAAATTTTTGGATAAGCAGCATTTTGCATTAAAGAGACCTCTGAAACCACTTCCAAGTCTGAGGGTGTGTGTTATATGATTCTGGCCCAAATTCAAATTTTATCATTTTTAATACACTCCTAGAATGACAAAGTATTGACTGTGGAGTCCCTCAAAAGAACTGATTTTGAATTCTTCCTGTCAGTTTTCAATTATGAGGTCTTAGTAAATATATTCAACTACTTTGAGCTACAGTAGTAATATTTATTTCAAAGGATGGCTCTGAAGTTTAAATGACAAAGCATATGTAAAATTTAGCACAGTGTCTGACCTGTAATAGATGATCAATAAATAAAAAATATTTTTACCTTAGTAAATCATAAATATAAAAGAATTATGTATGTATTTCACCATGTATATTATGTAACTATATATTTGTTATTTGATTGAGTTAATGCCAACCCTTGAGTTCTTGAGAAACCATTATTGCTTAGGTATTTTTTAAAGCGTTGGGAGCAGAAAATGATGTTTTTCACTTGTGCTTGGTGGAAGGGACCTAGGGAGGAGGAAAGAAGGAAAGAATGAAGGAACAAATGAATTAAACAAGAGAAGAAAGGAAGAAAGAAGAGAAAGGGAGAAGGAAATAAAAGAAAGGGAGAGAAGTTCACAGTGATCCTTATGTTACATGAGAACAACTTCACTCTGAAGACTTTAACAAGCATCAAAGGGATATAATAGCAAAATGTATAACTAATGTCCTGCACACCCTCCCCCCCCCCCCATAATTCCTGTAATGGTCTGCATAGATTGGTATGCAAATGCCTCAGACACTGGGCAGTAATTTGTCCTCAGTTGAAATAAGGTGAATGCCTTGGATACAGTTCATTCTTGTTATGTAGAATATGTTTTTAGCAACTTAAATTTCTATCAACAGATCCTGAGTCAATCTACTGCCTTTAAGGACTCAAATCAAGACAGTAGTTAGAGGCATAGATGATAGCATTTGTCCTAGTTTTCAGGATTCTCATGAGGATCAAATGGGATAATGAGTGAAAAATCTTTAAAACCTTAATTGCTATAGAGTGAAAAATTCTATTAATAATAATGAGAGTCAATAATGACAACAATTCTTTTGGAAAAAGTCAGTTCTCCTTGGCAGCTGCGACATGAGGTATATACGTTTAACCCAGGAGTATACGGAAAATCCAGCTCTGCTCTAAAAATGTAGGGCATCTGGAGAACACATGTTATAACTGAAGAAGAATCCAAAGTGGAAAACCAAAAGCTCTGTGGCTACCAATTTGAAAAAGACAAAAGCACTGGGGATTTGAAGTACATAAAATATAAAAACCCCAAAACAGTCTGTTTTCAGGAAGTACCATTGATAATTTGCACAGGGCCTACTAAAGGCTAGATAACGTTAAGCACTGTGTAGATGACCATAAATAGCCAAGGTACTGTGGCATTTTTGCAACTTATCTACCTCGGACTGACCTCCTTCCCCTATTGCTTCCCATGAAACATGTTCTTAATGGCAGGACAATTTATTGAAGGTTAAATTGCATGTTCCATCTACATACTCCTTCCCTTCCCATTTCTAGCAGGCAGGCAGCTTTGTAATTGTGGCCTCAAGGATTTGAGCAGAGCCAAAGCAGAAGCAGCCAAATGTTAAGAGCTCCTTCTGCTTTTATTTAAAATAAAATCTCTCAACAGATTATGCCAGAAAGGCAGAAAAATGTGAAGATGATGCTGGGGAAGCTACAAGAACTGCAGGATTGGGTGTCTGGGTAGCTCAGTGGTTGAGCACCTGCCTTTGGCTCAGAGCATGATCCTGGGGTCCGGGATCAAATCCTGAATCAGGCTCCCCGCAGAGAGGAGCCCTCTCCGCCTATGTCTCTGCCTCTGTGTCTCTCATGAATAATAAAATCTTGAAAAAAAAAAAAAAGAAGAAAGAACTGCACGATTGACTTGAGAGAGGAGAGAGGTTTGAGCAGCTAGCAAGAAATAGGTCCTGGGTCCTGGTCTGCAGGATCTTGTAGCATCCCAAATAGGAGCAAGATTTCAAAAGAAGGTGTAGGGTGTTTAAGAAAGACATGATCTCAGACAGCAGGACTCTTGGTCTCTCTAAAGATGAAGATAATTTGTATTTGCGAAGCAGAGTTCCCCAACCTGAGGGGACCATGAACTTAGAAAAAGGATATCCTCATGGGAAGTGGCATGGACCTAATATCCAACAACTTGAATGTTCTCCACAGCCCCAGTTTGTATAAGATCCCAGAATTTTGTCCATCAAAGAATGAAGAGCCTCAAAAATGACTAAGACCTAATTTTTACCATCCTTATATATTGAGGGTTGGAGTTTGAATTCAGTTGGCTTAAATAAAAGATTTTACATGTGATAATTTTTGTGCATGTAACTGTGTGGACAGAGTTCTATCTCTTTATATTTATCTCTGACTTCTAATGTCATGACTTTGCTTGCAAGTCACTCAATTCCATACTTCTCTGAAGTGTGATCTACTCACGCTTCCCTTTTCTCTGAATCAGAATATAGGTGTCTTAGTGTGGCAGATTCCAGCATGAAGGCAGCTGTCCAGGGGACTTTACCATGAGGTAAGAATGAATGAACACACGGTGAGCTTGCTAGAATATGTTAATCCCTACTCAGATTTTTATAAAGGACTTTTACTAGCATTCAGGGTATGTCTCATTCATCTTCTCTCAAACTTCCTTTATTTCCTAATGCCTAGTTAGCAGTTTCCTGTTTGTTATTCCATAGGCACTTGTGCCTATTCCTACCATGACACCCACTATTGTATGCAATTATCTATTTGCTCCTCTGCTTCTATCTCCTTACAGGATTGTGTGATGTATCCTGTGTGAGTTGGGAACTGGGTCTAAACATTAAAATCTCCAGTGTCTCAACATAATAAAGTCTTATGTTGTGAATGAATATAATGTTATGAAGGTACCTCTTGCCTGAAGAGTTAGTCGAACACATGTGAGAGAATATATAGATTCATGGATTAGAGTTTCAAGAAAAGTAAGACATGTCCTATTATTAATGAATCTCAAATTGAGAAAATTATATTTTTCTTCTCGCCTCACCTGAAAACCAAAGTTAGACTTGAGGAAGAAAAATTCCTCAGGTCCATTCTTAAACATGTATTAAGCTCACTAAATGCTCAAAAAAGGAGAAGATGAAATAGAAGGAAGATGAATGGGAGGAGGAGGAAAAATGCACAATACAATCCAAAATTTTGAGTTTTGAGTTTCCCCTGAAATCAAAATTGCAAATTGAACTGCAGAATATTTAATAAAACCATTTGTAGCACTTCAATTGTCATGCTACAAATCAGCTAAAACATCTGATTTAATTAAAATTTTTCTGGTGTAAATTCTTTTTTTTTTTTTAGAGAGAGGCAGAGACACAGGCAGAGAGAGAAGCAGGCTCCTCATAGGGAACCCAACCAATGTGGGACTTGGTCCTGGGACTCCAGGATCACTCCCTGGCTGAAGGCAGACGCTCAACTTCCGAGCCACCCAGGAGTCCCAATTCTTTTTTTTTTTTTTTTTTTTTTAATGAAACAATACAAGGAAAATACTTGAAGTCTGGGAATTAAGTCAGAATTTAATGATTTTTAAGATCATAACAGTTTTCTAATGCTTATTTTTTACTGAATTTTTAGTTCTTATTCAATATTATGGATATCTTAAAGAATTTTTTTTATTGGCATTCACAAGTTATATGGATAATTTTTCTTCCTTTCAACACTAGTGAACTATAAATGGAAAAGGCTCTTCAGCAACTGATTCTCACACCACATTTGTTGCTATTGTTGAAATTGTTCATTTTCACAGCATTAAAAAAAATGTGATCCAAGATGAAACCTGCCTTGCAAAGTCACAACTTACAAGTGAATTTAAACATAGTGTGGAAAAATCTATTCATTCCCTTGTAACAGGCAATTCTATGAATCAAATATAGACATGACAATTTTAGACACCTTTTGCAATTGCATCACCAACAAATGGTTTGCTTAAAAATAAAGTTGTAATTTAAAAAGCACACGTGTTTCCGTAATATTTTATCACCCCTTGTCCTGTGAGATAAAGAGGAACCAAAAAAGCAGTCCTTTTTTTTTTTCTGAAAAATACATTCTCCGTTTAAATCTTTTCTGTTCTTGACCCTTAAACTTTTGCTTAAGCCAATGGTTTTCAATATTTTCTATGGCAATCGAAACTCCTTTTCAAATTATGTTTCTGCAGAACAGTAAACCCACACAAAGCAGATGCAAGCACAGCCGCTCTGAGAACTCCTACAGGTGGGGCTGCCTCAGCATCCACTATCTCCAGCCTCCTCCTGTGGCCTCTAAAGAGAATGAAAAAAGGTGCCCAGCTGCTTTAGGGCAGTCCTCATTTGCACTGGTTGTTCCAGCATAATTATTAATATCTCTCCCTTTCACACTCATAAACTGTGTGGTCAGCATGCCTCCAAGGCCCTGCCAAATAACTGAAGAGCTCTTAGAACACTGGTGAAAAACACTGGTCTAGAATTGTTATAAAAGATTATAAAATTCTCTTTTTCTAACTAATATTTTTTCTTCCTTTTTTTTTAAAGACCTTATTGTTTTAGGTAGTTTTAAGTTCATGGCAAAATTGAAAGAAAAATAGAGATATCCCATATACTCCCTGCCCTCACCCGTGGAGAACCTCTCCCATTACCCCCACCTCCACCAGAGTGGTTGGTACCTTTGTTACAACTGAACCCATACTGACACATCATAATCACTCAAAGTTCAAATTTGCATTAAGATTCACTGTGGGGAGGTGGGGTGGGCTGGGGGACTCAGTCAATTAAACATCTCTTAATCTCAGCTCAGGTCTTGATCTCAGGGTCATGAGTTCAAGCCCTGTGTTGGGCTCCACATTGGGTGTGGAGCTTACTTAAAAATAATAAAAGATTCACTTTTGGTGGTGTACATTTTATGGGGATCTCTCTCCTCCAGGCACCTTCTCTCATGGAGGTGCACCTCTTGCTGCAGGTAGTGGCTAGTGTTCCACCAACACCATCAATATAGCCAGGTCACATTACATTCTAGATGGTTTGGGCTGTCCAATAGGTAAAGCAGAGTTCGTCCAAAATAAAAGTCCATCACTTTCCCTACCAATGTACTCCCCTTCACCAATTCAGTGTTTCTCCTAATACCAACCTTCTTGTCATTGAAACCAAAACCCTAGTGAATTTTTACTCCTTCCTCCTCATGCCAAAATCCATTTAGTTGTCAATTTCTATCAATTCTGTCCCCAGACATCTCTCTCCTATGTGCCTTTTTACTTCTATTGCACTGTTACTACTCTAATGAAGATTTATGTTTGCTCTTATATCTTGAGGGCCAAGACATAATCCCTCTCCATCTTTCAATTCCTATTTTAAACACCTTCTCATCAATTCGCCTTCCTGCAATTTGCCATTCCCCTGCAATTTGCCATTTTCCCCTCAGCTTGAAGCACTCTCTCCTTCCTCAGAATATCATTACACCTTCATCTGTGCCTCAGTCATGATTCACGCAAAATTTTACTTTCAGTTTTATGTGTTTGCTTATATTATTTCCTCTATTAGTTTATCAGTTCTTAGTGAGAGTTATGGTTCATCTTCGTATTTTTGATAATAACACTTTGAACTTTAAAGACATACTATGAATGTTCATCAAATGGATGAACAAAGACAGGAGTTGCTTTCTTTTTCTTTTTCTTTTTCTTTTTTTTTTTTTTTTAGGAGTTGCTTTCAATATTTTCATCGCTTCAACCTTCACACTTTGACCTGAATGATGACATACAATTTACTATCTTCCCCATTCCAAACAGGAAAATCTACCTAATTTGTCCCAAGCATAAGCCACCTTCTATCATCCTGTTTACAAATTTGAATAAGGATTCAAAGCTTCCCCCTTACTTCCTGCTACTCTTACATGCCCTCCAGGTTTTTAAAATTCAACTCAAAATAAGGTCTACTTCACCAATACCCTAATTCGATAGCCCTACTGAGCAACACTGTTATTCCATATTTATTTAACCAATCCCTATTCCCTGATATCAATTTTTAATGATGCAAATAACACAAAGAACAGGTAAAAAATAATTCACATGTCTATATCATGCATTTCTCCCAGACATTTCTTACAGCTTACAGTTTTTGAGAATTTACTACAAACCAGGCACTGTTCTATGAGTTCTCCTATAATGATTCATTAATTTTTGCTAGAGCCGTCTTAAAACAGGTACTACCTTCCTTTTATAAATTAGGAAACCAAGGCCAGAGAGATGAGTACGAAGCAGACCTGGGCTTCATATACAGGCAGTATGGCCTGATCAGCTTCCATGTTTGTAACTACTACATATTTCCACTTCTCAGAGCTTTGAACTCACTGAGCCTAAGGTTAATCATATGGTGTAATAAAAAGCCTCCAAAGTTAGGTAAACTAAAATGCAGTCTGCATCTGCTGCTCAGCACGTCTGAGCCCTGAAACAAGCTATGTAACTGAGTTTTCTTATTTCCAATACTGGGAAAATTTTTATTGTGAAAAGTGAATGAATTAGGATACATTTCATCAAAACTACCCAGCAGAAGACTTAACATATAGTCTGTATTCAATATACAAAGTGAATAAAAATGGAAATCTGTAGCATGAAGATGATTCAATCAGAACAAAGGGACCAACTGTCATATTGTCTTCACCTGGGCCATATGGTCTCCAGCTTTTCAACTAAAAAGAGAGTAGGTGGGATAATGGTTGAGAACCTGTTCTCTGGAGTTGTTTTGTCTGTATCTAAATCCCAGAATCTACAGAATGCTAGCTCTGTGAGGTTAAGCATATTTCCTAATCCCAGTAAGCTTCACTTTCTTCAACTGTCAAATAAGAATAGCAATAGCACCTATATCAAGGATTGTGTGAGGATTATATAAATTGAAACCATAAACAGTGCCTAGTGCACAACAAGCTGCTGTTATCAACTAAAATCTCAGCTCAAATTGCCAAAATAGTTCCTGAGTGATCTTTATGAATCTGGGAACTTTCCTTTACTATCCTGTACAATACTGACAGGATATTTGTGGTAAACAGAATTCTAGATGGTTCCATGGCCTTAGCCTCCTGGTGTTAACTTCTGTGATTATTTCCTTGCATGGCAAAAGGGATTTTGCAGATGTAATCAAGGTAACTAATCAGTCAACCTTAATTTAGGGAGATTTTCCTAGTGAGCCTAATACAATTATATGATCCTTTAAAGACCAGGTGAGAAGGAATGTGGATGACTTCCTGGAGCAGACAGTAAACACATGATAGCCAGCAAGGAAATGGGACTTCAGTACTACGGTGGCAAGGAACAGCAGTCTGCCAACATTCTAATGAAATTGGAAGCATATCCTTCACCAGAGCCACTAGACAAAGAACATAGCCTGACCAACATCTTGGCTTCAGCCTTGTGCAACCTGGAGCAAAGAACCTAGTCACTCCATGCTGTATGTCTGTCCTACAAAACCGTTAAGACCGACATGGGTGTTGTTTTAAGCTACTCACTTAGGAGCAAATTGTTATGCAGCAATAGAAAAAGAATATAATCATCTCTCTAGATGATTCATCATCATGTCAATGGATTCTAATTGTTTTAACCTGCTATACAGGACCTTCCAAGTGTTATTCTAATCTAATCTAACTGTATCTCATTTTCACTTATTGCTTACAAGTAACAATCACTCACATCAAAAGAGACAATTAACTTTCTGTTGTGCCTTTCATTTTCTAACCTCCTGCTCTTAGTAATTGCTCTCACATCTGGAGGGCCAAGGCATATCTCCTCTCTCAAGAGGAGACGCCTCCATTTAGCACTTTTCATTGGATCTTAAATCCCTTTACAGAGGGGATGGCTAGTTCGGGGCTTATGCTAATATTTTCCATTTCTTGTCCTTTCACAACACATTTCCTGACTCCTGATGATGAAAAGGTTTGGTATAAATTAAAAAAAATAAAGAAAGAAAAGGTTTGGTGATGAAGGTATCGACCATGTTGATAAAAAGAATCTAGCCACAACAGTGGCAACAACTGTAATTGCAATAGCACAACAATTTGGTTAAATATTTAGAATATCCTAAGCTCTATGTTAAATACTTTATATTCTCTCCATATTCCCTTCCATGATCTCTAAAAGATAGCTTTAAATAACCTTAGTTTGTAGGCCAAAGTTGGAACTCAGGTGGTTTAAATAACCTGAGATTATATAGACAGCAAATGATATACATCTATATCTGTTTAACTCAGAAGCCCCTGCTTTTAATTAAATTTTAGTTTTGGTTTGGTTTGCATCATAGGAGATACCAGGGAATTGAGGAAGGATTTTGAACTCTATGGTGCCTCGCAAAATGACACCGTAATCAAGATTTATTTTAAATTTACTTGTGTCAACCACTGTGCGAGGCATCAGGAACACAAAGATGAATAAGCTACAGTCTCTTCAGAGATTTGTTATGAAGGTGGGAATACTTGAGAGAAGGAACCCCTTAAATTGGGACTTAAAGGATGAGGAAGGACTATCAAATGGAAGGGGTGTTCCAGGAAGAGGAGACCGAAAGAATAATGGTATAAAAGACTTGAAAATGCTTGGTGAGCTTGGTAAACAATGAGTACTGCAGTAAAGATGCAGACAGCCATGCCTAGAAACATGCAAGAGTTTGGAGAGGCATACGGTGGTCAAATGCAGGGCAGAATAATGTACACCCAAAGATCCCACTTAGCCCTGAAGCAGTAGGGCATCTCTGCTGATTAGATTTAAACAAGGTTAGTAACATTAATAAGAATAGATAATATTTATTGCATTCTTACTATGTTCCTGGCATTGTGATTAGATACTTTATATTTTCTAATCTCTATAATTACTGGGTGATGCAATATTTTTAGGCCCATTTTATCAATGAGGAAAATTAATTCTGAGAGATTAATTAACTTGTTCAATTAAGCAGTTGATTCAAAATTCAAACCCAGAATTACCTGAAACCAAACCCATGCTCTTAACTACTGGATTTGATCAGGGCTCAGTGGTAAAGTGGGCATCTGAGGTTAGGATAGGTTTTAAAATTAGAGGGACTCATTGACTAAATGGCTTATTAGCTTTGTTTACATAAAATATGTTGATCAGTAATTACAAATACTCGCATTCTCACCTAAAGCTTGTTCTTAAACAATACTGTGGCAGCAATGAGAGAGTGAGAGTGACAGAGAGCAAGAGAGAATGCTCACTTTCCCTTGGACTTAAAGAGGAATTTAAAATTTCTGATCGTTACAAAATTGTTGATCATTACACTTTCCCACTATCTTGAATCATTTAGTTTGAAGATAACATTATTTTAAACACCTTTAAAATGATTCATCTTCAACCTCATTATGCACTTAAATATGCATATTTGTAAAAAGTCCCCTGTCAAAGGCATACTCTTCCCCAGCAACTTTATGGGTTCTGGATAAATTAAAAAAATGGAACATGAGTTTATCATTTATTCTTTCCAATAATTTGAAAGAATAAAATGTTACTAGATCATTTAAACTATTCCAAACGCTGCTTTGCTTTATTTATCAGGGAGAATAGTTTATATCTCAAATACAATTTATTAGGCTGAAAAGAACACAGCTAGGGATTTTTTTTTTTTTTTTTTTTACAGCCAGGGATTTGATTGATACATAACTCCCATAACATTGTGTCAACTATACAATTGAAAAAAAAAAACCCATAGTTCCTGCCCTTGGTTGGCTTAGCATCCAGATGGGAAGATGCCACATACTCTCATAAAAAATAGAACAAAAATGTCATTAAGTAATCAACACCTAACAAGATCATTAGCGCTGTCAGAATTGAGAGAAAGAAGAGATTTAGGGATGATTTGCGATGGGGATGGAGTGGGTACGTGGTAATCATGATTTCCCTTGAAAGTGAGGAACAGAACATTGAAGGGAAGATGGTCAGTCATCAGCAAGAGCAGGGAGGTTAGGAAACTGATTTTTTCTAAATAAAGACAGGAGACCAATTTTCTAAAGTATGCCTCAAAAAGAGGCCTTTAATACTTGGGTGATTGCCCATGTCTCTGAGACTCTGATGAAGGCTATAAATTCACTTCAGAAAAAAAAAAAGTACAATTATAAATAACAGTAAATTATCCTAGTGTACAGAAACAACAACTAGCATTTTGGTACATATCATTCTAGATCTCCATCTCTGGACATAGGTATATAGGTATATGTATATAAAATCATCTGTTGACAGTAAAAATAAATGTTCAAATATAAAATATGAGAAAATGGGAAGCATATGGTGCATTAAAAATCTATTGGTTTTATGTATGAACACTTAAGTGTATTTATATTAAAATTTCTCTCCCTCCCACAGTGACTGATTAAAAGTTTGGTCATTTGCACCAACAGATTCAGGTGCAGAAATTGGTATTCATTTTGGAACTGGAAATACTATTATATTCAGAATTACTTTATTAGAGCAAAACACTATTCCTTTGAATATTTTTATCTTTTCAAAATAAAAATAGCTTTTATTCTTAATTATATATAAGTAAAACTACATGTTCATAGTAAACATTTCAAGAAATACACTAAATTCTAAGAAAGAGAGTGAAAAGTCAGGCGAATTTCTACCAAGAATGAAGGGCCTTTTAAGCAACAGAATAACAGGTAATGTAGTTCTTCAGTTGGAAATGCTTGTGTAAGATGAGTTAGAAAAGATAAAACCTAGAAGCCAAGAAACCAGTTGGACAACCACACAATCCTCTGAAAACTAACAAAGGCCAAGGGGAAAACAGTCACCAGCAGTGACAATGAGAGCCAAGTGTGTTGAGTATTTAATTTGTGCCAAGCAATACAATGGACATGCTGAAAAAAATTGTTAAGAACATATGATCTGTACCCTCTAGGAGCTCAACTGAATGGAAAAGACCAGTTGGTAAATAGTTGAAGTTCACAAAACATCCTTGGGCAATTTGTATGAATAAGATTAATTCCCTGAAACTAAGATAACATTGTATATTAACTGGAATTTAAAAACTTAAAAAAAAAGATGAATTCCTAGTACATGTTCTTTTTCAGCTTGCTGTTATGCTGGGAAACATTTCAAATTTGTGTTTTTAATTTAGGGTGAGGAAATTGGTGGCAAGCAACAGAGAATTACAATATCAGGGCTATGGTGATAACAGGGTTTGGAAAACCTTTTAATCAACATTTGATTTGGAAATACAAAGAAAGATAGATTTGTAGGAAATGAAGGGATCCAGAGTTATAGTTGCCTGGAGGGCAGAAGTAAGCCTTTCTAAAAGTGAAGCCTTATAAAACATTTATCTCTTGGTGGTTCCCTGACCAGAAGGGTCAGGCTGGGGTGATATTTGTTAATGACTACTGAGTGTAGAGTTGTTTTGGAATGTATCTAAAGCTAATTTTTAAACTAAGATATAAGAATGATTAAAAAGACAACAACAATTATTTGAAAATAAGAGGAAGAAACAATGAGCAAGAGAGAAAACAAACAGCGCAACAAGTAGCTGAGGTTTTTTTCTCCCCTAAAACATGGATTTTGCTTTCTGATTATCTGGAATATTTTTTAATGAATCCACTTTTTTTTTTGTGCATAAACATAGGAGATATAAAATAGTGTATTTTTAAAATTTTTCATGCATTTGCCTGATAAAAATGAACTGAAATATGTCGAGTTAGAAATTAAGTGAAATCTATATATTATTTTGACTTTATACAGTATTCCATTTTAATATGATTTTCAAATAAAATTTCTCTTTTGACAATATGCATTTGAGAATGCATAATTAAATCTTTTTATACTAAAATCTGCATCTGATTCTTTTATAGTTATTGGGACTAGATGACTTTTTAATGTCCTATTGCTCTTGTAATATGTAATAGAAAAATCTTAAAAGACATGCAAATAAATACTAATATATGACTTACATATGAAAGCTTATATGGATTTTATATTGAAGTGGAACTGCATATTCCCTATTTTAATTTCACTAACACAGACAAATCCTTTTAATAATCGAAACACAACTCCTAGGTTGGGAGGGGCTGCCATTCATTTTTTGATTCAATTCCAAAGTTCCTTTCAGAGTAATAAAAACATTTTCTAAGGAAGCAGAGGACGACCTTGCTTCATTATTTAAGCAGCTTAGTCTGTTTTTTTCCAAGCTCACAAGGAATTGTCCTCAAGGACATTTTTTCTCATAACGTTCTTACAAGAGGGATGATGTCACCATTGAAGTTGACAAGCATCATGTTTTCTCTGAGACACTGCTGTATGCTAGGTATTAGGAAGAAGGGGCCAAAAGACAGAAATCTCCAAACACATTTCTAGATTCAGATCTAGATCCACATCTCTTCTTTCTTAGGAAAAGACTCTGCTTTGAAAACAATTCAAAGGGATACAATCATTTAGAAGCAATCAGAGCGATGTACCTTTCAACGTAAAAAAAAAATTATAGGGATCCCTGGGTGGCGCAGTGGTTTGGCGCCTGCCTTTGGCCCAGGGCGTGATCCTGGAGACCCGGGATCGAATCCCACGTCGGGCTCCCGGTGCATGGAGCCTGCTTCTCCCTCTGCCTATGTCTCTGCCTCTCTCTCTCTCTGTGTGACTATCATAAATAAATAAAAATTAAAAAAAAATTATAATAATAATTCATCACTATTAATAATTCATCACATCAATTTAGAAACAAAGAAAACTCGATGTATTAAATTCTATTCTTATTTTAATTTTTTTCTTATTTTTTTCTTCTGGTAAAGACATCTAGCTCACTAAATAATATAAATTAAATATCTTAAAATTATATTGAAAGTAAATACATAGGAAAAGGTCCTAGAATATGCATATAATTAATTTCCCCATCTTGTCCCAAACTGAAGGATTATATCATCTAAATTCTGCTTAAATTTCAAGTTATGGGTAAATTGAAAGGATGGAAAGTATAAAAAAGGACTTTGTATAAAATTGAAATAAAAAGATGGCAGTGTGGTTTGGGTCTGCACTTTGCACAATGCACTCAAATTATTTGGGTCAGGTATCCATTTTATTTAAATATTTAAGCTCCTCAAAATCCTGACTGTTCCTCATTATTTTTATTTTAGAGAATTATTATAAATTGCCCTCATTCTGTGTACAGCCTTCCTAAATGACTGCAAAACACTTGATTACTACTTCAAGGGTCTCCAATTGCTTCTTAATTTCTCTCTTCCAAAGTCACTCACTCACCTAATTTAGTCCATCCTTCTCACTCACAATGTGACCATGTGATTTTTTTCCCTTGAATCTCATTGGCTCTCATCTTAGTGCACCCATTGATCTTCTCAGGCATAATTTACCTGAGCCTTCTGTTATGATGTCCTCACATGCACCGCACGTTTTCTCCTCCAGAAAAATGTTTCTTCTGGCTCACTATCTAAACTCTTAATAGCTGTGCTAAGCTGTAAGCTTTTTAGTCTTAAAACCAGTTCACTATCTATTTTAATAACTCTTACTGTCAGCTGATACTTTATCAGTATAAAATATAAAATATTGAAAGGCTCATGGAAAAAAAATCAATACAATAACCAGTTCTTCATGGACTTATTTTGATTTAAAAATTTCAAATATCTTAAAAACAATCTATGCAGTAGCTGTCACTAAAGGCCCTTTTAGCTCTCCAACTCTTTTACACTCACAAAAATTCAGAATTATATTGCAAGCTCAGTGTCTTCATAAAATAAAAACTAAGAAAGAAAAAAAAGTCAATCTGAATATGAAAAGGTCTTTATTTTTCAAAGTGTTTTAAGGTGGATCCTCAATTATGTCATGTTGAGAAGAATTTCATGCTAGATGGTTAACAGAAGAACTTTTGTCAGTAGAACTGACAAAATGTGCCTGGAAAACGTTCAGCTATTTTGAAAATAAATGTCAGGACGTCAGCTCCCGGTTTCTCTTGCCTCAGGCTATGGTTACTTGGCTATTTAACACTCATTTGCACTAGCCCCTATATATTAACCCCATCAAAGATGTGTAAACAAATTGGGACAGAGTTCCTGCTAACCAACTTCCAATTCTTTAATGTCACACACATAAAACAACTTACTTTAGTCTTCTTCCTCAATGTTATGTTTTCAGATTTAGCGATTTATTATAGATTTATATCCATGGCCATACAAAAAACAACAGAAATGTAACTATCACTTTTCAATTGGTAATGCTGGTCAACTAAATATGACAGAGAATGGAGAAAATATACACTCCATGGAGGAGAGATGGAGCCAGCATTCTTAAAGCTTTTATATTACAACTCCAGTCATGTTAACATCTGAAAGTCTCTATCAATTGCTATCTTCATTTTGTGATGATCTAGTGTATTCATAATTTTAAAGTAGTCATAGTATGTTCAAGAATAAATCAGCTTTATTTGTATTAACAATTATGTCCTATGGTAGCATAAAGAAAAAATATATCCCCAAATCAAATAGTCAGTACCTCTATCATTTCCCTGAATATTAAAATAATTCAGCTTATTTTTTAAGCTGAGAAGACTTTTTAAGGATGGATTGGGTACATATATACAGAAAAAAGGAGGGAGGTGGAGGTGGGGAACATTGTTTATTTTCTAGCCAGGTATTCCCTAACCTATTTATTCAGCTACATCTAAACTCCATCTTCAAAATTTCTCTAAGAATGTTTATCATGGCATTGTATACACTAGTGAAAAAGTGGAAACCACTTGAAAGTCTTGCACTAAGATTAATTGATCAATAAAGATGATGTAACAGAATGTTATATAGCTATTAAAAGACATTGGAAGATAGGATTACAAGAAAATAACATCACAAAATAGTATCTTACAGTTATAAGATAAATTTGTGTATATATTTATTGTACATAAGTACATATATATAAAAGTGTATATATATATATATGTACCAGAATGCCATGTACAAAAATAGAAAAATAGTTTATCTTCCTGTGATGGGAAGTTTCTCCTTTTTCTTACCTGCATGAATAAACTCCTATAGTAAACATGTTTTAAGAATTTTCTAATGTGAAAGGTGATAAATATTTTAACTAAGACTGACAAACTTCAGGAAAAAAGACAAAAAATGATTTTCTTACAATGAACATATATATATATATGGCTTTCTATGTATGTGTAGTGTATATAAATTATATATATCTAACTTATAATTAGATATATAAAGGTTAAGATATGACACTGAAAATGTCTCATAATGCGAAACTGCTTCCGATCCAGGATTGATGGATTGCAAATATACGATCAACAAAATAATTTTCATTTCCATTTTGCATTCAAGCTTAGAAAAAAGCAGAAATGAGCTTGTAAGTTTGAGTTCCATAGACTTGCCCTAGTCTTGTAGGCATTAATTCAAGGTTGAATACATTTTCAATTTTCCTTTTAACCAAATCTATGAGCCAGAAACCAGGAAAGGAGATCATAACAGCTGAGTTGCAGCTGTAGACCCTTACCTCCAAAACTGAAGATCAGTCATATCAGTACAAAGTTCATTTAGCCAAAAACAAGGGAAAAAAATCATATTACACAGCACGCACAGTCACACTCACACACACACACCCCACAGTGTTTTCCAAGATACAGTCAGAATTCTTAGGAAATTTTGTAATATGTGAAATCTTTTAAAGATTTTATTTATTCATGAGACAGAGAGAGAGAGAGAGAGGCAGAGACACAGGCAGAGGGAGAAGCAGTCTCCATGCAGGGAGCCCAATGTGGGACCCGATCCCAGAACTCCAGGATCATGTCCTGGGCCAAACGCAGGCGTCCAACCGCTGAGCCACCCATGTGAAATCATTTTGCTTCCACTTATTTTTTTAAAAAATCACGTCACCAAAACCTTTTTTTTTTTTTTTAAAGATTTTATTTAGTTATTCATGAGAGACACACAGAGAGAGGCAGAGACACAGGCAGAGGGAAAAGCAGGCTCCCTGTACGGAGCCTGATGTGAGACAAGATCCTCAGGATCTACTTGAGCCAAAGGCAGATGCTCAACCACGGAGCCACCCAGGTGCCCCAAAAACTTTTTAATGGAAAACAAAGAAAGAAAAAAATTCCCATAATCCCACCATTCCAATAAAGCCACAAGTGAAATTAGAAAATATTTGTGTAACTGATTATGAAAAACATTATTAGCTCAATTACATGAGTATATATCATCATTACCTCATCATTACAATCTGAATATTCAAATATATATAATAAGTAAGATCTTTTTGGGTTTTTATTATTTTAAATTTGTCCTCCTTTAGCAAATATAAGTACATATGACCTTATTATAATTTCATAGGTCTCTATATTCTTCAGTTAAAATATAGATCATAGTTCATATATACAATAATAGAATTTTACAATAATTTTATTGATATCTCTCCTTAATAAGATCTAAGCAATTTGAATACAGGGACTATCCTGGCTTCTGCTCATTATGGTACCCCTGGCACCTTGCTCAGTGTGCCTCATAGTATGACTGTGTCATATAATAATCAATGAATGAATGGCAGTTATCCAGTGAATGAATTAAAGCCTCTTCACTGAATTAGCATCATTTGATTCACTCTGGAACTTCTATTCTTGAAGTAAACATCCCTTTTCATAGTGTTTCATTTTTGCTTTGAGTAATATCTATTTTACAGTTATTCTAAAAATCATGCATCCAGCAGGACAAGAGTGCATAAAACATGCCACTGTGGCATATTGGAAACACTATATTTTCTGGAATAAAATTAACCTGGGTTCAAATGTTTACCTGATTACACACCTGTGTATAGTGGGCAAGCTATCTTAACTGCATTGAGCTTCAGTATAAACATCTATAAAAGCAAAATGTATACAATTTAACTAGCCAAGGTTGTAGTTGTGGATAATAAGTAACATGCATAAAGCATCTGGTATGTAGAAGAAATTTCTATATTAGTTCCAACCCCTAACATACATAGACATTTATAGTAGGCAGCAACCAAGTGACTTTGGTTATCTAACTTTATACAGGATTTTGTATCTTAGATCCCATTTAGAAAATCATCACTGAGAATAAAGAATCCATGAAATTAATGCTGTCTAGAAAATTGCCTTAGGATCATGGGCTGCCTTTACCAAAATAACAGATAATTGGCTCTTGGAAGAACTTCTTTTGTGGCATAAGATCGCTAATGCAAAAAAGCAGTTATCTGCAGGGAGAAAAGTGGAAGGCACAAAGAAACTACAGACACAATGAAAAATCATTAATTGTAGTAAATATAATTTAGCAAAGCAACAAATTGCACACATAATTAATGAGAGTGTCTAAAGTTTGCCATTCAAAGCAAATGACCAAGATCTTGGAATCACCTTACAAGCAAAGTAACAACATGCTTGCCCATTTTTATGATACTGTCCTACCACATCTTTGAATCACTGGAAGAAAACATGATTTATTTAACAACCTACTTTTTGACACATCCAATTTTTCTGTCCAGAATTAGCAGAGATTCATACATCACAGATATTCAACTGAAGTTAATTGGGGTCTCAGTACAAAAAAAATTATAGCATTTACAACAGCAATTAGGCTACATGTGTGGCTCCTATAATTATTGACTAAACTTATTTATTTGCTTACTTATTTGTCCTATCAGTATACTGGATACAAAATGCTAACAAGAAGTCACATTAAATGATGAGAGAATGTTTGCCTATCTTGCACTCAGATGACCAAAAAAATGAGTAAAAGGGAAGTCAATTGGAGTAAGAAATGTCTAAAAGCAGGACAGTGCTACTGCATTTTAGAATTGGAGGTAGGGCAGCCTGGGTGGCTCAGCAGTTTGGCGCCACCTTCAGCCCAGGGCCTGATCCTGGAGACCCAGGATCGAGTCCCACGTCGGGCTCACTGCATGGAGCCTGCTTCTCCTTCTGCCTGTGTCTCTGCCTCTCTCTGTGTGTCTCTCATGAATAAGTAAATAAAATCTTTAAAGAAAAATAGAATTGGAGGTAGCAGTGGAGACCACTTTGCCCAGTTTCCTCACAACAGAGTGAGGCCGGTAGGGAGCACAACCCAATCTGGCATCTTCCCATGAAATCATTGTATAAGCCTCGTAATAGTATTTCTTTCTAATCTATTGGGAGGAAGATTCCACCTTATTTCTGACCTCTACCTTGATTTTGTAGGAATTCAATAATTTAGCCAATGTACTATGTGGTTTTCCTCTTATTGTTTGGAAATAAACTGCCATGTCAGCAAGGCCTATGCTTTAGCTATCGGCTCTGTGGACAAGGAAATGAATCATTCTATGAATGGGGTAATTTTCTTCTCTAATGGACTGCAAAAATAAGCAGTTGGTGAACTAACGCTTAGCATATTTAAAGAGTCATTTACATACTGCTTTTAAAAAAGACAATAATATTCAATCTACTTGTGGCTGAACCATGGTTTAAGAACACAACTGAACTCTATGATCAACATTAGTTTCAAAACACCTAGGTGTTTCAGAAGGGGAAATTATGGGACTAACAGTTTGCTCCAGAAAATATCTCGTTTAGTTTTGTGTTACTTTCTTTTTTTAAAAAAAATATTTTATTTATTTATTCATGAAAGACACACACACACACACACACACACACACAGAGAGAGAGAGAGAGAGGCAGAGACATAGGCAGAGGGAGAAGCAGGCTCCATGCAGGGAGCCGGATGTGGGACTCCATCCTGGGACTCCATCCTGGGACTCCAGGATCACGCCCTGGCCTGAAGGTGAGCACTAAACCACTGAGCCACCCAGGGATCCCCTGTTTTGTGTTACTTTCATCCTTGTTTTATTCCCCATGCTCTCAGCAATTAGATGTTTAGTTTGTCTCACTTGTCTTGCTTCTGCTTTCTAAATAGTTTTTTTTTTTCTTATGGGTACATTTGATCTCCTCGAACTATTACACCTCATGAGTCCACTATGCTTGTTCTTTCTTTAGGATATTTTCTCTCTTTCATCCCTTGCTGCAACATTTTGCATGCCCAATACATAATTCTAACCTAATTCAGAACAATTTGATATGTAGGTTACTCATTGTCCATTCATTCAACAAATGTTTATTCTATGGCATGTCCATAGTAGAGGCTAATTATACATTTGTGAACAGGGTCTAAAGTTATTTGAGAAAAAGCTATGTGCAGAGTGTTACAAAAGAAATCAGCCCAGTTTGGTTGCCACAGATATCTTCTTCAGAGAAGTAATCTTGAGCTATGACTTGAAAAATTAGCAAGAAAGTTTGCCCAGTGAAGGATTAAGAAGAAATAGCAGTCTAGCCAGAAGAGGCAGCATGTATTCTCTGCATATGAAAAGAACAGTACTGAAGTGCTAAAGGATTAGGCATATCTTTAATTTCTAAAACTAACCAAGTTTTGTCTTGCAATTATTGGTCAGCTAAAGTCAACAATGGCAATAGTTTTCAAATCATAGCACTATCACACAATACACTTCTCTGAAACCTTGTGTTAATCTTAGTTTCTTGAGGATATACTGAGGATAAACTGCCTCAAACCATAGAGAGTAGTTATGATGGTTAAGTGAGAAAAGCCCATGTAGCACACTAAGCATAATATCTTGCAAAAAGTATTTTAGTCATTATTAGTTAATTTCCTTACCTAGATCAAGTCGTATTGGTAGGAAATTGGAGCAATCTGCTTATAGAATAGACAGGAGATCATTTAATTTTTTAAATATATTTAAATACATAATTATTTGTGTGTATATATACATTTACATGTATGTATCCCTGAACATAACAGTTTAGACTGGCATAAAAGACCAAATAAATGAACCAAATTCAAAATGTTGATAAGTTAAGACAGGTAAGGAGAGTGCTAAATGGAAGAATGCCATTCCTGTGTTTTTGACCATGACCTATAGTTACTTCTGTTCTTAGAATTTAATTAACTCAGATGGCTTTAAAAGTCTAGGAAGTTGGTATTCCTTATGTGCCCTCTGTTAAACCGTGGCACTCCTGTCTTCTTCTAGACCCAAATGCGTAGTTAATGAGTCTGGTCTGAAAAGCGTAAGTCTCTGATCAAAATGTATTAGGTTTACCTTAAAGATACCCTCTCCTCATTCAAATATAAGCAATGTTTTTCTTTAAAAAGGCACTTCCCAGTTGAAGACTTATTTCTTACAACTGCAAAAGGAGCTTTGACATTTAAAGTCTGAAGAGAAATGTCAATTATTTACTAAAGTATGAGGTACCTTACTAAACTAATCTGTTTAATGTTTACCAGAATCTGACTTTTTTTTTTTTTTTTTAATGAGCCTCTCTGCAATAGGCCCAAGTAAGGGATACTCAATGGTTCTGTTTAATCTCATTTTTATCTTAACTACTTATGGGAACAATTCCTGAGAAGGAATGATCAAAAAATAAAAGTCATGTAAAGATGTTAACTTTATGCAAGCCAATATCTGCAATCCTTTTCCTTTTTTCCATGATGTCTATCAGGTAATTTGCTATGTTACAGGTACCATAAACTCTTCTAAACTCTGAGCTCCTATATGAAAAGGCTGTGTGTTTTTCTTCTGACTCCTCTGTATCTAACATCAGGCCTATTACTCAAGGATTCCTGGAGGGATGAAAGGGTAAATGAACAAAGGAACAAATGGACCTTCTTAGGAAGGCAAGACACACATACATCTACTAACAAACACGAATTATTTCAAAACAGTACATAGCTATATATGAAAAAGTAAGTGAATAGACATTTTATCTTTTGTTCTTAAAAAGATACAACTGGCTGCTGATAGTTTGTTGGCTCTGAAATAGTATTAACTTAAAATAAGAGTATTATTTAAATTAAAATAGTTGCAGGACTCCGGGGTGGCTCAGCAGTTGAGCATCTGCCTTCGGCTCAGGGCGTGATCCTGGAGTCCTGGGATCAAGTCCCACATAGGGCTCCCTCCATGGAGCCTGCTTCTCCCTCTGCCTGTCTCTGCCTCTCTCTATGTCTGTCATGAATAAATAAACAAAATCTTTAAAACAAATAAAAATAAATTTAGTTGCTTGAATACAATGTTTTTTACCTCAAGGAAACCTAAAATAACATGGTTTCCTCCAATAAATTATCAGCAATTTTGTTACTTTTCTATCCTAGCATCTAATTTAACACTTATTGACCAATAACATGTCATGTGATTGTTTCTGGATATATCATGGTAGAAGTTCTGAATCATATATGTGAAATTATTAAAAAATGGGAAAAGACTTCATTATTTGATAGTGTCCAGACTTTCTAAAGGCAGGTTCCACAAACAGAGGTAGGAGTAACTGATGGTTAAAAAGAACAACTAAGAATCAATCAAGTATTTAATCTAAAAAAATTACTCTCTAATGAAAAGAATTTCTCTCTTTAACCTCTATTTTTTGTTTGAATAGTCATGCATGCACATCGATTTCTCAATATCCAGTTTCACATTTAAAACATGTAAAATATGATTATCTATTTTCAGAAATGTACGAAAATGTATGCATGCTTACTTCAAAAAGAAATTAAAATTAGAAAAGAATGTATTTTAGAGAGGAAAAGCCCTCCATAAAATATAGTCAGAAGTCCTAATTCTATGGCAGTGAGAGATGTGAGGACTTAAAGCTCTCAAAGGGGCTGTCCTATACACCCATCAGCAAAGTAAGTAATCCAAAAAGGTTTTTTACATTATTTCATACAATTTATAAGTGCAAAATTAAAAACAGAATTTTCTATTCTATTAGATATAGTCCTCCGGCTGAATCATAATAATTGATATAATTAGATGAACAGTCACTTGATAAAGTAACTCATGTGCTAACATCCGTGATGTTAGAGGTTATGATTTTGCTCATTCTACTCTTTAATCACCTGCTGGTGGCACTCAAAAGCACAGAGAAATTCAGCTCCTTCAGGGGAAAGTCCATTTGGGGAGGCAGCCTAAAAGGGAACACCACCATATAGATTGCAACAACCCTTCCTCTTTCTTTGAATATAGATTTTGCCAATTTTAACTCCAAGACAGATGTCTTCAAACACCTCAGAACATACTGGAATAATGACCCATTATAATAATTCTTCATATACAAGACTCATTTGCTCTCTTCTCCTTTAAGTGCTGATAGATCCATGACTAGTGTCCTTTGCCTTAATTACCCCGATCTTGCTAGCAGCCACACTCCAGTGTTTACTACTTTTACTCAGGAAAATCCCTCCTCTTTTTCCCCAAATATCAATTCTCTGCTTCTAATTATTCTCAAAAAATTTCCACTTTTGTTTTATAGTATCTGAAAGCAGTTTTCCTTTCATTCTGATGGTCTAAAGATCTCTTCTTCAATCGTTTTCCATAGAAGCCTGTTCTTTTTCCTTAGCACATCTCTTCCAACTTGCCGTTGTATTCTTATTTGTATATTTGCTTGGTTTAATTTCTCTCAGAATAAAACGGCCTTTTCCTAAGGCAGAAACCCAGTCTGTTTGGTTTACCATTATATACTCATTGTCTTGAAAAGTGCTATTGCATTGTGGATGCTCTAAAATTTATGAGGAGTAACTGAAGTAATCTACATGGTGTTCAAGATGGGAACTACAACCAAACTGAGAATTAGTTATATCCTATAAATTACAGACCCCTATATATCATAGGGTGAACAATAGTTCAGTTTTCCCATAACAGTAGGGTTTCCCAGGAACATGGGATTTTCACTTCTGAAATCAGGACAGTCTAGAAAATGGAAATGATTGGCCATCCTTGCATATTAAAGGGATGGTCTGCAAGACAGATGAAATTGTAATGTATGACTAGAACAGCACTAATCTATAACCTGTACTTATATCACATTGTTCGGTTTTAAAGAGAACATTCAGCTCCATTATCACCCTGTTCCTTCGCACTCCTTTGAGATACAAAGGCAAGAGACTACTATCCCTATGTTACAGATAAGGAACCTGAGGGTCAGAGTGTTTAATAGGTTTCTCCAGTCAATTGTCTACTAAACAACCATGGTACTGGAAGCAATGCCTTTGGAAAAATGCCTACTCCCATTCCTGACCCAACACACCACTCTGTCTAACCAATTCACATAGAAATTAAATCTGTAACTTTGGCCTAAATAACATTACATTCCTAGTAACTAAACAATTTGAGGCAAGTAAATATTAATAGTCAGATAAAAACAAATTCTTTTATCACTTATATAATAAGCACAGTAGCTCTGTGTCAGGAGTATTTTCTCTGAGCTGGTATTTTCCCCAGGTCTTTGAAATGTTTTTAGCTATATGTTTTTAATTTTCAATGTAATATTGTTATAGTTTTTAGTTCATTGTTTTCTTGCCACTATCTCATTATGTGTGATCTGTGTATTCTTTGAAACCCTCCCTACCATTTTGTGGCCCCTGTGTACAGAAAGAGCTTTGTTAATGGTAGGAATATTTTCCTTTATCCATTGTTCAGCTCTGACAGATTCTTAAGAAGCAATCAACTGGAGGTAATTAGAAGTTGCTAAAATATAAGAACTGTAACCAGGAGGCAATAATATACAATGAGGAAATGACAGTCTCTTCAATAAATGGTGCTAAGAAAACTGGACAGTTACATGCAAATGAATGAAACTTGATCACTACCTTGCATTGTATGCAAAAATTAACTTAAAATAAATTACTTAAATTAAATAAATAAATAATAAACTTAATAAATAAATAATAAATAAATAAAAACTTAAATTAAATTAACTTACCCGAATGTAAGACTAGAAACCTTTAATTTCCTAGAAAAAAACATAGGTGGTAATTTTCTTAGTACTGGTCTTGGCAAAGATTTTTTTTGGACCTGATTCCAAAAGCAAGGGCAACAAAAGCAAAAATAAAAAAATGGGACTACAGATCTTCCTTGACTTACAACAGGGTTATGTCCTGATAAAACCATCATCAACTGAAATATTAAAAGTTAAAAATGCATTTAATATGCCTAAACTAGTGACCATCATAGCTCAGCCTAGCCTACATTAAACATGCTAAAAACACTTACATTAGCCTACAGTTGGGAAAATTCATCTAACACAAAGCCTAGTTTATAATAAAGTGTCAAATACTTCATGGAATTTAATGAATACAATGAAAAACATAATGCATGCATGAGTACAGAATCTTTCTAAGTGTATGGATGATTACCCTTTTGATCACCTCATGGACTGGGAGCTGTGGTTCACTGCCACTGCCTAGCATCATGAGAGAGTATTATACTTCACATCACTAGCCTGCGAAAAGATCAAAATCCAAAGTATGAAGTACGGTTTCTACTGAGCATGGTATTGTTTTCACACTAAAGTTAAAAATTTGTAAGTTGAACCATTATGGGTGATAGACCCAAAAAAGTACTGCACAGCAAAATCAGATCAATCAGATGAAAAGCTACCTACGGAGAGGGAGAAAATATTTTCAGATCATTGGTTAATATCTGAACTATATATAAAGTACTCACGACTCAATAACTAACAACCTTATTTAAAAATGGGCAGAGGATCTGAACAGACATTTTTCCAAAGAAGACATAGAGATAGTCAACAGGCACATGAAAAGATGCTCAATATAACTAAGCCAGAGAAATTCAAATCAAAACCACAATAAGATATGACCTCATACCTGTTAACATTTATTTTATTAAAACAGACAAACAAGAAATAACAAGTGTTTGCAAGGATGTGGGGAAAAAAACCCTCGTGTATCATTGGTAGGAATGTAAATTGTTCAACACCGTAGAAAACAGCATGAAGTTTCCTAAGAAATTTAAAATTAGAGCTACCATATTATCTAGTAATTCCACTTCTGGGCATTTATCCAAAGAAAATGAAAGAACTAATTTGTTTTTGTTTTTGTTTAAGATTTATTTATTCATGAGAGACACAGACTGAGAGAGAGAGGCAGAGACATAGGCCGAGGGAAAAGCAGTTTCTTGCAGGGAACCTGATGTGGGACCCGATCCCAGATCCCAGGATCATGACCTGAGCTGAAGGCAGGTACCCAATCACTGAGCCACTCAGGTATCCCAAAAGAACTAATTTGAACGGATACATGTACTCATATGTTTATTACCGCATTATTTACAATAACCAAGATACAGAAACAACCAAAATTTTCATCGATAAATGATTGGATAAAGAAAATTCAGTATATACACACAATGGAATATTACTCAGTCATAAAAAAGAATCCAATCTTGAATTCTGGTTCAAGAGTTCTTTTAGAATGTTTAACTTAAATGACCATCAACTTAATATAGATTGCTATATACTTAGGATCCTATATATGAACTTCATGGTAACCACAAAACCAAAATCTGTGATACACAAAAAATAGAAAGAAAGCCAAGCATAACACTACAGAAAATCATTAATCATGAAGAAAGAGCAAGAGGAGAAGAAGAAAGGAACAGAGAAAAACTACAAAAACAACCAGGAAACAATGGACAAAATGACAAGTACATATCTATAAATAATTATTTTAAATATAAATGATCTAAATGCTCCAATTAAAGGACAAAGGGTAGAAAGGATAAAAAATAAGACCCATCTATATGCTGCCTACAGACATATTTCAGACCTAAAGACACATAGAGATTCATATTAAAAGGATGGAAAAAGAAGAAAAAAGTGGGGGGTGGGTGGGAAGCTGGTGTAGCAATACTTATATTGAACAAAAGAAATTTAAAACAAATTCTGTAACAAAAGACAAAGAAGGGTATTACATAATGATAACCCTTTATCATTCCAATAAGAGGATATAACAATTATGAGTATCTATGTATCCAACATTGGAGCACCTAAATACATAAAGTAAAATATTAACAGACATAGATGGAGAAATTGATAGCAATATAATAATAATAATATGAGAGTTTAACACCCCACTTACACCCATGGATAAACATCCATTTATTTGATGGATAAATCAACCAAGGAGAAAAATCAATAAGGAAATAGTGTCTTTTCATTGAACTAGAATAAATAATCCTAAAATTTGTATGGAACCACAAAAGACCCCAAATATCCAAAGAAATCTTAAGAAAGAAGATCAAAGTTGGAAGTATCTCACAATCTCAGGTTTCAAGATACACTACAAAGTTGTAGTAATCAAAACAGTATGGTACTGGCACCAAAATAGACAATGGAAAAGAATAGAGAGACCAGAAATAAACCCACATTTATATGGTCAATTATGACAAAGGAGGCAAAAATATAAAATGGAGAAAAGACAGTCAAGACAGTCTTTTCAATAAGTGGTGCTGGGAAAATTGGATAGCTACATGTAAAAGAATAAAATGACCATTTTCTTACATGGCACACAATAATAAGCTCAATATGGATTAAAGACCTACATATGAGATCTGAAACCATGAAATTTCTAGCAGAAAACTTTGGCATTAATTCCTTGACATTAGTCATCACAACATTCTTCTGGATATGTCTTCTCAGGAAAGGACAAAAAATAAATTATTTAGACTAAACCAAAATAAAAAGCTTATGCAGAGTGAAGGAGACTATCAACAAAACAAAAAAACATACTGAATATGGTACTTGCAAATTATATATCTGATAAGGGGTTAATATCCCAAATATATAAAGAATTTATGGTAGTGCCTGGGTATCTCGATCAGTTAAACATCCAACTCTTGATTTAGGCTAAGGTCATGGTCTCAGGGTTATGAGATTGAGCTCTATACTCAGTGTGGTGTCTGCTTGTGATTCTCTCTCTCTCTCTCTGCCTCTCCTCCTGCTCATGCCCTCTAAACAAAGAAACAAACAAATCTTAAAAATAAAAAAGAACTTATGCAATTCAACATAAAAATTTAATAATCCAATTTAAAAATAGAGGCCCTGGATAGTCATTTTTCCAAAGAAGACATGCAGATGGCCAACAGAAACATGAAAAGATGGTCAACATCACTCACCATCAGGGAAATGTAAATCGAAGCCACAGTGAGGTTTCATCTCACACTAGTCAGAATGGCTAGAGGCAAAAAGCCAAGAAATGACAGGTGTCGGTGAGGACATGGGGAAAAGAGAATTTACACTATTGGTGGGAATGTAAATTAGTGCAACCACTGTGGAATAGAGTATGGAGGTTCTTCAAGAAACTATAAGTAAAAATACCAGATGAGCCAATAATTCCACTACTGGGTATTTACCCAAAGAAAATAAAAACAGTAATTCAAAACGATATATGCATCTCTGGGTTTATTACAGCATTATTTATGATAAGCAAGTTATGGAAGCAATTTATATATGTCTATCAATATATGAATGGATAAAGATGAAGTGATATATATATATATATGGATATATGTATATATATATGTATATATATATATACACTAGGAGACTTTATGTGGTTGTCAGAGGGGAGGAGGCTGGGAGTTAGGCACAATGGGAGAAAGGGATCAAGGAGTACAAACTTCCAATCATAAAGTAAATAAGTCATGGGGATGTAATGTACAGCATGTCGACTGTAGTCAATAATATTGTATCACATATTTGCAAGTTATTGAGAGTAGATCTTGAAAAGAATCATAAGAAAAATTTGTTAAGTATAGGTAGTGGCAGATGGTAACTACAAGTGTTGCAGTGATCATTTTGGCATGTATACAAATATCAAGTCATTATATTATACACCTAAAACTAATATGTTGTTTGTCAATTACACTTAATTTTTTTAAAGTAACCAATAAAAAGAGCAGAAGACAAAGAAATACATCTTAAGACAACAATCTAAAAGGGTGAGTTTTAGCCAGTCACAGTATAACATATACAAATAAAAACTATTTAAAAATTGTGGATAGTTTCTTTTAAAAAATTACATCCTTTGTGACTGCTTAGGAAAATCATTCCTCTTTAATTGTCTTCTGGGTGAGATAGCTTGGCAGGAGAGACTAAAGGTCAAAAATAAAGATCTATAAACTGCAAAGAGATGAAATACTAGAATGAGTCAATGCTTACTTGTCTTCCTGTTAAAGAACTTTAACCTCTGGCTCATTTGAGGAAGATTCTTACAATGAATACAAAATCCATTAGGAATTAAACCAAAGCATACAGTGCATAGAGAGAACATCTTCCATAAATAAATTGGTTAGAGAAGATTTATATCATTTTTCTCCCAATTTAATTGGAAAAGGAAAGATCTCAGAAAGGAAGCTATTGATTTGGAACTCAGAAATTACATTACAGTTGATCACAAATTTTAGAAGAAATCTACTTGGGTAATCACAAGCTGAGAATAAGGAAAATAGTCTCTTTCAATGGTCAGCATGACTGCAGCTTTGGCTGACAAGTGGAATAAAGCTTTTCTCAACAAGAATGAGCTTCTGACCTTGCTCACATTTTCTGTTTTATGCAGATCTGAAGGAGTGATCCACATTTGGAAAGCAGATGGGGTAGAAAGAGCAGTTAACTCCCATTCTAATCCTCTTGTTTGTGTAGGGCACCTCTCGTCTTTCATGGACTCTTACTTATTTTTATTTCAAAGGACTAAATGTTCTTTAGCTTGCAAAATGATCATTTTTCATACATAGAAGAAAACAAAACAGCAAGAATTCTTGTCATCAAGCCTACTTTATTTCAAGTCTGTGGAAAAAATAGTCGAAGAACCTAAGGCCTTCTACTAATAAGTGGTTTTAATTTAACAACCCCCACCCCCATCAGTCTTATAATTAATCAAAATCAGAAAGAAATAGGCTATTGAAAGGAAAACAGTTGGAAAGGTGCTGAAATTGGGATGAAGCTCTAGATATCTTCAGCTATGGCATGTTCAATAACACAACATGTGAAAATTAGGGGAAACATTTAATAATCCTGAACTCAAGGGAGCATTGTTGTTCCTTAGTAAATAATGAGTTAGATCATCCAAGGAGAAAAACACTCCTAGTGTAATCTATAAAGATGATCATAAAAATGCAAAAAATACAGCAATACAGAATTAAACTCTCCATATAAAGCAAAAATAACAATATTAACATTAGCCAAAGTTAAACATACGATAAAAAGTATTAAAGTAAGGTCATTTTTTTATTGATAAAAGGCAACATCTAAACTGAAAGCAAAATAGGTTCACTATTACAGATATAGTATCAAAAACACCAAGAAAAACACAACAGAAATAAAAAAGAGGAATAGATATAATGACTATATCTTGACAGGATTTGTCAAAATCCTAAAATGGGAATAGATATAATGACTATATCTTGACAGGATTTGTCAAAATCCTAAAATGACAGGATTTTTTTTTTAAGACTTCACTCATTTATTCATGAGAGACACACAGAGAAAGGTAGAGAAATAGGCAGAGGGAGAAGCAGACATCCCCCGGGGAGGGAGCCCGACTCAGGACCCGATCGATCCCAAGACCCTGGGACCACAACCCAGGCCAAAGGCAGATGCCCAACCACTGAGCCACCCAGGTACCCCTATAGTAGATTTTAACAATCCATTATCAGTCTATAAAAAGCAAATAAGAGATGTAAGTCAGAGCATAACAAATAGCTCTGTTACTTTTAAGACAGAATTAACAGTTATATTTTCAAACGTTACGCTGTTTTAGCAACAAAATATACACAAATGTCAATGGAATAATTATAAGCACTGATGAAAACACCTGATAGCAAAAAGTTATATAATCTTATAAAACAGAAATTTTACCTGAATAGGACTATAATATTCTTTAAATTGGTTAAAGATTGAAAAGCTCAAAATATTGTAACAATAACAAACTATTTTGAAAACAGTAAACTTGAAAATGCCACATGTCAAATCTAAACATGATAAACTATAATTTCATGGCCTTAAATATTTTATTAATAAGGTAAATGAGTAAGTAGTATTCATTAATATTCTTTAATATTTATTATTTTGAAATAAAGAAAATAAATGACTATCATGTCCAGTTTGAGAATTTTATTTTTATTTTTTTATTTTATTTTTTTAATTTTTTTATTTATTTATGATAGTCACAGAGAGAGAGAGAGAGAGAGAGGCAGAGACACAGGCAGAGGGAGAAGCAGGCTCCATGCACCAGGAGCCCGACGTGGGATTCGATCCCGGGTCTCCAGGATCGCGCCCTGGGCCAAAGGCAGGCGCCAAACCACTGTGCCACCCAGGGATCCCTATTTTTAATTTTTTTAAATTAAGCTTTTTATTTTAATTCCAGTATAGTTAACATACACGTTATAGTAGTTTCAGATGTACAATATAATGAATCAACCATTCTATACATCATTACTCAGTGCTCATCATTAGAAGTGGTACTCTTAATCCCCTTCACCCATTTCACCCATTCCCCTCTGATATGCTTTATTTTAAAAGAGTACCCTCAATTTTTTTTTTGAGTACCCTCAATTAAACCTTTTTCCCAAAGGAACATTTTTTTTTACTTGATGAATATTTGGTTCTAAAAGATATATATAAAACATTCCATCTAAGAAAAATAGAGTACATATTTTCTTTAAGTACACATCGAACAATCACCTGGCTAAATCACATAAAAAGAGATATAACAAATATTATAAATTTAAGAAAATTGAAACTTAAAAAAGTATATTTTTCCAGCCAATATGGTACAAAACTAAAGATCAACAAGAAAACAAAACTGGAAAATCCATAATGTAAATCTAATATGTAAATATTAAACAACACACTACTGCACAAACAATGGGTCAAATAAAAAATCAAATTGTAAATCAAAATATGTCTCAAACAAAAGAAAAAGAAAACACAATATTTCAAAGCCTATGGGATACAGCAAAAGCAGATGTTACAGTGAAATTTACGCTATAAATGCTCCTCATAAGAAAAAAAAGCTCAAATAAAGAACTTAACATGACACTATAAGGAACTAGAAAAAGAACAAATTTAGCTGAAATTTAATAGAGGAAGGAAATAACAAAGGAAAAATCAGAAAAAAATAAAATGGAGACCAGAATAAATAATATAACATTGAAAGTAATAACCAGTTTTTCCAAAAAAATAAGCAAAATTGGCAATGCTTTCACTACATTAACTAAGAAAAAAGAGAATGCTCAAAACCCAAAATGAAAAATGGAAGAGAAAACAATACAATAGATAACCACAGAAATACATAATGTGATAACAGACTTCTATAAACAATTATATACTAATAAAACAGATAACTTAGAAAGAAAACCAGATAATTCTTAAAAACTCACAAGTTACCACAATTGAATTAAGGATCTTGAATGCAAGAAACAGGAAATCTTCTTAGACCGATAACAAGAAAAAAGTTGAATTAGGAATAAAAAATCTCCCAGCACAAAAAAGCCCAAGACCACATAATGGCATTGGTGAATTTTACCAAACACTTAAAAAAATAATTAATGACAATCTTTATCAAAATCTTAATAAATAACGGAATAGAGGGAACACATGTAAAATAATGTCCAATTCAAGAATTTTAAAAGAGAAAATAAAAGGTCCAAGAAAAGCAAGCAGAAGGAAATCATTAACATAAAAACAAAATTTTTAAAAAACCCACACAGTTAAAAAGAAATTAAAAAATCACAGCTGGCCGTTTGAAATGAAAACAGTAAAAATTGATCAAACTCTCAGAAATCTAATGCAGAAAAAAAACAAATTTAAAAATAGGAAAGGAACTATGAAAATAGATGAACAGGAAATTTAAAATGTTTCAGAAAATACTATCTACATTTGCTTACAAATAAATTTAAAATCTCAGTGAAATGGATGCTTTTCTTGGGAAATACAAATAAATTATCCGAATTGAATAATGGATTATAAAGCCTACATAGATCATTCATAGAGGAAAAAAAGAGAAAAGATTTACCTACTCTGGAGCAGGAGTAATATTCATGAGTTCTCTCATACTTTGAAAAAAGAGATAATTTACACCCTACCTCATTTTTCTCATAATATTATAAAAAGGAGACAAAGTCACTTGAATATGCAGCAGAGCTATGCTGTGATAGAGGCCAATGGCACCTTACTTATAGTCTGGTGTTTTTTCCACTGTGTAACAACAGTTTGATTCTCTAGCGTCGTAAAGCATAAATTTTTACAAAAACATATTTATTTTTCTTTTTTAAAATCCATTTTACTTGGGGGGAGGGAATACTAAAGCTCAGTGAAATAAAATACTTTTCCCAAGGTCATCAAGTGGAAGAATCACACTTGTCTATTTTAAAGTCTAGCTCTTTCTACTACTATGCACAACGCATAAACCCTGAATCATCAACCTCTGGCCAGCAGCCCATACTCTAAGAGTATTTTGCAATTATATTCAGAACAGTCCACCCTCATACAACCACACTTCTATAACATACTTAGGTCTCAAGCCTTAATTCCGTTTGATACTGCAAACTTGAATTCCTTTAAGGTAAGACAATTCGGCCACTTCTGGTTTTTAAAATGGATTTCTTCCTGTAAAGAACTCAGTCACTTCAGGATGCTTCTTAGAACTTTCCTCCTTACCTTTTATTTTTAGTTGATGAGGCTTTAAGGGTTCTCAGGTGACAGTGAGGGGCTTACACAGGCTCTGGCTGCAGCAGAGGGGCACCTGGTTCATGGTTATTTCTCTGCTGGTGGAAATCGCTCTGGTTACTTGATTCTACCATCATCATTGCCCAGCTTTGGTCAACTTCAACTCATTCTCTGCTACAAATGCTCCTCCCCTGTGTCTCTGGGATCATCAGCAGGCTCAATCTTTCTTCACATTTGTCCTGCCCTGCCAGATTTTCTACCCAACTGTTTCTGTTCTGTGTTGAGATGGGCAACCAAAAAGCTCCCCACCCCACTCCCACAGTTCTATACAAATGGCTAGACAACTTCTTTCTGGAATTTTACTGGCTTTTGACTTTTAGAAGTGGCTGACTATTGAGTAATTCTCACAAACTCAGTACATTGAACACTAATACCTGCATATTGAAACCTCCTTTCTCTATCCCTCTAAGCAGGTCAGGTACTTCTACAACACATCACATTGGGACCAACCCTAAGATCCCCAGAGAATTCTCAGATCTAGGACAGTATTTAGGATAGCACAGGGTACTTTTATGGGATTCCAAATCTCTCATCTTCATTCTCCAAAAAAATCTATGATTTGGAAAAATAGACTCATTTTTTTTTTTACTCCTAAATTATGTAATCATCACTTCAGAATGCATAGGCAAAGACTAAGGAAAAAAATACATCAACTGAATTAACAGTTTTCAAATGCTCCTTTTGATCAACATATTAATTCTTTTCTTTTCACCTTCACTGTATGAATATATGATACTCTATCACTAAGTAGCCAAGGATGTGTAGGACATACATATCCATCAACTTTGCAATTTTAAAAGTAAGTGGAAATTTTAGTGGCAAAAATTAAGGAATCATTTCTTGGCTAATTCATTTACTTAAGACATTGGAACAGTTTGTTTGGCATCTGAACTACTTTACCTGTATAATGAATGCAATTCAGAGTAAAAAACAAAACAAAATTCCAATTTAATCACTTAAAATTTTAATGGCAGGTAGGCTAAGCAAAGAGCATATGCAGCTGATTTAGTCATATCACGTAGACATGTTCTTTATACAAAATCTATGAAACACAAAAAGCTCCCAGAAACTTGGAAGTCATCTTAAAATCTTGCTTTTCTATCAGGCTTCTCAACCTGTCATTTACCAAATATTGTCAGTTGTATTACTTTACTATCTTTGCCCCCCACTCCACTCTTCAATTCCTGCAGTCAATGATCTAGTTTAAGCTATATCATTTTGTAACATCTACCACAGTGGCTTCATACTTTCTCTTCCTGTCTTCAATTCCACACCTGCCAAATCTTTCCGATCTGATCTGTTAATTTTGTAGCTTCCTATTGCCTTCAGAATAAAAAATCCAGACAGCTTAGTATCCTAAGCGTCCCAGGAGCTCTACAGCCTCATGTCTGTGACTTCCCTCGTCTCACCTCTCCCTAATACCTCCTTCTCATTTTATTCTGCTGATAGCACCAGTGACTTCTTGAAATTGTCAATCCTTCTTTCATCTTAGACTTAGAGCATGCTTTTTGTCCCTCTCCCCAAAACATCCTTCCTCTCTACCCTCCCTTCACCTTGCTGCTCCTTATTCATTCTTCAGTTTGCAGGTAAGTAGAATTTCTTACCAGCTGCTATCCTACTCCATCTGAATTAAGAGCACTGCTCTCCAGTGGGCTCTCACAAGGCCCCGTGGATATCTCCTCTATTAAGCACTAAAACTGTTTATTTTGATTCTCCTTAAGCAATAAATCACCACAGGACAGTGAATGAGTCTTTGTCATCTTTATAAACCCAGAGCCTAGAACAATGCCAGATATAGTAGCCATTCAAAAAGTATTTGTTGACTGAGTCATTCAGTGAATACAGAGTGAGCTAGTGGCTGTGTAATCTTGAGTAAAGTACTTAACTGTCTCAGTTTCTTCATCTACACAATTGGTATAAAATTATACTTATTTTCTGTGATTTGTTAAAAAAATTAAATGGTATCATACAACTAAGTTCTTTGTTCAGGAGGTGTTATCTAACAGATTTATGTTCATATCCCTATTTTCCTACTTTTATTGGCAGTATGACCTACTTTCACTGCATTACCTGGAGCAAATTTAATGACCTTTCCAAACTGCATCTTTCTTATCTATTAAAAATTTAATGTTAGTGCTTCCTAATGATTAAATGACACAAGAGCATAAAGATGTAGTAGAGCTTAGTATACAGTAAATGCCAAATCAAAGTTTGTTGTGATTATAACTGTTATTAATTTCTGGTCTAATAATATTATTAACGGCCTAGGTTATAAACAAAGCTGGGATGATGATTTCAGAAATCAGCATTACAAAGAAGGTTCAAATCTTCATTAGACTAGTAAAGGAATAAATTTTCTAAGACAAAAATTTAAGACTTTTGAAAAAACAACATTAGTAATAAAAATTAACCCATTATTGTTATTACCATGTGGGATTTATTTGATCCTAATATTAAAAAATTATTCACAAGATTTATATCAGATTTCTTCCTAGAATTGAAAGAACATTGATAACAGGGCATAATAATAGCTAGCAATGTACATATCTAGGGCAATGTATTTTTGACATTCTTCAACTACTTTGGAACATTAAGCATCAAGGGAAGCAGAAATAGCACAGACAGAAAGAAAAAGAAATTAAGAATGACTTTAGAGAAAGCAAAGGAAATATTATTTTTATTTGACCTACATTATAAAGAGAAGTTCTGTAACATAGAAATAATGAGCAAATGTTGGGCAGCCTGAATATATAGTACTTAAGTTCATTTATTGCTATAAATTAGGAAAATTATTAGATTTTTTAAAAACCTTTAATTGGCTGATTATATTTAAGTATCAACAAGGTAAAAAAAATAAAAAAATAAAAAATAAAAAAATAAAGACCAACAAGGTTGATTGTGAAAACAAATATTAAAGATTTGGTTATTCGGGGATCCCTGGGTGGCGCAGCGGTTTAGCGCCTGCCTTTGGCCCAGGGCGTGATCCTGGAGACCCGGGATCGAATCCCACGTCGGGCTCCCGGTGCATGGAGCCTGCTTCTCCCTCTGCCTGTGTCTCTGCCTCTCTCTCTCTCTCTGTGACTATCATAAATAAATAAAAATTAAAAAAAAAAAAAGATTTGGTTATTCAAAGAAGGAGTTTGTCTGAACTTGTTGCTTATGATCAGTTTTGACAGAGAACATGTCTTTTAACTGCCATAGTCAGTCTGAGGATTCATTATTTCCTATTTATTTAGCATTACCGATAAAGTTAGTATTGCATCAAATGTAGACAGCTTGGTGCCTGCCCTAAGGGTAGGGAATTTCAAAATGGAAGGAGGACACAGCCTTAATAAGTACATTATATTTATCTTCTGACTTCAGCTATATTTGGTAGCTTCTCAGTACAAATGGCATTTTTTTTCCTGTAGTATCCACTAAAATACTGCAGAAAGGTTAGCAATGTTCCTTCCAAAAGAAATTAAACAAGCTATGCTGATAAAGCTGCTTTCATTGTTCTCCATTTACCTAAATAGCTTGAAACCTTTTTTGGAAGAAGCCAGGCAATGAAATATAAACATTTTCCTTAAGCAAAGCACATTCTTTTCAGAGTGGCACTAGTTATATTGAGATCTGACTTATCTAGATATGATTTTGAGGTGCTTAGATTATGGCTAGGGGGGCAGTCTGGATATATTTTAAATATTTCTTTTTGTGACAAAATTGGGGAACCAAAAATGGTAAACCACTGGCAGAGGCCTTACTCTGAAACCAAAACACACCTTAGTGAATAAGCTTCTAGTTCCATGACCAGAGCTACAGAAGAACTGGTCATTTACAAAACACAGTCAGGAAGGGGGTGTCTGTGTGTTTAGGGAAAGGCCAGACAAGAGGGACAGAACTTGAAAAATAAGCAGAATATGTAATTCAGTACAAAGACAAATCCTGAACAAGAGAAAGGTGAGAATATTGAAGAAAGTACCATGAATAAATGGGTCACCTTCCCCCACTAAATAGGTCTTCGTGCATAGTCTTCATGCTCAAGAACTAGGAAATACAATTTTTTTCCTTTTCAATTGCATCTCACAATGAGTTTCTTAGGTTTTTTTGTTGTTGTAGTTGTTTTTTACAAAAAAACAATGTAATTTAGTAACCTCTTGGAGGTTTCTTAAATATTTTGTATATTTAAAATCTCTTCTTTTATTTTAGAAAATACTGTCTATCACCTTTTCATTATACAACATCTAAGCATTAGGCTCAGAAAGCAACCCATTTTAGTAATTAAGTATTTCTGCTTCCTGACATTTCATCAATTTTCTTGGTTATTGCTTATATTGTTTATATAATATATATTTATAAATATACATATAATAATAACATTACTTATATCTTTTCTTAGCATTTAACTTTTCATCTGCTAGTTTTATATCCCTAGTTAGATTGCAAATCCTCACGTCTGATTTTTCTTGTGTCCTCCATAGGACCAACCCAGTGTCTTGCACGTAGACAATAACTGGTTTTAATTTTATTGTTTAAAAACAATATTAGGATGGAAATCAGAAATAAATTAACAGCTTCATTTTAAAGTTAACATGGACCATTTAGAAAGAAAATAAGAAATGGTACTAGGAACAGATGGAAAATTAATACTCTATCCACTCATTTTCTCAATTCAAAAATAGTGGAATAACTTCCATGTGTCAGGTGGTAGTCTAGGCTCTTGGGATATGTTCATGAGCAAAACAGACAAACATATTTGCCTTCAATAAGTAATATATATGTCAGAAGGTAATAAGTGTTATGGAGAAAAACAAAGCAGAAAATAGTGTATGGGAGTGCCAAGAACAGAAATGTGAGGAAATGGGTTGGATTTTGAATAGGATAGTCAGGCAAGGCCTCACACAGAAGGTGATATTTGAGCAAGACTTGGTGGAGGTGAAGAGTGATGAGCCAGGAGAGTATCTGGGAGAAGAATAATCCAAGCAGAAAGAACAAGTCCAAAAAATCCTTTATCTCATGCTTGAGATAAAAGCATGTTATGTTTGCTAAAAAAAACAGGAAGGCAGCTCTTGTAGGTTAAACATTGCAAAGGACCAGCGTGTTGTAGGAGACAATCTCAGGGGGTTAAATAAGCTTGGGGAGAGGTATAAATCATGGAAGGTGATATGGGCCATTACAAAGACTTTTTTTTTTAATATGGGGAAGAGGATGGCGAATAAGATGTAAATTCAGAAGATCTTAACAAAAGAAGTGTTATGATCCTACCTTTTACTTTAGGATCGCTCTGTTTGCTTTGTTGAAACTAGACTATGAAACTGTAAGGAAAATCAGTCAGGAAGAATGTCAACAATCTAAGCAAGAAATAACGGTGGTTCAGACTAGATTGACAGCAGTAAAGAGAGTGAGGAGTCATTAGATTCTGATTATAGAAGTTAGAGTCAACAAGTTTTAATGATGTACAGGGTGAAAATAAGACAGAAATCATGGATGGTTAAAGGCATTAAGAAACATTATCTAAAACTTAGAAATAAGAACAAGGGATGACTGTGTCCTTACATATTAGACCATTGCTTCACAGGCCCTGACAGAGATGACTTAATGCTCTAGGGCATGCACCAATGTTGACTTACTATTTACCATTCTGAAATAACTTCACTACTGTGAAATTACATATTCACTTGTAAACTTTTGTTCAATAAAGATGCAAATATTTTATATCAAGTAGAAAAGATAACCTCAACAGACTTTTTGTCCTGAAGATAACTGGCCTCTCATTTCCAGTTTAGCAAACTTATTTGATTTGCTTTCCAGACTGAATATATAATTTCTGTTTCTCCTTTGAATCAGTTTTATTTCTGTGGAGTTTTTTTTATTTGTTTTCCATCAGCTTTTCCACCCTGCTGTTTCCCATATATGCAAGATAAATTTTTGACAAGTAGTCACTTTACATTTGTATTAGTCATGTTCTTGTCTCTTAAAAAATTATGTTTTCACAAAGATTTTGAGTATGAGCAACTAGAAGAATGAAAGTACCATCTACTAAAGTGGAAGTCCCAAAGAAACAAAGGTTAGGAGAAAAATGATACTACAGTTTTGGGACAGGTTAAGTTTAAGGTGTCTATTAGATACCTCTGTCAAGTGGAGATGTTGAATAAGAAGTTGGATGGAAGAGTTTGAGAAAGGAAAGAGTTGTATGTAAGACTGAGAATCATCAGTGTTACAGATGGTCTGAAAAGTTATGAGACTGAATGAGATCACTAAGAGAGTCTAGCTAGAAAAAAAAAAAAAGTTTGTTTTTTTATTCCCCTAAGGACTGAGCCTTGAGCCAACAGGCTTAAAAGTTCAGGCAAACAGGATGAATAAGAAAAAGAGGCTAAATAAAAAATCCAGGGGTTTATGCTGTCACAGAAGCTAACTGAAGAAGGTATTACAAGTAGAATTTAGGATTCCATTCTGTCAAATGCAGCTGAGTACCCAAGTAAGATGAAGACTGAGATCTGACCACCGACTTTGGAAACAGGCATATCCTTGGTATCCTAACGGAAGTACTTTTGATGGATTTTGGGGGTTAAAAGCCTAATTGGAAAGATTTCAAAGGACAATGAAAACAATTGAAGAAAATGAATATAGACAATTCTTTGATACGATTTTGCTACCCACAAAAAAAGGAAGATTTCCATTCATTTACATGAATATATAAATCAATCTGATGGTGCCAGAGAATGAGGGAAGAATGGTTGGAACAAAGTTTTGAGTACGTGAGAAGGGAGAGAACCTAATGCACAAGTTACAGACAGCCTTATCTCTTAGTAGGGATTGGAGAAAAGGCAGAGTATGTGGGCACAGATCCAGGCCCAGTTTCATTGTTATGCATGTGAAGTAAGACCAGTCGCACTAAGTGCCTTTCTTCAAATTCTGCTATGAGAGTAGAGGTATAGGTTAGGCTGAAAGCCTAACTGAATAACAGTTGGGTTTTCAGGAGATCATGATGGAGCAAGAGAGGCTCTTTCTTGACTTGAGGATGTACAAAGAAGTAACTCTAATGATGGACCACAGAATTATGCTGGAGAAGACAAGATAAAAGTACACAAGGGAGTGATGTATAGTGAAAAAGGAGATCATAAGATCTAATGACATTAATGTTGAAGCTTGAGAACTCTAAGGAGTAAGCTATAAATATAAGAGAATTCTAAGGAGGTGGGATCGGAAGGTTAAATCCTGGTAATTCAGACTACAGAGGGCTAGTTATAAAGTTTTAGATTATGACTATGAAGTCCAGTAGCTACAGTGTGGTGAAGATTCAGGGTCAAGACCATGAAAAAGAAAGAAGCAGAGACACAGAGGATTCTGAACAGTGAATAAGGAGTAGTTACCCAGATTTACAGTAGTGGGGTGGAGTGAGGAACCCAGGAAGTCTGACTGCAGAAACAGCGCTCTTAATACCTTATAATGTAATGCAGTTGCTCAGCTGCTTATAAAGCTGCATTGATTTTAACTGCCTTAAGTTATAGATATAGAAAGCACTGTAGAAATATTTATTTTGTATACTAGAAATGGATAGTCTTCTAAATAATCCTTTAAAATACCCATCTTCTTACTCTCCAAAATAGCATTTCCTAAGTGAACAATACCCACCTTTTTTCTCTTTTCACTGAGAGCACAAATGTAAAGCAAAGTAAACAATACAGAAATGTAGGCAACAATCAGGGAAATACAAATCAAAACCACAATGAGATACCACCTCACACCAGTGAGAATGGAGAAAATAAACAAGACAGGAAACAACAAATGTTGGAGAGGATGTGGAGAAAGGGGAACCCTCTTGCACTGTTGGTGGGAATGTGAACTGGTGCAGCCACTCTGGAAAACTGTGTGGAGGTTCCTCAAAGAGTTAAAAATAGATCTGCCCTACGACCCAGCCTTTGCACTGCTGGGGATTTACCCCAAAGATACAGAGGCAGTGAAACTCCGGGACACCTGCACCCCGATGTTTATAGCAGCAATGTCCACAATAGCCAAACTGTGGAAGGAGCCTCGGTGTCCATCAAAAGATGAAAGGATAAAGAAGATGTGGTCTATGTATACAATGGAATATTCCTCAGCCATTAGAAATGACAAATACCCACCATTTGCTTTGACATGGATGGAACTGGAGGGTATTATGCTGAGTGAAATAAGTCAATCGGAGAAGGACAAACATTATACGGTCTCATTCATGTGGGGAATATAAAAAAGAGTGAAAGGGAATAAAGGGGAAAGGAGAAAAAATGAGTGGGAAATACCAGAAAGGGAGACAGAACATGAGAGTCACCTAACTCTGGGAAATGAAGTAAGGGTGGTAGAAAGGGAGGTTGGCGGGGGGGGGGGGGGGGGGAAGGTGTGTGACTGGGTGACAGGCACTGAGGGGGGCACTTGATGGAGCACTGGGTGTTATACTATATGTTGGTAAATTGAACACCAGTAAAAAATAAAAATAAAAAAAGAAATGTAGGCAACAGTAAAACGAGTGGCTGACACATGAGACTAGGAATACATAACAAATCAAAGGGTGGATGCAAAGAAAAGGGAAAGTTTTTAAAGAGTATACAAGGAAAGGAGAAAAAGTGTGTTCAGGAGAATGAGAAAATAAACTTATATGGCTTGACATAGGGGTCAGAAAGGCTACATATAGTGATGGAGATAATCCATGGAATTACTCAAGAATGTATACTTACAAGAGACTGATCAAACAATACAACTAAGGTAGACTGGTCACTCCTGGTTGATAACTACTAGATGTATTTGGGACCAAGGGAGATTTTGGGTGTTTAAAATAATTCACATTAACACCATTGCTCAAAAAAATATAGCCTATTCGTAATTGTGTAGTTTAATTTAACTATTCAATAAGTTTATTATTTAATCATGCTGTCTACGTCATAATTCAAACACGTTTTTCTTTGTTTAAAACTTATATTCTACTTATATTAGTACTTGTATTCATAATGCCTGTATTAGTAATCCAAATGACCTTTGGGAACATAAAACTGTCACCAGAGGGTGTCCACACAGTTATGGAGGCTCTCGAGATGGCTCTGCTGGTAGCTTCTTTCTACAAAATGGGGTTATTTAGTATCTGAATATGTTTGGTTACACAATTGTTCCTCTCTTAATATAAACCAAAGCACTCATTCAAGAATTTGGTCCAATATTTTTTTTAAATAGAGCATTAAAAAGATAGTAATCTCAGCTAGATTAGTATCATGTAAATTTCTCCCTGTGATAACAGAAGTGGAAGAAAAATCCAATAAAACAAATAAAAAAGAATGCCTATGATTTATATTGAATCTGCCCGTAGGTGTCAAGTAATTACTTAAAGACTTGTCCACACCCTCTTCGTGTAAAGGTGATCCTTTGCACTTTAATGATTTTAAAGGAAAAATAGAGAACAAATGTTAATTGCATAATGTTCATTTTATAATAAAGACAAAAAATATTTGGGATTGAAAGATATGATTTAAACAAATTAAGAAATGATCTCAGCTGTCCTTAGTTCAGCAAACATGATTGAACATATACACCTTTGTTCTGCTCATTTAACTGGCAGGAAACATTGTTCCTTAATTCCAGTTTACGCAGTCCTAGCCATTTTCATAACAGCACTGAGAAAAACCAAACAGTACATTTCTAGGGGATGATAGCATTTCTCAGGTAGTCCTAATCACTTGAAGAGCATTACTAGGTGCGAGGCTTAAGGCCAAAATAACCTAATTATGCACAAAGGCACCATCTATCTTTAAGGAAGGCATCTGGACAAGACGGAACAATCTCCACATATGTTCTACCGTATAAGGATTTTAAGGATTTATGATTATCAAATAACTTGCAATTTTATTTTTTTTTTATTTTTTATTTATTTATTCATGATAGTCACACACAGAGAGAGAGGCAGAGACACAGGCAGAGGGAGAAGCAGGCTCCATGCACCGGGAGCCCGATGCGGGACTCGATCCCGGGTCTCCAGGATCGCGCCCTGGGCCAAAGGCAGGCGCCAAACCACTGCACCACCCAGGGATCCCAACTTGGAATTTTAGAAAGTATTTTTGATCACTTGTAGAAGAAGCCTTAGTCAAATTACAGTTTCATGACATGGTACTAGAAAACTTAAGAGTTGGTACTGACACTCTTCTGCCTCCAAAAATGTAGCCTCACTATTTACTTTGATATATAAAATTTTTCATTTTGGATGGTTTAAGGTTCTAGTCCCTTAATTTCCTGTGCTTTCCACATACAAGCACATCCCATTACCCATTTGTCACATCCGATGTAATGTGCCTACTGCTAGCGTTTGGCTGGACTGTACGTTATCTGTAAATTCCCTAAAAGTTGATGAGCATGTGAGAATGTCTTTCTCTTAGAGAAAGCAATCTCTGTAAGTCATTTTCATTATGTAGGAACTAAGAATCTTGGTCTGTTTCACAGGCCTTAGAATGTGTCTATGGATTATGCTTGCGTCCTGAATTATAAAGCATCTCAGTATTTCCTAAGAGAAAATGCCTGTTACTGAGCTTATTTATGTTTGTTAAATGTTTTAGATACTCCACATTGCTTCATGTCCATTATTTTTCTTCAATTAACTTTGAGAAAGAAGAAAGTGACCACAAATGTCAGTTAAGTTCTCTTTGTTCAGGTGTTGATCTTTGATAATACCTCAAGGGTTTCTTTACTTGATATACAAGTGGCCAAACTCTGGCAGTTAAAAGTGAGAGATGAGCCACTAACACATATTTAAACAACAACGAGTGTGTGCTGAGTGGGAAGAGAGTTAGTTGGCTTCTAGAATTTGGGCATTAACTTCAGAGGTGATTAGACACAGCAGAACCTAAATTACATCATCAATGCTCAGTTTTTCTTGATCTCTGAACTGTTTTCCTCCACTGTGCTCTCACTCTTAGACCCACCTTAGCCCTCAGCATGGCAAGATGCCTGCCAGAAGTTTCAGGTATACCATATTTCATAGGACCTACATCATCACTGATTCCAAGAAAATACTTTTATGTACTAGTCAGAAAGGAAAAATGCCGATCCTTTATTAGTAACAGAATAGCTTGTTATAATGCAGATTGTAAAATGTACCCCAATGTCAGAAATATTAAAATGGGGGTAAAAACAGGGTACCCTAGCATCAATGAAATGTAATAAGCCATTTTCTCAGCAACTCCAAGGTAATAATAGAAGTTTATAACCCTCATCAGGTACAGTTGATTTTAAATAAGAGTGTGCCTATTTCTGAATGAATTAGAGTGGCTTCCAGAAAAATAGTATACACTGATCCCTTGGACTAAGAGTAGGAAAAGGGGATTTTCCACAAGAAAAAAATATATTTTCCCAAAGCGATTGTGAATTCTGGGTAGACAGAATATAATAATCTCCAATATATACCTCTATAATAATAAAGCCATGAGACATCTGACTCACTGAATAATTATGAATTCTTTCACTAAACACCTGATTTCTTTGCAAGAAGAATTTTTAGAACTCCAGGCATAAAGAAGGAAAAATTACATTTTGAAAGCTAAACAGTGCCTGAAAATATTTCACCTTTTAAAAAAATGTTTCTTTTTATATCTCCTGCCCCCATTTCTTGCTTTAATTTTTTTCACAAAAAAAAAAAAACCACAGACTGTTAGCCCTAAAGCCTATAGCATCAAGGATACAAATAGTTCTAGTTGATGATAGTGTTCTTCCAGTAATATCTTTGTTTGGACAGTACCCAAAACTTGAGCTAAGTTTCACCTTATGTTTTAGTAATGATGCAATTTATATAGTAATTTAGTATCTGTTGAACACTGTGTCAGCCTATTTATCACCTAACAGAATGGGCAACAAAAAATAAGTTCTTCTGTAGATCCCTGTATCTAAGAGTACTATATCCAATCACAAAACTAAGACAAAACTAAACTAGTTTTTTTTAGACAAAAACTAAAGTACCATAAATAGGCAATCTGAGAGTCTTAGTTGTTTGTTTCTTCCTTCCAATGGGTAGCACTGATCTTCCTTTACTAGAGACCCAGACCCTTTTTAATTCAAAAGATGAAGCAAAAGATTCTCCTCTGCTGGCTCTCCAGGGTAAGGAAGAGAATTGATCACAGATCCACCAGAGTACATCTACTCTGCAACCCTCAGTGGGTCAGAGAGTGGAACACCAAGGGAAACTGAGTGACAGGCAGCAGAATTTAAGAGCTATATAAGATTCAATCATTATGCACTAAGTTTCTACTCTATAGACACTAAGGTGTTTTGCATATATTATCATTCTGAAAATAGAAATTTATTTAGTAACTAAAACAGCCAGAGTTTCAAAAGAAGCAAAATAATCAAGAGAGAGTGCATAGACAACATCAGGGTACATGTGGCTCCAAAGTACATGTAGTGAAAGCAGTGGAGAAAAGAAAAATAGATGCTATAAGGATTTGCAGAGAGTGTAGCAAAGCCTCAGTGGAAATATAAATAAATAAAATAACTGAGTACTCAGCCACTCCTAAAAGGGTAGAGTTCTTGTTAACACATGTAAAAAGATGATTAGGAGGCTGAAAGGGAAGAGAGTGAATATAGGTAAGCAACTATTGTGTATCGAGCACTAAACCGCATACAATTTCATTTAGATTCCACAATGACTTTAGTAAATATCACTGTTCTGTGTTACAGATAAGAAACTAAAGCTAAGAGGAATTTAAAAATTTCTTCAAGGAAACATAGCAGAGTGAGGAAAACAGGACTTTCTACTAGGTATCCATTCATAAACTCAACAAATATCTACTGAGTACCTTCTATGTGTTAAATTACTTACAATTACTTTATCATAGACAAAGTGTTAAAAAATATTAAAGATATAAAAAAAGGAATCAAGAACATAAAAAAGTAACATGAAAGTTTAAGCTGATTTAGAAAATAACTAAATAGAACTTGTAGAAATGAGGATGCATGGGTGGCTTAGCAGTTGAGCATCTTCCTTCAGCTCAGGGTGTGATTCTGGAGTCCCTGGAATCCAGGATTGAGTCCCACATCAGGCTCCCTGCAGAGTTTGCTTCTCCCTCTGCCTATGTCTCTGCCTCTCTCTGTGTGTCCCTCATGAATAAATGAATAAAATCTTAAAAAAAAGAACTTGTAGAAATGAAAAATATGGTCATTGAGATTTTTTTAAAATGCAGTGGATAGGTTCAAAAAATAACTGACATTTCCTTGGCACTTACTCTAATACCAGACTGTTGTGAGCACCCACTCTTTTGTCTTTACAATCCAGCTTGGAAGTAGATAATATCATTAACTATATGACACAGATGCAGAAATGTGGAGGAACTTGCCCTAGTCACATGGTCTATGGAAATGTCACTATTTTTTTTAAAAGATTTTATTTATTCATGAGACACACACACAGAGAGAGAGAGAGAGAGAGAGAGAGAGAGAGAGATCGAGGCAGACACAGGCAGAGGGAGAAAGCAGGCTCCATGCAGGGAGCCCGACATAGGACTTGACCCCGGGGACCCCAGGATCAGGCCCTGGGCTGAAGGTGGCACTAAACTGCTGAGCCACCCAGGCTGCCCAGAAATGCCAGTATTTGAACCTGGGCATTCTGACTCAAGAGTCATCAGTCATCTATTGTCATCTAAACAGCTTAATAAAAATATGAAGATAGAGATATAATTCACATATTATACAATTCATCCATTTAAAGCATACAATGGTTTTTAGTAAACTTCACAGAATTGTGCAATCATCACCACAATCTAAATTTTAGACATTTTTATCACCCACAAAACAAAACCTATGGCCTATATCCCCACCCCACCACCCTCTGCCCTAGTCAACCACTAAACTACTTTCTGTAGTTTTGCTTGTTCTAGGCATTTCAAATAAATGGACTCATACACTAATATGTAGTCTTTTGTGACTAGCTGCTTGCACTTAAGCATATGTTTAAGAGATTCACCTGTGTTGTAACATGCATCAATACTTTATTATTTTTCTTGTAAATAATATCCCATTGTGTGGATAGACCACATTTAATTTATCCATTAATTAGCTGATAGACAGTAAGATTGTTTCCACTTTTTGTCATAAGATGAATAATTCTATATGAAGAATCCAACTATGAATATTCATGTACAAGTTTTTGTGTGGACATATGTTTTCATTCTTCTTGCACATATAGAAAAGAGTAGAGTTACTGGGTCATATGGAACTTTAAGTTCAACATTGTGAAGAACTATCATACTGCTTTCCAAAGTGGCTACACCAGTTTACATTCATTTACACCCTAGTGGGTGTAAAGTGATATCACATTGTGGTATTGATTTGTGTTTCTCTATTAACTAATTATACTGAACATCTTTTCACGTGCTTATCAGTCATTTGTATATCTTCTTTGGAGAAATGTCTATTTAGATCCTTTGTCCATATTTTCCATATAGTGGATACATGTCATTTGCCTTCATCTATCTCTTACCAAGAAGTCTGTGGATGGGCTAGCAAGATAAAAATGGGAAAAGGGGGGATCCCTGGGTGGCGCAGCGGTTTGGCGCTTGTCTTTGGCCCAGGGCGCGATCCTGGAGACCCGGGATCAAATCCCACATCAGGCTCCCGGTGCATGGAGCCTGCTTCTCCCTCTGCCTATGTCTCTGCCTCTCTCTCTCTCTCTGTGACTATCATAAATAAATAAAAATTTTAAAAAAATGGGAAAAGGGAGGTAGTCATCATTATCAGATGGAAAACCATAAAGCTGGTGATATGAAGCCCACTGTTGTGAGACTTGCCAAATCCAGAACACCAAAACTGATGGAAATGCCATCCCAGAGGAGAGAAAATAAAGGACTGAAAGAGAGGTTTTTAAGACAGACAAAACTGAAGCTCAGACTATGTTAGCTCATCCCTCACCTTCTACAAATAATTTTATAGCAAATAACTGGCTCTACATGATAATTGTAAGAAAGGACTTGATAAAACATCTTTGGTCAGATACAGCTCCCCCTCTGCCTCCAGAAAATATGAACAAAGTAAAAGGAAGATATACCATAGAATAACTGCCCCTCCTCACTCTCTATCTGAAAAAAAAAAAAAAAAAAAAAGATTACCACTGTCCCTTCTCCTGACCACCAGTATTTGAAATATTGTTTTACTAATTAGTTTTCTTGAACCCTTCTTGCAAAATTACTGACCAATGAAAACTAACCCACTGATCCACTGATAGATGACTCAAAATAATAACCTCAGGGAGAAGCCACGTCAAAACACTAACAAAGAACCTTGAAGCTGTTTAATTGTAGAACTCAACATGGAAATTATAGTTATAGGCAGAATTCAATGTTGTCAGCTTTGACAATATATAATTAATAGAACAATATTTCAAATATTGATGGTCAGGAGAAGGGAAGGTGGTAATCTTTTGTTTTCTCCTTTAACTTTTCGATTGAATTAATTGCATTAATACATTTCTTAATACTGAGTTGTCTTCACCCTCCTTGAATAATCCAGCTTGAATATGGTATATTCTTTTTTTTTTTTTAATTTTTTTTTATTTAATTATGATAGTCACAGAGAGAGAGAGAGAGGCAGAGACATAGGCAGAGGGAGAAGCAGGCTCCATGCACCAGGAGCCTGATGTGGGATTCGATCCTGGGTCTCCAGGATAGCGCCCTGGGCCAAAGGCAGGCGCCAAACCGCTGCGCCACCCAGGGATCCCGAATACGGTATATTCTTTGATGGTTGCTCAATTCTGTTGATTTATAATTGTGTAGAATTTTTATATGCATAATCTTAAATATGCAAATAGTTTGGTATTATTTTATCAATAAACCTCATAAACCTCAGCGACATAGTCCAGGCCTTAAAATGGCTTAAATAATAGCATATTTATGTTTAAAAAAATAGTCCTTTTTTAATGGTACATATTACATCATCTTCCAAATCTCTCTCATACTTATTATCTGCTTACCTATTTTTACTTAAGGCAGTTTTGGTAGTATCCTCAAAAATCATCCAGTTCCTTTTGGCTAGAAAATCAACTAGTTTCTCTTGGCTTGCAAATTTATTGCCACAGAACTGCACGTCATATTCTCTTATACTTTTAATCTCTTCAAATATTTTGTTTTATTTCCTTTCCTACATTCCATCCCAACGATCAAGATAAAATATTTAGATTTCTTTTACTGCCCTATGCCGCACTCACATATAAGATCTTTGAATTCCCTAATCCCTGGGTTTTACTGATCTAGCATTGAGGTGCAGTTCGCTCAATTTACATTTTAAGTTATGAAACTGCACACAGTAAAATTATCCGTGATCATCCTTGACCACAAGATGAAGCCACTGTTTTGATTTCACAAGTCATGCTGTTTAAATAATATATATCTTTAAACACTAGAAACCTTAATAATAGAGACATGTGTCAGAGGCACATCGGAAATGCTGCTGACAGAAGGAACAACAGAATCCTATCTTCCATTTCACTTTCATTGAAAGCTATCTGCTTATTAAGTGAAATGAAGGATGAACTTAGTAGCAATATTTAACTCTCCCTCACCCTAACTCCACACCAAAAACAACTAGCTGGAAGCAACTGCTGAGTTTTCCCATTGCAGAATGAATATATCATTTATTTTAAATTTGATACTTAAAAATATAAAGTCAGAGTAGCATCTTCAATTTACTACCCATCATGTTTTTCTTCTTGAGTTCCTTGATTTTCATTTAGTTAGGACACAGATTATAATATACTTTTCAGATAAGATATAAAGTGGTATACTCTCTGACCCCTTGAATTCCTGGAAATGTTTTTCCTTTGGTTAGACAGATGATATCTCAGCTGAGTATATGATTCTTGACTGCAGTCTCTCAGTCATGTATTAAAGTAATCCTACTGTTTTCTAGCATACAATATTGCAAATTATATACTTAATACTGGAAAGCTATTGTCTTTCTAGGCTATCTATTCTCTGTAAACCTAGAAGATTTCATTTTTATTCTTGAAATTCTGAAAAGTCACCAAAATAAGTGTTGGTATCTGCTTTGTAAATTATAGATCTTCCTTGATTTATGACAGGGTAATATCCTAATAAATGTACCAAAAGTTGAAAATATCATAAGTCAAAATGCATTAATACACCTAACATCATAGCTTAGCATAAGTTACCTTAACTGTGCTCAGAACAATTACATTAGACTATAACTGGGCAAAATCATCTAGCACAAAACCTATTTTATAATAAAGTGTTGAATATCTCATGTAATTATTGAATACTGTACTGAAAGTGAAAAACAGAATGGTTGTATGGGTACAGAACAGTTGTCAGTGTATCAATTGTTTACCCTTGTGACCAGAAGTTGCAGTTCTTAACAAATACTTACTAGGTGCTTGCAAACACTTTGGTTTCCAGTGCCAACAAGAGCTCTATCCAAATCTTAGGGCCAGAAGAAATTCAGCTGACAGTGTGGTTCTTCTCCAGGCTCACAGGAATTCCCAGGTTAGTGTGGGTCCCTCCCAGAAAACACACAGGAATTGGGCTGTTGCTACTACTCTGAGCAACTGAAGGTGCTTCTTTAGTGACCTGTTAGAATTCACGAAAGTCAAGTTTTCCTCTCAAGCTCCATACTTCTCCACTATCATTAATCTCTGGACAAGGACAAGTAATACCTGTAGCTGTAATGGCTATTAGACATCTACTCAGTGTTTGTTAATGAGTCACTTACTATCACATGATTTGGTCTGACAACCAGAGCAATGAAAATAATTCTCTTTGCTCCTGGTCAAGTGAACTTTCCAATATAAGCTATTTCTTTTAATACCATGCTGTTATCCTAAGATGGTTAAGATGGTTAAACTAACTCTACTTGCTATACTGTGGCCTTTCTCTGCACATGTGTTCACATCCATTTGTTACTGTTCAAGTGATTTACAGGGTCACCTCTGGAAATAGACTTCAGCCTTATTGTGCTTTATTTTTCTAAAACTGAAATGAATATAAAATGACATCAATTTATTAAGGCTTTTGATCTTATAAAAGTGTAAAATATCATTACGTTAATATTAGGTTTTCTGATTGTTAAAAATATAATAACACTGTACTCCTTTAGTGCCTTTCATCTGAGAATGTCAAAGTGTTTCATAAACTTTTACTAATTAATCAAGCCTCCTAGCACTATTGTAAAGTAGAGACAGTGTTATTATCTCTGTTTAATGAAATGGAAAAAGGAGATCACTGGGTTATAGAATGAAGGATGGACTCCAGTCGGGGCAATGGAATAGAAAGAGCAAAGGTGGCCTTGTCTGGGCTTTGTTCTTAAGGATGCCCAGCCCATTTGAAGGACTTCTTTCTGTACGACAAATAATTATGACTATACAAATTCTATTTTGCCCTCAGGTCAGAAGAAACTATTTCCTACTTATTCTTTCCTTTCCCTGAAAATAATCTTGGCCAAAGGAATAATCTTGGCAAAAGGAAAAAATCTTGGCCAGTGGAAGACTCTCCTCAGCAATCTGTATCTCAGGTAAATCTCCCAAAAGGCGAATGAGAAAACTATAGAGGAGATGCTCACAGATTTTTGAGTAGTTTTTATAGACATAGTTTCTGTGAAAACTCATTGTAAAGCAATATATCTTAGTAATATATTAATTTTTTAAATAATGGAAATGCTCTCATACATTCATTAATTCAATATTCATTAGGCTCTACTAAGTGCCAGATATCGTTCTAGGCATTGGGGATGTAGCAGTGATTAAAACAAAGTCGCTGCTCTCAAAAGCTCATGTTTCCAAGAGAGTGGAAGTGCAAAGAGACAACACTCTTGACTTGAACCAGAGTGTAGCAATGAGACCCCAGAGGGAAGATTAAGGAGCAGCTGAATAGGCGAATCTTGAATGCCAAAAGGAGGGTCGAACTGGGCATATGAATGTGGGCCTGGATGAGATTACCAGATGCATGAATGTGGAGGGAACGAGAAGGAGCCCAAAGCTGAAGCCTTGGCACTTTGATGTGTGTAAATGGGAAATACAGGAAGATCCCACAAAGGAAACAAGGAGTGACCAGGGCAGTAGGAAATGAACTGAGAGAGCAGTATCCTGGAAACCAAACAGAGAAAAAAATTGTTACAAAGAAGAATCACCAATTGCACAAAATGCTGCTGAGTAAAATTAGGACTGAATATTGAGCATGAAATAAAGTGACATGGATCTCATAATAGATCTTTGAAAAATGATTTCAAGAGAATGAGGAGGAAAAGTCTGATTATACTATGACAGATTTTTTTTTGCAGAAATTTATCTCTGTTACTAAATCCTATAGTATTCACATCTCTTTCTTATCAGAGAAACTGTTCAATGTATTATTTCCATAGTTCTGACTTACACTTTTTTTTTCTATTGGTCAAGAAAATCTTATTTTATATTTCACTCATCATTCATTCAACAAATACTTATTCAGTGCTTGCAAACACTTTCTTGAAGAGTTGTAATGAATTTTACAAGACAAGATTTGAAAATTACTGGCATGTACTAGGTATTTAAGAAAAACCTATTAGTCATAATGTAATACAAAATATATAAAATGTCACAAATCTTTTTTTCTTTAGTTACTATTCTAGTAATATTATTATCTAGCTGGAGTATTTCCTTCTACTGTAGCTCTTAACTTCTGGAAGCATAATTCATTGCAATTAAGTGGCTATAGGCCACTCTTGAGTAAACTTTGATAGCAAAAAATCTGGATGGGCCATATAACTTTTTCCTTCTCTCTCTCTCTCTCTCTTTTTGTTTTTTTTTGTGTTTTCCTGCACCTTTATTGTCTCAGAAGAAAAAAATACAGTCAGTATGACACCTTGGCTTTAACTTTAGGACTAGTAACTAAGAGTCTGTGTTTTCTTTAAATAAGAAAAAAAAACAGATTGCATTTAGTTTTTCAAATAAACATAGGTGAATAAATAGAAAATGAGGCAAATATAGAACAAAGAAAACAAAACTTAAGTCCAAGCCGTGTGTGTTTTTTTCACGCAACATGTAAAATAAGGCACACTTTTCATCATTTTCAACACAGCCTTCTTGCTCAACACAGGGTTTTAAACAGAGCCTCTGATACAATTTGCCTTTTAATTCACTAGTCTTTTCAGGCTCAGCAATCCAGGGAAGTCCAGATTGTCTTTCCACCTTTGAGAGCATCCAATATGAAGCTGGTTCTGAAGTCAAAGCCTTTGTGTTGGTTGGGAGCCTCTTCCAGGAAGTGACTCCCTATGCACTTGCTACTCCTTCTGCCAGGAATGCTCTCCTCCTGGCCATTCAGCTCTCAACTTCCTATTTTTTTAATAATAAATTTTTTATTGGTGTTCCATTGCCAACATACAGAATAACACCCAGTGCTCATCCCGTCAAGTGCCCTCCTCAGTGCCCGTCACCCATTCACCCCCACCCCCCGCCCTCCTCCCCTTCCACCACCGCTAGTTCATTTCCCAGAGTTAGGAGTCTTTATGTTCTGTCTCCCTTACTGATATTTCCTATCCATTTCTTCTCCCTTCCCTTCTATTCCCTTTCACTATTATTTGTATTCCCCAAATGAATGAGAACATACAATGTTTGTCCTTCTCCGATTGACTCATTTCACTCAGCATAATGCCCTCCAGTTCCATCCATGTTGAAGCAAATGGTGGGTATTTGTCATTTCTAATTGCTGAGGAATATTCCATTGTATACATAGACCACATCTTCTTTATCCATTCATCTGTCGATGGACACCGAGGCTCCTTCCACAGTTTGGCTATTGTGGACATTGCTGCTATAAACATCGGGGTGCAGGTGTCCCGGCGTTTCATTGCATCTGAATCTTTGGGGTAAATCCCCAACAGTGCAATTGCTGGGTCATAGGGCAGGTCTATTTTTAACTCTTTGAGGAACCTCCCACAGTTTTCCAGAGTGGCTGCACCAGTTCACATTCCCACCAACAGTGTAAGAGGGTTCCCCTTTCTCCGCATCCTCTCCAACATTTGTGGTTTCCTGCCTTGTTAATTTTCCCCATTCTCACTGGTGTGAGGTGGTATCTCATTGTGGTTTTGATTTGTATTTCCCTGATGGCCAGTGATGCAGAGCATTTTCTCATGTGCGTGTTGGCCATGTCTATGTCTTCCTTTGTGAGATTTCTGTTCATGTCTTTTGCCCATTTCATGATTGGATTGTTTGTTTCTTTGGTGTTGAGTTTAATAAGTTCTTTATAGATTTTGGAAACTAGCCCTTTATCTGATACGTAATTTGCAAATATCTTCTCCCATTCTGTAGGTTGTCTTTTAGTTTTGTTGACTGTATCCTTTGCTGTGCAAAAGCTTCTTATCTTGATGAAGTCCCAATAGTTCATTTTTGCTTTTGTTTCTTTTGCCTTCGTGGATGTATCTTGCAAGAAGTTACTGTGGCTGAGTTCTTAAAGGGTGTTGCCTGTGTTCTCCTCCAGGATTTTGATGGACTCTTGTCTCACATTTAGATCTCTCATCCATTTTGAGTTTATCTTTGTGTATGGTGCAAGAGAGTGGTCTAGTTTCATTCTTCTGCATGTGGATGTCCAATTTTCCCAGCACCATTTACTGAAGAGGCTGTCTTTCTTCCAGGGGATACTCTTTCCTCCTTTGTCGAATATTAGTTGACCATAAAGTTGAGGGTCCACTTCTGGATTCTCTATTCTGTTCCATTGATCTATGTGTCTGTTTTTGTGCCAGTACCACACTGTCTTGATGACCACGGCTTTGTAGTACAACCTGAAATCTGGCATTGTGATGCCCCCAGCTATGGTTTTCTTTTTTAAAATTCCCCTGGCTATCCGGGGTCTTTTCTGATTCCACACAAATCTTAAAATAATTTGTTCTAACTATCTGAAGAAAGTCCATGGTATTTTGATAGGGATTGCATTAAACATGTAAAATTGCCCTGAGTAATATTGACATTTTCACAATATTAATTCTGCCAATCCATGAGCACGGAGTATTTTTCCATCTCTTTGTGTCTTCCTCGATTTCTTTCAGAAGTGTTCTATAGTTTTTAGGGTATATATCCTTTACCTCTTTGGTTAGGTTTATTCCTAGGTATCTTAACTTTTTCCTTCTCAACACAGATTTACATATTATAAAACATATGTATTGAGTGATAAGAAAATCACTCTCCAAACCCTTCTTCAGGCATTCATATACCATGTAAAACAATTATGAAAGAGTTTAGCTGGGAAACTCCTACTTAAAGGTAGTAGAATGTCATGACTCTTGCAGCCAACTACTGAGTTGAATCCTGCTTCAATTATTTACCAGCTGCATGAGGGTGCACAGGTTGTTTCAATTCTCTGTATCCTAATTTCTCTATCTAGTGGTTAGTGGAACTACTTATATGCCTAATTTATATGGTTAATGAGTGATCTGAAATGAGTTAATAGATGTATTATCCTTAGAACACTACCTGGTACATAGTAAGTGCTTAATAAATATTGTATCTAAGAAAATGGTCTGGATAAAACAGGAGCAGAGATAAAACTGACTCATTTTCCAAAAAGATTGTGAAATTAGATTCAAAGACTAACTCATCTGATGAAAGAAATATTTTTAAAAATCTTTCAAAATGTACTTAACCAGTTCACAAGAAATCAAGGCCCTACTCATCACCTAACTCAAGAAAAGCACAGATAGAACCCAAAGGGACAAGAAGAGCACAGAAACTGATTTCCACCTCCCTTTAGCTCAGATTCTCTAGACACAGAACCTGAGTAGGAATCTGGTTGCATAGATATAGTCTCAGTTAAAGACTAGTCTTAGTCTGATGAAGGGGGCAGAAAGTGGTTGAGAGATAGAGCATAAATTTGACTGTAGTATTATTCCCCCCTTGAAACAGAAGGACCAGATGAGAAAACTAACCAGTATCCGTCAGTCATTGTCTCTGGGCCAATGGAAGCAAGCGCCTGAATGAGTCAGCTCCCATCAGCCCTAACTGGGACAATTCTTCAGAAAGACAGGCAGCTGCATACTTACATCACCTAGGAGATGGAAGCCACCAGCCCAGCAAAGAGATCTGAAGAAGTGAGTCATCACAAAGACTATTACAGTCCATGGCTTGCACTTGCTTTTCACATTAAGTTCACTTTAACAGTTATATTGTCTTTAGAGTATTGCAATTGTGACTTGTGGAAAAACTTATGAGGGATGTGTTATTGGAATGAATAGAGTCCGTACTGCTGTAGTTGCTCTCCAAAACAAAACTGATGTTTTCTAGCATTCCAGAACCCTAGGACAGCAGTTTTGTAATCTAACGGCTTGCCTTGTGAGGTGGCCCAGATTCTCATCCCTGAGAAGGCTGAACTCCTGGTTATGATGGCCTCATCCATACCATGATTGGTTTGCATGCCTATATACAACTAAAATGGGAAATGACGATATCCAAAAATGTCCCAGTGGTTTATCTTCATACCAGACATTTTTTAAAAAATATTTTATTTATCCGTTCATGAGAGAAAGAGAGGCAGACACATAGACAGAAGGATAAGCAGGCTCCCCACAGGGAACCCTATGCAGAATTTGATCCCTGGACCCTGAGATCATGCCCTGAGCCAAAGGCAGCTGCTCAAGCACTGAGCCACCCAGGCATCCCTGTACCAGCCATTCTATCCAGCCCCCATACATAACAGCAGTCATACCTCCTCATGAAGATCAGGATCAATTACAACTTCCAGTGTATCCCCTTTCTGTGCCTGCTGCTTCATAGACACCAGAACCCACAATCATCAGATAGCAGCTTGCATCTGTAAGTTTAGGCAGACTTCTATTCTATCCATTGGTGGAAGCATCCTATCCTCACTAGTAACCAAGATCTATATATTCACTGAGTCTGCACATGTAGGGGAACAGGAAATACAACTTCCTCCAAGTATTTCACTGGCAAGGAGAATAAATAGAGCCATTTCTATTTTTATTCCTTGGTTTTTGAACCTATTTATTCTACCTTTGGGAGACATGTCAATAAATAGTGATTAATGCTTTAAGGAGTATCCTACAGGATAGCCCTATAGTGGATGCCTTTGTGCCTTGGCCAGATCTTGGCTGATAACAAATCACATGTCCCCATCATTAGAGAATGGCCTTTAGCTAACAGGAGCCACCTAATCCTGGAGGCTATCCTCTATTTTGAGGAGAGGGAAGGAGTGGACTTTAGCCAATGACTGACTGACACAGGGTATAAGAGGTCAGCACCTTTGCTAAAAATAGAACTAATTCAGTGATACAATCTGTGCTCCAAATCTTCCCCGTGAAATCATTTTAGAAATGATGCACACAATAGATGTATCTATAAGAAGCCAAACAATGATCTGAAGAGCACTGAAGAACACCACTGCTATGGAGAACAATGGAAATATTAGATATGTGGATAAATATAAAACATTAAAGAAAGATTATAAAATTCTTTAAAACCCCACTTATTTAAAGCAAAAATTAGTATTTTAATGTATGGAGTTTATAATATATATAGAAGTATATGACATGAATATCACAATGGATAGAGGAAAAATAGTTGAATTATATTGTTCTGAGGTTCTTATCTGTGGTGCTATAATGTTAATTCAAATAGACTTTCATGGGATCCCTGGGTGGCGCAGCGGTTTGGCGCCTGCCTTTGGCCTAGGGCGCGATCCTGGAGACCCGGGATTGAATCCCACGTCAGGCTCCCGGTGCATGGAGCCTGCTTCTCCCTCTGCCTGTGTCTCTGCCTCTCTCTCTCTCTCTCTCTGTGTGACTGTCATAATAAATTAAAAAATTAAAAAAACAAATAGACTTTCATAACTTAAAGATGTATACTGGAATCTCTAAAGCAACCATTAAAATAAAATACCAAGAGGTATAGCTAAGAAACTACCAGAAGAATTAGAATGGAATCCTAGAAAGTCACTGATGAAGTAATTATTGTCAGCCTAGTTAAAAATCAAGGCTCAATTAGATATTGTTTGAAAGAGGTGCACTTTAAATATAATAGTGCACACAAATTGAAAATAAAATGATGAAAATAAACATACTATTCCATCTGCAAGTCTAAGAAATTTACTGTGACTAGATTATTTCAATACAAGAAGTACTACCAGAGATAGAGGGTTATTTTATAATGATAAAAGGACTTATTCATCAGGAAGACACAATTCTAAATGTGTACTCATCTAATTACAGAGTTAAAAAATACATGAGCCAAAAATGAAAAGAATAGGAAAAGCAGACCAATTGACAATCATTGGTAGAGATTTTATCTATCAAAATAATTAACAGAATAGGTAGCCAAAAAAATTAGTAATGATATAGAAGACTAAACAGGATTGCTAAGTGGGTACATCAATATAAATCCTTGGGATTCACATAAATAAATATTATGAACATATGTATGCTAATAAAACTAACACCAGATAAACTGGATACATTTCTTAATATAACTTTCCAAAACTGACACCAGTAAAAATGAAAAGTACGAATAGCCTTAAGACTATTAAAGAGATAGATGTAATTAAACAACTTCTCAAAAAGGAAATTCTCAGATGACTTCACTGTTGAAGTCTATCAAACATCTAAGGAAGAAATATTAATCTTTCTTAGCTCTTTCAAAAAACAGGGAAGACAAATGCTTCCCAATTTTTTTTTTTTTGAGGCTATCAAAACCTGGCAAAGATATTACTAGAAAAGAAAATTATATCGGGATGAGCACTGGGTGTTGTACTATATGTTGGTAAATTGAACTCCAATAAAAAAATATTTAAAAAAACATATACATAATATATTTTGTAATGTATAAAAGTATAATGTATAAAAGAAAATTATAGACCATTAGTTCTCATGAGTATAGACACAAAAATCCTTACAGATTATTAGCAAATTAAATCTGCTAGTACATAAATAGGAGAATATATAAAGACTCAGTAGAATTTACTCCAGGAAATTGACAACAAAATTATATGATTATTTCAATAAATACAGAAATCACTTAACATAGTATTACAACAGTCATTTATGCTAAAAATCATTGGAAAAGTAGAGAGAAAAGAATTTCCGCAACTTGATAAAAGTCAGCTAGGAATAACTTATATTTGGTATCATATTTAATAGTGATTAATCCCCATGAGATTGAGAAAGGCAACAATGTTTGAACTCACTACTTCTACTTAACATTGCACTGGAGCTCCTAGCCCATGATTAACTAAGAAACAGAAGTAAAATGCATCCAAATTGCAAAGGAAGATATAACTCTATTTGCAGACATCATTGTTTATACAGAAAAATCCTAAGAAATTTAGCAAAAAATCCATTAGAATTAACAAAGTGAATTTAACAAAGTCAGAGTACAAAAAAGAAATACTGAAAAATATAGAAAAATCAATTAGAAAATACAATGTAAAAATGCTTTACAATAACAACAAAAACAAAATAGTTGGAAATACATCAAAGAAAATATTTGCAAATTCTCTACACTGGAACTCTAAAATGTTGCTGGCAGAATTTAAGGAAGAGCTAAATATTAGAGTTCTACTAGTTCAAGAATTGGAAGGCTATAGCTGTTGTCAATTATCCTAAATGGATGCCCTGATAGAATGCAATACCAATTAAAATTTTAGCAGGCTTTTTAAAAGAAATTCACAAGCTGAATTCACAATGATTAGAGAAATGTACTAAAATAGTCCTTGTTTTCAAAAATTTCAAAATTTTTAAAAAAATAACAAGGTTGGAGGACACATGCTGCCTCATTTCAAAGTATAGGCTAAAGCTATATGTGTCAAAAAATGTGGTAGCAATGTAAAGACAATTAGATAAGTGAAGAATAAAGAGTCTAAAAATAGACAAACATTTATATGGTAAACTGATCTTTTTTATAAAGTAGCAAGGTATTCTATAGGAGAAGGATAATTTTTCAGTAAAGGATGCTGGAGAAACTGAATATACGTGGAAGGAAAGACTCAATTTCTACCATACATAAAAGGCTAATTCAAGATAATACCATAGACCTAGATATAAAGCTAACTCTATAAAATTTCTACAAGAAAATATAGGAGAATATCTTTACAATATTGGGGTAGGCAAAGATTTCTTACAACAAAAAATCTCTAACCATTAAAAAAGTAATGTTATACTCTATCAAAATTAAACTTGTGCTTCTAGAAAACACCATTAAGGCAATATAAAGGCTGATATAATTCATTTATATATTCCAATTAAATAGAGAACTCCTACAGTGCAGTAATAAATACAAACTAATAAAAAATGTGCCAAAACTGTATAGACAATAAAGAAGATACAGAAATTTCTAAAACATACATGAGAAGATACTCAACATCATTGGTTTTTAGAAAACTTCAAATTAAAAACACAGTATTACTTCCCACTAAGTAGGACAATGAAAATTTAAAATAAAAATACCAACTGTTGAGGATGTAGATCTCTCGTAGATCTCTCGTAGATCTCTCATAGATTGCTGGTGGGAGTATACAACAGAACAGCCACTTTGGAAACAAGTTGGCAATTTCTTATAAGTTTAAACATACACATAACCTATGTACCAACAATTCTATTTCTATGTATTTACTCAAAATCAATGAAAACATATTCTAAAAAGATGCACACAAGAACATTTGAGCAGTTTTATTCCTGGCAGCAAAATACTAAATGATTTATATGAAAAAGTCTATATGTTAATCAAGATGTGATTGGACAAACTGTGGTCATATTAAGAAAATAGAATACTTAATAGAAAGGAACTACTAAAATACACAACAAAGATGAATTTCACAACCATAATGTTGAGTGAAAATAGCCAGACACAAAAGAGTATGTTCTATTTGATACTATTTATACGAAGTTATAAAATAAAATAAAGGTATGGTTTTAAAAATCAGTTTTTTAACATGTAGGTGGGAGGTAAGATATTGCAAAGCACATTAGAGAACTTTCTAGGATAATGGAAATAATCTATATATTGATTGGAATGCTGATTACACAGTTGTATACATTTGTCAAAACTTGAAGCATACACCTATAATTTGTGCATATTATATATAAAGCATATTTCAGTATTTGATTAAAAAACATCTTCAAATTAAGAATGACAATTTTCCCACCTGTTTTCTCTACCAATAGCAACAATAAAAAACCCAACTCTTATTAGGCACTTATTCTGTGTGAGGCACTATAATAAATGTTTCATGCATGTTAACTAATTTAACCCTGCTACGAATTCTGATACTTCATATCACAGGTATGATATCCTCCATTTCCATTTGACACATAAGGAAGTTAATGTACAGAATATTATATTAATGTGCTCAGTGGCTCACAGAAACTGGTGGAGCCAGTCTATTAATCCAGGCATTTTAATCCAGGTCAAGAGCCTGTTTTTCTAATCACTTCACTATGTTCCCTTTATTTTCTATAAACAGTTATAACTGATTGATTGGAAGATAGTCTTTTTTTTTTAAGCAATATTAGAGTGCTAAGGTTGAAAACTCCTGAGGACTATGCCACTAGGAACCAGCTAAATATGTGCAAATCCAAATTAACTTCTTTAGGGGTCCGTGTAGCACTCCAATAGGTATACATCCATCATTTCTCCAGGTGTTGTAGACAGGCTGCCAATTCCTCAAAGCTGGCAGCATTACTAGCAGCTGGTTGATCAGGTTTGAGCAGCATCATTGTGTGGTCCACCAGAATACTTTGGATGCTTTCTATTCTCCTTTCCATTCCTGAGTTTCACTAAAGGGTCTCCAGGTGTGACTGGTCTCCAGGTGTTGCCAAAAAGGGCCCTCTATCATCTTCCCCTGCAACAACGCATGAACTGAACCGAAATAGAAAAGAATATAGGCCTGTATTAGGTTTCTCAGTGGAGGAATATCAACATTTATGCTACAAAGGTAGGCATTTTGCCATTTCTTCGTGTAGCGTATGCTGACTTGACAGCCAGCAAGTTGGAACATACAACAGAACCTTACTTATTAAACTAATCTACACTATAATCTATAGGTTTATCTTTACCAAGACACTTTTTAAGAGTTGGATTTCATGACATAGAATCAGGTTTTATGAAATCTCTGCACTACTTTGAAATCAAACCAATGGGGTAATTTGCTTTTCCATTACATGTTTGTGCGTACTATTCATAGTTCCATTGGAAAGCAATGCAATCATACTTCCTTTTGAATCTTTTTTTTTTTTTTAAGATTTTATTTATTTCTTCATGAGAGACACAGACAGAAAGGCAGAGCCATAGGCAGAGGGAGAAACAGGCTCCATGCAGGGAGCCTGATGTGGGACTCGATCCTGGGACTCTGGGATCATGCCCTGAGCCAAAAACAGACGCTCAACTGCTGAGCCACCCAGGCATCTCTAATATATATATTTTTTATATTTTAAAGAACAATTCACTGCTTTATGACTATTCGGGTAAAGGAGAACTCATCAATTAGACCTATAAAATATCTTGCAAACAAGCTATCTCGAACACTTACATTCACTTTTTTCCAGAATTAGTTTAGGCTGGTGTTTTTCTAAATGACCTTCTGCATCAGGGTCAACTGAGTGGTCACCTGAAAGGCAGGTTCCTGGGTCCCATTCCCAAGTCTACCAAATCAGTGAGGATTCCAGGAATTGCATTTTAGCAAATACCCCAGGTGGTTCTTATTTACCCTTAAATTTGGCAATTTCTACTTTAGGCTTGCTTTAGAAAGGGGAAAATAGCCATCAAACATTTTATTTGTAAGAAGCAACTCCTAAAATGAATGGAGAATTAAACCACAGCCAGAAAAAGAAACTTTTCACATCAGCATGGCAGCTTCTGCCTGCAAAGGGCCACTTGCTGGCTTTAAAAACAGAATCTTTAAAACCTATGGCACACTATGCCATTATCTTCAAGTTCACAAAGAGGTTTTTAGATCTGCTACATGAAAGATGTTGTAATAAACCACACAAATGCTACACTGAACGAAAGCAAATGCAAGGGGAGAATTTAATACCTGCAGATATAAAACCTCAGTTTGTTTTTAAAGATCCTTTTCATCTTGAGAAGAAAGAGAGATTTAATCAATCCTTTTGCAGAAGTTATCCCATGTCAGACTTGTGCCTGCCTTACTTTAGTTCAAAGGGGACAAAGGTAGTTTCTTCTTCTAAACCAAGTTGGGAAGGTCAGGAACTAAAATAAATGAGGAGCCACCTTTATTTCCATGGATCAAATGATGTGTAGTATAAGAGGCTTTTCTATTTTGAGGAAAATGCAGAACCTGGATCCTATAGAAACCTTGATGTAGTTGAGCTATGGTTTCTTTTCTGGTTGTTTGTTTGTTTTTTTACTTTTCCCGTGAAAATGAGTGAATGAATAAATAACAAATATTCTTAAATGATTTATGTTTTATGTATTTCCTGTCCTTTGCATGATTTTTCACCTGTGACCGGAGATTGCCTGAGCATTACAAATAGGCTTCTCCTACCTCCTGAACCCTGGCTGCCCTCAGTAAACCTGACAAGCTAAAGAGCAAGGAAAAGATCTTTGGAAACAGGTGGCTCCAAGCAGGAATTTTTCCTCTCAGAGCAATTCATCTGCTATCATCTGTAAAAGGCTGGATCTCAGTGTGCTACTTTTCCATCCGGGCTATTGTTATCCTTGGTAGCAGGCTTTAGACCAGCTTCTTGTCTTACTCTTTGTTTCTCTGAATGCAGCTCTTAAATCAGTTCTGCAGAACTATGATGCAAGACCAGGAAAGAAGCAAACTGGTTTCTTTTTTTTTTTTTTCTTAACAAAAAGAAGTACATTAATGGAAAACCTATTTAATAAATGTCCACACTTGATACAAACTGCAAATTCTGGTAGAAAGGGAGAAGAGGTTTTGAAGTTTCTATTAGAATGGGAGGGTCATATAATGACGTATGGAATGTTATTGATATTTTTCTTACACATTCTAAATCAAATGGCCACTTCATTTATAGGATGACCACTTAATTAGATATTTGGAGGTCAGACTTGGGTGATTAAAAGTATTGTTGTAGAAAGTATATAGGCTTTTTTAAGGAATGACTATAGGAATTAGAAAAGCAATTCTGGGTTCCTCACTTAATTGGCAAGAATTTCTAAATCTGCTTTCACTGATATTATTTATCTCCATTTCTTCCACACCAGGAGCCATTTCAATTCTCTATCATCCTGAATTTTCTTATTTATGATATTGACTACATAGCAATCACCCACTTTCCTATGATCATACAATAATTGACCATCAAATTTCCCCTGAACTTGACATACAGGATTTACAGAGATCAGTTTTCATCTAATCTAATTGCACTGCTTAAAAGGGAAAACAAAGCCTGTGCTAAGATGTTTAAGAAAGCCCCAAGCAACTTAGAACCTTATCACTGTTCAAGGCAAGGTATTTTATGTCATAGGAATTAGAGAATTTCATAAAAATATGAATGCTTTTAGGATTGAAGGTGACTTGCTCCTCCCATATCCCCTTTCAACACCTGTTACAGTGATAGGGGTTGAGAGTTACTGAAGCAAATGAGTCTATGGTATGTTGCAATTAAGAGAAAAGATGTATAATCCATGAGGCTCTATCAAATGTCCCTTGTGCTGATTTTAAAATCTTCCAAAGCCATAATCCCATGACTCCAGGAGGCATGCTGGTATTTCTAAAATCTCATGATTTAGACATACTACAATCTGTACCTCAGTTATCACAGGACTTGTAAAAAAGTAAAGGTGAGGTAATAAGGTAGCAGCCTAGTACAATTAAAATCACTAACATCACATCAATGTCAATGATGGAGGAGCACAGATGAAATGACCGGGTATAAAGCAAATTGAAGTAACTCTCTAAATCTGTAAAGTGAAATATTGATCATCATTCAACTACTATTCGTTGAGCACCTAACATGATTAGTACTGTGCTAAATGCTGTGGGGAAAGATGCATAAAGAGCAGAAAATATGATGCTTGCTCCTCCAGGAGTTTAGATCCAAGAAATGTATCAGGATAATGCTTTATTTCTCCTACCATTCCATGGATAATCACCTCCCTTCTTGGTAAGAACTTAACTTGAAAGCATTATTTGTACACTCTATCTATATAAATTCATGAATGAAACCAGAGTTCGTCTGATTCTCTGTGACTTCTTTGTTCTGAATTCAATCCACAGATAATCAGAATCTTATGCATTAAAAAAACAAAGAGTTATGCACTGGTAAGAGTGCTAAAGGAAATAGATCAACTAAATATTTGGCTTCTCTACTTACAACATGATTCTTTTTGAAATATACAGTTGTAGTTAAAAACAGTCTTGGGCAGCCTGGGTGGCTCAGCGGTTTAGCGCTGCCTTCAGCCCAGGGCCTGATCCTGGGGACCTGAATCGAGTCCCACATTGGGCTCCCTGCATGGAGCCTGCTTCTCCCTCTGCCTGTGTCTCTGCCTCTCTCTCTCTCTCTCTCTCTCTGTGTCTCATGAATAAATAAATTAATTAAAAAAAAAGTCTCTCTAAAGCATACCACCAGTTATAGATTTGAGATTTAATTTGTCAACTTTAGCAAAACTGCATACCCTACTGAATATTTTTGGTCTCAGCTAACTTTATATCCTGATAAAATTTGCCAGAGCAGTTGCACTAGGCTTTGCTAAGTATATACAAATTCAATAAAATCTTCCTAAGATCAAGATTTTTGCTTTATTATATAATATGTAAGCTATTTTTCATGAATCCTATAATGGACTAAATTTGTATTATCTTTTTAAATTCTTATAAATATGTACGTTTTTATATTCCAGCTGACACTAATCATGGCATTAATATTACCTTTCACTTTGGCTCTGTTTTCCAAGTTCTATAAGGACAAAGGCCTTGTCTCATTTGTCCCTGTATCCCTAAGTTTAGCACACAATTTGTCACAAGGTAGACATATAATAAATATTCATTGAATAATTAAATGATACCAACCCCTAAGAAGATAAAAATTTAGTTATATACGTGTTTGTCAACCTAACTAACTATAAATACAAAGTATGACAAAAGAGCCATTACTTAAGGCTAGACATATATTTGCTCTTTCCTTTTATAGAAGATCAAATTATTTTTGCAAATAAATTATAATCACTAAATAAGATATTTGTTGGCAGAATTTCATATAGATAATTTCATTGTACTTTTTTTCTAAGTATGCTGTTTTGTATATCGACTTTGTATTTTATTATAGTTACTCGCAGAATTGTAATGAACTTAAAGAAAATGAAGAGTTGTCTTCTGTTTTCTGACTTTGGGTATATCTGGGGAAATGGGTATATCTAAACTTGACCTTAAGTAAAATAAAATTGTGTCATTTATTTCCCAAAGAAGAAAGGAATGAAGGAAGGAAGGGAAGGAGGGAAGAGGAAAATAAGAAGGAAGAGAGAAAAGAAAGGAGAAAAAGGAAAAAAACTTTTCATGTAGTCTTTTCATGTAGAGTCATGAAAAGGCAACCTCACTGTGTAGAAAGAGCAGCTTAGTCAAATACTTACCAGTACTAGTGCTTAAGCTCTTCAAAATTGTACTTTTATTTCACCATAATGATGCTATCATCAAAATAAGCACATGTGGTTTTTATTTATTTATTTTTTAGTATGTATCAAAGATATTTACGAAGTACAATTAAATCTTCAGAAGCTAGGGGATTTTTTAGATCTTGAAAACTTGCTTTTATTTCCATTTCCATGATTTCTTCCTATGATTCCACAATCCTGTCTGGTTAATTTTAAACCAATGACAGCTAAGAAGGTCAGATTCTTTGCCATTTAACAAATATGAATTTAATCCAGAATTTTTTAGTATAGACCATTGGCTCCATTTTTATAGAAAATAATAACTTCCTCCTTTTAAAACAAACCAGAAATAAGATTCTTCTCCAAAAGATTTATCACTCTATTACTTCAAACTACTGGACTCAAGCCTTTTTTTCTTAGGAAGACTAAGTTTGTAGGTGATGGATAATTCATATGACTACCAAGCTTCAAGTTTCATATGTCCTGAAGAATTCTTTATAGTGGCTACTATTATTATCCAAAGTTCAATTACTTTAAAAAAAAGCAAAATCTTTATTACTATTTATCATGAAACTTTCAGCAACATAAACCAATGTCAATCAAGGTTCAAAACAAATGAAATATAAAAAGAATACTTATATTTTACAAAGATATATATATATATATATATGTATGTATATTCTGAGAGGACTTTATTTTTTTTAAATAATTTGCAATTTGAGAGGAGACTTTCTCCTGAGTGATAATTAAGAGCACTGACTTCAAATCCTGACTCCAATAATTATTAGTTACTTAAGCTTTAGTAACTTCATTTATAAAATAAGGATTATAATACAATTATCTCATAAGGAGAAATGCTGGGAAGATTCCATTAATATGTAAAAATATTTAGACTCATCATTGGCACATAATTTCAATAAGATGGCAGTCATGTTTATCATCATTATTATCACTCTTTCCAACTGATGCCTCTAGATTTGAATGTTATTTGCCTTATATATTTTATCATATAAATTCCAGTTATTAATATATATGTCTAAGGTTCATTTCCCTAAAAGTAGATCCTGGGGCAGGAATTTTAGTGTAGTTTACTTGGGGGATGATTTTGGGAAGCATCAGTAGGAGAGGGCAAGAGACAAAGGAATTCCGGGAAAAAAGGGGTGGAATCTTGAAAATGTCAACCAAAGCATTATTAAATAATCTGTATGTCCTGAGATAGTCTTCAAGTTAACTTTCGTATATATAAGATCCAGCCTATGAATGATGCACCTCAAAAGACTAATTAAATGACTAAAAGACTTATATCTCTTCTCCATAGATACTATCCTAGGATAGATCTCTGCTTAAAACCTTACCCAAATAAGTAACGTTACTACTTTACTTAAGTAAGTAGTGCTACAGAAAATAATTTAACAATAGCACCTACTAATAATGTGCCATTTACATTTCCTATTCTTATTTAATCATTGTTTAGTATATAGGAAACATTAGATGAGCTTATTGAAAGGCTTGTTAAATACACAAGCTGAACATCCTAATCAGCTACTTTTCACATCCTAAATCTTGTGCTCGCTTCAGCAGCACATATACTAAATCTTAAGAAATAAATGTCACCCTTGTGTTCTGTTCATTCTTATGCAAAATACAAGTTTTTCTATGATAATTATCACATTATTTATAGAAAATCTGTAACTGTAACACTGCATCTACTCTGTCAGTTTTCTATAAATATTTATTGTTAAAACTGGTGGTCAAATTTTGAAAATAGGTGATGATAATAAATAAGGATGCAATTTACATGCTAAAAATGCAGAGGGAGAAACTATACAATAAAGTCTTCGACCGTGATGTCTTTGTTGATTTCAGCCCATAATTTTCAATATTAGAATTCTATATCCTTACAGTTCATGTTAATACTCATTTTGTTTAATTGTGTGCCTTCAAACAACCACCACCACCAAACACTAAAGCACTCCAGTATGACTGAATGAATAAGCATAGGTCTGAAATAATGGATTTAAAACAGTTTATCTATTTAAGGAAGTAGTACTTAGGTTAAACTATGAGTAGTACTCGTGGAATGTTGATAGACTTCTCTTAAAAATATTTCAAAAAATTTCATGGTTCTAGAAATTTATTTTATATAATATCCTTGCATCTGAAAACTTGGAATTTGTTGCTGGTCCCCCACCACTGGTGTAATGATAACAGACTAGACACATGTGTTCCCCTTCTCTTTTTACTAATCCATCCTTACTTTTTTATAGAATTTTTGGTAAAGGCAAAATAGAAGTTGAACATACTCATAAGTCTCATTTTTTAATAAAAACTCAATAACTAAGGAAAGCCTTTTCAGGCTTACTGATTTCTGATTTTTAAAACTGATTGACTCAAACACGCCTAGTATTACTATTTTCTATGTGGGACTTTTCACTCAGTATTCACCCAATTTCGTAGGTTTCTGCTACTACCCATTAGTCATTTACTCACCAAATATGTTTTAGTGTATACTATACATCAGGAGGTGTTACGCTGCTGGGAATGCAGAAGTGACTAAAATTTATAGTAAAAGTAAATAAAACAGTTTGTCATAGAGCTTACACATTTATTCATTCCTCCAAGATTCCAAGTTAAGTTCCAGTCATGTTAAATTAGAGTAATTTTACTAGGAATGGTGAATTCTTTGACTTGCAAATGACAAAGAATAAAACTGAGTACTTGGGAAAGAAAAGTAATTTATAAAGTAAAGAAACCACACAGTTTCTTGATTATGCTGCTAACATTTATGATCCAGGAATGATCTACCACATGTTCTAGGTAACTCAAGAACTTATAAACATACAAGAATTATCCACTCTCTCTTTATCAATGTGTATTTACTTTTCCCTTAGCATATAAATATGCCCATGTTTTTTTTCCCAATATTTCAAAAAGAAAACTTGCCATAGCCTGATTCCTTTTCATTCTACACTTTAAGTATATTTGGAGAAGAGCCACCCACTTACTTTCACTTCTCACCTCTTATCACTTCAATTTGCTGCTACCCTTCCTAGTTCATAACTCCTGACATAATAGTAAGGGTAACTTTATTTCTTGTCTTCCATGGGTGACTTTGAAATCCCTTTTGCATAATTTCCCTCTGCCCTTCAAGGAAAACTTTAACCAATCCATGATTTTTCTGCTTAATATAAGTAATAGATAGTTGTCCTGTAGTTTTAGGACTCAAACTCAATCTATTCAATATTTAGAATGTCCAAGATACTAATAATAATTCCAGATTTTATTTTATCATTAAACATTCTTTCCCTCAATTAGGGCCTGCTTCAATCCTTCTTCTTTCTCACACCATGCCTGAATGGCAAAAGAAAGGCACTGATAGAAAAGAGAAAAGAATATGACAGGAAAAGTCTTCCTTGAACATGAACCATCATAGATTATTATGTACTCTTTAGACCAGCTTGTGTGGAAAGCCAATTCAAAGATGGCCTTCACTGGGGACCTCTCTTCTTACAATCCCCACTATCCAGGCTGGTGTTTCTTGATTCTGGTGGTTACTTGAAAGATTACTTGAATAAACAAGTATCTTTTCTGTTAATATTGTATCTTCACTGTCTTGCATTGCACCTGACACATGATAATCTCTCATTAAATACTGGTTGAGTAAAGTGAAATCCTCCATATTTACCAAATTCAATTATCACTTTCTGCCTTTAACTAAATTAACCTTGAAACACATTTTACATTATTGGTCACACCTCTCTCATGAAATTCTCTCCTCCCTTCTTGTAGGACACAAATTTCTCCTGTTTTCTTCTCTCTGGTCACATTCTTAGTCTTTATGAAGCCTTCTCTTCTTTGTTTGACTGCTGCCTGAACTCCAGTGTTCTCTAGAGCTGAATGTGTGGCTTTTCTTTTCTTATAACTATATACAGTTTCTCTTAACCATTTCTTGGCTTTCAGTAACAAATCCATAGTCCCAGCCCAGAATCCACTCCTTAGCTCCAGATCCACATATTCAATTGCCCAAAGGTTATCTGCCATCTGATAGGGACCTTAAACTTCTTGTGTACAGATTTAAATGCATTATCTTTTCTCTAAGATCTATCTGGTCCTTGATTTCTATAATGTAGTGAATGGCATCATTATACACTCTGTCTCTCAGATTAGAAATCTGGAAAACTATCCTAAACTATACCTCTCTCCTTCAAAACTCACATCCAAATCCTTTACATATGATCTGCAAAATAGGTTTTTAATTCATATTAAAAACCACAGCCTTATTTTGAGCCCTTATCTCTTTGCAATTCAATTATTGGTTGAATTTGCAACTGGTTGCCTTCCTAACTGGTTGCTCCACCTCTTCTGATCTATCTCATCTTTTGCTGCTACTGTGATCATTCTAACACTCAAATTTAATAACAGTATCTTTTTCAAAATAGCTGCCCACATAGTATCCAAAATAAAGCACAAAATCCTTAAATCCTTAACCTGGATCAGAAGGCCCTTTGTGATACATCCCTGACCTATCTCCTCAGGCTCAATTTTAACCTCTTCTTAGAATAAGAATCATGTTGTAAATACTGTGGTTCCCTCAAAGCAGCCAACTATTTTTATAGTTGTAGGCCTACAGACTTTTTTCCCTCCTTCACCTTTTTCAGATTCCAAAATTCTGGAGAATGTATCATTTTATTCATCCTAGAATAGCAAATAGGCTTTAGACTAGTTCTCACTCTTCAAGACTTAAGTCAAATGCTTCCTTGAGAAGCAGGCTATTTTATTTGTTTGGAGGTAGGTTTTCTCCTGTATCCCCACAGCTCCATCTGTATACTTCTATTTTAGGACAGAGGACACTACATTGCTCTTTTTTTGTTTTGTTATTTCCCCGTATTTCTATTTCCTCATTGTTGAGCTCAGAACAGGTGACAAGTTAGTGCTTAGATGTATATGGTGTAGATTCAGTCTATGGAATGTAATTCTTTGTCACTTTGTCACAAGATGGGCAAATTATTTGCTTTTATTGTTCCTCAGCTTCTTCATCTGTAAAATGGGTATAATAATATATCCTGCCTCACAGAAATATCATGAAAATGAAAGAAATCTATATACATAAAGTTCTTACAACAATGTATGATTTTTTTTTCAATGTATGATTTCTAAGTGCTCTCTAAAATTCGCTATTATTTTTATTTTTATACCGTAGAGAAAAATCCTCAAGTCTTGGTTGAACGAATGGATGGAGTAATCAATGAACAAAATTAAAAATGATTATTTTTTAAGAAAATTATAAATTTTTAAAATACATGCAAATATTTCCTTGGAGAATATGTTCCTGACCACCTCCACAAAGTAAAATAGGTTGTTCCTCTATTCCGTCTCACATAATCCAGTTTTTTCTTTCATATTATTTAGTACAACTTATAAGAATGCATTTTTTTTCATTACAAGGTATGTGTTTTATTCATTTCTGTATTTCTTATCCAAGTTGACTTGATGTCAAGGCATGTCATTTTGTTTCCCACTGTTTACTAGCACAGTATATATATAGCACATCATAACTGTTTGATGTGCTTTAACTGAATATGTGAAGGCACAAAGTTACATAAGTAGGATTCATTTTTCTTAGATGAATTAGAATTCCTGGAAACTGTCAGTAACTCTACATCATCCTAATAAATAACAATTATAATACTATTCACAGCAAGTTTCTACAATCCAAAGTTTATTCTCAGTTTTAGTGTTATCTGTAACTCTCCGAATTTGTTTAAAATTTGGTTTTCACTATTTATACTTCTTTCCATTTATGTTGTGTTAATCAGAATGGACATATTTTACTTGCAACATCCCTCAAATCTGTTTTCAGAAGTCAAGAAAGAAAAGATGAGAAAGGGAAAGAAGAATGCATTAATATTGATTATAGTGGAATGTGAAACTATACTATTCATAAAGCTTAGGGACAGCTCACCAAGAAAGTTGCCCTGAATCCAAATGTAATTATAATACCATTACTAATAAAAGACATTTGTTTAATGTTTTGCAATATATAAAGCAGTTTCAACATATATTTTCTGTCATCTAATGCTTACAACAGCCCCATGGGACAGTCATGGATTCTGATCTACATTTCACATGTGGGTCAATTTAGGCTCAAAGAAATTGCATGGATTGCTCAAATTCTCATAGCTGTTGGATTGGTCAACCTATGACTCAGATACAGGTCAGTTTTGCAGCGTCCATTGTTCTTTAGAGACTACCACAGCACTTCCTTCAAAAGCAAAATTTCTGTAGTGTAATTGAAAAAAAAAAAACCCTAAACTAAACTAGGAATGGAGTTTTAATTAGGATTTCTTTTAGGGTAATAAGTTCTGCTCATTACATTAAATACCAAGAGGAATGGATTTACATGTACTCATACATTTGAGTTTATTTAAGCTACTGAAAGAAGCTGTACTGGGAATTTCTTTATTTTTTATTTTATTTTTGTATATTTTTTTATTGGAGTTCGATTTGCCAACATATAGCATAACACCCAGTGCTCATCCCGTCAAGTGCCCCCCTCAGTGCCCGTTACCCAAGTTACCCCATCCCCTCCACCTCCCTTTCCACCACTCCTTGTTCATTTCCCAGAGTTAGGAGTCTCTCATGTTCTGTCTCCCTCTCTGATATTTCCCACTCATTTTCTCTCCTTTGTACTGGGAATTTCTGAAATAAGTGACAGATTTTTTTAATTTAGCATTTTATCAGATGTAGATATAGTATTTTCAATAGTGCTTATCAAGTGATAATGTCTAAAGCAGATCATTGTTTAATTACAATGAAAGCTGAAGTAAACAACATGAATGATTTCTGAAAACCAAACCACTGAAAACCACACCCTTTGGCAACTCTCCTAAGACTCACGAAAAGACAATAGGGTAGATTGTGTTTAGTGAAAATTTTAAAACAAGCCGTAAGTTCTATGCCAAGGCATAGCAAAAGATAGAATCCTGATGAAAACTAATGAAGAAAAGTTATGCAAGGGACCCTTCTTTTATTTTTTTCATTTTTTTGTATACATTCAACATTTTCCTGTGTTTTATATAACCATGTGAAAGGCACAATTCTAAACTCTATGGAGTTTTCAATTAAGTCCAGTTTAATTTTTAAAAGCATAAACCTGGAGATCCATGGATGTGATTTTGAATCATACTTATTATTACTATTATCTCTGAAAATGAAAGCAAACAACTTAAACTTTCTAATAATATTACATAAAAGGTGATCATCAAGATTAAACATTCATTCAGAATCCACCTTTTGTCAGGCACTGTCCAAAGCACCTACAGTAGTTAACAAAATTACTGTCCACATAGTTTCCATTCTAGTAGGTGCAAATTAAGAGAGTTCTCACTACAATGGTCTATAAATAAAAAGTACACAAAAAATACCAGTGTTCTTATTCAGTTCCCTACATCACACCACCTAGAATTCTTGGTTCTTTGTTAAAAAGAAGTATATAGATTAAGTATACAATACTTAATCCTTAAAAGTATTGGCAGCAGCTACCTCTGAAAGTAGGATAAAGATGCTATTAAAAATAATAATAGTTAAGCATGTGTTGAAGATGATTCCCACTCAGCTAAGCAATAACTTATTCCTTTATGTTTGCTAAATGTTTGGAGGAAAAAAACAACAGCTCACAGAATGATTAAATAAATTTGATTAAGCCTGATCATCTACATGGACTAAGGGACCATACTAGAAGAGAAGATTACTCAATAATTGTCAATTCTGTACATTACTCTTTCATATGAATATGAATCAGGCTATTTCCAGGAATTGATTTCCAAGTTTCTATCTCAAAATGTACTCATCCACACGGTCCTGAAGGAAGAAAGGAAAAACAAGGGAAGAGTAATTCTTTGTAGATGTTATAAAGAAAGAAGAGCCAGAATTTGTAAGCTACTTGAAGATATAAAGAAAGGAGGGGTTCTGGGTGGTACAGTCAATTAAATGTTGGACTTTTGGTTTTGCCTTAGGGCATGATCTCAGAGTTGTGGGATCACAACTACATCGGGCTCCCTGATCATCATGGAATCTGCTCAAGATTTTCTCTCCCTCTACCCTTCCACCTTCTTCTCTCTAAAATGAATAAATAAATCTTTAAAAATAAAATGAAAAGAAAAAATAGAAGCCATGTAATTGTTAAGAATCTTAGGCTTTTCGTTTAGAGTGGGTTTATTTTTATTCTCCTGCAAGGAAATTAAGAGAAAAGGAAAAGAATTCTGATAACCTCAGGATTGCATGAGTGTTGTAACTAGTATCACTGAAAAAGGGCAAGGAAATTTACAAGATGAACTGTAAGGTAAAAATGAAAAAGAAAGGAAAATTTCTGCCACTAACCTAGAAGCAATAATCAAAGCATGAGAAACAGAATCTGAGGTGTGTGGGTCACTCACATCAACCAACTTAATGTATGGTAAATCTAGTAATCATTTTAAATACTGATTTTAGACTGATTATTATTAAACACTTAAGAGATCTCAAACTCAAAAAAGTTTTATTTGCACTGATTTGATTGTTATATATCCAGATATAAAGCCAGAAAATAAACTAAGTAAAAGGAATATGTGGGACCAAGGAAATAGGAAACAGAATAAGGGAAGTGACATTCAAATATCCAAGGTGATGGGAAAATATCCTAGAATGGCAGTTTGATAACAGACTTAGAGAGCCACCAATCTTATTTGAGCAGAACAAAAATCTCCAAAATAGATGTGTCTAAGAAGAAAGCATGGACACAATATCTGCTCTGTTTATTAGTATGAATGATTTTTGCAAGTCATATGGCAAGGAATACAAGGGAAAGTGAACAACTGGAAACAAGACAATAAATATATGGAAAAATAAAAGTTGTATCAGAAAGAAATGTAATCATAGTACACAATATGCCTCATCTGTGAAGGTGTTTACATAGTAATAATAATGTAAGCACTACAGATTTTCCTTCCCGTAATTAGCTATACTGAGAATATAGGAAGTGATGTAGAATGTATATGTTATAGGGCAGGGAGCCGTTGGAAGTGGAGTGAGGATAAAAGAGGTCTAATTCTCATCCTTCATATTGGGAATTGCCTACAACTAAAAAATCAAAAAGTGTTAATTTAAGAATGTTATTTATAGACTTAGGGGTACATAAAAAAATAAGCATTGTGGGAAGCAGAGGAACCTGAAAAGAGAGCAGGTTATTCCTTGTAGACCTGACTTTTTAAATAATATGTGAATGTAATCTAATTTTTTTAAAGATTTTATTTATTTATTCATGAGAGACACAGAGAGGGAGAGAGAGAGAGGCACAGACACAGGCATGGAGCAAGAAGCCCAACACGGGACTCGATCCTGGGTCTCCAGGATCACACCCTGGGCTGAAGGCAGTGCTAAACTGCTGAGCCACCCAGGCTGCCCTGAATGTAATTTAAAAATTAAAATCAGAAACAAAAGCAAAGACCAAAGCAATTTAAAGACTTGACCACCAATGCTATAGAGCTTATCCAGGTAAAGGAAAAATGTAAATGTAACATAATCTGGTGAGTACAGTATCTAAAAATGAGTTTATAAAAACATTGTTATTTGAAGATATATTTTCCTAAAATGCTTCTCTACTGAATCTTAAAAATGCTCTTAAATCATAAAAGTCTACAACGTGAGACTATACCAGCATGTAACCCTAAAATAACACAGTGGTAAGTACACATGTCATTTTGTTATGCACATTCTTATCTTAAGATAAATGCTGAGAAAGGCAAGAGACAATATGAAGAAGATTAATAAGTCTGTATCAAAACCAACAAAATGTTTGGGCAACTCCATTCTATCTTTCTCTAAAAGCTGTCCACTCTAAATGAATCTAATCTAAAATAGATGTTGTTCTCTCACTACCCCAAGTCCACCACACAACTTACCTCACTGGTTATACCCAGTGTTTTTGCCCACACAAAAATCTGACCAATAAGGAACATTTCTATTGTGTGTAACTGTCAATGATCCTCCTGAAAGATGAAACTGGAGAGAGGTGGTAACTGGATAAGCCTTCCCAAAAGGTCTGTCCTTCTTTCATACCATTGGTACCTACTTATGTAATATCTGTAAATCTTTGACATTCATGAGCACTATAAATATGACTGGTAATGACAGTATTGAAAAATTATGCACAACTACATGTAAAAAGAAGCACTAATATGATATAACTTAAAAATCAATAAAACTCTTATTTCTATAGTTTATCCTCATATTCAGTAGTGGTTTGATTTGCCTATAATCCAGATGTTTCTTTATGATAAGGGAAACCACACTTCAATTTGTGTGCAAAGAGTGGTAACATTCTATTCAAGTATGTATTTTTATTTTCAATTGTCACATTGCATAGTTCTGTAAAATTATAAAATCATGGTAAAGTCCAAAAACAAAGTGGAAACTCCATAAATTTTAATAGGCTTGATAGCAATTTTATTATACATTTAAAAAATCAGAGAAGCCAATATCTTAGTCTTTGGATTTCTTGTTTTCATTTTTTAAATAGCTGTGGTTTTCCATTCCTAATGGTCCAATTTTATTTTTCATTGATACTGCAATCACAGAATCTGAAACAACTCAAAGATCATTTCTCAACTTTCAGGTGTATTAAGGTAAGATGTGAAGGATAGTGTTTATATCTGAGGTAACATTTTCTAAGTAATTTAAAATATATTATTCATACATCTTCCCACCAAGTATATTATTCATACATCTTCCCACCATCAATGATGATGAGAAAGCTCCCCACAAATGACATTAAAAAAAAAAGACTGCTTATAGCATAATGAAATTCTCTAGGTATTCCTCCCAACCTTCATGAAAGTAGAATATATTCATTCATTCATAGCCTCTTTGTTGAAAATATTGTCTGCTCTGTTCCCAGCACTGTGAATGTTCTGTTATTAGTTTCTGATTTCCAGTTCACTGGAGCTGTCCTTTCTCCAATCTTTTGAAACCTGTTTTTAATCTTTATCTTTCTGTTGGTCTGTCTGTTTCTCTCTCAATCCTCCCCAAACCCCTGCTTCTCTCTTTCTCTCTCCCACTCTCTCTGTCTGACTAAATTAACCAGGTTAGTAGCATCCTTATAATCCAAGAACTCTATTCTGAAATCTGCTGGCTCACCTACACCATCCCACAGATGTTGTCCTATTCAGTTTGATGTCTATTGAGCATGGACTTATAATTACCATTTTAATGAACGTAGGAAATTTTACTATGTTGAAAGAGCACAATTATTAAAATGGTCACCTAGCATGGCTTTTCATTGTGTTGTTTATTGTTCCCACTTGGCTTCTTCAGATATTACTAAATGGAAGAGAAGATCTATTTTTATAACAGCTCTGCACCGTTAAAACTTCCATCTTTAGTGTCCACTCTGCCATCTGTTACTACCTAAACTTGAGCAACCTCCTCTTAGTGTGCCTAGATTCGTGGCTTTTGTCCTGGCTTCTAGATGCACCACAGTCCTGTCTATGTGGCAATTTTCATCACAGTTAGCTTCATAAACATTATACTATGGCATGGGGAGAGGAACATTTTGGGTTGCGTGTAGGGAGGCATGGGAACAGAACAAGAATAAAGCAAATAAACAAGATAATAAGCACATGCACATTTTTTTTTCTGGGGAGGAAAAATAATATAGTGAGAGAGAGAGGACCTAAAAACGTTTTGAGAAAAATATTGTTAAAGGTAAGGAATCTATTGACAGCAATACAGAGAAACATTTCATTTCTTCCAAATGAAACTTGGATCATATCAACTTGCAAAAAATGAATAGGTTACAATATGGCCAACATTTATTTTTAGTAACTTAAGTATTAGTTCATTTGTGTGAATGTCTATTTGGCTGAGATGATTTGGATCAGAGAGAGAATTAAAATTAATATTTAAGCTATATTGCAGTTTGGTTCAGCCACCACATAAAAATATTATCCCATTCTTTGTGTTTTAACTCCTTTCATTTAAAGCACTATAAAATTTTCCGTGAATTTTCAAAGACTAGGAAGCATACCTTTGGAGATCAATCAATGAGAAATATAATTAGACAATAGATTCCCACTGCTACAGCTGCTGTTTTATTATCTGTAGTTATTTAAAAAAAAACAAAGTGATTTAAATTGAGCTGCTGTAATTGCTTATTGGAAAATCAGGAAGATTTGTTGGATACAGTAATTTAAGGTTCGTATTTTTTCATGTACTATTTATTCAGATAGTATAGAAAGATACTTTCTTATAAATTATTTTGGTCTTACTCATGAGTATTTATCCTTAGAAGAAAGAGTCTATAAGGGAGAGTATCCATTTACTAATGAAAGTACCCAAGGGTACCTTCCTGCTGATAGGCTCAGTCAGTCTTTCTGAGATATTTGTTGGTCTACCAGGTTCCAACATTGGTGACCAACTACTCATTGAATAGCTGGCTCCCACAATCCTGCAATCCTTTCCTTCTTTGCTTTTGAATTGGCATACTTCTTGGAAAAAGGGAAATAATAATATAGTAACAATATGGTAAAGCATGTATTTGAAGCCTGGCTCCAAAATCAACTACCTACAGAATGCTTTTTTTTTTTTTTCCAGTTTACAAAGTGCTTTTTAAAAATTTTTCCTTCTGGGATGCCTGGGTGGCTCAGTGGTTTAGTGCCTGCCTTTTGGCCCAGGGCGTGATCCTGGAGTCCGGGATCGAGTCCCACATCAGGCTCCCCGCATGGAGTGTGCTTCTCCCTCTGCCTGCATCTCTGCCTCTGTCTCCCTCCATGTCTCTCATGAATAAATAAATAAAATCTTTAAAATAAAAAAAATAAAAAAAATTTCCCCTCTAAGTTTTTATGTAAATTTTAGTTAACATATAACCTACACAACATTCTAAATTGCTTAAATTCTCTGAACTTTAGTTCTTTAATCTCTGAAATGGAGTGTCTATGTAACTGGGGTGTTAGTAATGGGGTGAAATAACTTAGCAAATAGATACCCTATAAATATTAGTTCTCTTCCTGTCTCTTCCAGGAAAATAACATTTGTTTAAGCCAGAAAGGTTAGGCAACCATCTAAAATATGGATGGTTGACTGTATATGTAGAGTCCCGAATTGCAAATATTTTAGGGTTAGTGTACCACAAAGTCTCTGATAAAACTACTCATTTCTGCAGTTGTGGTGTTTAAGTGGCCATAGACAATATGTAGATAAATGAGTGTGGTTGTGTTCCAAGAAAACTTTATTTAAGGAAACTGAAATTTCAACTTCATAGTATTTTTGCAAACATGAATTATTAGCTTTCTTTTTTTATTATTTTATTTTACTTATTCATGAAAGACAGAGAGAGAGCAAGAGAGAGAGAGAATGGCAGAGACACAGGCAGAGAGAGAAGCCAGCTCCACGCAGGGAGCCTGATGTGGGACTCCATCCCGGGACCCCGGGATCACGACCTGAGCCAAAGACAGACACTTAACCACTAAGCCACGCAGGCGTCCCGAATTATTATTTTTCTTAGTTCTTGGGACCTACAAAAACATATGGAATGCTGTATTTGGTCTGTGGGCCATAGCTTGTCAATCCCTGTTCTGGAGAATCAACAACAAATTAATCAGAGGATTGCTCAGCATCAAAAAAGATCCAGTTAAATGGAAAGGCAGGGCCTAAGGAGAATTAGCATCGTTGAGCATCTCTTCTCTCCTACTTCTATGGTTGGTTTTGATCCAACCTTTCTTTTCTTCCTTCCCTGATCTCACAGAGTACTCACGTTCTGTGTTGTTACACTAATGGCATATCTGTCTGCATTATAACAAAATCTAATCCTCCAATGTATGAGCAGGATATCCCAAACAGAATTTAGTTAAGATGTGCTTCTCATCAGGATATTTCCATCCTAAACTCTCTAGTCATTCTTAAAAGGGTTTCGTGTTAAATAAAATCTTAAAAAAAGAAAAAAAAAAAAAAAAAAGGGCAGCCCGGGTCGCTCAGCGTAAACTGCCTTCAGCCCAGGGCCTGATCCTGGAGACCTGGGATGAATCCCACATCAGGCTCCCTGCATGGAGTCTGCTTCTCCCTCTGCCTGTGTCTCTGCCTCTCTCTCTGTGTATGTCTCTCATGAATAAATAAATGAAATATCTTTAAAAATGGTTTTGTGTTTAGTTTTTATGTAGGAATGAAAAGCTTTTGGACACTACTTATATTCTTTTGTTGTTCTATAGTTCTATAGTTACCTTATTCATAAACCTCTCAGCTTGCTATGAAGATGAAACCAGTGACAATGCCATGTAATTGTTTTGAATTTTTACCACAATAATTGTATAGAACATCAAAAAGTTAGAATGGGACAGAAGAATGTGGAATTACATACATACACACACAAACTGAGAAATACTTAGGATATTATCAGACACATTTAAACAAATTTATGCTTTACCAGTTTCCCAGTAAAATAAATTGTAGAATCAGAAGGAACTAAACTTTAATGTGACCTCAGAAACATGTATGCTTTACATTGTTATTCCTAAACTTGCAGGATTGCAAAGTATCCAAATTCATTATTTTATGATGAATAGCATATATGTATGTATGTGTATATATATACATATGCTCCTTCAAAATGGTAGGCTTATTAAATGACCATAAAGTAGCCAGACTCATATATGATATTCAAATGTACCATGATATTGGAAACCTGCAAACTATTTGTCTTCTGATAAGTATTAAAATAACAGGTTATCAACAAAGATGTGGGAAATATGTTTTTAAAAACATGCAATACTAATTACAATATTCTGAAAAACAAGATATATGTAAGGTATGTGCATTAAAAATGTAAAATTATAGAGAAATGCGAAAGAAGATTTACTATGTTTATAAATTGGAAAACTTAATATTTTTAAAGTTAATTCTCTCCAAATTGACCTATAAATTAAATGCAATTCTAATCAAAATCCTAGAAGGCTTTTTTTAAAATAAAAATTAAATAACTTACTGTAAAATTTTATACAAACATAAAGGACCTGAAATAGCCAAAATAACTTTTTTAAAAGAATAAACCAGGAGAATATTTTTTAAAAGAACAAAGTTGGAGAAACTATCTGATTTCAAGACTTTATACACAACTACAGTGATCATTATAATGTGGTATTGGCATAAGAATAAATGAATGATTTAGTGAAATAAAATAGGCCCAAAGAAACCCACTGTTATATGACATGTTAACTTTGAACAAAGATGTGAAAGTAACTCAATGAGAAAAAGTTATTTTAACAAACGATGCTAGAATGGATTACTGAATATCCATATGGTGAAAAAAATTTACCTCATGCTACAAACAAAAATTTATTCAAAATGGATAAAAATCTAAATGTAAAAGCTAAACTTATGAACCTTCTTAAAGAAAAGATAGGAGAAAATCTGCAACCTTGTGCTACACAACTATTTTTCAGATAGAACACAAAAAAGCACAAATCATAGAAAACCAAAAGTGACTGTGAAATAGTACAATTTCCTTCATTTAGGAGGCCCAACACTTCCCTCTTGGTTGTGTTAAGTTTTACTCCCAGAAGGGAAATGGGACAGATCTGGAGGAGGCCAAGTACTGCCCAATAAAGCACTTCCCTCATTAAAGGCTTCTCACCATTTTTATTGTATTTTTTTAAAGATTTATTTATTTATTTATTTATTTATTCATGGTAGATGCGGGGGGGGGGGGGGCAGAGACACAGGCAGAGGGAGAAGCAGGCTCCATGCCAGAAGCCCAACGTGGGACTTGATCCCCGGACTCCAGGATCGCGCCCTGGGCCAAAGGCAGGCGCCAAACCACTGAGCAACCCAGGGATCCCCTATATAACCTCTTTCTTATCAACATCTACCAGAGTGGTACATTTGTTACAAGTGATGAATCTATACTAACTACTCAAGGTCCATAGTTTACATTATGGCTCATGTTTGGTATTATACATTTTATAAATTTGAACAACTATATAATCACATGTATCCACCATCATGGTATCATACAGAGTATATCCACTGCCCTAAAAATCCTCTGTGCTCTGTTTATTCATCCCTCCCTTCCTGTACTCCTGGTTGGCTATACCAGAGCTGGCTCAGAAAATGGGATTAAGAATCAATGAATCCAGCTTTGAGGACTTGGGAAAAGCAAAGACCAGTTCAACATAGGCTGGGCTGATATAAGAACATCTAACAGTAATATTTACCATGCTCAGGAAGAGAGGGACTTTGAGACTGGGCAGTAGAACCAGCAGAAGGGAGGGCAGTGGCAAAAAAAAAAAGGGGGGGGGGAGGTTGTAATCTTCCTCAATATACTGGACACTAAGAACTCTGGAGTTTCAACACAGAGAAGCTTAATAATAACATTTTTTCCCTCTTCTAAATTCTTTCCTGTCACACATTTCAATTATGACTAAAAATGCCCTACAACAGATAGTTTCAGGTGTGATGATCACATTTTAAGGAAGTCAGCTGTTAATGGTCTTAAGGCAGGAAGAGAGGCTTTCTCAGCTGACCTACTACAGTAAGTCTATAAAAGGTGATTACCTTTCAGTAAAAGGAGAGTGACCTATATTGCCTTAATCAAGCTTTTATTAGATTTTGTTGCTTTCAGAGAACTAACCAATTCTTAGGTCGATTCAAATTTCCTACTTTGAAAAGAGCTGGCCTCATTCTACTAAGGATGTAAACTGAATCTTCTACCAAACACCAGACACCTGGTTAAAGATATGCTAGTTTTAAAAGTTAAACTATTCAGTGGATCTTCCAATAGCAAGATATGACTAGGTTAGCATTTTAAAAATACATGACTTCAATAGGAAATTTAGAAAAATATAAGAGCCAAGGACAATAAATATTGTGAGGTTGAGGGGCACCTGGGTGGCTGAGAGGTTGAGCGTCTGCCTTTGGCTTCGGTCATGATCCTGGGGTCCTGAGATCAAGTCCCACATCCAGCTCCCTGCAAGGAGCCTGCTTCTCCCTCTGCCTATGTCTCTGCCTCTCTCTCTGTGTCTCTCATGAATAAATAAATAAAATCTTTAAAAAATATATTGTAAGGCTGAAACAAGTCTTTTGGAGTAACACAGAAATTGATTATGAAATGGGTATAATTTTAGGAAAAGGAAGTCACTCTTGACTTCAAAATCTATAATAAATGGATGTCTGGCTGACTCAGCAGCTGAGCATCTGCCTTCGGCTCAGGGCATGATTCTGGAGTCCCGGGATCAAGTCCCACATCGGGCTCCCTGCATGGAGCCTGTCTCTCTGTGTATGTCTCATGAATAAATAAATAAAATATTTTTTAAAAATCTATAATAAATATATAATGCAAAGCAATAAATAAAATGAAAATATGGAATGTACATATTCACAAGCACCCGCATCTGGTGTGTGATATTTTTCTTCTGCGTAAATATAACTATGTATATAATTGTTTCATTGCTTGACCATTTACAATACTACATTGCATAAAAATGTCACTAGCTGTTTATAAGAGCTATTTTGGTTTGGTTTGGTTTACTTAGTTTGGCTTGGGTTGGTCTGGATTGATTTTGGACAGACAAGCTCTGGAAACTTGTACTTTTGTCAACATGAGTCTATGTAGCTTTGAATTTCACAAGACTGGAGGCAACATCTAAGATTTTCTCTACAGATGCCATTAGCACTATTTTTTTTAAAGATTTATTTATTTATTCATGGTATACATAGAGAGAGAGAGGCAGAGACGCAGGCAGAGGGAGAAGCAGGCTCCATGCCGGGAGCCCAACGCGGGACTCGATCCAGGGACTCCAGGATCACGCCCGGGCCAAAGGCAGGTGCCAAACCACTGAGCCACCCAGGGATCCCCGCCATTAGCACTATTAATATCACCTTAAGTGTAGGTCTGACTCTGGGCCTAGACACATTCCAACTATCCTGAATGTTGTTGGGTGAACATGGTCTTTGTATTATCACTTACAGGTTAATCAACAGGTTATGATTACTCGATTGTTTTCCAGAGAAAGTGAAATACAGTCACCTTTCCTGCCCTATGCCTTGGGGTAGAAGTGTAATAACACTTGTAATAACAAGTGTAATAACTCAATAGACTTAAGCTACTGGGTCATCTCACTATTAGACCCACTAGAAATAACAGAAAGTATATGGCTTTTGCAGACCTGGGTTCAAATCCTAATTTTACCACCAGGTGTGTGCCCCTATGTAAAATATGTGACTTCTCTAGAATCCAGGTTCCTCCTCTGTAAAATGAGAGTGATATCACCATCTCATAGAGTTTTGTGTGAATTGAATAAACCAACATAAATAAAGCACAGAACACAAGTTTTGACAAATAGAAGGTTCAAGAAAAAATGAGAACTCTCTTGCCATGTTCAAAGAGAATCCTTTGTTAAAAAAACAAACAAACACACACACACACACACACACACACACACACATACACAAAGAGAATCCTTTGTGATTTCATTCCAATTTGGTAGGGCCATCACCTTCCATTTCGCATCTATAAGGAGTAGAGACAGATTCCAATGACTGTTTATATTTTGCTGGAGTGGAATTTTGGCCTAAACTAGCATAGATTATGGTATGCACATCCCCTCTGACAGGTGCTGATTCCATACATGTAGAATCTTCTTGGTTCCTTAGGGAATCCTTATACAAGACTGCCTAAATTACACCTCCATTTTGATTTTCAGCTATAAACTATTGGTTCTTCCCAAATTCTCAAACCCTGTAAGCTTCCACTATCTCTCCTGCTCAAAAACTTGTTCTCCTTAATCTCAAAAGTCCTCCCACTGCAAAACTCTATATAAATCTACTGCAGTCCTGCTGAGAGCTAATATAAGCCGTAGCACATCCAAACACCTATCAGATGGTAACTTCTTGATGGTAATTTTTCCTGTTTCTTAATATTACATCAGAATATAAAAATGAAAAAAAAAATAAAAAAATAAAAATGATATTATTCAGATATAGAGGCTTAATTATTCCTGATATAATTTACTTGGAGGTACTATAAGCTCATAATAAAATTTTACTAAACAAAAATGAATATAAAATGTATCCATAGTTCCCCCTCATATTAGTACAATAACTAAATATTTTGGTCTATTTTACTTCTTTTTTTTTCCTTCAAGTGATGGTCTTTTTCTCTTGTAGCATAATTATAGTCACACATTGTATTTTATATTCTGCTTCTTCACTTAACATATTAATTTTTGCAATGATTAATAACCATACTTTAATATCCAAATTGCTATCCTAACAAGTATATATAATTCTATTCCTTTTTTGAATGAAAATTTAGGTAGTTTCCAGGTTTGACTATTATAAACAATACTGTGATAAACATTTAATGCATCACATTTATTATTCTTTTTTTTTTTTTACATTTATTATTCTTATGTTTATAATTTATTTTTTAGGATTCTTAGAAGTGAAATTAGTGAATTAGAGTACACACATTTTTATGGTTCACAGTGAGTTGCCAAACTGCTTTCCAAAAGAGATATCAAAGTTAATGCCAGGAGACTAATTCTGCCTATATCAGCTTTAAGGAAGATCAAGCTCTACATAGAAATCGGAATTAAAGGATTTTTTAAGTGGCTTTTGCCTCCTCTACTCTCTTTCTCTCGGAAAGAAATTTGATGTATATTATTCCACTCAGCTTTGTTAAGTTTGTTCTTGAGTCATTGTTATAGATGCATTTAGTCATTTTGAAATATGTTCTGAAATAAGGCAGGGTATAAATAAATGATACATTTGCCAACCAAGCACAAGGCAGGTTTCTGAAATTGTTTTAAAGTTTTTTGGGGGAACATACTATTAAGTGTCTTTGCATTGTATTCTAAATTCCAGCTGCTATATAACCTCAAACAAGATTAATTTTTTTTCCCTCTAACTCCCTCCAGAGAAATTGCTACTTTACTATCACACACTGTTAGCCCAGTTAGCACTGTACATCAGTACAACCATTTTGAAAAACATACAAAAATAGGTTATTAAAAAATACTAATATATTTGGGCCCATTAATTTTGTTCTTAAAAAATAATTTTAGAGAGAGATGACTATTGAAGCTAAATGCTCAAAAACAAAGATTCAAGAGTAGAGTAATGGTTATGTAATTCACGAAGCATCAGTTGAATAACAGAACTGGAGGTTTATGATATTTTCCTGCACAATATCTATAATGTCTTTTTTCTGGTAGCAGTTCTCAAATTAGCCTTTCCCATATCCTGAGTGTATCAATCAAGTCTTTTTGGACCTTATAAAAATATCCTATGCTACATGGAATAAAGACATAAAAACGGCATCATTCTCAAAATAGCCAGGAGTAATTGTTATAAATATACAGCTAGAAAGAAAGATTTCTGACAAATGTATTTTGATAAGAAAAAAAAAACTTAAGGATTAAAACTGTGATCAAGAGTACCCTCTTATCCTTTATGTGTCCTGATTCAACAGCCATTCAGACCAATATCAAAGAGCATTTGATCTGAATATAACTGAGTTAGAACCAAAGCTTTAAAATTCTTTTAGTAGTTACTAATAATACCATATGCACTGTTAAAAAATATAGCCCTGTTTTCTTATAGATTATCTAGGTAAATTCAATATTCATTAAACATTCATAACATTATGCTTTAAAAACAAGTAAAAATATATACACATATGCTTAATTATTACACTGGAAATATAAATAGCAATATGCCATGATAATGAAAAATTGAAAAATACGATATAGTCTCAATTACCTACATTAAATATACTATGTAATCATTGATATTTAATAAAACTTTTTTTAACTCTGATTTTCTTAAGGGCTTCATTTAGCAACATCCCTTCATTCACTCATTCCACCAGTATATATTTGCCACTTACTATGTGTAGGTATTGTTCTATATTGCCTTATTTGTGTGTACTTCCTAGTATGTATTTTTCAGGAAGGAAACTAAATTTAATGTTACTTCAATAAAAACTATAATTGCGAAGGCAAGATTGCAACAAGAAAATCATACAGACTGCCACAAAATCTGAAGTTTAGAGTTTAGATATTCATTTAAATTCCACACATATGGGGTAATAAATATCATGAATATGCATGATTAAGTACATGTGAATATGTATGAATAAGTAGGCATGAATTCCATATATTATCAATGTCTATACCAGCTTCTGAAATTTAATTTTTATAAGCAATGCTCAAGGACAAAGAAGAAAATACAGCATACAGAGAGCTAAAAAATTTAAGAAATATTTTAACCTAGGACACCATAAATCTGGGAAAGAAACTATCTCAAAGAAATGAAATATAACTATAACAGAGAAGAAAAAATAGATCTTATTTAAAATTATATACCACAGAGTGGGTTCCTGACCTAAAGGTTATCCATTCCTTTAGAAAATATTTGCAGAAAAGGCAATGGTGTGACTATAGAGAATCCACCTAAGTAATCCTTGCTAATAGATTAAGACATTTGTGGAAATCATTGTGATTTTGTTACATCCTAAAATGTTTACACCAAAGTCTAAGCACTTTCCATGAAATATCATTCTTTTGAAAGAAACGTTTTGTTTGGTGTTCCCAGGGGCATAAATAATTCATTAAAAAAGAATAAAACTCTAAGACTTGTAATACAACGTTGGATGGAAGTGCAGCCTCCCCCAGCCCTCCAGAAGCCTTAGCCATGCTTGCTAACATAATCTCCCAGTTTATCCTTCAAAGCTGCTCTTATCTTGGCAGTGTTTCTTCAAGCAGCTGTGGGCTTCACTCTTAGTGCTCCTGGCTTCCCCCAACTTCATTACAGACAGTGCATCTTTGACAAAATGCCTAGAAACTTTGGCAAAAGGCTGTGTGTGTGTACTTAGGAGAAGGGGTCAACACATATCTAGAAGCGTAAGAGCTGATTACCTCCGTCTTTGAGCATAGGCAATTAATCGGCAGTAGAGATGGACCAGAATGCACTGAAACAGACAGCAGCCTGTGGTTAGTCCAGTTCACTCCTGCACAAAGAACAGGAGAGATAAGAAGCTACTTTATCTGATTAGGGGAAAGAAAAATCCATACTTTCCATATGGGAATTTCTCGTGTGTTTTCTTAATGACACAGAGAGAAGTTGAAAGAGACTTTTAAGCTGTTAAAACTTTTAATATATTCTCTTTGGGGCTGGGTATGAAATTCCTAATTTCATCAGAACCATTAAAGACTTCAGTTCCTTCCTTTCTCAACAAAGGAAATGGAGGGATTCTTTACTGCACTATGATTTTGAAAAGCATTACATAGCAGGAGAAATGATTTGTAATCATGCTGTGGAAGAAACACATTTTTTTCTTCTTCCCACTCTAGAAATGATTCTCATTGTTGAAAATCTAAAAGCTCTTTAAAGGCAAGATAATTTATTGTAATGGAACATACTTATAAGTTAGCATTTCACAATAACTGGGATGTCATCTTTTCTTTCTGTAAAGGATGCCTTAGCCTTTATAAAGATTGCCTGCTTTTATTTCAATTATAAACTTAAGACAGAGCTAAAGAATTGTCAAGAGAGTTACATCCCTTCCCATGTCCTTCAATAGCCACGATTTATTTTATTTTATTTTTTTAAAGATTTTATTTATTTATTCATCAGAGATGAGAGAGAGAGAGAGAGAGAGAGAGAGAGAGAGAGAGGAAGAGACACAGGCAGAGAGAGAAGCAGGGTCCATTCAGGGAGCCCGATGCGGGACTTGATCCCAGGTCTCCAGGATCATGCCCTGGGCCAAAGGCAGCGCTAAACCGCTGAGCCACCCGGGCTGCCCCTGCCATGATTTTTTAGTCTTTTTCTCACCCAAATAAATGAGGTCAGGAGAAGTAAGCGGTCAAATATCAGATAAACACAGCAGAACCAGAAGACAATTCTTGACAGTAGGATAAGGAAGATTGTTCAAAACCCAGGTAATTTGAAGGGCAGCAAAAGGGAGAAAGGACAAGCAGGGAAGGAAGTACAAGATCCTGAAACCACAACAAGCAAGGAGCTACAACCTTGGACCCAAAATGAAGGGCTTCAAATACTTTGTAGAGCAGGAGAGAGGTGAGCAGAAAAAAGTAGCAGCTATTGTGCTAGCAGAGCCAGACAGCGATTGATTTAAATTAAGTGATATGATTACTAGAAATACTTTTTTTCTCTTTTCTTAAGATTTAGGTATAATTTATTTGAGTAAATTAAGTCAAATGAGGTATTTGTTTAATGCTGACCATCTTTCGTAATACATACATATACATGTCATACAGATATAGGTATACAGTAATAGTATTGGAGATGAGACAAGCCTTAACACTGTAATGAGCTGGACACTATTTAACATGGATATTCCATAAGTAAATCACTCTTAACAGCAATATACTTAGCTACCTAGAAGCTTACTCAAACTGTAAATCTGTTTATCTTAGGGGCTTAGGTTCATTAGATAATAATTATTTTTAAAAATATATGAGATGGATTTTTCTGTATACCAATAAAAGAATGAATAAAAATTTAATTTTGTATACTACAAAAATATAGAACTTTGAGTTTTTAGTTTATTTATCGTAGTTAGTATTTAATAAACTCTAAATAATAGTGTCTTTACAATTATTTTTTATTTTTTCAGTTTCTTTATAATTTTTTAAAAATTTTAAAAATTGTTATTTATTTATGATAGTCACAGAGAGAGAGAGAGAGAGGCAAAGACATAGGCAGAGGGAGAAGCAGGCCCCATGCACCGGGAGCCCGATGTGGGATTCGATCCCGGGTCTCCAGGATCGCACCCTGGGCCAAAGGCAGGTGCCAAACCACTGTGCCACCCAGGGATCCCAGTTTCTTTATAATTATTCAAAAAATGAAATTAATGAGTCAAGGAAGAATCTCAGGAAAACTTAAAAATACTTTAAGCTAAATGTAAATTTAAAAAAACTGATAAATTTAAGCACAAGCAGTGCTTAAAGAGGAATTTATAACACTGAAAGTATGTATTAGAAAAATGGAAAAATCTAAAATCAGCAATACACACTTTTACCTTAAGAATATAGAAAAAAGGGATCCCTGGGTGGCGCAACGGTTTGGCGCCTGCCTTTGGCCCAGGGCGCGATCCTGGAGACCCGGGATCGAATCCCACATCAGGCTCCCGGTGCATGGAGCCTGCTTCTTCCTCAGCCTGTGTCTCTGCCTCTCTCTCTCTCTCTCTGTGACTATCATAAAAAAAAAAAAAAAAAAAAAAAAAGAATATAGAAAAAGAAGAGCAATGTAAGCTTAAGGCAAGTAGAGGAGGAGTAACAAAAATTATAGGAATAATCAGTAAAAATTGAAAAGAGGAAATCAATAAAGAAAATTAATACAAATATAAGCTGGTTCTCTAAAAAGATTAATAAAACCAATATACTCCTAGCCAGGCTAACCAAGAATAAAAAGGACACAAACTACTAGTATCAGAAATGAAAGGGGTCATTACTACCAATTCTATGAACATAAAAAGGATAAACAAGGAATGTTATGAATAGGTAAACGCACCAATTTCCTTTTTTTTTTTTTTTAAGATTTCATTTATTTATTTTAGAACTAGAGATAGAGAGAGAGAGAATGAGCGAGCAGGGGGAGGAGCAGAGGGAGAGGGACATGCACTCTGCCCTGAGCATGGAGCATCGGTATCAATCCCAGGACCCCCAAGATCATGACCTAAGCCAAAATCAAGAGTCAGGTGCTTAAGCAACTGAGCCACCCAGGTACCCTGCACCAATTTCTGAAAGACACAAGTACACAAAACACACACACGCACACAAACACAAAATATACAAAAGAAAAAATAGATAATTCAAGGAAAACTAGATCTAAAAATACAAAGTCACTAATAACATTCCAAAAAAGAAAGCAAGGTCCGGATGGTTTCCCTGGTGAATGCTACCAAATACTTAATGAAAAGATTGTAACAATTCTCTCTAATCTCTTCCAAAAAATAGAAGCAGATAGAACACTTTCTAGCTCATTCTATAAGCCCAGCATTATCTTATTACCAAACACAGTTAGACATTACAATAAAAGAAAACCATCGACCAATATCTCTTATGAACATAGTTGTAAAGATTCTCAATAAAATATTAACAAAGTGAAACCAACAATATATTAAAAAGAATATCCACCATGACCAAATGAGATTTATTCCAGGTATGCAAGGTTAGTTGCATTCAGAATCAATTAATGTATTATTTCAATAGTACATATAAGTCAAACCACTATGCTTTACACCTTAATTTAATACACTGATGTATGCCAATTATAACTATAAAGCTGGAAATAGAATCAGTTAATGTAACCTGTCACATCAATGGGCTACAAACAAGAAAAGTCACAGGAATTCATCAAATGAAGCAAAAAAAAAGCATTTAATAAAATCCAATAACCATTCATGATAAAAAACCAGGAATAAAGAGGAATTTCTTCAACTTAATACAGAATATCTACAAAAACAACCAACAGTAATTATTCTCAGTGGTGAGAAACTTGCAACTTTCCCATTAAGATGAGATACAAGTTAAGTATGTCCTCTTGTACTACTCCTTTTCAACATCATACCTGAAGTCCTAACTAATACAATATGACAAGAAAAGGAAATAAAAAGAATATATGTTGGGAAGAAAGAAATAAAACTGTCTTTGTTTGAAGATAATATGATTGCTGGTAGAAAATCCAAAAGAATAATACACAAGAAAAACAAAAAACCTCCTGGAACTAATAGGTAATTACCTAATTATGTTAAAGTTTCAGGATACACAGTTAATAGTCAATTACATTCCTATATATCAGCGATGACAAATGGAATTGGAAATTAAAAATACATTACCATTTACATTAGCACTCCCCAAAAATGTGTTACTAGGTATAAATAACAAAATATGTATATGTATGAGGAAAAATACAAAACACTGATGAAAGAAATCAAAGAAGACCCAAATAAATGGAGAGAGATTCCATGTTCACGGGTAAGAAGACCCAATATTAGGATGTTGGTTCTTCCCAACTTGACCTCTAAATCCAATGAAATCCCAGTAAAAATTCCAAGCAAGAAAAACTTGGGATACCAAAAAATGATTCCAAAGTTTGTATGAAGAGACAAAAGATCAAAAATAGCTAACACAATGTTGAAGAAGAGCAAAGTCAGAAATCAGGTATGCCTCAACTTGAAGACTTATTATAAAGTTACTTTAATCAAGACAGTATGATATTTGCAAAATAGACAAAAAAGTCAAAGACCAGAATAGAGTTCAGAAATAGATCCACACGAATATAGTCAATCAAGCTTTAATAAAGGAGCAAAGGCATACAATGGAACAAAGATAGACTTTTCAACAAATGATGTTGAAACAACTGGATATTCCAAAAAAAAATCTAGACATAGGCTTTAGACTCTACATAAAAATTGACTCAAAATGAGTTGCACACTAAATGTAAAACACAAAACTATAAAACTCCTAGAAGATAATATAGGAGAAAACCTGGATGACTTGGGGAATAGTAATGACTTTTTAGATACAGCACCAAAGGTACAACCCATGAAAGAGATATTTGACAACTGTACTTTATCAAAACTAAAAACTTCTGCTATGCAAAAGACAGTGTCAAGGGAATGAGAAGACAAGCCACAGACTGGGAGAAAACATTTTCAAAAGACACATTTGATAAAGGACTGTAATCCAAAATTTACAAAGAGCTCTTAAAACTTGATGATAAAAAAATCCAATTAAAAATAGGACAGAGGGGGGGATCCCTGGGTGGCGCAGCGGTTTGGCTCCTGCCTTTGGCCCAGGGCGCGATCCTGGAGACCCGGGATCGAGTCCCACGTCGGGCTCCCGGTGCATGGAGCCTGCTTCTCCCTCTGGCTCTGTCTCTGCCTGTGTCTGTGGCTCTATCTCTCAAGAATAAATAAATAAAATCTTAAAAAAAAAAAAAAATAGGACAGAGGGGATCCCTGGGTGGCGCAGCGGTTTGGCGCCTGCCTTTGGCCCAGGGCGCGATCCTAGAGACCCGGGATCGAATCCCACATCAGGCTCCCGGTGCATGGAGCCTGCTTCTCCCTCTGCCTGTGTCTCTGCCTCTCTCTCTCTCTCTCTCTCTCTCTCTCTCTCTCTCTGTGTGACTATCATAAATTAAAAAAAAAAAAAAAAAAAAAAGGACAGAGCAGCCCGGGTGGCTCAGCGGTTTAGTGCTGCCTTCAGCCCAGGGTGTGATCCTGGAGACCCGGGATCGAGTCTCACATCGGGCTCCTGCATGGAGCCTCCTTCTCCCTCTGCCTGTGTCTCTGCCTCTCTCTCTCTCTCCCTCTCTCTCCCTCTGTCTCTCATAAATAAATAAAATATTTTTTAAAAATGGGACAAAAACCTTAACAGGCTCCTCATCAAAAATATATATGTATACAGATAGCATGTAAGTATATGAAAAGATGCCCCACATCATACGTGATCAAGAAAATGTAAAGTAAAAGAGCAATGAAATACCACTAAACACCAACTGGAATGGTCAAAATTCAGAATACTGACAACACCAAATGCAGGTGAGAGTATAGAGCAGTAAGAACTCTCATTCGTTGCTGATGGGAATGCAAAATGCTACAGCTGTCAATCTTGAATGCTTATTTTCAGGTTTCATATTAAATAATTTTTGTTCTGTTTTTAATATTTTTATAAGTCTCCCTTTTCCCTTTGATTAAATTCCTTAATGAAAACCAAACAGTATTTTCTGGATATGATGTATAAATCTAATTATTGATTATTTAAAGTGAATCAATCTCTTGGGGATGCCTGGGTGGCTCAGCAGTTGAGCATCTGGTCTATAGCTCGGGGCGTGATCCCGGGGTTCTGGGATCAAGTCCCACATCAGGCTCCCTATGGGGAGCTTGCTTCTTCCTCTGCCTGTGTTTCAGCTTTCTCTCTGTGTCTCTCATGAATAAATAAATAAACAAACAAACTGAATCAACTTCTCTAAGTAAAAGATACAGGGTGGCTATAACGACTGTCAACATAAATAAACATGCATACTAAATTGTTACTATGTTACAGTATGTAATCTGTCCACTGTATTGTTCCTCAACATCAATAAATTTAGTACATTAAGGGAGCATTTTCATCAATCTTTACACACTCATCTGTGATGAGTTGCCTTAGATGGTTTGCATGCTAGTTTGCTAAGGCTGCTGCAAAAAGGTAGCACAACTAGGTGGCTTAAACAAGAACTGTATTGTCTCACAGTCCTGGAAATAGAAGTCCACAGTTGTGAAGGTTGATTAAGGTGTTAAGAGATTTGATTCCTTCTGAGGGCTCGCATAATAAGAATCTATTTCCTATCTCTCTCTCTTGATTCTGGCATTTTGCTCGCAGTCTTTGGCTTTCCTTAGCTTGTAGATACATCATTCCCACCTCTGCCTTCATGTTCACATGGCATCGTCCCTGTGTGTATGTGGCCAAATTTCCCCTTTTTATAAAGACATCATTTTAGGTTAGAGGCTTAACTAATTACATCGACAACACCATTTCCAAATAAAATCATATTTTTAAGTACAGGAGGTTAAGACTTCAACAACATACAAATTTGAAAGGGACACAATTCAACACATATCAGATTGTGTGTCTGTCACTAAATAAACCTGCACCTTAAACATATTTCAAAAGAAGTATTCAAGATGTTTCATCTGTTTAAAAAAATATATATGTATCTTCCTAGTCTTTACCACCATCCTGACTAGTGTGGCAGCATTGAGTACAGGCTTTGAACACATGGATTTCAATTATATCTCAAGCACTTATAGGCAATTTAAATTTTGGCAAACCACTTGAATGCTTTCCACTTCAGTTTCCTTATCTATAAAATGGGACTAATGAGTTATATCTAAATGCAGGATTATTGCAAGTATTAAATAAAATAATTTACATACAACATTTATGACAGTTCCTATCATCATTTTAATCATCATCTTGCTCCAGAAAAATTCCTGATAAAATATAAGTTCTGATTCACAATTGCACCCCAAATCCCAATGCCAATAACAGTACCTAGAACATAATGGTGTCCCATAAAATCTTTTAGGGATGAATACCTGATTGTCTACTTGACTATTATAACTCATACTGTATTGATACCTGCACATATAAAAATACACACCAAAAAATCTGCTCAACCTAAGAGATCTCTAACACACAAAATCCTATTGCTAGGATCTCATTTTTTTAATACCAGGAATAATAGTTAAGCATCCACTTAGAAACCTCTAACACCATTAAAATAGGAACTAAAGCAATGTAACAGAACAAAAAGATGATGAAGTAAGCTGTACTTCTTTTTTCCCCCCGATAGGCTCACCAGGAAAATCAGAACCACTTTTCCTCCTCCCTTTTTAGGGTATAAGCAAGATTTTTGTGTTCTAAAGACTTTTTCTCAGGATCCCTGGGTGGTGCAGCGGTTTAGCGCCTGCCTTTGGCCCAGGGTGTGATCCTGGAGACCCCAGATCGAATCCCACGTCAGGCTCCTGGTGCATGGAGCCTGCTTCTCCCTCTGTCTCTGCCTCTCTCTCTCTCTCTGATGACTATCATAAATAAATAAAAATTAAAAAAATAGACTTTTTCTCTTTAATTTTTAAAAAAGATGGATTGTTTTAGAGAAAGAACATCTCACTGGAATTAAACAGAAAAGAGCCATAACTTCAGAATGAGGGGAGGTTTCAGAGGACTGCAAAACATTCTGGGAGGAAGCAGTAATCTAATATAGGTGGATTGTTTCAGGACTAAAACCTAAAAACCAAAGCCTTGGAAGCTTCATAGGAAGTCTGAGAAGCCAAAAGTGCATGCTGTCAGCCACAGAGCCTCCAGCCTTCCTACAGACCTTGTAAGCCTAGACAATAAGCATATTTTGAGGTCGTGTAATCCCTCTTAACTCTAAAGGAAGGGAGAATTTAATTTAGAAAAATAAAATCCGTTTGTTTTGGAATAAATGTATATCTTAGCCCTCCCTGACCCACAAGCATGAAAGCAGAGTTCATGGCTCCCCAGGCTCAATTCCACTGCACTTTATAGACACCATTATTATAGTTGTCACTTTTGATTATCACTGTGTATTTGTGAAGCTTTCTCCTGCTAGACTGACAGCTCCATGCAGACAAGGACCACTCTATAACTAAGAAAAACCTCTTGAAGGTGTAATGGTGAAACAGCAAATTGGCAGAACACGAATGCACTGCAGTATTATTCCTTTACTCAGGGAAAAATTACGGCAGTGACTTTATCCTGTCCCTGTAGCTTACAACTGTAAACATCCAGGGATTAAAAGAACAGAGGTACTCCATAATTTGTTGTAAATCACTAAAAACCCTAACACTGAACTTCATTGCCCCCCAAATAAAGGTGGGATGAAGAAAGGAGACATGCTGAAAAAGTAGGAAAAATACATCTTTTGCTAATATGCATGTTTAAGAAACAAAACATGAGATATCCTAAAATTTCAATAAACAGTAAACTAGTACATTGTCCTACCCTGGAAACTTATAGAGACTACAGGATTTCCTTGGAAAAGTATATATTTGGGCTTAACCTTGAGCTATTTTTATCACTCTGAGACAGCTGTGAATGCTTGATATATACTTCTGAGAACAAATATATGCAACCTTCTTAGTTTAGGGGAAGACATTTGGTTAAGAAAGTGCTAAAATACTGATAAACTCCTTGGGCTCAACAAAGCAAACAATGCTTTTTGACTGCTACCTCTTCCCTGGGCAGTTTTTTGTTTTGTTTTTTCTCCGTGGGCAGTTAAAGGAAAGAACCAGAATCCCTTAAAGAACCAGCAAGTGTACCAACTCCCTAGGACAAAGATCTTTTTTTGGGTCATGGGATCTTTTGAACAACTGAAATAGAAAAAAAAAGTATATACATATATGAAATATATATATATATATATATATATGTCATGGAAGTCCAGAGTCTCCAAAGCCCATCCATCTATGAGAGTAAAGACCCTTGATGAATTCAGAAGCAGTCCCAGTAGAAGCAACCAAACTGGTAGGCTTTAAAAATAACAATAGCAGGGACAGCAGGATGGCTCAGCTTTGAGCTCTGCTTTTGGCCCTGGAGTTCAGAGATCGAGTCCCACATCGGGCTCCCTGAGGGGAGCCTGCTTCTCCCTCTGCCTGTGTCTGCCTCTCTCTCTGTCATGAATAAACTTCAAAAATTTATGAATAAATTTATAAGTAAATAAATTTAAATAAAATCTTAAAAAAAATAACAATAGCAAAGATGACTTTCAGAGACAGTGTTAATCTTCCAGAGGCTGAGTGAGTCCTCAGCTGAGTATGAGTAGTTGAGAACTGAGCAAGTGGCTGCCAGATGCTAAAAGCATTTTGGGACTCCAAGCCAGAGACAAACAGACATAAGTTACATGAAATGAGCTCGAAGTAGGTGTTTTGGACAATACTCTGTTCGAATGGAGTTGCCTTGGGACAGCTTCTAGGCACATATATAGGAATGACTTTCCTTTACTTTTCCCTCTGAGAACTCTCTTCAAAGAGACTTCGTAGAAAGGGAGTACAAATCTCGGAAGCTAGTGTTTTTATAGTCAAGCGTAGCTCCCATTGACAAGCTCATGAGAAAGCTAAATAGGTGACTGCATTAGTTAGGATTCTCCAGAGAAAAAGAACCAAATAGAATATATATACACATATAAAGAGATTTTTTTTTATAAGGAATTAGGCAATGCAATTATGGAGGCTGAGAAGTCCCAAGATCTGCATTCTGCAAACTGAAGACTCAGGAGAGCCAATGGAAAAGGTTCTCAGTCTAAAGGCCTTAGAACCACACTAGCTGATGGTGTAAGTTCTGGTCTGAGTCTGACTCCAAGGTCAGACGCCAAGGGCAGGAGAAGACTGATGTCCTAGCTCAAAGCTCAGGCAAAGAGAGTAAATTCCTCTTAGCTTTTTTGTTCTAATCTGGCCATCAACATTTGGATGAGCCTTCCCCACACTGAGGAGAGCAATCTGCTTTACTTAGTCTGCCAATTTAAATGTTGATCTCATCCAGAAACACCCTCAGAGACACATTCAAAATAGTGTTTAACCAAATATCTGGGTACCCTGTGGCCCAACCAACTTGACACATAACAACACAATGACCTCAAACAGAAAGATAACCAGAGGGATCCCTGGGTGGCGCAGCGGTTTGGCGCCTGCCTTTGGCCCAGGGCGCGATCCTGGAGACCTGGGATCGAATCCCACATCAGGTTCCCAGTGCATGGAGCCTGCTTCTTCCTCCGCCTGTGTCTCTGCCTCTCTCTCTCTCTCTCTCTGTGACTATCATAAAAAAAAAAAAAAAAAAAAATTAAAAAAAAAAAGAAAGATAACCAGAGAAACTTTTAGGGGAACCAACCACACTCCAAAGTAGAACCAAAAAAAAAAAGATGCTATTGCTGACTATTCAGATGAGTCTGACTAAATATTGTTAACAAAGCAGTTAAGAGGTCATATAGGTATTACACAATTCCTCTCTAACATCAGCAAACTAAACAACACAAACGTATGAGCTGCTTCTTAGATCTTATTCCAAAATACAAGCAAAAATATTTTCTTTTTATATTCCATTTAAGATAAAGCATGCATTAAATGTCTATCAAGAATGCACCGCATTGTGTGCCTTGCTGATCATGCTTTTTGTAAAGGGTTGTTTTCTTTTTATTTGTTTGGAAGTCTACTTCTGGGCCATTGTAATAGTTTAGGGAGTTACACAATGTTTATCTTAGCAGAAGTGGCCTAATTTTTGCAAAAATGTATATGTAATACTCTAACCCATCATAAGTTCAAAAACTAGAAGCTTTTGAAACTATATACATATATATACACAGAGAATATATATATACATATACATATGTATATGTATATTTTTTAACTATTCTTTGTGTGTGTGTGCATATATATATATTATTTTTTAACTATTCTTTGGATTTTAAAATGAGACCAAGAATGATTCTGAAAAAATATCAAATGTTTGGTCATTTAAGAATGTAGCTATCGATGATTCTTCAGTATTTGATAGTCTTCTTGTTTATCTATGAGTTCTAGGCACCAGAATTTGGGCAGTTGGAAGCTATCCATGCTAACAAAGAGGAGCAATTTTAATGACATAAATAATCTCAAACCATGAATGATCTAAAGCATACTGTATTTGATTTTAGATATTCTGTATGTTTGAGTTTTTTCACATCAAGCTTTCCTGTTTTGCTTACACATCACAGCCTTCTTCATGACTACATGTCAACTGTACAATGGGAGGAAATTCAGACACTAAAACTTTATATTTGGGTATTTGGATATTTAAAATAGGAATCTTAGATAACCCATGAAGCAAATACATTGTGTACAGTTAATTTAAAATTGAATATATACAGTGAATGCAGCTTAAGAAAAATGCTGATGGGGCCTTTAGTAAACTAAGGCCCATGGGATCAAAGGGGAGCAGAAGCATTCTCATCCCTGTTACTGTAAGTTTTCCTCACTAGCATCTCCCCAATATGACTCTAATGTACTTTGGTCCACTGCCATGCAAGGTTTTAATGGCAGAAGAGGACAAGATTTATTAGTTTTTTAAATAATGACTTAAAGGAAATCCTCTGAGGCCCTTCTCCATTAGGTACTGAAGACTGAAGAAGGGAAAAAAGGCAATTTGATTTCCATATCTAATAATCAAATTTATTTTTATGAATTTTCATAATAAATATCTTATAGATATTTAATTATTGGGAATGCCTCTGTTTTGAAGGCTGCTAAATTACAGAAAAGTCCTCTTCCTTACCAGCTCTTCATTTTCATTTCCTTCTCTACCTGGCTTCTTTTGATTTTTCAGCTATGATGTTTTCTTTCCCAGGTAACACTCTTAGGTTCCTTTCGGTTATGACATCCTGTGAGAAAATCTCTCATCTGTCAAGTTTTCTTTCTTGATACCTTCTCCCTCCTAAGATTCTTCTTCTAATGTCCACATTTTCTGGGGTTGTGCTTCTTCAAATTTCCTGCAATGTTGGGGGGAGGGGGGTGGAGGCTTTAATTCTATCTCAATCACAGTCCCTCAGTCAACTTCTCAAGATTCAGTTTCCAGCTGATACTCTTCTAACTACTGACGAGCTCAAGTGAAGAAGAGAGACCGGAAAAGTAAAGGAACACAAAAGCAAAAAGACAAATTAACAGCAAGTTTATTCAATACAAGCTGTGCATCCCAGGGCAGGGAAGCTAGTAATAGGTCACAACATCTAGAAATCACTTTGACAGTGCAACACTGGTCATGAATGAAAGCCAGGCCCTGTCTGTGCCTGGCGCCAAGTCTGTGGCACCGATCTGTATCTCCCTGTAAGGCCTCTGACTCCTGATACAATCACTGATGTAGGGTGTGCAGTGTCAGCCACAATTCATACCCACGTTTACCTTCTAATCCCAGGAACTGGACCACTGACTAGGAATAGATTCTTTTCCACCAGAGATTAAAACTAAGTATGCTTAAGGAATATTATCTATAAAACTCTTACTGTTTGGGCTAGAATGAGGCAAATCTGAATCATATGATTTTTAGTTTGATGAGAACAAATTAATTTAGACACTTCCTAGAAGTGTCTCTATTTATTTTCAGCTAAAAAAGCTCAAGGAGAAGAAAAAAAAATTCAGAGCTATAGAAGGACTATGGATTGTGAATTTTTTATTCATGAATCACTGTTACTGAGTGTGGCTTTGTATTTCTTAATCTGAAGAGAATTTTGGAGAAGAAAGCAGTGACTAAGAAAAAACAGACTGCAAAGCAGGCATTGTATCAATGGCCGAATTCCAGGGTGATAGTGAAAAACAACACTGTGAATGATTACAAAGTCAGATTGTTTTTCCATCAAAATTCTCTTTTATGAACTCTGTCAATCAAGTAAACTCATTCATCTTTTTTAAAATCAGATGACCTCTGAGAGTTCAGTCTCTCCATTACCCATCTTTTAATTGCAATCAAATAGTAGTCTTTTATGGATAAAGTTTTATGGATATACTCATCACATAGGGTATATTACATAGAATTACATTTAACAGGATATCCCTAACCTTAAAAAAAATGTTTAAATGTTAATTTACACAATGTAAAAGTATGATATTCATGTTTACAAAATGAATACTCCTAAATATGAGGCATTTTTAAAAAGATTTTATAAATTTATTCATGAGAGACACAGAGAGTAAGAGACACAGACAGAGGAAGAAGCAGGCTCCCTGTGGGGAGCCTCACACGGGACTAAATCCCCGGAACCATGGCCTGAGCCAGACACTCAACCTATGAGCCACCCAGGAGTCCCAATATTAGGCATTTTGAAAACACAATATACTATGACTAATCTGAGGGGTCTCAAATTTGCAAGACTTTGGAGATTCCCTTTTTTAACATCCAAATAAAAATCATTCAACCTTACCTCTTGCAGGATTGCAGATATGCATGTTCCCTTCACATTCTCCTTTCTTAATTTCATAGGCAACCGTGGAGAATATTTGCATATTCTACTGGCCAATTTTGGGTGTTTCTACTCATTTCTTGCTCTTTCATAAGCTACTTTTATTGTTGCTTGCCAACTCCTAGAATTCACTGACTGATGACACCCATTGGAAGAATGTTACTTCCCATTAGCCTGGAAGGGGAACAAACGGGGAACCCAGTTACTCTCACATTATGAACTCAGTATAATTGTGATCAAAGAATTGTCTCATCATTTCTCTCAGCAAAGTTTAATCCAGGCTTTAGTGATTAATAAAGCTTAATTATAAATTTAAGTATAAATAAAGGAATAAAAATAAGGAAAAAATTAATATCAGATATTATTTGAGCTCCTAAAGTTCATGGCCATGTCCTTCCATGATAAATTCCCTACTTATAAAAAAAAAAAACCCTACTTAAAATCTCCCTGCTTTTTCCCTAGTTCCTCGAGCTGAGCCTTAGATCTCAGCAACTCCAGGTCTTTTACTATCTCTCATCATCCCCCCATGACCTCTGTTCCCTGTCCGTATCATCCACCAGCAAGAGGAAACAGTCAGCCTAATGATTTCTCAGAACTGCCTGGTTACTCAATAAGCACTGTCTTTTTCACTAGATAGCATAGCATTTTTGATTCTTTGTGCAAACCTCACCCAACCTACTCTGGACTTTGCCTTTTCATAAGCAACAACTCTATTAAGGTGGTTTTTTTCCAAAGGAAAGGAGAGTCTCCACTCAAAATTACATCCTGGGGATCCCTGGGTGGCGCAGCGGTTTGGCGCCTGCCTTTGGCCCAGGGCGCGATCCTGGAGACCCGGGATCAAATCCCACGTCGGGCTCCCGGTGCATGGAGCCTGCTTCTTCCTCTGCCTGTGTCTCTGCCTCTCTCTCTCTCTCTGTGACTATCATAAATAAAAAAAAAAAAAAAAAAAAAAAAAACTACATCCTGTTTCCCTTCAACTTCCCCTTACCATAGAATTCATTAGTAATCGCACTTTTAAAAATATGGCCCCATTAAAAATAAACAAGCAAATACATAAAATATGGCCCCACTGCATGTATTAAATCACTGCAGTCTATGAAAAAATGCCTCTGGATCTCAAATGTATTAGACACCAATTTTCAAAGGAGGAAGGAAAAGAGGGAGAGAAAAAGGGTGGGCAATAGCTCTAGTACTAGAAAAGAAAAGGAAACATAGCCATTTGTCTTACAAAATACAATTGGGACTTTGGTATCCTAAATACCATTGGGAAATTTCAGGGTATTGTTTGTATTTGTGTGTGTGTGTGTGTGTGTGTGTGTGTGCATGTGGTTATTTTTGTAATGGTTATGATATACTAAGCTACACCTAATTCAGTAGAGTGTTGCACATAACAGGGAAACCACATTTTTATGTCGGTAAACAACTGTAATTTTAAGCAAATATAAGAAATTCTCATGAATGTACAGTGAAATACCAAAAGTACAGCAATCCTCCTTCCTTTTTTCTTCTCTAGGTTAGAAGCAAAGGAAAGGTCAACAAAAGAGAGAATCTCTGTCCTGATGTCCACGAACTGCTTGCTCCAGCTTTCTCACCTTAGGGTTTAACTCCAAGATCATTTCACCAAGTTAACCCTCAGTTACTGTTGCCAGCAGATGGGGAATCTTGTCCAAAGTATCAGAACAAGAGCAAAGCAAGCTTGCAAGAAACCGAATTACCCAGCTATTAAACAAAGACAGGAGGCAAGAAAGATCATACCCACACTAAAGGAAGCTTAGAATTTTAATACCCTCCAATGTTAAAGAACTAAACTTCTTTATGTTTATAAGATTCCCTTCATTACTCATGCCTCTACCACCAACCCCATCTCCTGCCCCAGCCACTTTACAGACACTTCATATCTAAATATTTACAAATCAGGAAGAAATAAGAAAAACTTTAATGACTGCTGTTTTGTCATACTGGCAAGGATTCCCCCTATGAGTGACAACTCATGACCATTAGCAGAGGAATTCCTGCCCCAGATAAGCATCTGAGGGTTTGATATGCTGCGATTTTAAAAGTTTGAAATAATAAACACAATTTCACTAAAGGCATCTTACTTGATAGGACCAGGCACAAACATAAACATGGTAACAAAGAGATTTATTTAGAGCTAAGTTTCTCCTTCACAGAGCCATGCCATGCTCACAATCATACATATCATAGAACCCTAGAACTGAAATGGAATACCAATTGTCAGATGAGAAAGTGAGTATCAGAGAAGATAATCATTCGGGCAAGGCCACTTAAATGGTAAGTCTTAGGACTAAAACTTAGGCCTGCAGATTCCCAAGTTAGTACTCTCTTACATGTACCAATGATCCCTAAATGTTGGTTTACCTGAGAATCAACCAATAGTGTTCTTTAAAAAAACCAAGCTCCCAGGTTTGACCCTCAGAGCATCCTGTTTGGTAGATAAAGAAAATTTTTAAAGATTTTATTTATTTATTCATGAGAGGCACAGAGAGAAAGGCAGAGACATAGGTAGAGGGAGAAACAGGCTCCCTGCAGGGAGCCTGCTGCAGAACTTGATCCCAGGATCCCAGGATCATGACCTGAGCCAAAGACAGATGCTCAACCCCTGAGCCACCCAGATACCCCAACAAGTAGATGTTTAAACTCAATGTATTATATACTCTGTCTAGTATTTTGTGTAGGGTAGGTGTGGAAAGGAGTCTTCCACACAAGGAGATACTACTTCTTTTAAAGAACTGTGGAAGTAATGCATCTGGGTATTGTATGTAAGCAATGGATCACTAAATTCTACTCCAAAAATCAATATTGCACTGTATGTTAACTAACCAAAATTCAACTTAAAAGCAAGAATTCTGTATTGCATGAATAGATGTTGACTGAAAATTTTATATAGTGCAGGAGAATACAAATTAAAAAGTACAGTTCTTTGTCCCTTCCTTAATCTCATTCTCCCACCCAAAATTATTCACTAATAACTACTGGGTGTATATGCTTCAGCCTTTTCCATACATTTACACACATAGATACACATGGGTATGTGTGTTCTTTCTGTCCTTTTGCTTTTGGACAAAAACTCTGCTTATAAAATGATCTCAGCACTTTTTTTCATCACATAGGTAACAGGGGCTATTATCATCAGCTCAGAAACAAACATAAGTCAAGGACACCTCAGGATAGATGACTGCTACTGGTAATCAGAGCATCTACCCTTGATTTTTTCAGAAATAAAGACTTCCTCACTCACTTCCTCAAACATTTTGTTCAATAAGTGGTATGCCTCAGTCATAAAAAAGGATTTGTAAGGGTGCTAAAGGAAAAGGAAAGGGCTCATGGTCACACTGTACAACTTGTGAATATTATTATAGAGTTCACATGTGAGCACAAGGTGCTAAATTAATTCAATTCATTGTAAGTCCTGCAAGACTGCAAATCTGTTTCTGTGGAAAGGGCTGCATGGGGAGGGGCGAAGGGTGCAACAGGGGATGCTAATACACATTCATATAAAATGTACAGCATTCAGTTTGCTTTCTCACCTTCCAGACCTCACAATCCAGCTGTCACTGTTAGCACCCAATTGAAATGTCTCTTTTTAAGGTCACCCAAAACTCTTAATTGTTCTATTCTCTTGAGTTTTGCAGCAGTTTTTGGTTGATGATTCTTCCTTCTGCAAAGATTTCCCCTCCCTTCTTTCTCCTCTGGTTATGGTAAAATTGAGAATTTATTCTCCATCTTTACCAATTTCTCTTAAATACTCATGTACCTCAGAATTCCTTCCTAGGAGTGCTTTTATTCTTGCTTTGTACCCTCCACCTGATGGCATTCATAAAATCCTATAGCCTCAGCAATGATACCCAAATCTTCCTCTACAGCCCCATTTTACCCTGAGCCCAGGGGTCATCTCCCTAATAGTATCAGGCAACTCAAACATGACATGTATAATAGCAAGCTGGTGTCTCTCTCACCCACTTCCTACCAAGCCTGTTCCCTCTAACCCATCTATTAGTCATAAGAGTTAAAGTTAAAACAATATATCAGTTCCCTGAATTAGAAACTTTGCCATTCCTTATTCTTCTCTTCAAATCCTGTGGATTCCACCTCCAAAATATTTATTTACTCTATCACTTCCTCTCTACTCCCATTGCTATCACCCTAGTCCTCGTCATCTTCACTTAGACCAAAGTCATGGCTCCCTACCAGGCATCTCTATATGAAATCTCCTTCCTCCTCCATTCCCAAACATTTTGAACCAAAAATGTTCATGTCTCTGAAACATACACATGTCACTCCTCACTGAATAACCTTAAGCAGTTTCCTGTAACCTACAGGATACAAATTTAGAATTCTTAAGATACTTCCTAACCCTGCCCCAAACTACATTCCCAATCTCTGGTCACAGAATTTAACAATTCTCCCCAGATGACTTAATCTTATTTATATATATTTTTGAACATTTAGTTCCTTCAGCTCAGAGTGACCATTGCCGACAACTCCTTTGTTATGCAAAATAGATTACTTTTCCTCAATAAATCCATGCCTGTCAAGATCTCTTCATAACCCCCTAAAAGGCACTCATAGTTTTTTGTGCTCCTATTTCACATCTACCCCTATCAGGATGCTTACTGTGGCATTCATTCATATATTCCTTTAGCCAGCATGTAAGTTAGCATCCATACAATATATCATAATAACACCCATCATTTTTAAACCCTACTTACCCTAGAAAACCTACTAACCTGGAATTCTGCACCAACTTCAGCACATAGAACAATGCCTTTACATGAAAGTTTCTCAACAAATGTTTGTTGTTAAGTGAATGGATGAATGAATGAATGAAACATATATTTATAATAAAAATACCCCTGCATGGAAATTATGTTTTTTTTTTTTAAGATTTTATTTATTCATCAGAGACACAGAGGGAGAGAGGCAGAGGCACAGGCAGAGGGAGAAGCAGGCTCCATGCAGGGAGCCCGACATGGGACTCGACCCTGGGTCTCCAGGATCAGGCCTTGGGCTGAAGGCAGCGCTAAACCCCTGAGCCACCCGGTTGCCCCCGGCAATTATGTTTATCTTATTTGTTATGAAGCTGGCCACTAGAAAGCCACAGCTTTGACCCTATTACTAGCTCTGAATCCTATCCTCTAGAATTTATTCATTCATTTTTTTATTTATTCATGCATTCAGTTCCTATCTAGTACCTACTGTGTGTAGGCATGGCTCTAGGTGCCAGAGACACAACAGTAAACAACACAATCCCTGATCTTCTGCAATTACAGTCTAGTGGGAAAAAAACAAATTATAGACAAATATAGAAGTAGAATATAAGGCATTCCAGCCAGTGATGAATATTAGGGAGGGAAATAGAGCTGAAAAGGGAATAGAGAGTATGTGGAGCATGATTAAAGACTTGACGGGAGGCAATTCTTAATAGAAAAGCCAAGAAATGGTTTAGGGTAACATAATACCAGTTTACACTCCAGGGGTGGCTTCTAACAAAATTCAAGGGAAAAGGGATACCAAACCTACCTCCTCAGGAAAAAGAAAAGGGAGGTGGGTAATAAATAGTATATAATGCTGTGGTAAACAAAGAAGTTTACAACTCACAAAGAGGCCTATAGCTTGCCATCCCATTCTGTGGATTCATAAGGAGGACAGAAATGTTGTTGACCTGGGCATATATGCTGTAAATTCATACCTCTCTTGAAAGTCCTAGTGCCTTGGGAAGCACTTTGGAGAAGGGGCTCAGTTACAGTATCAGAGACAGGCTTGGATTTGAACTCTCCAGTCAGGTGGAGGCAGGCTTGGTAGCATGGAAAAGCAGTAGCCCAGGGTTAAGAGTTATGGAATGAGAAATGAAATGGACAGTAGGCTTGGGTAAGGCACCTTTTAAATTAATATTTAAAATTTTTGTTTATTTACCTCTTTTTCTCCTTCATAGGAGACAGAGAACCAACCACAAACTATTTCTAATTTCACAACTTCTTTTTTTTTTTTTAAGATTTTTTTTTTATTTTTTTTTATTTTATGATAGTCACAGAGAGAGAGAGAGGCAGAGACACAGGCAGAGGGAGAAGCAGGCTCCATACACCAGGAGCCTGATGTGGGATTCGATCCCGGGTCTCCAGGATCGCGCCCTGGGCCAAAGGCAGGCGCCAAACCGCTGCGCCACCCAGGGATCCCCCCAGCGGTTTAGCGTCTGCCTTTGACCCAGGGTATGATCCTGGAGTCCCAGGATCGAATCCCACGTCGGGCTCCCGGTGCATGGAGCCTGCCCGCAGAAGCTTCTAACAGCTTCTCTTCAGGTTTATGAGGTAATGCCATTCCCCACCCCACCCCATCCCCGAGCTTTTTTTTTACATTTTATTTTTTCCTAATTACTGCAGTTTGGAAGTCAAGGTTTGAGGTGCCTCGGTGGGTTCCTGCTGCGAGGAAATCGAGCACATCCTCCTCCTTCACTTGCAGGACATCCAGGGCTCCAGACATGATGGAAAGTTCCCTTTAAGTTACAAGGGGAAACGCAGACAATGTAATAGGTAGGGACCCCGTTCAGCATAGCGCACAAAAGAGGGAATGTCATTTTTAATAAGTAAAGCACAGCATTGTATTAGTAAAACTGATTGTGCCCAATTTATACACAGTGAAAATTTTGTAGAAGAGACAAATTCTGGATCTGTAAGAACTCTCAGTCCTTTGCAGCTAAAGGTCACTGTTAGGGGCTGAATTATGTCCCCCCCCCCCAATTCCTATGTGGAAACCCTAATCCCCCCTAGCTTGAATGTGACTTTTTTTGGAAGAGAGGACCTTTGAAGAGGTAATTAGGCTAAAATGAGGCCAATAAAATGGACCTTAATCTGATGTAAATGCCGTCGTTCTAATAAGAAATGCGGACATGCAAAGAGATACACCCAGGGCGTATATGCACGGAGATAGAGCCATGGGAAGACGTGGCAAGTGGGCGGCCGTCCGCAGGCCAAGAAGTCACAGAAGCAGCCAACTCTTCCAGCCTCCAGAACTGTGAGCAAATGAATTTCTCTTGTTTCAGTCACCTAATCAGTGGTACTTTGTTATGGCAGCCTAATAAACCAATAGTCGCTCAATCTACTATTTCGAGTTAGATAGCTCTATTTTTCTAATTTTTTAAAAAGATTTTATTTACTTATTCATGAGAGACACAGAGAGAGAGAGAGACATAGGCAGAGACACAAGCAGGCTCCTTGTGGGGAGCCTGATGTGGGACTTGATCCCAGGACCCCGGGATCACTACCTGAGCCAAAGGCAGGCGCTAAACCGCTGAGCCACCCAGGCGTCCCTATTTTTCCAAATTTTCTATCAAGAGTTTTCTATCTGAAAACTAAACGGGAGCAAGGACTGGGGGAGTCTATTCTTTTTAAAACTTCATGTTTCTCTGAGTTTCCCTCCTACACTTTTGCCCCTCATGCACTCGTGTCTGAAGTTCTCCAGTCTTGTGTGTTTGGGATCCTTTTATAAAAGACAGTTGAGTATATTTAAAGCATGGTGTTACCACAATTCCCTAGGAAAAACACAAATATGGTTTAAGAGGAGAAGTTTTATTACAAAGTCAACTTAAAATTTAAATATCATTTTGGTTATAATTTACCCTAAAAAGTGAACAGAGCACAGTATTAGGGCCAGAGTGTGTAAGACTGGAGTTAATAGCCATAAAAGGATTTTGCACTCCTCTGTGATTATAAATGCATTGCCCTTTCTGTACAATGATGCTGCAGCTATCACATAGTCATTATTTAAACATAAGCTGGCAGGAGAAACACCAGTAACAGCAAACACCTTTGCTTCAGTTAAAGAAGGAAAAATATATTCATAGTTGTTTTTTTTTTTAAGTTGCCAGTGTTTGTGTCTACTTCTGTTAAGTAAGCTGGTTTGTGTCTGCATATTTGTGTTAATATATGAATTATGTGAATAAACTAAACCATTTATGAGCTGTGTGTCCCTGGATATATTCTATAATCTAAGCCACTGTTCCTTACCTATTAAATGGGGTTGATATATTTCCAAAGGATGTTGTTGGGGGTATTAAATAAGAAAACATGTGCTAAATTCTTGGTAGAGTGGCCGATGCATGCAAGAGATCAGTAAAAGTAACGCTATGCTTTTATTATCATAAAGCTCAGACATTGAATTCCTCAAAGACCTTAGTTATCTTAGGGCTAGCATTATGCTCTAGAAAGTAGACTCTTTATAAGTACTATAGGTTGAATTAAATTATTGCAGGTTGGACTGAACTAAAATAGATAGTGTATTACATTTACTGTTGTTTTTATATTTCTAATTCTTTCTATAAGTATTCTACTAATGCAAAGAAAAACATTATCAAGTAGTAAAGTATTTAGCTGGACAAAATTACATTAAGGAATCAAAGGAAGTTTAGGCTTGATTCTTATAAACCCAATGCTTTTAAATATGTACTTAGTAACCATGTGCTGCTATAAGCAGACATGTTTCAAAGAAGTAACTGTTGATATTCCAATATTTTTTTGATCAAAATATTTTTCCTTAGCTATTTAAAGTTGACGATTTTGATTTGTGATCTAAAAGCTTCAATCTTTTTTTCGGAAAAATGGAAAAACATTTTGCTAATTTTCAACTTTCAAGGGTCTGAAATCAGGTCAAGGCTCAAAATTGATAGTGGCACGAGTCCACTCAATTTAGCAAAAGTGTGTTCTCTCTGTTCCTCTCTAAATGTTACAGAGAATTCATTATCTTTTTTTTACATTTAAAAAAGTGAAACAATAAGCCAAGGATATCAACATATCATGAAGTCATAAAATGAAAGCCTATTTTTTTTTCTTGCTCTTACAGTTTGCCGTAACAGGATTTCTAGAAAGGTGTGCCAGACCCATAGAACAGAGAGAATAAGTGTAATGAGGAGATCACTAAGATGGAATTCAGGAATCCAGAATCCAAGCCTGACTCCCTAAAGTCATATCATCTCTGGTAAATATCACTAAATTTCTCTGGATCTCAGCCTTCTTTTCTAGACACTAAGGAGTATGATGTATGTGTGTCCTTCTTTAAGAGGATATGATTATTCTTTGGGAAAAAAAGGAGAACACAATTTAAATATGAGAAACTTTTGTATGTTGTCTGTTATGGCATGTATTTTTTTTTCTATGAAAGCAAGTACTGAGTAAGCCAATGCCACCTATAGATCTTGTGTGAATTTAATAATGTAATTCTGATATTTACTGCATGCATATTATGCACCATCTATCACCTTGCTAACATAAACTAAGGATCTGAAATACATTAGTGTCTAATTTAAAGTGCCACTACTAGGTAGTCATTATTATTCTGGTTTGATGGAACAAAAGCCACCAAGAGCATCAGTCCTGTATGTTTGGTCCATGTGTGCAGGGGAAAACTCCCCAAGTGGAGCCAGAGGCATAATTATTCCCATTTTAAAGATGGAGCTTCTAATGCTCAGGAGAGTGAGTTGCCCAAAGTCAAAAACAGAAGGTTAGTGACAGAGACTCCAGCACTGATGGGAGACAGATACTGGAAGTTCCATTTAACTTCTGGGAAAACCGAGACTTGGAGAGGTTAAAGAATCTGCTCTAAATTTCCCAAGTGGAAAATGGTGAAGCCAGGCTTTAAACCCAGGTCTGGGCCACCTGGGTGGGTCAGTGGTTGAGCATCTGCCTTTGGCTCAGGTAGTGATTCCCAGGTCCTGGGATCAAGTCCCACATCAGTCTCCCTGCAGGGAGCCTGCTTCTCCCTCTGCTGATGTCTCTGCCTCTCTCTGTGTGTCTCTTATGAATGAATGAATAAAATCTTTACAAAAAATAAATAAACCCAGGTCTGTTTACTGAATTCATAATGTTCTTTCCACTAAAAAAAAAAAAAGCACATTAGATAAGTAAAATATGCCTCTTCTTTTCATCTAGTAAACAGGTATAAATAAATCATTTTGTGTTTTACAGCTCCCTTGTTCACTTTCTCCTCCCTCTTTGGCTACAAAGCCTCTTTCAGCTCCTCTACCTGATTCAGATGGTCTCCAAAAGTCAAACCTGTCCTATTTTCTTTCCAGAGAGGAAAGCTTATGTAGTATTACACTTCTATTTTTTTTTTTTTTTTGCCAGCTTTGCTTATATTGCTAAGAGTTCTTAGGATTATCTTCCTTAATGATGCCAGATCCTTGATACATTAGATTTAGGAGCACAGCTTCAGCATAAGGATGAATTGACAAAAACTCTTTATTGAGGTTCAGATAGGAAAACTTTGTACCACTTGTACCACTGCAAATCAAGATTTTAGTTAACCCTCTTTGTTCGCAATGTCCTATGGTGCCAATATTCTTTAGTGAACCTTCTCCCTAGGAAACCTTCCTTCTTCAGATACCTTCTTTAGATTTACCGTCAGGTGCTTTAATACCCTGACTACTTTATTTCTGCTCAATGCAAACTTTTTAGTTTCTCCTTTTCTAGTTAGCACCATTGGAAACCAGATGAAAGGCAGCTTCTCACTTTGCACTGATAGTTGATCAAGATAAACCGAGAAACACAAAGGTTACAGAGATGATATTGTACAAGCTATACTAAGGTCAGGTAACCAGAAACCCAATAACTGGGGATTAGGGTAAAAATCAGCACAGATAATCTTCAGCTTCCAGTGTTTGCTCTGAAAAGACTCAATGCTAGCCTATTTCCTTTGCTCTACATAAAAGAACCTTGTTCGGCTTTCAGAGTCCCTCATTGTCATGAAATCAGTCATTTGAATCAGAGTCCTTAAGGACATTTTCCTTGCTGAGAGTACTCCTTTGAAAGGTGTCTGATTATCCTATAGTCCTGACAGCGACCCAGTTTGCCCCAGGACTTGACAAGTTATTTTCTACCTTTTGACTACACAAAAAAACTCTACAATGTTAATACTGTATTATCAGAAATACTTACCTCACTTCTTAGACCATAAATTCTTCTATATAACAAGAAACATTCATGGATGCAGTTAAAACATCATGATTAGAAGGATGGATTTTTAGAATTAATCAGGCACAAGTTAAATCCAAGATTGGTCTAGCTCTGTGACTTTCAGTAGTCACTTAACTCCCTGCCGCTTAATTTCCTAATCTGTAAAACAATATAATTATACCCACCTCATAGGTGCATTCGATTACCTTGTTTTTCTTTATCCAAGTAATGGCAATGCTTAGCAACACCCTATATATAGATGGTTTACCAAAACCAGAAAGTAATAGTTGTGTTAGGAGTATTGCAAGGAGTACTGTGTAGATTACTATAAAGATGAAATAATATATGCAAAGTACTCAGCATTGGATGAGTGCTCCATAAACAATTGTGAACTCACTTCAAGTCAATTTCTTATGCACAGCTTTTAGGTTATTTGTGGTTTATTCTGTGGCCTCTGGATCATACTGAAAACAAATCACAGACCAAATTCTGTAACACATAGAGACCGGTATGCTGATATATAGACAGGTCATACTACATTTCTTTAAAGCTTGATAAAGTCCCAGCTTTTTGTATAGTTAAGTGCTCTCATTAACATCTTGCATGAAATATTTACTAAAGACAAACACATCATTAGAAATCCTCCCACACCAGTGACTGGAATCAGTCTCTTTGTGGCTCAAGGCTTGAGTGTCATTTCTACTGCCAAAAGCTAACTTCCTTGTATTATTATACCTTATTCCTATCTATGCCTCCAGAACGATTTTATCCAATTCATATATCCTAAGCTTTAATTTTACTAATGAGCCTTTCGTACATGAATTGTGTCCTGCCATTGTGCTGCCTAAGCAACCATTGTCCTGCTTTAAAAAATTATTTTGCAATATAGTATGCTATTTATGAGTGATATCTAACATTCTTACTCCTAACATATTTCCAACATATATAAGTAAAGTAAGTTTATATGATACAGATATGGATTTTTTTTAAAAAAGTAGTGGCATTAGTATCCTCTAGAGCAGGGAACTTCTAGTTACACAGCTGGCTGGCTAGCCCTGAACTGAAATTCCTGAATAGAACCCTTACAGCACCTGGGTGATATACCTTCAATTAAATCACACACACACAATACTATCCTACATATTTTAAGATAAATGAAAGATATCAGAGCAATAAACAGTCCAATTTAAGCATGCATTCTTTAGAAGTGAAAAAGAAAGTATATATTTAAAAATTTATTGTTATGGTAACAATACCCTTACTCTTATGTACTGTCTCACCTGGAATGTGGTCTTTAGAATAAAAAAGGTGGTATCTCAGATACCATAGGAGCCTTCATAGCATGGAATGGCAGCCCTGAATGGAAACAATAAAAAAGAGGAAGGTAGGTGACGGTGGCTAGTGTATGTGGCTAGTGATGACAATGTCCAGAGCTTAGTAGCCATTTTAAAGTTGGATGTCTAGATTCTGAAAGACCTCACTTTCCTCAAGGCCTCTAGAGAATAGGTTGAAAACTGGTCAAGATCCCCATAACCTCTAAAGATGGGGTCATTGCAAACAGTTTCTAGCTGAGGGAAAACACAGACAATGAGGTACATTGTGAACAAATGTCTTTTATCCAAATTTGATAAGTGGTCTGATGACACTGAGAGAGACATGAAAAATCTGGTACTTGTCTAATTAAGTTGCATATCCACTAAAAATTTTTTTTAAAAAAGTATCTACAATGCTTATTTCAGACTGTGGAACCCACAATAGTAGAGTTATCTGCTGACTAGCCACCTTGATGGCAAACCCATTCTCTATCACCTAAAGACACTTGCCTAAAAAAGGAAGAAAGAAAAATTCCAAATATGTGACAGCTTCTCTGATATTCCCTGTGTATAATTTTTATAGAAAAAGATAACAAGGGAGTTGCATAATATCTTGTCATAGAGCTTTATAAAGTAGTATATTCATCCATGTTTCTACACTCTTTATTGCAGCGCCATTCAAAAGTTGTACAGAACTAACTTGTCAATTAGGGAATAAGCCATGCTCTAGAAACTTCTCATTTAAGTGATTCAGTAGAGAACACATATTTCAAAAGAAGAATGTAGAAAAGAACATTGCCACAGTTGGAGCCACAAATCTCTTTTAAAGACAAATAACTGAAGAGGGTAACATCACTGCCAAAAACACTAACAAATTAATATAATACACATAAAAGTGGGGATCCCTGGGTGGCTTAGCGGTTTAGTGCCTGCCTTTGGTTCAGGGTGTGATCCTGGAGTCCCGGGATTGAGTCCCACATCAGGCTTCCTGCATGGAGCCTGCTTCTCTCTCTGCCTGTGTCTCTGCCTCTCTCTCTCTGTGTCTCTCATGAATAAATAAAATATTTTTTTAAAAATACACAGAAAAGTTATGAGACACATGTGAAAGTCATAACAAGGAAAATTATGCAAAGATGTACAACTAGATGATATCTTTTCAAAATGTCATGGAGAAGAGGGGCCTCTGGTAAAATACATAAAATTTGTAACATGGTATTTGAGCACCTAAAATATATATTTTAGATTTCAACAGTGTCCTATATTCTGGGAATACAGACTATAGAGAAGCATATTCTCAGGATATACATATCATTTAGAAAATCAATTTCAACTTTTCTTCTTTAGAAATCCTTCTCTGAATAATCTTTAAATCATTTTCTTATTAATAATAAATCACTGCTGACTATAAACAAGAGTGGAATAGTTGCTCTTTGATCTTGATTCCTTAGAGGTGGTGCTTCTGGACTAATGTTTCATGAGTCAGTTCTGGAGATGTGAATTCTCCAGATGTAAATTAGCCCTCTCTGGCCCCAGTTTCTTCACTGGTAGATTAACCACAGAAATTACATTTATGAAAATTATCTTCTAGTTTTAAAAACTATGTTCATGAAATAAGTTTTTGAAATCTACAAGGATTAGAAGACAAGCAAAATGTTTATATAAGTTAATTCAAATAATTATACCTCTTCCATTAGAAAATAGAGTCAAAAAATATTTGTTAAACTTAGCAGATGTAATGACATGAAGACATAGTTAACTTTTATCAAGCAGCATTTCGTATTCTCTCTCTAGAATGTTCCCATCAAATTCCCACAGCTCACTTTATTCTTTTACTCATCACATTTTGAACAATATCCTTTTCTCCTTCACTGAGTGAGTACTCATGTATTACAAATTAATTTTCCCATTAATTATAAACCTAATTAAGGTTATAAAGAATGAACACTCTGCTTAAAGAGGAAGTGTTATTTGAACTAGGATTTGAATGATGAAAAGGAGATTTCAGGCAGAAAACAGAGAAAAAGCTACTGCATGCTAAAAGAACAATGTGAACATGGGAACAAAGGTGTCAGAAGATGTTAAGAAGTCCAATATGGCTAGTTAAACAGAAGTGGCTGGTATAGTAAATGAATCTAGGGAGCTATAAATATTGTAGCCATATTGTGGGGAAGTTTGGATTTCATTCTCCAGGTCCTGAGAATCAAAATACATTTATAGGCAGTGAGGTGGTATGACTAGATTTTTACAGATGCTACTGAAATGTTGGCAGTGAAGTTGAAATGGACTGGAATAAAAAAAGACCAGACAAGAGGACCATTGGTGGATCTGCTGAAATAGTTTAAGTAAGATTCATGAGACTGAAGTAGGGCAGTGAATGATGGAAATGGATAATACGTTTTAAAGGAAAGTATTAGTCATCTGGAGGTATTAAACATATTTGTCAAATAGATTGATGAATAAATGATATGAATTATTTCTATAAAATTAAACTAATAATTTTAAATATGCCAGTAAATTCCTTCTCAAAGATCCATTGGATTTTTCTCTCATATTCCTACTAGAATCTTGAGATAAGCTTATTCCTTTAGAATTTCTTGATAATACCACTTTTTCTTTGGGTCCTAATGGCTAATATCTTCTTGATTATTTGTTAGAGGTAGAGTATAATGATCTATCTGTATTATAATTATCACCATGAAACATTAATTCTGTTGTCAATGAACCTCCATTTGATATGTGAGCAGTATTTTTTGATAACACTAAATAGAACAATCTAAGTTAATATTATGAACATTTCTAGAATTTCCCAAAAAGAGTTTAAATAACATTTAAAAGAATCCCTGATTTGGTATTATCCAGATTCACCTATTTTCAGGAATTTAGTTATTTACTGACGATTTTGAAATTGGGCCTATGATTGATTTTTAGCCACAGCATAAAGGAAAAAAGGCCAGTTACCAAAAATTTAAGTATTTGGTATCTTTGAAAATATTTGCTAATCTTTTTTTCCATAACCAAGAAAAAAAATTAATAATGAAACAATGGGTTTAATGCTATTCTCTGAATACTAGAAAATATGGATTATTCAAAGAATACTCCATAAACTGATGCTTTCCATCAATTTTCAGGCTGGTAAAATTACACACCTATAAGGATAAAGGAAGTTTCACATTTTTGCAGTTTGGCAACTCCACAGGAAAGAGGTAATCTTTCCAATGAACTTTAGCAGATAAGTCCCACAGTGGATTCTGAATGGTCCACTTTAGGTCATGTAACCCTACCTCACAGGTCAGGGGATTGGACAGCCCTGGATCCTAAACCCACCTCTAAAGTGGGGCTGCAGAGGGGGAGAAACAGAACCTTGTGAATTACAGTCCCTCCTGAAAGACATGGAATCCACTGTGAATTCTACTGGAAAGAAGCAGGGCTGCTGACAGAGAAGAATAGGAAAGTGTGCTGGGCAAATAGTGAATGCTTACCATAGTCCATATGCCTGGATTAGAGCAATGCTTTTTCTACGTACTCTTTGAAGGACCTGTAAGAAACTACTTTATCTTGTTGGTTCTCAGTTTCCTTATTTCTCAAATAGAAAAATTATCTCCCTTACATGATGGTTGTGAGAAGTTAGGGACATAGTATAAGCTTAAGGGCCTAGCACAATCCCTGCCTCATGTCTGGCATCAGTAACTTAATTAGAAGAGTATTAAGAGATTTACTATGTTCTCACTGGACTTGACATTGAAGATAAAATAATGAGTGAGGACAGTCATAGTCAGTGACTTTAATCAAATAATCACACAGACAAATGTTAAACTGCAGCTGCTTTGCAAGCACCACACAAGAGAAGGAATTCATACTTGAGTTTATAATAAGAGGGGAGCTGAGTGAATCAGAGGTTAGAGAAAGCCTGCCTAAGGAAGAGAATATAGAGAATATTGAGTTGAAATCTAATGGGAGGATGAGAAGATATTTACTAGGCAAAGAGAAAAGGGTTGACCAAAGCAGTGTAAGTGGAGGCAAAAGGAAGGAGATCTGCAGAGACTCTGAAATGGGAAGGAATTATGAGGAACAGAAAGAAGGCCCTTGTCTGAGCAGGGGAACACAACATGAATTGACTTTGGAGAGGCAGCAAGGGGCCAGACACGGGAAGCTGTGAAGCCTTTGCTAAAGTAATTATTTCTTTATCCCAAGAGCAATGACAAGGTACCAAAGAGTTTTCAGCAGGGGGAGTTACATCATCAAAAACTGATTCGTACTCCATTTCTATCTCCCACAACAATGGGAGTAGATGGCAAGCCTCTGATCTGGCCTGGTCAGACAATAACAGTTTCAGTCTGGGGGTGCCTTTTTTAAAAGAAAGGTAGTGAAAACGACACGTGTGTCTAACACAGGGCGGGCACCAAATGGTGAGGGAACAAGAAGTGTTTCACATTCATGAGACAAGACTTACAAGACTTATTTACTGAATTAAACCTCTCTCTTAACAAAAACATTAAACTAAAAAACATAAACTGTTTCCAACCATTAATCAAAAAACAGCATGATGGACAAAGTAGCATTGAAAGAATGCAAGTGAAGACAAGATTATCATGGAGAGACATTCTTCCAAATGTACCAAATGTTGAACTCCCTGAACCCTATAATGGGAGCCTACTATTTCTATAAGAAAACATTCCCCATGCCTCCTAGCCACTTGGGGCACAGCCCTGCTGCTTGTTCACTTGTAAGTAGCTCCTGGTTTCCTTCTGCTGAGGCACTGGATACTAGCCTGTGTCTCCCCCAAAGGCCTGCCTGAAAGGGAAATCTCAGTCTTTCTGACCTACTTTTGACCTCCCCATCAGCTTGCTGGAGAATCTGTGAATTGCATACTAGCTCTTCCTAATCTCTTTGATACCTGCTTTTTTATTCTCTTGACTTGATGTCAAATAACATGATTATACAGCAAAACTGTACTGCACCAATATGAAGGAAACAAAAGATAAAAAAAAAAAACAAAAAAACAAAAGATAAAGTTATGAAAGTCTGTGATGATTTAAATGTAGCTAGAGCCATTGAGTTGTGCAGGTAGGGGGAAGAGACAATTGAGAAGGGAAAGAAGGGAAGGAGGGAGGAAGGGGGAGAGAGTGTGAGAGTACACAATAGAAGATGAATACATTGAGTTCTGAGATGACTTAGTTGAATAAAAAGAGATTGACCTGAATGTCTGAGAGGTTCACCCCCTGGTTTCTTTAAACCTGGCCTAATTTATTAGTCTTTGTTTCTATTAGTTTCATAAAATTAGTATAGATTGATGTTTGCAAAGTTTTTTGTTTTTTGGTTTTGGTTTTTTCCGTGAAAGACGGAGAGAGAGTGGCAGAGACACAGGCAGAGAGACAAGCAGGCTCCATGCAGGAAGCCCGATGTGGGACTCAATCCCAGGACTCCAGGATCATCCCCTGGGTCAAAAGTAGATGCTCAACCGCTGAGCCCATCCAGGTGTCCCTGTTTGCCAAGTTTTTGTAATTCTACCAACTTCATGATTTTTGTCATATACACCTTCCCTTAGTACTTATTATTATTTATTTAATATTATACATTACCCAGCAATTGCACTTCTGGGGATTTACCCCAAAGATACAGGTGCAGTGAAATGCCAGGACACCTGCACTGTCCGATGTTTATAGCAGCAATGTCCAAAATAGCCAAACTGTGGAAGGAGCCTCAGTGTCCATCGAAAGATGAATGGATAAAGAAGATGTGGTCTATGTATACAACGGAATATTACTCAGCCATTAGAAACGACAAATACCCACCATTTGCTTCGATGTGGATGGAACTGGAGGGTACTATGCTGAGTGAGATTAGTCAATCGGAGAAGGACAAACATGATATGGTCTCATTCATTTGGGGAATATAAAAAAGAGTGAAAGGGAATAAAGGGGAAAGGAGAAAAAATGAGTGGGAAATATCAGAAAGGGAGACAGAACATGAGAGATTCCTAACTCTGGGAAACGAACAGGGGGTGGTGGAAAGGGAGGTGGACAGGGGGTGGGGGTGACTGGGTGACAGGCACTGAGGGGGGCACTTGATGGGATGAGCACTGGGTGTTATGCTATATGTTGGCAAATTGAACTCCAATAAAACAAAACAAAAATATACATTAAACTGTCTTTAAATTAACCTTTTAACTTTTTTCTAAGAAACAACTTGGAATCATCTGTTTGAAGTGATATATATGTATGCATATTATATATGTATACATTTAAATATATATATTTAATTTATGCTCATTTGATAAAACAAAAAAAATTGATCTGTGTACCACCTAAAATCATCCTGGGAACCTTTACAGCTATGCATATCATACTGCTATACCCATGCTTGGAGGCAAGCTCCTAGAGCCTGCAGCAGAATCAGAAACAACCCCTCTCATACTCATTTCCCTTTCTATCAGAGTATAGTAATACATTTTAGAAGTGTAAATCCCTTATGCATAATATATATATGTAAGTGTTTGGAAGACTTTGACATAGCAAAATTATCCCTAAGGGCTGGTTAAAATTGGGATTACCAGGGAGGAGTTATTAATTAAATGATTTACCAATACTGTCATACTTTTGTTTTCAGGCTTCTTTCCACTATTGCTTAAAATAGTTTGCAGTACCATTCTGATTGAAAGTAAAAACAATCGTTTAATACTGCAAACTTTTCTTGTGATCCTTTTTCTCATTTGTTTATAATTTATTATGTTCATAACTATAGACAGGGAAATAGTCTTCCAATTGGGAGTTCCAGTCACATGGAGCAAAACACTTTCTGAAGGACGCACAGTGTCCTATCAAGTCCACATTTCCAAGTCCCAAACATGTTTACTCTTAAGTGAATGTGGTAGACAGAATAATGAACCACCCCCCCACAAGATGTCAACATCCTATTTCTTGGACCTGTGAATATGTTATATTACATGGCAAAGGGGAATTATGATTGCAGATAGAGTTAATATTGTTAATCAGCTAACTTTAAAAGAGGCAGTTTCCTGGATTATCTAAGTGGGTGTAATATAACCACAAGGACCTTAGAAGTAGAAGAGGGAGAGAGGGGAGGGAAAATCAGAGTGGTTTATTAATAGGAGAACTCAACTCACCTTTACCAACTTTGAAGATGAAGGAGGCCATGAGCCTAAGAATGTGGATAGCTTCTAGAAGCTGAAAAAGGCAAGACAAGACAAGGAATTCTCCCCTAGAGCTTCTTTATAGAAGGAATGCAGCAGTGCCAACACTTAGCCTAGTGAAATCCATCTTGGACTTCTGACCTCCAAACTGTAAGATAATACGTTTGTGTTGTTTTAAGCCATTATGTTTGTGGTTATTTGTTATAACAGCCATAGAGAACTAATACAGCGAGCCTCAAATATTACCTAATTTCTTGTTCTCTTACGGTTGTAAGTCTGACACATATATATATATTTTTAAATTTTATTTATTTATGATAGGCACACAGTGAGAGAGAGAGAGAGAAGCAGAGACACAGGCAGAGGGAGAAGCAGGCTCCAGGCACCGGGAGCCCGACGTGGGATTCGATCCCGGGTCTCCAGGATCGCGCCCTGGGCCAAAGGCAGGCGCCAAACCGCTGCGCCACCCAGGGATCCCTGACATATATATTTTTTAACAAAGGCACACTGCACTAATTAATGCAGATTTGGAATCCTACTCTCACTAAAAAAAAAAAAATTCCTAAATTTATACGTTATTATTGTTCCAAAAAATTATTGATGTTATATCTGGTTAACCTTTTTTTAAAAAAAATTAGTACAATTCTTTTTAATGGTCTCCAGTTATAAGAACATATATAGAAGGGTTTTGGAGAGACAATAAAATACTTGTTTTAAGTATTTTTTAAGATTATGTAGCCAGAGGGCTCTGGATTCTAATCAGACTGTACCATTTACTAGCTGTGGTTTGGGCAAATTGATCTAAGCCTCTGCTTCATCATCCGTAAAATGGGAATAAAAATGATAGGATCTGTACAATAGATTTGAGGAGAAGATTTAACAAGATACTCTAGGAAATAGTCCTTTGCATGGCACGTGGTATGTAATTAAGAGCACCCCACAATGGTGTTGTGTCATCACTGTTTTTGCATTATCTTCCCGATTTCTCTAACAAATAACACCTTCGGAACATTCGCTGCTGTCCACCTGCACGTTTAATAAACCATGCCTTCCGTTTCGACGGTAATTTCTGAAGAAGGAGCAGTAAACCATTCTGAAAATAGCATCTTCCTTAGCAAAACTTAACCCCGAGTCAACGTTTTTTTAATGATGAACATTCGTTCATTCACTAAAATGTCAAAAAAAGAAAACCACAACAGGGAACAAGACAATGGCCTAACCATAGACCCCTTGGGCGCCCCCCCCCCCCCCCCGCCTCCGGTAGGCGCCCAGGGAGCTCCTGCGGCCTCAGGGTCCGGGGAGCGCCCCGGCCGGCGGGCGCGCGCCTGTCCCCGGGCGGTGCCAGGTGAGCCCGGGCGGAGCTCCGAGGCCGAGCGGGGACTCGCCGCGCCCCGCACGCGGCGGCAGGAGCTTCACCCCCGGCGCCCGCGCGAGGGGACGCGCTCAGCCCGACTTGTTCAACTTCGGGGGCCTTGGCCGCGCCCCGCCGCGTCTGGCTTCCCCGGGGCTCCGGAAGGGAAGGAGGCGTGTCCGGGCGGGCGGGAGGGGCCGGCATAAAAGTGCTGGCGGCGCGCGGGCCCGGGCTTCTCTCGCCGCCTTGCGCCGGGACCGGGGCCGGGACCGGGAGCGCCGCGGAGCACGGCCGCGGAGGGGGCGCTGCGCTCGGCTGCCCGATGCGGGGACTACCTGCCGCCGCCGCCGCCGCTCGCGCAATATGCTGCAGCTCCGGGGCGTCTGAGCCGAGTCGCCACACCGCTGCCTGGGCTGGACCACGGCGCTGCCTTTCCTTATGAAGAAGGCACAAGTGAGTGGGGCGCCGAGGGCTCGCCGGCCCCCCTGGAAGGGCGCGGCGCCCCGGGGCAGGCCGCCTCTCCCGGCCCCGGCGCGCGGGGCTGCGCCCGCCGGGGGGCCTGGGGCCTGGGGGGCCTGGGGGGCCTCGGGGGCCTCGGGGGAGGAGCGGGAGCGCGGAGACCCGGCCGCTGTCCCGTCGGGAGCCGCCGCCGCGAAGTCGGGAGCTGTCAGCCGGGAGCCGCGGGTCCTGTAACGGAAGGATCTGCTCTTTGGCCGGGGAGCGCAGGTTATCACGTGGAGGCATCTGCCTGCGCGGGGGACGGTCTCCCGTGGGTCCCGGGAGATTACAGAGCCGCTCCGGGCGCCCGGGCTCGCGCCCTCCCGACCCCAGGGTAGTGTGCACCGGCAGCGGGCGCCCCGGGGCTCGGGGCGCGGGGGCGCTGCGGGGGCGCTGCGGGGGCGGCGGGCTCGGGGCGGCGGGAACCTGCCCGGCCCGCCGGGAAACTTGGCGCGGCGGTCTCCGCCCGGCGTGCGGCTCCGCCGGGGTTTCCAGGGAGCCGTGGATGGGCGACCACCGCCACACCGCACCCACCTTCTTCCATCACAGGAGAGAGAAAAGTTTTCTGTTGTTTTGCGTTTTAAACAGGCGCCTCCAATGACAGCGAGGCAATCCCCTGCGCATCTAAATTGTGCACAGTCCCTAACGCGGTGGGTAGAGCACCGCCCAGGGGGAATAGTAGACTCGCCCCCACCCCCACCCCCACCCCCACCCCTTGAAGCAAATATCCGGCTTCTGGTTTGGAAAAGGCTGCCACGGGACCCCCGCCCACGGTGCCTCTCTCCGTCGCAGTCCTGTCCTCTCCCCACTTCTCCCCTTAGGGATTTGCCTGTGTATCCGCGCTGAGCTGGGTGACGCTGCCCTTTCACCCCCCCAGAGGATCCATCCGAGAATGCAATTCCAAGGGGTGGAAGTGGGGGCGCGGATTGAGAATCTGGCCGGATCATCAGTTTTTAGAGTGGCATCCATGTGCTGAAAATGCTTTACTGAATGAATTGCTTGGTATCCTATTTTAGATTGATGTGTAGGCCTGGGAAATGTGCACAGTCAGAAGGAAGTAGGAAGAACCCAGCCCGATGCACAGGTGTGGGAAGGGCCGGGGGAAGGGACGTTGCTTGGCAGAAAGGACGTTTGTGCCGTCCCCAGGGCAGCTGCCCAAGACTAAGGAGCGGAGCACAGGTTCGTCTGGTGAGCAGGTTAATTCAGAGGCAAAGCACTGAACACCACACCTGGAATCACCACACCGTGCTGTTGAAATACAAATGTTAAAAACTGGCACAGAAAGAAAAGTTTTAATGTCATTATTTGACTTGCACAAGCTTTCTGCTTTGTGGAATGATAAGGGAGGGGAAGTAATTCCTGGTTATTGTAGCATCTTCTCACGTGGATGGTAGTGATGAGAGCTGGTGGAGAAACCGCTACCTTCTAGTTAGGGCGGGGCGGGGGGGGCGGCGAAACCTTCCTATTTAAACAAGAACACGGGAGATAGATCAGGTTAATGTCCAACACTCCAAAGGGAGACGATGTACTATCGTGTCATTTTGAGAGTCAGTAGGATTGATGATCCTTGCACCCTTGCTTTGCAAAACAAACGTGAGCTCCGTAATCTCCTTTCTCACTTTGATTAAATGACTGTGTAAATCGGATTACATGGAATAATTCCATTGAAAACTAGAAAGAGGTCGATCTAGCCTGAAACGCTGTGGCGTTAGTGACTCAGTGCTGCTGACCAGGGACATTTGAGACTGCTAAGTATTTTAGAAATGTGACCTGCTCCAACCAAGTTAAAGTGCAAGCCCTTGGGGGATCTTGCTGATGTTAAAGGGTTTGCAAGCAAAGGAGGGCAGTGCCCTTGTTGAATGAAGGCATTCATAGCCTGGGATCCAATGACCTTCAAGGTTTCCTTTAAGGATACTTCTAGCAATTCCACATTCTTGCCACTGCAAAAGAATACACTTGGAAATAGTAGGAAATCAATAAAATCTTGGAAATAGGGAAGGGGGATTAGATCCTCCTCCTCCTTCATGTTGTTAAATTTCCTAATCCAAAAGTTAGAAAGAAATGTGCTGTGCAATTCTAGGTGGATGAGGAATAGCTTAGAGAAATTAGACATTAATAAGTAAGGTCATTTGTTCTACTGCATCTAGTGTTATCCTTGCCAGAGAGGAGCGTCTATTCATGTTCAACAGTTTAAATAATCACTTAGAAGGATGGCATCAAGGGAGCCTGGGTGGCTCTGTCGGTGCAGCATCTGCCTTTGGCTCAGGTTGTGATCCCTGGGTCCAAGGATCAAGCCTCCGGCTCCCTCCTGCTCAGTGGGGAGTCTCCTTCTCCCTGTCCCTTACCCTGCTCATTCTCTTTCTCTCGTATAAATAAACAAAATCTTAAAAAAAAAAAAATGACATGAATACCAGAGTTCCATCGTAAGGCAAGGGGTTCAGTAGGTTTCCATTACCCAAGATACAAAACGAGAATTTAATAGTAGTAATAATAATAATAAATTTTAGCTTGAATTATAAGCTCTCCAAGAATCTCAGGGACACCAAGTGTTCTGGCTTCTCACTCAAGCCAAGTGTGGAAATTCTATCAACAACCACTTGGGGTTTGATAAATGATTCCGTCATTTATTTAGTGTGTGTGATGGACTTAAGTATTTGGGAAGTAATTACACGGGCAATAGTCTTTGGGAGCAATTGTAACAGTAAATTGAATCAGGAGCCTACAGAAATGAATGTGCTTTGCATTTTTTCGGATTTCTGATTGTATTTTATTCATATTGTGTGGTTTTATAGTTTCAGAAGAGAACTGTGGCTCTAGCTTAGAAAGAACATCTATTTCAATGTGCAATTGTGTTTTTTTTTTCAATGTGATGCTCTGATACAGTGGTATATTAAATAACAATTGTGCAGCATATTTGGCAAGACCAATTAGAAAAGTGCTGTCAGTTTAATGGGCCTGGTGCCATGTTTATCGATGTTATACTTATATTTTGGTTTTGAGATGGTTTGTGAGAGTTTTCATGACTGCTGTCAGTTTTAGAAATACTAAGACTGGAAAAATTCATTTTGTAAACAGTATAGAAAGGCCATTTTAGGTACACACTAATTCTCAGAAAAGAAACAAATAGAATGCTTGTTAGCTTATGTTATTCCAAAGAAAATATCCTCTTTTGTCTTTATGAAATTTGTCATCTGAGTGATGACACACATTTATAGAAAAAAATTAACATTTGTGAAAAGAGCGTTTTTAAATTTTGTCCTTAAAGTCACTCAATTTGGAATGCGTGCTTTAAATAATTCTAATTTATATAGCTCTTAATTGATACATTTTGCCAAGACTTTAAAAGTCAAGTGCTAAGTCAATTACATTTAATATAAAACAAGGAAAGTAACCATATGGAAATCTGAGGGCCTGAGCCAAACCAATTAAAATTGCTAAATTTTATTTATGTCTAACTCCTCTGATTTGAAGATAGCAATTCTGAGTCACATTTTTTCTTTAATGATGAGTGATTAAAATTCTTCCATCACCATAAATAACATTAAAAAAAAATCACTGCCCAAATAGCTAGTCAGAATATTGCAGGGAAAGTTTCTTGCATGGTCCATTAAACCCCACTGCACGTGCCTTCTCCATCCATGTCTTGGGAGTACCTAAGCTATAATGGAAAGATTCTAGGCTCTTGCTTTTGAAAACTTAATTCTGATTTTTCTTTTACCACTGTAAGACAAATGACCCTCAGGCAAATGGTTAAACTTCTTAGGATTTCCATTTTATAATCTGTATGATTATCAATTAGTTATAAAGATTCTTCTCTTTTGATGATTTAAAGGACTAAACAAAATTTTATATAGGCCTTTATCCCAGCACAATGGTTTAGTTTACTGTAGTTAGAATTTATTGTCCCCAAGAAGAGAATTGCCTTGCCGGCAACTTAAAAGCCAGAGAAAAACTATTGCAAATGATCTTTAACCAGCAAAGCAGAGAGACCAAGTTTTTATAAATCTGAATCTATGGATTCATTGTCTCCCATTATAGGTTGTTACCTGCTTATAGACTATAATTAATACACATCAAACTTGGATTATGTGAAAAAGGCTCTATGTAGCATGAGAGATGTTAAATCCTTTAAAGCTATTCTTTAAAGATAAAACTGAATACTATAAGAATTAAAGATAAAAAAAGAAACTGGAAATATTACTACCATGTCTGATTCACTTCTGTATTTCCACACTCTTGCTTTCTAAGTTCCCCTGGTATGATTCGGAGAATTTATTGTAGACTAAAGATACTTGATTTTCTAAGGGGGGCCATGCATTCATTTCTGCAGGGTGTCTTTACCAGGCAACATGCCATGACTTTTTTTTTTTTCATTATGCAAGTTTGTGAGTTTTGTTTTTTTTTTTCTCTTCTTGATTACCTTAGTGTTCCCTTTTGTAAATTAGGGTGTAAATTTGGATATAAATTTGGATATAAATCTGAGGAATGATTTTATCTTTGTTTCCTAGTACATGAATCATGAGCAGCTGTAAGAGACTTTTTTGTTTTCTTTTTTTTTTTTTGGTGTTAGTCACCTGTGTAGTCAGAACAGTTTATGAAACCAATTTTGGAACACCGGATGCTTTTATAATCTATGCTGTTTTCAATTATTTTGTATAGACTTTGTCTCATAGAAACCATTGACTGTAGCCTTACTGATTTATAGATGCAGCAAGATGTTTTTGTCTTTTCACTTAAGTATGTGTATACTAAAAACTGCTTAAAGGGTTAGGAGTTTGATAAAATTGTCATTATTTCATCTCTACCTATTTCCTTCTGTCCAGAAAAAAGGGAGATGGGCAGGGATGAGTGATTTTCTTATAATTAGGCCTCATGGTTCTTTTTTTAAAATCACAATGTGTGTCATCTAAAGAAAGACTGTTCTTTATGTATCTCTTTTTCTTTTGGCTACATTTTACTATTTTTCTAGGCTGCCACATTGACTTGGATATTAGGGGATGGAGTTCTTTTACTAGTCCAGATACTAAGTTGTATGACTTTGGAAAGGCATTTTAATCTCCTCAAACCTTGGTTTCCTCAACTGTAAAGTCAGAAAGTAGGAGTAGGGGATTTCTAAGTGCCTTGCAGTAAAATTCTCTTAAGATACTAGTAAGATAGAGGTTTGAACCACATGGCATTTAAGCTTCCTTTGATTCTGAGATTTATGTAGCCATTGCTTTGGGTTGGTGTGAATACAAATTATAATCATTATTTTATGATCATGAACCAGCCAGTGGGGAGAAATGAAAGAAATTTAAGTATAGACTGTTGTACTTTTAGCCATTTCACCTACTACGATATTTCTCTATAATAAGAATGACACTTACACTTCCTATGTTAGCAATATCCATGGTTGAAGAGGTTCTTTCTTCTAATCTTTACATTCTTTGGGGGAGGAAGAATCTTAAGGCAAGGTCAGACAGGCAAAGGAGGTCAGTTTACAAAAGGTAATGAATGCCTCCCAATATTTGCTTCACTTTGCTTCCCCAGTAGTCTCCAGCATCTGTGTGTAGGGAGTAGAAATGGAGAGCAGCTGGTCATGCAGCAGAAGTATTAGTGGGCAGAATCAAAAGAATGGGTCGTATGTGTGGCTCTGGCTCCAGAACCCAATCGCTGAGTCTTAGTAGTCTTGGACAAGTCATGGGCAAGTCACAGGCAAGTCTCTGAGTGGTGGTAGTATCTGAATTGCACCCTAGAGTTAATCCTGAGAAGATAGGAGGGGAGGGGTCTATAGTTGGATGCACAGAAGCTGAAGAAAGAGGGAACAGCCCTTTTGCTTCAGGGAAAAGACAGTTCCCATAGATGACACTTGGCAGAGTCTTTTCTTGCCCTGGCTTTTTGCAGATCTAATATGATCTCTCACCTGCCTCCTTTCCTTAGCTTCTCTCTAAAACTGACATTTGCTGAGGGTTGGGGCAAGCTAGTAGCCAGCAGTAGTTTTTTTCCTTAGCAGTCAGAAGCCATGGCAGTCCTTTTCTTGTTGTTGGCATGAGAATATTCGAAGATCAGTTGGCCCTCTCCTCCAGACAAGAGACCATAGGTTCCTCAGAAAAGAGAGTCTTGACGATGACAGTAATGCTCTTCTCCTCTAAATGCCCACAGAGTCAAGTGAGCCACCTACTAAAATAAACAAAACAAAAGGCAGTGATCCAGACAGTTAAACAAGTAGCAGTAGCTATATTCCAGTTACCTGGATGCAGGAATTCAGCACTTGACTTTGCAGGTGTAGCTGTTGCCTTGGGGTTTTGAGAGCTCTGATTAGAATGCCATCTCAATGGGGGCAGTTAGGGTGCCTTTTCTTTGTTCCTGGTGCACAGACAGCAGCTCAAAAAATCTGGCAGTTGCCTTGCAAAGAATGCCTTGCTCCCATGGAAAAGGGCGTAAAGGCGAGAGCAAGAGCAAACCCACCGTCAGCACTCACTTGAAAAGGCAAGCCTCAGCCTCTTTCACCTTTGCAGAAAAGGTATCCCCGTGCATAATTTTCCTCCAAAGAGCACGGCCCAGAGGGGGGCGTTGTGTTTGTCTCCTCTACATACCTTCTGTTGCCCTTCCAGGGGCCAAACGAAGTTCATCTTCTGAACAAAAGCCCTGTGGCTGCTGAGGATTTTTGCCTCCTTTTTACCTTGATGCAGAATCTGTGAAGCCAGTGACCTTTCCATCTAAGTGCCTTGACTAAACTCTAAGACCAAAACTCTTCTCATAATTGGCTTGTTTCTCCTAATGCAAGCATTTGAATGGTAGGGTAACCAGCCCACTGATAGAAATGACAATTTAATAGAGGCTGTCTACTGTGAGAGTCCTTCTTACACTGAGTTTTCTACTGCTCCCTTGGAGTTCCTTTCTTAGTGCCCTCCTAAGCAACTGCCTTGTGGAAACACCCAGATTCCTTGATTTCCAAGAAGAGCATTGCTGAAAAAGTGGGTTGTGTTCTAAAGGCCTTGACCCCCTCCTGGGATGTATTGTCCATATGGATAGCTATCAAAATTTATATGCACTGCAGACCTTCATATGAGGGCAGAGGGAGGAAGGGTTGGAGAGGTTTCATATGAAACGGTTTCTAATGTGATCTTGAAAACCCAAGGATTGCAAAACAAGCCTTGGCAGTCACACATCATTAATTATGGTTCTGTGTGAACCTACAATTTATTGCTTCTGAAATAGCCAACACATTAGGGATTTATGTTTTTGATGATCAACTAAAATGTCCTGTAATTGCTTTAGTTTGGATCTTCTGGTGATTTTAGAAAACTGTTCTATTTATCTGGCCCTGCCCAGACCTCTCTGATGTGTTCTGTTAAAGTAGAGGATGGACCAACAACATGTTATTCCACTGCTTGTTAGAGAAATTATCACAGTAGTGGGGGGTGGCTGGCTGGTCCTTTCTGCCTCCAGGTGGTCCAAAATGGGCACTGAAATACAGAAATACAAAAGAAGCTAGAAGACATTCAGAAAAATGAAAAGGAGGTTATTAGCACAATGTTTTTAATATTAGATGAAATAAATTCTATGTAGAAAAGCACAGGGCTACAAAATAGGTTTTCTATAATCCTTGTCTTTGTGACAATTGTAACCGACTTTTTTTTTTTTTTTAATCTTTAAAGTTTTTCAGTTTTTAACCCCTGCCCAGGAAAATATTTTTAAGATTTTAGCACATGTTTGTTTATAATGTTCCATGACCATAGTACTATATCTAAACAATATTTAGAAAATAGTAGACATCCCTCCCCATCGATTTGAAACTTGGATCCGTGTACTCCTGAACAATTCAGTACACTTTTAAATCCCAAACTGATCTGACCATTGTTTGTACTTCTATACAAATGTCACACATAAATTATTCAGCTCGAAGAAAGGAAATTTACTGTAGTTATGTGTCAACTGTTTGACATTTAAACGTGTAGCCATTTTAAATAGCTTCCATCACTGTTTTATAAAATCAGATTACCCTGATACTAAGATCATGCCAAATGGCACTTAGTGGAAAACTGTTCCAAGATTAATTAATTCATAGACGTTTTCTTCTGGGAGGTAGGTACTTTTTTTTTTTTTTTTTTCCAAATCCCATTTCACAGGTAAGGAAACTAAGATAAAATCTTTCCTCTACCAACTCCAAGTGGTTATTGCCAAGACTAACACCCGAAGAGACTTAACTGGCACAACCACAGTGTATCCGTGAGGCTTATTATTAAGTACCTCAAAGATACACATTCTGTTTATAGGAACCTTGAATCAAAAAAAGAAATCCAATTCAGATATTAAAACAGCTGCCAGTGATATTAATGTGGACAAGAAAAATTTCATGACTCTAGTTGCCTAGCAGAGCAGCTTGTACTAGATGCTAAGTAAATACATATTGAATGTTGCGGAATGAATAGATACCTAATTCAGGTTGTTAGGTGCTGATATTGTTGTTAGAAGCTTTTTTTTTTTTTTTTTTTTTTTAAGCAGAAGGCAAATTATAACTACTGTCCTGAGTTTATTATACAAACATGTTTGGTTGATGACTGGAAGGGCTAGTTAAATATTTACAGCATAAATTTTCAGTGAATATGCAAATATCATTTACTAGCTAAAACTGGAGACCATGCAAGAAAATAGAAAACACTGGATTGAGTTCTAGATCAAGTATATTATTAGTTCTGCCATTTACCGTCAGTATGATTTGTAGTGTTTCTCTCTGACCTTTACTTTCCTGATCTTTAAAATGGGTGCAGAAATAACTACCTGTTATAGTATTGATGTGATGATTAAGTAAAATAGTGTCTAATGGGACAGTGACTTACACTTAGTAAATAATCATTTCATTCTCTGCTAGAATTGTGAATCATGAAACATTACAGCAAGTCCACATGCTGTAAGAAATAAATTTATTAGCGATACCTGGCTGTGGCTATAAGGCTTGTATTCTGAATAAATGAATTAAAATAATCCTTAGAGATTTATGCCTTAACTGCCTTATTTACATATATTATCTACTTTCTTCAACCCTTATAAGCACTCTTAGTAAATTCAACAAAATTTTCCCCCATTTTGATCTCCTTAAGCTTTCTTCCCTTTCTGAAAAAGGAAATGGTTATACAAAACAGGCCAAAAGACAAGCTGCTTAAGAAGAGAAGAATAGCTAGTTAATAAATTAATACTTGGCCGCTCACCATGGATGAGGCACTGTGCCACAGACTGCACAGGTATATCTCATTTGATTCTAGAAAAAAAAGAAAGAAAGAAAATGTTAAGGAGATACTGATTTTTTTTTTTTAAACAAATAAGGAACCTGAAGTTCAGAGAGATTAAGAAAATTTGCCCAAGATTAAAAGAAAAAAAATGCAAGTAAGTGGAAGAGCTTCTTTTCAAACCAAGCCTAATTCTGAAGTCTAAATTCCTCTGAATCACTGCAATAGAATGCAGTCGTATTTAAGTATACATGCGATCTGAAAGGCTTGAGCTTGTGTTTGTGTGTGAATGATGTCTTCTAATCTTATACGGGCAAGACTGAGAGGAGGCAGTATTAAGAATTACTGCCAAATCCTTGGTGTCTTTCAAAGAAAATGATACTGTTTTTGGCAGGGGGCAGATTTTAAAGATATTTTAAAATTGTGTTTCAAAAAAAAAACTTCTTGGGGGAAAATGATGCATCAGGGATTACTTTCATCAATTTGCTCTGAACTTCTTTCATGCTATTTTTGAAGACAATTTTAAGTAGCTATGATCAGATTAGAAAACTATTTAATGATAATACCCTTATGCCTATGTCTGGCTTTTAAAACTACCAGCCATTTAAGTTGTGACCTTTGCCTTGTACTTCCTTGTCAGCTCAGTCCAAATGCATGGATAGTAAAAATCATTTTCTACATTGATGTCATGATTGTTTAAACAAATAACTGTCAGAGAACCCTTATCAGCAGTATCACTATGTAACTTAGCAACACTTTATTGGAAGTGAAAGTGTCAGCTAGAAGGAATCATTTGAGAACAGAGGTATGATGAACCAGACACCAGTTAGATGGCCTGCTTTGCTTGACTAAGTATGTAATCCTGAGCCTCAGTTTCCCCATCTGCCAGACAGGGAGACCTATAGTACATTGCTCAAAGGTGGTTATAAAGATTAAATTATCCACAAAAAGTCCTTAGTTCAATGCCCAGCACATTGGAAATACTAAATAAACATTTGCTATTATCATGAGTATTAAACAAATGGTAAATTTACCAATATCAATGACTTCTCTCATCAAGGGACCTTTATTGCAAAGTCTCCACTGTCAGCATGAAAGGGAAAGTTGAAGCCATTCGTCCAGATAAGTCAGGCTTCAGATTCACTTTACTTTTGAATAATTTGATTGTTTTCATTCCCTACTTTAACAAAAATGGAAAAAAAGAGCTAAATGTGCATAATTATAATCGCAAGATAGTTTACCTACGAGCAAAGTTACTTCTATCATATGCCCAAGGTCACGGAGCTAGTACAAGGTAGAGCTGCTTTATGAACCAGGCAGTCAGGAACCAGAGTCTACATTTCTAAACTCTATGTATGCTGTCCCTGGAACTGGTGGGACAGAACATGAGTCCTTTCCATGAATTGGTGAGTGGATTTCCTACTTTTCCCTGTCTCGGAAGAGCTGGCGTTTTCAGCATCAGCAGAAATGTAGCCACTTGTCAAGGGAGAATGGAAAGAGCTTTTGTGTCAGAGCACCTATGCTTTCCCTCTGGCTTTTGACTCTAGCTTGTGGAGGACGAATCTTAGGCAAATTATTTAACTTTTCTTAACCTTTTCTTACGCAGATTTTCTCTTCCATAAAAGAATAATGCTTAGCAGCTTTCCTTCCTTTCTGCCTCTCTCCTACTTTTTTCTTCCCTCTACCCCTATCCTTTCCTTGTTTTCCCCCTTCCTTATTTTTTTAACTTAGAAATAGTATGCTGTTTATCTGCTTTGTGGTTGTCACTCACAAAATTGTACTATTTTAAATAATTTTCAGGGTTAACACATATTTTCCTACTATACTGTTAAGGACAAAATTATATGTTTGTGCAAAGGGCTTGACTCACTGGCCTCGAAGACACGTTTAGGACCACAGACTTTGGAGTTAGAGGAGGCCCAAGTCCTAGCTCTGTTATTAACCAAGACCATGTGCATGTTATCAACTTTCTTTCTCTAGGCCTTAGGGTTCCCATCTGTATAATGGGGTAATAAGGGTAATAGGATGCAGTTGGAAGAATATAAAGATTAAATGAGATAATATATGGAAGTTGGCTGACCCAGAACTGATGTTTGATCGGTGGTATCCATAATCTGTGGGGCTGTATTTTACCATCAAAAGAGCAGTATACATCAGACTATATACTGTTTCGTTTTGTTCCATTTGTGTGCTGGCTATAATAATTTAAAATATTGTCATTGAAAAGCAGAAATAATGAGTGATTATAGGAAATGGGATTTTGTAATGGTGAACTAAGATTAGTAAGGGATCTGGATCACATTCAGCATCCTTCTTGTAACTAAGGATGCTGACATACATCTTGCCCTATCTCACAAGCTGGTGTGTGTGTGTGTGAGAGAGAGGTAATCATTAGAGCAGAACTCTGAAGACTGCGCTGTTCTACTCCGGGGCCTAAGGTCATATTATTTAATTCTAAGCCTTGAGTGATTAAAAGATTCAAACTTCACAAATTCTTAAGAGCTTTGTGTTTATTAATGTCTTCCAGAATGAGCCTCAAACAACTTTACATATAGGATGTATTGATAGCTTTGGAGACTCCTCGATCTGGTCAGCTTTTCAGATTGGATACTTTGAGTCACTTAATTCTTGTAGCACTCTGATTTTCTCATTTGTAAAATGAAGTTTATAATAGTGTCTCATTCCTCAGGTGGCTGTGAGGATGAATGAGCCAGTACATGCAAAGGACTAGTACCATGCCAAATACCTAGGTAAATGCTAACTGCTTTCAAGCAAAATGCATTTTTACATTCAAAGCTTTTTTGTTTCTTTCCTTTTTTTTTTTTTTCTTTTGCATGTGTTGAATTTAAGAAGTGTGTTGGAATCAGTTTGGGGATGTTTTCAGTATGAATTCAGATTTTATTTTTTATTTTATTATTTTTTTAAGATTTTATTTATTCATGAGAGACACACAGAGAGAGGCAGAGACATAGGCAGAGGGAGAAGCAGGCTTGATCCCAGGAACCAGGGATTATGACCTAAGCCGAGGGCAGACGCTCAACCACTGAGCCACTCAGGCATCCCTCAGATTTTTTTTTTTATTTTTTATTTTTTTTATTTATGATAGTCACACACACACACACACACAGAGAGGCAGAGACCTAGGCAGAGGGAGAAGCAGGCTCCATGCACCGGGAGCCTGACATGGGATTCGATCCCGGGTCTCCAGGATCGCGCCCTGGGCCAAAGGGCAGGCACTAAACTGCTGTGCCACCCAGGGATCCCCATCCCTCAGATTTTATTTTCTTATAGGTAATTGTGTTTCAGGAGTAAGGGCTTGACTGTCCAGGTTTGTCTTTTCAAGTTTTGTGTCAATCAAACAGATGCAAGTGACTTCTATCAGTCAGATTACTTTAGGTAAACAAGTGTTACATCTTTTGACAGAACATGACACTGTTATGTACCTTTTGATGGAGTGCTGACTTGTTCAAAGCACTTGTAAAAGACCACAAACAGTCCTGTGTTCTGACATCCTATTATCTTAAGGCCATTTCTAGAGGTTTCTTGACTGAATCTTTGATCATTGCTACCTCTGTGATTAAACTACCAATCCAGAAATGTGTGAAGTAATTTTGAGTTCATTCAGAGTAGATCTAGCACAAAAACTTGAACCAAGACTGTGAAACCAAGGAGTGAAATTTATTTTATTTTTTAAAGATTTTATTTATTTATTCATGAGAGACACAGAAAGAGAGAGGCAGAGACACAGGCAGAGGGAGAAGCAGGGTCCATGCTGGGAGCCTGATGTGGGACTCCATCCTAGGACTCCAGGATCACGCCCTGGGCTGAAGGCAGGTGCTCAATCACTGAGCCACCCAGGGATCCCTAAACCCAAAGGAGAATGGAATGGAAACACTGGCATATATTATTTTGGTAAGTAGTTTAGGAGGAGAACTGGAGTATGAGGGAACTTAGTTTGCAGCTTTCCCTGAAAATTTTTGTCCTGGCATTTGGGGGGTTCTGTAGGAACATCAGAATAAGAGTTTGCTAACATGGGAGATCATGTCCTGAATTCAGTTATGTAGCGTTAGCATTTTAGTCCGTGTCCATTTCATTATCCAACAAAACAAGTGGTGATTTCTGCAGCTTTAAAGGTTTTAATGCACACAATCTAGAATGATTAGAGGAAGTCTCACTATGTAACTACCCTGGTTAAAATCTTCCCCTGACTTTTCATTATGAGCAGGATAAAATCCAAACCCTCAACACCTTCTATAAGCTTCTCTGACTTGTTTGTTGCTATTCCCCCCACTCTAAGTGGTAACCTCTAATAACACCGTGCAGTGGTATGGTGATGGACCCACCACATTGCCCTTGGTCTTGAGGGTGCCATGGGCTATTCTTCATCCATCTTCCGTTTGTCTAGCTGAGATGTTCTCTCTCCTCAGAAGCCCTCTGTGATGTTTGTTTGCCCTTATACTTCAACTCCCACTGGTCTTGTGTTAGTGACTTTACCCTAAGCTTCCACAGCATTAAAAAAAAAAAAAAAATCGGGCACCTGTGTGGCTCAGTTCATTGAGCATCTCTTAGTTTCAGCTCAGGTCATGATCTGAGGGGCCATGAGATGGAGCTCCAGAGTCCAAGGGACTCTGCTTGAGGTTCTTCCTCTCCCCTCTCACTTTGCCCCCCACTCCCAGCTCACCCACTTGCTCGCTCTCACAAATAAATAAATTAAAAAAAAAAATCCGAGAGTGGTCATTTGGGTGGCTCAGTTGGTTAAGCATCTGCCTTTGGCTCAGGTCATGATTCCAGGGTCGTGGATGGAGCCCTGCATTGGGCTCCCTGCTCAGTGGGGAATCTGCTTCTCCCCCTTCCTCTGCCTCTACGCCCACCACTTGTTCTCTCTCTCTCTCTCACTGTCTCAAATAAATAAGTCTTTAAAATAAATAAAATCATATAGTATGAAAATACCATAGTGAAATTATCTTCTTATTTACCTGTCTACCTGGCTAAATTGCCTCATATTGGTATTTCCAGTTAGTGACTCAGAACTTAAATCTTGAAGATTTTCTGAACCAAATCATGATTAGTTGGTTCAGACCAAACTGTAGCATTCTGAACACCTATCAGCATTCTAAGTGTAGATCTGGTATTTCTCATTTTTTATGCCTGCTGATCTCAGTTGATAGAAGGAAAGTGATTTGGAAGGCAGGAGGAACTTTAGAACATTACTATTATGTATAGATGTCAATAAGAAATAACATGTAATTGTCCGTGCAACACTGGCGTGCATGAACATACAGTGTTCAAACGTAATTCTATTTGGAGAGAGAAATGGGCCACTTAGGCTTGTGTAAGAGAATGGAGACCATGGATTTTTTTTTTAATTAAAAAATTTTTTTTTGGACCATGAATTCTGTAAAAAGGGGGTCATGGGCAAGTTGCTGGCAATCTTTAAGGAAATAGTATTATAGGTTGAATGGCAAGTGACAGCAAGTGTCTGCTAATTCAAGATATATAGAAGGTTTAAGATCCAGAAAAGGTTTTAGACCTAATACAGTTGCTGACAAAGAAAATACACAGTGTATCTCCCCCAATTCTCTCCATCTATGAGAGTGGTATTGTGGATATGCCTTTTTGCAGAAGAGAAATGTGAGTTTGGAGAGGTTGAGCAAGTTACTCAACATCTTAACATCTAGACAGTCTTCACACCTGGTCTCTTTGCCCTAAGCCTTTGTTTGCTTCATACCAATATATGTCATCATCTTGTATTGCCTACATAGGGTATTTTTCTTCATATATAATAATGAATAAGACTATTGTAAATATAGTAAGTAGGTTCTTCCACGGCTTACCTGCATTTAAGATGCTTCCTTTTAGATTTTCTTTTCATAGTCTGTGCTAGTTAATAGTGCAGTAGGCAAGGACAGGGTGTCCTATAGATTTAGATACTGATGTGTATAACGTCTATTTAAGAAAGTGAAGGAAGACAGAAATGTGACAATAGAAATTTTAGATAGTTCAGTTTGAGTGTTTAAGGATTGAAGACAGGTGCGATTACGGAATTTAGCAAAAAAATGATGCTTCAATACTTAAGATCAAAGATCTATTTATGTGTGGAGGAAGGTTAGAGAAGGATTAATAAGAAGTGATGTTTTCAGATATCTGTGATGAGAACCCACCATGTTAGTGTCCTAGAGCGGTAATACAAATGCTTTACAGTGATAGAGTAGCAATATATAGATTGTGTACCTTAAAAAATTCCTAAAACACTTTTGATGCCAAGTTTTCCAAGTTCTGAAGGTTCTTTTAAATTTAAATTCAATTAATTAACATATAATGTATTACTGGTTTCAGAGGCAGAGGTCCGTGATTCATCAGTCTTATATAATACCCAGTGCTCATTACATCACGCTCTCCTTAATGTCTGTCACCCAGTTTACCCCACCCCCCACCTGCTCCTCTCCAGCAACCCTCAGTTTGTTGCTTATGATTGAGTCTCTTACAGGATTGTCTCCCTCTCTGATTTCGCTTGTTTTATTACCCCCCCCTTCCCCTATGATCCTGTTTTGTTTCTTAAGTTCCACGTATGAGATCATATGATAATTGTCTTTCTCTGACTTATTTCACTTCGTATAATGTCCTCTACTTCCATCCGTGTTGTTGCAAATGGTAGGATTTCATTTTTAACGGCTGAGTAGTATTTCACTGTATCTAAGTTCTGAAGTGTTAAAGTTAGGCAGTGTTGTAGCATGGTCTATTTTCATTTTTCTCCCCTTCCTTTTCGTTAATCAAGCTCAGTTTGGGGTGTAGAATGAAAAAGTTAACATTTCTGGAACCTATAAAACTTCTGAGGTTTTGAATAATTACTGTGTCACAAAGAGCAAAGTCTATCTCCTGCCCTAATTTGCAAATGAAAGCTCAAAAAAAGTACCATAAATGAGAGATAACATACAAAAATTTAACAATGAAATAGATGTGCAAAATTATTTGTGCAGACTTGGCACTTAAATCCTACAGCAGCTGAAGCATATCTTTTAAATTTCATTTAGCTGGATGCCCTGCTCACACAGGCCTCTCTTCACTTCCTGAGGAAGTAGATCCCCATTCTCCCCCCTATGGTGAGAGAACCTCTGTGCTACCCAAGCAGTCCCTCTGTTTACATTTATTCCCCCATCCTCCTTTGATTCCTCGGCAAAGCAGCTGCTTTGAAAAGAAGCCCAAAGGATCATCTTGCAATGGCTACCCACTCACCGTCTTTCCTGACCCAAGGAGAAAGTTCCTTTTTTTTTTTTTTTTCCTCCTTCTGGCATTATTTAGAGTAAGAACTTGAGGTTTTAAAGTACATTTTTCGTATTTTGTTTTTTTAAACTAGGGAATATTATCAAGTAAGCTTCCAAGTCCAACTTGAGGGAGAATTTTAATACACAAAGTAGTTTACATTTACTTTGAGATTGTTATCTCAGAACCCTTTTAAAAATTCTAAAAATCTGCAGTGCCAATAGTCACATCCTTATATATTGTAAAAGGTCTTCTTTTTAATTTCTGATGTACATCTTCTTTCTCTACTGAATTTGGAGTCTGTTCCTATATAGTGGTATTATTGAGAAGGTTAAGTATAATTTCATGAATAGCATGGTGAAAAATTGAAATAAAAGAGCTTGTCACTTATTATTGCATTTTCACATTAATAGACACAACTAAAGCCTATTTTGGGGGCAGCAATCTGGCATGCAACTTTCAGTTTCTTGCATCCAGGTCCTGTGAGAGGGGAGCAGTAATAGCATGCCTCTGTTACTCTGAAGAAAAGGTAACATTTTTGTTCTTTAGTCAAACTAGGAATGGATCCGGATGACAAAAACCACATCAGTTCTATGAACTTTTTTTTTTTTTTTTTTTTTTTTGCCTGCTTTAGTAGCGATGACTAGTAAGTCAACCAGTGCTTTGGGAAGAGCTAGGAATATAATAGTGAAAAAAGATTACCTTGTTGCTGTGCTTCATGGAGCTTCTAGTCTATCCTTGGTTTTATATTCTGATTTACCATTTTCATGGAGCCAGAGAAGTATTTAAAGGCACAGAGAAGGGATGCCTGGGTGGTTAAGTGTCTCCCTTTAGCTCAGGGCATGATCCTAGTCCAGGGATCAAGTCCCCCGTTGGGCTTCCTGTAGGAACCTGCTTCTCCCTCTGTCTCTCTGCCTCTCTCTCTGTGTCTCTCATGAATAAATAAATAAATAAATAAAATCTTCAAAAAATTTTCTTTTAAAAAGGCACGGAGAAAATGGTTAAAAGTTAAACCCAAAAAGCATGTAGCTAACATCCTATTTCAAGTAATTAAGAGAAGGTTGCAACATTACTCACACTTGTTAGGATTTAGCAGTAATTGGACCCTAGAGGGAAAAGTGTGACAATGGTTTATGGCCAATTGCTGATGAGTAAAAGTCTTCTGTTTATCCTGTACTCATTCATTTAAAAAATATTTATGAGAGGCTTCTCTGTGCTCAGCAGTGCTGTGTCCATTCTGGACAAAACAGTGAGGCTCTGAAAGTACCAGCCTTATGGTGCTCAAACTCGAGTGCAGGAGATAAATTACAAGCAAAACTGGTGGGTGATGTTGTAATTCCGTTGTGTGAATATGGACGCCATCTGCTGAGAATTGAATCCTACATTATCCAGAGCTCATCTGTGCCCCAGTTCATAAAGCCAAATTTGTACTGTAACCATCATGGTCTGTCCTATATAAGAGGATTTGAACTCTGTGTGGGCACTCCAGTGGCAGTTTGCACCACATGCAATCCACAAATGTGAAGGAGCATGCACCATGAGTGAGGGGCAGCTCAGGGAACTGGAGGCAAAAGTGAAGAACAGAATAACATAATTCACATCCTCACACCATTGACATTCTTGTCAGCAGGGACAGGTGATAAAAGAGTAAACTAATTGGGTAATGAGGATAATTTCTGATGAAAAGTGTCAGTGGGAATAAAACTGATATGAGAAGGTTTGGAGCTACTTAAGACAGGTCACCTGGGAAGGTTGCTTTGAGCAGGTGGTAGTCTCATGGAATCCTGAATGATGAGAAGGACTTGCCTTTGCAGAGCCCAAGGGGAGAAAGCTCTCTGCAGCAAGTGCAAAGGGCTTATGGCATGAATACATTTCAGGTGTTTTCAGCAACAAAATAAAGGGTCAGTGTGGCTGTTGGGAGTATGGGGGAGAGAGAAGGCCATGTGCTAAGATTTGAGCATGGAGGTAGGCAAGTTTGCATTAAATACATAGAGCTTGGTGGGCCTTGTTCTGCAGCTTGCATGTTGTTATAAATGGAATAGAAAGGTATTCAGAGATTTTAAGCAGGCAGCCAGTGCTGTTTTATATTCCTAGAGGACCACACTATTGTAAGTAGCAAGCATGAAAGCAAAGAAGGCTATTTAGGGGCCCTCGAGGCCTTCCAGGCAGGCGTGGAGCATGTCCTATAGCAGTACAGGGGGAGCCAGAGAAAGGTGAATGTTGCAAGATTTATTCTGGTGGTAGAACTAATAGGACAAAACAGCCTGGATGTGGAAATAGGGGAAGAGGAAAAATCAAGGATTGGGCCCAGGGCTTTGGCTTGAACCACCATGCTTCAAGTGTGGGGATGCTTGTGCTAAGTGTGGTTGCGAAGACAGCAATAATAGGAACCGTGGAAGCATCGATGGGGGTGTGCTGTTTGTCCAGTACTATCCCAACTGCTTTCCATCTATAACTCCTTTTAGTCTTCAGCAAGCCTAGGAAGTAGGTGCTATGATTAGGCCCATGTTGCAGGTGGGCAAACTAAAGCACAGAAAGGTGAAGTGACTTTTCAAGGGCTACAAGGCCGGTCGGGGGCAGAGTAGAGACTCCGAGGTGGGCAGTCGGATTTTAGAATCCCCACCTCCCAGCCCCAACTCCGCACTGCCTCTCTGTGCACGAGTAAACACGAATGTTTTCTAAAGCTGTCTTGAAATTAGCACTGAAGCTCTAGTTGACTTTTGAAACTCTGCTGTTTAGGTTAACATTCACCCATTGCCAAACAATTCACTCTCACTTTTATACCAGGTCAAGATGGGCCTGCCTGCTTTGGGAGAGCTGATCCAAAGGCAAGCCCAGGGGCAGTTTCACAACCTCTTTATCATCTTCCTGTGCTGATCTTCAATCTGCAGGGAGCAGAACATACACGGGATGTGACCTTCGCTATTAGTATGACTTTTAGTTTTGAATTCAACATCTAAAGGATTAGTAATAAAATAACTATAGCACCGGCAGTCATGTCATGATCTGTCACATACCTCTTGCAGATGCTTGACATAACACTGTCTTGTTTCAAAAACCCAAAGAAATGCTAGCCCCACGAGACGACTGAGGCTCAGAGAGCTTACATAATTGGTTCAAGGTTATGGCATGTCAGTGACAGACTTGGGATTTGAGTCCATGTCTTCGCTGATGTTTTCTGCACTCAGCGTCATCTCCTTCATCAACAATGAACTTGCAGTGAAAAGTGTCTTGTTCTGGGACACCCAGGTGGCTTAGCCATTGAGGTCTGCCTTTGGCTCAGGGTGTAATCCCGGGGTCCCAGGATCCAGTCCCACATCAGGTTCCCTGCATGGAGCTTGCTTCTCCTTCTGCCTGTGTCTCTGCCTCTCTCTCTCTGTCTCATGAATAAATAAATAAAATCTAAAAAAAAAAAAAAAAGGTATCTTGTTACCAAAGGAACATGTCCTGGGCATGTCAAAGATAAATGCTTTGTTGTGCCGTAGGTGGTAGAGTGGCATTCACATTCTCATGGGTTGCCAAAAATTGCTTTTTTTTATTTTTGAATCTTAAAATGATGCTTATAATTTGCAGTTTGATACACTAATGGAAGGTTCTTAAGGAAAGTTTAGACTAACCTTTATGAGAAATAAATGCTTAATAATTTGGGTTCTTTTCTCCTAGTATTGCTTAGGGTTTAGTTGCATAAGATATAATCCATTCTAGCTAAACAAAAGTGGGGAGGTCTAATGAAATGTATATGATGGCTTATAAAAACCACTAGAAAGGCCAGAAGAGGAAGCTGAGCTTCCAGAATACTTTGGGCACCTAGAATCCAGTTAAGTTCACTGCTGTCTGTAAAACTGTAAACAGCTAGGCCGCAGCTGTTACTGCTGCTGACTGAAGGGACTCTGCCCCCACTACTGTCCCGTGTGAGCAAAATGCATGCCCAACATCCAGCTCTTTTTCAAGAAAATCCTTCCCCTAACAGTCTTGTAGGGTCCTGCCTGAGTGGCAGAACCTAAGTCACATCTGCAATTGTAGCTAATTGCAAAAGAGTAGGAGAAGTTTTGCAGCCCCCACAGTGCAGGGGAGTATGCTAGGAGAGCCAATCCACAGTATCCTCTACCTTGTTCATTACATTTCACTTTTCTTTTTTAGGGTTGCTCTAAATCGGGAGTATCTAATATGTATGTAGCCTTTGAACCAAATATAACTTTGTATACCTTTTTAGACCTTTTCCTTTTCCCTAATGATATAGTAACCCTGAGTTAGTACAGCCTAAAATAGCATGTCTCAGACTTTAGAGAATACCAAGAAATCACATGGAGAGCTTGTTAAAAGTATATATTCCTGAGATGATGCATCCTTAGAAATTTAGATTCTGTATGACGCTCAGGAATCTGCAACCTTAGTAAACACCCTCAGATAATTATACTTTTCATCTAAAGGTAAAACAGCTGACGCTTCTTGTTTCAGAGCACCTTCAGTGAAAGGAGAGAACATTTCAAATTTATTCAGCTCAACCAAATGCAGTTGGTGTGTCCAGCACACATTGAGTAATCAAGAATGCTTTTTGCTGTGACCTTTGCAAATCGGGCTTTTCATTTGACGTGATGGAGAAAATGATCAAGATTGTGAGTGTTCTTTGAGCCATGCCCCCACTGGTTTTGATGCTGTTTGGAAGCAGTTAAAGCAGAGTATGAAAATTTAGTTTATTTTAATGTAGTAAAAAAAAAAAAAAAGCTTAGGTGGGGAAAAAAAACTTTGGAGATTTCCTGAGCTTGCTTCCTCAGATTAAGTTTTCTTAAAACTTAAAAGGCCCTGAGAGACCGAACTTGTCAGACTCCTGGTAGCTGATCTGACAAGACATCTGAGCATGTTTAATTGCAACCATAGGAGAACAAAAACCACAAGTTCTAGGAAATTCAGTCCTTCAGTCCAGATTCAGCACATGGGATTGGATAGCAACTGGAACCTACATTCATTTTCCATTGTTCGGAGTATACAAGATTTTATGGATTTTGCAAAATTGCAGAGCTTTTGATTTACATGAGACCACACTTTCAGAAGTGAGTCACATAGTTGAAAAAGTATACATTACAATTTATGTTTTTGTAGCTGTTTTTGTTTTTGTTTTTTGAAAGCTACAATGCTTAGCATGCTTATTGTGGTTTAATTATAAGAGCAACTAATTGACATAATAGTGAACAACGCCATCTAGAAAGAACCAGTGCCCATGGAGTACTGAACGTGGATATGTGCGTTTCAAAACTGTTGTGAATTTTTTTTTCGATGTTCCTATACTTTGGCTAGTTTGGGGGGCCCGTCTCTTATTTCTATGAAAATACATACTTATGGCAAAAATAATTAGCAACAAATATGTAAATCTAGGTTCAATGTTAAACTAGCAGCCAGCAGTTTTCTAGAGTTCAGTTTATTACATATCATCCTCATAAAATTGATTAGAATTAGTCATCAGCTAGCATCTCCCTAAGGTACAGTGGATTATCCTGTTTAGGGAATTCTCTCCCTGTGTTTTTATATAACTGCTGAAGACCTATATTTATGAAGAGCTAATAACATCTATTACCAGTGTTTCTAATGAAATAATGTCTACTGCTGGAGTAAGCGCTTCTTTTGTTGTGTATGTGTCTATTATAAAAATAGTAATAACAAATTTTGAATACCTAGGCCTTAGATTCTAGCCTAAGGTAATTCTTCACATGGATTTTCACATAGTGGCAAAGCCTCTGAGCTCACCTGGCTTCCATTAACCACAGGTGAGTTGTTCCCAGGCACAGACCATCTAAGAAAGAGGAAGACCATGTTTATCATTTTAGCTCCACTGTTTTTGAGCTGCCGCCTTTTCTACCAAGACCAAAGTTAACCCCCTGCCTTTCCAGATTGCTTGCTCTCCTTCCTTTTCAAGCTGTTCTAGTGTACCCTTGAAATTCCCCACACTCATTTATCCGTGAGTCCACTGCGGGTTGACTCCTAGTTTTATCAGTCCCACAGAAACTATCCTTGTCAGCATCAAATCCATGAGTTTTTTTTTAAAGATATTATTTATTTATTTGAGAGAGAGAGTACAAGCAAGGTGTGAGGGGCAGAGGGAGAAGCAGACTCCCTGCACAGCAGGGAGCCCGACGTGGGGCTTGATCCTGGGACTCCAGGATCACGATGGGAGCTGATGGCAGACACTCAACTGACTGAGCCAGCCAGGTGCCACTTGTGAGGCATTTTTCTGCAACCATCAGGTTCACATCTTACAGTGCTTATTTTATTGCTTACACTTACCCTTTCGTGCATTCTTTTTACAGTGGTTGCAGATCCACAGTCACCAGCTGATGTGCCCCTCATGTGCTTGGCTTCTCCTTCTCATCTCCTAGACAGATGGTTCTTTCTCCTCCTTAGATGCGGGATCTGTCCTCTAGAGTTTTTGGTGATAACTTCCCATCTCCAGCCTCTACTTCTCTTACATATCAGAGAATAGCACTGCCTTTTACCCAGTTGCCTAACTCGATGCTGGAGGGTCATTTGTGACTCCTCCCCTTTTTGCCCTACACACTGTTTGTCAGTCACTCGAGTCCCATTCTACTTCCGTATCCTCTTGAACTTATCCATTTCTCTCAACTCCCACTGCCTCTGCCCTGATGATTTCAGTGGCCTCTAAGCCACCCCCCCCCCATCTATCCTTCATTATGATGTCTGATAAGCCTTTCAAAAATAAATCTGATCTTGATACTCCCCTGCTTAAAGTCCTCCTGGAGCTACATTTCACTATCCTTCATTATGATGTCTGATAAGCCTTTCAAAAATAAATCTGATCTTGATACTCCCCTGCTTAAAGTCCTCCTGGAGCTACCCATGTCTCTAAGATAAAATCCAAATCAGTTGGCAAAATTGGGAGGACCTCTGCCCAGCTCTCTAGCCTTGTCTGTTTTATTGTTTATTCCTTGGAACTCTTTTCCAGTTGGATTATCAATGTGAAGTTCTGTGAAAATGCTTTATTTTCTCACTTGCGTGAGCACCTGCTGCTACTTCTGTCAGGGCTCTTCACCCCTGCTTCTGGCTGCCTGCTATTCACAGTTGAAGAACAATTCAACTCCCAGGAGCTATCTCTGAGCCCCTCCTTCAACACCCTCCCTCCCCAAAGTCAGGTTGAGCTGTCCCTACTGGACCCCTCACCTCTCAGCCTGTCTCCCTGCTGTGTTCCCTAGCAGACGCCAAAGTCAGTATCTTCTTTGTCTTTATCTTCTATACTTATCAGGTGTTCCATATATGTTTGTTAAATGAGTGGGCAGCTCTTCTTAGAAGTCTGAAAGCACTCAGGCCACCTGGGTGACTCAGTGGTTGAGCATCTGCATTCAACTCAGGTCATGATCCTGGGGTCCTCGGAAGGAGTCCCCATTGGGCTCCCCATAGGGAGCCTGCTTCTCCCTCTGCCTCTATCTCTGCCCCTCTCTCTGTGTCTCTAATGAATAAATAAAGTCTTTAAAAAAAGTGTGAAAGCACTCAATTTTGTTTTTATCAAAAGGAGCAGTTCACACTTTATTTGCCCCCCCCCCAAGTGTAACTTGATTTACCTGAATTCCTTGTTTAGTAATAGTAATAATTTGACACTGTGACTTCAATCAAAAACTGATTCAGCTACATGGTCCTCTATGTCACCCACTGCATAGGTATTATAAATAAAATTAAGTAGTTCATGAAATATAAATGAAATCTGTTTTATTATCCGACTAACCCAGTATTTTTGTTCTTTTTTTATTTTTTTAAGATTTATTTATTTATTCATGGGATACACAAAGAGGCAGAGAGGCAGGCTCCATAAAGGGAGCCTGATGCAGGACTCAATCCTGGGACTCCAGGATCATGCCCTGAGCCAAAGGCAGGCACTAAACCGCTAAGCCACCCAGGGATCCCCCTCAGTATTTTTGTTCTTAACATAATGTAGGTCCTGGTTTAAACCCAGCCCAGGGATTTACTAGCAGAGTGTCCATAAACAAGTTACTTAATCTCACTGAAGCATGTTTTACTCACCTGCAAAATCTGGTTGGTGGGTACAAAATCTGGTTGCAGATTTTGTGTGTGGACCTTAGAAGTCAATATATGTGAGTCATTGTCCCCGTACATAGTGTTTACATTTAGAGTAAGGACTGACCGTCAAGAGTCATTTTTTCTCATTTTTCCCCCATAGATTGAATATATTGAAATCCTTAAATTCCTTGTTTATATTAAAGCCATTGCCTATCTTTTTATATTAAACAAGTCATATCTAGATGTTCAGTTTTTGTTAGTAGAGCCTATTCACACATTTTACAGATCATCCATATTTTAGGATATTCTCATTTCACTTTTTCACAAAAGGATCTACATGGAGAGATGTGGAAGTGTATCTTCACATGATTTTAGTGTACCAATTTGGACTTGACGCTGGTATGAGTTGAGCGTAGCTATCCTGTTAACATCCACTTTCCTGGTAACAGACTTGTTTTTTTCCCAAACTTTCTGTTTGAGTGTTTCTTTTGCCCCTTTGAGCTTACTGGACAATCACTAGTGAAGAACTTGAGTCTGTATAGGATAATTAGGTATTTTCTGTATATAATGTCTAATAGTATATTTTTTTAAATTAATAATCTGAAGGAAGAAGTCACCCAGAATTAAATGGTTATTCACTGAACCAGAATCTGTTGTTGGTTTACATTAAGATTATTTTTGAAGGATATTGTTCATGTGACCTCAAAAGACCTGAACTCAGGACTAATTACTATACCTGTATCTTGGTAACTTGCTTTCCTGGCTGTGAGTAGCTAAGCCAGTTGGCCTGCTTCCAAAGCACATTTAGGCTGCAAGGGAACTGCCTGCTTCGCTAGCTGGCATTCAAGATTAAAGAGAAGATGAATGTTGTTTTTGGCAGCAGCTGCTGTTTTGTTCAGGGCAGACCTAATACCATTTTGTAGGTCTTGCATAAAGAGAATGAGCTACCCAGACTCTACTACCTTTGCGATTTTGGGAAGTGTGTAATGTGGGCCCTGGCAACGCTTATTTTAAAATCACTTCTAAAGTTCATAGGGAAGTTTGGGGGTTTTTGTTGTTGTTTTTCCTTCAAATTTAGAAGCTTGAAATCTTCTGATTTTTTTCAAACAACGTCTGTTCCCCTGATGTTCTTGGGCTGCATGCATGTCAGTTTCTACTAAAGGAAAGAAGTCTGCAAAGCAACTTCTGTGTTATAACACATGTTCAGATCAAGTAAATAGTTTGCTTTAGGGGGACTTTTGCAGCTTCTTTTCCTGGCATGTGGCTTTTTATTATAAGGAAGGTTCTTATGTTCAGAAAGAATTGATGATTGCATAAATAGCCCAGTGATATCTGCTGAGCCTGGCTCTCAACAAAAGTGAGACACCGCTAAGACCTTGGCCTTTCAGGGTCTCCAGCTTCATCTTCCTGTAACTTTCCCCTTCTTCTTCCAAGAATCTTTTCAGTACTATCTGCCACTGTTTAAACCTCCCAGAAAAAGATCTGCTATATCTGTCATTCACAATGGGGTATGAATGTTAGTCACTATTCTTTGCTCTACCAAAACTATATTTCTGTTGTATGGCTTAGTTCTAAAAGCACATACAGATTTCTTTTTTTCTTTTCATCACATAAGGTAAAGGCAATTTGTAGCAGCGAAAGGGTTATTAGAATTTTGTGTGATTTGGGGAGTATGTGGGGGACACTTTTGACGCATGCCTCTAAATAAAAAATCTAGAACTGCCGACAATGAGATTAGTTCAGCGTGTCTGTGCAATGAAAGGTTATCATGAAATGAGAGGTTATCACACAATGAGCGTGACCTAGAGAGAAAAGTTGTACAATGCTAAAACAAAGTAGCCAAAGAAAAATTTCATAAGCAGAAGCAGACAATGTTACAGAAAGAGACAGTGAGATGATTGCCCAAACAGAAAAGATACATTTTAGAGCAGAAGTCACAAACACAGGGACATTTTGCTTCAGCATTCTATCTCTGATAGGGTGTGTGTGCGTGAACCTCCCCCCCCCACATTTAGGCACTCGTATTACCCTTGTTGGAGTTTCCAGAAATCAGGGTAGGAGGAAGAGGGGGGGGGGGGGAAGAGATAAATATTTCAGTGATATATGGAAATAACTCACTTAATTGGAAATCAGTTGTTATTTGAAGCTACTCTAAATACAGTTGAGAACTAAGAAATAAATTGAAAAACGGTTTCTGAACCTAAAGTCGGTATCAGAATATCCATGCACTAAAGGTCATACTCCTTTGTTCATGTAAGATTGACTCTATAAAGTCCTTCTCTCTATTTTATTCAGTTTGAAGTCCTTGTTTCCCTGGTCTCCTAGATGATCCAAAACCTATGAACCGCACAGCAAATAATTGCACAGCACCTGTAGTTTGAAAGGTTTTCATTTGATTCTCACCATTGCTCTATGAAATGGGTAAGGCAAAAATTATTCTCAATTCTCATCTTATAGACTGATAAGCAGATACTTAGAAGGATTAATAGGCTTGTTTGAGGTCACACGGTAAGGGGCTCAGAGGTTTCCTGGATCCGTGTTCTACTCTCTGCCATCACACTGCCAGTTTTCAAAAGCATGTGTTTCTTCTTTCTTTCTTTCTTTCTTGCCCTTGGAAACCTTTGTTCAAGTAAAATCGTACCCAGAAGCATGAACAAATAAAACAGAAAAAAAGCTGAGATGCTTTGCTTAAAGCAGGGGTTGGGGGCCCAGAATACTGACAGGGGCAGTTTCTTTTCCTTACCAGGAAAGCTTAGACATCACAACACTATGCCATTCATGCATTAATTCATTCAAAAGTTTCTTGAGCTCTGATTTTTCTATTGTTGTTGTAACAAATTACCACAGACTTAGTGACTTAAAATAATACAAATTTATTATGTCACCGTTTTTGGGGATTCAGGAATCCAAAGTTGGTAGGCTTACTGAGCTAAAATCAAGGTGTCCTTGGGACTGTTCCTTCCTGAAGGCTCTGAGGTAGACTTTGATCTTTGCCTTTTTCAGCTTCTAGAAGTCACTAGCATTCCTTGACTCCTGCCCCCTTTCCAGGAATGGCAAGTAAAGTCCTTTTCATGTCACATCTTACCCTTCTTCCTTTATTGCATTTCTCTAGCCAGAGCTGGAAAAGGTTCTGTTTGTAGGATTCTGTTGGACCCAGAGAACCCAGGGCAGTCTCTCAACCTTGGGGTCCTTAGGTAAGCCACATGTGTAAAGTCTATTCTTCCATACAAGGAAAAAATGCACAAGTTCCAAGAATTAGGGTGTGGCTCTCTTTTCACCCTTACTCTGCCTACCATAGGCACCTGCTGTGGGCCATGTGTTGTGTGTTGCCATTGAGACTACAGGAGGCTAGAAATAGGCATCCTGACAGGAAGAAATGTTGCAAGTAATGACCTGACAGTCCAGGATAAACAGGTAAACTGAGAAACCAAATGACAAAAACTAAAATAAAAATCTTAAAAACAGACTTTCAGACAAGTACAGCAATTTGGAGCCATTTAGAAGAAGACAGTTACAACTACATGCTCAAAATGCTGTCTTTCCCTCACCATTATTGAGGTTTGACTAATAAATAAAAATCATGTATATTTAAGGTATATAATGAGATATTTGAAATTGCATCATGAAATGACTGCAATCTGACTATCACCTCACAGTTACCCTTTTTCTGTGTGTGAGAACACTTGAGATCTCAACAGATTTCAAATATATAATATAATCTAATTAACTATAATCGCTGTGTTGTACATAAAGCCTGCAGAACTTCTTCATCTTATAACTGAAAGTTTGTACCCTTTGAACTAGATCTTCCCCAGACTCTAATAACCACCACTCTATTCTACTCTGTTACCATGAATTTGACTTTTTAATTTTTTTTAAGATTCCTCACGTGAAATCATACAATATTTATGTCTGGCTTATTTCACTTAGTCTTTTATTTGATGAACCTGAATAAAAAAAAAAAAATAAGGTTTAATACTTCTACCCACTGTTAAGAAATAAAGGAAATGTTTGCACTATATATTAGAAAAATGTCTATAATCTACATAGAATAGTACTGGAAAATTATTTCTCCATATAAAGAAAGAAGTAAGCTCTGCATTTCAGCCCCCTCACAAGAATACTGTTGAAGGACATTATCCCATGACTGCTCCTCTGTTCTAGTGTTTAGTTATGCCAGAGTGAATTGTTGAATTTTACGAAAGGTGAATATTCCATACTACTAGTTAAGTATATACAAAATTAAATTACAAGTTTATTTAACAGCTTTAAAACAAAGTGCTTGGGCAGCCCCTGTGGCGCAGCGGTTTAGCGCCGCCTGCAGCCTGGGGTGTGATCCTGGAGACCAGGGATCCAGTCCCACATCCAGCTCCCTGCATAGAGCCTGCTTCTCCCTCTGCTTGTGTCTCTGCCTCTCTCTCTCTGTGTCTCTATGAATAAATAAATAAAATCTTTAAAAATAAATAAATAAAGTGCTTCCAGAAATAGAAGTTTGTCAGATGTGTGAATATATTAACAGATTTAATTTTAGCCTTGACCAAATAGATTCTTATAAAATGAGCAAAATCCCATCTTTACAGGTATTTGTATATAGCTGATGCACAGAAAAAATATATTGAGGGTACGCTGGTGAGATTATTTAGCAGTTCTTATAGAATTCTGTATTAGAATATTTTTTAAAACTGTGATAGAACATATATTAAAAATTATAGTAATCTGAAAAATGTAGAATATTCTGCTGTGGCATGGATTATGGAACATACTTGTCTCCAGATGCTTGATATTTGAAAAATCATTAAAGTTTTAGAGATATGCCATTTGGAGCCCTCTTCAGTAATCTGATGGCTTTGTGAGAACGCTGTGATAGTATGGGGTTGTGAAGAGGACAGGGCTTAGGACATATTTAGGACAGGACCTATCTGGTTTTTAGCACTTAGAAGTCACCAGATCTCTCTGTAGCTCAATTTCTTCATTTTTAAAATTCGGATATATGAAATTTAAAGTTTGTTTGTGATAAGATACAATGTTTGGTACATAATACATGCTCAGTCAATAGTAGCTGCTGCTCGCTGTGTTGAAAAACCGGGGGATCCCCGGGTGGCTCAGCGGTTTAGCGTCTGCCTTTGACCCAGGGTATGATCCTGGAGTCCCAGGATCGAGTCCCACATTGGGCTCCCTGCATGGAGCCTGCTTCTCCCTCTGCCTGTGTCTCTGCCTCTCTGTGTATGTGTCTCTTATGAGTAAATAAATAAAATTAAAAAAAAAAAAAAAAAGAAAGAAAAACCACCAGCATCTGCACTCAGCATTTTTGGACAAGCTGTCTGATAGTACTGGTGAACCATACATACTCTTATTTAGAGCCAGGCCCTGTGATTGAGAGCTGGATCTCATGGCTTCCTGCCTTTTCAAGGACATTGCTCAAGAGGCTGCCCCTCTTCTGCCCCACCTCACCCGTGCCCCCTCCTGCTGCATAATCCATATGGACAGCCTGGTGTTTCTGCCCATCTTACAGAGAAAACTCTTCCCTCCCCCCAAGGCCTTGCCACCTGCTACCCCGCTTTGTTTTTATTTAGTTAGTTTATTTGCTCCCCTTTGAAGGACAGCTCTTTAAAAGAGCTGTCTCCATTCACTGTTTCCAATTACTCTCTCACGTTCTCTTAAACCCACTCCAGACTGGCTTTTTCTCATAACTGCTTCAGTAAAAAATGTCCTTGCTAGTGTCACCAGTGACCTGTGTTCTTCGCAATACAGTGGTCAGTTCTCTTACGTGACCCATTAGGAGTATTTGACAATGTTTGACCTCCTCCTCCAGGTAATTTTTCTTTTTTTAAGCTTGGCTTCCTCCAACTCCTTTGGCTTCTCTCTCAAGCTCCCGAGCTCTTTTGTGAGTTCTGAATCTTCCGCCAGACCTCTTAGAGTTGGAGCACCGTAGGATTCAATTCTTTGTTCTTTTTTCTGTCTGTATTCACTCCCTTGATAGGTCCATCTACTCTTTTGCTTAAAATTCCATTTATACATCAAGGGCTATCATTTATATATCCAGCCCAAACTTCCCTTCTAAATCCAGATTCAAATATCCTGACCTAGTATCATCACTAAAATACCTCAGAGACATTTCAAACTTAGCACACTCCAAATTTGAGTCTTGATCTCCCCCTCCAGGCCTTCTCTACCCTCAGCCTTCCCCATATCAGTTGATGGCAACACAGTCCTTCCATTTGCTCAAGTCCAAATCCTTGGAGTAACCTTTGAGTCTTTCAAATCACACTCCAGCTGTCAGGAAATCTTATTGGCTGAGCCTACAGGAGACTTCCAGAGTCTAACCACCCATGGTCAGTGAGTGTATTGCTATAACCCTTTCTTGCTCGGATTATAACAAGAGCCCCTGTTTCTACCTATTGCTACCCCAAAGTTTGTTCTCAGCGCAGCAATCAAAGTGATTTTTTTAGACTTTTTTTTAACAGTTGTACGTTCACAACAAAATTGAGAAGAAAGTTCTGATTCCTCCTATGCTTCCTGCCCCTACATGTGTACTGAGTTATGTATATTTGTTAGAATTGATTAGCCTACAGTGACACATCTTAATCATCCAAAGTCCATTGTTTACACTAGGACTTGTACATTCTGTGAGTTTGGACAAATGCATAAATGCGGTACATTCTGTGAGTTTGGACAAATGTATAATGACATGTATCTACGATTAGAGTATTATAGAGTATTTTCACTGCCCTTAAAATCTTTTGTTGGCATGCCTGGGTAGCTCAGTGGTTGAGCATCTGCCTTTATCTCAGAATGTGATCCCGGGGTCCTGGGATCAAGTCCCGCATCGGGCTCCCCACAGGGGCCTGCTTCTCCCTCTGCCTGTGTCTCTGCCTCTCTCTCTCTCTCTCTCTGTCATGAATAAATAAATAAAATCTTTAAAAAATCTCATATTCCACTTATTCATCCCTCACCCTACAACCTCTGGTAACCGCTGATCTTACTGTTTCCGTAGTTTTGCCTTATGCAGAATGTCATAATAGTTGGGATTGTACATAGAGTATGTAGCCTTTTGGATTGGCTTCTTTCATTGAAGTTTCCTCCAGGGCTTTTCATAGCTTGATAGTTCATTTCTTTTTAGTGCTGAATAATAGTCCATGGCCCAGTATACCACAATTTAACCTATGCAGAACATCCTGGTTGCTTCTCAGAAAGACTTTGCACAATTCAGTCTTCATTTTGGTCCAGAGGAGACCGTGCTATGAAGAGTGTGACCCCACAGGACTCAAAGGAGCCTTAATCAAACTTAAACGGGATTATTGCTAAAATTAGATCACATTCACCAAACAATAAAAAGGTTTAAATTTTGTTTATAAGCTATTATTATCTATGTAGGTAGCCTTGTAATCTCAGAAATTTCAGTAAATGATAATCATCATTTGGTCCAGTGTAATATCTAGGTAGCATGCAGGTATGAGTGGAAAATAATCCCAGTTTTTTTTTTTTAAATACATGGCAGCTACATAAATAGGAAAGATTTCTAGCCATGTGCAAATGGATGTTGTGTCATTTTAAGATGCCATAGACGAATGTTAACTCATAAATGAACTCTTGCGTTTTAAAATTATCTTCACATCTCCATGCCTTTGCTCATGCTGTTTACTTTTCCTGGAATACTCATCCCTTCCTTGTCAACTCTTAAAAAATCTTCCTTGTCCTCCAAAAGCCATCCAGAGTCACATTTTCTCTCTGGCTTTTCTTGGCATCATCTTCCTGCCAAGGGTTCTCCTTCTTATGGTTAATTGGTTAATTGTTTCTTCCTTTGTGTTCCCAAAGCATTTGTCACAGAGCGTGCATGTTATTTATGTACCTGCCTCTGAGTTGCAAGGGCACCTTCGTCACCTTTATTTCTCTAGTGGCTGGCACAGTCCCTGTCTCATAATATCTGCTCAATAAAATGGACTTGAATTTGAAGCATTAGACCTTCATCATGGATTCATCCAGCAAATACCGAGAACTTTTAATATGCAAGGTGCCACGTTACGGGCTATAAAGATACTTAAACAAAAAAAGAGAATCGGGTGCCAAATTTCTTAAAAACCTAAAATATAGTATAAAAAAATAAGTCCTACATAAAGTAACTATAAAACACGGTTGTGTTATTTTCAAGGAGAGGTATGTGTAACCACGTGTGTATATGTGTGTGTGTATATGTGTGTGTGACTACAAGAATGTCTTTCTATTCACTAAGAAAATGTTTTTCCATAGTAAATGGTTAAAAAGCTATGATTAAAAACTGATTCTTTTTTGATGTCTCATAAATGAGGTTAAATTCTGCCTAGATCTAAAAATACATCTCTCTGCCTCACTTCGGTGTACTGTCATACACTATTGGATTTAAAGCACTGCTCAGGTCTGCTGCTACTTGCCAAACAGTCTACACTTAAAGTATAGAAACTTTTATTTGGTGCCTTAAGGTAGGAATTTTATACATTCCTAGTTTTTAGAAAACACCTTAAGTGGTAGATGTTGCTGCACGTTCGATCCTAAATTACCATTAGGAAATTGGTTTTAGAAAGCTTTTGACAAAAGTTAATAATGTCATAGAAATGAAAAATCCAAACCACATTTTAATTGACAATTTAAAAAAAAAAAACTTGGTAAGCATACTTCAGTTACTCATTTAATTGTATTTAAGCCAGTAGCATTTTTTTTTTTTTTTAATGTAGATTGTCTTTCCACGTTAAGGTCTGAGATGTACTTAAAGTGTTCATGGATTTTAACCCATCATCACCAGCAATTTTTCTGTTTTCATTTAGACTTGGATTATCACTTGCATTTATCTTCAGCTGCTCCTGTTTAATCCTCTGGTCAAAACTAAAGGGATCTGCGGGAAACGTGTGACTGATGATGTGAAGGACGTTACAAAATTGGTAAGTAAGGAATGCCTTCAAGGCTGTGATTTTTTTTTTTCTTGTGGATTTTGAAAAAGGTTTTTTCTTGTTACAAGTTAGTATTTTTCTAAGACAAGGAAAGAAATCAATGAGTTACTCTAAAGGGTTTAGAGAGAGCAGGTAGGGAGACATTTAAGATTATGGAGAATCTGTAAAACTGGTACATCACTGCAGTGACTTTGTTTCTTTGCTCATTTTTTTCATCTCCTTTACAGACAGTGAAGGACACTGGAGAGTTCTCTGTGTGCTGATGTGGCGGCACTAGCTTGTTCCCCATTATCTCTTTATTGGGTTTCTCAGTGTGTCTTATTTCCCCTCCCTATGCCTTCCTACTCTTTTCTAACAAGCCTAACAAAAAAGATCTGAGGTGGCCATTCTCCCTTTTCCAGTAGCATGAAGACCCCGTCACATTTGGGTGTGTATGAACATAGCTGGAGGAGTGATGTGTTACTCAAATGTTAAACAGACTCATTGTCACATTGGAACTCTTGCCTCAGCCAAAGCCATTTTGCCCTGCAGTGCCCCTTGGTCACAGCTAGCTTCATGTCATGATTCCCTTAAAATGCATAACACGGAGAGGGAGATAATACAGCATCTAATATGCATTCTTCCTAGCTCTTCTGGTCTAGGGGAGATTTTACATGCCCATTTGAGTTATGATGTGTGATTTCAGGATGAGCAAACTTTGAGAAGCATTTTTGGTTTTTTTGTTTTGTTTTGTTTTGTTTTGTTTTTTTGAGAAGCAGTTTTGTAAGCGCCTGGTTCAAAGTAGCCAAGTGGCATTCCATTATTTGCAAATTCTCTAGAGAACAGAGATGATACGAGAGTAGGGAAGAAATAAGGGTTGGGATATGGAGAAAAGAAAGAAAATGGTATTTGTTGAGATACTTCAATTACATTTGTCGAGATACTTGTCTTCCCTACTCTTGATATACGTTTTTCAGTTTATGTTTTATTTGGAGTTTACAGCCAAACTTCAAAACAGAAGTTTAATGCTATGGTCAGAGTCTTTCTGGCTTAGCCTCAATATAGTTTTTTTTTTTTTTAAGATTTTATTTATTTATTCATGAGAGACACACAGAGAGAGAGGGAGAGAGAGAGAGGCAGAGACACAGGCAGAGGGAGAAGCAGGCCCCATGCAGGGAGCCCGATGTGGGACTCAATCCTGGGTCTCCAGGATCACACCCTGGGCTGAAGGCAGATGCTTAACCGCTGAACCACCCAGGCGCCCTAGCCTCAATGTAGTTTGTAACACACACACACACACACACACACACACACACACACATTCCTTAGAATGATGCCCAGAGGGTCCACATTTAAAAAATATTCTCTGATGCAGTACCTGAAGATATATCAATGTTAAAAAGAAAAAAAAAAGTTATCAGTGTTTTATTTGAGGGGCTGATGATTAGAACAATGTAGCGTTTGCCTACTACATACTACTATATGCCCAACTAGGTATTAGGGATGAGGTAAAGGAAGTTTTCATTTGGTTTTTAAAGATTTTATTTAGAGTGAGAGAGAGCCAGCACAAGCATGGGGAGGGACAGAGGGAGAGCCAGAGAACCTCAAGCAGACTCCGCACTAAGCACAGAGCCCGATGCAGGGCTTGATCTCACAACTCTGAGATCATGACCTGAGCTGGAATAGAGTTGAATGCTCAACCAACTGAGCCACCCAGTGGCCCCTGTTTTGTTTTTTGTTTGTTTTTGTTTTTTTTTAAAAGACCATAGAGCATGGACCTCTTCCTCAAGTTGCTTATTAATTTATGACCCAAGAAACTATGCTAAAAAAAATCTGTGCTTATATTCTAATTTTATATTGGTAGAAAGCACTCCTTAAATGCTTTGAACGACTCCTTTGTTCAGTGATTGAAGACCTGATGTGCCTCACTGTGGTAAGCATCATGATCACCTGTGGTGCTTATTCAACTAACAGGTGTCTGGGCTATACACTAAGAAACTGATATAATGATAGGCCTGAGGAAGGGCTCTGGGCATCTACATTTTAAAGAAATTTCTGAAAGGAAATGTAAGAACTACTGCTCTAGAGAGTCTGTTCAGTCAAAATTTGGAGACCAAAGTGTCTTGATTCTAATTTAATCCCAATTCTTATTTTGACTAGCTTTATCTATGTTACATAAATTTATATGGATGTTAGATTAACATGAATCTCAAAAATATGCTTAAAGTAGGTCACAACTGGGAAATTGAAGCTCTCATAGGGCTGCTGGTATAACTGTGGAGCTGAGGATGAACAGTGGAGATTCTGCAGTAGTCCTAAGGAACAAATGTCAAGTATATTGGCAGTGAATCATCGTTCAAAGATGATAGTGTATATGACCACAGGCCAAGAATATCCAAAAATTAATACAGTATTTAAGAAAAATGACTTAAATGCATTATTACTTGCTAAGTGTTTAACAAATACTACTTAATGAACACTACTTCCTGTGGAATGTCAAACCAGTATTTTCAAGTGGCATAAGTAGGTATTATAGACACCTTCCAATATTTCCCCTCTTTGTCTTTAAACAACCTGCTTATTTTCAGTCTGTTACCTATCAGCTGATATAGTAAAAAATGCCAAGAAGCATTACTGAGAAAGAAGAGCTTAGAAAAGAGATACTTAATAATATTGACACTAAAAGATAATTCCTCACCCCAAGGGCAAACGTGAAATCATTAGGCTGAAAGAAAGAGGGTGGTTTTGTTTTTTTGTTTTGTTTTTTTTTCTCCCTTCCAGCAACTGACTCAGGGAAATTTTTTTTAATTTCAAGAGTTGATCTAGTGAAATTAGTATCTTTAGTTTGGATTATTGAAAAAAAAAATCAAGTTAATAAAAGATGGGACTCGGTGCCTGGGTGGCTCAGTTGGTTAAGCATCCAAATCTTGGTCATGGGCTCAGGTCATGATCTCAGGGTTGTGAGGAAATAAAATAGGACTCAGATAACTCCTAATTGAATAAAGACTTATATAATTCACAACCCATATTTCAGAGAGTAGGAAATAGAAGAATAATCCCTGACCTCAAAATGTTCATAATCTAGTTTGGGAGATAAATCATCTCCATAAAAATATGAATGTATATCATTAATACCACAATAACAACACCTACATGGACACCATTTAAAAGATATCCTGTTACAACATAGCAGCAAGCTGTGCCAATATGTTGGTTAAGGAATGGATTTTGGGATTTGGTAGACCTGAATTTAAATCCCAGGTTTTTGACATTAAGTAATTACCTTTCTAAATCTCCATTTCTACTTCCCAATTTTGTCTTCTAAATTAAGTAAGAGAATGCATATATAAATTTCCTATCACAGTTATTGTCCTATAACTTCTTTGGATCTGTTTCCTTATCAGTATTAAAATTAATAGTACTTCATAGAGTGATTATAAGGATTGAATCCTTATAAGAACAGTGTTAGGAACACAGCAAGTGCCTGCTAAATACTAGCTAGTAGTAGTGGTGGTGGTGGTGGTGGTGGTGGTGGTGTTATGGGATCAGAAGATACTGGAGATAAAAGGAAATCTAGAGACAGTCTGGACAAACCATTTTATAAATAAGGAAACTGAGACTCAGGAATGGTGAAGACCAGCTCCTGGTCCCATTACCAGCACTGTGTCTTCTACAACTGTGGTTTTCAAACTGGCTCCCAGAGCCCATGCAGCCACTCTGCCTTCATTTGTCTCTGGATTTCCAAATAAGACTTGATTTTAAAAAGGAATCGAGTTTCTGAAAAAAATATTGGAAGTCACTGTTGTAAACTAGCATTTGTAGGATATAATTTGAGAATCATTCAATTACAGTGTTTTAGGATACTTATTAAAAGTACAGCTGTCAGGGCTCTACTGCAGAAATACTGAGTTTCAGCTTGTGAAGATGGGGTGTAGGAACCTTAATGTTTCCCCCAAACATCCTAGGTGATAGGGATTCACATAGAAGTGCCAGGACTGGTTAGGCCATCATACTTCTAATGTTGAGTTTTTTCCATTTTTTTGGGGGGGGGGAACTGTTCTCGTCCTTAGCCTAAAATTCATTAATTTGCTAATTCAGACAACAACATGAGTGACTTCATAGTTCTGTGGATACAGATAATCACAGCATCTCTCTAAGGTGCAGTGGAGCAGAGCATCTTGTAGTCAGGAGTACTGAGTTACTTGAACATCAGCTCTCCTTTTACCTTGCTGTGTGAACTTGGACAAATGAATCCCAGAAAGGTTCAGGGATTTACTTTCTGGAATTTAAAATGAGGAACAGGGACACAATCAGTAGTTCTTAATCTAGGATTCATAGACTTTGAGCGCTTACAAATGGAACTCCAAATTATGCCTACTTGTACCTTATATGAATTTCTAAGTTTTCATCTTCCCAGAGAAGCTGGTGATACCCCCCAAAAAGAGAACTACTGAATCACATAACTTGGGAGGCCCTTTTCAGCTCTGAAATTCTTTAATTCCACAATGATACTTTGTTAGGTTGCACCTTTTAGAGTAATTCAGTTATACCCCAACTCAGGAGGTTGTACAGAACAGGAGGGATTTGCTCTGCAGGCATAACCTTGGTACGTTCTATTTGAGAGAAACAAAGTAGGTTGACCGTACCTTTTTACCTTGTGCTCCCCCAGTAATCTCTTTGACTGAAATCATTTCTTTGCAGTCTCTACCAGTTCTGTCTCTGCATTAGGTGGCAACTGGTACTGTGCCCACAAACCTGAAGCCTATTTGCTTGGGGTGATTCTCATGTCACAGAAGCACATGATTTATGACCTTACTGTCATTTTTTTGTGTTTTTAATTTCTTCTTGGACACTGTGCTGCCCCTAAAGTCCCCATGGTTTTCATTTGAAATCCTTCTGGCATGTTTGCCCAGCATAACAGTTCATCTATTTACAGAACATTTTGCTTGGTTTCTGAAAAATGTTGCAGGACTTGTTTTAAATGGCAAACTCAGACTACCTAAAGAAAGGGTCAAGTATCTGGGAAGAGGATGAAACAAACTTTAAAAACTTGGATCTATGGGACAATTAGGCTGCAGCTTTTAGTGGTTGCATTCATAAAAGGAGGCATCTAAATATTGAAATCATTCAAATTGGTTTCCCCTTTTGTTCTTTGTACTGTTGCCTTCATTTGTGATCATAGTTTTCTTTCATTTGGGGGAATTTAATTAAATGTGACTGTTGCTTTTTAAAAACCTGTTTTGTTTTAAAATATCTATTGAGTAATTGTTTGTCTTCCTCAAAATGTGTAAGGCAGGTTGCTGTCCCAGCCCCATCTTTTTTTTTTTTTTTTTTATGATAGTCGCACAGAGAGAGAGAGAGAGAGAGAGGCAGAGACACAGGCAGAGGGAGAAGCAGGCTTCATGCACCGGGAGCCTGACGTGGGATTCGATCCTGGGTCTCCAGGACCATGTCCTGGGCCAAAGGCAGGCGCTAAACCGCTGCGCCACCCAGGGATCCCCCAGCCCCATCTTATAAAGGGCCTCCAAATCAGAATAGAATGAAAGCTCCGCAATTCATGGTTTTCCTGGTCTTATGATAGGCACTTATTTTAACACATGACTTTTAGAGTTTAACATAATGGGAGATTATAAAAATATCTCTGGTAAATTTCACTTTGGACAGTTTTGAATAATTCTGATTTTTATCCTGAGTATAATGTTCTTCAAATAGAATTACCACTGCATTAAAATGAAGTTTGAGTCTCTGAGTCTTCCCATTTCTAGATGAATTCAGAGCTTTTCTAAGCATATCTTCTCTTTAAGAACAGAGCTTTCAGAGACACCTAGGTAGTTCAGTCAGTTAAGTGTCCAACTCCTGATTTCAGCTCAGGTCATGATCTCAGGGTCATGAGATGGAGCCCTTATGTCTGGTTCTGCTCTTGATGCAAAATCTGCTTGAGATTCTCTCTCCCCCTCTCCCTCTGCCCTTTGCCCTACTTTGTATTCTCTAAATAAATAAATAACATCTTTAAAAATAAAAAATAAATAAAAGCAGAGATTCTATGGGCACCTGGGCAGCTCAGTCAGTTAAGCATTCAACTCTTGATTTTGGCTCAAGTCATGATCTCAGGGTTGTGAGAGGGAGCCCCAGTCAGGCTCCAGGTTAGGCGTAGAGCCTGCTTAAGATTCTTTCTCTCTCTCTCTCTCTCTCTGCTCTACTGCCTATTCATGCCTGTGTTCTCTCTATCTCTCTAAACAAACAAACAAAAAAGATCTCACCTAGTTTTGGGGGGTTGGTTTTTCTTTTTTCTACTTTGGACCTTTGAAGAACAGTGGTTTGACAGTTGGATAATTTTTAAAGTTGATTACTTTACTACACTCAGCATTTTAATTTCTTCTCCTACAGTTGGTAGAAATTTCCTTTTCTATTTAACACTAAATTTTAGACTTGCAGTATTCAAAAAAAGGACAGAAATATATCAGAAATAATACTTGTAAAAGGCTAATACTTGTAAAAGGACAGCTAAATGTCCTGCTATATTACCACGCACGACAGTCTTTATTGTGAAGAAAAAAATTCATTCTTCCTTGGATGAACCACTTACGTACTATGTCTCCTGCTCCTTTTTAAAGCAGTAGTTACTGTGTGAGTGTCCAGGTGCCATGCAAAGCATTTTATATAGATTCTGTCCTCTAATCATTACAACCCTAGGAGGTAATTATTTTTACCTCAAGCTTATTGATTAGGAAGCTGAGACCTAGTGATAAGTAACCTGACCATCCCTATCTGGAAATAGGAAGTTGAGTAGAGAAGTTCAAACCCATAACTTCCTGTCTGGAACACAAGAACATAGTTCATAATTTATGATGTCTGAATTTAAGATGTAAATGTCAACTGCGGTTTTAAGAATTATCATTGTAGGGATCCCTGGGTGGCGCAGCGGTTTGGCGCCTGCCTTTGGCCCAGGGCGTGATCCTGGAGACCCGGGATCGAATCCCACATCAGGCTCCCGGTGCATGGAGCCTGCTTCTCCCTCTGCCTGTATCTCTGCCTCTCTCTCTCTCTGTGTGACTATCATAAATAAATAAATAAATAAAATTAAAAAAAAAAAACAAAAGAATTATCATTGTAACCTCTTGAATTTTATTTCCTAGGTAGTAGTTACTTTATGAATAGGAAGTGATCATATTGTAGATGTTCTTATCAACTTTCTTTTGAAAATCTTTATCTTTTTATTATTTTTTTGGAGGAAGATGGGTCCCCTAACTTTATTTAGGTATTCTTCACTGAGAAGACTCAGGAAAGTCTTGTAAAATTGTCATCTTAATTTTGTTAATCGCTAATTGTGTTATGATAAAAAAAAATACCTTTGAAAACTAAAGACCATTGTCCTGATGAGTTAGATTGTTAGTATTAACAGAGGATGACTTAAAAGGAAAAATTAAAAAAAAAAAATGAAAAGCTTTCTCCTGTGTTCTTTCTGAAAACCAGCATTACACTAAGCTGTTGTATATGAGTGAGCTGGGATATTTAAATATAAGCATAGATTTTTTTTTTTTTTTTTTTGCCCCCCTCCATAGCAGTGATTCTTCTACTTCTCTGGGTCTGCTGAGAATCTGGAAACTGCTGAGACTCTTTCCCCAGAGATGTTCTTTTTTTTTTTTTTTTTTTTAATTTTTATTTATTTATGATAGTCACACAGAGAGCGAGAGAGAGGCAGAGACACAGGCAGAGGGAGAAGCAGGCCCCATGCACCGGGAGCCCGACGTGGGATTTGATCCTGGGTCTCCAGGATCGCGCCCTGGGCCAAAGGCAGGCGCCAAACCGCTGCGCCACCCAGGGATCCCCCCAGAGATGTTCACTTATGCACAACATTTTTGTACAGTGTCAAAGGAATCAGGAGGTACTACAACTGCATTTTGATTCATATCTTGCACTCAGAAATAACTGAGAAGTGTCTCAGCAAAGATGTCCTAGAAGCCACTGATTTTATGAGATTTAGAGACTTCAATGATACTTGAATCATGAGATCCAAAGATTTTAGATTAGTGATGTAGGGAGGGCATTAACTGTTCTTTGAGTCCTTTTGCTCCAGAGTCCAAATACCTTTAGGACATGGTTGCAGCCAGTGTCTGTTTGGCATAAGAAGGCTTTGTCTTGGCAGAGTTTTCAGCATTTCCACATGCCATTCCCTTATGTGTTTTGTTTTGTTTTTGTTTTTCCCAGTGTCACTGAGTATGGTCAATCTTAAAGACACCCAATGGGGCCCATTTGGTAGACTGAACCCATCATAAAGTGACTTGTTTTACCAATTTTATGCATTTTACAATCTGGCATAGTATTGACATCCTCAAACACCAAGCGACAAAAGCTCATTGGGATAATTTGGCTTTTGGTAGTAGAGTTTTCCATCAATTACATTCCTTTTTTTATTTTTTCCCTGAACTTATTTTACTAGAATTGCATTTATTTTCAAAATCTATAGTTTTGATTACTTATCCATCTAACCCTATCAACAGGCTACTTCCCTAGAATCTAAACCTCATTTCTGATTTCTCAGCTTCTAGTCTCTGTATAAATATTTAATACATGTTCAGCACTTTTCCAGTGGTCTCCTAAACTTTTCTTGGTCTCTGTTCTGTCCTTGATGCAATCCATCCTTCCAGACCAATGTTCCTGAATTTACTATCCTGATCCTCCTCCTTGCTTGGACAGTCAGGGTAGCACCACTACTTCCATGAGAGAGTTTGATCAGACTGAATTTTTGGTAATTATCTAGTTCACTCCCTTTATTTTACAGACAAGAAGTTTAACAGAGTGAAATGAGGCAGAAATGACTTGTTTGTAGGGTTTTGGTGGTAGGACATGTTCTACTGAACTTCACTGCTTCCCATTGGGCCTCCTTAGCCCAACATTAAAGTCCTTCTCTAATGTAGCTTTCTTGGCGTATTTCCTATCCTTTACCTGCTAGAGCCTGATTCATCTGTCCATGGTCTCCCAAACACACTTGTGCTTTCCTGTTTCTTTGTTTTTGCATGTGTCACCTCATCTACCTAGAATATCCCACTCTCTTGAAATTAATAAACTCTTCTTCATATACATGTCATGCTTAAGCACTAAGTGTTTTAAATGAGTTTCTTAGTTATTAGTCTTTATAAATTCACTGGCTAGGTTTTTTTATGATTTCTATTTTATACATGTCAGAATTAAGGCTAAAGTAGATTAAATAACTTGCCCATGATCTGAGTTAACATATGTTAAGGCCTGGATCCAACCAGAAGAGTGTGTCCCCAGAACCTGTACTATGGCTCCTACATCAAACTTGAAACTCAGAGGAATGTCTTCTAAATTCCAGGCCAAAGGCTCCTCCTTCCCTCTACACTGCCAAACTGTCTATAACCATCAATGTACATCAAAGAAGCTGAATTTAATCACAATTACCTGTGCTTTCTGAGTGCTCTTCAACACACTCTAAGTGCTCAGAAAGTCCTGTAATAATTCATGAAGCAACCATAAAAATCTACAACTTGACTTCTAAGTTCTCTTCCAAATGTAATTGGAAAGGAACCAATGTAAGCCAAGAAACTAATAAAGGGAGACTACTCTGTAGATGACAGTGCTGAGCCAAGCACACAGGGCCAAGTTTGTATCCTCCCTCCATCAGAAAGTCCTGATGCCCACTACCTTAAAATAACAGCCCCTGTGAGCCTCCATGTCTTCGTCTATAAGACAGGCTTAAAAATATATGTCTCATGAGGTTATGGCAAAGACTATATATGAAAACTTGTTATAAATTGTAAAGCATTTTTCGAAACTAGTATTTTCTTCCCACCAGGAATTAAATATCAGTAAATCAGTTTAATGCAGAAATTGTTATTATATACCACCACCACTGCACCAAGTTGTAAGATATGGAGATTTCATTGAGTAAGGTTTCTTTGAACTGGGTTTTGTATGTAAATTACTAAAAAAATGGAATTGGACATATCCCTTACATTTTATTCTGCTCATCAGGTTTATGTATACACTCAAGTCCTAAGTTTTCTGAATACTAATTCTGTCAATTTTATATAGATAGATCGATAGACTCCCTCCTTAAGGAGGGTCTAGATTGTCAAGCAAGTTGTGTTCAGAACAACTGCCACTTTTTGTCATGCTTCTCCATCTGGAATGACTTTCACTTACACGGTTGGCTCATAACATAATAAAATGTTGCTGCTCAGTCCAATTTCAGCTTTTATACCTGTAAAAGCATCAGCTGTCTTTGCCAGCAGGGCCTACATAAAGTGAGTGGGTCATTTTGCTTTTCAAAGATGGAGATGAAAATCCAAAAGACAAAAGAAATTATGGAAGCATGGTCAGAAATTTTACTGAGAGGTTCTAGTACCCAGGACAAATGTGCACAGAGTAGATGAAATGTTTCATAGAACAAAAGAGACAAGGGAGGCTGTGTTGTCAGAGATCTGAGTTCTAGTCCATTCTTCACATGAGTAGCTGTGAGACCTTAGTCTAGTTGCTTGACCTATTTGAACCTCAAGTTAATAGAGAAAGATGTCACAGAGATTGGAAGATTGAATGTGACTATGCAGCATGTACTCTTATGAACATAGTGCCTGATAACATATTCAGAATATATTAGACCCAAGACTGAGATGAGTGTGAGGTGGTACCATTGGAGGTAGAATGGTAGTAAGCACAAAGGGATTGCTTACTACATTGGCTCCCTTTTGACTACTTATGCCTTTGCCTGTATTCTTTCCCCAAAAATTGTTCTCAGATTCTAGAAGCTATTAGCATGGCCAAGAAGAAACATACAGATTATGTTATAGATTTGTAAGAGGTGACCTAGTCCAGCAAACATAAGCAAGGTCCTAGCTTAATATGGAGAAGAGCAGGGATCCCTGAGTGGCTGAGCGATTTAATGCCAGCCTTTGGCCCAGGGCGTGATCCTGGAGTCCCGGGATCGAGTCCTGCGTCAGGTTCCCTGCATGGAGCCTGCTTCTCCCTCTGCCTGTGTCTCTGCCTCTTTCTCTCTCTCTCTCTCTCTCTGTCTATCATGAATAAATAAATAAAAAATCTGGGATCCCTGGGTGGCGCAGCGGTTTAGCGCCTGCCTTTGGCCCTGGGCGCGATCCTGGAGACCCGGGATCGAATCCCATGTCGGACTCCTGGTGCCTGGAGCCTGCTTCTCCCTCTGCCTGTGTCTCTGCCTCTCTCTCTCTCTGTGCGTGACTATCGTAAATTAAATAAATAAATAAATAAATAAATAATAAATAAATAATGAATAAATAAATCTTTAAAAAATATGGAGAAGAGCAAAGTTTTCAGAGAAAGGATGAAGGGGAAAATAATTAAGGTAGACTTGTGCAAGATGGAATAGTGCAAAACTACTTTTTTACATCATATATTCTCTTAAGACTCAATAGTCTAAATCAGATGTTGGCTATATTTAGCTGGAAATCGTAATTGTGATTGTATGACAGAGCTGGTGCTATATGGAGGAAAGGAGAAAAGGGGAACCTAGAACTCTGTAATATACCAGGATATATATACCTTGAAAGTCAGTTGCCAGTATATCTCTCAAGATAGAATACAGATTATTTATGATGTGTTTGGCACATTCAGTTATCTCATTTTGGAAATTGTCTTTTTGACATGGGTACTTTTGTTTCCATCTTACAGGTGAAAGAAACCAAAGTATAGAATTTAGATTTGGTTCCAAATCAGGTATTTGTTCAATATATGCCACAATGACTGATGGAAACGTGTTAGACACTTTTAAAAAGCCTTTAAAAGAAGCTAGGTAAATATTTGAGACATTTCCAAGGTTCAGGCCTCGGTAAGGAGATTAAGTTATTTTACAGAATGGAGTCTTTACAAATTATTTAAATTAGAAAGTATTTGCATCTCTTGAGTGGTACTGTTCTTTTGAGGTTTCACAGACCTTTTTTTCCTAGGATCAACAAGTTCTCAAATTTGTATCAAAATCACCTGGAGGACATAAGTAAGATTTAGTAGAGCTGATGTGGCCTGGTAATTTGCATTTTTTAACCGTTCCCTGGTGATGTTGACACATCACTTTGAGAATCATTGATCAAAAAAAACCCAAAACAAAACATTGTATTGCTGATTCATTGATGAATCAGTAGGAAACTGGAAGGGAATTCTAAGACCACGGGTAGAAATTAAATTTAGATGTTTCTAAAACTCACTGGATTATACTTCTATTCATTACCGAATTTGGAATCTAAAGACTTGCATTATCACTTTATTTTTGGAGAGTGCCTTTGATTACAAAGGGAAGTCAAGAATGGAAAATCACTATGTAAATATTGAAATTCAGTGATAACTCAAAAACAATATAACAGGTTTGTATGTGTTTTTCCTCCCACTAAAAACAGTATGATTGATATATATGAATTTTCTCATGGATTTTTCCCCTTTTTCTTTTCTTCTTGTTTTGGTCTCTGTAGGTGGCAAATCTTCCAAAAGACTATAAGATAGCCCTCAAATATGTCCCCGGGATGGATATTTTGGTACGTAAACTGTACATTTCTGAGTTTCTTTTTAGTAGCTGACAAAAAGAGATGGGATCATTCTATTGAGACAGGAAATTATCTGACAAAAGAACTGACAAGAGAGATGGGATCATTCTACTGAGACAGGAAATGATCTGCCATTTAGGAGTTAGCTAATTGTCAGTATTTGAAGAAAGTATCCTTGGAATTTGACTTGCATGGATTTATCCTCAAATAACTGCTAAACTTTACTTAGAGATAAGCCTTTCAGCACATGTGTCCTAGACCTGTACTTCTAAAGTAAATAAGATCATCTTCCTTAGAGCTGGCCACAGATTTCTCCCTTTCCTTTAGCTTCCTCCTAAAAAAAGGCTTGAGTATAAAATTATGCAAATTCTTTGCATACCTGAAAAGATCCTTTATAAGTCTCTTTCCTATTTAATTTCAGATCACAATATATTTTATCTAAGAATTTATTAGTCAATAGATTCTTAGAAACTTACAATATAAATGAGATTATGATTATAAATATACCTGTATTACTGCAACCAAGAAATTTAAATTATTTTTCTGATTACAAATGATCAGAATTCATACATGAAGGAATCCAGGAAGCATAGAGATGCCTATGTACCTATCCCATAACCTTGTTAAACTTTACCATGGTGCAATATTTACTTCAAATGTATTTTTTAATCAAACATTATAAATATTACTAAAGACCCCAGTATGGCCTCTCTCCTATCTCCACTGGTCCCCACTTTGTCTCTTACAGACAATTTGACTGTTAGAAACAAGTATTCTGAACTGAAATTTTTCATCCCACTGCATGTTATCAAGGCCTGGCATGAGGATAGCATCACCTTGAGTTGAGTTGAATGCAGCAACGCATAGCTGCTCTTTTACATTTACTGCAAATCTGCACTCATACACATAAGAATCCTATATTTGTATTTTCGTACTTAATAGCATTATACTGTATATACCACTTTGCAACTTGCTTATATTTTGCAACACACATTTGACATGTAATGTGCTAATCCATGTTGGTTCCTTTCAACTGCTGTATTGTGTTCCCTGAGTTAATTTAAAATCATTTGGGTTACTCCGCAAGTAGACCTCTTTCCATGATTTATGAAGTACTTATTACAAATCCACTGCGCACAAGCTGTCTTAGGCCTTGAGTACTTTTTGTGGGTTAGTCAATCAAAATTATTACCAGTTTAAGTGTGCTAAGCACATCACTAAGTGCTTGTGCTTAAAAAGTCTTTCAAAGACCCTAAGTTATCATTTCAAGAGAATGTCAGCGGCCTATTTCTTTTCCTTAGGAAAGTACTAAGCATTTTAGTTAGCATGAACTATCTAAAGTTCCCTAGAACTTGTTGCATCATGTTGAACTAGATATCTTCAGGTTAAGGTGAGTGTCTAATTAGGGGGGAATGTAAAATCATAGCAGCCTGAAATTGAATTAATCTTGTCACTCAATTACTCAGGCAGCAAGTACAGTATTTGTTTAGGAAAAACTGTGGAGGCAGCACTTTACCAGATGCTTTAAATAACAAACACATCACCTAGCCTTATGTGCAAAAAAACTTTAATAATAACTAGGTGAGGGGGATGGTTGGGCCTTTTTATATAATGCTTTTTTTAAATTTTCAAAATGATCTCACATATTTATCTCCTCGGATGATTAGAAAAACCCTACCAGGAAGTCAAGATAGCTACTATGATTTGTGTGATTTCTGTTTTACAAATGACACACTGGGGTTTACAAGTGTTTTGCCCAAAGTTATACAACTAAAAAGTGACAGTCTTAAAAAGAAACCCCAGGTCACTTGACATTTCACCTTGGGTTATCGAATGCGAGTTTCCAAATAATTACAACAGCAAGGGAAGGTGTTCTAAGTGAAACATTTAAGTAATAAAGATGCACCGTGCTCCTGACTGTAGAAGCATTTAGATCTATGATTGCCAAACTTAAAGAAATCATGCAGCTCTTAATGTTAAACTAAAAGTAACAAAATAAATTATGTTGTGCTGGTATAATCATAGATTGTGCCAAATCACAGATTTCAGTATGGGCTGGTGGTAGCAAGAGCCAAACTTGTAAAAATAAAGCTAATTCATTGCCATATTTTTTTCTTGTTTCTGTAATTGAGAAAAGTCCACTATTATTTGAACTTGGCATACTGTCCTGGCACAACTGGAGAAACTTTGTTCTCGGCTACCACAGTTGGCAAGAAAAATAAGCCCGTGCATAAGGCTCTGGGGAGAAGCGGGGTCTTAACGCTTTGTTTTACCCTTATTTTAAAATGTTAGTTTCTGCCAAGACCAGTGGAGTTTCCCAGTAGAGAGGCCAGTGATGATTTGTCACTGGTCAGAGTCCCAGCTGCCTTATCTTTTGTTTTTAAACAATAGAGGGCAGAGTAGGAATCAGAATGGGTACCAGAAAGATTCTCTGGGGCCAAAGCAATAAAATTCTGCTTGAGGCACAGAGCAGAAATAAATAAAATCTTAAAAAAAAAAAAAAAAAGAAGGCTCTAGAATAGAATACAGTTCATTGTTGCGCTTTTGCTTTTAAAAATCCGCTAAATACTCCTATGAATGGGGGTAGGATGGGGGTAAGGAGTATTTTTCTAAGAGACCTCCTAGAAATTACCTAGTGGATTCTCTCTCACTAATAGCAGGGTGTGACCAACCAGTTGGCATTTAAATCCAGTGATAATTACCAATTCTATTTTAAACTCTTGAAACTATCATATTGCCGGACTGTTAGGATTTTAAGTCACTAACCTTAAGAATCCTAAACGTTTCTGATCCTTCTATTTGCCAGTAATGTTACCACAGGAAGACCAGCACAACAGAGTGAATGTACTTAATACACTCTAAAATTATGTGCACTCTAAAATTATTAACTTCATGTTATATGAATTTCACTTCAATTTTAAAAACAAAGAGTCCTGTGGGGTAGTACTTTGAAACTTTGTGAGTATCCTTCCCCAAGAATCTTTCACTCTGTGAGTTTAGCATCTATGGATAATGCTTGCCTGAATCAGTTAACACTATAGTGGTTATAGGCGGTGCCTCTAGCTGGCTCAGTCAGTAGGGCACGCGCCTCTTGATCTTGGGAATGTGAGTTCGAGCCCCGTGTTGGGTGTAGAGATTACTTTAAAAAAATAAATTCTGAAAAAAAAAAAAAATAAAATAAATAAATAAATAAATTCTGAAAAAAAGAAGGAAAAAAAAGGAGGCTCTGGGTTTTGGGACACCTAGGTGGCTCAGCAAAAATTGGGTTGCTGAATTTGTACCACACATCTGCAGTCATTCTAATGTTTATAAAATGATATAAATTATGACTTGCTTATAGTGTTTGAGTAAAAAGAAAATGATCGGTTTTAATTTTAGATTTATCAGTTTTAACTTATTTGGAAATAATTTCAAATTTACAGAAAAGTTATGAGAATATTCTAAGAATACTCACAAACTCTAATCCATATTTATCTCTTTTTAACATTTTGCCTCATTTGCTTTACTAAATGCTTGCTTTCTGTGCACAGATGTGTGTTGTTAGTTTTCTAAACTCATTGAGTCATTTGTATACATAATGGCTGTTTACTCCTAAATACTTAAGTGTGTATTTCCTAAGTAAAGGATTTTCTGTTACATAACCACAATCTGGTTGTCAGCTTCAGTAAATTTAGCAATAACCAAAATATTTGAATCTATTGGCTGTATTTCAGTTTTATTAAATTTTATCTTTTTTTTTTTTTTTTTTTTAGTATTTATTTTCCTCCAGTACAAGATCCAATCTAGGATAATGATTTGCATTTGACATTAGTATGATAGGCAGAATAATGGCTCCCCAAAGATGTCCCGTGCTGTGAATATAGCATCTTACATGGTAAAAGGAATTTTGCAGATGTAATTAAGGATTTGGGGATGAGTTTATCTGGGATTATCCAGATGGGCGTAGTTTAACCTTGTGAATCCTTATAAGAGGGAAGCAGGAGTGTGAGAGCCAGAGAGAGTGATTAAAAAATGTTACACTGTTGGCTTTGAAAATGCGGCAAGGGGCCACAGGCCAAGAGATGCAGGTGGTCTCAAAGGTAGAAATGGCAAGGCAAGGAATTCTCCTGGAGAGCCCCTAAAGGAAACCCAGCGCATGTGAGCACCTTGATTTGGGCCTAGTAAGACCTGTGTTAGACTTCTGAACTCAGGAATGGTAAAATAATAAATTTGTGTTACTCTAAGCCCACTAAGTTTGTATAAATATCTCATGTCTCTTTATCTGCTTTAGGAGTTCTTTAGCCTCTCTCTTGTCCCTATGACATTGAAATTTTTGAGTAATACAGCCATCCCCTTTAAGTAAAATGTATATCTTTGAAACCTTTGATTGATGTTTAATGACTACATTAAGATTATGTATTTCAAGCCATGATGCTACATAAGTGATGAAACATCCTGAGGTTATCACACACACAGACACTCAGTGTCCATCTTCTCCTCACGTTGCTGTTATGACCACCTGGTTAAGGTGTTCCAGTATTTCTATGTATTTACTCATTAGGAACTCCTAAGCAACATTTGAGGGAGATGTTTTAAGACCATGCACTGTTCCTCATCAAAGTTTCTCCCCCAAATTTAGCATTTATTGATGATTCTTACCTCAACCAGTCTTTACGTCATGTAAGCAATAACCAAAATTAGCAATAACCAAGATATTTAAATCTTTGATTTAAAAGATTCCTCTAAAATTCCTTTTAAAGGCAAGGTTAAACAAAGAAGTCACTGGCAGTATGTAATATCAATCTAACCATAATCCTACAGGCCACCTTCCCTTTGCAGCATCCTTCCCCGGGCGTGCAGGATTCCAGTTCTTAACTCTTCTCATCTTCTTCTGCTTGGCCCTACTGCCTCAGGTTCCCTTGCACCTCCCTTGCCATTCCAGGACTTAACAATTGAGGTTTTGACCCCTCTTCTGTTTTTTTTTTTCTTTTAAGATTTTATTTATTAAAAAAAATAAAGATTATATTTATTTATTCATAAGAGACACAGAGAGGCAGAGACATAGGCAGATGGAGGAGAAACAGGTTCCATGTAAGGAGCCTGATGTGGAGCTCGATCCTGGAACATCAGGATCATGCCCTGAGCCGAAGGCAGATGCTCAACCACTGAGCCACTCTGGGCCTCCCGAGGTTTTGACTCTTCTTGAGTAGACAATGATTAAACAAACACACACACACCTGATTACTTTACCCTTCCTTCTTCATATATTTCAAATGTCTGTGTGCCTATAACTCTTAGGAAGCAGAAAAAAAAAATGTGTTCTGTAAGCAAGGCCCCTGAGACTCTCATGATGGGGCACCTTTCCAAATCCTCTTCCAGCCCCACATCCTGACGCCCCCCTGAGGCCACTGTTCCTCTGCGCATGGCTTCCTCTGTACCTGATCAGACCTTTGATTCCAATAACTCTGGACTCTTGGTTTCAATTTCACTTCTTTAAGGGAACCTTCCTTTTCTTCTTTCATGAAGCCAAATCTTCCAACTGGAAACTCTTTTTGTGATCTCCTTCAAAGTAGCAGTTTTCCATTTATTTGTGGATTTATTTCATTGATAACCTTCCGCTTAGACTTGTAAACTTCACGAGGACAGGGATTGTCTATGTTTGCTGTTTTGTATCGTCAGTGCCTAATGAATGATATGCACTTCATATCTGCTGAAAGAGAAGAAGGAGGTAGAAATTCCCATGCAATCTCTTGTAATTTCCTTGAGGCACAAATTTGACCTGAATAGAATCCACAAGATTATTGTGTTGAGGTGAGTGCCTGTAACTCCTCACACAATACCTGCACCTCAACATTATTGCTATCTTTTTTTTTTTTTCAGATGTATGTACATTTTATTTAAAATCTTAGGTAGGGCAGCCCAGGTGGCTCTGCGGTTTAGCATTGCCTTCGGCCCAGGGCGTGATCCTGGAGTCCCGGGATCAAGTCCTGCATCCGGCTCCCTGCATGGAGCCTGCTTCTCCCTCTGCCTGTGTCCCTGCCTCTCTCTCTCTCTCTCTCTCACGAATAAATTTTAAAAATCTTAAAAAAATAAAATAAAATCTTAGGTAAAAGGTATTATGCATTTTTTTAGGAATCATGGTTTCCTTGAGGCTTCTGTTAAAACTACTTTCATTGAGTCATTTCCATATTCAAGAACTTTCTCATTGTCCCAGTGACTAAAGGCTGAATGCCAAATTCCTGAATCTTTGATATTCATGACTCTTCATAATCTTGCCTCATCCTAACCACCTCATCTTAATATCTATTATTCCCCAACACAAACTTGCCACCCCAGCAAAATGCACCCCTACCTCCTAAAATTACCATGCTTATTCTCAACTTCAAGATTTCACTCAGTGCCATTTCCCTTATGCCACCCACATATGCCCTTTCCTCTTCCATCTACTCATTCCAATTCTACTTGCAGAATCATCCAGTATTTTGCAGCTGAAAGCCTCTTCATGGTTCTCTCGTCCAAGGTTGGGGTAAGGTCCCCCTTTCTCCCCAGAGCTATTTCCTACTGTTCGACTGTGCTCTCTCTTATGTGTATCATTTGGCCAGTAAAAACTGTAATCACCCCTACTCTGCTACGCTCAGGGGATACAGTGGCCACCAGTACCATCATGGTATCTGATCTGTGGACCTTACCTTTTAGTTCATCATCTCTGAATTTTTATAGAATTTGTCCAGAAACTGTTCATTTTGGGTATCTGATCACATATTGTGTACATAGCCTTTTAAAATTGTGTTATGTATTTGTCTCAAAGTGTTGTGAGAAATAATTAAGATCTGAAAAACCCAAGATCTGGAATATATACATTTGTCAGATGCTATCATTATTTTGTTTTTATGTTTTCTCTTGTGTTTTATTTATCTAAAGATAAGGGATCAAATCTTTCTCTCCTCTGTATATTTCTTCACCATTCCAGCAGGTAGGTGTTACCCAAAAGTTCCTAACCAGTAAACATTTAACTATTGGCAAAAAATGTCCTGATTTCCAAATCTTGAAGGGAATCCATCTTATTTGTTTAGAGTTCTTTGGTTCTCACTAACAGTAATGAACTCAAACTTTTTTTTTTTTTTAAGATTTTATTTATTCATGAGAGACACACAGAGAGAGGCAGAGATACAGGCAGAGAGAGAAGCAGGCTCCATGCAGGGAGCCGGATGCAGGACTCGATCCCAGGACTCCAGGATCATGCCCTGGGCCGAACCACTGAGCCACTTCAGGGATCCCTGAACTCACAGTTAATTTGAAAAAGGAGAGACAGAAAAATTCCAGTTATAAGGATGCTAAAGAACAACATTCTAGTAAAAGGGCAAGGATACAGCCAGGCTTCATGAAAGAGATTCCAGCCAAGATGGGAAGCTACCATGTTTTCCTTTTCCACTCTGAATCTCTGCATCTCTGCCTTATTCTGTTCTGTGAAGAATTTTTTTGTGTTCTAGTCATCTGGTGAAATGTAGCTACCCCAGACTCCCAACTTTATATATTTTCAGTTTTAGACCTGCTCAGAGACTGTTTAGTTTCTATTACCTACCAGTTTGGGGGAGAAACTTTCCAAATAGTCCAACTGATTCAGGGGTCTACTGTGATCCAATCAGTTCTAGCCACAGGGCAAATTGACTAGTTGTAGATATGGATCCTGAGAGTCAACTTCTATGATTAGAAGTACTTCCTATGGAAATAGGTTAAATCTGCCAAGTAGACACTGTACGTATCCACTTCTACCTCCCATATAATAGAACGTATTTATTTAAAAGGAATAAGTATAGATTGTTAAATGAATTAAATATAACATTAAAGATTATTTTTAAGTCGCTCTTTTGTGTACTTAAACTACAGGGCCCATTTTAATAAGTGGATTATATTAAGACACAGTTCAGAATATCTAGACTATTACTCTCCGGAAGAAAAATAAGGAAAGCCATGTATGTAATCTTAATTATTCAGTAGCCACATTTTTTAAAAAAGTAAAAAGGAACAGGGGAGTAAGTAAAATAATTTTTATTACCCTATATCCAAAATATCCTTTAACCTTATCAAAATAAATTCATGGAATATTTTAAGTTTTTTATACTCAGAATCCACAGTGTATTACATACCTGTAGCATGTTTCAATGCAGACATTAAATTTTAATCAGAAATATTTAGATTTAGATTTTCATAAAATTTACAACTGAAGGTGTAGATTCATATGTGTAAAGTTTTCCACATATGTACCTGGGTGGCTCGGTTGGTTGAGCATCTGACTCTTGATCTGAGCTCTGGTGGTGGTCTCAGGGATGTGAGATTGAGCTCTACATGAGGCTTCAAGCTCAGCCAGAGTCTGCTTGAGATTCTCTCCCTCTCCGTCTCCCTCTGCCCCTCCCCTAGTTTACGTGGGCACCCTCCATAAATAAATAAATAAATAAATAAATAAATAACATCTTTAAAAAAATTTTTTCCAGTCACTGAATCTTACTGATTTTAAACAAATTAAGTAAAATAAAATTTTAGTGCTTTAGTCATGCTAGCCACATTTTGAGTGATATATAGTGATTGGTGTCTAATAGCTCACGTATTGGCTAGCACAGATTAGATAGACACCTTTATTTTATGGAGAAACATGAAACTCTGAATAGATTAAGTGATTTGACTAGAATCACAAAGTGTCTTAATAGTTGGGACGAGACACTGGGCCTCTGGTTCATCACGCCTGCCCTTACCTCACCATGCTGTTCCTTCACCACTGTGCTATTTTATGTCTGGCTCAGGGACCATTTATAGGCCTGCCCTGGGAAACAACACATATTTATAGTGTTTGGGCTGATTACCATCTTAATCAGATTGAGGTTTCTGCATCACTTTAATTCAAGCAAGAAAATGAAAGATGCCCAAATCATGACAAAACCCAGCTCCTCCAAAAGGGAGTTAAGATTTTAGAGATTCCACACCAGGATTATAAGCACACACTGTTTTGCAAAGTGCTTTTATAGAAATGTTTGAAATTTGCCTGCCATGGAATGTTTGAGTGTAGCAGGGGAGTGTCTGTTCTCCAGCCCTAAAAGTAAATATTAGGAGAATAAAGAAAGTCCACTAAAGGCAATTGGCAGTTGCTGTTTGGTTGTGACAACTGGCTTGGAGAAATTTATTTTCCTCAGAACGACTCAATTCATTGAAATGACACAGAAAGAGCCATTTCCAAGAGCTCTCTTAATTGAGTCTAAAGACCAGTATTCCTGGTCCAGATGTGAGACCATACGACTCATGGTCAACCTAGCAGAAAAAATACTGCAGCTGTATGTGCTTTGTACTACTGATAAAAGAACTAGGGGAGTCTAGATTTTCTAATGTTTCTGTCTTAAATTTGTTGTACAACCTTGAACAAACCACTTCATTGCTCTAGGCCTTCTTTCCATTTATGAAATTGGTGGGACTGGAGCAGGTGGTCTTAAGTATTCCTTCCAGATCTAAACTATTGTGATTCTAATGGCATGACTCTAGGTTCTTTTGATTTCTTAGCCAGGAGGTAAATGCTGGAAGCACAGGAGGAAAGAAAAGAAGGCTTTGTGCCCTGGGCATTCATACCTCTAATTCTGGCAAGACTGAGGTTTGACGCACACATTAAAGAAAACAAAAACAATCTAACTGGGCGATAATGCTGGTAATTAGATTAGTTGGATTAGAAGACTGGGTGCATGCTTCTTGTGAATATTCCTCAGAGGGCTCATGGTTTATGAGTCAGTGCTTTTCTCCCCAAGAATCTAATAGGTACATTATCCCAACTCCTTTGTAGTGAGTTCCCACAATGTAGTTATCTACCTTAGGCCAACTAAGGAAGCACACAGGCATTTCTACATATAGCTGCGAAATGGAGAGTAGTGTCAAGTGTGTGCCTGAAGAAATGTTATAGTACGTTTTGTGCAATTTCATCTAATTCCATAAAGCTAATGGTGACTGCTCTTAGAGACTCCCTCTGCATCTAAGATTTATGCAGAATAACATGTCAAATTCTTTCAGATAATAAACCAGAACAATTTCTTGAATGAAGCAGGGGATGGAGAAGAGAAAGCATGCCAGACCCAGCAAGTCCCAAGGATATTTTTAACCTACACAGGTTCAGCCAAGTCTCAAATGTATCATTTCTGGGACTCCAGAGGTGTTATATCACATATCTATTTTATATACTCCTATATTATCTATTTTAAATTTAGGTGTGGTTTTAGAATGTGCATAAATACTTTCATTATTGGTCTTTGGAAGCAGTCCTATTCTTAGTTATGTTTAAAATGCTTTTAAGTTTAGTAGTTTTTATTTAATCATTTAGTTGAATCATTAACTTGTTCATGGTGCTTTAAAACCCCTTAGGAAGTTTACAGCTTTTAAACAAATCTTCAATGGTGGTGGCGTGGTAGCTGGTCAAGAATTATCAATGCATAATCATTGATTCAGATAGCATTGTAAAATGATACATGTTACATAGGACTTGAGAGCATACTTTCCCAGTAGTCTTAGCTAGAGTTCCTGAAATTAACCCAGAAAATGTAAGACGGAAGCTACCAAGAAAGAAAATAAGAAATTGAGAGTCTGGAGTTTAGGAAAACCCAGATTTTCCCTTTCAAAACAAGGAGTTCGGATCCCTGGGTGGCGCAGCGGTTTGGCGCCTGCCTTTGGCCCAGGGCGCGATCCTGGAGACCCGGGATCGAATCCCACGTCAGGCTCCCGGTGCATGGAGCCTGCTTCTCCCTCTGCCTGTGTCTCTGCCTCTCTCTCTCTCTCTCTCTCTCTGACTATCATAAATAAAAATTTAAAAAAAAAAAAACAAAACAAGGAGTTCATTTCTTTTTGTATGTATATGCAGGTGAATGGAACCTTAAATTATATTTACTTAAAGAATTTGAGAGGTACTTCTTACTTCACTTCTTTGGCCTCCTGTGTGGCTTTATCAATTTTTCCTAATTCTTCACATTCTTCCGCTAGTAGAGAACATTATTTGTATCTTACATTCTTCTGATAAATGTTGAGAGTTGATATTTATACAGAACTATTTGAGCTTAAAATGGTCTGTGAAAGCTAAGGAATAGTGACAATAATGCCTGTTATTAAGGTAAAGGGAAAAATTACATTTGGGAAACCTACAGCCTTCAATCACTCATTTCCTAGTCATAATCTTGAGTCAAGAAGCAGATCTATCATTTCACAAATGAAATACTGAGTTTCCTGTGTTTCATTCTCTTTGCAAATCATTGACTATATTCAGTTAAAAAGAAAGTACAAAACTGCTTGATGATCTAGTCAAAACGACCTTCTCTCACAGGCAGACAGGTCAAAACTGACTGATATTTAATTAAGAAAAAAAATTTTTTTTGGCCTCAGATCTATCTTTATTAAGTCTAACAATTTTAAAAACCTAACATGTAACTCTTGAAGCAAATTACTGAAACGATAGAACTCTGAATTGATTATAGTTTCTTCCAAGGAAATTTGGCAAGAATAAATAGTGAATGAAATAAAATTTACAAGATGTTTAGAAATGTGTTTTTTCAGCAGTATAGTAGCACAGAAGTTCAGATCAGCTATCCGTGAAGTCTTCATAATTTTAAAAGGGTAAATTTTGGGCTAGGATTAGATTGTGAGATTTCCAGGATTTAGCTGTAAGAAATTGTAAGTTCAGACTTGAGAATTTTGCTAGAAAAAGTCGATTACTTCCACTGTTGGATTAGGTATATGAAAATGGGGGAACCATGGGTGGCCGTAAGAGAGTCACCATAGCTAAATAAGAACTTGAATACAGAATGCAAACATAGAGTTCAGCTGAAAATAGAGATAAGCAGAAGTGGTGGCGGTAAGCATCCCAGAATTCCGTGGTTTAAAAAATAAGAAACCTATAAACAAAGTCTTTTCTACTTTAACCACAAAAAGGAAAAAAAAAAAAAGAAAGAAAAATTAAAAACCCCTGCTTACTTAAGGCACCAAGACTGCAGAAACTAAAGGAGTACTTTAGTTCAGAATAAGGGAATTTGATTTGGTTCTTCTATGCCAGAAGATCTGAGTGGAGGATAGGCAAGCACATTTATAAAGTGAAGATAAAGTGAAGATAGAGTTTGAAGAAACTATCATCTAGAGTCTGCTGCAGAAAACTTTGCACAGTTGCAATGGAATGAACTAATTGGTGAGGGCTGTCCTACCGTATAAATACTCTTCAAACAGTATTTACAATATGTGCTGTATCCCATATCCCAGGAAATCTACCCCTTGCTGACAGGGCTATCTAAAAGGGAATTATCACTGCCTAAATGGAGGGAGACTTGGAGAGCGATTCAGCCCCAAAGGAAAGACTGACATTTTGGAAAGAGACCTATGAATGATGCAAATGTGAACTTACATGTGCTTCAGATAAGCACTGATTAAACAAAACAAAGGATCCATTCTGAACATACTTTGGAAACACAGTCTTTGAGAACTTGCTTGATGAGTTGAGTGAAATGGCCTAATTGAACTAATTCCCATTTGGGGGTTTGTTTATTCTACTTTTCTGAAGCCGGAGCCAACACTCCTGAAAGTTTTGAATGACATTTAGTGCTTCCAGGAATTGGGGCTTACCAATCTGTAGATAAACCACTTTCCTTTTTGGCTGTGTTATATTAATTAAAACTGTTCTGTTAAATGAATAGAAGATGCCCCCCCCCCTTGTATAATTTAGGATAAATTAGTTGGCCTTCCCCCATAGAGCTATTCTGCTGGTAAGAAGGGAAATCAAGTTTAGTGGTTTCATTCATTTTACATGGCATCAGTTATTCCTTATGATTATAATGTTTTTATTACAGCTGGAGTTATTTTAAATTATTTAGGTTGTTATAAGCCAAAACAATTCTAGCTATCCCCAGTCTTGTTTTTCTCATTTGTTACATTGTAGCAGAGTTTAAAAAAAAAAGTCAGAGCTTCCACTTAAAAGATCTTTATAGGAGAAAACATAAGTTAAAATATACAAAGTTTATGAACTTATTTTAAGTAATTATTTTAAATAATGTTCACTAATTTAATAAATACGAAAATCCATTCTAATACACCAAGGAGATTTTTCCCAATAATCTAAACCTTTATTGGCACAGAGTCATTTATAACAGATTGGCAAACTATAGCCTGTAGGCCAGATCCAATCCACTGCCTGATTTTATATGGCCAGCTAGGTGAGATTGGTTTTTCCAGATGAACATTTGCAGCCTATTTGACAATAGAGAATACTTTGAAACCCAACTACACAAAATGTTGACCCAAAATAAAGAATTTCATTCTTATTGGTAGACCTCTATTACAAAAGATTAAATTTGGTTATTATGCAAAAGACATTATATTCAGTTATTACTACATTTTAATTCTGTAATAAAAGTTTTATAGAAATTGCTTTCTTTTTTTTTTTTTTTTAGAAATTGCTTTCTTTGTATAAATGTACCTACTAATATCCTTCATTTCTGCCACTTGGCATGCAAAGCCTAAAATATTATCTAGCCCTTTACAGAAAGCTTAGACCCCTGACAAGAGTATTTTTTCTCATTCATTTTTTTATGCACTTACGTACCTGTTTAACAAATAGTTTCTGAGCAACTTTCACATGCTGGACACTGTTCTAGGCCATGTTAAAAAAAAAAAAAAACTGCCTTCATATAACTTACCTTCAAATATGTATGTTCAATATCTCCTCACAGCTACCTTGTCCTATTTTATTCCCATTCTACAGAGAGGTTCTGAGAATTTATGCAGCTTGTTTGGAGTTTCTCAGCCAGAATCAAACCCAGTTATACTGACTACAGATTTGAGCTTCAAACCAATGGGCAGGACTCCATGCTTGGTTTAATGCTCTGCTGTCGCCATCTTGTAATTATTCATTTTGAACAATAAATACATTATTTTGTGTTTGACCCCACAAATTATGTAAGCTGGTCCTACTGCTAAAGCAAAAAGTGCTTTTCCCTCAGACCACATTCTTGCCAGGGCTGTTTGTTTTTTAAATATCCACATGAATTAAATCTATGAAGAAGACTTGAAGTATTAGGCACTTTGGAAAAATAAGCTATTTTTAATGCATTGTTTCATATTCCAGTATTCCAGTTCACCAAAAGACTGCAAGTCCTTGAGGGGCGCTCTCCTACAATAATATATATATATATATATATATATATATATATATATATATTTTTTTTTTTTTTTTTTTTTTTTTTTTTTTTGGTAACTCCCTCTGTACCTAAAGCTTTTCTAAGAACACTGTGAGTAAAGTGAACAAACTTTGTCAAGATTTGGTAAGATTGGGCTCTGTCTTAATTTACTTCCATGGAAGAGCAACATTCTTTACTGTCAATACTTTGCTCAGGTCTTTATTCATTTGCAAACTTTGAAGCAGATGTTGAATCTGTATTAAACAAAACACAAGAACTGACCTGTTCTGATATAAGGAAATTCTTTGTTCAGCAGTGACTGAAACATTGATGTCTCTCTTTTTTTTTTTTTTTTTTACATTGATGTTTTTGAAGAAGGGGGTTCCAAGTTGACTTTATTTACAATAGATGCTTTATCTTCTCTTCTTTCCATTTCTTGCAGCCTAGTCATTGTTGGATAAGCGTGATGGTGGAACAGTTGTCAGTCAGCTTGACTGATCTTCTGGACAAGTTTTCAAATATTTCTGAAGGCCTGAGTAATTATTCTATCATAGACAAACTTGTGAAAATAGTGGATGATCTTGTGGAGTGCACAGAAGGATACTCATTTGAGGTAACTTTGTATTCTTTGGGATGGCTTTTTACTACTCTTCTCTAAGACCTATGCCAATTGATGGCAGGGGTGGTGGTGTCTTTGTGAAATTTTTAATTTAAAAATTTTTAACTAAAATATTTTTAAGGTGAGCACAGAAAATAGGTGGCTAGTTACACTGCAATGCTGAGATATACATTAAGGCTTAGGTGTTGTCATTTAACATAAAAATAAAATTTATTCGCACTACAACGTTTAGAAAAATACCCTTTATTTCATAAATGAAGTCCTTATAACGTTCCTTTTAGGTTACAAGTGTTCATTTACCTTTAAATGGAAAATTGTCTATAATGAACACTTAGATTTAACCTCTTATCCACAGTAATCATGTCACAACAATGAGGTGCATTTTAAATCTCCAGGTCATTTGATGATTTTGTTGTCACCAACTTCAGGTTGTGGGCATGGCAGTGCTTCAGGGTCTAAGCATATTGATAAGGTATAGAGATTAAGAATGAGGTGTTAGAGTTCAAATCCTGATTTCTGTCACGAATTACCTTTGTGAACTTAACCTTTGTGTGGTCACTTTCTTTATGCCTAAAACGAGGACAATGACAGGATCCATCTCATGGAGTTGACATTAGATGATTTGTGATTAGTGCCTTAGTACCACATCTGACAAAATAAATTCTAATAAATATATTTATTATTTTAGAACACTGCATCTATAACAAGATAGGTCTTGGCATAGTCTAATCATGGCACTTTGACTAGAACCCAGGTGGTATTTCCCATTGTTTTGAACAGTGAGTTAATATGTATAAAGCACTTAGAATAGTACATAGCAAGTGCTACATAGGTATTATTCTCTACTTTTCTTTGTAGGTAATCATGCATGTATGAATTCCTAAAATATAGTTCTGGTTTGCTTTCTTGGGAAATTTCTAGAAATTAATCATATTCTTTATTATTTTAGAACTTGGTTCTTTTACTTAGCATTATGTTTATAACATATATCTATTTTAATACATATAGCTGAAACTAAGTTTTTCCTGCTTATAGAGTTGATTTAATATATCAATATTAAGCTACTGTTCTGTTGTTTGGTGTAATGTTTATATAACACCGCTGCTAAGAACTTTCTTATACGTCTCCTGGTGCATATGTGTAAGAACTTCTCTAGAGTATTCAACCTAAAGGGGGAATTTCTGGGTTACAAAATGGGCACATGTCCAACCTTACGAATTGATACCAAATGTGCTGATTTATATCATTTCTACGAGTATATAAGAGTCCTCTTTTTGCCATATTCTTGCCAATATTTAGTATCATCAGACTTTTTAACTTTGGGCTATTTGGAGCATATGTTACAGAGGGGTTTTTTTTGTTTTGTTTTGTTTTTTAATGAGGAATAATTATTTTAATGAGCATATCTAAAGAACAGTGTTTAATTTGTTGTTAACATTGTTTTGATGTTATGTTCACTTTACTCACACCCGCCACCACTCCATTCCTTTATCTGGAGTCAAGCCTCACACTGAACTGGGTGGGATCACATCTTGCAGTACCAGTTTGAATTATGTGTGTCAAAACAGTTATCTAAAAGTGTTAATTTTACTTGAGTCTTTGGGGGACATACTTATAGTCTACTACCTTGACATCAGTTAAATCTATAAAGTATCTGAAAAATATAATCCTATTTTCTTCTAGAATGTAAAAAAAGCACTTAAGAGCCCAGAACTCAGGCTTTTTACTCCTGAAGAATTCTTTAGAATTTTTAATAGATCCATCGATGCCTTTAAGGACTTGGAGACGGTGGCATCTAAAAGTAGTGAATGTGTGGTTTCTTCAACCTTAAGTCCTGAAAAAGGTAAGATATAAGCGTTTCTAATTTAAATGTCAAAAACAAGCTTGATTCTTGGCTGTATAGATAAGAATCTACCTCTGACTCAAATATATGTGTAGTTAGAGAAAGATTGTATGTGTATATGTCTAATAAAAAGATGTATATCAATGGCATGAAAGAGGTGATTGGTTGATCTGTTGGTTTTCAAACCAAAGCAACACTCACTATTTTCAAATACAAGAATTGTGTGTGGGTAAACAATATGGGAGATAGTCTCTCATAATTTTTATCTGATATTTGCTAGAATTGTGTAGTATATGTTATTCTTCACCTCCAGTCTTCTTAATATCCCCTTTCCAAATCTTTTTCCTTAAGATCTACCTCTGAGTCATGAATTCTGATCTTCATTGGTTATTCTGTATTGAGACCTTTTTCCTACAGGGTCCCTGTAGTACAAAGTCTACTTCCATTGCCTTTTTTTTTTTTTTTTTTTGACTAATTACCAACAATTCATGTTACTTATATTTATTAACATATATAGGCATATGAATCTTTGCTCTACAAGGTGACTGTGACGAATTTCTTAATAAAAATAGAACAGGACCCACTATGAAATAAATAGGATCTGAATGATCAGAATTTGGGAAGCAGACCTTGAAAGTACTCTGGTATTGCACTTCAACCTTTTGCACACTCTGTGATTTATGTAAATCACCATACAACACTGACACATTATTGCTTTCTATTTAGATTCCAGAGTCAGTGTCACAAAACCATTTATGTTACCCCCTGTTGCAGCCAGCTCCCTTAGGAATGACAGCAGTAGCAGTAATAGTAAGTACATACATCTGATTTAATGCATGCATGGCTCCAATTAGCATCTATGGGAGTATTGCATGGGCTTTACAGGAAATTTCTGCAATTATTACTATTAATACTGTTCTGTTACTGTTCTTCCTGTTAGTCTTCCTGAGAATTAAATATTAGCTTTGTATATAAATTATGATCACTAAATTCTACTCCTGAAATCAATATTATACTATATGTTAACCAACTAGAATTTAAATAAAAATTTGGGGGTGCCTGGGTGGCTTAGTTGGTTAAGCATCTGACTCTTGGTTTCGGCTTAGGTTGTGATCTCAGGGTTGTGAGATTGAGCCCCACATTGGGCTCCACATTCAGCAGAGTCTGCTTGAGATTCTCTCCCCCCTTTCCCTCTGCCTCTCTTGCTTGTGCATGCTTGCTATCTCTCTCTTGTTTTAAAATAAATAAACCTTAAAAAAATGGGGGAGGTGGAATAAATAAATAAATATTAGCCTTGTAGAAGTGGGTTTCCCTAAAACTCAAGATGATCTTTAGAGAATTGGGCCAAAATCTTCTAAGATTATTTTTAAATAAGTTATGTAATTACTTTTAGAAATATGGTTTAAGCTTTTTCATTGTCAATTTAATATATTTTATCTGGAATTTGCCTGATAAAAATGGAATTTAGAAAATTGAAAATAACAAATGCTGGTTTTACAGAATTCCAAGGATATTTTCAGTTTTGTGTATGAGTATTTACTATTATGTGTTTGTACATTTGATGATTGTTACTTTACTATAGAATTGTGTTAGAGGAGATTATGCTTCTCCTGAAATTTTTGTCCTCTTTGACCAATAGCCCAATTTCCTGGACGTCTCATGTCCTCCCTTCAAATACAGGCAAGATCATTAAAAAAAGGTCATTGAGTTTTACTAAATATTCTGATCTTCTAGTGTCATGGAAGCTATAGAAGTAAAAAAAATTCATCCTATGATCTTAGTTAAGAAAGTCCTCCCTTAGGACTTAGTGAGACACTGTCCTATGTTCAGGAATGTAGATGACCTACCTGTAAGGAGTAATCAGTTTAGTACAAATCCACAAGATTAAATCTGCAATTCAGAAGCTTTTTAAAAACCTCAAACATCCATTTGTTTTGGAATTTTTGCCATCACAACCTGACCTGATCTCAACTGAGATAAGGCTATTTATTTAGACTTTTTCCTTCTAAAAGTAAATACTTTTAGATTTCACTACAGAAATATTGTATTTGATTACAGCATGCTACCTAGACCTCACTGAGGATATTATATACAATATCTGAAACAGAACCTTCTAAAATCTGAAATTCTGAATTACATAACATCAGATCTGAAAAGTTTTAAAAACGGACTGTGTGTTAGCCATTAAGGTCTTTCTTACTAACTACTGATTTTATTACTCTTTTCAGAGATGCAGCTTTTGACTTCTTAGTTTATGTGTCATTTATTTCTAATCTTTATTATTTCCTTCCTTTTACTATATTTGTTTAGCTTAGTTGTAGTTGAGGTTCTTAAGGTAGAAAAATTTGATTAGTGATTTAAACCATTCTAATTTTTTGATATAAGCACTTGAAAGTTCTTGAAAGCAGCTTTAGTTGCATTCTACACACTTTGATATGTTGTTTCTTTTATTTCTTTTAAAATATTTTTTAATCCTCCATGTGATTTCTTCTTCGATTCATGGGTAATATAAAAGTGGGTTACTTAATGTCTAAAATATGTGCTTTTTGTAGACTTTTTTTTTTTTGAAGATTTTATTTATTTATTCATGAGAAAGACAGAGAGAGAGGCAGAGACACAGGCAGAGGGAGAAGCAGGCTCCATGCAAGGAGCCTGATGTGGGACTCTATCCGGGAACTCCAGGATCACACCCTGACCCAAAGGCAGATGCGTAATTGCTGAGCCACCGGGGCATCCTGCTTTTTCTAAATATCTTAATGGTTTTTAAATTCTACTGTGTTTTGTCTTCAGTATTGCAGGTGCTTTTTACTAGATATGGAATTCTGGGTTCATAGATTTTTTTTTTTTCAGTCCTTTAAAGATTTCACTCCATTGTCTTCCTGCTTTTGTTTCTGACAAAAAAGCAACCAGAGTTTATATATTGTTTGTTCTAATATGTTCCCCAAAGTTTGGGGAAAATTTGTCTGTAACTTTTTCAAATATTTTTTCTTCATTTTCTCCCCAAGAGGAATCACACATAGTATATTTAATTACACACATACCAATCACACACATATTAGGTAGTTCAATATTGTCTCATAGATCATGGAGGTTTTGTTCAGTTTTTTTTCCCCCTCCCCAATTTCTCTGTTCACCAAAATGTGTAATTTTTACTTATCTGTTTTCAAATTTCTTGGCTCTTCTGCCATCTGTAAGCTGCTGAACTTTTCATCCAGTGCATTTTTATTTTTTTATTGCAGTTTATGGTTCATAGCAAAATTGAGGTAAAGGTACAGAGATTTCCCACACAAACCCTTCCGCCACCCATACGCATATCTATTATCAGCATCCCCCACAGAGAGGGACCTTTATTAAAATTGATAAACCTTCATGGATACATCATAGCCATTCAAAGTGCATATTTTACATAGGGTTCACTCTTGGCGTTGTACATTCTGTGTGTATGGGTTTAGTGCATTTTTTCATTTCTAAATTTGTACTTTATATTCTAGAATTTGCATTTAATTCATTTTATATTTTCCTGCTGAGATTTTCCATCTGCATGTTCAATATGATATTTTCTTTTTTGGCCCCCGGATATACAGTCAACCTTTGAACAACAAGGGTTTAAACCATGTGGGTCCTCTTATACACAGATTTTTACAGTACTGTAAATGTATTTTGCTTATGATTTTCTGAACATTTCCTTTAGATCATTTTAAGAATATAGTATATAATAGATATAACATATAAAATATGTGCTAATTGTTGTTATTGGTAAGGCTTCCAGTCAGCAGTGGGCTATTAGTAGTTTTAGAGGAGTCAATAGTTATATGTACATTTCAACTCTGCAGGGAGTTGGTGCCCTAACCCCTGCATTGTTCAAGCTCTAACTGTAGTTCTAAAGCTCTAAAGTTCTTGTCTCTTAACATGTAGGTCATTTCAGGGTTGGTGTATATTGACTACTTTTTCCCTTGATTATGGGTCTCATTTCCCTTTAAATGGCCAGTAATTATTGAATATATACTGGATATTATTGTTACTATGTTGATGAGAATGCAAATTTTGTAGCATTTCTTTAGACATTTCTTGAGTCTAGTTCAGATAGTGTTCAGTTACTGGCAGGTTATTTTCCTTCCCAGTCTTGTTTTTAAGCTTTCTCAGAGGAAAGGGGGAGAATAGGCTTCATTTCTAAGGCATGGAATTTCTGATATTTCTGAAATCTTCCCCTTCTTGCTTGTCAGAACTCCTTTGTCTCTGAATGACTGCCAAGGTCATAGCTTCCTAGGTATTGTTTATTGCCAGGTTTTGTGAAGTCTCTCCCTGTCTGTGTACAGCTTATATTTAACCAATGACTTGAGATTCCTCCAGGGATTTCTTTTTTTTCCCCCCTCCAGGGATTTCTGATGCTCCTTTTCTGCACAGCTCTTTTCCTACCAATAACCCTGCCCCACAGACTCCGGCCACATCTACATCCTGGAATTTTAGTCTCTGATTCCCTATCTCTGCGAGACCACTGAACCTTACTTGGGTTCTAGCTCCCATACCTCCTAGCCAGAAAGTAAAGACAATCATGGGCCTCACCATGTGTGTTTTTACTCTCTTAGGGATTACATTATTGAACTACTTTTTGGCTAATGTATGAAAATAACTGCCTCAAATAATTTGTCTAGTGTAATAATTACCTAGGTTGGGAAGGCTAATCTGCTATTATCATGGTTGGAAACAAAAGTCTACTTACCTCAAAAGACTACAGAATATAAAACTATTTTTTTAAATTACAAAAGGAATGGTTAGCCTTCTTTATTCTTTGTTTTGCTTTCTTTTTTTCTTCTTTGTAAAAAAAATATGGATCTTGAATAATTTGCAGCTTTTTGTCAAGAGACCTCACTCATCAAAATGGCACTCAGATACCCATCCACAAAGATTGGCTTTTGTAGAGCTTGCATTCTTATAAAAGCAACAGTCCTAGTACTTTATCATATATATCATATATATTACAATATGTATTATAATAGAAGTATGTAAATGTTTTTAGTTGTAGCATAAAGGAGGTAAGACTTTTGGGGGAATATGACCAGGGAAATTTGAAGTGACCATGCTAGTTTGCAGAGATAAGATCCAAAAAGTGGCCATACTAGCTGGAGGACCAATGTATATGAAGGAGTCCTGAGATGTGAGTGTCCTCTCTGAATCTTATATTATCCCATAATTCTCCCTTACAAAACTGTTCAAGTCATCCAAAAGGAATTATATGTTCAAGGTAATAGTCATTTCCTTTGTACCAAGCTAAAAGGATGTTTAAGATCCTTGTAGAAAGTATTTAAATGAGGGATCCCTGGGTGGCACAGCGGTTTAGCGCCTGCCTTTGGCCCAGGGCGCGATCCTGGAGATCCGGGATCGAATCCCACATCGGGCTTCCGGTGCATGGAGCCTGCTTCTCCCTCTGCCTGTGTCTCTGCCCCTCTCTCTCTCTCTCTGTGTGACTATCATAAATAAATAAAATTTTTTTTAAAAAAAGAAAGTATTTAAATGATACAGAAGAAATCCTTGCTTTGACATTACTGTATACGTCTTCTAAAAAGATAGTCTTTCGGTAGACTGCCTGGGGTTATATCCCACTGTTAACCCGTGGATGAGTTAATCTCTCTGGATTTGTCAGTCTAATGAAGGATGATAATACCTCCTTAATAGAACTTCTGTGAGTTTTAAACATGTTAACACACATGAACTTGGAGCCATGCCTATGTATGTGTTCATCATTATTAGAACATTTAGGTATACCAAGGTTGTGGGTCAGTAATTGTGGCAAGCCTACAATAAGCTTTGAATCTCAAAGAGGGAGTACTAAGTTGCAGGTTTTCTAAGCACCAAGCAGTCCATGCTCATCAGCATGGTGATGCACATAAGCAAAACCATTTGAAAAAGTAGTTTAGCAAAATCATAGTACAGTTTTTCAAGTTCTGTATTTGAGCAGACGTTGGGTGTAAGTCAAACCAAACAAGTCAGTTCCCATGAATTTTGGACAGTGGACCATTTTCATAATAATGAGATACAGTTATAACAACAACCCAGGGATTTGGGATTACCCAAATCCTGGCCAGATGAGCTCCCTCACCCTACACGTTTTCTGGGACGATCTTTACACCCTAAGCAAAGTCTTTGTTACTAGTTTGGACTTCGGTCCCAAATACCCACCACATAAACCTTGAGGCACACAGGTTAAATCTCAGTGATCCCAGTAGATAACAGCAGTAGAAACTCTCTTAGGAGTCATACCACAGAAGCATGAACAACCCTTTGCTGATAGCATCCTTTTTCTCTCTCTGCAAGAGAGATGGAAGTATCAGTGGAGAAAACTAAAGGCTTATCTATTAAACTCTTAATGTTAATAAGAAATAACAAAAGCAAGGTAACATTGACCTCTCAAGGAGGTGAAGCTCAGTTCCCCTGATCCTGTTCCCCTCCTAGTCTTTACCAGGCCCCTCCCTCCAGCAGGTGGACTGGTGCTGTGTGTGAGTCAGATTCTAGGGCTTTGGGGCCTTAGTCCTGTGGGTGGAACTTTTAAAGTGATTTAAAAAAAAAAAATCACAGTACTCTGGAAGAGTGAAGCGAGTTCTCTTTAAATAGGTCTCATCCAACATGGATTTGTTTGGAACCCCTTCTTTAGGGGCTGTCCTACCTGAGAAAGCTTGTGAGCAGGAATCCCAGAATTGGGAATTACTTTCTAGTAAGGCGCTTCTACTTGTTACTAGTGGTTCTACTTGTTACTAGACGACAGGAAAGATCGTCTGAGTGGCTCAAGTCAAGATTTGGTATTTGCAAAGACCAGCAAGAATAGAGTGTTTGGCCACCTTTATTCCAGGGCATCTGGCTACCCAAACATGTAATAGACTGTTCGATAGCACCATCCTAGCTCATTAGTTTTCCACTGGAGTCTGGGGACAAAAATATCAGTAGCTTCCTTTGTTCTCTCTGTATACCTTCATTAGGGGACCCCTCCAGGAGGTCACCTGGTCAGATAGATGCTGTGGGCCATAGCAGAGTGGCCGTCAAGGAGGAGTCAAACTTCTTACTGGAATTCAACCACAAATAGCCAAATTATGTACAGACAGCGATATTAAAATCCCTAAAATGTCAAGAATTGCTTATAATTCTGAATCCATTTTTCTGAGAGAGAACACTTTGATAAATGGTAGTTAAATCCCAGACTGGTACACACAATCTTAAATAACCCTTAAAATAGCTCTGTTATTATAATAGTGCCACTTTAGTTATCTCATTTTGTAACTCTAGCTTATTTTGATGAAAGAATTCATGTTGAATTCTACTTTAAAATGCCTAAGACTTATTTCCCACGAAGCTATAGGATGGGGAGTGGGCCAGATGATATGCTAGTCTAGTCTCAAGGAAGTGATTCATGGTTCTATGAATGGAAGACCCCACTTGCCTACCCAATCCTCTTTTCTGAAGTGTAAGGGGCACTCATGACTCACCCTCCCTCCCAACACACACACCAGCTTCCTGTTAGAGCCCTTCGGAAACAGCAATCCTAGAATTAATGAATTTCTGGCTCCCATTTTTATGGGAGGGGAAATGGGCAATTTCTGTTCTCCCTGCAGTAGATAAGATTTGTTTCTTGCCTCTCAGGTTAAATCTGTAAGTTCATTTTCTCCTTATAAATGTTTATACACATACAGTGGTTTGGTTCTTTTACATTATGTACCTAGGTACTTAATATGTTAAATAGGTGACTGTAGGCTGACACAGTAACCCAAATATTGTGAAACAGTCACTTTACCTTGGGTTAGTTTACATTTTGATCCTATACTTGCTGAAAGTGTATAATTTCTAAATGTATTCCATCATCAACAGAAAACTGAAGATTTTCAGTTCTTTTCATACAAGTAGGCATATGTGTCATTGTCTCTAACAACCAACCAAGTTGTTCCTTGTAAGGAGACAGAGTAAAGGAAAAAAAAAAAAAAGGAGACAGAGAAAAGAGACCCTTGTTGTAGATGTGTTTTGGTGAATTCATAAATCATTCTGCTGCTCACAGAAAAGCCAAGCAGGATAAAAAGGTGTCCCAAGTTATTCTCACATGTTCTCTCTCTCACTCTCTCATTTTTACTTTGAGTAAGCAATGAGAAGACATTGGTGCTTTTAGCCATTCTTTAGTGTTCCGTGGTCTCAGGATTTCCAACACAAAAGGTCTGAAATATGAAACCTTTAGTCTTTAGCACAGTCCTGGCATCCAGTAAATGTATACTGCAGATATGATGAGGAAACGCCATGACTCTGAGCATGAGGTACCTAAAAATACTCTAACCACAAAGTACATTTAATAACTTAATATTTGCAGCAAGCCAAACAGCTTAATGCATACTGACCTTGATCCAGGTTGCAAAATGTCCTTTTTAAAATTTCTTGGCAGGGTGTGAAGAGTGAGAAGGCAAAAAGGTTCTAGAAGATAAAGTCATAGAAGATGGATTTGCTTGATAGCATAAATCATTTTTAGGAATATGTTGTCTGTGTTCCGTATGTGTCAACATCAACCAAGTCAGATGTCCTTCTGTGGGTCTCATTTTTCAACTTTATGTATTTTGGAGATGACATGGACTTGTATTGCTGACCCAGAACAATACTCAGAAAAATCTATGTTTCAAATATTTTAAGTAGAGCTAGGTCATGAGTACGGAAACAGTTGGGGACAACCACAGCATAAAAGCAAAACCTCTAGTATGAATATGCTATGTTCACCACTGTACTGTTTTAATTACAGGGAAGGTCTCAAATTCCATTGGAGACTCCAACTTACAATGGGCAGCCATGGCATTGCCAGCATTCTTTTCTCTTGTAATTGGGTTTGCTTTTGGAGCCTTATACTGGAAGGTAAGGGTTAATATATATGATTAAAAAACTGCCATTTCCTGAGAAAAGATCCTACCTTAACTTAGTCTCACCAAACTCTAAATCTTAATGTTTTCCCGTTATTCCTTATGCTTAGGAGACAACCCCTGTAACTGAAAATGCACACTTAAGAAATGGGAACTGGTTTTAATTGCCTGAACTAAATATAAAAAGGAAGAAATATACTGCAAGTCATATGATGTGCTTCAAGCCAAATAAAATGCCATTTGTATTATCTGCTATTTTGGATTTCTGTTCTTGTGTTCTCTTCTTACAGAGACCTGGCTAAAATGTTTAAATCTGCTAAATCATTGAGAGTCAACTTTTTGAAATGTCTTTTGAATTCAATTACTATATAAATATCAGTTTCTTTATTACTTTTTTGTCTGCAACACCCTAAAAATGTTGAGTTGATAATACAGTGCATTTTTCATATTTTTATTGCAAAAGTATTTTACATGCTGGAAACAAAACCTAATATTGGAGTTATTGACATAAAATATAAAAGTATAAAATATCAAGATCTTAAATATTATACCATTCATTGATATTCTTACAATATATATCCTTGTTCTTTTCCCAGAAGAAACAACCAAATCTCACAAGGACAGTTGAAAATATACAGATTAATGAAGAGGATAATGAAATAAGGTATTCTGTTTTGCTAAATATGTGCATAAGTCAGCTTGACGTCTCCATTTCCCATACCATGCACATGCTTACACATCTTTAAGAAGTTGTTTGCTCTCTGTGGCAGCTCCCAACATATATCAATGGTCTTTATCCACATTTGCTGCCTCTCCCACGTGCTTCAGTCCTACATCTCCACTTACCTGGAAAATACCTTCACAGTGATGTCTTCTTGACCCATCTTAACGTATCCGTAATGGTCACCTCAGCTCCATTTTTTATAAGCAGCAGAATCTTGCTTAGAGCCCCAGTCAGAGCTCTGAAGGCCCATCTGCATATTCTCCTTCACTTCCATGCTACCAGGAGGACATAGTGATTCCTCCTCTCTGTGTCTTTCAGCTCTTTGGCAATTGTTACCATCTTCAACCATATCTTTATAATGTCTTGGCTGAGCTTCCACAGAATCTTGCTCTTCCTTCACCCTTCTGAACCATACCCTTGCCACATTCTTCCTTAAACCCCAGTTCATAAGGTTAGTTCCTAGTCAGGATACTTGCAGTGACTTTCTCTCACATCCTTGATATATTTGACTTCATGCTAGTGTTCAGAGCCCTTAACTTTTCTCAACCTATCTAGTATTTTCTCAAAAGCCAAACACAAAATTACCATTCCACCTACTGTAGCTGACACTGATCACGCCTTACCCTACTCCATGCTGCCACAGTACTAATATGTTGATTTACCTCCAGTTATAGTTTTCATTTGGCATGTTACTTTCTCTTCTATCATGCCTTTGAGTATATACTATGTGTGTATGTATACTATATATATATATATATATACATACATATATGTATCAAATACAGGTAGGCATTTTTAGTATGTGTATAGGCATATGTAGAGAGAATTTTTACACTACTTAGAAAGACTATATTGAGGCAGATATAAAGTCTTTTACTCTCTTTAGTATTGCTTATGAAGGTAAACTTTCTACTCAATTTTGCCATCTTTTGTATTTATAGAAAAACTACCTTTTATAAGGCCCAGATCACGGTGGGGTGTCTGGGCTTTGTACAGAATCTCTGTCCAAAAGCAAATAAGCGTTTTTCTTGTTGTTTTTCAGTATGTTGCAAGAGAAGGAGAGGGAGTTTCAAGAGGTGTAATTGTGGCTTCTATCAACACTGTTACTTTCGTACCTTGGTAAGTTTTTAGAATTCAAGCTGAAAGATTCAACAAGAACTGTACAGTGTCTTAGATGCCAAAAATTAATTAATTTATTTATTTATTATTTTATTTTATTTTATTTAGTCATGAGAGACACACAGAGAGAGGTAGAGTCATAGGCAGAGGGAGAAGCAGCCTCCCTGCAGGGAGCCTCGATCCCAGGACATCAGGATCATGACCTGATGAGCCAAAGGCAGAAGCTCAACCACTTAGCCACCCAGGCATCCCAGATGCCAAAATTTAAAAACAAAATTTATTAAGCCAATGGTTAAATTGATATCAGTAGGTTAACTGAAGCTGTTAGAGTAAATTAGACATGCACAGTTCAGTTATGTATGTGCTTACATTTTGAGAGGCAAGCAGTGAGCAGTAGTCCTGATTAGTGAGTAGATTCATCTTGTATGGGAGGTATACAAAAAACTAATAGTGGAGTGTTTACTGTTTTGAGGCCAGAGAAAAAATTAGACCAAGGGAATAGAACAAACTAGGGACTAAAATGAAATAATAGAGGAAGAATAAATACAATCAATTTCAATTAGGTGTGACTCTTATAAAATGATAGAAAGTGATCAAAGTATCTTCTAAATCAGGAGAAGAAAGGTGTCAAGGCAAAGTGCCACTGCCACATGGCTGGTGGTAATTTGTGCCTCGTCGCAAGCCAAAGCCTAGGACACAGTAAACGTAAACCAGAAACAGATACCTATTGTGATAGTGTGTGTCTTTGGAGGGCTTGTGAGAGAAAGGAGAGGGAGGAACTATTCCCAGGAGACACTAATGCTCCTCTTTTTTCTTGCAAAAGTATTTTACATGCTGGAAACAAAACCTGGAAGGAGAGGGAGGAACTATTCCCAGGAGACACTAATGCTCCTCTTTCCTCTCCTGTCTACTCCCTCGGGCTGAGCTGTGGGCCCCAGATTAGCGGGTGGAGGAGGAGTCGGGGCAGGCCCCAGAATAGCTCTAACTTGACCCAGCATCAGCTCATGCTCTTCTCATTTCCACTTCTGCTGCTAACTGGCTGCCAGTTTTGTCATGGCCATGGGATCTCAAGCACATTTATTGCAGTAGAACACACAAAAAAAGTCCTCTCATCTCCCTAGGTCTTCAGCTCTTTCCCTGCACTTCCTCCTTGTCACAAGATCATTTACTCTCCAGAGTTATGAGGTATATGGTCTGTGGTGAGCTTTGCCTTTTCTTTATAGGTCACTATCCTGTCAGCTTCATTTTTGTCCCAGATTCAGAAATTTAGCTCCAGATTGGAACTTCCCCAGGGATGCTGAGTCAGAGAACTTTTAGACTCCTCCAGGAGCTCACTTTGATAGTTGGAAAACATTTTTCAACAGCCCCAAGTAACATGATATAATAATTATGTCACATATTTTTCTAATACTTTAACCTTGCTATTATAGGGACTTCATTTGGGCCTTTAATCAGGCCCTTGATCACTATATCCAAAGCATAAATAGCTCTTTTTTTTTCCTGCTCACTATCTCACCTTCTCTCTAAGCTCATGTTATCTGTCAAATAATGTTAACAAATAGACCTTTCACTCGATACTTTTTATTTTCTGGAGCAATACTCTGCAAGCTGAAATCATAGGTTTCTAGGAAAAATAGTTTCTCTGCCATTCAACCCCAGCATGAGCCTCACTGTTGCTTCTAAGCCATTTCAGCTCCCTTAAGCTAGACATCCACAAACCACATTTTACATGGTTAATTGAGTCATCAAGTCTCAAGTAATGTCCTCTGTTTGGTTTTGGATTGTATCGCTGGGATGCTGTTTTGGCACATAGGTCTTTAATCATGTGGTTTTTAATTGTGCATTTGTCCTGTGACATTTGGAAAATGGATTATGATGGGAAAACCCAAGGCACCTGTTTAAGAGAAAAAACTGCATTTTAAAGCAACCATAGTCAAGCAACTTGTAACTTAGTTATATGTAATCGGGCAGCAGTCAGGGACCAGTCTGGTTCTTGCTCTATCTCCTTCATGAGCAACTCACTTGTTGCCTATGTGTTGTACACTCTTGCTAAATGTTTGTTCAATGAGCAACAGAGTGAATAAACCCTGAATGAAAGTTAACCACTGGCAAGGAAGACAGTCCTTCTGAAATAGGTTTTTTTTTGTTTACAAGATGAAAAAGTTCTAGATAACCTGCTGTAATGCAGAATGTAAAATATTATGCCCATAGTTAACAATGCTGTATTGTGTACTTAAACATGTGGTAAGAGGGTACATCTCACATTAAGAGTTCTTACCTCAATAAAATAAATTTTAAAAAATCTTTAAGAAAGTGAAGTAGGGTTTACTTTTAGTGTAGTATATGTGTAATTTGCTGATTTGTGGCAATAGCAAGGGGAAATACAGTCAGGGGAAATGACTGTTTTTCTTAAAATGTGAAATGTTTCTATGTTTCTCATGTACAATGAATCAAACTAGGTTTTAAAAGAAGTTCTGGATTGTTTAGAAATAACTCCTCACACATTGAGTAGTAGGTGTGAAATGGATAAGGAATCTACGGTGGCATTCTCCTTCATAAAGTACCTTATTCATCATGTCTGCAAAGCTCTCAAGACTCTGCTCAGATATCACCACTTCCAAAAGGCTGACTCCCCAAATTTTGGTCCCTCTAATTATATTTCATGTTATGTTTCATAGGACATGTAATACTCATGTTATACACATTAATAGGACTTCAGTTACTTTTATAGACATTTTGTGTCCTCTGCTGAACCATAAGTTCTTACAGGGCAGGATTTGTTTCTGAATTTCTTTTTGGAATCCCACTAAACTATATAGCTAATACTTTGTGCATGCAAGTGATGAATGAATATTTGCTGGGGGAAAAAAATGAAGAGGATGAGAATATCCTCCGAGAACTGCAATAATGTGAGAATAGAAATTGTGAAAATGTAAACAAAATAGACATGGAAAGTATAGGAAAAAGGAAGACAAAAGAGCCAGCTTGTCATCATGAATCTATAGATCCCAAAGTCAAAATATATAGGTGTCATTTGTAATCATTTACTGAGTACTCAGTTGTGTAAAGTCTTTTGCTTGTCCCTATACCAACAGATGTTTAAAATCTTTCCAGAAACTTGAAGTATAATTTGTGGAGAGGATTGTGGTAAAAGAAGAGGTTTAGGAGAACAGAATATGATGTGGTAGGAGAAGAAATTTGCCAAGAAATAAAACAGTACTAAAAAGTCCCAAGACAGAAACATAATGTGCAATTGTTATTATATATTTTAAAAATTAGATATAATTTGGGTTATAGCCATTTTCTTGGTTAATAAGAAAGGGGAAAGTACAGGGAATGATGCAGCTTTATGGCAACAATTACTCCCTGACGTGGAAGTTTCACCAACTAAAACAAATTACGACAAATATTGGAATACTAGAATAAAAAATGGAATAGTTCTTCAAATAAAAATAACCTATAATGGAAAATGAAGAGGAGGAAGGTTTGATACTTTAAAAACAAAGAAAGAAAATAGAAGGATTATAAGGTAATGAGCTAGGAACAAAAGAAACTGGCTCTAAGACAAAACATACTAAAGTTGTGTTTATTTGACACCAAACATGAAAATATCTACACAAAAAATTTAATCCAACAAGCTGATGCCAAATATACATAGGTGACATCCCACAAGAATTTTTCATATATTAGCTGGTGTGTATCAGTTTGAGAAGAAAGAAAAGAATATAGGAAAATTGTGCTCTTTGTTCATTTCCCACAAATGATTCCAACACACTCTACTAAGTACATTGTTGGATGCAGAGCTTAATATAACTTAGTTGTGTCCTCAAATTGCTTATAGCCTACCAAAGGAAGTAAGACATATGAATATAACCTATTTTTAAAAGGAAACTAGAAGTTTATGAAGTTAAAAAAGCAATAAAAGGAGCTTACAAGGAAAATGCAAAGAGATTGAAGGTAAGATCACTGCATAAGGTTGTACAGAATATGTCCTCAACATAAGTGTGGTATGGATGTACCTCTTTGAACTGTACCATGTGCACCCGTATACAGTTGCCTTATCGGAAGGGAGAGAGAAATCAGCAATAGGAGAAAGGCTTCATCTCGTAGGTGATGGTGGTGGCGTTTATACTGAGCTTGACCTCGGATGATTGATAAAATTTTAATAGCAATAGGGAAGGGGTGATCCAGATACTGCAAATGCCATAAACTGAGTCAGGGAAGCCAGAAGTGCAGGGAGTGTGTTCAAGAGTTCATTTGTACAGTTGGACTCCAGGGGAAGGCCACACAATGAGAAGTTAAAGGGCTGAGAAACAAGAATGTGGGCATAGGTTTGAAATATTCCAAGTACAGAACGTGGACCGTATTGAGTAATGGAAGGAGTTGTTGGAGGGCTTAGAAAAGATACGAGTGGGATGCCTCGGTGGCTCAGTGGTTGAGCGTCTGCCTTTGGCTCAGGGCGTGATCCCAGGATCTGGGATCGAGTCCCACATCGGGCTTCTTGCATGAAGCCTGCTTCTCTCTCTGCCTAGGTCTCTGTCTCTCTCTCTCTCTCTGTCTCTCATGAATAAATAAATAAATAAAATAAAGAAATAAAACCTTAAAAAAAAAATGTGAGTGATACAATAAAAGCTGTAATGAGATGTTGGTGCAGCCAGACCAGATGGGTGGGGAGCCGTGAACCGGAGTCAGGGAGTCCACCAGATATTCTTCCAAACAGATGAGAGACTGATGACCTGAATCAGGATGAGGGCCATGGAAATAAGAAAGCATGAACGACTTTGGAGATATGCAGTCAAAGAATCCACATATTCTAATTACTGGGGGGATGTGAAGCTTGACATCACAAGTAGTACTCAAGGATGATTTGGAACCTATAGGACTAACGAGGTGACAATACCATTAAAAGAAAATGAGCTGTTAGTAAATACTGACCAGTGGCCAGATATGTTAGACTGGAAATTCAAAGAACAGTCATGGTTGAAAATAATAGATTTGGGATTTGGGAGTCAGCTACAAAGAATTTTAATTGAGGCCTCAGGAGAAGGACTGCATTACCACTGAGAAGGCCCAGTTTGGCTGACAGTAAGAAGTAGCATGAATTGGTAGACACTAGGACAGCAGTGTTTAGTGACACATCCCAGCATGGTAAGTGTTGAAAGTAATTCTTATTACAACTAGGCTGGTGGAGAGATTCATAAGAGAAACACAACCTGGACATTTCCTGCAGATCTGAGCTAAGAGATAATAGATCCTAGAGTTGGAACATGGATGACCTTGAGACAAGTTTGGCCATTTAGCACATACAGGACTTGGCAAGATCTGTGACTCTTTATTGGATATTTCCTAAGAATTTCTGGAGCTTCAGAGGATTTGTTTTTGAGTTCCTTCTGTATACACATTATAATAGAGAGGATAAGAAGGGATTAGACTTGAGTCCAGGCCTTGGCTCTGGAACTGGATAAGCTGTATGTTCTTGGGTGAGTCAGTTGTCTTTTAACTCCTGGTTTTTCAAAGATAGTAAGGGGAATAATACAACTTACTCTGCCCATTTCATGAGATTGCTAGGATCCAGGGTATCATTATAAAAATTGTAGTTTTTGTTCTATGGGAACACAGTTGTGAAATCTTCAAGTTTATTTTCTTTGCTAAGACACCTGGGGACAAAACTAGAAATAGATTTCCAATCTTGCTTCTCTACTTAAGTTTAGAATTTTAAGCTATTCCTAACTTTTTAAAAAATATATCCTTTTGCTTTTTGTGTGATTTCCTTTTGCTTTTTTTAATCAAGCTTTATTTTAAAACATCTGCTATATATTTTGGATTTATGAAGTTTTCTTAATGTTTCTTATTTTTTTTCTCAGGATTTAATTCTCCTTTCTCAGATGCAGGTTCTCTAGTTTCTAGAGTTCTCTGCTTGGTAAATTGTCATATAACATGGTTTTTAGCATATTCATTTACAGAGACTGGAAAAAATACTGCACTTCTTACCACTTATACTATGGAATTGTATACAATTTATATTTAACCTTTGCACTGATCTCAAATATTTAAAAAGCGAGATTCTGGAATTGGTAGGTAATGACAAGGAGAAAGTATTGAGTAGGGAAGAAAAAGTAATAGATACATTTATTTAGGCATTGTGACTGAAAAAAAGTTAAGGAAGTACAGATACTTGACTCAAAAGTTGAAAATCTCAAAGCTGAGTCCAAAGTTCAGTGGATTAACACCAGCTCTGAAGAACTGAAACAATGTCTGGCTTTCAAGTTTCAACAAGTATAAGCTGTGGTAGGCCAAATGAACCTCCCCAGAGGCTTTGTTAGGATGTGGTGCCAGGATTTGTCTTTTTTTTCTTGGCTGGCAGCATTGAAAGAGATCTTGCTGCTCCTATTCCTGTTAGGAGAAGCAATGGCTTGAACCTAGCTAGGCAGTCAAGACACTGGCATTGCTCAGTGGCCAGAAGGCTATTTGTTGATGGTCTCTGATCCACTTCACTGGATACCTCCTTCATGCTACTCTTTTTCTCTCTAGACACTGCCTTTGTCTTTTAAAAACCTCTCCCCTTACCTACTACCTTTTCATAGCCTGGTTAGAGAAATTCAGGGCTACAAGATAACCCTCTTACCACAAATGGAAACCATCTGTGGTATGCAAACGGGTGTGAAAGCCACCAGGTGTTCCTTCATCCATCCTTATGTTCAAGGAATATTTACTGAGTATGTCCTTTGTGTCAGGCACCGTTCTAGGTTTTTGGAGTACAGCAGCAAAAAAGATAGACAAATGGAGCACCTGGGTGGCTCAGTTGGTTAAGTGTCTGCCTTTGGCTCAGGTCGTGATCCCAGGGTCCTGGGATGGAGCTCCGTGTAGGGCTCCCTGCTCAGCGAGGAATCTGCTTCTCCCCTCCCCCTTTCCCCTCTCCTCCTGCTCACTCTCTCTCGCTCTCTCTTTCAAATAAATAAAATCTTGAAGAAAAAAAAAAAGACAAAGTTCTGTATCCTCATGAAGCTTACATTCGAATGGGAGGAGAAAACCAAACAGTAAGGTCATTTCAGATAATGTTAAGTGTTACCAGGAAGATCATAGAGAGTGACTAGTCATTGCATCTAGGAAAAGATTTGTCAAGTTCTTCTGGCTGTGTAAGTGAAGCATTTATTTTAGTCTATTACTCAATCTGTAGTTCTATGAATTCAGCTATTGAGAATGAAAAGGCAGATACACTCTAACCTCTCTCTTTTCTTTCCTCTCTAGGCGGGTAACAGTTCATGTTTGCTTCATAAATGAAGCAGCTTTAAACAAATTCATATTCTGTCTGGAGTGCAGACTGCATTTTTATCTGTTCTTGCTACCCATGACTCTATATGGATGATTCACAAATTGGAACAAAGTGTTTTACTGTGAAACTGGCACTGAATTAATCATCTATAAAGAAGAACTTGCATGGAGCAGGACTCTATTTTAAGGACCTGGGGAACTTGTGGTCTCATTTAGAACTTGCAACCAATGTTGGGAGAGAAAGCACGCGTCCCAGACTGCATGCACCATTTTGTATGCCTCCAGAAGTGTCTAATTGCTGAAAAGCCACATAGCTTTATTTTCAGTTACAACCTGCAGTTCATAGTTATCTTGGTCTCTGCAAGTAGATTTCATCCTGAATAGTGGAGAGGTAATAATTTTTCTTAAAGGGATCTGGAAAAACATTTAAAAACAAATGATAGCATCAACAACTCTACATGTAGAAAGCAGTGGAAACAAAATGATTGGAGTAGGCAGCATGTCAGCCTTGTAGATGCTAATGGTCTGGGTCTGATCTCGGTCTCTTCTCAACATAAACCTACATCCCACTAGACAAATGGACATGGTTAGCTGGATCTATCCATGCCTGGGAGCCAGTACTGAATTATAACAGTGATGCCATCAACAAAATAAAAAAATGAAAAATAAAAAATAAACAAACACCTACTGAATGGGAGAAAGTAATTGCAAATCATACATCTGAAAAGGGGCTAATACCTAAAATCTACAAAGAACTCCTACAACTCAATAGCAAGAAAATCTAATTTAAAAATGGGCAGAAGATCTGAATAGACATTTTTCCAAAGAAGACCTACATATGGCCAACAGATAAATGAAAAGATACTCAACATCAGTCACCAGAGCAAATCAAAACCACAATGAGATATCCCCTCATACCTTCAGAATGGCTATTATCAAAAAGATGAAAATTATTAGGATGTGGAGAGAGGGGAACCCTTGTGCACTATTGGTGGGAATGTATATTGATGCAGTCACTATGAAAAATTTTGAGTTTCCTCAAAAAATTTAAAATAGAATTGCTGTATTATCTAGCAATTCCCCTTCTGGGTATTTATCCAAGGAAAATGAAAACAACACTTAATTCTAAAAGATAAATAAACCCCTATGTTCCTTGCATTATTATTTATAATAACCAAGATAAGGAAACAATGTAAGTCCACCAATGGATGCATGGATAAATACGTGTGTACACACACAGGATTATCGTTCAGCTCTAAAGATGAAATCTTACAATTTGTGACAACATGGATGGACCTTGAGGGCATTATGCTAAGTGAAGTAAGTCAGAACAACAGATATTATATGATCTCACTTATATGTGAAATCTAGAAAAGTAAATTAAAAATACCGAGCTCATAGATACAAAGGATAGATTGCTAGTTACAAGGGATGGGGTGGGGGGAGAAATGAATGAACTGGGTTTTTTGTTTTTAGTTTAAGTTGAAGAAAAACATTAAAAAAAAAAAAAAAAAAACCCTACCACTCCCCCTAGAAAACATCGATGCCTGTAGAGAGAGGAGACTTTCTAAAAGACGGCTTGAAGAAGCTATGAACAATGAACAGCAGGACATTCACTGAGGAACACATTCGGCACCCTTTCCCCCCTACCTCTAGAAGAGTGTAGAAATTGTGCTTGCAAAATATATTATGAAATGTTTATATTCTGAAACTATTACAGTTATGTAAAGGGACTTCAGGAAAATTGCAGAATGTATGAAGGTCCCATTTTCAATTTACACCATGAGAGAAAGTAAAAATTATATTTAGTATCTCAAATTAGAAAACCACATCCACATGGTATCATGGGTATTGAAAACTAGGCTACTTGGCTTTTATAAGAAGGCAAGGAATCAGGCAACTTTAGTTATTTCTTGTATAGTCACCATTATCAGTTTAAAGGATCCATTTATTTAAAATTAGGCACTGTATATTCATTAATGTTTATGAATTAAAAATAGCGAGCTTTATGTAGTTATGCATGTCAGTTTGCTATTTAAAATGTGTGACAGCGTTTGTCATATTGAGAGTGACTTGGTAAGAATTCCCAAGATGGACATCATGCTTATAAAACTAAAACTTAAGACAGTATGTGAATTTTCAGTACCATTTTTTTTTTTATAGTCAAAGGAACATCTGACTAAAGTGATTTCTTGTGGTTTATTTTGATGAAGACTCTTTTAATAGATCATGAACATACACATTAAGGAATCCAAAGTTTTCTATCATAACTTCATTCTTGTGATATTATTGTCACGTTCTACCCTTGATGACCATTTTCAGTGTAGTGATACAAAAGGGCATGAAAAGCTGTGAGCTTTCCTTTGATTTCAAAAGTACAAGAATTTCTGGCCAAGTTGGATTTTAGATCATATTCAAAGCAGATCCAGATACAACTCCAGTGAAGTGGCTTTTGCTCTTTCTTGTACCAAAGAGCCCAGAGGATTTCTCTAAGCCCTTCCTTCTCTAAAGTGCTGGGGTTCCTCATGAGATAGTCATTTCTCGAAGATACAACCCAGGTGCTTTGGGAAGCTGCATTGACTTATTCAGGCCCTTAACCACCCCCTGGTATAATCTATTAGTAATAAAACCAGAGATCAGTTTAATTGCTGAAAGGACCTGTCGCCGTGTGTGACATAGATTGTTTTGAGGAAAATAGATATAAATTAGTATGAGCTACGTGTGTAGGTCAGACGTAGGTTGGGAAGATTGATACTGGTCAATGTAATGGTTTGATTTATTTCACCAGTGGTTTCGATTTCCTTCGGGAGGAGAAAATGCTATTTAATGAGCTTGAGAGTACAATAAATGCACTTTTGTTCTCAAAGCTAGGAGCTGGGTTTTACCACTCAAGGGCATGGTCCTAATCAATAGACTTAAATAAACAAATTCATCAAGTTATAAAATATGGCATGGCTAAGCGAGGGGCAATATATTGTGCCTAATTAAACGTATTGGCTCATTGAGAGTTATGTGAATTACCAATTTTTTAAGACGCTAAAGTTCGATAAAATACATGAACAGTAGAAAAAGGCTGAATGTTATTTTGGATGCTTGCTGCTTGGGAATTGTCATATCTGCTCTGAGATAAATATATATATATCTTTATTTTATCCATTACGTGTACTGAATATACTTCAGACATCATGGAAAACTCACAACTGATATTATAAACCATGAAATCACCTTTTAAATTGGTATCATGTATCTGATAGTTATCTTCTGTAACATTTCAGAATTGCCTTTTAAAATGATCTCAGAAGTCTGCAGATTCTAAATTTTACTAAAAGCTTTGCACTTCTTTCTTTGGTAGAACACAAGCCTATAAAGAAACTGGTTCTCTGGTTCTGTGATAAATGGTGCCTGCTCAGTAATATTGGAGTGTTGCTGGATTTTGTATAATGATCTTACGTGCTTACCACTGCCACTTTTTAATAAGTCAGACAAATTCAGTTATTTCAATATAACAGAATAAGTCCCGTGTTCTCTTAAAAGGATTAAGTATGTGAAGAATGAAAATATATGAGAAAGTATGTTTATAAGGCTTACTAAAGATGTTTGCTTTTAGTAAGAATTAAACACATTTAATTGAGTATTAAAGTAGTTTGGGGGAAATTCTGGGCATATTTTAGGTATCTTAATTCAATTGAAGTTTGAAATTAACAGAAAATTCCATTCAGAATTCATGGATATCTCTTACTGTCTTTCCGCAGCTCGGTTTTGGTTTCAAAATGTAATTCCAATATGAGACATTTAGCCATTCTCACCTATTCTTTAAGAAATATTTTTCAAAAAGACAGTTTGGCATAGTGAGATGGATGTGGGGGAAATTGTCCGAAGCCTCCACTCTGCCGTTAAATGATATTGGTAAGTCACCTCTTTGGATCTAGGTTTTTTATTTATCTATATGGTGAAGTTGGAGGTCACATCTTGGGTGTGAAACCTATTGATATATGACTGACAAAGACAATAAAATAGATCTGAAATGACTCCACATAAAATATTCTACTCTGATTTCTGTGAATAAGCAATTTGAACATAAAAAGTCATTGCTGTTCTTGTTTGTAATGTAAATAGGATCCATTAGTAAAAGTAAAATTCAATCTCATGTAGGGTGAATTGGATAACCATTTACACAAGAGATGGCTTTTTCCTTTGCTTAAGTAAACATTTTTGGATCGCCTCTGAAGAATGAAAACCATGAGTACATTTTAGGAAAAGATACTATAAGATATGTGTAACATTTGGAAGTGCACCAAATTAAGCATTTAAATGCTTTTATTTTATTAAAAGCTTAGAGCACAAAATGTAAGATGTTCAAAGTTTCTGAGTGCCAAAAGATAATTTATAATCCATTTGGAAAGGGGTCATCCATAAATTACATCTTAAAATTAGAAAGTGGGATAAGAATTTTAATTAAGCCAGCTTATCTTTGAAACAGTATTATTTTGTAAAAAAAAAAGATTGAAACTAGTAATTTATGGTGTTTGATGACACTTTCTGCTATTGTTGCTTCTATTAACAGGTCTGGAAATGCCTTTGTTACAGGTAAAATAATGGTACTTTCATTTCCTAACAAGATGTTTTAGAAGCAATTTCTATTAAAGGGGATATTCATAATCCTAAAATGTTTCCTAAGCATTGTTAATTTATAACTGCCATCTCCACTACATCCTTATGATGTTATTTTTAAAAATAAAATTAAGATAATTCTTTAAACTAAAAAACATAGTATTTTCAATTACTTGATTTCTCAACTGTAAGACTCAAAAATTTTCAATAAAAATATCCTATATTCTAAGGATTAATGTGTGATTATAGTGTCCACTTGTCACTATTTTTTAAATTGATGGACTTGAAAAGTATTCAAACATTTAGATGGATGCATAGATATATTGCTAGTTCAGTCATAGATTGGAGTTTGCATATTGTAATGTAAATGTATGTCAACACTATTCTAGTTTATTATGACTGAAGTGTAATTAAATAAAAAAGGTTGTAAAATGTGATGTGTATGTGTATATACTATATGTGTACTTTTTAAACTAGGTATATGTCCTGACCCTTTTTTATACAGGTTTGAATTTGAAATTACATTATATATACATATACTTTATTGTTCTAAATAAAGAATTTTATGCACTCTCATAAGTTTGACCTGTCGATATCTCAAGCTTATCACATATATTTAAAACATGGTTGAGGGAGCACCTGGGTGGCATAGTCAGTTGGACATCCGACTCTTCATTTTGGCTCAGGTTGTGATATCAGGGTTGTGACACTAGTCCCAAGTGGGGCTCAGCACTCAGCATGGAGTCTGAGATTTTCTCTCCTTTCCCCTCCCCGTCCTGTTCACACTCTCTAAATAAATCTTTAAAAAATGGTTGGTAATTTATTAAACTAATATCAAATTTTTCTACAGAAACTCATTAACCTAGATTTTGTCATCATATGGACATGAAATGAATCATTTTAACTCAATATTTACTGGTTACTAAAATCTTCTTTGATTACCTGGCCTGTTAACATTGTTTGATCTCAAAAGGTTTCTAGTGAGGAGACGATATGAAAACTACTGTACTATGCATAAAACCACACTGAAGTAATTACCTAAATGCAAAGCTAAGAGCATGTCCTTAAAGCGTGCAAGAAGGAGAAATGGGGCCACCTGGGTGACTCAGTTAAGTGTCTGCCTTTGGCTCAGGTCATGATCCCAGGTCCTGGGATAGAGCCCCATGTCAGGCTCCCACTCAGTGGGGAGTCTGCTTCTCCCTCTCCCTCTGTTCCTCCCCCCTGCTTATGCTCTCTTGCTCTCATTCTTTATCCATTTTTCATTTTTTAAATTTGAGAGAGAAAGACTAGGTGGGACTATGGAGGAGTTGGTATTTGGGCTAAGACTTACAACAATAAGACAAGTTTTGATGGAGGAATTATGCCCTGTTTGAGCAGTACTTTCCAAAACAAGAAGCAATAAAAATTCTGGGCTTATTTGATCAGGTCAAACCAGTATCCTCTGTGCATATAATGCGAAAAGAAATATAGAGATGAGAGCACAGCCTTGAATACCATAACAAGGAGGGTAGACAGTCTTAGGGGACATGGGAAACTTCCCATTGTGTTTCTGAGAAGAGGAATGGCAAGATCAAACACCATGGTGGCTCATATGGTTTAGGCAATAAATATCTTGCTTGACCTCTGGTTGGTTTTTGACTTTTGAGATGACATCCCCTAGCATTATGATGCAATGCTTATACACCCTTCTTTTAAACTTTGCTGATCCTGTTTGCTCAGTGTTTATATTGCAAACTATTACAAATATAAGCCTAGACAACTAGAATAGCCCTCTAACTGAGGCTACACACATCACTAGTCCTTTTACAATCAGTTTCTCAAGTTAGAGTTGAATATAGAGACATCTGATGTTATTTTTCTCTGGTTAAAACACTTAAATGGTTTCTCATTATCTACAGAAGAAAACCCAAATATCTTAATATAGCCTACAAAACCCTCTGTTGTCCAGCTTGTAATTTTAGCAGGGGGTTGGGGAGGGCGAGATTGGGGAATTGATTTTTTTTACCCTTTAAGCCATAAACAATATGAGGAGTAGGACTATGAATATTTATACCACTGTATTCCCCAAATTTAATACAAATAATAAGATGTAATTGAAATAAAAATTTGAACTGAACAGATACTACCTACTGCAATTGCAATGTCTGATGTTATTTTCTATGACGTTTTATTATGAACAATTTGGAACACGAATTGAGTGACAGTGACCAGGTGCTAAGAAATAGATTTCTTCATTAAGAAATGAAGGAGAGGAACCCGGGAGTTATACATAGAAGCAACAGGGAGTGGCAGTGGATATAGAGTCTAATGATAAGAGATTCAAATCTGGGAGGACTTGAGGAGAAAATACAGAAGCAGCAATGAAGAGCAAAGAACCCTCTTCTGGTCCCACTACCAGTTATGGAGGAAACACAGTCACTAACTGAGAGGGCTAAAGAGATAAATCCTCAGAAGAGAGCCTCCTTTTAATTTTGAGTAAGAAGATGAAGGAAAAGTTCTGAAAGTACTAAATGTAGACTGGAATTCCAAAGGGCACACATTCCATTACAATCTCAGTGTCCATGTATACTTTCCTGGTCATTATGGCACAGTGGATAAAGATTTCTCTGGGCTGATCCAGAGTGTTACACATTCTTCTAATAAATGGAAAAGGTAAGATTACAGAATAGTATTATATATACATGTGCGTATACACATATACATACATAGACACATATACATGTATGGTTTGCTCATGCCAAAAAGTTCTGGAAGTTAACAAAGTACTTAGTGGTGTTGATCTCTAGAGGAACCTAAATTCAATAATAAAGGAAGACTTTTGCCTCTATTTTATACCCTGCTGTAGTGCAATATTGAAGTGTACAATGATGTGAGACAATTGAAATATGAATACTGACTTTTTAATATTAAGGAATTCCCCATTTTTCTTAGGTGTGACAAGCATACTGTGTGACAAGCATACTGTGGTTATGTTTTAAAAAGTTATAATTTAGTAATATACACAAATATTTACAGATTAAATATTTTTAGGTATTGGCCTAAAAGTAATATGAAAGGGGGAGTAGGAAGGGGGTATAGATAGGAGACTTAGATAGAACAAGATCCTTCAGTAGTTGAGTCAAGTTGAAGCTAAATTATGCTTACGTGGGGTTTCATTATACTCCTCTGCCTACTGGTGTATATATTTCATTCTTAACTCTTGGGATTTTTATATGCAACATATGTGGTCCTTTCAACATCCTATCTTTTCAGGTCCTTGAACTTCTTTCCTAATGAACCAGTTCTTAACATCACCCTAACCATCTAAGTCTTCCTATAGACTTTATCATTGTAATTAACTGTAACACATTCATATCTCAATTTCATATATTCCATCTCTGACCACCACCACTTTGTATCTTTCCAGTTTACTCCCTTTGACCCAGTGGGCTTGTCAGTCTATTGATTCTACTGTCAACTTTGATGTCCTCTCTCCTCTCCTTAAACATGTTAAAATCCAACAATCCAGCATTATAATTACTCTCTTGCATATACTTCCTTCTCCTTGATCCCTCTCACTTCCTAAATTTTGCCTGGTAAATGACACCCTTGCTCAAATGCAGTTCTCCATCCACTCTTTATCTGTACTTGTATGGCTAAACATGGCTGGTATGCAATACACCATCATGCCTACTAATTTTTCTCTAGATTCCTTCCCATCAAGTGGGTCTTAATGCTGCTCCAACAATTATAATTCTATTCTATTTCTCTTCTCTAGTCTCTTTACTTTTCCATTCTCATAGCTATTTTATACGTTATTTTTTTAAAGATTTTTTTTTTTAATTTGACAGAGAGAACACAGTAGGCACTGTCAGACAGAGAGAAGCAGGGTCTCTGCTGAGCAGAGAGCCCAATGTGGGGCTCGATCCCAGGGTCCTGAGCCAAAGGCAGATGCTTAATCAACTGAGCCACTCAGGTACCCCTATTGTATATTTTCTCTCCCAAACCCCCCACTGCATTCCCATTCTCACTCTTAGCTAATAATCTTGATTGCTGCTTTACCTTGACAGATGATTGATAGATGATAGATGATAGATAGATGATAGATAGATAGTAGATGATAGATAGATAAACAGAATTTCCAAAGACTCCTAACACCTGAGGCTGATTTTCTGTGAAGCTGGGGGAATTTAAATTTCTGGTCCTCACTTATACCTGTAGGTCTTTTATATATCGTAGGAAGGAGCTAGCAATGTGTTCACGTAGTAATATATTTTTGTAAAATTTGCAAACATTTCCATTTATCTTTAAGGTATTAGTGTTCTGGTGTTCTGGGAATGGCTTCTAGTAACACTTCCACTGGCCACTGTGCCAATTCACTAGGACACTATGACCCAAAAGTGTATGGCCAGAGGCCATATCAGGATGCCCTAGTGAATGTGACTTATGGACCTGGCAGGAATGGAGGCAGAAGCCAGTTTGAAAAATTCTCACAATCATCACAGTCACCTGATGTGTAAAATTATTAAGTGGAAGACTCAGGTTTCATTAATAACTGGTCAAATCCTTGGTACCTTTCCCCAGCCAGAAAATGCTTAGTAATAGGGTATGTAATTATAAGCAAAACCACACATTTTCCCCCCTCTTAATTGTGAGGAAACAACAGAATTTAATAAAACTGCTATGCTGATGGAACCAGAAAATCTGTATATGAGGACACATGTTTTAGGCTTCTCAATGTACTGGTCTTGACAAATATGTAGTGTTGTATGCCCACCATTATAGAAAACACAGAACTGTTTAATTGCCCTTAAACAGCCCTTGTGCTTTATGTATTCAATATTCCTTCCCTCTCCCTGTACCTCTAGAAACCATTGATTTTAATTGTCTTTGCAGTTTTTCCTTTTTCCAGAGTGTCATATAATTGAAATTACACAATATGTAGTCTTTTCAGACTAGCTTCTTTCAATTAGCAATATGCATTTAATATCCATCTGTGTCTTTCATGGCTTGATAGCTTATTTCTTTTTATCATAGAATAATATTCCATTGTCTGGATGTGTCACAGTTTGGTTATCCATTTACCTATGAAGGACATTTTAGTTGTTTCCAGTTTTTTGGTGACTATTAATTAAGCTCCTATAAACATTCATTTTTGGCAGACATAAGTTTTCAAATCAGTTGGGTAAATGCCTAGGAGCATGATTGCTGGACTATATGGTACAACAAACTTAGGTTTGTAAGAAAACACAAAACTGTCTTCTTAAGTGGCTGTATCATTTTTTATGCCCAGTGGCTATGAATGATAAATCCTGCTGCTCCACATTGTCTCTAGCAATTTTTATTGTCAGTTTGTTGGATTTTAGCCATTCTAATAGATGGGTAATAGCATATCATTATTATTTTAATTTGTAGCTCCCTAATGACAAATGATGGTGAGCATCTTTTCATAAGCTTATTTGCCATCTGTTTATCTTCTCTGCTGAGGTGTTTTTTCGACTCTTTTGTCTATTTTTAAATTCGGTTGTTTCCTTAATATTGGATTTTAAAAGGTTGTTTATTTTAGATGCAAATCCTATGTCAGATACGTGTTTTGCACATATTTGCTACAATTTGTGGCTTATCTCTTCATTCTCTTAACAGTGTCTTTCACATAGCAGCTTTAAGCATTTCTTTAAACATACTTTAAAATGTTCTAAAGAGTTTTTGTGTAACAAGATAGTCTCCCCAACATTAGGCTGTTGGGACATAATGATATTTTAAGGACTTCTAAGATATAGTTTTAAAAACTCAAAACAAAAAATCAAAACACATTAGAAGAAGAAAGACCAGACTCAGACATATTACTTAACTCCAATCTGGAAAGATGTTTTGGAATAGCTCATAAAAACAATTGAGAAATTGTAAACTCCTAATTCAAATATATTAAGTGGATATAGAGATTATGTAATCTATATATTTATCTATCAAAGACCTAGGAGTTTTAAGAAGATGGTAGGAGACTTCTGAGCTTACCTTTCCCCGTTGGATACACATACATTACAGCTACATCCATGCAACTAACTCTGAAAACCACCTGACGACTGACACAACAGACCTTTCACAGCTCATCAGACAGAGGAAGCCACATCATGAGGGTAGGAGGGACAGCGACATAGCTGGGAACCAAGGCCTGGCAGGACTAACCACAAACAAGAAGAGCATCACAAGTACAGAAAAGCAAAAGGATCTTTTGCTTACACGGGCACCTCTGGCACTGGAGACCTGCACTGAGAATACAGTTCCCATAACATCTAGTTTTTAAAACCAGGGGGGCTTAATTTCGAGAACTTTAAAACTGGTGGGGCATAACAATCACGGCTTTAAAAACAAGCAGGTTTAACTCTAGGAGAGCCAGAGGGTGGTAGAAAACTGAGTCGCTGCCCTTAAGAAGTCAGCATATTAAAAAATTGGCCTAAGACACAGCTTCGAAGCCGCAGTTTGAAAAGTGTCTGAGGTATATGTGAGGGAGATTCATTAAATAATCTTAGAATGTGTGCTGGAGGGGCAGGGATCTGCAGATTTCTCCAGAAATAAAAGTGCTGGTGGGTGCCATTTCTTTTCCAATTCCTCAAACTAGATAGCCATACACTTTCTGGAACCAGCGTTGACACCCTCCATCTATCTTGTTAGAACCACATGACCTGCCCAGTATTCCACTATTAATTCATTGCATCCAACCTGCCTGCCTCAGCAGGCATCCCTCCAAAGCAGCTTCTGACCCACTGCACCTGGCAGGCAGTCCTAGCCATGACTGGTGCACACAAAAGTGACTCATGCCCTGGTGAGAGCAGGGAAAGATAACCCCACACATCAGTGCACCTATAGTTCCTGCAGCTGGTCTTCTCCTTGCCCTACCAGGGAGCAAGCCCTGCCTTGGTGCATCTGCTGCTGTGACACAGAGGCTAACTGCAGAGAACTAGGGCAAGTGCCTGCCTCACCCACCAATAAGCCCAAGTGGGCTACAGACAGGCCTCTCAACAATGCGGGAAGGAAACTGCCCAGTTTGCCCACAGCAAGCAAAATAGATCATTAAAACTAACTGGGCCGAAGACAATCACAGCTCGGCCACAATAGGAGAGTGCATGCAACCCACATAGGAGACACACTTGGAGTGCCTGGTTCTGATGACCAGAAGGCATTGTGCCACAGGGCATCACAGGACCTCTTCTACATAAGGCCAATACATTCTTACATTCTTATTTTTTTTCTTTTCTTTTCTTTTCTTTTCTTTTCTTTTCTTTTCTTTTCTTTTCTTTTCTTTTCTTTTCTTTTCTTTTCTTTTCTTTTCCTTTTCTTCTTTTCTTTTCTTTTCTTTCTTTTCCCTCTTTCTTTCTTTCTTTCTTTCTTTCTTTCTTTCTTTCCTTTTCTTTTCTTTCTTTTTTTCCCTTCCTTTCTTCCTTTTTCTTTCTTTCTTTCAGATTTTATTTATTTATTCATGAGAGACACACACACACACAGAGAGAGAGAGAGAGAGAGAGAGAGAGAGGCAGAGACAGGCAGACAGAGAAGCAGGCTCCCTGCGGGGAAACACGATGTGGGACTGGATCCAGGGTTCCAGGATCATGCCCTGAGCTAAAGGCAGATGCTCAACTGCTGAGCCACCCAGGTGTCCCAAAGCCACTACTTTCAAAACCAAGAGACATAACTGACCTACCTAATACATAGAAACAAACACAGAGAGAAAAATAGGGAGACAGAAGAGTATGTCCCAAATGAAAGAACAAAATAAAAATTATAGGTAAACGAAATGGAGATAAACAGTATGCCTGATAAAGAGATGGTCAAAACAATGGTCCTAAAGATACTCATGGATGAACTCAGTGAGGACTTGAACAAAGAGAAAATATTAAAAAAGAGTCAGAGCTGAAGAATTCAATTAAAAAAAAAAAGTACACCAGAGGGAATCAATGGCAGATTAGAAAATGCAAAACAAATTAGTAATCTGGACAACAGGATAGTGGAAAGCAACCAAGCTGAACAGAAAAAAAAAAAAAGAGAATAGGTTAAGGGAACTCTGTGACATCATCAAGTATGATAACATTTGCGTTATAACGATCTCAGAAGAAGAGAGAGAGAAGGCAGAAAGCATATATGAAGAATAATAGCTGAAAACATCCCAAATCTGGGGAAACAAACAGACCAGCAAGCACAGAGAGCCTCTAAAAGGATGAAGCCGAGGAGGTCCATACCAAAACATATAATAATTAAAATGGCAAAGAGTAATAATAGAGATTTTAAAAATATTTTATGTATTTATTTCAGAGAGAGAGAGCTGAGGGAGTTGCAGAGGGAGAGGGAAAAGCAGACTCCACAGTGAGCATGGAGCCTGACACAGGGCTCCAACCCACAACCCCAAGATCATGACCTGAGCCAAAATTGAGATTATGAGGCTCAATCAACTGAGCCACCCAGGATCCCCAATAAAGAGAGAATTTTAAATGCACCAAGAGAAAATAGTTACATAGAAGGTAAATTTATAAGGTAATCAGCTGATTTTTTTAGCAGAAAGTAGCATAATATATTCAAAGTGCTACAAATAAAACAACTATAACCAAGAATCTTATCATTCAGAATAGAAGAGATAAAGAGTTTCCCAGGTACACAAAAGTTAAAGGAGTGCATCACCACTAAACCAGCCTTACAAGAAATGTTAAAGAGAATTCTTTAAGTGGAAAAAAGAGGTCATAACTAGAAGAAAATTAGGAAAGGAAAAAATTTCACAGGTAAAAGCAAACATACAGTAAAGGTACTAGATTAATCACTTCTAAAGCCAGTATGGAGGTTTAAACATGAAAGTAGGGGATCCCTGGGTGGCGCAGCGGCTTAGTGCCTGCCTTTGGCCCAAGGCGCGATCCTGGAGACCCGGGATCGAATCCCACGTCAGGCTCCCGGTGCATGGAGCCTGCTTCTTCCTCTGCCTGTGTCTCTGCCTCTCTCTCTCTCTCTCTGTGACTATTATAAATAAAAAAAAAATTAAACATGAAAGTAGTAAAATCAATTTTATCTACAAAAAATTAGTCAAGGATATACAAAATAAAGATGTAAATATGACATCATATACATGTAAAAAGTGAAATGGAGTGTAAAAAATTAGTGCTTTTAGAATGTGTTCCAACTTAAGAGACTATTAGTTCAACACACACTCCTATACATGTAAGATGTTATATTTGAACCAATGGTAACCACAAACCAAAAATCTATAATAAATACACACGCACATGTAGGTGTGCACACGTGCGCACACACACGCACACACACACACACACACACACAAAGAAATCCAAACATAACACTAAAGAAGGCCATCAAACCTCAAAGGAAGAGAGCAAGAGAAGAACAGATAAAAACTACAAAAGAAGATTAAGATGTACAAACTTCCAGTTATAAAATAAATAAGTCACAGGGATGAAAAGTATAGCATAGAAAATATAGTTGATAATATTGTAATAACATTGTTTGGTGACAGATGGTGACTGCACTTACTGTAATGAGCACTGTGTAATGTATAAAGTTGTTGAATCATCACGTTGTATACATGAAACTAATATAATGGAATGAAGAGTTTAGAAATAAACTTCCACTTATATGGTCAATTAATCTATGACAAAAGAATCAAGAATATACAATGGGGAAAAGACAACCTTTGCAATAAATGGTGCTGGGAAATCTGGACAGCTATATGTAAAAGAATGAAACCTAGACTACTTTCTTTCACAATAAACAAAAATAAACTCAAAATGGATTAAAGACCTAAATGTGAGAGCTGACACCATAAAACTCCTAAAAGAGAACATAGCAATCTTTTAGACATGACCTTAGCAACAATTTTATGGATAGGTCTCCTCAGGCCAAAATATAAAGCTTTTGTGCAGTGAGGGAAACCATTGACAAAGCAAAAAGGCAACCTACTAAATGGGAGAACATATTTGCAAATGATATATCCAATAAAAAGTTAATAACCCAAATATATAAAGAACTTTTACAACTCAACACACACACAAAAAAAATCCAATTTAAAAATTGGCAGAGGACCTACATGGACACTTTTTAAAAATTTTATTTATTTTTTCATTAGAGACAGAGAGAGAGAGAGAGAGGCAGAGATATAGGTAGAGGGAGAAGCAGGCTCCATGGAGGGAGCCTGATGCGGGACTCAACCCTGGGACTCCAGGATCATGCCCTGGGCAGAAGGCAGGCGCTAAATCGCTGAGCCACCCAGGGATCCCCTACATAGACACTTTTTCCAAAGAGAGCATACAGATGGTCAACAGACAAAAAGATGCTCAGCATCACTCATCATTAGGGAAATGCAAATCAAAACCAAAATGAGATGTCACCTTACACCTGTTAAAATGACTAGAATAAAAAAGACAAGTGTTGATGGGGATATAGAAAAAAGAGAACCCTTGTGTGCTACTGGTAGGAATGTAAACTGGTGCAGCCACTCTGGAAAACAGTATGGAGATTCCTTAAAAAATTAAAAATAGAAATATCATATGATCCAATAATTTCACTACTGGATATTTACCCAAAGAAAATAAAAACACTAATTCAAAAAGATATATGCCCCTCTATGTTTATGGCAGCATTATTTGCAATAATCAAGATATGGAAGCAAGTGTCCATCAATAGATGAATGGATATGATGTATAAGAAGATGTGAGATATATAGAACAGAATGTAGCCATAAAAAGAATAAGACCCTGCATTTGCAACAACTGGATGAACCTAGAGATTATTATTTTAAGTGAAATCGGTCAGAGAAAGACAAATACTATGTGACGTCACTTTTTGTGGAATATAAAAATGAAACAAAACAAAAATCCAGACTCTTAAATACAGAGAACAAACTGGTGGTTTTCAGAGGAGGTGGGTTGGTGAATGGAAGAAATAGCTAAAGGGAATTAAGAGGCCAAACTTCCAGTTATAAAATAAATAAGTCACAGAGATGGAAAGCACAGCATAGGTAATATAGTCAATTACGTTGTAGTAATTCTGTATGGTGACTACACGTATTGTGGCGAGCACTGAATAATAAACAGAATGACCGAATCAGTGTGTTGCACACCTAAAACAAATATAAAGTTGTATATCAACTATATTTCAATGGAAAAAACCCTGAGAAACTACTTTAAAATAAATATATATGAAACAAAGTCAATAAAGATGTGAGGAAATAAATTTAAATTACTTTGATGCTAAGAAACAAACTGTAACAAAAATATATTACATTGAAAGCAGAAGAAGATGCAAATGTGCTATTTTTTATCTTAAAAATGTGAGGTATTGGGAATATAAGTATGTGCGTCTTTGATAATATTTGAAATATGAGTCATAAAACAAATTAAATAATCACCTATGGAGATACCTGCCTCCCTTGGAAGGAAAGCAAGAAGCTTCTTTTAATATATTTGTGTCATAGATTTGTCCTGGGAACAGTGTTTGGGGTCCTAATGCTCACAATCCAACTAGTTCAGGAAGTTAAAACTCAGGCTGGAATATGGATTATAGGGTTGTTTTTTTTTTTTTTTTTGATGGCAGTATTATTGTTATGCATCATATTCTTCATCTTATGTTGCCATAAAAAAATACCATAGATGGGGTGGCTTGAACAACATGAATTTATTTATTCACATTTCTGGAGGCTAAAAGTTTGAGACTGGGTTGCCAGTATGGTGAGATTCTGCAGAAGGCTCTCTTTCTGGCTTGCAGACAGCTGCTGTATTTTCATGTACCCTCTTTTCTGTGTTTGCATGGGAGGAGAGAGAACAAGCTCCCTGGTGTCTCTCGTTAGAAGGACACTAATTTCATCATGAATGTAGCACCCTCATGTGCTCATTGAACCCTAAGTACCTCCTAAAAGCCTCATCTCAAATACTATCACATTGGAATTTAGGGCCTCAACATATGAATTTTGAGGGGGACACAAACTTCCAGTCCATGACATATTTTTTTAAAAATATTCTTTATCTTTTAATAATATATGCTGAAATACTTACAGGTGTAAAATTATGACAGTTTTTTAGAATACTTTGGTGCTGGTAGAGCTGGAGAGATAAAAGTGTTTATGGGTTATTATTGATTGTTATCCCTGAGATATAGGTGTTCCTTTTTCTTTCTATCAAGTCTATTTTTAAAATTTAATTAATTATGCATATATATAGAGAGAGAGCATGCATGATTGGCAAGGAGGTACAGAGGGAAAAAGAGAATGCCTAGTAGGCTCGACACTGGACTCAATCTCACGAGCCTGAGATCACGACCTGAGATGAAATCAAGAGTCAGACATGTAACTGACTGAACTACTCAGGAACCTCTATTTTTTCTTTCTTCTCTAGTAGAAGTAGCATCAGTTTTCTTTTAATAGGCAGACCACCAGACACCTAGTTAACACTCCCCACCCTTTGGCCAAGGACCAAATACTGCCAACTGCAAAGCAAGGAGGAACTATATAGAAGATTGGCCTGAGGGAAAGAGCAGCCAAAACACATCAACAGAATGCACACAGAATACATCACAAAGTCTCCTGAAGTATCAGGCCCTGGAAAGTATATGACCTCTTCATTTAAGCCATTACTCTCAGGCACAGGAAACATACCAGGCTTTCCTAAGACATAAGATGACAGAGACCTAGACAAAATACCAAGACAGAGGAATTCCTCTCACAAGAAAGAATAAGAAAAGGTCATGGCCAGGGATCTAGTCAACAGTTATATATAAATAATATTACTGATGCAGAATTTTTAAAAATATTTTATTTATTTATTCATAAGAGACACAAAGAGAGAGGCAGAGACATAGGCAGAGGGAGAAGCAGGCTCCCTGTACAGAGCCTGATGCAAGGCTTGATCCCAAGACCCTGGGATCATGACCTCAGCCAAAAGCAGATGCTCCATCACTGAGCTACCCAGGCATCACAACTGATCCAGAATTTAAAGCAACAATCCTAATGATATGACCTGGGTTGGTGAAAAGCCACCAGGGAGTCCTTTATCACCAAGAAAAAAGGCTAAGAAGTAGCCAGGCTGAAATAAAAAGGATGGAAGAAATATAAGAACAGATAAATGATATAGAAGATTAAATTATGGTAAATCATGAACCTGAAAAGAAGAGGGAAAGAGAAATATTGGATCATGATGATAGAAAGGGAACTCAGTGCCTCCATAAAGCATAATAACATTCATATCCTAGAAATCCCAGAAGAAGAAGAGAGGGAAAAGGGGCCAGAAGGTTATTTGAGCAAATTATACCTGAAAACTTTCCTAATCTGGGGAAAGAAACACACATCCAAATCCAGGGAACAGAGAACCCCCAGAAAAATCAACAAAAGCAAGCCAACACTAAGACATAAATCATAAATTTGCAAAATACAGAGATCTGAAAAACCAAGGGAACAGAAATCCCTAACTTACAAGCGAAGACAAATAAGATTAGCAGTAGATCTATCCAGAGAAACTTGGCAGGCCAGAAGAGAATGCCATGATATATTCAACATGCCAAATGGGAAAAATATGTAGCCAAGAATACTTTATCCAGCAAGGCTGATATTCAGAGAACAAGGAGAGATAAAGAGTTTCCCACACAGGGGAGCCTGGGTGACCCAGTCAGTTAACTGTCTGACTCAATTTCAACTCAGGTCATGATCTCAGAGTCATGAGAATAAGCTTCAAAATGGGCTCTACATTAGGCACAGAGCCCACTTAAATTCCCTCTCCCTCTGTCACCCCTCACCCCCATCTCATGTGTGCTCTCTCTCTCTCTCTCAAAAAAAAAAGTTTCCCAAGCAAACAGAAACTAAAGGAATATATGACTACTAAACTAACCCTGCACAAAATAGCACAGGGGAGTCTTTGAGTGGGAAAGAAAAACCCAAAGCAACAAAGACTAGAAAGGAACATAGAAAATCCCCAGAAGCAATGACTTTATAGGTAATACAATGGCACTAAATTCATATTTTCAATAATCACTCCAAACGAAAGTGGACTAAGTGCTCCAATAAAAATAATCAGGGTGTCAGAATGGATTAAAAACCAAGACCCATCTATATGCTGCCTACAAGAGACTCATTTAGACTTAAGGGCTCCTGCAGACTGAAAGTGAGGGGATGGAGAACCATCTATCATGCTAATGGACATCCCAAGAGAGCCAGAGTAGCCATACTCAGATGAGACAAACTGGATTTTAAACCAAAGACTGTAACAAGAGATGAAGAAGGGCACTATATCATAATTCAGGGGGCAATGTAACGATTATAAATATTTAGACCCCCAGATTGGGAGCACCCAAATATATAAATCCATTAATAACAAGTACAAAGAAACTCATTGATAAAATACAATAATCGTAGGGGACTTCATCACCTCACTTACAGCAATGGGCAGATCATTCAAACAGAAAATCAACAAGGAAACAATGGCTGTGGATGATGTACTGGGCTGGGTGGATGTAATAGATATATTTGGAATATTCCATCCTAAGGTAGCAGAATACACATTATTTTCAATGCACGTGGACATTCTCCAGAAGAGATCACATAGGAGGTCACAAGCCAGTTCTGAACAAGTACAAGTAGATCAAGGTCATATCATGCATATTTTCTGACCCAACACCATGAAACTTGAAGTCAATCCCAAGGAAAAGTTTGGAAAGACCACTAATACATGGAGGTTAAAGAACGTCCTACTAAAGAATGAGTGGGTCAACCAAGAAATTATGGAAGAACTTTAAAAATGCATGGAACCTAATGAAAATGGAAACACAACCGTCCAAAACCTTTGGTCTGCAGCAAAAGCAGTCATAAGAGGGAAGTACATAGCAATACAGGCCCACCTCAAGAAACAAGAAAAATCTCAAATTCACAACCTAACCTTCCACCAAAAGAAGCTAGACAAAAGAACCCCTAATGAAGCCTAGAGCCAACAGAAGAAGGGAAATAATAAAGATCAGAGCAGAAATAAAACAAATAAACAAAAGAATAGAACAGATCATTGAAGCTAGGAACTAGTTCTTTGAAAGAATTAATAAAATCAATAACCCCCTAGCCAGATGCATCACAAAGAAAAGAGAGAGGCCCAAAATAAATAAATTCACAAATGAAAGGGGAGAACTCAGAACCCACACCTAAGAAATACAAACAATTTTACGAGAGTATTATGAGAAATTATATGCTAAAAATTGGACATCTGGAAGAAATGAGTAAATTCCTAGAAACATATAAACTACCAAAACTCATACAGGGAGAAATAGAAATTTTGAAAAGACCCATAACCATCAATGAAGTGAAAACAGTAAAAAAAAAAAAAAAAAAATCTCTCAAGAAACAAAATCCCTGACCAGATGGTTTCCCAGTGATATTGTACTAAATATTTTAAAAAGAAATAATACCTATTCTTCTCAAACTGTTCCAGAAAGTAGAAATGGAAGGAAAAGTTCCAAACTCATTCTCTGAGGCAGCATTATCTTGATTGCAAAAGTAGTCAAAGACCCCACTAAAAAGAACTACTGCAGGCTGATATTGTGGATAAACATGGGTATAAAAATTCTCAACAATATACTAGCAAATCAAATCCAACAATACACTAAAACAATCATTCACTACATCAAGTGGAATCTACTTCTGAGTTTCAGAGTAGTTCAATATTTGCAAATCATCAACATGGTTCACCATATTTATTAATAAAGAAAAGGGTAAGAACCATATGATCCTCTTAGATGGAGAGAAAGCATTTGACAAAATACAGCATCTTTTCTTGATTAAAAACCCTCAACAACGTATGCCTGCAGGGAACATACCTCAACATCATAAAACCCATATATGAAAGGGCTGTGTGATTCACTGTGTGATATTAGCTGTGATCCTCTTTGACATGGGTCACAGTTAATACCATCCCCAATGGGGAAAAACTGAAATCTTTTCTTTAAATTCAAAAACAAGACAGGGATGTCCACTCTCCCTCTTATTATTTAACATAGTACTGGGAGTCTTAGCCTCAGTAATTAGACTACAAAAAAAAATAATAATAAATGCATCCAAATTGGGAAGGAAGAAGTCAAACTTTTGCTATTTGCAGATGACATGATAACCTGAAAGACTACCAAAAAATTGCTAGAACTGATACATGGATTTAGTGAAGTTGGAGGATACAAATACAATGCACAGAAATCTGCTGTATTTCTATAATGAAGCAGCATAAAAAGAAATCAAGGAATCAATCCCATTCTCAATTGCATCACAACCCATAGATACCTAGGAATAAACCTAAACAAAGAGGTACAATATCTGTACTCTGAAAAATATAGAATACTTATGAATAAAATTAAAGAGGATACAAAGAAATGGAAGAGCATTCCATGTTCATGGATTGGAAGAATGAACATTGTTAAAACGTTTCTACTACCCAAAGCAATAGACACATTTAATCCAATACCTATTAAAATACCAGCAGGGTTTTTCACAGAGCTAGAACAATCCTAAAATTTGTAGAAAACCAGAAAAGACCCTGACTAGCCAAAGCAACCTTGAAAAAGAAAAGCAAAGCCTGAGTCATCACCATTCTGGGCTTCAAGCTATATTACAAAGCTGTAATATGGTACTAGCCTGAGTCATCACCATTCTGGGCTTCAAGCTATATTACAAAGCTGTAATATGGTACAATATGGTACTGGCACAAAAATGGACACACAGATCAGTGGAACAGAATAGAAAACCCAGAAATGGACCCAGAACTAGATGATCAACTAATCGTCAGCAAAGCAGGAAAGAATATCCAATGGAAAAAAGACTGTCTTTTCAACAAATGGTGTTGGGAAACCTGGACAGCAACATGCAGAAGAATGAAACTGGATCACTCCATTACACCACACACAAAAATAAATTCAAAATTCAGGAAAGAGGGGATCCCTGGGTGGCTCAGCGGTTTGGTGCCTGCCTTTGGCCCAGGGCGTGATCCTGGAGTCCCGGGATCGAGTCCCACGTCGGGCTCCCGGCATGGAGCCTGCTTCTCCCTCTGCCTGTGTCTCTGCCTCTCTCTCTCTCTCTCTCTATAATAAATAAATAAATCTTTAAAAAAAATTCAGGAAAGACCTAAATGTGAGTCGGAAACTATGAAAATCCTAGGGGACAACAGGACAGTAGCCTCTTTGACATGGGTCATAGCAATTTCTTACTAGACGGATCTCTGGAGACAAGAGAAACAAAAGCAAACATGAACTATTGGACTTCATCAAGATAGAAAGCTTCTGCACAGGAAGGAAACAATCAACAAAACTAAAAGGCGACCTATGGAACAGGAGAAGATATTTGCAAACAACATACCTGATAAAGGGTTAGTATCCAAAATCTATAAATAACTTATCAAACTCAACACCCAAAAAACAATCCAGTCAAAAAATGGGTCGAAAACATGAATAGACATTTTTCCAAAGCAGACATCTAGATGGCTAATAGACACAAAAAAGATGTCCAGCATGCTCATCATAAGGAAATACGAATCAAAACTACAATGAGATATCCCCTCATACCCCATCAGAATGGCTGAATTAACAATGCAGGAGACGACAGATGTTGGCAAGGTTATGGAGGAAGGGGAACCCTCTTAGACTGTTGGTATGAATGCAAACTAGTGCCACAATCCAGCATCTGGAAAACAGCATGGAGGTTCCTCAAAAGTTTAAAAATTACACTATTAGATATTTCCCCAAAGAATACAAAATACTGATTTGAAGGGATATGGTCTGATGTTTATAGCAGTATTATCAACATTAGCCAAATTATGGAAAGAGCCCAAATGTCCATCAGCCAATGAATGGACAAAGAAGATGTGTTACACACACACACACACACACACACACACACACACACACACACATAATGGAATATCAGCCATCAAAAAGAATGAAATCTTGCCATTTGCAACCATCTGAATGGAGCTAGAGAATATTACACTAAGCAAAAGAAGTGTGTCAGAGAAAGACAATTACCATATGATTTCACTCATAATGTGGATTTTAATAAACAGAACAAATGAACACATGCAGAAAAAGGAAAGAGAGAGGTAAATCATAAAAAAGACTCTTAAGTACAGAGAACAATCTGAGGGTTGCCACAGGAGTGGTAGGCAGGGTGATGGGTTAAATGGGTGATGGGCTAAATGGGTGATGGGCATTAAAGAGGTCACTTATGATGGGCACTGGATGTTGCATGTAAGTGATGAATCACTACATTCTACACCTGAAACTAATATTACATTGTATGTTAACTCGAATTTAAATAAAAATGTGAGACTAAAAAAAAAACCAAGGAAAACAAATAAATTATAAACAAATGAAACAAACTACATGCTTTTAAAAAAAGCTCATGGGCAATATCAGTGAAAGCTGAGTGTATGCATCCCTTATGACCCAGAAATTCTACTACCTATGTGTTTTCATAAGCATACAGATCATAAGACGTGCACAGGTATGTTTGTAGCAGCAGGGCTTATAATTTCTCAGACCAAATAATTCAAATGCCCGTTAACAATGGAACCAATATATTATGGTACTTGCACAAAATGGAATACTATACAGCACTGAGAACAAAGGAACTGTATCTACAATATAATCTATATAGATAAAAATTTAAAGAACAATTATAGATATAGCTTGAGTCCATGAATAGTGTGTTATTTTTATCCTAAGAAAATTTTATTAGTTTCCTAAGGCAGCTAAGGATACTAGCACTTTCAGATCATCTCATTCCAGGGTTTCTAGACCTCAGCACCACTGACACTGTTAATGGAATAGTCTTTTGTTGTGGGGGCTACCCTATGCATTTTAGGATCTTTAGCAACATCTCTGGTTTCTACCCACTAGATGCCAGCAGTATTCCCCAGTACACAAAAAAAAAAATGTCTAAGATATGATCATATATCCTCTCAGGGACAAAATTAGCCTCCTCATGATTGCCTTAACCTAATCAGAAATTGGGATATTTTAACATGAAATTTGGGTCGCTGGACGAAGTCCATCCATTCGTTTTCACACCTTCAGGTCTCAACCTAATGCTTGGGGTTTTTTTGACCAGGGTTCATGCTCCTTGGCAAGGCCTAAGTACAATGTTTGCCAACCAGGCCTGAGAGTTGCTCAAAGTTCTACTCAGCTTCTGAACCTGTCAGCTGGCAGTTCCATTACCAGTAGACATCCCAGAGAAAAAGGTGCCCCGAATGCTATACGTATCCCTCTGTGGTTTTTGTTGTTGTTGTTACCTCTTTGGTACCTTGGAAATCTTGTTTCCATTTTTTCTAGTTTGTTTTCCCTATCTGGAGTGTTGATCAAATTTACCTATGGGATTACTAGAGTGGAAATCCTCTTCAGCTTGCATTCTTTGTTAAATTCTTTCCACTGAAACTACTTTCAAGATTTCTTGTGGAATGAATTCCAGTGATCATTTTTGAATCCTCATTTGCTGTACATTCTCTGATACACTTTTTGAATCTTGTTTTGGCTTCTTTCATAGTTGCTCTTTATTATTCTCTTCCTTCTTCATCTTTCTGCTGGTCAATGAAGAAGTGTTCAATGGCTCAGTCCCTGGCACTCTTCAATTAGAATACATTCATTTCTTGGTAATTTCATTCAGTCTACTCTCTTTAAATAATATAGATGAAGCAAGTACACTTGATTAATTTATCCAGCCCAGCTCTCTTTCCTCTCAGATATCTGAGTGAACTCTCAAACTTAATATCCCAAACTGAATTTCTGATCTTACTGCAAAAATACAAAGCCCACAAAACCTGTTTACTTGACATTTTTATTTATTTGATTTATTACTATTTTTTAAGATTTTATTTATTTATACATGAGTGACACAGAGAGGGAGGCAGAGACACAGGCAGAGGGAGAAGCAGGCTCCTTAAGGGGATCCTGATGCAGGATTCGATCCCAGGACCCCGGGATCATGGCCTGAGCTAAAGGCAGATGCTCAACCCCTGAGCCACCCAGGTGCCTCCTAACTTGACATTTTTAAAAGGAGTCATTCATAGCTACTATCCAAATGAAGTCTTGGAAATACTAAAAATTATACCCTAGGTTTATACTTCTATTAAATGAAAATTATTTTGTGACTAGTATTGATTACTTGCTATAGTAAAATAATTATTTATTTGATAGGATAATTTTTACACAAATAATATTTTAGAGTACATTTGGATATATATTGCTTTTTTTCTGAATAACAGTGATTTTAGTACCTATTTGTTTGTAAATACCCTTTCATTCTGAAATAAACTCACTCAAATATGGTATTTATATTTTGTTATAAAGACTCTAGGATTTTCATCTCAGGCAAAAGAAAACCATGCATGTAATTAAACATATTCATGTAATATTCATACAAAATATTTGTCCTTTGAAATATTTTAAGATGTGTTAGCATAACCCTCCCTTTAAAAGCTTTCAGGAAATAATGTACCCTTAAAGAATACTGTTCAAAAATAACTCATTAACTATTTGAAACTCTTTAGATGTTTAATGGTGAAAACTACTATAAAATAATCTCCCTCTACTCTAAATGCATAAATGTTTTAAACTTTAAGATTGGGCAATTCTACACTTAACTACTGGATGTGTTTTTCTTGTGGGAGAAAATGGAGCAGAGAATGAAATGTTTCCAGCCTCTAACGATCTGAAGGATGAATTTTACATTCTAAGCAATAATGTCATTACATGATTTACTTCAAAGATAGAAGACCAAGTTTCTGAAGACAAAAAGATATATTTATTTAAAAAATACATGAGTTTTGATATATGTACAATAACAGTTCAAACTTTATATGTCTCAACTATACCTGATGAGGAGTTTATTGAAATATCAGAAGAGTCAAATACAAGTTTTTGTTTGCTTGTTTTTTGTTTTTGCTAAACTACTTTTCTTGGAAGGTAAGTATATTAAAAGGCTTACTTTAAAATGCAATAATTCTGTATTTCTCTCAGCCAAAGCTCTGGAATGGCCTCTGTGATATGCGTTCCTTACGCCTCTTTGACTTTTCCTCTGACCACCTTTTCCACTCACTCTTCTCTAATTACACTGAACTCCTTGGATATTCCAAACACATTCCCACGTTGGGGCTTTTGCACTGGCTGTGCCCTCTGCTTGGACATCTCCTTTCAGGGATCCTTCCACAGGGCTCACTCCCTCACTTCGTCAAGGCTTTGCCCAAATGTCACCTTCTCAGTTAAGTTTATCCTGTACACCCTATTTCAAATAGCAACCTGCCCCCTCTCTACCTTCGGCACTCAGACCAATTTAGTGTGTTCTGCATTTTTTTCCATAGCATTTATCACCCTCTAGCAGAGAGGTTCCCAAATTTAGTCAGTTCATGGTACCCTTAGTTTCACAAAAAATGTTGACAGCACCTCTAGCCAAAAGAAATAGCTAACAATTCCATTCATGAAATAGGTCCAAATAACTAAATAGCACTTATGTCCAAACAACTTACTAGCCATTTAAAAAAGTAATAATATTTATGTTTCATTCTTAATTCATCATACTTACTTACTGAATAGGATGTGTGTGCCTGTTGGACCCTGACTGGCTTGTTGACACTTAGAATCATAAAGAACAACGCCATCCTCATTTCCCGAAGCACACTGATTTTTGTATGGTATTTGCTGGCTATTATAGCAACCACTAAAAGCTAAGTTTGAAAAGAAAGGATGTCACCAAAAGAAATTTTGCACGATTTAATGTTGAAAGTCTGAGCTACCTCAGCTAGTAATTCGTACATTTTCTGATAGATGTTGCCATGTTCCCCTTAAAAATTTAGATAACTTGCATCATCTCTATAATTTTGCTGCAGTACTACAAAATGCCTTGGCACTTACTTTGGGAACCGCGGCTCTAATTTACTATACAATTATTATTAGGTGTACTATTTATTGTCTCTTCATCACCATCCCTCATGATAGAATGAACTCAAGCACAAGAATTTGTGTCTGTTTTGTTCTTTGATATATTATATGCACCTTGAATAATACTCACACATGCAGGTTCTCAGCACACTTTGTGACATAGATAATTATTGATCATTTATGTTTTTCTGTTAATGCTGCTCATATTTTTGCCAACTTTATTTCAGATGTTATCTTTTTATTGGTTTATGAGTATTTTTTACATATCTAGAAAATCAGCTTTTGCTTATTATATGCTTGGCATATATTTTTCCCAGTTTGTCTTTTTTTCTTTTGACTTAAAAATTTTTTTAATTTATTTATTCATGCGAGACAGAGAGAGAGAGAGAGAGAGAGAGAGGCAGAGACACAGGCAGAGGGAAAGCAGGCTCTATGCAGGGAGCCCAACATGGGACTCGATCCCGGGACTCCAGGATCAGGCCCTGGGCTGAAGGCGGCGGCGCTAAACAGCTGAGCCACTGGGACTGCCCTCTTTTGACATTTTTATGATACTTTTTGTTGCATAGATAGTTTAAAATTTTATAATGTCAATACTGTCATTTCCCTGTCTTTATAACCTTTAGGTGATACTTTATGTTTTAAACACAATTTGCCCATTTCATGATCCTAAATAAAAAATAAAAAGTTGTATTCAAATTTTCCCTAATTTATTAGGGGTCCTGTTATTATTTTAAATAATTATTTTACCAAAAATTTATTAGGGTTCTTGTATAGAGCTCTAGTTTGATCCTCATCCAAATGGCTAGCTGGCTGTCTCAACACTGTGTATTAAATAATTGATCTTTCCCCATGACTTTGAAATAATAGCATTGCCACACACTAAATCCCTATGTGTATTTTGGCTCTATTTCTAGAACTGTCAATTCTGTTTTATTTATCATTTTGTTCCTTGTCAAGCATCAACCTCTTTGACTTACTATGATCTTGAAAATTGTTTAGTTTTGTTTCACAAACTAATGGATCTTTAATTTGGGGAAGCATAAAGTAGTATCCTTTGAAAATATCCTTCAATTTAATTCCAACAAAACAACCTGGCAAGAATTAGAAATCATAATTCAAAGAAGACCTAAACAAAAGTTCTCCAGGGGACTTCTTTTTTATCCATTCAAGTATTTATCACAGTTCCAGACATTTTGTGGCACACAGAATTTCAATGAATCAAATACCTTCCAGCACTGGAAACAAGACAGCATGAATGAAGTTTTTATACATGAAGTAAAAACTAGAAATGACTGGATTTTTCTGGGCATGACAAACAACCATTCAGTCATCCTGTCATGATCTTTCAACCCAAGGACAGCAGTGATGTCATGAACTGCTATCTTATTCTTATTAAATACTCCCAAACCTCATAATACAATTAGAAACACAAAGCAAAACATAATCTATTTAACAATATTTTTGAATGGACTTGGCTCATATCAATATATTACAATGAAATATGACAACTAAAGAACATCATTAGCCTCAAAAAACTCCACAAAAACTTCATGTATCTACTTGAATTCAAAGACACACATGCATGTATATATATATATTAATGGATTGCATGCATATATAGATATATATACATGCAAAGAATTTAAAGTAGCTTTTGGCAATTTGACATAAACAAACTTACAAAATGTTAAGTCTGGCTTAAAAAGTTTTCAGTAATTTTAACAGCCATCCCAAGCACTCTACACTAGTCCATTACAAGCAAGAAAGATCTAAAAAAATACAGATTAGAGAGATTTCCCCCACTCTTTATAAATATGGGAGACACAGGCTCTTAGCCAACGAGAAATACAAGGACAATTTGCTTCACTTTTGGCAATGTACCATGCTTTCTTGAACTGATGGAAAAATTCCTTGGAAACAGACCACAACAGTCTTATTTATAGCTAGTGGCAAACAGATTAAATGTATAATTGTGCAAATGGGCCAATTAAGGTAAAGAGCACAGCAACACAAAGTCACTAGGTACAGCTTTTATCAAAGTTAAATAACCATATCCCAAGCATGCATTCTTTTTTAGCTCCCAATTTTGAAGGACTCTTGCTTGGAATCACTTATTCTGTGGCATGAAGCTGTTTAAGACTAAGTGACTGCATTATGTGTTTTATTTTATTTCCAAAGTTATCATTGAAATGTCTGGGGGCATTCATACCATTGAAAATATAATTCCGTCAGCACAGTGAGGTAGAAGCATTTCCAACTTCTATAGAAAGTGGACAAAGCTGGGATGTTTCCTGTGCCAATTAGCAGTGTCGCTGAGCAAGAAGGAAGTGTGTCTAAAGACGCCTGAATGAAAACCCAGCAAGCTCAGTATTTGAATGAGAACAACCCAGCAAGCTTTCTTGGGCTTTTGGCACCCATGGAGGCCACAGTAAAGAGTTCCCAGGAAGGTCATCCAATTTCAATGAGCCAGAGGGATTATGTGGGAGGGAAGCAGTTGTATGGCTTGTTCCCTTCAGCACATGTCCAGAGAGGACATTTGCCAATGCCTGGCACCATAGGGCTTATAAATATTTTCTAGCTAAACTTGTGAATACAGCTTTTCAAATGCCAGACAAATGATGGTGTAAAAGAATACATTTAGTAAAACCTAGGAATTGTCTGAAAATTGAATGAAGTTGCAAATTTGTATTTGGAAGTAACACACATGCCTCAAACACATCATTTGATTTAGATTCAAGGGACAACTTTAATGAACTATGGGATACTTATCTGATGATTTGCTCTGCTACTATTAGAAAGGACTAACTTTCCAACATTTCAAAATGCTTTGATATTAATGGAGACATACATCATTATAGTCTAGTTAGTGTCATTTTAGACGTTTGCCTAATATATTTGGTTAAGCTAGAATTCTGTACTCCCTTAGCTCTTAATCCATTTAAAAATCTGAAGAGAAATTATTCTTTATTTTAAAACTGCCCCCTAGGTTATATTTACCTATGTGTCGGTTTAACTTTCTTCTCTTTTTCCCTTTCTATACCCTACTGCCTTTATCAATTTAGCGTTCCTTTTCTATGAAATTAAGTTTAATGTAATCTTTTCAGATTGAATTCAATGCAAGCATTTCTCATGCCTGATGATGGAAATGGAACTAATTCAGCAAATACATGATTACCCATTAAGTCTCTCAAACACTTACAAGTCACAAGAATAGTAAGATAAATAAGATCTTACTTATGCACTCAAAGGGGGAAGAGATCCCAGAAATAAACAACTAATAATTATATTGTGTGATAAATGTTTTCCCAAACTCTATTTTCAGTCCAGCAACCAGAATGATCCTTTAAAAAGAGAAGTATGAACAAGTCATGGAGATGAAAGGCAAAGCATAAGGAAGATAGTCAATGGTACTGTGATAGCATTGTACCTGTCAGAGGGTAGTTACACCTGTGGTGAGCACAGAATAACATATAGACTTACTGAATTACTATGTTGTACAACTGAAACTACTGCAACTTTGTGTGCCAACTATATTTTGATTAAAAAAGAAAAGTAAAAAAATAAACCAGACACATAGTAACTGGAAAGAGAAGAGACAGAGATAGAGAGGTGTGTGTGTCAGCGGGGGTGGGGGGAGGTGGGGGTGGGAGTCAGATCCTAGCAATTCTCTGCCCAAACTCTCTATTCAGAGTCAATGGTTTAAAAGGTGTTGCATTATGTAGCCCTCATTTTATTTTGCAACCCCTCTTCCCCTCTTGGCTCCTGTCCACCACACTGGTATATTTGCTCTTTGATGACACACTGACACGGCATGAGGCATACACTGCTGCCTTAATTTCTCCCCAGACATCCACCTACTTTCCTACTTCTTTTAAATCTTTGCCCAAATTTCACCTTTTTAGGGAGACTTTCCTTGCCCACTCTGTTTTACACTGCAGTCTTTCCCTGGCACTCCCTAGCACTTCCCCCTGGAATTCTTTATCTCTGTGATAACTTTCTACCTACCACTCCACACCTTACCATTTTGTTAGTGGTTAGTTTCTGTTTTGCCCCTCTAGGAGATAATTTCTACGGGGGCTGGGACTTCTGTCAGCTTGCTTATTTCTGTGTTTTCAGTGCCTATAAAAGAACCCGGTAAAGAGAGTTAAGATGGTGGAGTCGCAGGTGGACCCCATGTGTGCCTGGTCTCTGAAAACAACTAGATAGATCTCAAATCGGTCAGAACACCCAAGAAATCGATCTGAGGACTGAAAAAAAAACTGCACAACTAGAGGGAGAAAAAGGTAGAAGGTAGGAGGTATGGAGATATGATTTGGAGGAGAAAATAATTATCATCACTGGGGAGGGGAGGGAGCCCTGATGATGGAAAGAGAGAGAAAGAAAGAGAGAGAAAGAAAGAGAGAGAAAGAAAGGGGGGGGGGAGAGAGAGAGAGAGGGAACAGGTAACACACAGGGGATTGCACAAAAAAAGCACTTCCCCGGAACCACTGACTGGGAAAAAGAGAGGCGCTGGTTATTGCCAAGATTTTACAAGCAGTAGAACTCAAAGACTGCAGTTTTAGAAGTTGTCCCCATTGCCAGGGTGGAGTCTGCTGTGATCCAGTGAGGAAGGAGGGCAGAGGCCTAGGAGCTGACAGGGGGTCTGAGGATCCCCTAGGTCCCACTAGGAAAGACAGTTCCCCTTCTGGGAGTGGATTTGGGAGAGGTAGGGTTGCCTCTCCTGGGACCAAAGAGCTGCTGGACCACATCGTGCCCCCAGGTTCAGTAGCACAGCAGCAGAGAAGCCAGCTGAAGGCCCTGAACCCAGACACTGGTTCTTTGCTGCGGGTTGCCATGAAATTCAAGCCCCTGCGCGGTGATGCAACTGCCCTTCTGGGACAAACCAGCTGGAGCTACAGCATGGCCAGACCCTCCCCCAGAGGATCAGTGGAGTCCACACTGTGCCAGGTCCCTACCATGTGGAGATTTGAAACCCAGCCAGTGTGTCTCAGATGAAACACAGGAGCACTGTGTCTTGACTCAGACAGGGTGAAGGCAGGGATCTGAGGGGTGCCTGGGGCTCATGACGGGAGATTGTTCACTCTTCTACGAGGGCTTCCTGAACAGAGGCAGGCCTAACTATCTCCTCAGGGACTAGAGAGCAGACTGATGCCATTTTCCCCCCACCTGGCAGCACAAACAGACTTCAGTGAGCAGCAGCACTCTTGAGCCAATCACACCAAGCCCCACCCCTCTGTGTTCTGCAGGTGCTTATTTGCTAGGGCAAATGTGCCTTAGAACCAGAGCAACAGCAGGACCCACCCCCAGAAGGCCACCACAAACCTCAGAAATGCACGAACTCTACTGGCCATAGAGTGCTGCAAAGGTTCAGCTATACAGGATATAGGATTTAGCCTCCTTTTTTTTTTTTTTTTTAATCTAGCCTCTTTTAACAAGCAGACCAAGACACACCAGGTTAAAACTCACAACAAATTGGAAAAAGTCTAAAAACTCCCCGCTGTAGGCAAGGGAAAACTCTGCAGAGGACCTGAAGGAAAAAAAGCAGCCAAAACAGCAGAGGAGTGCATACGACATACACCAGAAACACTTCCTGAAGCACTAAGCCTTGGACAGTATATGACCTCTTTCTTTCTTTCTTTCTTTCTTTCTTTCTTTCTTTCTTTCTTTCTTTCTTTCTTTCATTCATGACACACATACACACACACACACACACACACACACAGAGGCAAAGACTCAGGCAGAGGGAGAAGCAGGCTTCATTTCAGGGATCCTGATGTGGGACTCGATCCCGAGACTCCAGGATCACACCCTGAGCCAAAGGCAAGCGCTTAACCGCTGAGCCACCCAGGGATCCTCATGACCTCTTCTTTATAGAGCCATTACTCTCAGGCACCAGACACATACCAGGTTTCTCTGTGCTTTCCTAACACAGAGAAGAAGAGAGACTTAGACAAAATACCAAGACAGAGAAATTCATCTCAAAAGAAAGAACAAGAAAAGGTCATGTCCAGGGGTCATATCAAGAGATATATAGGTAATATGACAGATCCAGAATTTAAAGCAACAATCATAAGGATATTAGCTGGGTTTGTGAAAAGCATATAAGACACCAAGAAGTCCCATGCTGTGAGATAAAATAACTAAAAACTAGTCAGGCGGAAATTAAAAATGTCATAATTAAAAAAAAAAAACCTGACTGAACATAATGACCAAAAGAATAGAAGAAATACAGGAACAGATACATGATATAGAAGATAAAATTATGGAAAATAATGAACCTGAAAAGAAGAGGGAAAGAGAAATATTGGATCATGATGATAGAAAGGGAACTCAGTGCCTCCATAAAGCATAACATTCATATCCTAGAAGTCTCAGAAGAAGAAGAAGAAGGAGAAGAAAAGGGGCCAGAAGGTTATTTGAGCAAATTATACCTGAAAACTTTCCTAATCTGGGGAAAGAAACACACATCCAAATCCAGGGAACAGAGAACTCCCAGAAAAATCAACAAAAGCAAGCCAACACTAAGACATAAATCATAAATTTGCAAAATACAGAGATAAGGAAACTATCCTGTAAAAGCAAGGGAAAAGAAATCCCTAACTTACAAGTGAAGACAAATAAGGTTAGCAGTAGATCTATCCACAGAATCTTGACAGGACAGAAGAGAATGCCATGATATATTCAACATGCTGAATGGGAAAAATATGTAGCCAAGAATACTTTATCCAGCAAGGCTGATATTCAGAGAACAAGGAGAGATAAAGAGTTTCCCACACAGGGGAGCCTGGGTGACCCAGTCAGTTAACTGTCTGACTCAATTTCAACTCAAGTCATGATCCTAGAGTCATGAGAATGAGCCCCAAATTGGACTCTACACTAGGCACAGAGCCACTTAAATTCCTTCTCCCTCTGCCACCCCTCACCCCCATCTCATGTGTGCTCTCTCCCTCCTCTCTCTCTCTCTCTCTCAAAAAAAAAAAAAGTTTCCCAGGCAAACAAAAACTAAAGGAATACCTGACCACTAAACCAGCCCTGCACAAAATAGCAAAGGGGATTCTTTGAGTGGGAAAGAAAGACCCAAAGCAACAATGACTAGAAAGGAACACAGAAAATCCCCAGAAGCAATGACTTTATAGGTAATACAATGGCACTAAATTCATATTTTCAATAATCACTCCAAACGAAAGTGGACTAAGTGCTCCAATAAAAATAATCAGGGTGTCAGAATGGATTAAAAACCAAGACCCATCTATATGCTGCCTACAAGAGACTCATTTAGACTTAAGGGCTCCTGCAGACTGAAAGTGAGGGGATGGAGAACCATCTATCATGCTAATGGACATCCCAAGAGAGCCAGAGTAGCCATACTCAGATGAGACAAACTGGATTTTAAACCAAAGACTGTAACAAGAGATGAAGAAGGGCACTATATCACAATTCAGGGGGGCTATCCAACAAGAAGATGTAACAATTGTAAATATTTAGGCCCCCAGATTGGGAGCACCCAAATACATAAATCCATTAATAATAAATATAAAGAAACTCATTGATAACAATACAATAATCGTAGGGGACTTTATCGCCCCACTTACAGCAATGGGCAGATCATTCAAACAGAAAATCAACAAGGAAACAATGGCTTTGGATGACGTACTGGGCTGGGTGGACGTAATACATATATTTGGAATATTTCATCCTAAGGTAGTAGAATACACATTCTTTTCGATGCACATGGGACATTCTCCAAAACAGATCACATAGCAGATCACAGAAGAGGTCACAAACCAGTTCTTAAAACAAACAAATAAATAAACAAACAAACAAACAAACAAACAATTCTCAACAAGTACAAGTAGATCAAGGTCATATCATGCATATTTTCTGACCCAACACCATGAAACTTAAAGTCAATCCCAAGGAAAAGTTTGGAAAGACCACTAATACATGGAGGTTAAAGAACGTCCTACTAAAGAATGAGTGGGTCAACCAAGAAATTATGGAAGAACTTTAAAAATGCATGGAACCTAATGAAAATGGAAACACAACCGTCCAAAACCTTTGGTCTGCAGCAAAAGCAGTCATAAGAGGGAAGTACATAGCAATACAGGCCTACCTCAAGAAACAAGAAAAATCTCAAATTCACAACCTAACCTTCCACCAAAAGAAGCTAGACAAAAGAACCCCAAAGGAAGCCTAGAGCCAACAGAAGAAGGGAAATAATAAAGATCAGAGCAGAAATAAAATAAACAATAGAACAGATCAGTGAAGCTAGGAACTAGTTCTTTGAAAGAATTAATAAATCAATAACCCCCTAGCCAGATGCATCACAAAGAAAAGAGAAAGAACCAAAATAAATAAATTCACAAATGAAAGGGGAGAGTTCAGAACCAACACCTAAGAAATACAAACAATTTTATTAGAGTATTATGAGAAATTATATGATAACAAATTGGATAATCCGGAAGAAATGAGTAAATTCCTCGAAACATATAAGCTACCAAAACGGATACAGGGAGAAATAGAAATTTTGAAAAGATCCATAACCATCAATGAAATAAAGATAGTAATAAAAAAATCTCTCAACAAACAAAATCCCTGATCAGATGGTTTCCCAGTGAAATTGTACTAAACATTTTAATAAGAGTTAATATCTATTCTTCTCAAACTGTTCCAGAAAGTAGAAATGGAAGGAAAACTTCCAAACCCATCCTCGTAATTCCAAAACTAGACAAAGACCCCACTATTACAGGCTAATATTCTTGATGAAAATGATGTAAAAATTCTCAACAATATACTAGCAAATTGAATCCAACAGTACATTAAAAGAATCATTCACCACAATCAAAATTTATTTCTGAGTTTCAGAGTAGTTCAATATTCGCAAATCTTCAACATGATTCACCACACTAATAAAAGAAAGGGCAAGAACGAATACAGCATCTTTTCTTGATAAAAATTCTCAAAACAGAGTAGGGCTAGAGGGAACATATCTTAACGTCATGAAGGTCATATAGGAAAACTAACAGCTAATATTCTCAATGAAGAAAAACTCAGAGCCTTTCCTCTACATTCAGGGACAAGGCAAGGATGTCCACTCTCATCGTTACTATTTAACATTGTATTCGAAGTCTTAGCCTCAGCAATCAGACAAGAAGAATAAATAAAAGGCATCCAAACTGGGAAGGAAGAAGTCAAACTTTCACTATTTGCAGATGACATGATACTCTGTGTAGAAAATCTGACTCTACCAAAAAGTTGCTAGCACTAATCACAGGTATAAAATCAATACACAGAAATCTGTTTCATTTCTATATCCAACAATAAGGAGGTTTGCAGAAGAAGAAATCAAGGAATCAATCTCATTCTCAATTGCACCAAAACCCATAGATACCTAGGAATAAACCTAAACAAAGAGGTACAAAATCTGTACTCTGAAAAATATAGAATACTTATGAATAAAATTGAAGAGGATACAAAGAAATGGAAGAGCATTCTGTGTTCATGGATTGGAAGAATGAACATTTTTAAAATGTTTCTACTACCCAAAGCAATCGACACATTTAATCCATTGTTCAGAGCTAGAACAATCCTAAAATTTGTGTAGAACCGGAAAAGACCCTGACTAGCCAAAGCAACCTTGAAAAAGAAAAGCAAAGCCTGAGTCATCACCATTCTGGACTTCAAGCTATATTACAAAGCTGTGCTGATCAAGACAATATGGTACTGGCACAAAAATGGACACACAGATCAGTGGAACATAATAGAAAAGCCAGAAATGGACCCAGAACTAGATGATCAACTAACCTTCAGCAAAGCAGGAAAGAATATCCAATGGAAAAAAAGACTGTCTCTTTAACAAATGGTGTTGGGAAGCGTGGACAGCAACATGAGAAGAATGAAACTGGATCACTCCATTACACCACACACAAAAATAAATTCAAAATTCAGGAAAGACCTAAATGTGAGTCGGAAACCATGAAGATCCTAGAGGACAACACAGACAATAGCCTCTTTGACATGGGTCATTGCAATTTCTTACTAGACAGATCTCTGGAGACAAGGGAAACAAAAGCAAACATGGACTATCAGACTTCATCAGGATAGAAAGCTTCTGCACAGCAAAGAAAACAATAAAACCAAAAGACTGTACAGAATGAGAGAAGATATTTGCAAATACCATATTTGGTAAAGGGTTAGTATTCAAAATCTATAAAGAACTTATCAACTCAACACCCAAAAAACGAAAAATCGAGTTAAGAAATGGGAAGAAGACACGAATAAACACTTTTCTAAAGAAGGCATACAGATGACTAACAGACACATGATCAGATGTTCAACATCACTCACCGTCAGGGAGATAGAGAAAGATCACAATGAGGTACTACCTCACACTTGTCAGAATGGCTAAAATTAAGACAGGAAACAATAAATGTTGGCAATGATGTAGAAAAAGGGGAACCCTCTTAGACTGTTGGTGGGAATGCACACCGGCACAGCCACTCTGGCAAACATCATGGAGGTTCCTAAAAAAGTTAAAAATAGAACTACCCTACAATCCAGGAACTGCACTACTAGATATTTACCTAAAGGATACAAAAATACAGATTTAAAAGGCATACATGCACCCTGATGTTCATAGCACCAATGTCCACAACAGCCAAACTATGGAAAAAGCCCAAATGTCTATTGGCTGATGAATGTATAAAGAAGTGCCATATATAAAATGGAATATTACTCAGCCATAAAAAATAATGAAATCTTGCCATTTGCAATGACATGGATAAAACTAGGTTGTATTGTGCTAAGTGAAATAAGTCAGAGAAAGGCAAACACCATATGATTTCACTCATTTGTAGAATTTAAGAAATAAAACATGTGAACACATTAGGGAGTGGGGATAAAAAAGAGAGGGAAACAAAATCGCGACTCTTAAAGATGGAGAATAAACTGAAGGGTGATGGATATGGGTAGGTGATGGGCTAGATGGGCGATGGGAATTCAGGAGGGCACTTGATGTGATAAGCCCTGGGTGTTGTAAGTAAGTGATGAATCACTGAATCCTATTCCTGAAACCAACATTGCACTATATGTTAACTAACTAGAATTTAAATAAAAATTTGGAAGAAGAAAAAGAGGAAAAATAAACCTTAAAATAAAAGAAAAATTATAAGATGTTATTATAATAGTCTATGATAGGTTCAACTGAGGTAAAGGGAAAGAAACTTAATGGAGAGTTATTTCTTACATACTATCAACAAAACTTTATCATCAATTAACTGGAGGATGGGTTATAAAGAAGTGGAAAAAGACAAAGATGACTCTTGAGTCAATAATTTGGAGGACTGGAACATATGATAGTTTTCAACAGATGCAAAGAGGACCAGGATTCAAAGGAGTATATTGGAGAGGAAGACAATGACTAAATACTACAAAGAACTGAATCAGAACCCAGCGGGAGCTTTTGGGATAAGTAGAACCAATTCTTTCTCAGAGACAGGAAGGATAATGGATTTTTGTTGTGTTTTGATTATTTAGCATTCACTTTTTCCTTCTTCATAGCATCCCAATTCTCTTCTCCAATAGTTACAGTCTGGTGGATGTGTAATTGAGAGTCCTGCTTCCACTTAGCCAAGAAGCAATTTCTGTAATCCAAACTAATCCACTTGGATGTTCTTTTCCCAGAAGTTTAATAGTGGGCAGAGTAACAAGAGACTAGAAACAGCTGGATTCATCCCAGGAGTCAGAACTGGAACACCAAACTATTTTTGCCATTCAAGGGACTGTTTTATAATTCCCTCTGGGGCTTCCTTGGTTCTCACAAATTTCCAAATCCGCATTTCTAAGCTTCCTTTTGATAGTATTATCTGGCATATGATATGGCAATTTATCTTTCTGGTAAATTTCATTTTTCTTTAGGAGAATCCATTTGTGTCATTCTAGCTAATACGCAAGAGAGAAAGATGATGAAATAATAGTATGTTAGAAAGAGTAGATAGTGAAATTGGGGATATTCTTATAGACAAATTCTAGATGACATAAAAAGTAGGGTTTTTTTTTTTAATTAATCAGAGGCTTGAAAGAACCATATGGGTTTTGTTGTTTGGTTTTGAACAGTTGCTAAAAGGAATGTGTAAGGGATGGACTAAGGATGACTAAAAGAATTGCTTATCTCATTGAGGTTGAAGACCGTAAAACTTTAATGAAGCCCAATCAACATGATTATGCAATTTTTTAAAGAGTATTTAAAAATCTTGGAATGGAATTAGGGAATGTGAATCAGTAGGGTGATCCAGGTTTGGAAATTAATGGAGTATAAACTCCACTAAACAGTCAAGAGGCTAAAAGAACGAAGAGGGTCCAATGAGTATATTTGATGTGATGAACCCAGGGACTCGGCTTGTGTAGGGAGTTTTCTAGATCATATACATGGGGATGGGTGGAATCACTAACAGCTTCACCTGTAAGGCTGTAGGCAAGGCTAAGATTCAGGATTGAATAATTCCAGGAAAGATATTTATCCCAATGCCTATGGGCAGCACAGGCCAAGGGAAAGCTCAGTGTATGATCCAAGAGGAAAAATATGGTTATAAACCTAAATGCAGGCTGAACCACAGCCCCAGAGGGTAATAAAATACTATAAATGTGAAAATTAGTGATAAGTTCAGAAATCTGGGAGAGTTGGAGCAGAATGGGGCATGTTATCTGACAAACTTGAAGGATGTTTATAGCATCAAGGAACAGGGCATACTTTCTTGTTGAAAGATAAGTAGAAAATGAAGCTTAGATTCTAATAAATTGGAAGCTAATAATAAATAAATTGGGAATAGGGAAGATCACAACAAAAGCAAAAATCAGTCTTACTGAAATCGACGAAGTAGGAGAGGTAGAGTGCTCCTTCAGAAAAAAAAATCTCAGGATTGAAGATATTAGAGGTGAAGACAGACATGTGAGTGGTTAAAGGTAAAGATTATTAGCCTAAAGGTCAAGGAACTGGAACTAGGGTATTAAACGAGTCATAACATTAAAAACTAATTATGGTTGTTGGGAAATTACTAGACAGACGGGTAAAAAAAAGTGTCAACATCTTTTTTTAAAAAAAAATTACTGATAGTCAGTGATGAAGGGATAGATTGAGAGATAATAGCCAAGAGGGAAATGAAACTGGATAGCATACAATCAGTGTGAAAGGATTGTACTACGAAGAATCCTGCTGTTGAAGTAACTATGTCTGTTCTCTGTCTTTCCTTTCTTTTATTGGATCTTCAGGCCAATCTTGTCTTCCTGAAATAATGGCCCTGCTCATAGAAGACTCATGGCATCATGGAGAGAAACAGGCTTTCTTCATATAAACAGATCCCTGCCACAGGGGTAGTTTCATCCTCAAACCTTCTCCTCGAGGGCTTACAAGACAATGGTGAGGACAGAGTGCTCTGGCCTGGGAGATGGCCACAGAAAAAGGTGGTAAAGACCCTACAGTAGGTGTAGCACAGGTGCAGGATATCGCTACATGAGAGAACAAAAGATTTGGGTGGGTTGCCTGGGACAAGGGCAAATGTATTGTGAGGGCATTATTTGGATGTTTCATGGCAAATAGGTGCTTTGTAAATACAAATTTTTAAGCTGATTCATAGTAATAAAGAACATGGATTTTGGAATCAGAAAAATCTCAATTAAAATGTTGGCTCTCGGTGATTTAAAGATAATAAAACAGGGGCAGCTGGTTGGCTCAGTGGTTGAGCATCTGCCTTTGGCTCAGGTTGTGATCCCAGGGTCCTGCAATCAAGTCCCACACTGGGCTCTCTGCAGGGAGCCTGCTTCTCCCTCTGCCTATGTCTCTGCCTAACTCTGTCTCATGAATAAATAAATAAAATATTTTTAAAAATGTTGGCTCTGCCACTTAATAACTGTATGACCTTGATCAAATTTCTTACTTCTCTGAGCCTGTTTAATCATCTTTAAAGATTTTATTTTTTTAATATTTATTTAAATTCAATTTGTCAACATATAGTATAACACCAGTGCTCATCCCATGAAGTGCCTTCCTTAGTGCCGATCACCCAGTCACCCCATCCCTCCACCCATCTCCCCTTCTGCAACCCTTTGTTTCCCAGAGTTAGGAGTCTCTCATGGTTTGTCTTCTTCTCTAATTTTTCCCCACTCAGTTTCCCTCCATTTCCTTATACTCCCCCTGACTATTTCTTATATTCCACATATGAGTGAAACCATATGATGATTGTCTTTCTCCAATTGACATATTTCACTCAGCATAATACCCTCCAATTCCATCCACGTCGAAGCAAATGGTAGGTATTCATTCTTTCTAACGGCTGAGTAATATTCCATAGTATATATGTACCACATCTCTTTAACCATTCGAAGGACATCATGGCTCCTTCCATAGTTTGGCTATTGTGGACATTGCTGCTATAAACAAAGATTTTATTTTTAAGAAATCTCTACATTCAATGTGGGGCTCAAACTCACAACTCTGAGATCTACTGACTGAGCCAGCCAGGTGCCCCTGTTTTATCATGTATAAAACACCTATTAATATTCCTTCATTACACAAATTAAATTATATGTAACATAAGGTCAACAATTCTTCCCTCATTAGGTATGTCCAGGATGTGAGCAGACTGTTGAGTACATAGTAAGTGCTCATTAAATGGTAGCCAAAAACAAACATTTCACCAAGTGTATCTAAGTAGCTTTGAGTTTCCAATCCCTACTTCTTTTCTATCTGTACACAAATGTGTATAACAGCTTATTCATAATTGGAAAATCTTGGAAACAACCAGATCCCCCTAAGTAGGTAAATGGATAAACTAGCATATTCAAATAATGGAATATTATTTAGAACTTAAAAAAATGAACTATCAAGCCAGGAAAAGACATGGAGGAAACTTAAATGCATACTGCTAAGTGAAAGAAGTCCATCTAAAAGACTACACAATGTGTGATCCCAACTATGATATTAAAGGAAAAGAAAAATTATGGAGACAATAAAAAGATCAGTGCTTGCCATCACTTTTAGGGGAGAGGAAGAGATGCAGAGGCAGAGCACAGGGGAATTTTAAGGCAGTGAAACTACACTGTATGATACTATAATAGTAGATACATGTTATTGCAAATTTGTCCAAATGCATAGAATGTACAACATCAAGAATGAACCCCAATGTAAACTACATACTTTGAAAGATACCAACGTGTCAGTATAGGTTCATCAGTGGTGGCAAATGTGCCAGTCTTACGGGGGGTGTTTATAATGAGGGTAATGAGGGGTATTGCATGCAAAAGGGAAAGGAATATACAAAAAATCTCCATATCTTCTCCTCAAAACTGGTATAACCTTAAACTGCTCTAAAAATAAGGTCAATTAAAATAAAAATGAAGCAGACTAAAATATTCAGGAAATAATTTTGATTTAATAAGGCATTTTCTTGATTTAATAGGAGGTCATAATGGCTATTATTTATAACCTAATCACATTGACTAAAAGAGCCATGACTTGAGTAAATTCAAATTTTCTAGAGATGTTGAAAATAGTTGTACCATTTTAAAGATCAAATTTAAGTGACCTATTTCCAAATGCACACATTTTCAATGCGTGACTTTCATATTTCTGATCCTCATAATTGTAAAGTGCTTGGCATACCAATACTCCTCAGAGATTACTTGCTCACATCCAACAGTTTTCCACTGTAAAGTTTTAGAAATAATCTAAATTATTCTACTGGGTGGATATAATAGACTTTAGAAAATAACCATAGTTCATGTCCTGAATATCAATTAACAAAGCATCAGCGTTGCAAGGAAAAAACTGGACTCAACAGTTCTCAAAACTGCTAGTAGCAGCACATATTTAGCAACTATATTGCGCCAAGTAGTATGCAGCATATTTTATGTAAGTTTTATTTAAATATCCTAACAATTTAGGAGATAGCTACTATCATCATCACCATTTTACAGATGAGAAATAGAGAAATTCTTACTTAAACTAATGTAACTAGTAGGTGAATGTACTGGGTTGAATAGTGTTGCTCCAAAATTCATGTCCACTTAGAATCCAGGATATGACCTTATTTGCAAGCAGTCTGCAGATGCAATTGTAGAAGGGGCCCTGAATCTAATGGCCAGTGTCTTTATAAGAAGGCCAGGTGGGGCAGCTCGGGTGGCTCAGTGGTTTGGCGTCGACTTCAGCCCGGGGCGTGATCCTGGAGACCTGGGATCGAGTCCCATGTTGGGCTCTCTGCCTGCAGCCTGCTTCTCCCTCTGCCTGTGTCTCTGCCTCTCTCTCTCTCGCTCTCCTCTCTTAAAAAAAAAAAAAAAAAGAAGAAGAAGAAGGCCAGGTGAAGACACAGAGGCACAAAGGAAAGAAAATCATTTGATAATGGAGGTAGAGATTGGAATGATGCATTTACAAGCCAAGAGATGTCAAAGATTGTCAGCGCCACTAACACTAGGAGAGGCATGGAACAGATTCTCCCTCCCCTCAAAATCTCCAGAAGGAAACAACCCTGCTGATGCTTTAATTGCAGATTTCTGGTCTCCAAACTGAGAGAACAAATTTATCCTGTTTTAAGCCACCTGGTTTGTGGTAATTTGTTACAGCAGCCCTAGGAAAGTAATACAGCAAAGAACTATTCTAAGGTTCTAAATCCAGGTCTGTCTGACTTTAAAGGCTAAGCTTTGGTCATTTTGTTGCATGAATAGCAGAAGGCCTTGCACAAGTGTCTATTACAGCACTAATAACTCTTTATGGCAGTTATCTAGAGCTAAGCGGAGAGACTGTCTCATTCATCATTTTATTCCCAGACCTAGCGTGATGCCCAACACATAGCACACAATTATGGGTTGTGAAGAAAATGAATAACTGTTCCTATAAAGAAACAATTCCTTCCTTTGTGGTTCTCTCATCCTGACACATAATAGGGAAATGCTCTGGTTAATATCAACAACAATGAAGAAAATAGTAAGTAAATTAGGTTGTTAATAGATTTCTATAGTTTATGACTTTATTTGTAAGTTAATTTTTAACTCTTAAAGTCATTCTGCCAGTGAATGATCTTATATTATATATATTATATTTGGGTTTTTATTTCATTCTTTAGATTATGCTTGTTATGGGCAGAATTTAAATCCATTACTCCGTTACAGTGTAATAAAATAAACTAGCATAAAATAACTGCACAGAAGAAAGAAAAGGTAACATGAAGACAAAAGTAAGATTTGAATCAAAAAAATATGCATCGAATAGGTTCTCTAGCTTCTTAGAGATAAGTCACAAATTTGACATCAAGAATTGTAACAGGAATCTCAGAATAAGAAGATACACAGAGTGTCCTCAAGTTAAAATGTGCTCAGAAGACCCTTAAAAAGTTGTTTCTAGCTAGAGACCAGGAAGGCTACTTTTCCCAGGCCTCTACATAAAGAAGGCCTGTCTCTTCTCTTTTCAACAAAAATCAAGACAGCTCACTACACATTTCTTTTTCCCAATTATTGGACTGTCTCAACCTCAGAAGGATACAGATAAAGGAAGACTAGATTGGGATAAAGAGAGCTGAGTTCGAGTTCCACCTCCCCTAATAATTGAGCAACCTCTGACAGCATGCCTAATCTTCTCTCTCTGGGCCTCAGTTTTTTCATATCTGCAAAGAGGGAGCAAGATTAGATAACCTTTAGAAGGTCATATAGATAAATAGTTTGCATTCTACTTATTTGAGGTCTTTCCCAGATCATAAAGACAGCAACGTGGCCCCCTGTACTCCCTACAGATTTTATATTGAATTCCATCCCTCTCATACAATGGGAATTTTTTCCTTCTTTCCAAGACTGAGAGGTTTTAATCACAAACTGGGACTAGCTTAATAGATTTGAGCTCACTTTCAATTTAAACAAGGATATGCTCCAATTTTGATATTCAGATCTAAAAAATACGCTGACAATATATAATTAAAAACCCTGTATATCTCATAATTACTTAAATGGTAAGCAAGTTAGAACCATATTTTACTAGTATATCTTAGGTTGATATTTTCAGAAGGATCTGGTGATAAATTGATATGTTATGTTTTAATGTAATTGGCAAACAGCTATGGTCATTTATGACAGAAAACATCCATTGCCTACACACCTACATCCCACCCCCTTCCCTGCTAATAGAGCCCCGGTGTGTTCAGCGAATATACCAAGCATGGTCCTACTGAGAAAGCTGATCCCCGTCCCAGTTCTGGAAGATAAATCATAAGTGACCTGAATTAATTACAGTAATACCATCCTTTTTCCCACTTCTCCTACCCCACAGTGATTTATCTCTAGGGCATCATGTGACTCAGTTCTGATCAAAGTGATATAGGAAAAGTCTGGTGGACAAAAGCTTCTGGGAAATTGTGCTCTCTTTAAAAAATGAGAAGACAGAATCAGTTGGTGTGCTCTATAATCTGTGCTCCTCTCTTCATGCCTGTAGGGATATGAAACCTCAATGGCCTGTAACTGTCTTGTGACCATGTGGCAAAAAAGAATGGAAGCTATTATGCCTAGGATTGTCCTTGCTGACACCAGTGAACTGCCTTGCTGCCTTAGGCCACCTACTTCTTTAGGTCTTGTTATCTGAGACAAATGGTTATAGCAAATTCTTGTTTTGGTTCATGTTCCTTGTAGCTGAATCTATTTCTGAATGATACAACAACCAACACAGACAGAGATGCTTGCCTAACATGATAATAAGGCTGGAATTTTGAGAATCTCCAGGTCTCTGAATGGTTATATTGAGACATTTAAAGGTCAAAACCCCACAAATTCAATGCTTAATAATAGTCTGACCCAGGTAATTGCAACCACCAGCAGAAAGGAAGAATGTACGGTTTTGGCAAACTAGAAAGGACAAGTTTTACTGGCCTACTAGATTCAGGAATTTTTAATCAGGCTGAAAGCACGTCTTTGACCTTCAGTTCTTACATAAAAGAAAATGGTAGAGCATTTTAATGATGCCGATGATGTTAAAATGATAATAATATTAACTTCCATTAACTGTTTACTAAGTGGTGGGCACCTTGCTAAGCTATTTACAACTCTTCTCTGAGGCCTCACAAATATAGAGAGAAAGTACTACTATTCCCATTTTGTAGACAAATGAACTGAGGTTCGAACGGGTTTAGTGACCTGCACAAATTCACACAGTAAATGGTGGAGGTCACACCCAGACGGCCTCAGTATAATCAAGGGCTACCTGTGCTAAACCAATTCAAGAGAGCTCATTCTGCTTTGTTTCAATTTTTCTCACTTTGAAGCAGACTCAACTTACAAAAAGATCACAAGTACAATACACAGAACTTTTCTTCTAGACCGTTTTGAGAGTAAGTTGCCAACATGATGCCCTGATCACCCCCAAGTACTTTAATGTATGGAGTGGTTTGAAGAGTGACCCCCTCCCCACCAAAAGATTGGTCCAGTCTTAACCCTGAGTACCCGTGAATGTGATCTTATTCAGAAATAGGGTCTTTGCAGATATAATTAAGTAAAAGATCGTGAGGTGAGATTATCCTTGATTAAGGCTGAAACCTAAAGCCCATGAATTAGTGTCATGATAAGAGAAAAGACAGGAAGACTGGAGAGACACAGATACAAAGGAGAGACATAGGCAAAAGCCAAGTCAGGATGAAGGTAGAGGTTGGAGTGATGCATCTATCTATAAGCCAAGGAATGTGGGAGCCCCCCAGAAGCAAGGGGAGAGGCATGGAATGGATTCTCCATTACAACCTCCAGAAGGAACCTATCCGACTGACATCAGGATGTCAGAACCTGTGGCTTCCAAAACTGTAAAAAAAATAAATTTATCTTGTTTTGAACCACCCTGTTTGTGGCAATTTAATTCAGCAACCCTAGGTAACTAATGCAATGTGTTATTACTACAAACAAGGACATTCTTCTACAAAACCACAATATAACCATTAAAATCAGAGAATTAATAATGATACACCATTACAATCCAACCCATTTATTTGCACCAAATGATCACCTAAAGAGCAGAGGATCCAGTTCAGAATCACACTTTACAGTTCAGTGTCATTTCTCCTGACTCCTAAATCTGGACCCGTTCCTCAACCTTTCCTGGACTTTCATGACCTTGACATTTTTGAAGATTTCAGGCCAGGTATTTTGTAGAGTTAGTCCAAGTTCGGGTTTTTCCAATGTTGTCTTACGATTAGAGTCAGGTTATGCATCTTTGGCAAGAATATTAGAGAAGAAACGCCGTGTTCTTTTCATGGCATCCTATCAGGTGATGCACAATTCAACTTGTATCCCTGCAGATCATGTTCTCTGATCACCTGGCTAAGATGGTGGCTGCCACAATTCTCCACTGTAGGATTTCTAATTTTTCCTTTGTCATTCACAAGCATTTTATGGAGAGTTAGTTTGAGACTGTTGATATCCAAGAGTATGGTTTCACGGTTTCCTACTTTATTCAAGATTTATACTGTTATTGGTATTTTATATACAAATTGTCCCCCATTGGCCAGTGTGAGACCCTTCAAACTGGCTTTTCTCTCCTTTTAAAGTGTCCACATCACTCTGTCAGCACTTTCTGGCAGAAAAAGATGTCCCGGAATCACTTTGTTCTTGTCCCTGCCCCAGCCTCAGAGACAATCATTTACTGGAGAGTGGTGTTTAGAAATCAAAATCCAGCTGCTAGCTGTCTTTGAGCCTACTGCAATACAGTTGCTGCTCAGCCCTAGCAACACTCACATGTACGGACACAGTCTCATAAAAATCGATGTATTTCTTTATCTACATATGTTGAAAGCCATGAGTTCACATTGATATATCTAATTCTAAACTAACAAGACAGAGTTCCTTCTAGCTTATTTCCCTTTCCATACTTGGAATTCCCCTCCACAAAGGTGAGAAATGTGGTTCCCATTATCTTCATACATTTACTTATTTGTTCAGTAATATCTCCTATTGCTTGTACCAGACTCTTCCCTGCATGGATACACTCTTCACCCTTTTGAGCTCTGATTCATTCTACTAGACCCCATCCCTGGGTGGCATCCCACTGACCTGCCTGGGTTCTGACACCCCTCATCAGTGAAGCTTCCTCACCTCTTTGGGCTGTGATATTTCCTGTAAGGACATTCCCTCATCCTACTTGGTCCTGACACCAGATCAGTAGGCTCCTGTAAGGACATTCCCTCATCCTACTTAGGTCCTGACACCAGATCAGTAGGCTCCTAACACCTGCATAGATACTCTCTATAATCTCAACTGGCTCCAATGCTTCATGCCAGGCTACCTCCACATGTAGACACTTTTTTTTTTTAACCTCACCCAAGTTTTGATACACCTAAATTGAGTTGTCTCTTCATGGGGATGCCTTCCTTATCCCTCCTATGCTCTGATCACTTGAACCCTGCTTAACACTCCCATTTAGGCTCTGGCATTCCATGCCTGAGCACTGCCCATGTGAACACCTCCTCAAATTCCCCATGCTCTGATACCCAATTCTGGGATGCCCTCCTGTGTGTGATGTCCTTCTCATCCTGCTTGGGCTCTGGCACTTTACATCGGGCTGTCCCTCCATGATGAAATCCTCCTCAATTTCTTGCACTCTGTGATACTGAGGTGTTGTAGCTCCCCTCACTCTGGCACATATATCCACCTTGATTGATCCTACTTAATGGTCTTTGGATGGAACTTTTCAGGAAGGGAAGGCAAGGGAAGAAGAAGATGGAGGGATTCTTTCTCCAATAAAGATTAGAAATTTTTATTAAAAATTCAATTCATAATATTGAAATATGCCTAACAACCTGAGAAATGACCATTTTAATCCTGAGCTGGGAAATGAGGAGAGTTTAGGGGAACATGTAGGAGTCTACACTGTTTTCCTTACCATGACGGGAACAGTGTTTTGTTTTTTTAGCTCTCACCAGATTTATCACATCTTTAAAATTTCTTTTGATAGAGAAGAGTAAGTGGACACTGTCTTATAGAGTTAACTACTGATTTGGCTCCCACACAAGCTTGCTACTTCCGACCCCTCCCCCATGCTCACTGCTCCATTGCCAGATGCACCTGATGGTTGGGAGTGCCTGGTGTTCGGTGGTGTATCATATTGAACTTTGATTTTAAGCCCTTTTTACTTTTTTCATAATCAGCTATTAGCGATCAAACTAAAACCACAGTCCAGGGTAGTTGAGATTAAAGAAACTTCTAGTATTAGCTATAAACTATTCCAACTTGAATTTAGGAAAATCTGATGGAGTGGAAAAAGGCAATCATAAGTTAGGCTCAATTATAACTTGTGGGAAAACAAAAGACTCCAGAAAATTAGAAAAAAAAAAAAAAAGAAAAGAAAACAATAAGCAAACACACACACACACACACACACTCTAAACTTCAGGAAAGGGTAATTTTAGGCTACTGATGCAGACTCAACATAGAGACCTGTATATTCCTAGCCAAATAAAAGTTAATGTAAGCTAGAGAGTCTTCTCTAAATCAGTATTTTTCAATTAAAAAAATCCTCTTTGATAAATTTAGGAAACTCAATTGCTCCCCAGTCGATATTTCAAATGTTATAAGCACTTTTCCTTTCCAAAATATAACATTAAAGTATATACTGAATATTAAAAAAAATAAAGTATATACTAAATATACTTTTTCATCTTGTAAGTCTCCTGGAGATTTAGAGGCTTCTACTCCACCTTATGTTCTCCCCCAGCCCCTGGTACTATTTCTCCTTCTGCTGAAAATCAATGCTCTGATTATCAAACAGAAAGTAAAATTAGGGCACCTGGGTGGCTCAGTTGGTTAAGCATCTGCCTTTGGCTCAGGTCATGATGCCAGGGTCCTGGGATCAAGTCCTGTATTGGGCTCCCTGCTGAGTCTACTTCTGCCTCTACCCCTCCCTGCAACCCCCTGCTCACACTCTCTCTCTCAAATAAATAAATATTTTAAAAGAAAGAACACAGAATTACTTCCATTCTTCAGTAGCCATAGCTACGTATTAATTGAAAATTAATGAGTCTGACCATTTAAGAAAGGTTAAGAATTCATGATGCAAATTACTCAGACACAAGTGAATTCCTTAAGAAGAGCAAATAGATATAATTTTAAATTAATGATGCTTTCACCAATCAGCATGTGTAATAATTGCATGATTCCTAGTTATAACCTGGCTTATTGCCAAAAGATGTTTAGCTCTCACTTAATCCCTTATCTCCAAAACAGGGTATTTTCCCCCCAATAATTCCTATTTACTCTTATTCTTACTCCTTGTCATAGCTATTCTAAATGTTATTCTCTCAATTACACCACTGCCTACTTTGATCTGCAGGGATGACCTAATCATTTACCTCATCATGAAAATAAAAGTTGTTAGGGCATTAACACTGTGGTAGGCAGAATAATGGCTCTCTAAAGATGACCATACTCTTAGCCCCGCAACCTTTGAGTACGATATCTTACACAGCAAAAGGGACTTTGCAGATGCAATTAAGAGTATGGACCCTGAGATGGAGAGATTATCCTGGATTATCTGGATAGGCCCAATTTAACCACTGTAGTCCTTAAAAATAGAGAATCATTCTAGCTGCAGACAGAGAGATGTGATATTAGAAGGTGCAGGGGAGTTTGAAGCATAAGAAAAACTCGCCCTGCCATTTCTGACTTTGAAGACAGAGAAAGATGGCCACCAGCCAAGGAATGTGGCATTCTTTAGAAGCTGAGAATGGCTTTCAGCTAACAGTCAGTAAGAAAACAAATATTTCAGTCCTATTATCACAAGAAACTGAATTCCATCCTAGAGGTTCCAGTGGGGAACACACCTCTGCCAGCACCTTGATTTCAGATTTGTGAAACTGGAGCAAAGAAATCAGATAAACCCTACTTCTGACCTACCGTGAGATCATAAAGTTTGTATTGCTTATGCCATTGAATTTGTCATGGCAGAAGCAGGACACAAATACGAACACTAATATACTCTCTGCTATGTTTTGGTTTCATGTATGACTATTTTCAGATTATATTCAAAGTGATAAATGTTTATTTGATATCCACTATTTTTATAGTTAATATCCACCACGAAATTCTGATTGCTAATGACAATTTTCAGCTCTAATGTTCTGGATGAATAGTTTATTTGAGTTTCTAAGTTTAAAGAGGCTTCCCTAAAATTAATTTTCTTCATTTTATGGAGAACCTTTGTGATAAGAAATATTGCAATGTTTTAAAGACATATATATATATATATATATGTCTCAAGATATATGGAGACATATATATATCTCCACAGAGTTTTGGCTCTCTTCCTTCTAAATTTGTAAAATTTCTAACTAGCTCATTGAGTTGCACTTAGTAGGCTTTGAAAGGAAGGCAGCTTTATTGCTTCTTTACAACCTCCATTGCTTCTCTACAACCTCCATTAAACTTACTCTGATGGCTCATTCTTCCTCATTACGGATAAAACCTCCAGAAAATGCCAGAGCTTTTAGGACCCTATCAGGTATGAAAACATAATCTCATTTTTTATGTAACAAGTCAGTTCAACCCATAATTGAAACTTAAATTTCACATTATCTGCTTTATATCTTTGCCTCTTCCCCCAGCTTACTCCACATTACACAGTGGAGTTATAGGCTTCTTCATTATTCAATTTGCTCTTGTACTCATTTCTCCTAACCATGGACACTCCAGTGTTGGGAAGGAGGAGATGTAAGAGGATGAACAAGTTCTTATTAGATTTTTTTGACTGTAATCAGGTGTTGGTGTCTTCTGGGTGTGTCTGATGACCAGCTGCTTCCTTAATGACATGTTTCTGTGGGTTCCTGGAGATCATCTTGCTGGGATATCCCCTGGCTGCTCCCTGGCACTAGTGATATTTCCTTTAGCCAGCCAGCTTTGATTGTTGTCAAGCCCCTAGCCTCTAACAATCCATCCTCTTGTGCTGGTAGTTAGTCTTCCAGTAATCTTTTTTGGGGAAATTTGTCAAGAAGGCTACTTCCCATGGGCCACCTCTAACTCATAGAAAGTACATGCCCTTGTTTCATTTCACCTGGAGATTCACCTTGCTTCTACTCAAACTCTCTCTTTTCTTGGACTTTTGGCAAACCTTGCCAGTAGTTTGACCTTTTCAGACATGAGCCACATTTTAATTTCTATGTTTTCCTTAATTTCAGAGCTCACAGGCTAAGTACTTTTCATGGCTCTCTTGAAATCTGTCTCTCTTGAGAAGAGTCTTCCTCAAGCCAAGGAATAGTTAACTCTCTCTTTAAATAAGCCTCAGTCTCCCATCACTTACCTGAATTCTTCTTGGATACATATTGACAGAGCCATTTTTTACCACTTACTTTATAAATGGCCCATCTTGCCTACCAAGGGAGTACTTGTTATTCTCAGCTTTGGGGACTTGGTCTAAACCCCCAGAAAGGAAGAGCCATTTTTTGGTATCCCGTCACATCTCTTCAAATACTCTGTTTCCATGACAGTGCCTTGCAAAATGAAAGTTCATCTGAAATCAGTGGAACTGCTAGCACCCTGATAGTGCATATTTAGAAATTATCAAAGAAGGAAGGAAAGGAAAGGAAAGGAAAGGAAAGGAAAGGAAAGGAAAGGAAAGGAAAGGAAAGGAAAGGAAAGGAAAGGAAAGGCAAGAAAGGAAAGGTAAAAGAAAGAAGAAAAGAAAGAAAAGAAAAGAAAAGAATGGAAGCGTACCCCCCCAGTACCTAAACTTGAATTTAGTTTTATTAAAAGGAATGGAAACACAGCAGTATTTTCTGAATGAGGCTACCAGAGAAAGTTTTGCTGCCTAAAGTTGAATATATAGGCAAACTCCTGTATAACTTCAAATTGTTTTTAAATCCCATAGATTAATGCTTGATACAATCATTCTTCCAAATACATGGAATTTGGTACTGTTCACTTAAGAATTTTTCTTTTTCAGTATATATGTCATCCAGATTAAGGAGGCTTAAATTTTCCATTCTTTATCATGATTCATGATTTATTGAACCAGTGAACTGCTAAAAAAAAGTGGGTAGTTCATGTCTAGTACACGTGTAGAACTTCATCAGATTGAGAAAACAAAAGAGATTTACTGATTGAAAGGCTCATAAGATCAAAATTGATAAAAAAAATAATGCTATATATCTTTGCTAAATATGTCATGTGAGGTTTCATATATGAGGGATTACTTAAAAATCTGCTTAAACCAATTATTCTTTATTAAAAGATTAAAAGGCACAGAGTTGGCAGGCATGAAATGAGACCAAAAGTTGCTTATCACCCAGGAATATTTAGTTCAAAAGCTATGTATATTGAAGCAAAATTTTGATCCTCACAGGAGCACCTCTATATAGAAACTTTGATGTTAATAAATAAAAATTGCTGATGCAAAATTCTACATATTAGATTCAGCTTTCCTATACTATAAAATTGGAAATTATTTTTCTAGGTAACAAAAATCTATATAAATTATACTTATTAATAATATCTTTTAAAGTATGTAGTCAGACCTAAAAAAGAAATAGCTGATCCCAAAGATATGACTCCAAGTGAGATACAGAACCTAAAATAAAATAAATATATTCAACATCAGATGCCTTCAGGTGAGATAGGAGTGGCCAAGCAGCATAGAATGCTTTAGTGGTAGCATTCAAATACATTTTATTTTGTCCAAATTTCCAATCTGTATTTTCTTTCTCTTTTTTTTTTCTTTAAATATCCTACATAGTAACCATCTTACTTGGTCATTCTCCTAACTCTTTAAATATTTCAGGACTCTGTCTTCCCCGACAACTTAAACTCACTGTGCTATCTTGTTCTATTTCTTCAAGAATCTGTCAAGGATCAATTAGGTTTATCTGGTAAACTATACCATGCTAAAATGTTAAGGGTTGATTAGAGCTTTATGTCATTGCCCCATATGACACACTTGTGTTTTTTATTTTCCCATTCTTCAAGTACCTTCAGTAAAGATTATGACTAAATAATAAGCATTTTAGTCACTTATTATGCAAGCCAGTAAGGAAGGTGTTTTGGGAATGGTGCTTTGGATAGAACATAGAGTACATTTTTTTTAAATGAAGCAACCACTCTACTTATGAGATCTTTGGTAATAAGTAATACAATGTGAAGGCCTAAGATTACAGACTCTGGAATCAGAACATCTAAGTATAAATTCTTACTCTGCTTGCTAACCACTTGCTATGTGAAGGTAGAAGCTATTTTTAGGTCTTTTTAAAAAAAAAAAACGATTTTACTTATTTATTTGAGAGAGAGAGCATGAGATGGTGGGGGTGGGGGTGGTAAGGGCAGAGGAAGAGGGAGAAGCAGACTCTCCACTGAGCAGGGAGCCTGACGCGGGGCTCGATTCCAGGAGCCCAGGTTCATGACCTGAGCCAAAGGCAAATGCTTAACTGACTGAGCCACCCAAGTGTCCCTATGTCTTTGTTAGGGTAATAAAGTACCTACCATACAGTTCTTGTGAGGGTAAATAAATGAATACATATTAGAGTGATCTGAATAGGTACCTGGCACATCCAGAACAGTATTTACTATTACATGAGGCAATACCCTGTAGAGTGCTTAAAAAAGAAGCAGGTACACAGTGAACACATAAGTTTTTGAGCTCATCCTTTGTATGTAAATTTACATGTATATTTGAATAAATAGCCATGGTTCCAGCTGAAGGATATTTAATGAGTGACACATGGACTTTCTCCAGAATAGACCACATACTGGGTCACAAATCAGGTCTTAACCAATTCCAAAAAATTGGGATCGTACCCTGCATATTTTCAGACCATAATGCTTTGAAACTAGAACTAAATCACAAGAAGAAGTTTGGAAGGATTTTTAACACATGGAGGTTAAGGACCATCCTGCTAAAAGATGAAAGGTCAACCAGGAAATTAGAGAAGAGTTAAAAAGATTCATGGAAACTAATGAGAATGAAAATACAACCGTTCAAGATCTTTGGGATACAGCAAAAGCAGTCCTGAGGGGGGAACACATCGCAATACAAGCATCCATCCAAAAACTGGAAAGAAATCAAATACAAAAGCTAACCTTGCACCTAAAGGAGCTGGAGAAAAAATAGCAAATAGACCCTACACCCAACAGAAGAAGAGAATTAATAAAGATTTGAGCAGAACTCCATGAAATAGAGACCAGAAGAACTGTGGAACAGATTAACAAAACCAGGAGTTGGTTCTTTGAAAGAATTAATAAGATAGATAAACCATTAGCCAGCCTTATTAAAAAGAAGAGAGAAAAGACACAAATTAATAAAATCATGAATGAGAAAGGAGAGATCACCACCAATACCAAGGAAATACAAATGATTTTAAAAACTTATTATGAGTAGCTATATGCCAATAAATTAGGCAATATAGAAGAAATGGACACATTTCTGGAAAACCACAAACTACCAAAACTGGAACTAGAAGAAATGGAAAACCTGAACAGGCCGATAACCAGGGAGGAAATTGAAGCAGTCATCAAAAACCTCCCAAGACACAGAAGTCCAGGGCCAGATGGCTTCCCAGGGGAATTCTATCAAACGTTTAAAGAAGAAATCATACCTATTCTACTAAAGCTGTTGTGAAGGATAGAAAGAGATGGAGTACTTCCAAATTCGTTCTATGAGGCCAGCATCACCTGAATTACAAAACCAGACAAAGACCCCACCAAAAAGGAGAATTATGGACCAATATCCCTGATGAACACAGATGCAAAAATTCTCAAGATACTAGCCAATAGGATCCAACAATACATTAAGAAGATTATTCACCATGACCAGGTGGGATTTATCCCTGGGATGCAAGGCTGTTTCAACACTCGTAAAGCAATCAATGTGATTGATCATATCAGCAAGAGAAAAAAACAAGAACCATATGGTCTTCTCAACAGGTGCAGAGAAAGCATTTGACAAAATACAGCATCCATTCCTGATCAAAACTCTTGAGAGTGTAGGGATAGAGGGAACTTTCCTCAGCATCTTAAAAGCCATCTATGAAAAGCCCACAGCAAATATCATTCTCAATGGGAAAGCACTGGGAGCCTTTCCCCTAAAATCAGGAACAAGACAGGGATGTCCACTTTCACCACTGTCGTTCAACATTGTACTAGAAGTCCTAGCCTCAGCAATCAGGCAACAAAAAGAAATAAAAGGCATTCAAATTGGCAAAGAAGAAGTCAAACTCTCCCTCTTCGCAGATGACATGACGGTACATAGAAAACCCAAAGATTCCACCTCAAGATTACTAGTACTCACACAGCAATTTGGCAGTGTGGCAGGATACAAAATCAATGCCCAGAAGTCAGTGACATTTCTATACACTAACAATAAGACTGAAGAAAGAGAAATTAAGGAGTCAATCCCATTTACATTGCACCCAAAAGCATAAGATACCTAGGAATAAACCCAACCATATACCCTAAAAACTACGGAACACTTCTGAAAGAAATTGAGGAAGACACAAAGAGATGGAAAAATATTCCATGCTCATGGATTGGCAGAATTAATATTGTGAAAATGTCAATGTTACCCAGGGCAATTTACACGTTTAATGCAATCCCTATCAAAATACCATGGACCTTCTTCAGAGAGTTGGAACAAATCATCTTAAGATTTGTGTGGAATTGGGATCCCTGGGTGGCGCAGCGGTTTGGCGCCTGCCTTTGGCCCAGGGCGCGATCTGGGAGACCCTGGATCGAATCCCACGTCAGGCTCCCGGTGCATGGAGCCTGCTTCTCCCTCTGCCTATGTCTCTGCCTCTCTCTCTCTCTCTCTCTGTAACTATCATAAAAAAAAAAAAAAAAAAAAGATTTGTGTGGAATTGGAAAAAACCCTGAATAGCCAGGGGAATATTAAAAAAGAAAACCGTAGCTGGGGGCATCACCATGCCAGATTTCAGGTTGTACTACAAAGCTGTGGTCATCAAGACAGTGTGGTACTGGCACAAAAACAGACACATAGATCAATGGAACAGAATAGAGAATCCAGAAGTGGACCCTGAACTCTATGGTCAATTAATATTCGACAAAGGAGGAAAGACTATCCACTGGAAGAAAGACAGTCTCTTCAATAAATGGTGCTGGGAAAATTGGACAGCTACGTGCAGAAGAATGAAACTAGACCATTCCTTTACACCATACACAAAGATAAACTCAAAATGGATGAGAGATCTAAATCTGAGACAAGATTCCATCAAAATCCTAGAGGAGAACACAGGCAACACCCTTTTTGAACTTGGCCACAGCAACTTCTTGCAAGATACATCCATGAAGGCAAGAGAAACAAAAGCAAAAATGAATTATTGGGACTTCATCAAATAAAAAACTTCTGCAGAGCAAAAGAAACAGTCAACAAAACTAAAAGACAACCTACAGAATGGGAGAAGATATTTGCAAATGACCTATCAGATAAAGGGCTAGTTTCCAAGATCTATAAAGAACTTATTAAACTCAACACCAAAGAAACAAACAATCCAATCATGAAATGCGGAAAAAACATGAAGAGAAATCTCACAGAGGAAGACATAGACACGGCCAACAAGCACATAAGAAAATGCTCTGCATCACTTGCCATCAGGGAAATACAAATCAAAACCACAATGAGATACCACCTCACACCAGTGAGAATAGTGAACATTAACAAGGCAGGAAACAACAAATGTTGGAGAGGATGCGGAGAAAGGGGAACCGTCTTGCACTGTTGGTGGGAATGTGAACTGGTGCAGCCACTCTGGAAAACTGTGTGGAGGTTCCTCAAAGAGTTAAAGATAGAACTGCCCTATGACCCAGCAATTGCACTGCCCTATGACCCAGCAATTGCACTGCTGGGGATTTACCCCAAAGATACAGATGCAGTGAAACTCCAGGACATCTGCACCCCGATGTTTCTAGCAGCAATGTCTACAATAGCCAAACGGTGGAAGGAGCCTCGGTGTCCATCGAAAGATGAATGGATAAAGAAGATGTGGTTTATGTATACAATGGAATATTACTCAGCCATTAGAACGACAGATACCCACCATTTGCTTCGACGTGGTTTGACCTGGAGGGTATTATGCTGAGTGAAATAAGTCAATCAGAGAAGGATAAACATGATATGGTCTCATTCATTTGGGGAATATAAAAAATAGTGAAAGAGAATAAAGGGAAAGGAGAGAAAATGAGTGAAAATAACAGTGAGGGTGACAAAACATGAGAGACTCCTAACTCTGGGAAACGAACAAGGGGTAGTGGAAAGGGAGGTGGGTGGGGGGTTGGGGTGACTGGGTGATGGGCACTGAGGGGGGCACTTGGCGGGATGAGCGCTGGGTGTTATGCTATATGTTGGCAAATCGAACTCCAATAAAAAATTAATTAAAAATGATGAGTGACCAGATTTCCTGGTGATTATTATGATTTTCTTAGCCATATGCTATTTATTTATTCAAAAAAATTACAGAATAGTTCACATATGCCAGGCACTATGCAAGGCACCGGGGATTCAAAGATATTTTATAGCAAAAACAGGAAATGTGGCAAGAAGAAAAGGGAGATCCAAAAATGACTAATGATAGAGGGGAAAAAAATTCAAAGTAGTGAGGCAAAAAGATCTTGGATAAAATCTCTGAACAAAGCTGCCAAGAAAATGAAGAAGAATCCAGAAGCTCACAAGGGCCAATAAATTCTATTTAAAACATTAACAGTTGTAGATTATGTAAAGACAGGAAAGAATTAGGCATATTTTACAAGGAGGCAGGTAACTGGCTGGGAGAGACTATAGATGCCCAAATGATTAAGGAGGCCATTTGCTTCAAGAATTCAGGAGAAAAATATCAGAGGGGACATTTTCTTTTTTCAAATGCTAGAGGGGTTATTAAGATTAGAATAAACACAAAACTCGGACTCAGTTTGAAAGACGTCAGCTAATAAAAAAAAAAAGAAAAGAAAAGAAAGATGTCGCTAATTGCTGAGTATGCACTATGGAGCTAAGATGAAAGTTCAAGTAGAGGGAAGGAGTATGCAATGGCCATGGGGGAAGCTTAGTTTAGAAAAAAGACAGGAATTAAGAGTAAGGAGCTCTCCCTTCTAACCTGAGTTCAGCTGGGTGGTTCTTGCTTAGTCATGTCTACTTTCTGAAGCTATTTTAGTCAAATGTAAAATCCAGTTATTGAGCACAAATACTTCTAAATCTCCTTCCAACAGCAGAATTCTGCTGATCAGAGAAGTTCCACAAAACAGCATTTCATTGAAGTCGATCAGTATGATTTACATCAAATAAATGAGTACCAAAATAAATGTGCTCATCAGCTAGTTTGACATTCCTGTAGGAAATGCTTATGGGTCTTTGGTGAGTTCAATCACTTTGGCGAGTAGTTCAAAATCACTTCTCCAGCTGTTTTTGAGTAAGGCTGGCAATCCTTCACAAACTCCATCTATCCTGACAGGATGCTGACCAGGGCTACACTGATTGTGGGCGAGCTGACAAAGTGGCCCAGAAAATGCAGAGTATCATTTTAGAAGCCTGGCTGACATGCACAGGAATCACGTTCCACTTCTGGAAGGCATGTAACCTGCAGTGCCTACATTATCTCATCTACATTGGATAAAGCTGTAGTACTCACTATCTCCTCTGTGTTTGCAAGTGAGGAAAAAAATGCCTAGGTTTATGAAGTATGTTGCCCAAACTGACAAAATTAGTTTAGTGGTAGAGTTCTGGCTAATAAGTAATTACAAGTGGATATAATGCTTTGTACCAAAGAGAATAAGATTCTGTGGTAAGAAAGATCAGAAAATAATGATTTATAACCAGGTTTATTTCTTATTCATATAAATATTTTCAAGGGTAGGCTTTCCAGGGAACTATGGAAGCTTCACATTCTTATGGACCCAGGCTCCTTCTACCCTTTTTGCTCTGTTGGACAAGGTTTGCATCTTAAAACTCACTTCATAGCCCAAGAAGGCTGCTAGAGCTTTAGTCATTATATTTGCATTCCAGGAAGGTTGAAAAAGGAAATAAGGTGAGAACTCCCTTGCCTTTATTTTAAGGATACTTGCTAGCAATGAAATATTGAAATATAATTTTCACTTATATCTCAGTGCCAGTATTTAACATAATAACTATATCTAGCTACAAAATAGACTGAAATATTTAATTTTTAGCTGAAAAGTAATGTGACTGACAAGAAATTGGTGCTTTTACAACTAAGGTATAAGTGCAAAATGATTGGAAAAGAACTAATATCCTAATAGTCTTCCATTTTGCCAGATCTGTTGTGGATCTGCCTGGAGCTCCACTTCATCTCATATTCATGCTGGAATGCAGACTGATAAAGCCTTCACTGTCCGGAGTGTAAATGGTTCCTGGAGCCAGGGAAGGGAAAATACATCACTTCCACTTATTTCTGCTGGCTAGTGGAAGTCACATGGCTATACCTGATTTCAAGGGTGCAGGGAAATGCAATCTCATCTTATGCTTTAACAGAGATAGAATCAGGATAGAATCAGGATACTTGCGAACAAGCCTAATGATTACCAGAGGAGCCCCTCTCAGAGAAGCAGTTACATTGAGATTCTGTATCAATATCTTAAGGGAATATATATATATATATATATATATATATATATATATATTCAAGAAATATAAACCACCCCAAACACATGGGAAACTCTTTCTAAAAACTTTTAGTGCTCTTCAGAATCACAATCTAATTGTTAGTGTAAAAATGCAGATTTCTTGACCTTAGAACAAGTAAGTGTGATTCTGTAGGTTTGCAATGAGGCCTACAACTCCTCATTTGAACACCTCAGAACATGTTTAGGCATGTGACCACACTTGGACTAAAAGTGCATAAAATGTATTAGGATAGCCAAAATAAAATAAATTTACTAAGAAGTACAGCTCACTTGAATGGTAACTCAAGGCATGCTTAATACAATGAGGATGGAATTGCTTTTACATTTGGGAGATGATACATTAATATTTTTCAATTGTCCAACCACAGGAATATAATTTTAGTTCATTCTAGATTTGAAAGGATTGTTAAAAACAATCTTCTATTTCTGGTTTCTTCTTGCTTACCAAACCTCTAAATCTTAACAAAAACAGGAGAATGAATACTAGCTTTCTGTTAGCAGACCCATGCTTGAATATCAGATCCACCAGTTATTTCTAATGTGAATTTGGGCAAATTTGTACCCCGTCTAGAGCTCAGTTTTCTTAAAACACAGACAATATGGCCTTCCTTAAAGTTTTGTTGTAAGAAATAATATGTGCTAAACACTGAGTACAAGTACTTATTTAGCACAACTAAGAGGAAGAACTAGAAAATGAAAAAACTTCTTCCAAAGGCCATTGTCAACATATCCAATAATTTAAAAGATTCTTCGAGTGCTAGCATAAAAGAAACTCATTTTATATAATCCAATTTTGATAGTTTAAATGAATTTCAGTGCTGCATGCAAAAGCTTTATATTAATTTAGAATAATGAAATACTTTTCTAGGCTGAAGAGAAAGACACTCGGCACAGAATATCACTAAAGGGGAGAAATTAATTTATTACATAAATATTTGTCTATGCAGTTATTCTTCTGGTAAGTGCTTATAAAATCCACAGTAAGCACAGATGTTTATCATATTAGTAAGTAAATCTGCATTGTGAGGCAAAAAAAAAAAAAAAAAGCTCTGAGTACCTTTTTAAGGTGTAAAATAGAGTCAAGAGTCAGAACAAATGAATAAAAGCAGTTCCTGTCTGGGCAAGTGATGAATTGAATGAGGAATTGTGTAATCAGAGTGAAGACAAAGTACTGCTGTTGCGTGTGAATCCATAGAGTCTCCACCCCATTCACTAGCATCAAATCGGCACCAAATGGCAAGAACCAACCATTCAGGCCCTTGAAGCACAGCCAATTCAATTGGAGCCAAGCTTAATGGCTGCCTCTCAGCTGTGCTCAGCTGGTCATCTTCTAACAATGGTTGATAACAAAAGCCAGACACCTCACCAGCTGCTGTCCACTAAGCTAAAGTGGGCCAGGCAGATGAAATTCTATAAAAAGTCACTGAAGGAGAAACTTCAATAATGCCACACAGATTGTTGACTATGGGAAGACAATCACAGCTGACAAAGGAGTCAACTGTAGGTGTGTGCAGTGTTTTGACAGTAATTAGAGATGAAGAGCTCACTTCCAGGAGAAGCAAGATGCAACCAGTGAGGCAAAGTAGGAAGCAGAGGTGGGTTTACACAAAAGCAAATGAAGCTTGCAGCAGTGTCTTCCAAGGCACCAGAGAGGGAGCTGGCATGTGCGTTCATATGGTCATTTGTTTCTGCAGAATTTACAGAAGTACAGTATTTCAGTAGCAGGTGGTTGAGATCACTCTTATTTTCCACTCCACCTCAGGCTCTGTCAGACTTCTTGTGTGGAGAGCGTTGGAGAGGTCATGGCTATTTTTGAGATCCAACTAGATGGAAGAGTTGGGCATATTCGGTTTGGGTTTAGTGTGATGTATTTACCACTTCTGTCTATATGTAAGTTCCTGCTGGCTGTCCTGGTGCAGGAAAACCAGGAATAGTCCTCTTGTCTATTGAGTAGACTCACTCAGCGTCTTAACACAGAGATGTTTGCATCATAAACATGTCCCATGCTCAGGGGCTTCAAGAATGTAAGCAGTGAAAACAGACGAGGCCAGTCCTTGGGAAATTTCTCCTGGTTGTTTGGTAAAATTTCAAGTGGAGGATTAACTTCTTAAAAATTCCTAGTCAAATGGAGATTCTCTGCTATTGGGGATACACTTCACAATGCAAGATATAAAGTTATAAAAAGCACCACTCCTTTATATGGGAATTGTAAGAAATAACATGTAATAGAATTTCTGTGTTTGTAGAAACTATAGCAATACAACAATAGTAAATGTATGTGAGATCTCTCTTTTTAAAAATATTTTATTTATTTATTCATAAGACACACACACACACACACACACAAAGAGAGAGAGAGAGAGAGAGGCAGAGACACAGGCAGAGGGAGAAGCAGGCTCCATGCAGGGAGCCTGACATGGGATTTGATCCCGGGACTCCAAGATCATGCCCTGGGCTGAAGGCGGCGCCAAACTGCCAAGCCTCCCGGGCTGCCTAAGATCTCATTTTTTTAAATAAAAAAGTATTGGATTAATTATATTAAGGGAAAAAAATTTTGTAATCCCCCTGTAGAAAATATCACAAAGCATGTCATAGAAAGAGGCAAAGAATTTGCAGTTAAAACATGTGGGAAGATAAGTTTCAGATAAATAGAAATGTTTTATTGCACTTTGTGATGTTTTTGTTCTAAATAGTTTGTGCCTAATTTCATGTTTTCTTTTATTTATTGAGGGCTTTTTATTTTATTGAGGGCTTCCCTCAAAATTTAATGATTGTTGCTATTAGTGTGTTCAATCTATTCAAATTTCCATACCCCTTTTCTGTTAAAAGCCTGGTCTCCATATGATAAAACAAGTAATGCCAATTTTCTAAAGAGGAATATTTACATATGTACAAAAACTATGTTATATATCATCATCTATCTTTGAAATGTTGTCAAAGTACAAATAGGTATTAAGGGTGCACAGATCATAAGGATCTAGCATGAAAACCCTTCACAAGCTTCACAAACAGAACACACTCATTTAACCAGCCTCCAAAAGAACCCCAGATTCATTCTACCATGGTACCGTGAAGTCTCTACTTGCCCCCTCATCTACTCTCATGGCTTCTAATGCCAAAGATTAGTTTTACCTCTTTCTGAACATTACATAAATGGAATCCTACAGTATGCACTAATTTGTATCTGGATCCCATATGGTTGTGTGTTGTTATAGTTTGTGTATCCTCATGGCTGTATAGTTAGTGTTCCATTGTGTGAACAGATCAAAACTTATGTAATCTACTGTTCATGGGAATTTGAATTGTCTTCCATCTGGGGCCACTACAGATAGCGCTGTTTTGAATACTCTCACACAGATATGTGAATACATATACACATTTTAGTTGAATGTATGTGCAGGAGTGAACTACTAGCTTATAAATATTACATTTTAAAAGAAAATTGCTAAGAGTTTTATTACTGTGTCTTTATATCTCAAATGGAATTAAAATTAATGGGAGGAAATAAAATAAAATTTATGGGAGTTGTAGACTATTATAGTAGTACTACTGAGTTTAAATTTTATTGTGACTATAGCTAAAAGATGATCTATTTAAAAATTCAAGGCCACGGGATCCCTGGGTGGCGCAGCGGTTTAGCGCCTGCCTTTGGCCCAGGGCACGATCCTGGAGACCCGGGATCGAATCCCACATCGGGCTCCCAGTGCATGGAGCCTGCTTCTCCCTCTGCCTGTGTCTCTGCCTCTCTCTCTCTCTCTCTCTGTGACTATAATACATAAAAAAATAATAATAATAAATAAAAAACTCAAGGCCACAAATAGCCAAGAAAAATGGAGGAGGTAGAAATAGAACACACAAAATTCTCAGTCTGGAGTATTATCTCCTTCATTGATGGTCAGGGAGACTTGGAGATTAGAAGAGATTCGGGATCACCCTGTTCATACCTATGGTCTTGGCATACTTATTAGCACACTTTGTTTATTGTCAAATCACCTAGGATAAGGAGAAGCACCTGAATGTCTAAATTTACTACTAAAATGACAAAAGACAAATAGAGTAGGCAAGAAACACTTTGGATTTTGGAACTGAAGGCTAAGGATTATCAGTCATTGTTATGTAAATTTTGTAATCGGACTAGTCTGCTGCTTCATCTAAGGAACGGTGTGTACACTCTAGGACGATACACACAGTTAACAAACAAAGGGGAAAGCAATGAAACAGTGCCCAGACACAAGATGAACAGATGTGGGACATTCACATGGATGTGAGAAGAGAGAGGAGATAGGAGAGAAAAAATAAAGATTTGAGGCCTGAAATTATTTTTGGTAATGGAAAAGATGAGTTATGAAGACATAGAAAACAGAGCCATGAAAACAAACAAAGTTGTAAATAACAGAATCAACTCTTGCTTCATTTTGGGATTTTGATTGTCTATAGGCCAGTAAATATGGGGAAAATTAATTCAATTAAACCCCGTGCAACAGTATGCTTTACAAAATAAAAAGCAGTAATGGTACTCAAAGAGGTAAAATGACAAAAGCTGAAGTGTTCCCGTATCTTAACCTCACACATCCTTCGTTTATAGTCCCACACAGTATTTTACTTGGGGCCAATAAACTTTAAAATAATCCATAAAAATATTTAGAGCTACTTGCATAATGAGTTCCAGCTCCTGTTTTTTACTGTGCAAATTAACACTGCAAACTGAGAAAAGTATTTGCAAAATTAAATGTTGCTATCAAAAGAAAAAATATTCTATGTTACCAGTCAAGAGATACATATTGTATACCTACTATGTGTTGAGGTTGCTTTATGTATCTTACATGAGGTAACTCTATGCAGTAGGTACTACTTATTTTAAGGGAGAGGAAGGGAGGGGACGGGAAAAAAGAAAGGAAAGAGAGAAAGGAAAAAGGAACCCAAGCAAAAAGTTACAGTTTATGAGTGGAAGAAGCTTTAATTCAAACCTAGGTAGCTGGAGCCCAGAGCGCAGACACACAACTGCTTATGATGGAGCTCTGTGAACTAAGCTGCAGCAAGTGGGGATCCAGGTAGTTCTCACAGCAATTGAGTGGTCATAGGAAACAAGGTAGGAGACTTACTGGAAAGAATATAGGCTCGGGGTTCAGGCAAACTGAATTCTCTTTTTCCATTTACTAGTTACATGAGTTTGGACTCTTAACTTCTGGGGACCCGTTTCTTCTCCAGTAAAATAGAATAATAGAGTATTCATGAGAATGAAATTATATAATTCATGTAAAGTGATTACCATAGTACACTCTCAGGATCTCATGGCTTTCCCCCTCACCCTTGTTAGGCAAAGAAATAGCCTCAAGATGTTACCTGTTCTAAATTCTGGCCTCAAGATGGATGAAAACTATTCAACCCAACTCAGGGATTTGCTCCTAAGCATTCTCTAAGAATAGAGCTAGTATTTTATCACCTGACAGCCCAAAAAGTCTTCCCCCAGACTAGTCAAATTTCCTGATTAAATTTAAGCCCAGTTTTCTTGTACTGATTTTCATTTAACATAGAGTAAAATTGGCAATAGTTGTCTCATAAAGGTTTTTCCTCTATGCCAATTTGAACTACATGGAAATTATTTTCATTCAACAAATACTTAAAATATTTTATTTTCTCCTAGATTTTTCATAAGCTACTTTTTTGGGGGTATTTTCTACTTTGAATCCTTAAATAATAACCTGTTGCAGTTTCTGCTAGGTCTAGCTCAAGGACCATCTATAATTTGTAGGTCTTCAAGACCTCTCTGCCAAGCAGATCTTGTGTACTCCTCTATGGCAGGTGATACATCTGAGAATTTGCTTGCCCATAGCTTCCCCCACAGGATTTTGAGCAACTTGGGGACAAAGGCAATGTGGTGTTCATGGACTTTGCTTGCTGGATTGTTTACAGCCAAAGTCCAGGGTTGAATACGGTCCATAGTAATGGCACCAATTTGCTGTATTAACTTTATTGCATTGATAAATGACTATATTAAGAAAAAATGACAATTTAAGTTTATAATCTAGATTATGTGTACTTCATAAATTTCCTTGGCTCCAATATTAACAACTCTACTCAAATTAAAGATTAATGGTAAAACTTCCCTTCAGTTAATACTAGGTAGACATAGTGGCACGTATATTATTGAAGGTACAATGAGGTACAGTAACAAGAAATGTTGATAATAATTTAATGGCTCAACGAATATGAAATTTTATTCTCTCTCATGTTAGAATCCAGGTTGGTGTTCCTTGTCTTTTCATATGGACAGTCAGGAACTCAAGCTGACATAGGCTGTATCATCTTTAACCTGTTACTTTCCAAGGCTGTTCTCTTCATTGCCATTTTAGCCAGAAGAGTAAAGAGGCATGGGAGTATACTTGTAATTTTATTTAAGATTGGCTAGAAGTGTAGAAGTGAAACTCATCACTTCTGTCCACATTTCACTAGTGAGATTTAACCAAATGTCCATGCCTACCTGTAAGGAAGACTAGAAAATGTAGTCAATGACTTGGCAGCTACATTCTAGCCACAGCCCTATTACTTAGAGTTATGGACTGAATTGCATGGCGCCAAAACTCACATGATAAAGTATTAGCCCTCAGCATCTTGGAATGTGACAGCATTTGGAATTTGGGTCTTTAGGGGGATGATTAAGTTAAAATGAGGCCATTTGGGCAGGTTCTAATCTGATAGGATTGTTGTCCTTAAAAGAAAATTGGGACACAGACACACACAGATGGAAGGCTATGAGAAGACATACATACTAAACACTCTACAAGCCAAAGGAATCTTCTGAAGGAACAAATTCTGCTGCTACCTTGGTTTTGGACTTCGGGCTCTAGAATTGTGTGACAATAAATTTATGTTGTTTGAGCCAGCCAGTTTCTGGTACTTTGCAATGATGCTAGTAGAGTAATGCACTAAGGAAGAAGGACAGATTTGAGAGGACAACTATCAATGCCTGTTGCATTATATAAGCTATGAATTGATTACTGTCTTCATTTGGACTACTGTAATAAATTACCATAGATTGGGTAATGTAATGATCAAACATTTATTTCTTACAGTTCTGAAGACTGGAAGTCTGAGATAAGGGTGCTAGCATGGTTGGGTTCTGGTGAGAGATCTCTTCTGAGTAGCAGACTTCCTTGTATTCTCACATGGCAGAAAGAGAGCTTGCTACCTCTCTGGCCTCTTCTTATAAGGGCACTATCCCCATTCATGATGGCTCCATCTTCATGACCTAATCATAAGGATGGAGGCCAAAGGCCTCGCCAAATACCATCACATTGGCATTAGGGTTTCAACATATGAACTTGGGGCAGGAGGGGATACAAACATTCATTCTATAACGATGACTATACCATCCATGGATTTAGTTAGGAGTTATAAACAAATTGTGTAAATAAAGTTCTTTAAAAACAGGGGCCTCTTGATTGGTTCCCTCTGCCCCTCAACAGTGGGCAGTGATCATTTTAAGACATAGATTAGATTATTTCACTCTTATATGTGAAGTCTTAGAATGATTTCCCATTTCTTCCAGCACAAAACGAAATGTGCTTCTTATATCTTACAAAGACCAACATGATGGCCCTATACCAACTCCAGCCTTGGCTTTTGTGAATCTTCCCCTCATTCCTTTTGCTCCAGACATATTGATTTTCCAACCATGCTCCCACCTGAGGGTTTTGCCTTTTCCTTTCAGGAATGTTCTTTCGCAGGAGAGCCATATAATTCATTACTTACTTTGGGTGTCGGCTTACAAGCTATTTTAAGTTTACAAGCTACAGAAACATTCCCTATCATATGTAAAATAGCAACCATCCCCATGTCTGCAGCACACCTGTCACCCTTTCCCTGCTTTATGCTCCCTGCTTTGTTCCTCCCCACAGCATTTGTTCTCACTAATATATCATGTATTTATTTGTGCAGTTGTCCTGCCTTCTAGAATATATAATGGGTTCATAGAGTTTTGTTTGTTGACTGTTAATCCCCAACATCTAGAACAATTCAGAAAGACCTCTATTGATTGGATGCCTCAAGCAGATTTTTTCAGACATCTATTTAAGGATTTTTTTTTTCTGTCACAGAACAACCTGAGTAATGAGCCAAAAGATAAAAAGTACTAAAGAGATATAGAAGAGAAGTCAAAGGAATGTGGGGATGATTATGGGAGGAACCTACTCTTAGTATTTCCAAATATAGATCTTCCTTGATTTACTATAGAATTACATCCCAATAAACCCATCATAAATTGACAGTATCATTCCGAAACCAGACAAAGATCCCACCAAAAAGGAGAATTACAGAGCAATATCCCTGATGAACATGGATGCAAAAATTCTCAACAAGATACTAGCCAATAGGATCCAACAACACATTAAGAAAATTATTCACCATGACCAAGTAGGATTTATCCCCGGGACACAAGGATGGTTCAACACTCGTAAAACCATCAATGTGATTCATCATATCAGCAAGAGAAAAACCAAGAACCATATGATCCTCTCATTAGATGCAGAGAAAGCATTTGACAAAATACAGCATCCATTCCTGATCAAAACCCTTCAGAGTGTTGGGATAGAGGGAACTTTCCTCGACATCTTAAAAGCCATTTACGAATAGCCCACAGCAAATATCATTCTCAATGGGGAAGCACTGGGAGCCTTTCCCCTAAGATCAGGAACAAGACAGGGATGTCCACTCTCACCACTGCTGTTCAACATAGTACTGGAAGTCCTCGCCTCAGCAATCAGACAACAAAAAAATATTAAAGGCATTCAAATTGGCAAAGAAGAAGTCAAACTCTCCCTCTTCGCCGATGACATGATACTCTACATAGAAAACCCAAAAACCTCCACCCCAAGATTGCTAGAACTCATACAGCAATTTGGTAGCGTGGCAGGATACAAAATCAATGCCCAGAAATCAATGGCATTTCTATACACTAACAATGAGACTGAAGAAAGAGAAATTCAGGAGTCAATCCCATTTACAATTGCACCCAAAAGCATAAGATACCTAGGAATAAACCTAACCAAAGAGGTAAAAGATCTATACCCTAAAAACTATAGAACACTTCTGAAAGAAATTGAGGAAGACACAAAGAGATGGAAAAATATTCCATGCTCATGGATTGGCAGAATTAATATTGTGAAAATGTCAATGTTACCCAGGGCAATTTACACGTTTAATGCAATCCCTATCTAAATACCATGGACTTTCTTCAGAGAGTTAGAACAAATTATTTTAAGATTTGTGTGGAATCAGAAAAGACCCCAAATAGCCAGGGGAATTTTAAAAAAGAAAACCATAGCTGGGGGCATCACAATGCCAGATTTCAGGTTGTACTACAAAGCTGTGGTCATCAAGACAGTGTGGTACTGGCACAAAAACAGACACATAGATCAATGGAACAGAATAGAGAACCCAGAAGTGGACCCTGAAATGTACGGCCATCTAATATTCGATAAAGGAGGAAAGACTATCCTTTGGAAGAAAGACAGTCTCTTCAATAAATGGTGCTGGGAAAACTGGACATCCACATGCAGAAGAATGAAACTGGACCACTCTCTTTCACCATACACAAAGATAAACTCAAAATGGATGAGAGATCTAAATGTGAGACAAGAGTCCATCAAAATCATAGAAGAGAACACAGGCAACACCTTTTTTGAACTTGGCCACAGTAACTTCTTGCAAGATACATCCACAAAGGCAAAAGAAACAAAAGCAAAAATGAACTATTGGGACTTCATCAAGATAAGAAGCTTTTGCACAGCAAAGGATACAGTCAACAAAACTAAAAGACAACCTACAGAATGGGAGAAGATATTTGCAAATGACATATCAGATAAAGGGCTAGTTTCCAAAATCTATAAAGAACTTATTAAACTCAACACCAAAGAAACAAACAATCCAATCATGAAATGGGCAAAAGACATGAAGAGAAATCTCACAAAGGAAGACATGGACATGGCCAACATGCACATGAGAAAATGCTCTGCATCCCTTGCCATCAGGGAAATACAAATCAAAACCACAATGAGATACCACCTCACACCAGTGAGAATGGGGAAAATTAACAAGGCAGGAAACAACAAATCTTGGAGAGGATGCGGAGAAAAGGGAACCCTCTTACACTGTTGGTGGGAATGTGAACTGGTGCAGCCACTCTGGAAAACTGTGTGGAGGTTCCTCAAAGAGTTAAAAATAGACCTGCCCTACGACCCAGCAATTGCACTGTTGGGGATTTACCCCAAAGATTCAGATGCAATGAAACGCCGGGACACCTGCACCCCGATGTTTCTAGCAGCAATGTCCACAATAGCCAAACTGTGGAAGGAGCCTCGGTGTCCATCGAAAGATGAATGGATAAAGAAGATGTGGTTTATGTATACAATGGAATATTACTCAGCAATAGAAACGACAAATACCCACCATTTGCTTCAACGTGGATGGAACTGGAGGGTATTATGCTGAGTGAAATAAGTCAATCGGAGAAGGACAAACAGTGTATGTTCTCATTCATTTGGGGAATATAAATAATAGTGAAAGGGAATATAAAGGAAGGGAAAAGAAATGTTGGGAAATATCAGGAAGGGAGACAGAACATAAAGACTCGGGGAAACGAACTAGGGGTGGTGGAAGGGGAGGAGGGCGGGGCGTGGAGGGGACTGGGTGACGGGCACTGAGGCGGACACTTGACGGGATGAGCACTGGGTGTTTTTCTGTATGTTGGTAAATTGAACACCAATAAAAATTAATTTAAAAAAATAAATTGACAGTATCATAAGCTGAAATGTATTCAATATATCTAACCTACTGACCACTATAACTTAGCCTTGCCTACCTTAAATGTGCTCAAAACACATTAGCCCACAGTTGGGCAACGTCATCTGACACAAAGTCTATTTTATAATAAAGTATTGAATATATTATGTAAATTGTCGAATATCCTGTAGAAAGTGAAAAACAGAATGGGTACATGGTTTTAGAATTGTTGTAAGTGCATGTTTGGTTAGCCTTGTGACCATGTGGCTGACTGGAAACTGGCTCACTGCTACTGCCCAGAATGACAAGATTATCAAACCACATATTACTAGCCAGGGAAGAGATCAAAATTCAAAGTTCACAAAATGAAAACCTAATTCAAAAATATATATGTACTCCTATGTTTACTGCAGCTTTCTAATAGCCAAGATATTGAAGCAGCCTAAGTGTCCATGGATAGATGAATGGATAAAGATGTGGTATATACAGTGGAATATCACTCAGCCAAAAAAGGCATGCGATCCTGCTATATGTGACAGCAAGGGTGGACCTAGAGGGTATTATGCAAGTGAAATAAGTCAAACTGAAAAGACAAATGCCACATGGATTTCACATATATGTGGAATCTACAAAACAAATAAAAAGCAGAATCAGATCTATAAGTACAAAAAACAAACTGACGGTTGTCAGAGGGAAGGGAATGGGGGTGGGGTGGGCAAAACGGATGAAGGGGAGTGGGAGATACCGGCTTCTAGTTATGGAATAAATAAGTCATATAAATAAAAGATACAGTATAGTCAATGATATTATAATAGTGTTGTAGGGTGACAGAGGGTAACTATATTTGTGGTGAACATAGCATCATACAGAAATGTTGAACAACTATGCTGCAGACTTGAAAGTAATGTAACTTTGGGTGTCAACTATACTCAAGTAAAATTTTTTTAAAAAAATAGAAAAAAGATTAAAACTCATAGTAGTTTCTACTAAATGTGTATAGCTTTGGCAACATCATAAAGTTGAAAAATTGTAAAACCACTGTAAGTCAAAGACCATCTGTAATCAAAGTACGTTTTCAAATCTTTTTTTCTGTACTATAAATCAAATGAAAGGCATCAGAGGGTGAGGATTATTTAATCTATTTTAAACATAGGATGTGCCTCAATATAGGTCTGAGGAGTAAATAATTTGTGCAAGATTTCTGTGTATTTCTTTTCTCTTGGTCTGCAAGAGTCTTTCCTAATCTTTCTGTTTCCCTGGATTTACTTTAAAGATTGTTTATTTTTAATTTTTTGGCCTTGTCTCCTTTGATTGTCTGTTTCAGATCATACACTCTCATGAGTTAGACTAGTTTTCCTTTCTCTCATGGTTTCCAAATCTATAAACCCAGGCTGATCCTGCTCTTTTGAAACCTCAGACTCACATATTAAACATGTGGAAGTTCTGTAGTCACTTCAACTTGATGCATTAATATGCCCCTTAAAATTTGTTGGCCTTCTAAATTCCCTGTTGTGGCCTTGAGTAACACCATGGTCCTAATTTAAAACTGAGGCTCAAAACCTTGGAAACCTCCTTACTTTTGTGTTTGTTACCATTAGACTTAGTAAACCTTTTACATCCTGGCCTATTTAGGATTAGGGGTTTGTAATCCTAATATAACTTCGTTCTTTGTTTCTTAAAATATGTAGTGAAGGAGTATCTCCCCCTCAAAATGTCTGCATGAAGCTGAGAGTACATTTAAATGTACCGGATAAATTATGTACTGATAGTAGTGTATTCTACTGGCACCAAGGGCTACCATTAATTCCTTTGAGAAATCAAGTCCTTGGAATGATTATATCTCAATAATTAAAAATATCTCATCACCCACCATTTTATTTGGAATCCTGACAAAGACTGTAGAATTAGCTTCATATCTCCAACCCTGCTTAGGAATTCAGCCAAGGTAAGCATTAAAAACAACTTTTTATGAATTTTGTTAAGAAACTTAGAGCCAATTCATTAAGCCACTCCTCAAATTCTTGGTCACGGCCCGCCGTCAGAATAATTCCTCCTTTCCCTCCTCTCATTCCTGTCTTTATACCACCCCATCCTCTAAACCCCTCCACCATATCCCCACATTCCTTATATAAACTCTTCTTGATCTTGATATATTGTTACTCTTTTAAAAAAATATTTTATTTCTTCATGAGAGAAACAGAGAGAGGCAGTGACATAGGCAGAAGGAGAAGCAGGCTTCTCTGATGGGAGTCCCATGTGGGATGAGATCCCAGGACCCCGGGATCATGGTCTAAGCCAAAAGCAGATGTTCAACCACACTAAGCCACCCAGATGCCCCATATTATTACTTTTTAAAATCATGCTGAGTGTGATTTCTTAATATTTATAACTGATAATACATGAACTCGACCTATAAAGTATCTTTGTACCATCCCTACTCAAATTTTGCTAGCATCATAAGATAATTTTTGACTCTCTTTTTCTGATGACTTGGACAATTTAGTGTAAGTATCTGTTTCTTAAAGATTTGAGTTAACACACTCATAAACTATATGAACCTTTTGCCCTTTTAATATATTCTAATGCTATATAGTTTCAGTTAATTAAATCTTTTGTAGTTAGTTGAACATAATTGCCAATTTTTCCTAGTGTTTGTTTCTTTATATGTACATAGGAAACCATCAATTTTCCTGAGTAGACATCTATAGACACATCTTATACCTCTAGAGCCCTCTCTCTCACCGGATTCCCAGGGCTTTGCCATTTAACAAAGATCCATAGTCAGATGACCCAAAAAGATGAAATGTCCCCTGAATGAGGAAATATTTTATGCTACATTGGTCTCCAGTATACAGGACATATTGGATTTTTCTCTTTATTTTTGTTTTAGTGTGAGTCATTATTTACTTGAAAATTTATCCACTCACATTTATTGTGGTTCCTGATATTATATATTTTATTCTGCCATTTTATATTTACCATTTTATGCCATCTTGTACATGCAATTTACTTCTTCCTATCCTTTTTTCCTTCAGCACATTGAGGCTGTTGCCACATTTTTCTAGCATTTAGTGTGAAGGCTCAGAAGTTTTGTACTCATCTCAGTCTCAGTTATATGCTCTGTTTCCTTTCCCGTGGAAACTTTAAAAATTTACTCTTTATTCTTGGGATTCAAGAATTTCATCAGGATGTGTCCTAATATGCATGTATTTCCTATTCCTGATCAGTGTATCACAGGTTTTTCCATTTGGACATCTGGATCTTTCTTTAGGAAATTTTTCTTATATTAGTTATATCTACTTATCCTTTTGTCTATTTTTTTTAGTCCGTCATTGAATCTTCTGGCATTTTCCTCCATATATCTCAAGCTATCTTTAATATGTTCTCTCTTTTGGGCACCTGGATGGCTCAGTGGTTGAACATCTGCTTTTGACTCAGGTCATGATCCTGGGGTCCTGGAATTGAGTCCTGCATGAGGCTCCCTGCACGGAGCCTGCTTCTCTCTCTGCCTATGTCTCTTCCCCTCTCTCTGTGTCTCTCATGAATAAATAAATAAAATTTTTAAAAAAACACTTTGTTCTCTCTTTTGCCTTCTCTATGCTCTGGGATGCTTCCTTATCACTCATATTCTTAATCTGGCTTTTAGTTCTATCAATGTTGTTGTTTGACATATATATATATATATATATATATATATATATATATATATGTAAATATGCATGCTTGTTTGTTTTCATAGTCTTATTTTTATCTTTTAGAATTAAAGAAAAAATTTTTTTTTAATTTTTATTTATTTATGATAGTCACAGAGAGAGAGGCAGAGACATAGGCAGAGGGAGAAGCAGGCTCCATGCACTGGGAGCCCGATGTGGGATTCGATCCCGGGTCTCCAGGATCGTGCCCTGGGCCAAAGGCAGGCACCAAACCGCTGAGCCACCCAGGGATCCCCTAAAGAAAAATTTTTTGATTGTACCTTTTTTCCTAACTTGATTCCTGGCTTTATTAGCCTCTATAATCTGAGATTTAAAATGTTTAAATTTCATGCAAGTCAGCTCTTCTGTTGATTATCTTTTATGATAATGCATAGAAATTCTTTTGTTCTCATAGATTTGAAAATAAAAAGACTGTATTGATTTGCTTATGCAGTTACTATAGGTTTTCTTAAAAGTTGTTTATGTCTGATTTCTTACCAGCCCATCCCCCCATACAGCAGGAAATCTTATTAGACTCTGAAATTAAATGGATAGGATTGTGCTGAGTGATGTATCCATTGGTGGAAAACCAGCAAGCAAGGCAAGTACCTCTTTCAAATACCAAAAAAAATGAAAGAAGGTGGAACACTTGAGTGTATTTCAATTTTGTACTGAGCCCATCATCCTCACCCACCTTTATTTCATCTATGTGTTTAAAGTCACTCAGGCTCTGCATTTGTTTTGTTTTGTTTTGTTTTTTTGTTTTCAGCATCGAAACCATGTTGAGCTTTTACTATCCCTTCTTGTCACCTATGTAGGGGCAGAAGATACTCCATTTTGTTTAGAAAGCTGTTATCATTAGCTTTATATTCTCAAGCCAGCTGCCCTCTATTGAACTGATCAAGGTGTTTCATAATTCTTTAAATTAATCATGATACTCATCAATCTATGGTGAGTTTCTATTCCTAGGCCAGGTTATTCTGACTTGAATCCTACAACCTTCGCTGATGCCTGATTCAGATTTCTCAGTTTTCATTCTTTATCAGTCAGATCTCAAAACTTCCTCTACTCTGATTTGAACTCACTTTTTCAGCACTATGGATTTTGAAAAATATAGGTCTTCTGTCTTTTCAAGAAATGTTGGAACACAAAGAAAGTACATGTATAATCTGCCCATTACCTTGAACCGGAATACTTCTATTTTTGTACTCGGTTGTAACTAAAAATCCCATACTCCACCACATCTATATATCAGAGGCAGTTTTTAACTTTTCTGAGCTTTTCATCTCTAATGTCCTTGCTTTCACTAAGTGGCATGTCTACAAAAGTAGTCTTTTGCTTTGTTTCATGCATAATGGTTTTAGTAGTTTCCTAACTGTTTTACTTATGCTTAGTCACTCCTAATTTTAGGTGATTCAGCATAGTATCCAGGGCTTCAGTATGATTTTTATGGGCCATAGGCACTTTTGCCCTGTCCTCTAATAAAATTTTTTAAAATTATATTTTATGACCATATTGTTATAAAGGTGAACATAATCAAAGCTACCAATTACATACTCATTATATTTATTTTTTCCTTCTGATTTAAAATACATTAAAAGTAAAACATTTTTGTGGGCCCTGGAAAGTACTGTGAGCTCTAGCCACTGCCTACTCTGTCTAATGGAGAAGTTGATCCTGATAATGTCTCTATCTTAATCTTCACAAAAATTTATCTTTCCTTATTTTGGGTGTGTGTGTTCATGTATATGTAAAAATTGTTGATTCTCCAGTACATATATACTAAAGCTGAAATTATTCCTTTAATAGTCTTCCCAGTTAATATTTAAAACCCTTTATAATTTGTTTTAAATTATTTTTCTAGTCATTCCTCCCACAGCTTTAACCCAAGACCTCTACCCTGGTTACCTTCCTAACCTCTTGAACAAGATTGGAACTTTGTTACCTCTATTCATTTGCCCTATTGCTCCTTGGATCCACTCCTCACCCTCGAATTCTGCCTTTTTAAACCAATATTATAGATTCCATGCAATATAGAGTGTGGTTAAAAACATGGACTCTGGAATCAGTGTCTGAGTTCACAGTTACTGACTAGTTCTATGACTTCTACAAATTACATGAATTTGATGTGCCCCAGTCTTCTCAACTATAATACGGGAGAAATAATTGTTCTTATTGAAAAAGTTTAGAAGGAGGAACACAACAGTAAGATCTGTAACTCTTATCAAACATTTATCATGTGCCACTTGTTTAAGTATTTTACACATAGTAGACCTGAAGAGCTTAACACAGTGCTTTACACAAAGATTGTATGAATGTATTCAAGAATTTTATTATTTTCCTACACTATTACTCAAAAGGGCAAATGTCACTTCAAAAAACAAAACACGCCAGGTCAGCTCCATGGCTATTTTTATGACTACAATGCAACAATGGAGTCATAGCCCAAATCAAACCCTTCTCACATACTCTGTCTCTGGACAGTTCTCCTTTCATGAACTCTGCAACAGAAGGGCTGAGGCTGACAGTTCCAACACAACCTTCAAATCCCAAGACCCCAGAAGAAAAGATCTTTCCAACTTGACATCTGTAACCATTTCCTACAACCAAAATGCATCAGCACACATGCACTGTACAATTAAAAATAAAATTGGGTTGGATGTTCAAAAAAACAAAACAAAACAATAAGAACAACAACAACAACAAAAACCCAAACCTTTGTGGACAACATCAGCCATAAGGATTGCTTTCTTCTCTGATTCCTGTAGTATATATCACTTACATTCTTCATAGTTACCATATGCTACTTAAAAATAGGGATATTGCTTCATAAATCATCTTTGCATCCCTTGTACAATTTGCCACTGAGTCTTGCAGATTGTGGAAGTCCATTATACATTTGTGGATTGATTGCTTCATTGATTATATGATTTCTTCAGGTCCAGTAGCCAAAAGTCCACTCAATTGACACACACTGGGAGAAAACGGTGAGGTCAGCAACAAGGTCAGCAACTGCACACTCTTAACAAAGAACCATATCACAAGTTTCCATTCACCTTCCTCTGCTGTTAGCAGGACTTTGACTCTCTATTAGTGTGGAATCAAATCTGGATGGATGGAAAGCGGAAAATGGCTAGTGGAAAATGGTTTTCCTATCATCTTTGGGGTACTAAGTCTACCCAGGTAGGGTTATCAGGTGACTGATTTAATGGTGCAATTTAACTCTTAAATGGTATGATTTACCACCAGAGTAATTCAGTTAACCAGGAATGACAGCAGTTGAAATACCACTATTCATCATCTCTATCACCAGAGATTTGTTATTTTGAGTTATTCCCTTTGGGTAATTACAAACTCTCAGGCTAATGTTTCTTAAAGCATTAGTGATCTATTCTCTGCTGGACACTTAGAGCAGAGCACTAGGAATCAGGGTAGGGGGAGGTGAGTGCAAGAAGGGCCTGTACAAGGGGAAAGGGCTTCATAAGAGGGAAGTGAGCAGAGCAGAAGACAAGCTTTGTGTGCTTCACCACAGAGTTCTGCTCAGAAGTCACATGCCTTTTTGGAGTAGAATGCAATCTAGCAGTTCTAAAATGCAGACCACAAGCCAGAACTTCCAGTCTGAAACTAATGAATAGGACCCCAAACTTCTCACTTTCTATGAAAAAAAAAAAAAAAGAGTATGTGACTCTAGCTAATGTAGGCTGTAAATGTTAAGAATTTCAGATGCCTTCTGTTGAATTCCTTTTACTCCTAACTATAATATTTTGGCAAATTTATCATATTTTCAGAAGATACATGTAAAGAAATAATTATTGTTGACTACTTTATAAAATTTTCACAGGCATTTCTTAAGCAATGGGCTGTATATTTGTTAATGTTCTTTACCTCTACTGTCTTGGTAGCCACAGATCCTGGCTCTACTTCCCTGTGTCTTAATGGCTTCCCAGCACAGTCTGACCACAAGAAGGCTTGTAATGTGAGCACAGTGGAAGGAGTCAAGTTCAGCAACAGCTCAGACACCACAGAGAGGTGTCATGTGAAGGAGATATGTTGTACTGACAGGATATAAGGCATAAGAGTCTTGGTTAGAACTGTGCGCTTTAACACAAATCTCCTAACTACTTGAATCCTGTTGTCTTGTTCTTAAAATGGGAAAATAAATTAGAATGCCCTATGAGCTTTAAACGGGATCATATTTGTGCAGCCCTTGAAGCCACGTCTATTGGTGTTCTCATGTTTAGTGGTGGCTGTGGTACTAGTAGCACCTCCTTCTAGAAGCCTTTACTAGGCCCTGTGGAGATTGCAAGCTGTGAGTAAGTCCCACTACTCACGGAGCTTCTAGACTACCAGCGCAGACCAGGAGAGTATGTGAATGATTATACTACAAATCACCATTAGAGAAACACAGACATTGTTTCCAGTTGTAATGATCAGAAATGGTTCCACAGAATTGTTCACAACTGATCTGAAACTCAGCAGATGGCCATTGCCTCATAGACTTGAGTTTTTCTAGATTTAATAAGAGGCAACTGCAGCTTTCTGGGATGTTCAGGGGCGTGCCAGTAAATATGTATTTCTAGGACTCTCCAAATGTGTCTAAATTTTTTCCTGTGTGTGATAACAAATAGTCCTGATGTCCCGGGCAACAATTATTCACTGTCGCATCGTGGTGCATTGGTGGATGGCAGTCACTTTCTGGTGTGTCATAACTAATTTGTTACTAGTAACCGTTGAAGTTAAATGAATGATTAACTTGTCTGTGTACAGAGCAGATTCAAGGCTGCCCCTTGGGAGCAGGTAATATTCGGCAATATTACTGCATTTCTTCTTGCCACTCTCTTTTTTTATTTTTTTAAGATTTCTTTATTTACTTGAGAGAGAATATGCATGCACATGCAGGGGAGGAACAGAGAGAATGGGAGAAAGAGTATCAAGCAGATTCCCTGATGAGCAGAGAGGCTGATGGGTGGCTTGATACCACCACCCTGAAATCATGACCTGAGCTGAAATCAAGAGTTGAACACTTAATCAACTGAGCCACTCAGCACCCCTTCTTGTCACTCTTATTACCCCTATAACAGCCTTCAGCTTGTGGACAGAGAGCTCACTAGCCACATGCACTGCCATGTGGGGGACGGCTACAGCAAGATCACAGAAGGCACTGCCTAGTGTTGAGTTTCCAAATGGAAGTTTTCAAGCTCATATCAGAAACATTAAGCTTGAAAGCCAGATCCTCGTGGCCCAGAGAAAAATAGAGAGAATTGATTTTTGCCCTGAGGAGTGTGGCCTGGGGAGAGTGGACATTTTTGAGCAGTAGAGAAGCAGTGGTGGACTGTAGGGTCCAGAAGTCCAGAAGACTGGACTAGAGGCTGCATCACTGAGTCCTGGCCACCCCAATCCAGAAAACTAAAAAAGTATTTCTAAAACCCCTAAGAGAAGTACAGAAGTGCTGAGCTGGTGATACCTAATGAAGATAGTAGGCAGAGTCTGCAACTGCATGGTATGGCCATGCAGTGCCTGTGGCATGGCCAGGACATCTGCGGCAGAAACAGCAACAGAAGAGACTATCACAGACAGAAATAAAAGCGTTACTCATGTAGGGCTTAATATGTGACGAGTACCGTATTAAGTGCTTCCTTAAGTTGTCTTAAGAATCCTCACAATAATCTTTCAGAGTTGCTTCTATCAATACCCCTTTCTTACAGATGAGGAAGGAAAAACACCAAACAAAAGGTAAGTAAACAGCCTATGGTTATAGAGCAAATAAGTAATAATAGAGTTAACATTTGGGTCCAAGCATCTGGCTCAGAAGCCTGGCTTCCACAGACCTCAGGACAATGTCCCAGGAATGTGCATCACTTCCAGAGAGATGTCAAGGAGAGGAGGGAAGAGAAGTGAAACCATAAAACTTCTAAAAGAAAACATTTTGACATTGGCCCTAGAAACATTTTTCTAATTTTTCTAGATATGTCTCCTCAGGCAAGGGAAATAAAAGCAAAAAACAAACTACTGAGACTACACCAAAATAAAAGATTTGCACAGCAAAGAAAACAATAAACAAAATGAAAAGGCAATCTACTGAATGGGAAGAAAGGCAAAGATAATATCTGATAAGGGGTTAATACCTCAAATATGTAAAGAACTTACATAACTCAACACCAACCTCCCCCCAAATAATCCAATTAAAAATAGGCAGAGAACCTAAATGCCTAAATAGACATTTTTCCAAAGAAGGTACACAGATGGCCAAAGGACACATGAAAAAAATGCTCAAAATCATTAATCATCAGGGAATTGCAAATCAAAACACAATGAGGTATCACCTTACATCTGTCAGGACAAGAGACAGTAAGTGTTGACAAGGATGTGGAGAAAAAGGAACCCTCTGCACTATTGGTGGAAATATAAATTGGAAAATGGTGAAGAGGTTCCTTAAAAAATTACAAACAGAAGTACCATACGATCCAGTAATTTCACTACTGGATATTTACCCCAAAAAATGAAAACATGAATTCAAAAAGATATATGCAGCATTATTTATAATAGTCAAGGTATGGAAGCAACCCGAGTCTCCACTGATAGATGAATAAAGATGTGATTGATATATATATATATATGTATACACATGCACATCTGTATATGTATACAGTGGAATGTTATGCGACCCTAAAAAAGGATGAGCTTGTGTCATTCGTGACAACAGGAATGACCTAGAAAGTATTATGCTAAGTGAAATAAGTCAGAGAAAGATAAATACCACATGATGTCACTCCTGTGTGCAATCTGAAATACAAAACTTTTGAACAAAGCAGAAAGAGATCCATAAATACAGAGAACTGGTGGTTGCCCAAGGGGTAGGGGGTAGGGGGATGGGAAAAGGGGACGAAGAAGAGTGGGAGGCACAGATGTCCAGTTACGGAATGAATAAATCACAGGGATGAAAGATAGAGTCTAGAGACTGTAGTCAATGATACTGTCATAAAGTTGCATGGTGACAGATGGCAGCTACACTGAGGGTCTGGGCCGCATAGTTATGCGCTTCTCCATTCACTGGATTGCACACCCAAAACTACTGTAACGTTGTGTGTCTACTATACTTCGAAAAAAATACCTTTTATATTTATCCATATATTTATCAGACTTTTGTGTAAATGCAGATTCCCATCTCAGATTTCCATCTCATCTCATTCTTCTTTTTTTTAGATTTGAGAGAGAGAGAGAGAAGGTGCATGTGCAAGTAGTGGGGGGGGGGCAGAGGGAGAGGGAGAGAGAGCATCTCCCCCAGACGCTCCCCTACCCCCCTGAGCATGGAGCCCAAGACCTGAGCATTGCAGGGCCTCCTCTCACGGCCCTGGGATCACGACCTTGGGATCATGACCTGAGCTGAAATCAAGAGCCAAGAGGCTTAACCAACTAATCCATCCCGATACCATTTTCTTTCTGACTAAAGGACTTCTTCTGACATTTCCTGGTGATTCATTCATTTAGTGTTTCTATGCCCAAGAAAGTTTATTCTGTCTTCCTTTTTCATATATTTTTGCTGAGAAGAGAATTCAGTCTGTACCGGGGGTTTGGGGATTATTTTTTATGGCTTTTGTTTGGTTTTAGTCTCTACTATCTTCTGGCTCACATTGTTTCCAACAAGACACGTCTTTCTTATATTTTTCCCTTACATATAATATGTTTTTTTTTCTCTGCCTGCTTTTAAGATTTTCTTTTTATCACTGTTTTTAAATAATTGAATTATGGCATATTTTAGTATTATCTTCTTGTTTCTTATACATTGGGTACATTGAACTCAGGTCTTCCTGTTTACGAGCATAGCTCAGAGATAATGGGGGCTTCACAATAAAGTCAATGCTGTAACAAAGCAAGTCAAGTGAATTTTCTTGGTTTCTCAGTGCAAATAAAAGTAATCTTTATACCAAACGATAGCCTTTTGAATGTACAACAGCATCAGGTCTAAAAAATGTACATATCTTACTTAAAAAATACTTTATCCCCAAAAATGCTACCTTTGAGCAGTAATCATTGATCACATATCACCATAACAAATATAATGAAGAAGTGTGAAATACTGTGAGAACACAAAATAGGCAAATGCTATTGGAAAAATGGAACTAACAGACTTGTTTGATTCAGGGGGCCACAAAATGTTCAATTTGTAAAAAATGCAAAGCAAAGCACAATAAAGCAAGGCATGCCTGTATGTTCTCATCAAGTTTGGAAAGTGTTTGACCATGATTTCTTCAGATTTTTTTTTTCTGTTCCTTCCTCTCTCACTTCTTTCAGTGACTCCAAAATCACTTGTATTTGGCTTTTTGAAGTTGTCCAATAACTTTCTCATGTCTGTTCATTTGTTTCAGTCTTTCTCTGTTTAATCTCAAATATCTTCTATTATTAGTCTTCAAGTCACTAATCTTTTCTTGTGTGGTGTATAATTTGCTATTAATCCCCGTATTTTTTTTCTTAATGTCAGATATCTTTAGAACTTCAATCTGGGTCTTTTAAAAAAAATATCTCTTATGTATCTAATTTAACATGCTTAATCTTTCCTCTAGCTTCTTAAACATAGGGAATATTCCATAACTACATGAATTATAACAGTTTTATTGCCTTTGCCCAGTAACTCTATCATCTGTGTCTTATCTGGAAATATTTCTAATTGATGGATTTTTCTCCACATTATGGGTTATTTCTACTATGATACTGTGATTTACAATTAGAAATATGTATTTGGTCTTTGTTTCCAGTTTTGGCATAGAGCTCCTAAAACTCTTGGATTTCCTAAGTGATCATAAGAATGAAGTAAAGGTAACTTATTATTCATAATAAGGCCCTATCAACCACATCTAATTTAGGTAAATAAGGGGGGCTAGTTGCCCATGAAACCAGCCTTGTGATTACAGGATTAGAATTTTCAGCTTCACTCCTCCTCCTCAGAACTCTAGGGACAGGAGAGAGAATGGAAATTAAGTTTAATCACCAATGGCCAATGACTAAATCAATCATGTCTGTGTAATGGAATCTCCATAAAAATCCAAAAGGACAAGTTCAGAGAGCTTCCAGGTTGGTGAGCACAGGGAGGTGTTGAGTGCGTGGCATGCCAAGAGAGGTCGTGGAAGCTCCAAGCCCCTTCCACTTTATGCATCTCTTCTTTCTGGCTATTCCTGAGTTATATCTTTTGGTAATAAACTGGCAACCGAGTAAGTAAAATGTTCTCCTGAGTTCTTTGAGCCACTCTAGAAAATTAATTGGACCTGAGGAAGAGGTTGTGGAAACCCCTGATTTTTGGCCAGTTGGTCAGAAACACAGGTAATGGTCTGGACTTGAAATCAGCATCTGAAGTTGAGGGGGGAGGGGCAGTCTTATAGAACCTTATAGAACCAGTCTTAGGGCCCTAAACCTGTGGGACCTGACATTATCTCTAGGTGGATGGTGCTAGAACTGAGTTAAATCAGAGGACCAAGCTGTTGTTACAGAATTGCTTAGGGTGGGGGGAAAGCCTGCACATATTTTATGGACAGAAGTGTCAGAGTGGAATATTCAATGAGTATTGAGATGAGAGGAGACACAGAGTTCTTCCTTTATATCCACTTACTGACATCAAATAAAAAGTGACAAGTTATGTTAAACATGGTGAATTTTACCTTATGGAGTATCGGATATTTTTGTATTCCTATAAATATTTTCTGATCCTTGGTCTAGAATAAAGTTACTTGTAAACACTTTGAACCTTATGAGGCTTGCTCTTAAGCTTTGTTAAAAGATGTTGTACTGGCCTTTAGTCCAGGGCTGATTTTGTCCCACTACATAGGGAACACCCTGTGAATTATGAGATTTTCCACACTGGATGGTGGGAGCACAAACATTTCCTGTCCCTGTGTAAACTCCAGGGGTTTCTCCTTCTGCTCCTCTGAGGTGATGTTGTCCATAAACTGGAGTGGTTTTCTCTCACACATGCCAATTAGTACTGAGCTGAACTTTAGAGGGACATTCTACAGATCTCTCCAGCTCTCCTTCTGAGCTATGTCCTGAAAATACTAACCAAGCCACCTTCCCCAGATTCCCAGCTCTGTCTCCTCAACTCAGGGAGTGTCCTAAACCTTACATGAATTTCTTTTCCCTACACTGCATCCCAGACACTTTCTAGGTTGTCATTTGTCAATCAGAGGGCTCACCTAATTTGTTGCCCCTCTCTCAGGGTTCACTGTTCACACAGTGTGGTGTCCAATGTCTGAAAACCTGGTTTTTAAAGTATTTTTCCAAGGTCTTTAGTGGTTTCAAGTAGGAGAGTAAATCCAGCCGCTAATGCTCTACCTTAGTTCAAAGCAAAAATCCTGTCTAGTAGTGCCTTTTCTAAATCCTTAGGCCAATATACTTAGCATGGAAAAGCAAAGAAGGAATTATTCTTAATTTTGAAGAGGTATGTGGTGATATATAGTGCACAAAGGAATTTTACATAGCATATATGGACAAGCAAGGAATAAAGTTCAAAAACTGCTAGAGTAAGTAGTTTATCCCTCTGAAGTTTGTGCATCTATTATTCTAATGCTGTCAAAGTGTTACTTCTAACAATAAGTTGTAATATTTATCTTGAGTTTCTTGACCTGACATGTCATATTTAGTTTTTTTAATTCTTTCACATAGAAGGCACATGATACCTTTCTTTAAAATAATTTTATAGGGATCCCTGGGTGGCTCAGCATATGGCACCTGCCTTCGGCTCAGGGTGTGATTCTGAAGTCCTGGGATCGAGTCCCACATCGGGCTCCCCGCATGAAGCCTGCTTCTCCCCCTGCCTGTGTCTCTGCCCCTTTCTCTCTCTCTGTGTCTCTCATGAATAAATAAAGTCTTTAAAAAAAAAGAATTTTATAGAAACTCTTACTGAATGTATAAACTATGAACCTACTTTAATAGAATATTCTCTGAAGATCTAGTACTGGAGTTTGGCACACATCCTCTCCCATTATACTGAGTGTCCGTACATGGACAATAGTGTTTTTAGACAATGATTTGGATGCACTTGTAATTTAAAATTTTAGCCAAGTGAAAATGAATTTCTTTCTAAGAGACTGTAGTCTTTGCAAAGAGTACAGAGAATCTTAGCAGACAAAGTGCTAGTCCGTTGCTCTTATACACATTATTGGGGATTTAATTGATTAGATGGAACTGATTGAAGCAGAATGGGTTTTTAATCCAATGAATCCTATTTACTAAGCTATAATTATTAGTTTTTCTTTAATCCTTTATGCTGCTGTGCCACAGTCATGACATCGTATTCTCATAATGTGGTTAAGATGACTTTTTAATCTTTTCTTTAATTTTATTCCACTACTGACATAATTTTACTACATCTTAAAGTCAACTTTTCAATAAAAGCCAAGGAATGTTTCTACAATCCTGTAGAAGATTTAATGCTTCTAATGATACTAAAAATAAACTCCAACATTGAACAGTTACTGTGTGCTAGGTATAGGATTACATGGCTGTACACTCTTGTTTTGAATATTTATTTTGCAAAAACTACTAATTAAATTCATAAGTCTGTTATGTATGAACCTCAATACCTGAAGATTTCTGTACACGCATACATTTTTTTCTCCATTTCTTAATATTCAAGTTTCTGGTGTCACTATGTGCTGGGTACTAATATTGTTGCAGGTAAAATATAGATGCAGAAATAGATATATTTATTTATAAGCATGTAAATCCCTGAACAATCCTGGCAAGTGGCTCTATTAGTTAAAATAATTAAGCAATATCCTAGCAAATGTCAATGCTTGGGTTTGAACCTACACAACTGATGAGCCTTTAATCTGAGTGATAATAGCTAATTGTATTGAACACTTACTCTGTGTTAGGCACTGTTCTAAGTGCTTTATGAACATCAATGCATTTAATCTGTACAACAACCCTATGAGGTACATACAATTATTTCCATCTTACAAATGAAGAACCTGAAGCTTCAAGAAGTGAACTAACTGTCCAAAGACCCGTGGTTGGTTAGCAGCAAAGCCCACCCAGGCAGTCCCGCTCCAAGCCCATGCTTCCCACCACAGTCCTCTCAAGGCTTCCTGAGTCCATTTCGTCTTCTAGTGTACTTTCCACCCCAGAGAATCTCTGATGTTTCTATTTTTACTCCATCAGTGAGGCCAAGGTATGGGTTAACAGCAGAAGTAATTTGTCATCACTTATGTCTAAGCCAATCCCACAATAGAACTACAAAATCTTAGATATTTAGTCCAATGTCTTCATTTTACAGATGGAGAAACTGAAGCCCATAAAGAAGTTATGGTTGAAAGTTTTGCCCAAGCTTAAATAAAGATTTCCAATTTTTGCCAAAGTAGAGCATTTGGCAAAATACGGAGTTTCCTTGTACAACAAATATTGAAAGCTCTTGTCCAACAAATATTTGTGGAATTGAATTGAAAGTTGAAATCTTTCTTGGGAGTCAATTAGTGCAAAGCACCATGGTTAGAAATGCTTTGTAGATCATGTCCACCTGACTAGCTTCTGTGCATAAGTGTCAGTCTTTCTTGAAATAGGTTTTAAAACAAATAGAGCCACACTGCCTGTTTTGCTGATGTTCCCTGACTTGGCTTAGAGGTTACTTTATTTTTGTGTGATAGGCTGAAATCATCACAATAGAGAGGCTGGCTGCATTTTTGGAACAGCTTCTTCCAGGTTCAACAAATTAGAATCTGTTGATTTTCTTTGACAAAAGAAAGGGTTACCCTAAAGACAGACATGGTCTAAACTTTACTCGAGTAAGGCAGGAGAGAGACTTCAGAAAGTTTGGGCAAGAAAAGCCATTCAAACAACTCTGCAATTTGAAATAACCTTAAAACAATTTGATAGGAAAATTTTCATCAGCAAGAATCGAGCTCATAATTTTCTCATATAATTAACAGGTATGTTCTGAATGTTATATTTTTGCTTCTTGATAGAATTTGAAATTTACTTCTATTTCCATAAATGTCAAGCACTTTACAAGGTTCTTAAAAATTATTATGGTTATATTACTTTTCCTCTATGTATTTTCAAATCTTTACCTAATGGAGAGCATCCTAGCAGGGACTGTATTCATAGACAAACTAAATAGATTGAATGTGGTTACACTGGTTTATTTTTGTTTTCAGACTGTAGCACCAACAGGGTGTTAGATATATCTTTAAAAACTGAAATTAGAGAACAATGTCTTAGTAACTTAAAGAATTTAAACTCTTCTGTTTCATAAAGGTATTATTCTGACACTTAAAATATATAACCAGATTTTAGTGATTACAGATATTTTTTGATTACTTTCATTATCCAAAAATGTATGATTTTATCACCCAAAAATGTCAAAACTGTCCACCCTATTTAAAACAGAATTTTTTATAGCTAACAGTTTAAAATTTGAGATCATAATGCTTTGATCCTAAGTTCCCTGGACAAAGAATGCTTTACAATTCTAGGAATAATTAAAGTTTCATTTTTCACTTTTCCCCCAAAGATCTGTTTTAAGTTTACTTGATTTTTCTTTTTAAAGATAAATAATTTTGAACTACCTTTTTGTAAAGTAATACAGTACTAATTTTTACAGTAAAGTTTTGAATCTGTTTACCTAGATTCATACATATAATGTCTGATACTTATTTCAAAACATGTTGATAAAACTATCAACTACCTAGTGAAAATATATAAATCATGTGACAAAACTTACTGAGTTACAACTCAGTAGCTTACTGGTACAAAAACACTTCAAACACAATCCTTTTTTTTTTTTTTTTAACATAATGCCTGCCTATAAACACCTGTGGCTGTGGGCTCACAGGGGTGTTATTTATCAGCCTGTGATTCAGTCAGCTTGTTTTCTGTATATTTCTGTGATAAGTTACACTGGAAACATACTTTTGTTAAGTTTAAGAGACAAGATAAAATAAATATTCCCATTTTTCTTTCCTCATTCCTCCAGAGTGCTCAGTTATCAGGGAACTTGGATTATTCATCTTCTAACAGCAAACAATGGTGAGTAAAAAAATAAATAAAACACTTTATCAAATGGATATTAACAATGACCTTTTGTTCAGCATAATACATTTATAATAAAACAGGCACACTGGAGGAAATACTTATTCATTTAGTAGATCCAGGAATAACAACAATATCACTAACGATTGGAAAACAACTTCTTCAGGGTGTAAATTAATAAACTATGCAAACTTACAACCCTTTCTTTAAGAGCTTGTTACTGACCAACTTCTAACAATAAGCAATGAGGCAAAAATAACTGTTTTGATATGTCAGTTTCTAAGATGCGTAATTAGCTGGTGACTGGTAGTTTCACTACATTTGTTTACTACACAAACATAAAGCAAAACAAAAACTATCATTTTGGAAAAGAATGAAATATATAACTTAGTATTTTCTGTTCTCAAATAATAAAGTTCAAAGAAAATTATGTGCCTTAATCAAGGGCCAAAAAACCCACTAAAAGAAATAAATCACTGCATTACTAATAGAACTGTGTGATCACTAATCTTGATATACTTAGAACTTAATTCATACCATTCTAATTCAATGATAACCAAATAATTAAAATGCAAAAAAATCCCCTCCGTTTCTTTTAGCTTTTAAGGTTTGTCTTAAAGATTTTATTTATTTATTCATGAGAGACACAGAGAAAAGGCAGAGATATAGGCAGAGAGAGAAACAGGTTCCTTGCAGGGAGCCTGATGCAGGACTCTATCCCAGGACCCTGAATCACAACCTGAGCTGAAGGCAGATGCTCAACCACTGCGCCACCCAAGTGCCCCAGCTTATAAGTTTTTAAAACATTTTTAAAGATAGAGAAGTATTTGAAAATAAGGCATCTTTATACGTAAATTGTTTTAAAATTTTAACTACAAAAATGAAAAGATTATAAATAATAGGATATATTTTAGTTTTTTAAAAAAAGATTTGATTTCTTTACTTGAGAGAGAGAGAGAGAGAGAGAGAGAGAATACAGAGGGAGACAGAGAAGCAGACTCTGGCTGAGTAGGGAGCCCTACAAAGGGCTTGATCTCAGGACTCTGGGATCATGACCTGAGCTGGAGGCCGACACTCAGCCAACTGAGTCACTGGGCACCTCTATTTTAGCATTTTTTAAAATCCCTTTTTTTTCTAAAATTGATAGAACAGAAGGGAATCATTAGAAAACATGTTTTTTTTTTTTTTCCCCACAGATGTGGACACTGATATCTAAACGAATGGGCCAAAAATATATAATAAAGAAATAAACTAATGGGCCGAAATGACACAACCAAGGTGACATTTACCTCTTGGTGGTGTAAGATTATCTAACAACAACATGGATTTACATGTATAGATGTTTACTCTATGTCTATCGCATGCACATCCCCAAGAACTTTGGTAGATCATCTATAACATAGGTACTATTATTACTCCATTTTACAGAGAAAGAAACTTAAGACACTGAGTAGTACTTGCCTAAAGTGGTAGGTGGAGTTTGAACACGGGTACCATAATATCTTGTTTGGTCTCTTCTCTCCCCTCAGTAGTCTGTTAGTGCTTTTAGGGAAGGAACCTTATTTAATATTCTTAACATATTTTGCAAATTGCATATCCTCAAACTGGTGCATAGCAGATGTGTAATAGCAACTTGTTTGTTAATTGAAATCAATGTTATCTGTGTGCATGAGCAAAAACTCGCTTCAAAGACATTTGTCCAAAGTTTAATTGCTAAAAGTGACTTCACTAAAAGGTAGCTATTACATTATAGTATTAGTTAAGTTTGCCTCCTTGTTACATTTATGGGGAGCTTTAACAAAGATCCTTGAAAATGTAGCTACACACCAGCAAAGTCCCAGGAACACCGATTGTAGAACTTGCTTTCTTTAAGAAATACGGTAAAGCACCACAGATCACATATTCAAAGTAACTTGAAAAAAAATGACGTAAAGAGTGATTAAGGATTATAATTTCATTTTAATATTGACTCAGTCTAAATTAAATATTTGTCATCTAAACTACATTAAAATGGCTGCCTAGAATCTAGTGTCTGAAGTTGGAGCCTCTTGAAGTTTGCCGCATAGTGTTAAACAAATGAACAAAAAAACCTTCCAACAGGTCAAAATTATTTGTGCCCAAATCTCTGCCCCACTATCCTACAGTTGCCACACATACCCCATGTAACCAGACTGAAATTCTCAACTCTCTGAGGTAACTAACTAAAGGATTCCATCATAGAGCCATAAGAGAGAGACCAAGAAGTCAAAAGAAGGGGAATCAGTAGCCAAAACATATACTTTATGAGAGCGTACTCCTCTTGCCTCTTTCCATGAGAGCATTGATTTTACAAGAGAAGCTAGAGGAGACTTTCAGACTTCAGGAAGGATCTACTGGTCAGATAAGTTACTGTGAACTGTTGCATGGTACGATCTGATGAGCAACAAAATGATAACTCAGAGTCCCATATCTTGGAGCAAGGAGAGGCCTGAAGGGGCTTCACTTCCAAGTTGGCTCCCAGCTTTATTATTGTAGAATGTAAAGTATGCGGAAGCAAGGAAGGAAAAACAGCTCAAGAAACCAATCCTGAGAAGGGCAACAGGGAACTGTGTCCGTGACCATCTGCACGGGCCTCAGGGGAACATTAACTGGAGGGCCGCGGGGGTTGGGAGAACTGACCTCAGCAGGCCTGGCTGTCTGTCATCGTTGCTGTGTTCAGCACATACTGTCTTAGGTAGGGACCCATGGCAGGAATAAGTGGCTTTTGCCACACGCATAGAGCTGTTGCCATTTGTGCATGTCCCTGTACTTAGGGTTGCTTTTACCCGTTGAGGTCTTGCTGTCCCACAGTGGACTTTAGGAGAAGCATGTGATGTTCCTGCTCAGGAAAGTAGGGCAAGGAGAGGGGATGGGAGTGGCTTGGGTCTATGAGTGAGTGTGGCTTCATTAGAGCCAGATAATTTATACCTATTATACTCTTAAGGTCACTCTTAGAGTTTAGCTTGCATATGTCTGAGGTATTATAGATACCCACCTTAGGTATTTTTTCTGAATAGATGGCTCTGTTCTTTATGAAAGGAACAGGTATAAAAGAATGTGACACTTTTATCTATTTGCTTATTAAATGTTTATACTTCAACTGCTTCCAAAAAAGATTGTGTAATATATAAACCATTAATTCAAACATAAAAAAAGCAAGCAAGCACTGAGACCAGGGTTAGGGGAGGAAAGCAGAAAGGAGAGAGAGGAGAACCATACAGTTTGTGCCAAGATCAGCTTCAACAGAGTACTCCCAAGGACAGGAGGGTTTATGAATTCATACATGAGGTACAGCTGATGGGTATTTTCTCCAGTGCTCAGAGAGGTCACACTGTAGGGCACTTGTTGCTGGTACCAAAAATGGATCTGTGCTCTAGATCTGACAACAGCTAAAGAGAATTGTCTCATCTGCATATTTCTGCAGCACCTAGAGAGAACTTTTATAAGTTCATTGAAAAAAGATGTGAAGTGATGTAATTTCCAGTAGAAGACTGGAGGGTCAGTTCTACACTGTCTTCTACAAGTGAAAGAAAGTAGTTCTGAGCCCCTTCCAGATGCCAAGGGACCTTTAAGTAGACAACAGATGAAGAGAAATACTTACAGAGGCCCCATAGATACATAATAGTCAACTCTTAGCAACTTCCTCTATGAGCAGGGTCTATAGGGTTCAATCCTTATGTCAGAGAAGTGATGAGGACCTGCTGCTTCCCATAATCCCTACTGTAGGTGGGATCAGTTAGTGGAGGCAGTGAAGGGAAGTGATGATCATACCAATAGATATCAGGAATCACCATCTTCAAACCAACTGCTGCATTTCCAGCAACCTCTACTAATAGCCATGATAGTAACATTCAGTTGGAGAAAATACCACCACCAAGTCTCTATTTATTTGGACCATCAACTAATAGTGTCAGACGGTCAAATAGTATCCACAGGTTTCTGGCCTTTCCTCCAGTCTAACATGAGTACTGTTAATAACTCCGAGAAGGGCAGAGAATATTGGTCCTTCAATACATTTACAGTGTGAATCTGTTTAGTATTGAGCCTTCGATTTACATATCGCTGGCATCTCTGGAGTCTCCAGCAATACAAGAGTGATATGAGGAAGGTAGAATCCAAATAGCTTCAAAGTTGGCTTCAGAAGGGAAAGGTGATCAATTCAGTGTCCTTTGTTTAGATCATTAACTCACCCAGCCTGATTGCTATCTGCATTTTCAGGAAGAGAGAAAATACATTTGAAGTTTTACTAAATTCTCTGTGGGACCAAGGAATTTCAAGGTAGCCCTGATGCGCGGCCTAGCTGAAATAGCAAGATGGCCAGAGAAGATACTGTATTGCATGGTCATCAAGTCCAGATAGGATGTTGGTAACTCGGTAGAGGAACAAACAGCTTCATGGAAACAGAGTCATTGGCAGCTTTGGGATATCTTCAATGGGGCAGAAGCTGCCTCAGCCAGACCCTGCTGCAGGAAGCAATGGCAGGAAAGAAGGAAAAAGGGACAAGACAGCTAGAAAGTAGTACTTGTAAGTACATGTTTATGTACTTGGGAGATGCCCAGAAATAGTCAAAGGTCAACTGTCAAGTGAGTGTTTGAGTTTGTGGAATTGGTAGTAGGGTACACCAGAGACAGGACTCATAAAGCCAAGGAGATAGAAGCTGCACACACTTCACAGGTGGTGAGGGATGCATGCGTGCACACACACATATGTGCACACACACATATGCACACACACACACACACACACACACAAGATTTGATCCATTTTAAAAAATTCAATTGTTTTCCAGCCCTTGGATTTCATTAGAGCGTGACCCAGCAAAGAAGGATATACTGTACTTTTTAAGTGCAAAGGGTTTTGGGGGGACATTTCCTAATTGGTAAGAAAAATTTAACAACGCTGCTACCCAATTGAGTTTTTTTAAACTTTATATCTTAAATATTTCAGCAACCTACTGCTGTATAACAGCGACCTCAAAATTTACTGGCATAAGACAACATGAATGATTTTTCACAACTCTGCTGTCTTGACTAGGCTTATATGGCGATCTGCTACTCCTCACGGTTGGCTGGGTCACTCATGTGACTGCATTTCCTGGGTGGCTCTAGAACATCCAAGAGGTTGTCACTCCCAACGTGTGTCAGTTAATGCTGGTTGTTTTCTGGGGCACCTTGCATTTTTTTCCATTCAGTCTCTCACCCTATAGGGCCTTCTGCTCCATTGGCTTCTTCAAGAGGGTAACCCAGACTTCCATACTTGGTAGCTGGCTTCTACAAGGTCAAAATCAAGAGCCATATTGCATATTAAGGACCCGGCCTGGGATTTACTCGTGTCCCTTCCACCACATTTTATTAGTCTCCACTAGGTCACAGGGCTAGCTCAATTTCAAAGGGAGTCTGGTGAGAGTAGTAAAGTCACTCACAAAGGGGACCAGGATGAGAGGGATTGATGTGTCCATCTTTGGAATAGTCCCATACCAAACAAAAAAACTTTTGTGATGAATTTGAACTCTAGTTCAATACTATGCGTGACTGTGTTTTATGGGGAATAAAGTGATGAATGGTTCAGTCAGATGAGCATCTGCTTTTCATTGCTGCTCTTTATCTTATTATGTAAGTTTCTTGAAACACAAATGATCTCTGGATAAAAATTCACACTGAAGAAATCAGATGACTCACCAAAGACCTCTCAGTTCACTCATTTGTCATTCTAGCACGTAAGTATGGATAAATTGCAAATCAGAGCCTGTCTCAAGGGAAAAATGGAGGTCTGGCTAAAATTTTTATTACCTTAATGTGATTTGGTATAAATTTTCTCTAACAAAAATCATGATATAAGCTAATATGCTTGTTCATATCACTGAGAAGTTTTAGAAAACAATAGAGAGAAACAAAATGCAACAAATGCAAGTCACTTTCTATTTATAATTGTGGGTTAGAGTTGGTTTTGTTGGTTTAATGTTTACTTCTTTGGCTGCCCATGATCCATATCTGTCCCTACACCAGGGAATCCCTTACTGTATACATCTTGGTGGGAGGCAGCACCCAGGCTCCCACTTGGCAGCTAACAGGGGTTTCTTGTTGCCCTCCCTGGATCTCGACAGCTGGCTGGTTGGCACATTACCTCCAGGGCTCCGACTTGCTGGCTGGCATTCCAGAGCCACAGGAAGTGTGCAGAGATAGGAGGACAGTTAGAGACTTCTCACAGTGGGAGAGGTAAAGCGACCCTGGCCCAATCCTGCCAGTTCTCAGTGCCTGTTCTTTTTTTTTTTTTTTTTTTTTGGATTTCTAGTCATTTTCTGAGTCTGGCATTTTAAGCCTTCCAATCTCATTTCAATGAAATATTTCTCTGCTTAAGTGACTTAGAAAGGGGCAAGACCGTAGTTTTGCAATGACATTCCCTGGAACAATAGGCAGGTGGGAAAATTAATTTATAAATATGTATGGCCCTGATACTGTGCCATGTACTATAGATACAGCATTAAAAAAAAAAAAAAGGCAAACTTTCTTCTTCTCCTAGAGTGTGCATTCTAGCAAGGGGGCTGGAGGAGCACTACAGGAAGATGACAAATGATCCACACAAGTAAAACATGTGTTATGGCTGCTGAGAAGTGCTACAGCAAAAAACAAAGCAGGGAAAGGGAATAGCTTGCAGCCGAAGGGAGTCCAGCCAACCAAGACCTGCAATTTCGAACAGGGTGATTATGGAACCCTCACTGAGAAGGCAGCATTTGAACCATGAAGACAACTAAGGGCCCAAGTCGGGAGCGTCCCTGGGGTTCTCTCCACACAGAAGGAACCCCGGTGGCTGGAGTGGCAAGACAGACTAGAAAATGAGGGCAAAGAAGGAGACTGGTGAAAGCAAAGCTGGGCCTACAGTCACTGTCAGAACTTGGTCTTCTATCCTGGGTGAGCGGGAGAGCCAGTGGGGGGGTTAAGTAAAGGCACGACTTGGTTGGAGTTAGCTTTTAAAGGGTAACTCAGGCTATTTTGAGAAGAGACTAAGAAGGGGAGGTGTGGACTGGTGACAGGAGAGGCTAGATTCTAATTAATTATCTCATCAGTTCCAGTTTACAGATGATGGTGGCTTAGGCTAGAAGCAGTGAAGACTGAATTTATGTTTCCCACTCTGGCTGCTTTTCACTGTGAACATGAGTTTAGGAAAATAACAGTGCAGCCTAGCCTTTTCACATTATTAGAATGTCTTTCCTAAGCCGATGTTTTCCAAAAGCTGTTTTCTATTGAAGGACGAGCTGTAGTAATCTAGTTCCCTGTTGGCTGGTTGGTGCAACAGGCAGCTGCCCATGTGTCATTGTCCTGCCTCCCTTAGAGGAATCCTTTGGCTGTGGCTGACATTTCCACATCAAGGAAATTACTAATTTGTGTTAAAGCCTTGTAAATACATTACTTCCCACATGTACCTGATATAAATCATTTAACTCTGAAATGCCATTAACCATTGATTTGAATGAACTTACCAAAAGAACATTAGAGATAACGTGTAGGAAGAAAATTTTCCAAGGGAGGATTCCTATGGAGCCAGGCTAGGGCTGGATCGAGTCAAAGAGGCCCAGGATTGAGGCCAAGGAGGACAGTGATCCCTTATCTGGGAAAGCAAAGCAAAGATGACACCAGCAAGATAATCTTCCATCTTGCAAAACTGCATCTAGAAAAGGGTGCGCCTGTAGACACACAAATAATTGGATTTTCTACCTTCCTAGGGTCTCGTAGAATTTGTCAAACTAAGTCCTTTTTAAAAGTCAAGCAGTACTAAGGAAGAGAAAAATAACATGCTCTGACCTTTGGTCTTAGTCTCCTATCTTAGAGGGATTCTGTGGGTTTTCAAATCGGAGGATTTGAAAACATCCATCATTTGCCAGAGGCAGTTCTTCAAATCCTCCCAGTTAAGTTGTTGGGCCCGTGAGTGACTCTTTGCCTAAAAATCAGGAGCGAGCACTCTGGGGAAGATGGAGACACAGTGAAAAGTCTGGCCATCATGGAGTGTCCAAAAGACATTTACAAGGTTAAATTTCTATTTATGAATTGGTATCTAATTGTAATCAAGGATATATACGCCTCAACCCTCTTGCCCTAAAGAGAAATATTATATTTGCTTTTTCTAAAATGTTATACAACAAAAACTGCCTTTTGTGTTCAACCCTTATTTCTTACAGTCCTTGCCATGATCTCAGAACAAAGACACACCTGCCTACACCTACCCTGCTGCACTCAAATCTAACGCCATTGGTAAATATTTGCTGTTCCAAAGAGGCAGTGTGAGGACACACAAGGGCAGTAAGTGATGAGAATTGCAGATGCACATGTGCTTCATGCACAAGCACACAGATTCAAACCTTGCCTTCTGTCCTTAAGGGTCTTGGGACATTGGGCAAGATCCTTCCTTGTTATGGGCCTCAGTTTCCTTGTCTCCAAAATGGGGACAGGAGGTTATAATGCTCAGCTGTCAGGGTGATTATAAACATCAAAAGAGGGGCACCTGGGTGGCTCAGTTGGTCGAGCATCCAACTCGATTTTGGCTCAGGTCATGATCTCAGGATCATAGGATCAAACCTCATGTCAGGATCCTTGCTCAGTATGGATTCTGCTTGAGATCCTATCTCTCCCTGTCCCTCTGCACCTGCTCCCACTTGGTCTCTTTCTATATGTCTGTCTGTCTGTCTGTCTATCTATCCATCTATAGATATAGATATTATATATATATATATAATTGCTTAAAAATAAATAAGTAAATAAACATCAAAAGAGATCACATGACAAGTGTCTGGCACAATGTTGTTCAGTTAGGGTGCATGTGGCTGCCAGAAACCAAATACTCAATTAAAAGGGACCTCAGTGCAAGGGGTTAATTTTTCTCAAAGAACAACAGACACAGAACTAAGGATTCCCTGCACTGGTGCACATGCTCAATGGCATCAGATATCTCTGTTACCTTCTCTGTCATTCTCTGGGCTGCAGTAGCTCCAGGTATCACGCCCTTACATGACAACGTCCAAAGCAGAAGGGTGGGCATTTTTCTTTGCATGTCTCTCATTAGGGAGAATTCTTCCCAGAAGGCCCAGCAATGTCCCTTCTGGTCCCCTTAGCCTGTACTGGATTACATGCCTGTGTCTGGGCTATAAGCAAAGCTGGGGAAGGGATTATTCAGTATTTTCCTTCCTGTTTGGGGAGGACTCTACAGCAAAGGAAAAACTAGGAGAGATGTGGCAGTTGGATAGAAAGACCATGACGTCTGCTTCTGGTGCTTGGCCTGATAAGTACTTAGACGTGTTAGTTTCCTTCTCACTGTACTTGGGAGAACCATGCATACGTATAGGAGGTGCTGGCAGACACTTCCAGACCCCTCCACTGTCTGTGAATATGTCTCCGTGTGCTAGCTCACATCCCCCCTGTCATACCAAGCTTTCTTCCTGACTCGCCACCTAGATTTCTATTTTTGAAATATAACTAAGCTGCCATTTAAGAAAACAACAATAGCAACAAAAGCAACAAAGGAAACTTCCTTTTCTTGACAGCTCACCTCTATAGGCCTATGCTGTGGTTAGACAAAGGTACAGACATGAGAGAAGATCCAGGGTTCCATGCCATTTCTTGTCCTGAGATTCCACAGAAGCGCACGGCCATCTCAGTGTTCTTCCCAGATCGATTGATCTTTTGGTATGTAACATGTTACTCCTTGCTCATGCTGGCCCTATCCTTGTGCTCAATCTATCCTGCATGAGGAGTGACTTTTTTTCTTTTTAAAGGCTATTAAATACTTTAAATAAATCTCATTTCTCAGTTGCCACAGTGGCAGCAAAGGACAGTGGAGAAGAGTGACCTGGGAGAAAAGAAGAGAAAAAACTGTGGACCCGTTTGGCTCGGAGGACTGCACTAAAGCTAGAGCCTAACATTTTGAAAATGAAGCATCCAGTATTTTTTGCAAAGGGCATAGAAGGAAAGTGAGGCCCTCATTAAAAATGATTATGGAAAATGTAAGTCCTAGAAACTATACTTTAAAAAAAAAGTACACAGACATATTTAGAAATAAAACCAAAAAATAAGACATGGACTTCCTAGCACAGCTAGCACGGGCACATAGATGTAAAATGGGGTAATGAGAAGATAATATAGACTAGATTCAGAAAAGAGACTTTCTCTTGACTTTAATGCTTCAGGATTGTTAGTACTTCATTATTGAAGAGAAACTGGAGGTTACTCCCAGGACTGGCTATAATCCTATTATAGTTAGACTCGAATTAACACAGGAGAATATAGAGATAGAAGCATGCCTGTGTATGGAGGAAGGCATGTGTTTTTTTTTTTTTTTAACCTATTTAAAATGAATCCTTTAACTATTGTGATTACTTACATTGGATCAACATTGCTTGACTATAACAGTCAAGTTTCTGAAAACCAGAATGGGAAAAGCTAGAGTATCCCAATTTTTTTTTAAAAGCCAGGTTAAATTCTTTGTCAGTGTGCTTTTTATTATAGTAATTAGGGGCATAGTAACTAGGGGGCATTTATGGTGTTAAAAAAAGATATTCTTTAGATTTTTAGCATTGAGAAACTTGAATTTATTGGTAGGAAGGAAAAATTTCACACTATCTGGTGATTATTTTGAAATGTTTTCTGCATATCTGGCCAGTCCCTCCAAATATATTACAAACAACAGGTTAAAAACTGATTTTTGTTTGTTAACAAAATTTTAGTTCTATACAACTCCCCTTAAAATGGATTGCACACAGATTTAACCAATATATTTTTGGATTGTTCATTATCGTCCTGGTACTGTTTTTAACTACTTCTTACTCTTTAGCACATTCGAGAACAATATATAACTGCTTAATTATACTGGATTTATATTAATTGAGCCACTACAACATTAGCTCATTGCTACATGCCCTAGGAATGTTCAATACAGTGAAAATATGTTAATTAGCTTGTCTATCAACCCTGTGGCCTGAAAACGCATGGTAAGCAACTTTGGGTGTGCTATGGTCCTTTAGGAAAAACCAACGGCCATAATTGTTGATATCTTATATATTAACCACGGACAAAAAGTAAAACCTTTAGGGTTCTTGCATTTCTTTTCCACATTACTTTAAGACTGTGTGTGTGTGCGTGCGTGTATGGGTGTCCAGATTTTTATTTGCCTAAAGTGAACATAAATTTTTCCTGCAGAAGATGTAGAAGCTCAGCTGGGGATGCATAGATATGTTGAGCATCAGACTGCAACCTAGGAATGCTGGTGTTGACCATCCACACCTGTAGGATGTGATCTTCGGGGAATTGTTCTCTCTTTCTCTCTCTCTCTGATCACTTAGGACGGCTGAGGGCTGGGTCCCATATTGCACCAGAACCAAGTGATGAGAAACCCATGTTTAAAGCCTTGATCATCCCTGTTTTTAAACAAGGAGGATCCCTTTTAAAACCTTTGCAGATGTGTCCATAAACTCAGCAGCCACAGAGTTCAAAGTCAACAGCTTGAAAGACTACAGAGAGAGAGGAAGATCCCTGTTTGTTTAGTCTTTCACATGTACTTTGAAAACACAATGGTGGGAGAAGGTTTGTTCCATTTTTTCCCATAGATACTCCTTAGGGAATGCATTTAAACAGAACAAAATAGTCTTTCTATGACTCAACAGAAATAGAATCTGTAGTATTATTTTAGCTTAAATACAATTAGGTGGGAGCATTCCTTTGTTATTTATTTCCTGTACTCTAAAGGTAGCATTTAATATAGTCTTGTTTCACTTAGATTCTGACAAGTGGGAATGATTAATTTCTCTTTAACAAAAATTAAAAATTTTACCCATGCATCTCCAAGTAAACTACTATGTTTATTAATAGATGAAAAAATTCTATTTCAAAGAACTGAAAGAACTTAGATATTCTCTTTGACATTGTAATAGTCTTGTCAGGTATCTTGGGCAGGCATTTGGAAGCATTCAGGCCTTTTCCACAGAGGCTAAAGATAAGCAGCACAATGAATTGCTGAGCACTTTATCAAATATTATCACACACAGGGGCAGAGGCTTGATTATAAGATTAAATGCTCCCAAATATGGCTTTTTAAAAGCATGTAGTGTGGGAAAGAGAGGGTAAGAAACAAAATCTTTAACCAGATACTTAACTAGATACCCAAATAAGAAGCTAGCTTTTAGCAAAAATGAAGAATCATCAAAATTTGTGTTTAGCACTTCTATCCTTGCTATTTTATAATATTTTATTCTCCAGACACTCCACTATCCAGGTGCTGTGTTTCTCCTATTCATCATACACTCTCTTGGTAGTTCAAGTTCATCTGTCTCAGGGATTATTCTAATGTTAAGTTTCTCCAAAAGTATGTAAGATTGGTTTTGTGTTTATGAAATTACAAGCTTGAGATGACATGCATGGCCTCAGTTACTCTTGAAAATCATGCAATCGTTTTTATGTTTTAATGAAATTTGATGTATTCCATCAAATATAAAGCAAGCCTTCACTAGAATAATATCATTTCCTTACATGCTACATTTTTGTACTTTGTCCTATTGTTTTCCTGATGATTATTTAAGTGCCTTTCAACAAAATGCATATAAGTTTTTATATTAAACCAAAATAAAATAAAAAATAATCATTGTCTTGGATAAAAGGACTTTCTAAAGGTAGTCTAAAGTTAAGATTGTCTTTTTCCACTGGTTATTGACATGAATGCAGAGGGTAATAAGAGAGAGTAGTAGTACACGACTTTAGAAAAAAATCTATCAGTCTACTGGCCATGTGTGTACATTCCACAGTACTTGCTGCCAAATCCTGAAGACCTGATACATATCATTCTCTCTAGAAATTTCTTTAGCTCATTTTAAAAAGGCTGACAAATAAGGGTGATGCTACCAAAGTATAACAAGGTACAAAAATTCCCTGAGATTAAAAGAAAAATAATAATGTCTCTACTGGGAAAAGAAGAGAATCTGTCAATATTAATCTTTTCATCTTTCAACCTTAAATTTTTTTATTTTGTAAAAAACTTCAAACCATACAAAGAGCAGAATGTTAGTGCTTACACATAGAGCTGAGATGAGGCTGAATCACCGTGCAGAAAAGATCATGCCCTAGAGAATGAACTTTCAGACTTCCTCCAAATACCACTCGTGCCAGTGGGATTGCTTAGAGCAGAACCACTGGAGTTGGCACTTCATAGCAATGTGTATGAATTCAGTGAATAGCAACTAAACCTGTTATTTTTATTCATTGCCACAAGGTGATGGTGCCCTGGTGGTACCCACAGCTCACAAAGTCACTATTAGTACTACATCATGGTGCTCAATTGAGAAGGAATAAGTGTGCTGTTCCCTTTTCTAAAGAAATCACGAGATATAACTTCTTGATAGGCTATAATACAAAAATAAAATAATTACCTCGTGTCCTAAGTAAGATTTGATGAAAGGCATTGGCTGCCTTTGGTTTTCAGTGATCACTTAGTTCACCCATAGAGACAAAAATGTATGTGTCAGTAGAAAGTTTTAAAACAAGAATGTAAACAACAACAACAACAACAACAACAAAAAACCAAGAATGTTTTTAAAAGATTATGATGAAAACCAAGATGCAGTGTTGGTTGGTTTAAACCATTATTTCTCAAGACATAGTTCTAAGATCATCTGTACCCCTCTAGTTATTAAGCATTCAGATTACTGGGCCTTCCTCCATACCTACTTTTGGAGCCAAAGTGTGTGTGTGTTTAATGAAATGTAATATACAAATACATAAACATATAAGCATGTATAATTTTATATAATATATATTTATATATTTAATTGTCAAACTCTCCAAATAATTTTTATGCACACTAAATTTTGTGAACCTCTAATTTAAAGATTTCAATGTTTCATGTACCATTTAAAATTTTTCCCCCTGATATATTCTCTTCCTCCGTTCATTTTTGAATAACACTCAAAATAGAAGACCAAAATACAGACATGTATTTTTCACAACAGAAACTTCATAAACATACCTAAGTATACAAATGTATATTACAAATGAATATACTGGTTTTTCTGATGTTTCTATACAGGCTTTAGTTGGGCGAACTTCATTTTCGCAGCACAAAGGCTATGGCTCAGTTAGTTGAGCCAGAAAAAGGAGGAATGGAAGCTGGAGCTGAAATAAAGCAAACTCTTGGGAAAACTGCTAGTAATAGGTAATGGTCTGGGGACAATTTCAAAATGTGGAAGCCTAGTCTCCAGCCCTAACCTTCTAAATATAAATATGCCTGAGGTATGGCTTAGGAATCTGTGTAATAAAACGTTCACAACTCATTCTGATGACAGCCTTAGTTGGAAGACACTAATTGAAAAGGATATTGGGAGCAGAATATCATGATAGGAATTTAGGCAAAAGACAGAATCAGGTATTGCACAGAAATTTATTAGACTGCGGTACAAAAGAATGTATTGGCCAAAGGGAAAGACTGTGATATGATCACTCACTCACACACACACACACACCCTAAACCCCACAAGTGGTAGGATTGCCTTGTTATTGAGAAATAAGGAAATTTCTCTGGCTAAGAGTATGATTAGGTTTAGATTGGAGGATAAGAGTGAGACTTCAGATACAGGATAAACATCCCCGATACAGGATTTTTATCATTTTTTACAAGCTTGGAAAAGGATGAGCAGGCTTTTATTTATAGCATTTATCTGGAAAATATCCTCATTTTTACCTGCTCTGAATCAATATGCAGGAATTCAAAAGGAACAAAACCATTAGCAGCTTTTGCTAATATACACTGCAACTAATTCACAGATCATGGTCCATATCACTCTTTATACATTATTCTTACACTTTGTACAGTTGACTAAACGTACAAATGATCAACAAATGCTTATTAGCTCAATATTTAGACAAGCAAACTTAAAATAACTACCTCTAAGTTCACCAGTGTTTACAGTAAGTAAAGCATTAAAGTGTATATAATAGGGCATTATGAGTTCTGTTAGTTGTTTTTCCACTAAAAAAAAAAAACACTTTATGTTGATTATAAAACAAAATGAAATTTGTTTTCCTCTCGTATCCAGCTTGGCTAACAAGCAGGCCATTTGTTGGTGTTTCTAAGCCAAATCTAAAGGAATCATTGGACTTTGGATTTTATCTGCTCTTCAAAAGAAGCCTAACTCTGCACAGGAATTGTATATTACTATAATACACATCCATACCTCAACAACACGTGTCCTTTACTTTTTGCCCAAGCACATTTCCTTTTTTTTTTTTCCTGAATAAACTTAATAAGGAAGTGATTAAAATTCAGTGTCACACCAAGCATTCCATTCCCATATTTCCTGCATAGTGCTTTGGAGTGGTAAAAGCTTCACAGGCAAAATGCATTGACCCAGGTCACCCAAAGGCAATGTCAGTGCATTGGAGATACTTGGTGGGAATCTCTTTTTGGTCAGGAGGAAACAGCGGAGCAGTGAAAGTAGAGTCATTTTCTGAACACATCATTATGTTTTTTGAAATTCATTCACACTTGCTTATAAGTATTATTTAACTGTTTGGACCAGGAGACAATAAGAGTAAAGAGGAAGAGCAGAATGGTGTGAAGATGGATGCCCTCAAGTTATGCTGTTGTTAGTATTGCTCGAAAGAGAAAAAAAAGAGGTATGAGCCCCAGAAAGACAATTATTCTTTATGAATTGAATGACAGTATTAAAACTCAGGAAAAATAATTGAGTGCTTTTCATCTGCAAAGCTATATCCTTGACTGTATGAGAGACAGACAGAGTAGAGTCAAGGTCAAATCAATCACATGTTTTCTTGTTCTCCCAGTGTTTCACATTACAATCCAGCCTATGCAAGTCCTACCATCTCAAAAAAGTTTGAAAATTCAACTGTGTAGTAGACCTTGAAAGAATAGGAGAAATTGTTTTTTTGTTGTTGTTGTTTTTTTAGGAGAAATTGTTTTAATAAGTACTGCAGCAGCTTTTAAAAACATCCCCATCCCCCCCAATAAATGATGAAAACAAAATATCTTCTTTCATTTAATGAGATTTTAAAATAATAATACATATATTTAAAACACATCAACCATATGAAATATGCAATGACATGCTAATAACCTCCATATCTTATTACTGGTTCTAACTTCCAGAGTTTATTGTATACTCATGTAGCTAAGTGTGAGAAACTGCATGTTATTATACTTTTAATTTGCATTTCCTTGACCACTAATAAGAATGAATATTTTCTGATGTTCATTGGTCACTTAAAATACTTCCAGAATTTTCTAGAGAAGGGCTATCTAACAAAACATTTCCACCATTTTGGAGATTCTAACTGAGCTGCCCAATGGGATACCACTACCCACACATGGTAATTGAGTAAGGAAATGTGACTAATGGGACTGAAGAAATAAATTTTAAATTTTATTTAGATTTAATTAACTATATTAATTAATGCTCCCTATTTACCATATTGGACAACACAATATTTGGAATCTCATTAATATATGGTTAAAGGCTTTTCGTTATATTTTAAAAAGTGAAGTCTATTATATAAAATGCTCTACAACCTAATTTTGTTTGCTTCACTTAAATTAGTCATAGACTTTCATCCAGGTCACTACATATATATCTGTTCTTTTTAAATAAATGCATACATTTTAAATCCATAATTTATGCAGCCATTCTCCTATGGATTAAAACTTTTTAAATTATTGGTGTTGTTTTGCCAGTACAAAGTGTTATTAAAAATCAAACTTGTGCACATAATCATATAAACTCTCACCCTTATGGCAGTGATTTTATAAACATTATCAAAAGTATGTGCATTTTTAATTCCAGTAACCAAAAGATTTCTATCCAAATCTTTCAAAATATATGGCAATACTGCAATTCCCATGATAATGAATTTGTAGGCCAATTTCCTTACACTCTTGTCAGCATTAGATACTATTCATATTTTTATTTTTTGCCAATCTCAGAAGTGGGAAATTGCATGTTGTTGTAGTTTGAGCTTCCATTTCCCTGACCACTAATAAGAATAATTTTTGTGTTTGTTTATTGGTCACTTAAAACATGTTGACAATCCCTCAATTCAAAGTCACATTATCTTCTGATTTTCCCTTATGAGTAGAAGCTAGAGATCCTAAAGCAATTGTGTCATAAGTAATTTGGGGGGGCTTAAAGAACCACTTTTAAATATATAGAATTCAGATCCAAATTTAGTTATATAGACAACTATGTTACTTAAGATTATAGTTTGCTATAGAACTAGTTTTTTTCCACCATGTAAAACTAAAGTATAGGTGTTAAATCATCTACATGTGCCTTATAGGTATCATATTAGCACAGTAGTTAGTCTCAGATATATATATGGTTAAAGGTATATCTATAGGTATAAAGGTATAAAGGACTTGCTATATCATAAAAAATTAAGCATATTAATACAAATTAAAAAATAAAATTTAAGAACAATGTTTCTTAAAGTGTGGTCCACGAATCACTTGCATTAGCTGGTACAGCCACTCTGGTACATAGTATGGAGTATCCTCAAGAAGTTAAAAATAGAGCTATTCTATGACCCAGCAATTGCACTACCAGGTATTTACCCCCAAAGATACAAATGTAGTGATCCAAAGCGGCACCTGTATCCCAGTTTTCATAGCAGCAATATCCACAATGGCCAAGCTGTGGAAAGAGCCTAGATATCCATTGACAGATGAATGGGTAAAGAAAATGTGTCATCAGAAAGGATGAACACTTATCATTTACATTGATATGGATGGAACTGGAGGGTATCAGGCTGAGTAAAATAAGTCAAACAGAGAAAGACAATTATCATATGGTTTCACTCATATGTGGAACACAAGAAATAGTGCAGAGGATCATAGGGTAAGGGAGGGAAAACTAAAGGAGAAGTTATCAGAGAAGGAGAAAAACCATGAGAGACTTGCTATAAGAAACAAACTGAGGGTTGCTGGAGGGGAGGTGGGTCAGGGGTTGGGGTAATTGGGTGATGGGCATTAAATAGGGCACGTGATGTGATGAGCACTGGGTATTATACACAACTGATAAATTATTGAACACTACATCTGAAACTAATGATGTCCTATATGTTGGCTAGTTGAATTTAAATAATTTTTAAAAATTGAATCAAATCAAGTTGTGTTTGTTAAAGAAGTCGATTGCTGGTTTGCATCCCAGACTCACTAATAATTATATTTTGGGAGATATTCTGGAATATGCATTTTAACAACCTCTCTACATTATTTTTATACAACTAAAGCTTTATTTTTTAAAAAAGATTTTATTTATTTATTTGACAGAGAGGGAGAGACCATAATCAGGGGGAGTGGCAGAGGTAGAGGAAGAAGACTGCCAGGTGCGGGGCTCAATCGCAGGACCCTAGGATCATGACTTGAGCCTAAAGCAGACTCCTAACCAACTGAGCCACTCAGACACACCTACAAATAAAGCTTTAAAACCATTTGATCTGAAAGACTAAAACAGTATGATAGTTTTGTTGTTTAACCAATTTTGCATAGTAGAGACAAAAAGTAATCTAACATGAAAGCTAGTCTGGAAATAAATTCCGAAATACTTAAGGAGTAAATGAAAATACTTTTTGCCATAAACACCAGTCTATATGAATAAATATTAGCGTCTGATGGCTTTTTTTGGAGGATCAACAAAATAAATATTATTTTATAAACAGACTTTAATGTTATTAAAAATAACCATATCAAAAATTTTTTCAATCTTCTAATTTTAAGAAACTATCAAAAATATACATTATCCACAAGGAAAGCATTATAAAATTAAAGGGCACTGTTTTGTTTAAGAAAAGGACCAAGACTTAGATTTGGATTTTGTGTTAGCTATGTGAAGCATTAGTCTTAACTTCAATTCTCTGACTTTGTTAAATAATCTATGGCATGAGAATTATAGTATCTATTTCAGATAGTTATTTTGAGAATGTAATCAATTATAGTCCATGAAAAAAATTATAGTCCATGAAAAGAACTTTTGTTAACTATAAAGTGTTGATTACTAATATTTAAAAAAATAGGTCTTTTACAGGAAAGCTGTTAGCAAGATGGAAAAATAGGAGGTTCCAGTTATCAACTTCTCCAGAAACATCAACTTAGCAACCAACCACAGATAAGAATACTTTTGTGGGAATCCCAGTGTCCAACCAAGAGGGTAGAGCTTAGGACCAAAAGAGGTTCCGTTGGCTCACAATTTCTCCCATGGAAGAAAATGAGAGGAAAGTGAGCACCAGGCTTCCCAGACTTTAGGGATATTGCCAAGGAGGCTTATGTCTTTTCCTCTCTACCACAGACAATGAGGGGATGGATCTGGCTCAATCATCTGGGGGTAGTTAGAAGCAGAAAGAAAGGAGGAACTCATAGGAATGGGTGCATAGATCTCAATAGTTAGAGGTAGCTCCTCCTAACCTGTTCAGGATCAAGAGGATTATTCATGAACTCTACAGGATGACCTGCCTACAGAACCTCCATCAATCAACCAACCAATGTGCTCCCCTAGAATCCCACATGCCATTCCACGGCTGAGCACCACAAAACAATGCATAGTGCCACATTACCCATGAAGATGGCTGTGCAAGCCCCTACAGTTAGCACATAAATTTCAGTATTAGGTGCAGATCTTGACTTGGCAGGACTGGGAGAAAGATATATAATTTTGAACACTTCAGGGCATGGCCCTAGGGAAAATAAATGGGGAGCTCTCAGAATCTGGCCTGGCTTTACAGGATAAAAATGGCACAGAATAATAAGACATTAGTATTCCCCAAGAGGGAACAAAAGAAGTGGTCACTTCCATACAGAAAGCCTGAGAGGTCTCCAGAATCTCTAGCTGGGCTGAGTATTGAAGATCTTTTTCTGCCAAAGCCAGTCAGTAAAGACTGGAGGAAGTGACTGTTTCTTCAAATGCAAAGATAGCAACCCAAGGCTTTAAGAGACACAAAATAAAGGAATATTACTTTTTATTACTCTTTACTTTCAATCCTAAATAATCTCTTTTCTTTTCATAACAAAAGTACTAAAAAAAATAGAGGAAAAGTGACATTTGCAAATGATGTGCATTAAATAGGCAACTCAATAATCTCATCACCAACACCCACGTGCAGAGCATAGACATCAGATGGACAATTCTTAGTAACCGGAACTAAACCATAAATCAACAATTTTAAATTTTATGTAAAAAGATGAAGGAATGAGGCAAACATCATCCTCTACCTCAAAAAATCATCAAATCACAAAAGAAGACAGCAAGAGAGGAAGAAGAAAGGAACTTCAAAACAATCAGGAAACAATGAACTGAATGGCAATAGTAAGCTCTTACCTATCATTAATTACTTTGAAGGTAAATTGACTAGATTTTTTAATCAAAAGACATAGAATAACTGAATGTATTAAAAACAACCAAGATGAGGGATGCCTGGGTGGATCAGTTAAGTGTCTGCCTTTGGCTCAGATCATGACCCTGGGTCCTGGGATCAAGCCCTGCATCAGGCTCCCTGCTCAGTCGGGAGTTGGCTTCTCCTTCTCCTTCCCTTCCTCGTGCTTTCTCTCTCTCTCTCAAATCAATAATTAAAGTCTTTTTTTTTTAAGATTTTAATTTAGTCATTCATCAGAGACACAGGGAGAGAGAGAGACAGGCAGAGATACAGACAGAGGGAGAAGCAGGCTCCATGCAGGGAGCCCAATGTGGGACACGATCCTGGGTCTCCAGGATCAGGCCCTGGGCTGAAGGCGGTGCTAAACCGCTGAGCCACCCGGGCTGCCCAAATAAATCAAGTCTTAAACAACAACAACAACAACAATAATACAAAGATCCTTATATATACTGCCTGTAAGAGACTCACATTAGTTTTAAGAACATACATAGGCTGAAAGTGAAGGGAGGAAAAAGATATTCCATCCAAATGGAAACCAAAGGAACAGAAGTGGTCATATTTGCATAAAAAAATAAATGATAGTAAAAAAATATTTTGTCAAAAGAGAAAAAGAAGGCCATTATATAATGACAAAAGGGTCAATGAACAATTGTAAATATACATACATTCAATATCCAAGCACCTAAATATATAAAGCAAATATTAACAGAACTGAGGGGAGAAATAGAAATTCTATAATACTAGGGTACTTTAATACCCCACTTTCATTACTGAACAGATCATCCAAACAAAAATAAGGAAATAGCAGACTGGAATAACCCTAGAGACTAAGTGAACCTAAAAGACATACATAGATCATTTCACCCAACAGCAGCAAAATACACATTCTCGGTGCATATGGAACATTCTCCAAACAGATCATATATTAGGTCACAAAATAAGCTTTAATAAATTGAAGATTGAAATCATAACAAATATCTTTTCTGACCACAATGGTATACAAATAGAAATCAGTAACAGGGAAAACTAGAAAATTAACAAACATGTGGAAATTAAATAACACTCTGAAAAACCAGTAGATCAAAGAAAAAAATCAAAAAGGAAATTTAAAAAATATCTTGAGACACAAAAACTGCAACATACAAAAAATTATAAGTAAAAGCAGTTCTAAGAAAGAAGTTTATAGTAATAAATGTCTGTAGTAAAAGAAAGGAACAGAAAGGAAAAAGAAAAAAAGATTTTAAATAAACAATCTAACTTCATACCTCAAGGAACTAGAAAAAAGAACAACCTAAGCCCAAGGTTAGAAGACAAAAAAGTAATAAAGGGTAGAGAAGTAAAATACAGACCAGAAAAATAATAGAAGAGATCAGCAAAACTAAGAGCTGTTTTTTTTTTAAAGTAAACAATTTGGAAAACCTTTAGCTAAACTGATTAATGAGAGGAGATTGAAAATTACAAACAAAAGAAGAGAAAACATAACTGATACTCTAGAAATACAAAGGATCATGAGTCTACTATAAACAATTATATACCCAAAAAACTGGACAACCTAGAAGAAATGGATAAAATCTTTGAAAGATACAACCTACCAAGGCTGAATCATGAAGGAATTGAGCTAAACAGACCAATAACAAGTAAAGAGATTAAAACCTTGCCAACAAGGAAAGTTCAAAACCATATACTGTTACTGGTGGATTTCACCAAACATTTAGAAAAAAATTAATACTAGTTCTCCTAAAACTCTTCCAAAAGTTTGAAGGAGGGGATACTTCACACTCAATTTAAAAGACAAGCATTACTCTGATATCAAAGCTAGATAAGGACACTACAAAGATAAAAAATATATATATATAGAAAATGTAGAAAATTACAGGCCAATGTACCTGATGAATATAGATTCAAAAATCATCAATAAAATACTAGCAAACAGAATTCAAGAGCATATCACAGGATCATACACATGATCAAGTGGGATTTATCTCTAGGATGCAAGATTGGCTCGACATATACAAATAATATGATTTACCACATTAACAGCAGGATAAAAATTATACAATTATCTCAGTAAATGTAGTAAAATTATTTGAAAAAATTGAACATCCATACATGATAAAAATTCTCGGGATGCCTGGGTGGCTCAGAGCATCTGTCTTCTGCTTAGGGCATGACCCCAGAGTTCTGGGATCCCACATTAAGTTCCCCACAGGGACCCTGCTTCTCCTCTGCCTTTGTCTCTGCCTCTCTCTTTCTCTCTCTGTAGCTTTCATGAATAAAATCTTAAAAAAAAAAAAAACCTTAACAAAGTGGATATAGAAGGAACATACTTTATGTAATAAAGGCCATATATGATAAGCCCACAGCAACCATCATACTCAATGGTGAAAAGCTGAAAACCTTTCCTCTAAAATCAAGAACAAGACCAGTAACCCACTTTTGTCATTTATATTCAATCAGGTACTAGAAGTCCTAGCCTAAGAAATTAGGCAAGGAAAAATAAACAGCATTCGAATCAGAAAAGAAGTAAAAATTTCTGTTTGCAGATAAAATATTATATACAGAAAACCTTAAAGACTCCACCAAAAATTGTTAGAACTATTAAATCAGTAAAGTTGCAGAATACAAAATCAGTATATGAAAATCGGTTGTGTTTCTATACACTAAAAATGAACTATAAGAGAAATTAAGAAAATCCCATTTACAATTGCATCCCCCCAAAATAAAACACTTAGGAATAAATTTAACCAAGAAAGTGAAAGATCTGTATGCCGAACACTATAAGGCACTGATGAAAGAAACTGAAGACTCAGATACAAGAAAATATATCCTATGTTCCTGGACTGAAAGAATATTGTTGAAATTTCCATGCTACTGAAAGTGATCTACAGATTCAACACAAACCCTTTCAAATTCAAATGGTGTTTTCCATGGAATAAGAAGAAACAAATTTAAAATTCATATAGAACCACAAAAAACATCAAATAGTCAAAGTACTTCCGGAGGTATCATACTTCTTGATTTCAAACAATACTACAAAGTTAGAGTCATCAAAATAGTATGGTGCTGGCATAAAGGCAGACACATAGACCAGTGGAACAGAATCTAGATCCTAGAAATAAACCCACACATATACCATCAACTGATATATGGCAAGGAATCAAATATATTCAGTGGGGAAAGGATATTCTCTTCAATAAATAGTACTGCAAAAACTGAACATTCATGTAAAAGAATGAAATTGGACCCCTATCTTACTCTACTCACAAAAAAGACTTCAAAATAGGTTAAAAACTTAAATATAGGGATGCCTGGGTGGCCAGCAGTTTGGCGCATGCCTTGGGCCTAGGGAATGATCCTGGGGTCCTGGGATCAAGTCCCACATCGGGTTCCTTGCATGGAGCCTGCTTTTCCCGCTGCCTGTGTCTCTGCCTCTCTCTCTCTCTCTCTGTGTCTCTCATGAATAAATAAATAAAATCTTTAAAAACCCCTTAAATATAAGACCTAAAACCATAAAATCCTAGAAGAAAATATAGGGGAAATCTTCTTTAACATTGTCTGTGACAATGATTTTTTAATGGCACCAAAAAAGCACAAGCAACAAAAGCAAAAATTAACAAGTTTGACTACATCAAACTAAACATTTGCACAGCAAAAAATTGACCAAATGAAAAGGCAAACTATGGAATGGGAGGAAATATTTGTAAACCATATATCTGATAAGAGGTTAATATCCAAACTATAAGGTATTCATATAACTCAAAAAAAAAAGTGGGGAAAAATAAAAGGAAAGAAAGAAAATGAAATTCCAAATAATAAACAGGCATAGGATCTGAATAGACATTTTTCCTAAAAGACATAAAAATAAGCAACAGGTACATGAAAATCAGGGAGTTGGAAAGGAAGAACAAACAAAACCCAAACAAGCAAAAGGAAAGAAATAAATATTAGAGCAGAAATAAATGAAATAGAGACTAAAATAAATAATGAAACAGATCAATGAAATCAAGAGCTGGTTCTTAGAAGAGATCAACAAAATTAATAAATATTTAGCCAGACTCATCAAAAAGTGGTAAAAAGAGAGAGGTCTCAAAGAATAAAATCCGAAATGGAGGAGAAATAACAAAGAACATCTCAGAAACACAAAGGATTATAAGAGAATATTATGAAAAATAATATGTCAACAAATTTGACAACCTAGAAGAAACGGATAAATTCTTAGAAATGTATAACCTTCCAAAACTGAATCAGAAAAAAATAGAAAATTTGAACACACCAATTACTAGCAATGAAATTGAGTCAGTAATCAAAAAATTCCCAACAAACAAAAATCCAGGACCAGGTTGCTTCACAGGTGAATTCTAACAAACAATTATTATTTTTTTAAAGATTTTTTTTTTTTCATGAGAAACACACTGAGAGAGAAAGAGAGAGAGAGGGAGGCAGAGACACAGAGGGAGAAGCAGGCATGATGTGGGATTCAATCCTAGGACTCCAGGATCATGCCCTGGGCCGAAGGCAGGCGCTAAACCGCTGAGCCAACCAGGGATCCCCTCTACCAAACATTTAAAGAAGAGTTAATATCTATTCTTTTCAAACTATTCCAAAATATAGAAGAGGAAGGAAAGCTTCCAAATTTATTCTACAAGACCAGCATTATCCTCATACTAAAACTAGACAAAGACACTATGAAGAAGACGAAGACAAAGATGAAGAAGAAAGAAAGCAAACTATAGGCCAATATCCATAATAAACACAGATACAAAAATTCTCAGCAAAATATTAGCAAACCAAATCTAACAATACATTAAAGAAATCATTTACCACAGTCAAGTAGGATTAATTCCAGGGACGCAAGTGTGATTCAGTATTAGTAAATCAACCAACGTGATACAGCACACTAACAAGAGAAAGGATAAAAATCATATGATCATCTCTACAGATATAGAAAAAGCATTTGATAAAGTACAGCATCCATTTATGATAAAAACTCTCAATGGAGTAGGGCTAGAGGAAACATACCTCAACATAATAAAGGCCATATATGAAAAATGAAAAATCTACAGCTAACATGGTGAAAAACTGAGAGCTTCTCCTCCAAGATCAATAACAAGACAAGGATGTCCACCTTCACCATCTTTATTCAACATAGTACTGGAAGTCTTAGCCAGAGCAATGAGGCAGGGAAAATAAATAAAAGGCATCCAAATTGGTAAGGAAAAAGTAAAACTGTCACTAGTTGTAGATAATATGGTACCATATATAGAAAACCCTAAAGACTCCACAAAAATGCTACAGGAACTGGTAAATGAATTCAGTAAAGTCACAGGATACAAAATTAATATACAGAAATATGTGACATATTAGTTAAGATCCAAGATACAGATTAGAAAATGGGGTGTCCACTCAACATTTATCCCAAGAGTAGTAGATTATGTTTTTGTTGATAACTGATCCACTTTACTTTCAAAATCACTGATTCAAAAGCTCAGATTCTGACCACAATCTCCAATCTTCAGCCTGCAGGTCTAGCTCTTTCTACAATGACCTTAATGGTGGAAAGCCATCTGTCTTCTGTATTTTCGCCCTAGCTATAAACTCCTTCTCCTGGATTCATTTATCTCCCCATCAAGTTTGGGTTTCATGGTCTATCATTTCATAATATCTCCAATTCTGTCTTCTTTGTACCGCTATCCTTTTATTACATCTATTTGGTAAAACCTTACTTTTATTTCTATATGAAATATCTATCCTCTGTGTGGGACACGAGGCAATTGGGTGTCCCTGAAGCAAACCACACAAAGGGTATCATTATAAAGTAATGATCATGTACCTCAACTGTGCCCTGAATACTGTCAAGCAATTCTGTTGCAGGATTTTATTCAACCCTCACCACCACACCTTCTCTACTCTCTTGAGTCCATAACACCCCCACCTTACCCCATTCTCAGCAAATATTCTCACTTCCTTCAGAGAAAATGCATCAATAGATTGAAATGACCTTAATCCACTGCAAACATCCACATCTACTAGCGATTGTACTCCTACACCCTCTCACCCTTGTGGTTGCAGTTGTTAAGGTCCTCCTCCTCCCTTTTACAGCCCAACAGCCTCCTGTGTTCTGGATCCTATCCTCTGCCACCTTTTTAGAAGACTTGCCCCTTTTCACTTTTATCTCTTCGATCTCTCCTCCCCTGTCAGATATTCCCATGGGACATATTCCAGTCTTTCCCACCTTTTTTTTTTTTTTTAAAAAGATTTGTATTAATTTATTCATGAGATACAGAGAGAGAGAGAGAGAGAGAGAGAGAGGCAGAGACACAGGCAGAGGGAGAAGCAGGCTCCATGCAGGGAGCCCGAGGTGGGACTCAATCCCTGGTTTCCAGGATCAGGCCCTGGGCTGAAGGCAGTGCTAAACCACTGAGCCATCCAGGCTGCCCCAGTCTTTCCCACCTTAAAAAAAAAAAAAAAATTCTTTGATTTCACCCATGGTCTTTGTGTTGTTTTTTTTTTTTTTTTTTTAATAGTCCCACTCCTTTCAAGAACTTATCTTCCCTCAATGTCTCTATTTTCTCACCTCTCACACATTTCTTATCCATTCAAGTTTGACTTCTGCTCCTAACACTCTACTGAAATGACTAGGAAGGCTCATCACTGAAGCACTTTCACTGGCTTCAATTAGGACACTCCAGGGCGAACTTGGTGCTGACATTTTATCCTCATCTTACTTAACTCCTTAATAGCATTTAATTGGCCACTCCTTTGTTTCTAAAATATGCTCTTCCCTTGGGGCACTTGGGCAGATCAGTGAGTTAATCATCAACTCTTGGTTTCATCTCAGGCTGTAATCTCCAGTTATGAGATTAGGCTCCATGCTTAGTGGGGAGTCTGCTTGGGATTCTCTCTCTTTGCCCCTTCCCTCTAAAATAAATAAATAAATATTTAAAAAACATATGCTCTTCCTCAATAATCTGGGAAATTTCTCCTCCCTTTCTTCCCATTTCTTAGTTCCCTAGTCAATTTCATTCTCATTTCCTTCAACATAAGATAATGGAATTCCACAAAGCTGTTTTAAAACACCACTCATTTCCTAATTTCTACTCTTTAATTATTTTTTAAAGGATTTTATTTATTTATTCATGAGCGACTAAGAGAGAGAGAGAGAGGCAGAGACACAGGCAGAGAGAGAAGCATGCTCTATGTAGGGAGCCTGATGCAGGACTTGATCCTGGGACTCCGGGATCACGCCCTGGGTGGAAGGCAGGTGCTAAACCACTGAGCCACCCAGGGATTCCTCTACTCTTTAATGAATATAACTCTGCCAATTCCCATGGCTTAGATTTTCATCTCTACATCAGTGACTCTCATCACAGACACAGAAAACTGGCTGACAGCTCCAGTGGGAATTTTCACATATGTATTGAGATAGGAGGATGCTCCAAGAAGGCAAATAATTTGACATTCCTTTCAATTATTGGTTTTTAAATACTTGATATTCTTTGTGGGAGGAAAAACTATTTACTAAGATTATTATGCTAAAACGTTTACTAAATTATTATACATAGAGGTTTTGAAAAACAAACCAACAAAAACTTTCCCATATTTTGTCTTTTTTCTCTTATAGCTTTTCAAACACCTTATTAAAAGTAACAAAAAGTTTAAAGAGATTTAAATATAAATGGTTACCTTGGAAAGCTTGGAAACATTAAGATCCCCAGTGGCATTGAGGCCAGATTCTCATTATTGCTTCTCTGTTGTTCACTATTAACTGAAAAGTTGAAGTATTCTGATAACTCTGTCAATTTCTTCATATCAAAAATACTTGAAGAAATATTTGAAGAATATTTAGGAATTTAGGATAATAAAATTTAAGATAAAAAAAGAAACAATGACTTTAGTACGGGTCACACTACAATGTGAAGACATTTGAATCTTAGAATCTAGTTACTATGGAATATCTAATAGGAAAAAAATCTTTACTTCTAGGAAAATATACACATATGCACACACAGAGAAGTATCTACTCTTATTCAGTGTATACTCTTTCCCAAGTACTAGACCAGAGGTTTCACAGAAGCATCAAGAACCCAAGTTTTGGTGTCACTAAGATCTGGCTTCAAAATCCCATGTTACCACTTATTAGTGGAGGTACTTTGGACAGATTTTTAAAAATTTCCCCATGGGTCATTTGCCTTGTGTAAATGGAGAATTGTGAATTGTGTAAATGGGGTTGTTGAGAGATTTAGAAGAGTGTACATAAAATACTTGATACAGTGCCTGGTCCATATTCATAATAGGTTTTAATATCATTGGCAGCAACTGATATCATCTCTGGACCTGCTTTAACTTTCACTTCATTTCACATGCATCTTTATACCACCCCTTTTTAAAAAAGGATTTTATTTATTTATTTGAGAGAGAGCATGAGACAGAGAGAGAGAGAGAGAGAGAGAGAGAGAGAACGAGGATGAGCAGGGGGGAGGGTAGAGAGAGAGGCAGGGGAGCCTGATGTATGGCTCTATCCCAGGACCCTGAGATCATGACTTGAACTAAAGGCAGACATTTCACTGACTGAGCCACCCAAGCGCCCCTATACAACTCCTATTTAACAAAGACTATCATCCCCATTTTAAGTGAGGAAACTGAGGCTCAAAGTAATGTAGCTAATAATTGGCAAAAGGTGTATTTGAACCAATGTGTATCTAATTACGGAGCCTCTGCTCTTTCCACAGTCCTGTGCACGTTCAGTGCAACTTGTTCTGATGTAAGAAACATTTTTTCCACCAGAGCAACTTGTACACGCCTTTACTCACACAAATTCCCAGATCTACTGACTCATTTGGACAAATTAAGAACTTTATGTGCCAATGGAAGAGAGAATTGGGACCAGAGAGCTATATGTGTCAAGACATATATACTAGTACTTCATTAAGAAGCAAGCTACTGATCCTCATATAGTCGAACCTGTGGCGTTAAATCCATTGTTAGTGTAGTTCTAGTGCGAATATGTCATTCAAACACAAGAACCATGTGCCATGTAAAATTATAAAAGTAGGGAGAAAGACTCCTTTTATTATTTTGAACATTCCTGCAATCCTTTTTGAGGGCCTAGTTTTTAATAGTTTTTCATCTCTGTGCCAACTTAAATTTCCCTAGAGAATTCATCTGTAGTATAAAGATGTTCTGCTTTGTTGAAAAATAAAAGAGCATTATATAATTGTGACATCATTTACATAACTGGTGTTGTTGGAACTTGCTTCTAGCACTGGGCAAAGCCTCTAGGAAGTCTTTTGAAATGTGCAGCAGACAGTATTATCAATAGAGAAACAGCAGTGTTGACAATACCTTCTTGCCAGGGAAGATTCTAGATGATTACAATTCTCCTGAGCTATATGGATTAAGATCTAAAAGGCAGTATTTAATGCCACTTAAAATTGTAACCACAGGTACTATATGCATAATTTTGTTGTCACCAGTCCAAAAAGTAGTTAAAATTTCCAAAGGTAATATCTTTGTTTTCATATGTATATATGAAAACAAATATATATATTTATAAATTTATTATATATATATTTATTATATATATTTATTCACCCTGTATAAACCGAAATACTGGATAAACAAGAAATGAAAGATTACTTATGTTTATTTCATGTCTGGAAAGTCTGCTTAAACATCTAAGTTTCATTGGTATGTTGGTTCAATAAAAATTTTAGTGCATGACTTTTTCTGTGCTAAGGCAAACTCTTTCATATGATACTGAAAACACAGCCATCAGCAGACAAAACAAAAAGAGTCTTTTGCTAAGCAATGCCAAATCTATTCTTGCAATGCAAGTGGTAAACATACAACAAAGAAGAGTACCTTCCAGGCCTCATGAAGGTATTCTTAATTACATATTAAAACTCTTCCCCATACTTCACCATTTCAGTACTTGTCTAGAGACCTATAAAAGCATCAGAGAGTAACATTTTGCAAATCAAATGTAGAAAATTAGGGCATGTTACATCAAACTGTCTTGTAGAAAGCTATTTTGGAAAGGTAAGGTTGCAGCCTTTCATATTAAAATGCTCAACCATCTTCCAACTTGCTGTGAAAATGCACATTTGGCAAAATGTATGATGTAGGTTTCTGGGATTAATGAGACTACTCACACATTTTACACACATAAAAAAAACACATTTATCTCGCTATTTTGGTGCTCTTTGCACACAACTGATAGGTAGTGTTGCTCAGTGTTTTAGAACAGAGAATCTGGACATAACAAGAGGGCGAAGCTCAGCTCAGCTCTGCTGCACCCATTTGTGTGACTTTGAGCAAACCTTCCCCTTCTCTAAGTCTAAATTTCAGAACTAATTTCATAGGGAAATAGAGTATTGTGTACCTCCTAAGTTTATCATGAACTAATTTCATAGGGAAATAGAGTATTATGTTTATTAAGTTTATCATGAAGAATCCGAGATAATTTTTAAAAGCAGTTGGTGGAGTCCCAACTATATAGTACTCAATAAATGTATAAAGAAAAAAAAAAAAAAAGGAAAGGAAGAAGCCAGAGAGGAGGGAGAGGAAAAGGGAATTTGATTCTAGGTTTAGGTAGGACCAGAGGGAGTCGAGATTGGAGAAAGGCTTGTTGGCAGTGGGGTGGAATGTGAAGAAGCAATAGGCAATCACAAAATGACTTTTGCAACAAACAGGCTAAATACTTCATACGCTCAGAAAAACCACATACCTCAACCATGAAGTTTTTGTTGCTGGACAAATTCATTCCAACTTTTAAACTTTATTTTTTTTCTCTGTCCAGCAGATCTAGGAGATACCAATTAATCTCTAAGATTGCAAAAAGTAAGCTGGAGAAGAAGGGGGCTGACTTTATAAAAAAAAAAACATGCCTAAAAATTCTGCTGGATTTTCCCTCTGGCTGGCACAATTGTAACAAGATGTGTCTGGCGTTAGCTTCCTACACGCGGCTACAATTCAGTGCCAAAGGAATCCCCAAACATCTGGGGACTGGTTTACTTTGCTCTGATGACAGTTGAGGCTACGGTGTCTCCTGTTTCTTCTCAACTGGAAAGGACATTCATTTCTGCCCAGCTCGAAGTTTACCTCCTTGCACCAGAATGTGCCTTCTACCATTAAATCTAAAACTGCCTTGACACGTTGTTATCATAGCACATGGAGGTGGAAAGTTTATTGTGACCTTATGTGAAATATGGGAAAAGGTGTGATCGGGGTGCTCTTTGATGTGTTCTCACATGGGCACAGCAAATCCCACTTCCTTGCTTTGAGCACGAAAGCCAAGGCGTGTATTCACAGCTTTTCATCCCTACTACCTATTCCTATGCCATCAATTGTATTACCACTTTTGTTTAGAAATAATTGGGCTTGAGAGCCATTTTGTCCTCAGTCCTTCTGAATTCTGCCTTGGAATTATAACCATGTGAGAGTGGCCAAAGATCCTATTTGGTAGAGAAAAAAAATCAACAGAAACATTTTAGCTTTTTAAGTTTTAATATTTGTGCAGTGCTGCAAAAGGTATCCAATACGGTAACCATTGAGGGCTTGTAGTCAGTAATACCATGCTTGTGATTTTTACCAAATTATGTTTGATCTTCAGGCCTTCGTTAAGGAAGATGATACAATGAGAAAAATGAGTCAGAGATAGATTCATTCCAAGTCTTAGAGAAAACAAGAAGTAATTCTAGGTTTTGAATTTTGTTTGAGTAAAAAAGTTTGAGGAATGCATTTACTCCATGATACTTCCATGGCCAGATTCTATACTTCTTTCTTCAGGCAGGATTTGGGCATCTAAACTGAGCCAAGGATTGTCCTGGCATTGAAAATATACCAGAGAAGAGGCCAGAGGCAATCCCAGCACTCATGGAGCAGACAACCAAGGAGACAGACACTGAGAAACACATTTCACAAAACAGAGATCTGTGTGCAAATTTTCATAGGCTCCTCCTTCCTCAGATAGCCACGTGGCAAATAAGAGCCTATTTCCCATTCTACCCCCACCCCTCACCCCCCCACCACCAACACCACAATAAGAGAAAGAGAATAGTACTGGAAGAGAAGGAAAGTCAGTCTACATAAGAATATATATACTTGCAATTTTTATTATCAAATATAGTACGATTACAAACTCTAACGCACAAAAACATATGTGTAGATAAACAAACAATACTGCGTTGAATATCCACACACCCTTTAAGAGTCAATCTACTCATTCTTGAGGTGTTAGAGAAGTCAGTCAAAATTCCGAAGTAATAATTCACAGAATCAGGTTGCTGACAAGAATAATTATTTATAATTGACTACCATTAATAACTTATAAGTTTAATTAGCCTACAGTTAAATAAAATATTTAACTTGTTTTAATCATTAATTATATGACTCACTATGAATATACAAGAGCATGTTGATAAACATGGTTCCTTTTAAAAGTTCTAGCTGACTCAAACAGCACTTCACCTGGTAGCACAAATGTTAACTGTTCTGCCCAAGGCTAAGACAGGACAGAAATTCATGAGGGCTTCATGCAGAAAATTAAAGCAGGGTCAGAGTGGCCAGCCCAGTTACTCTGATCCAGAAGCTGAGAGCAGATAAAAGAAAATATTCTTAGCCTAACTGAAGTTTATATAACCTAGTAAAAAAAAAAAAAAAAAAAGAGAGAGAGAGAGATTCCTCTCAAGTCCGAGCTGATGATGAGATCCTTTTGGAAATCTATCCATTCATAGTCTGGAGTAAGCTATTTGGCAACCTTAATCCATATGATGACTGCATTAAAGAAAACCTATATTAAAGCAATTCTTTCAAAATTAAGGAAAACATAGATGATTGTTTCGATGTTATTTTCAACAGCTTACTCATTGGCATTTAAAAAGCAGTTTTATTTCCTACCACAAAAAAACGTTACTGTTTTATGAATAAACAGTTTAATCTTCAGCAAGCTCCTTTGCTCTAATTTATGGCACCTGGTCCAAAAAATTCCCAAGGCAGCCACAGAGCTTAGTCACAGATGTTAGCCCTGGTGGTAGCAAATAGTAAAGGACTCGGACTTCAAAGAGTTAGAGATTTGCCACGTTGCAATAAAAAGAACGGATGTTGCAGAGTCATAAGTGGCAGAAAGGGCCAGAAGCTTAGAAATGAAAATGTGGAGATAAGTCAACTCCTGCCAGTGTTGTGTTTTCAAGGTTCCCTTACTCGTCAACAACCATCCAGACACCTGGACACAGCCTCCTTTCCTATGCCTGTGACCCCAAATTAACTTCATCTCCAACAACCTCCCCCTCTTACCACAGTGCTCCCCTATTCAAAACTCTCAGGAAGCTGGAAGAGAAAGACTTTTACAGTTTGATAGTTTTTTGAGTTGGGTTGTACTTTGCATAACAATGCATTTATCCAAAGGCTTTTAAAGATTTAATTATTTATTTGGGGGGGGGGAGTGAAAGGGGAGAAGGAGAGGGAGAGATGGTCTTAAGGAGATTCCATGTTAAGAATAGAGCCCAACAGTGGGCTCGGTCTCACTACACTGAGATCCAACCTGAGCTGAAACCAAGAGTCAGATATTTAACTGACTGCACCACCCAGGTGTCCCTGGAAAGCTTTTAAAAATGTTACGAGGTCTCTATCTTTTAGGTTGGTCTCCTTTGATGTTGGCTCCACTCATAGACAAGCTTCTTCCACAAAATGGCCCGCAGTAGGTATAGGGTTGTATAGTCTTTGGTGTCCACAAGTTCAAGAAGAGATTCCTCTCTTCCCAGAATCCCTAGTAATTCCAGGAAAAGGATTCTGATGGGCTGAGACTGAGTTTCATGCCTGAACCCCATTGCTGCAGAGGAAGGCAGGGCATGCCTCAATTGGGGGGTACTACTAGGGAGAGAAGAAACAATTTCTAGAACAAAAGGGTGAGGCAATCTGTTACCAGAAGAGGAAGGATGTAGCGCTCAAAAAGGCCCATTTCAGGAGGCAGTCTAAGAGGAAACTATTGGCAAACCAGGGAACTAATATTCCCTCAGTAATCCAATCTCAGGCAATAGGAAAGTACCAAAGTATTCTGCAAAGGAGAGTTTGGTAATTACCTTTTACCAGATGGCTATTTTGGAGAGAAAGAATGGTGAGGCAACGAAGATGTTAAAATTACCTCTGCGGCTGATGGGGGCAGGTAGTATAACTGGAGCCTAGAAACCAGCTAGCTTGACAGGAACCGAGACCCATACAAAGAGGAGCCACATGGCAGGAGCTGGCACCATAGAGGGGGTGCAGCTACAACTGGGATGCCCCTCTGTGGTGGAGAGATGGGGACATGTACCCTGGCACTGACAATTTATTCCTTAAGCTGAGTTGATTTTTAAAGATTTTATTTACTTATTCATGTGAGACACACAGAGAGCAGCAGAGGGAGAAGCAGGCTCCTGTAGGGAGCCTGATGCAGGTCTCGAGCCCAGGACCCTGGGATCACACCCTGAGCTGAAGACAGATGCTCAACCACAGAGCCACCCAGGTGCCCTTAAGCTGACTTTATTAAAAGTGAAATTAAAAACAACAGCCCCCCAGAATAAGTAAACATATCTACTCTATTACTTTTGCAAGTTTAACAAATCCCTAATACTTTGTTATTAGGTTGAAATGTGTCAACCAAGGTACATTCAACTAATTATCTATTTTTTATTTTCGTAACAGTGGTGAATACATCTATAAATATACATTAAGTAGTTTTCTCATTAAGAATGATGGCACAACAAAGGCATATTAAAAAGGTCTCAGATTCAGAGTAATTTGTACAAATAATTGTAATGAAATTTCAATTGTCTCTATTGGGATTGTAGTACTATCCAATTACAGCCTCCTTGAAGATTTTAAAATGTATGCCAATATACTTATCCTTTGCTGAATAAGCATGGTGGTTTTATCACTGCTTAGCTGTTAGGAAATGTTGGTTTGTAAAATGTCAATTGCATAATATATTTTGCTTACAAATAGTTACATCCTCAAATGGTGTGGTTTAATCTTTAGTCTCCTAAGGACAGGCGATGGAGCATTATATAAATACATCTTAGAAAAACTGTCTCCAGAACATATTGAAATACACACATGCATTATCATCTGAAAAATATAAGTAGACCATGTGGAAATCCTGCATTCAATTTTGCTACAAAAAGTACGCAAGGACATAAAAGAGTAAAGCCACAGAACTAAGAGATTGGATCAGTGTCTCTGGAACAGTGTTATTTTAACTTTGTTTTATTTTTTGAAGGATAACTTACAGACCTTGCTTAGCGAAATGTTTAAGAAGTCCATGGAAACTAAAGGGAAATGACAGAAAAATGGAGACATAAAGTCCTTAAGAAATTCAAGAATTTTGCAAAAATATAGTCACTGCAACCCAATGAATAAACATGTACTAAAAGATTATCAATTTATGAAAATGTTTTACAGACTATCTCTGAGCAAGTCACATTGACCAGAATTATAATTTCTCTAGCTCAAAGGTTGATGAAAGTTAAAAACACTGCATTTGTCTTTGAAAACAAATTCAGACAGTAGTCATATTTAGAATAACAGCCATGGAAATCACACCATCAACTGTTCAATAAGATTAAAACTGCTTCATAATGAATTTTCAGGGATGCCTGGGTGGCTCAGTGGTTGATCATCTGTCTTCAGCTCAGGGTGTGATCCCAGGTCCAGGGTTTGAGTCCTGCATCAGGCTCCCTGTGGGAGCCTGCTTCTCCCTCTGTGTCTATCCCTCTTTCTCTGTGTCTCTCATGAATAAATAAAATTTCTTAAAAAAATGAATTTTCAAAGTAATTTCCAAATATATATTTCCATGGTATGTAACTTTCAATAAAGACTCTAAGATATCTCAATGTGAAAAATGTATTTGGTGTACCCAGATACAAGTATCCAATCATGTTTTGCTAAAAGTATTCAGATCTCGGTTGTACTGTCAGCATACAAGTCAGCCATCAAAAACAAAACAAAACAAAACAAAAACGAAACCTTGCCATTTGTAAAGCCTAAAAACTAGAGTGTATTATGCTAAGAGAAATAAATCAATCAGAGAAAGACAAATAAATATATGATTTCACTCTATGTGGAATTTAAGAAACAAGACAAATGAACATAGTGGAAGGGAAAGAAATATAAAATAAGATAAAAACAGAGAGGGGGCAAACCATAAGAGACTCTTAACTCTAGAGAACAAACTGAGGGTTGCCAGAGGGAAGAAAGGTAGAAGGATTCATTAAATGGGTGACAGGTATTAAGGAGGGTACTGGTAATGAGCACCAAGAGTTGTATGTAAGTGATGAATCACTAAATTTTACTCCTGCAACCAATACTACACTATATGTTAACTAACTTGAATTTAATTTTTTTAAGATTTTATTTATTTATTCATGGGACACACAGAGAGAAAGGCAGAGACACAGGCAGAGACACAGGCAGAGAGAGGAGAGGCAGGCTCCCTGCAGGGAGCCCGATGTAGGACTCGATCCCAGGACTCCAGGATCATGCCCTGAGCCAAAGGCAGACGCTCAACCACTGAGCCACCCAGGCATCCCACTAACTTGAATTTAAATAAAAATAAAATACTGCTAAATTTTATATAGTTTAGGGATCCCTGGGTGGCGCAGCGGTTTGGCGCCTGCCTTTGGCCCGGGGCGCGATCCTGGAGACCCGGGATCGAATCCCACGTCGGGCTCCCAGTGCATGGAGCCCGCTTCTCCCTCTGCCTATGTCTCTGCTTCTCTCTCTCTCACTGTGTGCCTATCATAAATAAATAAAATTAAAAAAAATTTTATATAGTTTAAATTTCCTTCAATGAAGAAAACGTTTTTATTTCAAAGGCAATAGGTAAAATTCTGAGCATCTTATAAGTTTTCAGGAGAACAGTATTTATAGGAAAAAATAAAAGCCTTTAGTGATTTATGAGTCATGAGAATTTTTTTTTTCTAAACATCTATCTAGGGAAAAATGTAATGTGGCTTTAAATTCCACATTGGGTTCTACATAGCTCTCCTAAATATCCAACAAATCATGATAGAGTTTCTGCTGTCCTAATGTTTGAAAAATTAAAAAATATATTTTCATATCCCTACGATTCTATACTTAAAGTGGAAGAAAAGGATAAGAGGTGTTCTTATCATTTGATTTATTCATTCCCAGATAAAGTGTTGCAACTGTACTTTTATGTAACAGTGTTTTTATGTAACATTTCTATCCTTTGATGGTTGTGTCATTGAATATGTATTTTCTCCTATTTGTTTGAATATAAGCCAGATATGCCAGGGGAAATCCTAGTCCTACTCAACCCTTTCCCTCCCAGCTTCTTTGTGTCATCCCTTAGAGGGAAGAATGCTGCTGTGATAGATCAGGATTAAGGGCATTTTATTTTTCGCTCTGTCCAAAGAGCTATGAGTGAGTAGGCAGTTGCCATGTCAAGTTCAAGATTAGCAAGTTAACATTGGCCTGCCATACATGAAACCTCCAGATGATCTCATAAGATGAAGAAAGATAACCTTCTCCCCAGCTCTCCCCTAGGACTTGGCACTCTGCACTTACGCACTTGAAGATTTCAGTGGTAGGGTGGTTCTATCAAAGAAAAATCTAGGTTACACTACAATAGTAAAAATTCCCTGAAAAAAAAAAATCCCCTGAATTTCTCTGGCCTAAACAACAGAGACGTCTTTGTCATTCATGCTACACACCCATGTCTTTTGAGGTCAGAAGTAGAAGGCAATATCGGTTATATAACCATGACTTTTAGCCACTTACTATGCATGCTGATACAAAATTTCCTCTACTTTATTAGGAATATCATTTTTATACTTTAAGTGTCAGTCCACATGGGAGTGGAGATAAAACGGTGAAAAAGTCATGCAGTAATTGTAGTCTGAGTCAGCACTTAACCACATCAACCATGAAGCACAAAAGATATCTTTGATGTTCTCTGTCATATCATTTTGTTGATGGGAATCAAACTGGAAGTTGGTCTTTCTTCCAAAATAAGTTGAGATACAGTCCAACCTACTACTTCAGGATCAGTGAAAAAGAGAGACAAGCGGGGTGCAGGGTGCACAGCAAAGGTCAGAGAGCAGTAAAGCTCCAAATATTCAGATGACATGATCATTCCTGGCTAGTAGGTAATTGACAGAAAGCATTTTGAAGATTTGAGCATATTATGCAGTTATAATAAAGATTTGATGGCATTTGGTTATCATTTTTGTAGGACTATTTAATTTTATCTTTCAGTATTTTTCAAGTATTCTACAACAGAAATGTATTTTGTAGGAAAAAATGAAATAACCAATTGATGAGTCCTCTTATTTAAAAATTTTAATGCATTTTAACGATCTTGATATATGGAATGGTCTCGTTCATTTGGGGAATATAAATACTAGTGAAAGGGAATAGAAGGGAAGGGAGAAGAAATGGGCAGGAAATATCAGAAAGGGAGACAGAACATGAAGACTCCTAACTCGGGGAAACGAACTAGGGGTGGTGGAAGGGGAGGAGGGTGAGGGGTGGGGGTGAATGGGTGACGGGCACTGAGGGGAGCACTTGATGGGATGAGCACTGGGTGTTATTCTGTATCTTGGCCAATTGAACACCAATAAAAATAAAATTATTAAACAAATAAAAATAAAAATCTAGGATATGGGATGGGAAAAAAAAGAAATATTTTAAATGCATAATAGCACGGGGCACAAAGAAAAGGGTCTATAGAATTTGGAGGGGGGAGAGGGGAGACAGTTTGCATAAAGGAATTCTCTAAGAGTTTCCACAAAATCCTGTGGTGGAGTTGGAATAAAGGTTGTATCAGATCTTCACTGTATACTATTTTTGGTGGACTACAAATGTTTGTGTTCCTATTAATAATACAGCATAATGTCAGTAACTCTAGTCCCATATAGTTGAGTTCATCATTTACAATAATAATTTGCTGTCTTTGTAATATTATAAATTAACAAACCCCATCTGGGTATTTTTACACATTGTGCTATGAATCTCACTTCTGGAGCTTGTTTGGATTTTTTTTTTTTTAAACTGCAGATGTCCTCTTGTTGGGGTGCTGATCTCTAGTATTTTCCGATTGTGGTGGTGAGAAATACAGTCACAGAAACTTTTCAGCATATAGGTTTAAAGCTCTGGGGTGGTATAGTCCAAAATCACTGCATGACAAGATTGGCCTTGGAAGTAGTTGGCTGCTGATTGCCGCTTTCTGAATTCCTCCTCTATAATGAAGGTTGTTCACTGATAATGTTCTGTACCAGATTTTTAAATTTAAGTATAAAAAAGAAATATGGACCCAAATTTTAATTATAGCCAAAGTCCGGAGCTCAGAATATAATGACAAAGAGAAAGAGTGATCCAGGCTCTACTCCTAAGAAAAGACAATTTTTCAAAAGGAAATTGCTGTAAGTCCATAAAAAGGCTGGACCCTTGACACTGAGGCTCATAGTATTGGCAAAGATTCCTCTGCTCAAGCTTAGCCTGAGGGCAGCAGAGCAGTGCAGGCCTGACAGTAAAGACAATTGCAATTAAGAGCAGAAGATAAATTACTTCCCCTATTTTTATGGGTACCACATGAACCTCAAGGATCTTCATGTGTTTCTAGAGACAGGAGACTGCTCCCTTCAACAATATAGGAGTTTGAATTTCCTAACTCCACAGGAAGAGTTGAGATCTCAGCAATAGATTTCACTCAGTAAAGGCAACTCTGATTGCTTGGTCCAAGAAGGAGCCATTTGTTTTGTTTCATTTTTAATTAAAATATATTTGACGTATAACATTATATAAACTTAAGATGTATAACATTAATTTCTTACACATATGTTTATCATTATAGCAATAATTGGCACCTCTATCATGTTACATGATTATCCCAAAAAATAAAGATAAAAAACAAAGAAGGGGCACCTGGGTGGCACAGCTGGTTAAGGGTTCAACTCTTGGTTTCAGCTCAGGTCATGATCTCAGAGTCATGAGATCAAGCCCTGCATCAGGTTCTGTGCATATCAGCTCCGAGTCTGCTTAAGATTCTCTCTCCCTCTCCCTCTGCCCCTCCCCTTCATGTTCTCTCTCTTATTCTCTCTCTCTCTCAAAAAAAAAAAAAAATCTTTTAAAAAATAAAATAAACAAGGAAGATGAGGCTCCTGCTCTCAAACTACCTTTGGCATTCTATCTCCAAAGTTGCTCTTCCCTGACTTAGAATACTAGACTGTTAGACTCTTATCTTCTTAAGGTTGTTTCTAGTATTATTTTCATTTTTAATGAGTATTTTCCTTTTATTAACTTTTCTTATATGTTATAGCTACTCACTAGATTAATCCATAAAACCCTAAATATAAGCATTTCAATAGATCAGAAAAAAAAAGAAATGTGGCATTTCTGACACACTTGATTCCATGGAATAAGATCTTATCTGCTTTTTTTGTCTACATATTCATTCATTTATTCATTTAAAACTACTTACTTGAGTACTTCTACGTATTAGGCCTGCTATTTGGTGCTGTAAAAAAAATCATCCAGGTCCCCCACTTTCATGGAACGTAATGTTTATGGAAGGAAAAGAAGTATCGATTAAATGGTAAATATGTTGTTTCTTTGAAGGAAAAGAAGTTGAGATCAGGAGAGAGAATAAGAAAGATCTATTTTAGAACAAGAGATGGCTTCCATGGATATCTAAGTGAATAACAAGTGACATGAAGCAGGAAGGGGAAAGATGTGCAAGTAGAAGTAAGAACCATGAGGCAGGAAAGAGTTTGTCACATTACAGAACTTGGCAGAGGCTAGTGCGACTGGAAAATAGTGAATAATGAGCACAGTGACATGAGGTGTAGTTGGACAATAGGCAGAGCCTGAATTTTGCAGCGCTTTGCAGATCATGCTACGAATTTTGGTCTTTATTCTGAGTGAGAAGCTTTTGAGGGATTTTAAGTAGAGAGAGGTGATGTGATTAGAGGCAGGATTCTAAGTGGTCATTTCCATTGTAGCGAGAGGACTGAAAATGAGGAGATAAGGAGGTAAGTATGTTGGCCTTCTTGCAGTGCAAATTGGAACACAGGTGGTGGTCTAATCAAGAAGTGATACTATAAAAAAAAAAAAGAAGTGATACTATAGGATGGCAAACAGAACTTCAACAACAATTATAATTTATATATATATATATAAAATAAAAAAAGAAAAGAGAATTCCCTAATACTCAGATGCTTTTTAAAATACTTTTGCATTTTTTCTTTGAGTGCCATAAGATGCTTTTAAAATAAAATTTTTAACTAAAAAAAAAAAAAAAGGAAGAAGTGATAATGGTATGGACTACAGCGGTGGTCAGGGAGATAGAAACATATATTTTGGAGGTAAAAGGGTTGGTAAAGGTCTTAGTACCAGAGTTGGGCGAGGAGAGTGGGAAGAAGATTATGCCCAGTTTTTCACATGGCTAATGACAAATAGTGCTATTCACTGGGAAAGTTGGATTTGGATAGAGATTGGAGTACTTGGGGGTGGAGAAAAGAAGATTTGGTTTGGACATGTTAAGTTTAAGAACCTTATGAAACTCAGTGTTCAAATATCAGGATGACGTTTAGACCTACTGTTTAGAACTCAAAATTTCTGACTAGAGGGGCACCTGAGCAGCTCAGTCACTGGAGCATAAGACTCTTGATCTCGGGGTTGTGGGTTTGAGCTCCACTTTGAGTGTAGAGATTCCTTAAAAATAAAATCTTTAAAAAAAGATTTCTGACTAGAGGGCATATTTACAGCAATGTGTGTTGATGAGATCATTTAGAGAATATAGAGAGGAGAAATGTGGAATGTCAACAGATGACACATCAGATCTGGAATCTGAATTCTCAGGGAAAGAGAATGCAATTTGAGGGTCTATTCTAATCCACTTTAATATAATTTTGATAAATTAAGCCAAAAAATTAAATAAAACAGAGTCATTTACTATTGACCTTGGCTCAAAGGCTTATTTAATCACAAACACTTCCTTTTCCATGGATGTCAGTATCATTAACACAATTCCAAAAGACTTTGTAGGAATCAGTTCATTGAAGAAGCAACTTGATAAACTGAACACAATGGGTAGTAAATGATAATTTACCTTGATAATTGATCCAAATTGATTTTTACTTTCTTGTGGCATTGTTAAATAAGGTGTTAAAATAAATTTTCCTTTGCAGATTAAGAGTTGTAGCTCTGTTTTCTGGCTCTGGCAGGTTATTAGCTACAGGAAAGATTTTCTCTTCAGATAAGGAGCAAACTAGAATTCCTTAGGCCAAAAAAGTTTTTTGAAGAAGTTAAAGTATTATGGTTGAGTATAAAAACATTATTATGTTCATTACTGTTCAAGTATTTGATGTCAATAAAAAACCTTTCCAAGTTTCTCAAGGGCACTTCCAGGCAGAGCTGTGTATTTTCAAGGAAATATTAGAAAATCTCCCAGCACATTTCTCATATTAAAATCCAATTATGCACAAAGACAAGACAAAGAAACTAAATTGGAGAACAACAGATGTTTAACATAGTACACATATTACAAATAGGCTTAAATATCACATAGTGGTTAAAGCTTTCACTATTTTTTTCTTAGAATGCAAAGAAAAGCATGCAGGAAAGTTTTAAAAAATCTTGAGTCTTAGAAATGGATGCTTATTTATGACCTATAAAATCAGCATCATCTTAACTAATAAATTTCCTATAACAGCATCTTCTCTCACATCATACATATTCTATCTAATTGTTACTTAACACAGGACTACTCTGCAGTGGGCATTTAGGTATTGTAAATAGTCTCAAGCTACATCTCTGTAAAAGTCCAAAACTGAAAAGAATCAATCAGAATATATGTGTTAGCAAAATTCGTTTTAAAGTAATAAATGTGGGTGGATTGCTCCAGTTGAATCTATTTATTGAACTGTTGGTTTTTTTTTTTTTTTTTTTTTTTTTTTTTTTTTAAGCAATGGAAGCTTTAACAACGTGACAAAATTAAGACAATTCAGTTTGTAAACTTTTAGGTTGTACACAGAATTAGGGAAAGAAATGGATTTTCATTTGACAAATGCCATTTAGCCTTGCACAGAGCAGAGTGTCAGTAAAAAGTGGTTGAATGTATGGGACCCTCTTTTGATCCTTTCGACTAACATGGTAAATGATCAAATATTCATCCAGAATGGACAATATAGTTAGAGATGAAAAGTATTTTGGTAGCCTTCATTTGTCCGTGGCTGGATATTTGAAATCCTTGGATGTATAACTTTTGGAAATAACTAATTATCAAGAATTATATGTGGGGGCCTGGGTGGCTCAGTAGTTGAGTGTCTGCCTTTGGCTCAAGTCATCATGATCCTGGGGTCCTGGGATCGAGTCCCACATCAGGTTCCTTGCACGGAGCCTGTTTCTCCTTCTGCCTGTGTTTCTGCCTCTCTCTGTGTGTCTCCCATGAATAAATAAATAGAATTTTCAAAATAAAAAAAGAATTTACATGTGGCTCTGTTAGTTGTTTACAGCTGCTTGAGTTCCTTTAGCTGATAGGAAGAATGTATAACAGGTGACTTTGCATTTCAGACTGTTCAATAAGTACCATTATAAATGCTAAAAGTTGGTTGGGGGGTGGGACTGGAAGTTCTAACCCTCTAATCACATATTTGGTTCTCCTGGCAACCAGTCCTCATCCTTAGGTGAGGTCCAAAGTCACCTCATTAACAAGACACCTTTATCATTCTCATCACTTAGGAAACTCCAATGGTTTTAGAAGCTCTATGCCAAAAACAGTATGAAGCCCAAATACATATTTCTTGTTATAAGCACAGGATCACATATGCTCAAACACACTTTGAACACAATCTGCATAGAGTATCAAAAAATAGATCCGTCTCTCCTCTGTTATGTAACATCCCAAACCAGTTAATCATGTGTTGTTGAATAAACAAAACAGACAGCAGTTTATTTGAAAACCAAAGAAACAAGGAGTGCATTCTGCATTAACTTTAATTTCCCACGCATTCCTCAGCTTCAAGGTTATTTATAGATCTTTCCCCAGAATAATTTATAAAATGAAAAAAAAAGAATAATTTATAAAATGAATAAAGTTAAAAGCTACGGGAAGTTGCTTTTAGTATTCTTTACTGTGAGTTTTTTTTCCCTCTTTTTTTCTCATCTATTCATGTTAAAAAAAAAAAAAAGGATAGGACTAAAATAATGCAGATAGCTTTTGAGTGGGAAGCTGTGATCCTCACTGATTAAGGACCAGAGAAATAAATTTCATATGCACTTTATAACTTAAATAATGCATTTGCATGTATTACCACAATCAAGCTCAGAATGAATGCCAATATTTACTGATGACCAAGTAAAGAAAATATCTGCCTTCTTGAAAGAAAGAAAGAAAGAAAGAAAGAAAGAAAGAAAGAAAGAAAGAAAGAAAGAAAGCTCATTCCCCAATCCATCAAGATTTGGGCAAGTAGCTCAGATAGAAAAAAAAAAATTTTTTTTTTGAAAAATCTTTTGATGAGAAAAGGATGACCAAAAAAATAATCTCTCCCATTCCCTTAAAAATATTGTTGTTGTTCTTGGTTCTGTAACTTGGACTACAATCTGGCTGTCAAGGCAGGAAGGAGAAAGATTACATGTAATTTCCAGAGTATTCTCTCCCACCCCCTCCCATGTTCATACGGCCTTGCTTGTTTTGACCAGACTAAATCAGAATTACCTTGTCAGAAAGAGTTTTGCAATTAAACTGTAAAGAAAAAAAACAGATATGGCATAAAAGCCACCACCATTCCAAATCAATAAGTGGTGCTAAAAGACCAAAGGCAAGTAATTTAACAACAACAAAATGATCTTTACAGAGCTCCTAACCCCCCAAAATTGCCCATCGGCTTCTAATGTGTCAATGAAACTTTGCAAGAGCCACTGCTTATGTGCTCTCCTCCTTAACCACTGGTCTCCTTGAGATTTTTTGTTTTGACCGGTACCTCTCTCTTCAGTCTCATCTTGAGGAATGCTTCATGTTCTCTTTTGGTGTCTGAAGCCATCCTGCTCCAGACCCTGAAAGGATTATCTAGTATCATCTTTCTTCTCTGCCCATCATACTCTGGCTTGGTTATTTGGCTATGAGGCCCAATCCCTTAAGGAGACCTTTCTCTCTCACCCCAGCCTAAACCTAATTCTTCCTGTGTGGCTTTCAGGACACATACACCTTTCCAAGTTAGCACAGGTTCTAATTATACATTAAGTAGTAGAATAGTTAATGAATTTTTCCTTCACTAAACTATATGATGCATGAAGAGTAGCACCATGTCTACTTTCCCATCATTATATCTATAAAACCTAGCAAGTAATTGGTAAGTAAATGGATGATTAGATAGATGGGTGGGTGGAGGGATGGATGAGTTCTCTCCCAGTAGATATGTTTTTGAACCCCAGCTATGTGAAGACATCATAATACTGCAGAACAAGTTATCCAATGGAAATGTGAACCAGGGGCACCTGGGTGGCTCAGTGGTTGAGCATCTGCCTCAGGCTCAGGTCATGATTCTGGGATCCTGAGATCAAGTTCCACATCAGGCACCCTACAGGGAGCCTGCTTCTCCCTCTTTCTATGTCTCTACCTCTCTGTCTCTGTATCTCTCATGAATTAAAAGAAAGAAAGAAAGAAAGAAAGAAAGAAAGAAAGAAAGACAAACCATATAAGTCATTTTAAAGTTTTTCATAGCCACATTTAAAAAAGGAACGAGTAAAATTTTAATGTTTGATTACAAATAACCAAAAGATTATAATTTTATCATGCAATCAATATAAAATATTTTAATGAGATTTTACTTTCTTTCCATACTAGGTCTTCAAAATCTTATATGTCTTTTACAGTTCCAGCACATCTCAATTTGGGCTAGAAGCATTTCAAGTTCTTAATAACCGTATTATGTTACAAAATCTAGAGAGCCAGTGAAGTAGATCGACAAGAAGTTCATGTGTGTGAAGAACTATCTTGAAGGGAAAGGCTGGAATTTATCTTAGACAAAAAAAAAGTTGGAAAAACACTTTGTTCAAGATTATTGTTTTGGGTGAGAGAGAAGGAAAGATTTGAAAATAGATTGTCTATTCAGGCTGCTATAACAAAAATACCATAGACTGGTGGCTTATAAACAACCAAATTTATTTCTCACAGTTCTAGAGGCTGAGAAGTCTAAGATCGAGGTTCTGGCAGATTCAGTTGTCTAGTGAGAGACCACTTCCTGGCTTATAGATGTGCTTTCTCACTATAACCTCACATGGCAGAAGGGGCAAAGTAGAGCTGTGGGGTGTCATAAACTCCCTAATCTCATTCATGAAGGCTCCACCTCAGACCCAAGTACCTCCCAAAGGTTCTACCTCCTAACACCATCATATTAAGGTTTCTTTCAACATAAAAGTTTATAGGGAGGGACAGATATTTAGTCTATAGCAATATGAATACTTCTGCTTATTTTATTGTCTGGACCTGACCTTTCCGTCTTTTCCTAGAAGGTACTCAGAATGAGAAGCTTTCATACAAAATACAGTCATTTCCCAACAAAATCTCTGCGAGGTAGTGAGAACACATAGCATAGCAGTTGAGAGAGGACCACAGGAGTATAAGTTAAATAGAAGTGGACCATGGTGGCTTAGGAAGGGGACCAAAAGGAAAACAGGCATCAGTGGCAGCTCAGACAAGGAACAGAAGGGGAAAAGGCAGATAGAGTAGCATCATTATGGTGGCCCAGACCATGTCCCTGAGTTGGTACAAAACTCTCTGTGAATATCCTACCTAAACTAGTTGAGAGAAATGTGAGGTGTGGTTAGAAACCCAAATTTTTCTTGCCAGAGTCTGAATTAGATATAATATTTGTCAGTATTATTTTCCTACTAAGATAATATGCTGGGTGTAATTAGAAAATCTATTTCAAAACCAGTCAAATGGATTTCAATATTTGATTTAATAATTACTGTTTCACCAGATACACTGTGCCTGGATTCCCATCTTAGAAGAAAAATATTATATCTAATGAAATGGTTCAGTGAATGTTAGATGAGATAATGCCATGTTTCTTCAAATATATTATATACATGTAGGGTGACCAACCATCCTGATTCATCTGGGACTTTCCCAATTTTAGCAATGAAAATCCCCCCAGTCCTGGGTAAATTGAGACGTTCAGTTAACCTCACGTATATCTGAGGAATTTATATCCTCATGTAGATGGGAATCTTTTTGATTTTAATAATTATATACAGTCAGTAATTTTTTTTAGAATGTAGTTTTATACATGAAATATGCCAGTTATTATCTAAGTTGGAGTTCAATGAGTAGGCCTATGAGAATGCAATTTAGATAGCACAAATTACAGGTATAGTGTTTGAGCCCACCTGTGAATATTTCAAACCTTCAAAAAACATTGAGAAAACTCTCCAGAAGTCTTAATAATAGATGTGATTTGTATCATCAGAGAAGATTTTTATATACTCAACTTCCATGCACATTGCTGAGAGTTGTTTCTGTTTTGCCTTTAAAAAATTAGACAGAATGTTAGTCCCGTGGGAAAAATTTTGATGGTAGATGAATGAGGTTTGGGCAGTATTGAGAAAAGGTGTATATAAGGCATTTTTGAAAAAAAACCTAGCATACAGTGATGCCCCCAAAATGTTTTGTTTTGTATTTTTCTTCCTTTCTATTTGCTGTAAGAGAATTCAGTACAAAAGACATTGGAATTAGACAAGTCAAGGTTTAAATCCTAGCACTGTCAGTGACTGACTGGTAGACTTTAAACATGTTATGTACTATTTTCAGGTCTCTATATAATAATGGATAATGGAATGCACTTCAAAATATCATAAGCACTTTCAACATTGTCAAGATGTTGCTAAATGTCAATTCTCCCCAAGCTGGTCACTGACTCTATAGACTCAATGCAGTCCCAATCAAAATTCCAGGAAAAGATCCCAGCTTGTAAGTAATTATAAGCAGATATGATGCTTTCAATTCAGAGATGATGATGTCCTGTAGTCAAAATAAAGATCTCAAGTACAGTGACTTCAGATGTTTATTACTCACTCATATAAAATAAATCCAGGTTTGTGCTTTTCAGGGAAATATGAAAGCTTCACAGTGTTAGGGACCCAGGCTCCTTTTAGGAGAAAATATACTAGGAGAAAATATTTGCAAAAGATACATCTGATAAAAGGCTACTATCCAAAATATACAAAGAATTTTTGAAACTCAACAATAAGGAAAGAGTTCAGTTTTAAAACAGGCTAAAAACATTGACACCTGGGGATCACTGGGTGGCTCAGTGGTTTGATGACTGCCTTCGGCCCAGGGCGTGATCCCCAGGGCGTGATCCTGAAGTCCCAGGAACAAGTCCCATATCGGGCTTTCTGGATAGAGCCTGCTTATTTTTTCTTTTTGTGGCTTGGATCTTAAAACTCATTTTATAGGCCAAGAGAGCTGCTAGAGTTCCAGACATCACATTTGCATTCCAAGAAGCTATAATAATCAACACATTGTGGTACTGGCAAAAGAATAGGCAAATAGACCAATGTAAAAAGAAGAGAGTGTCCAGAAATAAACCCACATGAGTATAGTCAACTGGTCCTTGACAAAGGAGCAAAAGCAGTACAAACGAGGGGGAGGGGCAGGATGGTGGAAGAGCAGGGTCTCCAGGTCACCTGTCCTCAACAAATTACCTAGAAAACCATCCAAGTCATCCTGAAAACCTACGAATTCGGCCTGAGATTTAAAGAGAGACCAGCTGGAACGCTACAGTGAGAAGAGTTCGCGCTTCTATCAAGGTAGGAAGACGGGGAAAAAGAAATAAAGACACAAAAGGCCTCCGAGGGGGAGGGGCCCCGAGGAGCCGGGCTGAGGCCGGGGCGAGTGTCCCCAGGACAGGAGAGCCCCGTCCCGGAGGAGCAGGAGCTGCACCGACCTTCCTGGGTGGAAAGGCCTCCCGGGGAATTGGAGCAGGATCCCCAGAAAGGCGGGGATGCCCTCGGGCTCCCGGGGACACTAACAGGCACCTGCGCCCCGGGAGATGCGCCGAGCTCCCTAAGGGCTGCAGCGCTTGGCGGGACCCGGAGCAGCTCGGAGGGGCTCGGGCGGCGGCTCCGCGGAGGGGGCTGCACCGCCAGGAGCGCGAATCCTACAGCGCAGGCTCCGGAGCACAGGGCGCCGGGACACAGCCCAGGATCCGGCCTCCCCCCCGGGACAGGCAGAGGCCGGGAGGGCCCAGGACAGCGAGGACGCTCCTGCCCCCGAGCTGAGCAGATCAGCGGCCCCGCCCCGGAGCCTCCAGGCCCTGCAGATGGAGAGCCCCGGAGCTACTGCGGGAGCTGACTCCAGGGTCCCAGAGCTGCCCCCGCCACTGTGGCTTCCTCCCGGGGCCTCACGGGGTAAACACCCCCACTGAGCCCTGCACCAGGCAGGGGCAGAGCAGCTCCCCCAAGTGCTAACACCTGAGAATCAGCACAGCAGGCCCCTCCCCCAGAAGACCAGCGACACGGACCAGTTCCAAGGGAAGTCAAGGGACTTAAAGTACACAGAATCGGAAGATACTCCCCCTTGTTTTTTTTTGTTTGTTTGTTTTTTGTTTTTTTTTTGTTTTGTTTTTGTTTTGTTTTGTGCTTTTTTTTCTTTCTTTCTTCTTGATTTCGGATTGCTTCCCCCACCCCACCCCACCCTTTTTTTCTCCTTTCTTTCTTTTTCTTTCTCTTTTTCTTCTCTTTCCCCCCCTTTTTTTTCTTCTTTCTCTTTTTTCTTTTTCTCTTTTCTTTCCTTCTCTCTCTTTTTCTCCTTTTCCCAATACAACTTGTTTTTGGCCACTCTGCACTGAGCAAAATGACTAGAAGGAAAACCTCACCTCAAAAAAAAGAATCAGAAACAGCCCACTCTCCCACAGAGTTACAAAATATGGATTACAATTCAATGTCAGAAAGCCAATTCAGAAGCACTATTATACAGCTACTGGTGGCTCTAGAAAAAACCATAAAGGACTCAAGAGACTTCATGACTGCAGAATTTAGATCCAATCAGGCAGAAATTAAAAATCAATTAAATGAGATGCAATCCAAGCTAGAAGTCCTAACGACGAGGCTTGACGAGGTGGAAGAACGAGTGAGTGACATAGAAGACAAGTTGATGGCAAAGAGGGAAACTGAGGAAAAAAGAGGCAATTAAAAGACCATGAGGATAGATTAAGGGAAATAAATGACAGCCTGAGGAAGAAAAACCTACGTTTAATTGGGGTTCCCGAGGGCGCCGAAAGGGCCAGAGGGCCAGAATATGTATTTGAACAAATCCTAGCTGAAAACTTTCCGAATCTGGGAAGGGAAACAGGCATTCAGATCCAGGAAATAGAGAGATCCCCCCCTAAAATCAACAAAACCCGATCAACACCTCGACATTTAATAGTGAAGCTTGCAAATTCCAAAGATAAGGAGAAGATCCTTAAAGCAGCAAGAGAAAAAAAGTCCCTGACTTTTATGGGGAGGAGTATTAGGGTAACAGCAGACCTCTCCACAGAGACCTGGCAGGCCAGAAAGGGCTGGCAGGATATATTCAGGGTCCTAAATGAGAAGAACATGCAACCAAGAATACTCTATCCAGCAAGACTTTCATTCAAAATGGAAGGAGAGATAAAGAGCTTCCAAGACAGGCAGGAACTGAAAGAATATGTAACCTCCAAACCAGCTCTGCAAGAAATTTTAAGGGGGACTCTTAAAATTCCCCTTTAAGAAGAAGTTCAGTGGAACAATCCACAAAAACAAGGACTGAATAGATATGTTGACACTAAACTCATATCTATCAATAGTAACTCTGAACGTGAACGGGCTTAATGACCCCATCAAAAGGCGCAGGGTTTCAGACTGGATAAAAAAGCAGGACCCATCTATTTGCTGTCTACAAGAGACTCATTTTAGACAGAAGGACACCTACAACCTGAAAATAAAAGGTTGGAGAACCATTTACCATTCAAATGGTCCTCAAAAGAAAGCAGGGGTAGCCATCCTTATATCAGATAAATTAAAATTTACCCCAAAGACTGTAGTGAGAGATGAAGAGGGACACTATCTCATACTCAAAGGATCAATCCAACAAGAGGACTTAACAATCCTCAATATATATGCCCCGAATGTGGGAGCTGCCAAATATTTAAACCAATTAATAACCAAACTCAAGAAATACTTTGATAATAATACACTTATACTTGGTGATTTCAATCTAGCTCTTTCTATACTAGATAGGTCTTCTAAGCACAACATATCCAAAGAAACGAGAGCTTTAAATGATACACTGGACCAGATGGATTTCACAGATATCTACAGAACTTTACATCCAAACTCAACTGAATACACATTCTTCTCAAGTGCACATGGAACTTTCTCCAGAATAGACCACATACTGGGTCACAAATCGGGTCTGAACCGATACCAAAAGATCAGGATAGTCCCCTGTATATTCTCAGACCATAATGCCTTGAAATTAGAACTTAATCACAACAAGAAGTTTGGAAGGACCACAAACACATGGAGGTTAAGGACCATCCTGCTAAAAGATGAAAAGGTCAACCAGGAAATTAAGGAAGAATTGAGAAGATTCATGGAAACTAATGAGAATGAAGATACAACCGTTCAAAATCTTTGGGACGCAGCAAAAGCAGTCCTGAGGGGGAAATACATCGCAATACAAGCATCCATTCAAAAACTGGAAAGATCTCAAATTCAAAAGCTCACCTTACACATAAAGGAACTAGAGAAAAAGCAACAAATGGACCCCACCCCCAGCAGAAGAAGACAGTTAATTAAAATTCGAGCAGAACTAAATGATATCGAGACCAAAAGAACTGTGGAACAGATCAACAGAACCAGGAGTTGGTTCCTTGAAAGAATTAATAAGATAGATAAACCATTAGCGAACCTTATTAAAAAGAAGAGAGAGAAGACTCAAATTAATAAAATCATGAATGAGAGAGATCACTACCAACACCAAGGAAATACAAACGATTCTAAAAACATATTATGAACAGCTGTATGCCAATAAATTAGGAAATCTAGAAGAAATGGACGCATTCCTGGAAAGCCACAAACTACCAAAACTGGAGCAGGAAGAAATAGAAAAGCTGAACAGGCCAATAACCAGGGAGGAAATTGAAGCAGTCATCAAAAACCTCCCGAGACACAAGACTCCAGGGCCAGATGGCTTCCCAGGGGAATTCTATCAGACGTTTAAAGAAGAAATCATACCTATTCTACTAAAGCTGTTTGGAAAGATAGAAAGAGATGGAGGACTTCCAAATTCGTTCTATGAGGCCAGCATCACCTTAATTCCGAAACCAGACAAAGACCCCACCAAAAAGGAGAATTACAGACCAATATCCCTGATGAACATGGATGCAAAAATTCTCAACAAGATACTCGCCAATAGGATCCAACAACACATTAAGAAAATTATTCACCATGACCAAGTAGGATTTATCCCCGGGACACAAGGCTGGTTCAACACTCGTAAAACCATCAATGTGATTCATCATATCAGCAAGAGAAAAACCAAGAACCATATGATCCTCTCATTAGATGCAGAGAAAGCATTTGACAAAATACGGCATCCATTCCTGATCAAAACCCTTCAGAGTGTTGGGATAGAGGGAACTTTCCTCGACATCTTAAAAGCCATTTACGAAAAGCCCAGAGCAAATATCATTCTCAATGGGGAAGCACTGGGAGCCTTTCCCCTAAGATCAGGAACAAGACAGGGATGTCCACTCTCACCACTGCTGTTCAACATAGTTCTGGAAGTCCTCGCCTCAGCAATCAGACAACAAAAAGACATTAAAGGCATTCAAATTGGCAAAGAAGAAGTCAAAATCTCCCTCTTCGCCGATGACATGATACTCTACATAGAAAACCCAAAAGCCTCCACCCCAAGATTGCTAGAACTCATACAGCAATTTGGTAGCATGGCAGGATACAAAATCAATGCCCAGAAATCAATGGCATTTCTATACACTAACAATGAGACTGAAGAAAGAGAAATTAAGGAGTCAATCCCATTTACAATTGCACCCAAAAGCATAAGATACCTAGGAATAAACCTAACCAAAGAGGTGAAGGATCTATACCCTAAAAACTATAGAACACTTCTGAAAGAAATTGAGGAAGATACAAAGAGATGGAAAAATATTCCATTCCGTTTGGGATTGGCAGAATTAATATTGTGAAAATGTCAATGTTACCCAGGGCAATTTACACGTTTAATGCAATCCCTATCAAAATACCATGGACTTTCTTCAGAGAGTTAGAACAAATTATTTTAAGATTTGTGTGGAATCAGAAAAGACCCTGAATAGCCAGGGGAATTTTAAAAAAGAAAACCATAGCTGGGGGCATCACAATGCCAGATTTCAGGTTGTACTACAAAGCTGTGGTCATCAAGACAGTGTGGTACTGGCACAAAAATAGACACATAGATCAATGGAACAGAATAGAGAACCCAGAAGTGGACCCTGAAATGTACGGTCATCTAATATTCGATAAAGGAGGAAAGACTATCCATTGGAAGAAAGACAGTCTCTTCAATAAATGGTGCTGGGAAAATTGGACATCCACATGCAGAAGAATGAAACTGGACCACTCTCTTTCACCATACACAAAGATAAACTCAAAATGGATGAGAGATCTAAATGTGAGACAAGAGTCCATCAAAATCCTAGAGGACAACACAGGCAACACCCTTTTTGAACTCGGCCACAGTAACTTCTTGCAAGATACATCCACAAAGGCAAAAGAAACAAAAGCAAAAATGAACTATTGGGACTTCATCAAGATAAGAAGCTTTTGCACAGCAAAGGATACAGTCAACAAAACTAAAAGACAACCTACAGAATGGGAGAAGATATTTGCAAAGGACATATCAGATAAAGGGCTAGTTTCCAAAATCTATAAAGAACTTATTAAACTCAACACCAAAGAAACAAACAATCCAATCATGAAATGGGCAAAAGACATGAAGAGAAATCTCACAGAGGAAGACATGGACATGGCCAACATGCACATGAGAAAATGCTCCGCATCACTTGCCATCAGGGAAATACAAATCAAAACCACAATAAGATACCACCTCACACCAGTGAGAATGGGGAAAATTAACAAGGCAGGAAACAACAAATGTTGGAGAGGATGCGGAGAAAAGGGAACCCTCTTACACTGTTGGTGGGACTGTGAACTGGTGCAGCCACTCTGGAAAACTGTGTGGAGGTTCCTCAAAGAGTTAAAAATAGACCTGCCCTACGACCCAGCAATTGCACTGTTGGGGATTTACCCCAAAGATTCAGATGCAATGAAACGTCGGGACACCTGCACCCCGATGTTTCTATCAGCAATGGCCACAATAGCCAAACTGTGGAAGGAGCCTCGGTGTCCATCGAAAGATGAATGGATAAAGAAGATGTGGTTTATGTATACATTGGAATATTACTCAGCAATTAGAAACGACAAATACCCACCATTTGCTTCAACGTGGATGGAACTGGAGGGTATTATGCTGAGTGAAATAAGTCAATCGGAGAAGGACAAGCAGTGTATGTTCTCATTCATTTGGGGAATATAAATAATAGTGAAAGGGAATATAAAGGAAGGGAGACGAAATGTTGGGAAATATCAGGAAGGGAGACAGAACATAAAGACTCCTAACTCGGGGAAAGGAACTAGGGGTGGTGGAAGGGGAGGAGGGCGGGTGTTGGAGGGGAATGGGTGACGGGCACTGAGGTGGACACTTGACGGGATGAGCACTGGGTGTTTTTCTGTATGTTGGTAAATTGAACACCAATAAAAATTAATTAAAAAAAAAAAAGCAGTACAAACGAGCAAAGATAGTTTCTTCCACAAATGGTGCTGGAACAATTGGACATCCACATGGAAAAAAAAAAAAAGGAAGCTAGACACAGACCTTTCGCCCTTCACAAAAATTAATTTGAAATGGATTACAGACCTAAGTATAAAATGTAAAACTATCAAACTCCTAGACAATAATGTAGGAGTGTTTGGTGACTTTTTAGATACAACAACAAAGGCATGATCCATTAAAAGATAACTGATAAGCTAGATTCATTAAAATTAAAAACCTTAGTTCTGAGAAAGACCTTATCAGGAGAATGGGAAGACAAGCCACAGACTAGGAGAAAATATTTGCAAAAGACACATCTGATAAAAGGCTACTATCCAAAATATACAAAGAATTTTTGAAACTCAACAATAAGGAAACAGTTCAGTTTTAAAACAGGCTAAAAATGTTGACACCTGGGGATAATGGGTGGCTCAGTGGTTTGATGACTGCCTTCCGCCCAGGGCGTGATCCCCAGGGCGTGATCCTGAAGTCCCAGGAACAAGTCCCATATCGGGCTTCCTGGATAGAGCCTGCTTCTCCTTTGTCTGTGTCTGTGCCTCTCTCTCTCTGTCTCTCTCTCTCTCTCTCTCTCTCTGTCATGAATAAGTAAATAAGATCTTAAAAAAAAAAAAAAGCAAACAAACAAAAAAACGTTGACACCTCACCAAAGAAGATAAACAGATCGCAAATAAGCATTTGAAATGATGCTGCAAGTATGTATCATTAGGGAATGCAAATTAAAACAACAATAAGATACCAGTACACAACTACTAGAAGGGCCAAAATCCAGAACATGGAGGATGCTAAAAGCTGGTAAGAATGCGGAGCAGCAGAAACTCATACATTACTGGAGGGAATACAAAATGATACGACCACTTTGGAAAACAGTTTGGCAGTTTATTACAAAACGAAACATAATCTTACCATATGATCCAGAAATCATGCTCCTTAACATTTACCCAAAAGAACTGAAAATGTATATCCACACAAAAAAATCTGTGAAGGATGTTTATAGCAGCTTTATTCACATTTGCCAAAACTTGGAAGCAACCAAGATGTCCTTCAGTAAGCAAATGGATAATTTGTGGTACATCCAGGCAATGAAATATTATTCAGTGCTAAAGAGAAATGATCTATGTTCCAAGCCAGGAAATTGGAGAAGCTTTAAATGTATATTGCCAATCTGCAAAGACTATATACTGTATGGTTCTAACTATAGGACATTCTGAGGAAGGCAAAACTATGGAGATAGTAGAAAGAGCGGTGGTATCTAAGGGTGGGGAGGAGAAGACATAATAAATAAGCAGAACACAGAAGAGTTTTAGGGTAGTGGAAATACTCTGTATGATACTATAATGAACATTATACATTTATCCACACTCATAGAATATACAACACCAACCATAAACCCTAATGTAAACTATGAACTTTGGATAACTTTGATGTGTCAATGTAAGTTCACCTGTAACAAATGTACAACTCTGATGAGTTGGTGATGGATGAGGCTATGCATGTTCAGGGACAGGGAGTAAAGGAGAAATCTCCATACTTTCAATTTTGCTATGAACCTAAAACAACTTTAAAAATAGTATTTTCTTAAAAAAATAATTGAGTATTCAATGAAACACTTGCTATAAAGTAAAATGTCTGTACAGAATAAGCACTTGGTAAATATCAGTCCCTTCCCACCTCTCTGTGGGAAGAATCCATGTGTTCTTAAGTTTTCTTCATATTCTCTAATCCAGGAAAAATGTTACATTTATTTTAATTTTCTTCTCTCTCCAAGCATTAATTGAGATATAGTGGCAAATATAACTGCTAGAACAAATCTAAAACAACTCAAACATGTGATGTAAAGCCAATACAATTATGACAGGTATAAGCTTGAAAAAAACCTAATATATTCTAGTTGCTAGGATAAAAACATATAGATTTAGATGTTGTGGAGCTGTAATAGGATTTCCCAATAATTCTAACTATACTTTTTTGCTTTCCATACCTTTTAAAAGTCTTTTTATGCATAATAGTATAATTTCATAATTTCCTTCCTGAGAAAAGAATGAAAGGATAGAGAGAAGAAAAGAAAAAAAAAGGACAAGGAGGAGGAAGAAGATGAAAAGAGAATATTTACTGAATACCTTCTACATAATAGGCATGGTGTTAAGACTGGATATGAAGCATTTGAGCTGCAGTGATCTTGTAAAATTCAAATATACATAAAATCAAGGATATTAGTGTGTATCTGTTCATGGAAGTTAAAAAAAAAAAAAAAGACAGGGATGGCCCCAAACTCTGACACTAAGCAAACTCTTCTCTTTGATAAATATTTTAAAAAGTATTTTTATCCTTATTCCCAGAGGTCTGTTATTTTTAACTTTCCAGTACTAGCAGTCTTTTAAAAATATTTCTCTTCATTGGAATTATACACTTCTGAAAGTAATGTTGAAACTATTGCCCATGATGCAGTTAAACAGAGAAGAGGAAATCTCATGCATTTGAAATCCCAAAATAAACCCTTTGGTCCACATCTGCCTACTTCTATCATTAAAAGTCAAAATAAAAATCTCATGGTTCTATTTCAGTAGGCTATGCTTTTCCCAAGAAAAATTTTTGAACTCCTTGGCCAGACTCCAGAACTCAGAAAAATCAAGCCCTAGTAACCTAAGATTTCTGTGACATGCAATGAATTAACTCCTCTTCTAGGCATTTATAATGGAACTATCTAGGTACTATCTCTAGGAGAATTGAAAATAGTTACTCTAATAATTTTTCTGTAGTGTTTAACCCTCTCAAAGAACACCATTTGAGAAAGGCCGTTAGTTCTTTCCCTAATAAAATGTGTTCAAAACCATGTTGCCAGTAAATAGAGTAAGAGAGAAATGTAGTAAAAGTAGATGCCAATTAATACAGAGAGCTCATATAAACCAAGGAGCTAGAAATCTAAAATATTAACTATAAAATTGGACATGTATGAACTGGGCACTTGGGCACTGAACCATAGGAGAAAAAATACAAATGAAAAGATTGCTCATAGGCTATTTCAGTGGCTCTTAGAAAACAAAATGCAAGAATATATGGTTATACTGCTAGATATTTTTCCTTTCTTAAAGCAATCTTCAATAATAGTGAAACTAAATAATATATGAAAAGCCAATAATGAACAAAGAACAATATGACAATCAAATACCAGTTTCAGTATATGGGTGACCGAAAAGAGGGGAAAAAATAAACTTTACAAATCCCTATATATCTAAGCTCTGATTCCCACCCACTGTCCATTTTATTGGAAAAAAATTGTCAGCCTCCTAAGCACAAAGTTCATAAAAGGGGTAGCCTAACTCTATATTGAGTATAATATTCTATTCATACTTCCCCTACCCAGAATCATCCCTCAGAAGCCTCATCCTGGTAGTCTGCTATACTTGACTCAGCATACAAAGATCAATGTCCAACTCCTAACTACCTCCATCCATTACTGGAGAAAAAGACATTAGCAATTTACTGAAAAAAAAATTGAGAAGAGAACATGCTAGTCGAAAATAGTTCTATGAACAAAGGGATGACATTTATAAAAGTGCATGAAAGTATTAGTTTCATGAAATTAAATTCAGAGATAGTTTGGCAGGGTGAGGACAAACAGCCAGATACTTGTTGAATTGATAAAGAGGTGATGTGACTATCTTGCCTTTAACCCAATTATGCATATATGGTAGGCAAACTGATAGTTTTCTCCCCAAATCTCTTCTTACCTCCTGCAGCCAAAAATACTCTATCCAGTTAGGCTATCATTCAGACTAATAGAAGAGATCAAGTTTCCCAAGCAAATAAAAGTTAAAAGAATTCATGATCACTAAACCAGCCCTAGAAGAAATGTCCAAGGGGGTTCTGAGTAGAAAGGAAAAACCATAAGCAGGAGGAAGAAAAGTAGGAAGCACAAAAGCAGTAAAATAAATGCATCTATAAAAATCAGTCAAGGGGCACCTGGGTGGCTCAGTGGTTGAGGTCTGCCTTTGGCTCGGATCATGATACTGGGGTCCTGGGATCGAGTCCTGCATCAGGCTCCCTGTGGGGAGTCTGCTTCTACCTCTACCTATGTCTCTGCCTCTATCTCTGTGTCTCTCATGAATGAATAAATATTTTTTTAAAAAATCAGTCAAGGGGGAAAATCAATCAAAGGATTTACAAAGTAAAAGAACGTAAAGTATGATACTATATACTTAAAATGTGGTGGGGAGAGGAGTAAAAATTTAGCACTTTTGGAATGGGTTCAAATTTAAGTGACCATCAACTACTGTAGATTGCTATATGCATAAGATGTTATATATAAACCTAATGGTAACCACATGTCAAAAACCAGTAATAGATATGCAAAAAATAAATAGAAAGGAATCCTAGTACATCACTAAAGAAAGCTAGTAAACCATAAGAGAAGAGAGAAAGAGAAGGAAGGGAGAAGAGCTACAAAAACCACCTAACAAGTAACAAAATAGCAATAAGTACATTCTTATCAAGAATTACTTTGAATATAAAATGACTAAATTCTCCTATCAAAAGACATAGAATAAGAGAATGGATTAAAAAAGCAAGACCCATCTTTATGCTGCCTAATAGAGACTCATTTCAGACCTAAAGACACATGCAGGTTGAAAGTGAAGGGATGGAAAAGTATTTATCAGAAAATGGAATGAAAAGAAAGCCAGGGTAGCAATATTTATACCAGAAAAAATAGACTTTAAAGCAAACACTGTAGCAAGAGATAAAGAAGGATGCTATATAATCATAAAGGGAACAATCCAACAAACAGATATAACAATGGTTGATACTTGTACATCCAACATAGGAGCACCCAAATACATGAAGCAGCTGATATTAATACAGACATATGTATATATTTGCCAACACTAATTTTATAGTAACTATAGATTGAGCTCATTATTGAAATTCATTCGTATAAATGAACTGTCAAAACTAATCCTAATGCCAAGGTAACCAACCAATTCAGATACACTTTTTTTCCTCTAGAAAACACCTCACTTATTTTCTGATACAGTTAATGATTTGCTATGATTTCTTACAACATCTACCTACCTACTAGTTCTAATATCTGAGTAGTTTTGTTTCTGTGTTGTCTAATTATTTTCCTCATTGTGAGACATAGCTTCTTGTTTCTTTGCAAGTTTGTTAATTTTTTATTGGATTCTAGATATTGTGAATATTATATTTGGTGTTGAGTTTTATTTTGTTTGGATAATGGTTTAGTTTTTCTTTTTGTTTTCTGCGACACAATTAAGTTACTTGGAAACAGTTTGATTGTTTCAAAAGACCTGCTTACAAACTTTGTTAAGCATTCCTGGTCTTTAGTCTAGGGATAATTTGGCCTCACTACCTTTGTATGAGGCAATACTCTTCCGAGGACTCTATTCAATGTCCTGTGGCTAGAAGGCTTTGTTTGTGGACCCTCTACCAGTCCTATGTCCTGAAAACTCAATCTAGACAATAAGATAGGGCAATTCTATTGTTCATTTGTGTCCTCTTCTGAAGGAATCACTATCCCTGTCCTGTATTACCTTTTGTCCATTAAATGAAAACTATTGTTTCTTATCATCTTTGTTTTTGTGGTTGTGTTGTTTTTTTGTTTTGTTTTTACTGGTGGTGATGTTTAAGGAGTGGTGAGGAGATTTGCTTCCTGTTAATCTAGCATGACCAAACATGGAAATATCACTTCTTGACTCTTAAATATATCTTAATACAGAAAATCTCAATACAGACTAAAACACTCTGCTTCTAACTTCACATGACATTCCTAGCAGAATTTATATAGGGCAGGGAAAGGCATGAAAGAAAGAAATACTAACTAGTTATAGGAAATTAGCTACTGAAAAATGAAAGAATTTTAAAGAATACTGTAGGACTGAGGTAGAGTACCAAGGAAGGAATAAACATGAAAAGAGGCCCCTTTCCTAAAGCTGGGATTCAGACGTCTTTTGAGAACGTATAGTTTCAGCCTACTGGGTAGTGATAAAATTGGGAGGGTAGTCAAGGGTCAGAGTTGGTCCATGACCACTGAGAGACAGGAAAATACATTCTTGGGTTGGCACGCTTGGAGATGAGCACCACTGTGTGTCTTGCATGCTGCTGGCTGCAACACACTGCAGTAGCATGCTGAGAATAGGTGGGTGTACCTGAATCTAGAAGAGTGAAAATGTTAAGGCCTAATGCCATAGTTGTACACCATAATTCCCACCACATTTATAGCCAACATGAATCTCGAGGTCAGCCCAGATTCAAGAAATAGGAAAAATAGATTGTCTTCTGATGAGAGGAGATGAAATATATGGTGGTCATGAACTTCAATCTATCATAGGGAGGCACAGGATTTGGAGTTTAGGAGAAAGCTGAAATTAAAAACATATTTTGTACTTATCAGTATACATGTTATAACTGAAATTATGAGGATGAATGATGTCTCTTAAGAAAAATAAATATACATACATATTATTTATTACTGTAACATATATTATTCTTACATGTAAATATATATATATTACTACAGATTTCACAATGAAAAAAAAACACTCTTTAAATATCAACATGGATAGAGTATGACAATATAATATTGAATGAAAAAAAAAGTTTCAACATTTTATGCAAAATTTTATGCAAATCTATATATTGCTTTTGGACAGTTAATAATAATGATGACTAAAAAACATTGCTATCATATGCCAGGCCCCCTTTGAAGCACAGTTTTTATGCTAAGTGTATAATTATTATAGGAAACTTTTGATATTGGTATACTAATACAATAATCCTGTGAAAGGTGAAATAAAATGGAGTCACTATGTCAAGGGATTTCTAAAGGGGCCAAGGAGGCCATTAAGCTGGGCCTCATGCATGCCCTTACTGAGTGGAACAATAAACCTCTGAACCCCGCCAAACCCCAAATATTCCAAGAACTCTACCAACATCTACAGCTTGCTACAATAATGGATTTTTGCTTAGTGATAGACTTAGTAACAAGTTATGTTTAGCCAAGATTAATTTTCTGCAACTGATACCAATCAAAACTTGTAAACAACAGATACAAGCATCCTCTTTTTGTCTTTAAGAACCTCTGACTTTTGTTTCCTATTAAGACCACAGTTTAGGTTGCTACCCAAATCTCTGCTCCCCAAATTGCAATTCTAAGACACCAAATAAATGCTTTTGTTCACTTTGGTTCTACCTCTGCTCAGTCAACAATTCAGAGAGGTCAAGTTACTCTCCCTAAGGCCAGTTAAGTGATGAAGCTAGGATTTAAACTCAGTTTTAAAACATGGACTGGATATAGATCAACTTCTGGATAGTTGTTGTCTTAAGGTAGGGAGTAATGAGAATAGAATTGGCCCCAGAGAAGGAATTCTATAATTTTATCAATATATAGTCTAGTTTTTCCAGTGAAAAGGCCCAGAAACCATTACCAAATAACCTGCTTATCTCAAAGTTGAGGGATGAATATCTCTGTACCTTGATCATGATCTTAAAATGCATTTCTCATGAAAATAAGCAAGGCTTAGCAAAATGGGTGATTCCCAAGAAATATGTAAGATGAACATGAAGTAACCAGACAGCAAGGATATCATCAAAGGCTATTATGTAAAAAATAAAGTAAATAAATAAAAGCGCCCAAACTCTCTTGGCCAAAAATGGGAAAAATTGAATTTCACTGAGGATAACACACTAGATTGAATCACGTTGAGTGCACTTAATCCTTAAGTTCGTAATGATAGGTAAAACTTCTACATCTTTGCAGAATGCTTGGGAACCAGCTCATTTGGTAAATAAAGGGAAACAAGCCTTTTTTTCTGCCTTTCCTATATCAACTGCATTTTATGGTCACAAATAGCTGATAAGGGGAGTTACATTTTAGAAAGTAAATAAAATAAACACAGAAGGCAACAGAATAATATCATTTTACCATCCCAAATGAAATAGTAAATCTATCCAGTTATCAATGGTGGCTAAAATTACAAAAATCAAGTTATCTAGATACTGTATACTTCTTTAGCAAAGTACTTATACCATCTGTAAGCAATTTTGTCAAAAATGTAGAGCTGAATCAGATCGAGCCTCCACCTCTAATTACCAATTTGCAGAGTACAGAGAAAGATATTCAATGATACTGCAAGAACAGAACCAGCAGAATCCAACAAAATTCCGATAGATAACACAGGACTCTCTACAACAAACTGATTAAGAAAAAGAGGCTTCTGGTTTATTTTCCAGTCTGGCATATGAGAAGCTAGAAGTCACCACACTGTCCTAACAAAAAGTAGAAAAGTAAACAAATTGAAAAATCAACAATTCTTCTTAGCTTCATACAAGAAGTGAGGTCCCAGGGCAAGCCAATGTCCCCAAAATTTGGGAGACCAACAAACAAATACAGAGAATCACAACTTACCAGAGAAAATACCCAGGAGCACAAAATCTGAAGGAACCAGCGCCAAGGCAAGGAAATCTGAAATTAACTGATGAACTGCTGAAGGCTCAGCATAGACACATCTGGAAAATAAAAACAAAAGGGAGACTCAGTCATAGGGGGGACTGCACACTTTTGTGAATTTTACATCCAAAATATTTTCTCACTGTGAATACTGAAGAAAAATGGTCTCTGTCTCTGGCTGGGGAAGAGGAAAAGGAGCGACTTTGATATACGCTAGGGTACTCTTCCTAACAGGACGTCTGCCCACAGCAGGAGCCACTTAACTGGGGCCTTACCTGCTGGGGTGACTTTAGACCTGGGGGAAGAGAAATACACAACTTCAGCTGCTTCTAACCATTTTATCCTATTCAAGGGGAAGGGGTTGGAAAATGAGAAACCAGTATGGTTCATAGCCCAGAAGTACAAATCCACCAAAAGACTGAGACCTACTCATGGGACTATAGAATGCTTTCTCTCACCCTACTACATTACCAATGGCTTATTTAAAGTTCCTTTTACCCAATATATCATTTTTAATTCTCAGAAAAAATTATAAAACATTGTAAAAAGCAAAAAACAGTTTGAAAAGACAGAATCAGACTCAGTTGGCACACATGTTGGAATTTACAAATTGGAATCTAATTTAATGTAATGATTCAGATGCTAAGGACTCAAGTTTATAGAAACAGTAGATTTGTGGATACCAGGGGTGGGGGTGGGGGAAAGGAGGAGATGGTTGGTCAAGGAATACAAACTTAGAGTTCCCAATAACTTCTGGGAATCTAATGTACAGCCTGATGACTATAGTTAACAACACTGTATTGTGTTCTTGAAAGCTGCTAAAAAAGTAAACTTTTAAAAGTACAGCTGACATACAATGTTGCATTGGTTTCAAATATATAAAAGAGTAGATCTTAAATGTTAACCCAACCATCAGAGTAAGAAAAAATGGTAATTACAGGAGGTAATGGATGGGTTAACTAACCTTATTGTGGTAATCATTTCACAATATATATGTGTATCAAATTATCACATTGTACACAGTAAACTTCTACAATGTTATACATGAAATATATCTCAATAAACTGGAGAAAGGATGTGAAGGGCTCTAAGGATAAAGTAGACAGCATGTAAGAACAGGTAAACTATGTAAGCAGAGAGATGGAAATTCAAAGAAAGAGCCAAAAAGAAATAGTAGAGATCAAAAACATCGTAACAGAAATGAGGAATGCCTTTGATGAGTTCATTAGCAGATAGGACACAGCTGAGGAAAGGGTATCTCTCTCTTTTTTTTTTTTTTTAGGAAAGAGTATCTCAATAAAGACCTCCAAAACCAAAAACAAAGAGAAAAAAGATAAAAACTAGAACCAGATAGCCAGGAATTGTGGGAAAACTACAAAAGGTATAACATATATGTAGTAGGAATTCCAAATAAAGAGCAAAGAGAGAAATGAACAAAAGAAATTGAAACAATATTGAAACAATAATGACTATGTCCCCAAATTAATGTCAGACACAAAACCACAAATCTAGTAGGCTCAGAGAACACCAAGTAGTATAAATGGCAAAACAAAACAAAACACCTTAGCCTCGGCGTATCATTTTCAAACTACAGTAAATCAAAGATAAAGGAAAAATCCTGAAAGAAGCCAGAGAAAAAGACATCTTTTTCTCTGGCTTCTTTCCCAGAGATCTATAAAAGATCTATAGGACAGAAACTTGATCTACATAAAGAAAGGAAGAGCATCAGAGAAGAAATAAGTGAAACTAAAACAAAAACTTATTTTTTCTTATTTTCCATTGGTCTTTTAAGCTAATGGTTTGTTCAAAATGATAATAGCAACAATGTATTCAACTATAGGCATAAGCTTATTCTTATTTAAGTGAAATGAATGACAGCAATAATATGAGGGACAGGAGGAAGGAATTAATATTATCTCATTATTATAAGGTATTCTATCTATGAACATATCAATTATACTTCTTTTTAAACTTTTTTTTTACTGGTGTAGATGGGTTTGCAACATATAATTAATCTATTTTCAAATAGCACTATGCCAGCACTATTTATAGGTGATCCAGCAGTCACACTCCTTGATATTTGCCCAAAGGATTGAAAACTTATGTCCATACAAAAAACTGTGCATAGTTGTTTACAGCACTTTTGTGTCTAATGGCCAAAATTTGGAAGCAACCAAGATGTCCTTCATTAGGTGTATGAATAAATAGACTGTGGTACATCCAGACAATGGAATATTATTCAGCACTAAAGAGAAATGATCTATCAAGCCAGAAAAAGGCATGGGAGAAATTAAATGCATATTACCAAGTGGAATAAGCCAATATTAAAAGGCTACGTATTGTATTATTCCAACTATATGACATTCTAGAAAAGGCAAAACCACAGAGATGGTGAAAAAAAAAAAAAACCAGTGATTTCCAGGAGTAATGGGGGAGGGAGTCATAAATAAGTAGAGCATAGAATTTTAGGGCACTGAAAGTATTCTGTATGGTACTGTCATTATAGATACGTATAATTATATATATCCGAACCTATAGAATGTACATCAAGTGTGAGCAGCCCTAATATTAACTATGGATCGGGTGATTATGATGGGTACCTTCGTACATTCACCAGTCGTAACAAATGTACTACTCCAGTGAGGGATATTGGTAATGGGAGATTATATGGGATAATGTATGTGTGGGAGCAGGGAATATATGGGAAATCTATGAACCTTTTGCTCAATATTGCTATGAATCCCAAATGACTAAAGTATATTTAAAAAGTTAAAATAAAAAAAAAAAAAAAAAAACTAAAAAAAAAAAAAAAAAAAAAAAAAAAAAAAAAAAAGTTAAAATAAAAAATATAAAAGAGAACCTACAGATTAAAATGTGGTTGTTCCTAATTATATGCTTTCATTCATGCGGGGGAATATAAAAAATAGTGAAAGGGACTATAGGGGAAGGGAGAGAAAATGAGTGGGAAATATCAGTGAGGGAGACAGAACATGAGAGACTCCTAACTCTGGGAAACGAACAAGAGGTAGTGGGAGGGGAGGTGGGCAGGGGGATGGGGTGACTGGGTGATGGGCACTGAGGGGGGCACTTGACAGGATGAGCACTGGGCATTATACTATATATTGGCAAATCGAACTCCAATTAAAAAAATATACAAAAAAATATATGGTTGTTCCTTATTTGGATCCTGAGTTAAATATATATATTTTTTTTAATTTAATTTATAATTAAACATATATTTAATTATAAATATATAATTTATTTATATATTTATATATATAAACTTAAGAATAATGAGATAACAAGGGAAATTTATTTTTTTTTATTTTTTTTTTATTTTTTTTATTTTTTTTTTAACAAGGGAAATTTAAACATTGGATTTTCTATAATTCTGAGGAATTAGGTTTAATATTTTTAAGTATTATAATGGAATTGTGGTTACTTTTTTTAAATAATCATTTTCTTTTAGAAATACCTACCAAAATATTAAACAGATGAAATTATATGGTGTCTGAGACTTGCTTCAAAATTATCAAGGGGGGACGCCTGGGTGGCTCAGGGATTGAGCCCCTGCCTTGGCCCAGGGCGTGATCCTAGAGTACCGAGATCGAGTCCCACATTGGGCTCCCTGCATGGAGCCTGCTTCTCTCTCTGCCTGTGTCTCCACCTCTCTCTGTGTGTCTCTCATGAATAAATAAATAAAATCTTAAAAAAAAATCATCAAGGGGATAATGTGGGTGGGGCATAGATTAAATAGAATTGTTCATAGGTTGATTCTCACTGATACTAAGTGATAGGAGCATGAAGTATACTGTACTAGTCTCTACTTTTGTACATGATAGAAATTTTCCTTGTTAAAAGTAAAAAAATTCAACCATATCATATGTATATAAAAAACATATTCATGCTATGAATTATAAAAATGAAATAAACACACTTGACTCCACCACCCAATTTAACTTATAATACCAATACCGTTTTATCTAGCTGGTGTTCCTCCCTGATTTCTTCCCTTTTAGCCATTGTCTTGACTTTTTATTATTTCCTAAAGTTTTCACCATCCTCATCACCATCATTGTCTTCATTATTTAGTTGTGTTTCAGAGGTATCTCTAAATATTTGGTTTTGCTTTGAGGTTTTTTTTTTTTTAATTTTACAAAAATATTATCATAGTTTAAGTAGTCTGATTTACTTTTTTCACTCAATATTATGATTTTAAGCTTCATTCACATAGTTCTTTTCATTTTGTTCATAAAATATGTCCTTATAAGTACATTTACTATATAATTGTAATTAGCAGTTTAAATATTTAGCCCCTAAATAAACAAAACAGTTGTGGAACACAGAGGCCATGACTTTTCATCTGTTTTCTCATCTTCTGCAAAAGGTGAGCTACATGATAAGTATTTTTAAAATGCACATTTGTAAATAAGTGTTAATAAATAAGTAAATTAATAGTATAGCTATAAATGTGCTTCAACAACAAAAAAGAAATGTAAATTTCTTGTAAAAATAATATTATTTCTAAATTTTTAAGACACTTTATGAGAATGGCTGTGAAACGGCAGAGCTTAGGGATGCTTGTCCTAGATGAAATTGAGCATAGGGACGCCTGGGTGGCTCAGTGGTTGAGCATCTACCTTCGGCTCAGGGCAAGATCCCCGGTCCAGGGATCGAGTCCTGCATCGGGCTTCCTATGGGGAGCCTGTTTCTCCCTCTGCCTGTGTCTCTGCCTCTCTCTCTGTGTCTCTCATGAATAAATAAATAAAATCTTAAAAAAAAAGAAGAAATTTAGCATAGGTCCTTCAATTCTTGGACTCGAGTTCCCCCATTTACAAATTATAAAATAAAGAATTAAAATATATATTTGTTCAAAGAATAATCTGCCCATTTTTTTTAGGATACAATTAGATAAAATTTAAATGCTGATTTTGGTATTTAGTGCAAAAACAGAATCAAAGAACCCAAGCATCAGTACAACAAACAAATATACAATAACTATTTCATTCATTGAAAACTTACATATGGCTGGCACTAAAATTGATTGGTGCCATGAAGTCAAAGCTGATGTAGGAAAGATTAGTCTTCAGAAGAATGTGAAATGTAATATGGTATGTCAATTATACCTCAATAAATGAAAAAAAAGAATGCAACTCAAGCTCATTTCTCTTTTCATTTAGGAAGGATTTTACACTTGGGATAGAGGTCAGTGATTTATGAGGTTAAGTTTTCTCTCAGCAGCACTCTGGTAACTCTCAGTATTCAAACACAACAGCTTCATTGTACAAACCCAAGCATTGTACTTTATTTTTATTACTTCTAGGAGACTGTGATAATATTGAATTTAGAAAGAGAAGACAAATATCCTTGTTGACATTATTGTTGACCAAAGCACTTCTTTGCAAAGAGCATGAATCTTTGCCAACAAGGGCTATTGTTTCTTTAGATAAAGCCTTATAAAAAGTTCAGAAGGGAAATAATGGGCTACAATTTTAATCCAGCAGCTGGAGCCATTCATTGTTCAGTATTACTAAGAGCTATAGTTTCAGTAAAAGTTGATCAACCTGAATATAAAGGTAGGCAAATTTATCTGTTAAGTATTTCTAGTCTCCTTCCAGATGCTGTTATTTGGTGTTGTCCCATCATTTAGTTCTCCTTCTACTTCTTTTAGAAAGAAAAACTTTCTACTTTCAAAGAATTGAGAAAAGAAAGAAAGACAATATGATTCTCTAGGCCTAGGATTTTTTATTTCTTCCATTTAGTTATAAATCTGTTTTTGTCAGATCAGAAAGATATGAATGATTCCTAGAAATTATCAGGTATTGACCCTATGACAAACTATATTTTGCTTTTGGTCATTATTCCCACTTGGCTACCATTTTTTTGTGGTACTTATGGTTGGAGTATCAAGACTGTCAAAGTCTGATAAAAATGATGTTACAGGTTAGGTTTGTTGCTGTTCCCTACCATCTAATATGAAAAAAAATTACGAAATGTTAAGAAAAGCTAGAACAAGCCTGGATGATCAGTGAAATAATGATCCTGATGTACTGTAGCTTAATGTGGAGTTTCTCAGCAGGTCAGAATTATACTGTTATTTATAATTATACCTCTTGGAGCACTTTGCGGAGCCAAGGATAGTCAGAGCTCATGCGGCCGTGAAACAGCCTCATCAGTATACTTCAGTATGTCACAGTGATAGGATCATATTCTCTTTCTGCCATAATATGAAAATGATTGTAAAGCACTGGCTCAATGTTTTAAAAAAATTAATCGGGATCCCTGGGTGGCGCAGCGGTTTGGCGCCTGCCTTTGGCCCAGGGCGCGATCCTGGAGACCCGGGATCGAATCCCACATCAGGCTCCCGGTGCATGGAGCCTGCTTCTCCCTCTGCCTGTGTCTCTGCCTCTCTCTCTCTCTGTCTCTGTGACTATCGTAGATAAATAAAAAGAATAAAAATAAAAAAAAAATTAATCAAAGAAATTCTTACTCAATAATTACATTGTCAAAATTTTTATATGTTGCCACTGGTATTAATTAAATATTATGATTATAATTTTTTGAAATAACTATACTCCCAGTATAATATGAATTTCAAAAATATTTTGTAACTCAATTATTATTGATCTTAAAACATAAAAATCCTCAACATGAGCTCAAGAGACAGAGGTTATGTTTTATCATTTTTAGTTACCTTTCAGTGATTAAAGATATTTATCTAATTAATTTCTTATATTATAAATAAAATCTGCATCCACAAAAAAGAATAAAGAGTACTAGAAATGGTGAATCATGGGCAAATATAAAACACTGTTCTTGTTACATAAATTCTCTTTAAAAATAATCAACTGTTTAAAAAATAAATAAATAAATAAATAAATATAAATAAAAATAAAAATAATCAACTGTTTAAAACAAGAATAATAATAAAGTAGCATGGGCTTTCTAACAATTGTAAATTAAAATATATGATAACAGTAACACGGATTCCTAGAAAAGAGAAATGGAAATATATCATAATATTTTTATGGTATTTGAAAGTAGAATATAGTTAAAGATTATATTCTAAGCCATAGAACACCCATTAAGTAATACAACAGAGTCATAGATAACAAAGCAACAAGGAAGATAAAGTAAAATCAATATGAAATTAATCCAGAAGAAGGCAGAAAAATGGGAAAAGAAAGGAAAATAACATGAAACAAATAAAAAAAAATAGCAAGATTATAGATTTAAATTCAACCATCTCAATAATCACATTGTATATAGTCAAATCATCTCAATTAAAAGGCATTCATTATCAGATTGGATATCTAAAAAAGCAAGACTCATGATATGAGTTGCATTATGTCTCCTCAAAAAAGACATATTGGGGATCCCTGGGTGGCGCAGCGGTTTGGCGCCTGCCTTTGGCCCAGGGCGCGATCCTGGAGACCTGGGATCGAATCCCACATCAGGCTCCCGGTGCATGGAGCCTGCTTCTCCCTCTGCCTGTGTCTCTGCCTCTCTCTCTTTCTCTCTGTATGACTATCATAAATAAATAAAAAAAAATAAAAAAAAAAGACATATTGAAGTTCTAACCCTTAATACCTCAGATGTGACTCTATTTTGAAAAATGGTCTTTACAGTGATAATTAAGTTAAAATGAGGTAATTTAATGGCTGTCCTTCATAGCATACATTTGGAGGGACAACAGGGGGTAGATATTCACAGAGGGAAGACAATGTAGACAGAATGCCATGTGAAGACAGAAGATTTGAAATGATGATTCATCTGAAACCCAAGGAATGCTTGACGCTGCCAGAAGCTGGGAGAGAGGGAAGAAATCGTTTCTTCTCTAGCATCATAAAAGTAACATGGCCCTTCTGACACCCTGATTTAGCACTCTGGCCTGCAGATGTGAGACAATAAATTCCTGCAAATTTAATACTTTTTCTTTATAATAAATTAAGCAAGTAGAGAGAAAATTACAAGTATTTAGAAGACCTGAAAATAATACCGTCGAGCAACTTGACACAATTGACTTTTGTAGAGCACTACAGTCAGTAAGAGCATATGTATTATTTTTAAGTATACTTGGAAGAAGAACCCTATTCTATGCCGGAAAGTAATTCTCAACAAATTTAAAATTACTCATGTCATACAAAGTATGTTCTTGACCACAGTGAAATTAAATATGGAAAGATAAAAGACTCTACCAAAAAACTGCTAGGACTCATAAACTAATTCAGTAAAGTTGCAGAATACAAAAATCAATGTATAGAAATCTGTTACATTTCTATACATCAAAAAGAAGCAGCACAAGGAGAAATCAAGGAATCAATTCCATTTACAATTGCACCCAAAACAATAAGATACCTACAAATAAACCTAGCCAAAGAGGTGAAAGCCCTGTACTCTGAAAACTATAAAACACTGATGAAAGAAATTGAAAGAGTGCCGCCTGGGTGGCTCAGTTAGTTAGGAGTCTGATTTTTATCTCTGCTCAGATCATGATCTCAAAGTTTGGGAGTGAGCCCTGTTTTTGGCCCCGTTTTGTGCATGGAGCCTGCTTTGGATTCTCTCTTTCTCTCTCCCTCAGCCCCTACCCATCCCCCACTCCCCAAAAGAAAGAAAGAGACAAATTGAAGATGATACAAAGAAATGGAAAGACATTCCATGCTCATGGATTGGAAGACTAAATATTATTAAAATATCTACACTTCCTAGAGCAATCTATACATTCAATGCAATCCCTAAAAAAAATACTAGCAATATTTTTCACAAGACTAGAACAAACAATCCTAAAATTTATGTGGAACCACAAAAGACCCCAAATAGACAAAGTAATCTTGAAAAAGAAAACTAAAGCTAGAAGCATTACAATTCTGGACTTTAAGTTATATTACAAAGCTGTAGTAATCAAAACAGTATGGTACTGGCCCAAAAGACATATAGATAACGGAACAGAATAGAAAACCCACAAATGGACCCATAACTATATGGTCCATTAATACAAAGCAAAAAAAGAATATGCAATGGAAAAACAAACAAACAAACATTCTCTTCAACAAATGGTGTTGGGAAATCGATACACCTGAATGTAACATTACATTGTGTGTTAACTAACTGGAATTTAAATAAAAAATGTTTTTAAAATCCCCAAATATTTGGAAATTAAACAACACAATTCTAAATATCCCATGTGTTAAAGGGGAAAAATCAAATAAACTAGTTTGAACTGAGTGAAAATAAAAAACAATATGTCAGTTTTTTAGCATATAGCTAAAGCAGTACTTAGACTCAAATTTTTAACAGTAAATGCCTAGATTAGAAATGGAAAGATCTTAAATGAAAGGCTTCAACTTCTACTTTATGAAACACCTATTAAAAATAACATAGTTCAATGTATTAAAAATTAATTAATTAAAATTACAAGAGTTGTCTCAATAGGTGCTGAATAAGAACAAATAAAACCTTATGTGAGAAGAAGAAAGAAAAATAAATATCAATGTACATATCAATGACTCAATGAAACAGAAACAGAGAGGCAGTATAGAAAATAAATGAAACCAAAAATTGCTTCTTTGAAAAGATCGTAGAATCAATCAACCTATATGACCAGACTTTTAGCAGGGAGGAAAAAAATAAAAAACAAATGACCAATATCAAGAATGAGGGAGATCACTAGAAATTTTATGATATGAAAAGGATAATAATATGAGCAACTTTTTTGTTAGTAAATCTGATAAGTTAGATAAAATGGACAAATTCCTTGAAAGACACATTCTATCAAAGTTCATTGGAGAATAGATACTCTGAATAACAAAATATCTCCCAAAGGAATCCAATTTGTAGTTTATATAATTCCCACATAAAACACTCTAGGCCCAGATAGTTTTACTAGTGAATTCCACCAATCATTTACGAAAAGATCATTGTGATTCTACACAAACTCATCCAGAAAATTGAAGATAAGAAAATCTGATATTACAACCAAAAACATTAGGAGAAAGGAAAAAAACAAAGAACAAACCACTATCCTCATGTTCTTAATAAAATCTTATCAAATCCAATCAGACAATAAATAAAAAGAGAACATATCATAATCAAATGGAGTTAATTCTACAAATCCATAGTTGGTTTAATATTAGAACTTAATATACTTTACCATATCAACAAAAATAAAAAAATTAAAGCCATATTATCATCTCAGATGTAGACAAAACATTTGACAAAAATCTCATGCTGATTCTTATAAAAGCTGTCAGCAAACTAGAAATAAAACGAAACTTCTTCAACCTGATAAAAAGCATTGTAGTAGTTACCTAATGCTACTATAATAAATGATGCAAAGTTGATGGCTTAAAGCAGCATAAATATATTATCTTCTAGTTCTGGAGGTCAGAAATTTAAAATAGGTTGGCAGAGCTGTGTTACTTCTGGAAGTCTTAGGAAACAGGAAACAATCCATTTTCTTTCCTTTTCCAGCTTTGAAAGTCTCCTCACATTCTTTGGTTCATGACAAATGAATAAATATATTATGATATATCCGTATAAGGAAATATGATATGATAATTTTTAAAAAATGAATTACTGATCACATTAAAAACATGAGTAAGTCCTAAAGTAATCTTGCTGAATGCCAAAAACCAAACCAAAAAGAATACATATACTATGATTTAATTTAAAAATTCTAGAAATTACCAACTAATCTTTAATGATAGAAATGAAATTAATGATTGCCTGAAGATGATAGGGGTGGGGAGATAAGAGATGAAGTGTCTAGAAGGCAATCTTACAAAGGGGCCTGAGAACACTTTTTGGGGAAATAGATATATTTATTATTTTGATTATGGTTGTGGTTTAGAGGGTATATACACATGAGAAAACTTCAAATTGTGCACTTATATATATGTAATAATTGTGTGTCTGTTATACCTTAATAAAGCTGTTTCAAACCAGATTAACAAAATCCTTGAACAGTTTTTGGCCTTTCATGTTCCCAAAACTAAAATTCATATCACAATTAATAGCAAGTATGCTAGTTTAGCTTGACCTGAGAATTTGGATACATATCTAAGATTCTTCACTATGTCAAGTATACCACCAGATATTAACTGTGGATCAGATTCCAGAGAATTTAAACACCCATAGAATTTAAACACCCATGGCACTTTCAAAACATGAATCTGAAACAAATAAAAAACAAATTCAACTTAGTGACACGCAAGGAAGAACTCATATCTCTGTGAATATTGAGAATTCTTAGATACTACAATCTCTCAGATGTCTGAACACATTTATGTTGTGCTTTAAAATTCAATAAACAACAACAACAAAAATCTCTGTTGCTGGGAAAGGAAGAGGAGTTAGTGAGGATGAGAAGGGAGAATTAATAGTGAAATTTAGTGATCTAATGATCACCAAAAAGTAATATTTCAGTTATTACTCCACCGTAAATATTCTTAACTGTCATCCAAGAAAACTCCCGAAGTCCAAGAATGGACTCAAAACATATGAAAATGTTTCTTTGTTTCTTGAACACATGTGCATTTTTCCTGAGCAGAGGGCACATAGTTAGGATCAAAGTATGAAGAGGACTCATAATTCAAAATATTAATGATTACTCAATGATCTATCTCAAGAAAATATTTATGGCAAATTCTGATGAAAACATTCTAGTCTGTTTGATCTTTTCTCTACTGAGCTGGCTCTAGTCTGTTTGATCTCCTTTTCTCTATTGAGATGACTCTATGACCAGCTGGCTTATTTTTATGAGCTTGTCATGCATAGTGTGGCTGTCAGACTCTTTAGAAATGAGAAAAAGGCCCTTGCCAAATGCGTTATTCAGGATTTTCCAAATTAAACGCTAGTTTGCTGAATAAGAGAAAACTGAGCCTGCCAAATCTTACCAAGTTCTCTCATCACATGTATAGAGTTATCAGATTAAGTGGAGAGAATCAGAAGTTTAAACTATTATGTCAGTATTTTTTTTATGTCGGTATTTTTATTGTCAGTATTTTTATTACAAATATCCAGTTGGGACAACATTTGATAAATTAATGGATGCCAGCCAATTTAAAGGTAGTCAAATAATTTATCCTACAGAACCACCTGTATATGTTTTCTTAAGTACTTACAACATTTTAACATCAACTTTTTGAAGCATTTTTGATGGTGATGATAAAAGGCAAATATACTCATTCTCTGTGTTAGGAGGTATACGCATATCTGAGTAAGCCTTCAGCAGGGTCTGTCCCTTCAGTTGTCCTCTTTCACATTTTCTTTCTCACCTATTACAGTAATCTATAGCTATTATGATCTTATCTTTTCTGGCAAAGCATCGTAATAGATTGGTCAGTTAAATAACAGTTAAATAATGTTGAACAATGAACTGTTCTAGAAACTCCAGGTTATCTCAAACCATTTTGCTTCAGTCAATTATATTTGAAGTGCTTAGATGCTGAGAACATACTTCTCTATGCAGTGCTATTATTTACTGTGTATTTCCATCTATCTCATCTTTTCCATGTCTTAGAAATGAACAGAAAAACTGATTAGAACCCAGTAGTAATGGCCCTGCTTTTAAATATCTGTGCTCAGTACAGTCCTTTCATATTCTTTGGGTTATCCTCCACTTTTTCATTATCAGTTTTCTCCAACTTTCATTCCTACCCAATGCCAGTGTCATTTTTTTTAATTTTTTTTTTTTTTTGTGAGTCAAATTCTTGGTAATCAGAGCCCTCTTCCATTCTCTCAGGCCATAATTCTTTCTCAGCTATACTTTACATTTATTTATTTATTTATTTATTTATTTATTTATTTATTTATTTATATTTAAGTACTTATTTTAGAGAGAGAGCCACAAAGCAAGTGAAGGGAGGAAGGGCAAAGGAAGAGGGAAAAAGAGACTTAAGCAGAGTCCATGCTGAGCATGGAGCCAAACATGGGGCTTAATCTCACAACCCTGAGATCATGACCTGAGCCCAAACAGAGTTGTTCGCTTAACCGACTGCAAGACGCAGGCACCCCTACCTTTTTTTAAATATAAAGAAGCATGTTTGTCACAGTTGTTGTTTTCACCTACCCTATCTCTTCCACTTTGAGGTGGAAAGGAGGTTCTGCTCAGTTACGGTCTCATTTTGGGTGACCTTAACATCTGTTTCTTTTTTATTCGTTGTCAACTTCAAAAACATATTAATACTGGGGAAATAATCGAATGATAAATTATCTCAGAGCAGGGAAATTATAGCAACTCTCTTCACTGAAGTGAATCTGTGAAAATAATACTTACTAAAAATGAACAAACAGGTAAGTAATTTCTGAACCCAAACAAACACCTCTTTAAAGATGTTTTTCTGTCATTTAAAAAAATATCTCAGAGTATTCTCAATTTTTCATTCAATGTCACACAACATATATTCATTCTGTGGCATTTTATTCAATAACACAAATTTGCTCATCATATATTCCACTGGTCTATCACTAGACTCTTTTTTCCTGGGTTATCTAAATAAGTGGATGGTGCCCTGCTGACATTGGAATAGTTCACATGATGTAATATCGGTGTCTTGGATCTATTATATGAAACTGTATGTACATTCAAGGGGAAATAACATGATTCTATTTCAGAAGCAGAAATAGTGTGGGAGCCACACTTTACTGGTTGCAGGTTGGCTTGTGGGGAAATAAGCAAGATGTAAAAGGGTGTAGCCTGACTCTATTCCTAGTCTATCACAAAAATGACATGATAGATCAAGAGGTTTTTCCCATCTAAAAAGCAGTCCTGAATTTAGAAAAACAAAGGCCATAGTGAGATTTTTTTTTTAAAAGATCTACCCAGCTTAGATTCCTTTCTATGAAGCTAAACAGATCCCTTTTTCTCACAAGTACTTCTGCTAAAAACAACTTAACTGGGTACTAAATTTTAGATCAAAGTTATTTTCCTATATGTATTATAGAGATTGCATATTACTATAAAAAAGCACATGTTTAGAGTCAAATAAAAGTAGGTTAGATTTCAATTCCACAATTTTCTGACTATAGAATCTTGGTCATGATAATTGTCTGAATCTCAGTTTCCTCAAACGGGAATATATTACCCATCTCTCAGGGAGGTTATTTTAATTAAAGAGATAAAATGTGCACGCGTGTTATATGCAGCATGTGCTCAATTAATGATAATATGATTATTATTAGATGTTGCTTATTATTCTGGTACTCAGTGTTATATAAACTGTCTGATGTATCTTAATTTTAACTTCTGTCCTGAGGTCAAGTTTCAGTTGCTTGTTTGTTTATTTTCTGTATTCCGGACAGAAAGAGGACTTTTAATTTGTGATTACAACTCAAACATTACACCAGCATATATCTAAATCTTTCTTTCTTTTTGTTGTTTTTTCCTGGAATGTGCTGAACTATTTGGACACATAAGCAAGTGCTTTTTCACTTCAGAAAATTGTTTTTTTATTTATATTTTCACTGTTATTTATTCTGATTTGCCTAGGATTTCTTTTTATTTTTTTTTGGTCAAATCTATATTGATTCTCTATTTTTATTCTGTGTTTTCATCTTCTCTATCATAATTTTCTCATCTTTGTTCTTTCCCACTATGTCTGGAAAAGCTTTGGAAGGTTCTTTATATCACTGATTTAATTTTATGTAATATTATTTCTGCTTCTTTGCTTCTGCAATGAATTTTAATCATGCTATTTTTTTCTTACTGTCTTGAAATCCTAATTTAGTCACCTCTCTTTTTATCTCTTTATGCTCTCCTTTTAGCTAATCATGTTTTCCCCTTACTGTTTTCTGCTCCCGTTTCAAAGAGGCCAAGACTTCTTGCATTCTATGAAGGATGTCTATTCATTTTCTAAACCTAGAATGGGTAATATATTAGGCTATTTTCAGAAATATTTTCTTCCTCTGAGTTTTTGGTTTTTAGCTGCTGTTTCTTTTTCCTTACTCTATAGTATTTTTACATTGCTTTTTCTTGTTCTTGTTCTTTGGTCATCACTGGATGAAGCCAAATCTTTTCAGCATTTGTATTGGTCAACAGACAAATTATGTGGATTGCCCTTGGCCCAATCCATACTAGATAATGGTTAAATCTCCTTCAAATCTATAACTGGAGAGAAGATTGATATAAACAGCTCCTGAATCAATTTTCAATTTCTTGTAAAAATATGCCTAGTTCATGGGATCCCTGGGTGGCGCAGCGGTTTAGCGCCTGCCTTTGGCCCAGGGCGCGATCCTGGAGACCCGGGATTGAGTCCCACGTCCGGCTCCCGGTGCATGGGGCCTGCTTCTCCCTCTGCCTGTGTCTCCGCACCTCTCTCTCTCTCTCTGTGTATCTCTGATGAATAAATAAATAAAATCTTTAAAAAAAAATATGCCTAGTTCAGCTATATTCCACTATAGGTGCTATTTATCCTACAGAAAATTTCCTGTTCTTTTCTATTCTGAATGATAAGCTGTATGGATTACTGCAGTTCTCAGGACATATTTTTTCTAGGAATTTCTGATAGAGTTCATTTTTTGCTGTAGTGTTTTATTTGTGGGAACTACATATCTTTGACAATAATGCTTCATTACTTAGACTCCCCCCCCCCCCCCCCCCACTGTCCCAGTGACTTTCTGGGGATTTTCTTTGATTAAATAAACAAAGAATAGTAGTCAGGAAGCAAAAAAATGAAGTGTAACCACATTATTCTGGTTGTCCCAAAACACAATAGATGCATGATAGAAGGACAATAATTTAATATTTTGCTTGCTATTGATGTAAAGTATTATCTTAATGAGGTGAAATCTAGATCACCTATGAGGTGACCTTTAGAAAGTTTTTGGCTTTTCTAATCATACTAACTCTCACATTCTTATCAAAGACTCCTTGCAAAATCTGAATTTAGGTAGATTATCAACCTTAGTGTTTAGAGTTGTTTTTGTAACATTTGCTATCATTGTCTTCATAGATCTTTCAATGGGACTTACCGGAGAAGATACTGGGAACAACCAGCCAAATGCTATTTAAATGAAAGGTCTAGGTGGGGATATTTTTGCTTCCTTGATTGATTAACTTTGTTTTTTTGTTAAAATATATTAAGAATTAACTTTTTTTTTGTTAAAATATATTAAGAATCAGTTCTAGGGAATCCCTGGGTGGCGCAGCGGTTTAGCGCCTGCCTTTGGCCCGGGGCGTGATCCTGATGACCCAGGATGGAGTCCCACGTCGGACTCCCGGTACATGGAGCCTGCTTCTCCCTCTGCCTGTGTCTCTGCCTCTCTCTCTCTCTCTGTGACTATCATAAATAAATAAAAATTTTAAAAAAAGAATCAGTTCTATTACTGGTGGGTTAGACATTTATTCCATTGTTTTATTCATAAGCATCTTCTATACTTTGCTGGTCTTGAAATTCCCGGATTTCTCTGGTGTCACTCTTGTGTCCTCATCACATGTTACTGCCAAGAGTATTCTGTATTGCAGAAATAAAAAAGTAGAGAAGTTCAAAAGCATCTATAGACTTGTTTATGTATATTTTTTTTATTTGAGTGAAGAATTGTTCATTTTTTTTTTACTTTTTAGAGAATTATATTGAGGGAGGGAGAGTACAAGCTGGGGGTAGGGGCAGAGGGAGAGGGAAAAGGAGACTCCCCAATGAGCACAGAGCCCCACATGAGGTTTGATTCCCAGGACCCCGAGATCATGACCTGAGCTGAAGGCAGACACTTAACCAACTGAACCACCTACACCAGGCCCCACAAATTATTTTTGAAAAAAGATTGGAAAAATAACTAATGAATTCTGAACATCTACACTGACCAGCATTGTGCTAAGTGCCTTGATCTATTTTTTTCCCATTTTAACTTTTGAAAGAGAGGACATTTAACTATCGTTAACACAGAAGAGGTAAAAAATGAGCCACAGAGGGGTCAAGTAAGCGGTTTAATGTCACAGCTAAATTTTTATCCCAACCTAAATCTGTATGGATCAGAGTCCCTGGCTTTTCCAGCACACCATGATGAATCTCTAACATATGAAAGCAATGGGCATGCCCATTTTAAGTACTGTCTTTATGCAAATTTTTAACCAAAATATAAAGAATTGGGACGCTTGGGTGGCTCAGTGGTTGAGCGTCTGCCTTTGGCTCAAGGCAATATCCCAGGACTCTGGGATCGAGTTCCACATCAGGCTTCCTACATGAAGCCTGCTTCTCCCTCTGCTTATGTCTCTGTCTCTGTCTCTCTCTCTCTGTCTCTCATGAATAAATAAATAAAATCTTTTTAAAAAAATATAAAGAATTAATAGATTGTGATGAAGACATTTCCAGATCTTTATTATTCTATCTTTTGCTGCAAGACAAAGTTTAGCAAAGTAAAAGTTATAATGTTTTAAAAATCTTTCTACTTTATCATAATGCACCATGAACTGTTTCCAAAATTAAAAAATTTGAATCATCATTCCTGCATTTTATATAATAATGTACTACTTGAAAATACTTGTTTTGATAGCTGGAATCCATTGTTAATAATTCTTAGAAAACAAAGGCTTCCAGATAGAAAGACATTGAAAGTGAATTTTTGGGTTTATTCTCTACCCTACCACCTGGGAAATGCTAGGGATCCTACCTCTTTTTGTATAAATCAACTCTAGCTCCTGGCAAGATGCTACACTACTGTGCTCCAATGGCCATAAAGCCTGCTACGAAAGGTTCAAATTTGCTGTAGTAGAATTAGTGTAAGTTTGTGAGCAAAACACGGATTAAAGCAGTAGCTGTGGAGAGGAAGCAACAGTGAGACAGTCTCCAAGGAAACGCAAGTAGATACAGGCTATTTATGGGCCAGATGGAAAGAACTTAGGGGATATAAGGTGAGTTGCAGAGCTAGGAATTCTGCTTGAAAATAAAACATGAGAGAACAGGATGGGGTCTAGCTCTGGAGAAATAAACATAGGACAGGCGCAAATGGATGCAAGTCAAGCTAGCTTTAGGCTTTTTTGCTGTTACTTTTCTAGCTCCCTTAGTTGTAAGATAGGTCATGTATTTGAGGTTTTTCTTGCTTCTTGAGGTCGGCTGTATTGCCATATACTTCCCTCATATGACTACCTTTGCTTCATCTTAAAGGACTGTCATGTTTTCATTTTCATTTTGCTTCCATGCATTTTTTTCATTTCTTCTTTAATTTCCTAGTTGGCCCATTGATTTTTAGGAGGATGTTCTTTCACTGCTATGTATTTGTGGTCTTTCTAAGCTTTTTCTTTTGGTTGACTTCGAATTTCACAATGTTGTGGTCAGAAAATATGCATGGTATGACCTCAATCTTTCTGTATTTATTGAGGCCTGATTTGTGACCAAGTATGTGATCTATTCTGGAGAATATTCCATGTGCACTCCAAAAGAATGTGCATTCTGCTTTAGGAGGAAATGTTCTGAATATATCTTTTAAGTCCATCTGGTCCAGTGTGTCATTCAAAGTCATAGTTTCCTTGTTGATTCACCTAGATAATCTGTCTACTGCTATAAGTGGGGTGTTAAAATCACCTATTATTGTATTATTATCAATGAATTTCATTATGTTTGTTATAAATTGATTTCTATATTTTGGTGCTCCCAGGTTGGGGGCACAAATATCTATAATTGTTAGATCTTCTTGTTGAATACACACCTTTATTATAATATAGTGCCCTTCTTCATCTCTTGTTACAGTCTTTGATTTAAAAATCTAGTTCGTTTGATATAAATATGGTTACTTCAGCTTTCTTTTGACATCCATTAGCATGATAGATGGTTCTCTATCCCCTCATTTTCAATCTGGAAGTGTCTTTTGGTCTAAAATGAGTCTCTTATAAGCATCATATAGATGGGTCTTATTTTTTTAATCCATTCTAATACCCTTTTGCCTGGAACATTTAGTCCATTTACTTTTGGGGTAATTATTGATAGATATGAATTTAGTTGCATTGTATTACCTGTAAAGTCATTGTTTCTGGATAATTTCTATTCCATTCTACTCTTTGTTGCTTTTGGTCTTTCCCACTCAGAGAGTCCCCTTTACTCTTTCTTATAGGGCTGGTTTAGTTGTCACAAACTTCTTTGTGGGAAGAAGTTTATCTGTCTTTATCTGTCTGGGAAACTCTTTTTTTTTTTTTTTTTTCTAGTTCTATTCTGCATGACAGCCTTGCTGGATAAAGTAATCTTGGCTGCATATTTTCCCAGTTAGTATATTGAATATATCATGCCACTTTCTTCTGGCCTGTCAAGTTTCTGTGGATAGAGCCACTGCTAAGCTGATTTGTCTTCGCTTGTAGGTTAGGAATTTCTCTTCCTTGATGTTTTCAGGATTCTTTCCTTATTTCCATATTTTGCAAATTTTACTACAATACATCTTGTTATTGGCTGGTTTGTTGTTTTTGATGATGTTCTCGGTGCCTCTTGAATTTGGCCATCTGTTTCTTTCCCCAAATTAGGGAAATTTTCAGCTATAATTTCCTCAAATAAATCTTTATCCCCTTTCCCCCTCTCTTCTTCTTCTGGGACTCCTATGATATGAATGTTATTGTGCTTCATGGAATTACTGAGTTCCCTAAGTCTAAATTCATGAGCCAATATTTTTCTTTCCCTCTTCTTTCTACCTTCTTATTTTCCATAAGCTTATCTTCTATATCACTTATTCATTCCTATATTTCTTCCATTCTTATGGTTATTACATCCGGTTGGTTTTGCATCTTGGTTACAGGATTTTTTATTGTGGCCTGATTAGTTTTTAGGTCTTTTATCTCTGTGATAAGAGTGTCTCTTGTTTCTTTTATGCTTTTCTCAAACTCAGCTAGTATCCTTATGATTGTTGTTTTAAATTCTGTTTCAAGCATATTGCTTCTATCTATTTTGATTAACTCCCTGACAGTTACCTCTTCTTGTTCTTTCTTTTGGTATGAATTCCTCTGTCTTGGCATTTTGTGTAGGTCTCTATTTTTTGTGTGTTAGAAAAACCTGTGCTGGTCCTATTTCCACTAGAGCTGAAGCTTTTCAGCAATCCATGATCATCAGGCTTGTGTTTGTTGGGTTTGTGATGGTCTTACGGGGGAGGGGCCTGCTGTGCTCAGGTTCTCAATCACACTTGCCCTATTTAAAAAGGCACCTGTAAGGTGCAGGGGTTTGGGGCTTGGTGTAAGCAACTCAAGCCTCCACTCTGTGGACTGTGCCCCTCGCTGAAGTCCACCTGAGGTGATGGGAGGGGTGAAAAATGGCACAGGCCTACTCTTCCCTGGAGAGGGGAGTTTGTGCCTACCACTGTTTGGGAAGCCCTAACAAAAGAGCGAACAATTCCCCTCTTGGGTCCTAGGCTTCCATCAGATCCCTGCCTTCACCTTGTCTGTGTCTGAGCCATCTGCCCATCTGGCAGCACAGTACTCCTGTGTTTTATCTCACGAATGTGGCTGGGTTCCAAAACTCCAAATTTTAGGGACTCAGCACAGCCCAGACCCATGCCAATCCTTTGGGGGAGGGACTCACTTGCCATGCTGTGGCTGGTGCCAGTTTGTCCCAGAAGGGCAGTCACATGGATATGCAGGAGCGTGGAATTTATGGTAAAGCTAACAAAAAGCCAGCATCTAGATTAGCCGCACTCAGCAGGCATCTTGGCTTCTATGCCAATGAATGGGGCAGTTCAATGGCACCTGCCACCTCTTTTGTCCCCAGAGAAGCAATGCTACCTCTCTTAAATGCAGAAAGAGAAGGAGAACTGTCTCTCCTGGTGCAACCCAGGCAATCCTCAGAGCACACTGTCTGCTCCCAGGTTTCTGCCCTCCTTCTCCAGAGGAGCACCACTATGCCCACCAGGCTCCACTCAGAGATGGCACAGACTTCTAAAGCTTCATACCTTCAGCTTTACTGCTTTTAAAACTTGCAATAATCAGGCCCTTTCATTATCCCAGTCAATGGTTTTGGGGAAGTGTTTTTCTTGTGCAATCCCCTACATGCTGCTTTCTCACTCCCCCAAATCTCATCACTGCACTTCCTGCCTTCCACGATGTGACCTCTTTCTCCCCTCTGGTTTGCAATTTGTTCTTTCAGTCCTCAGATGGATTTCCTGGGTGTTTAAAATGATCTGATAATTATCTAGTTGTGTTCGAGGGAGAAGCAAGCATAAGGCCCTCCTACTACTCCACCATCTTAAGTCCTCCCTTCTGGCTGTAGGTTTAGTAAAGATGCAGTTTTATGAGTGAAAAGTGAAACCCATATTACAGAATTAATTTAAGAATAATAAGCGAGACAGTGATATATATTAATGGTATATAAAATGTAGGGTGACCATACAATTACATATAGAGAATATATGTTATTTAATTGATGCCTAAAAGTTGGGCATAAGTTTATATCAAAATACTAATAACTAAGAGCTCACAACATTATGATTCTGGAGTCCACAATCAACTGTTCCTAAGGATAATTGGTGACACCCTTAGTTATCCAGTTCTCTTTTACTTCACACATTAGTCACAGAAATAATCCATCTTAGACTGGCCAACTCATTATACGGGTGATACAAATCATAACTATTTCTTTGTCTCCAAGTTAACCTAAGTGTTCAAATTTATTTATTTATTTATTTATTTATTTATTTATTTATTGCTCAAATTTAAGGGTAAAATTTATTTCATTAATGATGGTTCTCTTGCTTTAGGTTAGGTGTGTTTTTATTTCTTTGCTACAACATAGGTACATGCAAATAGAAATATTTCACTAGGTTTACTTTCTTCTAAGTCATTTTCTAGAAAATGTCTGTAACAAAATGACTTCTCAATGCTTCCCTGGAAAGTTGCTTAAAGACATTTTTTACTATTAATGGAAAGAGAACATTAAGGCCAACAGTGTAGAAAAGACTTGCCTCCTCCATCCCTAAAACACCTTATGATTACTTAATTTGATTTCAAATTGAATATATCCTTAGTAAAAGTTATCCAAATCAATCTTGTGATTTTATTATTTAATAGTTTCATATACTCTAAATTAGCTGAGGGAATTAGACAATATGGAAATGCATCAACATTTCTCATTAAAAGTTATTTGATAGTAGATATCAAATTTTAAATTGTACATACCTTGGCATTTTTGTTTCTTTGAATTTGTTCTTAGATATATATGTACATATCCTTAAGGTATACATGCAAGCACATTTATTGCAGTATAATTAATACACTGGAAACAGTTTAAGTGCTCATAAATAGATATTTGATATATTAGTTATAGCACCCTTACAATAGAATACTATGCAATTTTTAAAGAATGAGGTCGATTCTGTAAGAGTCATGATTTTAAAAAATACTCAAAATACAGTAGAGAAAATAAGGCATTGATTATTGTGTAAATTACTGTTTATAGTGCTTATCTCTGAAGAGTATGACAGAGATAGGAGGAAAGAGTATTTTTCAAAATAAAGATCTTCAATGTTTGAAAATTTTTTAAATATATTTTATTTATTTATTCATGAGAGACACAGAAAGATAGAGGCAGAGACACAGGCAGAGAGAGAAGCAGGCTCCATGCAGAGAGCCCGACGTGAGATTCGATCCTAGGTCTCCAGGATCACACCCTGGGCTGAAGATGGCGCTAAACTGCTGAGCCACCCGGGCTGCCCAATGTTTGCCATTGTTAACCATTGCTATCTTATAATAAGTTTAGCATATATTTTCCATCAAATGACTGAAGAGTTTGATTAAAAATAAGCACTCCTAAGCACCAAGCCCCTAAAAATGGAAAAGAGGTCTTTTTAATAGACGTAGTAATGCATGAAAGATTAGTGGCACAGATTATAAGCACCTGAGCAGCCCAAAGAAATATTTGACCTTACAGCCCAAAGAAATCTTTGAACAACTAGGGGCTACGGTTTGTTTTATTATTTTATACTTTATTTTTGAATGTATGATGCATCTATGTGGTTCAAAAATAAAAACTATGTAATAAGTTTTACTTTTACCCCATCTCCATCCATCAATTCCCCTCCTTCCTAGAAGTGATATCTTTTATTAGTTTGTTATGATTCTTCCAGTGTTTCCTAGGCAATATAAGTAGTTTTTCTTCCTTTATACCCAGAATGTAGCTCTCTTTTGTATATAATCTTATGAGATCTGATGTTGTTGTTTTTAGTTAACAATGTATCTTGGAGATATTTCCATATCGGTACATGGAGATTTTCTCTGTCTTTTAGAACACCAAAGAGTATTTATTTGTGCAGAAAACAATTGTTTACTGACAGACACAGGTTCTGTAGTATATAGACATATAATTACATCATAATGTATATTTGTAAATATATCTGTAGGATTAATTCCTAAAAGTGGTTTCCTTGGATCATAGGAAAAAAATGTGTTTTATTTTGAGAGATATTGCTAGATTGTCCTCCATAGAGGTTGTACCATTTGACAGTCTGACCAGCATTGTAAAGGATGTCTCTTCTGCAGGCTGATGCACAAAGCACATGTCAAAATTTTGGAATTTTTCCCATCTTCTAGATGTGAAATGACATCTCACACTTTATTTTATTATGCATAGTGATGAGTATATTTTCAGACATTTAAGAATCTTTTTTATTTCTTTTTCTCTGAACTCTTTTTTCTTGTCCTTTGCCCCTTTTCTATTATTCTTTTGAAGTTTTTGTTGCTGATTTCTTCGAACATCTTATACATAAAAAATTTTATCTAGGTATTTCACACATCACAACAGAAAAAATATTACATAAAGCCTTTACTCAGCAAAAGATGACTCAAAAAAAAAAAGGATTTGAAAAAGAGATGATTCATGAAGATCTCCCCAGTAGGTCAGGGAAGAGACAAGGATTTCCGTTTGTTTCTGGTAAGCTTATTTCTGGTTGGACTCTGGGGAAGAATAAAAAGTTTTCTGTGAGAAATTTTTGTGAGTCCATATTTCTAGTGCCTACTTAGTATGGAGATTCTCAAAACTTGGAGAGTAACATAAAAACTGACTTAGAATCAGTGAAACTCTAGAATACATAGAGGATATGTTGCATGGTCCATAATTTACTGGTCTAGAAATTTCCTAATAGCAGGGTCTTTCTATCATGATTCCTGGAATGATAGATGAGAATGAACTAGCGAATTGATAGATTACTACTATATGAAATGTGGTTTCAAAGCAATGATGCCTAAACAGTTCCCAATTGTTTTATTGCAGGGATTACAGCAGGGTGACAGTGTCTCTCCCTGAATATGGCCCAGGGCAAGGAACCTGAGAACAGAAACCAAACACACTAATTAGTAACCCTCTATATTAAAGCACATAGAAAAATTGAACTCAAGTAAAGAAAATAAAAGTATTTTAATGTGCTATTATCATGGAAATTTGTGGGAATTAAATATGTGGGAATATTTTGATCTAGGAACAAGTTGTTCAATTCCCTATTCCTTAAAATATATATGAACATGAAAACAATATTTTTAATTTAAATTTTAAATATTATGAAATATTCCAAACCTACAGAAAAACATATAATATAATATAATAGAAACCCAGTTTGGGTTCATGAGTTATAATAAATGTTAATATGTATGTTGTTTTAAGAGTCAAGATAGGCTTGTTAGGCTTGTTATGCTATGAAACAAATATCAAAATAGCATTATTAAAAGTAACATAACATTAATTCTAACTCATACTTCATATTACCAGGAGTCAACAGGCAGTTTCTTAGTCAATTGGAGCCATTCAGGGTCTCAGGCTGACAGAGACCCTACTCTCTCCTTTCTCTCAACAAGAGTCTTCTGCATGTGCCACAGCAGTGAGAGATAGCATAAAGATTTGCACATCTGGTGGTGACATGAGTCACATTTCCTCATGTTTCACTGGGCAGTGCAAGTCAGTTGGCCACACTTTAACTTCAAAGTGTGATTAAGTGTAACCCTTCCTTATACCTGCAAAACAAGAACCAAAAATACGGGCATTTTTTTTCCAACAGAAGACCCAATAAAGAGATTGAAAAGAATAAAATAAATAATAAACAATGCATTAAAAATATAAAAACAATACAAGTAAATGATAACACATATGAAAAGTAAGTATTAAGTTTGGAGGAAATTTAAAAGAATGTAGCAGGAACAATATAAATACTAACCAGAAGAAGCCCATAGTAATATGCATCAAAAAACTTTGAGGTCATGCCACAAACGGATAGGAAAAGCAGCTACAAACATGAAAGGAAATGAATCATTTATTTAATAAATAAACTCCATTCAAAGAAATGCTATAACATCTAACTTCAATTTTACACAAACTCTTCAGAAAACAGAGAAAATATCACAATAAATTTTATTTATTTATTTTCACCATAAATTTTTTAAAAAATATTTTATTTATTTATGAGAGACACACAGAGAAGGAGAGAGAGGCAGAGACACAGGCAGAGGGAGAAGCAGGCTCCATGCAGGGAGCCTGATGTGAGACTCGATCCTGGGTCTCCAGGATCACACCTTGGGTGGAAGGCGGCACTAAACCACTGAGCCACCCGGGCTGGGGCTGCCCATTCACCATAAATTTTATTTTATTTATTTGTTTTTTCATCATAAATTTTAAATGGCTAGTGGAACTTTGACAGCATAACAAAACAAGGACAGTGAAAAAGAAAGGAACAATGCAAACCTATGTAATTAATGAAGTATCTTAAGAAAAACATAATGAACCAAATCTAGAAATGTACATAAAAAATAATGTATGTTTATAAGTCTTGTATGAGACCAAGTTTGCTTAACCTTAGAAAATCCATTAATATAATTTAGGATAAGGTAATCTCTTTTAACAGATTAAAAGTAGAAAAATCATACAATCATTTTAGCCAATTATTTTAACCAAATTAGCATTAGCTATATATCAATGTAAATTCATGTGAATAATTCAGTAAAGTAGGAATAGAAGAAATTTTTAATTAATAAAAAGTATATGCAAAAAAACTACAGCAAACATTATGCACAATAATGAAATGTTAAGGTATTTACTAAAAAATTAGGAACAAGGCTAAGATGCTATTACCTATTCAATAGTAGAGTTCCTAGTCTACAGTATTAGAGAAGAAAAAAAATGAAAATAATACAAGTTACAAGAAAAAGAAAATATCATTATCAACAAATCATCTGATTCTCTAAATATAAAGCTCCAAAGAATACAGAATTATTACCAAATTAGTAAGAGTTTAATCAAAATTGATATACAGGGATCCCTGGGTGGCGCAGTGGTTTGGTGCCTGCCTTTGGCCCAGGACGCAATCCTGGAGACCTGGATCGAATCCCACGTCGGGCTCCCTGCATGGAATCTGCTTCTCCCTCTGCCTGTGTCTCTGCCCCTCTCTCTCTCTCTCTCTCTCTCTCTGTCTGACTATCATGAATAAATAAATAAAATCTTTAAAAAAAAAAAAAAACCAAAAAAACAAAATTGATATACAAACAAAACTCAATTTTTATATCCCAGTAACATGCATTAGAAAAAACAATTTTTATACATTAAAAATATATGAATTAAGAAAATGGTAGTGCAATAGAGATAATTAATTAATCAATTTAATTTAATCAATGTAAAACAAATGAAAGCCCCAAAACTAGTATCATGGAAATCTAGAAACTTGATTCATGACAGAGTTGTATATGCAAATCAGTGGAAAAGAAGATACTATTTAGTAAATGCTATAGAGACATTCTGTTATCCGTATTGGGGGGGGGGGGGAGTATATAAATATCCCACTTCACAAAATCAATTTCAGATGGATTAAAGACTTAAATAAGGTAGAAATCTCTAAAATATTTAATGATAAAAAGACTATTTCAAGGTCGGGAAAGATATATTAAAGAAGATTTTTTTAAATGCCAATCATAAAGATTGATAAATGTGGCTACACTAAAACTAACAACCAATTTCAACAAAAGACCCATAGAGAGTGAAAAGACAAGTAACAGCAATATCTTGATCTTGAAAATATTCCCAAGGATGAATAATTTCATTCTTAAAAATGCAATGAAGACATTGCATATACATTCTGCGTATGACTTTCACCTGTGGTAAAATACACATAACATATAATTTACCATTTTGACTATTTTGGTGTGTATAGTGTAGCAACTAATTGCATACATACGGTTTTGCAATCAATCTCCAGAACTCTTTTCATCTCGCCAAACTAGTACTCTATACCTATTAAATAACAACTCCCCATCCTCCCTCCCTAAGGCCCTGACAACCATTCTACTACCCGTCTGTATAAATTTGACTATATTAGGTACTGTGTGTAAGTTGAATCATACAGTATTTGCCTTCTTATGACTGACTTATTTCACTAAGCATAATATCCCCAAGGTTCATCCATGTTGCAACATATGTCAGAATTTCCCTTCCTTTTTAAGGCCAAATAATACCCCATTATATGTACATACCGCATTTTGTTTATCCATTCATCCAACTATTGACACTTGAATTGCTGCTACCTTTGACTATTGTGAATAAATTTGCTATGAACATGTGTGTACAAATATCTCCTGGAGATTTTGCTTTCAATTCTTTTAAGTATAGACCTAGAAGTGGAATTGCTGAATTATATGGTAACTCTATTTTTAATTTTTAAGATTTTATTTATTTATTCATGAGAGACACTGAGAGGGAAAGAGGCAGAGACACAGGAAGAGGGAGAAGCAGGCCCCATGCAGGGAGCCTGATGCAGGACTTGATCCTGGGACTCCAGGATCGCGCCCTGAGTGGCAGGCAGGCGCTAAACCACTGAGCCACCCTGGGATCCCCTCTATTTTTAATTTTTAAAAAACTGCCATATTGTTCTCTATAGTGGCTACACGTTGTACATTCCCATCAACAGTGCAAAAGTATTCCAATTTTTCCATGCTTTTACTAACATTTGTTATTTTCTGGTTTTGTTTTTGTCTTTGTTTTTTTTTTAGTGGCCATTTTGACAAGTATGAGTTGATATCTTATTGTGGCCTTGGTTTTCATTTCCCTAATGAATAGTGATGTTGATCATCTTTTCATATGCTTATTGGCCATCTGTATGTTTTTTCTAGAGAAATGTCTATTCATGTCTTTTGCCAATTTTTAAATTGGGTTGCTTGTTTTTTTTATTGTTGTCACATGGTTGACTTCTAAAATCCATAGAAATGAGCAAATTAAAATATCAAAGAATCTTTATGTATTATAGATTTACTATATAAAGCTTAAAATAGGCCAATTTAAATGATGTAATGTTTTCTGATTACATATACATTTGTTAAAGTTATAAAGAAAAATAAAGTAACAAAATTCAGGCTGTTAATTACCTCTGGAAAGGGGGAGAGAATTGTATGAGAGGAGCACACTGGAGCTTCAATAATATGGAGTGTTCTACTCCATAATATTCACATTATTCACATAGATTCACATGGACATTAACATTATTGTAATTTTAAATAGTTTTATGTGTTCTGTACAATTCATTTCATTATTTCATTTCATTCATTAAAAAAAAGTTTTTTATTTTTTTATTTTTATTTTTTTTATTTTTTTATTTTTTTAAAAAAGTTTTTTAATAGGGAAAAATATGGAGGAAAAAAGAGCATTGGTGGATAGAAAGCATCAGGTTGGTGAATCCTTTATTTAAGGGAAAAAAATATTAAATGAAAAATTTTATGAACAATGACATTAAGGTTCTATCATATGTTTATGTGTGTATAACATATGGGAACAGAAAATGTACAATCTAAATATCATTTATGTTTGGACACAATGGGTGAAATCAAATTAATGTAGAAACAACTGCTTGATATAACTGAACATTGAAAGCAATGAAACACAAATATATGTATAAATATTTTAAATAGATTTACAAAACTGAATATAGAGTTTGAGGTCATTTTTAAAAAAATGTTTATAACCCAATTGCTAAGAACAAAAAGAAAAATGGATAACGAATGTTCCCCACATCTTCATCTTCAATGAAGAGAATTTAAAAATCATTTACCAAGATATAGAAACAACCATACTCTATGTATATGGTATGCATATATAATATATATGTATACTGTGTTCACACACACACAACACAACAGAATATTTCTTAGCCATGAGAAAGAAAGATATCCTGTCATTTGTAACAACATGGATGGGCACTGAGTACATTAAACTAAGTGTGATTAAATCAGACAGAGAGAGACAAGTTCTGTATGGTATCACTTATATATGGAATCTAAAAACTCAAACCCATAAAAAAATCATAAAGTAAAATGGTGGTCACTGGTGATGGGGAGTCAGGGGATGACTGATATTTTTAAGGGTACAAACATGCAAAGAGTAGTAAGTAGGCCATAAAAATCTAATGCACAATATAATGAATATAGGCAATAGTACTTTAATTACAATCAGTAAACTTGCTAAAGAGACTAAAACTTAGTAAAACCACTAAAAAAACAAAAGGTAATTATGTAATGTGATAGAGATGTTAAATATTGTTACAGTGGCAACAGCATTACAATATATAAATGTACCAAATTAACAAACCGTACACCTTAAACGCACACAATGTTATATGCCAAATATATTCAAAACAACAAAAAAACACTCATCATTGGGGGTTACTGGGGCACCAACTATTTCTTTGTAAATTGATTATTAAAGAAAATGTTAAGCCATTATCCTTTCTATATGAACTGTATAATACAGAAAGCAAATAGCTCCAATTGATGAAGAAAATATTTTTTCACCAAAAAATTCCACCTAATATGAGCAGGCAAATGATATAATTAGAAAATTACCATTTTTGCAATCCTTTAAGAAGGACATGACTCAGGCAAGGGTCATTAATGGTTGGTTAAAAGAAAAAATAAATGAAAAGTTCATGGGAAAATCTGCAGTGAAGAAATCAGTCTTTCACCATTTGAGCAGAGTGAACAATCTCAGCTTCATGAAAAGCCAGAAAATAAATGCTTCCTGATATGAAGGAGTATAATCATCACAAGATGACCTTTGAAGAGTTCCTACTTATGAAACAGAGCAACAAAAAAAGAATTTAAGTCTAATCAAACTTTATATCTAAATTCTCTAGAAATACTGGGGTATTAAAGGAAAGCTAGGAAATAACATGAGGAAAGATTCCAATCACCTAGGATGTGGAAAATTCTACAGAACAGCTAGAATGATTTTTATATAAAATCAGTGTGTATTGCTTTCTCCCTAGGATATTGTAGTTGCTTCTAAAGTAATTTCTCTGCCTCTAAAATTCATATTCTCCTTTACCACATAGTCATACAGATCATATCATAAAATTTTCTGGCAAGCTATAAAAGCAGAATTACTCAAAAACCAATTATTAAGCATTTACTTAGCTGAACAGTGCAGGTGTACAAATAAAGACATTTAATACACATAATCCCTTTCCCACCCACATCAACCTCCACCTCTATTAATATCATTTCCTTAGTAATAGGATAAAAGAAAAAAAAGTAATCATCTTCACAGAGGTCAAAAAGGCATTTGATATGTCCTCCAACCATTATTATTTTTTAAACTTTATTATATTAGGTTTAGTAGATATATCATTGACTTCATATGTAAATATATATCAAAACAAAAAAAACTATAAGCTGATTGCCATTCTAACAGGTGTGGGATGACATTTCATTGTGGTTTTGAGTTGCACTTGCTTTTGACTAGATTTGCATTATCCTAAGTGAAATAACTCAGAGAAAGACATATACTGTATGATTACAGTTATACACAGAATTAAAAAAAAAAAAACAAACTTATGGAAACAGAGATCATATTTGTGGTTGCCAGAGGCAGGAGTTGGGAGCTGGGCAAAATGGGTGAAGGTGGCCAAACAGTACAAATTTCTAGTGATAAGATAAATTAGTCTTGGAGACATAATGTACAGCATGGTGATAATAGGTAATAATCCTATACTGTATATTTGAAAGTTGCTAAGATTGTAGATCTTAAAAGTTCTCATCACAAGGGGGAAAAATTGTAACTATGTGAGGTGATGAATGTTCACTACTTATTGTGGTAATCATTGCATAATATATGCATATGTCAAGTCATGAGTTTGTATACCTTGAACTTAAACAATCAATTGTATCTCAGTAAAATTGGAGAAAAAAGTCATTATGACACTAAAATTCCAATAAACATTGTCATGAAATTCAGAAAAAGAAAAGGATCCAGAATTTTTTCTTCTTCCTTATCTGGTTATGAGGAAACTCAGAGGGGTCACTAATCTGAAAGAGACACACTGCTGCTGTGTGGGTGACAAACTGGCTACCTGATTGCTCAGGCCAAACCCCAAAGAGACCATTTCCATGGTTTAATGGATTGCTGCTGTGCCTGCTTAATCTTATGATTTGGTGGGTCAGATGAAAAGAAGTTGCATCATGACTTGCTATTCTATGATCCCCAGTAGCATACCAAGAGTTATCTATTGAATGTTGAATAAGGCTCTGCTTTTTACGCTATAAAAGGTATGGACTTGATCTAGAAACCTAGAGATCTGGTCTACAACTCTCCCGTCAGGACACACAATAGATTCATTAGCCATTATGGTCTATCCTTCCACAAATGGTACTTGCATGTTGAAATCTAGAGAAAAATTTTTGGAAAAAAAGATAAATGATCAAAATTGGCCAGCTAAAAATAGGAAACATTATAGATCAACAGTCATTAAAAAAATGGGAGCAGTGGTCAAAAGTCATGTTCAAAAAGTGCAAATTTTAGTATTTCAAACAGACTTGGAAATTTTACACAGATTGATTAGGCTATAAGGTAAATCTTAACACATTTCACAGTAAAGGTATTCTATAGTGCACTCTTTGGCCACAATTTAATTATGTTAGAGGTTAAAAATACAAATTAAGGAAATATAAATATTTAAACATTTTATAATATACCTCCAGATAACTCATGGTTAAAAAAAGAAATCACTATGAAAATTAGGTTTTGAACTGAATGATAATAAAAATATTCCATATTTAAAAATGTGGAATGTGAGGAAAATGGTGTTTTGAGAAGAATTTGTTGCTTTGGGTGTTTCTATTAGAGTAGAAGAGAGCCTGGAATGAGCTACATAGGCAATTGAGTATGTTTTAAAAAATAATACAATAAACCCAAAGAAAGACGTAAGAAGGCAATAAAGGGCAGAAACAAGCAAAATTGAAAACAATACAAACCAACCAAGTAGATAAGCCTCTGTTGAGGTTAATCAAGAGAAAAACTAGAAGATGCAAATAAACATAGAAATCAAAACCATCAAAAAAAGTAAAAATAAATAAGAATAAGATTATTTTATGAACAACTCTAAACCAATAAATTTGAAAACTTGGATGAAATGCACAATTTCCTATAGTAATATATCTCAGAAAAATGGAATGATAGAGAGCCTATGATGATTAACAGATTGAAGCATTTGATAACAAAAAATACTCCATATAATACAGTAAAAATGGGGCAGCCAGGTGGCTCAGCAGTTTAGCGCCGCATTCAGCCCAGGGCCTGATCCTGGAGACCTGGGGTCAAGTCCCATGTCAGCTCCCTGCATGGAGCCTGCTTCTCCCTCTGCCTGTGTGTGTCTCTGCCTCTCTCTCTGTGTCTCTCATAAATAAATAAATAAATAAATAAATAAATAAATAAATAAATAAATAAATAAATCTTTTAAAAAAATACAGTAAAAATGGTGAGAAGCCTTTAATGAGGGAAGTGCTTTATTGGGCAGTACTTGGCCTCCTCCAGATCTGTCCCATCTCCCTTCTGGGAGTAAAACTTAACACAACCAAGAGGGAAGTTTTGGGCCTCCTAAATGAAGGAAATTGGACTATTTCACAGTCTATTTTCTGTTGAAAATTTTCTAAGGAATTAAAATGCATTTTGAAGGACATCTATTAATTTAATGGTTTAAATGAATTAAAGTAAATAACATGCAAGATATAGTTTATCATATTTTCTTTACTCAACTGTTCTATGTGCAGCAAGATTCCCTTTAAGTCAAATCTCATGTCTAAAGTATTGGTGAAGCTACCCAGCTGACGTTAAACGAGGTTTAACTTTAAACCATTTTAACTCCAATGAGTTAAAATGAGGATTCAGTGGTAATCCCAGATATTTGAAGCCAGTTATTTATATTAGGACTTTTATCACAATGCCTCAACCATATAATGCTTATTAGCAAAATTTGCACTTTAACTATTGAAGCATATGTTTTCGGCTAAATAAGGATAAAAGGAAAGTGAAAGGTAAATTAAATTTATTTCTGCATGGTTGGGTAGGAAATATGGGATGTAAGAAGTATGAGAAGAAGAAAATGGAATTTCAGGGAATTTAAAGACTATATTCACAGAAGGAAGATAATGGGTTGAGGTAACTAACCAAATAGTTCTATAAAATGAAACAAAAAGCTATTCTACAAAGCAGTTGTATTGTGAGAATTAATCAATTATCTTAACTTTTCCTGAACATTCAAGTTAAGTTTTAATTAAAATTATCGAATAGATGAAGTTTGCTTTCAAAGTCCTCCCATTCCTTTTTTTGCTACTTCTCTCTTTTGCTTTCTTTTTCAGACATCAATCTTAATAGCCCCAACTTGCCTCACTCAGGCACCATCCCATGTCCCAAAATAACTTTCATACTTTTTTTTCAAAGTTTAAGGATTTCTGCTTGTGACTTATAGCATTTTCAGCTCTGACACATCTAGCAGTTGAAGTTCACATCTGCAACATGTTCCCATGGGCATTCTGAGCATGAGAGCTTCAATTCTTCCTTCTCTCAAGAAACAATTACAGGATGCAGAATTTCAAAAAGGGTGTTGGTCTAAGGAAAAAAAAAGGAATACTCTCTAGTTTTTAAAGCATATTATTAGCATCAGTATTAGTAGTAGTATTACTAGTATTAAAGGTGTGATATTCTCAACTGATCACTTCATCACTGTGTGAAGATATTATAGTTAAGAATAGTGTGGGGGATAGCGTAGGGAATATAGTTAATAATTTGTAATAACATTGTATGGTGACAGATAATAACTCTAGTTACAGTGGTGAGCATTTCATAATGTCTGTAATTGTCGAATCACTATGTTATACATCTGAAACAAATATGTCAATTATTCTTCAATTAAAAATAAAAATTAAAAAAAGAGTAGTAAATTAGAGGAAGTAATTCTCATTAGGCTGATTCGCCTTAAGGCAAGCATTATTGACACTCTCTCAGGAAATCTATAATTTTCTCAACCATTTTTATTTCAAAAGATCAGCTGGCAAATTAAGAAATTCCACACAAAATGAACATACATTTTTGTCTTTTTAAATCTATTTGCCTTACTTTCATCTCCCAGTTAGATCATATTTAATCATAAATAAAGGATAGTTAATTTTTTTATTGGGATAGGATATTCAAACTTGCCTATATGACCCATAAGAAAGAAATAGATTTACCTAAATGGAAATTCATTTCATTCAATTCCAAATTCATTCATTTCCATGGAACTGGAAAAAAGTAAAGGTTTAGATAGAGACTGAAGGAGTTAAATTATTAGCATCAGTATTAGCAATATTACTAGTAATAAAGTTGTGATATTCTCAGCCGATCACTCCATCATTATGTGAAGATAACATAGTTAAGAATGGTGTGGGACATCATACTCTGATGTCTTGAGGATAAACATATGCTAATAAACAAATAGTTTTCTATTTAGGGAAGAGAAGAGGGAAAAAAGAAAAAGAAAAGGAAGGAAGGAAGGAAGGAAGGAAGGAAGGAAGGAAGGAAGGAAGGAAGGAAGAAAGTAGGGAGGGAGGGAAGGGATGGAGGAAGGAAGGGGGAGGTGAGGGTGGGAAGGAAGGATGGGGGAAAGGAGGAAGTGGGGAGGGAGGGAAGTTAGGAAGGAAGAGAGAAATGTAAAAGAAGAGAGGGAAGGAGGGAGTAAGGGAAAAAGAAAAGTTTATGGCAAGACATTGTGTCTTCAACAAAACTTCCAGCTCCTTGGAAGAGGTCAGGGACTAAATTTTATATGGCATTGCTCTTGAATCTTCTACAGTAGTGGGCACACGGTAAGCATCCAACAATATGTATTAATTGTTAGAAATAATTAGCCTGCAAATATACAAGACATATGGGAGACTTTTTGTTGTTGTTTTCTTTTAAAGAAATCAAGCCACACAAAAAAGAAAGGGGGAAAAAAACTTTCCAAACTATTTAAAAGGGGAAAAAAATTATTTCTCATAACGTTGCACAAGCTACAGGATAAGGGGGTCATATTTTTCCAATGAGCTGGTTCCATTTGATACCATATGGCAGTATCATCCCATGTTATTCTGACTCAAAGGTCAGGCTAGGGAGGGAAGACGTCCAGGAGCTGGAGTAATTAATAAAATGTGTGTTAATGACTTAGTTTCCTCTTCTTTTCCTCTTATTGTTTAACCTCTCCTAGGTATAACTTCCTTTGCCATGCATTACTTTGAAAATTAAGTACTCATAGAATTGTTTTGTCTAAAATAACTCAAAAATGGAGTAAGAACATATAATTCTAATCTAGTCAGGTTCTGGTTAAGTATATTGATAATATCTCAATGACTCTAAAGTCAAGAGTCCTTGGGAAAAGACTCAGAAAAATTCAGATGCATAAATATTGTGGAGTTGACGAAGTCTAATCAATGAGAACATTTTTTTTCTTATGTCTTCAGTTCCTAAGTTAACTGTCACTCTTTCTCTGAAACCCAGCTCAAAGAAATGGATTTAGAATATAACCACAGGTAATAAATTAGTTCAATAAGTATGTATGAATGCATCTTATGTAGCAGGCATAATATTAGGTGCTAGGGAAAAAAAAGAAACGATTCCCCTTTTTCTCTAGTGAAGGATGAAAAGAAATGAATCAATGCTTTTATTACACTAACATATTCAAACATTTACTATGTGCTAAACAGGTGATAGTTTCTGGAAATAAAGAAATACAAAGGACAGAAACAGACCCTGTTTAAAGAAGTCTGACATCTAGTGGAGACATAAAGTATAAAGAAGAGATTACTAATAGACAAGGAGATATAAACAGGATGCTATGTAAAATAACCGATTACTGAAACAAATTATTTGTAATTCAAAGTTATGTATAATAGATGTATGACCATGTGGGACCATAAAGGGCTCCAAAACACTAAGAAGGCGGGGAAGGCTTCCCAGAAAAGGTGATATTTGAGCTGAGGTAAAAAGTTAAGAAGGGTATACCAGGTAAACAATTCAGGTGGGGTGACAGAGGGAACAACATATCAGAAGCCATAAATTTATCAACAAGTCTGGCTTGGGCAGGAAACACTAAGAATTTTCCTAAGAAGAGGAGAGTATGTATCCGGGAGTGATGTAAATAACACCCCAGAATGAGAGATTAGCTATAGAACATAAAAGGTTTTTTGAGAGAAGCCAAGAAAATTGCATTTTTTCCTGCAGGCAGGAAGCCAAAATAACTTTTTAGAAAGAGGAAAAACATGAATCAAATTCTCTTCACCCCCCTTTTCCTTCCTTCCCTCCTTCCACTACTATGTAGAAAGCGAACTGGAATAAAAGGAAACTCTGATGGGAGAAAACCCAGTTAGGAGCTAGTTGCTAAAGTTTAAGTGATCAATATAATACTCATCTGGAAAAAGGCAGCGACAGTGTAAACAAAGAGGTGAAGGCAAAATTGGAAAGCATTTTGGAGGTAGAATTCATAGGGTTTGGTTACTGCACGAGTGAGTTTGTGTGGAGGATAGCAGAGACACAGATGTAAGAACCAGGAAAACTGAGAAGATTTTCAGCTTGAAGCCTAAGTGACGTATTGCCTTAGATAGACCATTCAGGAGACAAATAGTTTGAGGAGCAAGAAAACACTTTAGAAAAGAAAGAATGACCTACTCCACAAATTTCATCTGAGTATCTTTAGAGATACTAAAGAAATGAAAGAGGACATTTGAAATGGTTGATTTTTCAATGTAAGCTCCAGTACACAGGGAGAAGTTTCCCTGCTCTAAGGATAGAAGTGATATGCAGTTAACCTTTGAACAACACTAAGGTTAGGGCTGCCCCCATTCTGTGCAGTTGAAAATGCATGCTTATCTTTTGATTCTCCAAAAATTTAACTACTATTAATAGCCTACTGTTGACTAGAAGCCTTACCAATAACATAAACACTCAGGTAACACATCTTTTGTAGGTTATGTCTATTACACAGTGCGTTCTTACAATAAAGTAGCTAGAGAAAGAAAATGCTATTAAGAAAATCACAAGAGAAAATGCATGTACAGCATCATACTGTACTTACTGAAAAAAATCCTTGTGGAGTCATTTACTTCCAACCCACGTTGTTCAAGGGTCAAGTAGAAGCCCAGAAATATTGAAGAAGTGGAAGGGGTTTTCCAATCAACTCTCCTTTTTCTAAGAAGAGACATTGTTACCTGCTGAGTTCAGGGTGAGGTCAGGCTGAGGCTAAGAAGAGTGACTGGATATTGGGGAAACCAGAACAAATTGGGAACGAGAAGGAAAATTTGCCAAATACAAGGAAAGTCAAGGCAAGATTAAAAGCTCTAAACTTATAGTTGTATAATGCTCTACAGTAAGAGAGGAAAAAGTAAATGATTGGGTTATTCTAAAAAGGTGGAATTCAATTCCTCCTTGGAAAGCCACAATCAGAAAGTTTGTAAAGTTTTGGCACAAGCGAATAATGCATGTACTAACATCTCTGGAACTCAGAAATATGTTAGATTTAGTTAAATACCTATGTGTGAGACACTGAAGTGCATTCTTGGCTGGAAGAAAGCAGACAGACTAAAATGAGCTCTGTGGTCATTAAAATATCATTACTAACAGTAAACTGCTATACTAGATCATCTTGTGTGACTTTATCCATTTTAGAAAGGTGAAATTCATCTCAGAAAAATCTTAAAGATACAAAGTAGCTAATTATTCTTGACTTTTCAATGCAGTGATAGCCTTAAAGAGTGTTCTGTTTTCACCCATTTCCCAAATAAAAACACATTCACATTATGATTTCTGTTGAACATAGCCAAAACTATGGTATAGTCCTCTTGGTGCTTGACCAGTTTCCTGAGTATTAGATGATATGACGCATACTAACTGGTTATTGACCTTTTGCAGACCTTGCTCCAATGAACATTAAATTCAGATAAGAATCTGTAATGAGTAGCAAAACACACAGGCAACTATTTTATTCCTTTGTCTCTTGACTCTTTAATTAAGCCAAGAGAAGTGTGAACAGAAATGTAGCAGAGCCCAAATATTCACTGCTTGATATGCATGGGCTTATCTTGTTGGCTATGCTTGACCTTTTTCTGAATGGCACACAAAAATTTGCATGGGATACTAAGGGTAAATATTCATATTCAAGTTTGTCTAAGCACATCAAACTCCTTATATCACAAACAATTATATTTAGTTTTCTTTTGAAAGAGGACTAGTTTCTTTAAAGGGTAAAAGGATGTTCTATTAAGAAAATTCCAGGTAGTCATGCTCAAACCTAGAGGACTGAAGTGGAGAGGCATGATACAGATGTCATCTTGAAACCGACTTAAGTGGCTTGATAGGTTTGAGGTTATCTAAATTCCAGCGCTTCTCTGTGGCTTGTAAACTCAGAATTGCCTCAGACTTTATATATATAAGCCACGTACAGGACTCATAGCTTTTTAGAGGGTACTTGTTTTGACTTTTAAGGCCATCTGCATGCTTCTACCATTCATTCTTGGTTATAGTTTGTATGTTTGGACTTATATGAAATTTTAACTTTTATACCTACCTGACAACTCTAGAATGTTAGGATACTACAATTCCATTTCCTTTAGCGGTAAATTAAACTATTTCCTCCAATCCTTCACTTCTTTCCTGTAACAGAAATATACGTCTATAACCTTTGATTTAATGTTAGAGTGCCCCCACTAGAGCAAACAGAGTATATATTTCCTTGAATTATTGATATTCAGTAACCTGCTTCAGCCAGTGGCATGCTAATGGAAATAACATCAGCAGAAGTTTTAAATGTGACTGCACTGTTTGCCTTGCATACTTGGCATTGCCATTGTAATGAGAAAGGAATGCCCTCAAGAAACTCATGGTCTTCAGAAGAAGACATATGGAGTATATCTGAAATCAAACTGCAACCTGCAGCCAAGCCCAGCTGACCCACAGAGACCCATATATACATATATATGTTACTGGGATTTGGGGATTATCTGTTATGTAGAATTATCACAGCAATAGTTGGTCAGTAAAACTCCTATTTAGCACCTTCATATTAGAGAATAACTGGAGAAAAGTAGAAATAGTGTAGACTGGCTTCTGCTTAGCGGTGTTTCTACAGACTAAAATTTTCCTAGGACTACAGCTATTTTTTTGTTCCTAATTGCTATTTATATAATGTTAATTAATTTTTTCATTAATTTATTTGAGAAAGAGATAGCAAGAGAGAGAGAGCATGAGCAGGGGGTAGTGGGAGAAGCAGCAGGCTCCCCGCTGAGCTGGGAGTTTGATGTTGGGCTCCATCCCAGGAAGATTTGATCCCAGGACCTTATAACCATGACCTGAGCTGAAGGCAGACGCTTATCCAACTGAGCCACCCAGGTCCCCCTATATAATGTTAATTATCCCATTTTAAAATACCTCTATTACATAAACGTTTCTTTAAATAATTATTTGATTTTCAAACATTTAAAAATTTTAATGCAAATTTTCTACTACTCCAATAAGCACACTGTTCACATAAGTTTCTAGGTATCTTTAATGCTATACTCCAAAAATTCCTCTCTTATTTTTCCTCTCAACCTTGAAAATGGAAATCATGATTTGCTTGCTACTGATGAATGGTATGAGAATCACTTAAAATGTATTTTGTAGAAAATATTTTTTATAGACATACTTCTCTCAAATCAGACAACACAAGTAATTATTGAATACAGATTTCACAATTACTTAATGATACCTCTCCCCAAAGAGAGGGAATGATTAAACCACATTTATTCAACTTAAAAAAATGTTTTTACTTTTATTCAACTTAATGTAAAGCAGCATTATAAAAATCGTAACTGGAGATAGTTAAGAGACATTATGAAGCAAAGTTTATAAGTTAAATATGTTAAATAAATGTTTGGAAGCCTAGCACACAAGTTTGGAAAGGATCTATCAATATAGCTTAGGTACGTGTGGATATGAAACTAATAAAATTCTCCCCTTCTTCCTTAAAACAATTGGGAAACAAGATAACAAAGTAGGAGATGAAAGGCTAATGGTGGGGTTTGAGACTGGGATGAGGTTAACTCAGGAACTAAGATTGAGAAATGAAGATGGAGCTTCTCAGTGGCTAAAGGTGAAATACTCTCCAAGGGAAGGGAGTGTCATGAGCATTCAAGGGGAAATTGGAGAAGTGGCCCCAACATGGAACCCCAGCTCCAAAGGCAGAGAAATTTTGCTGCAAGAAATGTGCAAGGGACATTCTGATCTCATTGGGCCCACTCAGTGGCCTGTCGCCCGGAATCTGTGGAAGGTGTGGCGGTGGTAGTGACAACATGTACATCAAAGGATAAAATGGCAGCTAAAGAGGATCTACAACAGTGTGCAGTGGAATTGGCAGTTACAAGACAGCTAAGAGTTTTGAAGATAAGGAGCATCAGGGTCTAGAAGGATGTACTTGGTCCCCACAATCAGCACTGACAACATAATTTGAGGTCACCATAAAGCTAGAACAGTGTCTATGGGGACTAACAATAATTTCTTTTATGTTGTCTGATTCTAATGACTAGTCTTATTTCTAAGTTTAGTAGATAAATCCTGTCAGAAATTTAGATGCCTGGGCTGCCAAGCATTTATTTCATTTAATTAGTTTGATAAAGCAATAGTTACAGACATAGCACATGGTTGGGAAGGCAGGTTCTAAAATAAGACTAACCTGGGTTTAAACTCCATTCTGCCCTTCACCAGCTGCTTGATTTTAGTTGGTAAATCTCTCTGTGCCATTTCCTCATCTATAAACTGCAAATAATAAAGGTAACTTCTTCATGGAATTGGCATAATAATAGTTAGCACATATACAAAACTTACACCAATTCCTGGTCCTAAGTAAATACTGAAAAAATGCTACTTATTATTATTACCTGCTTTATATCAAGGAGAGTTTATGAGGCTTCCCTTTTTTCCTCCTGTCCTCCAAACCAGGAATACCATAATAAAAGTACCAAGAACTGGGAAGTAATAACAGGTTCACAATACTTTTGCTTTCGTTTGTGCTTGTTTGAATGTTTGGGGGGTAAGGGAGATACCTTTCTTCTTTCCTTCTCCTGGCTGCAGCCTGGGAAACCAGTAGACAAGAATGCAAAATCTCACATTGTGAAAGAAAGAGACAGATGATAGAATTATCTTGGTAATGCCCTGGCCTCTGGATGGATGGTATGTTTGTCTTTCTCTTTATTCTTACTTTAGGGGTTGGCTGCTTTCATGAAACAGTTCAGATTTAATACATTCATTCTGGAATAAACATTACTAAATTTGGAAGGAGAACAGTTTGAAACTAATGGAAAGTGGCCAGAGAAAAATGCTAAACCCAAATTACCAATGTTTGTTGCATAGAGAAATGAAAAAGTATGAAATCAATGTTATTTCATAATACAGTACTGGTATGTAATTATTTCTAATTTTAGGAATAATAATGGTGTAGATGAGTCTTCGTGAAGTATCAAATGGATACAAATAAATAAAAAAACTTATAATAAGGAACTAAACAGTATGTGAATGAAATTTCCTAAAAACAAAAAACTAAATGTGAAGGTTGAGTAAATAAATTATGGCATGAAATGGACTATAGTGTAGCCATTTTATATAGCTATATAGCTATAGATCTATATTTTTGAAATCTAAATATGTCCATGATATATTTTCTGTGATAAAAGCTGATTATGAAGTGGACTTTTGGAATTAAATCATTTTAGTTATTTAAATTAAAAGGAGTGGGTCAGGTCACAAACTCATGGGTCATGAGATTGAGCCCCTTATTGGATTCCATGCTTAGTGGGTAGTCTGCTTGAGATTCTCTCCCTCTCTCTCTGCCCCTCCTCCCACTCATGCACTTTCTCTTTCTCTAAAATAAATAAAATCTTTTTAAAAATTAAAAAGTTCAATTGAAAAAGTTAAGCTTATTCATAAAATTTTAAATCTGAGTTTACATTTATATAAATCATTTTTGAAAAGCAGTTGAAATAGTGACCAAGATAGATGGCAAAGATTAGAGGAATGCTTGTCAGTACTTTTTTTTTTTTTTTTAATTTTTATTTATTTATGACAGTCACAGAGAGAGAGAGAGAGAGGCAGAGACACAGGCAGAGGGAGAAGCAGGCTCCATGCACCGGGAGCCCGACGTGGGATTCGATCCCGGGTCTCTAGGATCGCGCCCTGGGCCAAAGGCAGGCGCCAAACCGCTGCGCCACCCAGGGATCCCTGTCAGTACTTTTCAATGTGCAACCTTGAATCAAGTTAGACTTCCAGAAAAGATGATGGTATATGATTCCACGTCTGCATTTCACACTAACCAAAATAATAAGCACGGCAGGCAAGAATAAAGGTATTTCTGTTTATAAATACATTAGTAAAACACCCAAATCCCTTACTGCAGAATCTAAAATATACTTGCCATTTTTAATCTAATGATCTAAATAAGATCTAAATAAGATCTTAGTTTGATCTAAATAAGAGGAAGATGCTCACCTTTGACACATATCTCCCATAATTAAGAATATGATGCTGTTTAGGGGAAGAAAGTAAGCAATATCCTTAAAAATCCTATACTTGGAGATTGGACCTTTGCAGTTCGGATGCATTGCTGGAGAAATCTGGGTCACCATTTTGGATACGCTGGACAATGAGCTTTGTGAAGTCAGGAAACTGTAATGGTTTTTGTTGTTATTGTCAACAATCTTATCCTCAGTTTCTGGCATCTAGTAAGGGCTGAATAAATATTTGTTGAATAAATGCCTGAAATTGTTTCCCTTCCCACATAATGGCAGCAATGTAAGGAGAAACAAAATGGCAATGTCATTTTAACTTAACCCAACCAAGTTTCATAACCAGGAGGAAACAGCTGCTCAGCCACAGAGGAGAGTTAACCAAACAGGCATAAATATTCATCCATCAAGTAAAAATCCTTAGTGTATTATCCTGATATGGAAATCTGCCAGGATGATCTGAAACAGACTCTTTAAAATGGAGGACAGCTGAAATCCAAGAGACTTAGGACTTGAAATAACTTGAAATCTCACGTTTTTTAATCACTTTATTGTACTGTGTCTTTTTCTAAGGAGGTTGCAAGTAATCTTCCCAATGACTAAATTGTAATAATATAGTTGTAAGATAACATTAGACAAAAATACTATCTTGCTCTTCTAGATGGCTCTAAACTAATTAGAGTAATAAGAGAACTTCTCTAATGTCGTTTTAATCAAAGACTTAGTGATTCAGAACACTTCCTGAGAGACTGCACAAAATTTACATGAGACTCAAAGAAAGTCAGTGTGCAACCTTACCAAGATCTGGTCTCAAGCCATGTCTTATGCACAAGATGTCACAGGATTCCACTGGGTTTTAGAATGGACTCGAGATTTTACGACCTTGCCTGCTAAGAATATTTTGCACATCTTAAATTCAATATTTATTGTTAAGCTGCAAGCTGATCAAGGTAATAAATGCATCTTATTTAGGCTAGACATTTGTTAGTATCAATTTGAAAGTGGCTTTTAAAAAATTGTAGTAAAAAACACACAAGATCTACTCTCTTAATGTTTAAGTGTACAATACAGTATTGTTAACTATAGGCACTATGGTGCACAGCAGATTTCTAGGACTTTTTCATTTTGCATGACTGAAACTTTATACCTACTGAACAGCAACTCTTCAATTTACTTTCCCTGAGCCTCTGGCAAATACCATTCTATTTTCTGCTTCTATGAGTTTGACTACTTCAGATACTTCATAGAAGTAAAATCATGAGTTGGGTATGTATCACTCCATATCTATGATTATGTATAAGCAAAATTATGTTAGAAGTGAAATCAAAATAAATAAGAAAAATAAGTGGGAAAAAGGTGTTAATTGGGACTGTAGAAAAACTAACCAAAAAGACATCAAGTAGAAATGCATTAATTATTTATCTGCATATCCCACATATTCTTGTTTTCATCAATCTATGACTATAATAAATTTATACTTATTTATTCAAAAAAATCATAACCAATTTAGTTATAAAGCAGTTCATTTGTCTTTCTCTTAACTCACCTATGTGGAAAGACTAAATTGTATGCTTGTGACAGACCAAGAACTTAAAAAAATACTTTATTTAAATTCAATTTGCCAACATATAGTATAATACCCAGTGCTCATCACATCAAGTGCCCTCCTTAAATGCCAATCACCCAGTCACCCCATCTTGCCACCCTCCTCCCCTTTTGCAACCGTTTGTTTCCCAGAGTTAGGAGTCTCTCATAGTTTGTCCTCCTCTCTAATTTTTCCCCACTCAGTTTTCCTCCTTTCTTTTAGAGTCCCTTTCACTATTTCTTATATTCCACATATGAATAAAACCATATGATTGTCTTCCTCTGATTGACTTATTTCACTCAGTATAATACCCTCCAATTCCATCCACATGAAAGCAAATGGCATTTAGCCTTTCTTGTGGCTGAGTAATATTCCATAGTATATATGTACCACATCTTCTTTATCCAATCATCTGCGGAAAGACATCATGGCTCCTTCCATAGTCTGGCTATTGTGGACATTGCTGCTATGAACATTGTGGTGCAGGTGTCCCATCATTTCACTACATCAGTATCTTTGGGGTAAATACCCAGTAGTGCAATTGCTGGGTCATAGGGTAGCTCTATTTTTAACTTCTTGAGGAACCTCCACACTGTTTTCTAGAGTGGCTACGCCAGCTTGCATTCCCACCAACAATGCAAGAGAGTTCCCTTTAATCCACATCCTCACCAACATTTGTTGTTTCTTCAGACCAAGATCTTTTTTTTTTTTTTTTTTGATAGTCACACACACACAAAGAGAGAGAGAGAGGCAGAGACATAGGCAGAGGGAGAAGCAGGCTCCATGCACCGGGAGCCCGACGTGGGATTCGATCCCGGGTCTCCAGGATCGCGCCCTGGGCCAAAGGCAGGTGCCAAACCACTGCGCCACCCAGGGATCCCCAGACCAAGATCTTAAAGCTAAAGTTTATTTAATAGGGATGTAGCATATAAATAAGGTAAGTCAAAGCACACCTGTTAAATAACTGAAAATTACTCTGGCTTACTCAAGAAAGAAAGTTAAATTTATTATATTCCTAAGATAGCATACAGAAGTGAAAAACATATTGAACCTCCATCTTGCCTTGACAAAGTCTCAGGACAAAGGCTGCTCTGAGTCTTCAACATCAGAAACTATTGAACTTTCTCTTGAGTCTTAGTTATCCCTGTGCTAGTAACCTTCATACTCTATAGGGCTCTGTTCAAGTTTCATGTTTCCAAGAAAAAGAACTGGATTTGCACAACTTAGATTAGGCATCTCTCTCCTTGATAAATCATTCAGGCAAATGTTTTGGGGGCAGAGGTGACATCAACACAGCCAGAGGGTAAACTCTGAAAACAAAGACATTGCTCCAATTTGTATCACTGTAATGGGTTATCCTTATGGTCAGAGCAATGTTCTCTTGAGGTAGAAGTGGATGGTGATGCATGAAGAATCCGCTCAGAATGTGGCTTGACCACAGTTGGGTTTGTTCTGGGACTAAAACAAGAAGTAGAGCTATAGATCTTAAATTGAGTTGAATAAGCAGAATGTAGTATGCCAAATCCTATAGCCCTGGCCTATGACTAGAATTTAATATCAGAGTTCTTCTCTGTTTCCTCTTCTCCAGCTTTTGTTGATAGAAACAGCCACATTTTATTTGCTTCATCTTTCTCAAGGTTGCTTCATAAGAAGTGAGAGCTGATTTCTCACAGACTTGGGCAATTCTGTATTTAGCTCATTAGACATGGAGATACTGCATCTTCTTGGATCGTTGCTCTCACTAAGGATTAGACAATATTGCAGTAATGATATGCTAGAAAATGCAAGATCATATCCACCTCTTTTAACCAAAATTTTATATTCTGAACTTAAAAACATAGTCCAACATCTTGCAATTCTCAGATTTCCATCCTTTTTAAAGTAAAATAATTATAAAATTATATGTGTAATACTTCCCTTACAAAAAATATCAGAAAAGTATATGGATGAGTATTTTAGTTATCTATTGCTTTATAACGTATTCTTACAAAATTTAGCAGCTTGAAACATGAACATTTATTTGACTGTCTCTGTGGGTCAGGAATTTAAGTGTGGCTTACCTTGGTGGCTCTGGCTCAAGATCTTCCATGGAATTGTAGTTTGGGTGTTGGCTAAGACTGTGATCTCACTTGAAGGTTCAACTGGGAGAAAATATGCTTCCAAGCTCCCTCAACATGATTGTTGATAGGATTTAGTTCCTCTTGAGCTGTTGAACTGATGGCTTTAGTTCTTTGCTGGCTGATGTCTAGAGAAAGACTGCCAATACGAAAGCCACAGCCTTTTTGCAACCTAATCTTATAAGTGGCATCCGATCATCTCTGCTCCATTCTACTCACTAGAAAGGAATCACTAGGTCTAACCCACATTTAAGTAGAAAGAATTACTCAGGTTCAACTCCCAGAATGCAAGAATCGTTGGAAGCTCTCTAAGAGTCTGCATTTGACATCAAGAAAATCCAGATCTGTAATACCTTTAGTACTGGAAATACAGGTATGTTTTGACATTCAGGAATTAGAAGAAAGTCATAAAATAAAGTACAATAAAGAAACATTAAAACTGAAAAGAGACTTTGGATAAAAGTGAAAGGCATTTATGATTATGAACCAAGTGGAAAAGTGGTTCAATTGCTAATACAGATTTTTATTGGCAAACATGAAGAATTTGACACCAAACATTTACATCAAACTTTCAATAGGCCACAGATTTCTGGGCAAATTTTAGGTATATGCCTAGTTACCCTCTATAATAAGTAGCTGCCCATTATTACTTGTGGTTATCAGTACAAAGAGCTAAGTAAAAATATTGGCAATGTAGAAAGCCTTATAAAAGAAACTCTTATCAGTACAAGAAAAATGTAAAAATGTATTAAATAATTCTAATAAAGTATGCTTACAAGAAAGGTACATAGAGGGAAAATGCAATAATTTAAATAACTTACATTAACACAAAAGCAAAATATTCTGAGGCAAAAGAGCTCAAGACCTTGGGCCTCTTTTAGCTCTCTGGAAACTGGCCAATTATACCTCTTCATATGAAAAACAAGGATAATAACCAAATCCTTAACAACAACAAAAATTATTATATTTAGATATTTTAATCTTATTAATGAACTATGAATACAGACAACAGATACCTGGAATGAATGCCATATGAGATGGGTAAAGCAGCTAAGACATAAACATAGAAAAAGAAAATTATCAGACACTGGAAGAATAACTTAAAACATCCAATTTGGGCATGTTAAAATCAACATGGCATGTTTTACTTAGGAATTGGCAGATGGTCTACGCTACTAGTCACCCTGAAGATTCATTTATCAGATAACAGGAAGCTCTCTTCTTTGTGTTTTTTTATCCAAGGCAAAGAATGGATAGGTGAAGCCAATAATGATACATTGATGCCTTATTTGAAAAGATGGGGAAATAATTTTAAATACACATTTTCAGATTAACTTACTAGAGAATTTACAGAAATATAATGGTTGAAAGCTTTAAAAAAAAAAAAGAAAGAAAGAAAGCTTTAAAAAGATGTCAACAAATCAGTGGCCCCGATATTCCTAGCAATTCACCAAGATATATTGAATGTCAACAATGTGAAGAACACTGTGCATCAGAGATAGGAAGGCAGTGAACCATAGTTCATATAGTTACTTTGTTTCACAATATTTTTCCTAATATTTTTCTAATTTATTATTTGGAAAAAGTCAAAAAACATAAAGAAAATATAAAATCATCCATATTAAACATGGTTAATATTTTGGTATGTTTCCTATTAAAAATTATGTGTTTTTATATATGGTTATATGTAGGTAAATTTTAAATACTGATATACAATTTTTTATAAACTATTTTGCAACTTTCATTTTAACCACCTATGATGACAGGGTTTTTAAAATTATTATTACTCAGTATACTTTTAAAAACATGACTTTTAGAATATGTGCAGTATTCTATTGTGGTTATAACACAATTCATCAAAGCTGCTCATATAATGGATATTAGGTTATTTCCAACCTAAATATTTGTATTGTGTATTTTTGATATTTGTGTAGTGATAAACATTCTGAAACAAAAATGTTGATCACTTATCATGAAACATACAATCTGTACTCTTAGAGTTCCTATTCCTATAGGGGGGGGGGAAGAGGTATAAACAATTACATTTAGGTATAAACAATTATGGCATCTGGTAAGTTCTAAAAGACAAACAATGTAAGTCATTGATCTACATTTCATGTCAATCATTTGCTATCTCTGAGGATTGAAATGTCTTTTCTCCTCACTCTCCCAGACTGGTGGGGACAGAAAGCTTAAGTTTGTTTTTTAACACTGAATTTACCCACGGAACTTTCTAAAGACACAAATGGGAGGTATGAGAGAAGCTAGGAGCTACCATGACATTCTAGTCATTTAACTCTCCTCAGACTGACTTCAAGTATTTAGCAGCAATTAACACAACATTATAATCTCTGCTTTCTGACACCCTGTTTTTCTCTCTTTCTTTCTTTCTTTCTTTCTTTCTTTCTTTCTTTCTCTCTTTCTTTCTCTCTTCTTTCAAGATTTTCTTTATTTATTCACGAGAGACACAGAGAGAGAGAGAGGCAGAGACACAGGCAGAGGGAGAAGCAGGCTCCATGCAGGGAGCCTGATGTGGGACTTGATCCCGGGACTCCAGGATCACGCCCTGGGTCAAAGGCAGGCACTAAACCGCTGGGCCATCCAGGGATCCCCCTGACACCCTGTTTTTCAATTGGCTCTGCACTGGGCAAAGAATAAGGGCTATTATTTATTCACCATCTAAAATCCCGGTAATTTATATCCTATTTATAATTATTTTTGTTTGCTCTAGGAGAACTGGTGTTTGGTTAGATCTGGGAGGTAAGGACCAGATTGACCCTGGATGCTGAAGAAAATCTCTACAAAAGAAGGGACAGAATGGGTGAACACAATGATTTTGGTTTTGAGCTTAAACATATGTGGGGGTCCCTAATGGAGAAATCAAGTAAGAAGATATAAGAAGAGATACAGCCTCATTATGTGAGATGCCAAAAGTTCATTTCAGAGTATGTCATAAATTGATCATAAATCAATAAGAAAGTCAATTTGCAGATTATTAGAGGCAACACAACATAACTACAAATAGCAATAGTCTATTATATAAAAGGATTATCACATCCTAGAAGAAGAAGTTTAGGAGTCAGAAGTATTGAAGTAATTTCATTAATTTGAAAATCTGTATAATGGGAGAAATAGCAGCAATGATAATAATTTTTTGGTATCTTTCTTTCTTCAAAATGAAAGTATGACAGTCTGTCCCATTTCCTTCTTTCCTTCTTCTGTCTTAATCTCTACAGCATTAATGCAACATGATTAACTAGAAAATGTCACTGGCTTGGAGGCCTAACTTAAATCTTACCTAGCCTGCTAGGTAAAAGAAATATTCTCAATTAAAATTTAATATGTAAACTCTCACAGTGGGAACTATATCAGCTTTTAAAGAATAATTTACAACTCAAAAGAAAGCAGGAAAGTACCTAGATGATAAGTGAAAATATTATCTATTAAGATAAAACATAGGTTCCAGGAGGAGTATATTTATACTGGGAGACAACCTTTCTTATCATTTTTCTCTTAATAAATATGTGTACATTTATAGCACTTTATCATTTAGCTAGTCTTCTGAAAGTTACACATAGCGTGTCACATAAAGGGGCATAATATATGTCAACCCAGGCTTCTGCAAGTTTTCCAATCTGAAAACCTTTTTTTTTTTTTTTTAGCAGAAAAGTTTTATTTCTTTTAAGGACAAACCACATCCAAGGCCTTAACTTACAGACACAAACCAAAGGAGCCATTTAAGGCATTAGCTATTGAGGTACAATACATACGTTGGGGGGCGGTGAAAAATGCTTCGCCATCTGAAGCTTATACCAAACTTTGCTCAATCGATAGCTAAGCACTGCTAGTGCTTGGGTGTGGCTGAGGGTAAGAGCATATCTGCAGAACCAAAGGAGAATAGCTGTGTTCCACAAGTACTGAAGCATTTTAGACTGCATTAATGAAGGGTAGGTTTCACGTAGAAGGGAAGAGGAAAGACCAGTTTGCTATTTAACTGCCAACAAACTCATCTTATTTACCAATAGTATAAATAAAAGGACTTTATTTACAGGACTTTAAAGGAAAGAGAAATCACATCCAATTGCAGGACTGAAGGTTTCAGAAATTTGAACTTGAGCTCGTCTATCATGAATTTTGACAGATGAGGATGTGGCAAAAAGAAAAAGACTAGAAATGTGGGCATTTCTCAAAGCATATTAAACATTCTAAAATTTTGAATGGGATATTTTGAAATATTTTTTTTCTCTCCTTGCTACTTTAACACTATGCAGTTAAGTCAGCCTGAAAACCAGAAACCCAAATGGAAATAAGCCCCAGATCCTTTTTGGGAATTCCTCAATTCCTTAAATTGCTTATATTCTCGCCTTTTTTCTCTCTGGCTCTGACTCGGCCCTGGCTCTAAATTGAAACTATATATATTGCTTTTTGGATTTGGGTGTCTATATTCGGTCTTCCTGACTTTGAGATATTCTCTTTAGTAATTTTTTTACATATATTCAACCTTGTGACACTTTCCACTCTAGATTGTCTCTGATAGGATAGCTCTCCTTTGTTTTGGTCTTTTGGGATCCACTCCCTGCACAAGGATTGGTTGACACCAGAGCAGCCTAAGGTGGATCCACATGAACAAGGCTTTGGATGTCAATCATGGAAGTGATTGACAAACAAACATATATTGTTATTTTTTTTTTTCCTGGAAATACAAATGTTTGTTGGAGTAAAGTATAAAAAAGAAGAGGAAAAATCACCTGGAACTCTACTGCTCAAGATAAACAGTATTAATATGTTGATAGATGATTTCTTCCTAGTCTTTTTCCTATTTATTTGTGTATGTATGTGTGTGTGTGTGTGTGTGTGTGTGTGTATATATATATATATATATATATATATATATATATATATAATCATTTCCCAGTATCATTAGTTTGGCAAAAGGTTTTTATTTTTTTTTTTGTATGGCTATACACCTATATATAAACAAAACATAGTGAAACACTATTATTAGACATTTATGTTGCTTTTGATTTCTCACTATTATAGAAGAAACCCTAATACCTAGTAGTCTATGCAGTGCAAGTCGCTTCAAGAAATTATTGGTATAAAACTAAATGTCAATACAAATAACACTAATTCTATATTTGCATCTTGGAAAATATTCTTCAGAAACCATTCACAGACCACAAAATTTCTGCAACATTCCCTAATCATTTGAGGGTAGGCAAATAAGCTGCTTCTCCTTAAAGTTTGCCCAAGTATAACATCCTGTCTACAACAAATATTACTGTGATGTCCTAATGGTGATTTTCTATTTCCCTCATTTCTTCTACATCTATTTTTTGAAATTCTTCTGTAAGGAATATGCATCTCTACCCTCTCATCCATCTATTATTTATTCAGTCATTCATTTATATCAATATAGATTCATATACGGGGGGGTGTATAATCCAATAATATTGTTATTTACTTTGTTCAAATTGTTTTAGCACTGGTCATTGGGAACTCTTTTTGGGTAGGTTCCTTTGTTATTTTGATATGACTCCATCTCTGCATCTATCTCTGAACCTTCCTTTACTTTCTAGTATGACAAAATGCTTTACACTGATTTTATGTATTCTCTGGCCAGCCCTAGTATCAACTATTTCTTCAAGGAGCCCAGATTTCTTTTATCAGAGAACTGTATTGAGAAACCACGACCTAGGCACTAAGGGTTTCACTGCAAATAGATGTCACTGCTTATAGGTCTTCTCAGCAGACAGAACTAGGAAATATGTGTTTGTATACTAATGATCTATGCACACATATCAATGTTTACCTATCTACCTGTATGTATAATGAAGTAGTTAGGAGTTTTTGCTGATCTCTCCAACTGTAACCCAGCACCACAAGGTTCGTTCTAGTGTTCCCCCTACTGGCTAATTTGTAAATTCCTTTTTTGACAATGAGAAAACGTATCCACTACAGAGTACCATGCAGAACAGTTCTATCACCCTAAAAATCCCACTATGTGACTCCTATATAGCCACTTCCTCCCTTTTTCCTAATCCCCAGCAACTAATGATCCTACAGCTATCTTTTTCCAGAATGCCATCTAAAGGAATCATACAGTAGACTTTTTAGGGTCTAGCTTCTTACACTTAGCAAAGTGAAGACAGTATTTTAAATGTACTTCTGCTAAGGCTCGGAGGGTACAGAGGTATCACAGAAGTCCCAACAGGAGGTAAGACAGATATAAAACGAGTAACACTGTGAACCTTTCACTTCTGCTTGATCGAAATAAATATGCATTTATCTGTTATATATAGGCTTCCATATGCCATCTTGTTTACAAATTTTTTCTACTGGTTTAAGAGAGCATCTTATATAAACTCTGATCATTCTGAATTAAGGCAATATTAGTAATAATGGAAAGTTTGGAACAATTAAAGAAGGTGAATAGAAAAGGGGTGCCAGGGTGGCTCAGTTGGTTAAGCACTTGCCTTTGGCTCAGTCATGATCTCCAGGTCCTGGAACCCTGCATCCAGCTTCCTGATCAGCAGGGAGTCTGCTTCTCCTTCCTCTGCCTCTTCCCAAGGCTTGTGCATGCTCTTGCTCTCGCTCTCTTGCTTACTTTCTCTCAAATAAATAAATAAAAATCTTTAAAAAAGAAAAGAAAAGAAAAAAACACAGAATCTTGTTTTAATGTGTTGAATAAGTGCACTAAGAAAAATCTCAGGTATTTGGGTTAAAAAGTAGATATATGTAGATATCTCATCAAAACAGAATGAGAATAAGAGAAGATGTGGAATAAAAGTTGAATTCTGTTTTGAAAATTGAGTGAGAGGTCTATGCTAATCCTTTGAAACTCAGCAATTAAATTTGAGTTTAAAATACAGATTTGGAAGTTACTGGGTCAAACATTAATAAAATGTATAGATATGGATGAGTTATCAGAGGGAAATATTAAAAAAGGGGAAAAAGAAGCACAGGGTGCTGCTATTTGAAACACTGCTATCTATTAGGTAAAATATAAAAAGACCAAAGGGAGACAAGGGATCTATGTAGAAGAAAATCCAGGAAAGACTGATATCACAGACTTCAAGAATACGGGGTCTTGCAAGGATTTCAGTGCTCAACAATGTCAAAGATCAAAAAAGAAGTAAAAGACACACAGAAAAAAAATGCTCCTTCTAAATTTGACTCTTAAATGTTGGTGATGACAAAAGTTTCAGTGTGTTGAAGCTGAAGTAGAAAGCAATTGTTCTCTAATGAAAAATAAAATAAAATAAAGGCATATTAAAAAGAGTGGATATAGCCTATTCCCTCCAAAAGTTTGAGTTACAAGAGAAAAAGAATTAGGGGAGAAAAAATATGATCTGGGGTATTTATAGGGTTGGTAGGCTGCATTAAAGTTCTACTTTAAGACATTTAGAACAACTTGGTTTTTTAAGTGTTTTAAAAATAATTGCTATCATTTATTTCTTAAAATTACTCTGTTTGGTAAATGTTCCTAAATGTGCTTTAGTTAAATGTTAAAAGTTATATAAGAGATAAATAAAATTACACTAAAATTAGTAGCAGATCTCTAGAATTTCTGGAGTCAGATAAGCTAAAAGAAAAAGCATTTAAGAAATGTCAAGTTAGAACTGTTTCACTAGTCCTCCTCAGCATCCTGAATATTAAAGATAAAAAATTAGAAGTGTGTTGGATGAGTCAGTTGTCATCTCAAAATAAAAATCAACTAAAAAAAAAATACACAGAACAATTAAGTGCTGAGTTCTGAAACTTTTGGAGTCAGAAAGGAAAAAAAAACAGTCAAACCAATGCTAAAACTAAGTATGACTGACATGTTAAATTCAATCATGTTGGATTTAAGGAGAAAAAATATAATTCAATGACAACACACTAAACAATAGGATTAGGGAGAGAAAAAAAACATTGGTTTTAAATTTTCTAATTAGAGCTCTGACATCAAATACATGTAGGCAATAGAGGCATTTAGCTCTGCCCTTTAGGAACTAGAAATATAATCTCCTGGAGTCTCCATGAGATTGGAATAATGACAGCTACCTACCTTATAAAATGCTTGAGGGGATTAAATGACAGAGTAAAATGATGCTGTGACATCAAGTTCTGGAACAAAGTAAGTCCTCAACAAAAGGTTGATGATGATGATTACCTTTCCTCAGTCCAAGTCCTAATTCATCTGATATAAGACAATGGGAAATAGAAAACCTAGGAATCTAGAGCCCCTTTCCAAGTTTATATCATTTTCTATCTGAAAAAGTTGCATCAGTGAAGTCACTTGCACTGAATTTTCTCACATTTTTAGTATATCTTTAGCTCTCAAATGCTATTATTCAAGTATACCACATGAGTTTTATAAAATATAAAATCAATGGTCAGTTATGTTTAAAAAGAAAAAAAATGCTGTAGCAAAAATCTCACTTTCTTCCATAACCAAGAGAACTAGTTGGAAAACATCTTCTGTAAACTATTTTTTAAAAAAAGGAAATCAGAAAATTTCAGTTTTCAAGGATTTTAATTTTTTGGCACACTTAGGTTGGTTCACACAGATTTGAATAATATACCCATATGGTCAAAGTTAAATTTGTTTTGACATTTCTTTGGCCTATTCTTTGGGCTTTTTAGAGTAATTTTTCAAAAAATCTGAAAGGAAACAATTGTTTTGATGAATGGCCTCTTGAAATTTGACTTAAAAAAAAATTCTGATGAAAAACACTGTAAGTCACTAAGCTCCAATAAATTACTTCACCAAGTATACTTGCTTTCAAAATCACTTGAAAATATTTACTTTAATTATATATTAAGAAAAAAATTAACTGGAAGAATGACTCAGGAAAACCAACAAAATGTAGAGAATAATCTCAAACAAATTGAGAGCAAAAAACTTTTTAATACAAACTAAACAGGATTGTTGAAAGGTAATAGACAATAAATGGATGACACACCACAGTTTTTGTCTTGAGGATTTTAAATATACCCTTAACTGGAAAATAGAATAAGATGTATTGACAAGATTACCTAACTTCTTAGAAAATATCAAAGAAACATGCAAATCTTTTGTGTTTCCTCTTTCAATTTGAAGACCCTCCACAGGGAAGCAGTTTGGGAATGTTATTTTTATTTGCAAAATTTTTAATTACTCTAGTACTACTATCCTTATTTTTAAAGTCAAAAACAAATGGAAACATGAGAAAGTAAAAAGTAATAACTTTTATCATAAAACAGTTTCCTTTTGTATCATTTATAAAATTATGCTATACTTTTATTTTATACAGTTGGGTGGATATTTCTCAGTGGTAGCATTCCTAATTGTCTAATGTTTACATCAGGGAGAATATATTAATTTATAATTAAAATTTATTTGTAAGTAACCAGTGAATAACATAAATATCACATTAAGCAAGGTAAACAAACAGTAAATGTAAAAAAGTTCATCTTACATGAAAAGTTTGCTTAACTGACACAGGAAGATTTTCCCTAATTGAGAAAGGACTGGCACTACAGTAAGTTACTAAGGTTAGCAAGAGGATATAAATCTCTGGAAATATTTATATTTCCACTTATGCACTTTGCTTGTTCCCCAATATTTTTAACAAATATTTAAGGTGTTATTTGTTGTTTCTCACTTCATTTGGGTTTTTGCTCAAAAACAAGCTTCTCAGAAAGGTCTTCCCAAATCATTCTACTTAAAATCGCTCCATTTACGTTACTTTATTTTTTATTTATAGCACTTATTACTATCTAATACATTATTATATTTTTATTTGTATGCTTACTTTTTCCTCTCCTTAATAGAAGTTCCATGAGCATAGGTACTTTTTTACTTACTAGTGCATCCCAGAACATATTAAAGTGACTGGAATACAAATGTGCTTAATAAAAAATATTTGACTAAATGAATGAATTATTGCTTGTCTTCCCCTAGTAGAGATTGTTGTTGAGGACCAGAACCTCACTCTCTAGTAGAATTCCATGTTTGAATATGGTTGGCTTATAGTAGAGAACTAATGAATTTTATTTTAATTCTATAAAAATCCTTAGAGTGTTCAAGAAGATAATGTGGCATTTGTGGAAAAATTTAGAGTTCTCACTTTCTAAATTATCACCCACTTCATTTGGTCATGCTGTATAACACAATGTAATGTTCAGAATTATCTTCCAAGGTTACATAAATTAGTTTTCCAAATGATGACTTACTATAAGCAAAACTATGCATATTGCTATCTCTCAGAACTTTACTTTGCTTCTAACTGAAACTCCTCCTTGGTAGAATTATCTGTATCTAGTCCCTACTCACCCCCAACACTGCCTCAGAAAGGCCTCAGAAAGGCTAATGTCTCATGCCTCAACTTGGATCACCAAATTTACTCTCTTTGCTACTCTCTTTATTTCTATTTATTTCTATTTCATATTATAGATCTGATCAGTTCTTTCACTTACATTTATCTCTAAGTTCTCTTTCAAGTCTTACTCTCTATGATGTATATATCTCTTAGAAATTCTGATTAGTATATCAGACGGAAAATATATTTCAAAATACCTTTATGTAAAACAACTGCTTCTAAAAATAATTTTAACTTTAAAACAGAAGTCATTTGATTACAAATTAGAACCATAAATATAATCTGCTAGTAAGAGACAATGCTTATTGACCTACTGACACCCTAGTTATTTGGTCATCAGAGCAAAGCTAAATTAGAACTGATATTTCTTACAACTGGGTTAACTCTTCTAATAATTTTTATTGTCTCACTTGTCTAAATTATATTATAGTACTTATATATAAATATATAATTATATATACTACTATGAATTTCTTTTCCAAACTGAGATTATTATATATACCACTTTTTTCTCATACTATCAGATTCGTTGTCTGTTGTTAACTGATAAAGAAAATACCGAAAATGGGGCAGCCCACGTGGCTCAGTGGTTTAGCGCCACCTTCAGCCCGGGGCCTGATCCTGGAGACCCGGGATTGAGTCCCACATCCGGCTCCCTGCATGGAGCCTGCTTCTCTCTCTGCCTCTCTCTTTCCCTGTGTCTCTCATGAATAAATAAATCAAATCTTTTTAAAAAAAAAAAAGAAAGAAAGAAAGAAAATACTGAAAATGTTTTCTCTTACATCTAGTATTGCCTGCTAATTGTAAAAAGTATAGAGATTTAGGAAATTAATTATTTAACTACTGGTAACATTGTATTTCCTTCTAGTCATAAAATTATGAAAGGCCAAGATGAGTATATCATATATAAGTAAATATGATGATTATATCATATAAAAATATAGGTATACAAATATATGCATATAATATATAACAAATATATTACTATATTTATATATTAATTATGTTAATATATTTATGTTTATACATACATGTAGTCATACAATTATAAAAGAACAAGATGATTATATCATGTACATATAAATGAATTAGTAACTTAAATTGTACAAGTTTTTAAACAATATTGATCATACTTTGTCTCTTTTTGCATCTGTTTTAACATTAAAATCAACAATTTCCCATATCATCAAAGTCTATTTCTAATAGTTTTTATTTTATTAGTTTTTATTTTCATTTATTTTCCTTTCTAATAGTTTCTATTAGTTTTTTCAGGCATCTGCTACTGCATTACAAGAAATTCAAAGCTTATGGCTTAAAACAACTATTTTATTATATCTCATAATTCTGTGGTTGACCAGGCTCAGCTAGGCAATTCTGTTTTACTACATCATGTTGACTGGGGCTACAGTGATCTGAGGGCTCATTTGGGTTGGAATTTGTCCAAAGGAGCTCACTCACATGGCTGACAGTTGATTCAAATTGTCAGGCGCTCTGGCCTCTCCAAGCAGCTTGGGTTTCTCACAGCATGGTGGCTTTGTTCTGAGAGAGAATGTCCCCATAGTGAGCATTCCAAGAGACAGGAAACAGAAACTACTATTCCTTTTAACAGCTAGACCTGGAATTAGCACAACTGTTGCCTCCATTGTATTTCATGTGATAAGCAGTCAGAGGACTTTGATTAAGGAGAGGTAAAATAAACTCCACCTCTCAATGCAGAGAAAGAGGAATTTGGGTCCATACTTAATTCACTAGAATAGTTGCATAACTTCTAGAGGCACCATAATTTAAAGTTAAAAATAATCTGCTAAAGGCAACAACAAAAGGAGAATATTTATTATAATTAAGGGTAAGACATATCTGTGCAACTTTTCTTTGGGTCTAGCCTGTTTGGAATTCACTTGGCTTGGTGATTTTGAGAGTTATGTTTTTTCCCAAATTTGAGACATTTTCAGCCATTATTTCTTCATATACTTTTCAGCCCCATCCTGTTTCTATTCTCCTTCTGGACTCCAGTTTTAAATTTTGTTATCATAGTCCTTCATGTTCCTGGGTTTTTGTTCTTTTTCAGTCTATTTTCTCTCTGTTCGGATTGGGTAATTTTTATTGTAGTATCTTCATGATCACATATTCTGTCCTCTGTCCACTTCTTTCTGCTACTGAGCCAATCTACTGAGTTTTTCATTTTTATTATTATTTTTTTCAATTTTGAAATTTCTACTTGGTATCTTCAATTTTTTTCTTGAGATTTTCTAATTTTTCATGCCTCAAGCCTGTTCATAAATATTCACTGAAGTATTTTGATGATGGCTGCTTTGAAATCTTTATCAGTTAATCTCCACATTGGTGTCTTCTCAGTGTTATCATCTGTTGGTCATCTTTTTTCATACAAGTTGAGACATCCTTGTTTTTGCTTTGGAAAGTTCTTTTCCCTCTTTCAGGCAGGATAATGTCATCAGATACTTAGTGGAGAATATGAAATATCACCTCTGCTTAGCTGTAACAAGGTTTTCTTCCCTTAGGATGTCAAAAAAGATGGAGCAAGCAACCAAGCCTCTGTTAGAAGAGGTCTGCTAAAACAGAGATTTTGATAAGGTTTAGAGTCTCATAATACACAAAATGTTCAAGACATAATAAAAAATCACGTGCTTCCTACATGACTTCCACTGACACTGCAGTTGGAGGGCTCCTTACCACTAGATCATGGTGAATGTTCTAGCTTCATCTGCTTCACCTCCTCTGAATCTGGTGGGAAGAAAGAGGGTACTTTGTATGGTGGGATGGCAATAGAAATCCAGGATCCTCATGGGGACTCCACTGAAACCATGGGAGCCTATGCTTACCACCAGGGAGGACTAAAAGTCCCAGCTCCCTACTCAACCTTCTCTAATATCAACTTGGTGAAGAAGTGAGTCCACATTACACTAGGTAAGGGTGGAGGTCTAGCCTCCCCTTTGGGCTTTTGCTGACTGGGATGAAAGTGGAGCAGTGTTTTGTTTCATTTTCTGTGGTGTTTGAGTGAAGTAGGGTGGTTTTTATCTAAAAGTTTTATGTTTGTTAGGTTGCCCCTTTCCTGGTCCTTTGACTAGAGAGACTAGGAGGTTGTTGTACTTAATTATATTAGTGAGAGAAATAGAGGCGAGTATGCCTTCTTGATCCAGAACCACGTTTTAAAAATCTGATTATTTTCACTTAGTATGTTATGAATGTTTTCAAATATTGTTAAACTCATCGAGAAGTTTTTACACAGACCTCCCAAACATCCTTTTTAATAGCAAAGATCTATACTGGCTTATAAGAGAACTATCTCCAGATGGTGGAATTGCATGTGATTTTTATTTTATCTCTTTGTTTTCTTGTCTGTAATGTCTAAATTCTCTTGTGAACACATATTGCTTTATCTTGTGACAGGATATTACTAGGTAATTATTAGTAGTAAAGAAGTATTTTTCTAAATCAGACTACCATTGCATATATCAGTAAGGATAAATAGTACAATATTTATAGTGGTAAATCATAGCAACTTTATACATAGTTTAGAAGATTTGACAGAAAAAAAATTAGGATTGTCAAGTTCTTTAAGTAACATCTTACTTTGTAAAAGTTAAATTCCTAATTCCTATTTTACAATTCAGTAGTATTTAAGGCATATCTCTATGTATTCTCTCTCTCCCTCTATCCCCCTCCGCCCACCTAGGTATCGCATAGAAAAACATTTCAGTGTTTTTTTTTCTTCTTCTCTGTTTTTACGTTGAAAGAACAAAGCTAAGAATATCCTTAATAATCTAGGGAGGGACAGATGGCCATACAAAAATAACCAAGTTGACGGAAATGATGGCAAAAATGCCACATTTCTCTGAACACTGTCACTGAGCAATAGGAATAAAAGTCAAGGTTTTTATGCCCCCTTACTCCAAACTGAAGAGTAAGGTAAAATAACACCATCAAAATTAGTTAGAAGAATACTTTCTTCATTTATTTCACTTTGATTAGTTAAACCAAAGCCTTAACTACAAATACTTCAACTTTGAAATGATTTCAACTCCAGAGATGAGAAGTGGCAATGGCTGTGCCTTTTTGGGAGGTCTGAGCCCTTGCCCTTCATTCTGTTGCACATCCCTCACAATACTCCTCACATAGTGAATTCAGCATCCTTTGTTGGTTGTTAGTAAGCTAAACAGAGTTTTTACCTAAGTGATAAACTAGCTGAGTAGGCATTTGATTGAAAAGAAGACTTTCAATTTACTAAAATATTTTTTTAATATTCAGCTTTCAGTAATTTTAAATCTCCAATGGAAAACTAGATTCCATTCTTCTGATTTTGGTCAGAGTATTTCCAAATATGCAGGTAAGGCAGCTAGAGGCATCAACAAAAGAGATTTCTCCATTTCTAAATCAGAATCAAACTGGCAGGAACTTCTGGAGTCAAGAGAACTGCCTTTTAGTAAAGTGATTAGGAATTATAAGCTTAACTGTTATGTTTTTAAAAAGCACTATTGTGCCTTTTTGTCCATGTTGACGAAGTTCAAATCTCTAAGCTCTTCTCATTCATTCACACATACATTCAGCAGACATTGTATTGAGTACAAAAAATTATATTAACTACTAAAATATGGAAGTAAGACATCCTCATTATGTTCATAATCTTAAAATTTCTTCATTTATACTGCAGTGTGTCTTCAGAAAAAAATCAATTAGATCAACTTAGATCATCTGTTTCTTAATGAAGACAGCTCTGAAATGTGCTAGATTTACAAAGCCTTTTTAAAAGAGTGCTAGTAAAATAAGGATAGATGGGAGCCATTTAGCTTGTCCTAAGAAGGTATTTCCTATATTTAGAGTATTTCAATGAGTATAGACAATGTATTCATTATATACAAAAATTGCTTGGGAGGGTAGAGGTGGGGGAAGAGAGAATTTATGAAGACATGCTGACAAAGGATCATTTCTTTGAGATCCTGTATCACATTTCAATTTCTCTATTATTAAACTAATTGCCTTTGTTAGTGAAGTTTCTAAGATATTAAAGCTCCATTCCTGCAATGCATCTGTATTCTGTTGGGTAGCTTGCTTCTACAGATGGTTGAGTTATATGACACTAACTACACTTCAGCAGCATGTATGTACATTATTCCTTGCTAAGGTTCCTTCTCCAAGTACCTGCTATAAGAAGTTTGGCTGGAAAAGTCATAGAAATCTTTCTCAGTTTTAAGTCTGTTTATTAAAGGTTAGTACACAGCTATTCTATCTCCCCTTGGTCCCTTTTCCCTTGGTTCTATGTGGGCACCAAAAGGCCATCCAGGACTGAGGACCTCCTAGGCTATTTATAATCCTATAAGATGTATTAGTCCTTGACCACAGCAGTTTTTCCCAAGAAAAAACTGCCAATCCAATCGTAACATTCTACTAGGGAACAAAAATCCAGAAGAAAGGGAATTCTGATTCCTTTTTCTTCCCATAAAAAGCTCCATCCCAGTATGTGAATCTCACCATGTATCCATTAAGCATCCACTTCATATCATTAGCCACTCTCTAAAGCTAGAGTAATGAGAGTGTGGGAAAAAATCTTTACTGAAAAGAATAAGATTACAGGAAATTCAGTGTTTGATAAAATTTTAGTCATGGCTATGTTGAGCCACACAGAGGAAAAAGAGAGAGAGAGATCCTAATTGAAAAAGTTTGGGGGGCAATAAAAAGTTGCTCTCAAGATTTTACAGAAGAGAGATAATATTAAATCCTATCTTCATCTGTATCTCTGAGAGAAATATTACTGAATAACAAATGATCCTGACTCTCTATTTTTAAGTCTAAATGCTAAACAATTCTGGCTGGGGACATTCAGGGTACTGGGCAATTTATTTTAAAGCCCTGACATACCTCCCTGATACAAGGGAAGTGGCTATTCCAATTCAGTCAAGAATCGACACAGATGTAAAAGATGGAGAAATGAATTTAATGATTAAGTAAAAGAGAAATCGAATACTACTGGGCCAATTTCTTTAGAGATTTTCCTTGGCTATATATGCCAAGAGTTTCACCAGGGAATCCAGGTTCCTAAGGACTGGATTCTTGAGAGTAGGCTGTATTTATAGTTATTGTTAAGATAACTACATAGTAATACATTATTTTCTCAGCTTTTAGTATATATTTAGTTATTTTCAAGATATTCTCATATTATTTTTATAAAGTCCCAAGTAAAAGAACTTTTTAAGCTTTTATTAAAGGCAATTATATAATCCAATAAATACAAAAGAATTGCTAATATTCAGATATCCTGAATGGCCAGGGAAGCACCACCCTCAGAGAATAGTGCTTCAATATAACTGATTACCACTGAGGTGTGCAAAGAATTTGTACAGCAACTATTTCACAGACCCTGCTACCAGCTGATGGATAGGAGAAAACCCTGTACAACAATTTGGATTGCCAGTGAGCTAAAATGTTTATTTACCTCCGTCATCAATGAGAGCATTCCTGGCTTTCTAATCAAAACTATAAAGAATAATAAGTAGCAATAAAAATGGCCACTACTTAATGTAATCCTAAAAGATACAGATTCAGAATGTAGATTTTTAAAAACACTTTAATACAGTATTACCTAACTTAGTGTAGGAACTGAAAACTTAATACATCGTAAAGTTTATTCTAGACTTAAGGCACATTTTGTTTTCATCAGATTTACTAGCCACGGCTACTCAATTCTTACGTCCTATTTCAAATATCATCTCTTTGGTGAAGCTGTCTTTGACCTCTGTCTGGAATTAATAACAGTTTCTCCAGCAGTACTCATTGTTCTCCATATGGGCTCTTAGAACACTTCTACATAACTCTGTTATAATTTATTATTAGCATTAGTTGTTGTTACATATTCCTTTCCCACCAGCTGTGAAATTATCTGAGACATGGACAGCATTTGATTAGTATGTTTATCTATAGTGCTTAATACAGTGCCTAAAACTGAGTGGTCACGTATTAAATATGAGTTTGGTGGAATGGTGCATATACAGCCAGTTCCACTGAAAAGTGACCATGAATTATACTATCAGCTGCCACAAACAACATTTTTAGCCATAAGATTTCTACATTCAGTTTATTTCTCTTTGGTTTCTTAGACCATGTTCCATGTACATCTTCATTTTCAAAATTCTCTGTGGATTATGTTTAGCTAGCCAAAAGACAAAATATCTACTGACTGAAATTAAACAGACTTCCCTTCTGTTAAGAGCTCTTTAAGCAAGTCTCAGAATTTGATGCCTTTGTACAGCAATGGAAGTAAATTATGAAATGTATTATCCGATAGATCATATGTCTGGATCAAGTTTTTAAACTATATTTTCTTTAAAGCCTATATGATCCATCTGGAAATAAGTCAACTATAAAGAAACAAAAAGACTGTGAGCAGCTACTGAAGAACACTGCATGACAGATTGTTTTTTTGGGTGCCTGATAAAGGGTTTCAAAGAGCTTCTGATTGAATTAGTAAAGGAGTTCATTTTTATAACCCTTGTAAGAATAATATAATATATTGTGATTATACAGTGTCTGACACCAGGGAGTTCTGAATCCTGCTGATGTGGTTTATTCTGAAATACCCCAAGTGAAGTTGCTTTCAAAAATCTATCTTACATATTGGGAAAGGGCCAATTGTCATAGTAGATGGTAATCATTAGACTAACCAGTAACATGGTTTTCCTTTTTTGTGTTTATAGTCATTTGTTTCTAGCACATTTATTATCATTTCCTCCTTGTAGTGTTTTGATTGGTGTTTGTTTAGATGGAAACAATGAAATTTTTGGCTAGGTACGGAAGAGAAAGAATTATTTTAGGATTAATATCTAATCTTTTTGGTCTAGGCCACACACAGAAGAACAGAAGACAACACTATCACTGCCAATGTCATGTCTTCAGCACATGAAGGGCTGACTAAATCAGCATAGAAGTCTAATTTTATAAAATCCTATAACGTTCAATAATTAAATAATACTACTAGGAAAACTGAGACACTTCTCATTTGCCAGCAAGACAACAAAGATAGCATCAGTCCCAATCCCAATCCTAATCCCAGCAGGCTTTTTTATAGATGTTGACAAGCTAATTTTTAAATGTATATGGAAATGCAAGAACCCAGAATATTCTGCATAGTTATGAAAAAGAAGACTAAAATTGTAAAGTTTGTATTACCTGATTTCAAGACTTTATATAAAACTATAACAATCAGTGTGAGTCTGGAATACAGATAAACAAACAGATCAATAAAACAGATTAAAGGGCTCAGAAACTGACTTACACTTATTTAGTTACTTTGCTTTTGATAAAGGTTCCAAAGTAATCCAAAGAGAAATGAAAGCCTTTTTGGCAAATGGTGCTGGAATACAAATTCACATGAAAACAAACTCTGACCCCTAAAACACACTATACACAAAAATTAATTTGAGATGGATCATAGATAGACCTAATCCAAAAGTTAACGTTATAAAATGTTTATTTTTTTAAAAAGATTTTATTTATTTATTCATGAAAACACAGAGAGAGAGAGAGAGAGAGAGAGAGAGAGGCAGGGACACAGGCACAGGGAGAAGCAGGCTCCATGCAGGGAACCCAATGTGGGACTCAATCCCAGGACTCCAGGATCATGCCCTGGCCAAAGGCAGGTGCTAAACCACTGAGCCACCCAGGGATTCCCCATTATAGAATTTTTAGAATGAGCTATAGGAGAATCTTTGTGACCTCAAGGTAGCCAAAGATTTCTCAAATAATAGAAGACAAGGACCATAAAACAAAAAATAACAGAATTCATTAAAATAAAATAAAATTACTCATTAAAAGACACCATTAAGACAATTAACAGGCAAGTCACAGAGCATGAAAAACTATTAAATTTATGTGTACTACAGGACTGACATCTTTCATTATTGATATAGATATGACCACATCAAGATCTGTTTGCTGTTGATAGGTAGAAACTACCTAGAAGGGAATCCCTGCATGGCTCAGCGGTTTAGCACCTGCCTTTGGCCCAGGGCATGATCCTGGAGTTCTGCATACCACATCCTAAACTGAAGACTGCCTTGAAAACATTTCAGAAGTATTCCAATACATTTTTTTTAAATTGTTGTTGCCCAGAACTTCTAGGAAAATCAAGGAAGTACTTCTCCTTTGGCTCGCTTCTGACTGATGCAAGTGTTGTCTCTATTACCTTTTGCTTTGGTGTCTTGGGGAAGAGTACAGAGGCAAGACAGTGTGGGGTCTGAATCTTGGCACTGCTACTGACTATGGTGGGTTTACCTATAAGTTTTCTTATATATAAAGTAAAACCATTTTTACTGTAGAGATTAAATTGCATGATGTAGGTTAAAAAACCTAGCCAGACATTTGACACAGAGAAGAGCACTCCCCAGATGGAGACAGTTATTATCACAGTGAGAATTACTTTTAGCCTAGAGAGTCCCAACTCTGCATGTCTATGGGAATCATTAACAAAACAACAAAGTCCAGGAACCACCCTCAGAGATTATGATTTAATTGCTCTAAAATGGGTTTTGGACATTAGTATTTTTTAAAAAGCTCCCCAGGGAATTCTAGTTGATAATCAAGGTTGAGAAAATACTGATTTACATTAAGTTGGCTAGGATATTAACCAAATCTTTTCTTGTATTTACCATGAATATCATTGTGGCACATTTAAAAAACTTTTTGTTTTAAAGTCATTATTTAAAAATATATTTTACAGATATAATTTGACTAAAGCATATGTGTGGTGAAAAGACATACATTGATTGCAAGAGACTTTTTTCTTTAATGTGGTTAGGCTTGGGAAAATATTCTGATTTCAGCTTTTTGTCAAGTAATTATTTTACTTGAAAATAAGCTCTTTATCTGTTGAGAGTCCATAAGAAGTTTTCAATATCTTTATGTAGTTTTTGAAGACAGTGGGAAATAGTGACTTGTTTTAAAAAATATTATTTGATATTTAATGTAATTATTTAACAAAGATAAGACATGACTGTCCCCAATATGTTGAGGATGTGCTCTTGCTAAAAATAATCTCTACGATTTTTGTCCTGTGGTTTCAGAATAAGCTTTTGCCTCAGATTATCTGTTGAAGATTCTGATTGTGTCCATATAAAATTAACAAGATGAATTAATGAACTCAAAACAAGCAATTGGTGAGGGTAAGATAAATTTTGAAGCAAACTAATTGAATGAATTGATAGGTTATTTGGATTTATCTACCGTTCTAACATCTACAGATTTTAAAACTAAATTACTAGTGATATATAGAAAGGTGATGTTTATTATATTCCAAATTGCAAGGGCTTGTGTTATAGTTATTTTTTCTTTGCAATCAGTATCTTAAGGATCAGAATTTTTAGAGAATTAAGCCTTATTTGGTTTCAAATAGACTCTAACCCAGATTCATGTTTAGATATCTTTGTGGAGAACAAAATGGAACTGTGTATCCTTAAAAAAAATATTTTTGAGGATAACTGGAACAATATCTTTCATAGCCAACTATTTTTACATTATGTTATGTTATAATGTTTCTCATTATTTATGATGAGAAACAGAATTATCTTTTGAAATTTGTAATTATCAAGCTAACCAATCCTGGCAAAAATCAATGTTTCCTTGTTAGTGAAAATAAAATTTTATTTCCCTTTCATAGTGTGTTGATCCCCTGAGAATTTTCAAGAAAATAAACCTTCTTGCTAAGAGTATCATTCCAGTAAGTATCAAAAGAAAAATACTTTTTCTTATATTCTTTCCTACAAATTATTTACCATTTGCCTCAACTATTATTTTTCTAGATTAAAGAAATATATTCTTTTTGTGAAAGGGCATTTTGTTTTTTTGTTAAAGGAAAGATAATCCTAGGTCCTTCCTGGTCCTTTCTGTTGATAAAATTATGGTAGATCAGGAAAATGAGATGATCACATTCCAGTAGTTGTGCAAAGCAATCCATTGGGGGAATGGGAAGAAAATACTCATTTACTTCTACTTATCATGCTGCTTTCATGTAGAATGAAGTAAAACTCAGATTCAAAATATGAATTGACAGTAGTGTGTATATATAATTTACAAATGAATTGCTATATATTGGGAGTGCATGAAAAATCTTTTTGCTCTTAGTGATATATGATCAAAGGAGTGTGGAGACTTGCTAGCATTGGTGCCCCTTTCCCAGTGGCATCCCTGTGGTCTCTGGATACTGCTGGGGAGTGCTGGATTTAGGAAAATCTGAAGCAAGCTAAATTGCTCTATATGATAGAATGAGAAGAAACTGAAATAGGAAAGAGTGAATGGCACAGTCCTACTGGGAGAGGTGAGGAAAAATAGGTGAAGAGAAAGAAAGAAGGAAAAGGAGCCAGGAAAATATTAAGAGTCCAGGTTATCACAGGTAAGGGGAGCACATTGAGAAGTTTTATGGGGTGGTGTAGCTGCCAAGATTTTTAAAAACAGGGCCTTCTTTAACTTAATATTGCATAATTTAAATGTTAGTTAATGGCTTTTCTCCCTTTACTCCCAGATCTGCAGTGAAAGTTCTTTCATATGCCACAGCCTTGAATATATGGTGACTGGGGAGAGGAAATAAAGGGGAAGAGGTTACGTTCACATATTGCCATGGCAACAATAAAGACATCAATTACTGTATCTACTTCCTTGCTGTGGAATCTTGAGCATCATACAAATTTCAGGCTTACTGGGGATCCCCGGGTGGCTCAGTGGTTTAGCGCCTGCCTTTAGCCCAGGGAGTGATCCTTGAGTCCCAGGATCGAGTCTCACGTTGGGCTCCCTGTATAGAGCCTGCTTCTCCCTCTGCCTGTGTCTCTGCCTGTCTCCCTCTCTGCCTCTCTCTCTGTGTGTCTCTCATGAATAAATAAATAAAATCTTAAAAAAAACAACAACAAACAAATTTCAGGCTTATCAAACTAACTATAAACTCCTCTTCCAGCTTATACAAACAAGCCTTTCCCTAGAACCTTGACCCAACACCATGCTGCCTAACTGGGACTTCATCTTTTTGGATAACTCTGTTTATGTTTTATCAGTAACAATCCTTGATACTTAGCTTTTGTCAGTATCTGTAAACTATAGCTAGTATACTTGATCAGGTTACCTTCAGAATTTTGAAGTATTTTTAGATCCATGGGCATACTAATGATGGTGAAGCTGTGAAGGTTAGCAGAGGGAAAAAAGATAGTATTTCCAGGAGATCAAAGGGGTCTTTCCAGTATATAAAAGGAACAGCACAGTCCCTGGAGTGTATCTGAGAAAAGAAGACTTCAATTCCATACCAGAGCCTCTTTGAGTCATAACTTCCTCATTCAAAAAATGGAGGTAATACCTACTTACCTAAGAATGTTAAAGTAAGAAGTTGGGTACCCGAAAATGCCTTTATTATACTTATTCCTCAACTAACAATTTTAGTTTATTTCTGAGAACACTGTTGCTAATTAAAAACTTGTTAAAAGAAAAAAAAATAGTTCCATTAATTTTAAAGGGAAAAATTATGATGTATTTCTTTCCCCCTGCAAAATACCCAAATGATTTTCACAGAAAAATACATCAGTTGAGCAAATTATTGTTTATATAACTAAACTATAACACTCTGAAAAGAAATATATATGGTTTGTAGGTGAAATTTAATGTAGTAAACATTTATTGTACTCACCAAGCAAGGAGAGTCAACGTGACAATGGGTAGTAGTGAGGGGGAAGGTACAGGAAGTAATCTTTGAAGGATAGTAGAGAATGAGACAGGTAATCAACTTTCAGGCAGGCAACCAATCTCTAAAGCAGGTACGCTTGATGGTATTTTGTTTTCTTTGAGATTTTGGTAAAATAAATGCTATGCATGACCACATTTTGAAATACATGAACATTATATGTACGTACTAAAGGGTCATGGAAAACCATGCGCCTTCCTCCTTCTTAGCTCTTCACTCATATGTAAGAATGGGGCACTAAAATACTGACTGGATACTGCATGTTCAGAGGTGAGATGTGTGGACTGGGGGGTTAAAACTCTGCGGAGACTAGACCCCAAAGACACAGATACAGTGAAATGCAGGGGACCTGCATCCCGATGTTTATAGCAGCAATGTCCACAATAGCCAAACTGTGGAAGGAGCCTTGGTGTCCATAGAAAGATGAATGTATAAAGAAGCTGTGGTCTATGTATACAATGGAATATTACTCAGCCATTAGAAACGACAAATACCCACCATTTGCTTCGATGTGGATGGAACTGGAGGGTATTATGCTGAGTGAAATAAGTCAATCGGAGAAGGACAAACATTATATGGTCTCATTCATTTGGGGAATATAAAAAATAGTGAAAGGGAATAAAGGGGAAAGGAGAAAAAATGAGTGGGAAATATCAGAAAGGGAGACAGAACATGAGAGACTCCTAACTCTGGGAAACTAACAAGGGGTGGTAGAAAGGCAGGTGGGCGGGGGGGTGGGGGTGACTGGGTGACGGGCACTGAGGGGGGCACTTGACGGGATGAGCACTGGGTGTTATTCTGTATGTTGGCAAACTGAACATCAATAAAAAATAAATTTATAGATGGAGACACAGATGTTTACTTTAGAACCTCTGAATTACAGAATTTGTAGAATTTTCCTTTTAGACTGGTTTGTTTCTCCAGGAAGCACTGCTCCAATCTTTTACTAAGGAATGCATTTGATGGATGGAATAGACTTAGCTTTCAGTATTCTCAGAGCTGAATATGGCAAGAGGGTTGGGGTCTCCTAGTTCACTCCATATACTTTCAATTAATCAAGTCTTCAGTATATGTCTCTAAGTTTAGTGCCACTCTGAGTCAATTTCTCCAGAGAACAAATTTCCTTTTTATTACCAGGATACAGGAAGGTAGATACTAGCAAAAGGTAAGGATGGAATTAAGATGCCTAACTGCTTTGTGCGTGTGTGTGTGTGTGTGTGTGTGTGTGAGAGAGAGAGAGAGAGAGAGAGAGAGAGAGAGGTGTTAGGGGCAGCAGAGGGAGAGAATCTTAAGCAGGCTCCACACTCAGCATGAAGACTGATGCAGGCTCCATCTCACCACCCTAAGATCATGACCTGAGCCAAAATCAAGAGTCAGATCCCTAACTGACTGAGCCACCCAGTGGGCCCTGCCTAACTGCTTCTTAAACAGATTTTCAAAAAATATTTCTACCTTCTGGGTACCTAATGCCTCTGATTCTTAAATCTTTATGGTTCTCTGACACTTCTCCTCTTGTGTCATTAACATCTCTCTCTACAAAAACTTGGATTTCCACTTTTTCTTCTTTGCTTAAATCAGTTATCTAGTCATCCATCAGTTTTCCCTCTTCAAAAATTTGTTGACATCTTATATATACTATCATCTCTCATCTCTTTTGCCCCTTCTATTTTATACATTGTTACTCGTTTACACATGTTGAAAGAAAAAAAGGGCAAGTGTGAATTCATCTATAATATTTAACTAAAAGTTTTCTTCTCTCTCTTTTCCTCAGGAAAAAAACCCTAGAAGTTTGCTCATATCAAATGATTTTAAACTAATAGTTCAGTATAGACCAAAGAGTAAACTGAAAGACTATAGTGACAAAAAATTAGAACTTAGAGAAAGTGTTCCAGTTGACCTGGAAATGAACCTTGGAAGAAATAATGTGGCATGGGAAGTTTAATTATTAGATAGTCCCACACTGACTAATGGGTAAAAGAAAAGATTTCAGAGTTAATTAAACCTGGATTCAATTTGGACTCGGCCACTTATTAGCTGTGTGACTTAGAAAAAGTTGCTTTGGTTTCTTCCTTTGTAAAGTGAGGACAACTAATGCTTAAGATAAGGTTTTCATGAAGATTGAAGTGGGGAATAGTAAGCGCTTACTCTAATACCTCACACAAACATGGTGCTCTATGGTAATTATTACATTAAATTTGGCTATCCAGCATAATATTTTGTGCTCCTGAGGCATTCTACATTTTATAACACCATTACTTTTACCATTTTTATATGGGATGTGTATAGTACACATAGTAAAAATATATCCTATGGAGTATGAGTGTATTATATGGTATATAGTATGAGTGAGCAATTTTAAGAGGAACTGTCCGAAGAGGGATGAAGCCAGAAACATAAAGAAGGACCACAATCTAATGTTTCATCTTTGAAGATACCTATTCCTATTTTACTCTACCTGCCTTCCACATTGTAAAGACATTTGTACTAGTGATGGTTGCTCAGTTATCCACTGAGCTCTCCTGGGGGTGTTGAAAGGGTTAGATCTATGCCAGGAGAAACAAGAGCAAAATTTACTGCTGAGCTAAACTTCTGAATGTCACAAAGTGTTGAGGTTATGAACTGGAAACTTCACCTGGTTTCTTCCAGACTCTATTCTCTCCATCTCTTTGGTCTTCTTTGGGCTCTTGGCATAAGTCTGTCTTTAGAACCACAGGCAAACCTCTACCAGAGACAATGACCAGGGATCAAACATACAGTATCATGTTTTGTTATTTGTTTGAGGTGCTCAAGGATCTCAAACTCAGCAAAGAAAACCTGGAACAATGTATGTGCACTGTTAAAGTAAAAAAGGTTTAAATTCTAAATCTGAAACTTGAACAGCAAAATTATAAATTTTAAAACTTGTTTCAATCATTTTTCAAGCCAAATTCCCCTTAACTCAGCCTCTGATATATCTACCTACCTTCTTCTCTTTCTCCCTCCTCCTCTCTCTCTGTTTCTCTGATGATGATGATGTCATCATGCAGTTACCAAAGTAATTCTCTCACTTAAAGGTTTTGTTCCCCCCATTTTAAGCAGAGCACACAATAGAGAGAATCACCATTGGAATAATTTTTCAAATAATTTATATTGAAAATTTTAGTGGGAGGAAAAGAGAGGAGCTTTGTACATGCACAATACGGCATGTGCATAAAAACACATTTTGATCCATGCATTCTTATTCTTTTAACACCTTCAATTAATAGCCACATTTATACCCTGAAAATTTCCTCTGGGCATAGAGAAATGATCTTTTGTTTATTCCAGATTTTCCACCTCATTATCTTTAATAATGTACTTTGTCTTCTCAGTTATTTGCAAGGAGGAAATGATTAAAAGGCAGTTACAGATAAGAGAGCCTTTAAACACTTCAAGGAAAGGATCTGCTGTGAGGCTGAATTTACTATTTTCTTGATGCTTTGGAGATGGAAGATGGGAACACAAGACAAAGAAGGCAGGTGACCTCTAAAATCTGGAAAAGGCAAAGAAACAAATTCTTCCCTAGAACCTCAAGAAAAGAACAGAGTCCTGGTCAATAGCTTGATTCTAGCCCAGTGAGATTATGTGTCTGACTTCTGACCATAAACTGAGATAATAAATTTCTGTTGTTTTATGTCATTAAGTTGGCAGTGATTTGTTATGCTAGCCATAGAAAACTAACACAAACTTCAATAAATTTTATAATCTAAGCATTTCTTTAGCATTTCAACTGTGTTAAAATAAAAATTATCTTGATGAAAATATTTTCTATCACAGAGGGAATAAGTAATTAACATTTTTCAATATTTCAAAATTTTCAATATTTCATATGACAATATTTCATTGGCTCTAGGAGTCAATAAGTTTGTATACCAAGTTTTTGCTCACAAGAAGGCAAACAGCTATCTTCATGACAGTTAGATTCTAAGATTCAAAAGAAATTTCTATTTATAAGACAAACAAGTTCTGGGGATGAAATGTATAGCATTCTGACAATAGTTAACAATACTGTACTGTATATATCTGAAAGTTGCTAAGAGAGTAGATCTTAAAAGTTCTCATCACAGGAAAAAAACTTTGTAATGATGAAATAATGGATATTAACTAAACTTATTGTGATAATCTTTCATAACATTTACTTAAATTATTTTGTTGTATACCTTAAACTAATACAATGTTACATCTCAATTAAATCTCAATAAAACTGGAAAATATTAAAAATGCTTTCATAATATCAAAGAATTAATCTTATGTAAATTTAGAAAATAATATGCAATATCTCTTGTCACAAAGGAGTTGCCAAATTAATTTTTTCTAAGTTTCAGAGTTTATACTAGTCATAGCTAAGTCCCAAATGATCAAATATTCTTAGCAAGGCTTTAAGAAGTGACTTACAAAGCTGTTTGTGATATGTACTACATATATTTCAATTTTAAGACTTTTGTGTATGAATACAACCAAATACAAAGATTCACAAACAGAAGTTGAAGAAAATACATCAACATCTGGAAATTTACATCATGAGATGAGATGAGATAATGGGAAACAAAGGAAAAAATGATTCATCTTCTGGAAATGTTTGCTTCCTGGAAATTAAAGGCAATTTTCCTCTAAAGTGAGAAATGTTGTGAATTAAATATAAAAACAGAATAGAAAACAACTTACCATACTCAAAATGAATCCCCTATAACAAAGAATATTCTGATATTTTCTATAATAGCATGATATTTGATTAGTACTCCAGGATAAGGCACCAAGCATGTTTAGATTTCCACTGTGCAGAACATTCTGTTAGCTACCATGAGACATTTCAGAAAATCCAGTCTTTGACACTGCGTCGAAATACTCTTGGGGAGTCATGAGAAGTACCAGTGAAACTATGTAGAATTACTACATGACAGTTATCAAGGAGTGCACATATTAAAATGACCTGAAAGACTGACAGGAGGAGTAAGATGTGATTAGTCATGGAAGATAAGGGATGGGCAGCCATATCCAAAAATAAGTCAAGTTGCCAGGTGCACAATGCAAATGGAGATGTGCTGAGAAAGCCACTTTCAGAGAAAAAATATGCCTCCTACGAGCCCTTTAAGATAATTTCAATTTTCACCATTTCTCTCACCTGTCAGCTATTAATCTAACCAGAAAATATTTATTGAATACTACACACCAAGTTGAGTACATGCCAGTGTTAAATATTTTCCTTTCTTCCTCCTTCTTTTGCTTCAGTTTTGGGTCATTTTAAATATGATTGTTCTCTGGAAGAGATAACACAGTCATTATGAGATCCTAACATGTAATTATGACCCACATTTTCTTTTCCTCCCTCTTCCCTAACTTTACTGAAGACTTACACTCATCTTTTAGGTTATATTCCAACCCACTGTCTACACTATACCCAGAACAATCTTCTAAAATCATTGAATTCTCATTATCTTCTCACATTACTGATCCCTACTCAAAATTTACCTGCCAAGTGGCCCAATTCTTCAGGGTCCTAAGAAAATAGCTGAAGTGAAACAAAGAAGAGTTTAGACAGGCACGGTGAGTGGTTCAAGACGTGACCTGAGCTTGATCACTTTTATGAAGACTAGAGGCCTGGTAAAACATCCACTTCAGAGACACATAGGTAATGATAATAATGGAGCATGAGTGCATGAATATATTTTTGAGAGGTATCATTTTCTGGAAAGAAAGACAACTGTTTAGCATTTGCTATGAGCATGATTGATCTACATACAATCACCAAGAGTTTGGAACTTAAACATTTAGCAATCAATCCATACAAAATTGTAAATTCATAACATGAGAATGGAGTAACTTCTGAAAAAGATAAATTTTAAGGGAAAGGAGCAAAGTACAAGTAATTAATCCCTGGAAACGTCTAAAGGGTGGAAGAAGAAAAAGAAATAAGAGAAAGAGCACTAAGGGGAAAAATAATAGAAAAAAATGAACCCTATGAAATTTGCATTAGGGCTTTAAAAATTCTATTTCATTTGCAGTCAGAGTTTGCATATGAGATGATGTAACTAAAAGTGTTCTGTAAAATTCCTCCTGATTGTTCTCTGGGTCAGGTAGGTTTTGATATTAAGCAGGCTAAATGGTTCCAATTCTTCTTTTCTTGGAATTAAATAAACCAGAGCTGCTTTTTTGACTGTTTATAAAAGAAGAAAATGAGCTGTCAAGACACAGTTAATAATATTGTGTATCTTTGAATTTGTCATGGAGGAACTTTTAACAAGTCCTAGCATGACATCTTGTTTTTAAAAACCCCAGCCAAATAACTTCCAAAATTTCTTATTCTTAAAATTGCTCATTAGTATAAGCTGGTAACCTAATACAGCATTAGTCAAGAAACATTGCTTATTCAGTCACTAGAACAAACTGAGTTGTGATTTTATCTACTGACTCATTAAAATGAACCATGATAATCCAACCTTATTTATGTTAAAATAGCTAATGACTAAAAGGTGTTTTAATTTATCAACATGAGTTCATATAGAACTTGGCTATGAAGGGCGGCCCTGGTGGCGCAGCAGGTTTAGCGCCGCCTGCAGCCCAGGGCGTGATCTGGAGACCTTGGATAAAGTCCCACGTCAGGCTCTCTGCATGGAGCCTCCTTGTGTCTCTGCCTGTCTTTCTCTCCCTGCATCTCTATGAATAAATAAATAAAATCTTAAAAAAAAAAAAAAAAACTTGGCTATGAAGAAAAACATCATTTTAGGATGTTATCCAAGAACATCTAACATATTAGATCCTGCAACAAGAGACAGGAATCAAGAAATGAAAAGGCAAAAAAAGAAAGTTTATAAAGTCTTGCACTCTTAAATTCCCATTATCAAAGTGTTTCAGAGGTTGATCTGCCCAGAGATGGCTCATTCTCCCATTCTATAGCACATCACAACCTCTGCTTCCATTGCAAATCTCCTTTCTGTTTCTGACATTCCTGTCTCCCTCTTGTAAAGGCCCTTCTAATTACATTGGGTCCACCCAGATAATCTAGGATAAATTTCTACCTAAAGATCCTTAATTTAATCCATCTGTAAGAGTCCTTTACCAAATAAGGTAACATATTTAAAAATTTCTAAGATTAGGATATAGACATCTTTTGATGGCCTACCATAGATTTGAAGGCCCTCAACTTCAGCCTACCAAGATTAGGATATGGATGTCTTTTGAAGTCCCTCATTCAGCCTACCACAATCACTATACCAAGGAACTCATAACTAGAGAAGACACTCAGCTGATTCATAGACTACTTATATCAAACCTGCTACTTTTATAAAAATGGTTTGCTGTATGGATGCATATTTGGGCAAGTGCCACTTCTCTGCACCATGTGTCTTTCACCTATAAATGGAACTAATCCTACTCACATAATAGGGACGTTCTGAGGATTAAATGACATAGTGTATAAAGAGCAGTTCATACTCCATCGTACAAGAGTGCTGTGGACACTGTGCTGAAAAGCAGGTCTTCAATGCAAGGGGTACATTCAACACATATTGTTGCATGTTTGTGGTACACTGGAATTCTATCCTAGTCACACTGAAACTACCTGAATTAAATTGCATGCTGGAGGAAAATAAAAGAAATTGTGTAAAAATACATGCCCTGCTATCTGTCATTCCTTCCAATGGACATGTGAGAGTGAATATCTAATGAGTTACTTGAATCTGCTCTTCCTTGGTAAGGGTCAATATCCGCATGTCTCTCAAAGCATGAGCCTCCTGGGATCAATACATGTGCTCCTTGTGTAAATATAGGTACTCTTCCAGATATTATTACAATATCATTTACATGTCTGTTTCTACATTATTAAGTAAATCTGATAAGAACATTAGCTCCCCACAATATGAAGCATGTAGTCTGTGCTCAATATATGACAGATATTATGCAAATAAATTTGTTTTAAAAAACGAAGGCTCATGAATAAATTGGCAATATGTAATTCAGAACAGCTTAGTAGAATGAACAGATTTCAAAGTCAGATACATATGAGTTTAAATCCTAAATTTTCCACTAAGTGTTTCCTTGGGTATTTTACCTAACCTCTCTAAAACTTAATTTTATCATTTTTTTAAAGATTTTATTTATTTTTTCATGAGAGAGAGAGAGAGAGAGAGAGAGAGAGAGAGAGAAAGGCAGAGACACAGGAGGAGGGAGAAGCAGGCTCCATGCCAGGAGCCCGACATGGGACTCGATCCCGGGACTCCAGGATCGCGCCCCGGGCCACAGGCAGGCACCAAACTGCTGAGCCACCCAGGAATCCCCTAATTTTATCATTTTTTAAAATGAAAATTAAAATTTGGTCTCATGTGAGGATCACATGAGAAAATGTACCTAGACTCCTAGAATAACTTCTGGCAGTAAATGGTAATTATTAGTATAAATAAATATTTTCTTAATTTAAATATATTTAGAAAATAGCTTCCTGAATAAAAAAAATTAGGGAATATGGATAGAAACAATTATTTAAATTCCATCTGACCACCCAGGTTTCAGAAGTATGTAACCTTAAAAGACCCCTGGTCCATTACAAATTGTTACTAAATACATTTCAATACTAGTACCCTGTAGGCCATTTAGGGTCTCATGTATGCTCACATGCACAAATGCTAAAGTGCCTTCAATGATGGGGTTTACAAGAACATGAGGAAACACGTGTAGCACAGTTTTATTTTTTTAAGGTTTTATTTGAGAGAGAAAGAGAGCACTAGTTGGTAGGACAGGGCCAGAGGGAGAGTGAAAAGCAGACTTCCCGCTGATCAGGACTCCATCCCAGGACCGTGGGATCACCACCTGAGCCAAAGGCAGACCCTTAACCAACTAAGCCACCCATGAGGCCACTAGTAGCATAGTTCCTAAGGTTAGCAACAGCATAGTCATCCTATACTAGGTCTTCTGAGACTGCAAAATAGAACAGGTTCTGAATGACTAAATATCCCTCCACTCAATAACTGCGGCTTGATTGACTCAACTTCTCTACTTTCACCAAACTGGTAAATTTGTCAAGTCACCGCAAAGGTACTGGAGTTCCTTCTTGCTAATCTTGTTAAAGTTCTTTTTGGCTCCTGTACATCCTTGATCCAATTCATACCAGGGGCAGTGGTGACTGCAAAAGGCAAAAAAAAAAAAAAAAAAAAAAAAAAAATCTATCTTTAAAATGTGTCTGCATATGTTAAGGACTACCTCTGTTGCCCCTTTCACATCCTAGCCCTGAATTATGTGTGAATCTCAAGGGCTTCTTTGTCTTTTTCTATTGAAGACATGAAGAGAGATTGCCTGCTCCTTTCCTACCCCCTGCACAGAAATTCAGGCTACATTTCAATGTTTTATTATGGCAATTATGCATTAAAGTAACAAGTAAAATATTGTCTACCTCACAGACTCTATTCTCTGAGCTACACCTGGGTTATAGTCTATTATTTGAGATTTTCAAAGGCCTTCAGAGGAGTGCTGCTAGATGTGATCCCATACACAAACCATCTACAAAGGGAGATAACTAAAGAAAAATAATTATCAAAAGAAAATAGATCAAAAAGAAGAAAGCACCACACAGAGGGAGAACTATTAAAAGAACATATTTAATGGAATCATACCATTTACTCCGCTCCCTGGGATCTCCACAACCTGCCTCAGTTACCCTTGATGTGCTGACACCAGGTACATCCATTCTAGGATGGCAATTCCCTAAACAATGGACTTGGGCAGCCTATGTGGTTTAGCGCTGCCTTCAGCTCAGGTCGTGATCCTGGAGTCCTGGGATCGAGTCCCAGGTAGGGCTCCCTGCGTGGAGCCTGCTTCTCCCTCTGCCTGTGTCTCTGCCTTTCTCTCTCTCTCATGAATAAATCAATAAAATAAAATATTTTAAAACAAACAATGGACTTGAAGAAATGACCTCCATAGTAATTAATTTAGTTCCTTTTAAATTTTTAATAATTCTTTTTCAAGTACTGATTTTCCATTTATTATCAATGTTCTGACCTATAATCAATTGTTAGCTCATTCTCACCTCTTTACCCTTATGCATTTTGATTGAATTTGGTGTTCAATTTTGAGAAGAAATCTAAATGAGTTCAGGAACCATATGGTTACCTAAAAGAAGAGTGTTCTAGGCAGAGAATGGGATGTACAAAGGCCCTGAGGTGGGAGCTCAGCAAGGAGGCTGATTGAGATGGAGTGAAATGGGTGAGGATGAGAGAGGTAGGAGTTAAGCCAGAAGGATCATGTAGGATTTTTAAAAGCACATTAATTAGGCTGATTTTATTTCTTGCAGATTTTTTGAAAGAGGATATAAAACCTAGAAAATGTGAAAAAAATTCCTGGTATTCCCTCCTGTTGTGCAATTTTATCAGTTCCCATCTGTCTTTCATTAATGTCAGACTAACTCCAGAAAAACAATATGCTGTTTCAAAAAAAGGTTTTCTTGGATTATAAAGCATTGGACACTTAAAATGTTTAAAAATTATGTGCCAGTAGGTGTTTTTTTTCCAATTTCATGTGAAAGTAAACTCCATCCCAAAGGGTTTAAGGACAAAAGGAAAATAAATGCTTCATGTATCTAAAATATCAATTATTTTATGGGAAAACAGGAGTGAGAGATACTGGTTTCCAGTTAGGGAATAAGTCACAGGGATAAAAAGTACAGCATGGGAAATGTAGTCAATTGTACTGTAATAGCATTGTACAGTGACAAATGGCAGCTACACTTGTGGTGAGCATAGCATAATGTATAGACTTGTTGAATCACTATGTTGTACACTCGAAACTAGTGCAGCATTGTCAACTATACTTCAACAAAAACCTTTTATTTTTTTAAGATTATTTATTCATGAAAGACACACAGACAGAGGCAGAGACATATGCAGAGAAAGAGACAGGCTCCCTGCAGGGAGCCCCATGCAGGACTCAATCCCAGGACTCCAGAATCATGTCCTGAACCAAAGGCAGGCACTCAACCGCTGAACCACCCAGGCATCCCTAATAAAAACATTAAAATAAAAATCCATTTTTTGGCTTCTACTGCATCTTAATTGGGGACCAAATGCTGTCACTTGGACTAGATTCTATTGGATTCTATTGGTTCATCTGGGAAGTTACTAATTCTGATTGTGCCACATACAAACTCCTGAACTTGGCTACAGATGGCCATAGCCACGGGAATGAACATGCTTATTTCTCTGAGTTTCCATCCAGATCATCCCTGACTGAATCTCCAAGTGGTGGTACCAGAAATAGTGTGATGTTTGACAGCAAATAGACAACATAGGAAATGTTGTCTACCCCATCTTCTCATCCAATCATTTTACATAATAAACTTATGCTGTGTCCCACAGGAAAACACATCCTCTTCTTTCCCAGAGCAGTCACATTCAGTCTCATTCGCTTAGTGCATATAACTTTAAGTCCAAAATATCTTCTCAGTGCACAGTCTTCTCAGACCCAGCTCTAATTCCTCTTGGCCCAGAGAACTAATGCTAATTAAATAGCAGCTTAATAAATACCAAAACACCCAATACACATTTCCTTGCTAACCTGCCACTGGGGAAGGGATACAACATATAGCAATTGCTTGGTACGTGCTCATGTCTTGTATGACAGAGAAGGTAAAGGCACCTCAATCTAGAAGGGAAATGTCTTGGTCAACAAGTCTGGTGGTAGTCCTAGCTCTGCTCTCCAGAAAGATCTTTCATTGTTATGAGGAAAATGATTGAGGACATTGTTATGAAGGAAAATGTTTGAAGGAAATAAACCACTTCTTTCCTAGTGGGGTTATTAAGATAAGAATGACTTTCACTAGATCTTCTTGCACCTAGGGATTCCTTATCTACAAAAATAGGGTATTTTTGATCCATCTACTTTTATTATAGGATAACCTGAAATATATGGATTTTGCCTCTATATGGTGTTCGTTTGTATCCTTTGAATTATTAGTAAAGTTTGATAGAAGGTAAGACCTATGATTTTAATGGGTCTGTCTTAATAATGCGATCTGTTGAATTAACGCAATGGTTTTCCACAACCATATCTGAGATGAATAATGTAATTCTTTATTAATGTACTTTGTTTAACCTCAAGTTCTGGAGCCTGATGATTATTTTCAGGTTTGAGGCAACTCTCGTTTGTAAAGGGTGAGATTTCTCTAATACTACTAAAACTTAAACTCTTGGTATACTTTTAATCTACTTTTATTCATTCTGTACCACTGGGTAGTAAACAGAGATGAACAATCAGTGTTTAAATCTGAAAATCACCCTTGAGTTTCCTGTCTTCTAGAGATTGACTATGGCTACTATTTGGCTTTAATTATGTCCTCATAAAAAATATGTTGAAGTCCTAACTCTTAGTATCTCAGGATGTGGTACAAATTAGGGCCATTGCGGATATAATTAGTTAAGATGAGGTTATAAGAGTGTGGGCCTTAAATTCATTATTACTGATCTCCTCATAAGAGGGGAGAAGACAGACACACAGAGAGAATGCGATGTGAATGATGGCAGATTAAAGTGATACATTTACAAGCCAAAGAACAAAATAATTGACAACTGCCAGAAGCTATAAAGAAGTCATGGAACACATTTTCCTTCTGTGCTTTCAGAAGGAACCAACACGGCTAACATCCTGATTTACTTCTAGCCTCCAGGGCCGTTGAGACCATAAATTTGTTTTAAGCCATCCAAGTTTGTGGTACTTTCTGTCTTAGAACATTAATAATACAGCCACAGTGCACTGCCAATCACTTTAGTCCTGAGCTGGATTTTTGTTTTTTTTCTGTTTTTTGTTCTTGTATCTATGCTCCCTGGACTGCTTATTCTCAACAGGAGCTAATTCATTCCCTTCTTGGACAATGACTGTTTACATGGAAGTTTGTGGAAGAGGCCTGGGATACTAGAAATTTTTTCCTTAACTAACATTCTTGCTAAGTCTCCCACTTCTGATTTTGCTGGAGTCAATGGTAGCCTGGGCAGAAAATTTGGCTTTTCCAATCCTATTACTATACTTGGAGCTATCTCATATTTTAGATGGCAGGTAAAGGCCCTTATACAAAACAATATTAATATTCTCTGATTTGTTTTCAGATGGACAGATCTAACTTAACACTTTCTCATTGTTTGACCTTACTACAGGCTCTTATGTGAATTTTTCAGAACATATTCCTTTGTCCTGTTACTGTGTTCATCACAAGACAGAGTGGACAATTGAATCAGTTATTTTGCTTACACAAATCAGTGGTACAGAATCAAGTCGGGGATTGAGAGATCCACCCTATCCTTCGTGAGCTTGGCCAGGCTACATACAAAGTATAGTTCCTGTTCAAAAGTTGGCACTACCACTCAGGTGTGGCTCACGTCACTTTCACTTTACCTTATTGCCTTTCTAGATGTGGTTTGATCAGGTCTCCAACAATATCCACCATGACCTAAATATTTGCTTCTATAATCTGCTACTGTATCCTGGCTCTATTATACAGGATCTCTCCTTATGGTGAAAAGGTGGTTACTACAATATTAAGCTTACATTCTCTCTCATTTTAAGTTGATGAGGTATTAGCAAAATCATGGGTCATTTCACTGGCTTCAATTTGGTTAGCTCTGACCTCTACACCTCCAAAAAACACACGAGTTAATAATTATGAGGAAGGACTAAATCCCAAAATGGCCATTTGCAGAAGCAGAGTAAACTGAGTATAGACAGTCAGAAAATGTGCATTAGAAATAACAGAATTAAATCATTTTTATTGGGGCGCCTGGATGGTTCAATCGGCTAAGGGTCTGCCTTCGGCTCAGGTCATGATCTCAGGATCCGACGATTGAACCCCGCATCAGGCTCTGCACTCAGTGGGGAGTCTGTTTCTCCCTCTTTCCCTGCTCATTGCCTCTATTTCTCTCAAATGAAATCTTAAAACAATTTTATTTGTATTCGAAAAATATGTAATGTCTACAAGATAAATTATGGGACCAGATAAAAATTATATTTGTATGCCCATAAAAATTAAACAAATTATACACTTTAAATATGAATTCATTATGTCCATTATATCTCAATAAAGCTGTTTTAAAAGTATCTGATTGTACATTCTTCCAGTCATTCTCTGTACTTGATATTACTAAATTGTGATTACAGAACTCTTTTGTAAATGTTTCACCTGTGTCCCTGGACTGCATATAAATTTTTATTGTATTTTCCCATTTCCTTAAATACATCTTTTAATATACACTACTTTTTGAAGTTTATTATGTACATCTGGAAAAAAGCATATATCCTGAATTGCCAAAAATTGAGCCTATCTGTGCAAACACCCAGATCAAGAGAACAAAAACAGAACGTTAATGCCCACCATCACATTCCTTTCCAATAAACATCCTATTTCCTTCCTTACGGCAAACACTATCCTGGACTTGTAATAGCACAAATTCATCTTGCCAGTTTTTGAGCTTCATATTAATAGAATTTTAACAGTAGCATTTTTTGTTTGACTTTATCCAATATTATTTTTGTGAGACCCATCCATGTTGCTTCATGTAGACGTGGTTTATACATATTCATAGCATTTCATTGTATAACAAATACCTTGTCTACTTTTCGTATTTTGATTATTTCAAGGTTGGGACTTATATAATCAACCCTAAGAATGTTTTTATATCTTAGACTGCACCTGTTACATGTATTTCTTTTGTCAATACACCTCACAGTGGAATTACCAGGCCATTAATGTTTCCACCACCAAGTTCTATTGCCCTCCACCCTTTGGTTCTAGATATCCAGATAGTCTGTCCTGGGAGTTCATATAAACGAAATCATATAGTGTACGCTTTTGTGTGTGGCTTTTTGCTCACAAGTAAAATTTTAACTGAAGAGTATTTCACTGTTTGAATATATTACAATTTGTTTATCCATTTATTTGCTGATAAAGCATTTGGGTTGTTTCCTGTTTTGTGTTACCAACAAAGCTGCTAAGAACATTTGCAATATGATCAAGGAGCATCGTCTTGGAATTTACTGAAGTTTCTTTTATGGTTTGATATATATAGTCTACTTTTGTAAATATTCCTTATGTGCTAGGAAAGAATGCATATTGCATGAAGTGAAATCCTATATAAATTTAATAGTTCAAGGTTATTTAGGTCTTTATCCACTTATTTTTTCTCTGCTTGATCCATTAGTTTCTCAGAGGATTTTGTTAAAATCTCCAGTTATAATTTCTGGTTTATCTATTTCCCTGTACTGTTATTTTTAGGTTATATCGTTAACATGTGTATTTATGATGGACATCTGTTCCTGTTTTATTGTTCCTTTTACTAGTATATATCATTTTCCCTTTTCTTTTGGCTTGAATTGTTTTGTCATGTATTAAAATTGCTACTCCAGATTGCTTTGGTTCATACTTTCTAGTAGGCTTTTTGTCTTACTTTTGACTTTTTTATATACAAGTGTTTCACGGACATGTTTTTGGACCTTATATTTATAATTCATCATAAGTAAATATATAAAACTTAATAGAACTAAAACAAAAAGTATGAGCTTGTTTTTTGGTAGGTTTAACTTATTTTATATTCACTTTAGTTATTGCTACATATTATCAGCTAACACCTTTTTTTGTTCTACACTTTCATTCGCCCTGTCCCCATTACTACATTCTATTGCTAACGTGGGTTTTCTTCGGATGGATTAAAAGTTATAACTTATTTGCATATTTGTAGCATTTGTTTTTAACCTAAGCCCCATAATCATGTCTATTTACCCAACTGATGTCTTAAATTTTGCCAATGCTTTGAGTAAATAAACCATTAGCAAGCTTTCATGTCCCTTTGGTTTCTCCCTACCTCCCCCTTTGATTTGAACTGGATATATTTTTTCTTTTAGTTGGTCTTTCTTAGAGTAAACTTATCCAGTAGACATGGGATTTGGAAGAAAGGATGGGAAGAATGAATGCCTCTGGATATAATGTTCACTAGATTCATGGTTCTGGAGCTTAGGGAAAATCTAGGCTGAACATTTGGAAACCTGTATACCTGAAACCAATGCTTAAAGGAGACAGGGGACAAAAAGAGAAGAGAGAACACTAGTATTTAAAGTATAGGCATAAATTAAGGAATGACAATGCAGATCCATCCACCAGAGGAAATGGTGTCTTATAGAGATACTATATTAAACATGTACACACTACAAATGACCCCCAATTTACGATATTTTGACTTAAAATTTTTGCCTTTATAATGGTGTGAAAGAGACAGGCATTCCGGAGAAACTGTACTTCAAATTTTGAATTTTGATCTTGTCCTAGATTAGTGATATGAAGGTTGAAACTCTCTAGTAAGGCTGGGCAGGATCAGCTAGCCAGGCGATCATGAGGATAAACAACCAATACACTGACAACTGTTCTATACCCATACAACCATTCTGTTTACTTTCAGTATTCAGTAATTACATGAGATATTCAACACTTTATTGTAAAATAGGCTTTGTGTCTGATGATTTTGCCCAATTGTAGGCTAATATAATCGTTCTGAGAACATTTAACGTAGGCTAGGCTAAGCTTGATGTTCAGTAGATGTATTAAATACCTTTTCAACGTATGGTATTTTCAAGTTAGAGTAGGTTTATTGGCATGCAATCTCATTGCTAATCCAGCAAGATCTGTATATTCATTGCCCAGGAATTAATTTTACAGATATCACTACTGGGCATAAATCCAATTCTGCTGTCAGTCTGATTACTAATTCCACTCCCCACATGCAATTATCTAGCTTGCCAGTGCCCATCAAAAACAGGACTCTGGTAAGAAGTGGACTTCTTGCAGCTACAAAGCTTTTTTGTGGTCTCTTTCTTTGCTTAGTAGGCAGAATGGTGGACAACCTCCACATCGTTCAAAGAATTCCCACTATACCACCTATAATTTACAAAGAAAGAGGTGCACTTGAATTAACTGTTGAGTTGATTAACAAGATCCACCATCTATCATTCAGTTTAGTATGGATTAATCAGACAACCTTCCTAATATCAGAAACTAAAGCTATAGGGGAAGGAAGAAGTAAAGATGACTGAGTTTTAACCATGAAAATCTTTAAGAAAGGGCAAACTAGAATGGTTTGGTGAGGAGTGGAGTAGTTTGCTTAAGATAAAAATTAAAAAGCTATCAGGTTCTTCCAGAATAAAAATACTACTTAATGGGAAATATGCTATCCATTGGCATAGTCACAGAAATGTTACTCATGAAGAAAGTGGGTTCCAGAGAACATGAATTTACTTGAGAGCAAGTCTTCAGAGATTTCTGGGCATTAATATTTTTTCTTATGCTACATCCCTGATGGCAGTGAACAGCTAAAGAACAAGATACTACAGTTTTAAGGTGTCTTAGTTCTCATTTCTGCATTTTAATAACTTATTAAATAAATCTGATTTATAAATTTAATATTTAATAAATAGATTGCTTTAGGCTATCTATATACCAGTTGGCTTAGATGGCTAAGGAATAAGCATTAATATTAAGTATCTAAATAATTTGTTTGCTATATGACCATCATTAACATTACCTCTGCTAACACATATATAAAGCAAATCATATGCATCAAATGCAAGCCTAAGCCTTATGATTACTTTAATGATTAACATCTTTCACTATGTATCAAAGCCCTATGATTACATTAATAATTAACATTCATCATTTGCTATATACCAAGAACTATTCTAAACAATGTAAATATATTACTATATTTAATATAAATATAATATAAATATAAATATAATTTCCATTTGCTAAAAAAATCAACCTGGGAAGTCATGGAGTTAAAACTTGACATGTGAACATACTACCACCATGTTCTGAAACAGATGTTAACATCTGATAAAAGTTAATAATCACTTGTTAAGAAAGCTGTCCATTAAGAAGGCCAATTTTCAGCAAAACTAAAAATTTTTTAAAAGTTTTTCCAATGTCCTGGACAATGAAATATTATCAAACCACAATCAAATAAAATAAAGACAACACTGGATGGATAGATAGATCAGAACTGCCTCTTGGTTATAATCATAAACCATTTCATTCTTGGTGCCACATGAAAAAAATTAAGCCAATTACATCAAATAAACCATGACTTTTGTTTATCACAATTTACTAAATGATGTTAATTATGGTCCTTGTGAAACATGTTTGGTAAAGGCTATTTACAATGTATATGGTTAAGCATGCACTATTTATTTTACAAAGATACCTGCCAGTTTATACAATAGGATATGGAGATACACATATAAAGGAATTATAGATTAAATAATTCCCCTAAGTTACACTAATAAGTGTGGAATCGGGATTTGAATCCAGGTACATGCATTCCTTAGACTCTTAATTATTTCACTACACTGATTTCTACTTATGTGTATAAAATTCCATGTTTGAATTTGTCTCATTTTCTTTAGTTTCTGTCACTAAGGATTGAAAATGTATCACTGTTGGAACTAATTTAATACATGCCTTTCTCAGATCACTGCTAATAAAACTACCCACCAGCTCTTCTGTCTTTGTGGGGGCAGAAATCTCTTGATATGCTATTTTACTTTTCATTTGAATACTAAAAGGCAATTCAGGTGAAGATTTTAAAAAGTATCAATTTTATACTGAATATTTAGAAATATGGTACACAGACACAACAGTAATAGAAAATGCATATAATTTTAAACTATTTTCTTATAAACCCTTAACATGGATGGCTGACAGCTTCCAACAGACAAAATTTTGAACAAAGGTACCAGATATTTTGGGAGTTTCATTTTAAATACCATTTAGTCATGCAAACAATTAGGTTTTTAAAAAAATAAATATGACATATATAATGGATTTCTGAAGTAGAAACTGACATACAAATCTATATATTTTCATAAGTTTCCATTAAAGCATCTTCAAAAAAGTATTCTGTAACATGAAGTTGAGAGCTCAAATTAGATGTAATGAAAAGGCATGAGGTTTTATTAGAATTGTGTAATTCGCATACTATTTACATAAAAGTAAACACAAAATTGCAAACATTTGTTTTATCCTCCAAGTCACTTCCATGAAATTACTTACTGGGATAGTTACAAGATAAAATTCCCAATTCTGAATGTTAATATGGAAATATATATATATATATATATATATATATATATGAGCAATAAGAGAAACTTCTTTCTTCTGAGAAACAGTAAAAAGTAACATAACTGCTCTTTGGAGATTGTCAAAGCTTTCCTAAGAACTCCTGGGGAAAAGATTTTTTTCTAAAACAGTGAGAACTAAAACTACATCCCTTTACCAGCACACAATGGTAAAGCTTCCTATGACAAGCTTCCTTTTCCAAACATACAGATGCTCACAACTCTCAACTATAGGTTAGTGAACTGGACTAAAATGTCCCTACTATCCATTTCCCCAAAAAGGCAGTTCCAAAGAGGGAGAAAAAAAAAAAAGTTGTTTTTTTTTTATTTGAACAGCTTGAATGAAATTTCTGAGTTTAAAGATAATCATCTTTGCATAAACAAGCTCGATGGTACTTTAGATGAAATAAATACTAGTTATCAGAAGAGCATATTCATTAAAATATAAAAATTTAACCAGGTTATGTTACTGATTTAAAAAGTTAATACAGGAGAAATAAGAGGATTTTCTTGAACTAATTTAGAGCAGTGATCATTTTTTTTTTAAAGATTTTATTTATTTATTCATGAGAGAGACACAGAGAGAGGCAGAGACACAGGCAAAGGAAGAAGCAGGCTCCATGCAGGGAGCCCGATGTGGAACTCAATCCCGGGACTCCAGAATCACGCCCTGGGTCTAAGGCAGGCGCTAAACCGCTGAGCCACCCAGGCATCCCCCCAACCCTTTTTTTTTTTTTTAAGATTTTATTTACTTATTCGTGAGAGACACAGAGAGAGGCAGAGGGGGAGAGACACAGGCAGGGGAAGAGACACAGGCAGAAGGAGAAGCAGGCTCCCTGCATGGAGCCCGATGCAGGACTGGATCTCAGGGCCCCAGGATCAAGACCTGAGCCAAAGGCAGATGCTCAACCACTGAGGCACCCAGGTGCCCCTAGCGTAGTGATCATTAACCCTGACTACAAATTAGAATCACTCTGAGAACTTTAAGAAAAATAGAAGCATGGCTCCATTCAGATTAAATTGTGTGGTCTGGGATCCATATTAGGAGTCCTCCAGATGGTTCTAATATGAAGTGAGGGTTGAGAGACATTAATGGAAAAACTACTAGTCACTCAGGGTGGATTTCATTTAAATAAATTATTTAAAATTTAAATATGAGCACTTACTACAAGATAGGCATTGTTCTAAGTGCAAGTAAGGAGGAATTCTTTTTTTCTATAAAAATCATTGGATAACAATATATTTTTTATCTTTTGAATAGTTACATAATTTTATTAAAATATTACTCAGAGCTCTTATTATGATCTGCTGTCACAAGATTCCCTCTACTTTTCTGAATTATCCTCACTTGATAGTGTAACAGAAGTGATCAGACTCAAATTTTTCAAGATATGTGGAGGGAATAGAAGATTAACATAGATTTTGTTTTTTTCAAGTCATAGTATATGAGGTATTCTCCATCTTATATATGGAGTCACAAAGCCATAATCTAAAAACTAATACTGGGCAGTGCTTTAATGGTGAACAGAATCTCCCAGATAAAAAATGTGAACTATGACTGGTGTCAGTGCTTGATTTAAATTGCCTAAAAAAATAATCTATGACACAACCTCAGGGAACCTAGTAAGACTAGGTCTTTAATGCAGACCAAATTTCTTATGACCTATTTATAAAATATTTCTTTATATATAAAAACTTACAGTTATTATGATTTTTGAAATATAATTAGAAATTATATTTCTGCAAGGAACAGAAATATAGTTTTTGAAATTCTACATAATTAGAAATTAGATCCTATTCCAGGATGATACCTCGAATTTTAACATTTTAAAATAACACCAACTTATTAGGTATTATAAAACTCATTTGAAAAAAAAAAACTCATTTGATGTATTTTAACTCAAGAAAAAAAATCAGATATAAATTGATACATCTGATTTATGTCTGCTCTTCAACCTAACAGTTTTCAGATTTAAACTGTTAAAACCAACTAACTATTAATCATATGTGAGTCTACCTTTTATAGCTGGACAGCAAAATGAAATTTTGGTTAAACTGTAATATAAGCATATATAGGGAAATGCAACAGCAATTTGTTTTCCATAGCTGATGGAATTCGAACAACTTTAAAATTTTTGTGAAAGCTCAGTAGTCAAAATAAATATTTAATAAAAATATACACCATAGGAAGATCAAGAACTTAGTGTTTAAAAATAAACTTTGTCACACTGTTTTGCCTTCAGTTAAATAGAACTCAATTTAGTTGCTTAAGGTATCTAAGAATGATTAAGGTGTGTTTTTGGAATTAAAATTCAACAAGTAGAAGGATAACAATAAGATGAAAGAGAAACTATGTTTTAACTCAAAAAATTTAACGTTATAGTTATAGGGACTTTTTCATTATGACTAAGATCCTAATAAACATGAATAGTTTGGGAAGAAAAAACTCAAATAGTCATAATTATGTGGTTCATGCTGTGAAAAATCTCAGTATGTAAAAAAATAAAAATACAGTATATACGAGCACCATTAGAAATGTGGGTGGATATGTCTATATACTTGATTAAAAATTGCATTCAGAGTAAAGTTAAGGACAAAGCACACAACTATGAAAATACATTCTTAAACTAACATGTCATAGGACTTATTTTTAAAAATTTCATCTGGCATTCCTTCTAAAAATCAATAAAAGAACGCAACATAAAGGAAGCCAGTATTCTTTTGTGGTGCAAGTACCTCAGTTAGACATTATGGAAGAAAAAAAGAAGTGCTCAATAAAGTGTTTTCAATCCATAATCAGATTCTAACAGGTAACTGAAAGTAATGAAGTTAACTAATGAATGCAAATTCATAGAATAAACCAGCATATGTTGAATTTGCCCCCAAGGGATTATCATTCAGGCTTCCAATTATTTTTAATTTAAAGTAGGCAAGATTACTCTGCAGGAAGAATCTTCCTTCTATATAAAAGATATAAATTTGCAAACTGTAATTTAATATTTCTGCCATAGTCATTAAACTCAGAAAATGGTTGTATCTTATACAATACCTACCCTGGGATAAGACAGGTCTTTAATGAAAATCACATTTTGATCCTATGTAGAGGTGGTTCATGATAGACTTACATGTACACTTGTTATTTTTCAAAGCTCCCAGTATAAGCAATCACATAAGATAGACTGAAGTTCTTTGAGGACACTGTGACATGATAAATAATGCTATTCACCATTTAAGATACGTTCAATCTCTTCTAGTCTTTTTAAAGCAGCAACTCTTTTCTTCTCAATTTCTTTGATTTCTTTTGTTGTTTTGTGGGGGGTCTGTTTGTCTGTATTTTTTCCTAATTGTTTGTTGGATTTAGACTGACTTTTATTATCACTTGGTTTTATGATCTGTGTAGGTCTGGGTTCACTTCTTACTTCTTTTACATTTTCAGTTGGAATTTTTTCTCCTACACCTGAAGTCTTATCAGCTGGGGATACTGGCTGTTCTGCAAAACTAGAGGAGGAAATTTTATCCCTGACTATGTTCAAATGGCGTTGAATATACTCTTCATGTGGCGCTAGTGCCAATGTTTCAACCAGGCATCTTTCAGCTTTTAGTAAGTCCTTCTCTTCAAAATAAACAACACAAAGATTGTGTTTTCCTTGAACATTGGTTGGATCCATCTCCAAAATCTTTTCAAAACATTTTTTTGCTCCAAGTATATCTTTCTTTTGATTCATCAGAATGTCTCCCTTTAAAATGAGACCCTTGATATGATCAGGATAGTGTCTGAGTAACTCTTCCAAAATTGGCAAAGCCATTAATTCCTTTGCAGTCTGAGAATAAAGGAGAGCCAGATTAAACAAAGCACTTCTGAAATCAGCTTGTAATTTTATGGCTTTCTTCAACCACACCTCTGCTTCACTGTCCTTCTTGTCATCCATGGCAAGCATTCCCAGGTTGAAATAACCATTAGCATCTTGTGGCTCTTCATTTATATAGCTTAGAAGTCGTTTTCTAGCTTCAGGTCTGAGTTTAACTTCACCTAAGAATAATTTTTTTTTTTTAAAGAAAAAAATACATATTGTTAAATGATTAAGTCTGAGGAACAAAAGCCACTTTCAGTATTTAGCTAGTTAGATTATAAAAAAACAGCATCAAACAACTAGCTTCTGTATGGAAATCAAAAGTAGAATATGGAAAAACTCAAAGTTCTCACAGGAAAGACAGTGCTTGAGACATTGAAATGATGGCTCATTTCCTTTCCTTTAAAGCAGCAAGAATGCCTCAGAAATCTGAAAGGGCAAAAATATCTTTATAGTTTAGACTCTTAACTGGGAGTAACAGAGGAAGAATACACAATTAAGAGGAAGAGGCACTGGATTTGCCAACAATAACATGTTGGCAATAACATATTGATATTCAATCTTGACTCTGCTAACACTATGACTTTATGCAGTAAACAAATCATTTAACTTCTCTGAGTTAGCCTACTGAATTTTCTAAGAATTACATGAGACCTATGTAAAAAAAGCTCAGGAAACAGTAACTATTATTGGATAAACAAAATGTTTCAGTCTTATGAAATCAGATTTTTTTCTCTATTCAAAATTTTTAAGACTTTCAAAGGTAAAAATATACCATTAAATATAAAGCTTATAAGTTTATATATGTTAGGATTCAAGAAACAAATATTTGAGATAATTTCTACTGTAAATAAAAAAAAAAAATCAAGTCCGACAACTATAAACCTTTGGGTACAATCTTGTATTGAATAATGGGTTTTTCATGATTACCAAGGTTAGCTAACTTTACAAAAATATTAGCTTTTTCTCTAAATTTATGCTTTATTAAATGCCAGCCATAAAGATCTCCCTCCCTCTCTTATTTTGACAGTAAGAAGAAAAAAGAAAATTGTAAAATAAACCAGTTGGCATAAATTCTTATTTGAACTAGTTACTAAACTAGCCACATGAAATTTGGAGTAGTTATTAGATCTATTTGGTCCTCACTTTAATAAACTAAATAGAAGACTGAGTTTAAAAGTAAAATTAAATACCCTCCTTACCTTAAATACCACAACCTTATGATTCATTTTTTTGTAAAAGTCTTTAAAAAGTATCTAAGATTTAACTACAAAATGGAGATTTTTTCCAATCTAAAAATTAAAATTATATATATTGCTTTCTGATCCTAATTTATTGTCATGAATGGTTTAGTTTTGTAAAATTATAGGAATTATAGTAATATCTCAGAAAATAAAACTAAATATAAAATGATACCAAAATCACCTGGTCTTATGAATCAAGAGAAAATACATTTTTCTCCCTAAAACATACAATAACTCTTGTCTCCCCAGAAATAATTATATAAAAAAATTGTGCAAGTTCTGGTTATTTGGAGATTATCTATTTCTGTACATAAAATGACAAAACAGACTAAAAATGCACCGCTTAATAGACTGAAAAATAAGTCTTAACATATACCCAAAGAACTAACAATTGTGTTAGAGCATCTAACTTGAAAACTGTACATCAAGTATTTTAAATATTCTTACAAATTATTTATGTACAGTTTTGACATAACCTATTCATTCAGAAAACGTTTACTACAGGTAATGTAAGCTCGGGTTTTATTATTTTAAACAATATGTTTAAATAAATATTTTGAGAAAACATACCTGATTCTTGCATTAATATAGCAGAATTGAATAATGCTAGCTTATGCTTTGGATTTAGTTCTAAAGCACGATTAAAATTTTTTAGGGCTTCATTTGGTTCTTTAAGTTCAATATGAACAATTGCCAAGTTGTACCAAAGATCCGCATTATTTCTGTCCAGCTCTAGTGCTTTAAGATATGCTTCTTTCGCTTTAAGAGGCTTATTCATTTTTAAAAGCAATTCTCCTCTGTAGAAAAATCAAACACAAGCTTTACTCACAACATTACCATGTCAACTGGTAGATACTATTTTTCACACGTTTTAAGCTTTTCCACATATTCATAGTTTTCCTTTTAACCTAGGCTTTTAAAGTTTTCTACCAAAAATAACTATCTAAAAGTGTTCACAAACCTCAACTCATTAGTTTAGCAAATTTGTTTTCAAATATTATCAGAGGAAAAAGCATATCTGATTTTAAAGGGTAATATATGAAGAGGTATCCAAGAAAGGAGAGCAGAGAAACATATTCTTTAAGTGTATCTTGAAAGAAGGTAGACTAAGCTAGACTACATCAGTAACAAGAATGGAGATCAATTTTTCAGGTGATCAAATAATAGCATTTGAAGAAGGAATACAAATACAAATACGGTGGTGACAGGAAACCTCCAGTATTCGAATTCATATTAGAAGTCTCATTTATAAAGAGAACATCTGAAAATCTTGTCTTTTCTTATATAAATTTAGTCTTCTACAGTGTATTCTTATAAAATGGCCATTCATTAAAACAAAACAAAAAACTCCCCAAAACAATAAAAAAATAATTTAAAAAGCTTATGGGGTAGGGTTGGAGGGCCCTCATGTGACCAGCAGATACCTATGAGATATATATCCGGAACTGAGGATCACGTTTTGAAAACCATTTTTAAATCTTTCTAATATGGTTCTATTTTCTGTTAGCTTAAACAAGTCCATATGTGCAAATCAATTTGAGTAGTGATATGAGTTACTTTTATTATGATACTATTATTTCCTTAAGTATTAGCATAAAAAAGAAATAAAATGAACTACCAATATTCTCAATTAAAGTAACTTCTGGAATGAGTGTTTGTCCAAAATGCTTTTTTAAATGGAGGTTATTGGATAATTCTTCATAGAGTAACACTTAACAGGTTTTATTTATATATGCAACCCCACTAAACTTAGCTAATTTCAACTACTGGATAAGGCTGAACAAAGACAGTGTCCAAGTTATGAACAGATTTTATCTCAAAAACTACTGAATTCTGAATGCATTTTCCCCATAGGAGCAATGTTATAAATTACAATTAGGTTTCTGGGCCAGGCTATAAAATGAAGTTCAACATACAATTTTCCTCAAGTATAATATAAATGATAATCCTTCCATGGGAAAATATATCATCTTCTAACATGTGATGCCAAAACTTTTTTTTACTGACAACTAAAAAGTTTCTTTGTGTTAAAAAGCATCAGTAACCAGTCAATTGTCAACTCTTGAGAGTTGGATATCAGAAATAATTATTATGAAATATAAGTTTCAGGTGTTTTAATTAAAAATGAACATGACCATAAGAAGCAAATGAAACTAAGACGCTCCTACCCTTTCTTTCATATAAAACCTAAAACCTCAGTTTGCTATATACTACACCTTACAGACTCTGTTGTCCATTTCTAATCAAATCAATTAAATTTGATCATAAGTCTAAACTTGACTATGTTTCTATATCTGGGGTTGCCAATTAAGATTACTAAAAGAAAAAAAAAGCCAAGTTAGTTCACATAACCAAAATATACATGCAGATGCAGCTTCAATTTTCTATGATAATAGCTTAAAGAGAACTACAATACCTGCTAATATAAGCCTGCTTGAAGTCAGGTCTCATGCTTATTGCTTGTCGGTATAGCTGATCTGCTTCTTCCAGCCGGGACTCATTTGCTCGGATCAGATTGGCCAGATTAATATAAACATTTAAGTGGTTAGGGGCAATTCTGGCCGCATATTTTTTACCAGGAATAATCTATTCATGAGAACATAATTTGATATTTCAGTACCAAGTAAAAATTAAAAATAAGTATTCCTAGTGGCTTACTTAAAATATACATGACAGAAAAAGGTTATGGTATAAGTTATTGCCAAATTGAAGTAAGTCATAAAAATGTGAAAGCACTTGCAATACTTACAAAATGTAAATAAAATAATATTTTGTGGCATCAAAGGATATATTTATCATTCAAGCTAGTTCAACAGAATATTGTTAGCTTTTTATTTATCTGCATCTTTTTAAAAGTCCTATAAATCTAAATTTTTGACGCTAAGGTCTGTTAGTATATTTGCATCTGACCATTAATACAAAGAATTCAGGTCTCCTTCCCTTCAGTCTAGTGTATTTGTTACATTAGACTGTCAACTTTCATGTTGTCAGTGAAATAACTCCTGGTTGTGACAAGAGAGTGGTTAACTTTATTCAGACTTATACTAAAGCCTCACTTGTCTGGTTGAGTTAGGAAATACAATTCTCTTATCAACTGACTATTCAGGTTAAGCAAAGGTTATAAAATACACATAGACCCAGATTTTCAGTGAAAATAGTAAATTGATAAAAATCCATATTGAACACAATTTAACTTTAGAATCTTAGGATTGAAATAATGCTTAAGATACCATGTGGTCCAACTTTGTTTTTAAAACATTTATCAAACTATATCCAATCATTTTAATACTATCATTACTATTAACATAATATTAATATACACTACCATTAAGAAAACTGTAGTGCAGGGTAAACTATCTTTTCTGATGAAGCACAGCTGGTCAAGGCCAGAATCTAACTTTACAACTTCTACTCTACTGTAACAGCCAATGAATGAATCTTTTGCATGTTTCATTGTAACAATTGAACATACAACAACAGACATGTATTCATTCATTTTATTACTTTGCTTTATTCATTTATTTTGATAGTTATGTTGAATTTAGTGTTTAATATGCATATATAAATTTCTCTTTAAAGTCACTTAATTCACTGGTAACTTCTAGTCAAGAATATCTAAAATTCATAACTTTATAAAATTTTTTAAACATACTCTACAGACATTTTTTTAATTTTTTTAAAAGATTTTATTTATTTATTCATGACAGAGAGAGAGAGAAAAGCAGGCTCCATGCAGGGAGCCTGACGTGGGACTCAATCCCGGGTCTCCAGGATCACACCCTGGGCCAAAGGCGGCACTAAACCACTGGGCCTCGGGGGCTGCCCCAGAAATTTTTTTAATTTAATGAATTAGAAAAGTAAATGTAATCCTTTATAAAACTTGTAGTATTATGCTAAGAAATTTTTAATAATTTTTTCTAAATTAAATGAATTAGAAATTTTTTTAATTAAATGAATTAGAAAAGTAAATGTAATCCTTTATAAAACTTGTAGTATTATGCCAAGCGAAATAAGTCAGAGAAAAACAAGTACCATATGATCTCATTTACATGTGGAATTTAAGAAACAAAACAAACTAGCAAAAAATAGAGAAACTAAGAAACAGATTTTATTGCAGAGAACTGATAGCTACCAGAGGGGAGGTTGGGGATGTGTGTGTGGTGGGGGAATGGGGGCAGTGAAGTAGGTGATGAGGATTAAGGAGTGCACTTGTATGGAAGTATTCAATCACTACATTGTACATCTAAAATTAATATTACACTGTTAATGAGTTTAAATAAAAGCTTAAAAAAAACCATTGTAGTCAGAAATGGTTTATTGGATACTTTACTATCAGCCAATTGAAGAAAAGATAAGGATTTCCTATCTAGGTAACTCTATTCAATATGTACGTAGAGTAGATGTAACACAATAGGAATACATTATAACAACTTACCTGGGGCATCAGTGACTTAGCCATCATGTAAGATTCTTCAGCTTCTTTGGTTCTATTTAAATTTTTGTAAGTTCTTCCTACATTCATGTGGGCACCAATATCATCTAAGATTTTTTAAAAAATCATTTGTTGGCAAATATACTAAATAGTATTCAATGTAAACTACACGTTTCTAGCAACAACAGGCAAAAAAATGCAAAAGCAGGCAACAGGTCCTACATCCTCCTTAAAGTTCTCCTAACACAATTTGGTATAATTGATGATCAATGCTACACTAGAAAATTATTTAATAAAGTACTGTAAGGACAGAAAATGTACACATGACATGAAAAATTATTTGAATGGATCCTTGAAATGCTAAGACATGTCAAGAGAAGTAGAGGTAATAAAGAAATTTGTATCCTTTCTCTTCACTAGATTTTACTATACTATAAGACTTGCTTCCATTTCATTGATTGCAGAGCTCTGGAATTCATTCAAAAAGTATGGCTCAAGTCTAAAAGTGAAAAAAATTAGCATGATTCGTAGAATTATTTCCAGTGTTTTAACTAACAAAACGTGCTATGGTGGGACACGGGTAAAGAAAATTTTGTGATTTTGTTTAAAATTCTTTTGATTGTGGTTGTAATGCAAGTATAATAAAATACCAGGATTCTCCAGTATTACTTAAGATGCAGCAGCCCATCTCTCTTAAATGATAAATTCTTACGTATGTTTTTTTTTTTAAATGCATTTGTTTTTTTTTTTTAACTTTTTTAAAAGGCTGTGATACTATCAATATGTCAGAAAATTTGTCTAATTTTCTGATATGGAGACTCAAATAATCAGCAAATTTTTTCAGGGACAGAAAAATATGCTATTTAAATAAGAAAGATATTAGGGTTCATTGCACACTACTTTTAGGACACATTTCCCAGTAACTATTTCAAAGGTTTGGAGTAAAGATGGAAGAAGATCTTAAATCAGACAAATTTTATTGCATGTGAATCTCTAACAGACAAGACACAATTACTACTTGCCTGTGACACCATGATTTTGCAATTGTGGAATGGTTCTCTGCCTGGAACTCCTAGGACAGATGGGAGCCAAGCATATACCCCTAGGCGAAGAGTTAACAGTCCTAAAATCTTGCTACACTATGTTTCAGACTAGTAATTGTGTGCACTGAAGAGAAACTGTCACAGGCAATACAGGTTTGGTTAGAGAACTCAGAGACAGGATTCATTTTTGTTGTTGATTTTTGATTTGTCGATATTTTGTTGACGTATTGCTGAGTCTAATGGGGTTTCAGGAAAGGTCAAGGAAAAAAAATTGCTCAAACCATTTCCAATTCTAGCTGCAAATCTGGATACGTAGGTATTTTAAAAATTCAGGTAACCTTAGCGCCACTCAGCTCTATTGAAATAGAATCCAAAGAAATAGGATCTGCAAAAGTGTTTAAAAAGTTTCAAAGACAGTTCTAATGTGGAGCCAAGGTTGAAATTCACTGTATTACGGAATGTGTAGAAAAAGAGTAGGTAGGTCTTTGCTCTTACACAGTTTTTTTTTTTTTTTTTTTTTTTTTTTTTAAACATCAGCTAAACATACACCTGTAGATCTACCTAAGTAACTTAGGTAAAACTATGGAGAACCTGAAAAAATTTAATATAAAGTAAGAATTTAACCTAAGGAAAGAACAAAGAAACTGGAAGTTTAGATAAAATTATCAGCCAAGTATTTAAAATGTTACTGACATCAGTAATATTTGCCCCAACAAATCTTAGAAAAGAAAGAGGTTATCTACTTAGATGAAAGACAAGGCAAATTAATATCCACTGGAATCAGGTTCTTAAAATTATGGCAAGGAGATACTGTCATCAATGAAGAATTCAGACACCAGAGTAAGGCACCCCTACTTTCTCAAAGAACTAAAATAGCAATAAGATAATCTTAAGCATCAAAAGGACTTATACCTTAACAGCTAACAGAGTGAAAGACATAGTTTCTAAGAAATTTCTTGTAAGTTACAAAGTTTTAAGATTCCAGAGAAGGAAGTAACCATTACTACGGTAAGATAAATTTAAATTTGGAAAAAAAAAAGGCGGGGGGGGGGGTAAGAAAAACAGGCAAGATATAAAAAGCAATGACATTTAAAGGACTAAAAAGCTATAGAATTTCATCGAACCATCTTGTTATAATAACAAACTAATAGCATCAGTCTAGCACTGTTTTATTCAACATAAATGAGGACTGCAAGTACTAGGCAACTTTGTGTCTAATAACCCTTCATCTACCACCAATAAGTTAAGCATTCTCACACTCGTGGCCCAGGCACCTACCTATGTTGCTTTCCAGTCTCTTATCTATAAAATTATGTCAATTTACTTAAAAAGATAAATTTATAAACATCTAAAACTAAAAAATCTTTAAAACACATTTCCATATTATAGCATTAAAGTTGAACTACAGGTCTATGATTTTTTCTCACATAGTTCAAAGATTTATACTTAGATAAAAGTGAAATCAATGATTTTAAAGCAAAACAAATCCTTCAGAATGCTGGTGTTCCGTGAAAAAAATCTACCCTTGTCTTGTAAAGATGTTTATGGAAACTGTAATTCCATTTGTAAAAATTTTATCTTTGTGAATTGGGATTTTTTTTAAACACTTGTAAACCATCAAAATAAAACAAAAATCACAAAAATCACATTTTTTTTTCTTTCTTTCTTTCTTTTTTTTTTTTAACACAACTTGCATGCCACCTGGTCAAATCACTGCATACATAGTTTATCTTCTTATTTTGGTTAAGCAAAAAAAAAAAAAAAAACAAAAAAAAAACCCAAAAAAACAAACCTTTAGATTGAATGTTTTGTTTTTTGGTGTATTTAAAAATTAATTTTAAAATGTTATGAATCCCTACTCTGTGTACTCCTACTAAACTGAAATTTTTAATTTATTTTGTATTTTTATTTTTTTCCTCCAAGAGTAAGGCTATTTTTAAAAAAATATTTTATTTAAATTCAATTTGCCAACATAGAGTATAACACCCAGTGCTCACCTGCCCCAAGTTTTTAAATACCTATATACATGTTACTTCAAATTTTTACCTCCTGTCCTGACCTTTTCCCTTACCTCCAGTCTTATAAATCTGTGTATGTCTAACAGTGACAAAAAAGACTATTGATGTCCCTCCATGCATGTCATTTCATCTATTGAATCTATGAAGAATATGGCTAAAAAACAGAACAACCCAAGATGCCTGTGAATACCAAATTCAATGTCTCTAACATTATGTACTTTTTCACAATAAATTATAATAAACTGGTTTACCTGTTTTCCTAGTCCATGGTTTATGAGAAACAGCAGTTTCGACAGTATGGTAAGAAGTCATACTAAAGTTCAGTAAGTCTCTCAAAAACAGCAAAAAGTGACAACTGACGAGGTGAAAAAATATTTTAAAGCTGAGTGCTTACACCTGCCAAGAAGCCAGTGATATGCACTATTTGCCAGACAAAACTAAATATGATTCTACACACCCACCCACACCATTTACTCTTTAAAACAAGGCAATAAGATAAAACTATGGTCCCAATTTAGAAATGATAAAAATAAGGTGGAAAGGGCCTAAATAAATAACATCTTCTAGGTTTGAAAGTCCCTATATGGGGACACCTGGGTAGCCCAATGGTTGAACATCTATCTGCCTTTGGCTCAGGTTGTGATCCTGGGGTCCTGGGATGAAGTCCTGCATCATGCTTCCTGTGAGGAGCCTGCTTCTCCTTATGACTCTGCCTCTATGTGTCTCTCATGAATATATAAATAAAATCTTAAAAAAAAAAAAAAAGTCCCTCTATGTCTGATGTCAAAGATCACTTTGCTTCTCTAAATACTCATAGAATGAACCTAAAAGACTTTTGAAAGAATAAAATTAGTGAACATTGGAATGCTGGGGTGTCTCAGCTGGTTAAGCATATGTCTCTAGATTTTGGCTCAGGTCATTTCAGGTTGCTTAAGATTTTCTCTCCCTCTTCCCCAAACTACCCCACCAGTGCTCTCTCTCTCTCTCTCTCTCTCTCTCAAAATAAATAAATAAAAAAAATAAAATTAGTGAATGCTGACTGTGTATAAGACCATGCTAGATGATTCGGAGGTATGAAGATAAATCAGATGTTCATGCTATCTCTAGGGAGCTCTTTAGCTTAAATATATATTTTAAATAAATATTCAAATAAATACAACACAATATTAAACAGAAAGTTACAAATATTATATGAAAGATACAGAAGAAATTGTAAGAGGTTTTAAAGATTAAAAAAGGGGTGCTTGGGTGGCTCAGTTGGATTAAGTGTCTGCCTTCAGCTCAGGTCATGATCTCAGGGTCCTGGAATCAAGCCCGACATCTGGCTCCCTGCCCAAGGGAGAGTCTGCTTCTCCTCTGCCCATCCCCCTGCTCATGAGCCCATGCACTCAAGCTCTCTCAAAATCTTTTTTAAAAAATCCTTAAAAAAAAGATTAAAAATATTTGCTTATTGGAGAGGTAGCAAGGTTTTTTAAAGAGAAGCCACGTGAGATAGGTTGTAATAGATGGTAGAAGGTGGATGGCAAAGAAGAGGGAAGGAATTCTAGACTCAAGGAAGATCATCAACAAAGGTAAAGGTGTGAGGAAGCCCAAGATATGTATTCTCTATTTCAAGAAAAATTAAACTACATAGAGAGCTAGGGGAGATAAAATTGAAAAGCTAGACCATCAGTTTTATTTCTACAACTTTCTCTTCATCTTTGTCTAAGTGAAATTTGGCTTTGCCTCAGGAATGTGTTTTTGCCTCAGGAATGTGGTTTTTTTTTTTTTTTTTTTTTTTTTTTTTTACATGTAGCTATTCCACGTAATGACCATGTTCTTTTTCTTATTCTTTGCAACACTGGGCACTGGGTCTGGAGGTAGATTAGGTGTCCTCAGTGATCTTTAACACTTCCAGACAACTCTTGGTCCTTCTTAAAATCACTTGTCTCTGAATTTCAGGTCATTAAACTCTATTATCCACTATCTCTCCTTGTCGCAGTCACCATTCTCTGGGTCATAGCTCCTGGCTCATGGTTCTCTTAATTCTTAGTGGTTTCAAAATCTACAAAGTCAGATTTTCTAATACTTGGCCTTTGGTATCCTTTCTTCCAATGATTTTCACTTCTGCCCTCTTTTCACTAGTTAGTGCAATGGCCACAGTCATATCTTGTAGACAAATAGTGGGTATTGCTTGCCACTCCCGGCTTTTCTGAGGATATTTAGAAATGTGACAGGGGTTCAGAGGAGGAGAGAGTATCTTTTGGTCATCATTCTGAAGAGAAAATAATAACCATGGATGAGGGCCATGTTTCATATATATCCTGAAATACAGTTCTATACACTCAAAATGCCAATAGCATTCCTCTTGAAAAAGACTGATGCTCTAAGCTAGATCCTACTTAGATACCAACAATTCTTCAGATCTATAAATCACTGATCCTACCACCCTGTCTCACCCCCCTTAACTTAGATTCATCCATTATAATCATTCCCTTATCCATTTCTCATTTAATGATAACACATTTTAAAAAGTCCTAATTTTGTTTAACTGAATTCTCCACTGTCTGTACCATTGCAGCTGTAATGTAATAAGAGAACAGCATATAACTGCATCGACTAGTTTAATTTTAAATAAAGTATTCCTAACCTCAAGTAGAGTGTCAGAATTGCTTGGCAACTGTACATTTTCCTAGTCTATACACTTTATTGGATCTTGTTTCCAAAAGTGTGATCCATGGGCTAAACATCACCCAGGAACTTATTAGAAATGCAGAACTTCAGGATCTACTCTAAACCTCTATCTGTCAGAATGTGCCTTTAATATCGCCCTGTGATTCACGGGCACAATAAAGTCTGTGAAGCACTGCCCTAGATGGCTACTTCATACCTTCTCCTGTTCTTAGAGCTCCATAATTTTGACCCCTCCTCACTCTTTGATGATTCTGCTTTCTATTTCAATGAGGAAACAGAAGCAAACAGAAGACAACTTCCAGAAACTTCCTCCCGGTCATCTACTTGACTGCCTATATCCACATCCATGTACTTTGCCTGGTTTGTTACCATACTTTAACAATTCTAAAAATGAAGTCCTTATTCTGTGCACCAAATTCTATTTATCTCTTCTGATCTACTTAAGGACACAGATCCAGTAATTTGTACCCCCATCTAGAATTACTTTTCCCAGCCTCAATGGATTAGCTGCACATATGCTGTTTCTCTCACCTTAAGAATTAAAAAACAAACAAACCACCCTATTATCCTACTTACCACCTTCTCTTGACACCATTCCCAGCAATACCACCATTCTTCACCGATACTCTTTAATAAGAGTTTTCTATACTAACTGTTTCAAATTATTCTTCCTTCACTCTACCCAACGCACTCTTATCAGGCTTTTGCATCTACCACTCCACCAAAACTGCTCATCAGTACTACCCAACTCTGCTAGGTTTAAAAAAAAAAAAAAAAGTCTAAATCGCTCTAATATATAATCTAATTCAAAATAAGCCAGCATCAAACACTATATTCAAATCACCTAGAATGAAATTTGAAACTCTACCTTATTATCCCCAATATGATCAAGTTTTTAAAAAGAAGCTAATTCAATAGTGTTATTAATTAATAATGCTTACCTGGCTGAACATGGGTAGCCTGTAAAAAGTATTTCAAAGCTCTCTCAAAGTTCTTTTCATTTTCCAGAGCATGACCCACATTATTCCATAATTTGGCATTATTTTTATTTACCTTAAACATATAAGCATATAGAAATTAATTACAGTTTAAAAATACAACTCCAATTAACACAGATATTTATTTATCATTAGGAATGGAGTGTTCCAGAGAGATAGTCATGAATGTGTGAAGGTGGTCAAAGATACAAACTTTCAGTTATAAGATAAATAAGTTCTGTGAATGCAGTGTACAGCATGGGGACTATTAGTTAACAATACTGTAATGTATATATAGAAGTTGCTAAGAGAGTAGATCTTCGAAATTTTCATCAAAAGAAAATAACCGTACCTATGTGAGGTACCAGAAGTTAATAGATTGTAATTATTTTGCAATACATACATATCAAATCATGTTGTATACCTTAAACTAATACAAAGTTATGTCGATTATACCTTAATAAAACTTGAAAAATAATTCCAATTTTCTCTCAGAAAAGAAAAAGTTGCATATATACCTGCAATTAACAAAGAGGTTTGGTGTATTATTAGGAATGGAGTGTTCCATGGAGGTGTTCCTGGAGATGAGAAAGGAGCCAAATGAAGTTTCACTAAATTTACTCTCCTTTCTCTTGACATAAATATATTAAAACCATAGCAGTCTGATTTCATCTATTTGATATATTAGCATTTTATTAAAAATTTTATTTGATCAAAGCATCAAGGGGTTTCTTGGCTGGCTCAGTCAGTAAGACCATGCAACTCTAGATCTCAGAGTTTTGAGTTCAAGCCCCACATTGGGCATAGAGCCTACTTAAAAACAAGCAAACAAACAAACAAAAACAACCCTTGTGCTGTTTGAAAACTCCTGTTCTACTATTTGTATTTTTTTTTTAGGAGACAAGGTATTTGAACATGAGAATATGTTTAACATTACACTGACTACTTCTTTTTAGGCTTGTTATAAAGCTACTTACATAGTTTCTTATGGTAATGGAAAACCTGGGATTAAAGTTCTAAATTAATCCATGCTTTAAGAGCTCACAGATGGGCATGATGTTCTTGCCGGGTAAAGATATACCTGGCCAAGGAACTAACTTCAGTGAGCGGGACTGTGGTTTTGAGATTGTCCTAGGAGAAAGGATAAGCAAAGTTCTTGAAAATTATGGGACTCTGTTGGTGTTCCAGGAGTGCATATTAAGAAGAATGGTAATGAGGTCTCTTTTGTTTACAGACTTCTGAACTAGAAGAGGGAGTGGAGTTACTGAGTGGGACAAAAGGATAGTCATGTGATGCCAAATCAAGAAGTCACAGAGACTATAGGACTGAGGCAGTATTCCAGTAAAGCCAAGCAATGAGGAGTACAGAAATAGCCAAATGAAGAATTTAGAGATTTGAAGAGAAACACCTGAAAAAAAAAAAAATCATTGCTTATAACTTTTACAGAAACCAAATTTTACGGTTTTTAAAAAGACCTTATTCATGTATCTTGTCCATTCTATAGAAATGCTTTATCACACCTTTCTGCCAGTTCCTATCTTTCCTACAGTATTATAACCTTGGTTTTCTTCCATATAGTAAATATGCCATTTTTTGTTGAGTATTTTATTTCAGTGAGTCTAAGATATTATTATCAATACTAAGACTAACCATTTTTTTTTAAAAGATTTTATTTATTTATTCATGAAAGAGAGAGGCAGAGACGTAGGCAGAAGGAGAAGCGAGCCCGATGCAGGGTGCGGGGGTGGGGTGGGATGGGGGGTGGTGGAGAGTGGTGGCACGCAGGGATTGAGGCACTGGACTTGGGGATCACACCCTGAGTCAGAGCCAGATGCTCAATCACCGAGCCACCCAGGTGTCCCTAAGACTCATCATTAAGAAAACAAAAGAGCCACTAACTAATTGTAAGATGCCTCTCACTGTAACATTTATTGATTTTAGAGACATTTAAAAGTTAAAAAAAAAATGCAGCTTCAGAACAAATGAACTATATATAGTATTCTTATTTAAACATTATATTATCATTTCAGTTTCTAACAACTGTATAGCATTTAAGGAATTATTCATATATGCTGTAGACATACCAACTAAGTGCTATTCAGAGCACTGGTTATGGTATATATTATATAAAGAACAAAGTATTTTTACTAAACTTTTGGAGAAGTACTTAAAATTGACAGTAAAATGTCTAATTAAATGTAAAAACATCTTAGACATGGCTATAAGAAATCATTAATGAGATACTTTCCTGTCATTCTGGATGATACTTTACCTTCAAAGCTGACATAAACAATGTATATTCAGATTCCCAATCCCAATTTCTGTGGAGTGTTTTTAAGGCATGAGTGAATATCATCATAGACAGACAAACCCAGGATAACTTTTTTAGTACACTGTTTAAGAGAAAAAGGCAAAACAACAACAACAAAAAAAACACTGTTTACATCACCAGAATGATTTTATTTTTTAGAAGAGAGGTAAGAAGTATGTTAAATATTCCCAAATAACAGCTTTGAGTTTATTGTAAGGAATGAGGATCACTCTGTTTACATATAGTGAAAAAAAGTTGACAAACCAATTTTTTAACTGTTACTTTTCCTTTTTAAGGCCTTTACTTATAACTTGAATATTCTTACCTGTATTTATCAAGGGTCAATCTTGTCATTGGCTATATTTCTAAAAAATTGGCTTACACAGACAGCATCTATACCACAGATTATCAGGACACTCTTGGAATAATTTCACATTTTAAAGCTAGAATTATTACAACAGTAAAACTAACTCTTTATGAAATAGATACAAATTACTTATATAGCTGTAAGCTAATTATTTAGGGCTCAATTCCTCATCTATAAGCAAGTTGTAATTCAATAATCCCTACAGTCTCATTTAGTACCAATGTTCTGTGAATCTGTGTTTTTGTCTCAGTAACACAGTTCAACTTCTTTCCTTTTGAGAGATCCACTTTTTTTTTTTTTTAAGATTTTCTTTATTTATTCATGAGAGACACAGAGAGAGAGAAAGAGAGGGGCAGAGACACAGGCAGAGGGAGAAGCAGGGTCCATGCAGGGAGCCCAATGTGGGACTCGATCCTGGGACTCCAGGATTACGCAGCCCTGGGCCAAAGGCAGAGGTTCAAACCCCAAGCCACCCAGGGATTCTGAGAGATCCATTTAATCAAGATAAGAGTGCATGGATCAGAAAGAACATGGACCGTGAAGCCTATTTAAAAAATAATAAATAAAAAAAAGAACACGGACACTGGAAGCAGTCCGATATAAATTTGAATCAAAATTCTGTTTACTAGCTGTGTCTTGAGGTAACCTGATTCAAGTAACCTATATGAGCTTCAATTTTCAAACATGCACAACAGAGTTAAGAAATGTTTAGGTAAATGAAAAAACAAATCTCAAGGATCTATCATGGCTCTTGGCACATGGCACATGGTAAGGACCCCAAAATTGGTACTGATTAAAATTAGATATATGGGTAGAAGTTAAGAGAAAAGGCTTGGTAGATGTTAGTGAAAATTATACACATGGATGAGACGATCCAGGGAGAATACACAGTGTGAGAAAAAAATACGCTGTTGAGTAAGAGTCTGGCAAATAAAAAAATCCTTAAAGAGCAGGTATAGCAAGAAGACTGTGAGTAGGGACTGAGCAGCAATGAGCAGACATGGAAGAGAATTAGGAAACAGACTTTTTACAGATGCCAGGGAAATAAATTTAAATACAAGCACCGACTGGATTTAGCTACCAGGAGCCAATGATGTAGAGACAAGTCAATTCTGTAGGCTGAAGGATGACCGGAAAGTGAGAAAGCAGTCAGTGACAAGTCACTGTATATATGTGACTTGTCCATATCCATATATACAGTGTGATTATTCTGTTCCTTGTTAGTTTAAAGCAACTAGGATGTGGTGGTTATGATGCAGATACTGATGATGTCAAGAAATTCTGGACTGCTTACTTTATGTATTTATACATATTAACTCAATATGACTTAAGTAAGGGACTATATCTTAGTTATATGGAAGTGGCAATAGTCATTTACAACTTCAGTTTCAACAAAATCCTTGTTTTCATTTGGGTCTAACTCAAAGTTTGTTATATCACAGGCTGTCCAATAAAATTGTATAAATAAGAAGAATATAGAATGAGGTGGGTGCTATGGAGCTTCCCTAACTTCAATTACAGAAAAATGAGAAGATGAAAAACAAAAAGGTATAAAAGACTTATATAACTGAGTTAATAAACATTTTAAACACTTAATTCTGTAGTTAGTAAGCATTAAATGAACTAACATTTTGATTCACCTTTTGTTTGATATTTTCTGCCATCCATGAGCTACCAAAATACAGAACCCCATGCTAGGAACATATAATACTCGCTCAGCAACAACAAATCCAACTGGGAAAAAAAGGTTCGATGCAGGAATAAATGGTAACGCCATCAAACAAAGTGCCTACAAAGAAAAAGGATATTTTAATAAATTAAAAAAATATATATAAACGTTCAAAAGTTAAACCCAAATACTTTATCATTTAATCTGAATAATGTATTGGTGGACCATTTTTAATAATACTGTAAACAATACTAATTTAAACCTAAAGAATGCAACTTAGGAACAATAACAATAAATATCAGGATGAATGTCACCAAGGTGAGAAGAGCTAGAATTTATAAGTAGTGTTTGTCCTTAAATAAAAAAAATGAACTTTTGAAACTATACCTAAAATTAGACATTAATAATTTTTATACTTCCAACTTATGTACATGTGGTAAAAATACACTGACAAAGATGTTAACAGGTTTGAACTGTAAAGGATGACAAAACAATCATGCCAGTTTTTGTAGTTTTACAACTAAGTATTCATATTATATTGGAAACTGAAATAAGGTATCCTTTTTGTAAAAATGCTTAGATTCTTTTTGTCATTTTGAAAATGAGATAGCACATAATTTCTAGACTCAAAAGCCATTAAAAAGGCAGGATACAAACAACTAGCACACAAATAATCTGTGAAAGGAAATAAGTTGGTTATTATTAGGACATCTGTTTCTATGGACATCTGCTTCTATGTTTTGTTATCCTAATTTGTTTTATAGTTCCTGAGTAACTATGCAAGTTGTTCTTCAGCTTCAGAGATTTGAGTCTTTTAACAGTTTGAAAGGAAAGATTGTTTTTTAATATGTTTTATTAATAAAATACAGATGTAGAGATGTATACACATTGAAAAAAATACTTTCACCATATATGACAAATTAATGACTTGTAATAAGGAAATAATGAATCTAAAGAAAAGCACTACTGAACTACTATGAATCATATTAATTTATATATCTGAAATTTTAATGTTTTCTTTTTGATCAAAAAGCTAAAACACTTGAGTACATAATTCACTTTCCACTTCCCAGGAGTGCTTGATAAAAATAATCAGCTAGCTGTGAAACAGAGATATTCCTAAATATGTAGTCTTTTTTTTTTTTTTTTAATATAAAGATCTATTTTAGAGAGCATGTGTACACACACAGACACAGACACACACACACTTGTGCATGAGTCAGGGGAGGGACAAAGTGAGAGAATCTTCAAGTGGACTCTCCACTGAGCAGGGACCTCCACTCAGAGCTTGATATCCAGACTTGTGAGATCATGACCTGAATCAAAACCAAGAGTTGGACACTTAACTGACTGAGCCACCCAGGCACTGCTGTAGTCCTTTTCTAATGACAAACAAATCAACATATTTTTAATTAATTCATGGCTGCTCTAAAGCAATTTTATTTGAAATAATTAGAAGTGTTAAATTCATTCAAAGATGTATCATGCACTGATGCGTAAGCTACATACCATACACAAAAAGAAATTTCACAAAAAAATTTACTGGTTCTTAGATAAAGGAATGTCTTGAGTGATTAACTTACTCAAAAGTTCTAAGATGCTCTCTGTTAATACATGCCAACCTAGCTAACTATGGCTACCCCAAGTTCCATCTTCAGTGATATAAAATTCTCTTTAAAAGGGAAGGTAGCAGTGCGGAGTCTGGAACAAATCTGTTTCATTTCTTACTTCCTATGGAACATAAGGTAAATTACCCAATCATCTTGCCAATCTGTGATTCTTTATAAATTGGAATTAATAATTATTTATATTATATTGTTAGGATACATAATATGACATTTTAATAAGTGCTTAACATGGTATCTGGTACTTAGCAGGTACTCCTTTGATCTACTTATCCCTTCCATAGATCTTCACAAAATATCACCATAAAAATAGCATCTATTTTTAACAAATATTTTTAACATCTTTTTTAACAAATAGATGCTATTTTTTAATAGCAAAAATAGGACTATCTTCAAGCAGTTATACCAAAAGTCACAACTGTTCTTTTTATACCCATAACATTTATATAAATCTATGCTTATTTTATTGGCACTATCCTATTTTTATTCAGATTATATAAATCATTTTATATGCCAAAACTTTATATTCACCCATCCTTTCTTATTTTCCCTTTCTTTTAGCAGAATCTCAGCTTTGAATTTATTCTATCACGTACCTGCTTTGTCTGTACTTAACCGAACAGCAAGGCACTACTAGAGATAGTCCCAAAGCAGAAGAGATTAGTATCATAAGTTCATGATTATTAAACTCCAAATTCATACTTAAGATTACTCAGAAATTCTAGGTTTGATAGGTCATTCCCGCTCTCCTTTATTTTGAATCTTGATTACTTTTTTAAACTTTTGATCCATGTCACTTTCAGCAGGTGACCATCCTTTTCAAACTTACAGAGAAAACTAAAGCCATAAAACAAGAATTCCAATTTCCTGCTACTAAACCTACCAACATCCACACAAATGTGATTTCCATTCTTTCTGCAACAGAAGTGTCTCCATCTATCTCAGCCCAAATCTGAGCTTCTACATTGCCCCTGCTCCTCACAATCTCACAATTAACCATCCCTTCATTTACTCAACCATTTTCTAATCAATTGTATTGTTCCTATCCATATTCAAATAAGCTCTTGTCTCTCCAACCTTAAATATCTCCTTTGACAACACATTTTTAAGTTACTTTATCCATTATGTCCCTCAGATATAAAACAAATTCCCACACTTTTAGGAAAATACTTTTATAGCCAAGGTAATAAGTAGCTGATTTTAAGCCTACTTAATCAACTTTTCAAATCAATGAGTACATTTTTGCAAGTCAACCCATTAGTGATATCCCCCTGCTTCTAAAAGTCAGCCAACTGAGTACTCCAATGAAAGTGATTCTCCTCCCTCTGAAGGTCCACTAATTCTAGATCGTTATCCTTCCTCCAAGCTCTACAGGAGATCAGCAGTCTCTTATGCTTGAGGATGGCAGTGTTCTCTTAGGTGGTAATAAATTCAAGCTTGTCTCCTCCTTTGAAATATTCAAAGTTGAATTACTTCTACAGGTTATCTACACTAACAATCTTCATATCCTCATCTAATAAAATCTCTCCACAGAAATAAATTTAAGTAATACACCTTAAAGAGATCAAATATGACTGATTTCACTTTTCTGCTTGACAGCATGTTAGTGATAACCATTCCATCTTTCCTGAGACACTGACCTACCTTTCTGTCCATTTGGTCTGTTTCCTATTTAGATTCATTCTTCTCTAGACAGTATCTAAATATAGGAGTTTTTCAAGAACTAGTTGTAGGTTTCTTCTAACTCTATATAGCCCCCTTCAACTATCTTCTGAGGGAGAAATAAGACCAAACACTCTAAGGCATTCATTGTGTAATATGAATTATCTTCTATTCCATGCACCTAAAATGGTAATAGCTGGTTATCACCTTTGAGAAAAGTGACAAAACCCCAACTGAGAAAGGCTGCTCTATAACCTCTCCATGGAACACATTATTCACAGCCTAGTTTCAATTACTATCTCTATGCCAACCTATCAAATTTTTATATGAAGCTCAGGACTCTCCTCTGAACTCCAGGCACCAAGTGCTATTCATAATCTCTACCAGATCAAACTCAACAGATTCAAAAATAATAGTAAATACGATCTCCCTGCAAACTCTGTTTTTTTTTTTTCAATCTTCTCTATATCTCAGAGATTAGCTTCAAATTTTTCCAAAATGACAGTTCCTTGGTAATTGGAGCTTTGTATTTCTTTTCGTCATATCCTCAGTGCCTAAAAGGTTGCCTGATACATAAGCTATAAGAAAAACTTTACTGAATGAATAAATGAACCTAGTGGCTGTAGCCAGATATATTTTTAAAGTATTAGAAAAATACTTTCTGGTATATAGCAAATACTCAAGAAAATGTTAAAGATTATTACTGTCTTCAGTAATTTAAAGGAAGAGACAAAAAAAACTCATTACAAGTGACAGCAGTGTAAGAAAATTACAAAGAAATACACCTCAGAAAAACGACAAGTAGGCTGTTATCAGAGTCCTCTGAACATAGCAGAAAATAATGTGGGGAGTAATGAAAATCTTGCTAATGAGAACAAAAGAGCTATACATTTCTAGCTATCTCTCTCATACATGACACTCTTTTCTGTATCAAGAAAAGAAAGAAGTATATAATATGAACCATTTCCTCAAAGTATATAATCTACTTGGGTAAAGAAATACAACAAAGTGATGCCAAAGGGATGCTTCATGGTTTCAGAGTTCCTATCAAATCAGGGAAATTCATAACCAGTTTTTATTTTACATGCTGAATGTCTATGTCAAATTATGCCTGCATATGCAATTCTGATATGTAATTTTAGAATAGCTTAAAATAAGTTAATAAATTAGGCAGATGTTGAACAAAGAAAGATGCTGTTTCTAAGAAGATGCTTTGACAAATTAAAGGTAGTCTCTAGGGATGCCTGGGTGGCTCAGTGGCTGAACGCAGGTCTACCTTTGGCTCAGGGCACGATTCTGGGGTTCCAGGATCAAGTCCTGCATTGGGCTCCCCACAGGAAGCCTGCTTCTCCCTCTGCCTGCTTCTCTGCCTCTCTGTGTTTCTCATGAATAAATAAATAAAATCTTTAAATAAATAAATAAATAAAGGCAGTCTCTAAATTAACTGAACGTTACATATCTAAAAAAATTAAGAAGTTTCTTACCATTAGAACAGTCTTGGAGGAATCACCAGGGTATCTGAGACTGAATACTCCCAATGCCCCCAAAAAGCAAAAGAAAGTAAATGTGGCAAGATTTCTAACATCTAGAAATGACTCTATTAGGGGTATTGTTCCCATGGTCCAATCACAGCAGAGTTCTGAAGGATTTAATAGAAGCCAAGCATTCAAAGGAAGGAGATAGTTAAAAGTTAGCTGCCTTGTAGGAGTTGGGCTTACAGCAGCTGGGTTATCAAACCTGCATGAAGAATGAAAAAAGTTATTTAAATTAAAACACTTTGTTAACACAAAATGTATATCATATAAATAAAATACTGAATAAAATCACTATTTTATGTGTAATCTCATTAAAAAGACAAAATATTAAAAAAAGACAAAATATTTTTTATTAATACCTCAGTCCTCACTAGAGCTGAAACTGTCTGCCCTTTAAGAAACATCTAGGTGATAGAAACTATGAAGAAGTCTATCAGAGTTACTGAATAAAATCAATATTTTATGTGTAATCTCATTAAAAAAGACAAAATATTAAAAAAAGACAAAATATTTTTTACTAATACCTTAGTCCTCACTAGAGTTCAAACTGTCTACCCTTTAAGAAACATCTAGGTGATAGAAACTATGAAGAAGTCTATCAGAGTTAGGTTATCTTTTTCTAATTTATTAGAATAATTCATATAAACCACTATAATATGTTATTCTGCAGAAATATAACCTCCTAATTAAAAGTAAAAAAGTTTTAAAAGATTCATTGTTGTACCTGTTGTATAAGTGTTTCTGAAAAGACTAACGAATGTTTTTTCTATATGAGATACTTCTTTCAGCACTAAATGTTTATATAAATTGTTTCCTAGAAAGAATTACTAAGGTTTTTTTTTTTTTTTTTTTTTTTGCCTGGACAGAGAAAACTATATCAACTATGAGCTTTTTCTCTTTGCTTAGACTTTTAGGATGCTGAAAACCAAATTTCCAGTATAGAATAGTAACTGTATAGACCTATTTAACATTTTATTTACAATTTACTTTTTCTCCTAGTACATACCAACATAACCTTATATCCTAATTTATATTTGTCCAGGCCATGATATATTACATGTACATTTCATTAATTTAGTTTGTTTCCTGCAAACATAGTCAAATCATTTTTTTAAAGTATATTTTAAATGAATAGCTTCAGATTTTTATTTTTTTAGGGGACATTCAAAATTTTAGTGGCTATATTAACATATTGTCAGAAAACTCAATTTCTGGGGCATCTGAGTTGCTTAGTGATTGAACATCTGCCTTTGGCTCAGGTTGTGATCCCAGGGTCCTGGGATTGAGTCCCGCATCAGGCTCCCCGCAAGGAGTCGGCTTCTCCCTTTCTCTATGTCTCTGCCTGTCTGTCTCTCATGAATAAATAAAAATAAAATCTAAAAAAAAAAAAAAAACCAATAAAATAAAAACTCAATTTCTCACTTTAAAATGAAGGAATTGCTGAAAAATCAACCCCTAATGTTTTTTGACTTGATCTTCTAAAAATTCAAATGGTTGAGAAAAAGTAAATACTATCTGAACAAATAATATTTTAAAAACTTTCATATTTGAATATCTATATACATGAAAAATAATAAATCTTGAGTCAGGACTTGAATTCTCAAACAGAAGTGTACAGAGTTTTTAGTACTGATGAGAACTGATCAGCATATATATATATGTAAGGAAATACTCAAGTTCAGTGCAGTAGGTTGAACTGTGTGTCTCAAACATTCATGTCTACCCAGAACCTCAGATTGTGACATGATTGGTGTCCTTTTATAAAGAGAGAATACACACAGAATACACATACAGAGAAACACACAAGGAGAAAGAAATGCCAAAGACTGCTGGCAACCACTAGAAACTAGGAAAGAGGCATGGAATAGATTCTGAGAATCTTCAAAAGGAAACAACTGTGCCCAACACCTTGACTTTGGACTTCTGACCTCCAACATTGTAAGAGGATACATTTCTGCTGCTTTAAGGTACCCAGTTTCTGGTAATTTGTTACTGCAGCCTTAGGAAAAAGAATGCAGTTAGGAAAGTATCTCTCAAAAGCATTAGATAAAAATTCTCAAATACCATGCAGAGGTGGGAATAATTCCTCAGCAGCAGAATGAAAGTCCTCATAAATCACAGTCTATCAGAATAGTCAGAAGGGTCTTGTGTCAGTAATGGAAGAAAACTGCTCTTATTGTAAATGCTGTTATGGTCTCATATATTACAGATTAAAAGCATAGCTAGAAGATGAAACATTTCTCAAGTAACTTAAATACATTCCAGAATGAAGCTCTAAATATTTATAGTAGTATATTAAATATAGTGTTTACATTTATAGTAATATATTAAATATTTACAGTAATATTTAATGTTTATACTATTATAGTAATATATTTATATTTATAGTAATTTTTATACTTATAACATAGATATGTATAGTAATATATAACTTTTTATTTTATAATAATATTTTAAAATAAATATAGCCATATATTTTATGGTAATTTTATAATATGTTAAACATCTTGATTCTTATACTAATATTTATAGTAATATCTTAAAGTTAAAATCATAGTATAATTTTTATAGTTTATAGTAATATAATGTTGATATTAGTTTACAATAATAAATATTTATAGCATATTAAAACATTTATAGAAATATATTAAAGTAAAATGCACATATGGCATCAATTAAATTGCCAGGCATGTAAAGTAGAACATATAAGCCATGAGGAGAAAAATTATTCAATCTAAATTGACTAAGAAATGACACATACAAAAAAAAGAATGACACATACAATAAAATTGTTAGATGAGGACGGTAAAACATTAGAACTTGTAGAGACATGAAACATATAAAATAGGCTTAAACAGAATTTCTTGAGATGGAAATAATGTTCGAAATGAAAAAAACCAGAAAAAGGATGCCTGGGTGGCTCAGTAATCGAACATCTGCCTTTGGCTCAGGCGTGATCCCAGAGTCTTGGGATCTAGTCCCTCATCGGGCTCCCTGCAGGAAGCCTGTTTCTCCCTCTATGTCTCTGCCTCTCTCTGTATCTCTCATGAATAAATAAATATAAAATCCTTAAAAAAAACCTACAAAAAATTAAAGGCAGATTAGACATTGCAGAAAAAAGATTAGTAAACTTGAATACATTGCAGAAGAAACTATCCAAAATGAAAAGAGGGAGAAAATGGTTTTGGGAGAGGATTGCAGCTCTAGCTTGACAACTTCGAAAAGCCTAATATACATGTAATTAGGGTCCCAGAAAAAGAAGATTATAGAAAAATATTTCAAGAAGTAAAAGATAATGGGAAAAAAAGTAATAGACAAATAATTTCCAAAATTTATGGAATATAAAACCTACAGATTCTAGGCTCAAGACACACAAAGATAAAAGAATAGTGACCAGAAATTTCTATCATTTGACCACCTCCATCCAAAATTTGTTATAAGATAAATATATCTTAGGGAAGTAATATGCAGCAGGTGACTATATAGTTCACGGGGTGCTACTGTATATTTGAAAATTCCAAAGAAAGTAGATTTTAAAAGTTCTCATCACAAGAAAAATTTTTTTGTAATTACGTGTGGTGATGGATGGTAAGTAAACTTACTATGATAATCATTTCTCAATATACATATATCAAATCATTACATGTATACCTAAAATAGTGTTATAGATCAATTATGTCTCAATTAAAAAATGATAAATATAAGTAAGCATAGAGAAAAAGACACATTACATGCAGAAGAATAAAAATAAAGATGACAGAGAAGATTTCCCAGTGAAAACAATGAAAGCTAGAAAACAGAAGAGGAACATTATTAGGGTAGGGGGCTGAATGGACAACACTTGTTATAGAATTCTACACTCAAGAATTCAAAATATTTTTCAAAAACAAAGGTAAAATGGAGGTATTTTTATATACAAAAGCTAAAATAGTTTAGCACCAGCAGACCTACAGAAAATGTTAAAGAAAGTCCTTTAGTCACAAAGAAAAATAGTACAAGATGAAAATCACATTAAATGTAAACACCTGAAACATCTCATTTAAAAAATATTATCTGACCAAAAAAGGAAGACTCAACTTTATGTAGCCTTCAAGAAGTCAACTTTAAATATAAATATATCGATAAATTAAAAGGATGGAAAAAGGTAAACAATGTAATATTAACAAAAAAATAAAGTGAATTTTTGAGAAAAACTATTACCAGGGATAAAGAATCTCATTTAATAAAGGCAAAGGGTTCATTCAATTCATCAAGAGAATATCACAATCCTAAATGTTATGCACTTAATAATAGAGTTTTAACACACATGAAGAAAAATTGATAAAACTACAAGGAGAAATAGAGAAATCTATAATTACAGTCAGATTTTAATATCCTCCTCTCAATAATTAATAGAACAAGTGAACAAAAATCACTAAAATGTAAAAGACAACACCTAAGCAATTAAGTTAAAAATCATTATTTTCATTCTGGTGGTTTCATGAATGTACACATAGGTCAAAACCCACTAATTTGTACATTATAAATAAATGCAGGTTTAACAAAAATTATTTAGGGATGCCCGGGTGGCTCACTGGTTTAGTGCCTGCCTTTGGCCCAGGGCATGATCCTGGAGTCCCAGGATCGAGTCCCACATCGGGCTCCCTGTGTGGAGCCTGCTTCTCCCTCTGCCTATGTCTCTGCCTCTCCCTCTTTCTCTCTCTGTGTCTCTCATGAATAAATAAATAAAATCTTTAAAAAAAATAAAATTAATTAATTATACCTCAATAAAGCTGTTAAAAAAACTCAATGTAAATCAAAGACTTTTTGAAACACTTATAATTACTTAACATCAAGAGAAAGAAAGAAGAATGAAAAAAAAAAAAAGAATCAGAATTTCATACCTGGTGAATACTGGAAGTTGGGACTGAATAACCTGGACTCTAATCACAACAAGTAATAGTGTACTGAACATCAAAACAATAAGTTTTATTAGTGTCTGCAGCATAGAAAATGGAATACTACTCTTTCCACGGAAAAACTGCCCAGCAGTAGTACATAATAATGGCAAAGTATACTGCAAAAGGAAAAAAAAAAAAAAAAGCCTTAAATAACAATATACTACAATGTTTTCAACAATGCAGTACTTTAAAAATGCAAGATTAGATACAAATTGACAATTATAAAATCAATATGGAGCAATTTATGGAACCGATGATAAATAAAACTGAGCCCAATAATCTTATCCCATAATGAGGTATACTGTACAACAGTACTGTGTACATTTCCAAATTGCCTAATGATTCTATTATTAAAATCAAAGAGTAGTCCTTAAAAAAAAAAATGAACGAGTTACAAAATGTTAAGTAATTTTCAATGGATGTGAGGACAAAACATGCTGGTTTCTTGCAATTTTTTTGGAATCACTATTAGTAAACAGACCAATTTATATAATAATACATTTGGAAAACAAGTTTATTATAAAATAACCTGAATATGATAAAGGATAGCAACAAAAAAAATTTTGTTCTTACCCCCTGGGCAATAAATACTTCATACACACAGCAAATTCCCACAACTGTTATTCCTTGTTCTTTACACAATGTTGCAATCGCAACTAAAACCACTGTCAACGCAATTGGAGTCCATACTGCAATTTAAGAACAGCAAAATATGGAACTACACTATTTTATATCATAAATAGATAACAAGTTAGACAACTATTACACATTACTAAAACACTTTACTTGTGATTCTATATTTACATTTTATTTCCCCATTTATCTATACTTTATATCTTAAAATGTATTTAAATGTTGTGATTTTTCCTCTATATATGCAGAACAAAACATCCAAGATGTATAACTTGAACAAAAAATTTTTGTGGAAAAGAGAAACTTTATAGGCTGGAGTGTCGTGATTAATGAACTATCAGTTTGAAATGAAGACAAATATTTTACTACACAGACATCTATATGTCTTATTAAAACTTGAAACTAGGGGATCCCTGGGTGGTGCAGCGGTTTGGCGCCTGCCTTTGGCCCAGGGCGCGATCCTGGAGACCCGGGATCGAGTCCACATCAGGCTCCCGGTGCATGGAGCCTGCTTCTCCCTTTGCCTGTGTCTCTGCCTCTCTCTCTCTCTCTCTCTGTGACTATCATAAATAAATAAATAAATAAATAAATAAATAAATAAATAAATAAATAAATAAAGCAGTGCTCTTTAAAAAATAAAATAAAATAAAACTTGAAACTGAAAACTACTGGGCAAAGAAGACTAACATTTTATTTAAAAGAGTATGAAAAAAGAAACAGGTTAAAGAAAATTTAATATTCTTTTAAAAAATTTTCAATAGAATATTCATAAGTTCTATTTAAACAGAAAACCTACTTCATCAACATTAAGCAAATGTCTCTAGTTAGTAGTAATAATTTGATTAAAGAAGAATAAACTGTGAGAGTAATTCTGGATCTACTACTAACCTTTGTGACCTTGGGAAACTTTTCTGAGTTTTAGTTTTCCTACTGGAAAATAGGATCTTCAATTCTTTTCCAATTTAAAAGAGACATTGTGGTATGAATGTGGGACCTCAAGTTTGTTTATTAAGAACCTTAAAGTAAAAACTCAAATAATTGACTTAATTCCAGGTATAAATAAAAGAAAAAACAATTTATGAACTTAATAGATTTTCTTTTGTCATTGGGCTTAATACAGAAATTCATTTACTTTTTAAATTGTTTTCAAATTTAAAATTCTCTATAGATTAAAATTACTAAAAGAAAAGCAACTCAAAAAACACTGAAATACAACTGGAGATACTCTGTATAACAGTATTCCTTTTCTCAAAAAACAAAATACAAAAAAATCTCATGTTCTACTTAAATCAAAACCACAAATATGAGATTATACCAAGGACCAAATTATCATGCTAACCTCAATAAAAAATTCATATAGGTAAAAAAAATCAGTAGATCATTATTTACAAAACAAGCTGAACCTAAAGTTGAACCTTAAAGATATAGAGGACATGGAAAAAAGGTATGCATGAATAAAGGAGGAGAGGAGGGAATAAGCTTGGTAAATGAATGATATAGAGTATGGGTGGATGGGTATGAATATAATAAAAACAGGTGGGAAATGGCCTTGAAAAGACATTTAAAAAAATATATATCAGTCTATATAACCAAGTTTAACATGAATTATTTCATTGAGTCTCAAAATCACTCCAATGGGATATAAGGGTAGATATATTCATTTTTACAGTGAGGAAAGAATTTTTTAAGATTTTATTTGACAGAAATTAGAGAGAGAGAGAGAGAGAGAGAGAGAGAGAAAGGGCACATGTGATAGTGAGGGGGAGCAGCAGGCAGAGGGGAGGGGAGAAGCAGGCTCCCCTCTGAGCAAAGAGCCCATGCGGGGTGGATCCCAATCAAGACCTGTGCTGAAGGCAAAAGCATAACCAACTGAGCCACCCAGGTGCCCCGAGGCAAGAATTCTGAAGGTCTAAAAATGAAATAGTCATGCATAAGGAAATCATAACTCTTAACTTGGTTGTTCTGATGTTAAATTCAGAGATTCTTACTAGTTTGTAATTCCCACTAAAGACAAAAAGCAAACATTTGCCCTCTGCAATGTTGGATTCAATCTAAGCAACGAATAGCTCTAATAAAGGCAAGAGGTTTATTGAAATCAGTCACTTCAGTTCTTCAACTTTTGGTGACTTTATTACTGAATGAACATAGACTGATTTTATAGACTTAATTTCAATCATTAAAATCCATTCCAAGTTCAAAATATAGGTTTCTAAACGGATTTTACATGTGTAAAGATACAAACCTCCAGCGATCACATATTCGGTTATTTTAAGTATCTACTACATTTCGTAGGGGAGAGAGATAATAGATAAGTAAGAAAAATTAGTCAAATAATTTGTTAAATGATGACCTAAGTGTTATGAGGAAAATTAGAAGGTAAGAGGAAATAGAAAGGAATGGAGAAGATGAATAGTATATTGATGACATTTGAGCAGAAACCCAAACTAATGGAAAAGAACAAAGGCCCTGAGGTGGATTGTTTAAAAATAAAGGGGGGGGGGGATGGGTAATGAATTGCCTAGAATTTAAAGTGATCAAATAATTACATATTGAAAACCTTTACACAGGACAGCATACATTGGATAAAATAGTGAATACAAAGATACAAAATACAAAACAGTGAATACAAAGATACAAAAATACAAAATGATGTTTATGGCCTCAAGCGTAAAATTATGTCCCATGGAATATGAAGTATTTTTGGAATTAAGAGGATAAAGTTTCAAAAGTAGGTTCAGCATCTTTTTAATTAGAATTTAATCATTCACTTGGTCATTTGCTTAACAGATATGTAATGAACAGATATGTAATAGGAACCATTCTAGGAAATGGAAATAGAAATCCATCCATATTACAAATCCAAAAAGACATTGAAGTGTTTGGCTAAATCACTTACTTCTTGAATGTTAGTTTACATTAATATAAAATTAGGTTCCTTATCATCAGTTCTTTCAGTCTACAGTGAGAAAATTCTCTAAGAATGTAGGAAAAAAACTTGTTAAATTTTATATCAGCCAAATACAGGTAACCATTACGTAAAACCTCTTTCAGGCCCATTGTTCCTTCTAAAAAATAATTTTTATTGCCCGGAATTTATCTATTAATACCTGGCATCAGTAGGATTAATGACCTAATTCGTACAAAGCATTTTGCAGGGTGGGTCACATAGTGGGGACTCAATAAACAGCTGAACTATTATCAAAACACAATAAAAGTTTAACATACTTTCAACTTTACCTAAACAATACAATTCACGGCCTTCACAGGTGTTATTATAGAAAGACAACTGAAGTATTGGCACTTGTATCATTTATAGGTAATAGCACATGGAACTAAGAATGACTCTTAAACTGCTATACTCCAGGGTAACTTTTTTCAAGTTAAATCATACAGAATCTGTTAGTCATGATAAAACGAAAATTACATGCAAAAAAATTTTTAATGTTGACAGTGTTGCATGCCATGTTCTTATATCCTTACATGAAGTAGTATAATATATAAACTCAAGTGTGGCATATATTTTATAAAAATGGAGTAAATAAAAACTACTTGATCAAAATTTATAGGTATAGAGAAAAAATTTAAGGTTAGACACTCACCTATGGAATTATCTGGTCCTTTTGATTTGGTGTATGACAAAAATGCAGCTAGAAAAAAGATGGATGACAAAAGTTCTGCTCTTCCTACAACACCTGTTACCTAAAAGGAAAGGGAGTTCTTTTTATGAAAAGCCTCTTGAAAATTTAACTACCATATGTAATAGGAATAGCACTTTAGAAATCAAATTGCCGTAATTTTGCAAGCACACATTTCATTTTCTTAGACATTCTTTGACCGCCCTCATGTGGTGAATTTGTATATCTTCCATAAAAATAAATTTACCAGCGACTCTATAACAATTATTATTTTGAAGTAATTATAGACTCACAGAAGTTGCAAAAATAGGTACACAGAGAAGTCCTGTGTACTGTTTACCCAACTGCCCTCAACAGTAACATTTGACATTAGTATGATATCTAGAATAGTTACAATTAAAAAAAAAAAATCTAAGATCCTATTCTCTTAAAATACAAGAATCTTTAAAATATAAAAATATCATAAATTCAGTAAGTTCTATCATAATAAACGCGTAAGCTCAAGATAATTAACTTTAAAAATTCCACTTAAAAAAAATGCCTGGATGGCTCAGTCAGTTCTATTTGTCTGATTTCGGTTCAGGTCATGATCTCAGGGTCCTGGGATTCAGCCCTGCACTGGGAGGGGGGCTGCTCAATAGGGAGTCTGCCTGCCCTCTCCCTGTGCCTCTCTCCCTGCTTGTGCTCTATCCATCTCTTTCTCAAGTAAATATTTTTAAAAAGTCCTTTTTTTAAATTCTAAAAATTTAAATATAAAACCCTCAAACTTCTATATCCTGAACTCACTGCAAAATTTAAAATAACCTATCATTTTTGTAAATGTATGGAAAAATGTTCAACTAGACATAAAAAGGTTCAAGACAGTGGGAGATACACAAACCCCTTTCAATATACACACAACTATTTAAGCACCAGTGTTTAAACACACACATTTTTGCTTACAACTGCAAGCCTGTAACAAAGCAATTGAACAGAGCCCTGTTTGCTCTGTTGAAAGGCAATTTGGGGGTTTCAAGATTATCAAGAAAAATAAAGTTATAATTTAAGTATGTCTTGGTAGGTGGGGGCTAATAGATACATTGGCAACAGCAGAGGCAGCTCACAATTTTGAAATGTGGCAACAGACAAAAGATAAGTACTGAGTATCATCATTGGTTAGGATGTCTGTTTCTGTTTACATATATTTTGATATATTTTCTTTTTAAGATTTTATTTATTTATTCACGAGACACACACAGAGAGGCAGAGACACAGCAGAGGGAGAAGCAGGCTCCATGCAGGGAGCCCGATGTGGGACTTGATCCTGGGTCTCCTGGATCAGGCCCGGGGCTGAAGGCGGTACTAAACCGCTGACCCACCCGGGCTGCCTGTATTTTGATATATTTTCATCTTTTACTTAAATTTGTCTTATTTTCTGTTCTTTGAACACTGCCAACTTAACAAATGTTTTAAATCTGTATCAATAAAAAAAAAAATTAGCAAAGAACTGTATTCATTTTACTTTACATTACTCATCTTGAGCAGTATCTTATGTCCTTAAATAATGTTTGTTTCAAAATTTTAAAATTTAAAAATTATATATAGTAGGAAGCCAGACTCTGTACATCAGATGTTAAGACTTCTATAATACTTTTAAAATCTTCAAATATTTTAATGAAAGCCATGGTTAAATTTTTTTTCTTAAAAATAAACCATTATAATCACCATGCATGCTTTGTTTAAAAAAAAAAAAAAAAAGAAAGAGAGAAAAAAGAGGTGATCCCTGGGTGGCTCAGCGGTTTAGCGCCTGCCTTTGGCCCAGGGCGCGATCCTGGAGTCCGGGATCGAGTCCCACGTCGGGCTCCCAGCATGGAGCCTGCCTCTCCCTCCTCCTGTGTGTCTCTGCCCCCCCCCCCATGTCTATCATAAATAAATAAATCTTTAAAATAAATAAATAAATAAAAATTAAAAAAAAGAAAGAAAGAAAACACTGATTTACTATTTTACTTACGGCTTCTGTGTGTATTGGGTGCACTGCAAAAAGTAAAGAAGCAATCATACTACTCCTGTTGTCCAGAAAAAGTTTGCAGACTTTAAGAAATATCACACTAACTACAGCATGAAAAACCATATTTAGGAGATGATAAGACATTGGTTTCAGTTCACTAAACAGATAATTTAAGCGAAATGTCAATACAGTTAAGGGACGGTAGGACTTGTGGCTTCTCTCCTAAAAGGAAAAAAACAATCATCATCATTAAAGTACCATGGTCCTTCAGGGCATATAAAACTAATATGTGCATTTACTATTGAAACTATCTACGTTTGGCTGAGATATAGCAATAAAATAACAAAATGCTCCAAGGATAACACAAACATAAAAGATAGCTTTATAATCTATGTTTTCCCATTTCCATTGTCCCAAAACAAGGCAATTTCCACCATGAAATACAGTGTTTAAAGAATCAACAGCAGAGGAAGAATATCTGACTATTAACTCCTTTTCAACATACAGATTTTAAGAAATAATAAAGCAAGACAATATTACCATTGGTCAAATTAGAACACAGAATTTTCTCCAAATCCTACCTTCCAATCTACTAATACAAGCATTTATATAACTGCTGGCCAGATCCTTAAAAGGAAAATATAAGAACAGAATGTTTACCAGCTCAGTTTTAATAGTGGAGACTCAACAAAGTTTTATGAAAAATAGCTTCATAATATATAAACCTGAATATATTAAACCGAACAAATGCCCAAATACTACACAGAGAATACAAAAATAAAAAACTTTCTTAGAATAAGAGAATAGATATCTTTGTTATGGTAGTCTCTTCTGGCAATAAATCAAATTTTATGTAAAGTTGCCAAATTTCTTTACAAACTAGAAGTTCTATTTAACTAGAAATATTTTTACTGTAAGACAAAAATAAAACCAGATTTAAGAATAAAATACACAAGTCAAACACATAAAATATTATCACAGTTACTTTTCAAAATTTTATGGAAGGGCATTCACGCTCAGCCTCTTTTCTCTCATACTTACTATAGTTTGCTATAACTCTGGTATTACAGGTGTAGACTCAAGCCTGTTCATCTCTACTAGGGAACATTAAGAACCACAAGGAACAAACATTTCTCAATTTGAAAACAAACATTTTAATATCTCTGTATTGAATACACATGCCATGAGTGTTGTCTACCTAAAATGTTCTTTGCTGCTTAATTTCTGTACATCATTTGATTTAGCTCAGGCATACAAAATTATTTTTAAGGCACTATACTGAACTGACATGATGTGTACCCAAAAGGGAAAAATGGTTCTAGAAATCCTCTGATTGCCTGAAATCTTACTGTAGTTCCACTGGGACACATTTGCCAGTTGAAAGGCAACTGGCATTTGTTAGGTCTACTAGATGCACAGTCACAGGTAATGGCCAATTAAAAAATAGATTATTACCATAACTAATTATTCACACAATTAATTAGTAATCTAAGACTCCACTGAGAAATAATCATCAGGGTAATAGAGAACTGTAGATTACTCTGTGAGAATATAGTAAAATAGCTAGTTCTATTACAAACAAAACAATACAGATTATAAAGTTCAGGTATATTAAAGAAAAAACCTAATTATCCACAGTATTAGTCGGCAATAGAAACATAAGCATGAATATAATGAATAAGCTAATAGTTCTCTGTTAATGCGAATCTCCACACAGGGGTGGCAAAACACAGTGAGATAGAATATTTGCAAAGATATTTCATAGGCCAAATGCCAGAAGAGATGGCTCATTACAGCTCAGTGGTTCTCAACCACGGCTATGCCAGAGAATCACTTGGGTAATTTAAGAAAAGAGAAAAAGCACAATCTTCTACTTGTCCTCCCTAAGTCCCACAAGAACAATAAAAAAGCAAACGCACAGAAAAGGAACAAGACAAAAATACTGATGCCCACACCCCATTCTGAGATAACTATAAGTAACAGATTTGAGTAGAGCCTTAGTAATATTTTTTTAAGTAACCCAGGCAGATTCTTTTTTAAAATAGATTCATGTATTCATAATTATGTATTTATTTATTCATAACATATACAATAAATATGGTATGTATTTACATAATTATTCACATTTATGCAATATGTATGTGTGTATTTATGTTTTCAGAGACATAATGTATACATAATTATGTATTCATGACACAGAGAGAAAGAGAGAGAGAGAGAGAGAGAGAGAGAAGCAGGCTCCATGCACAGAGCCTGACATGGGACTTGATCCCCAGTCTCCAGGATCACGCCCTGCACTGAAGGCGGCGCTAAACCGCTGAGCCACCCGGGCTGCCCAACCCTGGGAGATTCTAATGCTAGACTTATCATCCATCATTCAAAAACAATATTACATATCTAAAGAATGGGCTTACTAAAGAGATATTCTAAACACCAAAAGGCCCAGAGGAGTTCAAAGATCCCCTACTATGCCAGTATTCATACAGCTCAGAAGTATGTCTTAAGCCCAAAACGTGTCTTTAAGATTCGCACTGGCACAAAAATCCTTATGAAGGGTTGGGCACTCACAGATAGGCTTCCAGGCTATCATTACTTGATGACATCAACCATTAGATCTTTGAATGTGCTAATTCCAGGGCTATCAAGAAAACCTGTAATATCTATATACTATTCAGAATAATTTTTCCTTAATGGCACATTTCCCTATAGGAAGAGAATATGCCCATCAGAAAACAGGCATATTAGGCACCATATACTGTACCTCAGATTTGTTCATTCACTTTGAGTATTTTACTTAGTGTGTCCACTTATAGGTGCTCTGAAAAAAATTTTCAATCTGTAAGCTGAGGAAGTCACAAAACATAGCATTGACAATGGTATAACTTTCATGAGACCTTTAATCTGGTCAGCTAATCTTTTAGTTTAAAATCTCAATGTTCTTATGTGCTTGTGCCTAGAGAAAATATAGATTTCATCCCCACCCTTGAGAAGCTTCTGTATTTAAAGAATGCAGTGACGCCTGGGTAGCTCAGGTTGGGCGTGTGCCTTCGGCTCAGAGTGATCCCAGGATCTGGGATCCAGTCCCACATTGGGCTCCCTGTGGAGAGCCTGCTCCTCCGTCTACCTGTCTCTGCCTCTCTCTCTCTGTCTCCCATGAACAAATAAATAAATCTTAAAAAAAAAAAAAAGAATGCAGAAAGGGACCACAAATGACAGCTGACAAACTAGAAGAGTATTATGTTATGGTTCAACAATTATGCACCAGGAACTATAGATAAATTCATTTATTTATCTTCCAGGTATTATTCCTTTATGGATCAGATCCTTTATACATCTTGCCACCTAAAAAGATATATTCTCACCCATTTCATACAGCTATTATATAATAGGACAGTGTGATCCAATCTATGTGATCCCAAACTGACAAGGGTTTAATCCCAAACAGTTTAACAGTGACCTTCAAAATAAATTTACTGGCAAAATAAAAACATCCTCATAAAAATTAAACTTTTGGATTCTCAGAATAAAATTAAAATAACTATTAAGAAATATGCTACAAATTTAAATTTTTCTGCAGAAAAAACTAAATACCTTTAAAATCCAATCTATTTATATTGAAATCACAAGTTTATAGATGGTTAAATATATAAGTAGCCCTTACTTTTGCCTATATCATGAAAAAAAAAAAAGATACCAAGAAATAGATTTGTTTACACTTATTCTAACACACTTGGTTTTCACACACATACATGGTTTTTAAAACGATTAAATGAAAGTTAAACGCAACCAAGAAAAGAATCATGTACTTCTTTAAGGAAAATAATTGCATCTTCTACTTCCTATCTAACACATACATTTTAGGGAAACAAATTCAGAAGTGCTATCTATGATGACAATGCTGATTAAAAAAAAAGAATTAGGATAATTAATAAACTGCCAGAATATTTTAAAATCTAAGATACACATAAGCCACAAATAACTATTTACCTCAGACATAGGGGTTCCCCAGAAGTCATTCTGAAATAAAGTTTTTAAAGGTGTAGATGGATGCAGGTCTTTATTATCCAGTATTGCTGAAACATCATCAAAAACAAAACCACAAAAGAGGCTGTTCCAGTAGCAGGCAGTAACCACACCTACTATTAAGGTTATTTCTCTGAGGTTAATATCAGCCATCTTTTCCACAAGCAGTTGTGGACAAAATCTAGGGGAAAAAAATCATGAAAATAAACTGAAATAAGCATCATTATTTTTTCAAATAAGTTAAATAGTGAATACTATTTCTCCTGGAGAATTCTTCAAATGTCATCCACTTCTAAAAAGCATTAGCTGACCACCTCTCCAAATTCCTAACTTAAAGCAAAATCAATTGCTCCTTCATGTATTTCATATCTCTATTACAATCCTTTATCACACCACTTAATTTTGGACTTACCTCTCTAGCTAACTAGATAGTGAAATCCCTATCAATTGTCACAGGTCAAGTTATTCAGGGACATATATACGTATATATACATGAAAACTTTGTTTTTTAAACATTTTATTTATTAATGAGACACAGAGAGAGAGAGAAGCAGAGACATAGGCAGAGGGAGAAGGAGGCTCCATTTAGGAAGCCCCATGTGGGACTCGATCCCAGGACTCCGGGATCATGCCCTGAGCCAAAGTCAGCCACTCAACCACTGAGCTACCCAGGCGTCCCTATATATGTGAAAACTTTCAAAAACTACTATGGTATACTCCAGAAGCAGTAAATAAATCTTTTTGGGAACAGTGGTAAATAAATTTTTGTGAGAAAACAAATACTTGAAAAGACAACATGGATTTTCTGAAATGTAGACGAAGTATTTTAGTACTTGATATACCTGAAGATCAACTATTACCTAAATCAGGCATCCAAACTTGTAGCCTGCAGCCTTCAGTTTTGTTAAAGGCTTTTAAAAATATCTGTCTCAAATGTGTCTAAAGGCATTCTAAGCCTAAGCTAGCTGTATGTACTAGCCATTTATCTTTAGTCTGTCTTTTTTTTTTATTTTTATTTTTTTAATTAATTTTTATTGGTGTTCAATTTACCAACATACAGAAAAACACCCAGTGCTCATCCCGTCAAGTGTCCACCTCAGTGCCCGTCACCCATTCCCCTCCAACACCCGCCCTCCTCCCCTTCCACCACCCCTAGTTCGTTTCCCCGAGTTAGGAGTCTTTATGTTCTGTCTCCCTTCCTGATATTTCCTAACATTTCTTTTCCCTTCCTTTATATTCCCTTTCACTATTATTTATATTCCCCAAATGAATGAGAACATACACTGTTTGTCCTTCTCCGATTGACTTATTTCACTCAGCATAATACCCTCCAGTTCCATCCACGTTGAAGCAAATGGTGGGTATTTGTCGTTTCTAATTGCTGAGTAATAGTCTGTCTTCTACACTGATTTATGTTATCTGCTTTGCCATATGAGTTTAAAACCCAGACCTCAATTATAGTGCTTTTCTTATTACATCAAATGATTTTAACCTATAGAATAGGCTTCGTACATGACAATTCATAACTAAGTCATTGCTTTAGAAAGGATTCAGTAAGAGAATGGTAGAAGGAATTGTACTAACTGGACAATACTGAAGAATCAACCTTATAATAAAAATAAGGTTAGAGGGTACTCTTGCAAAACAAGCCAATGATATATTTTTCTAGCTTGAGTAGTGTCAGTAGAATCATTTTAGGGTTATCACTTGTAGAAGGCAAAATTATGCCCCCCCCCAAAAAAACCTCTCCATATCCAAATTCCCTGAATTTCACATGGCAAAAGAGACATTACAAGCTGTGATTGAGGGTTTTGAGATGAGGAGATTATATCCTCCATTATCTAGGTGGGCCAATTCACTGAAAAGAGACCTTAGAAGTTAAAGGCGGAGGAGAGTCAGGGAAGCAGAGATCAGTGATGTGATGGCAGTCTAGGGCTACAAGGCAAGGAATGATGGCAGTCTCCAAATGCTGGAAAAAGCAAAGCAGCACATCCTTCATGAGAGCTTCTAAAGGGATCACAGTCCTACTCACTCTCAATTTGAGTCTAGGGAAATCTAATTTTGCACCTCGATAATTATAAAATAATAAATTTGTTTTATTTTAAGTAACTATATTTGTGGTTATAGCAGCAAGAAGAAACTAATACATTACTTACAGAGCCAGAAGATGTAAGACCTGATATATATCTATAGGAGTTCTTGTTAAATCAGAGAGGAAGAATACAGTAGGGAGGACAGAAGAGAGATTTAAAATCAGATATAAGATCTATATAAGGACACATATGCCTATAAGAAAGTATTAAAGTACCTTTAGAATCAGATAGGAAAATCTTAGAATATATTATGTAAAGAAATGCAAAATTAAATCCTATAAATCACAAAAGGAAATTAGCTGTATCTTTTGAAGGATACAAGTTTTCAAGTAAAAGAAAAATTATCTAAGCGTTTATGTTGAATCCAGAAATGATTTATCATCTATGAAGAGTATGAACTTGTACCTTATCCCAGAAAAAGTTGACAGCACTTGTTTAAAGACTGGAGAGACTGAATGGGCATTTACCTCATCCTTCTCAACCATACACTAAAATGACAAGGTATTAAAAAGAAAAAAAAAGTATAAATTCACAAGGATAAAGACCACTGGATTTTGGAAGCCAGAAAAATATAAGTTCAGTAAGTGACTCAACAGAGCTCAGTAAAGTGAATCTTAAGCTTAAGGGGAGAAAGCTATAAAGTTCTTAGATCACTGCCAGCATCAATCTCAAAACTGGTGACGATAATCTCAAGAATTTGGGTATGAATAGATGGATTTGTTAAAATTTAGACCCTTCTCTCACTGGGTACAGGCAAGTAACCTTTTCTCCTATAGCAGGGGAGAAGACCAGAGACTTTCTATCTGAAATACATGAAACACAGGGTATCTGATATAGGGGACACAAGTGAGAACAAACTAAAGATGAGAGTGAACTAAAAGTATGCCGAGACCCTCCAGCTTTCTTTTACCAACGGGGCACAGAATCTTGTAAAATTTTACAATCCTGGAAACAAACAAAAAGAGGCCTCTAAAAGCTTCCAGAAAAAATAAGCCAGTTTCATATCAAAGATTAGTAATTCAAACAAACTTTTTTTTTCCCCTAACATTGGAAGCTGGGGGGTTGGAGGGGGGTATGAAGACTAGCAAAAAGGGGGAGTAATGCTTCAAATTCTTGAGGGATAATAATTTCCAAACTAAAATGTGATATTAACAAACACAAATTTCCCAACTCAGAAGTTGAATAAAACTATCTTAAACATTCAAGATCTCAAAAACTTTACATTCGATGTCTCCTTGTCTCAGGAAACTAACAGAAGACATATTCCAATAAAATCAGACAGTATACTAGGAAACAGAAAGAGGGAAACCAGGAAATGGGATCCAATGCAAGATAGCAACAAAAGAAATACCCAGAATGAGAACCTTGCAAGCAGGGCCACCAGCCAGTTCACTCTAGAACAGGTCAGAAGGTTCTTGAGCAACTCCAAAGAAGATATAAATAGAGTAAGATATAAATAGAGTATCGAAACGTGTAAGAAGCAGTTTACTTTCACATTGTGTATAACTGTAATTTAGAAAAACAAAACTCAAGATATCCACAACCGGGTAGGTGAAAATCAAGTGGGTCAGAAACTTCTCACCCATAAATAATCTCAGGTCCCTGATCTGGGGACATTTGAGGTTCTCACACCAAACTACTGTTTTTCAAACTATTTGCTTAAATGTTCTCACCACAGGAAAAATTAAAATTAATTGAGGAAAAAAGGAGTAAATTAAACCCGTGGTTTTACTACTTCAAAGTTATATTTGGGAACAATATATATTTATTAGAGTAGTAATAATGTTTAAGAGAATCTGATACACTGTAGACTCTTGGTATATTAGCTTCAAAACTATAATTTAAAATACAATTTTACATGATACGATAATATGTATAATATACATAAATTATTAACCATGCAATTTGTGGACTTAGGCTTTTTAGTTGAAAAAATAGAATAATTTAGCCAAGTTTACAAATTTTTTTAAAGATTTTTTTTTAAAAATTTATTTATTCATGACAGACACACAGAGAGAGGCAGACAAAGGAAGAGAGAAGCAGGCTCCACGCAGGGAACCCAATGTGGGACTCCAGGATCATGCATGGCCTGAGCTGAACGCAGATGTTCAACCACTGAGCCACCAAGGAATCTCAGTTTACAAATATTATTGGAATTTTTCTAAGGACTTGGGAGTTGCTAGTTTTAAGTTTAATAAGTTTATACACATTTTTTAAGTATTGAGAAAGTTTTATTTTTTAAGTCAGGTATCTGAAGTCCTGGAATAAAAATGAATATATTAAAATTATAAATACAATTTTAAATTAAGTGAATTTAAACAAGTTTTTTTTTTTTTTAAAGTTTATTTATTTTAGAGAAAGAGAACGTGTACGCATGTGCAAGGGATAGGCGGAGGGGTAGAGCAAGAGGGAGAATGAATCCCAAGTAGAATCCACGTAAAATGCAGAGCCCAACACTGGGCTTGATCCCACGACCCTGATCACAACCTGAGTGGAAACCAAGAGTCGGATGTCGAACCAACTGTACCAGCCAGGTGCCCTGCCCAAGTTTTAAATGTAGCCGACTAAAGCATTTGGTCTTTTCAATTTGCGTTATTAAAAAGTTTATAACATAAGATTTTTAGGTTGAATTTAAGGCTTAAAAAAACATAAGGTTATAAAATGTTACTTTAAGAAACTTGGACAGTTCCCAGGATTTCTAAATATAGTTAGATAATGAAGAGTTATATAGTCACGTTCAGTTGTAATGCAGTTTCATTCACTAATTGAAAGGCTCAATTCCAACATAATAATCAAAAGTCTCAACCTGATTTAACTTTGGGGATTATCCCTGTTCCAAAGTCTGGCTCACTGCAAGTAAGAAGCCTCTTGCCATGGAATGGGAGTTCTACCCTTGTCTTTCTTTAGAGATGATAGTGCCTTACATTCTTGTTAAGGTTTTTGAACACTAAAGCATTAAAGCAGAATGGAGAAAGAACACAAAAATGCTTAATTGACCATTATCAAATACGAGACTCCTGTTAGTTTGAGGGTTCTTTGGGGACAAAATCCCACATTCCTGGAAATCATCATCTCAAGTTCCCTTTATCTCTATTTCATCTTCCTTCATTAGAAGGAAGATCTTATTCCCTCCTTGGAAACTGGGAATATCCAGCTTTTCTTTGCTGAGATCCACTTACAACTACCACCCTACTCCCATCTTCTACTCCCACAAGTAGCTTCTGGGGGCAGAACCACAATTGAGCTCACAAGCATGCCCTAAAACTAGCTTGCTCACTTCGTTTCATTATAAAGCTCCCTTGGGTTATCTTTTAAAATTCTATTATCTTGGCCTTTTATAAACTTGGTATGCATGAGTGGTTTAAGAAGCATCAAGTAGAAAAAAATAAAAAATAAAAAAAAAAAAATAAAAAAAAAATAATAAAAAAAAAGAAGCATCAAGTAGGGATCCCTGGATGGCGCAGCGGTTTGGCGCCTGCCTTTGGCCCAGGGCGTGATCCTGGATACCTGGGATCGAATCCCACGTCGGGCTCCTGGTGCATGGAGCCTGCTTCTCCCTCTGCCTGTGTCTCTGCCTCTCTCTCTCTCTCTCTCTCTGTGACTATCATAAATAAATAAATAAAAAAAAAAGAAGCATCAAGTAGGTTTACCAACGAAGTGCTAATCATCGTGTAGATGGCACTGTAAAATGTTTACTAGTCATGATGACTACTGTTAGGGCTAGTTTTATATGTCAACTTAGCTAGGCAATAGTAGTATTCAAACACCAATCAAGGTGTTGTTATGAAGGCATTTTGTAAATGTGGTTAACGTTTACATCTGATGACTTTAAGGAAAGGAGATTATATTCTATAATGTAGATGGACCTCATCTAATCAGTTGAATTGCCTTCAGAGCAAAACTGAAGTTTCTCTAAGAATGTCTACCTCAAGATTTCAATATCAGATCCTGCTAGAGAGTTTCTACTCTTCCAGTCAACTCTACATCTACAGACTTTAGTTTACCAGCCCCATAATTCTGTAAGTCCATTACTTAACATAAATATCTGATATATATGCACGAGTATGTGTATACACATATACATATAAAATGCATATACACATATACATGTAAATATGCACATATATTTCTTCTACTGGTTGTTGTGCCTGGGGTTCCTTTTGTGCTTATAGTTCTCCTGCTTGATTAAGGCTGGATATTCCAAAGGCAGAGGTCTCCACTAAAAAGGAGAATTCTGGCTAATATCCCTGATGAGCATGGATGCAAAAATCTCAACAAGATACTGGCAAATTGAACACAATAGTACATTAAATGAATTATTTACCGCAATTGAGTGGGATTTATTCTTGGACTGCAAGGCTGTTTTAATATTTGCAAATCAACATGATACACCACATTAATAAAAGAAAGGATACGAACCATGTGATCCTTTTGATAGCTTTAGAGAAAAAAACATTTGACAAAATACAACATCAATTCTTGATAAAAACCCTCAATAAAGTAGTAGAGGGAACATACCTCAACATCATAAAGGCCATATATGAAAGACCTACAGCTAAAATCATTCTTGATGGGGAAAAAAAATGAGACCTTTTCTTTTAAGGTCAGGAAAAAGACAGTGGTGTCCGCCCTCACCATTATTATTTAATGTAGTACTGGAAGTTCTAGACTCAGTAATCAGACAACTTAAAAAGAAAAGGCATCCAAATCAGCAAGGAAGAAGTCAAACTTTCACTATTTGCAGACAACATGATACTCTACGTAGAAAACCTTAAAGACTCCACCAAAATTTGCTAGAGCTAATACATGAAGCAAAGTTGCAAGATATAAAGTCAACATACACAAGTTTGTTGCATTTCTATATACCATTCTATTATGAAGCAGAAGGAGAAATCAAGGAATTGATCCCATTTGCAATTGTACCAAAAACCATAAGATACCCAGCAATAAACCTAACCGAAGTGATACATGATCTACATGATCTGTGCTCTGAAAACTATACTGATGAAGGAACCTGAAGTGTACACAAAGAAATGGGGAATCGCTGGGTGGCTCAGCAGTTTAGTGCCTGCCTTTGGCCCAGGGCGTGATCCTGGAGACCTGGGATCGAGCCCCACATGGGGCTCCCTGTATGGAGCCTGCTTCTCCCTCTGCCTCTCTGTGTCTCTCATGAATAAATAAATAAAATCTTAAAAGAAAAAAAAAAAAAAAGAAATGGAAAAGCATTCCATGGTCACGGACTGGAAGAATGAACATCGTTAAAATGTCTATACCACCCAAAGTAATCTACAAATTTAATGCAATCCCTATCAAAATACCACCAGCCTTTTCACTGAGCTAGAACAAACAATCCTAAAATTTGTATGGAACCACAGAAGACCTTGAATAGCAAAAGCAATCTTGAAAAGAAAAAGCTGGAAGCACCACCATTGTGGACTTCAATTTATATTACAAAGCTGTAATCATCAAGACATTATGGTACTGGCACCCAAAAAGACACAAAGAGAGCCCAGAAATGGGCCCACAACTATATGGTCAACTAATATTCGACAAAGCAGGCAAGAATATCCAATGGAAAAAAAGACAGACTCTTCAACAAATGGTGTTGGGAAATGTGGACAGCAACATGCAGAAGAATGAAACTAGACCACTTTCTTAAACTGTACACAAAAATAAATTTCAAAATGGAGAAAGACCTACATGTGAGACAGGATACCATCAAAATCCTAGAGAACACAGGCAGCAACTTCTTTGACCTTGCCTGTAGCAACTTACTAGACACATCTCTGGAGGCAAGGGAAATAAAAGCAAAAATGAACTACTGGGACTTCATCAAAAAAGGCTTCTGCACAGTGAAAGAAACAACCAACAAAACTAAAAGGCAGCCTACGGATCGGGAGAAAATATTTACAAATGACATAACTAATAAGGGGTTAGTAACCAAAATCCATAAGGAATTTATCAAACTCAACACCCGAGAAACAAATAATCCAGTTAAGAAATGGGCAGAAGACGAATAGACATTTTTCCAAAGAAGATATCCAGGTGGCAAATAGATACATAAAAAGATGCTCAACATGGCTTATCATCAGGGAAATACAAATATAAACAATCTTGAGGGGGATTCCTGGGTGGCTCAGCAGTTTAGCGCCTGCTTTCGGCCCAGGGCATGACCCAGGTCGTGATCTTGGAGTCCGGGGATCAAGTCCCCATCAGGCTCCCTGAATGGAGCCTGCTTCTCTCTCTGCCTGTGTCTCTGCCTCTCTGTGTTTTTCATGAATAAATAAAAATCTTAAAAACACCAACAACCATGAGGAGATACCACCTCATACCTGTCAGAATGGATAGCTAAAATTAACACCACAGGAAACAACAGTTGTTAGAAAGAATGTGGAGAAAGGAGAACCCTCTTACACGGTTATGGGGAATGCAAAATGGTGCAGCCACTGTGGAAAATTGTATGGGGGTTCCTCAAAAATTTTAAAATAGAACTACCCCATGATTTAGCAATCGCACTACTAGGTATTTACCCAAAGAATACAAAGATACAGATTTGGGGGGAAACTGGGTGGCTGAGTAGTGGAGCATCCACCTTTGGCTCAGGTCGTGATCCTGGGGTCCTGGAATTGAGTTCCACATCAATCTCCCCCCCCCCCCCCCCCAGGGAGCCTGCTTCTCCCTCTGCCTATGTCTCTGCCACTCTCTGTGTCTCTCATGACTAAATAAATTTTAAAAATCTTAGAAAAAAAAAAAAAGTACAGATTTGAGGGGGTATATACACCCTGATGTTCACAGTACCATTATCAACAATAGCCAAAGCATGGAAGAGCCCAAATGTTTAATGATCAATGAATGAATAAAGACATAGTATATATACACAATGGAATATTATTTAGCCATTAAAAGAAGGAAATCTTGCCATTTATAACTACATGGATGGCGATAAAGTGTATTATGGTAAGTGAAATAAGTCAATCAGAGAAAGACAATTATCATAGGATTTCACTCATTTGTGGAATTTAAGAAACAAAACCGATGAACATATGGGAAGGGGGAAAAGAGGGAAGCAAACCATAAAAGACTCTTAAAGATAGAGAACAAACTGAGAGTTGATGAAGGGAGATGGATGAGGAATGGACTAGATGGGTGATGGGAATTAAAGACAGCACTTGATATGATGAGCACTGGGTGTTGTAAGTGATGAATCACTGAATTCTACCCTTGAAACCAACATTGCACTGTGTGTTAACTAGAATTTAAATAAAAATTTGAAAAATAAAATACAAGGTAGAGGTCTTAGGTTAGAAAGCTAGGTTCTGCTACATACGGTCATATCATTTAGTTGGTTAGCCTAAACTTCTTTAAATAGTGATCTCAGGAGAGCATGGGGGCAAGTTCCAATGCACAAACTTTTCAAGTCTCTGCTTAATGCATATATACACACACACGTATGTGTGTGTGTGTATGTATACTTTCAGTCAAGAAAGGTAAATCCAGAGTCAATGTGAGAGAGGTTATAAAGGGCCAAGATCATAGAATTTTTGGACAATCTCCAAGGGAGCATATCACAAGAGAAAGGGAATGAGAGCTAGTAGTCCCCATGCATGTCATGAGCTCACCTGTGGAGTCATGTTAGGTTCTGTCCAAAAGAACTACTCGCAAGGATAGAGTTAAGGGAGAGGGTTACATAAAGGCATAGATAGAGGGAGGGATGATTCACTGGGGGCTTTTAGTATGACAATGCACCACATCAGTATTAAATGTTAGCTGTGTGGAATGGTAATAGAGTGGATATTTGTATCCTCCTAAAATTCATGTTAAACACTAATGTTCACTGTGACGATACTTGGAGGTGGAGCTTTTTGGGAGACGATTAGATGATGGGGAGGTGGACCTCACAAATGAGATTAGTGCCCTTATAAAATATGCCTGTGAGGACACAGTAAATAGACACCATTTGTGAACCAGGAAGTAGGCCCTCATGAGACACTGAATATGCTCATGCCTTGATCTTAGTACTTTCCAGCTTCCAGAACTGTGAGATATAAATTCCTGTTGTTTATAAACCACCCAATAAAGGGTATTCTGTTAGAGCAATAGGAACAGACTAAGGCAAATGCTAGCACTTCTTCTAGGCACATAAACATATTCACACAGATGCACATGGTCTGAGTGAATGGGATGGATTCCTGTTTACTTACAACGTGATGCCACTACATTTGTGCAAACAACCCAACTGCAATGGAAGACCACTTATGAATTATATTATAGAGATATAAAACTTCATACACTTTGGCAAAATTGTACTATGTACCCCTTTTTCTAAAAGTCCAACAGTACGATTATGGAAAAAATAAACCTATAGGAAAATTTTATATGAATCTGAAACTATTTAGCCTGGATGGTAAAGTTTTCTCTATTCAATAATTTAATGATATTTATCTTCCTTAATAAGACTTATCCATATGTGTATATATTTTTCAAGATTTTATTATTTTGAGAGAGAGAGACAGCATGAGCAGAGGGGAGAGGGAAAAGCAGACTTCCCAATGAGCAAGGAGCTCAATGCAGGGCTCAATCCCAGGGCCCTGAGATCAGAACCCAGGATGAAGGCAGACATCCAACCAAATGAGCCACCCAGTGGTTATTATGCCAAAGAATAATCTATATTTTGTGACTATTTTAAAGTCTGCATTCACAATGATTCCTCCTAATCTTTCGAGTCTCATGTATGCAAGTGATGAATCACTGAATTCTACTCTTGAAACCACAAAAGACAAGTGTTTGCTTGCTGCACACTGAGTCCTCTCCAGGAGAACAGACAAAACATTTGTTATACACAGTGGATGCTAAATTTCTCATGGCCATGCTTTATTATAAATGCCCGAAAAATAAACTACCATTCATTTTCTTGATAAGGCAGCAAAAAAGGGAATGGAAGTAATATCTAAATAAAATAAGTTGATTGATAGAGGGAATAGAAGTAGCAATTATAAAAGGAATCTAAGATTCCTGTGAAATGATTTTGATCAGATAAAACTGCTCATAAAACCAGAGAGAAGAAAGCAAGTAAGTCCAGGCAAGTATTTCTTTAATAAGGCTATTTATAAAATTATCACATAAATCTCTTTTCTTAGTGAAAATTGACTGATGTAGAAAGTCTGATGAAAAACAACAGTGTTAGCAATTTTCCTTAAAATTATATAGTGAGCAATTAAACTAGAATTTGGGTTAAATTTCTTGATTGACAGTTAGATACAAACTTCCCACAATGCATCAGGACCTAGACCTCAGCAAACTTGTTTCCTATTGCATTCCTTCATTCCTATGTGTTGGGGAAAGTCACTAGAAAGATGCAACTGCATAGTTGATCTATAAACTGGACTCAGGTGATTCATGTCTCCTTATCCCCTCCCCTTAGAATGTGGTTCTGTTTGCTTTTCCAGCTCCCCAAGGCTGATGCAAGGACTTAGCCTTGAGATAATGATATGGTGGTAAGAACACCTGCACAGTACACTTGACTGAACCCAGTTAGGGCGTCTCTCTATATAAGCTTTTAAGATTTGGTGGGTGAGTGCAGGGATCCATTAGTCTTCCTGGTGCCCAAGACAAGCTTTGTAGGAAAGTCTCCTTTGCTTAGTGAAACTGCTGCCTACCAAGCTGGAGTGGCCTTCCCCTTTCCTTGGTCTCTCTGCCCTCATATTCAGAAGCCAGTTTCAGATTATACCTGAGAAGCTCCCAAGGAGGTTAGGAGCCAACACTACCACAGTGTACAAGCTCAAAAAATACTGTTAGAACGAGTAAAAGAATGAGATTTAAGCAAGATTTTACATTTAGTCAGGGTTGTAACTGAGATCTGGGTTATAATCTTAGATTCATTAATTAATAGGATATTACTTAGCTTCTTTGAATCTGTTTTCACTTCTGAAAAATGAAAATAAAGTTTATCATTAGACCAGGTACCTTAAATTGCTGGGAATATAAATGTGAACAAGAGGATGAGGGGAAGTAAGAGTAATAAAGGCTAATACAGACAAAACAAAACTAATGAATGAACACACAGAACAGCTATAATGAAGGAAAAACAAGGAAAACAAGGTGCTGCGGTAAAAACAGTTACAATGAAAATACACATGCAGTTTTTAGCATATGACTCACCTAAGAGAAATTAAATCTTATCTCTTCCTTCCCTTGCTATTTTATGAATTAAAAACTGAACATGAAAAATATGTAATTCAAATTCCTGAGTAAACAGTTACATCATTAGAATATGATATTTACTACAGACAGCAAGACTGAAGAACAAGCCTTTCACAGATACTGGTTCCCAGCATGCCTGAGGAAGCAGTATGGCATTTAAGAGAAAGTCCTCCAGCCAGAAAAATCCATGGTCAATCACACCAATTAATTTTTAGCATGGAACTTAATTAGGCTCTCCAAGCCTCAGTTTTTTTCTTTTTCTTTTTTTTTTTAAAGATTTTATTTATTTATTCATGAAAGAGAGAGAGAGGCAGAGACACAGGCAGAGGGAGAAGCAGGCTCTATGCAGGGAGCCCGACGTGGGACTTGATCCAGGTCTCCAGGATCATACCCTGGGCCAAAGGCAGGAGCTAAACCTCTGAGCCACCCAGGGATTCCCAAACCTCAGTTTTTCAACTTGGTTGGAAAATGAGGACAATATAGGCACCTACTTCATTGGACTGTTAGGAAGATTAAGTGAGAGTGACAAAGTTATAGTAATAACTTCTTCCAAAGACATACAAATGGCCAAGAGATACACGAAAAGGCACTCAACATTACGAATCATCAGGGAAATACAAATCAAAACCATGAGTTATCACCACACACCTGAGAGTTTACTGTCATCAAAAAGACAAGTGACAGGGCAGCCCAGGTGGCTCAGCGGTTTAGCGCCATCCTCAGCCAGGATCAAGTCCCACATTGGGTTCCCTGCAAGGAGCCTGCTCCTCCCTCTGCCTGTGTCTCTGTCTCTCTCTTTGTCTGTGTCTCTCTCATGAATAAATAAAATCTTAAAAAAAAAAATGTTAAAAAAAAAAAAAAAAGGACAAGTGATAATAAGGGATAGCGAGGATGCGGAGAAAAGGGAACCCTTGTGCATTGTTGGTGGGAATGGAAACTAGTGTAGCCACTATGGAAAACAGTACGGAGGTTACTCAAAATTAAAAACTGAACTACAAAAATAAATAATAAAATAAAATAAAATAAAATAAAATAAAATAAAATAAAATAAAATAAAACCCGAACTACCATATTATCCAGCAATTCTATTTCTGGGTGTATATCCTAAGGAAATGAAATCACTATGTGGATAAGGTATCTGCTCTCCCGTATCCATTTAATTGCGTAATTATTTACAATAGCCAAGACATGGAAATAAGTTATGTGGCCACTGACAGATGAATAAAGAAAATGCGATATATACAGTGGAATATTATTTAGCCATTAAAAGAATGAAATCTTGCCATTTGGGAAGACATGGACCTTGATAGCATTACGCTAAGTGCAATAAGTCAGACAGAAAAAGACAAATACTGTATGGATCTCACATGTGGAATCTAAAAAAACAAACCCCCAAAACAGCAACAACAACAAAAAAAACAAAACCGAACTCATAGAAACAAAGAACCAATTGGTCAAAAGCTATAAACTTCTACGTTACGGGGATGCGATATCAGCTCGGTTAAAAAAAAAAAAAAAAAAGAACAGTACGTGGCATACAATCTCAGTAAAGGATACAACAAGATTATCATTCCTACAAATCTGATGAATGTCTTTAAAACATATCTGGGGAAATCATATCTGTTTTTATTTTCTCCTTGGCTATTTCCACCCAAACACGTGGTTTGAAAATGAATCTATGTATTTTCGGAAGGAAATTTGGTATCAATTACGGTTAAGAGGGACGCCAGGACCACTCAGCGCTTGAGCGCCTGCCTTCGGCTCAGGCCGCGATCCTGGGTCCTCGGACTGAGTCCCACGTCAGGCTCCCTGCATGGAGCCTGCTTCTCCCTCTGCCCGTGTCTCTCATGAATACACACATAAAAATCTCTAAAAAAAAAAAAAAAAATTATAGTTAAGAAAAAATTCTTAAATAAAAAAAAATAAACATGAGGCACTGGTCCCAAACAATTGAGAATGTCATTTAGATTTCAAGTCTACAAGGACGCCTAGGTGGCTCAGCGGTTGAGCACCTGTCTTTGGCTCAGGGTGTGATCTCACCGTCCAGGGATCGAGTCCTACATCGGGTTCCCTGCATGGAGCCTGCTTCTGTCTCTGCCTCTCTCTCTGTGTCTCTCATGAATAAATAAAAAATCTTAAAAAAAAAAAAAAAAAGATTTCAAGTCTACAGCCTAATAGAGTTCTGGAGTAGCGTGTCGTATTCCAGAAGAGCTAAGCGCAGCGGGATGAGCAACACCTGCCCAAAGGAACTGTGAACACCTGAGGAGCGCTTTCACCTGTGGGCATCGTCGCTGGTCAAGCAAGTGACAGGCTGAGGCAGGTGAGGGCTGCGGCCGCTCCTCCCTGCACCCCAGCGTAGGGATCAGGCTGCACGAGTCCTCAACCCTCCTCCCTGGAGCGCTTCACCCCTCGACACCCGCCCCCCACCTCCGCCCCCAGCAAAGGCTACGGTGCGACAGGTGAGGCGGGCGGAGGAGACCGTGTCCTCAGTTCTTCACTCCCCACGAAACCATGACCCCGGCCGCGCGGCCCCGACTCCACCGCACAGAGTAGATCTTGAAAGCAAAGAAAACTCAAACTTTCTTTTTTCTTCCTGCAGAGGGCACCGCCCGGGGGACGTCCGCAAACGCCTCAGGAGAAGGGGTCTGCCCCCCTCAGCCCTTCAGACCTGGACCGAGTCCTTCCGCTCGGACCGCGCGCGCTTCCTTAAGCCGGGACCGCTCCCCTCCACGCCTCCCCCGCCGCTGACCCGCGCGGCCCGACCTCACCTGGAAGCGCGTCCAACCAGGAGACGGCTTAGGGAAATCCCGGGAAAAGCGGCCCGGCTGGTGACGCCACCGAAGGCACAGTCATGGTCTACCTCATTCAGGTCACCGGCGCAGACGCGCCTCAGCCACCGCGCCTCCCGCCTCTGGGTCGTTCCCCCGCTACCCCGGCGCGGTCGCAGCCTCCCGCATTGCACGCCGGGAACAGCCTACCTCCCTAGACTTCAGTTCCCAGCATGCACGAGCTTCCGAGCAGAACTGCATTCTGGGATTTGGAGTCCTTTTGCCCTCGCCTTCTCCCCGTCTTTCACACAGAGTCCAAGGGGCCCCGCAGGAGGATCTAAACGCAAAGCATCACTCAAGGTCGTGAAATGTAGGCTCCCCTTGCATCCGGGGCCTTGCGCCGTCTTTCGCGGGGTGGGGAATGGTGTCGCCTAGCAGCCGCCGCCGCTCTGGCTTGCACTGCACCAGTTGGCGGGATCCAGAGTCCCGGTGGAACGGCGCTGAGGAGCGGTCGGGCGTGGCGGCGGGGCCAGGCTCGACCCGGGGGGCAGATCGGGGGCTGCTGCTGATTGCCAGGCTCGGTTCGGTGGGTGGATCTTGGAGTGGATCTTGATGAGTAGGAGCAGCCAGTTACTTCCCAAGCAGGTTCTTTAAGCCTCAGGGCCCGTACGTAACAGCCTAGCTTCCCCACTGCTTAGCCTGGTCTGCAACCCATCTGCCTTCTTCTAGCTGCAGCCCTGCTTTCCCTGGCCTAGCTGCGCTCATTTCAGTCGTTTATTTCTGCACTGTTTTTATTATTGTTATTTTTAAACCGCTCCTGTTCTTGCTTCTCCGAATCAGGATTCATTTTCAGCCTTCCAAGCACCCGCCTCGTTTTGGCACCACTAGATGTTCGCGCGCCTTGGTGGTAAGGGGGCGTGGAGGAGGGGATTCAGAATCTTAGTTCTGCCCTAGGTTAGTTTTAGAAGAAATCACTCCTAGTTTACAGGTGGTGCAGTATCTGTTGATTTGTGCCAGCTGTCATAGTTTTGATCAATGCTATTATGCCCACTTATGTCTTATGCAATTAGGGAGCCATACCTCTTTGCTAACACCATAGAGAGTTAAAATGATATAATCTATAAAAATAGTAATGCTGTTTATCTTGAAAATGCTAACACCCACCTGTCTTGTTCCAGAAGGTAAAGCGCAGTGAAAGATTTCAAGATGCCACCTAATATAAACTGGAAAGAAATAATAAAAGTTGATCCAGATGACCTGCCTCGTCAAGAAGAATTGGCAGATAATTTACTGGTTTCCTTATCCAAGGTGCTTAATTTGTAAACAGTGCATCTATCTACATACAACTGTGATTAATCCAAGTTGTCCCTGAGATCAATGAATGTTACAAATAGAAGAGTTTTTACATTTTGACTAAGGGTTATAAAACATAAAATAGATGCTTTTCTCTTTACTTAGGTGGAAATAAGTGAGCTAAAAACTGAAAGTCAAGAAAATGTGATACACCTTTTCAGAATTACTCAATCACTAATGAAGGTTTGTATGCAGTAGGTTTTAACAATGTTTGACTATTAGAGGACATTTAAGGAGCTCTTAAATAAGTTAATTGTTATGAAGGTACTTTGTAATATCAAATCACTCAAAAATGAGATCTCTTTCAAATATGGATTGAGAATTTTAGTGTGCAAAGCATTGCTCGTTTCTGCTCCAAAGTTCCTAAAAGAATGCATAAGGGAAACAGAATGGGTATGTTTAAAAATAACATAGGCAACTCATTTGTGATTATGTTAACATAATCCTGAAGTCAGAATGAAAAATGTGAATGACTTGTAAGGGGTTTGTTAGGAGAGGAAGAGATTTAGGTGAGAGAAGGCCTCATAAAGGGCAAAGAGTGATGAGCAATTTTAGGTAAGTAGAAAGCAGTGGCAAATGTTAAGCTTCTACAGCTGGACATCACAAGTAAAACCTGGGACTAGAAAATGTGCTTATTTTTTTTACAGTTGAGACAGGTGCAGAAAATTTATAGTAGGTTGTAGAGGAAACTAATGTTGGTTATAGTTAGCAGTAGGCCGTCAAGGGTATTACAGGTGTATTTTATGTTGCTATCAGCAATGAGGAGCCATGAGAGGTTTTTGAGCCTAATTGATAAGTGCAAAACTATGCCTTAGGAAGGCTTCAACTAGGTATATTGGTATCTTCAACTAGGACTAAGTGAAGGGAATTGAAGCTATTTAGAGATAACATGGTGAAGAAGGTTAGACATAAGATTATGGGCTAGAATAATGACAAATGGAATAGAGAAACATAGTAGAAAGCATTACAAAGGGCAAAGTTACAGTACTGGATATAAGACTTGAGGGAGAAAAGAGAAATCAATATACTTCAAGCTGTTAGGAATCTAGGAATTATGTCCTTAAGAAAATCATCTGTTCATTCAACAAATATTTACTGAAAGTCTCCATATCCCAGGCACTGAAGGACAAATAAATATTGGGAAAGCAAATGAAACAAAGTTCTCATTTTCATTTTCAGTGCGTATGTAAAGGCATATTGAAATAACCTTTCTTTTTTAATGTTTAGATGAAAGCTCAAGAGGTTGAGCTAGCTTTGGAGGAAGTTGAAAAGGCTGGAGAAGAACAAGCAAAATTTGGTAAATGTCCTGGAAAAGTTTATCACAATGTTAAGTAGGGGGATTCTGTTTAATATACTCTATAAAATATACATGCTCAGTTTATTTTGTAAGAAATTTCTAGCATTCATATTTCCTGGATGAGATATAAAAGTCATTTTTTCTTATGTTACTTATTATAATCATGATGGAGTCTTTAGAAATAATTTTATTACTTTGTTGAAATTTATTTATAAATTTGTTTTGAGATGAATCTGACCAATTGAAACTTTTTTTTAAAATAGAAAATCAATTAAAAACTAAAGTAATGAAACTGGAAAATGAACTGGAGGTAAGTTCTTTTCTATTACCTAGGGGGTAACTGTTGTTTTTTTTGAATTACTGTTTTCGATTTTTTATCATTGGCTGGAAAAAAACACAAGAATGACATTGTGTTCATAATTGTTTGTTCGACATACATGTTTACCATGTACCTTAAGTTCTTAGGATTGAACATCCAATAGTGAACAAAATAAAAATATTCAGTCACCCCCGCAAAGCTTACAATCTAGAGAGGTGTACAGAAGACTACTAGCAACTGAACTGAAGTGGAGGAACGTGGGAATTTGAGGAATACTAGTGGAAGGATTTGGTAGAAGTAGTTTTTGAGAAAATTAGGAGCCAAATATGAATGTATTGTTAATGAACCAAAGATTTTGAAATTCCTGACAATGTGGGAAGGAGTGTGATACAAATGGATTAGCCTTTAAAAGGGGGAAAGACCTTCTTCCTTTTTTTTTTTTTTTTTTTTTAAGATTTTATTTATTTATTCATGGGAGACACAGACAGGCAGAGACACAGGCAGAGGGAGAAGCAGGCGCCCTGTGGGGAGCCGGAAGTGGGACTCATCCCAGGACTCCAGGAACACTCCCGGGCCAAAGGCAGGCACTAAACCGCTGAGCCACTCTGGGATCCCAACCTTCCTTTGTAATGGGAAGAATGGATGTATGCAGAAGCTTTTATGTTTATAGGTTTAGTACCTAGAAGTTGAGAGGTTGGAGTGAAGGCCATTTGCTAAAAATAAGAGTGGAAGATGTGTGATCAAATTTTAAGGAAAATTAAGCTTGAAATACTTGTGGAATATTTCAAGTACTCAGTGGAGAATGAGCTGGAGTTTAGGGGATGTGGAGTCAGACAGTTTGAGTTCAAATCCTGATTCTTTTATTTACTAACTGTGAACTGGGATGAGTTATTTTTTGTTCCCTATAATATATCCGTATTCTAGAAAAATATCAGTCATTCTCAATAAATACTTACTAAATGAATTATGAAATCAGATTGATTCTGTTAGTGTTTAGACAGCTACAGTAGAATGGAAGGATAGGACAGTGGGAGATATTGGTAAGAAAGTGGTTGATTAAAATAATGATTATGAAATCTCAGCTGAATGGGTAAATCAAGATTTGAATGAGAGGTTAGAAAGGAGTCAAGGAATTAGAGGCTCCTGTGAAGTCAGAGGGTGGGTATACTAGGAACCATGAGACAATGTTTGCAGTGGACAAGGTTCTGGTGTGGGCATGAGAGTGGGAGGCTATAGTGAATTCAAGAAGCATGTGAAAAAAAAAAAAAGGAGAGACTAGAATGAAAGTTATATGGGTATGAAAACTGCTTATGGGGTCTTTTGGTGGAACACTATGAGCCATGTGCCAAAAATTGCCAACGAATTTTGAGGGGGCTCAACTGGGAAGTTAGTAGTTTGCTGCTACCATGAATAGGTAGGGATTGAATAGCTGGTTATCATGTGGAATTCATAGCAGCCAGAGTTTTCATAAGATGGTGGGAGAATGATAGCCTGAAAGTTGCAAGTTGAGGTAAATCAGCACCTTCTCTTGACCCTGAGGTCTATGGGATGTGAAAGAATGAGCATCTTCCAAAGAGTTCCAAAGTATTTAGTATACTAAAGGAACCAAATTGCAGCTAAGGAGGGGAGATGGAGAACATGATTCAGTAAAAGGGCCAAGAGTGTATTTATGTATTAATATTTTATTAATGTATCTTGAAAGAAGATTTTTGAGAGCACAATAGAAAGTGTTCTGAAGGAGGAAAAGAGTAAGAAAAAGCTATTTAATATATGAGAGTAACACAACTGTATGGTAAAGAGATGAATGTGAGACAGGTAGATGACCAAAGGATATGTTTTGGACTGTGACCCAAAATAACAAGAATATGAAGTGAAATGGATTTAATCTGCCACAAGATTTTTTTTTTTTTTTTAAGTAAACTCTATCCCCCTAACGTGGGCCTCACTCATGACCCTGAGATCAAGAGTTGAATGCTCTACTTACTGAACCAGCCAGGTGCCCTAATCTGGCCCAAGATTTTAAAGGTGATCTTGGTCTGAGCCATCCAGTACAGTAGCACTAATCACTTGTGGCTATTTACACTTAAATTCATTACAATAGGAATTAAAAATTCATTTCCATAGTTGCAGTGGCCACATTTCAAGTTCACAAAGCCACTTGTAGATAGTGGCTCTGCTACTCAACCATGCAGAGAACATTTCCATTATCCTAGAAAGTCCTGTTGGACAGCCCTGGTTTAAATAGGGTACAAGGGAAAGGGTAGTTTAAGAGCAGCAGAGGTCAGTGACTGGGTGGATTTTACATGATTTTAAACATCGGGTGCTGATTATATATAACACAAATTTAAAGTCAATTTGTTGTTGCGTCTTCTAATGGGATTGATTTCTACTTTTGGTTTATTTAAGTTGGCACAGCAGTCTGCAGGTGGAAGAGACACTCGGTTTTTACGTGATGAAATTCGCCAACTTGAAAAACAATTGGAACAAAAAGATAGAGAATTGGAGGACATGGAAAAGGAGTTGGAGAAAGAGAAGAAGGTTAATGAGCAAGTAAGGCATATTTCCTCAATGAATTTTAACTGTTTAAGTTACCTAAAAACACCTGATTATGTTTTTATAATGGCAACTATCAATTTCTGTGTTTTATGTGAGAATAGATGTATGCTTACCTCTAAAGTTTTGTATTACTGTTCATGTTGTCATTATATCTTTGAATCAAATTCCATGGTTTTAGGAGTACTTCATATTGTGCAATAAATACCTATATGTAAAAAAAATATAGGTTCTTAAAAAGTTTGTTAAAGCCAGCATTTTGAAATCAATGTGTATTTTAAATCACAACATTTTGTCTTTTAGACAAATACAGTTATTACCTTTTGGATTATTTATTGTTATTTAGAAAATAATTCATCCAGTGTTCTCTTAAATTTATTTAAGGAAAAAATTTTTTGCAGATGTATTTAGAAAATCCTGTCAGAAAACAAATTTCCTATTTTGCCTCACCTGTTAGTAAACTTTTATAGAATCTGCTGCCTAAGCATAGTAACATTCCATCCCTGATTCCCAGAAACTTTTTCACCTTTGTGTCCTTTTAGGTCAATATTTCATTACGTCCTAATAATATTTGTCCATTGTCCTCTTAGAAGTAGAAGGCAGTAAATTTTAAGTAAACAACAATGGTTATAAAGTGTTGTCGCTATTTTATAAGGTTATAAGGTGTTACAAATTGATTTGTAAAGAAAAACTTCCCTATTCTTGATATATTTATTTTCTTACATAATTTAAAAGATTCATGTAAAAGTGATCTATCCATACCATTTTTGTGCTGAAAAATGTATGGATTGATGCCACCTAAAGGTTAGGAATAAGTTCTTAGAGGATTGTCTGTTTAGTTGACTTAATAAAACATAACAGACCTATGAATTTCTTAATAATCATTAAGGACTCAATCTATGATATACAGAAATAGATTTGCCTGTTAGGGGGATATCTGTCATTTTCCGAACTGTTCTTCTATCTAGCCCATATTAATCAACTTTTTGTCATTCATATCCATATCCCGTTAATCAGAACTATCTTGTCCATTCTTAGACTACTATCTATTTATAGAAACAAATACAGAAAACTTGAATATATGGCCTATGTACCATTCCAGTTGTTAGATTCCTTGAGATGGAATATGAGTTATTGGCAATTTCTTCTTTGCCCTTATTGAGTTTACAGCTTGCCAGAGACTGTTAGATGCTAGGAATATAGAGGGTAATGTTATCCTGCTTCTTGATATTCATTGTCTATAATAAATGTAACGTATCCCTACTCTGGGGAGGGATAACTAAATCAGTCTTGAGGTTCAGGAAATGATTTGTAAACTGAGACCTGAAGGACGCGGGTGGCTCAGTGGGTTAAGGGTCTGCCTTCAGCTCATGATTCCCCTTGATTCTCCCTGATTCCCAGGGTCCTAGAATCAAGCCCCACATTGGGCTCCCTGCTCAGTAGGGGATCTGCTTCTTTCTCTCTGCCTCTGCCCCACCCCTGCTCGTGCTCTCCCATTCACATTCTCTCTCAAATAAAGAAAATCTTTAAAACAAATTATTAAAAACAAAACACCAAAAAGCAGACCTGAATTAGGAGTTAGTCTGGCAAGGGGATGGGGTATACGTGGTGGTTAAAGAAAGGGCATTCTGGGCTGAAGATACAGCATTTGCTAAGATCTAGAGGGAAGAGATGGCATGGTGAATTTAGGGAATTACAGTTACTCATTTTGGCTGAAATAAGGTAAAAATGGCTAGTGTAGAATCCTTACTATGTGCCAGATACTTTATAGGCACTAATTTGTTGTTCCTTGTTTCATACATATCATTTGAGATAGGTAACATTTCCCCATGCTCCAGATAGGGAAACAAAGAAAGGGTAATTGTCCATGGTTACAGAAATAATAAGTGGTAAAAACAGGATTTGAATCCAAACCTACTCAGTGAGTCTGTTCTAAACCACTGTACTATCTTGCCTTTGTAGTTTAAACATTTTTGATCCTCTGGAGAGATAAGTACAAGTCAGTTCCTGAGAAATTTGGTCTTTTTCCTAAAAGGAGAAGAATTTTGAATATGAGAATATCGTGATCAGATCTATACTTTTGATGTTTATTCAGCTTTATAGAGAGTGGATTGAAGAGGACTAAGAATAGTAAGACATCTGTGCTAATTCAGGCAGGTGCTGATGATGGACTAATTAAAATCATGACTGAAGAGATTAAGGGATATAGACAGGTTTAGAGATGTAAGTGTAATTGGATGTGTTGAATGGTTGTCAGGAGAGAGAGGAATGGAGAGTTTTCTGGGTTGAGCCACCGAATAATAAGGTAGTGTTATTCACTAAGTAGAGACATAAGAGAAATTTATAAGGTGTGTAATTACTACTCCAGTTTTCACTTTTGTTCATGTTAAGTTTGAGATTCCAGTGGGCATATTCAGAAAGAGTAACTGGTTTTGGAATTCATAAAAAGCACTGGGTAGAGGATGAAGGTTTGTAAGTTAGCAACATAGCTATGAAGCCATAGAAATGAATCTAAGGGAGATCTCTGAGAAATGCCTAACGAAACAGGAAGAGGTGCTTTGAGGAACAGCATAAGACAAAAATCAAGAATGTGATGTTTGAAAAATTAAGGGAAAAGAGCATTAGTAGTACTAAATGCTTCAGTGTTAAGTCTTTAAAAAACATTTTTTTTAAATTTATTTATGATAGTCACAGAGAGAGAGAGAGAGAGAGAGAGAGAGGCAGAGACATAGGCAGAGGGAGAAGCAGGCTCCATGCAGGGAGCCCGACGTGGGATTCGATCCCGGATCTCCAGGATCGTGCCCTGGGCCAAAGGCAGGCGCTAAACCGCTGCACCACCCAGGGATCCCTCTAAACTTTTTATTTTGAAAACTATCATACCTTCCTAAATATTATAGGAAAAACAATAAGCATTCATATACTCTTCATACAGATTCACCAATTGTCAAAATTTTGCCACTTTTACTTTATCTCTCCATCAATATCTTTGTACTCACATAGTTCTCTCTCTTTGCTGAGCCATTTGAGAATTAACTGCTGCATATATCATGATACTTCATGAACACTAAAATATTTCAGCATGTGTCTCTGAAAAAGAGGAGTATTCTCCGATGTAACCATTATATAATTACCATATGTAGGAAATTTAATATTTTTCAGTACTGTTACCTAATAGCTAGTCTCTAATTGTATTTTTTTCCTTTGGCTTAATAATGCCCTTCATAGCCCTTCCACCCAAATCCAAGGTTCCATCAAGGGTCACATACTGCATTTGGTTATTTACTATAGACTTTTAAATATATTCTAATTCCAAACCACTGATCTTTTACATTCTGCTTGAATGAGAGAGAAAAGCAGAAAAGTGAAAAGACATAAGAGGTTTGGACAATGGATGAAAAAAATCTGTGATAATAGTTAATAAAATTTGTCTGTTTTGGGAAATAAAAGAATCACAAATGAAATCATTTATGTGAGAAGAAAATACTCCATAATTTTTTTTGTTATTTCATGCACTGAGTATTGTGCTAAGGGACTTTATATACATCATAGTTAATTTTTACATCAATATATGAGATGGGAAAATTGGATTTAAAAGATAGTAAATGGCTTGTTTGTACTCCACCAGAAATCAGTGGACAAAGAATATAAACCTGGGCTAGTCAGATTTCAGATTGCTTCTTTTTAACCATTATGTTGTGCTGCCTTATATTTCTAAGTAATTTAAATGCTCACCAGAACAAAAAATAGGCTAGCCCTGACATAGAACTGCAAAATGCTAAAGATCTTGGACAGAAAATTGCTGATTATTAGGTTTGGGCGAGGAGTGGAATAGTTTGTTTGTTGCTTTGTTTCTGTATCCTTTGGTTAGTTAGTTTTTTTTTTTTTTTTTAATCATTTAAACTCAGCCTGTTTTGTTTTTCCTAATCTTTAGATTTCACAAATTTTGGTTTATTATTCATATCTGTGATCAACATGAAGTCCTTAGTAGTTAATCATTCTCTACTTAATTAGAATTTAAAATTTAAATTGATTAGTTGAAAACCTGGATTTATATTGAATTACTGCTAAACCTTATTTATTTATTTTTTTTTATTTTGCTATTTTAGTTGGCTCTTCGAAATGAGGAAGCAGAAAATGAAAACAGCAAATTAAGAAGAGAGGTTGGTAAAAAGAAAATTTAGTAGTTGTAGTAGTTCAATAAATTACTTGTTAAAAACATTTTCATAAATTTATACTCTAAGCAGGACTGTAATCTTCTAAGTAACTGATGCTTTCAACTTGGCTTATTTTTATATGAATTTGTCTCAGGGAAATAGAAAATAAATTGAAAGTTGAGGCTACTGAGTACTATGTTCATCTCTTACTGTATAGGGGTAAATTTTGCTTTGTTTTATAAGCTATTCTTTGTTAGTTTGCTAATTGCTGAATAACTGCATTTCTGTCTTTTCTTATTTTACCCAGTATTCTTTTAAATGTTTTGTTTCTCATGAAATCTTATAAGTTCTGTATTATTTGGTTCTTCTGAGCCAAATAATGTTTGTACATTGTTTATCCTTACAGGAGTTCTTATCTTTTTAACATAACCACAATATTCCTTATTTTGGTTGCTAATTAATATTCTTTCTTTGATTATCCAAAATAATATCTCCTCCTAAAATTTCTTTGTTGTTTTAATTTCTAATTCCTAATTTTAATTATATGTTGCCTTTCTTATTTCTAATTTTCTTTTTCCTATTCTTTTCTGGAGAACAAACGTCTAAAGAAAAAGGTGAGACTTTAAGGGTGGTGAGACCTTGGGATTTTAAAGATATGTTTTGAGATCAACTATTTAGAGGATGAAGTTTAGTTTCTCTGCATAGTTTCTTAATATAGAATATTGTATTTGGTCTGCCTTCAGAATGAGCAGCTTCGGCAGGATATTATTGACTATCAGAAACAAATAGATTCCCAAAAAGAAACACTTTTATCAAGAAGAGGAGAAGACAGTGACTACCGATCACAATTGTCTAAAAAAAACTATGAACTTGTCCAATATCTGGATGAAATTCAGGTAAAATAGAAGTCAATTCAAGGAAATGATTCTTATAAATCTTTATTATAATATAAATCTAGTATTTGGTCCTACACTTAAATTCTGTAATAGAAATCTGCAACTATGCATTTGGAAACATGAAATAAATTTCATCTTTAAAGTTACAAATCTTGCATATTCACTCATTTTATATGTCTATCTTGGGCATTAAGAAGAACCAAGCTTTTTAGATGCAATCTGCTTGATATTTAATTTGGTTTAATTGGATCAAACGCTACTACAGATCTATAAAGGATTCTCTATTTTCCAACAGACACTTAAGATTCTGTTTAATTTTAATTTCGTTTAAATTTCAGTTTCTTAAGTGAACCATAGTGTCTTTAACTTTATCAGACTTTAACAGAAGCTAATGAAAAAATTGAAGTTCAGAATCAAGAAATGAGAAAAAATCTAGAAGAGTCTGTACAGGAGATGGAAAAGATGACTGATGAGTATAACAGGATGAAAGCAATCGTACATCAGACAGATAATGTCATGGACCAATTAAAAAAAGAAAATGATCATTACCGGCTCCAAGTAAGTATAACTGTTTGATTAACTCATTTGTGCAGACTTCATATTATATCATATTATTTATGTGAAACTAAAAAGTACTTTAACTTTCTAGGATATGAATTTTTGTCTTATGCTGTACTATATCCTCTTACTGTAATGTGTTGCCATGCTGGTATGTTTGTCCACATGTGTTTCTTTAATCCCCTTATACATACCTCATATGTGTCATGAACGAATGTGTAGACAGGGTCCTGGAAAACTGATAAACATGGGGATTTTCTACTAAAGATTCCCAGAAGTCCTGTGAACCTGAAGTTAAATCTTATACCGTAAATGCATCATAAATATCAGAAAACCAATATATTGCTTATTTTTTACATGATATTACCCTGGTGTTAGAATAATGCTCAAAAATATAATTCTGTATTAATGACAAATAATTATACATCTGTAGTGATACAGAAACTATTAAATATCACGTCTAACTGTAGAACTGCTCCAATAATGGATATGCATTGGTAATGTGTATGTATATACATGTATGAGTATATATGGTGTGTATGTGTAATGTATGTGTAAATATGCATATATAACAAGTAAGTGTATATTGCACTATTTTGCAACAATTATTGAAATAATTGTTGCTTTTAGGTGCAGGAGCTTACAGATCTTCTGAAAGCAAAAAATGAAGAAGATGATCCAGTCATGGCTGCTGTCAATGCAAAAGTAGAAGAATGGAAGGTGGCCTTTTTTTTTTTTTTTTAGTTGATATAATGGGTTTTTCATCTGTATTTTTTATTTCAACTTCTTAGTCTTAGTTTTCTTTAAAGGCTTTATGGTAGTTAATGACATTTTTATTAGGCAATTTTTAAAGTGCATTGTATGTCCTACTTAGAAAAGCACTAAGTATTCTCCTATAGTCCTCTAGCTTATTTGTAATATAAGTCTAAAACATAACTTACTTGTCATCTAAAATAGATAATTCTAAGTAAAATTTAAATTTTTTCACATAACTTATAGGTGCCTTGTATAATGTATATATAGTTCCTGGTTTAATTTTAGTTTTTCTAATTCTCCTTCCTTCAGACCAATCAAACTGTTGGTTTTTAGTGGGAATGGGAGTAAGGAAAGGGACCTTTCAGAATCATCTGAGTTTTTCAAAATACACCTTTCTTTCTCCTCCCTACTCTCCAACCCCAACCAAATCCTCTGACCTTACCATGTCAGAAGCTAGGATTATAACGACTGTATATTTTGAGAAAAGTAGGAAGTGATTCTGAATAAACCTAATTTTAAAAGCTATCACTTCTATAGTCATTGTTTCTAAACAGAGGTCACATAAGTCTTGTTGGCTATTTGGATTTGGTTATCTGGAAAGTTCAGATAATCTGTATTTTAAACAAAAGCAGTAGCAGTGGCAATGATACCCTGTGGAGTCAATCGGGTCAGTAAACTTTCTGTAAAAAGTCCAGAGAGTAAATATTTTAGAACATATTATCTCTGGTGTAACCAAACTCTGCTATTATAACATGAAAGGCAGCCATAAACAATACACAAATGAATGAGCAGGGCTGTTTTACAATAAGACTTTACAAAAACAGGCAGCAGGCCAAATTTGATCCTTGATTGAGTTTACCAACCCCTGGGGGAAAAAAAAGTTTTACATCATTTAATTTAGGGGGGAAAGATGGTAGTATATGTTTTCTTCTGCATTTTGTTTTCACTTAATATCTTTTAGGAATTATTTATGTCAGTATATATACTACTGCTTTGTTCTTTTTAATGGCTTTGTAATTTTTCTTTGTAGATATGTTATTTATTTAATTGGTAGCCTAGCCTGTTGAATGATATTTAGCAGTTTCTGATATTTGGTATTAGAAGCAATGTTATAATGAATATTTCATGTATTTGTTGTTTTGCAAATACATAGATTAAATTGCTAAGAGTTGTCATATATATCCAAATCATCCCTCCAGTTTGACACTTGTCTTTTGGCATTATGGTACTTTTTGTTATGAAGTATTTCTTTTTGTATCATGTAGTTTATTTTTTGGTGTCTTTTGAACTCTGTATCATAATTAGAGAGAATTCTGAGTATAAAATTGTTTTCTCTATTTTCTTCTAGTACCTCCTAGTTTCATCTTTTACATTTAAGTCTTTTAAGCATATGTAATTAATTTTGGCATGGAGAGTGAAGTATGGATGCAACAGACATACTCTGTTCTCCGAACATTATTTATTGAACACTTTATCTTCCTACTGAAATACAATTTCATTTTTGTTACATACGACACTCTTGTTGAATTTGAATTTATTTTTGAACTCTCTCCTTTATATTGATCTAGTTTTTAACCATGTGTCCTTGTTTTAGTTATTATATTTAAATATATGAAAAAGCTATTCAGTTTTTAGATACATGTGGACATGTTTTTTGTATGAATTTTAGAAATAGTTCTTAAAAATCTTATTGGATATGTGATAAATTTATAAATTAATTTTACAAGTTGATTTTGGTATTTGATTCTTCTAGCAGAGAACACAAGACACCTTCATCCAGTGGGATTTTAAGGTTTTCTCCATAAAAACTAATTGTACAAAACTTCCTTGTAGTTGCATGAGAGTATTTACAATTCTTATTTAAGAATGGGTTTTGAGGGATCCCTGGGTGGCGCAGCGGTTTGGCGCCTGCCTTTGGCCCAGGGCGCAATCCTGGAGACCCGGGATCGAATCCCACATCAGGCTCCCAGTGCATGGAGCCTGCTTCTCCCTCAGCCTGTGTCTCTGCCTCTCTCTCTCTCTCTCTCTCTGTGTGACTCTCATAAATAAATAAAAAAAAAAAAAAAAAAAGAATGGGTTTTGAAAGCTTGAGAGTGTTTAAAGATTGAATTTCTAAAACAGCAAAAATTATAATGTATATTTTTGAATCATTTCTTATTTGACCTTAAGGTTGTACACCCAAAAGCAACAATGATTATGCAAATAGTTGCTGATACTTACTCGCTTCAAAGTGAATTTTATTTCCTGTGTTTTCTTGAAATCTGCTAATGCTACATATTAGAGTACTTACCATAAGTGAAAAATGATTTATTAATTTTCCTCTTATGTAACAGATCCTATGTTGTTTATATCTAGTTAATTTTGTCTTCTAAAGATGATGAAATTATTGAATATCAGCAAATGTTGCATAACCTGAGGGAGAAATTGAAAAATGCCCAGCTTGATGCTGATAAAAGTAATGTTATGGCTCTACAACAGGTAAAACCTTCTCAAAATTTGGTTTATTAAAGTAGGCAATGTGTCTTACCTAGTGGCTTGCACTGTTGGGTAGATGAGAAAGTCCTTTGAAATCCAGTCCCAAGAAACAATTAGAATTAAGTTTAGAGTTAGGAATAGAGTTATTTTGTATATTTTCCTATGTAGATGCAGATAATAGATATATTGTTTTGATTGGGAATTATTTAATAAGAAACTTAAAAACTTTTAGAAACTTAAAAATATCTTAATATTCTATTAATGCTTATTATGTTATATGTTGGTGCTGAAATATCCTATATAATGTGAAAAAAGCTAAAAGTTTGGTAATAATTTGACTATTACCTTAAATTTCATTTTTAGTACAAATGTATTTGTGTAGAAGTTATACTTTCATCATCTGTGCCCTATAGTCATAGTTCAAAAGAAAGAGGCAAATTTGGGAAGTATCTGGAGGATAAGAACAATTGCAAGGGACAATATTTTGAAGGAAGTGTTACATGGCGATAGATGGAAATGGGTGGATCATGAGGAATGGTAGCATGAAAAGAGTCAGAAGAAGCTGCCAATATCAGTGTTCTGGAATTCTCTTTGCCAGGATGTTAGCAGTTCTCTTTTTAAATATTAGAGTGACATCAGTGTACCAAACGTTGTGTGGTGCAGTTGAGGGAGACAAAGTAGTAAAAGACATTGTTTTGACCCATAGAAAATATATTCTATAATCTTGTTGAAAAAAACACAAGACCTACTTTTTTTCCCTCACTTTTAAAATGCATGTTAACATCCATGAATAAATCATATGTAATATTCTAAAATATTTTATAGGGCATACAAGAACGAGATAGTCAAATTAAGATGCTCACTGAGCAAGTAGAACAATATACAAAAGAAATGGAAAAAAATACTTTCATTATCGAAGATTTGAAAAATGAGCTTCATAGAAACAAAGGTAATTAATTCAATGTTTAATAAGTACTTAAATTTATTCTATGTACCATTCAATTTTACAAGGATTTTGTTTTTCTTAAATTATGTCAATAGATATATTATTGATTTTTCTTTTTGAATTTTATATTTTTAAAAATGACTTTACGTGTGTTAACTAGTATAGTAACTACATAAATTACTAGTGTTTAAATTTGTAAGTGATAAGAGATATTTTCTGTAAGTTTTCCCCAATAAAAATTACATTAACTTTTATGACCAGATTAGTTAGGTGAAAGAAATGAAAAATGGTGATATAATTGATTGTAGTTATTTATCCCATTTTTTATAATTAAAAAGAATAGAAGAGAATAAAATTTTTATCAGTGTAGTAGCATTGCAGGTAGTTTCCAGAAGTCATTTGACTCATCAGCATTTGAATGAACATTACCAAATTTAGTATCTCATCTTATTCTCCCTACCCTGGGACATACTGCCTTGCCTAATACATCTGAACAGAAGCCCTTAAAACATCAGTGGTCTTATATTTCCATAGCAGTACATACTGGACATAATGGACACATTAATGCAAACCATTCATAATAAATTCATGACATATTTAACATAATTGCTGAAGATAAAAAAGACACAAAGGTAACTAGCTAGTGAGTTAATGGTGGTGGTGGTGATTGTAATTTAGATAGTGAGGCAAAAGCCTCTTTGAGGAGATACTTGAATACTTTTAGGAAGTGAGGTGGTAAGCCATGCAGATGTCCCCAGACAATGGGAATAAGTGTAAAGGCACGAAGTAGTAGTGTACCGAGTGTGTTGAAGAACAACAAAGAAGTCTTTGTGGTTGAAACAGTGGGCAGGTGGGGCAGTAGTACGTGATGAGATCAGAGAGGTGACCAGGGGCCATATCATGAAGAGACTTAATGGTTCACTGTAAGACTTTGGCTTTTATTTTATGTGAGAAGTACCAAAGAAAGTTTCTAAGGACAGGAGTGATATAATTTGACTTAAGCTATGTCTGCAGTAGACAACAGGAGGTAAGAACAGAAGCAGGCAAACCTGTTATGAGACTGTTGAAATACTCTGGAGAGGTGCTAGTAGCTGAGAGCATGGCAGTAGCATAGAGTTGTTAGATATAGTCAGTTCAGGATGTATTTTGAAGGTGCAAGAAATAGAATTTGCTGACAGATCAGAGGTAGGATATGCGGGAGTTATCAAGACTTTTTTCTGAACATTGGGGGAGGACTGTGTTTCCAGCAAGTTTAGAAATGATCGGATACTTAGTTAAACAGGACATGTTAAATTTGAGATGTTTATTAGACATCTGAATGAAAGAATTAAATAGACGCTTGTATATATAGAAATCTGAGATTTAGGACAACAGTCTAGGCTAAAGATATAAATTTGGGAACCATATGACAGTTGAAATCATGAAGCTGACTGAGATCATCAAAGGAACAAATGGTAAGAAGAAAATACAAAATTGAGCCTAGGGATTCTTTTACTTTAGAGGCTGGGGAGATGAAAAGGAGCAACCAAAGGAGGCTAGACGGGAGAAAAATCAGGAATGTGTAGAGTCCTGAAAACCACATGAGGAATGTCATCAAGGAAGAGAATAAGCAGCCATGTTCAGAACTGCAATGCTGCTAATATATCAAGATGAGTATTGATTGATAATTGACCAGTGGATTTAGCAGTGGCCAGTCTTGGTTTCAGAGAAAAGGGATACAGTTGATATAGAACACCATGGAGACTCTTTCGAGGACTGTTTGTGTGAAGGGAAGGCAAAAAATGGAGTAGTACCTTGAAGGGAAAGAGTCATGAGGAAAGTGTTTTTTTGTCTTTAAAATGGAACAAATAATCGTGCTTTTAGGTTAAAGGAAAGATCCATTAAAGAGGAAAATTAATACATTGATGAAGCAGGAGAGAGAGAGAGAGAGAGAGAGAATGAACTTCTGGAACAATATCCTTGAAAAGGCAGGGGGCTGGAATCTAGCATTCCAGTGGGGTAGTTGGCCTTAGGAGCACAAAGAATTTGTCCATAATAACAGGGAAAGAAGTGGAGCATGTAGGAACAGCTGCAGTGACTGTGGAGATGACCTGATGGTGGGAGCAGGTAAAGCTTCTGTACTGATTGCTCCTTTTTTCTCAGTACAGGAAGCAAGGTTCTCAGCTGAAAGTTAGAATAGGGGAGGAGGGGTTAACGTTTGAGTAGAAAGGAGAAAAGAGAAGGTATGAAATGATCATCTAGAGGAATAAACAGACCAGGGAAATGGAATATGATTGCTGAGCCAATAGCAAGGCCCACTTGTTACACTTATTTTTATATACTTATTTCTATACTTATTTCTGTATTTACAATTGTACTTTGACAGTAGGTTAAACTGCTTTTAAAAGCATGCCTGACAGCATGGGTTTTGCATATTCCAGCCACCATGAGAAAAAGTGGCAGTTGATATCTGCTATCAAATAAGAAAGAGGCCTTGTCTAATGACATTTCAGTCCATAGGCATATGATCCATGAAGTCCACAGAAGGTGTGTGTCCTAGAATATACTCTATATTTGTAAATATGACACTGATGGTGGTTTCTTTTCATTGGTTAGAATTAGGTTTAGCTGTCAGAAGCTAGAGATCTGGAAAATGGTGGCAAAATCAAGATAGAAGTTTATTTTTTTCACTTGTGTGATGGTGTAGAATTAGGCAACCCAGGATGTTGCCCTCCACTGTCTTGTCCAAAATGGAGCATTACCCTCATATCCACATCCCAAACATCAAGGTAGAGGAGGTGGAGCTAGAGGCAAATGGCATATGCTGGAGGATAGGCAGGTAAATATATTGTGGAGAGCCACATTGAAGAAATGATAGTAGACACTCTCACATTCTCCATCTAGGCTTTTCACTCCAGAGAATGAGGCCCATTTCTTATAAACGTGCGTGCTGTCCCACACTAGTCCAATGCCTACACGTAAGTGTATGCTCTATAAATCAATAGAACACTTAGGGTAGGTTAGAATGATTTGCGTCGATAAAAGGAATATTGTTTTTTGGTCTAGCACCAGCTTGTAAAATATAAGTAGAGATTTTTTTTTTAGCTATTAAGTTTAGCTGCAAGTGACAGAAAAAATCAAATATAGCAGTGGTTTAAACAGGATAGAAATGCATTTTTCCATGATATAAACAAAGTTGAGGCAACTGGTTTGGGGTTGGTATGATACCTGCACGAATAATCGTGTATCAGACATCGTGTAATTTGCTGCCCTGCCTATCTCAACATGTAGTATCCATGTTGTGTTCTTAGTGCTTGAGTTCCAGACGTAATATCCATATTCCAGCTAGTAGGAAGGAGAAAAGAGAAAAAATTCACTCCTCTCCCTTAAAAACATTTCCTGAAATACACACATGGCTTGTTCTTATATTCCATTAGCCCCATGACCACACTTCACCGCGGGGGTACAAGTGGAAATTTAGCCTTTATTTCAAATGGCCACGTGTCCACAACTAAAATTGTGTTGTTCTATTACAGTTCAACAAAGGTTGAACATTAGGAACAGATAGCTAGTACTTTTTGTCACAATGATCCTTCTTTATCAAGCAGTGTTTTGCAATCTTTTATAATCCATAACCCTTCAGCTAAGGTTTTCTGTTAACTTTTTAAGCTTGTCCTATCAATAAAATGAAAACAAATTTTATTTTTCAAATATAAAATTATAATATTAAAGGGACTTTTTTAGTGATGAACCACTTTTCTTGCTTCCTGTATTGGAATCAGGGATTTAAAGGAATGAGTAATCAATTCAATTAATTCATGGGTTTTGTTTGTTTGTTTTTTACCCTGTAGGTGCTTCAACTCTTTCCCAACAGACTCATTATATGAAAATTCAGTCTAAGGTTCAAATGTTAGAAGAGAAAACTAAAGAGGCTGAGAGAACAGCTGAACTGGCTGAGGCTGATGCTAGGGAAAAGGATAAAGAACTAGTTGAGACTCTAAAGCGATTAAAAGATTATGAATCGGTATGTATTTTTATCATGTCAATCAGGGAGTTTAGATTATTCTTGCCACTCCCAGACTGTTCTGTGCTATTTACTTTGTACTTTCAAAGACATTCCAGAAGTATTTTATGATAAAGGTTATCTTAGTTGGTTTATACTACACTATTCAGACTTTTGAGCAGCATTTACTTTTCAGCAGAATTGTTTTCTAACCATTTGATCAAAACATTTTGCTCAGATAATCAGCTTTGGTGAGACAGCAAGTTTAATTTCTTTGTAATCTGTGTCATTGTGCCACCATACGCATGTGACACCACTCGTTTATTTGCTAAAAGTTATTTCAGGGACAGTTTTGCTGCCTACTGTGCCAACACACAGTACTTACTTTGTACTTTTTGTATTTTTTTTTTTTTTTTTTTTTTTTACTTTTTGTATTTTTTTTTTAATTTTTTTTTTTTTTTTAATTTATTTATGATAGTCACAGAGAGAGAGAGAGAGAGAGGCAGAGACACAGGCAGAGGAAGAAGCAGGCTCCATGCACCGGGAGCCCGACGTGGGATTCGATCCCGGGTCTCCAGGATCGCGCCCTGGGCCAAAGGCAGGCGCCAAACCGCTGCGCCACCCAGGGATCCCTTCTTTTTGTATTTTTAAATGTGATTGCCACCAAGTCAAGCCACTAATGGCTTACTAATGGTGTCACTGATTCACTCTTATTATTCCTTTCCTATATTTTGTTAAATGTTTTTTGTTTTTTTGAAAGGGATGGATAAGGAGCTCCCTAGAGACAGTATGAACATCTGATTTGTCTTCATAACCCCTGAATCATCTAGCATGGTCTTATAATAGTCAATATTCACTACCTTTATTTTATTTATTTATTTTTCAAGAGAGGGAGAGCCTGAGTAGGATGATGGAAGGGAGAGGGAGAAAGAGAATCTTAAGCAGGCTCCATGCCCAGTGCCCAGCATAGAACTGGCTGCAGGCTCGATCTCACAGTCCTCAGATCAGTAATGAGCTGAATGCTTAACCCACTGACCCACCTAGTCTCCCCTTGTTAGGTATTTTATATGTCATTCTCTAAGTCACTTTGTCGGTAGAACGCTATACTAGAAAGTTTCAGCTGTTCCATTTTCCATTGTTATTACTGGATTTGTTTTTTAAAAGCACAGTTTAATGACATAAATCTTACATATAACTATACTTTCCCTCAGACTTAGTAAGAAAATCATGAATTTCATAATTTTTTCAAATCAACCACATTATACATAAATTAGATTGGATATTTTTCAGGGAGTATATGGTTTAGAAGATGCTGTTATTGAAATAAAGAATTGTAAAAACCAAATTAAAATAAGAGATCGAGAGATTGAAATATTGACAAAGGAAATCAATAAACTTGAGTTGAAGATCAATGATTTCCTTGATGAAAATGAAGCACTGAGGGAGCGTGTGGGTAAGTCATTTTTTAAGATCCATAGTTTTATCAGTCTTAGCTGTCAAGCCATGTTTTGTTTATTTTTAAATAGTTGAGTGCTTCCCCCTCTTCCCCCCCCCCAAATAAACCCTTCTAAACCAGTGTGATTGATGTGGGATGAGGGATTTAATGGGGTTGGGATGGTGACTGGGCCAGCTTAAAGCACTGCTTATTCAGTCTGGCATCTCTTCAAGTAATAATTCCTTATTTAAAAGCTGAAAGTCTACTGAACTAATACTATATATTAGAAGTTAACTCCCCTTTCTTTTTCTCAACAAAGGTAGGGTCTATATGACCCATGATAGTTTGCAAAGTGCTTTTTGTTCAGATGAATTCATGAGGACATTTATAAGTGCTGGTTAATTTATGCTGCTTAAATTTAACTTTGAGTATTTTAAGATTACTGTTGATTCTAAGAAGTAATTACTGTATATACCTTGTGAGTTTATGTAATAGTTTCAATAAATAGTTCATTTAATGAGTATTACTCATTTGAATGTAAAATTATGACTATAAATTGCTACTTTGAAGTGAAAAGAAAAATCTAAATATTGATTTCATTATACTTGATGAATACTAGTTAATGCTTTCTTAGAGTTAAAATGATCATCTGTGAAAATTGTTCTCTAGAGGAAGAAAAAAATACATATTTTATAAAGATGATTTATTTATGAAAATGTACTAGATAGGACCCAGATCAGCCAGTACCCCAAGTTAGCCTTCTAATCAACTTGACCTACCAGATCACAGATGACTTCAAACTGGAAGTTGCTAAAGATGACTAAGCCAATTAAATAGCTATCACCAACACAAGATTTTCTGTATTTTAAAGTCTGCAAATCTTGTTTTATACTTTCTTGAGACAATCTTCATATATACTTCATAATAGGAAGTTAGCAGATAGTGGGCATTAGACTAGTGTAGTAATATAATTGATATTGATATTAATTATGACTACGTGCCAGGTATTGGACTAGGTACATTATGTGGGTTAATTTTCTTACACTCTTGACAACAAGCCAAGAAAAATAAATGAAGTCTTATTCTGACACTTAGTTAATAATTGCAAGTGGAAATTGAGTGCAAGTCTGTTTTATTCCACAGCTTCTGTGTTGATTAATACATTCTCATATTTTGACAATGATCTGAAATGGAGAAAAAGACAGATCCTGATATATTTTGTCAGGATTTCCATTAATGTGATAAAATGTTGACTTATAAGGTTATAGTTCAAATATTTGGAAATTCTTGCATGAAAAGTGCCCTGTTCTTCAATGATACTGACTAAATAAATTCAGCCATTTGCTTGATGATAACCAATTGCTATATGAAATTTTTGTAGTTCATTTGAATGTTGATAAGGTTTTAATTATATCCCTTAATATTTTAGGTCTTGAACCGAAGACAATGATTGATTTAACTGAATTTAGAAATAGCAAAAGCTTAAAACAGCAGCAGTACAGAGCTGAAAACCAGATTCTTTTGAAAGAGGCAAGTGTGATAGTTAAGTAATTAATTTTCTGGTTGAACTAAAAAGAAAGACTAATAATTTGTATTTTATAGATTGAAAGTCTAGAGGAAGAACGACTTGATCTGAAAAAAAAAATTCGCCAAATGGCTCAAGAAAGAGGAAAAAGAGCTGCAACTTCAGGTATATGCATCTATTCCAAATCTTTAAAAGAGTCATTGGAAAATGAATTATCTGGAGCTGAAATTTTCTGTATATTATATATATCATCGTGGTTCTGCTGCCAAGTTTAATAAATGAAATAATGACCTGATGAAGGGTATTTAAGTATCATTGGTGTCTGTCCTAAGTCTAAAACAGGTAAAAACAGAAAAAACACAATAAAATAATTGAACAAAATTTCAGAATCATCGGCTTTTGAAAACTTTACAGTATAGTTTATTAATTTCCACACAATCCCAAGATATTTTGATCAATAAGGATAAAACTTAGTAATTTCTGTTATTAATATTTTTCCTTTCCTTAAGAGCTGTGCTTTGAAAACTTTCTTTGTACATTATTCTTAAGTGAAAGTAATATTTTATTGAATAAAAATTTTTTGTTTATCTTATTTGATATCAAGAGAATAGTTGGTAAAGTTTTATTTTTTATTTTTTATTTTTTTTATTTTATTTATTTATTTATTTATTTATTTTTTTATTTTGGTAAAGTTTTATAATAGTAATTGCAGTACATTTTTCTAAGAAGACTGTAGAGAAGGAATTATTTTCTAACTTCACCCAAGTCTACAAGTATCTGAATAATAGAGGATTTTTTTGTTTGTTTTTTGTTTTTGTTTTTTTTTTTAAATCATCAGTTTCTATAATATATCAAAAGATTTCTAGGAGGGCAAAATTTCATAATTTATTAGTTTATTAGCCAGTTTACTCATTCATGATTCTTATTTATTTTATATTTCTCTAAACTATTTCAGTAGTTATTAATACTTTTATATAGAATGGGTAAAGAATGATAGAGGAGAAGACAAAAGTCATATTAGTTTCTCATATTAATATTAAAAGTGAGCTAAGTCAGAAGATTGTATAGGCTACATGTGGATCAAGGATTTTGGAAATCCTCTACCTTTTGTTTCAGTTAAAACTTGATTTTCCTTTTTAAGAATTAGAGTAAAAGAAAGTTCTTTTTATGTTTCTAATTTGTTAATACTTGTATATGTAGGATTAACCATGGAGGACTTGAACCTAACTGAAAACTTTTCTCAAGAAGATAAAATAGGAGAAAGGAAATTCGATTTTACAAGCCTCAAAAATATGAATGAAGCACAATCAAAGGTAAACAATAAGGTATTGTTATAGAATAAAAGAAAATTGCTATTATTAGTGCTTTCATTTCTTCCCCCTTTACTTCATTTTGGGCATTGCTTCTTTTTATAGTTGTTAAATAAAAGAAAACTTTTTTTTAAATTTAAATAACCTGTTGATCCAAAGATTGATTAATGAGACGTTATTTACTCTGAATACAGATTAGGAGTTCAGATAAAATAGAGCTGCCGCATAGGAGACCATCGTTCAGTTTTCCACAGTTATATCAGAATGAGCCAGAAGAGAATGTCACCATAGGATCATTATCAGGAATGGTATCTGAAATTCAACATAGTGTAGAAAGTGAAGTGGATCCTTTTGTCTCTGTAACTCAACAGTCTTCATCTATACAAGTAAAAGATAATAATTCACCTCCAGAAACTATTACAATAAAGGAGATTTTTAAAGCACCATGTCTACAATCTTTAAGAAATCTAGAATCATTAGTCAATACCTTTAGTAGGGAGAGCCATGAAGAAATAGATGACTACTTATACTCTGTTTCTGACCATTCTATGAAGCAAGTGTCAAGAAGCTGTCAGACACTTGAGAAGACTAGTTTCACACAAAAAAGTAGTTCATCTTTACAAGCCTTATCAACAGCTTCAGACTTAATGCAGAAATTATCACTTAGGCCAAAGTCTGCAATATTTTGTGAACAATTTCATGGTAACAGAGCTAACATGGAAAAATCACAGATAGCAACATCAGAAGATGAACAGGTTCATGCCCAGATAAACTATGCTGATATCAATTTGAAAGAAGATATAAGAAAGAGTGAAGTACCTTTACAGACAGAGATTTTGAAAAGTAAACTTGAAGTTAATGATCCTGACCATGTCCCTATTACTACACAATCAAAATCATCTCCGATAGGTCCTCTTGAAAATCTTATAGAACAGCTACGGAGAGAACTAGTATTTCTTAGATCTCAGGTGAGCTTTCCTCCAAATTACATTACTATGATTACTTTTTTATTAACTCTTTGTTTTTTGTGACTTCTCTAACAAAGTTCTTAAGTAATAATTATACTAAGAATTTTTTCATGCTTGCACGTAACACCAATTTATACGCATTCTATTTTTTTAAAGATCTAAAAATGCAGTAAGTTTGATATGAAATCATTGACTTGGCTAATTTATTACTTATTTCTTTAGAATGAAGTAATAGCACAGGATTTATTGGTCAAGGAAGCACAGAATAGAAATGCAGAAATAGAGCTTGAACTTCATAGAAGCCAGGCAGAACAGGTAGTATAAAGGCAGACTATTAAAAGACAAAAACTTTCACTGTGGCACTAAAGACAAAACTTTCATTGTATTTCTTTGCCTTTTGCTATGGGGGTGGGGGAAGGGAGAAAGTGGGAGGAAGACTACCATCTGTTTTACCTTTAGGGTTGTGTTATTATTACTGTTGTATTTCTATAACTTGTTTCTGGTGTGTTGTCCCTCAGTTGGTCAAATTTTTTAAACTTGTAAAGTACAAACTATTGTGATATTTTGTTTAAAAAATCAGTTTTATTCTTTGTATTCTGTACAGAGTGAATTTCTTTCAAGAGAACTAACTGAAAAGGAAAGAGATTTAGAAAGAGGTAGAACAACAATAACCAAATTTCAGAATAAATGTAAGTTACTATTATTTCTTATTTTTCTGTTTTTATTTATCCTATATTGAAAATCATGGATCTAAAAGGACTTTAATACATTCTTTGTTTTCTGGTCTGTTTTAACTTTAATCACCTCTATAATATATAGATGTCTCTCTCATTCATCTCTTTGGTTTGCCTTGCTATATTCATTATCAAAGAAAGTTATTAATGTGAATTTTTTGTGGCAATAAGTCAATTTTTCTTTCTTGTCTAATGAAAGTGAAGTTAGAAAAACAAATATAAAAGATTGTTAATGAAGTGAAGACAAAGTATGTTTATGATTTATTTCTTTCAACAATGAAACATATGCACATGATTTAAATAGGTCTGTCATTTAATTCAGCTATTTGCATATTGGATTTATAGTTGAATTTTTTGTACATTTATTTGCATTGGCATTTTCCAAATTTTTTTGTATATAAAATGTTTGTTACTTGTATAGATAGTGTAAATTGTAAAGAAAGTATTCATTGAATGAGAAAAATATGTTATTTTAGTAAAAGAATTAGCCGAAGAAAATAAGCAGCTGGAAGAAGGTATGAAAGAAATATTGCAAGCTATTAAGGAAATGCAGAAAGATCCTGATGTTAAAGGAGGAGAAACATCTTTAATCATCCCGAGTCTTGAAAGGCTAGTTAATGTAAGTTTTTTTCATACTGGTTTTGTTTTGTTGTTTCATACTTTAAAGTGTTGTTCAACTGTTCTCCGGTGTTCATCGTTTTTGATGAGATGTTTATAGTCATTTGAATCATCGTTCCCCTGTTTCTTACATGTAAATTTCTCAGGCTGCTTTCAAAACTTCCTCTTTTGATTTTCACTAGTTCCGCTATAATGTAACTTGGTGTGTGTGTGTGTGTGTGTGTGTAGGTATGTGTGTGAGTCCATATATTTGTGTGTGTGTGTGTGTGTGTGTGTATGTATGCCATTTGGGGTTTGCTGAGCTTCTTGAATCTGTTTACTTGTGCCATTCACCACAACTGGAAAGTTTTCCACTTTATTTCTTCAATTATTTTTTCTGCCCCATTGTCTCTGGAACTCCAGGGACATGTTAGACCTTTTGACATAGTTCCAGGGGTTTTTGAGGCTTTGTTCATTTTCTTTCCCCCTAATTTTTTATCTCTTCTCCTGATTGTATAATTGCTATTTATCTATTTTTAAGATCACTGATATTTTCCACTACCATCTCCATTCTTCCATTTTAAAGGTCAGCTTGGCAGAGTTTTTAAACAGAATTTGGAGTTCCCTTTGGCTGGTTATTTTCTGTCTAGAATTCCTATCTCACTTTCCCAGTGATAGACTTTGGGCTCTATCTTTGGTGTTCTTGGCCAGAAAGATGACAGGTCACTTCAACTGTAGCCTGTCCCTTCCCTGCGCCACCTCTCTCCCCTCAAATGCAAAATTCACTCCTCAGTGGTTCCGTCTTCCAGGTTTTAAGTCTGCTCCAAAATCTGCTTGCTTTTGTTTATTTTCTAGAACCTTCAAATATTTGTTTTTTGTATTCACTTGTTAAGTTGGGAAGGTAGGTCTGGTAGGACGTTATGCCACAAACCTAGAAGTGTAATAGGATGTAGTAAGAATATTTTATTTATTTATGTTTTTATATAGTAAGAATGTTTTAAATATTTAAATGGGTAAGCATTGCTAAGGAAAAATATTAACCATCAAATAATAGTCTATGTTTATTATATAGAGATTGAGAGTTTTACAGTATTATATGAACTTAAATAAAATATATATTTTAAATTCTTAATATCTACATATATTGTTTATATAATCTGAACATATTTAACATATATTTGTGCTTCCCAACAAAATACTATTCATTTAATTGCTTTTTTTATGATGCATTAGTAATTGAATACTTTTAAGCAATACCATATTGTTAGCAGAAAGGGAGAGTGATATTGGTATGTTAAAAATTTCTGAGGCAAGAAAATCATTTGACAAAATTTTTGAGAACCATTTAATTCTTTTTATATGTAACTCATTTTTATGTTTCTTTTGCTCTTGGTGACTTTGTTTTGCTTCTGCTATTTTGAATGTCTAAAATGGTTCTTTGTGCTTTTTCTGTGAACATCTTTTATCTCTGATGCTACCCACTTTTGATACTGTGTCTCAGATCAAACTATTTTCCAAGGGAAACTCTACTTAGTGACCAAATACAAACAGAATGGACACCTCAGGGAATTCTAACTTCTTCTGTATCCTTGCTTCCAGAGATTTCATCAGTTTCTATCTTGGGTTGTCATTCTTTTTTCTGATTGAATCTGCCCTGTCTATAACTCACGAATGACTCAACAACATTGCCTGCTATAAGAAATTTGCAAAATCAGTGACACTTTAGATCAAATATTTCTAGGTTATGTACTTCATTTCACTTTCTATTGCTATGGGTTATTTTTCAGTATCTCTAATCACCATTTAATCTTATTTTAATAAAAGGCCATGTAGGCAACAAGATGCCATTTCTAAACAGCAAGACTGATAACTAGATTACCTTGTCTGTCACAGTACCTCCTTGTACTTCTGTCTTCCTGGTATCCCCTTTGAATTAGCATAATTTATTACTCCATGTGGCCTGCTCTGGTCTCCTAGGGGGTCAGGGCTTACTTTTATGAAACTTCTGTCTCAAACCCTGGATCACCCTCCTGAGTAGGAGATTGCACTTTATTTTACTCATCTTAACCTTCTTTGTTTTTGCTTTTTTTTTTTTCCTGAAGCTTTACTTTGCAGTTAGCAGTTTTATCATATATAGTTTCTTTAAAATGCAAATATATTTATATGTATGTACTATGTAGATGTGTACCAGGGTGTATGTATGTTTATATATGCCATTGTTGGAGAATTAGGACCAATGAAACCTCTTTGATAATATTTTAGTATTTAACATTATTTTTGCTTATCCAGCAATCTGAATAATATTGTGTTACCATACTTTGCCTTTTTATCATATATGCTTCAACTGCGTGGAGAGGAAGCAATGAAAAATTCAATTAAATGTAGTAACTATTTCATTCTTTGCTCATGCTGCATAGTTTCTAAGTATTGCATAAAAATTATTTCATTTTGACTGTATAAAAACCTTGTGAAGTGGACAGATGTAACATTTGCTCTTTAGAGATATAGAAACTAGGTTTAAAGAACTTGTCACTTGCTGAGCTAGTAAAAGATTGGTTAAGATTTGAACCCTTGTCCTCTTACTCTCTTCCAGTTGTTTTTCTAGTCTACCAGTCTACAAAATTAGCTAAATGTTTGTTAAATGTTATAATAAGGTAATTATTATGCTTGATAATACTGATGTAAGTTAGAGTTTTATAAATTTAGGTTCATAAGAAATGGATTTGGCATATTTTGTTGTTATGCCTGGGAAGAGTAAAATGCTTAAATGTGAATTTTATTTAAAGGTAGCTTTTTTTTTTTTTTACTGTGATTTTAGTATTTTGCTTCACATTTTTTCAATATAATCTGAATATATTAGGCTATAGAATCAAAGAATGCAGAAGGAATTTTTGATGCCAATCTGCATTTGAAAGCCCAAGTTGATCAACTTACTGGAAGGAATGAAGAATTAAGACAGGAACTCAGGGAATCTCGGAAGGAGGCTATAAATTATTCTCAGCAGTTGGCAAAAGCAAATTTAAAGGTGAGAATTTTATTAAATAATAGAAAATGCCAAGCATTATGAACATAAGCTTAATATGAAACTTTTATTTTTTTAAAAAGACTGAGAAATGCCTCTTGGATTCATTCAACATTAAGAAAACTCCTTTTTGGATTTTTCTTAAATAATTAAGTAGGAAATAAGTACCTTTTATAACATAAAGGAATTCAAAAATTCTAGGTCTATGCCTGGGTATTTCTAAATAGAATTTGAAGTATAGTTTAATTAATGCCTAGTAGGGCATTCATACATTTATTTTTTTTTAAATATTCAATAGGAAGAAAAAGTTAACCTGCTTTTAAATTTGTCTTTGGTTGTAAGAGACATGACTCTCATTTCTGAACTGTTTGTTTCCAGATAGATCATCTTGAAAAAGAGACTATTCTTTTACGGCAGTCAGAAGGATCAAATGTTGTTTTTAAAGGAGTGGACCTACCTGATGGGATAGCACCGTCTAGTGCCAATATTATTAATTCTCAAAATGAATATTTAATACATATCTTACAGGTAGTAAATAACATGTGAATAACAAAAGTAGTTGATACTATGTTTAATTTAGTCTTTATATATTCCTTTGAGTATTCTTTAGAATATTATCATTGCAATGCATTTTTTCTAGATTTTGATATGAAATGGAATATTATGAATAAAAGCAATTTATTCTATTCATCCATGTAAGAAACATGCTGATATATCTTGTGCACATATGTGTCATCTGAAATATATGATTGACAAGTAGAATGACATGCAGCTAAGGTGGTAATGTATAAATAAGGGGAGCACTTTTATTTAGTGCTGGTTAGAAAAGCAATTCAAGTGAATAAAGTCTGATACAACTTTTTAGTGAAATGATTAAAATTGTTCCTTTTTTAACTACAAGAAAAAGTTTTTATTTATTTTTTGAACATTTTTCTTTTTTAAGATTTTATTTATTTATTTGAAAGAGAGAACTAGCAGGGCAGGGGCAAAGGGAGAGTGAGAGAAGCAGACTCCCCACTGAGTAAGTAGCTGGGACTCAGGCTTGGATCTCAGGACCCTGGAGGTCATGACCTAAGCCCAAGACAGACACTTAACCAACTGAGCCACCCAGGAGCCCCCAAGAAAAAAGTTTTTAAATTAAGTTGTCTGTAATGTCTTCTTTCCCTTTAAACTTACAAGGTGTTAGTTAATACATTAGTGAATTAGAAAGGGTAGTGCTTGCCTGTGTTTGTCAGTTTTGCCGTCTATATTGTGGTCATTATGAATGCCCTAATGAGAGATGCTTTGCATTATTTCATTTGAAGTGTGAATATCCATAACATCCATTTGAAATATAATTACAGAAATGTGTTTAGAATCAATGAAAACATATTTTTTATTATAAGCACTACTGTTTCTGTCTCCTAGATGATCCATTTGTGAACATACTTGAGTTATGATTATCAAATACTTGTTTTTGTATTTGAAAATTATTTAATCTTTTTTGAATATTGGAATTTGTTGTATGTCAGTGAGGAACAACCTTACACTTGTTTAAACATTACTTTATAATTCATGTTATAGCATGAATTTAAATTTGCAACTTTTAAACTTCTAACTTCTATAACTTTTAAATTTATAACTTCAGCACTCTTTATGATCTCTCGTTCTTCTTCAGTGTAAGAACACTGTCAACAAGTAATGGTAATGTGACATCATATTGCTTCAAATAAGATTAATGTTTTTTTTTCATCTTTATATAAAAACATATGAGAGGATGGGATGCCTGGGTGGCTCCGTGGTTGAATGTCTGCCTTCAGCTCAGGGCATGATCCCAGGGTCTGAGATCGAGTCCTACATCGGACTCCCTGTGGGGAGTCTGCTTCTCCCTCTGCCTATGTCTGCCTCTCTCTGTCTCTCATGAATCAATAAATAAAATCTTAAAACAACAACAACAACAACAACATATGAGAGGCATTGTCGTAGATTAGAGAGCACCAATTGGGAATCTGAATACTTGTTCATAGTGGCAAAACGGGTCCTCGGACCCCCAGTCCTAAGAATGATAGAAGTAGCCAGGGCCTCTGGAGCCACACAAAACCTGACTTTAAGTGTTGGATCTGCATGTGTGTACAGTACCTGGCATCAAGCATGCCATATGTGCTTAGAAATGGTTACCAAGTATAGTTTTAATGAGCTTTTAAATGTTGAGTTACTCTTTCTCAGTCTCTGTTTCTTCATCTATAAAATAAAATAATTGGAAAGAGTTATTTGAATGGAGACATGAACAGATACGTTCACAAAAGGGTGTGTGAAGCTGAGTGACTGGAGAAGTTTGTAACCACTGTACCTGAGAATTTATATGGTTACTGAAACTATCAAATATAAAAATAATTTTAACAAATCTATAGTACTTCTCTTTATACATATGCCTCAAACTAAAATATTCAGGATCTAGAAATGATCTGTGCTGCTAGGATTTGGGAACTGTATTCTCTCTTATTTTTGTGTTATCTTGTCAGAGTATAAATGTATACTCTCCAATTTAAAATGTATTTTGATAATTTTTTCATTCTTATTTCTGTACTAATTTTTAGGAACTAGAATATAAAGAAAAAAAATTAAAGAATTTAGAAGAGTCTCTTGAAGACTATAACAGAAAATTTGCAGTAATTCGTCATCAACAAAGCTTATTATATAAGGAATATCTAAGGTATAAGAGCAAAACTTATAATGTAATTGCAGCATATTCTTATTCATGATACTAGTAATGTAAGGAAATACTTATTTGTTCCCTCATGCCTCTTCCCTTCTATTTTATGTCTTAGTTTCCTTATGTATAAATTTCTGAGATATAATGCCTTTTTCATAGGATTGTTACAAAGTTTAAATGAATTGTTATATGAAATGTTCAGATATGAACATTTTGTAAATGTCCCAGCATGTGAACATTTTGTAAATGTGTTTCAGCTGTTAGCATCATTCCTCATGTCACTGTCATGTTATTGATATATTTTCATTGGTAACGTTTCTCCTTATCTCTGCTATTTCCTCTATATTAATGGAATAATTTTCTTAACAGTCATTAGAATACCTAATCAAAGGTTATTTAAACACAAAGGATAATTATTACATGATCTAACAAGAAACCCGAAGCTAATTATAGAGTAGGCTGTGTTTAAGAGTTGTCATTATCTCCTATTATGGTTATTTTTTTTTAATTTTTAAAGAATATTTTATTTATTTATTTATTCATGAGACACAGAGAGGCAAAGACATAGGTAGATGGAGAAGCAGGCTCCCTGCGGGGAGCCTGATGCAGGACTCAATCCTGGAACTCCAGGATCACGCCCTGAGTGGAAGGCAGACGTTCAACCACTGAGCCACCCAGGCGTCCCCCCTATTATGGTTTATAAAATAGATGCGGGAGTTCAAGGAAGAGGGAACCATGGCCACTGTAGAAGAACCTTTTTTTTTTTCCCCCACACAACTTTTTAGTTTTAGATAAAAAAAATTTTTCCAGAACCGTCTAGCAGAGCAGACTTTGACTCAGATCACATTAACCAGAATTGGGCAAATGAGCTCTCCAAGTCATATGTCCAAGTCTCAACCATTCAGTGGCAAAGAGAGTGATGCCACTGTAATTTTATATGCCAACCAGATTGCAGATGACTGTGGAATGTCTTTTGGGTAGGCAACAGTGTCTTACACATCTTCTTTTAAGTCAAATGATTTCTACTCTTGTTTGTATTCTAAATATTTTACAACTGGTTAACCCTCAAGTTAAAGAGTAGGGTCTGTATATTGAGAACTGATTTCCAGAATTACTTTGGAATGTTGATTATTTTCCTATTTTCTATTTTTAATAAAATGTTGTAAGTTCAACTTTGGTTGTTATATTGTAACAGTTGTAGAGTTGTGACTCATGGAATAATGAAAGTAACTTGATGAAATAATTTCTTTAAACTGCATTTATTTAGTAAAAATAGAACTTCCAGGCTAAATCCTTGTTGAGTGGAATTTTGACTTAATCTGTTATTAGATACCCAAGGCTATGATGCCTCTTGTTTTATGAACATTTTAAATTTCCATAATTTAAAGTTATCTTTTCCTGTAGTTAAATGTTTTATTAGGTTTATTATATTGTCATTTTTATTTGTTTTTTAAGTGAAAAGGAGACCTGGAAAACAGAATCTGAAACAGTGAAAGAAGAAAAGAAAAAACTAGAGGATCAAATCCAACAAGATGCTATAAAAGTAAAAGAATATAATGTAAGCAAAACTCTTTTAAAATCAATATACAGTATTGTACAAAGTAAGATAGCTATATTCAACAAGTAATTTAATATGTCTTGTGTAGAATTTGCTCAGTGCTCTTCAGATGGATTCAGATGAAATGAAGAAAACACTGTCAGAAAATAGTAGAAAAATAACAGTCTTGCAAGTGAATGAAAAGTCACTCATAAGACAGTACACTACTTTAGTAGAAATGGAGCGACAGCTTAGGAAAGAAAATGGGAAACAGAAGAATGAATTGATAGCAATGGAAGCTGAAGTTGGTGAAAAAATTGGACGTTTGCAACGATTTAAGGTATATCTGATTTTTTTTTTTTGCTATAAAAACTTTCAATTATGAGGAAGAGAGGATTGTATAATGAATAGCCATCACCTAGATTAACAGTTAACATTAACATTCTGCCATAATTGCCTCATCTGTTCCTTGTAGTAATAAATTGCAGACATTTCTTCTCTAAATAGTTTGCTGTGTGTCTCTAAAAAACAGACTTGTTTCATAACACAAGAACTTTATCACATCTAACAAAATTGACAATAATTGTCTTACATTATCTAATGTCCAGACCATATTTACATTTCCTCAGTTGTACCAAGATCCAGTCAAAGATCCTGCATTGTATTCGGATGTTACAGGTCATAAATCTTTAATGTTCATAGAATCTCCTCTCTTTACTTTGAAGAATGTTGAACATTTACCTAATTATTTTCTTTTCTAATTTTGCTTATTCCCCTATTTATTGATTTACAAAAGCTTTGAAGCCTTGGATATGTTAGGTTAAACATTGTTGATAAGAATGCTTTGTACTTTATAAGTAATATTTTATATTGTATCACTTCAAGAGATTGTATGAGTGATTATTGTTTCATGAGTGATTATTGTCTTAAGTATTTAGTTAACTGGTGATACTTTGATATGCAAATAACCAGTTCTTTGGCAGTCCTCCTAGTGGCTTTAGTGTTCACTGATGCTTGTTGTTACTTGACTCAGATACTTGATTAGGAGTTGCAAAAATTATTTTCTAGCTATATTATGCTTTCTACATTTATTGGCCAATAGTCTTTTGTAAATAAAGAGCTTTTCCTCATTAGCCCAGCCTGTTTGGTTATCTTGAAGTATAGCTCCTACAAGAAAGACAAGAAAAGCTTCATTCTTTTTTTTTTTTTTTTAATAACTAATCCTCCGAAATCAGAGCTTGTATACTCTGTTTCTACCTATTTGCTTGACCTCTCCAGCTTTCTCGTCTTTCAGTATCATTACACACTCCCAGATTTAGTCATTATTTGTTAATAATAATTTTGGCCAGGGGGAGCTGTCTAAAGTTGGCTCTTATTTCTTCTTGACAAGAATTGAGTAGTCTTTGAACAAAGCTTCAGATGTTGGTTTGTTTTCTGGCACAACAGGATATTCAAGATTTACCTTTTATACTTTTATCCAGATTTGGAATAAATCATTATGCTAAAGAACCCTGGTTCTTTTTAGTGGGAAAGACATTTTTTTTTTTTTTAATTTTTTTTTTAAGATTTTATTTATTTATTCATGAGAGACAAAGAGAGAGGAAGCAGAGACACAGGCAGAGGGAGAAGCAGGCTCCCTGCAGAGAGCCTGATGTGGGACTTGATCCCAGGTCTCCAGGATCACGCCCTGGGCTGAAGGCGGTGCTAAACCGCTGAGCCACTGGGGCTGCCGGGGAAAGACATTTAGATACCAAAAGCTGGTCACTAGATATTATGGCTCTTGAAGTTTCATTGCTACTGGTCCCTTTCAGTGGACAAATTAGGAAAATATGTATATATTTAAACCATGAGTTCATATTGTTATCTCTAATTCAGATTTAATATAATGGGGTAAGGAAATGGTATGGAGTTTTTACTAACCTTTGATTTTGGACTCATATTTCTTTTTTTCTTATATGGAAGTCTGTTATTAACATTAAAATTATTGCTCTATCCCTTAATTTTCACACATTAATTTGAAGATAATCTTGCATTGTTGATATTAACAACAGGAATGCTATGAGATTTAGTTTTACATTTCTTTATAGTTCCTATTTTCTTTAGAATATCTTCCAATAGCATATATAGTCAAGGTAATATATTCTACAGTAACTTGAAATAATTTTCTTTGTGTTGTTATGCTACAAATTTGATAGTTAGGCTCATTTGTTTTGTGTTTATCTTCAAACTCAGAGGTTACTTTTTTTTTCTTTTTTTTAAATGATTTGAATATATAAAACATTTGCATGTTTCAAACATATAGTCCAAAAAATCTTATTTCTGTCCCTGTGCCTTTGACTCCATTCTGCCCTACCTGCTATAGGTAACTGATTACCCTTTTAATGATTGTTTTTGAAGATATTGACACAAGAAGTTGCATGCTGTGTGTATTCTTCTACACCTTGCTTTACATCGTGTCTTATATAGCTTATTTTAAGCATGTACATGTTTGGTTTACATGTCCAAATTTACATTGGATCATATAAACACAAAAGAATTCAAAGTAGAATTAAAATGAAGTTGAGTTCCTTACCATTCACTTTTAAAGATAGTAGTAGGTGAAATTGTCATGCTAACAAACTTATTTTCAATGTGATGTTAAAGCTGAATCCTGATGCAAAAAGGAACTATGAATAGTTTTCAATAATGAAAGCTATTTTTATTTGGACATGTAATAAGGAAGTTTTGAGTCTTAAGAAATGTTCTTGTTTTGATTTTTATGTTTTTCTTGGAGGATTGCACATGTAGCTAGTGTGTGAGACAGAAGGGAAAAAAAGTACTAGAATGTTCTCCTCAACCTGATTGTTCAACCTGGATTTGGGGAGGGGGGTGTGGTGACAAATGGAAATCTGAAAATTGGTTTTTTAGGGGATGGGAAATAGGAAACCCCTCCTCATCCAAAGAAAGTGTAAAACCAAATTCCAAGGGGAAGGTAGAATAATGTGTACTTATTTAGATGGAAAAGATAAACTGCCAAAATGAGATGTGAAGCACTATTACAAATATTTTTCCCTCATTACTTTACTTCAGAAGAAATTCTAACTAAATTTTTCCTCACTTTATAAATTTGGTTATTCCTATTTCATCAACTTACTTTAGAGAGAAATAAAAGTTCAGATATTTCTTCTTATTGTTAATACGATATCTTTGAGTAGTGACTTTTTATAGTTTAGTTGTATAGCTAATGAGGAGAACATAAAACAAGTAACAGTCTTTCATGTATTTATTTTATATTTTATTTTATATTACATTTTTATAAACATACATTCATTTTATATTACATTTTATAAACATATATAAATATTCATTTTTATATATATATATATATATATATATATATATATATATATATATAAAATTAAAGAGTATTTAGGGATCCCTGGGTGGCACAGCGGTTTAGCGCCTGCCTTTGGCCCAGGGCGCGATCCTGGAGACCCGGGATCAAATCCCATGTCGGGCTCCTGGTGCATGGAGCCTGCTTCTCCCTCTGCCTATGTCTCTGCCTCTCTCTCTCTCTCTCTCTCTTTCTCTCTGTGTGACTATAATAAATAAATAAAAATAAAAAAATAGTTAAAAAGGTTAATAAAAAAAATTAAAGAGTATTTATATTTTTATATTATATGCTATGATTGAGAGAAATTTTTTCTAATTAAGTCTTGTTTCTTCATGGGAACAAAAGGTTTTTCCTCTTACAAAGCTAGTCTGTGTAACTCTAATAAGTAGAAATAGCTAAATTGTAATGTGATAATGCTAATTTTGCCTTTCAGCTAACTAAAGGCAAATTGTTTTCAATCTTATGAAATTTAGAAAAGCCATCCAGGGATACATTCTCAGTGATATATTTTCTTGCTACTGTGTATTATGGTTTCCTGAAATCAATTGAATTTTATTTTACTGTCATAGTTCTGAAAGATTCCCTTTATTTTATTATGATTTAAAATTTCTAAATAATGATTTCTTATATGAAAAAATAATAATTATTGTAATATTTTTAATACATGAGAAATCCTTTTTAAAAAAGATTCTAAAATCTGTTTTACTTTTAACTGTATTATCTTATCCTTCTCTAAAGTGGCTAGTGCTTCACCAGAAAAAAATACACCAACTTAACTCAATGTATCCTTATTTACATAGGAAATGGCCATTTTCAAGATTGCAGCTCTCCAAAAAGTTATAGATAATAGTGTTTCTTTGTCTGAACTAGAATTGGCCAATAAACAATACAATGAGTTGACCGCGAAGTACAGGGACATCTTGCAAAAAGATAACATGCTGGTTCAAAGAACAAGTAACTTGGAACACTTAGAGGTAAGTGTATGTGATCCTTGAACCTTGCAATATTAGCTGTTCTTCTTGGGGGATACCAGTAGGTGCAGAATGACTTATAGATGACTTCATCCTATATCATCCTCCTTTGGCCCACTTGCGTAAATTTTATTAAACCAAGCCTCTTCTCCAGGCACTTAAAAAAGCAAGAGTGGTGTGAACCAGATAGGGAAATTATAACAAAAAGAGGAAGCGTCATTTAAGTACCCATCCCTTTCTCTTCTTCCTGAATCTAGTACAAATTATTTTCTCATAGTCCTTGGTTTATTATGTTCCTTGGGATGATGTAGCTGAGAATTGCTCTTCCTGGACCATGAATAAGCTCTGGAAATTCTCATCCTTTCTTATTGTACATAATAAGAAAAATGGGTATTATAAGTGTCATTCAAATAGTATGTGAATATGGCCCCGAGCCCTTTGTAGTTGTCTTTTAGCCACTTCACTTCCACACCTTTAACAGTAGGCAAAACTCCTACTCCTGATTCGTTCATCTTCCTCCCCAGAAATAGGGGCTTATGTCTTTTGACTTACTCTCTTTTGTGATCCTCTCCCAGGAGTGGAATGAGGTCTAATTTTGTTGGCTTCATAAATTGTACTTGTGTATAGGGACACAATCATTAAAACACCCAAACATTATTTTAAATAGAATTTGAATGACTCCTACAAAATTCTCTGAGTTGTTTACTAATACTAACTATAAGTAATCATGATCAGTTTACTTTTTACTGTTTTTGCTAAAGAGATTATTATGTTAATTTTATAGAAAATATTGAATATTTAGATGTGGTAATGTTGTGTTTTTTCCCTATCTTTCATGTCCTTTGCCCTCTTCCTCTGAAGCATTTGAAAATCCTATGTAAGAAATGTGTTAGATAGATAACTTTAAGTAGTTTTAAACTTTTATTTATTTTTCCAAAGAATATTTTTCATCTGTCTATAAAATTTTTAAAATTTCCATTTGTATCATATCCCTTCCTCTCCTTCCCACATCTTAATTATAATTCTGAATATATATTTATCCCTGTTGGCAATGTCTTTATGATGTATATTGTGGTAGCCATGACTCATATCTCTATCTTCCGTGTTAGCTTCTTCTTACTGCCACCACGATGATCATTCTAAACATGAAGCTGACCATGTACTGCCCTGCTTCAAACCTATCAACAGCTGCCAGTCACTTAAAGAATGAAAGTCAAATTCCTTTTGTGATTAGCCCCCACAAACCTCATGTCATCTCCTGTGAGGCTCTAAATACTTTTACAATTTATGTTTTTGAAACTGAACTACCAGTTTTCTGGAGTACCTTGTTTTTTATTTTTATGTTCTTTCATACCATGCATTTTCCTTGTCTAGAAGGTCCTTCCCACTCTCTCAGCTTATGTGCTCAGTGAATTTCCATTCATGCTTAAAACTGTTCAGATATTATCTTTTTTTTTTCAGAAATTTCTTTATAGCACCAAGTCCCTCTGTATATTAGTTCTCTATCTTGTATCTAGTTCTGTTTATGTCACATCATACTATCAGTATTGATATGTCTGTGTCCCCAACTAGAATAGAAGCTTCTTGATATCAGGAACTCTACTTAATTCATTTTGTGTGTTTAGTGCCTCCTGTGTGGTACACAGTTGAAGCTAATAAATGTTGACCTTGAGAGAGTGATTAATGGGTAGAGCTGTGGTGCAAAGATCACCAGATATGGTGATTAGGAAATCATTGATGTCTGTCTTTCTTTCTTTCTTTCTTTCTTTCTTTCTTTCTTTCTTTCTTTCTTTCTTTCTTTCTTTCTTTCTTTCTTTCTTTCTTTCTTTCTTTCTTTCTTTTTTTCTTTCTTCCTGATTTTATTTATTTATTCATGAGAAACACAGAGAGAGAGACAGAGACATAGGCAGAGGGAGAAGTAGGCTCCCTGTAGGGAGCCCAGTACCGGACTGGATCCCTGAACCAGGGATCACGCCCGGAGCCAAAGGCAGATGCTCAACCACTTAGCGACCCAGGTGTCCCTATTGTGCCTTCAAGGGTGAAGGTCTTGATAGTAAAGGTGATGAAAATCAACTTTCAGAATACAAAGAGAATGGGTGAAAGGGAAATGCAAAAACCAAATGAGTCATAAGACAATAGAAAACCTAGAAATTCGATGACAGAAGAAAAGATAAAAAGATATGGGTTGACATAGGATTGAGAGGAAGATTTTTTTATCAACTTTTTTTTTTTTTTAATAAAGGAGACCAATGAAGTTTGAGGGGAGAGGAAAAGAAAATTTAGAGTGAATAGGGAGAGAATGACTGAAGATTGGAGAGGAGGGTGTAAAAGCACATTATGTGGTGCCAAAGGCAGGGGGGTGAGAATAGGATCTGGAACCAGACCAAAGTTTTCCTTGAAAGTCTGGAAGTAAAAGAAAAAAGGGGGAAAAAAAGATGTTTAGAACACTCTAATCCATCTTTTGTTGTTTTCCTGTGTATTTATACTACCTAGACTGGGTTGTAATTGTGCGTGTTACCAGAAAGTCATGTTTTATTCCCTTACCTTGCTTTTTTCTTTTTATTATAATATCTTCTTTAAAGAAAACCTCATTACCCTTTTTTATTATTCTTCATAACACATATTACCTGACATTGTGTTATATATTGGCTTCTTTTCCAACTACAACCTCTAAAACACAAATTATAAGATAGAATTTGTTTATCAATAAAGCCCAGGGCTTAGGATACCCAGCATATCCTAAGCGTCCTGTTTGTTCAAAAAAAGAATAAATGGCCATAGTAAATTGATGGGCCAGCTCCTACATTTATGAGTCAGTCCAGCCTGACTTCTCAATGTTGTAGTGGAATGATTTACTTTACAACTCCTATTTCAAGGGGATCTCAAATTGAGCATATCCAAGATGAACTCCTGATGTCTGTTCCTTTCATAATCTTTCCTGTTTAAATATGTGCTACTGTTGCCTGCTCGGGGAAGGCAGACACCTTAGAGTTGCTTTCTAGTCATTCCTCTCCCCCGTTGTTTTTATTTCCCAAATGTAATTCATGTGTCCTCTTTTCTCCATCTTCATTGCTAGGACCCTATTCATCGGGGCTGGACAATATCTTCCTAATTTCTGATTTCCCCGTGTACCCCTTTATTTATTCTCTACATTGCCTTCAGGATGATTGTTTAGAAACTTCCTCCCTAAAATCTCTAAATGATTTCCTATTATATATTAAATTAAATTCCAGTTCCTTATCTTGACATCCCCTATCTGGCCCATATGGCCCCCTATTACCCTATTATCTCCCCAGTTTTGCCTCATGCTACTCTTCACTCTTAGGTTTGCTGATTGTGCTCCAGTCCTCTCACACCCCAAACTCAGACCTGCATCGGAGTTTGTCAGTACCTCAGCTCTTCCCCTGGCTGCTTTTTTGTCAAGACCGGCTCCTCCTAAAACCTTAGCTTTCAGCTTAAATACCACCTCTTCAGTACATAATACCATATTTAACCATTCTATCTTGAGATGGCTCCTTTTATTTTCTCTGGGTCCATATTCTGTTTCTTTCTAAATATTTACATTTTCAATGATTGTTTTGTTTGCTTACCTGTTCACTGTCTGCTGCCTTGCACACTCTCCCCAATTCCTGCTATACACATAGACCTACAGGCACCAAATGGTGAGGCCTGTGAAGGCCAGAATTTTATTTCTTTTCACTATGACAAGCAGGACCTGTCACTGATGGCATGCTAGGGATGCTTAGTAGCTATTTGTGTGAAAGAGGGAAGTGAGCAACCTTCACTGTGAAGGTCATGAGACTTGAAGCATTCCAGCTTGGCCAAAAATGCACATGCCAGAAGCTTATGCTCAGAAGCCCCAGACTGGGTACACGAGATCTTGGTGGTTATCTTAAAATATTATTTTCTATATGTATGTGTGTATGCATACATGTGGGTATGTTCTCCTAATTTTGTTTTTTTAAAAAAAAACAGATTGTGAATTGTAGGAGATATTATATAAAGTTAAGACAATATCACTATGATATTAGCCTGAATTACAGTGTAGTCTCTCAGTGATGTTTCTGTTTTATTCAGTGTGAAAATTCATCCCTAAAAGAACAAATGGAGTCTATAAATAAAGAGCTGGAGATTACCAAGGAAAAACTTCACACTATTGAACAAGCCTGGGAGCAAGAAACCAAATTAGGTAAGTATTATGACTCTGATAATATAAAGTGATGAAAATCTAATAGTGAATATTTTTCATTTATAGTTCCTCTTCTATATCAGGTGAAAGAAAGTATTTTGATATAAAAATGAACTCTGCCTAACAGTTTAATTTAGCAGGCAGTTGACAAGTAATATCTTGTGCTAATCTCTACCAAAATTTGGTTTTTAGTTATTTAAATAGATTTGTTCTCATATATGTTAAAAAATTATGACTAAGCATGAGGTATTTTGAACCATTTAACAGTCAACACTGGTGATAATTTATAAAAACCTTTATCTTAGTAGTAATATTAGAAGTTTTTCACTATGTGTGAAGATGTATTAGGAATGCATCATTTGATATATTTAAATTAACAGGTCACCATAAAACATAAAAATTTTGAAAAGAATTTATATAGCCCATAGTTTCACTATTATATTATTTTCTGTATTACCTTATACATGTTTACAAGAGCACCAGGTCTTGTATGGAAGGGTTGAATCATGGTGTTGTACACCTGAAACTAAATATTACACTGTATGTTAACTAACTGGAATTTAAATAAAAACATAAAAATAAATAAACAAAATGTAAGTTTGATGCTAATGGAAAAATATATACTTTATAACATTATATACTGTATTCATTTAGTAGATGTCAAAATACTTGTTTTATTTATCATTCTTATACGTACAAATAGTCATGCAGAATCTTACTGCGTGAGTGATTAAATCAATAGATTTTCTTATTTTTGCTATTGCTTCTAGTGTTACAGTGAACATCTTCAGGTATATCTAACAGAGATATTACCGTCTCACAGGATATTAAAATCTTTCTGACTCCTGCTAGGGCTTTTCAAATGGTTATCCTAGTTTATGGCATGTAAATAATTTTTTATCTTACTAGCATTGTTAAAGTACAATTTTCAAATTTTCAAATCAGTTTGTTCCTTCAGATAAAGTGTTTTTGTATGTTTGTTTTCTAAAGAGCTCTAATGCTATTCAAGGTTTCTGTTACAAAATAGAGCTACTTTTAAAATTGGTAATTGGGACGTGTAGTAGTTTGATGAAGCCTAACACTGGGCCTAACTATCTAAAATAAGCTACTTTTAGAAATACAATTTTTAATTCATCAAGAGATTAAAAGTGAATTGACTAAAAAAAAAAAACAAAAACAAAAAGTGAATTGACTTCCATGCAGCTTCTACATGAAAGAAGGTATCATTTAAACTTTTTTAAACTATAAAAAAAGGGTATTACATACAGTTGTGGTAAGTTCTCCGTTCATTTCCCGTCTCTCCTTAATAGGTGCTGTATTCCCTATAGAAATTTCTAAATTTCTATGATGAATAATTTTTATTATCATTTGGTGAAGAATGTAAGTTCTAGAGAGATGAAATGGGATAGGCAGTATCCAAAGAGGTGTAGAGCTAAGTCTGGAATCCAATTCTGTCATAATTCATAAGACTAATGTGTTTTCCATGGAACCATATTATTGCATCCTTGTATATAATGGCTAAAGTATTTGGGATATAATTTTTATAACAGCTTGAGATTGACTTAGTATTGTTGCATATAGGAAATGAATCAAACATGGATAAGGCAAAGAAATCAATAACCAACAGTGAAATTGTTTCTATTTCAAAAAAAATCACTATGCTGGAGATGAAGGAATTAAATGAAAGGCAGCGGGCTGAACATTCTCAAAAAATGTATGAGCATGTAAGGACTTCATTAAAGCAAATGGAAGAACGTAATTTTGAATTGGAAACCAAATTTGCTGAGGTTTGATATAATTTTATCATGTAATTTAGTGTAAAGAATTAGTCACATTAGTCATTGTATTTTGTGAGAGATTAGTTTGTATTTTTGAAGTAACATTAGTGTAGTGCTTGTGTTATATGTAAAGCATAAATAAAAGATGTTTTTTTAAATCTGACATGTTTAAAAAGAAAGCAGGTATTTCTTTAAATGAGTTATTTCCCATCAGCATTACATTAGATTTAATGCAAAAAGATTATTTGTTTACTAATGATACTGCCTTCCACTACCATCTGTTTATTGAATGCCAGTTACATGCCAGGCAGTGTATGGGGGCTGGTGTTAGGAGAGGAAACAAAATAGACAGTAATCTCTGCTGTCAGGACTTTACATTTTAGTAAGTTTTATACTTTTTTTGATATGGTCAGAAATATTAAATTGGCTGGCATAAATATAGTTTGCAAATATTCAACAATTAATGATGAAGTAGCACTCCTATAATGTTTACTTTCAGAATTAGTATGTATTTCAAATGTATGTCATTTTGTTTAACTGAGTCACTAGGTATATATTAAGATTTTATTAACTCATTCAAATTTATTTATAGGTAGTATAGCTAAAGTGTAATGCATATACTGCATTTCAGACAAATTTAAGAAAATAAGAGATTCAAATACTAGACTGTGAGTTATCTAAGTTATTTTGATGAGTTGGCATATATTCAGAGTTTTTATGACCTGTTCTTGACTCTCTTTACTTTCTACAATTTATTCTTAATATTTCATCACACCCAACTCAGTATCCAGACTAATGTCAAGTAAAGAGAACTGCGGTATGGTGAAAGCTAAATTGAAAGAGAAAACCTCACCAAAAGCTGATATAGCTGAATATTTTTTTTTTTTTGTTACTTTTTCTTAGCTCACCAAAATCAATTTGGAAGCACAGAAGGTGGAACAGATGTTAAGAGATGAATTAGCTGATAGTGTGAGCAAGACAGTAAGTGATGCTGATAGGCAACGGATTCTAGAATTAGAGAAGAGCGAAATGGAACTAAAAGTTGAAGTGTCAAAGTAAGTGCATGCAGACTTTTCACTTATTAGGTATGTCTACTCTAATTTGTCTTTAAGAAAACTAATTATAGTGGTTTGAGATAATACTCTTCATGGAATTGATACTGGTTGTAGTTTTTTTTTGTTTTTTTTTTAAGATTTTATTTATTCATGAGAGACACACAGAGAGATAGGCAGAGACACAGGCAGAGGGAGAAGCAGGCTCCATGCAGGGGGCCCGATGTGGAACTTGATCCCAGGTCTCCAGGATCACACCCCGGGCCAAAGACAGTGCTAAACCACTGGGCCACTGGGGCTGCCCTGGTTGTAGTTTTTATTTTTGTTTTTTGTAAGAACAAGTGAAATATCAACAAGATTAATTTTAACAGGCATAAATAATAATATTGAAGAGGAAATAATTTCTCAAGATTGATATTTTTCAGAATCCAGGAATAGTATTGCATAAAACACTGAATCTGAAATCAACACCCTATGCAGCTTAGTTCTTCCACATACTAACATTTTTTTTTGGAGGAAAGAGTAGTGGTCATTTAATTTATTTAAACATAAGTTTCTTATATCTGATAAAAGGTTAATATCCAAAATATATGAAGGACTTACACAACTCAACACCCACAGAACAAATAATCTGATTAGAAATGGGAAAAAGAAATGAACAGGCATTTCTCCAAAGAAGATATCCAGGTGGCCAGCAGATACATGAAAAGATGCTCAGCATCACTGATCAAGGAAATGCTAGTCAAATCTACAATGAGATACCACTTTACACCTGCTAGAATGCTAAAATAAAACACACACACACACACACACACACACACACACACACAAAAACCATTGGCAGGGATGTGGAGAAAAAGGAACCCTCTTGCACTGTTGGTGGGAATGCAAACTGGTGGAAAACAGCATGGAGTTTTATCAGAAAGTTAAAACTAGAACTGCCCTATAATTAAGTAATAGCACTACTAGGTATTTACCCCAGAAATACAAAAATGCTAATTCAAAGGGATACACGCACCTCCATGTTTATAGCAGCATTATTTACAATAGCCAAATTATGGAAGCAGCCTAGTTTCCATTGATAGAAGAGTAGATAAAGAAATGGTATGTGGAATAATATTACAATAATTGGACTATTAGTCACAAAAAAATGGAATCTTGCTATTTGCAATGACATGGTTGGAGGTAGAGAGTATAATGTTGAGTGAAATAAGTAGGTCACAGAAAGACAAATACCATATGATTTCAGTCATGTAGAATTTAAGAAATCAAACAAACTGAACAATGGAAAAAAAGAGAAAGACAAACCAAGAAACAGACACTTCATATAGAGAACAAATTGATGGTTACCAGAGAGGAGATGGGTAGAGAGAATGGGTGAAGTTGGTGATGAAGGGATTAAGGAGTGCACTTGTGATGAGCACTGGATGTTATATGGAGGTGTTGAATCACTATATTATACACCTGAAACTAGTATAACACTGTATGTTAACTATACTGGAATAACATAAACAAAATGAATATATTATGAAATTGCCACAGGCACTCCAACTTTATATAAACAATCACTATCCTGATCAATCATAAGCCATCATCAACATTAAGGGAAGACCCTCGACCAATGAAAAGAATATGGCTTGCTGAAAGCTCAGATGATAGTTGGCATATGTTAGAATAAAATGTATATATATATATATATATATATTTTTTTTTTTTTTTTAAAGATTGATTAATTTAGAAAGTATGAACAGGGGTAGGGGCAGAGGGAGACGGACAAAGAGCATCTCAAGCAGACTCCACACCGAGCACAGAGCCCAATGCAGGGCTTGCTCTCGCAACTCTGAGATCATGACCTGAGCTGAAATCAGAGTCAGATGTTTAACCAACTGAGCCATCCAATTGACATTGAGTACTGTGTACTCTGCTAGGTATTAAATGTATTAACTCCTATAATTACATTTTTAAAAACAATTATTTATTGATTTTTTCCCTATAATCACACTTAATAATCCTAACATAATGTGATTTTATTTTACATGTGAAAATAATTTATTTACTTGGAACAAAAAATATATGTAAGAAATTAATACTGTGTGCCAGGTTGATGCTGTGTATTCATTCTCCTGGGTAATTTTTGTGTCAATTCAGTAGAAAGGTAATAGGAGCCATAAGTTATTCTGTCAAGCCCAAATAAATACTTGTAAAAATGATTTTATGGCTTGCTCATCATAAGGTTATTTTTTGGAGCCTTGATAGCCCTTGGAATGTCTGTTGTTCTCAGCCCATTTCATTGTGAAGGACTCCATTTATTTTTTCTTCCTCTTACCTCATAGACTTCATCTTTTGAAGTAAACTAATTTATAAGTATTCATTTTATTATATTTTAATTTTTAAAGCATATGTTTTTTTCAAGGTTTTATTTATTTATTCATGAGAGAGACAGAGAGGCAGAGACACAGGCAGAGGGAGAAGCAGGCTCCTGGTAGAGAGCCCGATGTGGGACTCGATCCCGAGACCCAGGATCATGCCCTGAACCAAAGGTAGATGGTCAACTGTTGAGCCACCCAGGTGTCCCTTTTAAAACATACGTAACTGGCAATGAGACTTTCTAATCAATGTGAGGAAACCCAACTTATCTGACAGTGAGTTAAAATTATTCTTGCCCAAAGGTGATCTTATAATAGTAGTTTTGTAGGAAATTTAATAATTTACCATCAGGCTTCTCCCATTTTTTTAAATTGTAGTAAGCAGGGAGTCCCTGGGTGGCTCAGTTGGTTAAGCAATGCCTTCCGCTCAGGTCCTGATTCCAGGGTCCTGAGATCCAGCCCCACATGGGGCTCCCTGCTTAGTGGGAAGCCTGCTGTTCCTCCCTCTGCTGCTACCTCTGCTTGTGTTCTCTCTTGCTCTCTCTCAAATAAATAAATAGAAATCTTTAAGAAAAATTGTAAGTAAGCATATAATATTTTTTTCATATTTCTGATAGCTTGTAACTTAAAACATATATTCATCTAGGGAACTTAGGAATCTTAAATTTCTGTATTCTTCACTGTACAATTATTCAAATAAACCTACTTAATACCTATTCTAGCTCTGCCAAGCTAGGATAATAAGCATCTCATGTTAAAAGTGTGGGAGAGGGGATCCCTGGGTGGCGCAGCGGTTTGGTGCTTGCCTTTGGCCCAGGGCGCGATCCTGGAGACCCGGGATCAAATCCCACGTCGGGGTTCCAGTGCATGGAGCCTGCTTCTCCCTCTGCCTGTGTCTCTGCCTCTCTCTCTCTCTCTCTCTCTGTGACTATCATAAATAAATAAAAATTAAAAAAAAAAAAGTTTAAAAAAATAAAAAATAAATAAAAAATAAAAGTGTGGGAGAGAAGTTCTGTGGCCATGTAGATTTGGAAAGTGCTGTATATGTGTAATTTGAGATAATTTTTTGCTTTAGAACTTCTCAGAACACTTCATACAATACTCTGTATTAGGAATTTTCAAGGGAAGAATATCGGGAATGAAGTTTTTTAACAGAACATGTTAACCGCTCATGAAATTACATTAATGAAACAGTTGAGGAAATTTTACTTTAGTATTTGATGCTAAGAAGAGATGCTGGATGGGGATCCATGGGTGGCTCAGTGGTTTGGTGCCTGCCTTTGGCCCGGGGCACCATCCTGGAGTCCCGGGATCGAGTCCTGCGTCAGGCTCCCTGCATGGAGCCTGCTTCTCCCTCTGCCTGTTGTCTCTGCCTCTCTGTGTATGTGTGTGTGTGTGTGTGTGTGTGTCTATCATGAATAAATAAATAAAATCTTAAAAAAAAAAAGAGATGCTGGAGATTAGCAGCTTTTCCAAGAGTCTAGAAAACTGGAATACTGGTATTTCGTTAGAAAATGTACCTAATTTTTCCTGAGGTATCTTTTCACCTTCTAGACTGAGAGAGATTTCTGATATTGCCAAAAGACAAGTTGAAATTTTGAAGGCACAGCAACAGTCCAGGGAAAAGGAAGTAGAATCTGTCAGAATGCAACTGTTAGACTATCAGGTATGCACAGCATTGGCTCTTCTAAATAGATTTTTTTTCCCTTTTCCTAAATTCGCATTATATATTGGATGATTTTACAGTTTCAGTCCGAGGGTATGTCAAATAGAGTCTCCTATTCTTGTTCACTGTAAACTGATTAGAAAAACTTTTTAATTTGAAATATCATACATGATAGAGAAAAGCATTTAAATACCTACAAACACATTGTGCTGGCCGCAAGTCAAAGTTAAGACCTGAGGAGAAATAGTCTTTCATAACAGTATTTTTTCTTGTATTAATATGTAACTGTCACACACATATTCTCCCAATATAAACTTTTCTAGGATAAAAAAATTGTCCACATTCGTGTTACACTAATATTGTCATTTGCATATGGAAGTTGAAAAAAAAAAACAGTAATATGCCAACCGTTATTTAGTTAGATGCCAGATTTGGATTTTAAATATGTTTGAGTTTGGGTTTTTTTCTTTAACAAAGTTTTTGATAATTAAAATTATATATAACTAAAGCTGAATTAAAGCTAGGCAAGATTTTTATAGGATCTCATATACCACACTTCTTAAAATCTTACTTACTAAGTTATGTTTTTAAATCCATGATAAGTGTCACTAGAAAAACTTGAAACTGACTATAAATGTGTACTTTTTTATGTTAGGCGCAATCTGATGAAAAGGCACTAATTGCCAAGTTGCATCAACACATCGTCTCTCTTCAAATTAGTGAGGCCGCTGCTCTTGGTAAGTTGGAGTCAGTTACATCTAAACTACAGAAGACAGAGGCCTGTAATTTGCGCTTAGAGCAGAAACTTGATGAAAAAGAACAGGCTCTCTATTATGCCCGTTTGGAGGGGAGAAACAGAGCAAAACATCTGCGCCAAACAATTCAGTCTCTACGACGACAGTTTAGTGGAGCTTTACCCTTGGCACAACAGGAAAAGTTCTCTAAAACAATGATTCAATTACAAAATGACAAACTGAAGATAATGCAAGAAATGAAAAATTCTCAGCAAGAGCATAGAAATATGGAGAACAAAACGATGGAAATGGAATTAAAGTTAAAGGGGCTAGAAGAGTTAATAAGCACTCTAAAGGATGCCAGGGGAGCACAAAAGGTAAAATATTGACTTTCAGTTCAGTATTTCCAAAAGAGTTACATAGTAATTTTAAGTTCTTAGTATGTAGCTATCTGAAAAATGTTTACTATATGACCAAAATTCCAATTATATGTTGTTAATGTAGATATATTATAAGTTAAAAGTTTTGGCTATTTGAATATCTATTTGTAAAAATAAAATGAGACTCTTCTAAACAGTGGTTTTGGTAGAAATGCTTAGATTATATACTATCAGAGAACTTTAAACATCGACGTGGGATTCGATCCCGGGTCTCCAGGATCGCGCCCTGGGCCAAAGGCAGGCGCTAAACCGCTGCGCCACCAAGGGATCCCGAAATGTTTATATATATTAAGTGAATACTAATTTTAGTTATTTGTAAACATTATAGAAACATTTGAAGAATGTTTAAGATGGCACATATTTTTTAGAAGAATCTATGAAAGTTCTAGATGAACTTTTGCCATGTGGCTCAACAAAGGATAATTCTTACAGAATATTTATTAATTTCAATTAAAATTATTAGGAGCAATGAAGAAATATTTATTTACATAGAGAGTGTTTACATTTGTACATATTATTTGTAAATGTTTAGGTAATCAATTGGCATATGAAAATAGAAGAACTTCGTCTTCAAGAGCTTAAACTGAATCGAGAACTAGTCAAGGATAAAGAAGAAATAAAATATTTGAATAATATAATTTCTGAATATGAGCACACAATCAGCAGTCTGGAGGAAGAAATTGTGCAGCAAAACAAGGTTTCATTTTATGTTTATTTTGCTGTTTCGTTGCTAAGATATTAAACGTAAGAATATCTCATGAGTGATGGCATTATTCTCTTAATTGAGTATAACTCCCATTATTGTTTTTATAAAAGACTTTCTTATTTTTAAAGCATTCAAAAAATTGATATTATTTACTTATGTTGTAATGGTGATTTTAAATTTAAAAGGAATAATAAATTTAGTTAGTTAATTTTTATTTTGATATTAGTTACTTTTCACAGTAATGAGTTTCACCTGGCTCTCACGGATGGCTGTAGTAGAAGGCAGTTTGGTGTGGAACAGATGAAATTCACTAAGCTCATGCTTGGTGGCCTCAGAGATTATGTTGTTCCTTCCACCTAGAGTGTTCCTAGCTCAGATCCCTGTACTGTGTGTGCTTTCATTGCTTCCAAGTCTTAGCTCAACTGTCTTACCTTATCAGTGGACCTTCACTAGCCACTCAGTACACAACTGTAAATCCTATCATCAAGATTCCCTAAATAGGGATTATCTAGCTTCCTTTTTCTCCAGCACCCGTCACCCTCTGATATATTACAGATTTATTGACTGTCTCTCCCTAACAAGTACGTAAGTTTCATGATGAAAGGGACTTGGTTTTGTTCACTGTTAATGGTTATGTTATCTAGAATAGTGCTGAGCACATAGTACATGTCATTAAACGTTATGGATGCATGCATGGAGAGATTGAAATCCTGACTTCACATCTTTGATTTCTGTGATCTTGGGCAAGTTACTTACTTAAATCTCTCTGTGTTTGCTTCTTTTTTCCATAAATTGAGAATATAGTGACCCCAAAGGTTGTTGTGAGGATTAGATAAGAAAATGTATATTAACACCGTTGTTATACGCTTGGTGAGTGTCTCTGTGTGTGTCTGGTACAGTTTCATGAAGAAAGGCAGATGGCCTGGGACCAAAGAGAAGTTGAGCTGGAACGTCAACTCGACATTTTTGACCATCAGCAAAATGAAATACTAAAAGCAGCACAAAAGGTATGAGTGATTAATTCTGTTTGCTACTTACTTATATTTCAAATATAAGTGGGGGAGGGGTAGCCCTGGTGGCTCAGTGGTTTAGTACCGCCTTTGGTCCAGGGCCTGATCCTGGAGACCCGGGATCGAGTCCTATGTCCTATGGGCTGCATGGAGCCTGCTTCTCCCTCTGCCTGTGTCTCTGCGTCTCTGTCTCTGTGTCTCTCATGAATAAATAAATAAAATCTTTAAAAAACAACAACAACAAAGAAAACAAATATAAGTGGGATTTAACCATGTCCTTATTATATGTTTGCAATAGTATTTTCTTAATGATGTAACTGCTTTTTTTTTTTTTAATGCTATTTCTTAATAGTTTGAAGAAGCTACAGGATCAATGCCAGACCCTAGTTTGCCCCTTCCAAATCAACTTGAGATTGCTCTAAGAAAAATAAAGGAGAATGTTCGAATAATCCTAGAAACACGGGCAACTTGTAAATCACTAGAAGAGGTAATTAGTAAAATTCGCATTTTTATTTGTGTATTATTGTATTGCATTTTTATTTGTGTATTATTGTTTGTGGAATTTTCTAAATATTTTCTAACCAAAAATAAATAAATAAATAAATAAATATTTTCTAACAGAGGTGAAGCACAGAATTATGAATCTGTTGCTAATTCCAATCTCCTTTTCTACTCTAATGTTTTTAATAGCCAGTAAAGAATAGCGGATAGGGCTAATTTGAATTTCTTGCCCGTTTAATCACTACTTGTCACTTTTGAGCACACAGATCAATAGTAGTAAGTTATAATTACAGAAAATAATAAAAACTGAAGATGACTTTCATTTTGGTTTACATCTAAATGAAGTAATTTTAAATGCATTTTAAAATTTCATGAGTAAAACTGTACAATTTTTAATCAATTGAGGAAACCTAAGATTTTTTTTGGTAATTGTAAGATTTGACATTTATGTGAATTGCCACTGAGTTACTTGATTTAAAATATCTGCCTTAATCTTGTTGAAGAGTAAACATTTTTCCTGTTTTATTTTAATAAACTACATATTGTAGAGTGGTGATTCATTGACTAAGGTCGCTGAAGTTCCAATTTTTATAACTTAACTAACTTATGGACTACTCGTCTAGGGCTCTGACAGTCAATGGAACAAAATAAAAGGGATGATTTATGACATTTTCGTTCTAAATCTAGTACTGCCACACGGTTCTAGTGCTAAAACTACAACTAAATAAAGTACCTTAATTAAATTTTATTTTCATCATAACAGTGAAGTTCATAACACGTGATAATTTTTGAATAAGTAAAATGTGCATGCAGATAACTGCTGTCACATGGAAATATAAGAAATATAACCTTATTAATATCAATATAATATCGGTATGAATATTATGTGAAAAATAAAGTGAAATTCCTGTTATTGCTTATAATTAATCTGACCAAAATTCAGGTGAGGCATTTTTAAAAGAAAAAAAAACAGACTTTAATCATTTTATTTCAACTTGATCATTGCAGAAACTAAAAGAAAAAGAATCTGCTTTACGGTTAGCAGAGCAAAATATTCTGTCAAGAGACAAAGTAATCAATGAACTGAGGCTTCGATTGCCTGCCACTGCAGAACGTGAAAAGCTGATAGCTGAACTGGGCAGAAAAGAGGTAGAACCAAAATCACATCATACACTGAAAATTGCTCAGCAGACAATTGCAAATATGCAAGCAAGGTTAAATCAGAAGGAAGAAGTGTTAAAGAAGTATCAGCATCTTCTGGAAAAAGCCAGAGAGGTATGTTATTATGCTGTGCCTTTTTATTTATTACTATGTTTTTTTAGCCAATGCCAAATATAATTCTGCCCTAAAATGGTAGTTCATTTCTTGCTTTCAAATGATTCTATTTAGGAATTTTACCTTTCACATGATTGGATTACAGATCTGTCAGTAAAACTGGCAGTTTATATATGTCTCTCTTTCCCTCAGGAAAACCAGGAATAGCTGTCATGGTGCAACTGTTAGGATTTTGAAAAATATCAGTTGAGTTTATAGGTAAAAAGAGGCACTAAGTTAGAATGAACTCCATCATACTAGTAGTCAGTGGAAATCCAATTTGCTAGAACATTGATGGGAAAATCTAACATTTACAAAAATTTTTTAAAAACCAGTTAAAAGATGATGGATACATATTATTTTAATATTAAGAGTAAGTTGTGATTTAAGACTGGATTTATCAACTTGAACATGTACTAGGGGAATGCATACTTGGGGGGGGGCGTGTGTGTGTGTGTGTGTGTGTGTGTGTGTGTGTACACGCAGATATTGGTCCTTCCCTATCTCATAAGGGTTTTGGAAGATTAAAGGTAATAAAATTTTCAAGACTTTAAAATGTGAATTTTAAATTCATTTTAAATTAATTTTAATTTAATTTAAATTAAATCATAATTTAAGATACAGTTTTGATTTGCTGTCAACAGGAACAAAGAGAAATTGTTAAGAAACATGAGGAAGACCTTCATATTCTTCATCATAAATTAGAACTACAGGCTGATAGTTCACTCAATAAATTCAAACAAACAGCTTGGGTAAGATTCTGGGAACTTTATTCTTTATGGACTTTTGAGACCATATAATTGAAAATGTAGCTCTCGTGTTTGTTTTTTGGAAAAGTAGCCATCCTACCTTTGTTGTTGGAATAATCTTCTAAAAACATAGCTCTGATCATTTTTCTCCCTACATCCACACCTTTAGTAGCCCACTGCAGCCTACAAAATTATGTTCATATTCTTTAGTCCTGTACTCAGAACCTTACATGATGTGACCTGAGTCTGTCTTTTCAAGTTGTGTTCATTTTAAGTTTACCAATATCTAATGGCTTTTATGTTCTGAATTCCATTCATACTTGTTTCCTTTGATCTTTGTCTTTTGTATGTGTTAAGTGACATATCTTTCATCTCTAAATGGGCAAATCCTGGCATCCTTGAGCCTTAAATCATGAATTCAGTCAACATTTATTGATTCTCCACTGTGTGGAGATGCTTTACTTGGGACTGTGAATACAAAAAATAAGATCTCTGTTTCTCATCTTCTTTAAGCCTCCATTGGCTATTAAATATCATTAAATTTTAAATTAGGTATTATATTTTGATCATTTGAGAGAAGGCAAAATTATGGATTAAGTATGGCATTGAGTGGTACATGCTCATGGCTAATTTGTTCATATTTCCTAGGATTTAATAAAACAGTCCCCTACTCCAGTTCCTACCAACAAGCACTTTATTCGCCTGGCTGAGATGGAACAGACAGTAGCAGAACAAGATGATTCTCTCTCTTCACTTTTGGTCAAACTAAAGAAAGTATCTCAAGATTTAGAGAGACAAAAAGAAATCACTGAATTAAAAATCAAAGAATTTGAAAATATCAAGTTACGGTAAGCTTTAAGAATGTATCATAAAATATAGGCAAATGGTAATAATGATACAGTGAGAATAAAGGTAAGCATTTGCTGTGTCATGCACTGTTGTAAAAACTTCACGTATATTATTATCTCATTTTTATCCTCAGGATTACTATGACATAGGTTATTCTCTCCTTTTTCACATAGGAAGTTAGGCCACGGGAATGCTCAGTAACATGCCTTAGGAGATGGAAAAGCCATGATTTGAATCTCGTCAGTCTGGCGCAAGAGCCAACTCAAGATTCTTGTTCTAGAACCTCATTTTTAAACTCTTTAACTAAAGCATCCATTAATCATCTGTAAAATGTAAATGACAGCACTTACCCTGGCTCCTTCTTTATGGAGGCCAAAGAATATTGTATGTGAAAGTAATTTGAAGATTGCAAAGTAATACATAAATATAAAACTTTTGTTTTATACACCTATAACAGTTTCTGGCACATATAATAGAGGATGAGTAAATATTTGTTAAATGGAAAAATTATGTTTTTAATTAATCAGTGACAGTTGCTTCATTCTCTATATTAAAGATTCTAAACATTGCTCAACAAATTGATCAGAATATAGATTTTAAAACCAGAACAGTTTTAAGGTTTGTGTATTTTGTAATCACTGTAAAAATATTAAGAACTAGAGAGTGTCTGCCTTGTGTAAATGGAGGTCTCTATCCTTGGATTTCCCATGAAAAGATTTATGTGGGGATCAGTACTTGAATAAGACAGCCAGAAGAAAAATAGCAAGCAGAAAGCAGTTTCTTAAAGTGAAGGTGGTAGAGTGGGCAGGTTCCAAGAGAAGGAACTGGCTCCCAAGTTGTTTTGAAATTGGATATCATTGGGTTTCTCTGGGCTTGGAGGAGCTGTGACTTAAGTGGATGGTCTCTAATGGAGGCCGCTTCCAGTCATTTGGGAAAATCCTCCCACAGGTTGGAAGGGGGTTTTTGACCCTACAAGGTTTGTACCAGAACCATCTTGGCAGCCCTTCTGGGGGAGGGGGAGGAAGTTGTGCCCACAATACAAATACATAATAGTGAGTCTAGGGGTAACCCTGGGACAGAGGTGGAAGGAGAGAGGGCAGGTTCTGTGTCTGTGACTCTTGCTCTGTCAGGCCCAAGGCCTTGGAAGTTGTTGAGCTCCTGGGCTTATAATGTGTAGCTTGTTTTGTTTTGTTTTTTTATTATTATCACTCACCTTGCCCCAGCTCATGTCTCCATCATTCCGCTTCAGGGACTTGGGAATCTGCCTCAGGGCATTCCTTCCACAGCTCTTCTCTGGCTTCTACCTAACAGAGGTATCTCTCTGGACCTCAATTTCTTATCTGAAAAAATGGGAAAGTTGACTTAACTTTATAATTCCATTCCAGCTCTGATGTTCTTAGTAGAACTTTTTATTCTTAACGAACATATCCAAGATGTCTAACAAAATCAACATCACTTTTGCTTTATTAAGAAGTTACCACTTTTAAGAAATTATTCTCTAAAAGAAAAGAGAATCAGCAGTAGTATTTGTTATCTTTTTTTTTTCTTTTTCTTTTTTAATGAGAGAGAGAGTGTGCCTAAGCCCAAGCAGAGGCTGGGATGGGGATGGGGGGTGGGGTTGGTGAGGGGAGAGAGAGAGTGAGAATCTTAAGCTCCATGCCCAGGTAGAGCCGGTAATGGCTCAATTTCATAACCCTGAGATCATGACCAGAGCTGGAATCCACACTTCACTGATTGAGCCACCAAGGTGCTCTATTTGGTATCTTTTCAATCTACTTTTCCCCACTGTATTACTTTATACATGAGATGTTATTTTAGTGTAGTAAGTTTGTGTCACGTTTTGGTATATAAAATTGCTTATGCTTTTTAATCTAATTCCTGGGTGTAGAAAGTAATCATCCTTTGAAATTACCTGGTATATATAAATTTTTGTCACATGAAATACTTGAGTAGTCTTGTACCTTACCACATCATGTTAGACTAAAATTATACTTTTATTCTCAGTGTACACAGTGACATGTATATTTTAATGTGTCTTAGAAAATTATAGATCTGTGTGTTTTCATTAGTAAAACCTCATATTTTCACAATTTGGTGATTATTTGAGGTAACTTCAGTTTTTGGCACATGTTGCAAGAGACTATTTATTTATTTATTTATTTATGACACAGAGAGAGGGCGGGGCAGAGACACAGGCAGAGGGAAAAGCAGGCTCCATGCAGGGAACCCAATGCAGGACTTGATCCCGGGACTCCAGGATCATGCCCTGAGCCACAGGCAGGCACCAAACCGCTGAGCCAACCAGGGATCCCCGAGACATAGTATTTAAAGTGCTATTTTATTCATTATATTGTTTAGAGCCAAAAAATTACTTGATACAGTCCTTGCCAACAATTGTAGACAAACTAAAAGGAAAAGTCTATTTTACGTTAGGTTTAAGAGTTAGTTAAGTGCAACAAAGAATTGTCCTTGTTTTGATTTGGAGCAAGGCTTAGGTTGTAAGGATACTTAGGGCCAAAGGTTGGCTCTGTGTAAAATTTGTATCAAAGTGTTAATTGCAGCAGTCACTCCATTAAATACATGTGTTTCCTTATATTAGGCTCCAAGAAAACCATGCAGATGAAGTGAAAAAAGTGAAAGCAGAAGTAGAGGATTTAAGGTGTCTTCTGGCCCACTCACAAAAGGAGTCACAGAATTTAAAATCTGAACTGCAGGCTCAAAAAGAAGCAAATTCAAGAGCTCCAACAACTACAATGAGAAATCTGGTAGAAAGGCTAAAGAGCCAGTTAGCCTTGAAAGAGAAACAACAAAAAGTAAGTGATAACAGACTATTATCATTATTTAGGAAATACAAGTGGTAATGGATTGTTGTGAGAAAAGACTTGCACAAGATAGTAGCATATACCTCTCTGTTGCAATAAAAAGTATGAGCTTTGTTTTAGTCTATTAAGCAGTTTTCAAGATAATTCTTTTAAATAGCCATTTGGTGGTGTTTTTAAGTACATCTGTAGTCCAGTTTATCTTTTTATGTTGTCATCAGTTTGATTTATGAGTTATCTATGGGAAGTAAGGGGAAATCTTAATCCCGTTATTTTCTCTCCTTTTCTAACTGGGATTTTCTGCTACTAAGGCTATTTTGAACAGTGAATAATTGAACAATTTGGGGGAATATGAGAGAGATATGACAGTGAGGAAGAAAGTTTAAAGAAGGAGGTCACAGATAGTTTTTTGAGATGCAGTTGGTCAGTGGCTTATCAGTGATGTATTAGTTTTTAAACTTTATTTCAGATTTAATACTCAATTGTTTTAGGAGGTGCTGCTGTTTTTCTGTGCCAGTTTATGTAATTTATTGGCAAATTTTAAGTCTTTTCCTAATCCTATAATTTCCCTTGTCTGTATAATTCAATTAGTTTCAAACAGAAGTATGTGCTAAGTGAGTAATTCAGATAAATATCTAAACTTGGATATTGAAACAAAATGGATGGTTTTTGTCACACAAATGGCTTGATTTAATGCTGGGTCCTCAAAATTATTATTGTCAAGATTTTGAAGTCTCACACTCAGTTTGGAAAGAATTGAGTGCAATTAGTAAAGGAAATTCATTTGAAAAAGTTGAACTGTTAGTGAATTATATTTACTTACATGGTCTTTTAGGAAAATAGTTAAAAGTTATAAAGCATATTATTTTTTGGATTACATGTTGCTCATATAAAATGTTACTTTTTAAAAAAGTATGTATGTTATAACTTTCAGGCACTTAGTCGAGCACTTTTGGAACTCAGGGCAGAAATGACAGCAGCAGCTGAAGAACGTATTATTTCTGCAACTTCTCAGAAAGAGGCAAATCTCAATGTTCAACAAATTGTTGATCGACATACAAAAGAGCTAAAGGTGAACATAACAAATGCATCAGTATAACAAAATTCCTTATAATTGCTATTGGCAGAGGATCTACTTTGATAATTTTGATAATGAACAGGGAATTTATTCTAATGAACTATTGATGGAGATATATAGATATATATATAGATATATATATACACACACACATTCATTTTTGAACACTAAGAATCTTTATTGTACTCACACCCTATCATCCTGGAGATTAGCAAGATAGGCCATTATTAACTACTTCCTAATAGAATTAAGAAACATTTTACTTCGGAATTTTGTTTCTATATTGATAAGTGCAATAGATGTATAGATTTCTTTGTTTTGTTTGATTTCTTTTGCTTTATCAGAATTTTCTAATTTTTGCTGATTCATAATATGAGTTAATTAGCTTTCTTTTTTTCTCCCTGAAATAGTTTAGGGAGGTTATATATAGTCCTTAACATTTAATCCATAGACCTACCTGATTCTGAAGCCTTTTTGAAGCTATTTATAAATTTTTTGGCAGTGTATATTACTGTGTTCATATCTGATCAATGATTAGATTTGGTGATTAAAAAAATTTTTTTTACAAAGCATATATATTTCTTTTTTTTTTTAACTAATAAATTTATTTTTTATTGGTGTTCAATTTGCCAACATACAGAATAACACCCAGTGCTCATCCCGTCAAGTGCCCCCCTCAGTGCCCGTCGCCCATTATATATTTCATAATGAGTTTTAAATTTCTTTACACAAAGCTTATATAGTACATTTTGCATGAAGTGAAAAATCTTTTTATATGTTTGTAATTTTGATTTTTTATATGTTTGTAATTTTGATTTACTCAATTTATTTGAATGTGCTCTTCACCACCATTAAACTGTGTAGGGACTGGTTTTGCCTAGGGTTTTTTTTTTTTTTTTTTTTTCATTTATTTTTTTGTTAGTAATCTCTACCCCCATCATGTGGCTTGAACTCACGACCCTGATATCAAGAGTCACGTGTTCTTCTGCCTGAGCCCGCCAGGTGTCCCTATTTAGCGTTTTTAAAGCTCTCATTATACCTGCCAAGGTTATGAGCACAGTTGAAAGCAAAAATCCATTAAGTAGGGCAGCCTGGGTGGCTCAGCAGTTTAGTACTGCCTTCTGCCCAGGGCGTGATCCTGGGGACCTGGGATCGAGTCCCATGTTGGGCTCCCTGTACGGAGCCTGCTTCTCCTTTTGCCTGTGTCTGTGTCTCTCTCCCTCTCTAATGAATAAATAAATAAAATCTTAAAAGAAAATCCATTAAGTAAATAAATGTATAAACAGGAATAGCCCTTTGTTGATATCTTCTTCAATACCTTTCTCTTTGCCTGATGCATCATCTTCTCTGAATTCTTCACGGTTTTAAAGTCCTTTCTCACTTCTCCTTGGACAGCTAATGTGTTTCTTCTAAGTGCATTATAATATTGCTAATTTCTTATTAGTGTCATTAGTAATACTTTTGTCCTGTAGTAATTTATCCAAGAAAACATATTAAGTACCAGCATTTCCATCACTGTTCTTGTATGGGACAGCTGAAAACTACTGTGTAGTGGCTTTAGATATACTGTGAAGTATTACGAGTTACCCTTTCATGTCTTATTTTTACAAAATGGTTTAGAAACTACTACAAATCAGAGATTTTGTTTTTTTTTTTTTTAATTTTTATTTATTTATGATAGTCACACAGAGAGAGAGAGAGAGAGAGAGAGAGGCAGAGACATAGAGGGAGAAGCAGGCTCCATGCACCGGGAGCCCGACGTGGGATTCGATCCTGGGTCTCCAGGATCGCGCCCCAGGCCAAAGGCAGGCGCCAAACCGCTGCGCCACCCAGGGATCCCAGAGATTTTGTTTTATACTAATCTTAGGCTTCATAGCATTTAAAACATCACCATATACATTCATATGTACTTGTCCCTTTAATAACTTAGTTCAGCCATAACAAAACATTTGCTTGTTTGATAATATTTTATTTCTGAGTATTTGCTGAAGATGAAGTGCCTTAGGGTATTATATCACATTTTGTTTTTCTCAAAGTAGACTTGGTTAATTTGAAATGAAGATAGGTGTTTAGTTGGGGTATTTTTTCCCCTGGAAACTTAAAAATTTAGATTTGAAACTTTATTTTTAGCATGTTTTAATTTAATAAGCATTAACCAAGCCTTTTTAATAAGTATTATTAAGAATAATTTATTTTAATAATAAAAACTTAGATTGACACTTTCTTTTTATTAAGTAATAGATGTATTCTATTTTATTGATACTTGATGAAGATTTGTGAATTAATCCTTTCTTTACTTTTAGTCACAAATTGATGATTTAAATGAAAATCTTTTAAAATTGAAAGAAGCTCTTAAAACAAGTAAAAACAGAGAAAACTCACTAAGCGATAATTTGAATGACTTAACGAATGAACTGCAAAAAAAACAAAAAGCCTATAATAAAATGCTTAGAGAGAAAGATGGAATTGATCAAGAGAATGATGAACTGAAAAGGCAAATTAAAAGACTAACCAGTGGATTACAGGTGATTTTATATTTAATTGTGATCATATCTTTGATTTAAAACATATAGGTAATAGTTTATTCCCACTTTTTACTTTAATCTATAAATAATTGCTGAAACTAGCTTTCAGGTCACTTTGACTGATGTTGCTAATTCCTTCAGTGACCTCTGTCATATTTGTGGTTTTAGAGTAACCTCTTTAAAATGCAGAAGCAGCTACTATGTTCTATATCAAAAGTGCATTTAGACAAGATGGTTAGCTATAGCCTCAGGAAACTTCTATAATTGGAATATTTATTGTGTATTTTGTTTGATAGTTTTTACTCGTAAAAAAGTAAAAATATGTCTTCTATTTCAGGGGAAACCTCTAATAGATAATAAACAAAGTTTAATTGAAGAACTCCAAAAGAAAATTAAAAAGCTAGAAAGCCAACTGGAAAGAAAGGTGGATGAGGCAGAAATAAAGCCTGTGAAAGAAAAGGTATGTGAAGAAACATACTGATTAATATGTTTAAGGTAATGATAAACTAAGGTAAATTATATAACTGATGAACGGAGGATATACTATATTAATTTGAGGACCTAATACATGCAATAAATGTACTGAATAACACAGAGAAGTCTAAGACAAGTTTCTGTCCTTTAAGAATTTACAGGAGACACCTATAATGTAACTCGTACCCAGAAGTCACTACATTGTCTCCATGTCCTCTTCCTGACATTCTAGAACCCCTAAAATCCCCTCACACCTATCCAACTTCTCCCCAACCCACTTTGTTACATAAATTGGTGCTTTTGATTTTGGAAAGAAAGTTAGGCATATTTAGCCTGCTACCTTGCCCCAAATGTGTCCTTTTTATCCTTTAATAGACTGGATTACTGTTAGTTCAGGATAAACAAAGTTTGGTTACTGATTACCACAGACCAATATTTGTGGTAATCAGTAACCAAAACACTCATAAATTGATTCTGTAATGTGAAAAAAGTTGCTTAAAATTTTCTAATGGGTTAGCTAGTAAACTATTTTGTAACAAAAATTACTGACATAAATTAGCAATCCCCTCAAATTCCCTAAAACTAGCTAAAATGCATATAATTAAATTTATTTATTACAAATAATAAGCTGAAGATTTATATCAGTAGCATTGAAAATATCAAAAGAGACCTGGGAAATATTGGTATTAGTAGTAATGTTTGCCCCTGCAGAAAATTACATTGGAGGAGCAAAGGTTAGGAAACATTTTTATTGTAAAATTTATCCAGAAAATATTCAATATCTATAAAACAATTTGAAAAACATGAACATAAAAAAAATTAAGTGTCTTTAATGCCACTGAATAGAAAATAGTAATGGAATTAAAATATCTTAATAGAGTATATTCCAAAATTTATTTTACTTATGAAATTTCACCAATGTTAGTATAAGTTTTATTAAAATGTTTGCATTTGTTTACATTGAACCACAGCATACTTCCTGTCAGAAGCTTCACTGGTAAAAATTGCAAGATAAAAATATCCTTGCTCTTACAGATTGCTTTCTTTGCTGCCTCCCCACTGGTATTTAAGGCCTATCTTTAAATACTAGTTCCTAACCTGATTCCTATCAAAATCCCTCAGTAGCCTTGTGGCTTTGCCTGGATTCCTAATCTGTGTTTCAGTTTATTTCTCCAGAAAATAGAAATTATACTATTTGCATTGCCAGTTTCCCAAGATTATTTTGATAATCAAATGAAATAATGTGTGCAAGTCTCTTGTAAGCCATCAAGTCAATACCACTGTATGATATTATTACTAAGTAGGAAGAGAACACAAAGAGCAACCCAAATATTAAAATTTGTATCCAGGAATCTAGTGAGAGTATTACTTCAAATTCTACAGTACTGGGCATTTCTAATTTATGAATGTTTTTATATTCAATGAATGCTTTTATATTGAAATTTCTATACCCTTTTCTCTGTCAACTCTTTATTGCTTATCTATGTGAGATATCAAACCCCCCCCATGCCTTGCATTCCTGTGTCTTATGCTACTATACCTTTCTCCATAGCATTTATTATTATCTGACACACTAGAGATTTACTTGTCTATGTGTTCATCCTTTGGACTATAAGCTTTCATGGCAGGAATTTTGCCTGATTTGTTTATTGTTGTATCCTTGCCATCTACAACAGTCTTTGGCATGTATGATGCTCAGTATTTATTAAATGAATGAAAAATTTAAAATGCAAGTTAAATTATTTTGAAATCCATGCCTGAGAGGCTGTTGGTACAGAAAATGTGAAAAGAGAACTCTCTGCATTCTATCTTCTTCCCCATTCTAGAACATCTTTGGTGACCTTTGCCTTTATTTTTTGTTGTTGTGGTTCATTTTTAAATTATTTCAGCCTCCTTTTGCTGTCTTAATTGAGGGTAATGTCAGATGGGATAGAATTGCCTAATCCCTACAAAGCACTCCATGCTACAGAATTACTTATATACCATTATGCCCAAACTAATATTTATATTTCTGGAAGTCACAAAATTCCTTATATATATATTTAGGAAAAAAAGTTAATAATGATCAAACACTGAAGCTTTTATGTTTTTTAAAATAATACTTGTTAGCTGAACTAAAAAAATAAGGTAAAAAAATTGGCCAGTGTCAAAGAAGACAGTTTTGATAGGGCAACTTATCTTAGTTGGGCATTTGTTTAAACTATGGCTTTTAACTCTTTCAGCCCTGACATTGCTTTTTGTAATAAATACAATGTAGCATAACATCCTTTGTACTATTCATGTTCTCTCTTGATATGTCTCTCAAATAAATAAATAAAATCTTTAAATAAAAAAAGAAATTTATAGTTAATAGAAACTACCTACATGTGTAATTTCAAAAAAATCATTATAAATGAAAAAGAAACAAAAATAATTTATAAAAATAATAGATATTTTTATATTTCTCATATTTCAATACAAAGGTGCTCTGACATACTACACTAGAAAACATAATGAAGCAGTCTTAATAGCATTAACATGAGTTCAGAGCTAAAAATGCAAACTGATACAAATGTATGTATAGGCAATTTATATATTCCAATAGCATTGCTAGTGCTATTAGCTAATTCTCTTTGCTCCTTTTTTTTTTTCAGCACTTATCATCAGCTAATGTACTACATTATATTTTTTTCCTGCTTTTTGTCTATATCTTGCTCCCTTTCCCTAATCTACCCAACCAACATTAATTAGATTGTAATGCTTTTTCTATAGTTTATTCATTGCGTCTGCTTCTAGTGCCTAGAATAGTATTTGGTGGATGACTAACGCTATATAACCATCTATTGAATAAAAGAAGTCATGTGCATTGAAGATTTGAAGAGACTGTGATGCTCAAAGATTGTTATTTTGGTTAAAATTGGATTAGTCATTTATACTTACATGTTCTTTGTTAGAAGCTTACTTTGATCATGATCATTGTTATTAAAATCTTAAAGACTCCTAAGTCTGCTAGCATTAGTTCAGACTGTTCCCTAGAATATCATCTACTAAGTGATAGAATACAGAACCCTTAAACTGAGGGTCATTTCTGGTAATAACTTGGTATATCTGAAGATTCTAGAAATTACATAGCCAAATGAATGTATTTACATATTCTCAAAGTATTGGTGTGCCATTGTTCTAGTAAATTGTAATGGATAAATCTTGACATTAAAAACAATATTGGTGATTTTTCTCCTCTGTTATTATTTATAGAGTACAAAAGAAGAATTAATTAGGTGGGAAGAAGGTAAAAAATGGCAAACTAAAATAGAGGGAATTAGAAACAAGTTGAAAGAAAAAGAGGGGGAAGTCTATATCCTAACAAAGCAGTTGAATACTTTGAAGGATCTTTTTGCCAAGTGAGTTCAAATTTAAGCCTAATTATATGCAGTCTTTAATTGATCTGGAAGTTATATTGTTTTATCATATTTGATAGTACATATTTGATATCATACTTGAGAAATTTCCTAGTTTTAATTATCATTATCTATGACTCACTTATTTTCTTTAAAATGTGTTTAAAAGTATTCTAACAGTTTATAAGTGGAGTTTCCTATAATTTTGAGATAAGTTAGCTCATAGCAAATACAGAAAGATCTAGTTTTTTATGTTGGTCTTATAATGAATGAGATGTGGTTTAATAAACTGAATGAGCAAAACAGTGAATTATATATTTTCATGATGCTATGTTAAATCCCACAGAGCTGACAAAGAGAAACTTAGTTTGCAGAGGAAACTAAAAACAACTGGCATTACTGTTGATCAAGTTATGGGAGTGCGAGCTTTCGAGTCAGAAAAAGAGTTGGAAGAATTGAAAAAGAGAAATCTTGACTTAGAAAATGACATTTCCTATATGAGGTAGGCTGTTTCATGAAAAAATGTGGTACCTGTTATAATGAAGAAAAACTAGCTGACCCATAGAAACGGATGTAATGAACGTGTATTACTTTAGACTTGGGTACTGTTGTCTTTTCCCAACGTGAGTTAAGATATTCATGGGTCTTTGTATGCCATGTAATTTGGATTGTATTCTTGAATTTCTGAATATTATGTGGTGAAACTTTGGATCTTGGTTAATTCTATGGAGAATGTAGATATTTTTGTTTTAATAGGCAGTTTGGCTAGGTTCTGGCCCCATGTTCCACCTGCTTTCTGTGGGCTGTGGTTCCAATGTCCATTTCCTTTTCAAAGTGTTTACAGTCTCTGGATCTGTCCTGCCTGTGCACCTCCCAGTTTGGAAGTCTAGCACCTGGGCCATCTTTGGTCCGTTAGTTCACTTCTTTGAGTCTTTGCTACTCTAAGATCAGATCCAGGCACACCCAGCTCAACAATGAGCCCATAAATTCATAAAGGACTTTGTAAGATCCCTTTCATGTGTCCCTCCCTTTCAGTGACCTCCCTAATACTTTGATTCCCTAGGGCTCCCCCTTTTGCTACTTTGAATGAAATTGGGGCTCAGGGGAACCCTGTTCTACTGTTCGCTTCAGCAGTTGTGCACCTGTCTGGAACTGAGCAAACAAAAGGAGAGCAGAAAGAGGGGTTGGAAGGGTGTGGGGGAGGGGGACTACTGCCACTGTACCTCCATAGCAATCACAACTCTACCATTTGGAGAAGATTCCTTCTCTTAAATACTTCAGCTCCTATGGGTTCTCATTGCAGTCACCACTGCCACCACCACTGCCATGGGATTACTTGTGGGAGGAGGAGAGAATGGATACAAGAAAAAAATAATGGGGGAGGGGAATGGTTGTACTCTCTGGAAGTATCCTAAGTGCCCTTTTTCCTTGCTGGAGCTGGAATTTTAAGGCTTCTTTGGAGCTTCTTTCCTCCATATTAACACTCACGCTCAGGTTTCATGTTCAGCGTTGTATTCAGGCCAAGAAACATCAGAGGAAAAGAAAAGGTAAATTACTGCCTGTTTGCTGACACTTCAAATTCTGGTATTTTGTACCAATGTGTAAAATATTTACTTTTCAAAGTTCTCAAATAGCTGTTCCATGCATTTGGGAGAGACAAGATTGGACGTGTTTATTACTACACTGTACCTAGAACCAGTGCACCCCCTACCCGTGCCATTTCTTTAGCAGAGCCTTTGAAATTTTTTTGTTTCGTCATCTCTTTCCAAATTGTGTCTTCTGATACAATCACAGTCATGTAAAGCAAAATACAGTCGTGTCCTAACGAAACTGTAATAATCTGTTTCATTCACTTCTTAGATGAACATAGTTTTACATCATCTGTTACTTCCTCTGCTACGTGCTTACAAGCAGTCCGGAATCATCTTAATGATCATGTTTGAAGTCTGGTACCTACCTATCATGTTTGGATATGAGGATACTTGCTGTTCTTAAGTTTATCACACTTTTTTCCTTTCTGTTAATATTCAAAAATTACCATTAGTAATTAATGGTGCTTAGTGCTTCCTTTGTAATGCTTGCAATTGGGTCAACTTTTTTTTAAGGGTTTATTTATTTATTCATGAGAGACATAGAGAGAGAGAGATGCAGAGACACAGGCAGAGGGAGGAGCAGGCTCCATGCAGGGAGCCCGATGGCGGGACTCGATCCCAGGTCTCCAGGATCACGCCCTGGGCTGAAGTCGGCGCTAAACCGCTGAGCCACCTGGGCTGCCCGATTGGGTCAGTCTTAATGTAATATGAACTCTTAAAGGAACACCTGTGAGCTTCTAACTTCCATTCCTCCCCTTTTTGTCTAAATCATTGTTTCTTAAATCCCTCAGAATTTTTTCTTGAGAAGAAAAAAGCGATCGAAGAATTCTTTGAACACCTGTTTCTTTCCCTTCCTTTTCTTGATCTAAACATATGTTCAGAACAACGGTAAACCCTTTTATTCTCCTTTGCAGTTTTCACAAGGATCAAAATATTTTAGTTTTGAAACCTAATACTGTTAGAGGTTTAATTTTTCCCCCTAATAATGTGAATCTGTGTGGGCCAAAGTAATTGGAGATTTGTTAGAAAAGATGAAACTTATCTTCTCAGTTCAAATTGAATTTCTAAGTTTCATGTATCAGAACTAGGTATTAAAGGGAGGAGGGACATTCCAAAAGAGCAGAACCCTATTAGATGCATAGTGGCAGGGGTGAAGCTTTAATGTGTGGGTAAAAGTAGACCTTTTGCCTTAGTAAAAGTAGACCCCTGGTCAATTAGATTGAATAGGTGGTAGTGGGGCCAGATTATGGAGGGTCTTGTAGGCCACACATGTGACATGTGGAGGAACAGATTGTTATCTGGCACCAGTAAGAGCCTTTTTTAAATCCTTGAGCTTCTCAAGAAGCACACAGATGTTATGGAGTTATTATATAATGTTTTAAAAGTAGTGGCTATTTTGATTTGTCTTACACAATGCCATATAAATAGACGCATGTTCCTTAAAGATGTTGATATATTTCTGTAAATCAAAATACACTTGTTAACTCCTAATTCAGAAGAGCCATGCAGCAATCCTCTGTAGAGGATCACTTTATAATATAAGTAGTCATGTCCTAATTTTTGTGAAGTTTATAAGTTTTGTAGAATTTAAAATAAATATACAGTGCTAATAAATACATATTTTCTTTCTTTTCGGTATCTTCTTATAGTGAATCTGTGAAAAGTTGAAGTTTGAATAGTAAAGTGTCTGTTGTTGCTTCTCCTAGGAGCCGCCAAGCTCTTCCTCGAGATTCTGTCATAGAGGATTTACATCTACAAAACAGATACCTCCAAGAAAAACTTCATGTTTTAGAAAAACAGTTTTCAAAGGATGCATCTTCTAGACCTTCAGTAAGTGTACATCTTTTTGTTTCTGTTTTTAAAGTTTAAAAGTGATATCAACTTGTACCTTTATCTGACCCACAACATTAGATTCTTTTTGGAATATTAGTGCAGTAAATCCAACCTTTATTTTTACCAGGTAGTGATGTATATTAACTTCTTTAATCCTTCTTACATAAGTAATCTTAAAGTTTTATGCAAAGCATAAGAATTTTATTACAAATGAGATTTTAAATGAAGTTACATTTCCAGTTTTGATGTGGCAAGAACATACAATTGGGTAAAGTAGAAAACTATGTTATAGCATTGTTTCCATTCAAACGTGTGATATATTTCTAGTTTTCCTTTATAAGAAATCATTAATATAGAGTTGTTTGCTGTATCTTATTTTAAAACAAGTAGTGTGTATATTTTTATTATTTTCTTCTTCTTTTCATGTTTCTTCTCTTTCTTCTGCTTCAAGCAGAATCTGTTATGTGACACAACTGCACTTTCTACCCTTGCTACCAGTGTTAATAAATACAGGCATAATATTTTTCACAAAAAGGACACTTTATACAGGAACAGAAAAAAACCCAAAACAGCTTTCAGAATTAAAAATGGGAAGGGAATAGATGCCAGTGACAACTTATATCATCAGGTACCTAAAAATATTCTATGGTATTACAGTAATAAAGAAAAACACACAACAGAAGATATTGTAGATCCTGCAGAGTTCAATAAATCTGAGACAAGACCCAAAAGCAAGCCAAGTCCATTTAGGTCAACTAATGGTATCTTGGCAGATGTTAAGTTCATTTTCGAAAATGAACCAGATCCTGAAATTGAGAACATTAGTCAAGACTGTTGTGAAAATAATAAACAGGAACATAAAAACAATGATGAGAATGAGGTAGGCCAGAATGATGAAGGGAAGGGATACATGGCTGAAGATGTGAGTCACAGGAACCACTTGGATCCAGAAGAATCTACCAGAGAGGACCCTGGTTATGCCACAGTTGCTGCCGCACTGGATCCGTGTGCTGAGGAAGATGCACAGGCAAATTGTGAAACCGATGTACCAGTCCAGCCAAGAAATGAAGTGTCCCAGGTGTGAGTCTATGGTAGCCCCGTGTGTGTTTGTTAGCTGAATTTTCTGATACCAGGTAGTGTGCATAGATGGTACAAATGGAAATAAATTGTGTAGGATTTGTTAAAAAAAAATTTAACTATTTATGATATTCATCTTAAGCTCTAATATTTGACTAGTTCCTCCAAAAATTAATGGTATACATTTCCCAATTCATTATAGTACTCACTGTTGTACCACTACTACTCGTGTAAAAAGAATTAGCTAACAGGGTGATGAAAATCAGGCTCTTTAGAGGTGTTCATTTTGCCTTAGAGATTTCTAATTCAGGATGCTCTGAAATCTCATCACAAGCTTTTACTACAGTAAATACTATCAGTAAAAATGTGTAACCATACTGTGGGACGTTCTTTGGTCATCTCTTTGCCACACATGACAAATACTTTATAATGAAAAGTTGTGTCTATGTTGTGCTGAGGTATAATTTTCATAGCATTTTGCAGAGTATTATTTCTATTTTACACGGAAGCTTGGAGCATGAGTAACATCTCTAGCGATGCAGAAGCAGATATAAAGACCAGTCTAAGTCTGTAGTTTATGATCTCACGACTTTTGGGTCAGTTTACAATGTACAGACTAAGACATGTTTGCCCCCAGGTAAAATCAAATAGCATTTATCTTTTTTTCTTTATCCTTTCCACTTAGATATTCCAGTCACCCAAGTCCTAAAAACAATCAATAGAAACAAACATTTAAATGTGAAGAGAAAATAGATGAAAGTATCTTAATTCTTACTTCATTTCTTTATCAAGGTTCATAATGTGTTTTTTTTACTTGAGACTTCCCCTGTGTTTCCTTAACTCCCATCCACTAGGAATTTGGTTTCTAGCAGTGTATCCCCCCTTTTTTATTATTTACTCATTTATATTAGAGAGCACACAGTAGAGAGGGGCAGAGGGGAGAGGGAGAGAGAATCTTAAGCAGACTCTGTGCTTGAGCACAGTGACACAGGGCTCAATCTTACAACCCTGAGATCACAACCTGAGCTGAAACCCAAAAGTCAGACACTTCGCCAGCTGTACCACCCAGGCACCCCTAGTAGTATATCCCTTTTAGCAGGATTCCTCTTCTGTAAAAGAATTGGAAATCTCATAAAATTCATTATAAATTTTATTTATATTATTTTTACAGACTAGAGAGTTTCATTAGAATTTATTTTCCAGAAGTCTGCACAATTTCAACTAATACTTTTAATTTTGTTTTTTGAGAATTGAGGGTAAAAGTGATCCCTAAGTATTTACATTATTGCCTCCATGTTTTAGTGAGGAGAGAACTGTGTTAAAAAGAAAAAAAAAAAACTTTATATCTTTATATGAAATCATAAGATAGAAGTACTCTCTTCTGTGAGTGATATCTAATGTATTTTATGTCTTTCAACCAGTGGTACCCATAGGTGTTTATCATTTGATAAATAGCTACCATGGACAGATGAGATGAAGTGACGGTGACAAGAGCTCAGAGACAGGGCATTACAAATTTCTGTGCCTGAAGAGGCCTTAAAAATTACCCCATCTCATGCCTTCATTTGTAAGATGGAAAAACCGAGGATTTTGCAGGTGGCAGGATTTGCCTAGTGTTGATCAGAATGTATACTTGGGTTATTTGACAGAGAATAAGCACAGACATATTTCTGTGGTACAGACATCAGCAAAGACGTCTGTGTTCTTCTTCTTGCCACTCTATATGTGCATATGCACACACATTCCTTTGAACGAATAGAAGTCTGGTGGATACGAGCAGTGTCTCTGCCAGTGTTCTGTGCCCTCAGGTCAGAATCAAACCGCCTAGAATTTCTTTACTTTTCTATATCCTATTTTTTAGTGTCTTTAATTTTGTTTACACTTGTTTTTATTACCTCAGGATAAATATATCAATGTGAAGTATTTAACCTACTGCTAATTAAAACACATTATAGAGCCATGTATAATGGATATATTTGTACAGTACTGTATTTTTTTAAACTATAATGTCTGTGGAGTTACTGACTTGATAGTCCATCAAGTCACTAGAGAGAGAGAGAAGGGGGTGAAGGAGGACAAACTAAGCTATGTTGAGTATTTACACAAGATTATTTCGTATGATGCTTGTAAGTCATACAAGATAGGTGGTGTTCTTCTTCCCACTGTGTAGGATAAAGTAACCAAGCACATATTTCTCTTTCAAATGACTCGTAGTGTAGGATGAAAAGTAAAAGCTGAACATAAGTAATAACCCAAAGTGGATTCATGCCAAGAGAAATGCAAATATAGTGTAACTGGATTTCAGAGGAGGGAGTGATTGCTCTCACCCAAGGAAGGAAGAAGAGCTTTCCCAAGAAAGAAGAAGAAATTAAGGCACTACTTTTTATAGATTTGTGTATTGTTTGCTAGGGCTGTTGTAACAAAGCACCACAGGTTTGGTGGCCTGACAGAAACTTATCTCACAGTTCTGGAAGCCAGAAATCAAAAAAACAAGGAATTGGCAGGGCTGATGCCTTCTTTAACCTGTGAGGGAAGAATCTATCCCAGGCCCTTCTCCTTGGCTTGTAGGTGGCCATTTTCTTCCTGCCCCTTCATATGATCTCCTTTCTATGCATTTGTCCGTATCCAAATTTCCCTTTTTCGTAAGAACACCACTCAGACTGGGTTGGGGCCCACCCTACTGACTACCTTGAGTACCCCTGAAAATGCTCCATCTCCAAATAAGGTCACATTCTGAGGTACTGGGATTAGGACTGCAACATATGAATCTGAGGGTGGGGTAGGGTTTAGGGTATAATATAATCCATAACAAATAATAACCATACTTTTGGACAGGAAAACCTGGCACAAATTAGTTTATTAGCCATTATGAGAGTCTACATGGAGATAATGGAGATAGTCTATGTGTGGACATTATTAATACATTTTTTTAAGAGACTTTATTTATTCATAGAGACAGACAGAGAGGCACAGACACAGGCAGAGGGAGAAGCAGGCTCCATACAGGAAGCCTGACGTGGGACTCGATCCCAGGTCTCCAGGATCACACCCCAGGCTGCAGGCGGCTCTAAACTGCTGTGCCACTGGGGCTGCCCCTTATTAAGACATTCTTGACTTTGCTTTCTCTGTTAATTAAACTGCATTGCCTTTTCTCCTGCAATTCTTATATTCTATCTATTTGGAGCTATTCTTCCTAGAGTTCTCTAACTCTCATTTTTTTTTTTTTTTGAGGAAAAATGTTCCCCTTTAGCTAGTGTTTTCTTATCCAATATGTTTTATGCCACTTTTATTATTAAAACTTAAAAATATTCCTAACTTTATTTTCCTGAAGACTTCCGGGATAGAGTCAGATGATCATTTTCAAAAGGAACAAGAGCTTCAGAGGGAAAACTTGAAGTTGTCATCTGAAAATATTGAACTAAAATTTCAGCTTGAACAAGCAAATAAAGATTTGCCAAGATTAAAGGTAAATTTAATGTTCTTTACTCTATTTAGGAAATCTAATGCCTGAAAACCTTTTTCTCCCTCTTCATATTTATGAAGATGTCAGAAACTTGCATTCGTGAAATATTATGGCAGTGTTACACTTTCTACATTTGTTCATGTAACACTTATTTGTTGAAAGCCTACTTTGTTGTCAGGCACTCTCCTAAGTGCTGGGAAACAGCAATCAAAAAACTTCTTGCACTTGTAGAACTTACATTCTAGTAGGGAAGATTGGTAATAAATAAGTAAAAAGTCAATATATAGTATGTCAGTTGATGTTAAGTGATAAGAGAAAGCACAGTTGGTGTGAAAGGGTGTGTGTGTGTGTGTGTTGGTTTGGGAGTGTATGGAACTGCTATTTAAATTACAGTAAGAGGGGAAGGCTTTCTTAGTAAAGTGATATTTTAGCAGAGAGCGAGGGGATTGTAAGGAAGTGGGTCATACAGGTACTGGAAAGAGTTCCAGACAACAGAAATAGCAAGTTCAAAGCCCTGAGGCAAGAGGATGGTTGGTGTATTTCATTAACAATCATCACTCTTTAAAATATTAGGACATTTCTAAAAAATTAATTCTCTACATTTAAAAAAAATCAGGGTAATTATCTCTTTTAGGAATTTTACTTTGATTATTAAAGTTTATCTTTAGTTTTCCAAATCTCATCCTATTTATGGGAACTTTTTTTCTTTTGGCTGGCTAATTGTTCCCATTCTGTTTTCTAACCTAGAATATTAGCAGTCTGTTAATTTCACTGGTAATGATATAATTATATCCTACTTCTAGGAACAGAACCAGTACTATTATTTCAGCTGTTTCTCTGTGCCATCTGGGTAAAGGTCTACATATGTAATTTATGGGGCGATTAAAATCAAAGTTCTAAACTCTGTACTAAGGTAGTAATGTGGAAAATATTTCTTGAAATTCATATATAAAATATCCTTGTATTAATGAACTTTAATTCAACATATGTCTTAGTTCAAAATCCTTATTGCTGTAGAGACCGTCTTGTTCAGTTTGCCTATACAGCTAAAGAGACTGATAGTTCAAATGAATGATTTGCCTTTCCTTTTCAGCAGCTATGACTATGTTAAACTGTTCTGTGCTTGCTCTAACTTTTCAGAGTCAAGTAAGAGATTTGAAGGAGATGTGTGATTTTCTTAAGAAAGAAAAAGCAGAAGTTGAACGGAAACTTGGTCGTGTTAGAGGGGTGAGTGTATGAGAATATGCCATATATTTGTTTTGGTATCAGAAGTGATAAGTTGGTAATGAAAAAAGCAAGTTTGGATATGTCGTAACAGTAGCAATATGCTTTTACTATTGCCAGTAGTCTTGGTTTTTATTCTGCTGTGTCTACAATGTAAAACATCATAAAGCTTTTTTTCATTTCAAGTCAATGAATTTTATCATGTCACACCTTGCATGCATTTTAGTTCAATTGGGACTCCACATCTTTTTTCATTGCATCTCCCTTCACACTTTGAAAACATTTAACTTCTAGGAACCCTCCTTCTGTTCATTAAGGTAACTACTAACTGCTTTTAGTCCAATTCTAACATTTTTAGTCCAATTCTAACTATTCTTTATGATTTCCATGGCAGCTTCTTAGTATAATGTTCTGTAATATGTTTCCCAATTTTTTTATTATTGCATTTTTCTTCTCGTTATTTTGTATTCACTTTTTACAATGAATAAATGCTGCTTATGAGGCCCCTGCCAAAGATTTAAGCCCCTGTTGATTTCATGTTAGCAAGTGACACAAATGGAAGCGATTATTATAAAAACTTATACAAGTAATAATATTAAATATATGACAGATTTGGTGAAAATATTGAGTTATTACTAGAAAAGTATTCAGAACAAACATCTGACAGCAACATTAATTTCATAAATAAAAATCTGTTAATTTGGCCTTTTCTTTTTTTTTTTTTCTTTTTTTTTTTTTTAATTTTTTATTTATTTATGATAGTCACACAGAGAGAGAGAGAGAGGCAGAGATACAGGCAGAGGGAGAAGCAGGCTCCATGCACCGGGAGCCTGACGTGGGATTCGATCCGGGGTCTCCAGGATCGCGCCCTGGGCCAAAGGCAGGCGCGAAACCGCTGCGCCACCCAGGGATCCCGATTTGGCCTTTTCTAAGTTGTGAAAATATATATTACAATTATGTAAAATTATGTATTAAAATTATGTAGGGTTATTCATTGCATAGTGTGAATACTGACTAAAATGCAAATATGTAAGCAGATTCTTTTGCTCAACTGTTAAAAACCTTATTTTAAAGCATAAGAGACAGTTATTAGTGACCCATCTCTATTAACAACTCTACACTAGGTTTTTTTTAAATTTTATATGTCTCTTATAGTTGTATTAGAAACTGAATTTCTAATCAATGGCTGATCTTAGAGAAAATCACCTCTATTCTGCAATTCAAATTTGGTTACTTATAGCTTTTTAATGACACAACTTTTCTTTTGTGGGTTTTTCTGTTTTGTTTTGTTTTGTTTTCATAGAAAGAAAATTCAGGTATACAGGAAAGAACATTAGCTAAATAGAAAATTTAGGTTCTCAAACTTATTAATTTGGAACAGACATCAAGGCTGGAGTATTTGAGATGTTACTTATTGGCTGCATGACTAGGAATACCAAATTCTCTGAGTCCTGAGGATCATAATTCCTATCGCAAAGGATTATTTTAACAATGAATTGAATACAGGTTTTGGCTTTAAAAGTTAGAATCAACAAGTATAATAATGAGCCTGTTATGTTGTTGGTGTTTTATTTTCTACTGTCTCAGATATTTGATCAGATAAAAAGTTAACATATTCTTTTGTAGTCTGGTAGAAGTGGAAAGACAATCCCAGAACTAGAAAAAACCATTGGTTTAATGAAAAAAGTTGTTGAAAAAGTCCAAAGGGAAAATGAACAGTTGAAAAAAGCATCAGGAATACTGACCAGTGAAAAAATGGCTAATATTGAGCTGGAAAATGAAAAGTTGAAGGTAATTTTTTAATGTGATCATTCACATGGAATGTCTTTACTATTATAATTTATATTTTTTTAGGAAGGTTTTAAATATACTCCTGTTATATGAAGTGGTTTTAATGGTTCTCACTCTGGCTGCATAAATACCTACCTGTGTCTGTTCTCAAATATGTGGATGCCTATGCCCCCAGTCCTGATATTGCTCCTTTGGGGTGGGTCCTACTATAGATACTGTGATTTTAAGTGTCAACTCATTCTGGGTAACCAAGGTTGGAAACCTCTGCTCTAGATGACCAATATGAAAGGAGGCTTTAATTCTATCAAAAAATGGTCTCTAAAACTGCTTTGAATTAAGTTTTAATGAGTTTATAGGATCTTTTATTTCCTTGTTTTCATAATGTATAGTTTGTTTGTTTGTTTGAAATAGGCTGAATTAGAAAAACTTAAAGCTCACCTTGGACGTCAGTTGAGCATACACTATGAATCCAAGACCAAAGGCACAGAGAAGATTGTTGCTGAAAATGAAAGGCTTCGTAAAGAACTTAAAAAAGTATGACATTCATTACTGATTAATAATTACTTTTTATGTTAATTAACTAATACATCTTGGAAAAGCTGAATGAAAAAGTTAATGAGCATGTCTATTCAGAGTAGATATGAAAAGATTTAGGAATTGTATTTTTATGGCTGCCATCCTTTCACCATGAGGTACACTGAAAATAATAAATTAAGAGGCAGTGTAATGTAGAAGCTACCTGTCTGGGGTTCAAATCCTAGCTCTACTAATTACTAGCTGTGGAAACAAAGGCAAGCTACCGACCCCTCACTATCCCTCAATTTCCTCATCTATAAGATTGGGAATGATAAATATACCTGTTTCACAGAGTTCCTGCAGGATTTAAATGAGTTAAGATTAGTGCACATGGCTCAGAACAATGACTGATGTAAAGTAAGGAATATATGAAACTGTGTTGTTAAATAGTAAGATTCCTTTCTATTTAAGTTGCGAAATATATTCCTTGCCCTAAATAGGTGGTGCTATTTATATGGATGATCCAGTGAATAAATTGAAATTGAGATTTTTAGGCTAGTTACAGCAGTATCTGAATATACTGTGAGGCCAGAGTGTAGTGTGCTTTAAATGAAAGTTTAATAGTGGAAATTATCTACGGTACTTACACATAGTTTATGCTCACAGCTAGGTCTCTCAAGTATTGGTCAAAGCAAAACATCTTCTGAGTGTATTGAGACAAACTATCCCATTATCTATAAATACTACAAAGATGACAAATGTAAAGTAACCACTAGAGTAAAATATTTGCAAATATATTTTTCTAACCTCATTTATATGATCTGTTCTAATTATGATCATACTGCTATTTTAGAGTAAAGGAAACATTGGATTTTTATTGGAATTTTAATCAGCATTTAGAGTGCCAGGTTACTTTTGTTTTCTGATTTATAGTGGTAATTTTGAATGTATTACATCTTTGAGAACACTATTGTTTTGTTACCTTGTACTAATTAGTCTTTAATGATAGGAGACTGAAGCTGCAGAAAAATTGCGGATAGCTAAGAATAATTTAGAGATATTAAATGAGAAGATGACAGTTCAACTAGAAGAGACTGGTAAGAGATTACAGTTGGCAGAAAGTAGAGGCCCACAGCTAGAAGGTGCTGACAGCAAGAGCTGGAAATCAATTGTTATGACAAGGTAGGAACAAATAGTTTAAAACTTGCACAAAGTTTAACCAGTTCTAATGCTGCCATTAATGTTTGAAAAAGAGTATGACACTACTCTGATTAACTTAGTTCTTTCCTTCATGAACTGTTTGGTGGTTTGCTTTAACACGATACTGTTTTTGTTTTTTGTTTGTTTTTTTTAACACGATACTTAGGGGCAATGCTAGAACAGGTAAAAGGTGTTTTTTCTTCCTTCAGATATTTAATTTGGGTGGCAGTGCACGTGACAAAGCAGAGCTGGGGCTGGGCTGAGGATGTTGGAGCTTGGTGGGCATCAGGAAACAGCTATCATCTGCGAGCCTCGAACAGTGGTGCCCAGCTTCAGCCAGCTGCTGCTTTTCTCCAGCCACAACTCAGCCTCCGTGTTACATTCATTCTCTACCTCAAGTATAAGCCAGGAACAATTGAGCTGTCTTGTTGCAACCTACAGCATACTGGAACTGGGCTACACTGCAATTTTGGAGGTTTTTTTTTTTTTTTTTTAAGATCATTTTAGAAAGAGAGAGAGTATATGTGTGTGAGCAGGAGGAGGGGCAGAGGAAGAGAGAACCCCAAGCAGAGTCCCCACTGAGCGCAAGGCCCCATGCCGGGCCTGATCTCAACCCTGAGATCAAGCCAAAATCAAGAGTTGGTCGCCCAACTAACCAAGCCACCCAGGTGCCCCTAGTCTTGGAGTTATATCTTGGGCAACTTGTTCTTCAAACAGCCTTGACAGATGAATTCAGCAGTAGCTTCAGTTCACTGCCCTTTGCTTTCTGACCCTAGACATTCTTCCATCCTGTGAACCTTTTCTACAGGTGTGATTCCTACCGGTCACATAAACTTTGTCACTGTCAAAGTGTTAGGAACTCACTAGTAAACATCACCACTGTCATCATGGGCGGCTCATCATGACTCTAATAGGTCAGTAGGCAGCTTTGGTGTCATTCTCATTTCCTGTCTTAAACAGCTGCTTTAAGGCATATAGAAGCCAGAAACTAATATGATGCTACCCATGTCTTCTTCTTAGAGTCATCCTGTATGAAGTGTGTGCTTTACATTTGCTGGCCCCAATGCTAAAGGCAAACTCCTCTTTATCTTACCATATTCATAGAGTTCTTTATGTCCATACATTTCCAGTCTCTCATTTGATGTCTACCTGTTATTTAGAATGGGCTTGAGGAGGGATGGATCAAGTCACCATCCCTAGCATTATGAGGCTACAGCCAAGTCCTACGTGGGTCTGCTGCACTGTACTTGGCCCTGTCCACAGGTCTGAGGAGGAAGGTTATGCAGGCAGATTAGAATACAGCCCAGGTGGCCACAGTCCTAGAGAACGGTCCTTGGTTCCTGTCCTAACACCATACTGACAATACTCAGAGCCCCTCCTCCCCTATCTTGCTGTCTCTTAACTCTGCAAGACAGCTAGTGGGAAGGACTAAATGAAATAACATGTGATCGAGGGAAAAGGAATCTGTCTTGTCTGCTTGGACCCTCGCAGAAGCTCTCAACCAGCAAGGTTATCAGCTGACTGCTGGTTTGGTCCTTTACCTCCTTCTACAATCACATGTAGACTCAGAATTTTGAGTTACTTTGAGATTTACTGAGCAGATACTTTACTGTAGTTCATGCTGCATGCCAGACTCTCTGCTTCACGTTAGATGTTCCTCTAAAAGGCCTATTTGCCTGGTTTCTGTAGAGCTGGGTGGTTTCCATGGCTTTAGAAATACTGAAGTCTCACTGTGACCTTAAGTAAATAACATCTCTTCTGCGAGCTCAAGTGTTGTTTTGTTTTTTAATCTAGAGATGATCATCCCTGTACTTCCTTTTCTAAAAAGGTCTCTGAGATGCTGCAGAAAAATTATTAACATGAAAAGGGTTCATAAAGTTTATACACATTTGAGAGGGGTAATATTTAACCATAATTGAAGATGACTGTGCCTTTTACATCATTTGTGTGTTCTAAATCTGAGAACTGAAAGGTAACCAAGCATAGGGTGGGCCTTCAGTAAACTCTTCTGAAAAAGTTACAAAGTTCTTGTAGAATCCACTTGAGCTAGAGAAGGCTAATTCTAATTCTGATCCTTGGCCTCAAGCCTCCCTAAATCTAAAAACTTTAAAAACCAACAAAAACCTTGCTAGGATCTGCAGCTGGCATTATATACCCACTTAGTAAAGTGGTGGAGAGATTTCTTTGGGACCCATGACACCTAGGTCCTCCTCAGGCTGAAATCTTCATATTTACTCAACAAACTAATGGCATCTGTTCTTATCAGGCCTAATCCTGACGGCTGAGACAAACTGGGTGGTATTGGAACTATTTTAAATAGCTGATCAGAGAAGGCCTCTCTGATCGGGTGGGGCATCTGAATGGAGAACTGAAGTCAAGGAGTAAGCTTCTGATACTTCTTCACTCCTCTGGTGGACAGTCTGTCAGATTAAGAACATTCCTTTCCAATCATAGTTTCTAAGGTGTATCAACAACTATTTGAATGTATTGAAATAATAATTTCCCTTCCTTATACTGTCCTCACCTGATTTTCTTGCCCAGCATTCTTTCCTTTTTTCTCTGGTAAAGTTTGAATATTATGAGCATTGTCTCCCTTTAAGGTGGTATGATATGCTATAAAATCATTTTTGCTTAATGTTTTAAAATTTTCTTTTGGAGTTGGGTTTTTTAATTATTGGTCATTTCTTTAAAGGTTACAAATCTATTCAGATTTTAATGTCATATGCCATTTTCTCACCCCTGTTTGTATGTTTTTTCCTTTCCCAGTAGTGTCCTTTTGGCTTTGTTCTACCTGGATACTTCATTTTTTCTCTGTATGCTTCTGTGTGTGTATACAGGAGGTATATATGAAATGCTTTAACTTGTGATCTTTAAATATATTTCTAAGATTACCCAATAATACAGAATTTGATATTCTCATGGATGAATTGCACTATATTTTTTGTTTTGTAACTGAAAATATATTAATTTTAATCTTCTTTTGACAGTGGTCAAATTCAGGCTCCATCTTTGTTGATAACCTTGGGAAACACTTAAATCCTCTATTTCAATTGGCCTGTCAGTTAGGAATACTTAGCCCTTGTTGTCACCCATTACTAAATAAATATGTAAAATTTGACTAGATTTGACAAGAAGAAAGAATAAGACAGTCTGTTATTTTTAGTGCAATAATTTGAATTGGCTTTTAAGTCGATGAGAAATTATTTTGTTTCTACGCCATTTTTTTACCTTTATTTTTAGAATGTACGAAACTAAGTTGAAAGAATTGGAAACTGATATTGCCAAAAAAACCCAAAGCCTTACTGATCTTAAACAGCTTGTACGACAAGCAACAGAGAGGGAACAAAAAGCTAAGAAATACACGGAAGACCTCGAGCAACAGGCAAGTAATTTTTCTTTCCCAGAGAAAATAATGTGTTACAGCTCAAGCCACTCCTTGGCATTGTTTTTGTAGATAAAAATGAACAATTGATAATACCTCCCCTGGGAGGCCCATCAAGTGGATGGCACCACCATTCAACCTTTTGTTTAAGCCAAACCCCTTAGATTAGCAATTCTTTTCTTTCCTACCCTGTATCTTTCTCACTAAATCATATCCAAGGACCATAGGAACATGCCAGAAGGGATTTTTGTCTATTTTTTCATCACTCCATTCCCTGTGCCTAGGACAATGCCTGGCATGCAGTACTCAGTAATTACTGTGAATGAATAGTGAATAGAACACAACAGATACGCATTCATATCTTGTGTGCTTTTGAAAACCCAACCTTTATTACCCTTTACAGAAAATGTGTATCTTTATAAAACCTTGTATTTCCATGTCAGACTTTGTCTCTTAATTTTTCATTATGCCCAAAGATTGAGATTCTCAAACATGTTCCTGAAGGTGCTGAGACAGAGCAAAGCCTTCAACAAGAGCTTCAAGTTCTAAGGTACATTATCTGTTTGTAAGACTACCCTTTTTTAAAAAAAATAGACTTTAAATTATGACCAGGTTTGTTACATACAGAGATTAGGATTTTTCAACCTTGCTGCCTAACAAGTTTATCAGTCTTATTTCATCCTTCTGATGCCAGTTACTCTTACATAATAGATACTGAAAAAAGGGTAAACCAGATCCTAATATAAGTGCCAAGCTTCCAATTTAAACTTTCTTAATAGTACAAAATGTGTTAGATCTTAGTTTTCCAGAGGCAAATATTAATGAGAGAGAAAAAAAAAATTTTTACTTACAGGGTTCTGTGTGGAATACTCTCAAGAGATTTCTCCAAAAGGAAAACTTAAAAATGACATCAGGTCAGACTTTTAAGAATCATGAAGACTTTTCATTCAGTGATCTCAGTTTGAGAAGTAGTGTTGCAAGTCAGAGTAAATGAAGAACTCTTTACCTTTATGAATTATTAGCAAGTTCTCAGCAATTTACATCACACAGTTCAAAAGAAATACCCATATATTTCATAAATCAATGACTGGTTTTTGTGGTTTTGGTTGAACTCATAATCATTGTGTTCTAGATTAGCTAAAAGTCAGCTGGAAAAAGAAAAGGCGGAATTAATCCATCAGTTAGAAGTTAACAAAGACCAAAGCGGAGCTGAAAACTCTGTATCTGGTAAAGTACTTTATAACATACTTATAGCATGTTAGCTAACCCAAGTTTTTGGATTAGGGCTTGCCTTTATTTATTCAGATTTCTGATGACTGTCTTCCTATGAAATCAAATCCGATAGGTTTTCAGAGTTCTTTCCTTCACGTAAGAATAATGTTCCCATTGAGTCCTCTGAGTTCTTTATAGTATCGACTAGCAGATACTCCATGTTTTTCTCTTTATGTTCCAAGTGTTACATTTAATCATGATAAAGTGCTAAGCACTGAATATGAAGTCTGTGGCTTCCAGTTTCTAAGTATATATAGGCCCTTTTAAGCCCTCTGAACATTATCTTCTAAATGTTATTGTCCTCTTATTTTTAAGATTTTGTTTATTTATTTGAAAGAGAGACTAGGAGCTGGGGGGGAAAGGCAGAGAGAAAGGGAGGAGCAGACTCCCCGCTGAGCACGGAGCCCCATGCGATGCAGGGCTCAGTTCCAGGACCCTGAGATCATGACCTGAGCTGAAGTCAGATGCTTAACCTACTAAACCACGGAGGCACCCCATCCTCTCATTATTAACTTAAAAACTACATATAGTAAACACTGTCTGCATTCTCTTTCCCTTTTACAAATTAAAACATTAAAGTCTAGGCTTCTACATGTTTCCAATTCACAAGTCATTAATCATTGCATTGCTATGTGCGTATGCATCCATGTGTATATGTTGTGTATACATGTATATGCAATTAACAGTTGATCCTCAATACTTTCAGATTCTGTATTTGTGAATTCAGCTACTCACTAAAATTTACTTCTAACCCCCAAACTAGTATTCCTAGTGCTTTCGCAGATACAGTAGTGAAATTTTAAGTTCTGACCCACCTTTTTCCAGATGAGATCCAGTAAGATGAGACTCTACCTTATTTCAGCTCTCATACAAATGACCAGAGGATGGAGACAGTACAGGGCAGGGCATCAAAGGGCAAGAAGCTCTGGTTCTGGGGCCAGTTGGTCTGGGTTTAAATCCCAACTCTGACACTTAGGAGGGGTGCAGCCTCAGGAGAGTCACTTGACTCTTCTGAACTTTGTTTTCTTTTTTGTAAAACAAAAAAAATAGAATCTACCCAGGATGAGTTGTTTCCAGGATTATAATTATACTTTATGTAAGATATGAGTATGTATATGTGTTCACTTTTTCCCTAAGAGTAATGAATGGTTCAATATTCACAAACCCGTTGTTGACTTTTGAGAACATCAATGTTAACAAGAACCATTTATTATGTATATTTAATAGTGTGATGGGGAAATGGCAAATTCTATTCCAAAGGATTATATCAATTTATACCTGAACAGTCTATTTCATACACCTTTTTCGGTATCCTACCACATATTCTTGTTACTACTTTGTTTTAAGGCTATCATGTACGAGTTTACCAGACACTATGCTAAGTGCTTTTACAAGCATTTTATAAGTTTTTTCTCCCCCCACCCTAGCATTTTATAATTTAACTCTTAAGATGCTGTTTGGTGGGTACCGTTGTCTCCATTTTACCTAGGATTGTCACCTTAAAGTTAAGCAACGAGGTCACAACAGCTAGACATTGACAGGCAGGATGAAACCTAAATCTATGGAACTCCAAAGCCCCTCACCATTCCCTATTTTTGACCATGCAAACTGCCTTATCTACCTCTTGGTAACTAAAACAGTCATGTAAATCTCTCTCAACAGTATCTTTTAGTAGCCAGCTTAGGGTACCAGACTAGCACACCCCCAAAGACCTGCTGATGCTATGACGTTTGGCAAGGTCTCTCTAAACCTAAGTTTCCTGAGAGGGAATTTCAGAACCTTATATTCCTCATCTATTTACAGGACACAAGGATACCTAACATATTTCAAAGATTGCTAAGGTTCAAAATCAAACCGAAATGGTCTTGGCAATTCTAAAGCACTATTTAAATACAAAGTATCAACAAGACTGTACAGTAGAATATTGAAAAAGCTGGTTGAAATAGTCAAAGGTTGCTCAGGTATAAATTGGAATAATCCTTTGGTATGGAATTTGCCATTTCAATCATGCAATCCAATACCATTAAGCAAACTCCAGAAAGTGCTGTACATAATAATTACTTTTACTGCACTACTTTTACTTTTACGTTAGTAAGCTGTGTAATGTATAGTACCCCTTTAAGACAATCAACTCAATACAGCATTCCAGGGATTAAGAACCGACTTTATAAAAAATAGTACTTTCGGGATCCCTGGGTGGCGCAGCTGTTTGGCGCCTGCCTTTGGCCCAGGGCGCGATCCTGGAGACCCGGGATCGAATCCCACGTGGGGCTCCCGGTGCATGGAGCCTGCTTCTCCCTCTGCCTGTGTTTCTGCCTCTCTCTCTCTCTCTCTGTGACTATCATAAATAAATAAAAAATTTTAAAAAATAAAAAAAATAACCGAAGTGGAGAAAATAGTACTTTCTACAAAGGTGAGAGAAGTTTTGAAAAGTATCATTTTGCTCTGCTTTCCAAAGGAAGATGAGTTCTGTTGACTATTCCCAAAGAAAAGGATGAGAAAATATTTCTTGTCTCCAGCTCATAATTAGGGGACCATTCCAAGGGAACCGCAATAGAGTACCAACCTTCCTGTCTCATTCATGAAAATGTGTCTTGCTGACCATTAATTTCTCAAAGTTTAGCATTACTTTTAAAATTTTACACTTCAGTGGCTGCAAAATGACATGACATACTAGATGTTATGTTTAAAGAAAATGTTTCTAGCAAAGATGACAATGAAATAAAACGTTCCATTTGTCCACTGATTCTCATTATAAATTTAGAGATGTTAACTCCAGGTGAGGGGAGTGGTTAAGGATCCAATAAATTAAGACTCTTGTACTGTACTTAACATTTTCCGACCATAGCATTAGGATTTATTTCTCTTTGTTTTATCCATCCTGACTGGCATATTTTTTGTGTAGTAATTACACGGTAAATGTGGACTGACTTCATGGAATAGTCAATACTGCTGGGTACCAGGAGCATTTGGCCAGCTGTGGCTGTAGCCCCTTACCTAACAGTCTACTTATTTTGTTGTCCTTTTAGTACCTAATAATTTTTCCTGGCTCAGATCAGAATTTTTCTCTGGAAAATAATTTCTTCTAGGTTAGAAAAATTACCCTGATTCTACCCATCTAATACCCAGCAGATGGTTTTTCTCTTGGTCTGCTATGGAATTACAATACTGTAAAAGGTAGCATTACAGTATTCACAGCCTGGAAAGTTTTTCAGCCATAAAATGCCCTATTTCCTAGGCCGTGGTTTAGTTTTCTATTTATTCTCTAAAAGAAATCCTTTGTCAGAGTGGGGTAAAATGGAATCTGACTTTTAAAACTTTTTTGGCAGATCCTGATCAACTAAAGGAAAAAGTAAAAGATTTAGAGACACAGCTCAAAACCTCAGATTTAGAAAAGCAGCATTTGAAGGTACTAACTATATTACTAACTAACTACTATTATCTAACTATATTATGTTTTGTGAAAACAGCTGTTAAAAACAACTTTTATGACTATCTTTAAGTATATATCCTAAAAATTCCTGGGGTTATGTGATACACTTATATTTGACCTTGATATTGTGGAGTTCATTATAGTCACCTGTGTTAAAAATACTAAACGAGAGCTACAAAAAAACTGAGATAAAACAAATAGGATTAAAGATAAATTTATTTTTTAATTCTCACAAGCATAGCTCATTATTTTACTCTTAAGTTTTGGGTCACATTGGGAACAGTGTCTTTTATTTCCTTTTGAAATTCTTTTCAGGAAGAGCTCCTTTTTTTATTAAAGAAAAATATTTGCCATGCTTTATCCCTTAAAGAATCTATAAACAGAACAAAACAGCATAAACTAAAGAATTAACTAGTGATCACTAGCTATTCTGAAGTTCATATTGTCTCTTTACACATTCCTTAGTCAGGTAGAGGTCCCAGAGTTGCCCAAATTCTAAATATATTTGTAAGTTAAATGTTATTCATTAAAAAAAAAAAAAAAAAAAGGTATTTGTAAAGAAAATATAAATGAAGCCTAAACCAAAGAATCTTAACCAAAATAACTTGTGTTGTGAACAGCCAAGTCTTTCTGATTGCCCCAGTGAGAGTATCTGATATACTTTTAGAGAAAGCTTAAATGTTGCCACCACTAGTTTACACCCCACCCCCACACACACACACACACTAATTTAAGAAATGATGTGTTAGTCAAAAACTAGGGCATAATTTACAGAATAGATAATTTGACTTGCCAGCTAACAAGTTACTTATGCTGTACAGTGAAACCTTATTAATAGAATTCTAAGAAAATACTTCTGCCTGTATAGCATATATCTGATTATTCAGGTTACTTTGGATTTTATGTTTATATTTAAGTTTCTTTAATTTAAATCTAAAGAATATATTATATTCCTACATACCTTTCAAAAATATCATGTTTCTATTAGGAGGAAATAAAAAAGCTGAAAAAAGAACTGGAAAACTTTGATCCTTCATTTTTTGAAGAAATTGAAGATCTGAAGTATAATTATAAAGAAGAAGTGAAAAAGAATATTCTCTTAGAAGAGAAGTTAAGAAAACTTTCTGAACAATGTGGAGTTGAGTTAACTAGTCCTATTGCTGCTTCTGAACAGTTTGAAGATGAAGGAGAAAGTCCTCCTAATCTCCCCATTTATTAAGGACTACCTATAACTATAGTTTTATTGAACTATTTATTAACTTTATAAGTTAAAACTCCATCTGGAAATCAAGCAGGTCTCTGACCTACATGATTTCTTTCTTCATACCTGTACCTTTATTAAATTGAAGTCTTAGTAAATAAAATTATATAAAATTTTAATCATACTAGAAAAGTATATTTTTAAGACTTTTAGAGTAAGTTATGACTATCAAATGAGCTATGATGAATTTCTGTATATATTCATGTTTAAGTTTTTTAAAGAGTATAGGGTGATTTTAATTTTAACATTTAAAATTGGGGTTTTATACATACTTATTTATATGTGTTAAGAATCTAGTTTTATATATATTTACATGTATATAAACATGTTATGAGGTTATAGCCATATGTTAAGTGTTAATGATCCAGAATTGTTGGTTTAGTTGCAGTCTTTAACTATGTACCAGGCAGGGGAGCTTACCATTACATTTTTTAAGTCTTGTGGTTAAAATTCATTTGCTAGTTCTGAATAAAATTCTGAATAAAATTTGCAACTGGGAAATTCGTTTCTTCAAATGCTAGACGACATATTGCTGTCTTCGACACAGAATTCTGAGATGTTTTTACCTTCCACATATAGCAGAATATTCAAGATTCCAATATAATAAAGCTGATTTTTAACTGGATTTCTAGTTTATACATCAAGTATTATATCTTTGAGTCTACCAAATTTCTGATTATCTATTTTCGAAAAAAGATTAAACAAACATTTAGTATCAAAGGCATGGTCATACTTGTTCAGATTCATGTTGATAACAACTGGTTTTGAATTCATGTAAGTATCTGGAATTGGCCAGCATAAACCAAGATGATGGCGATGAACCTGAAAAGAGGAAAAAAGGGTATTAGCCTCAGACTTTATTATTTTCATTCACTTACAAATAATTATTCTGAATGCCTACCATCTGCCAAGCACTATTCAAGGCTCCACCTTTTCTTGCCCTTTTTTTTTTTTCATAGCTGTTCTCCTTCTGACATATTACATGTTTACTTGTTATTGTCTATCTTCCCCATTAGAATGTGAGCTTCATGAAGGCAGACATTGTTTTTGTTGACTCTGTATTTCCAGTACCTGGAAACATGCCAGGATCATAATTAGGGGCTCCATAATAATGTAATGAATGGAGTCTGTTGCTGAGTACGAAGCTAGCCAATTGAAAAACATGGGTGGGGAGGCATTCTAAGTATCATGTGATAGAATGGTGCTTTTTGCTTTGATTGCAATTACTTAAGTATGGTTAGAGCATATACAATAGTGTGTGTATATTTGGCCGATGGGAGTTTACAGCAGTTTCAGAAAGTGAAGCATGGGTCAGATCCTGAATGTCAGGAAGCTGTTTTATGCAACAAAGTAACATTTTCACTTACTATGGAGAATGGACAGACAGGGATAAGACTGAAAGATAACACTTAAAGAGGGTGATAAACTAAATCAAGTATGAATCTCTCAGCTTCAATTAAAATGAAAACTGCCAAATGGTTGGGGAGAAGTACAGATTCAATAGATCAGAATCTTAAAGAATTTTATGTACAAAGTAATGGAGAGAGGGGTTAAAAACCATCTGAGTTTTTTGAATTGTTGGGAATCAGGGCTGATAGGACTAGGTCCAGTTCCAAACATTATCAATTTCAGAAACCTGTGAGATATTAAGTAGACAAGTCCAAGAGACAGAAAGGGCACAAAGTATAAAAATTCATTCTGTAAATATTAGCTATTACCTTGGCACTTTACCTCAAATTCTATAATCAAGTAACTTTGGAAAATGCTGAGTAAAACTAAGTTGGTATAGATTATCTCAGCATTCATGTGCAACATCAATTTCCAAGAAGGGAGTCTGTAATATGCAATTTTTCCAGATGTTTTCATCACTTTATTTCTGAAGCACATCTAGGAAAACCAATGCCCCAGAGAATGAAAACATCCTGGGAAACACTTCATTATCATATAAAGAATGGTGGTCTGTGAGATGAGGAAATTAAATAAAACGACATAATCCCGCCAACTATTTTCTGCCATTACCTTGATTAAACAGCCGTCATTGCAATGCCATACTATTCCTTCAATTTTACCCTCTCTGCAACCTTCAAACCAGGATAATAGATCATTGTGCTTCAAGGTGGGTAGATTTCTTATCTGAAATGCCCCATGTGGTATAAGAAGATGTAATGGATGCTTCTTGCTTCCTAACCCTGAATGGTAAAAATTTCTGTTAGCCATACAAAGGTTTCAAAAAGAATTGAGAAAATTTACTTCTTCAAATAAAAAAAAGCCTTTTAAAACATTTAGCAATAAATTTATCAAAAAGTTTAGTTGGATTGCTAGAAGAGAGAAATACAACGAGAGACCTCATTCAGAAGTGCCACCTTATCCCATTAAGTCTAAATTTTACCTTCATATAATCTATAAATATCAAGGGTCAGCAAACTATGACCCATGGGCCAAATCCAACCAGATGCTTGTTTTTGTAGTTTCAATGGCAGCTATACCCATTCTCTTAGGTACTGTTTATGGCCTATTTCAGAGGAATGGCCTACAAAACCTAAATACTTACTGGACTTGTACAGAGAAAGTCTGCCAACCCCTGCTCTGTACCATTAGCCAAGTTCAAATATCATACAGTGTTTGGCAAACAGCCACTCTGTAGCTCAGATAACACGTATAATTACTATCTTAACCTCCTTCTACCTGCCTATCAATCTGCTGCTAATCTCTATATTGGATTTTGTTATTCCAGCTTTAATGTCCTTGGGTCTGTCTTCAGCCCCCTGTCAACAATGTACTCCACAGTGCCCTCTGGACTTGAATTCAACTCATCATAGTACAGATTTTGATACTCGATATGCTATTCATGGGCAATTCTTTATTACTCTTAGTGGCTTATTAATGCTAAACTAATTACCTAGCTATGAAAAACACATGATTTTCATTCACCTCATTTCACCTAAATTTTAAAAAGCAAAAAAAAGTTACACTTGAGTTTCATACATAGTTCTATGTTATTACAGGGGAGAATGGGAAGCTAAAATCAACTTTTTGGGTTAATAAAATGGTTAGAGTCATGCATAAATTTCACCATGGATATAAATAGAAATGGCTATAATTCCAGAAAGCTTGTTAACTCAAATTAGTCATTTCTTTACCGAATGTGTTTTAAGTTGAAGGCACAAAGTTCTCTTTATAAATGACAGTTACTGTTAATTGAATGGGAAAAAGGCTTTACTCACCATATGGGTTTCCATTAATATTTGTTCCTATAAGCTCTAGTGTTTGTTCTAGGAGATCTGAGAGAGGCACTGCACTAATTTCCAAAAGACCAGGATCATCAGGATGATGCTTCAGTACCAGGGCAATTTCAAATTCATAATTAACTACTGAGGAATGCCAGCAATACTGTTTGTTGTTTTTTTCCACTGGTACCCAACCTATCATGTAAAGAAAAAACTAATCACATTGTTTTCACTGGATTGTGACTTGAAGCAATTTTTGTTATAAATTTTCCATGTTTTCTGGATGTTTATCACACACATATCATTTATTTAAATCAGTGGAAGTGTTTTAAGTTTAACTACTTTTTAAATCATAATCATTTTTTTAATCGTAAGGTTATTTTTTTATTCTGTTGAGGAATTAACCTCTTCATGGTTCACTACAGAGCATTCAGCATTCCTTTACTAGAAAATTCATGTTTTCAATAAGAATTGAACACCATTCTAAAACACAGCATTAAAACTTTTTTTTTCCTTAAGTCTTCTCTCTACTGTCTCTCCAGTTTCAGGGACAATAGATCTATGCAGTAAGTGTTCTACAATTTATTGTATTACTGCAGTATTTGCTAAACGATGTATTAATTCCACGTGTACTGAATGTTATTGCTATTCCTCTAACTCCTATTCCAGAAGTCTCCCACATGTGGATGATTCTTTATCAAACAAACAAAAACCAGGACACATACACCACTGTGATCTTTGGCCTTCAATACTCACTCAGAGAACTGTAATAACTTCTTTCCTGGTCCATTAGTCTCTAGGGAAACCCACCCCACTTTTATCATGATCCTGCTTCAAAAACTTAAATTTAGTTCTGCTGCACACCTGCTTAATAATCATCTTCAGGATGAATTTCAAACTCCTTTCAGTGGAATAAACCCTTTAAGACGTAAGCCCATTCCACATCTAGAGCCTCACCTTTTATAATATCCTCCAAAGTCATACACCCTAAACATTCCAGCCAGAGAAGTCACATAAAATTCCCATGACTCCATATCTCTCCTCTTTGTGGGAATTTGCTTAAGCTAACCTTCCCTCTTCCTTGCCAGCTAAGTTTCTGGTTCTTAAGCTTCAGTACAGATGTCCTCTCCCCTTAGAGCTTCCTCTACCAGAAGCTGACTAGAATTATTCCTCTTTTCTCTGACTATATCCTGCCTGTGTGTACTTTCCTTTTAGTTCTTAAATCATACTAATATTGGTGGATTTCCCCTAGTGTCTGAAAGATCACGGAGGTAGGGTTCTAATCTTCACTTCTTTATTATTAGAGCCTAAGAGTACTCTGTGTGTTATGGGTACTCGACATGCTGGCTGAACTGAACTTTAATCTGAGGTATCTTTCTACTCAGCACTTTTCAAAAATGTTCCCATTCCCAGAAAAACTACTTATGCATTTTAGAAAAGTTTTCATGATACCAGGAATGTGTCCGTTTTCATCAGGCATTGGATTCCCGTTTAATTGTTCTATTTCCTTCGCTGGTATCCAGCACTCTGGAACAGGTTTGAAGTCTTCCTCAACATTCCAAAAAAATTCTAAAAGAGTTAAATAATTTTATATATAGTGATATTTTAAAAAATATAAGAATGAACAAATTAAAGTGGGAACATAATATCATAATATAAGGTATTATATTATAGCCATAATATCAGGTATTATATAATTATTCTCCATTATCACCATGATGTGACTGTACTTCTCAGAGTACTAACACTTTAGATTTTCAATTTTAGAGGCACCTGGGTGGCTCAGTAGGTTAAGCATCTGCCTTTAGCTCAGGTCAAGACCCTGGGAACCTGGGATCAAGCCCACATCAAGGTCTCTGCTTGGTGGGGAACATGCTTCTCCCTCTCTCTCTGCCTGCCACTCACCTGCTTGTGTTCACTTACTCCATCAAATACTTTTTAAAAAAATTTTTCAATTTTGAACCTACCACTATCTGTAAATACTGGACAGAAGTCTAAAGTAGCCAATGTTCCAGTATATACAGATTAATGATGAATTTTTAATGTACTATAAAGATGTATTAATGAATGAATGGATATACAAAGATTAATGTATGTATCTGCTTATATAATATTTAACCATTTTAATGTTTAATTAAAAATACTGATAATCCTTTGATATTTCTATGGCTGATTTATAAAAATACCTACTTGTCTCTTAGGCAACAAATCCAAAACGTGTTGCTCATTACAGTATATATGTAGTAATATGTAACTTTTTAAAGATTATATTTATTAATGAGAGAGACAGAGAAAGAGAACCAGGCTGGACTCGATCCCAGGACCCCGAGATCACAACCTGAGCCAAAGGCAGATGCTCAACCACTAAGCCACCCAGGTGCCCCGGTAATGTGTATGTTTTTATAATATCAACAATTTTTATGAGTCATAAAAATGTTAGGAAAACAAAATATTTTTCAAGAATATTGTTTACATACAGAGATACTCAATTACAATTTTCTTCTTTCCCCTCAGTACTTAAACTGTAAGAAGGATATAATGTATACAAATACTACCACTTAAGAAATAAGCCAAAAATTGCAGGTTATTTAAATCATAAAAAGCTGAAAAAAAAGAAAAGGGCCCACTAACCTTTTGAGTTTTGTTTTGAATGTAGAAAATTTTTAAATCTTTTCTCAGCTAATTTGTTAGGTTTTCTATCTAGCCGAGCCCAAAGATATGGCTGACCTAAAAAAAAAAAAAAAAAAAAAAAAAAAAGTCTAATAAAAGGGAAAGAAAGTTTAAGAAGCAAACAATAAAACTTATCTTGAAAGACATTTCGGTAGAAAGGTTTTCAATATATAACAGGGTCATCTTCCCTAAAAGCAGCAACCCTACAAGACAAAGATAAATATGAATTCTAACAGACACATCTTACCCAGCAGTACCTTATGCTGTAAGACTCAATCTTTGGTTAAAGAATGATGAGGATGAGGTAAAAAGTAAATATGTGACTTTTTCATAAGGACATTCACAGCCGCATTTTATTGGCAATGAGCATTTGTGAGAAACCAAAGCTATCTCTATACTAAATGGAAACCTATCTGGATAACTGTATTCACATTTCTCCTGAAATATAACTGTGCTGTAAGGGTTAGTTCCTAAAAATGTGGAATTAGGCTGAGTTTTTCTGCATGGCTCTGATCCCTGGTCAAGGCATGAAACAGTGATTATTAGTGATGATCCATTATCATGGATCCATGAAGTTTCAGGGCAATGTGCTGCACTCTTTATTGATAACAGCCAGACTAGTGAGTCTTATACCTGGTCTCAGTGAGACTCCTGGAGGGCTCTGCTGTTGAGGCTGGTTACTTAGCAGGAAGATGTCTCCGTGACCAGCAGAATATAAAAATCCCCAGCTGAGACTTCATTTTGGATTCTGTTTCCAAGGTGTTCCCTGCATACATCAGTGATTCCTGATTTGACAAAGTGTGTCCTGCCAGGACTTTGGGGGCTGGGAGGAGTGAAGGGGAAGATGGGGTAACAACAGGCGCTTTCACTTGGCCTCATCAACCCTTTGCTGCAATGTATGTTTAATGCCGGTGCTAATACTGTTTATCCTATACCAGTGATCACCTCTGGATTTGCAAGCACTGTCATTTTTGGATCCGTTAGTTTTTTTTTTTAGCAATCCAGTCATGTTTATCTGCCATTATTATACATGATCAAACACAATGATGCATGTTTAAGTTTCTTAATATAATTATAAAACCCTGAAAAATCTTTTAGTTTCTTCAAGTATATGAGATTTTAAAATAATTGATTATAGTTTGGTTCATTCAGTATTCCTTATTAACTGTGCCAATAAATAATATGAAGAACCAGATTAAAATTATATGGTCATTTCTGGTTGACTGGACCTTCTGTTCTTTTTACTCGTAAATACAAAAATTCATTCATATCCATTAAAATGGCTACTGTCAAACAGAATTAGAAGTGCTGATGAGGAGGTGGGGAAACTGGAACCCTTGTGCACTTTTGGTAGGCAGGGAATCATCAGCTGCTATGGAAAACAGTATGGCAGTTTCTCAAAAAATTAAAAATAGAATTACTATATGATCCAGCAATTCCACTTCTGAACATATACCGCCAAAGAACTGAAAGCAGGGCCTCAAGGAGATATCTGTTCACCATATTTATGGCAGCATCATTTACAAGACCCAAAACGCAGAAGTAGCCCAAGTGTACACTGATGGATGAATCATATAGACATGAAAGTATGTGGCATATACATAAAGTTATGTGGTATGTACAAACAACGTGGCATATACACACCATGAACCATTACTCCACCTTCAAAATGAAGGGAATGAACATGAGGACACTCTGCTAAATGAAATAAGCTTGTCATAAAAAGACATACTGTAGGATTCCACATAAAGGAGGTACCTATAGTAGCCAAAGCCACAGAGACAAAATAGAATAGTGGTTGTCAAGGGCTGGAGAAGGGGGAATGGTAATTTATTTAATGGGTATTGAGTTTCAATTTTGCAAGATGAAGAGTTCTGGAGATATATGGTGGTGACGTAGCACAACGATGAGCTGTACACATAAAGATGGGTAAGATGGTAAATTATGTTAAGTGTATTTTAATCACAATTCAAAATGGAAAAAAAATGCATTTCAGAAAAGACTTCCTGATACCAGGAATATGTCTAATTTGCGTTTATTTAACTGTTCTGTTTCTCTTGCTGGAATTACGAGGTAAAAGGAAATCACAAAGATTATTTCTCTCTTTTCAGTGCATTTTTTTTCCTGAAGTGACAATTTCTATTTTAGTTTCTAGCTCTTAAAGTGCATAAATTGAAATAAATTAGAGATTTTGCCAATAGCAATAAAAACTAGGAGTCAGTACTAGAAACAGTGACATAAGAGCATATTTTAGGATCAAACAGGTTGTGTTACCAGTTCAGCCATTCATTAATTATATGGTCTTGGACAAATTCTTTAAGTTCTCTGAGACTCAGTTTCCTCATCTGTGAAATGGAGGCTTACTGTGCAAATTAGAGATGACATGTATAAAGCATTTCTCATACTGCCTGCCCTTAATAAGTAGTAAGTAAATGTTAATTACTTTCCTTTCCTCCCCCAAGAGAAAGATACAGTGATATAATAAATAAATATAACAACTGGGATTTTACATTTTGCTCCTACACTTAGGTTGCCAAGGGTTTATGAAGGGTAAATGCCCTACTTCAGATATATATAGTTCATAAAGTGATTAAATAATATTTGTAGTAGTTTTATTTTACCTTTGTAGGTAGTAATATAACAACATGTTCCATCCACTTTTTCTGTTGGAATTGCACTGTATATATCTGCATCTAATGCCTTGTGACTTAGAGTTTCAGTTGCCAAAACTTTAAATGGCTTAAAAAAGAGAGAAAGAAAATTGGTTTAAGATAAACAGCCTCTATGCCTTCACATATACTCTCACTTGGAATATTCTTAATTTCACTGCTTCTGAGGTACAATCTCCTGTTTACCTTTCAAGAAAATCTAAAAATATTTCTTCTGTCAAGTTCTCATGAGTTTCCCCCTCCCTTCTTTGCTATCATAGCAATACCCGTTTTCCCACACCAATCTGTAATTGTTCACGTTTCTTTACTGACCATGAGAGGACACCAGGAACCATGTGCTATGCAGCAGTCTCCCGAGCACAGTGTGTTCAATCATTTACCTGGCACAGTACTTGCTAAATGCCTTCTAACCTTAAGACTAGGAAATATACAGGTAAGAAAAGAGTACCTGACTTTGGTGGAACTTTCATTTTCATGAGCAAGACAATAGTAACAAAATGCATAATACAATGTTAAGTATAATAAATAGTAAGGAGAAAAACAAATGGGGGCTCATTCAGCTTTAGCAGTAGTAAACTGCATAATTTACGGTTTTTCTACGGTCAGGAGGAGAAGCCAAGACCATCATTCCATGGAGGAAGAGAGAGTTTCTACAATTCCTACCAACTTTTTATCTGTGATATATTTTTATTCTGAGAAAGACTCAGGCAACTGTTTTATAGTGTAAATTATCTGAAGTAACATCTTAACGTGAAAAGCACTGCACAATGCTGGCGTGTACAGGTTTAAGACTAATAAATGGAAGTACTATTTCTGAGTCAGGTAGACTTAGGAAATTAGCACCATTCAGTTACTGATTCAGTATTTTCAAGATAAAATAATGACTGGGGATTTAACACTAACTTCTACAATTAGTATCAGAGGATATGTTTAACCTGCGGTAAACCAGCGTCCTGTGGTAGAGCAGCGAAGGTCTCATGTTGGTGTGCATTCAAATTTATCAAAGATCTTAGGGAGATTACTCTGCCCATGGAGCTCTTGATGAGCTCCAAACATCCCTTCTAGAAGAATCAACTTTCTACTACTTTGCTATCAACAGGTTCAAAGACAATATAAGATACCAAAGGGTACACGGACCTCTTCTCATTAAAGACTTTAAACTACGACTGGAAAAACAAGGTAACCATGTTTAAAAAGTAACAGCGAGTATAAACTGAATGGTCCTCCAATTTCCAGACAGAGGAGATCACTGGGATAATTAAGATGATCAAAGATTTCATAGAGAAAGTCTGATTTGAAAAAATTAAAAATTCTGGAAGTAATCCAGGCAGAGTGCACAGCATAAGCAAAAATAAAGACAGGACTGTGCCCGGTATGTTCACAGGATGAAGCAGACTTTGTTCAAACAGGACAGAACTTCACTTTAAGTAGGCAACTGGTCGCCAACACACATATCTTCTGCTGCACTGAGCCCAGGCAACTCATGGTGCATCCAACAGGTACCTCAAGAGTAGACTGAACCTGATTAGTGGGAAGCCTTGAATTATGGTTAATGATTTGAATATTATGCTATAAATAATACTGTCGGTAAATCTCTACTGTAGAGGGGGAAAACAGGTGCTTATTTTTCCTGGTGGAAGGTGCTTTACCAACTACCCACTCCCAGCCCAACATACAAAGTTGAGAATCACAGCTAGAGTGAATCACTATTTGGGATGTCAATATTTAGGTTTGTCATGGCTAAAAATAAATAAATAAATAAAAGCTTGGCAACTACTGCTACAGTTAGTAGTAACTGTGGGGTTTTGACCAGGAAAGAACATGATGATCAGATCATTCTGGGTGGTAGGCAAGAATAGCCAGGTAGTGCACAAACAGCACGTAAACTATTAAGAACTAGCAGTGGCGGGATCCCTGGGTGGCGCAGCGGTTTGGCGCCTGCCTTTGGCCCAGGGCGCGATCCTGGAGACCCGGGATCGAATCCCACGTCAGGCTCCTGGTGCATGGAGCCTGCTTCTCCCTCTGCCTGTATCTCTGCCTCTCTCTCTCTCTCTGTGTGACTATCATAAATAAATAAAAATTAAAAAAAAAAAAAATTAAAAAAAAAAAAAAAGAACTAGCAGTGGCACTAGAAATGTTATGTTGTAAAGTAAAAAATGTCCAGGTAAGGGGCGCCTGGCTGCCTTCTTCAGTTGGTTGAGAGAGCCACTCTTGGTTTTGGCTCAGGTCATGACCTCATAGGTTGTGTGAAAGAGCCCCAGGACCAGTTTCTGCACTCGGTGAGGAGTCTGAGGCCTCTCTCCCTCTGCCTGAACCATGTCTGCATGTTCTGTCTCTAAAACAAATAAATAAACCTTAGGAAAAAAAAAAAACAGTAAAAAGTGTCAAGGTGAATGGAAAATTGGCATGAAAGGACTCCGAGGTTCATTCTTTAATTCAACAAATATTTCTCCAGTGCCTACTACAGATTAGGTCCTAGAAAGTGGGACTAGAAATACCAGGGCAATCTCCACCTTATAGGTCTTTTAGTCTAGAAAACAAGAACGCCAATGCAAATGATGTAAGGAGGCGTGTGTGTGTGTGTGTGTGTGTGTGTGTGTAGGCCTATGATGAATGCACAGGATGCAAATGCACATGATGAATTTTGTATCAAGAGTTGGGAGCATGGGCAGCCTGGGTGGCTCAGCGGTTTAATGCCCTTGGACCCAAGGCATGGTCCTGGAGACCAGGGGTCGAGTCCCACGTCGGGCTCCCTGCATGGAGCCTGCTTCTCCCTCTGCCTGTGTCTCTGCCTCTCTCTCTCTCTCATGAATAAATAAATAAAATCTTAAAAAAAAAAAAAAAAAAAACACCCAAAACCTATCAAGGGATTCTATCAAAGACTTTGCTACACATGAAAGAATCACCTTGATACAGGTCAATCATTCACCAGTAAGGTGATTTACTGAGGTCCCTCTGTGACAAACATCCGGTGGGAGAGACTTGAGCATCCAGGGACGGGATGGCAAAGTGAGAAGCCAGCAGGCCACTGCTAGTAACAACACCTGAGGTCTCTCTCACCTTAGGGACCCAGTTAGGCTAGCTGGTCAAGCTGCCACCGGTTCCCTGTTTAGAACCGTTAAGGCGAGGAGTCTTCTAAAATCTCCACGCTCTTGGAAAGCAGTAAAGTTTGGGTTGCGGTGATTAGATGAATAGTTAGGGAAGGGGTCTTCCTCCCCCAAAAAAGGTGGTAGGTAAAAAAAAAAAAAAAAAAAAAGGCATATCCATCAACGTTAAGATGTGCATGTTCGATTGCCATGCGATGCTAAGTGCGAGTCGTCTTATCAGAAAAAGCTCCCTCGGAGATGCCCCGGCTTGCAGCTGGAGAGCCCGGACCTCCCCGCCTGCAGGACGCTCCCGAGCCCCGACGCGCCTGCGCAGCCGCGGCGCCGCCCGCGCCCCTCCGTACCTGCTGCTCCCTCTTGCCGGAGGGCTCCTCCTTCACCTCCGTCACAAACACGCACGGCATTTTCCGCTGCACGGAACCCAGGCGCCTCATGGCGGGCCCCGCCAGCCGGGCCTCGAGGCACAGTGCGCCTCCACACAGCGCCGCGGCCAGGAAAGCGTCCCCGACAGCCGGACGCGCCGCCCCACCCCGCCACCGCGTCCCCCCGCCGCCAAGCATGGAGGGCGGGGACGCATGCGCGGAAGCGGCCCCCTCACTGACTGACTGACCGCGGCGCCTTCTGGGAGTTGTAGTGCAGGAGCCGAGGTACCGCCCCGCCCGCCCACCTTCCCCAAACCGCGTGTGCACACTCTCGCGAGCTTTGGTCCGGGGTGTGATGACCCTGAACCCAGAGGTCGGTTGCTGGGTTGTGTGTTTGTGTGCTTGATTAACCACCATGGGAAACCGATGCTGTATATCCTGCAAATCACAGAATATCAAGTTTTAAGTAATGAATTCTTTCAGATGGCGGTTTCACACTACTCTGGAGAAAGTTAGTTGCCTGTTCTCTGTAATAAATTCCTGTAGACGTTTAGAAATGTTCAGAGACACACCCCCCTCCAGCCCCCACCCCAAGGCCTGATGGAAACGGGTTTCCTGGGTGCAAGCAGAGCTGTAGATGAGACACCGGGCACCCCGTCCTCACACACGCACTAACACCCTTCTCATGACCCCTCATCGTGCTGCATAATATGGTCGAAGTTTTCCTGATGCTCTTTACTGGGTGCAAAAGTTAGCCTCAGTCCCATCCCAAACCGGATTTCAATCTCGATTTTTTTTTCCATAGGAATCTCTTTTGTCTTAACTATGAGCTCCCCCAGAGTCCAGATGGCTTGAGTTGTTGGGAGTCCCATCAACTGCAGAGCTAGTCCATCAACAACTTTGTTGGACTCCTTGCTCCCACGAATATTGGAGGGTAAGTGATAAGAGGGCCAATGACTGAATAAAATATGCAATATTTAGCTAGTAGCCTCCAGCAGGGGAGTTCTGACCACTGCCATTTTCACCTGCTTCCACAAGACCCAGGTCTCATTTCCGTAACTGTGTTATCTATAAGTTCCCATAGAGTCCAGCATTGTCCTGACTTCATCCTTGGAAAAGACATCTATATAGCAAAGGCCTCCCAAAGAATATCCCTTAAAAAAAAAAAGTGCTGTTTTTTTGATTGCTGGAACCAGACAGGAGAAAGAAGAGATTTGCCATTTCATTTACTTTCTGTTCTGCTGTATTTTTCTCCTAGGAAAACACAAAAAGTCCAAATATATATTCATATATTAAAGAGGGACAGGGGACTAGAACACCTGATGCTGGCGCTGTGAACTACTGGGACGAGACACTTAGCGTTTCGTAGTCAAGCACCAGTGATTTTCTGTTCCTCCAGAGGAATCCCAACAAGCAGCTTGTTTAACGGGTCTCAAGGGAACGACAATTAAATAACCCTCACAACTATCAACTGTCATTTCCCAAACTGCCACAGAATCTTCTAGGTCCAACATTCTGTCATTTCTGAGACGGGATCATCTTTTAAAACATTCTACTTGCTGTTTGAATAGTAGTAGCAAGGCTAACCATTCCTCAGGAAGCACTCTATTTCCAGGGCTTTGATTTCATCAGTGCCTGGAGCAAAGCCTTTGGCTGAGACAGGGGAGTCCAAGGCCGGGGAGAGCCTCAGGTCCAACTCACAATTACAAATGGGGCTCCTATTCTAATGGGTAGCAGCCCGCAGCTTTGCCTGATTCTCATAAACCTGAAGAGCCAGCAAGGAGATACTACTGGCCCCTGTACTTAAAGTGGTGTAATTGGATCACAAATTGGAAGACTTTCTTCTCTGACTGATGTGTTTGAATCAAAGATGAAAAACACTCAGTGTGAGTCTACCTTGGCCAACACAAAATACTTAGAGAATTCTCAGGCCTACTCCCAGCTGTGGAGGCACCTTTCCCATCCTTCTTCATTACAGGGAGTAAAAATCCTCCTGAGTATGGTGATAGCATTTCCTGAAAGACTAGAATGAATTTTACAACAGGAAAGACGTGACTAAGAGAAGGGAGAGGGAAGGAAAGAAAATAGAATTTTGTTTAAAAAAGAAAAAAAGGAAGAAGAAATTAAGGCTCCAGGCATTCTAAAGACTGACAAAATGTAAGGATCTATTTACTGTGTTTTGCAATGACAAAAAAAAAAAAAAAAAAAAAAAATCTCCATTTTGGTTTGACCTGTTTTTGCTGCGTCTAATGGAATGTAATTGTTCCCAACATACTCCAAAAGGTAAAAACATTTTTTCATCCTTTCCCCTATGGAAAAATAGGGACTCTCACAGCGGCTTTAATCATGATGTTACACGTAATCATGCAATAATGGTGTTTGGTAACAGTATTTAGAAATAATCCATGCAGCCAAAAGCTCACAGGCAGAGAAAGGGTTTATCTGGAAGCAAAGACCACTTAAAGATATTTCCTAGAGGTGTTTTTCTCAGTAACCTATGTGCTTAAAATGAGTACATTGTTGTTCTAGAGTTAGAAGGTAGGACAAAACAGAAGGCAAGATATTAAGTTTTTAAAAAATAATATATATCTTTGCTAACATTTTCAAAGGTTTAGCCAAATCTTTATTTTCTACTTCTTCACTTTACTTTTAATATTGCCTATTTCTTTTTTTTCTCTTATTTACAATTACAGGCAAACAACTCTTTTCTAAGCTTTACTTCCTTATTTTATTTCCTGGATTTCTACCTTAAAGTATTTGAAAAGTTCATACCAATTAGTCTGTTTTACTTAACTAAGTGAGAATCCCTATGCCTTTATCTTCTTAATTTCCAATTCAAAGTACATTGCATTTTAAAAATACATTTTGATCTGCTGTAATATGTCATATCTATGGCTTCTTCTTAAGTCGCCTCCTATGAATAATTTTATTGATTTCTGCTAGGTTTTAGTTCTTTTATTAAAGATACTAAGATGAAGAAAGACTTCAGTAACTACTGATTGAAATGTCTCTTCTGGGAATCAGATTACTTCACTTTGTCTTCAACAAATTCTCAAAATTTATAGACACTCTGGAACCTTTCTGCTATAGGAAGAAGCTATTCCTCCTTTTATGATGGATGAAAAATGAATGGAATATAGCTACAAGATGAATAAATAGTCCAGTTATTTTTGGGTACCTATTAAAATGACACAATCTGAATGATTTTTCCCCCAATTCAATGGATAGCAGTGAGTACATATTTAAATAATTTTACTTAATATCTTGGGAGTATAGATAGTATATCTACTTATTAGAAAATTTTAGTTTTGTTTCCAAACCATGTATAGAAATGAGAGTTTAGAAAACCGTTATTAACTTGTGAAATACTTAGTACTTTTAACTATGAAATTATGAACTAGCTTATGACCCAGAGTCAATCAGAACATTAAAAGATTTAAAAAAAAAGAACATTAAAAGATAAAATATTTTATTTTTACTAGTCTATTTGGTTAATATACTTGAATTGAGGAAGAGAAATACTATGCAGAATTTACTAGGGTAGGCTAAGCCTACAGTTACGTGTGAGGTCATTTATGATGAGCAAACAATGGATTAGGTAACAATGAGGAAAATTCTGGAAGTTTGAGTTTGTGTGCTTACTAGCAACCACTTTCAACATTTCTGCAAAGCTAGAGAAGGTATCTTCTAATTTAAATTTCTTTAAGAATTATCTATTGTGTAATATACTGTCAACAGGAGGTCAGTTTTAAAGGAATACTACTGATAGCCTGAAAGACTGTGGAAAAGAAATTCTTTTTCCCCCTTACACACTGATAGTTCTTCTATTTGCATTCCTGCAATTCTTATATTAAAAAAAAAAAAACATTGGATTAGCAGCAAGAGAGTTGAAAATGGCAGAAGTTGGGAATGACTGCTATTTCTTTTTTAATTCCACATGCATAAAGGTAAATATTGTACAATTTATGGTACTTCACACGCTTAAGCTTTTTAGTAGAATGAAGGAAGATATGGCAATAATTGGTATTGCTGAGTCAAAATTTACTATTTTCCTGCAAAATACTTTACATATTTAAAATCTGAAGTAAAGGCTTATCAGGTATTTTTGACATATTGAATCTCTGAGGAAATTAAAATTATGATTTGTTTGAAACTACATATATGTTCCAGTTAATGGATTTTTTTATCTTTGTGTGGCACTTTTGCCTATATTATGGCTCCTTGAGACATATTTTAATACTGAAACATATTGAAACATTATATGATACATCATATTGTTATAGTTAATGTGATTCCAATCATGTAGATTCAAAAAGTTAAATTCAGCTCACTATCAAGTTTGGTTTAATAATAATTGATTCCCTATTTGAAATTCATTAACCTGTTACTGAATTTTCCCCTGTCAAACAGTCTAACAGCAAATATTTGATAACATGGAAAAAGGAAAAGAATTATTATAAACAAATTAGCCAAGTATGAATTCAAGTTTATAAGGTTAACTGGGGAACAAAAAAGAAAACCCTTTAAGAGAGTAGGATTAATGGATCTCAATAAAACCAAATAAATGTAGCAATTTGGAGATTCATGTTCATGCCTGAATGAAAGATACAATGTGTCTGATTTAAAGTGTTTTATCTCTGCTAGGAAGCCTGAAGGGAGTCAGCCTCTTTGACCATGAGAATTTGATCCACTTACTTACCTGTCCCTTTATGATTAAACCTAGAGATGATAAGTAATGATAGAATTTATATTCCATGTGTGCAGAGTTTGTCTGTTTCACGGCTGTATCTCAAAAGTACCTACCACAGGTTGGTAAATTATCAATAAATAATTAAATGAATACATAATAATAGCATCTGCAATAATTTTTACAGCACATAATTTTTTTACAATCTCTGAGGAGGGCATCTTATCTGTGAGGATACTGAAGCACAGACAGGGTAAAGAATGAATTAACTTTGTAACTATGGACAGGTAACAGAACCAAGAGTTCAAATATTGTTTATCTAGCCCTGTCCCCTATCTTGTACTACAAGATCCACAGATCCACTTTTATAAGGGGAAAATTGTGAAGACAGGCATAAGAGGGTGAGAAAGGTAAGAAAAAAACATGGAACATGTCAAAACAGAACTTCATGGATTATTTTTATTGTATGTCATGTACTTCTCTGTCAAAAAGACAATGACCTGCAGTTTTTCCAAGTGTGGGCCTATGTGTTAAAGAGAATAAAAAAAAAAAGTAATAGCAGCCTATTAAAATAATCCACATTTACTTTTGTTGGTAAATAAAGGTATATAAAGATGGGGCTGTGCATGTATAGATGTATTGGCACAATTGTTTATCTTTGTAGACCAAGGGCATAAAGAATACACATTTTTAAATTTTTTTTAGAATTTTTATTTATTTTTATTTTTTTAATAAATTTATTTTTTATTGGTGTTCAATTTGTCAACATACAGAATAACACCCAGTGCTCATCCCGTCAAGTGTCCCCCTCAGTGCCCATCACCCAGTCACCCCCAACCCTTGCCCTCCTCCCCTTTCACCACCCCTAGTTCCTTTCCCAGAGTTAGGAGTCTTTCATGTTCTGTCTTCCTTTCTGATATTTCCCACTCATTTTTTCTCCTTTCCCCTTTATTCCCTTTCACTATTTTTTATATTCCCCAAATGAATGAGACCATATAATTTTTGTCCTTCTCCGATTGACTTATTTCACTCAGCATAATACCCTCCAGTTCCATCCACGTCGAAGCAAATGGTGGATATTTGTCGTTTCTAATGGCTGAGTAATATTCCATTGTATACATAGACCACATCTTCTTTATCCATTCATCTTTCGATGGACACCAAGGCTCCTTCCACAGTTTGGCTATTGTGGACATTGCTGCTATAAACATCGGGGTGCAGGTGTCCCAGCATTTCATTGCACCTGTATCTTTGGGGTAAATCCCCAACAGTGCAATTGCTGGGCAGTTCTATTTTTAACTCTTTGAGGAACCTCCACACAGTTTTCCAGAGTGGCTGCACCAATTCACATTCCCACCAACAGTGTAAGAGGGTTCCCCTTTCTCCACATCCTCTCCAACATTTGTTGTTTCCTGCCTTGTTAATTTTCCCCATTCTCACTGGTGTGAGGTGGTATCTCATTGTGGTTTTGATTTGTATTTCCCTGATGGCCAGTGATGCGGAGCATTTTCTCATGTGCTTGTTGGCCATGTCTATGTCTTCCTCTGTGAGATTTCTGTTCATGTCTTTTGCCCATTTCATGATTGGATTGTTTGTTTCTTTGCTGTTGAGTTTAATAAGTTCTTTATAGATCTTGGAAACTAGCCCTTTATCTGATAGGTCATTTGCAAATATCTTCTCCCATTCTGTAGGTTGTCTTTTAGTTTTGTTGACTGTATCCTTTGCTGTGCAAAAGCTTCTTATCTTGATGAAGTCCCAATAGTTCATTTTTGCTTTTGTTTCTTTTGCCTTCATGGATGTATCTTGCAACAAGTTACTGTGGCCGACTTCAAAAAGGATGTTGCCTGTGTTCTCCTAAGAATACACATTTAATGTAGCATAGTGAGCTAATTACTTAGAACTCCACAATAATATGAACTTTAAGCTCTGTTCACTTTCCCTATAAAAACACACTTAACAGTATTTCCATAGACTAAGAAAACATTATCTAATAATTATTAATAGAGATAATCTCTACTATTTGAGTGTGACCTGCGATTCTTAAAAGAAAACAAAACAAAAAAAACTGGCTTTTTCCAGAAAGAGAAATTAAATTGTTTCATCAATGGATTGTGATCAAGAGCATTCCTGTTCTCATATGTTTATTCTTAGTGAATCATACAGATTAACTGATATCAAAGAGTAGCATTTTATTGGTGACTTGTGGCCATGTTGTACTATTCAATCATTAGGTTACGTTGCCAATCTCTCACTAAAATTAAACAAATTTACTAAAATTTAGACTTATGACCTTATTTTGTAGCATTTTCTTGTGATTCTAAGTTGATCTAGTCATATTTTCTTTAATTAGCAACCTACTGTTGTTGAACATTAATGTTGGTATGTTCAATTTTCTATAGTGTTTTTTTTTCTTACAGGGTTCCCAGTGCCGATTCCGACACTGTGAAGAGGCTCTTGGCAGTGACACTGTGTGCTCATTATGGAGAGAGGGAAAATGTTTAGATCCACTTTGCAGATTTAGACACATGGAAATGCAGGTAGAATTACTTGCCATCATCATGTTTGTTAAAAACCTCTCCCGTCGATAATATTGAACTCTACTCTTACAACACAATAGAGGAAAAAAATGATTCTTTCTTCCACTACTTAATTTTAGGCATTTTGCATGCTACTTATAAAATTCTTATAAAAAGGGAGGAGTATATTTTAGAAATACCTATTGTGTCTTTTAAATAGCAGAGTCTAGAAATACAGGAAACATACATGATCCTAGATCAGTAACTGAGATAGTTTTGTCACACTGTGTCGTATTATAGTGCATTGTATTTATTTTGAATATGGCATTTGATCATTACGTTTCCTCCACCTCTTTTTGTCTAGCAAAACTGCAGCATTTCATGCTTCTGGGAAACTCAGCCTCTTGGTTGTGTGAAGATCAGTTGTATCTTTTATCACAGCAAACCTCGCAATATCAATGGATTATTTTTGCCACCAAGTAGCAGTGAGTATATGTTTTAAATAACATGGACTTAACATATTATAATGTGGTTTTGGAGTAGTAGCATACAATGATACACTAAAGTATGGCAAAATGAAAATGGTATAATAGCCAATGGATGTTTTGGGATGATTCTATGGAGAATCATGAGATAAAGCTTAGAATGAGCCATCAAGTAGCTAACCAGATGAAGTGAACAAAGAGCAAGTTAAACTTTCTCTGTGCATATCTAAAGTGGACTTTATTCATCTATACATGAACTGGCTAATGACCTCACTAGGTAGAAGGAAAATTATGTCTCAGCAAACCATTGTACAGCTGGAGCCAAGCTTACAGGTCATGCCTCACTGTTGCTCCCTGGGAGTGTGCAGAAATCTATCTTATAGATTGGGAAAGCAAGGGCATGCCCTGAGCTGCACACTTCAGCTTCTAGAACAGCAGCTATATATGTGGTTCTTTCTAAGCTTCAGTTGTGGAGAAAATGCAATCCCATTGCTGGAAAAAAAAAAGAAAAGAAAAGCTGTGGCACAATTCAGTCTTCCTAGATGATACTGAGATTCTACTTTGTGATGAACCTGAGCCTGAGTTCTGGGAAGGGGATACAGAGTACACCATACCCTAAAACAGTGAATGTCAAAGATCTTGCTTAAGAAGTTGGGACTGTCAGGTTTCCCTTGTGTTGTAGCTATATCACTCTTCTGTTCTGGCCCTTGTGTTTCTCACAATGGAATCATTCTAGAAATGAGCTTATCAGTCCTTTAGGATGTGAAAAATTGGCTTCAGATAATCTTTTGGCAAATGGTAAAAGATAGGTCCACTTGTTATATTCTTCTGGAAAACTCTGACCTTGTGGTATTCATCATATATACAATATCTTGATCACTGATTTTCTTCTTCACTAGACTGTAAACATGAAGATGGAGATCATAACTAGTTTCCTTATCAACACTCTCTGCAGTGTCTGGAGCACAGATGCTCAGTAAATTTACGGATAGATAGATGGATGGATGGGGGGTGGATAGATAACTACTGACACTACTGGGGTCCTCCTGTAGTGAAAGTTATTGTACCTACTAACGGATCAACTTGGCTTCATTGCTTTACATAGAGTGTAATTTTATTTCACTAGGAACATTGTACTAAATTCCTTATAATCCCATTAATAGTTTGCTTTTAAATGTCTATGATAAAATTAACTATCTTTCAAACTAGTTCTTTTGGGACTAGAGGAAAACAGACTGCACCTCTGCACAAGAGAAGGGTGGAATGTCTTTTTAACTGACAGTTGTTGGGCTTCCCATTTTTAGACCACCCTGGGCTAAATTTTGTAGGGATACATTTTATTACTCTAATTTTTAGACATAGAATGTGGTGGTCAAAGATTCCTTCTGGCTTTTCTGGAAGTCTTAATTTCTTCAACAGGTATCAAGACTGAGCCCAACTCTTGAGTCAGCTTTCTTCTCTCTCAATAGGGTCAAGACTAGATCCATGCCCTGGGACCAAACCCTAGGCATTGTCCCTCCATTGTGAGAGGGATACATGAGTTTCACAGGCTGCCAACATCCTGCTTTCTCTCATCTCATTTTCTCTATCTTATACACCCAGCCCTGCGTCCCACACACTCTCATCATGTCCACTTACCTGATTTGAATTTGCCAGGACTAATTTCATTCTGCCCTTTTGTTGTTGTTGTTTATGTCAGTTCATCTGACATCTGTTTTGAACAATAAAAACACTCTTGTGTGTTTCTCATTAGTTCTCACATTATTACCATACAACACTTCAGACACCAAAATGGATGGATTTTTTTTCCCCACATCAATGATTTTTTCCAAGCAATTCTCTGCAACACCAGTTGGGTATCCTACAATTCAGTTCTAACAGTACCAGGAGTTAGCACAGATCTCATGGGTTAAAGGCTCCCAAAAGACTCTCCTCACCACTACTTCAGATGTCAATCCAAAGTAGTAGGTCCCCAGGCTACTCAAACTTCTAACTTGGCTACAAATCAGAGGTTCTCATGAGCTTTCTCCTTGGATTCTATCATTTGCTAGAATGGCTCACAGAACTCAGGGAAATAATAACTTACATTTACCAGTTTATTATATAATATAGGATATCATAAAGGATACAGATGAACAGCCAGATGAAGAGGTACATAAAGCAAGGTCTGCAAGGATCCAGAGCACAGGAGCTTGTGGAGTTGGGGTGTGCTGTCCTCCCAGTATGTGGATGTGTTTGCCAATTTGGAAGCTTTTCTAATCCTGTACTTTTGGAATTTTTATGGAAGCTTCATCATGTAGACATGATCGATTATTAGCTCAATATCCAGCCCCTCTCCTCTTCCTGGAGCATAGGGAGGAAGGTGCTTAAAGTTCCAAGCTTCTAACCATGGCTTGATCTTTCTGGTTCTATCAGGAACCCACCTAAAGTCACCTCATTAGAACAAAAGACACTCTGATCACCCAGGAAATTCTGAGATTTGAGTTCTAGGTCAGAAACCAGAATCAAAAACCAAATATTGGAATGAAAGGTGCCCCCAGCACTCTTGTTACTTAGGAAATTACAAGGCTTGTAGGAGCAGTGTGCCAGGAATTAGGGGCAGAGACCAACATATACAGTGTCTATTATTTCACAGCAGGGAATACCAGAAACCCCATTTCTCAAGTGACTCACTCCTACCTTTATGTGGCTCCTTTCATCCACCCTTCCCCAACCTTCTATTGTTAGCACGATTCTTTCTCACCTTCCTCTCTGAACTTTCCCTTCATCTTCACAGATGTAAACATAATTCCTTCTATGGACCCTGCTTCTCCTGCAGTACTCTCTGAATGGTTGCTGTTTTTCCTCCCAGTTCTCAAATAGCATTTGACTTGGAGGTGAGGTAGAAGGTCCCCTTGGTCCTCTGCCAATTTCAAATTGTTCTCTGTCTCTGCTCCCTAAAACCATCCAGCTTGTATCTCATGCCAACAGGTTATATCATTATTACCTCAGTGTTGCTGGGTTTTCTGTTTTCTAGTTTTTTTTTGTTTTGTTTTGTTTTGTTTATTTTGTTTTGTTTTGTTTTGTTTTGTTTGCCTCTCTTTATATCCACCCAGGTCCCTCTGGTTTTTCAAAAGTCTGCACTCCTGACTGCTTGTCCCTCTAACAGTACCCCTGTGTCAATTCTTGCTGATTTCAGTATATAAATATATGATGCCTGTCACCCTAGCCTCTCAGTTCCTTGAATTTACTTCCTCCACTGATCTTATCATCTCCATCTCAGTCACTCTTTCTTCGTTGTATCCAAGTGCTAATTTTCACCCCCATCCCCACCCCATGATCTCAGTTACATGCATTTCACCCTATGACCTATTTTTCTATTTCAGTCCGTCTATAATTCTGGTGTAAACAATACCTCAGATCCACTGGGATCTCCAATTCATTGATTGTGCCATCATTTCACAATCCTTCACCCCCTGGATATCATCCCCTGGTAATCTGCCCCTGTGTACCTTCACTGTACTTGCTTAGCAACCATAACACTGGTCAAACACAACTTGCCACCTACTCAGTGACTGAATCCATTACAGCTTTGAGAAAACATGTAAGTGTGCTTATTGGGTTAAGTTCATGAGCACAAACCTCAAATGAGACCTTAATTCTGACTACCAATGACACTATGCATTATTCCCCCAGTTCTTCTATACTCTCCTAGACTATCATTTCATACCTTCCCCTTCTTGTAAACCTCCTACCTCTCCCACCTCAGGTGATGACCTTCTGTCTGACTGAACTGAGAAACTGTAACAAGGAGAACCTCTACAGATTTCCATCACTATACTCACCTATTATAATGTGTACTTGCCTCTTCCCTCTCTTACCAAAGATGAGCTCCTATCTAAAGCCCATCTTTTGATTTCTTTTTTTTTATTAACTAGATGTTACCCACTCTAGTCTACTCAAGAATACAAATTCAACAGTTCTTTCCTCTGTCTTTTACATTTTTTTCATGTTTATTGGATCATTCCTATCAGCATAAAAACATGTATTTATTTCTCTTAACTATTAAAAAAGTTCTCCATTTTCTCACAAGTTACTACCCTATATTTTTCTTTCCTTTTGTAGCAGTTCTCCTCAAAATGGTTATCTATTCATGCTATTATTAGATCCTTCTCTCCTGTTCTCTCTTGATCCTGTGTAAATCAGACCTTTCAGCCCTTCTCCAGTGATATACAAAAATGTTAAATCTAGTGGTCCCTTCTCAGTCTTACATAACTTGAACTATTAGTAACACTTGACACATTTGATTACCCCTTTTTCATTTATATAATTCGTATCTAAGTTCACATCATACCCCCCCCCTTTTTTTAATCCTACATACCTAGTGCTCTATTTTCACTCTCCCTTGTTGATTTTTCCTCAACTATTTACATGTGGAATGTTCTAGGAGTTAGTTTTTGGTTCCCTTTTCTTCTCTGTCTACTCCTTTGGCAATCTCATCTCTCATATCCAATCCATACAGAAATCCTGTTAACTCTACTGTCTTATTATACCCAGAATCTGCATTCTCTCATAATCTCAGCTACTCCAACCCTGGGCCATGCCACTACCATCATCTTGTGCCTGGATATAGCAACAGCCTCTTAACTCTTCAACTCCTGTCCCTCTATGTCTGCTCAAAGCACAAGTCAGCAGATTGATACTCTTATACACAAATCAAATATCATACCTCCAAAGGCTTTTCATTTCATTCAGAGTAAAATCAGAGTCCTAAAAAAGGCTTAAATAACTACTTAATCTGATACCCTGTTAACTCTCTGAATTTATCATCCATAACTCTTGTTATGGATGCTCCTCTGCTTACTCTGTTCCAACTATCCTAGTTCCCTTGCTTTTCCCAGCCTTAGGGGCCTTGCATGAAATGCTCTCCTGTCATTACCTTCATGGTTAGCTCCTTTACCTCTTCAAGGCCTTACACAAATATCAGCTTTTTAATGACATCTAATTTGAACACACTACTCACTTCCTCCCTATACATTTCCAATCTTCCTGGCTTTGCTCTAATTTCTTTTTGCCATATTTCTTTTCTTTTTTCAGATACAATATATCTTACTTGTTTACTACATCTATTGTTTCTTGCATGACTCTCCCCTATAGAATGAAAGTTCCATATGAGAAGGAATCTTTATTTTGTTCACTGATGAATCCCAAGCACCTAAAGGAAGAACAAAATATTACTTTTCACATAGTGGCCAGTTTTATCCTTGGAAGTCCTGAGCAGTATGGATTTGTGTTAAGCAGGTGTGCTCTAGTAAAAAGGATTCAGTTTCCAGACAGGGAATTAACAAGCTCATTTGAATTATGCATTGAACTACCACATCATCTGTGTTAGTTTTGAAGATATCTCAATACCTCAGAATGTATAATTTGATTTTCTGTAGACCTAATGTTTTCTACAGTATTTCCAGGAACATCTATCTACCAACATTCACATTAACCCAAACTAGGACCATTAACTAGTCACCTTAGACAAAGATTACATTATCAGTTTGTACTTTTATTAAAATCAACCCTTTTATGTTTCAGTAAATGCATGTGATTGATATATTCAAGGTGGGATTATGATAATTGTTTGAGAGCAAAATATAAGTATCAATTCACACATAGTACTGTGGACCTCATGTATAATTTTGTCCCTTAGGTTAAAATAAGATAAAATGTAGACATTTAAATGTGCAACTTGTAAGAATTTCTAGGACTTCTGCTTAAGAAATCTAGACTCATCATGAGTTGGAGCCACAGCAATGCTATCTAAGTCACCAGCTGTGCTCTTCCAGAATGAAGTGCTTTGCCAAAAGCAATTTTTCAATAGTGGATTTGCCATTGTGTGTTATCTCTAAGCACTAAGTGCAATTATCAAGAGTTCTACATTTTTTGTCTGAGAATATAAAACTGCCATTTAGTCTTTTTGCAATTTAAACTTTAACCTGCTAGCAATTAAAAGAAGTCTTGGACTCTTTAAAGAGACTTCACTTAAATGTTGCTAAACCAGGCGTTTAAAAAAGACATGTAATCCCTCTGGTTACCATCCCCAAGTTTAAAAGTAAATAGCTACTAAATCAAAAGATCATGCTAAGAAAACATAATTCAGTTGATATTTGCTTTAATTATAAGAATTTTCTAGGCATTTCTGAGTACATTTCATATTTTCTTCACAAGCATGGTAGGTTATGTGATCTTTCTTCCGTGGTATATGTCAGAGGTTAGTGTATTCAAACTCTTCCTCCTAAGAAACTTCCTAAGTTTCGATAAGGACAGTTGTTCAAAACACAGTAGCTCACACACTGAAGCAATTGCTCACCTCCTTGACTAATTGCCATGTTATTCTATTATAAATGAATGAATGGAATAATTCCTTATTTTTTCTAAGTTAGTATCTTTGAGGTGCCTTGGGCAGCTGCCTATCTGGCCAGTTGAAATGAACTTTAGATCAGCTCACTTTAGAAGGTCTAGCCTAAATGAATATGTATACATGACCTTTTAATTCTAAGTCTTGGCAAACCATTGCTTAATAAATGATTCTTAAGGGGCGCCTGGAGCTTGGGTGGCTCCGTGGTTGAGCGCATGCCTTCAGCCCAGGGTGTGATCCAGAGTCCTAGGATACAGTCCCACATCAGGCTCTCTGCATGGAGCCTGCTTCTCCCTTCTCCCTCTGCCTGTGTCTCTGCCCCACCCCCTGTGTTTCTCATGAATAAATTTTAAAAAATCTTAAAAAAAATGGTTCTTAAGTAATTTAGTACATACTATAACTTGAATATTTGAGTTGGTAAAATAGAGTAATTTTGTGGGGGAGGACAATTGTTAATGGTTTTAAGAGGATAAAAACCTGGTCCACTCAATTTTTTCTTTTTTGGGGGGAGAGGGCGATGGGTAGAGAATGTCATAATCCACACAGTGGAGATGCCTGGAACAATTTATGTTTGGATGGGCGACTCCTCATCCTGACTGGACACTGTTCACATCTTTGGTCCAAAGTGCTTCTAAAAGTACAACAAAATAAAGTCATGTACTCAAATATTAGTTCTCTAGGCCTAACATTTGTTAGTTACATTTGAGTCTGAGACCTATAGGACTGAATAAACTAAAATTTTATAATTAAAAAAAAATGAAGTAGGGTTATGAGAAACAAGAAAATCTCATTCAGTATTTTCAAATAATTTCTTATATTAAGTATTTTCTTGTGGCAGCACTGTGTTGGGGCACTTTGTATGCCTCATCACAAAAACTGCTAAATAGTTACTATTTGCATCCCCATTACAGATGGGAGACTAAGGCCTGGAGAAGCTAAATATCTGAGGTAGGCTACTTGAATTCAAACACAATCTTGTCTGACTCGAAGACTCTCTCACAGAAACAAAACAACAATGAAAACCAGAGAGCATTTCAAGAATACTCCAGTTCCTTTGGCCATTTGAATGGAGTCACCTATAAGACCTCCTCATCTGGCTTCTTGCTTTGAGAGGCTAATTCTATTTTACTCTATGTTGCAGCATTCTTTTTGAAGCTATTAAAATCCCTTGCATTTAATAGAAAACTCTTTTCCCTCCCTTTATTTTATAATAAACAGTGGACTCCTAGTTAGGTGTATTTTCAATAAATAAGGTTTCCTTTCTCTTAGTTTATTTTCTCCATTTATTTGTGGCCACAGATTAGTGGAACTTGTTCCTTTTAATCATCTGAAGCCCAGAAGCTCAGGTACCCCATCTGGTGTTCACCTATCCAGAGGTCTTCAGCTGTGACTCTCAATTAGAATTACTGCAGGGGGTTAAAAAAAAAAAAAAAAAACGATAACAAAAAGAACCAAAGAGGTTCCCAGTCACCACCCAGACCACCAGTTAATCTGATGAGTGCTGAGCCCAGCCTCCAGTCTACTTTTTTTTTACTGCAACATTTTATTTCAAAAAATTTTGACAGAAAAGTTGCCAGAATAGGTCAATGAACACCCATCCATGTGCTCTTAACCAGATGCATTTTTTCTTCATTTTTAAACATTTTTCAACATTTTTGAAATGTCTGGGCATGACCCGGCAGTCTATCATATGTACTAAACAAGACTCTCCTAGTTGAAAAGCACTGATGTCCTGTTAACTCTTAAGAAACTTACTCTCTTCTCTGTCCCCGCTTCACCAAAAACAGAAAACAAAAACCAGCATTTGCTAATTTCTAGAGGTAGTACTCCTATTATGAATGATATCAAGCTACCAATGTAACATGAATTAGCTTGCAAAATAACAATTGGTTGTCATTTGCTGACCTGAGTCCACTTCCACACACCACTGATTTTAAGAAGACAAACCCACCTCAATTGGATTTAAGGGAAAACGGGAAATTATTGGCTCCTGTAACAGAAGAGATTAAGCACAGAGCTGACCTCAGACCCAGCTGTATCCAGGGCTTCCTTTTCCAACTCTTGGCTCTGTGCCTCTTGTTATTCATATACTGGGGTGGCCCCAGAAGCTCAGACATAGATCCTGGAGGCAGAATAAGCAAAGACGGAGAACTCTGAATCAGACTGGGTTAAAAATCTCAATTTTACTTCCTAATAACCATGGGCAACTTAATATCTCTGTGTCCAGTTTCTTCATCTGTATAATAGAGATAGTAACAATACCTATGCCATGGGGTTGTTTTGGATATTTAATGAATTAATATCTAATAGTTTAGAAGAATACCTGGCAAAGAGGAAGCTCTCAGAATTCTCATCGTTATCATCATCATTTTAAATTAACTTCCAAAGAAATGAATATTTTTCAAGGTAAACCCTTAATATTGAACCTTGTCAAATGATGTGGGAAACATGTTCATTCCTAGTAATGGCTCAGGCCAAGGGAATGGCTAATCCATGGATCTAGGGTGTCATCATCACTCAAATGGATTGAAGATGTGGAAAAGTTTCCTGAAGGAAAACTAATGTTCTTTGCCTAAAATGAGCGAAGGAATGACTATGGGGCAAACAAAAACATTGATGTTATTACATAATATAAAAAAAAATTTTTTTTCCAAAGAGTTAGACGATATATATTTAATCAGACCAAAATTAATCTTAATGACATGAAATTATGCTTTGGGTAGAAAAATCAAGGTGACCAAAATGATCTATTTGTGTAAATTCATAGAAAGTACATTTAGTACTTCCTTGAAATGCAAGAAAAGTTACTGTAAAACAGCAAAAGTATAATAATATGTATCAAAACTCTTAGTACACCATTGTTTTAACCATTATAGAGAGGGTAAATTTAGCTGTCTAACTGAAGTTTTTTTTGCATTACTTGGTAACCAAGTAATTAACTTGAATTATCTATTCCATATTTTAATTGGGTAGTTTCTGGTCACTAAATATGCTGCTTTTCTACTCTGTAACTTTCTCCTTCTGATGTATATTTTAATATCTTGAATGGAAAGGCATAATGGACATTGGTCTTTATTTTTGATGAACTCTTTCTTAAAACATTTTTTTATTAAACTCATCATAAGTTTAAATAGCTGCAAAAGTTCCAACATTTTATCCATACTGACATTTAACAATTAAAATTTAATTACTCTTTTAAAACAGCAGATGACATTTGAAGTGCCATATGATTTGATACTCATCAAAATATAACAATAATCTCAATAAAAATTCAAATAGGTCCTAAAATTTATGTAGAAATGCAAAGAGCCAAGAACAGTCAGGACTGCTTGAAGAACGAGAAAATGATAGCACTTATTCACCCAGATATCAAGGCCTATGGAGTGATAGAGATTAGAACAGAGTCATTTTCATCAAGGGCTAACCAAATTGACAAATGGAGTAGAATGAAAGCTGGATATCCCTGCAGAGATGGACACTTGATTTGTAACAAGTAGCATGGCCAATCAATGGATAAAGGACGATCTTTTCAGTTAATGAGAGAAAAGTGAACTCCTCTGACACCAGACATAAAAATAAATTCTAGGTAAATTATAAACCAAACCGTGGGACATGTGGGTGGCTCAGCGGATGAGCACCTGCCTTCCGCCCAGGGTGAGATCCTGGAGTTCTGGAATCGAGTCCCATGTCGGGCCCCCTGCATGGAGCCTGCTTCTCCCTCTGCCTATGTCTCTGCCTCTCTCTCTCTCTCTCTCTCTCTCTGTCTCTCATGAATAAATAAATAAAATCTTAGAAAAACCAAAACATAAAAGGTCAAATTTTAAAGATTTCAGAAGGTAATAAGCACACAAAAAAGTATTAACTATTAAAGAAATGATGAATAAATTTGGATACATTAAAATAAAATTTTGTACCTGCCAAAAACACCATTGAAGAATGAAAAGATAAGCCATAGAATGGGAGAAAATATTTGCAATATATGTTGTTATATGATCTCAATATTTGAAGAAAAATCAAAAGACAGAGATCCTGATCAAACAGATTTCTCTGTAAAGGTATTATTGACATTTAGGGCTGCATAGTTCTCTGTTGTGGTGGTGGTGGTGAGGTGTTGTTGAGAGTGGGGGTGGGGACTATCTTATGCATTATAGGATATTTAGCAGCATTCTTGGCTCTTACCCTTGAGATGCCAATAGCATCTTCCTAGTTGTGACAACAAAGATACATCTAGCCATTGCCAAATGTTCCATAAGGGAAGGAGTAAAATCATTTCTGGTTGAGAACCACTCTGCTAAAACAATGAGCCAAAAGCATAAACAAGATTTTGAAAAATAGGAAATCCAGATGTCAACCAACAAATGAAAATGTGTTCAATTTATTAGTAATCAAGGAAATGCAAAAGGAAATCACTTTGAGATATAAAGACATACCCATCATTTTGGCAACAATTTTAATATCTACCCACTGTTAGTAAAACAAAGGGCATTGGGAATTCTTGGGCACTGTAGTTAGTTTAAACTGACAGAAGCACCTTGGAAAATAGTCTAGCATGATCTCATCAAGAAAGAGTTATACATAATTTAAACCAAACAACTCCATTTTTGAAGCATATATCCTAGAAAAATTCATTCTCATGTGCAACTGGATACATGTAAAAGGATGTTCATTGTTTGGTAATGTCCAAAGGCTAGAAATTACCTAAATGTTCAATAATAGTGTGATATATAAATAAATTGTGGGACATCCATTCAATGGATATTATACAGTAATGAGAATGAATGAATAAAAGAAATATGCAAGCAAGGATGCATCTCACGGTTACAAGTTGAGTGATGAAAGACAGAAAAAAGGATACATACTCTTGATTCTATTTATAAATGTTCAAAAATAAGCAAAGTTAAGCTTTATTTTTAGAGATGCATACATAGAAATGAAACTATAAGGAAAACTACAAGGTGATTATTTTTTGTGGTAATAGAGAAGGAAAGTGATATAAAGTACAGAGGACAGAGAGGGACTGTTATTTCTCGACTCAAGTGTTGGCTTTGTGTTTATTACATACATATTTCATGATTTGTGCACTTTTCTGCATATGTTATATTTGACAGTTCTCAAAATATAATAAATACTTTAAACATTTCTTTAAAAATTAAAAGAAATCTTCCCTTTTCCTAAAATTACTACTTTCATTTTCTTCCTTCACATTTTTAAAAAGATTTTTATCCACTCATTTAAGAGAGAGAGAGAGACAGAGAGAGTCACATTAGTGGTGGTGGGAGGGGGGGCGGCACAGGGAGAAGGAAAAGCAGACTCCCCACTGATTGGGAAGCCTGGCATGGGGCCTGATCCCAGGACCCAGAGATTATGACCTGAGCCAAAGTCGGATGCTTAACCAAGTGAGCCACCCAGGCAACCCTTTTCCTTCACATTTTTATCCTAACCTAATATTTTTATGCTTGAGTTTATTGATCACCTGTCCAATTTAAGTATAATAAAATGTATGTGTAAGTCAAAATCTAAATTTTTGGTTTTTTTTCTATGACAGTAAGTCTCCACACTATGGAATCTCATAGTCATTAACAAGTTTTTATAACATTTCTTTAGGGTTGTTATTATTAGAATTATTATTAATACATAATTTATTAAAACAACATAATTACATTGCACACTTTGATAATTACTGAACATAAAGTAGACTTTTATTGGAAAAGTATCTATTAATGAGCTAATGATCAAAATTATTCTCATTTTTATGAAATAGAAAGGCATATAGCTAAAAGCTAATACCGAGAACTAGCATATTATTCTAATTTGGCTAAGATAATTAGGAAATAGCTAATGTTTTATAAGCTGAAATAAAGTGAGGACTGATTTTAATAAACATTTCATAATATTATTTGATAAAATAAGTTTTAACTGCCTGGTGGAGTAACAGTCATTTGGAAGAAAATAATTTCAACATATTTTTATCCATGGGTTTTATCTAAGATATCATGAGGATTTGGGAATCCTGTAAATAATTATACTTGAATTTAAAAAAATTGATTGCAGGGTAACTTCCGAAAATGTATTATAAGGAGTTCCATGGATCTACTTGCCAGTGAGGCAATAGTTGCTGAAAATTATATATTAAACAAAAAGTGTCGGGAAATTGTCCTAAGGGCATACAGCAAGTATTTATTTGAGAAAATCTATTGGGGCACCTGGGTGGCTCAGTCAGTTAAGCATCCAACAGAGTAGACAGCTTAACAAAGAAACCAGGGAAAGACACAGAGTTCTGATAAAACCATTGTCATCCCAGGATGATTGTGGATATATCAAAGCTGCATCCTCTGAGGAATGATACCAAGGGCTGTACACTGGGGTAGAAAACAGGTTTTGTTAAAATAGTTCAACCAAGTTATTAAAATATTAAATATCAACAATAATAAACTGAGGGTAAGAAATCAATATCCAGAGTTGCTACAATACATTATCCAAACTCTCCAGTTTTAAAATACTGGGTAAGAGGACAGCCCTGGTGGCTCAGCAGTTCAGCGCTACAGATAAAAATCCAACTATACCAATAATAACATTGAATATGATTAGGTTACAATAGAGTAAAAAGGCAGACACTGCCAGATTAAAAATAGAGATTCAACTATATGTTATCTACAGGAGACACACTTTAGATTCAAATACAAAAATAAATTGAAAGTAAAAGCATGAAAAAGGATATACTATATAAACAATTATAAACAACAAGGAAATAGAAGACTTGAACAACTATAAAAAAACATGACCAGGATCCCTGGGTGGCGCAGCGGTTTGGCGCCTGCCTTTGGCCCGGGGCGCGATCCTGGAGACCCGGGATTGAATCCCACATCAGGCTCCTGGTGCATGGAGCCTGCTTCTCCCTCTGCCTATGTCTCTGCCTCTCTCTCTCTCTCTCTCTCTGTGACTATCATAAATAAATAAAAATTAAAAAAAAAAACATGACCAAACAGATATCTATAGAATATTGCTTGCAACAATAGTAAAATACACATATTTCTTTTTTTTAATACACATATTTCTTAAGTGCAAATGGCATAGTCTCCAGGATAAACTATATATATTAGGCTGTAAGGCAAACTTTAATAAATCTGGAATTAGAGGAAACATACAACGTATGTTCTCCAAACATAATAGAATTAGAAATCAATAAGAGAAAAAATAATGGTAAATTCACAAATATGTAGAAATTAAATAACACACCTATAAACAACCGAGATTGCAAGAGTAATTATAAGAGCATTACAAGGAAAATTACCCAATGCTTTGAGATGAATGAAAATGAAGAAACAGCATACTAAAACTCATGGGATGCAAGTAAAGCAGTACTTAAAAGAAATTATATAGTTGTAATGCCTATATTTAAAAATATGGTCTTAAATTAATAACCTAATTTTATACTTTAAGACACTGGAGGGCAGCCTGGGTGGCTCAGCGTTTAGCACCACCTTCAGCCCAGGGCCTGATCCTGGAGACCTGGGATCAAGTCCCACGTCAGGCTTCCTGCATGGAGCCTGCTTCTCCCTCTGCCTGTGTCTCTACCTCTCTCTCTCTCTCTCTCATGAATAAATAAATAAAATCTTTAAAAAAAGACACTGGAAAAAGAATTAAGTACCTAAAACAAACAGAAGGAAAAAATAGTAAAGATTAAGGCAGAAATAATGAAACAGAGAGTAGAAACCTGATCAAGGAAGTCAGTGGAAGCAGTGATAAAACCCAGGAAATTGCAAATCTTTAGTTAGACTAATCAAGGAAAAGAGATAAGACTGAAATTACTAAAGTCAAGAATGAAAGAGGGGAGATATACTGCCAACCTTTCAGATAGGAAAAAGACTAAGGGAATACTATGAACAAATATATTCAAATAAATTAAATAACGTAGATGAAATGGACAACTTTCTAGAAAGATATAAACCACCAAAATGGACTCCAGAAAATAAAAATAGGAAATATGAATAGACCTATAACAAGGAGATAGAATAAGCACTTAAAAATCTTCCTACAAATAAAAACTCAGGTTCATATGGCTTTATATTGAATTATACCAAACATTTAAAGAAGAGTTAATACCAGTTCTTCACAAACTCTTCCAAAAATATAGAAAATGGGGAACTATTTTCCAACTTATTTTACGAGGCAAGTATTTACCTTGATTCTAAAACCAGACTAAAACATCACAAGAAAACTACTGACTGTTACTCCTAGTGAACATGACATGAAAATACTTAATAAAATTATAGAAAATGAAATCCAACATTATAGTCGATAACCCAGTGGGATTTATCCCAGAAATTCAAGGTTGGTTTAATTTTTTAAAAAATGATTTAATGTATTTATTCATGAGAACACAGAGAGAGGCAGAGACCTAAGCAGATGGAGAAGCAGGTTCCCTGTGGGGAGCCTCATGAGGGATTTGATCCCAGGATCCCAGGATCATGACCTGAGTCAAAGGCAGACACTTAACCCCACTGAGCCATTTAATTTTTAAAAATCAATTAATGTGATACACCAAATCAATAGAATAGAGAGGAAAAAAACATCATCTAATAAGTGAAGAAAAAGTATTTAACAAAACTCAACACTTTTTTTGTGATTAAAAAATAAATAAATAAAAATAAATAAAAATAAATAAATAAAACAAACTAGTAGAAGGAAACTTCCTCAACCTACTGAGGATACATGAAAAATCCACAGGTAACATCATACTTATGGTGAAAGACCAAAAGGTTTTCCTTAAGATCAGAAACAATCATGTTCATTCTTGGTATTTACATTCAAGCTAAAGATGTTCATTCTTTCCTCTTATATTCAAGTCAGAGAAATTGGGCAATAAAACCAAATAAAAGGCAATTAGATTGGGGGGCGGGGAGAAATGAAATTATCTCTATACAAATGGCATAATCTTTTATTTAAAAAATTCTAGAAATCATTAAAAAACTATTGGAATTAATAATTCAGCAAAGTTGCAGGGTAAAAGTTAATATATGGTAATTGGTTATCTTTCTATATACTAGCAAGAAACAAACTAAAGATGAAAGGGAAAAACAATAACACTTAAAATAGCATCAAAAATAATAAAATATTTAAGGATTAATTTAGCACAAAAAGTGTAAAAATTATACTCAAACTACAGAATATTGAAAGAAATCAAAGAAACTTAAAAATAGAAAGAATAGTTCATGTTCATAGATTAAGTTTATTGATATAGTGATCATAGTAATACTCCCCAAACTGTGATCTATAGATTCAATATCATCCTTTTCAAAATTCCAACTGACTTACTTGAAGAAATTGACAATCTGGTTCTAAAATACATATAGAAATTCAAAGGACCCAAAATAGTAAAAATAATCTTGAAAATGAAGAACAAAGCTATAAAACTCAACACTAATTTCAAATTCTAGAATTTATTATAAAGCTACAGTAATCAAGATCACCTGATACTGGCATAAAATTAGATATGTAGATCAATGGGATAGAATTGAGAGCCCAGAATCAAACCTTTACATCAATTAACTTAGGGTCCACTGACTTTTGACAAGGATTCATAGATCATTCAATGGGGAAAAGGATAGTATTTTCAACAAATGATGGTGGGGCCACTGGATAGCTATATAAAGTTATTTTGTACTTCTTCCTTATGCTTTACACAAACAAATTAACTCAAAATAGGTGAAAATCTAAGGAGTTAGTTATAAAACTCTTATAAGAAATCTTAGGTTAAAGGCAAAGCCTTCTTAGAGGTACCAGAAGAACAAACAACCACTAGAAATGGATTAGATTTTTATCAAACTTAGAAACTTCTGTGTTTCAGAGAACACCATGAAGAAAGTGATAAGACAACCCATAAAATGGGAGAAAATAGGGCTTGTATCCAGAATATATAAAGAGTTCTTTTAACTCAATTATATAAAAGACAATCCTATGGAAAAAAAAAATGGGCAAAGAATCTGAAGACATTTTTCAGATTTACAAGTGGCCAATAAACTCATGAAAAGAGGGATGCCTGGATGGCTCAGTGGTTGAGCATCTGCTTTGGGCTTGAGTCATGATCCTGGAGACCTGGGATCGAGTCCCGCATCAGGCTTCCTGCATGGGGCCTGCTTCTCCCTCTGCCTGTGTCTCTGCCTCTCTGTCTGTGTCTCTCATGAATAAATAAATAAAATATTAAAAATAAAAATAAAATAAACTCATGAAAAGATGCTCATCATGCATCATTAACCATTAAAGTAAATCAAAACCACAATGAACAACCATTTCACATTCACCAGGATGATTTAATCAAAAAGATAATAATAAGTATTAACAAGGACGTGGATAATTTGAAATCTTCATAATTTGCAGGCAGGCATGAAAAATGGTACAATTGCTTTGGAAAACATCCTGGAAGTTCCTCAAAACATTAAACATAGTCAGCATGTTTCCCAGCTTTTTCACTTCTAGGTATACACCCAAGAAATGTGAAAACACATGCCCACATGATAACTTGTATGCAATGTTTATACCTACATTATAACAGCCAAAAAAAGTGGAAATAACCCAAGTGTCCATCCTCTGATGAATGGGTAAATTTTGGTATATCTGTATAATGGATTATTATTTGGATTAAAAAAAGGAATATAGTATCGTTACAGGCATGGCTAACCCTTGAAAAACCTATGATAAGTGGAAAACATCATGTACAAAACACCACATATCATATGATTCCACTTATATGAAATATCTAGAATAGGCAAAACATAGAAACAAAATGTATCAGTGTTTGTATAGGACTAGGGGTGTTTGGAAGACACGAGGAGTAACTGCTCATGGGAATGGATTTCTTCTTTGGAGTGATCAAATGTCCTAAAATTGATTATGGCAATGATACACAACTCTGAATATACTAAAAACTACTGAATTACATATTTATATGAGTAAATTGTATGGTATGTGAATTATATCTCAAGGAAACTTCTAAAAATGTGACTCTAAAATTTACTGTTTTGAATGTTCAGTGAAGCTTTTCTTTGCAACTAATGACAAGTCTTGGGAATATATGTGGAAAATAGCTAAAAAGCTTTATTTAAAGCCATGGTTTTCCTTTAGAGTTTCTACTGATGCTCTTCTTCAATCGAGGTCAAGAGGTTATACATTTTTAAACAATAGTCCAGATATGGAAGAAGTAAATTTTTTCAACAAAAATTCCTAACTACTACCACACTCTGCTATGCATTTGAATTTAGAAAATTCCAACATGGACCCCCAATAACACTTTTTCTAACACCTTGTGTATTTGTTCTCTGTTACTGCTGGAACAAATTACCAGCAACCAAGTGGCTTCAACAAATCATTTGTTATTTTGTGGTTCTGTAGTTTAAAAATTCCATGTAGACCTCTCTGGATTAAAATTAAGGTTTCTCTAGGGCAGCATTTCTTTTGAAAACTCAGGGAGAGATTCTGTTCCCTTGCCTTTTCCAGTTTCTAGAAGCTTTCTATATCCCATGGTTCATGTCCTCCTTCATCTTCACAATCAGCAATGAAAGTTAAGACCTCCTCTCATTACATAACTTGACCTAGCTTCTGTTGTCACATCTCTTTCCTGGCTTTCTTCCTCTGCATCTCTACCATTTACAAAGACCCTTTGGATTATCTTGGGTCCACCTGGATAACTCAGAACAAACAATCTGCCAATTTTAAGGTCAGGTGATTGCCTTAATTCCACGTGCAGCCTTAATTCCCCTTTCCCCTATAACCTAATACATACACGGGTTCTGGGGATTAGAACATGGACATCCTCAGGGGGCCATTATTCTGCCTACCATATCATGATTTTCTCCTGATAGCAAATTGTATAAATTAAATTAATGTAGAAAACCCTATGGGTTTTGGGGTAGTTTGGTTAATCAATAAAGGAGGATTTCTCTTTTGGGAATTATAGTAAATTCTGGCATAAGTGAAGGATATGCCTTTATCTTATAAAGTGGTGGGAAGGCTATTGTGAACTCAAGCCTGTTCTTAGGCTAACCAATTTTAGGGGAAAAAAATAAATGTGGACATTGGGGATCTGGAATAGGATTTGTTGCTTTCAAATTGTTGGGATGGCATACCTACCTAAAGATTTCTCATAACCCAGGACCCTAGTTAGATGATCATTTGGGGACACCAGTTTCCAAATGTGGCTGATTTCATAATTACCTTAAAAAATGGAATTAGATTTCTAGGCTTTAATCTAGACCTGCTAAATCAGAAATTCAGAAAGTGGAGACCCAAAAGATGTTTTCAATACTACCTTAAAAAATATATATATATATATATATATATATATTTATTTATATATATTTATTTATTTGAGAGAGAGAGAAAGAGAGAGCGCAAGTGGGTGGAGGGGTAGAGGGAGAGAGAGAAGCAAACTCCTTGTTGAGCAGGAGCCCAACATGGGGTTCCATCCCAGGACTCTGAGATCATGACCTGAGCCAAAGTCAGATGTTTAACCAACTGAGCCACCAGGTGCCCCCAATGAGATACCTTTTAATAAATTGTGCAGTAAATTAGGACAGTGTTGATCATTGAACATGCACATAATATGTATCTTATGAAGACTGAAATTTTGCATTTTCTCTGTAGATATCACACCACAGAAAGAAACTCAGGAAGGAATACCACCCCCGACCCAGAGTCAGGAACCCCTGAAACCTCAGGAGAATATATCACGACCCATTCACCATCCTTTAGTTTTAAAAACTAACTTTGAGGAAGAAGAGGAGGAAGGAGATGAACAAAATGGTTAGTAAGGCTTTTCTCAGATCTACAATGCACATTCAAAAACCCTACTATGTTTTTTATATATAATTTTAACTGTTAGAGGTTTATAACGTAATATATTAGGCTGATTTTGGTAAGAAAATAGCTTCGAATTAATTAAGGATATTAAATTCATTATGTTCTAATTTGTTCTACGTCTCTACATGCTTATAATCATTTAGACTGGAGGGTTTGTTGTATGATGGCTGAGAGATAGATCTCATTTAAATATACACAGTTGCTTAAACTGATCGTTCTAGTATGTGAAATATAGCGATTAAAGACACCAGTATGCAAGATTGATTTTAAAAATTAAAAATGAAATCCATGAGAACAATGTCTGGGATTTTTCATTCTGATTTATGTGTTTTCATATTATCTGGCTTTGGACAATGTAATTAAAAATATATATCCTATAGATGCTTCTAGTTTATGGACAAAGACTCCTGAAGAGATTGAAGAAAAAAGAGCAATAAAGGAGATGTGTTATAAATCTGGTAAGAAATTAGACATTTGTGGATTTTCTAATATTTGATGTTACACATTTACTAACTTTTACTTTTCTCATGGGAGATTAGGTGAATACTACAGATTTCATACACCTCCAGATATTTCATCATCAAAAAGCATAGCCTCAACAGCAGACAAAGAGTTAGAAAAGCCTTTGGAAAATGGCAGTGAATTACAAGAAGGTAAGGAATGAAAGGGCAGCATTTTAAGGTGATGTATAAGAGATACTTAGTGTGATAGGCTGTGAATTATTTAGTAAGATGTACATTAGAGTTAAATGATAAATAATACATCAGAATTGAGAGTGAGAAGGAAGTGCTTTTATCAGATGACCTATATTTAATATGAAAAGCTGTTATTAATGTAATTATGCCCTCCCAAAGGAGCTACAGAAGGAATAGACTTCATAAGCGCATGATGGCACTACACCCCCAGTGCAGTAATTCTGTAAATAACTTGCTTTTACCATTTATTTTTCTTTGCAAATAAATCTCCCTGTAAAACAGGTGCATATTTTTCTCTATGAATGGAAAGGACAACCTAGCCATAGAAGGACAAAAGAGAGATCACAGAATGACATTAGTGGCAGAACAAGGATACATTTGTTCATTGAATGAGTGCCTTTTGTGTACCAGGCAATTCCAGAAGCAATGCAGGTGGATTATTCCAAGGCTGGGCCTTTCAAGGATCTTATGTTTTGGTGAATCTTATTTTAATGTCGGTAAATATTTTGCCCTTGAAGGCAAGATAACATTTTTTTCTGGCTATAGCACCAGAAACTCCGAGAAAACCCATGAGATTTATAGTTTATAAATCCTGAGATTATATAGTTATCTTGCCATTAGGATGAGCTGAAAGACTAGATTTGAATCCTTTTCTCTCCCTAAAAATAAAAAGTGATAGTTGGGAAATCTCCCAAGATCAAGATAAAGGAAAGATAGAGGATCAAGAGTATGATGCCTGCTGTTCAAGTACACATGTGGCAAACTATTTAAACATATGGCAGTAGGTGGCAGCAACATACCATTAGATGTTAGAACGATTGGAAAGCCTTAGCGGATAGGTGGGCACCCAACCTAAAGAAAGGCATATTGCCTATATTACTTAGGGAAAAGAGAAAACAAATAAAAAAGAATATTACTTAGCGAAAAAAGAAAACAAATAAAAGAAGTTAGCAATGAATATAAAAATGGTAGATTATAAAGATAATTATATGTCCTTTCACTTTATATTATGGTTTGTTTTTGTTTTTGCTGTTTTAAAGATTTTATTTATTCATTCACAAGAGACAGAGAGGAGAGAGAGAGGCACAGACTTAGGCAGAGGGAGGAGTAGCAGGCTTCATGCTGGAAGCCCAATGTGGGCCTCGATTCCAGGACCCCAGGATCACACCCTGAGCCAAAGGCAGACACTCAACCACTGAGCCACCTGGGCGTCTCAACATATTAGTTTTTAAAGCCTTTTATTTTTAAATATTTTCAGTTAATTCATGAATAGCCTTCACCAAATTTCCCCAAATGTCAGCATTTTACACATTTGATCTTATTTTTCTTTCTTTTCTAATCCATTTGCATAAGTTGCAGATACGATGCCCCTATATAACTCTTATGTAACTTTAGTATAAATATCAAAATCAGGAAATCACTACTGATACCATATTATTTATAGATTTTTTAAAAAGACAAACTTCACCAGCTGTACCATCAATGTCCTTTACAGCCAAATGAATGTTTTCCTGGTTTTGAATCCAATCCAGAATCATATGATGCATTCAATTATCATGTCTCTCTTATTCTGCTTTTAATAGTTTATTTTAGAAGAAAATTATCTAGAGGTATATAAAATTGCTAAGAATTATTTAATTATCACAATATAATTACCATTTGTCAGTAGTGGACTTTAATACTTTTTACTCAATTTGTTCATAAGTAGATATAATCAAAAGAAATATTACAAAATTCATTATATTAAGAATATATCAAATAAATATACACAGATAATATTAGATTGTTTAAATTTTTAAATTACCATTTCACATATAATCCACATAGGAAACTAAATTTGCTTGTTATTTTCTCATAATTATAAAATTTTCTTAAAATTCATATATTTATAAATTTATTAGTCATATCACTTTGCAAACAATACTTGCATTAGCTTTTAGACTTTTTACTATCATCATGAATTCTACTGTAGGCTAATGTAAGCACCTAATGGCTCCTGGGGTGTTTTTTTCTTTTTCTTTTCTAACTTTTTTCTTAATTTTTTAGGGGATGGTCTTACAGTTCCAACAAAATTTAGCCTATTTGAAAGGCAAGGTGAGATAAAAGCATCATTGGATAGGAAACCAAGGACTGACATTGCTGCTTTTGAAAATGGAGGTGAGTTAAGTTAGTACTGGTTGATTCTGAATATATCACCATTTAATAAATGATCCTGAATTTCCTCTCTCATAACTAATTTTGTTTTTTCAAAATATTTTTGACATTTTTATTGTTGTCTTTGGGTAAGGAACTTGAGGCCTGGAACTTTATATAATTAATTGCCATAGATGAATCTCTATAGGGGAATGTCTGACACATGATACACACTTTGTGAATATTTGTAGAATAAATGATTTTATGTTTAAACAATTGAATGACTGGATGAATGGAGACATGTATGTAGAATTTACAGATGACTGGAAGTTAATATGCTGGGTCAAGGAGCGAAATTCAACAAGGTAAACTCCAACTGTGATACACACAAAGTCTTGCATTTTGTTCAAGATATTGATAGTAGATTTTCTTCAACTGGGAAAGACTCGACATGATACAGATTGTGAAGAAAAAGCAAATTTTCTTTGTTGGTTACAAGGTTTAAAAATGATTCAATAATGGCTGTCAGGTACCAAATAGCTCAGGCAAACTCACGGTGAATTATTAGGAGTAGTATAGGAAGGTAATTAAATGTGGTAAGTCATTTAAAGTACTCAGTAGAGTGTGTGTCTGACATATATATCAACTATAAATATCAACTATTATTATAGTAGTTCTACTGATTTCTGTAATGGTAGTCCACATATGTGTGTCATTTTATTTTTTTAAAAGATTTATGTATTTATTCATGAAAGAGACAGAGAGAGAGAGAGAAAGAGGCAGAGACACAGGCAGAGAGAGAAGCAGGCTCCTCACAGGGAACCCCATGCGGGAGTCCATCCTGGATTCCGGGATCACAACCTGAGCCGAAGGCAGGTGCCCAACCGCTGAGCCACCCATGTGTGTCATTTTAAAAGCAGGTTACTTGAAACTAAAATTTTATGTTATGAAAGGGTAACTTGTATGGTGAAGAATCTGGAAATTAAGTATATAAGTAATATTTTAAGCAATTATGGATATTTATCTTGGAAAATAGAAGAACTTGAGCATAAAACTTGCTTTCATATATCTGAAGATACTCTTAGTACCACTGAAGGATGGTAAAGAGTAGAAGTAAATTAAAGTAAATTAAAGGAAAATTAATTATGTTGACTATGTTAATTTTTGCAATTATCTGTATGTAAGTGCAAATACTATACACATATATACATATATTAATCTAAATATATGTGGTAAGTGTAGAGATGTGGGTGGTTATCACTGAGAAGTGTTAAACACTTCTGGGAAGTTAAACAAAACTGGGAAGTTAAACAAAACTGGAAGAAGGTATATTATAAAGAAGGATAATCTTGTGTTGGAAGATAGTCTTGTACAGCTTTCTGCTACCATGGCCACTGACAGTAAGGTATTGTTGTAGGAGGTGACTGTTATGTTCCACAAAGGATCATATTTCTTGGAGTAGATGAAAATGAAGCTTTACCTGAAGAGAAGGAAATCACCATGTCAAAATGTTCAAATACTAAAGGTAATGAGCCATCCTATAATTTTAACCCATTCATAATCTGGATAGATATGTTAAATACAAAGCTTGACACTTGTAGTAACCAATAGGAGAGGCAAGGTAATAAATAAAAACATACACTAAATATAATGAATAGGAGTCAAGAACTCTAAGGTTTCAGTCCTAGTCTATCCTTCATTGTTTGATCATGAGACCATCTCTTTTAGCTTTAGTTTCCTTATCTGAAATATTGGCCTGTTGGGACTATGTAGTTTCTAGGAGTCTTTTTAGCTCTACAGTTACTTGGTTCTGTTAAATAGAAAACCAAATCCTCTTGAGTTTCTTTTTCCAACTTCAAATACTCAGTGTGATTGGATTTTCTTAGAAGGCTTTGTGAACACTGAAAAGTATTAATCTCATTTTGACCTCTATGACATTCTCATGTTATAATTGTTACTAGTCTGTGAATAATCAAGAGATATGACAAGAAAATCTATCCTTTATAGTTTTTTAAAAATATTTTGTTCATTTATTCATGAAAGACACACAGAGAGAGGTGGAGACATAGACAGAGGGAGAAGCAGATTCCTTGAGGGAGCGCCACGTGGGACTCGATCCCAGGACTCTAGAGCCATGCACTCAACCACTAAGCCACCTAGGCATCCCATCCTTTATAGTTTTATAATCTCCTTATAACATGTGTAGAATTCTCCAGCTGTACCTTTCTGCTGGGCAGCTCTCTTAGGCACAGTCTAAAAGTGTAGCTGTCCTATATCTAGAGGGCTTTATATGTTCTCCCTCTAAATATTAACAAATTTCATCTACTATTTTCCCCACCATTAAGTAAATGTTCTCAAAAATAGGTTGAGGTCCTTGTGATCAAATTATTCTTATGGGGAATGACATGGAAGTCTCTGTTCCTCTCTCTCAGAGATGGAAATATTTTGCCCAATCTATCAAAAACACAAAAAACAAAAAAAATTCTAACTATACTAACACTTGCTTTATTCGCATGTGACTGTTTAAGTTTAAACTAAAATGAAATAAAATAAAATAATTCAGTACTTCAGTTACATTAGCTGTTTTTCAAGTGCTCACTACCCACATGTGACTAGTGGCAATCTTTTTGTACAGTACATATTAAGGCCATTTCCATCATTGTATAAAGTTCTGCTGGGCAGACAGTCCTTCTCCAAAGCATAGAACACATGAAAGTTGTCACATTTAAATTATTTCTGAAGTCTTTTCTTAAAGATTTTATTTATTTATTCATGAGAGAGAGAGAGAGAGGCAGAGACGCAGGCAGAGGGAGAAGCAGGTTCCATGCAGGGAACCTAACGTGGGACTTGATCCCTGGTCTCCAGGATCAGGCCTTGGACTGAAGGCAGTGCTAAACCACTGAGCCACCCGGGTTGCCCAATTTCTGAAATATTAATTGAAATAAGTGCATCTGATTTAAAATTAATAAACTTCTGATTCTTCTATATGATGGTATTAAAAATATTACCACAAATACATAATTTATATATTGAAGATAATGTCTGTATCTTGGATTTTTAATGTTTTGTTAGTGACAAATTTTGGGGAATCAATGTAGTGATTAGGCAATTTCAATGATGAATTATAAAAATTAATATACATCTATATTTTTTAAAGAGGTATACCCATCATATAATGTTTGAAAAGTGATATACCAACTGAAAACTTCTTCTACTAATACTGACATTTTATTTTCTTAATTTGCTTTAAAAGATAACAAGGACAGTCCTCATCCAAAGCGTTCCCTAACTACCCGACTAGTACCTACAACGCATGTATTAAATGCTACTGAGAATATCAGTATGAAGTGCAGAGAGGACCCCTCTTCAAGTGAGACATTAGCTCTATCACTTTTTGGCCTTAGATATATTTGTCTTATCATGGATTTGTTTTGCTTATTTGAAGTAGAATTTTTAAAAAGAAAGAAAAAAGGATGGTTTGAAAATTATTCAGTATTAAGAATTAAAAAACAATATTCTTCTACTAACTCTGACAACGAATTGTGATGTAGGTCCTAGTAAATTATATACATTCCCACTAGTTTACTTTAGGTATTAAAATTAATGATATACTAACTTCTCTTGGAAGATTCATTAGTATAGCATTTTTAATTTAACCCACAGTGAGATACATTGACAGGTTTTTATTATGTTTTGGATTATTTTTCATGATTTGGCTTCTTCATGCCATTCAGTTTGATACTGAGCTATTTCTCTTGATACAATTAAGACTCATGAATCTTCCTGTTTCCTTCCTTCCTTCCTTCCTTCCTTCCTTCCTTCCTTCCTTCCTTCTTCCTTCTTTCTCTTATTTCTTTTACTGAGCCCTTGTAATATTCTTAGATCCCAGCCAGGCACTGAAGAGGGCTATGATGGTTTATTCCTAAGAAGCTCAGTTTAGTGACATTTGTTAAAAATATGGTTTCCAAATCATTGGAGCTGGAGCTTGAGAGTAAGGGTGAAGCATGATGTTTGGAGAGGACGTGGTGAATCAGAATTCAGACAATGCTTAAGTTGAACTTCAGACCTAGGGCAAAGCCAGATTTAGTCCACTATATAGAGCTAATGTAATCTACATAGTGAACTTGTTCATTTTCTCCATGCAGTAGTAACTTCCCAGGATCTGTTCGGGATCTCCACACAGAGAAATAACAAAGAATGCCCCTGTCTACTAAATTGTTTTAGAATTCTCTGGAGAAATGTGCCTTAGAAATTCCTAGAAAACTGAGCTTGTATATAAATTTTTCAATGTAAAAATATGCCAGTAGAAAGTAAAAAGCCTTAGCACTTACAAATTCTAATTACTTAGACTTGTTTCACCAAACTAACTACACACTCAAATTCTTAAAACTTAAAAAAATGAGGCAATTTTCACTAAAGGTATTTTTACATTAATCCAACTTCTTAAGAAGGAGATTTATGTTCAAAATAACAATTCTAAAATTATTTAAAAAGAACATAATGAGATCTATAATTATATTTGGAATGAATTTTATATTCTTTTAAGCAATTTACATATTTCTTTGGGGAAGAGCATTTTTCTCTGAGGAATGCTACGTATTGAAAGTTTTCTCATCAATGAATGTCCAGGATAGCTGTTTTTTTTTGGGGGGGGGGCATGCTTTAAGAAATAAGTCACCCTTTGTTCTAGAAAGTAAAGTATTAGACTAGTGCATTTATTTTTTTCTCTTGCTTGACATGTGAATGCCAGATATGTAATTATCACCAAGAGTAATTTTCAGATGAAAGCATCTCTTTAAAAACTGTAAAAATTTGTATCTTCTTCAAGTGAATGATGTCCAGCCAGTGAGGAAGCCTCACTTTAAAGGTGTGAAAAAAAGGAAATGGATTTATGATGAACCGAAGAATTTTCCTGGCTCAGGAATGCGGAGAGGTGAAGTATCTATATATTTGATATTTCTAAACTATACTTTGAAAAGAAATTAAATATAAAATAATATTTCCTACCTGAAAAACAAATTACTGTTGTGCAACCTGCTATTTTAGATGTCAACCCAAACTCTTATAAATTTAGTTCTTTTAGCACACATTGTCTTCCATAGCGCTATCAAACATTTAAGCAGCAGTATGTTATTTATGGGTATGATACCGGTTTGTATTATCCTTTTTTCCCTTCTCCCCTTTCCTTTACAGCAGTACAGTCCCCAAATCCCAAAAATAAAATGAGTTACCATCGCAATAATAAAAACAGAAATGCTGAGAATGCATCATATATCCACGTTCAGAGAGATGTTATCAGGACTGTCTCACTGAGTGCACCTCCCCGCAGCAGGCCCACAAATGGGTCCTACAATAAAGTTGATGTTAACAAGGAACCCAAACTCAACCTCTGTCCAGGTAAGACTCTTCTTATGTGATTTATACATGTCCATGATTTGCATCCCCATGGCATTATGTAATGGTCTAGCTAATCTTCATCACTACCGTCCCCCGCCTTCTGTTTCTAGGCCATCACTACCACCAGGATGACTTAGAAAACTGGTGAGAGGATTTATTCCATGAGCAGGAGAGCACATGGCTTAAAGACATGTTAGCAAATGTGTTGGGGGATGCCTGAGTGGCTCAGTGGTTAGGGCGTTTGCCTTTGGCTCAGGGTGTGATCTTGGAGTGCTGGGATCAAGTCCCACATCGGGCTCCCTGCATGGAGCCTGCTTCTCCCTCTGCCTGTGTCTCTGCCTCTGTGTTTGTGTGTGTGTGTGTGTGTGTGTGTGTGTGTGTGTGATGAATAAATAAATAAAATCTTAAGAAAAAAAAAAGAAAATGTATTGGGTGCAGATGTCTAGACATTGAACCTCCTTAGAGTTTTGTCTCACAGCACTGCACTTTGTTCCCTCTGAATAGCTTTATTTCTCTCTGGGGATTGTATTCAAATGGTTGACATTTTCTTGTTCCACTAACCACGTTGTTCAATCATCACTCTCAGGCTCGCCTTGGCTTTTCCTTAAGCCTTCATGATTACTTTCTGAAAGGGTTAGTTTGGGGGTTAACTACAATATTTTTGACAACCTCTCATCTCTCCCACCATGTGCAGATTGCTTCTAAATCATGTCATCATGTAATAGGCAAGGTCATGGTATATGTCAGGAAGTACAAGGCCAAAGGGAGGAGGGAACTAAATCTTTTCCTCCTGTTTCAGATGAATTTTGCTCTTTTTGAATTTGGGTTTCAGCTCTCTCAACTTAACAAAAGGCCACTTAATTCCCTCTAATTTCATGTTTGTATTTTCCTGTGTTCACAGTCTAGAGTTCTGAATGTTATGCACTTTCTGAAACATAAGTAAAAATTCAATGTCTCTCTTAGGTCATTTCTTTTATAATTTAAATAGAAGTTAGCTTTATTTGTCTTTCTTCTGTTTGTTTTAGAATTAAATGATAAATGGATTTATATATAAAAATAAAGATATTCTTGGGTAAAATAGTCTTTCAATTATTACTATTATTATTATTTACTGTGAGTGAATGGCTGTCTAGATTTGTATTAAGGTGGTCACAATTATGCTCACTACTACTTTTGTGCCATTAGTGCAAATGTTAACACAGGAATAAAAACAAATAAATTCTTAGTATTATTATGAACCATGCTTTGAGAATCCTGGCCACATAGTAATACTTAAAAACCCAAATACAACATTGTTAGATAATAGTTCAAATATAAAGTTGTCAGAGGAAAGATATTTAAGAACCAAGTCAGTATATAAAGCTTTGGTTTCCTGAGACACTAAGTTCACTATGGTAGAGTAATCCCTGACATAATGGGAGTCAGTTCATGCAAGGTAAAAGGAATTGGTGGTGCCTTCTAGGTATTTTCTTCTTTTTCTTTCTTTCCTCTACAAGAATTAGCAGAATTGTATGGTAAAGCAAGGCAATGAAATATTTTGATCACATCCAGATATCATACTCTCTTGTAGCTTAGCCTCATGGGAGAGAGCCTTATTTGAAGAATTGGACAGCCAATTAAGAGGTACATAACCATGTTCATTGATAACATAAGTGGTCTTAATAAATTCACTTGGGTCCCTGATGCCTTAGCTTTGAAATGCTAAAATACATTACTTAGAGAATAGTTTCACCTCTGAGATATTTGTAACATTGAGATACTCTTGGAATATGATTTAAAGTTATAAAATATTTAATTCCTGTCTTCTTTTCTTCTCAGATAAATATATGTCAACATCATATAATGGTTCAGCCTGGCGAAAAAGAATTCCTTTTTCAAAAACATATTCAAAAACTGAAAAGATATATGCAGGTAAATGTTTCTAGTAATTTTAATGTGTCATTCTAAAAATGGATGACAAGTTTTTAAGTTTCAGGGTCAGGAAACATATTTTAGAAAAAATTAGAAAATATTCATGATGTTTATGAACACAATTACTTGGAGTTTAGTAGATATCTTGTCTATTAGCAATTTAATTTTACTTTGTTTTATTGTGTTTCTCCTTTGTCTATCTTTATGGTATCAGAAATCTTTCGATATATTTCTCTCCTTAGATATAAAATTAGCAGTTGGAGCAATCTTATGTTAATATTCATTATTTGTTGAACTACAAAGCAAATATATATAACTACATTTTGACACAAAATATTAAAGCCCTACTATATCCACCATGGACAAATATTGGCTGGTGCAGACTAACAGAGAACCTGAGATGTTTCCAGGCCAGAAGGCTCTGAGTGACTATGATATTCCCCCTTGTTGTGCTCTGTTCTCAGGGAGAGTATGCAAATCCTGAGAATCTCCCCAGGGTGGAGGTTTGAAGCCAATCTGACCTCAGGTGGTTCTTTTGCTAAAAAGCTTGATGTCTTCTCCAAGATTATCCTGGGGCTGGTACAGTAGGTTTGGAAAAACACACAGGATAAAATGGTTTCAGTTACTCCAGAAAACTGAATCTTTCAGAAAAAGTTCTAAATAGGGAGTTCCTACTTATATCATTAGCCTAGAGCTTTCAGAATAATCTGAAATCCATAAACTCTTATATGAGAGCTTCCTGGAATGAACCTGAACACATCCAGATTAGAAACTGTATACTTTTCAAAAAACAAGAACAAAAACAGCTGATATATTCTTTAGTATTTCTCAAAACTCTTGATTTCAACTGTGATGTTAGTTGCTTTTCTTTTTTTCTCATTTCTTTCCAAATCATATTGTAGTCTAAGAGAACTCTGTTACAGTGCTATTTCATTGGCTATATTTTCTCTTAGCTTTTTGTGGGTTTTCACATGTGATTGCACTTAATTTTGGGGAGAAGAAGATGAAATGTTGGTAAAAATCCTGGATAAAAACTACAAATTGTTGAGCTGCATCCTTTTCTTCGGTGGTTTCCTTGTGGGTGTGATATTATTTGGAGTATTTAAGGATGAACTCTTCATCCTTGCCCCTATCTTGGTGACTGCTCTTGTATCCCAGCAGCCTTCTCCTTTCTCATCCCAGGTAGTTAAATAATGAATCACAGAAGAATGTGGGGGAAGGATGAGGCACTTCAGAGCATGACACATGTACCATCCATGTATGGCACAGGAGAGGAAAAGTGACACAGGATGTGAGCTTATTAAACTAGTTTTGTTCAATCTGTAGAGCAAGGAGAGGGAGAGTATGAAGAGGTATCAAAAGACCAGATACAGTGTGGGGCTACTTATTCTAATCTAGTTCCCTTCTGCTCTTCTCCCCTCACATCCAGCTATGCCAGGACTCAGGGGTAGAAAGTCAGTGATGGATTTCGCTTTGAAGTTTATAAGACTTTGAGCATAAAGAGGATCTGCAATGCACTTCCCAAATTCAGCCAAGGGAGAAAAACTTTGGAGAGAATTTATCAATGTGATCTATTGGTGGGAGTGTGGGGAGCAAGCCATGTCTAACATGAGAGAGGGCTGGAGAGTGCTTCTTGAGATTCCCAAGCTCCAAGTTTGCTTGGGAGGATCACATATTCTGTAAGTTCAAGTGAAACAGTTCATGGGAAAGGGCCAGTGGGGCTAAATAGTTTTCTGACTAGGGCTAAAGGCATAGCATCAGAAATATGCCTTTGGGTTGGGCCCTACTGGAGGGGAAAACTCAGTCAGAATCTCAAAAGACTGCTCTTCCAGGGATTTGATTATAAACCAAATCATCCACTGGTTACTTGTGACTTGAAGTATTGTCTAAGGGCAACCAGCAATGACATCACCTGGGAATTTGTTAGAAATGTAGAATCTCCATATCAGACGTACTAAATTAAAATGTGCATTTTAACAAGTTTCCCGGGATGATTAAGATGCTCATTAAAGTTTGAGAAACCTTAGGCTATGTTGTCTGGACCACCATTCACCAGCCTGGGACCCGGGCCTTGCGGAGACCCGTGATTGTTGAGATATTGTCTTCCCAGCTGTCATGAAGCAGCAACCATTCTCCCCTGTTCCAACCCTAGAAATTAGGATAACAGTAGGGAGATGGGAGAGGGAGGGACAAGAATCCTGAGAACGAATTTCAAATCTGAAGATGGTTGAAATGTAAATGTGAAATGACTAAGTAATCACTAATTTGGATTAAGTTTATGTGCAAGTGTATGTGTAAATTTTCTACATCAGGCAGAATGAGGACTTAGATTCAAGGAATTAAATAGAATTATAAAAATAGTTTTCTTATTTACTTGAGCTTTTGACTGGGAAATCTGTAACCCTTAAACTATCCCTTCCCATTGTTGTTGTCATGAGTAGACTAGAGAAAGATGAGCTTGTGTTTCCTCCCCTGCACTTCCCGCTAGGGCACAGAGGAGAGATTTCAGCATTTCCCAGTGGGCAGATGGACTGCTGGAGAGAGGGGGGGAGAAAGCACAAGCTGCCACTAGCCTATTCTGCTAAGGAATATCTCAGAGCCAAGGCCACAGAAGTGTAAATGGGCAAGAGGAGCCTTTTGGGAAAATGTTGTCAGATGCTATGAGGATAATGCAGCAGGAGAGGAAAATGTGTGGGAAGCAAGAAAAGGAGCTGAAGGCGATTAGAGATGTCAGCCTTCCCTTGGGGGCCACATGTCCTTTCTGATAAGGATATGGCTGGTGTGACTGGAGGTGCCTGTCTCTGTAGGATGAAGCAGTCATTCTGTTCACTCTGGGTGCACCAAGGTACAGCCCTTATATGTGGTATCATTTCCATCCTTTTTCAACCCTCCATCCAAATTCAAAACACAGTAAGCTTTGGAAAGAAATGGACTTAGTTTGAATAGCATTTTGAAAATATATGAATTAAAACAGTGGATTTAGGACTTAGGTTTTGTTTTGCCTTTAGATTTATGGTAAGTAATTAGCCAAGAAATGCAGAAGGTTGGTATCCCGAAGAATGCTGAAAAGGAAAATAATTTAAGTATTTTTTTGTGTTTTATTATTAGAGCCAAGAAGAAATGGGAGCAAGTAAATCTGGAGGTTGAGAGAAGAGAAAAATGAGAAAAGAGAAAAGTGCCAGATATCCTCTGATTTACAATCAAAAATGAAAATTCAAAGAATGAGATATTCAAGTACTCCATACTATATACTGGGTAGCCAAAGATGATAAAATGCAAATTCTGAAAATAAGATGCAGGAAGTACATTGTGCTCTTTCAAAACTGATAAAAATGCAAATTACAAACAGCTGCCTGTGTATTTATATAGGTCTGGAATTCATTCGATGCATTGCCACAAACATTTAATAAAATTTAAAAGTTTGACAATTAAAATCATTCTTTACTTGTAAACAAAGTTAGATTGCACAGATTGAGAAGTGAAATTGTGTCTTTGATCTCTGTTTTGCAACTTTATAGAAGAAACCTCACATTTTCTTTCTCTACCTAGATTTTGAGCTGAGCCCTCAGTGATAATAACAGATAAAGTGTAAACAAACCCAATGAAGTCTCAGGGTTACAGTTTGGTGATGAGTATGTTAGAGGAATTCCAATGGAAATGCACTTTGATGTGTTGTAAAAAGAAAAAAAAAAAGATTGGCTTATTTTGCAGGGCAGTGCTGAGCAATGTCTTTTAGTTGGCAACTACAAAATCTGTCTGCTGAGATGTGTGAGATTCATGACTGAAAAATAAACATTTTCCTACCAAGAACACAAAAATTATATGATCATATTAAAGAAAAAGGATTTGTAAAAGGAAAAAAAAGTGAATTAACAACATGATGTCTAAGAAGTATTAGAGTTTAAGGCTTTAAATAACTCTAGAAGTATAAATGCTTAAAATGAAAAGAGACACATCATTTGAAAACTTATTTCCATTTCTTCTGTACTTGTTTAGAATAATAAAATTTTAATTCAAAGAAATTCATCTGCAAAGTGACTGAAACAAAATATTGAGAATTTATTCTTTAAGCTTAAAGCCTAGTATGACAGTAATATATGTAATTAACTCTTCAATAGTGTTTTTGTAAGTTTGTAGCATTTGTACTTCTGAATTTATTCAAGTTCGGAATTTTGGGACACCTTTTATTTATATTTACACACATCTTGTGGTTATTAGTAGCCTCTTGTTCAGTATTTATGGGGGGCTCATCAGAGTTTAAGCTTAGAAATATTTTATTTTAAAACATTTTGTAGATGTAATTCCAGCTTGTAGAGTAGTAAGTCCTAGTTTCTAGCTTCTAATGGTGCTCTGTCTACCAACTTTCAAAAGCATGGGGATATAGTCATTTTGTTTTCATAAATAGAGTGGACACAAATGAAAACTGTGCCAGAAAGATATCTTGGTGAGACAGATTTGAGCAGGATGTAAGAAAAGAGCTAGGCTGAAAAAGCTGTCTAGATGGAGGCTGATAGGAAACATCCATAACTCCACTTAACAGATCTATGTCCTTCTAAAAGTTCATCTAGTGGTGGAGAAGGGATGGTTCTAAGAAGGCAATTCAAGATATCTTTCTCAAAGTATAGATTCTTAGTGTGTATATTTATTACATGAAAAATGCTGAGGACTCAATGAGGAATGAGAAAAATCTGAAAGAAGACTCAAATGTCATTCTCCTGAATGTGTGCATGTATTATTCCTGAACAAATGGACATTTTTATTATGATAAACTTTGTCTAAGAGGGCCATGTGAATGGTGGCATTAATGAATTCTGTTTTTATATTTGTGATTTATGGAAAAGGCATGGCTTAAATGGGGTAAACTAGTAACCAAGAAAGAAGAAGATAGCAAGCCCCCAAATTAGAAAGGCTAGAGGATGACAAACATAAGTGGACAAACAAAAATATAGTAAGCCAGTGAGCAGTTAAGCCTGCTGACTCCTAAACATAAAAGTAAGGCATTTAAGCCTAAGTTAATGATGCCAGCAGTAGAGTTGCTTTTCTGGCAGTTCCAAAAGCTTTCAATGAATTTGAATGGGTGTATAATGATTTTACTCTTTTCAAAACGTAGCAGTAATAAAAATTTTAACAAAAATAGCATTTATTCAATGCTTAGTATATTAGTTTGCTAGGGCTCTCATAACAAGACGCAACAAACTGTGTGGCTCAAACAACAGGGATTTGTTGTCTCATAGTTTTGGGGCCATAAATCTGAAATCAAGGTGTTGGCAGCATTGGTTCCTTCTGAGGACTGTGAGGGAGAATATGTTCTTGGCCTATCTCTTTGGCTTTGTAGATCTGACTTCTTGTTGTGTGTCTCCACATCATCTTCCCTGTATGTAATGTGTGTTCAAATATCCTCTTTTATAAAGGCATGAGTCAGATTAGGAATCACCCTAAAGACCTCATGTTAACTTGATTGCCTCTATAAGGATCCAATTTCCCTGTAAGTTAAACTTATGAAGTCCTAGGGGTAAGGACTTCAGCATGTGAATTGGGGCAGGGGGCATGTAAAGATGTCTCCTGGACCCTACCAAGGTGAGGGGATAGGTCTTAAATGACAAGTCCACTCTAACATTTCCATCTCTCTAAGCCTTTGAATTACTCTAAGCCTTTGAATTACTTCCTTTACAGTAAACCAAGGGATTTGGTATTTCTAGCTCACTCACTGGGCCACCTTTTAGTCCATATTCAAGCCAGCCAGCCAACCAACCAACCAACCAACCAACCAACCAATCAACCAACCAAACTATTGGAGCCCTTAATAATTCCATGAGCTGTGACTTTAAAAGTAGAACTTCTGCTTAGTGGGCCCATATCAACACATTCATTGTGATGTAACTTTATGCTTCTTTCACCATTATTCTACATTTTTAATATCCATTCCCACACACAGTTGCAGGGTTTTTGTTTGTATAAATTAGCAAACTCAAGTTGCTCTTTTGGAGTGTGGTGTACTTCCTCATGGGTCATACTTCATACCTCACCTTTAGTAGCCTGCTTGGACTTGAGTCTAATTGCAGGTCTAGTAGCAAAGAGCAATGATGGAGGTCAGACCTGAGGGAAATCAGCATTGTTTTACATGGCAACTCCCTCAGGTAATCTCAGATGGGGGTGGTGGGGCTGCTTCTATCGGGGGTTGAGAGGTTAATTCTATTAGCCAAGACTCATCAGAATGTAGGGCCTCAAATATCTCTAGCTTCATGAGGGTCTTCCATATCTCTCCATTCCAACTTTCAGATGATGTTCCTCCTCAATCTATGCTGTCACTTTAACTGAATAATCTGTGGGCCTGGGGTTTCAATTTGTGTTGCAATTCAGTGGTTCACAGGATTAGATTATGAGTTTGTTTCTCAGAAATCTCAGCCTTTAAAAAAAAAAAAATAGAAAAGAAATCTCAGCCTTGTGTCTAGGAGAGGAATCTTTTTCCAGGGAAGCTTTCAGATCATTTAGGTGATATGTGAACTCGGAATTCAAGATCCTTGCCTCTCATAAGTGTTTGATTATGAGTATACAATGGTGATTTTTTTGTGTATTTCTAGTGCCATATCATACCATGGATGATCAGTGCTCTCTTTACTACTAAAAATAGAGTTATTAGAGTCTTTAAATCTAATCAGATTCGAGAACAAGTTTCAGAAATCCCAGAACCAATTCAGAAAACTCCTTTTTTAAGATTATGTTTTTATAGAGCCACTCTTAGTACCAAAATCTGTATTGGAGCTCTCCAGAGAAACAGAACCAACTGAATATATTTTGTATAAATACATATTTCATTTGATTTTTGTTTTTTAAATTAATTTATTTAAAATTCAATTTGCCAAAATGTAGTATAATACCCACTGCTCATCCCATTAAGTTCCCTCCTTAGTGCTCATCACCCAGCTACCCCATCCCCTCACCCCCCTTCCCTTCTACAACCTTTTGTTTCCCAGAGTTAGGAGTCTCCAATGGTTTGTCTTCCTCTCTATTTTTTCCTCACTCAGTTTCCCTCCTTTCCCTTATAATATCTTTCACTATTTCTTATGTTCCATATGAGTGAAACCATATAATGATTTCTCTGATTGACTTATTTCACTCAACATAATTACCCTCCAGTTCCATCCATGTTGAAGCAAATGGTGGGTATTCGTCCTTTCTGGTGGCTGAGTAGTATTCCCTTGTATATATAGACCACATCTTCTTTATCTGGTCATCTGTCAAAGGACATAGTGGATCCTTCCACAGTTTGGATATTGTGGACATTGCTGCTATAAACATTGGTATACAAGGGTCCTGTCGTTTCACTACATCTGTATCTTTGGGAATACATATCTATTTTATAGATTTATTTTTTGAGAGATTTACACTAGGCAAGGACTCCACAGGACCATGGAGACATATCTACATGGAGACATGCTCCTCCTTCTATAATATGCTCTAGTAGCACAGATGCTAGATTTCACTCTTCAAATCATCTTAACGCCATTTCTTGGACTATATAGGTCTCTCCCCTAAGACAGAACTCCAAAGAGTGAACCTTGCTATCAAAGGGTTGGAGAAGGGGAAGCTATTTTCAGGGTGTTAATGGAAGTGAAGAGTGTGGGTTGTCCTTTCCATACAAGTGTATGGGGTCTTTTGAGTTTTCGGACATAGCAGGGAATGTAAAGAAAAGAAGAATGCATCTCATTCCAGGCAGGAGTGTGAGGCTCTTCAAGCTTCCAGTTTCTAGTACAGAACTCTGAGTTGTCCCAGAATTCTAAACACAATCCTGGTCTTCTGGTTGTTATGTAGGGTTATTTCTTAGCTTAATTTATAACTTTCAAATACTTAAATAAATAGCATGTGAATCTTCATATCTATTCTTGCCTAGGCTCTGCAAATATTAGAGATATTCAGCACATACATGCCAAAAAGCAACAATAGCAGGTGGGATCTTAACATTAATTGTTTCTTTTATTATGTAAACAGTGGACAGAACAAGCAAATCTGTATTAGCTGTAACAGGAATCTAGCCTTTTGCCAGAGATTTGTCATTACAGTGAAGGAGGTCAGTTGAGCAGAAGAGTCAGTGTTAAATACATTTTTGAAAAACTTCAGATGGAGAATGTACTGGACAAGTATGTGATCCCTAAATAATTTCTAATTCCTTGATTCTACACTGCCTAGGTAATTCAGAGGCTTATTGTTGTAAAGAACTGCTGTGGATATACTGCCCAAGGAAGCTTTGGGCAAAACCAGAAGCTCTGGGCCCTATTCTGTGAACAGTAATGCATACCATTGTTCTTTGCTATTAACCAAAAAATGAAGGATCCCTGGGTGGCGCAGTGGTTTGGCGCCTGCCTTTGGCCCAGGGCGCGATCCTGGAGATCCGGGATTGAATCCCACGTCTGGCTCCCGGTGCATGGAGCCTGCTTCTCCCTCTGCCTGTGTCTCTGCCTCTCTCTCTCACTGTGTTCCTATCATAAATAAATAAAAATAATAAAAAATATTTTAAAAAATAACCAAAAAATGATTTGGGAAATTCATTCAATCTTATTTAGTCTGTCTTCTAATCTTTAGTGTTAAGAATCTGAAGCCTGTAAGCCTAAGATCTAGAATACCTTCAGAGATAAAGGCAGCTCTAGCATCTCTTAAATGGCCATATTTTAATTTAGTATAGTACCTAAAAAGTAGTAACTACCTAGTAAATTGTAGCTTCTATGAAAACATAATTAATTGTAAAGAATGAAAATATATATCTTCAGTTTCCAGCAGTATGGTAAAATATTTATTCAGAGAATAGCTCTTTCTGTAAGAACATAACCTAAATATGCCACATGTAAACAACACAATGTAAAACAAAAACATCTCTTTCAGTGCATGTCTGAGCAGGAAGGAAAGAAAATGATTTACTCAGAAGCCAGAATGACAAGGGGGGAACCCAAAAGAATAAGGAAGCCTGAGAGCTGACATCTGCCTTGGGGTTTCTGCAGATTCTTAATGCCACAGAGTTTGGGCTTTAGTGCCCACAAACCAAAGAATGAAAACAGTATAAGGCATGAACAGAGCTGAGGACAGGATGAGAAACTTCACAAAAAGCCAGGACATATTAAACATGATATGGTCAGAGAGGAAACTAGATAAAGAACACTTAGCTTACAGACAGAGATACTTTGAATATATCCTCTTCTCTTAAAATTTTAAAGACATAACTTTTCTTTCAGGTGAATTTTGGGTTTGAATCCACATTATCGAAATGTCCCAACAAACTTCAAATGAAAAATGTAATATAAAGTGTTCTCAAATTGGTAGTGCCTCAGGCACTTGGATGAGGTAAATAATTTCTGGTTTCTGTTCTTTAAATTCAGATATTATGGAATGGCCAAAGATAAAACTCCAAGTGAGGCAAATTTGTAATTAAAAAATTAAACAGATACAATCGTAAGTCAAAAATAGCAAGAATATATGGAGATAAGACTTGCAAAAAGTACTGAAAGTGTTTTTAACAATTAAGAAATAAAATAACGCAAAAATATGAAGAATGGACAAAAAGCTATCAGTATTGGCCAAAACTATTTGAAATGGAACCATATAAAACATTTAAAAGTGATCAAAATAAAAGAACTTTTAAAAGTGAAAATAAAATCATTGCAAGTGGAAAAATAAAGGATAGGGTAAACAAAGAAATTGCTGAAGAAAATAGAAACTGAAGGATATATTTAATAAGTTATTCATAATATATCAGAGAGAGACTAAAAATGAAAACTATAAAAGAAAGGTAAAGAGAGATGGAAAATAAAGTATAATTAGAATTCCAGAGGAGATGAAAGAAAAAAAATTAGAGAAAGACAAGAGAATAGTTGGAAATGTTTCAGAATTGCTGAAAAACACCACACTAGGCAAGGACTCCACAGGGCCATGGAGTAAGCCCACTGGGTCAAAAAAGAATGAACAAAAAGCAACTCTTATTTGTACCCTCTACCTTGGACTATTGTACATCAAAAATTACATTTTAAAGCAAATAGAAAGAAAAGACAATTTACCAACAGAAGAAGAAATACTATGCTCATAGCAGAATTCTACATAGCAGCAGATCCAGACAACAATGAAAAAATCAAAACACTGAAAGAAAATATTTATCAATCTAGACAAGAATGCCCAGAATGTATATATATCTCACTTTTCAAGAATGTGAGATAAATAAAAATCGTTTAGAGAAATCAAAACTGAAATCTTTGCCAAGTTACCAAATTTACTTCTGAAGGAAATACATTATGAAGAAGGAAAGTGATTTATAAAAATAATCTGATGGGCAAAAAGAATGGTCAGCAAATAATATGAATTTATAGCTTAATTTAAGGAAATAATGTAGAAGTCAATAACAATGTTTTCTAATTTGTAAGTTCAAACAAACCAAATTAGTACTAAAATATTATACCACAATTATACATAGATTATAAGAATGGGTGACCAGAGTTAAGGAAAATGGTTTCCAGTTTTGTTGAACATGTAAGATCATGTATAATGTGCTCTATGTATTCAAGGGGGCACTATTGAAATCATAATCTGAGAGCAAGTGCACCACCTGTATAGCTATATTCAGCATAAAGGAGGAAGATATGATATAATATTAGACATTATTTAATTATGCATATTAAAATTTTTAGGATAACTGTAAGGAAAGAGAAACTTTGTTATTGCCAAATTGGTAGAAGGAATAAAATGGAATAGGAAAAATTTTAAAAAGGAAAAAAACAGAAAAGTGTTATAAAAAGCACAAAATAAAGCACCAAAAATAAATTCAAATATGTCAGTAATTACAGTGTAAATGTAGAAAATTCTATTTGATAAATATTTTCATATACAGCTGTATACTATTTTAAAGACATCAACTATCCATGGGAGGGAGGGAGACCATAGGCATGAAGTGGGGAAAGAAACAGATACCACACTAGATACCACAGACATAGGGAACTCACAGGGAGAAAACAAATCCCCATAATATTTGGCTTTCAAAACCAGAGGGGCATAATTTTGTGAGTTCTTATAATCTGTGGGGATTAACACCTAGAACTTTAAAAGTCAGCATCCTCAACTCTGGGAGAGCCAAAAGGGTGACAGGAAACAGTCTTCACCCTTAGAGAGAGAGTACAATAAATAGTCGAGTGGAGATATAGCATTCAGGCTACAGTTTGAAAAATACCTGGGGTATATGGGAAGAAGAAGAATATACAAGAAATGTTAAAGGGGACTCTTTGAGTGGAAAGGAAAGAGCATAAGTAGGAGAAAGAAAAACTAGGAAGCTCAAAAGCTGTAAATATATCTATAGAAATCACTGAAGGAATTTACAAAATAAAAAGATGGAAAAGCATGACATCATATACCCAAAGTATGAGGTGGGAGGAGGAGTAAAGAATGGGTTTAAACTCAAGTGACCATCAACTTAATATAGATTGCTATATGTATAAGATATTATGTACAAATCTAATGGTAACCACAAATCAAAAATCAGTAATAGATATGTAAAAAATAAACACAAAGGAATCAAAGTGTATCACTAAAGAAAGCCAGAAAATCATGAGAGAAAAAACAGATAACTACAAAACAACCATAAAATACGTAGCAAAATGGTAACAAGTCATACCTATCAAGAATTTGAATGTAAATGGACTAAAACCTCTAACCAAAGACATAGTGTGATGGAATGGATAAAATATCAAGACCCATCTATATGCTGCCTACAAGGGACTCATTTCAGACTTAAAGACACATGCAGATTGAAAGTAAAGGGACAAAGAAATTGCCATGCAAATGGAAGTGAAAAGAATGCCAGGGTTAGTAGTACTTATGTCAGACAAAATAGACTATAAAACAAAGACTGTCACAAGAGGCAAAGAAGGACACTAAATAATATAAAGGGGACTATCCAATAAAAACGTATCATAATTGTAAATATTTATGCACCTGGCATTGGATTGTGCAAATACACAAAGCAGCTAATAATGAGCATAAAGGAAGAATTGATAGTAATACAGTAATAGTAGGGGACATTAATACTCCAATTACATCAATAGATAAACATCCAAACAGAAAATCAAAAAGGAAATAGTGGCTTTGAATGACACATTGGACCAGGTGGATATACAGATATAATCAGAATATTCCATCCTAAACCAGCAGAATCCACAATCTTTTCAAGTGCACATGGAACATTCTCCAGAATATATAACATATTAGGCCAGAAAACAAGTCTTAAGAATTCAAAAAGATTGAAGAGATACTATACATCTTTTAAAAACACAATGCTATGGAACTAGAAATCATCCATAAGAAAAAAATCTGGAGAGAAGATAAATACACAGAGATTAAATACTATTCTACTAAACAATGAATGAGGCGCACCTGTGTGGCTCAGTCAGTTAAGTATCTGACTCTTGATTTTTGTCTCAGGTCATGATCTCAAGGTTGAGACCAAGCCTGGTGTCAGGCTTAAGATTCTCTCTCCTTCTCCCTCTGCCTCTCCCCACCTCTCCTCATATGTAGGCTCTCTCTCTCTCTTTCAATAAAAAATAAAATAAAATATTTATAAACATCTTAAAAATCAAAGAGAAAATCAAAACAATCATGGAGACAAATAAAAATGATTATTTGGCATGCAGCAAAAATTGTTCTAAAAAATTATAACAATACCTATCTCAAGAAGCAAGAAAAATATTGCATAACAACCTAACTTTACACCTATTACAACTAAAAGAGCTAGAAAAAAAAAAAGAACAAAACTCAAAACTAGTAGAAAGAAGGACATAGTAAAGACTAGAAGAGAAATAAACAAAATAGAGACTAAAAAAATCTCAATAGAACAGATCAATGAAACCAGGAACTGATTCTTTTTTTTTTTTTAATTTTTTTCTTATTTTATTTATTTATGATAGGCATACAGTGAGAGACAGAGAGAGAGAGAGGCAGAGACACAGGCAGAGGGAGAAGCAGGCTCCATGCACCGGGAGCCCGACGTGGGATTCGATCCCGGGTCTCCAGGATCGCGCCCTGGGCCAAAGGCAGGCGCTAAACCACTGCGCCACCCAGGGATCCCAGGAACTGATTCTTTGAGGGGAAAAAAAGTCTTAAGTCAGACTCATAAAAAAAGAGAGAGGATTCAAATAAACAAAATTAGAAATGAAAGAGGGAAATACCAACCAACACTACAGAAACACAAAGGATTATAAGAGAATATTATTAAAAATTACATGACAACAAATTAAATAAACTAGAACTATGTGTTTCATAGAAACACATAATCTCCCAAAACTTAATCAGGAAGAAATAGAAAATTTGAACAGACAATTACCAGCAATGAAATTGAATCAGTAATCAAAAACTCCCAACAAATGAAAGTCCAGGGCCAGATGGCTTCATAGGTGAATTCTATCAAATATTTAAAGAAGAGTTAATACATTCTTAAATTAGTCCAAAAAATGAAAGAGGAAGAAAAGCTTCCAAATATATTCTATAAGACCAGCATTGCCCTGATAACAAAAGTAGATAAAGACACTACAAAAAAAGAGAACTATAGGACAATATCTCTGATAACCATAGATGCAAAAATCTTCAACAATATTAGGAAATTGAATCCAACAATATACCAAAAAATCATTTACCACAATCAAGTGGGATTTATTCCCAGGATGCAAGTGTGGTTAAATATTCACAAATCAAGCAATGTAATACATTATAGCAACAAGAGAAAGTATAAAAACCATATGGTCATTTCAATAGATGCAAAAAAAGCACGTGATAAGGTACAACATTCATTCATGATAAAAATCCTCAACAAGTTAAGTTTACAGGGAACATACTTCAACATAATAAAGGCAATATGTGAAAAACCCACAGCTAACATCATATTCAAGGGTGAAAAATTAAGAGCTTTCTCTCTAAGATCAGGAGCAAGACAAGGATGTCCATTCAACATAGTAGTAGAAGTTTTTGCCATAGCAATCAGACAAGAAAAAGAAATAAAAGGAATCCAAATTGGTGAGGAATGAGCAAAACTTTCACTATTTTCCGATGACTTGATACTATATATAGAAGACCCTAAAGACTCCACCAAATTACTGCTAACACTGATGAATGAGTCCAGTAAAGTCACAGGATACAAAATCAATACACAGAAATCCATTACATTTCTATACACTAATAATGATGTAATAGAGAAATTTAAAAAGCAATCCCATTTACAATTGCACCAAAAATATAGAAAATACCAAGGAATAAACTTAATCAAAGAGGTGAAAGACTTGCACTCTGAAAAGTATAAAACCCTGATGACAGAAATTGAAGATGACACAAATAGAAAAATATTCCATGCTTATAGATTGGAAGAACAAACATCATTAAAATGTCCATAATACCCAAAGAAATCTACAGATTTAATGCATTCTTTATCAAAAATGTTGACAGCATCTTTTACAGAATTTGAACAAGTAATTTTAAAATTTGTATGGAACCACAAAACACCCTAAATAGCCAAAGCAATCTTGAAAAGGAGAAGAACAAAACTGGAAATATTACAATATCAGATTTAAGATATACTACAAAGCTGTTTAAACAAAAGCTGTATTAAACAAAACAGTATGGTACTGGCACAAAAACAGACACATAGATTAACAAAACAGACTAAAGACCCCAGAAATAAACCAACATTTATATAGTCAATTAATATTTGACAAAGTAGCCAAAAATATGACAAAAAGTCTTTTCAACAAATGGTGTTGGGAAAACTGGACATCTCCATGCAAAAGAATGAAACTGGACTATGTTCTTACATTATACACAAAAATAAACTCAAAATGGATTAAGAATCTGAATGTCAGACCTGAATCCATAAAAATTCTAAAGAGAACACAAGCAGTAATTTATTTGGTGGCAGTTGTAACAACATTTTTCTAGATATGTCTCCTGAAGCAATAAGAAAGAAAAGCAAAAATAAACTATTGGAACCACATCAAAATAAAAAAACGAAACAAAACAAAACAAAAAAACCAAAAGAACTTTTGCTCAGTAAGGAAACCACTAGCAAAACAAAAAGACAACCTATTGAATGGGGAAAAATATTTACAAATGACATGTCCATTAGGGTTAGCATCCAAAATCCAAAATATATAAAGAACTTACATAACTCAATAGCAAAAAACCCCCAAATAATCTGATCCAAAATGGCAGAAGACATGAATATACATTTCTTCAAAGAAGACATACAGATGGCCATCAGACTTGATACCCATGAAAAGATGCTCAACATCACTAATCATCAGTCAAATGCAAATCAAAACCATAGTGAGATATCACCTCACACCTATCAGAATGGCTAACACAAAAAAAATAAGAAACCAATGTTGGCAAAGATGTGGAAGGAAATACCTCTGTGTATTGTTAGTGGGAATGAAAACTGATGCAGCCACTGTGAAGAGAGTATGGAGGTTCCTCCAAAAATTAAAAATAAAATTACCATATGATCTAGTCATTTCATTACTGAGTACTTACCCAAAGAATACGGAAACACGAATCTGAAAAGATATAAGCATCCCCCCCATTTATTGCAGTATTATTCACAAAGCCAAATTATGGAAGCCACCCAAGTGTCCAATAATATATGAAAGGATAAAGAAGATGGGGTATATGTATAATGGAATATTACTTAGCCATTGAAAAAGAATAAAATCTTACTATTTGCAACAACATGGATAGATCGAGCGAGTATAATTTTAAGTGAAATGAGTCAAAGGAAGACAAATACCATATCATTGCTCTCATATGTGAAATTTAAGAAACAAAACAAACAAAAGAGACAAACCAAAAGCTGACTCTTAACTATAGGGAACAAACTGATGGTTACCAGAGGGGAGGTGGGTGAGGGGATGGGTGAAATAAGTAAAGGGGATTAAGAGTATACTTATCATAATGAGCACTGAGTAAGGCATAGAACTGTTAAATCACTATATTGTACAACTGAAACTAACATATCTTATGTTAACTATACTGGATTTTAAAAAAAGAAAAAACTTCAGAACACAGAAAATTTGCAAGTAAAATGAGAGAAAAGGACACACTGATGAATACTAATCAAATAAGGCTAATGTTGCTATATTACTATCACATGAAAGACCATTAGGATAGAAAAAATTACTAGAGATAAAACTACTACATATGAATAAAAGCTTTGTTTATCAAGAATACATAAAATACATATAAAGACAACATGGACAGAACAAGTAGAAACTGGTAAAATCATCAATAGAATGGAAAGTTAAACACATGCCCAGTAATTAAATATAAAAAAATAAATTTATAAAAAATTTCAACCAAATGGTTAGTAAGCTTGGCCTAATAACACATAGACTAGTATGGTTGCCAGAATTCTAAGATGTTCTCTAAGATTCCCACCCCACACTTGATGTATGTGCCCCATATAATTCAAGACAGTGAATATGATGGGACATTTCTGTGATTAGGTTCTGATTTATGGCATAGTTGACCTTTAGAAAGTGAGATTATCCTGGATGGTCCAGGTACTGATTTTTTATCCTGATCAATGAAATTAGAACTGTGAGAAGAAATCAAATGCATGGGGGATTCTCTGCTGCTGGCTTTGAATATGGAAAAGGCTGCATGACAAAGTTTGTGGGTGGTATCTAGTTGCTGAAAGTAGCCCCCAACATTGTTGACAGCCAACAAAAAGATGGAAGATCAGTCCTACAAATGCAAGAACTGGATTTGGCTAACATCCTGAATAAGCTTGGAAGTAGACTCTTCCCTAGAGCCTCCAAAAGGATACAGTCCTGCTAAGATTCTGAGCAGAGAACTTAGCCATACCATCAGAGCTAGACCGGAGCTAGAACTCGAGCTAAAAAGTGAGTTTTGGTTTAAGCGACTAATTTATGGTAACTTGTTATAGAGCAACAAATACTGTACATCTACTATATCGGACAACTAAAGAATTCACATTTTTTTCAAAAACACATTGGTAATTTATGAAAAATGACCACAGATTTAGTCATAAAGCAATTTGTAACAAATTTCAAAGAATGTGTTATGTGCATTGCATGCTTTCTTGCCTTTTCTTTCTTTCTTTTTTTTTTTTTTTGGAATTTATTTATTTATTCATTAGAGACACACACAAAGAGAGGCAGAGACAGGCAGGAGAAGCAGGCTTCCTATGGGGAGCCTGAAGTGGGACTCAGTCCCAGAACTCCAGGAACATGATCTGAGCCAAAGGCAGATGCTCAACCACTGAGCCACCCAGGCATCCCAGCATGCTTTTGATAGTACAATTTGGTTAGAAAAAAAATACAATTTGGTCAGAATCAACAAAAAATGAATAGAGATATCCATGTATGTGGAAATTAAAATATTTCTCAATAACTCATGAATTAAAGGAAGAAACAATTAAAATTATAATACAGTCAATAATGAATGATAAAAATTCTATGTATCAAAGTTTGTGGAATGCAACTAACTCTTGGCAAACTAGGAATAGAAGGAATCTCTTTAAACTGATGGTTATCCATAAAATCCTACAATAAATAATTTCCTTTAAGTTGAAGATCAAAAGAAGTGTGTCCACATCAATTTTCTAAAGGTCTTAGTAGGATAGTAAGATAAGAAAAAAAGTAATAACCCTTATAATAATTGGAGTTAAGGAAATAAATAAGTCATTGTTCCTAGGTGTTAACCGTCTATATGGAAATCACCAAATATTTACAAATTATTAGAATTATCAAGAGAGATTAGCTAGTTTGGGATATAAAATTGATGTACAAAAGTAAATTGTATTTTTACATACTAACACATTCTTAGAAAAAGCAAATCAGTGAGAAAGTATATATATTTAAAAACAACAAAAATATGTCAAGGAATAAAATAACAAACGAGTAAGGCTTTTGTGCAGAAATCCATAAAACCGTAATGAAAGTTATTAACAACACCTGAATAAATAAATAAATAAATAAATAAATAAATAAATAAATAAAACGCTATACCATGCTCATGGATAGACACAATATATTAAAAATGTCAATTGTCTGCAAGTTGGCCTATTCAACATTATGTCAGTCAAAATGGTTCTTTTCATGAAACTTGACAAGCCTATTTTAAAATCTACACAAAATTTCAAAGCCTCAAGAATATTCAAGCCATTACTAATAGAGAAACGTAAAATGAAGGGAGTTGCCTCAGAAAATAAGATTGACTATTATAAAAACTATATTTTAAATTTGTTACAGCATAATATTGACATTTGAGGCAAGTATGGAAAAGAATAGAGAACCAACCTATTTGTCTATATAAATTTGATATATAGCAGAAATGGTATCTCAGATCAATGGAGAAAAAAAGGGACTATTAAAAAAAATGTTTAGGAAATTGAGTATCCACATAAGAAAAAAACACATTGGACCTTTAATCTCATGCAAAGAATAAATTTCAGATAAATCAAATACTTTAATGTCACAAGCAAAACTTTAAAATTTACAGAAACTATATATTGAATGCATACATGATTCATAGCACATTTAGAAATGTACTAGAGATTGAAAAGTTTGATATGCTTTAACTAACTGCCATGTTTGTCAATATTTAGATAAAGAAAGGAAGGCAGAAAGAGAGATAAGCAAGCATGTTTCACTCCTTAAATATATGTTGTATTTATAGAACATAGAACTCCTTAAATATATGTTGTAAATAAAGAAGGGCACATTTATAAGTAATTAGGTACGAGTCCTCTGACATTTATTGACGTAGGTTTGAATGTAGGTGAAGTCTGGAGCAGAGGGCCAAGAAAGAATTCTTGAGACATCTTTGGTGCAAAAAGGTGATTTTATTAAAGCATTGGTGGTGGGGGAGTGGGGGTTGAAACCATGGGCAGAAAGAGTTGCTACTTTCACAGGCTTGTGAGAGGTGGCTTATTGTGTACTTGAGAGTTGAGGGTAAGGAAAAAAGGGGGTTTTCAAAAGAACTTTCATATGCTAAAGAGGACCAACAGAGATACTGGAGGCTTTGCCATTGTCAAGGTTGCTTTTCCCTCTAGCAAAGCAGTAACATTAGGACAGTTGGGAGTTGCCCTCTGGAATTTAGGTTATTCATAAAAATGCTTTTTTTTTCTTGTAAATCACATAAAAGACATTTGTAAACTGAGGGAGACTCATGTCTTACTGGACTGTGATCTCTATTAGTTAACCACTTGTTTTTCCCTTCCTTTATTTAGTTTCAAGGCTGGCCAGAGTGCCTGAGGAATGTCACATACAACCCACCTGAAGGGGGATAGGTTTGCAAGGTGTGTCAGCTTGGGCTTTGTCCTTAGCTTGCCTTCTGCTCCCTCATCATTTATGACACATGGGGCTGTGTAAGTCATAGTATCTCTCTTTCTATTTTATCTATTATTCTTGAATTAACTGTAACTTCTTATCTCACGGTACTATTTTTACTTACAATCTTTCTTCTTAGGTTTACTTGAGGGACTCAAATAGAGAGTTGAGTTGTATGCTATCTTTAAGGAAAGTTTACTGTAGAAAAGTCTTTCCTTTGAAAATGATTTTTAGCTTCTTTAACAGAGGCTGCCATTTGACCTGGAAATGGAAGTTCTAGCTAGACAGTTTCTTTTTACTCACAACTATTTTGTCACAAATTGGAGTATAAACTGCTTGGCAGAAAAAAAAAAAAAAAGCCAGAACTTCTACTTTGCTCCTGGCATAAACTCAAAAGGACAATTTGTACCATTTGTAAGTAATCAAAACCGATCATCCACACTAAAGCTGGGAGAACTTTTGGTTCCAATTCAATCTGCTTTGAGTTGGTTTTGGATGGTAGTGTTTTTGGAGATAATTGCTCCCATTGCCAAATTGATGCTTATGTACTTTCCTCAAGGAAAAAGACTGCCATAGAACAAATTAAGGGTGATTAGCACAAAAAGTAGGTAATTACCAATAAGTTCAATAAACTCACATGAGCTTTGGAGCCAGAAGGGCATTTCTTTAGGCTTCTGGGTTTATCATTTGCTAGTTGTTTGACCTAGGAGGAAATACTTAATCTCTGAGCACAAATTTCCTTATTTATAATATTAGTTTCCTGACAGGGTGGTTAGGGGCATTAGAGATAGCATATGAAGTGCCAAGAACTGCTACTGGGATAGGGGTCATTTTCCATAAATGATAAGCATTTATTACTATTGAACTAAATATAATAAAATCTGGGTGTTTCAGCTGGGGTATATTCTAGAAATATAATTTGAAGCTATTTTTGAGAACAGATAATTATATCGACTCACTTATTTATCTTCTATGAGATCTCCAGGTAACCAAGGATGCACAAGTGTTTTCCTTCCTTAAATTTTTGATTCAGAAACAATCTAGATCCAATATTTAATAGGGATATATATCTAAAACATAACCAAAATTAATTTTATACATTATACTACTAAAATTTAAAAAACAAATCTCATGTTGTAGCAGGATTTAAAGTCCTTTTTCATTTTTCTTTTTAAAGTTATGATTTAATAATTTATACTCCCCAGGCATGTGATCCTGGGAAATTTCTAGCTCAGGGCATTGTAGCTCTGCATATTTTTCCAAATGATTTTCATGGGATTTTCCATAGAAAAATAATTTCAAATTTGCTTCCTGCTAACACGCAGAAGCTTCTCTTTTCCCTCCATAGATAGGGAGTTATTATGTTTAAAGTATATAAAATGCTCAATATTGTACTAAATAAATTCTTATTCAAAACACAAATTATTTATTTAAAAGGTATGTTTAATATTAAAGAGGAAACATTTATTAGTTGGTTGATTTTCTGGGTTATCTATGTTCTGCTTCTTCCATGGGTCTGAATAATCAAGGGATAGTTATTATTGGGAGAAAATAATTCAGTTTATATAAGTATATACTTTTTGAATCTTCAGACTAATACTGTGTTACATAATTTGTAAATTTTGCTACCTGAAATATATTAACATATTAATGTGCTATTATATTAACATATATTAATATATCAATGTGATACTAAGGGTTATTTGTTTTCAGAAGTCCATAAAATTCAGATTTCACTTTTTTTTTTAACAACTTTATTTTTTTTTATTTTTATTTATGATAGGCACACAGTGAGAGAGAGAGGCAGAGACATAGGCAGAGGGAGATGCAGGCTCCATGCACCGGGAGCCCGACGTGGGATTCGATCCCGGGTTTCCAGGATTGCGCCCTGGGCCAAAGGCAGGCGCTAAACCGCTGCGCCACCCAGGGATCCCCCAGATTTCACTCTTGATCAGACTCAATCAGGTAGTGTGCTGATAAATGTTTAACAACTGATTCTCAGAAAACAGCTGCAGTTTGTAGCATTGCTGAATTTTGTAGTGTGAAAACTCTTCTAACCAGGCTAATTTAAAGCTCAAAATTAAATCACTGAACACAGAATTAGGAAGAAATGCACACAACTGGCTCTTCTAGCTGGAAAGAGTTCACTCCAGCATACCTCTACATATTTTCCATGCTGCAAAGTCATATTAAAATAATCAAATTAAATTTAATTCATTAATTGAGTGCCTATTATGAACCAGTTCCTATTCAGATTTTGGGAATATCTTTCTGTATATTACATTTGGTATATTTACTTGCTTGTTTATTGCCAGGTTTTGCCCTTAAAAAAAACCTCATAAAGTTAAGAACTTTTTCTTTTTAATTATTGATATCTCTGAGCCTAGAATAATGGCTGACACATAGCAGGCAATAAATAAAAGATCTGTTGAGTCAAATAAAGGAAACTCAATCTCTGTCTTCAATGAGCTTGTAGTCTATCAGAAAAGGAAACAAAAAAGCTATTTTAGGGAGAAAACCAAATTAGAGCATATTATAATTAATAAGTTTTAGTATTTTTTTGAAGTTGAAAATTATATTGCAATGAATTCTATACTACTGTAGTTATTAATAATTTATATCAGTGATAAAAATGATACTTTATTGAAGTGGTATATGTTGATCATGACTCTGCAAAATATAGCAGCAATAACACCAAGTAATTTAGTGTTTGTTCCATGCTGGGCATATGCTCATTGAATTACATGTATTATTGAAATTAATTCTCATAATATTCCTTCAAATATGCACTAATTTTATCTTCCTAATATATGAAAAAAACTTCAGCTCCAAATAGTTCAGTAAGTTGCTCAAGTCAATATCTAATAATTATCATGCTACATTTTGAACCTAATTCTTTCTGATTCTAGATGCCATGTTCTTGACCTCTATTCAGGTTAACACAAATTTTTCTCTCTTTGTTGTTTCAAAATGGTCTTTGACAGTTTCATATTTTCACTTTTATGTTTTGCCATCTGCAGCTGCAAGACCAGCAATTAGGATTATTTTTTAAAATTAAAGATGCTCTACCATTGGCAATAGGGTCTCTACAAAATGTTTCAAATTGGGCACAGGATTTAAATTAGTTCATTATAGGTTGTGAAAGGAGGGAGTCATAAATAGTCTTCTTAGGGTCTCAAGAACCCACTGGCAAGCTGTGAAGAGATATTAATGATGCAGTTCCCTTTAGATAGGTATTTTAGGGCCTTTGGTGGAAAGCAGGGTAATTACACATTTCTTATGCCAACTACTACTTATTACCTTATCTAGTAGTTGTACAATTTTTATGTGATAATTTATCTGATATCTTCACCTGATTTTTGTAACTCTCCTGATTCTGTCACTTACTGGTGTATGACTCTTGGCAGGTAAATGGAAATATTAATAATACAACCTCAAAGAGTTGAGAGGAGTAAATAAGATGATCCATGTATTTTAAGTAGTACCTGGCACATGGTAAGCACTTTCTATATATTAGCTCTTCTTCTTATTATTTTGAATAACACTGGAGAGTTCTAAGTTAAGGGAGGATAACTATTTAGCATTTCACAAGTTAGGTGACAGATCTCGGACCACTGTTCTTTGTTCTGAAATACAGTGCTATTTTACAGGGCCTGGAGTGGGGTGTTGAGTGCAATGAGGCCAGGGCACAGTAAAGGTCCTCCCTCCTGATGTTATATAGTCTATCAAATATTCCAATTAATTGGTAGTTCACAAGTTTCTTTCTTTTTTCTTTAAAGATTTATTTATTTATTTGAGAGAGAGAGAGAGGGAGAGAGAGAGAGAGAACACATGAGTGTGTATATGAAAAGAGGGGCAGAGAGAGAGGGGGAGAGAGAGGATCTCAAGCAGATTCCCACTGACTGTGGAGGCTGACCTAGGCCTCAATCCCAGGACCCTGAGATCATGACCTGAGCCAAAGCCAAGAGTAGGAAGTCAGTGGACTGAGCCATCCAGATGCCACAAATTTCTTTCTAAAAATATATTCCCATTTTTCTTTAAATGTTCAATTATCATTAGTTAACTTTCTTCCTAATTTCCATTTCAAACTTGTTTTATTTCTTATTAGAACACAAATTTTTATACTAGGAACTACACTTTATTTATTGCTATGTCTTATAAATCTCATCTTGTAGATTCTTCAATAGTCACTGAATTGGAAATTCAGAAAAAGCTAAGGAGAAGTGATAAGCCTATAAAGTGTGTGTTTTTCTAATGGTATCTACTTTTAATCTTCACTGTCTCTTATTTTACCTCATATCTGTCTACATCCTAGGTAACATTGCATTAGGAGTGCAATCACATATTTACTTCACAGACTACACCAATGAAGGTGCTCAGCCTGTTTATGTCAGGAATTGCCAGGTTTTGGATAGCTGAATTCTTAAAATTTGAACTTATATTTTGCCTCTAAAGACAGAAAAAGGCACTATACAGCCATTGATTTAACTCATTTTTTTTCTTTCATGCAACAAAATACTTACTTGAACACATCTTAATTACCTTTATCAAAATGTGAGAGGTACAGCAGTAAACAAATCTGAAAAAAGAAAAAAATAAATAAAAAAAAAAACCTCCTGCCCTCATGGAGCTTATATTGTATTGGGAAGAGACAGAGAAAATGAATATATAGTAAGTTTAGATAATGATAAATGCTATGGAGAAGGATGAGGCAAATTAAAGTGTATAGAATACTTGCAGGGGTAGAATTAACCATTTTATGTGGGGTAGGGAGGTTCACGGATAGGCTGGCAGTCTGAACAAAGATCTGAAGGAAGTAAGCACACAAGTCATGCAGAAATAGAGAGAGGGGACAGTAAATACTCAGAGCCTAAGTGCGTGTTGGTGCTATGAAAGAAAATTGCACCCTACAAATTAAACAGGCAAAATTTTTAAGACTTGTAATGGAGGTCAGAGATTGAACTCCACAAACAAAGGATTGGAAGTTAAGAGGTGGATTGATGGGTAACTCAGAGGCCATCTGTGTCTATTAATTGGCTTTACCCAAGGGAAAAGTGAAGTTTTTCATATTTTCAGGGAAGGGAGTGAGGTTGTGTAGAACCTGGAAGTCAGTCTCTTACTCTCCCACAGAGATTAGGAGATGGGGCACTATCTCCCCTGATGGTTGCATTTCAAAGACATGGCTCTCAGGTCTCTGAGAAAGACATTTCTGGAATTTAAACAAGGAAATGATTTGCATCTCAAAGAGGCAGAGAAAGAATGTACAATTACACGTTTTCTAAAGTAAATGCTCTAAGAAAAATGAAGTCAGGTGCCTAGAGGCAAGAAGATCCTGTTTAAAGTTTAATCAAGCTGAGAACTTTCAGGTCATGTTGGTCAGTGTCTTTGTTTAAGAAATAGCTGGAAAGGTCAGGGTGTTTGTTTGTGTGTGTGTTTGGGTGGGGGGGTTGATGGGGTTGGGGGGGAAGGGGGTTGGGGAAGGTGTTGATGTATGGAAGTGAAGTTAGGGAGATGGGGGTGTGCTTAGATAAGGATTTGTTAGTATCTCCAGACTTCAGCCTTTGATCTGAGAGCCCTGGAAGCCTTTTGAGATTTTGTTTTGTTTTTTAGTTCAATTTGCCAACATACAGCATTTGAGGGTTTTGAGCAGAGAAATGCCTGAATCTGCTTTCCATATCTAAAGGATCATGGTGGCTGCTAAAGAGAACAAACTCCATGTACAGGAGAGCTATATCCCCTGGGAAACCAGTTAGAAAGTTATCACCATAATCGCAGTGGGAGACTATGTAGTTCAGGACAGAGCAGTGGTAGCAAGAGTGTAAAAAGTGGCTGGATTCTGATGTGTTCAACAGTAGAAGCCACAGGATTTCTCATGGATTTCTAGTGGGAGAGAAATAGAAAAGTCAAGGTTAACTCCAAGAACTTCAGTCTGAGCAAATGGAAGGCTGGAGACTGTCAGAGAAATGGGGAGTTTGGTTTTGGACCATGTTCAGTTTGAGATGTTTCAAAGGGAATGTCTATGATGATAGTTGAAAATGTTTCTTCTCTGAAGAAATATGAACTTTTAGAGTTCATATTTTAAAAAGTCCCCAAACTCTAATTCTCAGATTCAATTCTCTCATTAAAAGGCAATTATTTATTACCGAATGTAGAATTTTTACCAGATTTCACTAATAGAAGAGCCAAACTCCAGACGAAAGCTTAAAAACAATAAAAACAAATGAAGTTAAGGAAAATATCAGTGTTCTGAATGCCAGAGGTCAGCAGTATCATAGAAATAGAAGATGAATCTAAGAGGCATTCTCAATAAAACATTTTGTTTGGGCACATTTATTTCTAGCTCACTGATGCTAGCAGCAGAAGTCTTCAGACATGAAAATAAAGCATAGCCTTTTCACTGAAGACATTTTATGTAAAGAAAAAATAATATTTCAGTTTATAAGGATCCAGAAAAAAACTATAATGTGGCTGGGAGGCTTCTATAGCATTTGAAAATATAAACACAAAAACCGATGGAGCCAGGGACAATGGGGCATAGTTTTTTCTGGATGCTCTTGCTGAAGTTATGCTGGCAGTGATGAATTGCTGAGGGTAGAGAAGAGAGCAGCTGGCGTATCCTCAGTTCAAATTTGGTATTCCAGGGTCAGGCTGCAGCTTTGGTATATGTGCCTCTTAAGAAAGGTGACATTGCTGTCTCGGCCCTACTTAAATCAGTTGTAGCTTTTGGGGCCATGAGTGCTCGAGTCAGGGATGGTAATCTTCCTTCCATCAGGGAATAGAGGAGGATGCAAGAAGTAAAACAAGAAAAGAAATAGTGGATAAAGGAAGAAAGTGCAGAGTTAAAGCCAAACTTTAACTCAAATGAAACTTTAGTATCTTCCAAAAGGGATGAGAAAAAAAGAAACATTTATTTATTTAATATGAGCAAAAGGGACACACAGACTTGTGTAAGATAGCTGGTATATTCTTTTTTTTTTTTTTTTTGGTTAGAAAATAGAGTAGGGGTTGATATACATAAGTAAATTGTTAGGAGCTAATATACTAGATTTAAATTTGGAGGAAGGGTGATTCTCTATTGGAGAAATTCAATTATTTTGATAAACAAATTAAAAGAGGTTGTGCATATAAGAGAAAAAGAGAGAGAGACAAAGAAAGAGACTGAATACGGACTGCTTCTGTTTCTCCATGGACTGCTTTACCCTCTGCTAAACTGCTGTGTATAGCTAGAAATACATTCAGTCAGGATATGTTTCTTTGCAATGATATTTAAAATATGATGCAGGGTATCTAGGTGGCTCAGTTGGTTAGGCATGTACCTTCTGCTTAGGTCATGATCCCAGGGGTCCTGGGATTGAGTCCCACATTGAGAGCCTACCTCTCCCTCTGCTTCCCTCTCTCTGTCTGTCTCTCATGAATAAATAAAATATTTAAAAAAATAAAAATATGATGCAAAGAATGTTATCATTATATGTCAAAATTGCTGCCTCACTTTATGGAATAGAGAAGGATAAATATGTTTGCATCATTTTCTAGGGATACAGGACAAATGCACTATAATTTATTGCCCTGAAATCCTGAAGGACAATAGGGTAAATGGACTGAATCACTATTAAGATCAATTAGGCACACAGGCTTACAAAGTGCCATAAATACAACTCATTAGTTGAACCCCTTGATATTCCCCTTTTATACTTACTCCATTCATCAGCTAGATCAATTACATATCTTTGCTCCTTTCAACCACAGCCTCTTATCTCTTCTAGACAAAGGACTTTGGGTTTTGATGAATTTTGTTCCACTTTTTCTTTCCTTGATTGTTAAAGCCAGCCTTCCTTTTTTCCTTCCATCCTTCTCTAATTCCTCCTTCCCTCCCTCCCACCTTCCTTTATTACTCCCCTTATTTTCTCCCTTCTTGGCTCCCTGTCTCCATTATTTTCTCTCTCCCTCTTTTCCCCATCTTCTTGTATTCAGTGGGTATATATCAAGCTCACTGGATGGCAGACACTATGCTACATGGTAAGATTAGAGAGGTGAGGAGGACATACACTCCCTGCCCTCTAGAAACTCAGGGTCAGTTAGATGGATATGAGAACAACTCAAGTGCTGTTCACTACATACTATACTGAATCTATGTGTATTTTCTCAATTTTAAAGCTCAGAACCCAGGAAAGTAGAATTTCTATCATTATTTTCATTTTACATGACAAAAGGATTAGAGATGTCAAATCATACAGGTAATAATTCATAATTACCAAATAGGTTGTGAACAGACAGCATGAAGTTGCTGTTTCCAAAATCACCATGCTGCTACTTCATTCCCACCCTTCATTTTGTCCTTTTTCATGGTTGGAAAGGACACTGTCATTACTTCTTTTCTCTGTGACTCTGACTTCACTCCTAGCTCCTTTGTGCCACCTTCATTGCTAGACCTTTTTCTCAACTACCCCCATTACTGATTTTCTTTTCTTTTTTTTAATTTTTATTTTCTTTTTCAATGAAGAATTGAGTGATGGTTCTTTCCATGATGATTTTTCCAACTATTTAATGCCATTTAGAATGCTTTCAGAGGTACAAATTAATTTCTTAAATTTGTTTGCACCCTTCTGAAAGTTAGAGATCTTGAAGGATGAGATATGGTTTATATTAATTTTTAAAAATTAATTAATTTTTAGAGTAGTTTTGGTCTCGCAGCAAAATTGAGCTGAAAGTACACAGTTCCCACATATTCCCTGTCCCCTCCCCAGAGCCTCCCTCACTATCCACATCCCACACTACAGTGTTATCCTAGATGAACCTACATTGAAACGTTCTTGCCACCCAAAGTCCACACTTTACATTATTATAAGTACATTATATACATACTTTTATATGGATTTTGACGAGTTGCATATTATATGGATTTTGATGAGTATATAACGACATGTAGCCCCTGTTGCAGTATCATACAGGATAGTTTCACTGCCCTAAAATCCTCTTGCTTTGCCTATTCATCCCTCCCTCTCCTCAAACTCCTGATCTTTTTATTGTCCTCATAGTTTTGCCTTTTCCAGAATGTCACATAGTTGGAATGACAAAATGTGTGGCCTTTTCAAATTGGTTTCTTTCACTTAGTAACATGCATTTAAGGTTCTTCTGGGTCTCTTCATGGATTGGTAGTTCATTTATTTTTAGTTGTGAATAATATTCCATTGTCTGGATGGACAACTATTTATTTATCCATTCACCAATGAAGGACATTTTGGTTGCCTGATCACTTCAAAGTTTTGGCAATTTCTTTTCTTTTTTAGCATCAATTATTCTTCTTTAAAAACATTTTTTTAGTGGTTTCACTGAGTTTGCAATATATGTTTACAACTAATCAAAGTTCATTTCAAATAACACTATGCCAATTCATGAGTAGTGCAAGTAACTCAGAAAAAAAATACTAATTCCTCCTTCCTGTCCCTTGTATCAGTGCTGTCATACATAAACACAGACACACATGGACACACACACACAGAGACACAGACACACACCTAAGTACATTGAATACATTGTTGCCATTGTTATTTTGAACAAATGTTATATGTTAAATTAAGAAAAATAAAAGTTTTTATTTTTCCTTTGCTTATTCCTTTTTGTGCTTCTATTTTTTATGTAGATTAAAGTTTCTGTTCTGTCTTATTTTTCTTCTATCTGAAGAAATTTTAACATTTCTTGCAAAAAATTCCCTCAGTTTTTGTTTATCTGAGAAAGTCTATTTCTCCTTTGCTTTAGAAGGATAATTTCTCAGGATACAGAATTCTAGTTTGGTGTTTTTCTTCTCTCAACCTTTTAAATATTCCATTCCATGCTCTTCTTCCTCGTATGTTTTTTTTTTAAAGATTTTATTTATTTATGATAGACACAGAGAGAGTGGCAGAGACACAGGCAGAGGGAGAAGCAGGCTCCCTGTAAAGAGCCTGATGTGGGACTCGATCCCAGGACCCCGGGATCATGCCCTGAGCTGAAGGCAGGCTCTCAACCACTGAGCCACCCAGGAGTCCCCCTTGTGTGGTTACTGAGGAGAAGTCAGATGTAACTCTTTTTTTTTTTCAGATGTAATTCTTATTTTTGCTTCTTTCTATGTAGTTGTTTCTCCTCTGACTTCTTTCAAGATTTTTACCTTTGATTTTCTCAAGTTTGAATATGATATTCCTAAGTATAGTTTTTTGGGGACGCCTGGGTGGCTTAGTCAGTTAATCATCTGACTTGATTTTGGCTCAGGTCATGATCTGGGGATCTTGGGATCATGAGATCTAGCCTGTTTTAGGCTCTGGGTCCAGCAAGGAGTGTGCTTGTGGTTCTCTCTCTCTCTCCCCCACAACCCCTCACCTGACACTGCATGTGGGTGTGTGCTTTCTCTCAAATAAATAAATCTTAAAAAAGAAAAAATAGAGGCAGCTGAGTGCCTCAGTTGGTTGAGTGTCTGCCTTCGGCTCTGTTCATGGTCCCAGGGCCCTGAGATTGAATCCCATGTCAGGCTCCCTGCTCTGTGGGGAGTCTGATTCTCCTTCTGCCTGTCTTTCTGCTCATGCTCTTGTAGCTCTCTCAGATAAATAAATAAAATCTTAAAAAAAAAAAGTGTAGTTTTTTGTTTTGCATTTACTCTGCTTGATGTGCTCTGAGCTTCCCTTACCCTGTGATTTGGTGCCTGACATTAATTTGGGGGAAATTCTCAGTAATTATTGCTTCAAATACTGCTTCTGTTCATTTTTCTCTTTCTTCACCCATTGGTGCTCCCATTATGCATATGTTACACATTTTTAGCTGTCTTATAGTTCTTGAATATTCTATTTTTTTCATTTTTTTCTTTTTCTTTTTCAGTTTTAGAAGTTTATATTGTCATACCACCAATAGCACATAGATTCTTTTTTTAAAATCAAGGTATAATTGACATAACGCTATATTAGTTTCAGGTGTACACCATGGTTCAATATTTGTATTGCAAAATGATCATCATAATAAGTGCAGTTAACATCCATCATCATACATAGTTATGATTTTTTTTTCTTGATGAGAACTTTCTTTTTTTTTTTTAAAGATCTATTCATTTATTTTAGAGAGAGAGAGAGAGAGAGAGAACAAGAGCATGCACAGGGGGGAGGGCCATGGGGCAGGGAGACAGAGAATCCCAAACAGACTCCCTGCTGAGTGCAAAGCCAGAAGTGGGGCTGAATTTCAGGATCCTGAGATCATGACCTGAGCCAAAATTAAGACTCAACTGCTCCGGTGCCTGGGTGGCTCAGTTGGTTAAGTGTCAGCCTTTTGCTCAGGTCATGATCCCAGGGTGCTGGGATTGAGTCCCACATTGAGCTCCCTGTTCAGTGGGGAGTCTGCTTCTCCCTCTCCCTCTCCCTCCTGATTGTACTCTTTCACTCTCGTTTTCTCTCTCAAGTAAAAAAATTGACCACTCAACCAACTGAACCACCCAGGCATCCCTTGTGAGAACTTTCATTATTCACCCTAGCTACTTGCAAATATGCAATACAGTCTTATTAAGTTATGTATGCTACATTCTCATGACTTATAAGTGGAATTTTATCACTTTTGACTCCCTTTATCATTTCACCTATCCTTCATCCCCTGCCTCAGAGAACATGAATCTGTTCTCTATATCCATGAGTATGGCTTGTGTGTGTTATGTGTGCTTTATTTTTAAGATTCTGTATATAAATGTGATTATATAGTATTAATCATTTTTCCTGTCACACAGAGATTTTTCTTCAGCTATTTCCAGTCTATTAATGAGCCCATCCAAAGCATTCTTTATTTCTGTTATGATTTTTTTGAACTCTAGCATTTCTTTTTTTTTCCTTAGAATTTCCATCTCTTTGTTCCATTATCCACCTGTTTCTTGTATGCTATCTATGTTTTCCATGAAAACCCTTAGCATTCTAATCAAAAACTTTAAAATTCTTGGTCTGACCATTTCTGCAATATCTGACTCTGGTTCTTTTTTTTTTAAATATATATTTTTAAAGATTTTATTTATTTATTCATGAGAGACACAGAGAGAGAGGCAGAGACACAGGCAGAGGGAGAAGCAGACTCCAGGCAGAGAGCCCCATGTAGGACTCAGTCCCATGACCTGAGCCAAAGGCAGACGCTCAACTGCTGAGCCACCCAGGCTCCTCTGGTGCTCGTTCAGTCTTTTTAGTCTATGCTTTTTGCCTTTTAGTGTGCCTTGTAAATGTTGTTGAAAAGTGGACATGATGTAAGAGCAACTGCAGAAAAAAGGCCTTTTGTAATGTAGTGGCAAGGTGTGGGGGAGAGGGAAACCTTCTACAGTGCTGTGGTTAGGTCTCAGGCTTTCTGTGAGCCTGCACCTCTGGACTGTGAGTCTTATCAACGCTTCTCAGTTTTTTCACTCCTTAGGTGGGACAGAATTTCTGGCGGGGACTGGAATGGGCTATTTCCCTCTTTCCAGGTTGTTTAGGCTCTGATAAAATAGTTTCAACTGAGGGAGGGCCTTGTTAAGAGCAGAATGCTCTGGTGTATTCAAGGTGGTTACTTTTCCTCTGCCCCTGCTGGAAGCATTTTCCCTAATGTTCACTGTGAGGACCTAGTAGGGCTTTTGAAGGGAAAACTCCTGCGGGAGTTTTTGACTCTTTAGAGTTGCCCACACTGAGCCTCCAGCAATTAATCAATTATTAATCAACTATAGTTTAGGTTTTCCTCTCCCCTGCTTCCCATACTGGTTACTGATTCTGGCTTTTGAGGAGGTTTCTGCCAGTGGGTTTCTGCTCTGCTGGGTTGTGATTCTTTGTTTCTGCCTGTCTGTCTTTCCATTTTTGGGGGCAGTGGTTTGCCTTGTGATTTCACTTTTAAAGAAGAGTGGTTGATATTTTCAGTTTGTTCAGCTTTACTTGTTGTTAGGATAGAATGGCAATTTCTAAACTCCTCACATGCCAGACTGGAAACCTGAAGCCATTTTATATTAATTTTAGCAATGATAGAATAGGGAAGCAAAAATGCCAATGGTATCAAGATAGGTAACAATAGGAGGTATTTTATACCAGATACACTTCTTGGTTATAATGGTTCAGATTTTCCATCAGAGTGAGTAAATTACAGGATCTTTCCTATAACATGCATATGTAGTTTGTCTTCTGAAAATACTTAATCTTGATAAATTGTAACTTCAAGTGATTTTAAATATTACTGTTTTACTTCAAATGTACTCAGAAATATTGAAAACGTATTCCCAAACTGAAACAAAAGTCTAGAAAATTATTATATTGAAAACTTTGTGTCAAATAATTTTAGGAAATTCCACATATGATGACTGACTTCCTCTTATAACAGAAAGTTTCAGTGTAGTCCATTAAAGATTTTGAGAAGCTTGAAAGGAACTTCTTTCCTTTGGTTTACCCAGACTGAAATGAAAGTTAGTTAACAACTGACTCCTCTATTTTCCTGAATAACATATGTTAATGTCTAATGGGAATATATTCTCTGAACATCCTTTGAGACCCTGGATAGTTTTTTCATTGGTCTAGTCATTCAATAAATACTTATTGAGCCACCTGGCTTGTTGGAAGAGGAAAAGGGTCATGGATTCAGGCCAGTACCCTATTCAGAAATTTCTCTATCACATACACTTATCCCTTCTCCTAGGAAAAAGCCTATCAGCACATTTGTCTCACAGGGAGAAGATCTTACCCATGAATATTCATAAATACAATGAGAAGATAAATAAATTCTGGGGTGTAAGGTACAGCATGGTGATTATTGTTAACAATACAATATTCTATATTTATATATCTGAATAATACAATTATTTATATATAAAAGTTGCTGAGAGAGTGGATTTTATTTATTTATTTTTTAAGAGTGGATTTTAGAAGTTCTCATTATAAGAAAAAAATTATACTTCTGTGATTTGATGGATGTTAGATTATTGTGGTAATCATTTCATAATATATACACATATCAAATCATTATGCAGTATAACTTAAACTAACACAGTTGTATATTAACTATATCTCAATAAGACTGGAAAGAAAATAAGTAGGTGGTACTGAGCTTTGTTAAAAAAATAGCCATTGTTGAGTATTCTTTAGACAGACTTCACATCAGACAAGACGAAGAGTGATAACTGTCACAGACTTAAAGTTTAGTTGCAACTTTTCTGATTTTGTGAAAGAAAAATTGTAAAAATTTCCCAAGAGCACTTATTCTAAACCAGAAGTAATTTTGCCCCTCAGGGGATATTTAACAATATTTGGAGACATTTTGATGGTCATAATTAGGGAGGATACTGACATCTAGTAGATAGGGGATGCTACTAAATGCATCCTACAATGCATATGACAGACCCTTTCAACATACTTATCTTGTCCTAAATGTCAATAATGCTGATGCTGAAAAGCCCTATGGTAAATTGTTATTTACAGAAGCACAGATAAACCATAATGTAAGCATTGTTAGGCCTGGGATGATTATAATTTTATGAACATTGAACATGGTGAGCAAAACATAAGAAAGAGTAGAACTATCAGGTATTCCACCTTTACAACTGCAAGTTATACTAATTTTGGAATAGTATCTGAATTTTGCTTTTATTCTTTATATTTAAGTGCTGATAGGTTCACACTCATATTTCCGTTTTGTTTTTTTTTTTTAATTTCCTTGTATCAGTGTTCTCCCACTGTGTTTCCAGCCTCAGGTTTTCAGAGAGAATGTCAGGTGTATTGAGCTCTTTTCCTCACTCTTCAGGGTTGGACTCATAGAACAGTTGGCTAAGAAAGAACCTGCAGCTTAAAATCACTTTTCTCAATGTGAGAGCTATGTATGAAATGTGACCATTAGTGCTTTCTTCACTGTGCTATTGCAGTAGAAAAGGGGATGATTAAAAGATTAAAAGACAAATAAGAACAAAGAACAGAATAGATCGAATGTGAGTTGGGAGTAACCCAGTCCAACTTGTGGACTTCTGTGGCTATGCACCTTTCCAGCTGCGTGACCTTGTGCAAATAACTGAACCTCTCTAAGCCTCTATCTCATCACTGTGTAAGGGACATAATGAGGTGTATATCTGCAGGGCAGCTGTACGTGGACTGCTCAGCACTGTCTGGCATATAGGAAAGTTTCAATAAATATTAACTGCCATTTTCCTTTTTTTTGCCCTTTACCAAATATTATTGACTCCAGTTAAATGATAAGCTCTATGCTAGATAGTGGGGATTACATAGTGAGCCAAACAAACGCAAAAACAAATGAAAACCAAACCAGGTCTCTGCTCTTATGAAGCTTATTGTTGAGGGGATGTGAAAGACATAAATCAAATAACCACACAAATAAATCATATTTTTGTGGGTGTCCTAAAGAGAGCTAAATGGATCTATAACATATAACTGAGGAACTTGAATCCCTCTGAATCCCAAGGGGCCCTTTGAAAATCCTATGCATGGGCTAAGAAACTTTTTGGATCTTTGTATTGTGACAGCTCCTTACCTTCATCATTGAAAAATGGTCACTGGTGTTCCTAAGGTGAGGTGCTGGAGGTTCTGACTTCTATCTGAGGGAATAATTTGTACATGTTACAAGGAGAGGATAAAAGAATGAGTAAAGTTTTGGGTTTTTAAAAAATTCTTTTATCTCCCTCTTTTTGGAATTTGTGTCTACTATTCAATAGTTTTAATTTTTCTGCAGGGAATGGAAACAGTGCCACTGCCTCTCAGTGACTTGAGTATAAAAGAGATTGTTCTTGGACCTTACCACCACTAATCAACCAGTTTATAAAAGACAGAGTTGGGCATTGGTGGGATTGAGAACACATTCTCTCTTTGGATGCAGCCATTGGATAATACTGGTGGAATGTGACTATTGCAGTATTTTTCTTTCTTCTAAGATGGTGGTGGGTGGGGAGAGGTCCCACTCTGAAGCTATTTAAGCAAAGGAAGAAATTTATCAGCAGTGAGATAAGAAATCTGCAAAGAAAACATTTATTACTTGATGTTATCTTGGGTAGAAAATAAAAGGCTTGCCCCAAACCCCCCTGCCTGACCCCTTTTAATGGTCTATTTGTCTTGTAAGTTTAGAAAAGGATCAGTCCATCTGTGAGGGCCTGTGACAGAGACTTTGCTGTCTGAAATCCATTCTCCTTTTCCCTCTTTCCCAGCATAAGGCTACACTGTATTGGACAGCCCCTTTTGCAGTTAGGTGAGGCCATGTAACTGAGCTCTGGGCCAAGGGAACGGTGAATGCACTGAAAATACCAAAGTTGCTCTTTGTTGCTTTCTCTCCTTTCTGGCTATCCAGGGTCACAGGCCCCAGGGCGAATCTGAAAACCACATACTGTGAAGATGGCAGACCTTCCAAAAGTCTGGGTCCTGAACAGTTCTATGAAGCAGTGCTCCCACCCCATCCCAACAGGAAACACCTGCCTGGGACTCTTATGAAAGAAGTAACTATATTTCTTGATCCTCAAACCATTGAATTTTGGAAGCTTATTTGTTATTATAGTATAATTGAGCTAACTAATATAGGGCCTGGTGAAAAGAAGGGACACATCCATGATTATGGGATGATATCAAAATGTTTGTGAGGTCAGAGAATTCTCTCGGAGGAAACGATGATTGAGTTATATTATTGTTATTGATATAGTAGTTCTGAAATATTGCTACACACACATAGGACTGGATTGCCCAAACAGATTCATGGGAATCAGAGGTCTTATTGGATATCAATGTTCGCTATGTGATACTGAGGATGAAGGTATCGGAAGACTCAGAAACAGAAGAGGAAGGTCTGGGGCATTATGCTTGGTTTGCAAAGTGCTTCCCGCATCAGATATGGCCCCCTGGCCCAGAGCATAGGAAGTCCCTGAGAGTAAGTCTGGTAGCTTTTCATACCATAGGAAGTGCCACAATTATGAAACATCTTTAATTTATTCTCTAGAGAACCGCATAGCTTACATGACATCCCTCAGGGAGCTATTCCTCCTAGATCCCGGGTCTTATGCATTGTAGATAATCCTTGGCCAGAGGCATTAGGGAAATCTATGGCATATAAGGATATTTCAGAGACAAAGTCTCTTCTTCCTAGTATATATTTATATTTTAAAGATTTTATTTATTTCTCCATGAGACACACAGAGAGGGAGAGAGAGAGAGAGAGAAAGAGAGAAGAAGAGACATAGGCAGAAGGAGAAGGAGGCTCCATGCAAGGAGCTCAACGTGGGACTCCATCCCAGGACCTTAGGATCACGCCTTGGGCCGAAGGCAAACACTCAACCGCTGAGCCACCAGGCATCCCTCCTGATATATATTAATAGTCTTTTACCTAGAAGTCCAAATGACAAGAATTTAAAACTCCCAGTGGGTTCCCTGCTCCTTTTCTTTTTTTCCCAGTGGCAGAGAAAGAGATCATTTGTATTTTATGAACATTGCCACAGGCTGCTTTGGATAAGGCTGAAAGAAAGAGGATAAGCTCATTTGTGCTCATAACATCCCTGTGTTTATTAAGCTTTCCATTTTGCACTAGGGAAATTGATAAGGATTGGAAACAATGTAGAAACTACTCTGTTCCCATAGATAGTGAGTAGTCAAGGTGGGACCTCTGCATTAGGGCCTGGATCATATCCAAACTTAGTTCCTCTAAATGGAGCTGCTTACCCAGACAGTGAAGTGCAGTTCTTTGGCCACAATTTGACCACACCTTTCTGAGATCCCCCTACTTCTGATGACTGTGTGCTTGTGACAAAAAGTAGTGTGATGACTAGTAAAACAAATGCAGAATACTTATTATTTTAATCCCTCCTCAAATTTCTAGTCAAATTTCAGTGTGTTTGTCTCAACAATTGCCTTTGGGGAGAACAAGAGAAAGACCAAAAATAGGAGGATCCTTTGAAGAGTTTAGAGATTAAAAAGTAATAGAGAACCTCATTTTATTCAGACTCTTAGGAACAACTTTCCAGACTCACCATCTTATTATAACGAATTGAACAATGAAGCAAAGGAACCGAGCATGTTTCCTGATTTATCTGCCAGCTTTAACAATCAAAATGATAGGGGTGTGTGTGTGTGTGTGTGTGTGTGTGTGTGTGTGTGTGTGTGAACAACATCCAAGTCAATCTTTAAAATCTATGAAAAGCAACAGGAACTACAATAGTCAAGATACATTCCACAAGTATTGAAAATGTATGTAATCCTAGATTAAGGTAGAGTAAAAACGCATGCAATTGTCTCCAAATTTTCTATACTGTGAAACTTTTTAGCATAATGATCTGTCTTATTCATTTTTTCATCCCTAATAAATAGGCTCCTATCAGACTTCCGGTTTTTGTAGCACTGAAATCTTCTTAGCACTCTTGGTGTGTTCACGTGGGTTTTCTCTCTTATAAGCAGGTACCAGCCAGCCAAGTGTCTCCTGTGGCCACGCACAAAGGAAGTGAAGGAACAATGGTTTAATAAGCTTTTAAATCACTTTCTTAGCTGGAATTTTTATTCATTTTTCCCCTAATGGCCTGAGTATAAATGAACACCTTGAGTTTCTGAGAATATTACCTTATACACCTTTTTAAACCTAATAATACAATCAATGCAATTTCTTACATTTGTACATAGTACATTACATTATAAATGTGACTTCCTTATGTGATTTCTCCTTTAAATTCTACAACCAACTGAAGTTGGGATATTATTCCTCTTGTAGTTATCAGGAAACCAAAGTTTGAACATGCCAGTTGACTCACCTCATGGTTATGTCTCTACCATATGAAATTCTAGCACTCAAATATAAATTTTATACATTTTTTTAAATAAGCTACACACAAAGACAGTTTTATTCTTAAAATTAAAAGTTACACTTGCTTATTGCATTGGAAATTATAAAAATATATAATGGAGAGAATTAAACTCATGTATAATCTCATAGTCCGGGGATAACTGTCAACATCTTGACATGTGCTCTTTCAGTATGTTTTCTATGCATATGTATATCTTTTTACAGTTAAATATCATACAATAGGGCAGCCCTGGTGGTGCAGTGGCTTAGCGTTGCCTGCTGCCTGGGGTGTGATCCTGGAGACCTGGGATTGAGTCCCACTTCGGGCTCCCTGCATGGAGCCTGCTTCTCCCTCTGCCCGTGTCTCTGCCTGTGTCTCTATGAATAAATAAATAAACTCTTAAAAAAAATCATACAATACATTCAGCTTGGGGGCTCCTGGGTGGATCAGTCATCAAGCGGGTGCATTTAGCTGGGGTTATGATCTTGGTGTCTTGGGATTGAGCTCTGCTCAGTGGGGAGTCTGCTTCTCTCTTTCCTTCTCCCCTTGCTCATGGGAGTAGGTAATGTTATTATCACCATTCTGCACAGGCAAAACAGGCACGGATTAGCTAAGTATCTTACCAAATTTCACACAACTAGTTAGTAAATGGGCTGGAAATTGAATCTGAGCTGTCTGAATCCAGAGGTGGTATTCTTAATTACCTATACCCACTGCCTCTCATTGTCCTGACTCTCCTCTAGAACAGAGTTCTGAGGAAGTAAATAGCTGTATGAATGCCTATTGGGGCCTTAAGTGAGGGTTACTGGTGGCATCACCGAACAGAGAGTGTGAAGTTGCTGGCAGATGGGACCTCCTTTAAAGGATCATGGTTAGGGAGCTCAGTAAGAGAGACTTGGAAAGACCTGGGAGAGACCTGAGTGTGGAATGGGCTGGCAGCGCTGGGGTGAAATACTCTGCACAGCACATCTGTGAGGTTGGGAGGATATGCGACATATGGGTAGGTACCAGACTTCTTTCTAGCCTGGAAAAGGAAGGCTTGCCCACTGCTCACCTCATACTGGATAAGCTTTATGGCTCATGGATGATGGGTAAGGTGCACAGGGTGATAGAAAGGAAAGGAGTCCCAATTTGTGGTAATAAACCTTTCATCAGTATGTTAGAGATGAGCTCAAGTCAATTTTTAAAAGAATCATTTTATTTGTTTATTCATGAGAGACACAGAGAGACAGGCAGAGAGATAGGCAGAGGGAGAAGCAGGTTCCCTGCAGGGATTCTGACGTGGAACCTGATCCAAGGACCCCAGGATCACTCCCTGAGCAAAAGGCTGATGCTCAACCACTGAGCCACCCAGGTGACCTAAGTCAATTCTAACATGAGTTATCAATAAATACAATGGACACAATCTACTATACTTATGTAACCATTACCTTATCATTTAAAAATTTAGTTAATTGACATAGATAAAGCTGTAATAAATATGTTTGAAGTTTCACATTTTCTTTTTTTGTTTATTTAAATTCAATTTGCCAACATATAGTATAACATCCAGTGTTCATCACATCATGTGTCCTCCTTAATGCCTGTCACCTAGTTACCCCATCCCCCAACCTACCTTCCCTTCAACAATCCTCAGTTTGTTTTCCAGAGTTAAGAGTCTCTCATGGCTTGTATTCCTCTCTGATTTTTTACCCATTCAGTTTCCCCTCCTTCCCTTATGGTCCCTTGCACTATTTCTTATATTCCACATAGGAGTGAAACCATATAATTGTCTTTCTTCGATTGACTTTTTTCATCCAGCATAATACCCTCCAATTCTATCCACATAAATGGAAGGTATTCATCCTTTCTGGGAGCTGAGTAATATTCCATTGTGTGTGCTTCTTTATCAATTCACCTGTTGAAGGACATTTCGGCTCCTTCCACAGCTTGACTATTGTGGACATTGCTGCTGTGAATCTTGAGGTTCAGGTGCCCCTTCATTTCACTACATCTGTATCTTTGGGGTAAATACCCAGTAGTGCAATTGCTGGGTTGTAGGATAGCTCTGTGTTTAACTTCTTGAGGAACCTCCACACTGTTTTCCAGAGGGGCTGCACCAGCTTGCATTCCCATCAGAGTGAAAGAGTATACCCCTTTCTCCACGACCTCGCCAACATTTGTTGTTTCCTGACTTGTTAATTTTAGCCATTCCCACTTGTGTAAAGTGGTATATAATTGTAGTTTTGATTTGTATTTCCCTGATGACAACTGATGTGGAGCATTTCTTCATCTGCTGTTGGCCATTTGTAGATCTTTGAAGAAATGTCTGCTCATGTCTTCTGCCCATTTAACTGGATTGTTTGTTTCTTGGGTGTTGCGTTTGATAAGTTCTTTATAGACCTTGGATACTAGCCCTTTATCTGATATATCATTTGCGAATATCTTCTCCCATTCTGTAGGTTGCCTTTTAGTTTTGTTAACCGTTTCATTTGCTGTGCAAAAGCTTTTTATCTTGACCCAATAGTTCATTTTGCTTTGGTTTTCCCTGCCTTGAGAGATGTGTCTTGCAAGAAGTTGCTGTGGCTGAAGTCAAAAAGGTTGCTACCTGTGTTCTCTAGGATTTTGATGGATCCCTATCTCAGTTAGGTCTTTTGTCCATTTTATCTTTGTATATGGTGTAAGAGAATGGTCTAGTTTCATTCTTCTGCATGGGGCTGTCCAATCTTCCCAATGCCATTTATTGAAGAGATTTTTTTTCCATTGAATATTCTTTTCTGCTTTGTCAAAGACTATTGTCTGATTGCTGAGGCTAGGATATATATATATATATATAGACAACAGTGGTGAGAGTGGGCATCCTGCCATGTTCCACACCTTAGGGGAAAAGCTGTTAGTTTTTCCCCACTGAGAATGATGTTCTCTGTGGGCTTTTCATAGATGGCTTTTATGATATTGAGGTATTTTCCCTCTATCTCTACATTTTAAAGAGTTTTTTTATCAGGAAATGATACTGTATTTTGTCAAATGCTTTTTCTGCATCAATTGAGAGGATCATATGGTTCTTTGTTCCCTTTTTATTAATGTGATCTATCACATTGATTTTCAAATGTTGAACCACCCTTGCATCCAAGGAATAAATTCCATTTGGTGGTGGTGAATAATTCTTTTAATGGACTGTTGGGTATTATTGGCTAGTACCTTGGTGAGCATATTGACATTCATATTCATCAGGGATATTGGTCTGTAATTATCCTTTTGATGGGGTCTTTGTCTGGTTTTGGGATCAAAGTAATGTTGGCTTCATAGAATGAGTTTGGAAGTTTTACATCCATTTCTATCTTTTGAAACTACTTCAGTAGAATAGGTATTATTTCTTCCTTAAACATTTGGTAGAATTCCCCTGGGAAGCCATCTGGCCCTGGACACTTTTTTCTCGGGAGGTTTTTTGATGACTGCTTCAATTTCCTTGCTGGTAATGAGCCTGTTCAGGTTTTCTATTTATTCCTGTTTCAGTTTTGGTAGTTTATAAGTTTCCAGGAATGCATCCATTTCTTCCAGATTGCCTAATTTGTTGGCATATAGTTGCTCATAATACATTCTTAAAATCTTTTATATTTCCTTGGTGTTGGTCATGATCTCTCCTCTTTCATTCATGATTTTATTAATTTTGGTCTTTTCTCTTTTCTTTTTAATAGTCTCACTAGGGGGTTTATCTATCTTATTAATTTTTCCAAAGAACCAGCTCCTAATTTCATTGATCTGCTCTACTGGTCATCTGGTTTCGATTCCATTGAGTTCTGCTCTAATCTTTATTATTTTTCTTCTTCTGCCTGGTTTAGGCTTTATTTGCTGTTCTTTCTCCAGCTCCTTTAGGTGTAAGGTTAGTTTGTGTCTTGAGATTTTTTTCTAATTTTTTTGAGAGAGGCTTGTATTGAAATGCACTTCCATTTTAGGACCACCTTTGCCATATCCCAAAAGTTTCTAACAGTTGTCCTTTTATTTTTGTTAGTTTGCATGAATCTTTTTTTAACTCTCTCTAATTTCCTGGTTGACCCATTAATTCTTTAGTAGGATGCTCTTTAACCTCCAAATATCTGAGTTACTTCCAAATTTGCTTTTGTGATTGAGTTCTAGTTTCAAAGCACTGTGGTCTGAAAATATACAGGGAATAATCCCAGACTTTTGGTATCAGTTGGGACCTGATTTGTGACCCAGTATGTGGTCTATTCTGGAGAAAGTTCCATGTGCAGTTGAGAAGAATATGTATTCTGTTGTGTTCAGATGGAATGTTCTGTATATATCTGTGAAGTCCATCTGGTCCAGTGTCATTCAAAGTCCTTGTTTCTTTGTTGATATTCTGCTTAGATTATCTGTCCATTGATGTAAGTGGGGTATTGAAGTATCCTACTATTAATGTATCTGTATGTTTCTTTACTTTCGTTATTAATGGGTTGATGTAATTGGCTGCTCCCAAATTTGGAGCATAAGTATTTATAATTTTTAGATCTTGTTGAATAAACCCTTTAAGTATGATATTGTGTCCCTCTTCATCTCTTATTACAGCTGTTGGTTTGGAATCTAATTTATCTGATATGGTATTACCACCCCAGCTTTCTTTTGAGGTCCATTTGCATGTTAAATAGTTCTTTATCTCTTCCTTTTCAGTCTGAAAATGTCTTTAGGTCTAAAATGAGTCTCTTGTAGACAGCATATAGATAGATGGGTTTTATTTTTTTTATCCAGCCTGATACCCTATGTATTTTGACTGAAGCATTTAGCCCATTCACATTCAGAGTAACTATTGAAAGATACGAATTTAGTGCCATTGTATTACTTGTACAGTCTCTGTTTTTTGCAGATTGTCTCTGTTTTTTTTTTGGCTCCCTCTTCACCTACACAATCCCCCTTAATATTTCTTACAGGGCTGGCTTGGTGGTCACGTATTTTTTCAGTTTCTGTCTGTTCTTGAAGCTCTTTATTTCTCCTTCCATTCTGAATGACAGTCTTGCTGGATAAAGTATTCTTGGCTGCATGTTTTTCTCATTTAGTACCCTGAATATATCATGCCAGCCTTTTCTGGCCTGCCAGATCTCAGTGGATAGGTCTGATGTTAATCTAATATTTCTCCTTCTGTATGCTAGAAATCTCTTGTCTCGGGCTGCTTTCAGGATTTTCTCTTTATCTTTGAAATTTGCAAGCTTCACTATTATAAGTGAGGGTATTGATCTATTTTTATTGATTTTGGGAAGGATCTTCTTTACCTCTTGGATATTAATGCCGGTTTGAATATGAATGTCTGTTTCTTTCCCCAGATAAGGGAAGTTCTCAGCTATGATTTGATGAAATACATATGGCCCTCTCTTTCTCTCTCTGCAGCTTCAGGAATTCCAATAATAAGGAGTTTTTTTTTTTTTTTTCAAACTATCACTTATCTCTCAGAGCCTCTTCTCATGGGCTGTTAGTTGTTTTTCTCTGTTTTCCTTAGCTTCCTTCCTATCAACTTGTCTTCTATGTCATTTATTCTCTCTCCCGCTTCATTTACCCTAGCTATTAGAGCATCTAGTTTAGACTGCATCTCAGAGTATTTTTAATTTCAGCCTGATTAGATCTCATGTCTGTACCAAGAGATTCTCTGGAGTCTTTTATGCTTTTTTCAAGCCCAACTAGTAGCTTTATAATTATTATCCTAAACTCCATCTTCAACATTTTACTTAAATACATATCCATTAGATCTGTGGCAGAGAGTATTACCTCTTATTCTTTCTTTTGTTGTGAATTTCTCCTTCTAGTCATTTTGTCCAGGGAAGAATGGCTGTATGAGGGAGCACAGTCAAAAGTATTAACCATGATCCAAGCAAAATACACACTAGATAATTCCAAAGAGGTCAGGAATCAGAAAATAAAAGAAAAAAGATATAGAAGAGCAAAAAGAGAGAAATGGAGGGAAAAAATGGAGGTGGAGGGAGAATATAATCTCACAGAGTGGATAAAACAGGGTGATTCACTTGGTCCTCAGTGTATTTGGTCTGTGTGTTAAAAAAATATTAAAAAAGCAAAACTTACATATATATACAAAAATAAAATTGAATACAGTGAAAGGAAGCCAAAAATGAAGAATATATCTATAACATGTAATTATAAAATATTAAAGTTAAAAAAAGAAAAGACTTAAAAACAAAGAGTTAATAAAAGAAGAAACTAGCCGAAATGAGTAAAAAGAAAAAAAATTGAAAATTTTAAACGGAAAGACAAATGAATCATAAGAAAAAAAATCCTTGAGTTCTATATACTATTTTCCTCTAGCCCTGGACTTTTCCAATCCTGTTTGGTCAATAAACTTGCCGTTCACCTCTTCTTCCAGCTGGTCTTCTGGAGGAGGGGCCTGCTGTGCTGATTCTCAAGTGTCTGTGCCTGGGCATAGTTGCACCACCCCTTGCTGGGGGCTGGGCTCATGTTAGCTGTTTGCTGTGTGAGGCTTTTGTTCCCAGAAGGCTTTTTGCACCTCCTCAGAGCATGAAAATAAAAATGGCTGTGCCCAACTCTCTACCCTGGAGCTGAGATCAAGGTATGTACCAAACACTGCAGACTCCTATGGTGGCTGCCCACTCAGATCTTCCCCAGGGGCAGGTAGAAGGACACTGATTTGTGATGTTTGTAGGGTTCTGGCCCAGAGAGCTTTTGCCCCCCTTGTGTGTATACCCACTCAGCCTCTCCCAGAGGAAGGTGGAAAATTGCTGCCTTCCAGTCCTTTGCAGGGACCCAGCAGGAAGAACAGTCATCTGATCTGGCCACTGTTGCCAGTTTCTGACACAGCAAGCTGAGCCTTCTCCCAGGCCCACTGACCTAAACCTGTTTCCCCACTCCAATGCTTGGGAATTCTGTCAGGCTCAGGCACCCCTGTTCTTTCTGCGCATCCAGGAATATTGAGACCCCCTTGTCCCACCTGCGACTCTGACCTGCTTCACCACTGAGCACTTTTGGGGCAGGGAAGTCTCTCACAGGAGCAGATTTCTACGGGTCCTTATTTGAGCTCCAAGGCTGTATCACTTCCCTATAGTTGGCTTACAGCAGCTCCCTTCCCTCACTGTTTATCTATGTATCCCCTCTGTTTCTCTTTTTCACACTCCTACCTTGTGAAAAATGGTCACTTTTCTGTTTGTAGAGATCCAGTTATTCTTTCTTTACATCTCAGGTTGAATTCACAGGTGTTTCAGGATGGTTTGATAGTTAAGTAGCTAAATTAAGGAGACCAGATGAAACGAGGACCTTACTCTTCCACCATCTTGCCTCGATCTGAAATTTCACATTTTAGAGCAAGAATTTTATAAAATGATTATGATTTCTCAGTCATAATGTTGAGTAACAGAAATCTTACACAACAAATTATCAACTGACCTACTCCATTTATGTGACATTTGAGAATAATTATATTGATAAAGAATGAAAGTTACTTCTGTGGGTAGTACACCTAAAAAAAATGGAAAGATGAATAATCAAATAGAGGTCTGATATTCAGGATCTCTTTTGTTTCCCAATTAGAGGAGTTTCCTCTGTCTTCCTTTCCTATCCCATGCTTGATAGTCTAGATCAGAGGTTGAAAATTTTGACCTGTGGGTCAAATCTGGCCCACTGCTTGTATTTGTAAATAAAGTTTTATTGAAAAGCAGCTATGCTCATTTGGTTATGTACTATAAACATTGCTTTCATGCTATAATGGCAGAATTGAGCGGTATAACAGAGACTGTATATGTCCCACAAAACCTAAAATTTCATTATATAGCCTTTTACAAGAAGAGTTTGTGATTCTTGGTGTAGATGACCTTTTGGTTCCTATACAGTACAGAGAATTTGACTGTATGATTCTAGAGTCCAGGACTTTTTCCTTTGGAAATTGCTTTAGAACCAATGCCAATATCTCTTAAGATTTATTATCTGTAAAGATAAAGAGGACCACAGCTCTTTTTGTCTTGATCTTGAATCTCTACAGTTTGTTTAAAAAAAAAAAAAAAAAAAGGACCATGAACACCTGGGTGGCTCAGTGGTTGAATGTCAGCCATTGGTTCAGGTCGTGATCCTGGGGTCCTGGGGATGGAGTCCTGCATCTGGGTCCCCGTGTGGAGACTTCTCCCTCTGCCTGTGTCTCTGCCTCTCTGTGTGTCTCTCATTAATAAATAAATAAGATCTTTAAAAAAAAAATGACCTAAAGTGTTTTGAGTGTAAACATTTCCAAAACACTTAACATGGGTTTGGACTGAAACTATGACTTACATTGAAAGAGTTCTCTGTATAGGAAAGATGGCAATGAAGTCCACAACAGAAGGATATGGAATTTTATTCTATCAGTTTTTAAGATACGAGGTAAAAAAAGAAAGGAAAAGTTGGGAGAGAAACCACCTGAGAAATCTTCCAGCTCTACCTCTGCAACATTTAAAGTCTGAAAGTTGGCTAATGCTTAATATTTCTTACCTAGAGGCTGTAGATACCTGCTGTTTGATTTAAGGCATTAGAAAAGCGATCAGCTTGCTCTGGATAAAATTGCTGCAGAATAAGCAGCCTTGTAAGCCTAGCACTTCTGTGTTTTCAATGTATTATTCACCCTTTTAGGTTCTTTCCACTCTCTGGTAGCTTTTTAGGGTTTCACAGCATCTATTCCTAGCCTAGGATATTAATGATGCCAATAGGCAAGCCTCATACAGCTGTTTTATGAAAGCTTTACTGGAGCAATCTTTATATAACTGTCTTGAGTTTCTTGGTATTTTTTGGCCCTTTTTCCCTTTTGCCCTGTAGAAGCTACAATTTGCCATTTCTTGCTGCTACTTACATTTTATCCCCTGCTGATGCTCTGAATTAAGGTGGTTATTTTTTTTTTAATTTTTATTTATTTATGATAGTCAAAGAGAGAGAGAGAGAGAGAGGCAGAGACATAGGCAGAGGGAGAAGCAGGCTTCATGCACCGGAAGCCCGATGTGGGATTCGATCCCGGGTCTCCAGGATCGCGCCCTGGGCCAAAGGCAGGCGCCTAACCGCTGCGCCACCCAGGGATCCCATTAAGGTGGTTATTAAGTTACCATTTTATTCCTCTGGGACAACCCTATCTCCATACACTTCAGCAACCTGCCATTCACAAATCAGAAACTATAGCAGAAATCAAGCAATTCCCATGTTGTCATTTCGGACATATGGAGTGCTGTCAATGAATTGAGCTCCTACAAAACAGAAGGCTCCTACCCTCTATAAGCTTACAGTATTGGTCTTCAAAGATATATAAGCTCCTAGGGAAGACAGTCCAGCTAAAATTAGTGAAGGCAGTGATATTAACAGGTTCTAAAAACAAAGTCCAAAAATTCTTAGTGAAGAGCAATTGAAAAATTAATTCTTCAGCTTTAAAGCCATGGCCTAGATCTCTCATTTGTTCTATTAGAACATTCTACATAGCTTGAAGTTCTTTAGAGTTCACAGAGTCTGATAATTTGTCATTAAGCTATATTTCTCCTGGCCTTTGGCAAGAGAGAACCTAGTATGCCACACTTTTCTCTGAAGAGGGGGTGCTTCTCAGTTGATGCTGGCATCTCTGAGCTCAGAGAAGGGGTCCCATGGGCTGTAAGCCAGACTTCTGAGGAGGGCATGCCAGTCAAATGGAGCTGATATTAATGGAGTTGGTTCTGTGAGTGCTGGGGAAACTGAAAACTGGATTCACCTGCTGTTTTAGGAAAGAACTGCCACTGCCAGGGTGAAGATGCCTTGCTGATATGATGCTCACAGGAAACACAGCAGTCAGGAAACCCACCAGAAACCAGCAAAGAATAGGAAAAAGTAAGTCTTTTCCTCTCCCCTAACCTGGCAGGCTCCTTCTAGCTCTCCTCATTATCAGAGCTTAGCAGGGAGCAATTCGTGTACAAGAAAAGTGGTTTGCAAAACCCCATTACAAAAGGGGGAGAAGGTGGGTTTGGAGGTGAGATAGTACTGTAATAAGTGGCATAATTATTTCCCCCACAAAGCTCTGTTCTGTCTTCATTGATTCTATTGAAATGGTGGTGGGTATTAAAAAGTGCACAATATTTCTCAGCTGTGCTGTGAACCATTTAGACCATCCAAGAGTGAAACAGAAAGAGAAAGAAAAAGAAGAAAGGTTTTAAGGAGGGAGCTGTAGATAATATGCTAGACACTGACTTGATTTTCAGTTCGAGACATTATTATTGGCCAATTAGTCATGTTCTCAATTTGTAGGGAATAGAAAAAAAAAGAAAAAGAAGGAAAGAGTAGAAAGACACAATAATTTCACAGAGAAGTTGTCCCCACCTTCCAAGTATCATACAATTTCTCTATACTATTCATCTTGATCCTCTCATACTCTGTAATGCTCTGGGTGGTACATGACACATAAAATACCTAAAATAAGCTGAGCGCCTTCAATTAAGAAAGGCATGGTGAGCATATGCTTGCAATTCTCCTCCATGCATGGAAGCCTCAACATGGTTTCTGTTTGTTTTACTGACTAAATGCTATGCATTTGGCTGTCATCTGGTATGTCAGCTGGTATAGCACACAAATGGTTTTACTTCCTCATTTCCCACTGGCAGTATTTGTAATGGCATGATTATGTGTCCAGAATTCAAACTAAGAAAAAAAGAAAAAAAAATCATGAGCTGAGTGCTATAGCCTTAGACTTTGTTTCATTTAGAAGGTAAAGTTTCACCAGTGAACACTGTTTGCTACAGATAATAATGAAGAGACCCTTGCATGCTATACTAAGGGTGAAAATAAAGAGGAGCAAGGTATAATCAACCCAATAGACCAAACTTATCTTTAAACCCTGTGAAATACATGATCTCAAATATTTAAAGGAAACAATTGTACGTTAAGAAAATAGGATGGGGGTGCCTGAGTGGCCCAGGCAGTTAAGCAGATGTCTGCTTTCGTCTCAGGTCATGATCCCCAGCTCCTGGGATCAAGTCCCATATTGGGCTTCCTGTCAGTAGGGAGTCTGCTTCTCTCTCTCTCTCTGCCCCTTTCCACTGCTCATTCTCTCTCTCTCAAATCAATAAAATCTTAAGAAAAAGAAAATAGAAGGAATAAACCAAATAAAAGTTACAGAACACTAGATTTGCCAGCATTAAAGTGTGAGGGGATTGCATTCTTGTTTTAATTATGATTTTTAGAAAATAATACTGCATTTTTGTGACAGCATAATGTCCTTTGAGATATGGACGGTAGGAACTAATTCTTAAATATATTTTTCTTCAAGAATTTTTCTCTTTTATTTCAACCAGTTTATTCAGATTATTGTCATTTTATTTTTTCATATCCTTGGAATGAAATTGGCTATACTATATATCCTTAAGAACTTCAAAGAACTTCAAGGAAGATACAATTGAGTGTGAATCTTACCTATGGATACTTTGGATAAAATATATAAATAGGCCCAGAGTTCAGGTTCTTTTCTAAAATGGGGATAAGAATAAGCTTAGGATGGTTAACCACTTCAACACCCTGACTTGCCCGTATGTGCACCAAACTATTAGCTACTATTAGTATTACTAGCTAAGATTTTGTAATTATAATCCTAAATTTATCACTATTAGAATTACAGTTAATAATATCAAGCATTGTTATGGTTATTTTATTAGCTATGTTTGTTATTTCTTTATAGTCTAATTTATACTTGTAGACTAAAGGCTTCACTTTCCTTGCCCATGTGTCTTGCCTGAAGGAGCAGCAAGCTGGAGAAAATAAAACTCTATTAAAGGAAGTGAGCAGGAGGCTATTCCACAGCTGCTCCATATAATGCCAATGCATCAGTGGGCAACATTCTCTCTTTAGTTTGATTTTACTTGCTAGGGTGATGCTTACTGGGGGCAAATTTAGTTTGCATGAAGGATGTGACACCTTGGTGATCAAGAAGGCATTTCAAATTCAAATTGACATCGTCTAGCAGCACCAATACTAATGAAACAACCATTTGCATTTCTACATACTAACAATGGTATGGGAAATAAATTAAAAATTATACTTGATCTGTATGACCCTTGTAGAATATTTTTAATCTATTGTTAGATCAACCCTCAAGAATTTGAACTTGCAGCACTGAAGATAAAGGAGAGATTTCTAATTTAGTCCTATTAACTACCGAGGATACTGCAGAGTTTACGGGATTTCTGTGAATGACGTGAGCAGGCTTTCATCACCTCTACATTTGGGGCATATATTGGAAAAAACAGAATTTGGAGACACATATGGCAGGGCTACAAGGTGGAAATAATTTGGAAAAGTTTCCTAAGGTTTTGGCTAAATTAGTTAAACTAATTGGTAATCTCTTCCCTGAAATGTCAAATAACTGTGACATGTTAAAATGATGTGCTTGGTTTTAACCACTTGTGGGTGAAATTCCAGGACTCTAGCATCTGCTCATGATCCAAAACTGTGACTAATGTCTGCTGTTAGTATTGTTGGGAAAGGATGTCATTCTGTGGGCATCTTTTCTTAGTAATTAAAGAATGTCTTCAAACTCACTGTCCATGAGGGCTAATTTTCTTCCCAAGTCTATTTCTCTGAGAAACACCTAATTTATAATCATTGCATGGTAGTGAAGCCAGTTATTCTATAACCCCAGCAGTTGCATCTAACAGAGTAAATTATCCCTCCAAAAGGGAAGACTCAGGTGTTTTATGCTTGTAGGTTTAATAAATATGATGCAGGTTAATGAGGGACTCAATTGTAATGATAATTAATGTAAACAAGGTAATCTTATTCAAGATGATCTAACATAAATTAAACTTAACCACTTCTTTCCATCCCTAATGACTTTTTCTTAATTAAAGCGTGGTAGAGAGAAGTTAAGATGTTTCTACCACCCAAGTCATTTTGTGGGACGCCACATGGAAAAGAACTTCTGGGAGCCAAAGGTGGCCAAGAATTGGCCAAAATAGAAGCTCTTAGTTCTATAACCACAAGGACCTAAGGCTGCCAACAACCATGAAAGAAGCAGATCTTTCCCAGTCTCCAAATGAGAATATGGCTATGGCTAACACATTGCAATCATATAAAACCTTGAGCCAGGGAAGACATGTTTAAACTCCCAATCCATAGAAGCTTGTGGGTGTTGTTTTAAGCCACTAAGCATATATTATTATATAGCAAAAGAAAATTAATACAATAGGTGACTATTATCAAAAGCTAAATTACTGCCCCAGCTTTCTTATAAACCTGACTATAAACTTGGTCCTACTCTAATTTTTCTCTACTCCGCAGTCATTGTTCTAAACCACAAATCTGATTATGTCACTCTCTTGCTTAAATCTCTCCAGTGACTGTGCATACCTTCTGAAGTCCCTTCACCATCTGTTTCTTATGTAGCTCTCTCCTGACTACTTCTGTTCACTTTGCCCCCACCTCACATAAGACTTTACTCCACACAAGACTTTACTCCTTGCCCATGATCCATTTATCCCATATTTGTCTTTCAGTTCTCAATTTTGGTATGGTTTCCTAAACTTAGGTCATAAGCTTCTACCTGCCACTGTAAAACAGAATACTTAACTCAAATATTAAATTTAACAAGGTGAATTATAATTCAGTATTGGCTTATCTATTTCTCCAATTGATTAAGCACTTCTGGGGAGAGAAGCCACAACCTATTCATCAAAAATTTCCACTACACAATGACTAGCGTGTAGCATGAAGTCAGTAATTATCTCGTGAATGAAGGTTACATACATTTCTAAACTGAAAAGGAGTGTGACACAAATCTCTACTTAACTGATTTACTTTGCATCACTCATTTTATAGTTATGACCACTATCTTCTGTCTTTGGTTTGTCTTTGGTTTGATTAGTCTAAAGTCAACGTGGCTCCTAAATTTGCCAGATTTCAAGACCTATCATTATAGATATTTGTTTAAAATGCAAAGGTTTGTTTCTATCTGATACCGACTATGTGAAACTCTATAGAAAAAGACCTAGGAATCTATGATTTAACCAGTACTTTTTCAACTCTTATGATTTAACAAGTTTGGAAACATGGGATTAAAATGATTACATGTGGGATCCCTGGGTGGTGCAGCGGTTTAGCACCTGCCTTTGGCCCAGGGCTCCATCCTGGAGACCCAGGATCGAATCCCACACCGGGCTCCCGGTGCATGGAGCCTGTTTCTCCCTCTGCCTGTGTCTCTGCCTCTGTCTGTCTCTCTGTGTGACTATCATAAATCAATAAAAAATTAAAAAAAAAATAAAATGATTACATGTTACTGACTATTGCATGTCTGAGTCCCACCTTATTGGCCTTGGTCTGCCTATGGAGCCAATTAAATTGAGCCACGTTAATTACCTACTAATGCTAGGCTTATTTAGAACTGAGTTCCCATCACTTGACTACCTCTTGGGCCCACTACTTCACCAGTTTAGTGGTGGACATTACTTGGTGTTGACTCATTCTTTTCTCCTTCCTTCTAATTTACACCAAAATTAAACCTTAACTCAATGTAGCCCCTTACTTCCCAGAATGCAATTTTGTAATTTAGTTTCTACCTAGGTGTTCCTGAGTCACAAAACAGCAATTTCTGTGGGAATGTAGATGTTGTAACTATATGAAAACATTCACCACATTTTAAGTAAATGCAAGATTTTTTTTAAACTTTCAATTATCATCTCTTCTCAAGGGATTTAAGTGCAAAAAGTAAAAGAGAAACAGCTAAATATTTCCTATGTTTCTATGAAACATGACAATAAGTTCCTTAAGAGACAGAAATTTTATTTTATTATCATTTCCTATATACTACACTACTATTTTATTCCAGCTCCAGCATTAACTATGTTGGGTGGGCAGCAGGGGGGGCTACATATCCAATGTAGATCTCAAGTATTTGGGCAGTTTCAGATCCTAATTCTATTCATTACTAACTGGACCACTCTGGGGGCAAGTGATTTAAATGCCCTGCACTTTGACTCTCTCTTCTGAACAAATGGGGATAATAATAGGGTCATGTGAAGAAGATAGGATTCAATATAAATAAATTGCTTAGGGAAGTATCTGGCACAGGAAAATGTTCTGTTAGTACTGAATTTAAAAATGCAAGTGAAGTGATGCTAGTTAATTTTGTCAGGGATTTTAAACCTGGTCACACAATAGCTTAAAAATGATGTAGAATTATTACTGGGAATATAACATTAACTCATAATAGGGAATTCAAAAGTGAAGTTGGGTCAATACCAGCTACAGTTTTTTTCAGAGGACAGGTTCCTCTTCTCTCTTTTCTCTTGGTTCTACCTCTTTTTATATGCAGGTTTAAGGATGGCTCCCATCATAATTAAAAGATGGTTACCAGAAAAACAAGGGAACTTTTTTCCATATTCACTTCAGTGGAAGAGAGAATGGCATCCCATCTCTCTTATTTAAGGACTAAAGAGAGTTTTCTCACAAAACTTTAGTATTCTTCATCCCTGAAGTGGCCATTCCAGAAGAATCATTGATAGGAGGGATAATATTTCCCTTAAGCAATCAGATGTGTGAGGTCGATTGTAAAATGCACTGTTACTGCATCAGGGTAGAGGAATAAGTTAACTACAGTGTACACTACACAGGATTATTTTTCAATTGCAAAAAGAAGATGGATTAGATGATTGGTAATACTTTAAAAAAAAGATTTTATTTATTTATTTATTTATTTATTTATTTATTTATTTATTTATTTATTTATTTATTTATTTGACAGAGACAGAGAATGAGTAGGGGGTAGAGGCAGAGGGAGAAATACATTCACTACTGAGCACGGAGCCCAATGCAGGCTCAATCCTAGGACTCTGAGATCATGACCTGAGGCAAAGGCAGCTGCTTAACCAACTGAGCTATTCAGGTGCCTGGTAATATCCTTTCTACCTCTAATATTCTGTGGTTTTCTATTAGAGAACTGATGTTCTTTTAACCAATTTTTGATGCTTCAGAATAATTAGGAAAAAGACTACATGTAGTTAATAAAACATGAAAATATTATATATAGTAATATTTGTGCTTTTTAGTAACACGTTATGTAACAATTACTGTAACTTTGAGGTAGTGATAAAAGTAAACAAAAATTTAAGATCTCTATTGTGATTTATTTATTTATTTTTTTTTTTTAAATTTTTTTTTTTTATTTTTATGATAGGCGCACAGTGAAAGCGAGAGAGGGGCAGAGACAGGCAGAGGGAGAAGCAGGCTCCATGCACCAGGAGCCCGACGTGGGATTCGATCCCGGGTCTCCAGGATCGCGCCCTGGGCCAAAGGCAGGCGCCAAACCGCTGCGCCACCCAGGGATCCCCTCTATTGTGATTTAAAACATTACTAATACTACTGTGAATTTTTGCCTATATTCATAATTTCAGAGAATTGCAAATTTCAGTTAGAATTTAATGTCAATAAAGATTAATTATTTTCCTCACCTTAGTTCACAAACCTTCTTCTATCCATGGTCCTTTTGCAACTTCATGGACACCAGATTAAGAACCTCTGTTATAAAGCATTATTTTAGGAAATCAAGAAAAGTTAATGATATAAAGAATCATAAACTTGGAGGTTCAGTTGCAATTCTCTAATAGCATTAACTACAATTTTCCTATAATCTGATTATGAGAGTATGTGATGTATTTCATAACTATATTGTGACCTACTTAAGAGAACCATATCATCTACATCTTTGATTACTTATAGCACTAATCTTAAAATCAACTGAAAAAAAAGATCACTTTGGGAGATTAAGAAAAATACAGATACTCCCAAAAAAAAGGTCACTTTGGGAGATTAAGAAAAATACAGATACTCCCCGTCTACCCCAGACCCTTCAAATCAGAATGTACTCATAGAGATCTGTGAATCTGTATTTCTAACGACTTCTGAGACTATTTTGATGCAGTTGGCTTCACCAAGTAGATGATTCACATTAGGGAACTACTGTTATTTAATACTGGGCATAATGCCTTGCACAAATTACATCCTCAGTAAATGGTTTGGGATTCGAATAAAAGAAACCAGGATATGTAATAAAAGTTCACATTTAGAAAGCACCTGAAAGAACAAACACAAAAAAACAAAAACAAAAACCTTTCACTGAACTATGACATAAAAATGACAAGAGCAATATAACATTCCTGTTATTATCATTTTAAAGATTGAGTTTGTTCAATGATTTATGAATTAGGCAGCATCCCATCAAGCAATAGAAAGGAGAAACATCAGTGCATTACCTCAGTACTGCTGATCAGGTAATTCTGGGTACACTGGTTAAAGGTTATATTCCTGAGTGTAGGAGCGTGTGGTGTGATTGTACTTAGGTATTAAGTCTTGGTTGCTGATGTGGGGTTTAGCATCAGTGACTGTATATTGGACCTGCTGTTTCCTTTTTTATCAGAAGTCATTTTAGTCATTTGTGGACAAGATATCCAGTAAGATTCTCAAGGAAAATTTATCTTCTTAGGGAAGATTCTTGGGAAAAAAATATCTTTTTACTTAGTATTTCCGGTGTGGTGGGCACAGACTGTTCCCTTGGGAATAGACTTGCTTGCTCCAGCTGCTGCAAGGGCTATTTCAGGGTTTTCCTCTGCAGGAGAAAATCACCTTGCTCTAAGCAAGTCACCTTGCTGAGGTCATGCCCTTCTAGAGTTTCCTACCTCCAGTGACTGAAATGGTAGTATAAAGGCCAGGCACTTCTGTCCAACTGGGGACAATTCTGATGGGCTGAGACTTTGTCACAGTTGACCCCTCCCTCTGCCCAATACAATTCCTTCCATTCTCCCATAGATGTTGGTCCCTACTAAATATCCAGTGGGTCAATCCTTTATTACATGGTTTGATTGCTTTATTTCCTATAGCACGTGTATTTTAAGGTGACAATGTGATTTGTCCTGACACTTGTGTTCAGTGTCCATTGGAGGTGGGCTTCATACACTCCTCTGGTACCTTCTCTGTGACAGTGTCATAGAAGGACTTTCCTGCAATGTTCCATGACTCCATGCTGAAATCATGTTATTAGCTAGTTCTTAGAAAAGTGATGGATGTGGACGCTTGGAATTTGGATTCTATTTTGAATGAAACCTGACTTACAATCATTCCTGTTATTTTTTCAGTAACAAAATTAAGTTTGAAGACATAGTTCACGACTCTTATATAAGATTTCTTAATATAAATTGTTCCTAGAATTCAGTGCTAGAGAAATTTTAATTCCTCAGATGAAGAACTATGATTCTATTTACTATACTATAAAAAGTCAGGTAGTTTTGACTTGAATAGAATGGACTAGAGGTGGTGAGAGACAAGAGATAGACTTACTGTTTAGTAACTTATGTCAGTTGCATTAGAAATGTCACTGCATCTGGTGACCTAGAGCAGTCAATCAAATATAATTATTCCAACCCTGGCACAGAACCATGACTAGCAGACCATTTGGATCCAAATTTTAGATATATTCAGCCCCAATACCATAGTGTTTTTTTCTAGAATGTAAGAGAATAAATTTGCTGGGATCCCTGGGTGGCGCAGTGGTTTAGCGCCTGCTTTGGGCTCAGGGCACGATCCTGGAGACCCGGGATCGAATCCCACGTTGGGCTCCCGGTGCATGGTGCCTGCTTCTCCCTCTGCCTATGTCTCTGTCTCTGTCTCTGTCTCTCTCTCTATCATAAATAAATAAATTAAAAAAAAGAATATATTTGCTAAGAAGATTCCCCAAAGAAGCTATGGGTCCACTATATGCAGATTTATTTATTTATTTTAAGATTTCATTTATTTATTCATGAAAGACACACAGAGAAAGGCAGAGAAATAGGCAGTTGGAGAGGCAGTTTCCCTGCGGGGAGCCTGATGCAGGACTCTATCCCAGGGCCCCGGGATCAACCTGAGCCAGAAGCAGACGCTCAACCACTGAGCCACCCAGGTGCCCCTATATGCAGATTTATTTAAAAAATAATCAATGTTCATATATTACAAATTATCTATTGCTAAGATACATCCATGTACATATATGATATATATACACACACGATAAGACAATTAATAAGAATGCTCTTAACCACAAATCCTTCACAAATGGATTGGAAAACTCTTTTTACTGTTGATGGCTAGAGCCAATGACAATGTTTACTCTTCCCTTTTATTCTGCACCATTTGCTTTTGCCTGTTAATTATGGGATATATTGTTTCTCCTTGGTTGAATTCAGGAGGTCTTTAAATTCCTTTGCATTTCCTCATGGTTTATTTGCTCAAGACTATGCCAAAGCAATTTTACTATTCCCGTTGCCTTCCCTCTTTTTGAACTCTGTACATGTTGCATTACTTTATCTGTGTGTTTTGCCTTTGCCACTTTTTTTGGTTTGTTTAAACTCAGAGTTACAATTTCACATTTTGTTTCCCTTCAAATTAGTCTGAGGTACACCAGTCCTTTAATAAACTGCATTTATGGAGATACAACAAAAAGATCTCAACCTAGTTGGTCACTTCCATTCAGAGTCTTCCTTGACACCCAAAGTACAGGTTAGAGTTCCTTGATCACAAACAACAAGTTTGGCTAATATAAGCACATCAGAAATTATGGGATGACTGTTAAGGTTCTCAGGACTGATCATTAGGGAAAATGTATTGGATGCTAGGGAATCAGTAAGTTTGGCAATAATCTTATAGCAGGAATCATTTGCTGTGGGTGCCTTAGTGAGAATGAACAATGAATTCCAATTGTTTCTTCTTTATTTGTATACTCAAGATGCTCTGGGAAAGGGCGGCTTATTAGCTAAGCTAAGGTAATACACACATGCTCTGAATTAATTGGGTTATGGAAAGAAAGAACTTGAACATTTTTATTTTTGAATATGAATCAGGCATTTACCAGTTTACCAATCTCAATGGAAAGATAATTCTCCCGAAGGAAGCCCAGGAAGCTTTAGGAAAAGAGACTGAAGTGAGAGTGTTCAAATACACAAATGCCCACTATATTGTTGCTTCTAACAGTTCCCATGATACTCTATGTTTCTCTTCTCAACGCACTTGCCATGTTTCTTGCCTATCCTTAGTATCCTTATACTTACTGGATTCTAAATTTACTCCTATCCTAAGTATCCTTAATACTTACTGGATTCTAAATTTTGGGAGGGTAGAGACCATGCTTGACTTGTTTATTATATCCTGCATCTTCTGGACTTTGCATGGGATTTGATACATATAATAAATAAATACTGGATAAATAAAAAGATATATTCTGACAAACTTGATTAGCATTGTTGTATTGCCAGTCCCTCACTACATGTTAGTGGCAATGGCAAAAATGCTACCTCAAATATGCTTAATCAATAAAAGTTTATTGAGTCATATCGAAAAGACTAAGAAGCAGGGCAGTTAAGGACAGGTTTCTTTTTCTCAGCCCAGCCTTGTTTATGGTCAACATTTCATCAATAATGATTCTGCATTATTCTTAACACGGTTGCCAATAGCTACCAGAACTGTGGACATCCTTTTTTTTATTTTTTATTTTTATTTTTATTTTTTTATTTTTATTTTTTTTTTTAAAGATTTTATTTATTTATTCTTGAGAGATAGAAGGAGAGACAGAGCCAGAGACACAGGCAGAGACATAGCCAGAGGGAGAAGCAGGCTCCATGCACTGGGAGCCCGACGTGGGATTCGATCCCAGGTCTCCAGGATCGCGCCCTGGGCCAAAGGCAGGCGCCAAACCGCTGCGCCACCCAGGGATCCCTTATTTTTATTTTTTAATGTTCTGCAGGCAAGAGACCAGTTTGGATCCCAACCCCCTGGAATAGAGCTGAGGAGAATGACTCCTTTATATGCCAGGTTTAATCACATGCCTACTCCTGAGCTAACTCCTTTGCCCAGTAGGAGGCAATGAGTTTATTTTTTAAGCCTGAAACCAGGATTGGAATCCATATTACTGGGTCTACTTCACTTCCTTAAATAATTTGGGAGGCGACAGGAAGGGAAGGTTTCTGGTGAGACTACCACAAAATGTCTGTATCACCAGTCAAGCTTTATGGGCAGTAATAGCTATAAACTGATCTCTTTTGGGTACAACCCCATCCTATAGACTATGATGTCATTCTCTTTTAGGATCCCAGAAAGGGTTATGAATCTTGCTTCTGTGGTTGAAGTGGAAAACAAAACAGAAATACCTCTGTGTAGTCAAGAAGACTTTTACTTTGGAAAAATATATTTTTGTAGTTATTTCCTATTTTCCCCTTTCATTCCTTCTTCTTTGTCATGTCTGGCTGATGGAAACGGCACGTAAGACTCTGCTCCCATCAAAGGTTGTCCAGAGACAGAAAGTCTCTTAGTTTTAGTCCTTTGTAAAATCCTATATGCCCTTCCTTAATTCCCATAACTATAATTTGGTTTTGCTGACACCATGAAGAGAGATGTACTAAGCCAAGGAAAAGAAAGAGAAGGCTGAAATAGCTTTCTGTCTAATCCTCAGAAGCCTTTATGTATTCCTATTCAAGTACAAAAAAAAAAAAAATACAGAGGTAAGCTTTCTGGAGGATGTTCCAGTAGCTGCATTTATCAAAGTACCATACAATGACTTGGTCTTCTTGGTCTTTCAAGGGAGTTAATAGAGTGCTGCATTTAACTAATTTACCATCTTACTCTTCACGTGTTAGCATTTTATCTATTATCTATTATGTGTTATTAACAAGCTCCCGTTTTCAAAACATTAAGCGAGGCACTTGCCCATCACTGGTAAAGCATTTGCTCCTTGCTATTCTCTGAGAATGTCTAGGAAGTAATTTCTTATAAATAAAGGCATCATGTGTAACAGGTACATGATATTAGTATGAATTACCCTAATTAAATATGAGGTACTCAAGAGCCTAAGCCATGACCAAAATAAGATATTGTAAATACCTTTCATGGTTTAGCGTGAGTGAAATGCCATCATACACAAGCCCATCATTCTTAGAATCCTCCAGTTGTACAGAATGAAAATTTACAGGAAGATAAATTATTTTTTTTACCTTCTTTCTGTTGTCCACATCTAGTATAACATCTTGCCATAACCTTAAGGATGTTTTAACTAATGATCCATTGTTAAAGGACTCTCAAAGTAGTTTTATCCTAGAATTGATATTTTACCAAATCTAATTCAGTTGCAAAGGTTAGAGTGAATTTTACTTTGCTACTTACTCAGACATCTATTTTAACATTTAAATAATTAAAGTTTGAAGCCATGTCAGAACTTTAAAATAGTCAATAAAAATCAGAATGTAGCTCATGGCAAGCAGAGTGCTGGATTTTGGGTCTGGGAGAAACTAAGAATTCATTCAAAATCAGTGACATTTTAGCCTTAAGATGGTGACTTTCTGAGTATAAACAAGTATTTTCCACATGCAAACAATGTTCAACAACTGTTTTCGGGCTTTAATTTTCTTTTGCCTTCTCGATTTCTTTCTCTCTCCTTGCCCCCCCCCTTTTCCCCCTAAAAATCAATGATCCCTAAGGATTTGTCAATGGAATTCTCTCTACCCTTAGGCAAGAAGTCTTTAATCAGATTTGCTTTTTCACCATGCATACTCATTTCTCCATAGAGGCAGCAAGATTTCTCCAACAGTTGTCAGCTGGCATAGATAGATTGTGATCACATGCAAGAAGTCTATGAACACTCAGAAATCAGAGAGTTTTGTGCTGGACAAACAATTACATGCAGGGGATGAGAAGGAAATGTTTATAAGGCAATAAAATGTCTTTGCAGTTAGTTCACTTCATTATATATTTAAAAACATATCATGAACACTGATGTCCTCTGAGTGAAAATATCCTGTGAATTCTGAGGGATGTCTTCTCTCTTTATTATGGCTTACTGGAAACATTTCAAAAGGTTTATCTGTAACAATACTAGTAAGTAAGGTGCAACTTAAGATAATATCCTTGAGAAATGATAAGAGATTGACCATTATATTTCACTTTCTGCCAAATGTTTTTTATTTTCTTTCAATTTCTTTGTAATTTTCCTGTTATTTCTAGATATTAGTTTTATAGGGCTTTTTATCACCTTCTCTCATAATGCTGTTGTTTGTGGTTGCCCATAAAAATTGGACATGGTATCAGTTTTCCCTACTCAGAATTGTATTTGTATGGAGATTGAGTACACCACACATATACTGAGAGAGTATGAAAGATCTGTAACACACTTAATGAGACTTTTTGGTTAAAACTGGGCAGGCACTCAAGCTAATCTGGAAAATATGGAATGGCTTGAGTAAAGAGATGGATGATGGCTTTGGGTTTTACTGTAATTAGGAGGTGGGGCTGGGGTGGGGGTTCCTGTGAATGGCTCCAAGTTTGTGTGGTTTGAACATACCATTGACACCAACAGAAGGAGGACCTGGGCATTTTTATTGGCTTGCCTAAATGAAGTGCAAGAGGAGAAGGGGTAAGAGTGGGCCTGAAATCTTCCAGTGTTCAAACATAAAAAATAGAGGGAGATTCTTTATTACCATTGTTCTAAATGAACGTCTTTTGCACAGTGAAGTAAACAATCAACAGAACTAAAAGATAACCTATGGAATGGGAAAAGATATTTGCAAATGACATATGTGATAAAGGGTTAGTATCCAAATATATAAATAACCTATAAAACAAATGAATGACTAAAAAATGGACAGAAGACCTGAATATACATTTTTCTAAAGAAGACACAGAGAGATGACTGACAGACAAATGAAAAGATGCTCAACATCACTGATCATCAGGGGAATACAAATCAAAACTACAATGAGATGTTACCTCACACCTGTTAAAATGGCTAAAATTAATAACGCAAGAAACAACAAGTGTTGGTGAGGATGTGAAAAGGGAACCCTCTAACTGTTGGTGGGAATGCAGACTGGTGTGGCCACTCTGGAAAACAGTATGGAGGTTCCTTAAAAATAGAACCACTCTACAATCCAGCAATTGTACTGCTAGGTATTTACCCAAAGAATACACAAATATGAATTCAAAGGATTACATGTACCTGTATATTTATTGCAGCATTATCTATAATATCCAAATCATGGGAACAACCCAAGTATCTACCAACTGATAAATGGATAAAGAAGATGTGATATATATAATATATATATATTTGTGTATATATATATATATATATATATATATATATATATATATATATATATAATATTATTCAGTCATGAAAGGAAAGAAATTTTACCATTTATAAGGACAAGGATGCAGCCAGAGTGTGCAATGCTAAGCAAAATAAGTCAGAGAAGACAGATTCCATATGATTTCACTCATATGTGGAATTTAAGAAACAAAACAAATGAGTTAAGGGAGAATAAAAGAGGGACAGAAAGGCAAACCAAGAAACAGATTTTTAACTGTAGAGAACAAACTGATGGTTACCAGATGGAGATGGATGGGGGATGGGTGAAATAGGTGATGGAGATTAAGGAGGGCACTTCATGAGGACCAGGCGTTGAATCACTATACTGTACACTAATATTACACTATATTGAAACTAATATTACACTATATGTTAGCTAGCTGAAATTTAACAAAAACTTAAAAAAATTTAAGAGGTTAAAAATCAAATGAAATGTACTAGGGGAATTTTGTTTGGATTTTTAAAAACATTTGACAATTTCAGACTTATAGAAAGGCTGACTAACAGGAAGACCGGGCTCTATTTCACATTGTTCTCCTCAACTCTTTCTTTAGGAGTCCTCGGATAAAGTGGTGCATGAGAATCAGAGCTGGTACACCTTGTTCTGTCATTCCTCCATCTGTTGTCTACCTCTCTAGCTCATCTTCTGTTCCACTGACAGTTGCTGCCTTCTTTCCTACAGTGGCTCCCTATATTGCTACCTTGGTGTTACCAATCTCCCCCAGATTCCTGACATCAATGGCCTTTTTGCAAGAAAGCTCCTTCTGCTTCTTAAGGCTTCCTCTCTTTATTTAGAGGGTTTCTCCATTGGCAGAATGATTGAATCTCTAGTTATACTTTTATTCTCCCTTGCACCTGAGCCCTCTTACTTCTTATTTGGGTTGTAGGGTAGAGGAAGTGTTAGGGACAGGTGCTGAATCAGGTCATAGCTACGTATTACCTCATAATGGACATGGAATCACTTTTCCTTGGTTTTTCATTCATTGCCACCTAGTCTCATCTATATTGCCAGATTTCATCATTCTGGTATTTTATTCTTTTCCAAGCTTTGCTTTTTTTTTCTCCTTCCAAATCAGCTTCCACTGGGGTTCCCAGTCCACTGGATAGTCTACCTACCTATACCTTATTTATGGGCTGTGTTCAGGTTTCTCACCCATAGGACCTCTGGGTCCCAGGTAAGTCAACAATGTGGCTGAACATTTATTTTCATATCCCTGATCATTCTGGGGACATGAAAAGGAGATACCATGAAAATAGACTAAGAGGTGGAAAAATCACCAAGAGTGTGGTATTAGAGAAGTCAAATGACATGAAACAAGTGTTTGTGAGGATATGGAGAAAAAGCAACCCTCATACACTGTTGGTGGGAATGCAAACTGGTGCAGCTACTGTGGAAAGCAGTATGGAGGCTGCTCAGAAAGTTAAAAATAGAACTACAATATGATCCAGTAACTGCACTAATGGGTATTTACCCAAAAAATGCAAAAACACAATTTGAACGATATATGCATCCCTAAGAGGTCATTGAATGACTCATCAAATCATATTTTCTTATTGTCAGAAAGAACATTCAGGACAGTGTGCCAAAAGCAGTAATGCATGTTTTGGTTAATCATGTGAAAGATACTCTTTGGAGTGAGTTAGTAGGACAGCTGTGTAAGTCATCCTTATTGGATGATCTTCTGACTGAATCTGAGGACAAGGCACAGTGCAGGAAGGAAGCAGCTGACATGCTAAAGGCATTACAAGGAGCCAGTGAAATAATTGCTGAAATCCGAGAGACTCATCTTTAGTGAAGAGAATTATATAGTACTGAGACTTTGTTGACTCAAAATTTGCTAGTTACTGCTGACTTGAGTAGAATTTTATTTATGAACTCCTGTGTATTGTAATGGTATGAATCTGCTCATGTGAAGAGACTGGCTACAAACTGAAATTTTCACTCTGTATTGCAGAACAAATCATACATTTATCCAAATAATAAATGGCTGTTTCTAAAGTTACCCAGTACATATAAAATAAAAAAAATGTGTAAATAATGTGGCATTATTTACAATAGTAAACTATGGAAACAGCCCAAGTATCATTGATTGCCGATGAATGGATAAAGAAGATATGATATAAATAGCCATAGAGTGAAATCTTGCCATTTGCAACATGGATGGAGCTAAAGAGTATAATGCTAAGCGAAATAAGTCAGTTAAAGACAAATACCATGTAATTTCACTCATATGTGGAATTTAAGAAACAAACCAAAACAAACCAAGGGGCAAAAAAAGACAAACCAAGAAATAGACTCTTAACTATAGAGAACAAACTGATGATTATCAGAAGGCAATGAGTGGGGGGATAGGTGAAATAGGTGGTACAGATTAAAGAGTATTAAAATGGGAATGAAAACTAGAATTAAAATTTTAAAAACTTAATTAAAAAAGTCAAGTGAAAATATGTTTAAAAAGAGAGTGATGACAGGCACCTGAGTGGCTTAGTCGGTAAAGCAGCTGACTCCAGATTTTGGCTCAGGTCATGATCTCAGGGTCATGAGATTGAGTTCTACACTAGACCTTGTGCTCAGCCTGGAGTCTGCTTGTCCATCCCCTTCTATTCCTCCCGTGCCCACCCTCCCCTCTCTAAAACAAACAAACAAGCAAGCAAATAATAAATAAATAAATAAATAAATATTTTTTAAAAATGTGATGAACTATGTCACACGTGTTGTGGCCTGAGAATTGATGAAGTTTGGCAAAGTAGAGTTCATTGCTGATCTTGGATATTAGTATTTTCAGTGAGTTTTGGGCATCAAATCCTTAGGAAGTGTGTTCAAGCGATAGCAGAAAGAGCAAGAACAGTGCTGTGAGGCGAGAGAGGGAAAGGAAGAGGGAGTAACAGAGATCATTGCCTTGTAGAGGCAATGGCTTTACATAGTAACTAGGGGATATGATTGATGACACAAGTGGAATGGTTGGCCTTAGAGAGGAACATGAATTGTTCATCCGTTGTAACAGAGGAGGAAAGGCAGAGGAAATAGGGAAACAAGGACAGATGTGGGCCGTTTTGTTGTAAGTACTATAGGGATTCTCTATTGATTACTTCCCTTTTCACAGTAAAATAAAAAGCAAGTCACTGGTGTATACTTATGCTTAGGTTGAAGGTATGTAGTTCCTGACATCATTTGGGTTAAAGTCTTCACAACTTTTCCTTTTAAGGTCAAAATTTTTAGTATAAGAAACCACTTCGTGTAATGTGAGATGTGCACTTGAATCAGGTGAGCCTAAATCAGATGGCAAATTGGTGACTCACTACCCATCATTTAAACATTTTAACAATTTAAACAGATATTTAAAGGTTTTAAAGTTTGCATTTCATTATTCAAATATGAGGAGATTTTATATTAAAACCAAATTTTATATTTCCCTTTTTCTTATTCAAGTATAATTAACACTGTTGTACTAGTTTCTGGTGTACAATATAACAATTCAACAATTCTACACATTACTCATTGCTCATCATGATAAGTGTACTCTTAAGCCCTTTCACCTATTTCACACATCTCCTCATCTACCTATTTATGTTTCTCTTTTAAAAAATGTTTCACCTACTAGCACTCGACCTGTATTCCTGCATGATAATAGTAGGATGGAAATGAATAATACTGACCCTTCAGATATGGCACTCAAGTTTTTTTCCAGCATCCAACATTGTCTATTATTACCTTATAATGGACTGACTTAGTCCTTTAATTTACCTTCCTGCCTCCCATATAGGATTTGAAATTGAGGCATAAGCTGCAAGGTACAACTCCAGGGGCATCATTCATACTGTAGCCTCTATGAGTGGTATTGCTGGAGTTGTGCCCTATGGAAATCCCTGGCTTAACAAATATTTGCAATTCCTTCCTTGAATCCCACACTGAGTTGTCTACCTGAAGAGCACTTTTAACAGACTGGTTCATTCCTAAGTCTATTTCTATTTGTTATACATTTTTCTCAAGAGAAAGCTCTGCTATGTCAGTGCCTGTAATGGGTGAATTGTATCCTCCCAAAAGATATGATCAAGTTCTAACTCTCAGGACCTGTGAATGTGATTTCATTTGGAAATATATTTCTAAATCAAAATCACCAAATTGTGATTTTGATGTAGTTCTAACAGTTTTACTTTTGTTTCATCAAAATGTGATTTTGATGTAATTCTAACAGTTTTACTTTTACTTTTGTTTCCCTTGCCTCAGGAGACATACCTAGAAAAATGCTGCTACAGTCAATGCCAGAGGAATTATTGCCTGTTCTCTCTTTTAAGATTTTTATGGTTTCAGATCCCACATTTAGGTCTTTAATCCGTTTTGAATTTATTTCTGTGTATGGTGTAAGAAAGTGGTCCAGTTTCATTCTTTTGCATATAGCTGTCCAATTTTCCTAGCACCATTTGTTGAAGAGGCTGTCTTTTTCCGTTTGCATATTCTTTCTTCTTTTGTTAAAGATTAATTGACCATATAATCATGGATTTATTTCTGGAGTCTTCATTCTTCTGTTGATCTCTTGTATATTTTTGTGCCAGTACATACTGTTTTATTTACTACATCTTTGTAGTACATCTTGAAATCTGGGATTGTGATACCTCCAGTTTTGTTTTTTCAAGATTGCTTTGGCTATTGAGGCTATTTGCATTTTAGGATTGTTTGTTTTAGTTCTGTGAAAAATGTTGTTGGTATTTTGATGGGGATTGCATTAAATCTGTAGACTGTTATGGGTAGTATAGACATTTTAGACAACCTACTAAATGGGAGAAGATATTTACATATACCAAATCTGATAAAGGGTTAGTAGCCAAAATATATAAGGAGCTTATATCACTCAACATCCAAAAAACAAATAATCCAGTTTAAAAACGGGCAGAAGACAAGGACAGATATTTTTCTGAAGAAGATACACAGATGGCCAACAGACACATGAAAAGATGCTCAACATTACTCGTCATCAGGGAAATGGAAATCTAAACCATAAGATATCACCTCAAACCTATCAAAATGTCTAATCAAAACCACAAGAAACAACAAATGTTGGCAAGGATCTAGAGAAAATGGAACATTTGTGCTCTGTTGGTGGGAATGCAAACTGGTGCAGTCACTGTGGAAAACAGTATAGAGGTTCCTCAAAAAGTTAAAAATAGATTTATCATATGATCCAATAATTCCACTACTGCGTATTTACCCAAAGAAAACACTAACTCAAAAAGATATATGCATCCCCATGTTTATTGCAGCATTATTTATAATAGTAATAACTTAGCCATAAAAAGAATGAAATCTTGCTGCTTGCAACACATGGATAGATCTAGAGGTTATATCACTGCTAAGCAAGATAAGTCAGAGAAAGACAAATACCATATGATTTCACTCATATGTGGAATTTAAAAAACAAAAACAAAGGAAATAAACACATTTAACTATAGAGAACAAAATGATAGTTACTAGAAAGAAGGTAGACAGGGGTAATAGGTAAAATAAATAAAGAGGATTAAGAGTACACTTCTCATGATGATGAGCGCTGTGTAATGTTCAGAATTGTTGAATCACTCCATTGTACACCTGAAACTAATATAACATTGTATATTAACTATACTATAATTAAAATTTTTAAAAAAGATATAAGATGAAGTCATACTAGAATAAATTCAATCACTGATGTATTTACAAGAAAAAAATAACAACATAGAGAATCAGGCACAGATATACTCAGGGAGAAAAGGCCATAACAGAGACAGTGTTGGAGAGATGCAGCCAGATTACTGACAACCACCAGAAACTAAGAAGAGGCAAAGAAGGATTCTTCTCAATAGCTTCAAGGGGCAACAAGACCTAATAACAAACTGGTTTTGGACATTCAGCTTCCAGACTGTGAAAGAATAAATTTCTGTTTTTTTAAGCTACTCAATTTATGGTAATTTGTTATGGCAGACCTAGGAAGCTAATACACAGCCTATACTTTTAGAAATTTCTCCATTAGTTTTCCCCTAAGACTCTTTGGAAGCTCTTTGGCATTCAATATTCATACTTTATCTTCTTATTTGAAGGAGCTTTGATTTGTAGGATTAAATAGAGATCATGCATTTGAATTATGCTTATTGTCTTTTATCAATGCTGAAGTCATTTACACTCCCTAGACAATCCAGATTCACTTATTTTTCTCCAATGAAATATATAACTATTTTTAGGTTCCTCATTTTATATATATATATATATATATATATATATATATATATATATAAGCAGATTTCTGAAAATATGAGGTACCCTGATGTCTTCTTTAACTTTTGGACCATTAAGTGTATAATGGTACAATTATGCCATCCAATGATTAAAAGTAGGGCTTCATTCATTTAGTACATTTAGGAAGGAATAGGAATGACATTATGTATTATTTTTAGTGGATGTAGATGTGGACTACCAGAATTACCTGTTTTGTAAAAATCAAACACTTAAAAGATGGCCTAAGAGCATTTCACCAGATGTAGAATTTATACTGGATTAAAGGATACTATTCTACCTGGAAAAGAAATGCAAAGAGACAGTCATAAAATGTTTATCAAAAACCTATGGGATGCCTAGGTAGCTCAGTGGTAGAGCATCTGCCTTCGGCTCAGGTCATGATCCTGGGGTCCTGGGATCAAGTCCCACATGGGACTTCCTGCAGGGAGCCCGCCTCTCCATGTGTTCGCCTCTCTCTTTTTGTCTCTCATGATAAATAAATAAAATCCAAAAAAAAAATTATATACCAGTTATTTTTTTGGTTCCAAACTTTGGAAGTACCAGATAGTAGCAACACTTTCTTTGGTATAGTTTGTAGTATCACCTACAAAGACAGCAATAGATAAGGTAAAGAGTGAACAAAAATATTGTAACAGATGACTTGCTTTAAGTCAAGAAAATAAGAATCTTGGAGATCTCCTCACTCTCTAGTGAACAGTGTGTTCCTTGAATTACTTCAATGGAACTAAACACACTCCTGGTGCAATAAAAAAATAAGCCATGAAAAAACAAATGCATTAGTCATTGAGCTTTGTGGATTTCACTTACATTATTAATTACATGAAAATGATATGACCATTTTACTAATTCAACATTTTGGTAACTTGAAAATTAATTGTAAAATGAAAGTCTCTCTTTCAAATGAGTGACTTCATTAAAACATTTAATAATCTATAGCTCACTGAAATAAATTCCCCTGTTAAAAATTAAAGTATTCTAATAGTTACAAAGTTAGATATTTTCTATTATTTTTCTAAATAGACATATTAACCTAAATACTGTAGTTTTAAGTGTATGAATATCTAATCTTAATGGAGAAATGGAGAAATTTCCAGAATCTAGTCAGCCTTCTTAAGAAAGGTGATCAAATCATAGACATATTATCTTCGGTAATGACATGTACCGTTTCTTTTCAGAGATGTGTTAAAATTCAGTCTAAAGTAATACATTATTAGTATAGTACAAAGTTCAATTATTTTATATATAAAAGCTATTAATATTTCTTTTCTAGGAAGAGATTTTTTTTAAAGCTACATAGACTCTTTTTGCTACTGACTTTCCACCGAGGAAGCAACAATTGAAGAATTGTAGAAAAATATTTTTCTGCATATAGTCTTACTGATATTATTAATAACCTATAACAATGATATAATTATATATAATAAAATTATAATGCACAACTCTTTTCTCTCCATGGTATGACTGTATGATCAGAAGTGGTGTAATCCAGTCAATTTATTCTAAGTAATTGTGATATGTTACAAATTTAATATGCCACAGACACAAAGGTGATATTTAATGAGAAATTATTCTCTATTTGTCAAATATTAACTGAATGGCTACTATGTTCTCAATACAGTTGTGAATAAGACCTACAGCTTTAAAAAGCTTATCATCTATGGGAAAATAAATGAATGTTTCTACATATGAGCTTTTGTTTTTCTGAGTTTTTACTGTATACATTAAGTGGGTGCTATAGACTGAACGTTTGTGTCCTCTGCAAATTCCTATGTTGAAACCTAATCCTCAGTGTGATGGTATTTGGAAGTGGGGCCCTTGGAAGTCATTAGGGCATGAGGGTGGAGCCTTCATGAATGGGATTAGTGCCCTTCTAAAAGAGGCCCCAGAGAGATCTCTCATCCCTTCCTCCATGCGAGATGACCATCAGTGAGGAAGCTGGATTTCACCAGACACTGAATCTGTAGGTGCTTTGATCTTAGACTTTTTAGTCTCTGGAACTGTGAAAAATAAATTTTTGTTGTTTATAAGCCACTGAGCCTATGGTATTCTGTTACAGCAACCTGAATGGACTAAGACAGTGGGGCAGATAGAAATACCAGGCCACGTAAAGACATTTAATGTTCCTTGTTTCTATTGGATCTGACGGGTTAATCATTTTGCCCTGTGTTAAAATGTTCTTTACAAAGTCACACTATTACTGAGTTCCTGCTCTACTCCCCCCATCCCAGGTCCTACCAATGATAGTTCAGGCAGTTTATGCAAACTCTTTGCCTACTCTCCCCTGATGTTAACATTTTATATAAATATAGTACATTCATCAAGAATAAAAAGTCAATGACAGTATACCATATCAACTAATATGACTTTATTAGGATTTTACCATTTTTCCACCCATTTCCTTTTTTGTGTGTGTGTTCCAGGATTCAATCCAGAATACTGCACTGCCTTTAGTGGTACATGAATTTTATGATTTTTCTTGGTTTTAAATCATATATCTTAACTAGAGATAACACAATTCTGCTACTTTTCCTTCTTAGTCATTCCCTGTTTCCCATTCATTTCAATAAAATTATTATGATTTTAAAAAGATTATTAGTGTCTGTTGAGCCACTCAACCAATTCACAGTTCTGCTGAGTTTCAGGAGTTGATTTAAAGGCAAAATCAAAAAGAAAACTTTGGGAAGGGAGAATATGATTAACTCTTCTAAAGTTCATAAGACATTGAGCAGCCCAGGTGGCTCAGTGGTTTAGCTCCACCTCCAGCCCAGGGCCTGATCCTGGAGACCCGGGATCAAGTCCCATGTTGGGCTCCCTGCATGGAGCCTGCTTCTCCCTCTGCCTGTATCTCTGCTTCTCTCTCTCTGTCTCTCTCTGTGTCTCTCATGAATAAATAAATAAAAATTAAAAAAAAATAAAGTTCATAAGACAATTGAATGTCATAAGACCCAATAGAGAAATTACGTTTCCAAAATTCCAGAAAAATGTTTTATACTTCAAAGTTAGAAGTAAATTAATCTGATTGCTGTCTGACCTATAAATTCATAGTCTTCACAGAGATTGAATTTCTGTTTGTAGAAAATCAAACTGAAATTACTTAAGAACTTTAAAATTAGAGTTAGAGTTCATGGTAGAAAAGGTCAGCAAGAGCACCAACTATTATATAGGACACCTTGCATTGCCTTCGTCTTTTGACATCTGTGAGCACCACAAAGATTAGCAAGATGTTGAGTGGCACTGTCTCTCCTACTTTCCCAAATTTCCTTGTTCATTACACAATTTTTGTAGCTTGTAAATGAATTTCTCCTTGATTTTAACCATGGAGATTTATTTATGATCTATAAAAAATATCTTACTCCATTGAATTTCATCTTCCTAATGACGAATATTTTATATTGTTTTGCTTTATACTTATATAATTTTCCTTTCCTCATTCTATTATTATTGATTTTAAAAATAAGGAAGTTATTCATATGGTAAAAAAGTTAAATTTTACAATGGAGCTTATAAGAAAAACAGCAGATACGCCCTCCCTTTTGTAGACCCATACTCCAGAGATAAACATTTCTTTTTTAAATGTATTTTATTTATTCCTGAGAGATAGAGAGAGGCAGAGACATAGGCAGAGACATAGGCAGAGAGAGAAGCAGGCTCCATGCGGTGAGCCCGACATGGGGCTTGATCCCAGGTCTCCAGGATCAGGCTCCGGGCTGAAGGCAGCGCTAAACCGCTGAGCTACCAGGGCTGCTCCAGAGATAAACTCTTAATCATTTTTGTTTTGCTTCTTCTGGTGACTACATTGGAAAATCTAAACATGTTTATACTGTATTACTAGCAACTTACTAACTTATCTTTGGAAAATATGGAAATTTACTCTGTACTCAGGCATCTGGCTCTTCTCCAACCTAGTGTTAGCTATCCTCTTTCTGGGTTTGATAGTCATTATTTCTACTTTTCTCACAAGTCACTTTTGTAATTTAATACTATGTTAAATACCCCAATTCTTGTTCCACTCCATCCTTAAAATTTTTAAAAAGATTTATTTATTTTAGAGAGTGTGCATATGAGCAGGGGGAGGGGCAAAGGGAGAGGGAGAGGAAGATAGATAAACTTAAGCAGACTTCCCACTGAGCAGGGAATCCTATGCAGAGCTCGATCTCATGACTCATGAGATCATGACCTGAGCCAAAATCAAGAGTTGAAGAGTTAACCAACTGAGCCATCCAGGTGCCCCTGTTCCACTGTGTTTAGACAATGCTTTTATTTTCCTTTTCACATTATGCACAATAAGATTATTATACTCCTATTTCTTTCCCACTTCATCTTCTAATTTCTATTAGTGAGGCTTTTTTAAATGTCGAGGTTACTAACATTACATTTTATTTTACAACTGTTTTTATAATTTATATATAGGTTAATTAAAAATACAAAAACTAGTATATAGCATTCACATTATATTCATAAAGTAAATATTATTCCTTGTTGGTCTTTGTAGGGAATGTGAGAACTGCATTCCACTTTCTTAGGTCCAAAGTACAGATCCCTGTTTCACTTAAAGGTGAATGTGCTTAGAATTGATATTTTACTACTTATATTCCATATAAATATAAATTTAATTTACTTAACTAATATTTATTTTCCTCTCTGACAGGTACAGTTGAAAGCACTGAGGAAACAGTAGTGAATGAAACAAATAGAAATCTCTGTCTCTTCTGAAGTAGGAGAGGAAGTACTGTAGGATGGTGGTGATAGGGTTTATAATTGAAAATAGAGTGGATAGAAAAAAAACTTCATTCAGTAGGGGGTGATTGAGCAAGTAATAAAGGAGGTGAGGGAAGGAGTGATGAGTTTGTGGACAGGACATGCCTATTGACAAACTTCAATTTTAAGTGTGCAGGACACTGAAACTTGTTTGAATTGTGTTACAGTTAACCTTTGTTGCACACAAAACACGCCAGACTCAGTGGTTAACAGCTACCACCACCACGTAGTACTTCCCGTTCTCTTCTGCTCATCTCATGGGGCTCACTCATGTGGATTCATTCAGTTGGCAGTTCAGCTGGAATGGACAGTCTCAAGTTTTGAGACTCAGCTGGCAGGCCTAGATTATTGGGAAGCCCAAGCTCCTCCCTTCATGTAGTCTTTCATCCCGGGCTTCTTCACCTGACATAGAATTCCAGAATGATAAACACAAGAATTTCAAGAACTACAGTGTCCCTTTTGTCATATTCTATTGGCCAAAATAGGTCACAAGAAATCCAGATTCAAGAGATGGGGAAAGAGATTCTATTTTTCTATAGGAGGAGCTAAAAAATAGTATAGTCATTTTTGTTCAATGTACTAAAAGTTGTTTTTAGTTGTTTTTAGACAACTAAAAGTTGTCTCCCAAATAATGCCCTAATGAAAGATATGCACTGGATATTAACAGTCATGAGAGTTCTCCTAATATACCTTCATATAGTTCAATTTATTTAGAGAAAAGAAATTGATTTTGGCCAATTTAACAGTTTCTGATTGATTCTATGCATGAGAATGTAGATATGAGGACAACTGACTCAGTAATTAACAAAAAGGCCTTCAGTTAATCTCTATTTCTATACCTTTACCTTTTATCTTCTGTACATGTCCACCCTGAGGCTAACACCTGACCATAATTACACTGCAGGAATGGGCTACCTCATCCACTGCCAATCATTTGCATATTCTAGACTGTTGCTTCTTCCACTGTTTCATTTATTAGAACATTTCCATCCAATTTACATCTTCTAGAAATGTGTTGAAATTTCTAGTTGTTGATGATCTCTCTCCCAATCTCTTTTCTGATTGCATTATTCATTTCCACTGTTTCCTAGGCTTTGTAGTCTGTTTCGAGGGGCTTAAAGCCTGGGAATTACATTTCTAGAATACTCTGGTTCAAAGTTTTTCATACCATTTTTTGTTCTTTTAATAATATGCACTCATGGAAGAATTACAAAGAAAAAGAGCAGAAACCATAATCATAATTCTTAAATTAAGTATATATTATGTTGGGATCCCTGGGTGGCGCAGCGGTTTGGCGCCTGCCTTTGGCCCAGGGCCTGATCCTGGAGACGTGGAATGGAGTCCCACATCAGTCTCCCTGCATGGAGCCTGCTTCTCCCTCTGCCTGTGTCTCTGCCTCTCTCTCTCTCTCTCTGTGTCTCTCACGAATGAATAAATAAAATCTTTAAAACATATATATTTTAAAATTTTTACCTCCATCCTGACTCAAATAAGTACCGATTTTTATTTTTAAATGTTAACATTTCAAATTTAGATGCTAATTTTAAACCATTCACACATTTTTCTGTGCAAGTAAAGATTTTTTAAAGATTAATACAAAATACAGAGGAAATTATTTAACTAAAAAATAACTAATTTGAACTATGTTTTATGAGAAAACATGAAAATCTGAAATAAATTGATAATTTTCTGGGAAAATGTAGCTTACCAAAACTGACAATAGAAGATAAAAAGTATAAAAAAAAATCCCCCAGATACTAAAAGTAATTTTAAAATTATTAAAGAGATATTCCACCTTCCAAAAAATGTATTAGTTTTAGATGACTTCACAAAAAAATTATCATGTAATTAATTAATCTTTTCAAGATGGCAAGAAGATAATTTTTTCCTGTTATATCAGAAATCAATTTCCTTCATATATACAAAGAGCAACCATTAGGAATAAATAATGGGAGAAATAGCTGCAATTAAAATACTAGTAAACATAATTAAATACCAAAGAGTAATTTTCACAAGAAGGTTATGCTACATTTATTTATGATCTATAAAAAATATCTTACTCCATTGAATTTCATCTTCCTAATGACGAATATTTTATATTGTTTTGCTTTATACTTATATAATTTTCCTTTCCTCATTCTATTATTATTGATTTTAAAAATAAGGAAGTTATTCATATGGTAAAAAAGTTAAATTTTACAATGGAGCTTATAAGAAAAACAGCAGATACGCCCTCCCTTTTGTAGACCCATACTCCAGAGATAAACATTTCTTTTTTAAATGTATTTTATTTATTCCTGAGAGATAGAGAGAGGCAGAGACATAGGCAGAGACATAGGCAGAGACATAGGCAGAGACATAGGCAGAGACATAGGCAGAGACATAGGCAGAGACATAGGCAGAGACATAGGCAGAGACATAGGCAGAGACATAGGCAGAGACATAGGCAGAGACATAGGCAGAGACATAGGCAGAGACATAGGCAGAGACATAGGCAGAGACATAGGCAGAGACATAGGCAGAGACATAGGAATTATAATCCTTCACAAGGGTGGATAGTGAATAATTGGTACAACAACAAAATCTACTACCTGAATTATTGCAACACTGATAACAAACCTGATCTAAAAAGAAATATACAGTTGTATCTCACATATAAATACTGATGCAAAATGATTGAAAGACTAATGAAAGTTTATTATTTCATCAACAAGATGAGTTATTTCATGTATTCAAAGATAACAGTAGAAAAATTATTAATACAATTTATCTTATTATTACACCTAGAAAAAATGATCAATCCTATAGTCACCAAAATAGCATTTGACACAAATTTAACACTCATTTTTATTTTTCAAAAATTTCATTAACATAAGAACTGATACATAATTCCTTACAATATGCCAGCATTATAGTGAATATGGACATCCTGGAGAAGCTGATATGGTGAACAGTTTCTCTGATAGTATTTTTTAAAAGATTTTATTTATTTATTCATGAGATACAGAGAGAAAGGCAGAGACACAGGCAGAGGGAGAAGCAGGCTCCACACAGGGAGCCCGATGTGGGACTCGATCCTGGATCTCCAGGATCACGCCCTGGGCTGAAGGCGGCACTAAACCGCTGGGCCACCGGGGCTGCCCAAAATTTTATTTTTTATGGTTACATATGACAGGAAATATATTTTCAAGTGTTAAAAATCTTGATTTTATTTATTTACTCACGAGAGACACAGAGAGGGAGACAGAGACATAGGCAGAAAGAGAAGCTGGCTTCCTGCAGGGAGCCTGATGCAGAACTCGATCCCAGGACCCAGGGATCACCACCTGAGTCAAGGCAGATGCTCAACCCCTGAGCCACCCAGATGTACCTGTATACCTCAAGTGTTAAAAATCTATTGTCATTTATGTTGTTAGGAATATGCTTCAACTTGCTTGGTTTCTATCTTTTCTATTAATTACAAAAACTTCACCTTGAGAAAAGTTGAGAAAACCTCATTAAGAAATTGATGCTGGTGACAGGTGAGAAAGATGACAAAATCCCTTTCATTATCCTTGTAGAAAAATAGATATAGAAGTCAAATCAAAGATCAATTTGGAGTAGGTTTAGCAGTAAAAACATATTGATTAACCATCCATGTTTTAATCAGTAACTTAGAGGATGACAGAGAAACTATGCTATTAAAGTTTGTTTCTGACAAAAGGCTAGGTGAGATAAATAATTATGACAGGTCATAAAATGAACATTCAAAATGCCCTCAAAATGGGTGCCAGGGAGTCAAGAAGTAGAAACATCCAGTAATAAGATAAATAAATCCTGGGGATATAATCTACAGCATGGTGACGATAGTTAATACTGTATTGTATTTTTGGAAGTTACTAAGAGAATAGATTTTAAAAGTTCTCCTCACAGGAGAAAAATTTGTAACTGTGTGATAAATGTTAACTAATCTTTGGTAATCGTTTTATAATAAATCAATATTTTATGCATCTAAAACTGATAAAATCAAACGACAATTCTATCTTATTTAAAAAGTGATCTCAATAGTTTATAATACAAGGCTGAAACAAAAGAGATGCAAATTAATGGGATGAAGGTAGACATCAGTATTTTGGTACAGATATGAATTGTCACTCTGTGGAATGAGGCTTAGCACCAGCACAGTGACACAAGTTTAATTCACCATTACCTGAATTTGAGCCAACATTGTTTTGTTGGTTTATACTACTTAAGTTAACCTGTTCTTATTTTGAACTAATAGAAATGTAAGAAGCATATCAAAGTCTCTGTGCTAGACAGATTGTTTTGGGATAACTGTATTCAGTTTTGAGTCACATTTTAAGAGAGAGACTTAAAACTGGAATTTGTCGAGTAGCCATTTGGGCTGTGAAGTTGGTGTAGAAACCATATCATGAGAAATATTGAGAGTGTTTGTAATTTTAAGTGTAGAGAATAAGACCGAAGGGAATTTCTCTTCTAGGAAGTCTTAGATGATCTGTGTTTGCCCAAAGATCCCTCTTCTGTGCTTGTCCCACATACTTACTGTACATTCATTCACTCATTCCACTGAGAATTATATAGAATGTCCGCTATATGAAAGGAACTGTTATATACTTGGTGAGGAAAACAGACAAGATTCCTGCTCTTATAGAATTGACTCTGTGGGAGTCACAGACATTAAACATATACATGTGTGTGATAAGTGCCTTGAGAAAGTAAAACAGGGCATGATAATAAAGAGTAACTAAAGAGGGGGTGCTTTTTTTATACCTTAGTTATAAAAGATGTCTCTGAGTAGGTGACATTTGACATGAAATGAATTACAGGAAGAAATCAGTCAAGATCTAGGATTGGCATCTTCCTTGCACAGGGATTTGGGGTTGGGAGGGGGGCAAAGGTCTTCTTTTGTAGGAATGAGCTTGGCTTGTGGCAGGAGCAAGGGATAGAATGGTAGGAGATGAAATTGGAAGCATAAGCAGGATTATTTTTTATAGAAAGTTCAGTCTGTGGTTGTGAGTTTATATTTTTTCTTTTTAAAAATATTTTGGTTTATTTGAGAGAGAGAGAGGGAGAGAGAGAGAAAACACAAGAATACAAGCAGGGGGCGGGAGCAGTGGGCAGAGGGAGGGAGAAGCACTCACCCTGTCCAGCAAGGAGCCTAACATGAGGCTCCATCCCAGGATCCTGGGATCATGACCTGACCCAAAGGCAGACGCTTAACTGACTGAGCCACCCAGGTACCCCAAATTTTATTCTTAGTGCATGAGAAGTTTATGGAAAGTTTAAACATGGAAATCTGATGATCAGATTTGTAAGTATGAGACTGCTATAAGGTATACTGATTGTAGGGGCAAGTATGAAAGAAAAACACTTAGGAAGCATTTTATTTTTAGCTGTTTCCCTATTATGTGGGTGTTGTTTCCTTATTCATATTCATTTTCCTCTAAACTGTGCTTCCTCAAGAGCAAGAATCATATCTTGTTTATTTTTGTGTGGCCAGCACCCAGAAAAATACCTGGAACCCAAGAGATTCTCAATAAATTCTTTCCTGAAGATTTTAATTTTATGCTCTCTTAAATCAAAGAAAATAATATTTGGGAGATGATGAGGTCTATTTCTGCCATAGAATTTGATGTAAAGAAAGCCAGTGTGTAACAAGAGCACAGTGAAGCAGACATATGGAGAGAAGCAAAGAATGAGCTGTTTCTTTGTCCCCTTTTATTCCATCAGCTTGGTTCAGCTTATTCCTATTTGTCTTCTGACTGAGTGTCAAGAGCCAGTATCTGAGTCCTTATAATAAACTACTTTTCATCTTTTCAAGTTTCATTAACTGGTGCTGATATCTGTTACTTTCAAAAGAAAAGACTTGTAGGGTTAATTTTTAATTTCTACTTACCTGTTGAATGATTTTGGAAAAGTTATTTAAACTTCTTTTAGTTTTATATTTCCCTAAAACAGGTTTATAAAATTATAATATTTGATGATAATACAAATCCAGATAATGCAATTAGCATTGGGCTCTCTCCATCTAGCTTCTATTAATCACACTATATATGGAGGGTAGCCATGATGATATTTGGATTGGAATGAAATGCCAGGTGAGTGGATGAGAGGCTAGCCCATTTGGATTTATTCATCCAAGAAGGAGAGTGAGTCTCCTAGTCCCAAGCATTTTCTCCACCCAACGATCTCATCTCTGTTTTATCAAGTGGGCCCTGAAAGATTCCTAGAACTCATGAGTATGACTTAGTTATCCAAACCATCATTGTCAGATACATGGAAACGTTTAAGCCAGAGTTGTTAGCTGTTATGAGGTGACAGTAAGCTGTAACTGGGATCAGGATGGCTATATCTTGCATCCCACCCCCTTCCCCTGCCTTTCCCTCTGCTCCTTCATCAGAAATCTTATGCAGTCTCAATCTAGTCATTTAATTATACCTGTAATAATATTACTTCATATATTATGCCATTTAAAATTTGTACATCACTTATTAATTATGGTAGAGTTTTGTCATAATAAAATATACCAATAAATTATTAAGAGAATTAGATGCGATTGTATATGTGATGTTCTTGGTGTAGGGATTGCATACACAATAACTGTGAAACTGATATCAATCATTATCATTATAATACTCAAAATATAGTTATTACAATTGGAGGATGAGCATATAAAGAGGCTGAAGCCCAAGATGGTTAATTCTAATATTTTGTATATAGTTGGAGAGCAGAATTAATAAAAATGGCTGAAGTGGTAATCTGTGAATTTCATTTGTAAGTTATTTTTTTCCTCTTCTATCTAGACTAATTGTGAGTTGGATGCATATTTAATATTTTCAAAAGAAGAATTGGCAGTGAGTTTGTTCTGTTGGCATTTTTGCTCATACATATGCTCTATCTATGCCTAGAGATGGTATTATTTTTACCTTCCTGTCATCACACTGATCTCTTTTATAAGAGCAAACATTTCAAAATATGAACTTTTGGGATTTAGTTTATTCATTGTAAAGCAGCCATCTTTTTAACTTGTATTCATTTCCCTTGATATATGAAGTCTGTAGATTCTATGCTACTTAGGATTTGTAAAGCAATTATTAAAAGTCTTTGATATTTAAAAAGGATCTGAAGCTTTCAGAGTGATTAATTATTGATTACCCAAATGAATCAACCTATCAGGCCATAATAAATATTTAATATTTTCTTGGAATGAAGAAATACGTTTCATGAAGTTCTTTTTATTATATTGCTATTCTGTATTTTAAACTTTCTTGTGTGTTGTTTTGCAATTAGATGCAATCTGCTTTTTGAAAAAAGACATTCTGGGTCTCTACAGCATGTTTGTTATTTTAAATAAACCAAGAATATAGCATAGTTAATAACCGTACATTTCTTACTCAAATCTAAATGGTTTTACATTTATCTTTGGTCTGATATTTACTAGAAAGCAAAACCAATCAATCAATCTTTCTCTCTCTCTTTCTCTCTTTTTATACAAAAACTGGTTTGGAGATTTTCACTTTTCTGCCTAAAAATGTCAATCAGTACTAAGGTACTTCTCAAAAACTGATTGGTTCAGATTAATACTTGTAAAAAAAAAATTGTTAAGTGATAACTACAAAGTGCTATTGTCTGTCTCCATGGAATTGACGTCTCCATAAACAAACTGCTGTTCAATGATGGAAAGTACCAACCTAGTCAACAATGAAAACCTTTATAACAGCAATTTCACACAAACAGTAAAACACTTATGATCTACTCTTTGCGTAAACATGTTTAAGAGTCTTTGAAGAATGTAGTCACATTAGCAGAGTTACCCATTTATTCAATAATTAAATATTATATAAATATTCTGAGTACTATGAGGGATTCCTAGGATATGACAGCAAAAAGTGCATAGTTTCTACATCTCAGAGATTGTAGCGTGAGAGATAAATTCAAGGCCAATTACATAAAAGTGCTGTGATAATGAAGACATCCAGAACTAAGGCAGCACATAGTGAATATACCACATGCTATATGTATATGGCTGCCTGTGTGGGGAGGGGATAAGAAGGAACTTACAAAGTGAAGAAATTAGGAGGAAAACATTTGTAATAAAAATGAGGGTACATATAAATGCTCAGGGTTTTGAAAAAGGTCATTAGAAGAGTGGGATGAAGGGGAATGAGCAATATCTTAAAGAAACTTAACAAACAGTGTAGGTGTTTAAATACACAATAATAACTAAATAAACAAATGAAATAGTTAAGGGTGTTAGAACAAGAGGAGGAACAAGAACTATGAAAAATGCAAAAATTAAAAAGAATGGGAAGAAATCTCAGAAAAATGTGACATTGAAAATTAAAACACAAATTTAATGTTTAAAAGATAAGTGTGATTATGAAAGACAGTGACTAGAAAATGTGTTTCCACAGGTGCTGTTGAATAGTATCTTAAAAAACATTTCATTGCAATATAAAGTTTGGGAAAAATTGGGCAGATTTACCTATCACAGGACTTCTCAGAGCCTTTGATATATGTGAGTATACCCTGTGATTCTTACAGAAAGCAATATACTAAGTAGCTTTCCCCATATTTCTTGACTACATATATATATATATTTACTAATATTTAGTAAGTATTTAGGATTAATATTCCAGTAACTATATTAACAGAAATGTATCAAAAAATGAAGGGGAAATGGGGAATAAGAAACCAACTTTATTATTTTTTTTCTGAATTTGACATTAATTCTCCCTGGGCAAACCCCTCTCTGTTTTAGTTGTATCTCTTCCTACCCAGTTTCCACTCTGCCATAATTTATTTTTCAGACATAAAATTCCATAATTCTCTGTATGTATACACATGTGTGAACATACACGTACATGTGTATGTACATACATGCCTACATATATATGTGTACACACATATGTGACATATACATATATGTAAAATCTTTGGTTTTTCCTAAAAAATCGGTTTTCTAGGTTCAAAGGTAAACAGTACATACTTAGCAAGGATATTCAACAATTTTGACAGCAGTTAAGAGTAGTCTATGACACAAAGAATAGTAATGAAGACCTCCTATAGTGTAAAGTAAGAATGAAAAAAATGTATAATAATAGGAAAAAATGCAATTATGTGGAAAATGCTACAGGAATATTCCCCCAGTCTTCAAACACATTACAGCACAGAAACTCTTAAGGGATCAATAACCAGAGTGTTTATGCATGCCATATGGAAATATTTCCTCTGCAGTGTGCCTGCATTGCTATTTAAGTGGAGAATAAATGTTATGTTAGCAATATTTTTATATAGCCTAGAATTTTTATTTTTTTAATTTTTTTCTCCATTGCATCTGGATGGTGAATAAAAGATAAAGTTCAGCTAGAGAAATAGTTATTTATAAAATCTTATACAATAATATGATTTTAAATGAAACTTTCACAATTTTATTCTTAAAAGAATAAGCAGTTTCTTTCTTTTTCAAAAATAATAAACTCAGTTGGTAGATAAATATGTGCTCCAACAACAATAAGATAAAAGACTATGGACCATTATTCTATAACTTTAAGCCAATGCTGGACATAACAATAATCTTATACACTAAAATGCCAATTCAAATAGGGCAATACAGTAACTTTGGAATTTCTAAAGCTGTTGCGCTTGGATGTCTATCCAGAGGATTTTGATAAAGCACCAATTGCTTTTTATGATTTTTATCTACCAAATAAGAGCAAAGATGAAAATCATCTTAATATTGTTAACTTTCCATATTATAAGGCATTTTTCTCAGTCTTAGGAAAATTGGGAAATAGAAAATCATGGAAAGAGTATTAAAATTGTACACATCTGGTTACCCAGTGTTAGCCATTCTCATTACCAATCTCATGTATTTGTCTACACATGGATTTGATATGCATTTGCTCTATTTATGATGCTTTCTAGATACAGAGTTTTACTTTTCAAAGTAGTATCACTTTGTGTATACTGCAAGCCACATGGTGGTGGTGTTTTTTTTTTTCCCCCTCAGTGGCACTGTAAAGAGATTCTCATGTTTTCCCAGACATGAATCCCATAATCTACTACATGGTATCCACAGCTTATTTCCTTTCCTGACTCAAAGCAGCCCTTTCCTGCTGTCTGTGACAATCACTTTTCTTAGATAATGTTATTGCATACTGTGCTGGATTCACACAACAAACCCTCCTCCTAGCTCCATGGGACCTCTTCAGCACTGATTTCCCTGCAACTCTTGAAGTGTGAGCATCCTTCTATACTCTAGACAGTAGGGAAGAAAAGATTTTTCTCTAAATTCCTAAAATTGTGTTTTCCTCAGTGTATTAAAGTTCTGAGGTCTGGGTTTCCATGTTATGGAGAATCTTTTTTTTTTCTTGGAAAAAGATTTTTAATTCTTCTTCCCTCCAGGAAATGAGAGGGTAGGGCAAGAGTTACATTTAATTGATAATTGTCGCTTTGTATTGAGAATGGCCTCTCCTCTCACACCACTAACAACTGTGTGAGTCACCCAAACTTATGACTTCCTGTTACAGTAGTATACTTTTGTCAGTTCTGAAACTCTAGTGTCTAATACCATGTTTGGCATATAACATACCTTAAAAATGTGTCTTGTGTGTGTGTGTGTGTGGGGGGTGGTTAGCATTTGTGAATATGTACATCTATTCATGTTTGTATTATTTTATTATTGGTGATGGTTAGTGGCAATTTTTTCCTGAATAAAAGTTGGTTATAATGGTAAAAAATGTAGACAGAAGTATATATATATATATACACATATAAATACATATATATATATATATTTTAGTATAAAGAAACATTGGCTTGCTAGATGTAGCACTAAATTTTTCTCAAGGTAATTTCCATATATATAAGACATGAAGGCACTCATATCACGGAGAGAAATTGGGTTCCTATTGTTTATCTGAAAACAGAGCTATAGTACAGTAGGACAGTGCAGGTGCAAAGTTATGCCATGATAAGAAACATAATATAATAGGAATGTACAGCTCCTGCTCAGAGTGAATTACCATTAGGAAAATCCCCAAAGATGCTTTCAGTGATGTTGTCCCATTCATCCTCTCTTTGAGAGTTTAGAAAAGGGAATGTTTATTGAAACCTTAGAAAATGGCCAATTTATTTCTTGGTAGATAGAAAAACAGCTCTTAGAAGAACTCCATTTTTCTGAAATTTCTACTTCTCTTTTCAATTTACTTGCATTCTTTTCTGTTGAATAAGTTACACTTCACAGAGATCTTGGAAATCCTTTTAGTGACTTTGGAATATGCAGCTGGGTTCCAACTCATTAAGCAGTCCTGTCAACTTCTACCAAATAACTACTTCTAATGAGTATTAAATGAGTGTTAAAAAGTTCTAGACCATACTTTTTTTTGGGGGGGGGCCACAAATGAAATATGCTTGTTTTCACCCCCAGAGCCACACCAACCAGGGATTTCCAATATTATGCCAAACCCAGCCACTGATTGTTTAAAAGGAAAAAAAAAAAATCAAGCAAATTTCCCTAAATATCAGACACTGGTCAACTTATTATCTATCATATTTTGAAATTTCCTAAAAGCTACCATGTAAGTATTGATGTAGATTTTGTTAGCCATGATAAAATTAAGAAGATACAATTCACATTTACAATATATATTTCCTTTAATAATATATAATCAAAATTAATTTTCATCTATAAATTTATTTCTAAGATGTGAAATATTAATATTTCTAAGTATCATCAAGACTATTCCAGGTAATCTTATGTTATTATAAAAATTAAAGTAGGAAAGATAAAAAGTGTAATACTAAATCTTTTTTCAAAATACTCTTTAGAATAACTTTTAATCAATCAAGTCTTGATTACTGAGTTCATACTTAATAAAGATGAACATCTTTTACTTAAGCTGTTCAGTTATGTAGTGGCCACCCTTGAATCATTAGACATCCTTTTGACTTCTCATCAAGTCCTCTTTTCCAAAGGGTAATTAATTTTTGTCTCCTGTTGTAATCCTTGAATTATCTGTCAGTGAACTGAAACCCATCTTTTTAAGGTCAATCCTATCAGGGTTAGTGTTGTCTTATAAACATTAATAAATATACGAACATGGATTATTTTTTAAGTCTAATAAATAGAGCATCAACGGAGAACCCTTAACTCCAGGAAACAACTGGACATAGGATGGTCAAAAAAGGGAAGAAGTGGTCCTGCTTTGCTCCTGGGTTTATGAATTAATTAGCATTAGAAAATTCTTGACCCCCTGTATGCACCATGCCAGACCCCCAAGATGGCAACAGTCTGCAAGACCCTAGCCCCAACTGGGATGCAACACGCATTTCTGTCTGGTCATATTTTTGGGGCCCCAAGTCTGATGGATGTCAAGCCAAGTTCTCAGGATACAAAACTTGGAAAGTAAGTGACAATGCAAACTTTTACCTTCATCTCTCAACCAGGCACCACTATTAGAAATCTAGGAGAGCTGACTTTGAAAATTCTTACCTTTTGCAAGCTTCTGCCCGTTTTCCCAGGATCCAGTCTGCAGGTTCTGGAGTAAGTGCAATGTTCCAGTAGGTATTATCCTGGTCATGACAAATGTAGACTAGAAAAACATCATCTTCTCTCTTCCCCTCTATCGTGAGTCATTGGCTGTGGTCTCTTTCTGTCCAGGGCACCTCGTAAATGGGTAAACCTATTAAGGTTAAAAGTTCTCCAGTGTGGCCACTGTAATTCAAGCTGATCTTTGGTAAGGTCAACCTTCTTGTGCAGCCTTTAAATTCTTCACCTGAGGTTTCCCACCGCACCCAGTCCAGCTTGAGTCCTACTGGGTCCAACCTAGAACTAGTCTGGTTTCTGGTTTCCAAGCCAGAGCGGTCCAGCCCTTCCCGTACCTGGTCCAGTGTTTAAGTTGGACCCAGTTTTCCACCAACTGCATGAGGCAGTGAGCTCGCAGCAAGCTCCAGGGCCCAGCAGGTACCCATAGTTGCTTTGCTGTTCTAGGGGGCTGGTGGGGGTTTTGTGAGGTTCCCCCTTATGGTTACCAGCAGAACTGTTAAGTGATAAACTGAGGCATATTAAAATTGTTGAAGAGTTTATCTGAGCAAAAATTGGGCACCGTCCAATCTAGCAGGTAGAAAGGAGCTCCGAGGATCAGTACAAAAGCAAGGACTCTAATGGGTGGAAGGGAGAGAAGCAAGGAGTTTGGATTAGGCCAAACAGACAGACTGGTTATTGCAAAATTACTCTCCCTTAGGGATGGCAGGGGTCTTTGAGGCAGATTACTTAAATTAAGACACTGTTTAGGTGAATCCTGATTGGTTTAGGTTTGCATTTCTGGGAGAGCCAAAACTGGAATTAAGTTAAATCTCGGTTTGGTGGGTTTAGCATTAGGGCCTGTTGTCGTGTTCTTAATCCCTAGACAGACGGCCTAAATCTAACGTCATGGTTAAAATATCTCCTTCATTACAATTGCATTACAATTTTAGTGCTTTTTTTTTGGGCATTTCTGACCTTGGTGTATTTTTCTGTTTCAAATGTTTTGTGAGAATACAGAAAAAAAAAATCCATGTGTATTTTTCCGGAAGACTAATTGATTTTTCTCAGCATCCTTTATTGATTTATGTACCTTTTCCTCATCTATTTAGAAAACATCTTTTTCAGATTTTCTGTTTAACTGGTTCATCTCTGAACACTATTCTGTTTCATCCATTTGTCTAGTGTAGTGTTTCTCAAATTGTGTTTTATTTATCAGAGAAGATGTGTTCTTAGCCAATCTGTTAATCTCTGTTAATAATGATTTTAAAAAGCTAGCTAAAGGAGAAAATCACAAAAAAATAGTATCCTAAATATTTTAAATTAAAACATGAATGTGCATTTATTTGCAGTCTCTTAAATCAGATCTTACGCATTTTCTTTGACCAAGGTTTTTATTAATTTTTGCATCATCAGTTTTGCATTAATAATATTTGTATCTTTTTCTGAGGTGGGGCAAGATCTTAAAGAAAATTATGAATAGTCTCAGTGACAATCCTCTTTTGCCTTTTATGATTTGTGCCTTAATGTGTTTTCTCATCAGCGCTAGTTAAAAAGATTTTTTCCAATAATTTACTTTTATGTTTTTTTAAAAAACTTATTTTCATGATATTCTTTAGAATACACATTTCATGAGTTTATATAATGTTAAATTAAATTAGGTAATTGTTTGGTATAAATAGGCATAAACAGCTCTGAACACAACTGGTTGGCGTGTTTTCATTTTCAGTACACAGAGGGTATCAGATGGTATGTTTTACGGTGAAAGTAGAATTCCTTAGTTAAATTGGTAGATTAGTTAAGGAAGGATATTTGTACTTGTGTGAGAATCATCTGGGACTCTTGTTATAAAAAATACATATTTCCATGCTCCTAGCCCTGACCCAGAAAATCAGAATTTTTAATGTATGACCTACAGGGAAATTTCAGACTTAACATGCATCCTAGGTGATTCTTCTGCTTTATTTGAGAGCGCTGAATGTGTTACTTTACTTATCCCGAGCTAAATTACCTAACTCTATTATTATACTCTGTAGGGTTCTGCCCTCAATTTTCTTAATTTTCTTGGCAATTCTGCATGTTTATTTTAACAGATTAAAATTAATATTTTGCTCTCATATATTTTGTTTCTGGTCATAACTGCTTTAATAGATTAATTTAGAGACATTTATCCTTTCAATGTGAAAATTTGGTTTCCACAAACAAATTTTGTGTTTCCATTTATTCTTTTAAATATGACTCAGTAGGGTTTTAAAGTTTTCTTTGTACAAGCCCTACACAATTCTTGTTGAGTTTCTCCCTGAAGGTTTTATCTTCTTTTGTTATTTCTATCGAAAATAAGATCTGTTTATCCATTAAATCCATTAAATTTTCTTTTTTTTTTTTTAAGATTTTATTTATTTATTCATGAGAGACCCAGAGAGAGAGAGAGATAGGCGGAGACACAGGCAGAGGGAGAAGCAGGCTCCACGCAAGGAGCCCGATGTGGGACTCAATCCCGGGTCTCCAGGATCACACCCTAGGCCGCAGGTGGAACCAAACTGCTGCACCACCGGGGCTGCCCTCCATTAAATTTCCTACCTCACTTTGGTTTCTATACGGAAACTGTTTCTTTTATATTTTGATTTTGTAATCCATCGCCTGATTCATGTTTTTTTTTTCCCATTGTTTCCACTATATTTTTCAGTTTGTTCTCTTGTGTTTTCCAAATATAGAGTCATATCTACTACAAAGACTGTTTTGCTTTTTCCTTCTATGTTTATTTATTTTTAATTTTAAGTGTATTAACTTCTAGGATGGCAGACACTCTGTTGTTCTGCAATATGGAACCAGGTGCCCAGAGGGACCTTGTTTACTCCCACTGTCCCTGGCACATGTCTATGACTCTTACCAGTACAAGCAAAGAATGCTGGGACCTTACAGAGCTGCATCATATACTTCTTGAATATTCTTCCCTAAAGCATAGAAGGTTATATCCTCTCTCATTTGCTCCAAAGAGTTTCATGTTTGGCAAATATTTTTCTTGGTTTGTATTTTAAATTTGTAGGTGTATTTTATTTAACTGAAGATGCTGTATTTTTTACTTTTGTTGAGTTTCATATAGAGTATAATTACTTTTATCTAGCTAATTTTCATCGGAAATCTTCTCCATCAGCTTTTTAAAGACCTTCTAAATAAAAAAATAAAAATCAGAAAAAATAAAGACCTTCTAGAAAATACATTATTTGGATTTTAACTTCTTTTTTCTTTCAACATAATGCTCAGTCAAATATGTAGAATTTTCCTCGTACAACTTGGTTTGTCGTTGTCACAAAAGGTTGCAGAATGTAGTTAATTGCTGAAGCTGGATATGGAAATGCAGGAATTTGTGCTATTCTCAGTGCTTTTGGTGTTTATAAATTTTAAAATAAAAAAAATAAGCGCATTAACTAAAAAAAGTATTTTTCTACTTTGAGATCTGTCAAATCTTTACCAAATGTGTTCTCTTTTTATTATATTATTTTCAGGTAATACTTCCATTAATTTGGAATTAATATTTATGTATATTGTTAGGTAATTATATGATATTCCCCCCTCCCCACAAACTAGTAACCAATAATCTCAGCATTATATATTGAATAAACTTCCCTCTCTCTCTGTCCTCCTTTTCCCCAAAAGATTTATGATACTACTTTCATTATTATCTAACATCATCATGAAGTTCTGTTTCTGGAAATTGTATTTCATTCTGTTCATCTACTTTTATGTCAATTCTTACATAATAATCTATTTATAGCTTTTGCAGTTTTAATTATTTTTAGTATCAGTCATAGCAAATCTCCCTCCTTATTTTTCAAAAGTTTTCATGTGTCTTTTAACCCATTCACTCTTCTTGATAACCTTTCGAAGTATTTTGTCAATTTCTAAAAACAGTCACTTTAGGATATGATTTAAATAGCATTAAACCTACTTAATAATTAGAGAAAACTCTTAAAGTCTTTTCTTCTCAGTTAATGCATAGTGTAGTTTTCTAATCACTCCAGTCTTGTTTTTAGATGCTGAGTGAGATTTTATAGATTTTTTTTTCATGTATGTCCAGAATATTTCTTTGTAAGTTTGGTTTTTATGTATTTTATATTTTTGTGAGCAATTGTGAATTTGATACATATTTTCTCTAATTAAAATATCTACTTTGTTCTTGGATTATATAGCACCAATGATTGATTTTTGTAGGCTTCTTTAGTATATACCTCTTTATTGACTCTTCTATAAATTTTCCTTTTGTTTCTAGGGGTGTTATTTTTTTAAATTTTATTTTATTTTTATTTTTATATTTATTTATTTAACTATTTATTTATTTATTTATTTTTGCTTTACTGGGAAGATAATCATTTTCAAGGAATAAGGAATAATTGACTTTGTTTACCCTTTATCTTAATTAGACTTATTAGAAATTTGACTAATGCTTTTTAAAAATGGTCCTTAAATCCATTCTTTATTGCTGTTTTTAATTGATTAATGTTTGTGTTCATCTTTATTATTTCTTTCCTCTTGTATTCCTTTGACTTTTTTTATGATTGTTTTTCCAACTTTTTGAGTTGAGCATTTTGATATTTGCTTCCATTTTCATTTGATAATGAAAATATTTACTACTATAAATTTTCCTTTTAGTATGATTTTGGCCATAAGCCATACACTTTGACAGGTAGCTTATCAGTTGCTATTATATTCATTAAATAATTAAAGATAATTTGGTAAGTATTACTTTACTTAAGAAACCTTTATTTGGACTCTTTATTATTAGATTTTTCTCCTGAATGTTATCATTTACATGCATATGATATTGAGTTCTCTGCCCACCTATTAGAGAGAAGACCTTCTATCCTTCCATACCCATAGTTAGACTAATTTTTATTCTGATAACATACTACACATTAATCAACTGGAAAATATGATTTTTCAATACAGAGATTTTTTTTTTCTCACTCAGGGCTTAGAAGGTCAGCCAGGCAGCTTTGCTTCAGGCTCTAGGTCAGGATCAGCTCTCTGCTCATAGCCACACACTACTACTTTTACTCAAATTCCACCAGTCAAAGCAGGTTATATGGCCAAGCCCAAATGTGATCAGTAATTACCCTCTCTCCACAGGGAAATTATGGCAAGAACAGGGAAGGAAGGAAGGATTATGAAATAGTAACATAGTTGATCCCAAGCATGATGATGAAACAAATGCTTTACCTTCCTGGTCTTTTTTAAACAGCAGAGATTTAAGACCAAGAGGGCTAAGCTTGGAGTATTAGCAGAGTCCAGTGAGGTACCTGTTTAATGTATAATTAAGGACTAGAGTAATTCTTACCATAGATATGGCTTAGCTCGGGAGAAGAGTTAATAAGGAGTTCATGCCAGAACCCTAGATAAAGTAACCAGAATGAATGTTAGTTTATAAACTCAGGTGTGAAAGAAATATCATATTTCTTTATTTCCATAGATTAAATTGTTTTAGGCTCCAAGTTCCTATGCCATTTTGTGATTTACACAATCATATTCCATGTTTTCCTATTCCATTACTGAAGATCACAATCTTTTTTTTTTTTTTTTTAATTTGTGAGAGCCACACAGAGAGAGGCAGAGACAGAGAGAGGGAAAAGCAGGCTCCCTCCAGGGAGTCCGAGGTGGAACTCAATCCCAGGACCATGGGATCATGGCCAAGCCAAAGGCAGATGCTCAACCACTGAGCCACCCAGGTGCCCCCAATCTGGGAAATTTATGTGGTTTCCAGAAAGTATGGTAAGGGCTTTTGATTACTAAGCCATAAAAATTGCTCCAGATATTCTTATTCTCCCACAAGCATAGCAGAGTAAGGAGGAAAATGTAACAAAGGCTTAACAATAGTTACATACGGGGTGGGGGTGTACAAGATGAGATTGGAGGGAGGGAGGAGACATCTTTTTCTTTTCTATGTATTTATAAGTAATGAATTTATGGGTGGTTTTATTATCATTTTTACATTCTCAATATTTTTCAAGTAAAAAGTAAAGATAGATATCTCACTAATTTCATAATGTTGCTATGAAGATTGAATAAAAGAAATACATATAAAAGGATTAGCACAGTGTATGCCTCATCATAAACTCCTTAACTCAATGAGTGGGATTTTCCTACTATTAACATGGTTATATCAGAAACTATATTTCCTAGAGTCTCTTTCCTTGTGCTTTGCCAGATTAGATTCAGTTAAAAGTGAATTTGCATAATATTTGAGAGGCAGGTATGCTCTGATGGACATTGTGGGTTAGAGATTATGAGGGCCTGACCCACTTAAGTGAATCCCTTTTGTCCTTACTCTTACCTATTCCATGTCTAGAATCTCCCCCAACTCTTTTCCACCCTACTAACCCAGAGCAGCTAAGCTCACTATAATATGCTTGATTATGAACTTACAAAGGTGGTGGCCACAGAAAGTCCAGCTCCTTTGATAGGCTTGTACTAGTTTTTCTTTTTGGTATTTCTCCAGGAGCCAGATGTTTCAGGCTTTCATCCATCTCTCCAAGCTTCAGCTCATTCAACTGTGTCAGAACTAGTTAGTGAACACTTTTGTTGATTCCTTAGCTCATCTTTTCAGACTTTTCCTTCCCCAGTTCCTCCCACAATTATGTAAAGTATATTGTTTATAATAATTTCCTAGTTATATAATATTCATCATTTACTTGTGTCTCTAAACTGTAACTGATAGTTATTGGTATCAGAAATGGCTTTAGGGCTATGGAACTTTAAGATTGAGAGGAATTTCTTCTCTGATATAATCAGATTAAAGGCATTAATGAACCCTTTTCCCATAGTGAAGGATCACTGGCATGTGGTAACAAATGGTTACTTACATTATCACCTGTGGATGCCCATAACCTATTGCCTAGTGTCTTTATGTGAACATGTAGTTGTTGCAATAGAACATTTTAACATAAATAAGGAATATAATAGTGATAGTTGATTTCTTCTAAGTATGCTAGAGAACTTGTGAAAAAAAAAAAAAAAAGGTTATCTCAGGGCTTTAAATTTCCAAGTCAAGGATATACAACAAAAAGTGCCTGGGTGGTTCAGTCAGCTAAGCATCCAACTCTTGATTTTGACTCAGGTCATGATCTCAAGGTTGTGAGATCAAGCGCATTGGGCTCTGCACTCAGTGGGGAGTCTGCTTGAGATTCTCTCCTTCCCTCTCCCTCTGCCTCTCTCCCCACTTAAATAAATAAATCTTAAAAAAACCCATATTTCCTGTTGTTGCAGGATGGTATTTTTGAAAAGAAATCCAAAGTGTAATCCTGTTACGTGGTTACATTTTAACACAAATTTAATTCATATTCTCAAAAAGTATCTTTTGATATATTTAGGGGATCAATTAGGAGGGAATGGGACACTGAAAATAAAGTCAAGGATTTATAATAGATTACAATGAAATGGGTTACCTGAACCCATAAAATCTATTAAGCTCTCTTGTTCAGTAAAAATAGCCTTTCTTACTTGGCTGGAGAATTTATTTTCTTGTTCAATTAAAATGTTCAATTAAATGTACTTGATCAATTAAAATGGTTTTCCCTGTTATAGTTGCCTTGTAGGAGATTGTTGATCCTTTTAAGGATCTACCTCTACCACCTCTCATTGCTTCTAGACCTATGGCAGGCTCCTGTGAACAACGTGAACAATGAGGAGGTGTCATAAATACCAAAAGATGTGCTAGGTTTAGACAGTTTACATCAACAAAGGCCTGAGGAATGTGTATGAGAATGAAAGCAATGTACTATTTAATTTGGCATAAGTTGACATGGATTCACTAAGCAGAGATTCTGGATTCAGTGTGTTAGTTTGAATATCTAGGAGTGGTTTTAAGAGCTTGTTTTGTTGACTGATATCTGGACCTCAAATTGGACTATACCAAAATGTACTTAAAATACCAGAAATTTCTTGGAATAATGTAGAGGAAAGTGTCAAAAGGTTTACAGTGATCAGAGTGCTACAGTGGATTTCTATGAGATATGCTCACCAACTCCTTAAGTGTATTCTTTGGGACGGTCAGGTGGACTTCCATGCTCTTCGACTTTGAGAAATATTTTGATGAAAGGAGCCCTGACATCCTTGATACCCCTTGACACTTTGTATGTAACTATTGATCTGGCTAATGCTTTTTTCTCTATACCTGTTAGCAAAGAACAGTAGTTGACTTTTAGCTGTCAAGGACAGTAAACACTTTCACTGTCCTACCTCAGGCCTATTTTAATTATTTAGCTCTCTGTCATAATCTAGTATATTGGGAACTTGATTGCTTCTCTATTCAACTATCCATTACTTTGGTGTCCTGAATTGATGATATTCTGTTTGGACCTGGTAGACAGGTAATCACAATTACTCTATACTCCTTGGTAAGACTAAATGTGACAGTAAAGTGGTAAGTAAATCTCATAGGAATTCATGGCCTGCAGCTTTGGTAAAATTTTTAGAGGTCCGGTGGTTTAGGGCATGTTAAAATATCCCATTGAAGATAAAGGACAAATGTTGCATCTAGCTCTTGCTACCACTAATAGGTACAAGGCATACAATGTTCAATATAGTAGTTTTTAAATGTACTATTATATTAATAGAATTTCTTCATATTCCTAAGAATATGATAGTGATATTACATTGTATAGATGTATTACAGTTACTTAATGACTTGATGAATTACTTATGCTGTTTTGTCTCCTAAAAATAACTGAATGGACATATAAGTATTAAGTTAAAAAAATCAATTCACCTTTCGGAATCACTTTTCACAGGACACCTGATTGAGCATCTGTCTTTGGCTCAGGGCATGATCCCGGGGTCCTAGGATGGAGTCTTGCATCAGGCTCCCCGTGGGGAGCCTGGTTCTCCCTCCCTCTACCTATCTTTCTGCCCCCCTCTCTCTGTGTTTCTGATGAATAAATAAATACAATCTTAAAAAAATCACTCTTTACTAGGCCAGATAACCCCTACATAAATTCTCAGAGTATCACATGTCTCATTTCCCTTCTTGACTTTTGCTTTTCTAAGCTTGGTAGGACATTTTTTTTCTTAAGATTTTATTTTTAAGAAATCTCTACACACAATGTGGGGCTAGAAATCATGGTCTGGAGATCAGGAGTCACATGTTCCACCAACTGAGCCAGCCAGGTGCCCCTGGTAGGTCATTCTAATTCTAAATCTTAAGGACATTTTAATGTTAACATTTAATAACACCTGTTATTGCTAAAAATGAAGATGCTGATAAAATTTTATTTTAAGAGTATATCATAGAAAATATACAGAATTTTAAAATTTTATTTAAAGATGTTATTTATTTATTCATGAGAAACACAGAGAGAGGCAGAGACACAGGTAGAGGGAGTAGCAGGCTCCCTGCAGGGAGCCCGATGTGGGACTCAATCCCAGGACCCCAGGATCATGCCCTGAGCTGAAGGCAGACACTCAACTTCTGAGCCACCCAGGAGTCAATAAATACAGAATTTATATTGATGTTGTCAATAATATGATGTGGAACACTATGGAATATGATTGGATTATCATTTCAGATCAAAATTGAATAAAATCTGGAAGATCTTTATCACATTTATGTCATCTTTTGTGTATTCCGGATAATGGAATAATAAATGTGCCTAAATAAGTGATAGAATAAATACCGTGGTCAGTTATTATAGCCACATTATCAAGAAATACTAGAGCTTAATTACCCATTTCCTAAAATTGTTATGTTTTCTGCTTACAACTGCTTGACATAGAGCAAAAAGATTCTTCCGTCTTTGAAAAGAAATCAAAGAATTCACATCAGGCATTCAAAACTTGAGAACCTGCCGTGAGAGAATCACATCAACTTAAAAAGAAAATATCCTCTGACAAGTAAGATTTCACCCACACAACTGAATGATCATGACAGGCTGTGATCAATAATATCAAATGTCCCTGGGACTGTTTCTTATCCATTGTTCTATTTCTGAAAAAAGATTTATAGTTCAGAATTCATTGACTTCAAAAGCAGATATGAGGATCTTGATGAAGAAACAAGAGATGGGCTTAGTTATATTCTAGGGCGTTAATACCTAAGTATAATTCTTTATATTTGAATTTGACATTTGCTTGGGCATTATATGTATTTAACTAGCAGATATCAGATAGATAATTACTATAGATTTTCTATGATTGTTATTCATGTAATGAGTACTGCAAATTTGTAGTGCAAAAAATCAAAGAAAAAACTGTAGAATCTGAAACACACTGGTTTTGGAGACCATGCACTATCAGTCCTGACTTTTAAAAAAAGTATCATTGGCATAAGATAAACTTAAATCACCACCTTTAAAAAATACTAAACTACACCAATATTAATGATCTATAATAGCTCTATAAATGGAGAACAGCAGGGAAAATACAATCAAAAGATATAGTATCATAATAAGATACATTAAGTCACATCAAGATTTCAGTCACCATGATATTGGTTTCATATGGAATCATAATTAATTCATGTTCGGTCTCTTCTGTGCACAGAGAAAAGTACATAAACAAGAGGAGTTTTCATTCACAACTCCTCTTCTGCCAAATTCCAAATGAAATGAAACCAAAGCAAGCACACTACAAAATTTGATTCAAAGGAAACCTCAGACACTGAAGCCATTAAGCACACATTTCCTAAATAAAAAATGAGTTGTCTGCAAGCTGTCTTGACACGGTCTGCAAAGTCTCACTGCATAAAACAGCAGCTCAGCAGATTGTCAGAGAGCTCCTGAGATAAACAAAAACCAAATCAAACTTCCCTCTTCCTGCCTCTCCACCATTTCAGCTTCATCTTGACAGAAGAAAAATGCTCCTCTATTCTCTAAGACAGATCCCCAAATAGGATGTAAGCATTGCCTTTGATTTGGAATAGGTTTTCAAAAGCTGGGAAATAATGCACTGATTGTATGCAAAAGATGTGTGATTAATGATTCATTTAGGAGTTTAAAAATTAATTACTTTTATTAGATTTATCAACTCCTGGCAATTAAAACTCAAATTTCAGAAAAAATTTTAGAGTGACTGTAGTTGTTAAGAGCAAAGAATCTGGAATTGAACAGTTGGATTTAAAAACTTACATATGTTATCTTCCTCTTTAGACAATATACTTCACCTGCCTAGGTCTAGCTTCTTTATCCTCAGGAGGAATAATGATAATCTTTACCTCACAGAATTATCTTAAGAGTTAAAATTAGTTAATATAGTCCCTCAATCCTGGGACTTCCGGATCACACCCTGAGCTGAGGCAGGGGCTAAACCACTGAGCCATCCAGGTGTCCCTCTTCCTCTTATTCTTCAATTCATTTTTTTAGAACAACAGTATTTTAGAACAACAGTTCATGCCATGTAGTAAATTTTAGATCTTCTAACTCAAGCATGGTAATTATTATAATATTAATTATTATAGTTTTACTTTTTAAAGAATTCCTAGGTGTTTTCAGTAACCTGTATCCCCTGCCACTATAGAGTTATCTGAGTATCATTTAGCCAGGCTGTATCATTAGCATATTTTCTAAATCCCTTTCTGGATTTCTAGGTCTATGGTAAACAATTGTATGTATTCAGAGAGAAGAGATGGGATGGAAAGTGAGCAGCAGTTGGCTTTTAAAAAGTGCTAGAAATAAAAACTCTGTGTTTCTCTTTCTTAAGACTATTCATTGGAAAAACTGAAGTTAGCAGATTGTTTCATATTTTTTTCTGTGATTGTTGCTCTTTGCTATACCCCTGCAACCCAGGTCTGAGAGGTGCTCCTATCTTCATAGAGCCTGTTATGATGGGTTCAGCATTTTGACACAATGGTTCTGCATCTTCCTCTTATTCTGTTTTTTAAATTTTACTTTTATTTATTTATGAGAAACACACACACACACAGAAGGAGAGACACAGGCAGAGGAAGAAGCAGGCTTCATACAGGGAGCTTGATGCAGAACTCAATCCTGGGACTTCCGGATCACACCCTGAGCTGAGGCAGGGGCTAAACCACTGAGCCATCCAGGTGTCCCTCTTCCTCTTATTCTTCAATTCATTTGCTACTATCCTATTCCCAATAGAACATGCCCAAGTTCCGTGTCTCTCAAAATCTTGTCCTCTCTTAGAGAATTCTGGAATATAATGTGTTTGTAAAAAAAAAAAAATAATAATCCATACTGGAACATTAAGTAACTAATATGTTACTACTTCCAAATATTGCCTCAAACTCTCTCTTTTTGTTTTGGTTGTCTCTTACAGATAAGTAACACATATTCACTCATTTTTTAAATATTCATTTTTGCATCAATTTTAAGGTTCATATGTAAAAGGTAATGCTTTATCATATACCTTTTGCATAAATATCTGAGTTTAGATTAGATGTTGCTTGGAATATTATGTTAATTCTTTTTTTTATGTTAATTCTTGAACCTGTAAGTTTAATGTCTGTTGCAGGAATAAGAAAGACCTGGCTCATTCTTATATATTTTAAGATGAAGTTGTCTTAATTGGATCAGCATTTCCCAATTCATGATTGGTGGTCCTTGAGAAGACCAATGATAAAAAGATATTGTTGCCAAATTAAGCTGAGACACACTTCTTACTCCACAATACTTTTAAAGATTCATGATATACGTTATCATATTAAACATTATGAGAAGTTTCATTAAAAACAAGCACATTTAACTTTATTTTAATCTAACATTTCCATTGTGCTTTGTTAAGTATCCACCAACGTACTATGAAACAAGTGTTGCTTGTAATATCCTTTGGAAAAGGCTGTTTTAGATGAAAAGTAGTGGAGTATATTCAGATGATTTAAATGATTATATTTACAGAAGATGTTGCTGTAAATGAAAAACAGCCATGAAACTAGAATTAGATTATCCTATAAATTGTTTAAAAATATTTGAACTAACCATTTATCAAACTTTCCTTCTTCTAACTTGCACACTCTATAAATAGGCAGATTTTTATTTTAATAAGTGATAAATGAGAGTGAATTAAGATCCACACACTAGGAGAATGGCAAATGGCTCATAGCACAGCCTCTATGTAGCTAACTGCATAAAGTGAGAAAATTAGGTTGTCTTATTCTGTGGACTGTACAGTAGTTCATGCTGTGCTGGGAATTAGCTTAAATTAAATCTAGATCACAAAAAGCTTTATATGCTATTAGCAAAACTGTAGTTATCAATCCTTTCTCTAATGAGAAGTCAGAATAATTGAAACTGAACTGGACTAACGTATCTCCAACTCTTAGTGCAATCGATGAACACAGAAGCAGAAAGTCTACAATGACTATTTTTATTGTTTAGCAACTCTGCCAATTGTGCATTATGTTGGGAAAAAATGGGATTCTATTAAATGCTTTAGTTCCCCATTAGATGCTAAAAGAATGTTAATTTACCTTCTTTTTATTCAGGGTCACAATTACTCTGGGCCTGAATCAAATGGGAACAAGTTGTCCCCACATACCAATACCTACTGGAAAAACTCCTAATACTTCCTCTCATTCCCCTCCCAGAATATTTAAGGGCACGACATCCTTAAATGGAATAACATAATCATACCAACTAAACAAGTTTTTGCATTTCCCCATGTAATCATTTCCCAGTTTTTACATGTCTCCTCATGTCAGAAATGACAGGTAGAAATGTGCTTCTAATGTATTCTTTCTTTCTGCTATCTTTGTTAAAAAGTGAGCATTGGAATATTGAAACCTTGAGAAATTTATGGTGAGATTAAAAAGAGGGACATGATGGGTGTGGGGAGGGTGTAGAAACAGGGTAGACAATGATGAGTAGGAAATTTCCTCAGTTATAGGTGGGTTTCTAGGAGCTTTTCCAGCATATGACAAATATCTGATTGAAGTTGATAGTTAAAAAAAAAATCGAGAGGTAGGATAAACTGTGAAAGCAAGTTCTGTCTAAAAATTGTGGGAATAAAACAGTAAAACAGACACAAGTGGATATAAGAATAAAGTGAGTAAAAATGAGAATTATTATAGATGCAGCAGTAGAGTAACAATGGGGAAGGCTGAAAATATACTCACATTTTTTGGACATTAAACATTTTTTAAAGGTATTTGTGAGTTGGTAGTTTTAGAGTTTGGAGGAACACAATTTCATTTGAAGTTTAAAAATTCTTGAGATGAAGGAGATATCCAGGCATAAGACATATAAGGAAAAGTATTATTATTCAAGGTCTAGAAATTCATATAAGCTTGCTCTGTTACCTTGAAATAACCGATTAACACCTAAACATATTCCTTCTAAGATAAAATAGGTTAATGATAAAATGTCATCCCCTTCCTTTTAAAAAACCTTTCATTTTAAATCCTTCATATAATGTCAACTCAGTTTCTTAAGCTTCCAAGTAATACAGTCATGAGAAGTGATGTAGAAGTGTGTATATTTTCCCAAGCAATAAGATGGGTAAACTGAGTGACAGAGCTTTAAGAACAAATGAAACTAGTCCAACGAAATTAAGATCATGATGGAAAGATATATTTAGGCGAAATGCCAAAGGAACACTTGGAATTAAAGGGCTGAAGAAATCGGCCAAGAAATCAGTAATGGATTAGCTTTGAGCCAGTGCACACCAGATGGGAACCATACGGCACGTTATACTTACAGATATTTTCTTGAGCAAATCTGTAGACTTCTAAATCAGTTATTTTCTTTAATGCTATTACATCTGTCATATAAAACAGTTATAAGGAATAAGAATGATTATTATGACTCCTATCTTCCTATATGTAATGGCAACTGCCTATATAAAAGTTTTTTTTAAAAAAGAAAAATCCCCATATTTCCCACAAAACCATGCATGTAGGTCAAAGAGAAGAGCAAGTAAGGTACCTGTGGTTGATACCTAAGGCATAATTAGAACACTAAGGCTATTCAAATTTCAAATTATCTATAGGTAGTAAAATAAACATACAAATTCAGTGGCTTAATTCTCAAAACACATGAATGTGAAGGAATCAGTCAAAGATTGAGCAGAAAGTAGGAAAAGTAGATAGGGACCTAAAAGTGGTAAACACTGATAAAATCACAAACAGTAATGCAGTCAACACCTTGAGTAGAGTGGAGTGTGGAGAATGAACAAGTCAGAGACCTTATTGGTAGGAGCTCTGGCTACTGGAGGATAAAAAGGAAAAGAAATTGAAGTGCATAGAACCAATAGTGGAAGTTTAGGAAAACACCAGTTTCTAGGGTAGAGTGGAGACTTTCAGTAGGGAAGCATACTTTGGAATCTTGGTGAAAGAAAAGGGTGCAAGTGGTCAGAGTTGAAGATTCTACAGAAATAAAAAGACCTGCACCATCAGATAAAATACTAGCCATTCTGACTCTCAGTACCTGCCAAAATAAATAGCACTGTCAAATAAAGAAACTTCACTATAGTAACAGAAGATGATTTTGAACTAAAAATTCTAGTAAACAATCCAAACTTTCAACATTGGCTTAGATAATCCTATTACTTTTAAGTATGAAAATATGAGATGAATAGAGCTGAACAAAACAGAACACTGCATGCAATATCCATATAAAGCTAGTATACAAAGAAAATTAAAAATGAAAATGGTGTATTTGGTTCTGGCTACCATAATAAAATAGCATAGACTGATGGCTAAAACAATAGAAATTTTCTTATTACTGTTCTGAAGGCTGCAAGCCTGATCAGTGTGCCAGAATAATAATATTCTGGCTTTTCCTGGCTTGCAGATGGCCACCTTGTTGAATGTGCTCACATGACTTTTCCTTGGTTTGTGTTTATGGAAAATAAGGGAGAAATATTTCTCTTTTTCTTCTTATGAGGCCACCAGCCCTATTAGATTAGACTCCACTTTTATGAACCCATTCAACCTTAATTGCCTCCTGAATCCCTTTTCTCCAAATACAGTTGTATTGGAGATTAAACATCAACATATGGATTTTGGAGAGACATTATTCGGTCTCTAGCAAGTGGAAATTTTTTTAGATGCTTCATAGTCTTTCTTCAAAACCAACAATGAAGCAGAAGAACAGTTAACATTCAATCTTCATTAAACAGCCTAAACAAGTGTCTGCAGGTATGAACAAGCACATCACATTAGAAATACAAAATATGGAAATAAAAGTGGACAAATACCAGGGATATATGAAATGAGAGTCAATTAGAAAGAAATAGAAGAAGGCAAAATCATCTCAGAAATAAAAACAAAAGAGAAATCATTTCAGAATAATTTATGATAAGCTCAAGGTAAAATTGGTTTGAAAATTTTATAAGGCTTAATAAGGAATTAAATAAAAATTGAACACTGAATATATTTCATTGCAGCTTTAAGACTAAAAGATGGAGACAAGGATGGAAGAAGCACATGTAATTACAAAGCAGAGATAAGGTAACAGAAAATGGGAGAAGGGTGAAATAAAAAGTTGAATAAGCTTATTGCTTGTCACATAAGTATTAGGGGTATAATTATATTTGACAAATCAAATAGTTGAAGCCTAAGTAAGGAAACAAAGTAATAAGAACATTTAAAAAGTATTAGCATATTAGAAATTTGCTGAAAGTAAATCTTAAAAGTTCTCGTCATAAGAACAAAATTTGTAATTATGTGTGGTGAAGGATATTAACTAGACTTATGGTGATCATTTCACAATATATAAAAATATAGAATTATTGCATTGTACAAGTGAAATTAATATATTTTTGCCAAAGATATCTCAATTAAAAAAAGTATTAGCATAAAGATAACCAGTATGGACAAAAATACAAACCTTCCTGGACATCATAGGAAATACAAAAGAAGAGCAAAATAGACTATAGCATATAGACAAAAAGCCATAATTTATATAATGCACAGTAAATATATTAACAGTAATATGAAGCTATATAATATAAATGGTCTTAAGACACTTAGTAAAAGAAAGATTTTTCAGAATGCTCATTACAGTTGAAAATCCAACTGTATCCTGACTATAAGAGGTGCCTGCAACAAGTGATTGAAAACAATTACAATAAAAAATAGATAAAATGAAAAAAAAATAGATAAAATTTTATCAGAAAAATGCAAACAATGAAAAGATAGTGGTTTTAATCCTTCCTTACATTGGAAAAGTAGATATCAGGTTAAAAGCCATAAAATAATGGAAAATAATGTACTTAAAATTGAAGGCCAAAATTTATAATAGTGAACATATATCAAGTCATAACATTATTTGCCTTTAAAAACATATGGAATGATTTCTAGGATACATTATTAAATGAATATATATCAAGTAATATAGCATTTGCCTTTAAAAAACAGATATGGGATGACTTCTAGGATATATTATTAAGTAAAGAAAATGGGGTACAAAATAGCAAATACAGCATGTTGTCCTTTTTATGAAACAAGAGGAAATAGATGGGTGTGTGCATATATATCTGTGTGTATGTATGTATATGCTTGTTTTTAAAAAAAAATCTCAGAGAAAGGAAAGAATAAAAGAGAAACTGTGATCAATTTGTGAGAATTGATCAGAAGGTACAATAGAAATGAAATATATCTTGTATACATTTATATGTAATATATTTAATGTATTTACATATTTATGTCTAATATCTATATTTTGTATATTTTAACTTAACTTTGAAATATGTAATGATTTATATAAAAAATTGAAAAATAAATAAGGATGAAAGAAAAATTATATAATTAATTACAGCAGATACAAATGAAGGCAAGTGTGTATCAAACTGATAACATAGCCATATAGGAAAAGGGGTTATTCAGAGAACTTTTGAACAGGGTTCTCTGAATACCCTTTGTGAGTGATAGATGTGGGCAAAAAGGAATTAAAAGAAAAACAACCACCTTGTACTTCATTTAGTAGGTTTGTTCCTAGTGATATTGGTTCAATAGTTCTGAAATTATTTTGTGTGTCCTGAGGGATAAAGCAGATGAGTAAATATATTGATGCTGTTGGGAAACAGGGTTCTTTTTGTGGGAAAAATATAAGTAAAATCCACACATAAAGAGAAACCTCGTGGGTTATAAATATGTGTATATTTCTTATCACTCTCCATGGAACTGAGCCAGAATCAAAGACCAGTCATTGGCAATGAAAACATATAGTCCTAGATCTTGGTTTCTAAACAATATTTCACAGTAAAATAAACCAGGGTTCTAGGGAAAAATGGGTGAATTTGGGTTTCTAAAAAGGAAAATGGTAATGTGAACCCAGAATATTTTGATGTACCAGAAAGCTAGAAATCAATAAAATGTTGCTGACAAAATACCATGGGAACAAAATTCTGTTTAAATTAGAGTAGGAGCAGGCTTGGAGGACTTCACATGGCTAAACTTGGGACAATTATAATGCTAAAAATGATGGTATTGATGCATTATTAAAAAATGATTTTAAAAAAGTCCATGTACTATTAGTGATGAAAAAGGGACAAAAATATGTTAAGAACTTTTATGAATAAATCAAGCTAACTGTATACTAATCAGAGTTGAAAAGTAAGATATGCCTCACTTCCTTTAAGATTAAAATTTTGGAAAACTCAATAATCAAATCAGGTCAGTCATTTACTAATTATCAAAACTAACAATGAGTGAAGTTTTAGCAATATTCTAAGCACTTTTATATGTTTTATCTTATTTAATTTTCTTAATGCCTGAGAGGTTAGCTTTATTTTATGGATAGCAGAATTTATTTGGAGAGTTAAAAAGTTAAAAGAAAGAAAAGCAACTAGCCCAGGGTTACAAGAAAGAGCCAAGATTTTGACATAGATCAATATATTTCTGAAGTTTACATCACTGTTTTTTGATCTGCCATTTGTCCCACTTAATAGTTTTAAAAGACCTTCTAAGTCACCAGATCTTTAGTTATCACAGCATTCTGTGAGCTAGTCAAATTGTAGACTATTTATTACTTTTGTTTTGCAAGTGAAGATGTTGAGATTTACAAATGTCTTGATATAAATTATGGTATAGCCAGAACTTAGATTTAAGCATTTTGAATCCCACTCATTCTTTTTTTCATAGTAGTGTACTGCCAAGAAACTACTATCTGGGGAGGTTTTGAAAAAATGAAATCTTTCCTGATGAATAAAGTTTGCTTTTATATGGGTTTTCAGGAAGAAATACTGAAGAACTTTTAGAGACTATAGTAGCCGGCTAATGGTTCCCAAAAGTTGATCAGATACATTGGAATTCCCAAAACCTCTGAGTATGTTAGGTTGCATGGCAAAGGACAATTAAAGTTGAAGATAGAATTAAGATGATTATTCCGCTGATATTAAAATAAGGAGATTTTCCCAGTGAGCCCAATGAGATCACAAGAGTCCTTAAAAAAAGGGAGAGAGAGACATAAAAGAGTCAGAGATTGATATGGATGATGAAAGCAAGGTTGAAGTGGAAAGGACTTTCTGGCTTTAGAGATGTTCAAAAGGGGTCATGAGTCAAGGAATATGGGTCCCTAGAAGCTAGAAAAGACAAGGAAAGAAATTGTTCTCCAGAGCTTTCAGAAGGATTCCTTCTAATACTTTGATTTTTAGTTAGGGAGATCCTGCATTAGTTTTTAAACCTCTAGAATTGTAAGATAATAAACTGGTATTGTTTTTAGCCACTAAGTTTGTAGTAATTTGTTATAGCAGCAATATAGAAACAAAAGATTTGAACAGGAAGAAAGTACGTCGATAAACAGTAGTGGGTTATTTTTGAGTCAGTCCTCATGAGATGGAAATGGATGGATATACTGATACCATCAATTCTGAGAAGCCTAGAAAGTTATAACATGTTTGAGGTTAGAAGTTACGATATCTGACTGGGGAATTATAAAACATATCTAGGCTAGGAAGGATTGTAACTCTTCCTCAGTTTCAATAACTTTCTCATTTGCTCTCTCATCTTTGGAGAAGAATCAAAGCCTTTGTAAAGAAATGTTATTGTGTTGAGAAAGGAACATGGGAACAAAATTCTGTTTAAATTAAAATGAACTGAGAGAAATTTTAAAAAGGTGCATAGAAGAGCAAGGGGCTTTGTCTCATCTCACTATTTCTTATCAGCCCATCTGACCCTGCTGCGCCTAAGAGGTCAAAGAAGACTGTTTAGCATTCTCTTTTGTGAATCCATTTGAAAGAGAGTAAGAACAAATGCATGCTGTGCCCAAAATTTCACTAAATCTTTTTAGGGAAATTTCAGAGGCCTATGCACAAGTGAAATGGAGAAATGTTATGATCATTCCTTTGCAGATTGCCAGGTAAGATTACAGTAGGCTAACCTGCATGGTTTCAGTATAACTGAAGAGAATTACTTGAAAATGAGTAGATGATTGATTCAAGTCTCTCATTTCACTTTCAGGTTACATCCTTCAACATATATATTTTCCTACTGTAAAATCTTTCTGTTAAGGGGCTATCGGTCTGCAGAAAACTGACATTTTGGATACGATCATTTTTAATATTGACATATGGTCAAAATGTATTTCCATTTTCCATTTGGAAGTATATATAAAGGGTTAGTTTCTCTAAAGTTGGAAAAATTACAGTATTTTAGTCATGCTTCCATCTAGACATTATTCTCTTTGGGAAAGTTCTTGGACTACTAAACTCTAATTATGGCAATGACTGAATATATAATGATGCAGTATTGCCATAATGTGGATCCAACAGAGACATTAAGGCAAATGAAACATTTAGTCCATCATTATTATGGAAAATGAACAACTGCCCCATACCAGGCAGAATGAGCCAGAAAACAATTTGATTTGCCAGATAGATAAGGCCATAGCGGATAGTCATGAATTTTTACTTATTTCATTTACATAATCAAGCCTTGCTGTGGATAATCTTGAGGTTAGACTGAGAAGTTTCATTTTAAGTGTAGAGTAGTAACCAACGAGTATGTGTGCTTTTATTTGGAGAAGCATGGGTGAGACACCAAACCCATCAGAGATTTAGTTTATAGCGTTTGCAGATTCTAGCCCACTTGTAGAAGTGTGCCACTGTCAATTTTTTTCTAACTAATTTATATGAAAGTGCAACTCAGATAATGCACTTTGTGGTTTCACTTGGCCCCAATACATCTACAAGAACAAAAATGAATTTTAACTTCATGAGAAGGAAATGTATGTGTAACAGAATCCTCCTTGGCAAGGCTGGGAAATGGATTATTTTTGTGCTGTAGCAGTCCTGATTTACAAAGTCTCTGGATTTATACAAACATGTTTTCTCCAGTTTTTTTTTTTTCTCCATATGAGAGCACACTATAGTAGCAAAGGACTGCTGGGTATAATTCATCAGAAATAGAAAAACATGAGCTATGTGGGGCCTCCTAGAAAACTGCTAGTTTCTTGGTGTAAGTGAAAGTGTTGGGGCTTTTATTTGCTTCTTAATTGCCAACCTGTGATCTGAATAGGGCTGTAATGAAGCTTTTGTGACTATTCATCTCAGGTGAGTTTAGTTAACTCATAGTGTCATATTCTTAAATCATTACATATATGGCTTCATCACATATATAGCTAGGTTCTCTGGGGGAATCCTGGTCGCCTAAGGTTGATTTCCTCATCATTCTACATCACAGCCCCCTCACATTTTGACTTTGCTTCAATAATTATCCTCTTGCTTCTGGTTGGCATATAGATAGACTCAAGCTAATTCCATCTTTAAAAAGCAAAATAAAGTCAAAACTTTCACTGGACCCAATCATCTTTTATAGATACTTTTATTTTCCTTCCTTTCAGAGTTCTATATGTTAAACCAGGGCCTCACACTCCAGAGTGTGCGTACACCGGGCTTTTGATGGAAATGAGAGAAGTGAAGCCTTTGGGGAGACTATAGAAAATTGTTGAGTGTGTGTTCATCAACTTCTTTCAGGGCTGATCCCTGCCATGCAAAAGTGCAGGTCCCGATGTCAGAGCTTCTCATTTCTTATCTAAAATGTCTTAAGTGCTAACTAGTACTGAACAACTAATAAGATGAAACCAAAATCAAAACCAAACACTTTCCAGGTCTGTTAAAATTGCCTACAAGCTGAATTCCCATAGGAATCACTTGCTAGTTTGGACTAGTTTGCTGTCTGTGGAATATTCTTATTGTCCTCACTTTGTCTCTTCTCACTAATTCTACAAATCATTTTAATATAGCATTATATAAACTAAACTATAAATAAAACTCCATATAAATAAAACTGCTCCTACTAAACTCACTTGTGATCTCCTAAATACCAAACCCAGTGGTTCCCTCTCTGTAGCATTTGATATTCATATTCATTCCTTTTTCCAGGTCATTTGCACTGATAATACCCGCCACTCCTCAGTGACTTCCTCATTGCAAGTGGCCTCTTATTTTCCTTTACAGACTCCTTTTCTTGTACATTTTCTTAAATACTGATGTCATTAAAATTTCCATGGTCTTCTATATTATTATTAATACTATATATTAATATATATGCGGTCTCTTTTGAATGTTGTCATCTGATTCCATCACTTCATTATCTACCTGAATAACAATGACTTTGAATGTGAATAACATAACTCTTTTCTTGTTTTCTAAATTTATACTTAAATGCCTATTTATAGACATCTGTATTTTGCCTTTTCTCAAGCTGCTGTTGCTCAACTAAAGACATTTTTCTCTTCTAAATTTTAGGTAAACAATCATTTGGTTTTACTCAAGACTAGGGAATTTCCCAGGATAGAGGATTTTCAGTGCTAATACTGGTCCAGCCCCAGGTCAAACAAATGAACAATGATTGGTCACTCAACCTTTTCTCCATCTCGTTCTTTTCCTCACTTTTTAATTTTGATTAATGCAACAGCCATAAAGTCAGGTCCTCAAACCAGAAAACTGAGAATCATTCTAGACGTGCATTCCCTAAATCTGGTCTTTAGAAGCTCTGTACAGCTAAGTAACAATGAAGATTTCAGGCACAACTCCAGTCCTATACCAATTGAAACAAAATATCTGAGGATGGGTCATTTGGACTGGTTTCCCAAGAAATGGTTAAACTCATTTAGGTTTCAAAAACCCTGTGATTGACATGTTCCTCTCTTGTTCTGCCCTACACGATCTATCAATAGGCAATACCATTGCTCTGTCTCTTTCTATTCCCCCTTCTTACACATATCTCCTAGATGGGGCTCGCATCATTAATATTGTTAGCATAGTTTTCTCCTAGTTGATCGCCTCGATTCTACTCTCTTTTAAAAAACATCCTCTACAGGGCAGCCTGGGTGGCTCAGCGGTCTAGCACCGCCTTCAGCCCAGGGGGTGATCCTGGAGACCTGGGATTGAGTCCCATGTCAGGCTCTCTGCATGGAGCCTGCTTCTCCCTCTGCCTGTGTCTCTGCCTCTCTCTGTGTCTCATGAATAAATAAATAAAATCTTAAAAAAAAAACAAACTTCCTCTATATCCTCTACAATGCTACTGTAGTGATTATTATGAAATGCAAATCTGGGGCATTTGGGTGGCTCAGTCAGTTAAGCTTCAGCTTCTTGATTTCAGCTTAGGTCACGATCTCAGGAGATTGGGCCCCATATGGGGCTCTGTCCTGGGAGTGGAGCCTGCTTAAGATTCTCTCTCTCTCTGCCCCTCTCTCTCCCTGCTTGCTTGCACGTGTGTGCACACTTTCTCTCTCTTAAAAAAAAAAAAAAGCAAATCTGAATGAAACCTACTCAAAATCTCTCAATGGTTTCCTCTCTCCTATGGTTATATAATTAATAATAATCATAATTGTTATTATTTGCATGGTATATGCACCTGCTTTGGAGCTGGTTTCTCATCTGCATCCTTTACAGTGCTTTGTACATTCGTATATGGACCTGGGTACCACCATCAGTCTATGTGCTTTGGATGGAACTGGATAGAATTGGCTCTGTGTTGAAAACTAGGCATGACCAATCAAATAAAACTTTCTCAAAACAACATGATTGGAAAGGCATGACACATCATCTAGATACATCTGGTCTAACCAAAACAAACACAGAATATTGCATACATGAACAAAAGAAAAAGAGGTATCTTTTTTTTTGTAGTCTTGTGCCTGGAATGTGGACCTGGAGACAATGAGCTTTTAACCTAAGAATGATACCAACATAGCGGAGAGAGAAATCAAAAAGTCCCTGACAATAGCCTTTAAGTTCTTGGGTCAATCCTGAGCTGTGCTGGTGATTCATTAATATTTCTCAGCTCCAAATCCATACTTTTGGATTTCCTCCTCCAGTTGAGGAGACTGGGACTTGGCAAATGAACTTCAGATTCTCTGGACAGCCAATTTCCCATTGGGTTCTCCCACTGGGAGGCGCTAGAGTCAAAGTGGAAGGAAGACAGGGACTTCCTTCCAGTTCACTGCTCCTGAGACTGTTTCTAGCAACTGAAGACAATTCCAGTGGTAGCTTCTAATTTATTTATTTTTTAATAGATATTTTTATTGTGGTAAAATATACTTGACATAAAATGTACCATTTTAATGATTTAAATTGTATTATTCAATAGGCTTTACCGAAAAAAACTATATAGGCATACTTTTTTTTTTTTTGCACTTTTATTGCACTTCATAGATACAGTGCTTTTTATAAATTGAAGGTTTGTTGCAACCCTGCATTGAGTGAGTCCATCAGTGCTGTTTTTCTAACATTTGCTCACTTCGTGTTTCTGTGTCACATTTTGGTAATTCTTGCAGTATTTAAAACTTTTTCATTATTCTACTGGTTATAGTAATCTATGATCAATGATCTTTTATAATATTGTTTTAATTGTTTTGGGATGCCACGAACCACACTCATACAAGACGGTGAACTTATTCTGTAAATGTGTGTGGCCTGACTGCTCTACCATTTGGCCATTTGCCCATTTCTCTCCCTCTCCTTGGGCCTCTGTATTTCCTCAGACACAACAATATTGAAATCAGGCAATTAATAACCCTACAATAGCCTCTAAGTCTTTAAGTAAAAGGAAGAACATGTGTTTCTTCCTTTAAATCAAAAGCTAGAAATGATTAAGCTTAGCGAGGAAGGCATGCCAAAAGCTGAGACAGGCCAAAAACTAGGCCTCTTGCACAGGATAGTTAGCCAGGTTGTTAATGCAAAGGAAAAGTTCTTGAAAGAAATTAAAGATGCTTTCCAGTGAATACAAAAATGATTAGAAAGTACAGCTTTTTTTTTTTTTTTTTTTATTGCTTATTGCTGATATGGAGAAAGTTTTAGTGGTCTGGATAGAAGATCAAACCAGACATATGTTCCCTTAAGCCAGAGCCTGAGGATAGAAGATATCTGGGTTAACTTAGCAACCCTCTTTGCTTCTACCATCAGAGTAACCAATTCCCTGAAGTAAATACTTTTGATTTAAACTGCCTAATGCGGTCTCCATTATTATGTCTGGACCTTGACTGGTCTAGGAACTAATATCTCTCTCTCTTTTGCTTGTGGCATTTTGGGTTGTGTTTCTTGTCTCTTGTGATTAAAAAAGTGTTAAATAATATATTATTGCTTCTGCTTTTCGCTCTGCCTAGAATAATGTTGCTTTTATTGTCCATCTGGAAAATTGTCAATAATTCTTTGAGATTCAGTTTAAGCATTATGTTTTCTACCACTGTCTCTTCATGCCTGTCTCCTGGCATCACACCAATGCTATTATACTCTTTCAGCCAGAGGTATATACTTCTTTCTCTTTCTTCATAGAAAATCTTCTGAATATTGAATTTTCTTATTGTATGACAGTGCATCAGGCATTAGATGAATATTTTCTTCTTCAGATTTTATTTGCCTATTTGAGAAAGAGACAGCACAGTAGAGAAGGCATGAGTAGAGGGTAGTTTGTGTTGGAGGAGAGGAACAGAGAAAGGGAGAAGCCGACTCCCCACCGAGCAGGGAGCCTGATGTGGGGTTTCATCCCAGGATCCTGGGAACATGACCTAAGCCAAAGGCAGATGCTTAACTGACTGACCTACCCCTGGATGAGTCTTATGATAATTTATAGATATTTCTTTATATCTGAAATCCCTTAATGCTTTCATTTGTATATTTTACCTAGTAGAGATATGATTCACATAAACATATTTCATAAAGCAAATTACATTCCTTGTTTTTTCAAAGAAAGATGTAGTGTCTTAAACATTGATACTGAAAATTTTTTTCACACTTACAAAGTTTTTGTAAAGTGCTATCAAAGTATAGAATTCTCCCTTTTAGTATTTTGCAGCTTATTTTATTGTCCTAAGGACTTCTGCTAAATTCAGTCATGAGAGCATAGGTTCCATAATTTGACTCCCATGGACTTCGCCTGTATTCTAGATTTTTAAGTATCATTTTAATTTTGACTGTATTTCAGAAGATCTCAAAGCTGTTTGTAGATTTGCCATTTATAATTCCCTCTGAAAAAAAAATCCATTGAAAGTAGATTATATCCATCTGATCTCTCAACTACTCTAATATCTCTAAGTTTTCTTTGAAAGTTACCATAAATAATAACACACATTTTATCCTGCATTGTTAATGTATTTAGTACCATTTGATTAAAAATTTGATAACACATGGTCCTTTATATCATCAAGCAAATGTTCTGAAGGACCTATTGATAAAGGTATGTCAAATGAGATGTTCCTTTCTTTTTTTATTTTAAAATTACATAAGTATAAACCAGTGAGATCATATATCAGTATAAGATTGCTTGAATTTTATAAATGTAAATCAATTTGGAATATAGATCTCCAAATCCTGATAGTGTTTCTGTGGCTCTGAAGTTCTGTTGTAATGTCTTGGGGCTGCCCTCTTCAGACACCCTCCGGGAATGTATCGCTATGTCTCATCTCTACAGAGGAAATCCACTAAAGGTGTTGCAGATTTACTGTAGTAGAGACACCACTAATTAATTAATTAATCTGCTAATTCATGAATTTACTTTTTGAGTGCCAGCCGTATGCCATAACCATATAGGCACTGATGGTATAGATAATGAAGTGAGGATCGTTTTGTGGGATGGAAGTACAAGGCGATGATATACACAGAGCAGTTAGGAAGCATTGGATCAAGGCAACTCAGCTTTGTTTCTGGGGAAGAAGAGGGCAAGTTACGTAAGAAAACATTAGTACCGGGTTACTAAATCTCGGGCCATTTAAACATTATTTTGCCCAGTCAGATACTTCACCAATGTGGCCAGCAATGGATAAGGAGAATTTCATACTATGGAAAGTAAACATTTAGAAAAGAATTTGGAAAACTAGAGCAGTACAATGTTAGTACCTGTTAACCTTAATATGGTCTGATTACTCTGAGGATCCCATGGATCTTCATTACAGCAAGTCAGGTTTGCTGTGCTTCCACTGGGGGCTACTCATCTGATGGTCAACCGTAGCCACTGGAATCTCATCTGTCCTATAAACATAAGCTTGTTACTAGTAAATAATTTTATGTCGCTAAACTTCACAGATCTGCTGAAACTACCACCATTGCAATCTACTAAAAAGTCTAAAATACCCATTTTGGAGCTTTTAGTTTATATTTGATAAGAATAGAGTTTACTCACATCACTATTATATATTCTCTGGAGCCAGTGATATTTCAAAATCTCATGTTATTTCAGTGCAGTCTGATTTTTTAATTACTAGTGAGAATAATAAAGTAGCATGCCATAGTGTATGATTTTTAGAACTTTGCATTTCACAGTTCAGTAAAACTAAAAAAAAAAATAGAGGCATATAGTCTTAACGATGTATAATTTAGTTAAAAAAAGACGTTAGAAACATCTACCATCTACTCTCACTACTGCTTTAAAATAAAAAAAATATATTTATCCCTAAAATGTGCACGACTGCTAAACTTTAAAAATATAAACATATTTTACTTACGGAAAAACTTTCTGATTATATAATTTTCTTAATATTTCCAGTTTAGAGAAGATTTTTGTATCACTGAGCACTAGTACTGTGTAGGCCTGACTTTGGAACCAGTGATGTGGGGAATGACTTTGAAATTGGGAAGGGAGAAGAAATGGGTAGGAAATATCAGAAAGGGAGACAGAACATGAAGACTCCTAACTCTGGGAAACAAACTGGGGGTGGTGAAAGAGGAGGAGGGCGGAGGGTGGGGGTGAATGGGTGACGAGCACTGAGGGGGGCACTTGACGGGATGAGCAATGGGTGTTATTCTGTATGTTGGAAAATTGGACACCAATAAAAAATAAATTTATTATTATTAAAAAAAATAAAGATTCCTGGGTTTATGGAAAAAAAGAAAAAGAAATTGGACATGGGTTTGTATCTCAGTTGTGTCATTTTCTAGTTGTTTGAACTTGGTTAATGAATTTAACTTCCCTGAACTTGTCTCTTTACCTGTAAATAAGGAATAATTACCTGCTTTACCCCTATTACAGGGTTATTGGAAATATTAAGAGGGCTAATACATGTGAAAAAAATTACCAGCCAATTAATGTTATAAAATATAATTAAAAAAAATCTGTTGGGGACCCTGAGGGAATTACAAACATTCCTTTCTTCCCACTGTGAAGGAGGAAGAAGAAAGGAAGGGAGCTAAAAATTACTGAGTGCCTTTTAGATTTCAGAAACAGATATAGCTGCTTTTCATTTCTTTTACTCATCACAACAAAGCTAAACATTACATAATTTATTTACTTTTTCAAGATTTATTTATTTATTTTAGATAGAGAGAAAGAGAGCACACGCATGTGTGCACAAGCACCAGTGAAGGGAGAGACAGAAGGAGAGAATCTCAGGCAGGCTCCATGCCCAGTGCAGAGCCGAATGTGGGCCTCAATCTCTGCCTTGAGATCATGACCTGAGCTAAAATCAAGAGTCAGATGCTTAATCAACAGAGCCATCCAGGCACCCCTACATACATTTTACAGCTGGAAAAAAAAATCATGAAGCTCAGAGAGTTCAACAATTTGCCCTAATCACACAGCTGATGAAAGGCGAAATTAGGAATTCATCCAAAACATGTTCAACTTTCACTATCTCATGCTCCTGTGCAAGAAGAAACTCAGTATCTCCCGTGTTGTCAAAAAACATAATCATTCTTTTTAGCTCTTAAAAGTATGAAATGTTAATTTTGGGGTTAGCTTATTGCAGTAAGGCCACAGTCAAGGACAAATTCTGTCAGTGTAGTTTATCCTTTAGGCATTAAATTCCTGGATTACATTCAGAAAGCCTCTCCTTTATTATAATTAACTGCCAAATTAACTTTCATGATGAATAATTTAACACAATTATTCACATGTACTTCAGGAAGATTCTTACAAAGAAAATTAGGCAATACCATGACATTTAAAAAAAGTTTTCACAACCGCTTTTTGGAACTGAAACAAAGTAATAATATAGTCTTGGAAACTAATCATGTAATTTTAAATTTAGGAATCATTTCTAAAATGACACTGTATTACCAAGTATAAGAATGGCATATGAAACAAATTATGGAATTATTTAAGTGCATCTATGTGCTATTTCATGTTTCTAATAATAAAGACAATATATTTGGGGCCAGGTTCATAAAGTCTTGGAATATTTTCAAATGATTTTTTCACTTTCCCAACATATAAAGAATTTTAAGTTATAAGAAAATGCACCTTATTCCTACACATTTAAGAAAAAAAGGACTGAATTTTATCCAATTTCAGTTAATTTTTAAAACTTACAAATCAGTTGTTTGAGTGTTATGTGAGTCTTAAACTCCAGGATACATTTGGTGGACCTCAGATTTTCAAGATACTGTTTATGCTATGTTAAACATGACAAAATAAAAAGTAGATGGAATTTGGGAGGGGAAAGCAGGTATCTGGATTCATTGCAAAAAAAATAGTATTTTTGCATGTTTTCTTTGTGGACCTCCAGTAAATATCACAACTAGAGAAAATTCTTATTTCTTTTATATCCATTTTTTAGTGAGTGGTGCAGGGTGAAGACTAGGTAACTGTCCATATCTGGAAGAAATCTTGGTGTTCAGAATCACAGAAAAGTATTTTCTGTGTCTTAAGTTTCCATTTTGTAAGACTTCAGCTATTACAAAAGTCAGTTATGAGGAATTGAAAAGAAAATAAAGGTATTATAAGTGAAGTGGTGACTTAGCAGTGTTTATGTTTCTTTGCTCTGGGCCATCTGTGTACATGGCTTTAACAGAAGAGAACAATCAGATGTGTGTTAGATAGGAAACTAGGCCTATTAGATATCTCCTGTGGCCTCTGGAGCATCACTGGCACTACTCAGCTGAGGCACACTCTGTGTAAATTGTTGGGATGTAAAAATAGCAAATGTCAATGTGCTCCTTTTCTTTCTTGTCTTAACCTTCATGTGTTGATTCTGAAAAATCATTACTAAGCTATATTTGCTACCTTTGTATGGTTTCTCAGAAACCTAGACGGAGGATCTAGAGATAGTAGCAAGCAATTTCATTCTTGACTTCCCACTGAGTTTTGCTATTGCAGCTGAAATGGTATGTGACCTCTGTACTGCCGAGTCACAGCAGGGTAACTTGAAAGGACTAGGAATTTGGCTGAAGTTAACACTTCAACCCTTGAACATTCTGGTTATTATTTATATAAGACCAAGTATACACAACTGTTATTGGCTGAGCACAGACTGATGTTTTTCCCCCTTTGCCTTTTTTTTTTTCACCTTCAGTTCAGATAAGATTTACTCTTCTTTGTGCAAGAATACTATCTTAAAGTAGCCTTGCCTCAATTTATCGATTTTCCTCTGGAAATCATTTCTTTCTGGCTATACTAAGAAGTCAGAACACTTTGTTATTTCTATTAAATGTCCTTGGCTTACATTTTATCACATGGGATCCATGAGGATGAGAAGCGTGTGTTCTTTGTTACTAGTATCCACAGAATTTGTATTACATTTTGGACTTTTTAGATACTTGAAAAATAACGGAAGGTTAATTTTTTGATTTGTATGTCTCTATATTTACATGAGTGCTGAATATCACCCTCTATTTCAAGCAATAATACTTACATATTATTATGATGAATATAAACAACAGCTAATAGTTCTTGATCATTTTATGTCAAGTATTGTATTTGTGCACATGCATCACCTAGGGATCTTTTTAAAATGCAGATTATGAATTAGGTCCGAGATTTTGCATTTTTAACAAATACCTAGGTGACCCTGATATTGCTGGTTAAGGATCCCACAACCATATCCAGTAGGTACTCATTTTTCATATGAGGAAATTATTAATTTTTTTTAGATTTATTCATGAGGGACATGCAGAAAGACAGTCAGAGACACAGGCAGAGGGAGAAGCAGACTCCCTGTGGGAAGCCCGATGCAGGACTCGATCCCTGGACCCCAGATCACTCCCTGGGCTGAAGGCAGACTCTCAACTGCTGAGCCACTCAGGTGTCCCTCAGATGAGGAAATTAAAGTTGAAGTAACTTGCCCAATGTCATACAATTAGAATTCAGCAGAGTAGGGATTCAAGATACTTTCTATTTATTGCCAACATCCATCCTTAAAGCAGTGCTTCCAAATCTTATCTGTAGGGAAGGACCTGTTTTTCTCCTCCCAAACTATTACAGTCCAAAGATTTTAAAAAGTACAGTATAAATGAATTACTAGAGAAATGAAATGCAAGCTTGTATGTTTTATTTTTAGACTCAAAAGATGTAAAATTACACTGGTACTATAAAAATTTCTAAACATTTACTCCCAATTTCCAAATTTTTTCATAGCAGATGAGTAACAACTCTATGACCAGCAGTGACCCTTGAGGATACTTTGAGTAGCATTACTCTAAACTATTATCATATTCGGGAAACCAGGGCTTTTTTGAAAGCAATCTCTATGACCAACAAGGGGCTTGAACACAACCCCGAGATCAAGAGTCTTGTGTTTTACCCACTGACCCAGCCAAGTGCCTCAAGAAGGCAGGATTTTTCAATGTACTTGTTGAGTCAATGGAAATGACAGTGGTGGTTTTTTAAATTAAAAAATATTACTTTAGATTTATTTATTAAAATTAAAAAAATATTTATTTATGATAGTCACAGAGAGAGAGAGAGAGAGAGAGAGGCAGAGACACAGGCAGAGGGAGAAGCAGGCTCCATGTACAGGGAGCCCGATGTGGGATTCAATCCCAGGTCCCCAGGATCATGCCCTGGGCTAAAGGCAGGTGCCAAACCGCTGTGCCACCCAGGGATCCCTTACTTTAGATTTAATACATGGATTTTGTTTAAAAAAAAGAGAAAAAACCAACAAGAAAAGCTGAAATTAAAACGTAATTCTACATTTTCTGGAATTTTAAATCTTACAGATCAGTCTTAGGATTTAAGAAGACTTTTGCTCTAATAAGAAAAAGTGAATTGATCTTTTTATCTTGTCTCCAGTTATTTAGAGAAAATAATTTTTTTATAAAAGATTGCTATTTATTTCTTAATTCAATTGAATATTTATATCTTCTAGCTTTTTTCTGTTAATGTGTAGTGGCATTAGGTACCTCATCCTTGGCTCTGAGTGTAGAGTCAGGCAGAGGTTATGTCAATATTTTTTTCTATCATTACATAAGAAAAATAACAATGTGTTATTTATCGATTTTAAACATTCCTCCCTTCTTCAGCAATCTGGGAAAAAAATACAAGATAAAGCAGCACTACTTGTGAACACATTATCCTTCTCATCGATCAGTATGGAGAATGTCAGGTCTTTCTCATTTTATCTCATTCATCTGGAGTGTTTGCATATCTTTTTAAGAATAGAATCTGCCAGTTTCAGAATTGTCTTATCCAGAATCATTTAAAATCAATCTCTTTTTAGGGAGGATGATTAGCCTTAGTTCCTTCATGGTGTTTAAGCTTCTGCTGAAGTCCTAAGATTATTTTCTCTTGTGACTGTTGATCTAGCACCTGAGATCCAATATTTTGTGTTTGACATAATGTTAATATTTTCGTCTACCTGCTAAATATAGTCAAATTGCAATGTTAAGCAACTTAAAACTTTGTTCCTTTGTTCAGAATGTTTAACTTTCCTCCACTATGTAAAAACCACAGTATAATTGCTCTGAATCTATACAAAGGAGCCGAGGAATTAAAAATCCCCCAAAGGCTGCAGTAATATTGTCTAGGAAATAAATGTATAATAAATTGACTAATACCTGAAATTGTGCCATGATATCCTAAGGGAATCTATATATCAGATATGCAGAAAGAATTACTTAGTTTTCTTAAAATCTTTCAAGAGTCAATCTCACATAGCAAACCTAGACAGACCTGGTTTGCACATTGGTTCTGTTGCTAGAAGCTCCCTGGACTTAAACAAATTGCTTAATTTCTTTAATTAATTAATTATTTATTTTTGTGCTCTCAACTCTAAAATGGAACTAATAATACATCCACCTCATAGTTGTTTGGGGATTACCTGAGATAGCATATGTACAGAATCTAGCATGTGTAAGGTGTTCAACAGTATTTGTTTCTTTCCTTTAAATTCTATTTTTGAGGGGGACAGGCATGGAGAAGCCACATGGACAGTTTTGTATCCAGGAACAGTATCTGTGAAACAATAACTTTATATAAGACTAATTCTTTATTGTTTGTGTGGTGGGGTGTTTTATACCTATGTCTGTATCGATATTTCTATGTCTATTCCTACAGCTGTATCTATATTCAACTCCATTTCACCTTATATCTTTATTAATCATCTATACCTATATATCTGATATATTCATATCTATCATCATCTATCAGTTTATCTATTGTTTTGATTATTTTTCCACAGTGAGGATGTAACATTTACTCATTTTCCAAACCAAATGTGCAAAGAAAATGTAATTTTTTGCCTCTATAACAGGTGTAATCCTCCTCTTTCCCTTTAACCCCATGATTGTTAAATTGGAAGAACTTTAAACATATCAATTAACAGTGTCACTGTTTTTTGTTTTTTGTTTTTGTTTTTTTCTGGTTAAAATAGTGTTCTGTGGGTGACTTGATCTCCTTTAGGCAAATGCTTGGCTTTTCATATTCCCCAATAATCTGCTTGTATGCCAAATGATACCTGGGTACAGAGTGGGGGGCTATATGATTTGGGGTGGTGGGGAAAAAAAGAATGGTATATCCTGAATTCCCCATCTCTCTTGTGGGTAGCTGATGGTCTGGTATTCTCTGATTTTTTTTTTTTTTTTTGAGTAATGAGTGGCAACTATGGCCAAAGCTTGTGTTTCTATCCTCACTACAAGTTATGATCCCTCAAAGTGTGTAGGAGGGTGTGTTCCCTTACCAGGGTACATGGGAACATCTAAATCATTAACATGCCTTGAGCAGGCCATGAGGACACAGAGTACCACATAGACTCTTTTTTTCAGACAACTTTTTCTGCCAAAGGTGTACTAGTCATATACCATGATGGACATAAAAATGAACTAGTTGCTAGACTTCTTCAAGAGACCTTTAGCTTCCCCAGATATGCTAACAGTGGTTGTGATGTTTTTTGGCCACCCCTGTATATAGTTGGATAGGAATACTACCCATCTGCAGCTTAGTCATGAGAAGTAGAAAAATGAGAATCCCTAAATCTATCTTTTTATCATACTTTTCTCTCACCTATCTTCTTATATTCCTATTGAGAAAGGGGGAAGAAAGGGACCAATTCTCTATTTCCTCTTCTTTTCTAATCCAACTCCCTTCATTTCATATCCATGACTTCCTTCCATGGGTTCAGGGAAGAAGGGGTATCATTATGGAGATTTGATATATATTATAAATAATTCCAAAAATGTTGAGATAGGTAGATACCCATAGGCCATCAATCTCCTTTGAAAGGAAAAATGATGACTGAGGCTAGATTTATGTAACCCTCTCTATATCACTTCAGAACATTTAATGACCTAGGAATTGGTTATAAGTAAAAACATCACCATAAGGGAATTTATCTGTAAGTATTACTTTAATCTCTGGCAAACGGTATGATGGATAGCTCTTCTCAGTGGATGTGTCCTTTTCATCCATGATTTAGCCAGTATTGTTATGGAGCCCCCAAATGCCTGGAACTATTGTATAACTTCAGCTTAAAAAATTAAACCAGTGTTATTGATGTATCTTTCACAAAGATTTCTTAACTGAAGCATTCGATGATTGAGGCAGATTCATGCATTATCACAGTGATGAGACTAAGTTCAGACTACTATTTCATTTATGGAACATGTGGGGGTAGCCATACTTTATGTATCATCATGGATATTTAGTATGAGTAGATTTTTTTCCAAAGACATGAAAATACATTGTCATAGTTATTTATTTTTTCAATAAAAGATCTGTTGAATATTACTAAAGACAAAGTAATGGACTGTGGCTACATAGATAAATTTTAAAAATTTCCCTACCCTTCTCTTGAACATACAGCCAAGCAAAATAATTAAGTATGCAAATAAATAATTTAATAGAATGTCTTCTTGTATATCTTTAACATACTTACCAGTTTCTTTAAAGTCCTTGTCCCATAACCCTAACAAGAGATTTATCTCTGTTTCTGTTTTTATTGACTATCTTTTCTCTATGTTAATAATAAATAATTAATAATTTAATAATGTTGCCCATTATTAAATGGGTGACATTCTCTTACATCTTGTAATTTTTATTGCATGCTTGACACTATAGGGTAAAAGAAGAGTAGATACTGAAGTGAATATTTACTCCCAGAGAAAGGAATGCCTCTCCTTTTGTTTGGTTGCCAGTTTGGGGAGGGGATGAATCAATATAATATGCAGGTAACTTGTATTTAGGCTTTGTTGCACCTTTGCTTACATTTAGATCACCATTTGCTTCAAATATTTTGAGAGCAGAATTGAGATTTCTCTTTTAGCAGGGCTTAGAGTCTGATCACCTATCAGATGATTACTTTATGCTGTATTGCTAACTAAGAAACTTTCTGCAGCATGCAGTTCCCTTTCTGTCTTGTTGACCAGCTCCAAACTTTTGGAGAATGTCTAGAAGTTCAGAGTGGCATTTCTCTCAGATCTTCTGCTCAGGTTTTAGACTTCAGATGGCTGCTGAAGTGCACTTCACAATGAGGTCTGAGTGCTTTGAGAGGGATTTCTATGAACTCTCCCGCCTTGCTCTTCGTTTTTAGTGAGCTGTAATAAACATAAGGAAGTGTTAACAGAGTTATCATGGCACAGAGCTGATGGGCTGGCAAGACCTTAATGTGTGACACATGAGCTGGCCCTTGAAAGACAAATAGGATTTGGATGGAGAGAAGTGGTGATAGAAGGACCCTAATCAACATGCTTTAACATTTAGATTGATATTGATAGATCTACTTTACCTTATAACAGCACCAAGAAAACTGATCCTTAGCTTGTGTACTTTTCTTTTACTTTATTTATAAAAAGGCAAAATTATATCATCAGGTGTATACTATTTTATATATTATTTTGTGACAAAATCTAATTTTTGACTGACACAAAAAAATACACATTTTAACCAACACCTTCTTTCTAATTGCATTTTCTTTAGACTCATTGAGATCATCATTGCGTTTTGATAGCAATAGCACAAGGTGGCCCAGAAGTAATCACAAGCAATATTTGAGAAGTATTTTACTAATTTCAGAGGCTAATATAAATGTTTTATAGGAATGATCTCTTTTAGGGGATCCCTGGGTGGCTCAGCGGTTTGGTTCCTGCCTTCCACCCAGGCGTGATCCTGGAGTCCTGGGATCGAGTCCTATATCGGGCTCCCTGTGTGGACTCTGCTTCTCCCTCTGCCTGTGTCTCTGCGCCTCCCTCTCTCTCTCTCTCTCTCTCTCTCTCTCTGTGTCTCTCATGAATAAATAAATAAAAACCTAAAAAAAATTAAAAAAAGGAATGATCTCTTTTAGAACAACCTTTGGACATAGGAACTGTAATGTCATTTCATGGATAAGGACATTAAGACTTACAGTAGTTACATGACTTATTCAAGGTGATATGTTTAGCAATTGCTGGAGCCTGGGTCCTAACAAGTTTATTTAATCCTGCAGTCAGAGATAGATATTAATCACTTCTTTTTGCCAGTAGAATGAGATAAAATCAGCAAGTCCTAACACCTGTGGAGTATCTCGCCTGTGATCTAATAATGAAAATGGCACTGATGATAGAAAATCAAAGATTTGAGCCTAAGTGCTATGATCCTGCTATCAACCTTGTGTATTACACATTATCTCTTGCTAGATATTTATATAGTGTTTGATAAAAATGATAGTTAACTTGCTTCACTTTCTGCTGTTCTACATTTACTTGTTTAGCACTAGCTAATTGATTTTAATCATCTAATTCTGTACTTTTCCTTTTCCTTGAAGTATGAAAGACCATTTAGAGTCCCATACCTCAAGAGTATGTTTTCAAAATACTTAAAATGTTTAATTAAAAGAGTTAGTTGGGATCCCTGGGTGGCGCAGCGGTTTGGCGCCTGCCTTTGACCCAGGGCGCGATCCTGGAGACCCAGGATCGAATCCCACGTCAGGCTCCCGGTGCATGGAGCCTGTTTCTCCCTCTGCCTGTGTCTCTGCCTCTCTCTCTCTCTCTCTCTGTGACTATCATAAATAAATAAAAATTAAAAAAAAAAAAAAAAAGAAACCACTGAACTGTTTAAAAAAAAAAATAAATAAAATAAAAGAGTTAGTTAAGAAATATGAAAATGCTTCCTCAAAATAGGATTAATAGAAATATTTTCCTTTAATTTACACATTCAAATAATACTTATTAAATATTCATGGTAAGTTGAAAAGTAAAATAACAATCCACACATATTTATGTATTTATATATTTATATATGTATTTATACATGTATATATTTATAGTTTATATTTTCCTGAGTCATAAGTTGAAATGGCAAATCTTGGAATAATTCTAGAGGACTAGAACCTGTTTTTGTGTATATTTGGTTTGACATTTAGCATTCAATTATTGATTTTTTATAAGCTGCCATCTGTGTCTACTTGAATGCTTTCTTCATACGTAATGTTTTGAACCCTACACATATTGAAGTCAGAGTTTATTTTTTAAAAGTTCATCATGTCGCTTTCCTATTTTCAGCATTTTTGTAGTTTCTCAGGTTTAGTATGATATCCAAAGTCTTTACCATCACCTGCCAGATCTTTTTTTTTTTTTTTAAGACAACTGCAAGTCTTTTTTTTTTTAATTTTTATTTATTTATGATAGTCACATACACACACAGAGAGAGCGAGAGAGAGAGGCAGAGACATAGGAAGAGGGAGAAGCAGGCTCCATGCACCGGGAGCCCGACATGGGATTCGATCCGGGGTCTCCAGCATCGCGCCCTGGGCCAAAGGCAGGCGCTAAACCGCTGCGCCACCCAGGGATCCCCACCTGCCAGATCTTATATCAGCTAGCCTCTCTGACCTTATTTCTCAAAGATTTTATATATTTGAGAGAGAGAGAGAGAGAGAGAGAGAGAGAGAGAGAGAGAATATCTCAAGTGAACTGACTCCACACTGAGCATGGAGCCTGACATAGAGCTCAATATCACAACACTGAGATCATGACCTGAGCAAATCAAGAGTCAATTTTTTTAAAGATTTTATTTATTTACTCATGAGAGACACACACAGAGAAGCAGAGACATAGGCAGAAGGAGAAGCAGGTTCCCCATGGGGAGCCTGATGTGGGACTCAGTCCCAGGACCCTGGGATCATGACCTGAGCCAAAGGCAGACATTCAACCACTGAACCACGGAGGTGCTGCAAGAGTCAAATGTTTAACCAACTGAGCCAGCCGGGCATCCCTGACCTTATTTCTGACCCCCATGATTCTCACTCATTTTGCCCAACTAACTAGTTTACTTGTTGCCCTTTCAATATTATAAGAAAGATTCAATTTCAGGAAATTATAGATGTTCTTCCATTGTTAAGGAATGCTTGTTTCCCAGATTACCACATGGTTTACATCCTGACTTCTTTCTTGTCTCTACTTAAGTAACATCTCCTCTGTGGAAACTTTTATGAATATATGAAGTAGCATCCCTCTTTCTTTATCTTTATGTACTGCTCCTACAGTACTGGGACCCACATTCTTGCTAGAAGTCTTAGCTCTCTAGAATTCCACTGGCTTGGATACTCCTTCCACCTTGAAATCAAACTTCCCTATATTTGAGAGGAGCCTGGTCTTTAACTGGGGATTCATTTCTAGCAATTGCTCACGTTTAGTGCTTACTGCCTAAATTCTTTTCCAGATGGGATGGGAGCTGAGGGAGTAATAAAATGTGTTAGAAATGGAGGAATTTTTCACTTCAAGCTGAGAAAGGCTACAAATTAACAGGGCTGAGGAGAATGTAGCAGAGTTCAAAAAACCTAACCAAAACTGAGGGATAACAACAACAACAAAACAAAACAAAAATATATCAAGGCCAAGAGTACAAGGATATAAACATAAAAGTGAGATAGGTAAGGGTGAGGACAGACAATTGAAAGTTAATGAAGTAGAGTCTGGGGAAAATGCCTAGAAATTCATGCTAGTTTGCTGATATAGGTAAGCGTCAGTTATGGTGTGGGGGAACCCAAGACAAAAAGTGCCAGGAATATGTATTATCCAGTGCAGTGTTCAGGGTTTAAAATATTGTCATCACAATGATATTGTACAGTTTACAGATGGAGAAAGTATAATGGAAAAACAATAAGCAATTCTATCTTGTGTCAATGCTGTGGACATGATATTATGCTTTGTGGGTGAGGTATGATTTGAATTGGGCTTTGAATGTTGGATTTTGAATGTTGGACTTTGAATGTTGCAGGCAAGAGTAGTAGTGAGATGAGAAAAGATGTACCCAGGCCATGAAAGAATATTATCAAAGCTTGAATGTAGGGACTTGGGGGACATGTTAGAGGAATAGAAAGGGGCTTTTTATCCCATCTTATTAATGTCAGATTAAATTCAATGTGTATAAAATTAAACAAATCTTAGCTGTATTTTGGTCCATATCCTAGGGCACATGTGAAGGTTATATCAGATACAAAACCTGAATACCAACTTCTGCCAATTACTGAATTACCAAGAGGAACAAAAATTGTAAGGTTTTTCTGACTCTAATCACCAATTCAGTAAGCACTTGGGTAAAGTTAGTTTATTTGGACAAACATTTATTGAGCTCCTATGTGATAGGTAGTGTATTCAATGATGGGGTTATGAAGATAAATAAGACCTAGTCCCTAAAGGGACATTGTAGTGGGAGAGATAGAAAGGTAGATAATTAAAATACAGCCTTTTACACATAGTGGCATGTGCTCACCACTATTGATATTTTCCGTACAGCTGCAATTATTATTCAAACCAATAAGGAATTGATTGTTAAAGAAAAGTACCTCTGATTTCTAGATTTTTTTTTGTATTTGTTTCAGCAAGAAAATGTACATTTTTTGTTTACATTATACATGTTTAGACTTTAAAGATAATTTACAGATACTATGGGGTATTTTATGAATTGGGCATCAAATGTATTTTTTAAGTTAAAGAGAAATAAAGGCAATCATAATAGAATATGCTGTTATATATAAATAAAGATTTCTTTGGCTGAATTCCTATCCTTTGTCTTAGGTCATCATATTCTGAGTTTTTACTGTGCATCTCTCAATTTCACGGGCTCTCTTTCACATATCTCTTGGAAGCACAGTGATTTATTTTTTGTTGTTGCCAGAGTGTTTGCTTACTATCTCATGTGTGTTTGAGTTAGCATAAAATGGACAATTGGATCCAGACATAAATCTCCTACAGGTCAGTGTTTCTAAGTGGCATCAAAGTCAGAAAAACAAACAGTAGTTTGATTTTTTTTGGAAGACCTTATTTGAGAGAAGCCAATATTTTTAGAACCCTCTTGATTGAATTAATATTTATATGTACAAGTAAGAATTTGATCCTAGGAACAACAATAATGAAAATCAGAAACTATGATTCTATAATAATTTCTACTTTGTGTCTGATAAATTGAGCATAGCAATAATAAGGATGTGGTGTCAAGTACTTTAGCTTCTTGACAAAGGTGCACGTATTTGAAGTTAATGAGGATTGGGATACAGGCATAGGCATGGCTTATATTCTATAGGAGAAACCACAAAATTTTACAGTTTTCTGTCACTAAGGGTTTTATCTTCATATCTGTCTAAACCATCAGAGAATATGAAGCTCATTCTTTTTTCACAGAATAAATCATTACTTGCCACATTTACTGCTGTACTTTGCTGAAGTCCAACTTGATGGATTATAAAAATGAGAGTGATTTATTCTTAATATATTTTAAATGAAGCAATAATCATTGCAAGCCATAAACATACATAGGCTATTTTCTTCTGGTGAACATATCTCAAATCAGTGCAAGAGGGAGCAAAGAAAGTTAGATGTAGCTAAGATGAGTAGAGCCACTCAAAAGGTACTGAGTGTAATGTGTTCATACTGTATTAGGTACTATATACTGAGAAGGAAGAATTAGGTGGGAATTTTAATAGTGTTGATATTTTCAGAAGGCAAGACTGAGGACAAACCACATATCTTATGATATTTGATTTCAGTTATCTGGAAGACCATACCCTAAGCAGGGAGATACATTGTTGTAGAGTAGAGAGACTACTAAGCTTTAAGTCAGGACATAGAGGCTAATTTTGTTCTGGTATTAATATATGTTTTTAATTTAGGCAATGGGCTTTAAAAAATTTTTAGTTTTGTCCTCTATACAATGGCCTACTTTATGTATGTTCTTTAAGGCCTGACTCTGTAATCCATAGGTTCTTTCTCTAGTTCCACTGAGGAAAAAATAAGAGAAACAGAATTTAGATGATAAAATATAGGAAGTTAGGAAATAGGACACATTTTCTAGTGATGAAAGAAAACTCATTATTGGAAGTGCTTTTAAGAGAAGTCAAGATGCCATTGTTTCAGCAGATAAGTGATAATGTTTGGCTTTCTACACTGCCTAAATTACTGCCTGAAAACTGTAGGGACAGATGATTTCCATGGGCTTCTTTCAGCCTTCTTCTTTTTCTTTTTTTGAAGATTTTATTTATTTATTCATGAGAGATACACAGAGAGAGGCAGACAAGGCAGAAGGAGAAGCAGGCTCCCCGCAGGGAGCCTAATGTGGGGACTCTATCCTAGGGCTAAAGGCAGACACTCAACTACTGAGCCACCCAGGTGCCCCTTCTTTCAGCCTTCTGAATCACTTCCTAGATTGCCAGCTTTGAAGTGTTAGAGAAACAAAGGTGGATTTTTGTTCAAGAGGGCAAGACAGATTTTATCCAGACTATTGCAGTAGGGGAGACAGACTTCAGTATAAAAAGTTCAAAACTACTGAAACAAAAGATGGGAAGCTTTTTAAAATGCTATGGGATGCTAAAGGAAACATGCTGAGGGATGTTAGGTAGAGGAGGTTGGTCACTTTGGTCAGGCCATTGTGTCTGCTAAGTGGCATTTATTGTAGGCTCCTACCCTCCCACAGAGGCTCTAGCCTTCTTGATTACATTTCAAAGCGATGACTCCTAAGTCCCTGAGAAAGACATTTCTGGGTTGTAGAAGATGCATCTCTAAGGGATAGAGAGAGGATTTACCATAGTGTATTTTCTAAAGTAAATGCTCTGAGATAAAGGAGGTCAGCTACTAAAGTCAGGTTTTGGCTAGAAGAAACAGTAAATTCTTTTGGCAACACTGAGCTTTCTCAGGTAGATATTTTAAGGGGCTTGTAGTTGTCATCCTAGGGACATGACCTTGAGCTGATAAAAGCTATGCTGGAGTTGGTCAAGTGCCTTAGTATGTGAGAGAAGGAAGTAGATGCAGTCATCTGTGCTGAGAATCTCTGCAGCGAGTCTGCAATTCTCAAAAGATAAACTGTAAAATTATACTGTTAGCTTTCAGGGTAAATATATTTTCCCTCCATGTTGTTGAAAAGCTCCCTCATCAGAACTACAACTGTCTTCCTGTATCTTAGTTTTTATTTTTGCAACTCACTCGGTTACCAAAATGTTGGAAAATTAGGGAACAGCCTTGTTAGAACTGCTGAAACACACCTTGTCTAATGCATGTCCCCACTAGGTGGCACTCTAATCATAGAACTACCATTTTAAAAATCAATAATATCGACTTTATATATGAAAAATTCCACTTACTTTCTGTCTTAAAATTGTTTTCCCCTTACCACTCAAATGAAAAGCCTAGCTCTCAGAACACTTGAATTTTTTATATGTAGTTTTAGAAAATTGTCAAGTTCAGTTATTTTGTTGGGCATTCAATAATTTATAAGGCCCTTTTATACATCATATAACAAGAAGCAAAATTCAATAAATACATGGGTGGTATGAAATATTAGTTTATGTTTAGTTGGTTCAGTTTGGTTGTCGTAAAGCAAATTTTACACTTTTTAGACTCTATAGTGTGATGAAGTAGTGTAAAAATTTTAAAGTGTTTCAAAAACATAAGCGAAGTGTGAAGGGAAATGCTATTGCTGTGAAATAAGCCAGAAAAATGGGCTTTTTGCATCCCCATTCCTGTATCTTTATGTATTTGTTGCTTATAACAATGGGTATATTTAATGGAAATAAAGAGGTTTTAAAACACCCTCTGTAAAAATCTCTTTTAAAAATCTTAGTTCCAAAGATGGGTAATTGTCCCCTCCTCTGCTTGATCTTTCAGGAACTGGGGTTTCACTAAAGAACAATGGATTACTTACATATGTATTTATTAGTCAATAGCAGGAAGCTTTTAAAAGTAGAATGCAAAATGACATTTCTGTTCCTAGAATGACCAAAAAGATGGAAACCAAACCTAAATTTACCTGTGGTTTAGCTTAATTGCTCTAGGAGGAAAAAAAAAATAAATAAAGTATGTATTACAAAAATGATTTCTTTTTCAGTAATAAAACAAAAGCTTTATAGTCAAAGAGCAGAGAGCCCAATATTTAGGGTTGGTTTTCAACAGGAACAATAATCCAAATTAAGAATAAAACAAAATAGGAAATGTCAAGAACATTGTACATTTTCTTTTATAAATTTGATACCTGAAAAATAGGACTTTCTATACATTGTTAAATTTTGTAAGATTTTTTAAAATTGGAATATGAATGCATCCTGAGGAACATTATCTGATTTTAAAATGTAGATTAGGGGATCCCTGGGTGGCTCAAGTAGTTTAGCACCTGCCTTCGGCCCAGGGCGTGATCCTGGGGTCCTGGGATGGAGTCCCACATCAGGCTCCCTGCATGGAGCCTGCTTCTCCTCTGCCTGTGCCTCTGCCTCTCTCTCTCTCTCCCTATGTCTCTCATGAATAAATAAATAAAATCTTTAAAAAAATAAAATAAAATGCAGATTAAAAAGGCAGATAACTTAGGAAAAAATATTCTTTGTAAAAGGATTAATTTCACCCTCCTGGAGTAATTTACCCCTCCCTCTTTGTTTTGTTAATATTTAAAATTTCTTATTAAAATATATAATCTCCTTGGCTAAGTCCAGTGTATGTTATGTAGTAGTTATCTGATAAATGTGTGAATAAATTGATGAATAAATATTGTATGAAGAGACATTAACTTACACAGCTATGAAAACAAATGATTAAAATTTATAATGTAGTTGAAAGAATAAAAAATTATCTTCCAAGTAACCAAATAGTTTTAATATTCCTTCTTAGCTTGACTAAACTTCAGAAAGGTTTCCTCCTGATTGTAGGCACCTGACTTTCTTTTTCTTAGAGCATTTGCTTTAAAAAACTTGGTATTGTCAATTCTTTCTCTGTCTCTTAGATATAAGTCTTCTTTCAGCCTGTAGCCTGGTTTACAACCAAAGAGTGTTCTTTGTCCTGGACCTGGGAACCATCCCTTTGAAATGTAATCATCAAGAAAGATGGCTCCCCTACCACCCAGTCTCTGTGTAAGAGTAGGAGCCTAATTTAGGTAAGTGCCAAACAGCAACACTGAGGGGCCCTGATCCCACTGATCACCTCCCCACCAGAGTCCTTCCTCCAGTACTTTTCCATTGGCTTACCCCAGTGCTTAAAAATTATCCCTTTTCTTTTTGTTTCATAGAATTGAGTTCAATCCCTCTACTCTATGATAGTAGTCTTGAATTAAGTCTTCCTTGCTGTTTAATTTGTCCTGTGTAATTTTCTTTGACACCAGTTTCATTTTTAAGAATCAAATAGGTATTGGAACTAAACGAGATCACAATGGTGATCATGTGGACCAGAGTTATACCTCTAAAAGCAGTATCAGGGATGTTTCTGTTGTTTTTATGAATATGTCTCAAATGTTTAGGGTATGTTGTAACCATTTCTATAATTATTACCATTTAATCTTCTCTTGGAAAGAGATCAAAGTTATATAATACATAACTTAATTACTCCGGTAAAAATGTTAACAGAGGGCTGGTGTGTGTGTGTGTGTGTGTGTGTGTGTGTGTGTGTGTGTGTGTGTTTGAGGGTGTGGTGTGCATTTGTGTGATGGGGTCATACATAGCATTCAGGGAGGGAAACCAGAAATTAGAGGAGCATTTCTTCAGAGTTCCATGTCACATTTTAGGATATATCCACTCAGTCAATATGCCTGAAATTAAGGTGGAACTCTGTGGACAGTAGATCTGCAATTGATAATTGAGGACCCAGACTTAGGAATTCCATGCACTTGATCACAGTTTTTGTAGTATTACTTCATTATGTTCCAAAAATATTTCTCTAAAGGTTTAATGGATAAGCTTAATTCTGTGTTTCCAGTATTTGTTAATGGTTTATGCATGATGATATAGACTTTGATCAAATACTCCTCAGATTCTCCATCATTGCAACCCCACAATTCTAAGGGGGAAAATCAGATAACTATGTTGGTAGAGCATCTGACCATGAATTTTAATCCTGGAAAGGGAAGAAGCCTCTTTTCCATTGCCCTGAACTCATTAGTCAAGATGGTAATAGAATTTTGTTTTGTTCTTTAAAGTTATCTTGACCTAATTTTGAAGTCCTAGCTAGAGATTGAACCGTCTCTTGATTAGTTAATTGAGTCCACACCACAACCACTTCTCTTACTGGGTTTTCATAGTCCAGATCCACTATATTCCTACCCTAAATGCCTCAGAGCCAAGTACTGATAACTTGGGACAGCTCTTATGCCTTTGTCCTGGGAAACGAAAATTATGCAATTAGCCAATCCACTGAGCCCTAGAAACCTAGGTAACTAGGAACCACACATAAGCTGCCTCCTACTACCACTCCAGCTCATGTTCTGGGATACAACCCTCTGTGTAGCACTGCCTAGCAGGCTTTTCTACTTTGGAGCTGTAAGTAATAGTTCTGTGTTTCATCTATTCAAGTATCAATGTGTTACATCCTGCCATGAAAGAATCTTTAAATCTTATAAAATGAAGACAAAATCAGTAAATTCCATGCTCTCTGCTGTTACCCCCAGACCATTGATTTGACACCAGAACTGACTGACCCATCCTTCTTTCTTTATGGTCCATACCATCTAAGCATGACACTTCTCTTTTATTATGACAATTGTCTATCAGCATCTGTTTTACTGTTCCTTATCTCAGTAAATTAAACACATCTTATTTCCATAAGATATTCTGTTTCCATAGTATTCTAATGCTAGACATTATTTTAGTAATTAAGAATCTTAATTAAGGCTGTTATACCTTGTTCTTAGAGTTCCTCAAACTCTACAACCACATTCAGTTTCAAAACTTAGCCACTCATTTTCCTCATCACCCTTTCATTTTGATTAGTTTGCAGGATATCCACACTTTTAGGATCTTGAACTGCAGAGATTTCTATCTTCAACCTTAAGTTTGTTTATTTAATTTCAGTTAACACTGCTCTCTACAATATATAAATTTTTAATGAGGGGGGCACTTGGCGGGATGAGCACTGGGTGTTGGCAATATGCTATATGTTGGCAAATTGAACTCCAATAAAAAAAATTTTAAAAAAAGAAAGGCAGCACTGTAACTTGGTTCAATAGCTGCAAATGCTTTACACTGTAACCTTAATATTAAAGAGCAAATGAGCAAAAAAAACCAAAAAAAATTGAGGAGGGTGCAAAGAGAAACAAGAAGCTGTTTTTGTTTTTAAATACCTTATAATTTGAAAGAAGAGATAAGTACACAAATTATATGACCAAGAAGAGCTTACACGAGCCATAGTTGAGATAAAAAGCAAGAACTCAAGAGATTAAGTGTAGCTATTAGAGAAAGTATAGCTCGTGTCCTAACTCTTGTTTACCTTCCTTACTTTGCCTTTTTTACTTCATGTACCACTTAGTAGTTTATACTTCTCTATTTTCCGGGTCCATTGCCTTTTCACTTGCTTTGCTAACAAACTGGAATCCATATATTTCGATACTACCTAACACATTTAATGCTGTATTAATGGGTGGACCGGGGGTATGTTGCCTGAAATAGCAATTTATGAAGATCTTTAATGTATCATTAGAATGCTAAGGTTACATTGGAAATGTAAGGAGATGGAGAAAACATTGTAGATAACAGAAATTCTCTTAGGGAGCATATTGTATTTGGCTGAAGGAATGTTTGATAAACACTTTGAGTTTGCATGTTTTTGCTTGAGTAAATAAATAGTGGCCATTCTGAAAAGGAGAATTGGTCCACGGAGCTATGGACTTTCATTTTTCATAGTGGGAGATGCAAGTTTGGGGCTTGAGTTTAACCAATTTCTTTCAACCACAAAAATAGCTATTCTCTTAATTCTTCCTTTTCTCAATGTGGCAGTCAGCCTTTTTTCTGAACATAGATTGAAAAAGTATTAAAAAAAATAATCTTCCTGAAGCTTTCCCCAGGGGCTCCCATGCTCCATTCCAGTCCTGAGCATACAAAACTTCCTATTTCTTTAACCTCTAGTCATGCTTGCTCTGCCATTCCTCAGACTGAGCAATAGGTACTAAATTATTGACTCATAGGTGAAATGAATCACTATACTAAACTCTTTAGAAGCAAATTAACTTTTGGGAGGACTATAAACACGAAAAAATAATCTGGTTTTATGGAGAGTAAATTTTTTACTGAATTATACACATAAGATACATCTTATTTATCTACTTATCTATCTAGTTTATCTATAGCTAAACTAGTCTAATTGAATTCAGGCTGCCTAAGCCTCCCAGTACCAACTTAATGATTTTAAACTCATAGCTTTCTAATTGACTATGAGCCTTATAAAAGTATTTTTATATAAACTCCTATGCTCCCTGAACATAATTTTATTGAATTATCCCTAATATACATTTCAGCTGTAAACCTCTCTTATGTAATATAAGAAGTATTTACTTATTTATAATTTGTCTTGTTCCATATGGAATTAAATCCATATATTCCTGTTGACTAGTCACATGACCTGTAATGGAAATGTAAAAATATGTGGCTGTATTCATAAAAATAGGTGGTAAGCTTGTACTGATGTTTTATAGACAGCCAGCAGTTTCAAAGATTAGATTTACTGTATCCAACTTGATCAAGAGTATACAGAGATTACTGAGGGATTTTTTTTTTTCTTAGAAATGAGTATAGCTAAATTTGAAAGGGAAAGAAAAATATGTACCTACAAATGTTTATGGAGTGTGTTTAAGTATGAGAATTTATAGTACCTTTTAACTTGTCCTTAGGGCAACTAATTTTGGGTAGAATAGCATCCACTATTCCTTTTTTCAAAGTTTGATCAAACCACCTGCATTAATTTAATTTAATTTGTTAAAATGAAGATTCCTCACCACAGATACAAAAAATTGGAATATGTTGGATAGAACCCAGTGATGTACCCACTATATTTTAATAAGCTTTTTAGATGACTTTATGCATGTTAAAGTTCAAGAACTAGTGCCTTAGGGGTTACTTACAACTCAGAAAATGCAGTAAGATTGCAGGTATACAAAGCACAGGCCAATGATATATAACTCTTCAGGAACTCAGAGGAGACTTTTATCAAAAGAAACAGGTTTTTTGAAATAATAGCATGATACAAGAAAATAATAAACCAGGAAAAAAATAGGAGCAAGAATTACAAGAAACAAGTAAGCACAATATGTATTTTCATGCTGATTTCTACTCAAATAAAGAGTTATATTTTCCTGTAGCGTATTCTGAAAACTCCTCCTTATGAAGATGAGGCCCACCAAGGTAGACATCTAAATTGAGTTACAGAGATGCTTTTTTGGATACTGACCTCTTAGCTTGAAAGGCCTTTGTTGATATATTTCTATGTAATGACCTTATTCAAACTAAAATTTCTTTAATCTGTAACTTCTAACGGAGAGGAGATCACATCAATACTGTCAGAGGCTACTTATTTCTCAGATACTGAGGTTTATAAAAGTCCCAAGAAGGAACTTGATGGGGTGAACACTGGGTATTATTCTATATGTTGGCAAATTGAATTTAAATAAAATATCTTTTTAAAAAGTCCCAAGAGGGAAAGGAAATAAAAATTATTTATATTTCCCATTTTAAAATATCTTTCATTTGAGAAATTCATATACTTATTTAGAGTTAATGGTGAGGTAGTCCTTATATTGTAAATGCTTGCCTCAATGAATAGTCTAAAGATTTATTGCTACTGTTCAATACTAAAAAGGAGTATTTTATAGACAGTCTTAGAACAACATGTTTTGTACATAGAACAACATGTTTTGTAATGTAAGAAGTATTTACTTATTTATAATTTGTCTTGATGAAACAGACATTGATGATACAGACGTTTTGGATGATCATGAGCAAATTCTTTAGTGTCATTTGACACATTTTGCTATTTTTGAATGGAGAGAATAGGACAGTATCAGATTGCTGTGAGGATACGATGAGATAACAATGGAAGATGGTTAGAACAGAGCTTAGTAATGCCAAATGCTAAATGGTAGTTTATTTATCTAAAAGAATATTTAAGTGTTTACAACATCCAGAAGTTCCCTGTCCTTACATTAATTAATTAATTAATTAATTAATCTATCTATTTATTTATTGGAGAGTGCATGAGCAAGCAGGGGGAGGAAAAGAAAAGGAGGAAGGGGTGGTGGAAAGAATCCTAAGCAGACTCTGCACTGAGTGCAGAGCCCAATGTAAGACTCGGTCTTAGGACCCTGAGATCATGACCTGAGCCAAAACCAAGAGTCGGATGCTTAACCCACTGAGCCACCCAGGCACCCCTGCCCTGACATACTTTTTATAGATTCTGTTACTAACACTCAAAACCTTTTTCTTAAGAAAGAACCCGAAACCAAATAGTATTATAACTTCAGAAAAAGTATTTGTGATGCTGCTGAAATGACAAAAACATCAAGAAAAGAATTTCTGTGGCTTACCACGATCAAATATTATTTTTCACTTATATAACTGTCAAACACAAATGCTTCTGGTTGGTAGGTGGTCTGTAGGAATCCGCTACCAATTTTTTTAAGAGCCTTGGCCCTGAAATTGCATAAATAATTGCTGCTCACATTCTGTTGGTAGAATCTAGTCATGTGGCTACAATTTTATGCAAGGGAGGGTGGAAAATATAGTTTATGCCTAAGTTCTACCTCCCTATGAAATGAGAAGCTCCAGTTTTCAATGGACAGCTAACTGTCTTTCATACAGTTTCCACTCGTATCAGATGTTTGAATCAGTGTTTCTTCTACATTTCAAGTGACATGGTGATTCACGGTTATTACACTTTGGCTGAGTCTACACAGGAAAATGACTTTTTTTTCCCCAGGAATCTTTTGGATTTGGTCAAACAACTGGCTCTTTTGAGACCAGTTTGTGAATAATTGATCCATTTTTTGAAAGCAGGCTTGATGGATAGTGGAGAAAATAAATGGATGTATATATTTAATTAGGAAGAGGAAGCAGGAAGAGCAAAGGAAAGAAGGAAAAGCATTTAAAGACTTTCTGCCTGGCCTCTTAGTGTGTCTGAGACTGAATTATTTCCCTCATTTGTGATAAAACTATACCCCTACAAATTTGTCCTCCTTATAATTAGTATATTTCATACAACTTATGTCTGGAGAGACAATAACAGTCTGGGCTTTGATATAGACATATTAATTTGCAATCTCTTCTGACAGCCTAAAATCCTCAACAACAGTCATCTTTATCTCTGACTACCCTAGAAATAGATAGGATGATTCAAACTCTGTACCATCTAAGTAGGTTTATTTTTAGAACTTATTCTGTTAAAACAGATTCGTTTGGCTTGATTTGACAGAGGAACCAACCTCTTCTACACTAAAAATAGCTTTTTCTAGTTTTAGTTCTGGTGTATTTTCCCCACCCAGGCTATATCTTAGCCCCATTCGATCAATATAGTTGTCTCTTACTGCTCTTTGTCCATCTCTTATATACGTATGTGTGTAATATGTATGTATTTAATGAAGTCATATTCCTGAAGGACTATATATACCACTATATACTAGGAGGTGTCTGGACATGTTCAAATCTTTCTCATCTTAAGATACTCTCTTCGCTTATTTTCTGGGTATTACTGAGCTACTGCCCATCTGTTCTGGACTATATCCATCCCTTGCATTTACTTGGCCTCTTGACTCTCAAATGTCTTTTATCTCTCACAGTACAATGTACAACACAAACAACACAACCTGAGTGGCACATAATCATACATTCTAGCAATAGCTCAGAAAAACAATAATATCAACAAATATAAAAAGTTACTGTCATTATCAATTTTCTCATCTGTAAAATCAGAACAATAGCATCTATCAAATATAGCTTTTGACAGATACAAGGAGAAATCAATATGAGGTGGTTAGCCCAATGCCTTGTGCTAAGTTCTCATTTTAAAGTTATTGTTACTGTAAATGTTATTATGATTGATTTTAGTTCCTTGAGTGTTTGTCCCATCTGTTGTACCTCTTCCCTCTCCCACATACTTCATTCAGACAGCTTCAATTCTCAGTCATGTGTCCATGGCTCCCAAATCTGAACCAGTGCAGCCCTGGCATTCCTCATGAGATTCAGGCCTGCATTTCCATCTGTGTCTATCTAGTGAACTTCTCTGGTGAGATTTTCTGTAGGTATTTCTACAACCCACACCAAATTTCTTTGTTCATCTAATTCTTATTATAGTGCTGTGTTGTGTGCTATTGTTGTTCCCAATTTATTGATGAAGAAGCACTGAAACCCAGTAAAATACCCACTCTCCAGGAACGCAAGATTGCTCTTCCTCCTTTATGCCAAGTAATTTTACCTCTTCTCTATATTCTTTCCATCTTCATACTTTGTAATTTGGGGTTACAAGTGCTATCTAAGATTTGTTTTTTTTTTTTTTTTTTTTGTTTTGTTTTGTTTTTAGATTTGTTTTTTTTTTAAGATGGATTTGCATTTCTGTCCTAGGTCTTTGATTTTTGGTGATATTTGAGAAGAGAAGGAATAGATATTTTTGTATTATACCATCATAAATCTGGAAGCCCTATAGCTGAACTTTCAAAAGTATAGTTATAGGTATTGGAGCAACTAGAATGGTTAGAAAATTTGAACAAGAGAGCCAGAGGGAGAGGTGAGTCAAGATTCAAACAGAGACAGATCTCAAAGTTTATTTAATAGACTCTGTGCAATGGAAAGATATAGCGAGAAAGTAGATAAAGTGTAGACTGTTGTCACACTGACCTAGGTTAAAACTCCAGTTACCACAGTCATTGGTGTTGTGTACTAAGTTATTTTATCTCAGAGCCTTGGTTCAGTAGACCTTAGTTTCCCTTCCTTCTATATTCCACTTCAAAATTACATATGCTTAATACCTTGGATGTGGCCATTTAACTGTATTATGGGTACAGTCATCTGCACCTGCACATAATTAAGGTTCTTGCTGAAAGTTATTTAGCTGGTGATAGAGGTTGCTTAGTAGATTAGTTGTTCTTAAATGTTCTTCAGACCACCTGCTGGATTTTATGGGTTGAATGGGGTGGTGATTTGAATTTTGATACATTTATGCACAATTTCCACACATAGACCATGATTAGTTACATTCATTTAATAGGCACTTAGCAAATGCCCTTGTGAAAGTGAGAAAATATGGGCAATTGCTCAGTATATTTCAAACTTTGTAAGAACATTGGCAATGCTGATGAATAATTAATCAACTAATTGTTGCCCTGTTCAGTGTTCCCCATTTGGAAGTGAGATGAGTTACTTTATATGTGGTGATAGGCATTTAAAATCCTATTTCAGTTTAGAAGTATAGATGTGAATTGTTTTTGTTCTATAGGTTACGGGCAGAGATTGCTTGTACAGAACCTCTGACCTCTAAAAATCACCTCTTTTGCATGAAGACTTTTTGCATTTACCTTTATACTCTATACATTTCTTATGTGTGCATCTATATTGGGTCTTTCCTAATTCTGAATGTATTGATGTTCATACCTTTGTCTCAGGTGTATATACTTAATGTCCTTATCATTTAGTAAAATGAAAAAATCCAATAATCTTTAGCAATACTGATATTTTTATTTTGTCTAAAATCAACACAGGCTTATTCTTTGGTAAGCTTTTCTGACACATTTCTCTTTGCAGATTTAAGCTTTGGAGTTTATATATTTTCAAATTTCCAGATTGTTTAGACATGATACCTTTTTTGATGAACTTGTACAGGAGATTGGGGTGGGATAACATCTGCAACACAAATCTGGATCTATCCAAGTGAAACCAATTTAAACTTACTAAATTGCTGCAGCATTCCAGGGGCCCTGATTAAAAGCTCCTCCAGTCCAGGAGTTGAATAATCTCACTGCCACTTCAGGACATTGGATGTTTTATGTTATCTCTAGTGGAGTCCTTTCAGATTAAAAATAATCCTATTAAGTAGTGCTGCTGGCTTTTGGGACTGTATACTCTTGGCATCAGTAATGTGCTGCTGTTATTTGGGACTGTGTTTCTTAATTCTTCATCTTAGATAGCTGGCACCTTCTAGCAGTAAGCTTACATGCAGTAGATGGACAGACTCTTCATTAATAGGATTGATTAAGTTGTCATAAAATATCTATGACCTAAATGTCCTCAGGCAACATCACGCTAAATCTAAATTTCTTTAGTTTGAAGTCCAGTCTGTCAAAAAAGTACATATTCAAGCCGTTCCTTCTAGCCACTACAAGATTTCCGAGGAGTCCCAAAGTGGTGTTCTATGTCTACTGACAAATCAGCTCTGATTTTCATCCTCTGATATTTGGCTTATGACTAGTATAGACTCTACTTTGCCAACTTGAAGTGTTACCACTGATAAAGGTAGGTGAGATTGTCACTACTATTCTGGTATTTCTTCCGTAGAAATAAAGATCTTGGTCACAGTTGCTCTCAAATCAGCCAGAATTATAATTGTAATACAGTTCCAGGCACGGTTCTAGGAGTTTGTATATACTAACTCTTTATGAAAATTGTATGAAGAAGGTATTGTAATTATTCATATTTTGAAGTTGGGAAGACTTGAGGCAGAGAACAATTAAGTAGTTAACTCAAGAATAGGTGGAATCAAATGGATTGAATTTTTACCCAGGTCAGTTACTTGCCAAATTTGTGGCCTAGAGATTGTTTTGTTATCTCTTTCAGCCAAATTGTCCTCATCTGTACAATGCAATTACTAAGAGTCCTTGTATCCTTTAGTTGTTGTGAAGATTAAATCAGATAATTTGTGTCAAGTGCATATGGAATTGTAGCTACTATTGGCTGCTGCTATTATTTTTTCTATTAAAATGAATTTAAATTGAATTTGAGGAATATCTGTTCTTTCAAATCATTATGTTTAGTGGATGGATAGTAAATCAACAAGGAGAACTTCCAATTCTTTCTGAAGTTTTTTTGTTTTTATTTTTTTTGTTTGTGTTTTGTTTAGTGGTTTAATATTTCTCACTTTGAGAAGTTAAGTCAAGGTTACAAGCTCAGAACACATTAGCACAGTGCTTGTCATCCATCTCAACTCAAAAAAAAAAAAAAAAAAAAAAGCTGGCCAGTCAGAGAATAGTCAGGTTGTTATACCTAACATCTGTATCAAGTGCTTTCTGTGTGCTGGATCTGTAGTAAATGCTCATAGGTATTATTTCTTTGTATTCTTATGACAATTGTACGTAACAGATGTTATTATTATCCCTATTTTATAGAAGAGAAACTGAGGCATATGAAAATTAAGTAATACCCAAAGTTGCCCAGTTGTTGAATGATGGGACCAGGATTCTAATCCAGACAGTCTGACCCTAGATGCTGTTCTTAATTATTACTGGCTTCCACATTCTGTGTTCCTAGGCATTGCAGAAATGTTCCATTGGGTAGAATTAATTTTATGTCCTGACTCTGGGGACTCCTGGGGGAAACATAACCACCCTTAAAATTAGTATGGGCTATGGAACTAGTTTGGCCAATGGGCTGTGAGCAGAAAGTAAGAAAGAGCTGGTGTACGCTATTGGCCAGACATCACAGGAGGACTTATTTGTGTCTAAGGGAAAGAAAGTAGAGAGTGTCTTCTTGGTTTTACCTTGTTTAGGTGTATAGAGAGCTCAGAGACACTATACATTTACTACATCTAAGGTAAAATACATTACCACTCTGGGGCATTTAGTTATTTATGTATTTGTAATAATGTAAGCCCCAGGCATTAGGACTTAATGAAATATTCTTCTTTTGAATGCAACATATTCAGATCCTTTTGTTCACACTGCCTCTTTGAACTTTGTATTATTGACACCCCAAAGTTACAATAGATCTGGATTCTGTGTAGTGAAATAGCTTTCCCACAATGCAAGTGAGTATTTATCTTGGACAATGGCTGCTATCCCTGCCTCTTGCTCTACACTTGCTTATATATATAAATTTATTTCCTAGGGAAGGCTTTCCTCTATTTTATTTTTCAACTGGAGAATCAGCTGAAGCACATTTCTGATGTGAAGCTACTGTTGATGTTTTTGAAAACTATACTTTGAGACCTGAGTGAGAATTGTAAGTTTGTCATGTACTTCCAGTTCAACTCTCCCTAACTTTTGAATTTCTAGTCTGTGAGAGTATTTCTTTCTCTCAGATGTTTATCCAGTAGGATATGCCTCTAATATTTAATTTCCTTTGTTTTTCTCCTTTTTTGAAAAACAGTCCTATTTCCCTTTTTCTCCTGGGCCCTGAGGTCTTTTTTCTTTCATGTGTGTGCAGCCTGTCTTCTGAGTCTCAATATTTCTCTTAAGGAAGTAATTTTTCCTCTATCCTAATTAATGTGCATCTTACTACTTTTTTTTTTCATACTGGTTGTGTTCCAATAGTAAGAGAGAGCATATTTAAAAAAACTGGGTTTCCTTAGGACATTTTTGGCTGATGGGAATTTTCTTTATAATCCTCCTAAAGTCTCCCTATTAAAATTAAGGTAAAAGGTATATACACTGAGATTAACAGATTTTACATGTAGGTATTGGTGAATTTTAGCAAATGATTCCACTATGTATATCACACCAAGATATAGAACATTTCCACTATCCCAGAAAGTTCCTTGGTGTCAACTTTCCTGGTAGGTTCTATAACCACAGATGGGAAAGGTTATGATTTCTTTATCATAGATTACTTTTTTTATTCTGAACTTAATAAATGGGGAATCATACAGTGTGTACTCACTTATTTCTAGCTTCCTTTGCTCAGTATAATAGCTTTGAGATTTATGTGGTTTTATGTATCAGTAGTTCTTTCTTTCTATTTATTTTTAATTTTTACTTTTTTAAGAGAGAGAGTTAGGGGAGGGGCAGAAGGAGAGAGAGAATCTTAAGCATGCTCCACACCCAGCTTGGAGCCTGATGAGGGGTTCAATCTCACAACCCCGAGATCGTGACCTGAGCTGACATTAAGAGTCAGATGCTCCACTGACTAAGCCACCCAGCTACCCCATTTTCTTACTTTTTAAATTAAAGAGTAGCATTCTATTGAATGAATATATCATGAATTTACTATAATTTTAAAATTATTATCCATTTGGGTTTTTTCCATTATTTGGCAATTATGAATAAAGTTGCAATAAGCATTTTTGTAGAAAGCTTTTGGGGACACATGTTTTCATTTCTCTTTAATATATGCCTGGGAGTGGGATAGCGGAGTCATATGGTAAGTGTATGTTTGATATATAGAAAATGCTAAATGGTTTTTCAAAGTACTTGTTCCATTTTATCCATTAGCAATGTGTGAGAGTTTCTGTTGTTCCATATCCTTGCTAGCATTTGATTCTGACCATCTTTTTAAATAGCTGTCCTAAAATAAGTAAATACATGAACACATTAATTAATTAAGCTCCTACTGAGTGAAGAGGTATCTTACGGTTTTTAATTTATATCTCCCTGCTAACTACTGATGGAAAATATTTTTGATCGAAATAGATTTAACTTATTCTTTGTTAGAGCTTATGTAATTTGGTTTTGTACTTTGAGGTGTGGTCCTTACACTGTGTTTTGAGCCTTTCTTTTAAAACATAAAACATGGCCTTTTAAGAGATGGCAACTAAATGCCAGTAGTACTTTGTGAGATTTCTTCATTTGGCTGGAGCTATAATATCTTCCAACATGGTATTCATTTAACAGCTCTGTGACAGGTCCTCCCCACTAGACATTGTAGATTCTTGCCCTGCACTTATTTAGCCCACTCTGGTTCAAGGACCTGTAAAAAGCCTCTATGAAAATAACTTTCTCTTTCCCCCTCTGCTACTTCTATATTCTTCAAATCCCCTGCTCCACAATTTCCAGTCACTGCAGCCCAAACTTCAACTCAGCTAAACTGTCATATTCTGCTTGGGCTCTGTCTTAGACGAAAATCTGGGTCAACCAGCTTACCTCAATGATCACAGTTCCACACTGGCTGATTTCCAATATGTAAAAATAGTTGCCTCCTATAGCTTGTCCACTTGTTAATTATTTACAGTATAAGAGAAAGCCTGGCACCAGTTGTCTATCATTGCCAGAAGTAAGATTCCCTTATTTGTATTATATCAGTTAACTCTTCTAAGGTAAATACTTAAGTATTCAACAATAATCTCATTTTATTGTCGTGTTGCATATTTTCTCCTCTCAAATTGCTATCATTCTAGGTGATAATTATCTATATATTCATGCCAAAATATACGAGGATATCACAATCAGTGTGTGGGGTGTTGAAAGGTTTTTGTAACTAAAAATACTTGAAGTATGGGTATTAATGGTTTTCTTTTAATAAATTTAAAAGGATTTAAGGTTGATTGTTTAACAATATCACTGTCACTTGCTTGCATTCTTATATGCTTCCTTAAGTTGATGAGAGAAGGATAAATCTACACTCTGAATTTTCTATCACATTGCATATAATTGTGGGAATATGTATTTCAGATCATCATCTGTCATGCATATCAAAAAAGAGGGCTTCAACTGGTAGCACAGAATGGCTGCTCTAAAGAGGGTTAGAAAGTGACATGTCATTTTTAGTTTGTATTCTGTTTCTGCATATTGAAGACAACAAGCTAATCATTAATTCACTTGTTAAAATCACTAATCTTAAAAGTGATTTGTTACTTAAATCATGAACATACATTGAAAACATGTGGCACTGGCAGGGAAATTAGCTATTGGAAGGTCAAAGTGTTCTGGAAAGTAAAATATTTCAGTGATCTTTTAATAACTTTTAATCCTGAGATGAAAAGGAAAGAAACAATAAAATGCTTATAAAATAAATTAACCAATTTAGAAATAATAGTTGTTTTTCACATAAAGAAATGGCAGTCTGTAAGATAATTTCTCATAAATAAAATCAAATATCATTAAACAATAAAACACAATACAAACAACATTTGAGGCAACAATTTTTTAAAAAAGATTTTATTTATTTATTTATTTATTTGAGAGAGTGAGTGAGAGAGACTGAGCAGAAGCAGAGGGGGAAGCAGACTCTGCATTGAGCATGGAACCCAATGTGGGGCTTAATCCCAGGACCCTGGGATCCTGATGTGAGCTAAAGGCAGATACTTAACAAACTGAGCCACCCAGGCGTCCCTAAGGCAGCACATTTTAGTGGAAATAGCGCTGGGTTTGAGCAGTGATAGGATTCTGTCTTTCTTTATTTTAATTAAATATACTATGTGGAAAAGTTCAAATAAATCTTATTGTGGAGAAAATAGATCTTATTGCAAGCTATGCTGCAGTCTTGAGTATCGCCATACTTTTAGCATATTAGAAATTCAATTTTCTTGTTTTCTGTTAATTGTTAACTACCATGAGGTTGACAATATTATGTAACACTAACTTCCATATTAAACAGTCTGATAGAATTTAAGTGCATAAACATCAAGATTATCAAATTTTTTTTGTCTTACAAATAGGTTGGCATATAAATGAATGTAGGTATTTAGTTATAGAGATGAATGACGTTCATTCATAATCACTCAAGTCTGTTCCCCCACAAAATTTTATATTTAAAGATGCCACAGGTTCATAGTCCTGTCTAGTGATCACATCCACAAACATGCTTTGGAATTAGTTTTGGTAGTTTAATTTTTCATACTGTTGACATTCTGTTTTCTGAGATTCTCATGGGAGTGTCCTACTGTGGGCCTGATAAAAAAAATCCATTTCCACTTGCTGCAACCAATTTTAATTTTCATGGCTCTACTATATATATTTATTTATGAAACAAAGATGGTAAGCCTGAATGTCTTCACAGAATTTATATTTGCTAATTTGAAGTTGAGGAGAGTTCTGTTAAGTGCGACCAAGAATTACTTTGGTGCTATCAACCAATTTATATCCCTTCCACTGGCCTTTCTTTGAGTTCTACCATTTAAATAATTCCCAGTGCTTTTATTTCTCTAATGATTGGAGGTTAATAATTTCACTGAAACAATACAACCAAGGGAAGCATGAAAGGAAGTCTTTCAGACTTTAGATACTTTTGATGTTCTTTTCATATGTGAGTTACTTGAAAGAGTCATTGAAAAATTTTTAGAATTCTATGTTGATGATTACTGGAGTAGGATGATAAAGAAATATTGCAAAGAATAGCAATAATTTTCATGGTTTTGGTTTATTCTATACTGGGAAGAGAATTATTAGATATTTATTGCTATAGAGTCTTAACAGAAAAATGGGAACAACATAATTACTTGTGTAGCAGCAAGGGCTCAAGTTATAAAACATGTAAGAATAAAGGTAAGGAAAATGATGAAGAAAATCAAGAGATAGAAACAAAATAGAAGCCATTAAAAATGATGATATTATTCTCTAATGTTTTGTAAACATCTTCATATCAGTGTTTACATTGGACCCTCACAATTCTGCGAAACTAAGCTCAAAGTGTTATTTCATTTTTAAAATTAAGAAATCTGAGGCCTAGAGAGTTTAGGTGACTGTCCAAACTCACGCACTTTCAATGTGGTAGATGTACCACTAGGATTGATATTTTTTTCTCTCCCCTTCATAAGTGTTGCCTTACACGACCTAGTCATATGTGTTTTCAAATATTTGGAAATTGATGTTCAAATACTATGTTAGCTATTTAAAACCTATAGGAATGAGTTTATCTAGGTAATTAATTATACTATTCTATAAAGCTGAAAGGTAATTTGTTATATTAAATTTTGATTTTCATGGTAAAATAAATGAAAAATTTGAAACTTTTTTAGTAATGGGTAGTTATCACTATGTATTAGTGCTGTAACTGTATGTATAAATATATTGAGACATTGGGCTGAATGAGCCAACCACAAAAGTAAAACAACCTAGGTGATTTAAATTATATTAATAACTGGTATAACACTACCCTCAATTTTTGAAGGTCACAACTACAAAACATTTGAATAATTGATAACTCAGTATGAAATTGATTCACTAGCATTTACTTATATTTGTATTTTCTTATTTATGGCAATTGTCTATTTTGCTTTGAAAATAACATTCTAATGTTTCCTGAACATGTTATTTCTCACAAGAGGAATTTTAGTATAACAGCTTCAATGCTACTCTCTGTCAGTTATTTCATGCTTTATATCTTTTAAGCAAAATTTCTAGACTGAATACAGAAAGGCAGAATAGAACCTTCTTGTTTACCTTCATATGATGATGTGTACCAACTCTTGTGGTCAGCTAGATCCACAGAAATAGTATTGTATTGTATTCGTTAAGTTAGAAGGATTTCCAGGCAGTTAGTTCTGTAGAATTGTTGGGTAGACATTGTGTGTAGTTGTGGTACGTGGTAACAGGGAGAGATGCAGGATTATTCGAGAGAGGAATCTGAGGTTGTTGAACATAGTTCTTGAACAAATTGTATTATCAAGAGATGAGTGCTCTTGCTTTGAATGTTTAAATGGACCTTATTGAAAAACCAAGGATAATGAAAATGAGCCAGAAGAGGAGAAGCAGGAGGGGTAAATTCTGGAGAGGCATACAAGACAATGTTTGTGAGTGGTTATATTGTGCTTTTGTGGATTAGGCTAGTCATATTTTATAAAATAAGTGGTTCAGACAGAAGGATGTGCTAAAGATGTCTTGACGGAAAGTTGATATTTTGCCATAATAATTTAAATGTGTGGATATGTCACGATGCCTTTTTCTATTCATGTCAGAAATTCAGTTAATAGCTGAGTCCCTTATTCTCATTATAGCTGTGTACTCAGGAAGATATTCTGATAATTTTTTGTAGGTCAATAATATCATTTATTTAGTTATTTTGAATTTTTAAAATTATTTATTTTAATTTAGTTGAATACTATAGATAGATAAGACCAGAATCTCTGTTTTAGAGATGTTGATATGCTCTTACCTTTTTGAAAAGTAGGTTAGTTATCGTTGTTAAATACTAGAGGGCATCTATGTTTACATTTATTCTAAAAATTCCATTCACTTACTGTGGGTCAAACTTTTATCATCTTTATAAACAAGACAGTAAAATTTAGCAAGGAAAGATAAATTTAAGTTTGCATGATTAGTGAACATCTACTAATCATCTTGGGACAATCTTGGGAGATGTGCTCTAATTTCATCCAGAAATGTTTCAGTTGTGTTTAAAAGACAAGATTCAATATGGCAACTCGTTTCGTAGTAGACCTTTGACATCTGTGCTCTAATTGTGATTTATATATATGCCTATTAAAGAGAATGTTTCCTCTCAAATTTCCATTAGCTAGTAAGTGAAGAGATAACTCCCTATGAGAAAGATTAAGAAGTATGAACTCTTAGGATTTTTTAATTGCTGATATTCTTTCTAGGAGGAGGGTGTTGCTTGGTATGTATGTTTATGATTTCTGGGTTCCCATCCCCAAGTTCTGACTCCAATTACCTGATTAATGATGGGAGCAACTATATCAGTTTCTCATTTTCTGTGTCCTCATAGAAAAAGGAATGATTTGTCCAAGGTGTCTGCAACAGTCCTAGCATACTGAAAGCTTTTATTCTTATGTGCTTCCTTGTGGTGCAGTATTTCTCTCTGTTCTTTTTACTCATCCAAATGGAAATATACTGATTCTCTTAAAAGAGAATATTTAGGGCAATAACTTCAGTAATTAGAACTCAAATGCATTTAAAACTTTAAAGGAACATATATGCTTAAAATAAAAATAAAAACAGGAATTGAATAATGATCACATAATAAAATTGATTTTTAAAAACTTTTAGAATGTCTTCAGCAACCTTTACTTTTCTACCTTTAAATTTCTTACTATAGAGAATAAAAAGGCATATATGTCTGGGTTTCAGTGGTAAAAATATTTCTAGTTCATTTTCCACTTCTCATCCAACACTAAAATTAGATTTATTATCTTCAAAAATATTTTTTTTAAAGTTTGATATTCTATGAAATCTCCCAAGGTATCCTCAGATGATGTATTCATTTAATACAAATTTCTAACGAGGACATATTAGAATGGCATCAGCTATCCAAAAAAGATCCTCAACTAATAAGAATATTAACATCTTTTTAAATAAATAGACAAAATGTTTTTGTCTTTGAGGTTTAGCCAGAATAACTATTTTTGGAAAGAATTCAAAAGACAGTTTTTAAATACTGGCACAAGACATATCATTCCATTTAAAATGTATGGTAACAAGAAAGCAGATTGTCATAATATTAGTCAAATCTCAGAGGGAAATAACTCTTCTCATTATAGATTTTACATCACTATTTTATGGTTTTTAATTGTAATGCTGTAGATTAAAAGAAGGCAAACGCTATGAAATACAATATTTGGTGGTTTGGATTGGAATTTTAATGCATTTAAAAGGCTGTGCAAAAGGGTTTTGCATCAATAATGGCAGCATAATAGATTGGGTACATAGACGAGTCACAAAGCATATAAGTAGTAAAAGCTAATAATATCACACATCATGTTTAACATTGGCTCATGCTAATATTGTTTGCTGTGCTCAGAGCCCTGGGAAAATCAACTCTTGTTTTTTATTTCCTCTTAACTACATTTGGAAGTCAAAATATAATTTAAATGGTAGATGGTCTGTTATTTGCCTAAGGGTGCCTTAGAGTAAAAAAAAAATTGTATGGATAGGCTAGAAATGAAATTATATAGGATGTGTTAATTTTCTTTAACTGTTATATACTAGTTATTTAATCCCAAAGAGCACTTAATTGATATGATAAAACAGTATGGAGATAAGTTTAAAGTGAATGATTAGATGAGGAATGGGAAGAAAATATTTAAATATTTTATTAAGAGTATTCTTTGATTAATATACAAGCAGCACAAGTAGGACAGCTTATCGAGTTATCTCCAAAGAATGGGAAGTAAATATGTTTGTTTTGTTATAATTTTTCCTAGAATTTAAGATTAGGGGGCAGATATTACATGTGCCTTCTTCAGTAAGGGTGTACAGAAGTCACTCAAATACACTTGCATTTGCTTTTGTCATATAATCCTGTAAGATCAACAAGGTAGGAGCCAGATATTTTTACCATTATTACTCCAATCACTGTCATTAGGTCATATAAGTCATTAGGACTATAAAAAGAAAATAGTCTTATAATGCTGAGGCATAGAATCTATCTTGTTAGTCATTCTTGACCTTAAGGATTTTTCTTCTATAGCGAGACCATGAGACAAACAGATAGTTGATCAAACAGACAATATTCAAACTCATTACTTAAAAATCAGAGATAAAGTTTCACAGTGTAAACCAAATATGAGTTTATTTTATATATAATGTAGAAAGGAAATCTTTTTTTTTTTGAAGATTTTTATTTATTCATGAGAGACACAGAGTCAGAGACATAGACAGAGGGAGAAGCAGGGTCCATGCATGGAACCCAATGTGGGACTCGATCCCAGAACTCCGGGATCATGCCATGAGCCAAAGGCAGACACTCAACTGCTGAGCCATCCAGGCATCCCAAAAGAAAATCTTTTGTAAGAAAACACAGACTTACTAGAAAATATTTATACAGGAGTTACATAAAATTTAGACTCTACTGAATGATGAGGAAAAAATACTCAGCATGCACTTGAGTGAAATATTGGAAGAAATAGAAGAACAGCTGATTTTTGTGCAAATTGGAGAAAACATGTATCACCTAGTTATGTGAATTATATAAAGAAAATTGGGACTGAGTTTGGTCTCCATAGTCCAACACAAATAAACACTGTATTTCACAGAGAGATCCAAAAGCTGGTCTCTTTTTCTCAGGGCTACTCATTTTAATGCTTTGGTTTCACTTAATAACAATCGTGGCAAAGCATAATTTCAGTCTATTTCAGTCTGGGTATTGCAATGTTAAAACAAAATGCAGTATTAGGGAAACCGCGTGGACTTGGTGGGAACATAAGCATGGAAATTCTAGCCTTCATAATATGATGACATTAGTTATTATGGATTTCAGAATTACACATGTATCCATATGGATACATTAAAATGATATATTTGATTGTAATTCCCAATACAGAGCTTATACTTTGGGCCTTGGCCATTACGAGACATTATTGAAGGGAATTAGACCCTCAGAGTTACTATGTAAATTACTGTCATGACAGGACTACGGAGATAATGCTTAGGTACATTTCAGTGTTTTAATAGACCATTTCAGTGATTTTTTTTCTTCCACATAACTAGATATGCCACAAAAGCTCAGATGCTAACATTATTGGAAATGAGTTTGAAATAAGATGCAGCAAAGAACAATAAGCATGCTTCAAAGCTGGTTGCACTTGCAATGTGAAACTAAATATTAACGTCAATAAATTGATGTAATAGAAATTGCAGTGTTTTGTGGTTCCTTTCTGCTTCATTGCAAACATTGAGGGAAAAAGTGTTCCTGGAAATCAAAATATTCTGAAAACATTTTGGAAGTGGCAGGATTTTATCTATTGCTGGAAGATTGCAACTTTAGTCGGGAATAAAGTATTCTTTATAAGAAGAGAGATGGCATGTTAGAAGGTGTTTAATATCTTTAAAAGGAGAAATAATTTAAGTACTTCACTTCTGTTTTCCCATTGATCTAGTTTTTATTATAACCTACTTTTGGCACCCCATTTAGCTATTTGTAAAATTGCTAAATGGTGACCTTGGCACAGAAATTCTAACATTCTTATAAGGGTTTAATTGTAATTCTAACCTCCAACTCAATATGCCTAACCTCTTCATTGCTAATGAAACAGTAAAAATACAAGAAAATGTACAGACCATTAGCACTATTCTAATTGTTCTTAGATTTCCAGGAGATAGCAAATTCTAAATGAATTTCCAGAGTTCCAGAGCAGACACTTTAATAGAATATTAACATAAGAACAGACTGATCTATTGGTCAATCATTAAATTATGTCCTCTTGAGTTTTACTTATGCAACATAACATATTTTATGATTATGTCCTCAAGACAAATATCCTAAGTTGTTAAAATAAGGCAAGTTTCAGAGAGGAGTTGCTGTGACAGTGTCTCTGCATGTGTCTGCAGATCAGGAACAAAGGAGAATTGATTAAATTCTCTATGTTCCACCTTGTTTTTTAGGGGTGGTTTGTTAGTTTCCTAGGGCTGGCATAACAAGTTATTACAAACTGGGTGGCTTAAAATAATAGAAATGTATTCTCTCGTGGTTCTGGCTAGAAGTCTAGAATCAAAGTGTTGGCAGAACTGGTCCATTCTAAAAACTCTGGAGAAGAATCTCTCTTATGCCTGTTTCTGGTGGTTTCTTGGCAATCCATATCATTGCAGCTTCCATCTGTTTTCACATAGTGTTCTGCTTGTATATCTCTCTGTGTCTTCAGACGACCTTCTAATAAGGGCACTAGTCATTGAATTTGGGGCCCATCTTAATCCAGTATGACCTCATCTTAATTAATTGCATCTTCAAAAACCCTTTTCTCAATGAGATCTCATTCTGAGGTTCCTGGTAGACAGGAATTTTTGGTATATTATTCAACCCCGTACAGAGAGGGGTATCTTGAAGTTAAATTTGTCTTACCTTGATGGAGTTTTGAGGTAGACATTATTCGCATTCACCAAATGTCATGAGTTCTCCTCACCTTTTTGTACTTATGGGGAACACTTCCTGGCCTCTTTGCATGGTAGGACTATGTGACTGGTTCTTCTCAATAGCTTGTGACTGGTAATGATAGGGATTACTTTGGGGCTTAACTATTTAGGAGCTGGTATGATAGTCTCCATGCTCATCTCTATTATGGTGAAGTCTAAAACTAAGAGTTGAGAAGGCAATGACACAATATCAAGGTTGCCTAGATAGTGGACTTTATCTGAGTAAGGAAAAAAAAGTTTTTTTTTTATTATGCCACTGTTATTTTGGTGACATTTGTTACTAAGTAAAATATAGACAATTCTGAGTAATCTAAATTTTTTCAACTTCTAGAGCATCTTTGAATATAAGTGTACGGATCACAAATTAATCAGTAATTTGAAACAAGCATTATATGGTCTTAACTCAAAGTTTTTTTTATTTCACACATTTAAGTTTTTCCTTCTTTCCTGGAAAAGACAATTCCATTCATAATTGTTGAAAACATTTATATTGAGGACTATCTACACATATATATTTATAAAATGTTTTGATTTCTCTTATCATTGATACTGCAATATGGACAAACAAAGCTACAGATAGGTGTTGAACTCTTAAAAAAGCTATTTGTGTTAAGAGAATTATGACACATAATTTTTGTCATTTAGCTATTATAAAATTCCCAGTGGTACCACATTGGCAGGAAATAAGACTTTTAAAAATGGTGTTTCTGTATCAAACAAAAATTTTTTGGGAGCTATGTTTTAAACGCTGGAACTTAGCTTTAAAGGGAAAGCTTTTATTATTGAAAATAAAAATGGTAATCCATAGACACTCTTACGTTGGTTGCAAAGAATGTCTGTGACATTTCAGACATATGTTCAACTTCCAACTCCATAATGAGTTTATTTTGAGTCTATTTATATACAGTTCATTTGAAGGGCAAAAACGAGAAGTTATAAACAAATGGCAGAGGTCCAAAACTGATGTCAGTTGAGCAATGATTTTATGTGTAATACAACCCTCTGCTGAGATGTCTGAAGCTCTTTCTAGAATGTTACATAAAAACTTAGCACTAAAAGACAATGGAGAAAGGAATGTAAAATGGAAAGAATATATTATTCCCCAACAGGATTGGACTAGAAAACGCTTCAGAGGTTGAAGGGCAGTTCATTGACCTGAACATGCTGATCTAGGGAAGAACTAAATCTGACACAGCATAGAAAATAGTGCGGACTGAGTACCCTTTACAAAGCTGGCTGGTTAAATGACTTTGTTATTGTGTAACAAGGCGGAATGTCAAGGGTGACCCTTTGCTCTTAAAAGTGTTCTTTATCTCAAAGGTCCCTCAGAAAATGCCTGCGTGCTTACTGTCATGGGTGACCTGAAAAGGATCAAAGTCTCCTAGAGGCCTTGAAACCAATCTGGTCTCTTGATATCTCTCAAAATGAAGATGGCCTTGAGCTCAGCAAGGTATTATTATATTGCCCTTAACACAATCCCAGCTACTGTGGATTTGGAGAGCTCACTTGAGCCTACGTCATGTCATATTTACAGTCCTGAAATTTAGCTCAAATTCTATTCATTCAATAAATATTTACTGGCTATCTTTCATGTTCAAATCTTTTCTGGAACTGAGTATGCAATGATGCAGTAAATAGATGTGGTCTCTATCCTCATGAAACCCGCAGTCAAATGGGAATATCAACAAACATAAACAACCAAACGTAAAAATTATAATTGTGTTTTATGAATGCTTTTATGAAAGATAAATACAACAAATGGAGTCCTCTCTATAACTCCTCACATCACATAAAGGACCTCATGCTGATGATACTTCAGCAATTCGGGAGGCCTCATTTTGAACTGCCGATAGGAGATCTTCACTTCTGTATATTTAGTGTAACCTTTCCCTGTCAACATACACAGTTTTGACCCTCCGAAATTTTAATTGCTACTATGGGGGATGTGTGATTTGTTTTTTTTGTTAAAACCTGCTGCGAATCCTGACATATGTCTACTTTTCTAGAAGAAATGGAATTCAGCAACATGAACATATCATCTCCCATCACCAGTCATCTTTATTCCAAATGCTGAAAACACAGACTATATTTCATATGTTTTTTACATCCTCTACATCACGGAGCTGAGTGCTTATCAATAGGTATTGGCTGAATGAAGGGGATCTTTATGAAATGATGGCTTAAGAAAAGAAAAGGTAACAAGTGTGTAGAGGAGGGGATCTGACCTCATATCATTGGCAGCAACTCAGAAAAAAAAATAGTGTTTATATAAATGTTAAACTGCCTTAGAACATTTAAAGGATCTCTGTTGAAAACTAGTTCCTGCTAACTTGAGGAATTCCAAGTGCTCATTGATGACATTTGAATTGACATTGACCATCACTGAGAGAATGTAATGAGTTACTGTTGTCAGATACACAAATTGGAAAATGAGTAGATAAATGAAACCTCTCCTGTCCTCATATCATGTAGAAATTGGACTTTTACCACTTTTAAAATATATTTTTCATTTTTCTAAATGAAAAATATACTGCTTAATAATATAAATCTTCTGATACTGAGACCACCGAGAGGTCTCTTGTGGGTCTGTTAGGACTCCTGATTTTTATTGCTTCAGCTTGAACACTGCACAGTTCATATCTTACTTGACTTGTATCTTGAACCTTCAGATCCACAGGTAGTGTAGGGTTAATTCAGTGTTCTAAGCAATCCTCTAACATTCCTTCATGCTCTGCTGAACTCTGATTCTATCTCCATTTGCCCCTCAACTTAAGGTTCTACCGTTCCAACAGTTATCTTCACCTGAGGTCACTCTGGACTCTCTAATCTAATCTGAGATATGGATCTCGATTTATTTATTTTTTTTCAAGTCCAGCCTGACTCACCCACTCAGATGCAGAAGCTCCAGAGAAATTATTGTGTGAGGCAAATGGGAGCAGTAACCTTAGCCACAGAAAAATGATCATTGCCTGTCAGCTGTCCACCGGCCAGTCTAACACCCGTTCCTGTGAGGATGAAAAGACTGGAATATAAATCCCAAATCCTTATCTCACCCCCATGGCTTCCCAAACTAATTTACCCTGATGCCTGGTGGCCTTTTGCTATTTTCATCTCTTGGCTAACCTGCCCATGTCCCAGCTGGCTTAATGAACGGTCTGTCCTCTCTCCTGCTGTCTTTGGCCCTGACTCTGTTGTATCTGGTTCTAGGTCTGTGTTTGCCTTGACCTCGGGATCTGTGAGATCTGACTCTTGGCTGTGATTATCTTATTTATCTCCTATGGTCCCTTCCTTGACTCTTTCAGGTTTGATGACCTGTTTGTACCTGTTCCCTACTGGTATTTACAGTACTGGCATGACAAGATAGTTGTCATTTTTAAATACGGGTGGGTAATGGGACTTCTCAGTCTTAAAAATTATGATTGGATATATCAAGTTCTTGTCATATTTTTTAAGAAACCAAATATGTTCTTTATCTGTGTTTAAAGGTGTAAAAACTTCTCCTGGTTTACAGCCAAACTCCGTTAGTGATGATTAATCATAATAAGAGGTTGAATGGAAACTAGAACATTGCTTAGACTTTAAGTTAAAATGGGGAAACAAATCTCTCTGGATTACTAAGGGGGATTTACTTTCCTAAATGTTCTGCAGGTAGTTTAAACTGAACATGTGCAGTGGGGCAGTATTTTGAAAATTATTGATGTACTTTTTTATTTTGCCTTTCAGAGTACAAGACCATTGTCTTAGTTTGCCTAAGGCAGTAATATGCCTGGGGAGATTAGGATTTGTTACAGAAGAAATACAAAGGGAAAGTGCCCAAAAAATAAAAATGAGAAAAGAATAAAGAACTATGTTTTAAGAAAGGTTTTTTGGTGTTGACGTTAGTGTTTATAGTTTCCTTCTATAATGATAAATCAGACTACTAGCTAGTCTAGAGAGAAGAGTTCCATTATTTTTTACATTCCCTATATTTGCAAATAAACAACTCATCTTGGAGTAGTCATTTTAGAGCTTTCCTGTAACTTGCAGAGCATAACTTTGCCTTCTATGATGTCTCAGCCTAGTGGATTGTAGAAAGAAGATAGAGGAAAATGAAACCATTACTTAGAGGTCTGCATTTTCCCTTTTCGGAGCTGTAGCCCAGAGGTACATTAGAAAAGAGAGAACATTAGCGGAGTCAGAGGGACACCCATTTCCCTTTTGAAACTTTAAGAGGAGGATACTTGCAGGGGGTCTTGTAAGCAATTCGTGCACAACCTCTTCAAAGTGAACTGGCCAGGGTAGCCTATTAGGTAAAGAAATGGTCCTGAGGATTAGCTTTCCTAAGGCACCCTTTGTCCTCATATGCATTTTGCCAGAAGGAGGTTGTTGGGATCCCCAATATTGTTGGGATCAAGTAAGGACTGTAAGGAAGATGACTCTAATCAGAGCCAAATAAAAGTTATAGGCAGACTATAGGTTTCTTTTTCCTAGGCAGACTATAGGTTTCTTTTCTTTTTTTAAATATTTTATTTATTTATTCATGAGAGACACAGAGAGAGGCAGAGAAACAGGCAGAGGGAGAAGCAGGCTCCCCATGGGGGAGCCACCCCCCAAAAAAGCCTCTCTTTTTTTTCTTTTTAAAGATTTTATTTATTTATTTGAAAGAGAGAGAGAGAGAGAGAGAGAGAGAGAGAGAGAGAGTGAGCACGAGTCAGGGGCAGAGGCAGAGGGAAACAGACTGCCTGCTAAGCAGGGCACCTGATGCAGGCCTCAATCCCAGGACCCTGGGATCATGACCTGAGCCAAAGGCAGATGCTTAATCAGCTGATCCACCCAGGTGCCCCCAGACCAGAGGTTTCTACAGCAAAATGTAAGGGAAGGTCATTGGGTATGAATACCATTAGCAGCAGGGTTTATGCCAAAGGCATGGCCTCTGTGATACATTCACTATAGAAGTCAGTGTCAAAAGAGAGCAGAACAACCAACATACAGGAGGACAAAGGGTAGTTGAACCACTGGAGGAGAAACAATGAGGATTTTATCTTTCCTCTCCCATATCATAAAAGTAATAATCCGTACTCCTCCCCCAGGAACAGGAGATCAATCATCGAAGCATATTTTATTTAAGAGACACTGTATTAAATGAATCTTTAAACTAGACTGCACGTTTTGTTATCTTTACCCTCATCACTAATTAGAAACAGATAAGGCTCTAGAGAAAGGCAAGATTATAAAAAACAATACAGAAGTATTTTTTTTTTTCAATATAGACCTAACTTCTAGTAGGATACTTGACTGCATGACTACACATACCTGAAAGAGAGCTCATGATTTTACCATGATGTTCTCTCTGTCATTCAGGCTCGAAATGTGAAATTATTTTCTGCTTCTCTTTCTTTTTCGATATCTTAGTTGCCAACTTTTGCAGTTCTTACAATTTTGACATTCCTTTGGTTTCTCCCCTTTCTATATTTCAAGAGCTTCTTAATTGGTCTCTTTTTCTCATGACTCTCTTTTCCAGTCCTTTCTGTGCCTAATTTCTAGATTAAATTTCTAAAATGAAGACTCTGATCTTATCTACCAACCACTTGTCAAAAGCATTTAATTGTTTATCATTATCTAGTAAATTATATGAAAATTTCTCAGTTCTATTAAGGACTCTTACAAAAAAATGACCTTTAATGTTTTATGTTCACTTTATCTCTATAAATATTCAGTGAAATGGCCAAAGTGGAGTACTTATCAGAAAGGCACGGCTGGCATTTCAGTCCTTGTGCTTTAGCTAGCGCTATACTTTTTGCCCGAGAAGTCATCATTTCTGCTTCCATTTACTTCTCCTTAAATTCCTAGTTTGTAAATACATCTAAATCTCACACTGTCTTATCTTCTGTAATGCATGTGATAAATGTTTGGAAATAGTTGTTCATTAAATATGCAGTGTGATAATGATATAAGTACACATGTGATGAGGAGTGAAACTAGAGATTCAAGAGAAATGAGAGATTTCTCCTCTGGACATAAAGGAGAAAGTTTCATAGGAAAAGTAGAAATAAGTTTCTGACATGTGGGTGGCTTGGTTGGTCAAGTGTCTGCCTTCAGCTCAGGTCCTGATCCCAGAGTTCTGGGATCAAGCCCCACATCAGGCTCCCTGCTCAGTAGGGCTTGTGCTTTTTCTCACTGTACCTCTCCCTACTCATGCTCTCTCTCTTTCTCTCAAATAAATACATAAATAAATAAAAATAAAAATTAATAAAACCTTTTTAAAAAAAGAAATATTTCAATAGAATAGAAAAATAATGAAAATAAAGTTCTGAAGAAGACCTTGGCTATGGTGCTAGGGTAATGAGAACACACAAAATAATTCAGCTGCCGCTGGAATTTGCCATGAATCTCTTGTGTCTGGAATGAGGATGGACCTCAGGCATTATACTAGCGTCAGGAAAGCAGACCATACAGGAGATTGCAATTCAGACATTAAGAAGTTTGCTTTAATTGGTACAACCTTCCTCATCTACAGATATTTCAAGTGAATGACTTGTGTGCATGGCCAACCATCTGCTGTTATAGAAACAGGGAAAAGGAGATTGTCTATCTTTCTCTGTTAGCCACTGATTACATGTTAAATGTGTTTTTGTGGGTGAACTTTATGAATAGATTTCTGTGCTATCCAAATAATATAAGTGATGCAAAGAAAGGATACAGGTTTCTTTTAGCTGATGTACATTGGGAGCATCTAAAGACCAGGTAACTTCTTGGGTTGAAACTATTAGGAGAGGAGAAGAGAGAGACATATGTCTTTATGGTTTGCCTTAGGTTAACAGTTTTTGTATTTAAATGCTTCAAAACTTGTATCTGACAGTTGTACTTATTTTCACACCAATTTCTCAGAATTGTTGGTGTAATCTTCATGGTGATAATTGTCAGAATAGTGCTTTCTGTGAATTGTTTCTGCAAGGCTTATGTTTGGTCAGTTAGTCAAGATTCACAAGGTGAGGAAATAGACAAGGATCAAAGGCCAGGAGGAAAGTGGTGACCCTCTTATTTGTCTGTTTTACTTTGGTTACAGTGCTAGCAGCGTGTTCAAGTTGTGTATGTAAGGAAATCTCTACCTCTTGATCATAATCCATAGGCCTGTGAAACACGAATAAACAAAATTAGATCATTCACAGTGTAATCAGATGGAAATTTTTTTTAAGTCAATGGATTCTCCTAAGTGCAATTATCAGCATTTTTTAAGAAAATAACTTGATTGGCCTATGGAGGTTGAGTGTGGGACCAGAAGTACATGCTCAAGAAAAATAAAATGTGATTGCTAATTTGCTGTGCATAAGATACAGAAGTGAGCTTGCAAGTTCCAAAGAAGATAGGGAAGGACCCAGGATAACAGAGATGAAAAGAAGGTGAGAGAGAAAGGAAACATCTAGAATGGACTCTGAGTGAGGGAAAGGCTAACATAATTCATGATAGCAGTGTGTCTAGGAAGATAATTTCACATATAGAAATATTGACATTAATTTTTAGGTGGTTTGCTGTGGAATGGAGGATGTAAATGCTCTCCTCTTTTTGTAAGAATCTGTAAGATTCCTTCTTACAAACACTGAATTCCATCTTTTTTTGTCATCTTTTTTGTTGTATGCTTTGATGATACAGATATACTTTTTAAATCCCTCTCTCTCTATTTCTCTCTTTCTCTATACCTATTTTGGTACAAACTAGAGCAAATTGAATGGAATATAAATATGAATCATTCATTCTGTCAAGAATAACATGTTCTTAGTAAACAATTTGTTAAACCCTATCCATCTGCTTCTATAATTCTACATATGCCTTTGATTATACTACTTATCTTAGTATTTTATAACAATTTGTTACTAGTTCTACTTTTTATATTTTTTAAATTTAAAGTTTAGATAGTTAACACACAGTGCAATATTGGTTTCTGGAATAGAATTCAGTAATTCATCACTTATGTACAACATCCAGCGCTAATCATAACAACTGCCCTCCTTAACACCCATCACCCATGTAGTCCATCCCTCATCTACCTCCCTCCATTACCCCTCAGTTTGTTCTTCATAGTTAAGATCCTCTTATGGCTTCTTTCCCTTTCTCCTTTTTTTCTCCCTCCCCCCTTCCCATATGTGGATCTGTTCTCTTAAATTCCACCTATGAATGAGATCAAAGGCTATTTGTCTTTCTCTGACTCATTTCACTTAGCACATCACACTTTAGCTCCATCCATATTGTTGCAAATGGCAAGATTTTATTCTTTTTGATGGCTGAGTAACATTCCATTGTATATACACACCACATCCTCTTTATCCATTCATCAGTTGATGGACATTTGGGCTCTTTCCATAGTTTGGCTATTCTTGATAATGCTGGTTATAAACATCTGGGTGCATCTATCCCTTTGAATCTGTACTTTTTAATCCTTTGGGTGAATAACTAGTAATGTGATTGCTGGATCATAGGGTAGTTCTATTTTTAACATTTTGAGGAACCTCTATACTGTTCTCCAGAGTGGCTGCACCAGCTTGCATTACCCCCAACACTGCAAGAGGGTTCCCCTTTCTCTGGATTCTCTCCAACACCTAGTGTTTCTTGTATTGTTTGATTTTAGTCATCCTGACAGGTGTGAGATGGTATCTCATTATGGCTTTAATATATATTTTCCTGATGAAGAGTGACATTGAGCATCTTTTCATATGTCTGTTAACCATCTGGATGTCTTTTCTGGAAAAGTATCTATTCAGATCTCCTGCCCATTTCTTAACTGGATTATTTTTCAGGTGTTGAGTTTGGTAGGTTCTTTGTAGATTTTGGATAGTAACCTTTTATCATATATGTGATTTGCAAATATCCTCTCCCATTCCATTGGCTGAGTTTTAGTTTTGTTTATTGTTTCCTTTGCTGTGCAGAGGCTTTTTATCTTGATGAAGTTCCAGTAGTTTATTTCTGCTTTTGGTTCCCTTGACTGTGGTGATGTGTCTAGTAAGAAATGGCTATGGCCAAGGTCAGATTGCTGCCTGTGTTCTCCTCTAGGATTTTGAAGATTTCCTGTCTCACATTAAGGTCTATCATTCATTTTGAATTTGTTTTTCTGTGTGGTGTAAGGAAGTGATCCAGTTTCATTCTTCTGCATGTTGCTGTCCAAATTTCCCAACACCATTTGTTAAAGAGACTGTCTTTTTTCCATTTGATGTTCTTCCCTGCTTTGTTGAATATTAGTTGACCATATAGTTGAGGGTCCATTTATGGGTTCTGTATTCTGTTCCACTGATCTGTGTGTCTATTTTTGTGCCAGTACCATACTGCCTTGATGACTATAGCTTTGTAATATAGCTTGAATTTCAGAATTGAAATGCCTCTGATTTTGTTTTTCTTTTTCAGAATTGACTTTGCTATTCAGGATCTTTTGTGGTTCTTTTTTTTTTTTTTTTTTTTTATTTATGATAGTCACACACAGAGAGAGAGAGAGAGAGGCAGAGACATAGGCAGAGGGAGAAGCAGGCTCCATGCACCGGGAGCCCGATGTGGGATTCGATCCCGGGTCTCCAGGATCGCGCCCTGGGCCAAAGGCAGGTGCTAAACTGCTGCGCCACCCAGGGATCCCTCTTTTGTGGTTCTATACAAATTTTAGGATTGTTTGTTTTATGAAAAATGCTGATGGTATTTTGATGGAGATTGCATTAAATGTGTAGATTGCTTTGGATAGTATAGTCATTTTAACAGTCTTCGTTCTTTTAATCTATGAGAAATGAATCCTTTCCCATTTATTTGTGTCCTCTTCAATTTATTTTATAAGTGTTCTATAGTTTTCAGAGTATAGATCTTTTACTCTTTTGGTTGTATTTATTCCTAGGTATCTTATGGTTTTTGGTGCAATTGAAAATAGGATTGATTCCTTGATTTCTTTTTCTGCTGTTAATTGGTGCATAGAAGTGCAACAGATTTCTGCACATTGATTTTATATTCTACAAGTATACTGAATTCATATATGAATTGTAGCAATTTTTTGGTGGAGCCTTTTGGTTTCTACATAGAGTAAGTATCATGTCATCTGTAAATAGTGAAAGTGTGACTTCTTGCCAATTGGAATGCCTTGTATTTCTTTTGTTGTTTGATAGCTGAGGCTAAGATTTCTAGTACTATATTAGATAGTAATGGTGAGAGTGGACATCCTTATCTTGTTCTTGACCATAGGGGAAAAGCTCTCAGTTTTTCCCCATTAAAGATGATATTACGTGTTGTTTTTTGTATATGGCCTTTATGATATTGAGATATGTTTCCTCTATCCCTACTTTGTTGAAGGTTTTATCAGGAAAGGATGCTATATTTTGTCAAAGGCTTGTTTTGCATATATTGAGAGGATCATATGGTTCTTATCCTTTTTGAAATTAATATAGTATATTATGTTGATTGATTTGTGAATATTGAACCACCCTGGAGCCCAGGAATAAATCCCACTTGATTGTAGTGAATAATTCTTTTAAGGTGCTGTTGAATTTGATTTACTAATATTTTATTGAGAATTTTTGCGTCTATATTTTTCTGTGAGTTTTGCATCCAAATTTATGTGAGAATTTGTAATTCTCTTTTTCAGTGGGGTCTTTGTCTGGTTTTGGAATAAAAAAATGCTGGCTTCATAGAATGAGTTTGGAAGTTTTCCCTCCATTTCTATTTTTTGGAACAGTTTGAGAGTAGGTATTAACTGTTCTTTAAATGTTTGGTAGAAATCCCCTGGGAAGCCATCTGGTCCAGGACTTTTGTTTGTTGGGAGATTTTTGATTACTGATTGAATTTTTTTTTGCTGGTATGGGTCTTCAAATTTTCTATTTTTTCCCATTTCAGTTTTGGTAGTTTGTAAGTTTCTAGGAATTTGCCCATTTCTTCCAGTTTGCCCAGTTTGTTGACATATAATTTTTCATTTATTCTTTTATGATCTCTCCTCTATCATTTGTAATTTTATCTATTTGAGTCCTTTCCTTTTTCTTTTTGATAAAAATGGCTAGAGGTTTATCAATTTTGTTGATTCTTTCAAGGAAACAGTTCTTAGTTCGATTACCTGTTCTACTTTTTTGTTTGTATGTTTGTTTCTATATCATTTATTTCTCCCTCTAATCTTTATTATTTCCCTTATCCTGGCTTTAGGTTTTACTTGCTGTTCCTTTGCTAGCTCCTTTAGGTGTAAGGTTAGGTTGTGTATTTGAAGCTTTTCATGCTTCTTGAGGTAGGCCTGTATTGCAGCACACTTGCCTCTTAGAAATACTTTTGCTGCATCCCAATGGTTTTGGGCTCTTGTGTTTTCATTTTCATTTGCTTCCATGTATTTTTTAAATTCTTCTTTAATTTCCTTCCATTCATTCTTTAGTAGGATGTTCTTTAACATCCACATATTTGAGGTCTTTCCAATTTTTTTCTTCTGGTTGACTTCCAGTTTCAAAGTGTTGTGATCTGAAACCATGCATGGTACGATCTTGATCATTTTGTACTTGTGAGAGCTGATTTGTGACTCAGTATGTGATCTCTTCTGGATAGTGTTCCCTGTGCCCTCAGAAGAATGTATATCATGCTACTTTAGGATGAAATATTCTAAATATATCAGTTAAATTCATCTGGTCCAGTGTGTCATTCGAAGACATTTCCTTGTTGATTTTCTGTTTAAATTATCTGTCTGTTGCCATAAGTGGGGTATTAAATTCTCCTACTATTGTTGTATTATCATCAATGAGTTTCTTTATGCTTGTTATTAATTGATTTATATATTTGGGTGCTCCCAAGTTGAGGGCATAATTATTTACAGTTGTTAATTCTTTTTGATGGATAGATTCCTTAATTATTATATAATGTCCTCTTGCATCTCTTTTAATGATCTTTATTTTAAAATCTAGTTTGTCTGATATAAGTATGGCTACTTTGGCTTTCTTTTGATGTCCATTAGCATGATAAATGGTTTTCCATCCCTTCACTTTCAATCTGCAGTGTTTTTAGGTTTAAAATGAGTCATTTGTAAGCAGCATACAGATGGATCTTGTTTGTTTGTTTTTAAATCTATTCTGACACTCTATGTCTTTTCATTGGCACACTTAGTCCATTTACATTTAGAGCAGTTATTGAGAGAGATGAATTTAGTGCCCATTGTATTACCTGTAGAGTTGGTGTTTCTGGTGATGTTCTTCTGTTGCTTTCTTGTCTTTGCTGCTTTTGGTCTTATTTTCTTCACTTGAAATTCCTCACAGGGCTAGTTTAGTGGTCATGAACTCTTTCAGTTTTTGTTTGTCTGGAAAACTCTTTATCTCTCCTTTTATTCTGAATGACAGCCTTACTGGATAAAGAATTTGTGGCTGCGTATTTTTCCCATTCAACACATTGAATATTTCCTTCCACTCATTTCTGGCATGCCACGTGTCTGTGGCTAAATCTGCTGCAAACCTGATCTGTCTTCCCATATAGGTTAAGGATGTTTCTTCCCTTAGTACTTTCAGGTTTCTTTCCTTGTCTGTGTATTTTGTGAATTTGATTATAATATGCCTTGGTGATGGCTAGTTTTTATTGAATTTAATGGAGTTCTTTGTGCTTTTTAGATTTTGATGTGTGTCCTTCCCTAGATTAGGGAAATTTTCAGCTATAATTTGTCTGAATATCTCTTTATCTCTCTGGACTTTCTCTCTCTGGAACTCCTATGATATGAATGTTACTATGTTTTACTAAGTCACCGAATTCTCTAAGTCTACCTTTGGGTCCATTACCTTTCTTTCCCTCTTTCTTTTTTGCTTCATTATTTTCCATAATTTTATCTTCTACATCACTGATTCACCCCTCTGTTTGTCCATCCTCATTTTTATGACCTCCATTTTTATGGCCTCCAAACTGTACCACCTTATGGAACAATCTTTGTAAATGGCACTGCTGACTCTCCATAAATAACTTAATTTGCAAAGCACCATACAGTTTAAGACATTTACATTGATCATTTTAAGCTCCAAATTAACACAACTGGCTAGCTAAATATGTTTGTAGCAGTTGCTGAAATTACGATATGAGTTTTTGAATAATGACTTAATTTTGAAAGGGTGCTTCTACTCCAAGCTGTAATGCTATTTCTAGATAATTTTGATGCCAATAATTTAGCTCTGAAAGATATGTTATATATAAATATCTTCTCTCTACCTTGTCATATGAGTGTGATAGTGCATCTATGTTTATAAATACATACATGTATATGTGGTTATATATAGTTTTCCCTATATGCATATATTCACTTAGCACTTATACTCATGTACATTTGTAGATATTCTGTTAGAAGCCCTTCTCTACTTACGGAGTTGTTATTCAAAAGCTAAAATATAATTAAACTGATGTTAGATCAGAGGGAGAATATTTACATCTGCGTTATGGCATTTTTAATTTTGGCCTGACTAGATTTCAGCTCTTATATAGTGAGAGATTTTATAGTAAGGGATTCTCTAGTCTCTATGCTTTTTTTCAATCCCAGATAGTATCCTTAAAATCATTGTTATAAATTCTAGTTCAGACATCTTGCTTATATCTATGTTGATTAAATTCCTAGCTGTGAGGTCTACCTGTGTTCTTTCTTTTGGCATGAATTCCTTCATCTCATCTCATGTCATCTCATGTCATCTCATGTCATCTCATCTCATCATCTCATCTTATCTCATCATCTCATCTTTCCTCCATCTCAAAGAAGAAAGAGAAAAAAAGGATAACAGAAACAGAACGAAAAAAAAAGCCCAAACCAAGCCAAAATAAAAACAGCAAAAAACAAAAAACAAAAAAGAGAGAGAGAGAGAGAGAAAGGAAAACAAAAGCAAGAAAACAAAACAAAACAAAAGAAACCCCCAAGAACAACAACAAAAAAACCCCAATAGATACTGAGTGTGTTTTGGTCTGCTTGTTAAAAGAATCTAAATCCTAAAATTAAAAAATAAACAAATAAATAAGAAAATAAAAATAGACCAAAAATATATGAAAAAATATAAATAGAAATTTTAAAAAAAGGATCAAAAATGAAAAAGAGGAATTGGAAAATATAAGAAAATAAATGAAAAATAATAAAAATAAAAGAAATAAAGAATAAAAGTGAAAAAGAAGCTCCATGCCATTTTCCCTAGAGCTGAAGCTTTGCAGCACTCTATAATCAGTAAACCTGGTGCTAGCTAGTTGTGCAGGTCTTCTAGGGGAGGTGCCTGCTCTATTGATTCTCAGGAGGACTTGTTTCCCTGAAAATGCTTCCCCAGGACACAGGGGGCAAGGCCTGGTGTACACGGTTCAGCCCTCCATTAGGTGGCATTGTTCTGCTCCCTGAAATCTTTCAGCACTGATGGACGGGATGAAAATGGCTGTGGCTTGGTCTTCAGTCTCAGAGCTGTAGTAAGTTTGCACCCCTTACTCTTTAGTGAACCCTCACAGAAGCAGTCAGTCACCCTATTTGTTTCCTTGGCTTCCATCTGAACCCTGCACTCACCCTGCCCTGTCTGAGCCTTTTTATCTCAGGCACGTGACCAAATTTCAAACCTCCGAATTTCAGGGACCCTGGTGGTACAGACCAGCACTGTTCCTCCAGGGGGAGTCTCCTCACACTTGCAGGCCTTTCCCAGGAAAGTGGCCAGTTTTTTTTTTTTTTTTGTTTTGATTCAAGGGTTATGTTGGTAAGCTTTTTTTTTTTTAACTCTAATTTTATTTAAATGTAATTAACATAATGCATTATTCATTTCAGAGGTAAAGGTCACTGATTCAACAATCTTCTGTAATACTCAGTGTTCATTACATCATGTGAGCTCCTTAATGTCTATCACCCAGTTACCCCACTCTCATTCCCCTCCCTTCAGGTGACCCTTAGTTTGTTTCCTATGATTATGAGTCTCTTATGGTTTGTGTCCCTCTCTGCTTTCACCTTATTTTATTTTTTCCTCTCTTCCCTCCCCTATGATCCTCTGTTTTGTTTCTTAAATTCCAGATATGAGTGAGATCATATGATAATTATCTCTCTGATTGACTTATTTTGCTTAGCATAATATCCTCTAGTTCTATCCATGTCATTGCAAGTGGCAAGATTTAATTTTTTGTTTTTAGGACTGAGTAGCATTCCATTATTTATGTATATGCATATACCACATCTTTTTTATCCATTTGTCTGTCATTGGACATCTGGACTCTTTCCATAATTTGGCTATCATGGGCATTGCTGCTATAAACATTGGACTACAGGTGCCCCTTTAAATCACTACATTTATATCTTTGGGGTAAATACCCAGTAGTGCAACTGCTGGGTCATAGGGCAGCTCTATGTTTAACTTCTTGAGGAACCTCCATACTGTTTTTCAGAGGGGCTGCACCACCTTGCATTCCCACCAACAGTGTATGAGGGTTTCCCTTTCTCTGCATCCTCACCAACATCTCCTGTTTCCTGACTTGTTAATTTTAGCTATTCTGACAGTGTGGGGTGGTATCTCATTGTGGTATTGATTTGGTTCACAGTTCATAGCGGATAGCCAGGACTAGGACCTACTGCTCCCTGCCAGCTTCCCATCTCCTATGCCTGAGAACAGTGCAGCACATTGGCGCCACCTGCTCTTCCTGTGACCCAGGGCATCCTCAGACCACCTAGTCACTCCTCAGATTCTCCCCCTCTTCACCACACAAGCACCTTTAATCTTGGCATGTTCTCCATGGTTCCACACTGAAGTCCAGATTTTGTGCTCCATACTTGTAATACTTTGCAGTAGCCTCCATGTGTAGGCTCCCTCCCTGCTCCTATAGCCACAGCTCTGTCTCCTCCAAGTGAACTTCTGCACCTCCTCTCTTCCAAAAGGTGGTTGCTTTTTTACTTGTGGACTTGTAGTTTTTGTTCTCTCAGACATCTGATTGCTTGAGTGTTCACAATAATTTGATAAATATCTAGCTGTGTTCAAGGGCAGAGACAAGCTTAGGGTCCTCTTACTCCTCTGTCATTTAATTCCTCCCCCTCCTCTACTGATATTAGATTATGAGTCTCTAATGTTGTTTATAGCATATTATTCCCAGTGTTTGATGTGGAGTAATTATGTGTTGAATGCTATTCTATTTCTGTTTTTCACCTAATTTGTCGGAATGTGGTTATACTGCTTCCTTCCTGCCCCAACTCAATCCTTTTTTTTTTTTTTTTTGACTCTGATCATCATTTTTGCCTCATTTTTACCAGCAGCTGAAAATGCTCTCTCTCCTGTCTTTATCTGTTTCTCTCTTGGCTATGAGTTCATTGACTGCAGGGCTATACTTTCCCACTTAGCTTGGCCTTCTCTGTGCCTGGCCAGAGCAGCTGCATTGTACAACTAAACTGTTGGTCAGTGAACATTCTATGGCCATGAACAGGAGCCTAATACCTAGAACATAAATTTACATAAAAAAGTGTTTTAAAAAATGTGTTGAATAGTTGAATGAGTAGATGTTTTATATTTCTGGGGTACCTGAGTGACTCAGTTGGTTAAATGTCTGACTTTGGCTTAGGTCATGATCTTGGGGTCCTGGAATTGAGCTCTGTGTTGGGCTCCCTGCTCAGTGGGGAATCAGTTTCTCCCTCTCCCTCTGACCCTCCTCTTGCTTGTGCATGCATGCACTCTCTCTCTCAAGTCAATAAAATCTTTAAAACAATTTTTTTATATTTTTATTTCCATTCTCTAATAACCAATCTTGGTGTCTATAATTTCCCAATCCAATTATGGACTGATAGACACCTTTTGTTTATTCTTTTTTGTTTATTCTTTTTTGACACCTGTCATGTATTATTTGTGTAGTTGTGTGTAAGACTATGTTTGCATCTCTCTTTTCCCTATTCTACCACTAATGCCCCATCCCTAACCTACATTATAATTTCTTTCATGAGAACTATGTCTTAGTCATTTATTGTTAACTCACCAGAAAATCACACATTAAGACTAATAATTTTAATCAAATTATAACCAGAAGCATTCATGTTTAATAGCAGATGTTTCTTTAATTGTTTAAAGTTTATTGATTTGTATTTTCAACAAGGGTGAAACATCCTTGATTGTAGGTGGAGTATCTTATATTTTCTATGTCTCAAGACTTTGTACCATCTTGGGCATATAATGGCACATTCAGAAATAGTTTCCAAATCATTAACTTTGATTTCCCAGGTGTATAAATTATTTTTGAGTAGTGGTTTGAACATTGAAGGTTTTGACTTATTTGGCATCTGTAGTTGCCTGACAGATGATTTAAAGAGTCTTATAATCATAAAATATGATCGTTTATTGAGACAGTACATCTGTCTCAATAATATGGTGCACCTTTGAAATTAAATAAAAAGTGTCTGAGTCTAATGTCTGTGTTGAAGGCATCTATCACGCCAGGTCTCCCAGAAACTGTTTGGTTCTTTACTTGCTTCCACTAGAAATAATCTTTTACCATGCTCATTCTGTAAAAGTTTGTTATTTTCTTTCATAGACTTATAATTATAGATCTGATTTAATTTCACAATCCTAACTGTGCTTTACATTAGTGGATTTACTAGCTTAAATTATATATTGTTTGAGGATTTAGACCAAGCAGCCACAAGAGACTCTAAAATATGGGAGCTTAAATTCTAGGTTTTATTTCTGTCTCGTATATAAAAGTCCAGAAGTTAGTACACCAAGCTGTTTGGGTGGCTTTGCTTTTCTAGGTCATTAGGGATGTAGCACTCCTCCTATTGCTCCATCATCCCTGAGGGTGTTGGTCTTGTCTACCTTGTCAAAGGTGGATCAGCCTTTGTTCACAGTCTAACTGAAATAATTAAGAAGTTCAAAGAAAATGTCTTTGTTTTTAGGGAGACCACCCAGAAGTTACATGCCTTTCTCTTTCATCCTATTGACCAGACTTAAACAAAATGCTATGCTTAGCTGTAAGGAAAACTGGGTGAGCAGGTGGCCAGTTAAATCCCCAAAGATTCCATTATTAAAATAAAAATCTAGGTAAAAGATTTGGTGAACAGTGTGATGTAATTTCCCCTCTGGCCATCTCCCATGAGTACCTTCTTCCTACATTGAGACCATACTCTTTCTTTCCCAAAATTAGGGAGCCAAGTTTATTTATTTCTTTCTTTTTAAAAGAATTTTTAAATTTATTTGAGAGAGAGCAAGAGCACAAGGAGGTGGAGTGGCAGAGGGAGAGGGAGAAGCAGGCTCCCTGATGAGTAGGGAGCCCAATGTGGGGCTCTATCCCAGAATCCTGGGATCGTGACCTGAGCTGAAGGCAGATGCTTAACTAGCTGAGCCACCCAGGCACCCAGGGAGCCAAGTTTCTTTGTTTTCCTATCCACATAAAAATTGAGGCTAAGACAAGTATTGCATTTTCCTTTTTGTCAAGTTTGAACTTGCCCTTTATCAAGTTCTGGTAACTCATGAATGAATACAAAATTTATATATGTCCCTGACACCCAATATACAATGATGGAGCTAGAACAGAATAACCACTACGGATAAGCTCCTGTTAATAAAATCGGAATGGGAGTAGTCACAGCTCCATAGAAATGACAGAAATATGGTATGCAATAATTTTAAGATACTTGTTCTAGCATTGGAATAAATTGCTCAGCTGACTCTTGACCTGATTTCTGAGAGGACTCTCCTATCCATTTTTTTAAATACCCTATTTCTTCTCTGTGGGTTGGCTAAATATTTTTCTGTCTCTTTTCCTCTCTGCCACAACTAAAGGGAGCACTGAGAGTATGACCGCCATGAACCCTATTTATGAGACAGCCACAGCTCTTGCTGGTCAGACTTGTGGCTGCAGTGGTAATACAGTTCCCTCAATAACTTAATAGGCTTCCAGTCTACTTGCTTCCAATTAAATTTGTGTGAAAATTACCATATTCAGATTAGTTTTATTCATAGTTCTTAAGCCACTGAGATCTTTTCTTACGTTTGTGCTTGCCATCTGTGCTTGAATCCTCCCTTTTACTTTCAACTTATACTGGCTAGTTTAAAGTACTCTAAAAAATAGAGGCTTCAAATAGGAGTTACTCTGAACTTGGTTTCTGGGCTGCTTCCATTGTTTGACACTAAGGTGTTATTGGGAGAATTTAAAGAAAGGCTCTGAAGGACAGACATAGCTTCTGCTGTGTGGAATGCAAAAGCAGGTGACTTTTCCAGTCCCATGAAGCCATATACTTCTCAAAGTAGATGGAATGCCACAGGTGGAAATTATTTTCTACAGTCTCTACTTGCAAACTGGCCTATTTATACATAAGCTTCTTTTTATTCTACAGGACTTTTCTAAAAAAGGCAGGGGGCCAATATCACTCTAATATTCTTTGTTTTCTAATCCATTTTTTAGAGCATTAGGCCCAGCAAATACATCATCTGCCTTCTGTTTCTCGTAGGTTGTATTTTAGTTTGGGCTGCTGTAGTAAGATATCATAGACTGGGTGGCTTAAGCAACAAACATTTATTTATTTCTAATAGTTCTGGAGGCTGGACATCTGTGATTGGGGTGCCAGCATGGTCAGGTTCTGGTGAGAGCTCTCTTTCTGGCTTACAGGCGGCTGTCTTCTTGTTGTTTCACAGGGTGAGTATAATCATTTTTCTCATATCTTCCCTTAAAGAGCATTATTCCAATTTGTGAGGGCTCCATCCTCATGACTTAATTGCCTCCAGAAGACCCTACCTCCAGATACTATCACATTGGGAACTAGGGCTTCCACATCTGAATTTTGAGGAGGACACAAATTTTAATCCTTAGCAGGTTGCATTTTTTTTTTGTTAGTTTTCCTTGGAATAAAATAGGTCACTGGCTTCCCATGATTTGATATCTGTTTCCTTACCACCATCCACCTAATTGCTAAACCAATAACAAATATTTTGAAGATTTATTATTGTAGTCTCTCACATCTCTTACCAAATTTTAATATGAAATGAGGTAAAAGATAAATCTTTATAACAAATGAACCAAAACTACAGTTATTTTAAATAATATTGAAAGTTATTTTCTCATTCTATCAGAGGAGAGAGGTCAAGGCTGGCATAGGTCTACTACAGAAAATCATTCATGAGTAAAAGTTTTCTCATTGGATAATATCCAAGTTGATGTTCAGTCATCATCTAGGATATTATTCTGTTCTACATGGATTGGAGACAAGAGAAAAGAGCAAGTCCAGAGTAAATGACTTTATCTTCAAAGCAATAACTCTGAAATTGCACATATTCTTTGTGCTCTTTGACCCAGACATAATCTCATGGCCACACATAGCTGCTGTGAAGGATGGGAAATCAAGTCTGTATCTAGGTGTCTCAACTCCACATAAGCTAAAAATAATGAGGTTCCATTACTTAAAAAAAAGAAAGAGACATGAAGAATGGATTCTTGAGAACAGTAGCAACATAAAAAACTAATTTATAAACAAAGTTTGATTGTATTCAATTTTAACGAAGTTTGTTGTCTATTACTGGGAATTGGTTTTATCCTTCCGTGTTTCAGAATTGAACCATTAGTAGCAAATATCACTTGGATACCAAAAGTAGGACATAGGAAAGTTTCCCATCCTCTTGGAATTTCATCAAGAACACAACCAAGTAGAAAATTCTTAAAATTTGGAGGAGATAGCTCCATCACAGCAACATGCAAATACAAATTCTTAAAAGTATTCAATTTTGGTAGGATACAATATCTGTTAATTGATTTTGACTTTTTTTCTTAAGCAGTTTATTTAGGTCACTGCACTACTACTCTTTAATACATTCTCTACAAAATTCTCAATTGACTGCAAAAATGTCTAACAGTAGGCTCCCCTGCTGTTCAACTCAGTCATGAATGACTTCACCAGATGGTTTTGCTTTCGGGGCCAATGATTTTTTTTTTTATTATATTGTTTCCCCTCCTCTGGATATAGTCAAGATCTAAAATATAACACTCATTTTTAATTTCATGATTAAAATATAAATTATTATGCAGATACAACTTTTATTTTCTGCATATTTAAAGATAATGACCAGAATGTTTGCTGTTAGTTGTGGGCAAGGTAATTTTAAAGTGCACTTATTTTCTTCAATTACTTCCTTCACATGCTCCATTGTTTTATTCTTATTCCCTAATAATTCAAGTGCCATTGGTTTTTACCACCTTTTATAATCTTCCCTTTGGTTATTCTGTTACTTTTATGGATTTGCTTTATTTAAATGCAGTTTATTTAATGTATTGGTCAAATTCCTGCTGAGGAAAGCTCATCAGCTATTATTCTTCGACTATTTCTAGCCTGTATATATAGTTCATAGCTTGAAATACAGTCAAACAAAGAAAAACAGAGGAAGATTAAATTGCCTGAAAATTTCTCCCATGTTTTAATCCAGTTATGTCAATCTGACAGACAAAACATTATGAAACTTTAACTGTTTCATTGGTCATATAACATTTTCAGAAGTTACTATGATCTTTGCATATATGATCTTAAAAATGATCATATATTTTTATAATTTACTTCATAAATTGTTAATTTCTTTTATTGACAAAACTTTCAAAGATCTTATAGTATGTTAGCTTATAAAAGTAATTAACCTGAAGTTATAGGCTCACTACTGACCTCTAAAATATGGGTTTGGTTATTTATCTAAAATGTTTTCCTTATATAGAGAACAAGTTTAAAAACGTGGTAAAGCATATTTTCAAATATTTGTTTTTTCATCAAAATATAGAAATTTAGCTTCAGTGAAAATGCAAATCACTTAAGCGTTACAGATAGTCTATGATTCAAATAGTTTACTTACCTTGTTTAGAGTCATACTCTCAGCTGGGGCTGGGGGAGGGGTGAGAGTCTGGACAAATTTATAGTCTCTGCTTTTTCCTATGCCACATTTTAGTTTCAGAATGAGAATCTTAGTTGCCCACTCTGAATAAATGTCAAGAATCCATACTATTTTAAAGTTAAATATATGTTATGCATCATTCTTAAGAAACATAAAATATTTGCTTTCATTAATCACTAATTTCCAAGAAAAGTTGTTTTGAATGCTAGTGAGTTTAAAATAATTAGCTTGATTTTGTAATCCAAAAAAATAAGATTGATTTAAATAGAATTATTTGAAGAAAACAAGTTTATATGTTATTTTTAAAAAAGTCACTATTTTGTTTGTTGTTTTAGTCACTGGTTTTATGCCTCCATATGTCTTTCCAGTAAACAGAGCTAGTCACTGTTTACTACACATATTCTATAATATATTCTAATAGTACATATTCTTTGAAGGCAGGAACATTGCATATACATAGCTAACAAGGGGTCTGACACAAATTAAATAATAAATATTTGTGAATAGACAAGTGAATATGCATGTACATATTATATATAGTTTGAACATGGGTTTATAGATATGCCTATGTACATGTACACATACACATATATAAAATTTTTAGAACCACCTATGAAGTTCAAATTAATCTGTTTAAAAATATTATTATCTTCTGTCAAAAACAAATGTTCTAGGTAATTTTTGTGCAGTCTTGAAGTAGGAAGCTAGTTTGTAAAGTGGGAAGGGAAGAAGAGAATAGGGCATTGTATGGAGAAGGAAAACAGCGTAAATTAAGCACGTAACCACCAATAATTTGTTGTTGCTGAATCATAAAATGCATGACAACAAGTAGTGAGAGAGAAGGCTTGGAGATTGGGTAGGAGGCAGGTTAGAAGCACACTGCCATCTAAACATAGAATGTTAAAGGACTGTTCTTCATTGATACAATCACACAGTCAGTAGGCAGATAGATATTAAGGTCTCTCTCTATGCTAGGCCCTGCTTGTGGTGTTTTGGCTAACATGGCCAACACAATTCTTGCCGGAAACTCACTCTTCTAGTTCCTGTTTGATTTAGGAAAATGCTTTGTATATACAAATTAGTTCTATGATTCAAAGTTATGGTTTTGTTTCTTATGAGTTCCTCTAACTATTTCCTGCAAAAATTTGGGGCAGCTTCAAAGTCATTTTATAAAAATTATCGATTGAATCAGATAAGGCTCGCTTTTCCTTTATCTTTGCTTTTCTGCTCTCCAGTGCTTTCACATTGACTGCTAGTTATGTCTCTCTGGAGGACTTCTGGACCAAAGACAGACCAATGCCCCTATTAATGGCTGAGTTGTGTCCTACTAACATTTACATCTTCTGGTCTTAACCTTCAGTGCCTTTATTTTCTTTTTATGTTTTTTTTTTTTAATTTTATTTTTAAATATTTATTTATTTATTTGAGAGAGGGAGAGAGAGAGAGAGTGGGGGAGGGACAAAGAGAGAGAGAGTGTGTGTGTGTGTCTCAAGCAGACTCTGGGTTGAACACAGAGCCCAATGCAGGGCTTGATCTCACAACCCTCAGATCGTGACCTGAGGAAATCAAGATCGTGAAATCAAGAGTCTGGTGCTTAACCAACTCTGACACCTAGGCACCCTGGAGATAAGTTCTTTAAGCAAGCAGTTAAATTTAAGGAAGGTCATTGATGTGAACTCTAATCCAGTGACTAGTGTCCTTATAAGAAGAGGAGATTAGATCACAGACACAGGCACAGAGGGAAAATCATGTGAAGACATAGAGAGAACACAGCCATCTACAAGCAAAAGAGAGAAATCTCAGAAGAAACAACCTTGTAGACACCTTGATCTTGGAGTTTTAGCCTCCAGACCTGTGAAAAAATAAATTTCTGTTGTTTAAGCCATTCACCCTGTGGTGCTTTTGTTATGGCAGCCTTAACAAATAGATACAGCTCCAAAGGATAATGACATGACATTTAGGTGTCTGGAATCCCAGTATTATCTCAGAGTTCTGGATTCTAACAAGTCTAACACCTCTTATTCTTTTTCTTTTTTTTTTTTTTCATTCTTTTTGTTTTAATCTACAACAGCTACACAATGTCTTTCAAATGTTAGTTGACAGCCACCTCACTACAGAACTCTAATAAGTGTAGGCACTTTAAAACTTGCTCATTAATTTCAGAACCAGAAAATTTTATGACATTAGCTCAGAGATTCTCAAAATCAACATGGTATTTGGGTTTGGAGAATTCCCTTTGTGGGATGCTGTCCTGTGAATTTTAAGATGGTTAGCAGCATCTCTGGGCTTTGCCCTGTAGATGTCAATGGCATTCTTCCAGTTGTAGCAACAAAAAATGTTTTCAGAAATTGCCAAATAACCATCTTATAGACAAAATTACCCCTGGATGAGAACTATTGTTTTAGTTTGAATATCTGGATAGTGCTTTTTATGTATATTTATTATTTGAGTTAGACTATTGGAAAATCACCCAAGTGTGCATCTGCGTGAAAGAATCACTTTTCCTGTCTTACATAAACTAGTTTTGCTGACACCAAGGGTTCACTTTCCTTTTCTGACACTTCATTATTTGTTGAAAAATAGTCTAATTGCACTCGTCTTCTCTCAGAGTCATAGTTCTAATTATTAGTCATGTTGACCTTTTCTGTTGAATAAAAAGAAACAAATGTTACATCATAAACCATAAAAGCACTGGTATTAAATGCTAGTTGCAAAGAACTACACTCATTATGCACTCCCAAGTTATAATGAAACATCTTTACAAGGTCTTTATTTGAATATGTTTGAGATTCTTCCCAGAAGATTTCTTAATTTTTAATGGCATAGACAGCAGGCTTTCATGACCACAAAAACCTCCTTATGAAAAAATTAAATCAAACTTTATTTATTGCTTAAAGAAAAGACTTCTGTGGAATTGGCATGCAACCTCAAATTCTTTCTGACTTTTAAAATCTGTAAAAGTCAAATTATTCAAGTCACTTTTGTGGAGCATAGTTGACAATGTAGACAATTTTCTGAAAACACTCATCAAGGCTGAGTTCTATTAGAGAGCTTGTGAACTAAAGGGGCCGAAAGTCATCCGGAATCTCCACAGTTTGATATTTGAATATTTTTGATGTGTCATATCCAGCTGCAGTGTTTCCTTAATGAAGGAGCTCAGATGTAAGCTCAACTCCTTTGCCAGCTTTACAGGCAAATAGGGTCTGTGTAGTAAAACAGCTATTACCTTATTTTAAAATCCATTTTCAAGAAACTCTATAATTGTTTTAGGGACTGTCTCTGATTGAATATGAGTGATGCTTACATTAGCCATTCATTCTACAGTTACAATATATTTTCCTTAATGATTTTTATTGTTAAAATATATACATTGTCATTTTCAATATGGGCTTTGAAGATCTCAGTTCAAAATACTGATTAATGAAAAAGTAAATTCTTATTTAAGAAACAAAGGCTAATTAAGACATTCAGAGGGGAATTTGAATGACTGTTAGAATATAACATGATTAAAACCTTTGAGTTTAAAGACTGCAAGCCTTGGGAAGAGTGTCTTAATGAACTAACTCTCAGTTGATAAACACATGTTATATCAATGATCAGTATTCCAGTGTTGACCTAGTTTGAAAGGGCATAGAACACACAGTCCCTAACAGAATCCTTCAGAATCCTTCTTTAATGCAGATAAAAATTAATCCAGGCTGTTGTTTCCCAATGCTTTCAAGAATGGATATCCTTTTAAAAATAATAAAATAAATTCACCGTTCTATTCCATTTATCTATTCATTTAGCAATGCATATTATTGAGTAGCTATAATGAACCAGATGATTTTGTAGGCTTGGGAATATAGTAGTGAACAAAAAACGTCCCAGCCCTACATGCCATTGAAAGAAAAAGTGAATGAAGAAGTACAACAAAACATTGCAAAAATATATTGTTCAATACGGCTGTAGGTGCCATGTAAAAAAGTAAAGCAAGATACAGTTGAGAGTGAGGGCCTGTGTGTATGCTGGTCAGGGAAGGCATCTGTCTTAGGTAGGTTCCCTAGAATAGCCTTTTTCAAAAGATTTATTTGAGAGAAAGGGAGGTATTCTCTAGAAGTAAGGCAAGCAGGATACAGATGGGTGAAAAGCTTAGTAAGAATGTGGTCTCAGCTGGAAATTTTGAAGTAAACCACAGAAACCTTTGGAGCATAAATAGCACTGCAGAAGTGGTCCTACTGTGAGGTGGGATTTGGCCATTTTTAACTTGTATCAGTTGACTTCTGGCAGAAGTAGTATGGCATGGCTTGTAGAAAAGGCACCTCTATTTTGTTAAGAGCATTTTCCTTCCAGGTACCTTTTTTGGACACTGTACTTCCCCTGTAGACCTATATCACTTTATATGTGAACCACTTGTTTCTTCTATTCTGTAGATTTTATTCTAACAGTAGGGACCAAATTACTTCTATTTATTGTTGTGTATTCAGAATCTAGCACAGTGCCTAGTACTGCACTGACACGTAGTCTGGAGACCTGAGAACTGTGGCAATAGGATACAAAATTAGATGATGGGATTGACTATGAAAATGTGGATTTGGTTTGAAAACAAAGAAATGGTCTATGGGTCAATTCAGAAAGACTTTACTTCTTTTGAATAACAATAGCTTGGCAACTCAAACCAAGTAGTCTAGTTAGAAATACAACTAATTTCAAGAATAAGATGAGTAGTGTCTTGCCACTAGACTTTTATATGAAAGAGAAGTATATTTCTATCTTATTTAAATCACTATACTTTTGGATATTTTTCTTACAGCAGTTTAGACTGTACCCTAACAAATACATCAACTCTAAATGGATGCCTTCTTTTTTTATAAATGTTTTTTAAAAAATATTTATTTATTTAGTTAGTTAGTTAGTTTAGAGGGAAGGGTGGGGGCAACTGAAGAGGGAGAGAATCATCAAGCAGACTCCCTGCTGAGCACAGAGCCCTATGTGAGGTTCCATTTCACAACCCTAAGATCATGACCTGAGCCGAAATCAAGAGTCAGATCCTCAACTAAGTGAGCCACCCAGGCACCCCTGAATGGATGCCTTCTAAAACCCTATCTTCAGCTATACCTGAACCTCAGACATATCTCCATTTGCCTACTCCATATTGTTACTGAGACATCTATTAATTAGAACTATTGATTAACTCTGCTCTTTGAATCTACTCTTCATTTCTTTTCCTGTTTCAGTAAATAATACCGCCTCAAATGTCATGAAAGAAAAGATGTTATTTTTTGTTCACCTGACCATCCACTTCCAGAAGATGGACACTTCTGTGGAGTGTCTTATAATATCAGCTTTTAAATTACACACTAAATTTGGCCTTTCTTGTGAATTCTACTAAATTATAACCCAAGTCATCATATTTTGCCCAGATTTTCATCTGTTCTTCCTTTTTCCACTTTTGTTCTACAATCTATTCTCCATAACGTAGTCAGGATTGCCTTTTAAAAATAAAATTCAGTTTGAATTGCTTCTCTAAAGGCACTCCAAAGGTTTTTCTCATCTTACTTAGAGCAAAATCTAATACCCTAATCTTAGTTTTGTAATCCTTATCTTGATAACCTCATTGATTTCACCTTCAACTATTTTCCCCTTGTGAATTCCTTTTTGTCAGCACTGTGGTTCTTTGCTACCTAGAATGGTTTTCCTCATTAAAGTTGTATAGTTTACAATCTTATTTTAACCAGATTTCTATTTTGATAGCCCTTCATCACAGTTGCCTTTCCTATCCACCCTATCTACATTAGCATCCAAACTCGTCCCATTGTTTGTACTCTTGCCTTGCTTTCTTTCTCCCTTATATCCCTCACAGATTTTGTATTATGTATTTGTTTAATGTCATTTCCCCACATTAGAATGAACGTCCTCTGAGAGGAGGAATTTTTATTCTCTTCTGTGGAGTTTAATCCTCAAGAGTCTAGAATAGTGCCTGATAACTCTAAACTCTAACTCTCTGTCAGACTCTAAAATATTTGCCAGTGCCATTAGCCTTTTAAGACTCAAACTTTCACAGATTCTTTCACTGCTCCAACCTGGGGAATAATAGGCTCATTTGCTCTGAGGGCTATTTCCATCCTTTAAGACCCTTAACTTCTTTTTAACTTTGTGTATTTATGTTTGTGTGTGGGTGAGGATGTGTGCGTGTGTTAAGTTTCAAGCTGTTATTCCCCACAGATGCATCACAATGAGTTTAGAAATATATATTCTTACTGAGTATTCTCTAAAGAATGCAAATTACTTCCAATCCTCCAACCCTTGAATAATGCAAACCAGTGGTAAAAGAAGAGCCAGGCTCTACCATGCATTTTAATACAGAGTTGCTGTGTCAACTGCTACATTACAGTCAGTTGAAAGATAGACTAAAGGAAGCAGAGTTACACATTTCAGGGGAACTACATTAAGTACTTCATGCTACAGAAATTGCGATGGCTAGTTTTCCTAACACTGTATCATTTACTTGTAGTAATTGAGGGTGGACAGGAATGAGGATAGACTACAATGGGATAATGACAACATATATTGGTTCCAAATGACTTGAGTGTTTCAAACAGAATTTTATATTAGTTCTGTCTCTTTATTATATCCAAAGGCCCTTGCATTCTTTTCAGTAAAGAGCCTAGAGAGGCAAATTCAAATGGTTATACCAGAACTTACAAAAATACATGTGATATCCTCATCAAACATTTTTTTTCTTTCCATTTTTTTATTGCTAGAGGGACACCATGATTAATAATATATTCTATTGTATTTTGGGGGGCAAGATTATATTTATATATAAATATATAATATTCTATTTGAAATTTGTGGATGTTTTTCCTTTTCAACCAACTTAGATTAAGATATTGTTTTTAAACAATATCAGTGACTATACAAGAGATGTCAGAATTATTTCACAACAAAGAATAATTATAATTCACTTGAAGAAGTATAAAATTATGAAAAATAATGCATTGCTTTTTAGAGACTATACTAGACAGAAAAAGAGAGCTTAATAGTAACCTCTTTTGTTTTGTGATGGAATCACCTCTTATTTATTTATTTTGCACCAGCTTTATTGAGATATAGTTCACATACCATAAAATTCACCTGTTTAAAGTACATAATTTAGTGACTTTTAGTATATTCCCAGAGTTGTATGACCATGAACAATCAATTTCAGAATATTTGCATCTCTTCTCAAAGAAATCCTTGGGTACAAACCCTTTTGCGGTCACCCCCCTATTTCCCACAACTACTCTCATCCTTTCTTAGCAACTACCCTTCCTGTCTCCTTAGGCTGTCTGTTCTGGACATTATGTGGAAATGGAATCATGAAGTATGTGGTCTTTTGTAACTTGATTCTTTCACTTAATATGTTTTCATGGTTCATCTGTGTTGTAGCATGAAGCAGTACTTTGTTTCTTTTCATTGAAAAAGAATATTTCATTGTATGGATAGACCATATTTTATTTATTTAATAGTTGATGGGCATTTGTGTTTCTACTTTTTAGCTATTATTATATGCCACTGTGAGCATTCATGTACACATTTTGGATTTCATTTTCTTGGATATGTTTTCATTTTTCTTGGATATGTATCAAACACTAGAATTGCTGAGTTCTGTGATAATTCTGTTTGATGCTGATGATGTTGAACACCTTTTCATATGCTTATTGACCTATTTTTATTTCGGTGCTAAGTTTTATATCTTGTAATAGGCATTCCTCTTTTACTAGTTTAGTATTTCTATCCTTTTATAATCCTCAAAACCACATATTTAATTTTTTTTTTTAATTTTTTATTTATTTATGATAGTCACAGAGAGAGAGAGAGAGGCAGAGACACAGGCGGAGGGAGAAGCAGGCTCCATGCACCGGGAGCCCGATGTGGGATTCGATCCTGGGTCTCCAGGATCGCGCCCTGGGCCAAAGGCAGGCGCCAAACCGCTGCGCCACCCAGGGATCCCCATATTTAATTTTTTTAGAAATGTATATAAACTAAAATGAGTGTCTTCCTTTATAGGTTTATTGCATAGACTTTGTCAAATATATACAACCTCCCTAGGTATCTTTTTTGTTTGTTTTTTAGTTCTTAACTGTTTCCAGACAGGTTTCTGGATATTGAGACTTTCTGCCATTATTTGAATAGGACTTGGATTTTCTCCACTTGCATATGCAGTTTTCTAGTAACAAGACAGCAAGTTAAAAAGAGAAGTGATTTTAAATTGATAAAGATGATTTTAAACATTAGAGGAATCGAATCATACTTACTTTACAAGAGGTAAGTCAACTTAATACCACTTTTGAGTTCCTTAAACTTAATTTTGATAATGAAATTTACATTGAATGAGAAAATGATTAAACTAATGGATTCATGAGGGCAGGAGCTGCTGCTTTTCTATATGATATTTAATTACGGCTAATATCTGGAGCCTGGAAGAGTTACATTTATTTTTAGCTAAGGATGCTTCTAATGACACTATACTGTCATTTGCAAAAGAGAACATGTGAAATAGTTTAGGCTGATAGCAACAAATATATTTTTCTAATTTGCAGATATCTGAGATTTGACTTTTACTATTTAAATAGGTATTTTAATGAAATTATAATTATAGAATTAAAATTCCTTATATTTGATTAATATAATTCAATCTTTTGAATTTTCCTCTTGGGTACAGTGCAAGGACTATGTTCATATGCTAGTTTTCTGTTAATTTTATGTACGTAGATAGAGAGGCAGCTAGCAAGCAGGCAATGAGGGCCATTTCCCATGTTTTACATTGGTGTCTTGCAGCATGTGACCCCGGCTTCTTTAGCCTTCTCACTCATTAACCAAAAACAGGAAATACAAGACATTTTTACCACAGAGATTGAAATTAAAATAACGTATTTCCGCAGAGTAATTGGAAATATTTGTGCCACAGATTCTTTAGAGATACTGATTGCTTTCACTGCTGCCTTAAAGGGTACCAGTGCCATGGACACTTCTCAGGGACTTGGAGAACTGATTCAGCTACCATCCTGTGGTATAGCTCCTCAAACCAAGTAATTAAATTCAGCTGCTTGGTAATATAAGTTATCCCTAATATTTGCTTTATTCATATACTGTGGTGACTGTGCATGGTGGGAAGATAAATAGTACGCCTGGTTTAAGATGCAGGCTTTATAAATTCAACCTTGCTTACTATGTGGTTTGCTAAGATTAATTTGTCTCTCAGTCCTTTCACCTAAGAGACAGTTCTTGAACAGTATCTGTTTGCAGTGACTTGGGTAATCACCCATTGTTACTTCTCTTTCTATAGGTTTTCAGTCAAAGAATGGTGGAAGGATGGCTGTGGGAATAAACATCTCAGATTTTGTGAGTTTGGCCAGTGTTGAACAACAGTTCTCCTTGGGTCTCAAGTTTCTGCATATATTGTGAAGCAGCCTTGATGATTTTTATTCTGGACTGTTTTTCCTAGGAGTTTCATATAACAAACAGCCATGGAAGACAGAGAGTATCTCCCTCTGGAGTAGAGGGCTGAAGATTTTGTTTCTAGTCAAGATGATATAGATAATATCTTTCTCTGGGGCAAAGATTGGACAGATAGGAGCCTTTTTTCCAAGATTTGGAATTCTGAAACTCTGGGTTCCTTGGCTGTTAGACAAAACTAATGCACTTGTAGCATTTACCTGGGCTGCTCCTCATTACTCCCAAGGGATTTGGGGGACAAAGGAACACCATGCAAACATGAAGCTAATGCTTCCTGCTGTGCTATAATTAAGTCTGGTGTTTGTGAATCAGGAATATCATGCCTTCTGCCAGCATCTGTGCAACTGTAGCAGGCTGATTTGTTAACATACAATAAAGGTGGAATCCCATAGCTTTCATGATTTTTGAAAATGGTGTGAATTTTCAGGCTTTGTATAGTCCTTCTCCAAAGGAGTTCTGTGGAGGGAGTTAAACCCTTTTGCCCCAGTACATTTATGTATACAATGAATTGTGTTTTCTCCTATGCATGTGGAATGGTAGTATATTAACTGGAAAATTGAGAAAATAGTCAATTAAATTATCTTCTGTAGGGCTTAATTTCTCAAATCAAGTTGAGGACAGTCATGTATTCCCAACAGTGAATGTTTGGCTTCTCATCTTCTCTGACTAGTTGGCACTGTAAATGTCTTTTGCCAGCACAAGTAAAAAATAAATTTATTATTTAAAAAAAAAGATTAGGAAGAACTCTTCAGATGGTAGTAAGAAATACAAAAATTTCCCCTTCTCAAAAGATTGAACCATTTATTGTCAAAATCATGGTTTAGGGAAGCAGTTTTTGTGAGATCTCTATTCTCTAACCCTATGACTTTGGTAAGTGTAATACGGAGAGAAAATGTTTGGAGTTAAAATCCTGACTCACCTGGTAGAAGCAAACCTGAGGAAGACAACTGGCTTTTTGTTTGTAGGCACAATACTAGGGACTCTCAGGGACCATTCTGTGTCCTTGCCCTTTTCCTTCTCTGTTAAGGAAAAGTAAACAGCACCGTTATCTCTATAGAAGCCAAGGGGATTTAAAGCAGTTTCAGGAAGCTGACAGGATGACAATTCTAAGCAGGTGAAATCCTATTCTATTCCCTCAAGTTAGACAGCAATATTCATAAATTGATCTACCATAAACCAAATATTAGCTGCCAGCACATAGTTGGTTGTAGATTTAGAAAATGCTTCTCCACCCAAATGTAGAGAAAAGGACAATTAGGTATGCCTTTTTCCTTGCTTGCTTTCGCACCACTTTCACAGTCCATGATGAAATTCTACTGAAACAAGATAATTTCATCCCTAATGAGGTTGTTGTTCAGATACCCTTACGTAGTTCATAGTTTGAGTCTTTAGATTATAAGAATGCTAGAACTTGGAAAGAAAGAGTAAGAATATATCTTATAAAGGAAGGAATTAATATCTTTTGGCTTCTTGTTCTTTACCTAAAAGCCCTGGGCTTTTTTTCTTCCGAAGATCCTAATGAATAAAGGACGAGTTTGCTTCATATCTAAATCTTTTCTTTCTGTTTTTGCCCCGTTTTCATTCCTCTGGCTCTTCATTTTGTTTCACTCTTTTATTGCTAGAACCTTATTGGGTTTTACAACCACCCTGTGGGCTGACCTCTTATTCCTGTCCCATTCCTCCCAAGCTTTCAGATTTCTAGGAAATCTACTTGCTTTCTGTATTTCTTTACATGTATTACTTCATTAGTGCCGATTTTGGATAATTTGATCTTACTGTTTTCCTTAGGAATTTTTTGGCATATTCTCTTTCTTTGCCTTTGGTTACTTCCTGTGACTGGCTTTGGTACTATCCCATCACTTTAAGAATGCTCTGATTTTTTAAATTTGTGTTTTCTTTCTTTATAGAGGTATAATGGACATATAATATTATACTAATTTCAAGTATACAGCATAATTATTCAACATTTGTATATATTGAGAAATGATCACAATAAGTCTAGTTAACATCTGTCTCCATACATAGCAACAAGATTTTTTCTTTGTAATAAAAAGGTTTAAGCTCTACTCTCTTACCAGCTTTCAAATAAATATGCAGGACAATATTATTAATTATTGTCACCAAACTGTACATTACATTCCCATGATTTATTCAATTTAAAACTGTAAATATCTTTTGACTCCCTTTACTCATTTCATGCACCACCCCACTTCTGACAATACCAATCTGTTCTCTGTATATATGAGCTTGGTTCTTTTTTATATTTTTTTAAGATTTTGCTTTGAAGTGAGATCATACAGTATTTGTCGTTTTCTGTCCGACATGTTTCACTCAGCATATTGTCCATCCATATTGTTGCAAATGGCAAGATTTCATTATTTTTTATTGTAAGTAACATTCAGTTTTGTGTGTATCACATTTTCTTTATCCATTCATCTGTTATTTAAATTTTCTTAATTCCACTTTTCAAAATAGTTTTTTTCAAAATAGTTTTAAATTGAAAATACTAAGTTGAAAATTAATGTTAAGCTTTAGCAGTGTTCTCCATGTAAGTTCTAGAAGCTTATTAGACGTAATACTAATATAATTCTGTGCAAAGTTATAAATCTTGAAGTTGAGTAATATATGCGTACATATACTTTTTAAATAAGAAAATCTATATAGATAGATAATCTTGAAAGAACTTCATGAGAATATTTTTGGATATATATATTTGGTCCAATATTTTTGGAGATGTTCAGAGGTTAAAATGATTTCTGACACTTCTATAAAAGGATTGAAAATGGACTCTAAAATGAAAGCAGTATTATAAGAATTAATTAAGCAGAGGGACAAGAATATAAGAAGCAAATGATGATTTTAATAGAAGTTCTGTGGAAAGTGAAAAAGATATGAGGACTGTTGCAGAGGTTATTTAATTACTCAGAGCCAACAGCCACCCACATGTGACTGTCTCACATTTAGGTTTTTAATATGTTTCGAGTTGATTTTTGCGTATGGAGTAAGAAAGTGACAGTTCCGTTCTCTTGCATGTAGTTGTCTAGTTTTCCCAATACTGTTGAAGTAACTTTTTCCCATTGCATATTCTTGTTTCCTTTGTCATGGATTCATTGACATATAATTGTAGTTTATTTCTGGGGTTTCTATTCTGTTTCATTGACCTATGCGTCTATTTTTGTGCCAGTACATACTGATTTGATTACCACAGCTTTGCAGTATATCTTAAAATCTGGGATTGTGATACCTCCAGTTTTATTCTTCTTTTTGAAGATTGCTTTGTCTGTTTGGGGTCTTTTGTCTTCCATATATACCATATAATCTGGTAATTCCGTAAGTAGGTATTTGCTCCCTCAAAACAAAAACACTAATTCAAAAAGATATATACACCCCTATGTATATTGCAGCATTAGTTACAATAGCCAAGATATGGAAGCAACCCAATTTTCCATCCATAGATTAATGGATAAAAGAGATAGGGCATATATATTATATGTATAGTGGTATGTATATTATATATAGTATACAATACAATATATACAATATACAATAATATATTATATATATATACATGCAATAAACTATTTTTTAGCCATAAAAAAGGTTGAAATGCTGCCATCTGCAACAATATGGATAGATCTAGAGGGTATAATGCTAAGTGAAATCAGTCAGAGAAAGACCAATACCATATGATTTCACTCGTATGTGGAATTTAAGAAACAAATGAACAAAGAAAAAAGGGATAAACAAAAAAAACCAAACTCTTAAATATTGAAAAAAAAAACAAACTGATGGTAACCAGAGGAGAGGTGGATGGGGAATCGGTGAAATAGATGAAGAGATTAAGAGTAAATACGCTTATCATGATGAGCACTGAGTAATGTATTGAATCTCAACTACTGAATCATTCCATTGCACACCTGAAATTAATATAATACTGTGTGTTAATTATATTGGACTTTAAAAATTAATTAATTAAAAATATATCTTTAGTATAATCAGCAAAGATGATTTTGGAGAAAATATTAGTTTGGCTAGGAGCTTTTTAAAAAAATCATTTTATAGGGATTCTTAGGCTTATTTATATATCTGTCTACCTTAGAGCAAATAAGTCACAACCTTACTGATAAATCTCAATGTATAATGTATTGGTCAAAGAATATTTAAAGTGAAGGTTAGAATTATGCAATAAACACTATTAAGGAGACTGGTGATATATTTTAACCTTGCTGATTTAGGACCATGAAGCATAATTCCTGTGTGTCTGTGCCATCACTAACATACCCCTTGTGCTTAGATGGTTGTCTGGCAGATATAAGACTCAATAAATATTGATTAAAAAACTGAGATATTTTGACTCAGTTTGGCTCTTATTTTATTGTTTAATATAAATCAAAAGCTTGAAATATGCAGTCTAGCTTTCTCACATCAAAATTCTTTTTCAAATTTAAAAAATAGACTGTATTCATTGGTGGTAGACAAGTGAGGAAAACAAAAGGTAAGCTTCTAGAATTTTAAAAGCTACAAGACCAAAGTGACAAAATGTCTATATGGGGTAACAGATCTATCAGATTTATCAGCAAGGACAATAGAGGAGAGAATAGAATGAAAAAATGTAGTTAGTGTGTTTAGGAAAAATAACAATCACTCTTTAGAAATATAACCAGGTAAACTATTATTTGAGAGTCAGAATGACATAAAGTTATTATTCATATTTGTAAAGACAAATAGAATATTTACAGACTTTCATGGACTACTTAGGTGATTTTAGCGTGAAAAAAGAAAATTCAGAGACAAAGTGTAGAATAAAGAAACAACTCTATTACCATCCAGGTTAATAAAATATATAACTTAATTTTAAATTAACAGTAATAATCTGGCTTGTGCTTAAAATAGTAAAATTACAAATTGAAACAATAATAAAATAGTAATAGTATTCAATGGTAAAATTTGTTAAGACCTCTTCTGGTATTTAGGAGGAATAGAAAATTGGTATCATTAGATACCTTTTCTTAGAAGTGTTAGGGTAGCTACTCAGAGAAGACATGAAATCAGAAGAAAGGGGAAGTTTTAACAGAAATCTATCAAAAACTAATGAACAAAGTAGGAAAGAAAACTATTTTAGTTTGAAGAGTAGTTTAATAGCCAAATTAGCAAAATAAAATGATGTGGTAGGTATTATAACTGTACCTAAAACATGAAAAATATACCTTTTTCCCAAGTACTGTGTAACATTTTGAAAAAAATTGACTGCATATATTTTTATAAAAAGTCTTTAAAAATATATTCTGTGTACTCTTACCACAAGGGAAAAAAAGTAAAATTAGAGTTTATCAACAAAAATATAATTTTACAAAAATAAAACTATATATTTGGAAATAAAACTTCACTCTTCTTTTTTTTTTTACATTACAAACTATAAAGTATTTATAAATAAACTGGAAGGCTATTGCCATATATTCAAAAGTGTAGAATTCAGCTAAAAAAGTGTGGATATAATTTTATAGTTTTATGTGCTTTTACTAAAAAGAATAGAAAGAATGAAGACATATTAATTACTTACACAACTTAAGAGGCTGGGGGAAAATGAAAGAATAAGCCTAACAAAGCAGATTAAAGATAATAATAAAGGCAACACCAAGCTAGAAACAAGAAACAAGAAACAAAGCAACACCAAGATAAAACAATAAGAATGAAAGCTGTTCTATGAAAAGTAGTCTGTAAAAAGAAAAACTGAATTAAAAAATTAGTAAATCCTTAATAAAACTAATTGAAGTATAACAGCATGAAGTACAAAGGGAATATAACTACAGATATGATGTAAGTAAATAGAATACTATGAATTTACCAGCATGTAAATATAGTTGAAAATCTAGAAAAATGATAATTTTATAGAAAAAATTATCAAAATTGTTTCAAGGAGGCACAAAACTTAAATATGTCAATAAGAACTAAATAACTCAATTACTAATCAAAAGCCCAAATCAAAAGTCCTTCTCTTCAGCATGTAAATATAGTTGAAAATCTAGAAAAATGATAATTTTATAGAAAAAATTATCAAAATTGTTTCAAGGAGGCACAAAACTTAAATATGTCAATAAGAACTAAATAACTCAATTATTAATCAAAAGCCCAAATCAAAAGACCAAATCAAAAGTCCTTCTCTTCAATCTTTCCTCCTTCCTTCCTCTTTCTTCTCTTTCTTTCTATGTGTCCATCCATCCATCCATCCATCCATTAACCCAAGCATCTATCTACATCTTTCACTCCCAGATTATTTTACAGAAGTGTTTGTTTGTTTTTACATTCTGGTAACATACATATATAGCAACATTCTGATATAAAAATAATAAAATTTTAAAAATAATTTTAATTTAATAATTTTAATTCTGCTAAAAATATTTTATAAAACAGAATTTAGGCAAATAAAATCTTCCTTTAAAAACAAGGCAATGGAAAACCAAAAAAGAAAACTATTCTAAGTTTTCTTATGATTTCTATATAAAATATTGGCAAATTCAGTTTAGCAGTTTTCAAAAACAAGTATTCTTTAAATAGTTTATCTTACTAATTTGTGGATGATTTATGAAAAGATGTTACGTTGATAGATTAAAGAATATAAGCAAATGAATGTCTCAATAAATGCAGGAAAACTTTGGATGAAGTTCAACATTCAAGATAAAAGCCTTTAGCAAACTTAGCATTAGAAAAAGGGAACTTTTTTTTATCATGATAAATAATACGAACCAAAACAACAATAGACATTACACTTCCTGGCAAAATGTGAGAAGTTTCCTTAAAGTCAGAAAGATGATGGAAGTTGTACTTCTAGTTAAAGCTAGGAAACCCTAGCTGAAGTCAAGAAAAGGTGTAAGAGGTATAAAAATTGGAAAGAAAAAGAGAACAACATCCTTATTTGAAGACAAGCTTATTTATCTAGAAGTAGAAGAGCATCTATAGACAAATTATTAAAAGGGTCTTCTAAGCACCAGGGATAATCATTAGAAAATGCAAATGAAAGAAAAAAAAAAAACAACCCAGTCTCTATAGGAACAAAAATTAAAAGTTACCTAATATGTTTAACAAAGAAGTATAAAACCATTCTGGATAAAAGGGCAAAACATTGAAGGGATAGAAAGAAATCAAAAGAGGTGTGTGTATATGTGGGTGTGTGCATACTCACACACAGAATGCTTGTGGTATTTATGACTTAAACTACAATAACTAATTATGTTGACACTCCCCAAAATTATCTATAAATTCAGTGCAATCCCATTAAATGCCATTAAATTTAATCCCATTAAAAATTCCAATAGGACTTTTCAAGAAACCAGGGAAGTTGACACCTAATTTCATAGGGAAAAGCAAAAGACTAAGAAGAGTCAAAGCAATTTTTTAAGGCACAGAAGCATACACTCTAAAGGAAAAGAACACACTCAAAACTTTGATTACATTAAAAGTAAAAACTCTGTATAAAATCAAAAATGAAAAGACAAACCATAAACCAAAAGACATTTTTGATGTCTATATATGATGAACTCTTAATATTCATAAAAATCTTTCCTCAAAGAAAAAATCTTTTACAAATCAGCTATAAAAAACCAACCAACTTAAATAGACAAATTAATATAAATACACATTTCTTTGGAGGGAATTCCAAATTGTTAAGATCTATTTGTAGTAGATTAAGTAATGGCCTTCCCAAATAGGTCCACATCCTAATCCCTGGAACCTGCAACTGTTATCTAAATGGTCAAAGGGACATTTTACATGTGAATTATTTAAGCATCATGAGATGAGATTATTTTTGGATTATCTGGGTGAGTTCAAAGAAATCACAAATCTCTTTGTAAGAGGGAGGTAGAAGGGGTCAGAGAGTAGGAGATGTGATTACAAATACAAGAGGCTGGAGGGATGGATGTGAGGAAGGCATTACAAAGAATCCAGGCCAACTGGAGAAACTGAAAAAGGTAAGACAGCAAATTTTTTTCTTGAAATATCTAGAAGGAATACACCCTGCTGACCATTTTAGATTTCGGATCTCCAGAAGTGCTACAGAACAAATTTGTATTGTTTAAAGACACTATATTGATTGTGATTGGTCACAATAGCAATAGAAAACCAATACAATACTTCCCCTTGTCTTGTAAGCAGAGAAACTCAAACTAAAAAACAATAAATATATCATTTCTCACCTGCTGGGCAAATAATTACAAACCTGAAAATAGCATATGTTGTTGAGGATGTAGAGCAATGAGAATTCTTGTACAATCTGATGGGTCTAAGTAGAGTTTAAAATGATAGTCATTTTGGAGAGAAAACATCAGTGAACTAAATATTCTTCTAATAAGTATATACTACAGAGATACACATGGTGCAGAGGGAGGGATGATGGGCACCTGGGTGGCTCAGTCAGTTAGGTGTCTACCTTTGGCTTGGGTCATGATCTTGGAGTCCTGGGGTCGAGCCCCATGCCGGGGTCTTTGCTCAGTGGGGAGTCTGCTTCTCTTTCTGTCCCTCCTCCTGCTTGTGCTCTTCCTCTCTCACTCTCAAATAAATACATAAAATTAAAAAAAAAAAAGAGGGAGGGATGATAAGAATACTCTTTGAAGTTACTTGTAAGAAAAATTGGAAGCAACCAGAATGCTTATCAATAGTGATATATAACAATATATTTATAAAATGGGATACTCTGCAGCCATTCAAACAAGTGAGATAGAGGTGCACTTATTATCAACAGAGGGAAAACAGTAAGTCATAAAAGCAGTTCAATACACTATTTATGTCATTATATATAACCATAAAAAATAATATATTGTCTGGATATATGAACATTAAGTAAACAAAACATTTATGAGAATGATAAATACCAGAAATATGATAGTGGTTACTTTTGATAAAAGAGAGGATCAGAAAGTATTAGGTCATTCACTTCTGTTTATGTTTTATATCTTAAAAATAAGCTGAGATGCACATGGTGAAATTTTAAAATTTTATTAAACTGGGTATTTAATAAATATATATTTGTTACATTATTCTCTACATTTGTATGAATATCTGAATTATTTCACAATTTAAAAACAAAACAAAACTCATCCTCTATTTTAACAAACCTATCTCAAAAAGTTTCTTTAAAAAACACAATATTCCTGGATTTATTATCCTAGAACATCAAACTTAAAAATGAAAAGAAGAGCGTTTTTCATTCCCTTAAAAATACGATTGCCAAAATTATAACTAAACTTCTATATGCTAAGAACATAAGTCAAAAACTTTGTAAAAGATTGGAATTGATTTTCAGGGAACACATAATATGGTTGCATAACTGAGTCCAAGCTTGCTCACTGCACTACAGGTAAGTCAAAAGGCAAGATGTTGGAGTAATGGAAGAAAGCAACTTTATTTGGAAAGCCCAGCAAACTGAGAAGATGGTGGACAGTTATCCTATACAACCATCTAAATCCAGTATGAAATTTGAGCTACTTTAATGTTAGGAAAAAGGAAATGGGAAGGGGTTCGAGTAAAGAGGTAAGTGACATCTGTAGACATCCAGGTACCCAGAAGGATCTGAGGAAGGTCGTGAAACTTTTCTGTCTGTGGTCATTTGATCTTTGCATACAGAAATCTCATCATGATGTTTTTATAAATCTTAGACACAGCAAATGTTATTTCTGTACGTACTTTTTCATCTCCTCACTGGAATGTGGGCTTTGGGTAGGAGAAGTTTGCATAAATGTTAATATGCCTACCTGCAGAGTTAAGGAGATAGAAGCAATATGGGGTAAGATATACTTAGTTTCTCCCTGTTAACAGTTGAAAAATGCTACATATAGGCTACTAAAGGCCAGCGTTATGGTTCTGGCTTTACCAGATCAGCTTCAATGACGCTAGGTAAATCTCTAAATAATTCTTTCTAGTGCTAAGATCCAGTGGGCAGAGGCTCCTTTCTCATATGCAGGGGAGATCAGAAGGATATGATGTACCCATCAAAAGAAATAAAAACAAGTATTTTTTTGGGGGGAGAGAAATGTACTTTGTATTTGTTCTAGTAGATTTCTTCAGAAATTTATTCCCGATTTCCTATTGTCATAAAGCACTTAAGATTTACTTTTTTGAGATATCTGGAAATAATCTTGGAGCCTAGGATTCAGGCAAAAATGAGAAAAGTCCTATTCTTTGGTGGTGAATATTTTGTTAACAGATTAAAAATTAAAATTGAAATTCCCTTACTACTGGAAAAGAGACTGTTCAACTTCGGGTTCAACTTAAGTATGTCTTCTTATAATGGAGTCATGTCAATTTAGAAAATGACACTGCTATTTAAAATGCCATTCCATAGCCTTCTTTAATTAAAGCAGGAATGTATCATCAATCTGCTCCCATTAATGAATTTTTAACCATTAGATTCTGAGCTATATGATATATAGTTTAATGTTTTGCAGAAAGTATGTACAGATTCCCCAGAGATTTAAGGAGGGAGCTTAAAATTCAGTGCTTTAGAAGTGATAGTTCAAACACAAGCTAAGGAAAAAGAACAAAAGAGAGAAAACAAGACAGAAGGGTGGGGGGGAGTGGGGAACCAAAACAGAGATGGATAAACATAAAGCTGAGCATGAGATAGTGGGTGCTTATGTCAGGAATTTGTATTAATGAAATAGTGACCCTAAGTAATTGAGTACTCCTGGTTTATGCCCTGATGAGGTGGGGGGTGGGGTGGGGGTGGAGTGAGGGAGTTAATATCTTTCTTAGCACAGAGTCCATAAAAATGCATTATGTGTCTAGATAGTGAATGTTTTTTCCTATATTCACTTCAATCTAATTTCCTATGATTTCAGGTCATTTTTAATTTCCAGTAATGCTGTTCACATTATCGATGTGGCAGTTTCAGATGAATGACAAAAGGCAGAACAAGATAGAAAAGACTAGAGTAGTTCAAAAGAATTAAGCTATACACATTTTTAAAAAAGCTACAGTGTTACAGAATCAGAAAGCCAGTTAAATAGTTTATGGAGGGGGTGGTAAAGAGAAAGACATTGTGTATTGTTAGGATAAACTGGCAATTCCACACTTATCTAATAAAAAAAAATAAGTCTTACCTCAAGAGAGAACTAGAAAACTGAAAAAAATCTAAAACAACGGATATTTTCTCCATATCTTAGGAGTTTCATGGCTTCTCTTGTCTTCACTTATTCTATTTGTATGTTTTATTTTACTTCTATTCTTTCTTTTTCTGCTGGCTCATTGTACTCATGAGCCAGTACCCTTGACGTGACCTAGGTTAGATGAAACTGATAAATTCCTTTTTTTTTTATGAAACTGATAAATTTCCTCAATGTCTTTCTTGTATGTCACATAAGAGATCATCGTAAACAGTCCTGTTCACTTTTTTTGAACCAGATGCCATCATGCTCATTACTATCCTTACCATAATCACTGCTAATATTTCTTGAGTGCTTACTATGTACTATTCTATGCTATATACTATCATAAGTGTTTTACATGTGTTAACTCAATATGTATAATTCTAAGAGTTGGGCCTTATTTTATTATTTCTATTGTGTGGACATGAAAACTAGAGTATACTTAAGTAATTTGATGAAGGTCACTGCCACTTTGTGCAAAGCCAAATTTGAAACCAGAGGCAGACCTTAGAGCCTGTGGACTCCCCCTCTATACTATCCCGTAGTATTGGGAGGTCAATTGTGCATCGTATCCCTTCGTTTAGAAGGGATAGTTTTCTGATTATTCAAAGGAGGATAGTGACTGGGGATTTCCAGGTGTGGGTGCAGATGAGACAAACAATGACCAGACTAGCATTTTGCAATACATTTAAAGCGGTCACATTTCTATGGCAAACTTACCGAATACTGGGGGACCTCAGGGTCACATCACCTTGGTGGAGTCAACCAGTGCTTAGTCCTTCCCTGTGCCTCAGAGTTGATTGTACTGAAATACAGAAACTGGAACATCAGTTTAACACACTTATATGTCATGATGAGTTAAATTATAGTCAGAAATGTAACTGAAAAACAAAACAAAAAAATTAGCTGTAGGGAAAAACTAAATATTGGACCCTGTCTGTTTAGCTTTATGAAGTCTTTTCATGGAAAAGTACCTTCCACATCAACCAATCAAAAGGATGCCTTCCCTCAAGACAGTTTCTAAATCACTACTGCCTCCATTTTTCTCTGATGCTTCTTTTTCAAGTTCTAATTCTATTTCTTCTTCAAACTGCCCACACTCTGTCTTTAGGTGTATTTAATGAAATAAATTATCTTACAACTGTATTTTGCTCAAGCCTGAGGTTTATTTTGTCTTGTAAGGTGACTGTACTTCTTATATCATGTGTTATATGCAGACATTATAGTTTAACTCTGAGAGGACAACTCACTTTATATATATGTTGTTGAGATCCCTTCACTGTTTCTCCTCAAAGTAATACTGGAGAAGGTTCTATAGAGAATATGGTGGATAAGAATACAAATTTTAGATGCAGGATTCAAATTTTAGGTTTGAATTAATTGTTGCCAAGTGTAACTGTCTAATTTTGTGTGAATTCACAAAATATGTGTTCCAATTTTCATAGCTATAAAATAGAAAAAATAATCAGATGTATCTTAGGTTGTTGCTGAAGGAAGTTAAATAAATCTCTACAATGTGTTGAACATAATGGCAATAAACTACTCGATAAGCATACAATAAGTGAGAGATATTGTTACCATTAATATTGTCTTTAATAGAATGGTTTTATTAAATGAACACTTACACCTGCAATCTATTTAATGATACACTCCTAGGTAAGACATCTAAGGCAGTCAAAAGATCTGAATGTCTTCTTAAATGATGGAATTTGGTATGGATTCCTTACTGAAGACAAAGCTAATTTTGTTGTATTTATATATTTTAATTACTTGTAGATGTCTCTCCTTCAATAGATATTTAATAGATTCAATATATCTCTCTTTTAAAAGCCTTTAAGGACAATGTATCAGTCATCCATTATTGTGTAACAAACCATTTCTAAACTTAGTAGCATAAAATAATAGCAAATTATTTCTTTTGACTTTATGAGTTGATGGAGCTCATCTGGGTGGCTCTACGTGGTGCAGCTTTGATCATCTGTATGACTGAATTCAGCTGAGAGTTTGGCTAAGGCTGTAGTGTCTTTTTTTTTTTTTTTTTTTTAAAGAGCTGTAGTGTCTAAGACAACCTCTTATCCTCTAGAGTCTCTTGTCTCTCATCATTCAGTAGTTAGCCCAGGTTCTTTACCCCATGGACACTGATCTCCAAGAGAATAAGGCCCTGCAAGGGTTTTACTAAACCTCTTTTGCATCACGCTTGCCAGTAATGCTTTAGCCAACATGGTTCACTTGACCATGCTCAGATTTCATGTGGGAAGAGCCTATGCACCAGGGAGCATGGTTCATTAGAAGCCAGCACTCCAACAGAACACCATAGGAAGTGATTGTTTAAACCATTTTGCTCTCCATGACTACATTGAGTTGAATATACAAATGTCATTGGACTCTTCTGAGGAAGCTTACTTCTAGTCACTTTTAATAAATTTTTAGTGGTGAGAGCAATGTTCACCAATAAGCTTTGTCCACCAATGTCTAGTCAGATAACCTCAAATAAGTGAGATCCTAATAACAGAGTTCTCCACTGTGACTGAATAGCCAGTTGTTGAAATGTTACGTGGATGTTTAGCAGCTTGTTTGGACATTGAAGTAAATGAAGACTTTGATTTCCTTCAACATTCAGAGTTTTAACTGTGTATGTATTGAGCACTTCTAAAGTTACAAGCACTCTGTTCCATACATGATACAAAAATGTATGTTTGAAGACAAACTTGTATTAAAGTAACAGTTGTACCATTTACTAGCTATGTTAAGAGGCCAACTCACTTAACCTATCTTTGCCATAACTTTTTCATCTGGCAAGTGGTAATAATAGCCCATACTTTAAATATTGCCATGTGAGATAGCATAATGTATATAAAGTAACCAGAAAAAAGGTAGTTGCTCAATAATTGTGAGAAGAAGGGTCAAGGAGCATCCAGTCTAATGATGAAAGTAAAAAGGACACTTGGCTTGCTTAGTTGGTAGAGCATGCAACTCTTGAGTTATGAGTTCAAGCTCCACATTAGGTGTAGAGCTTAAAAAAAAAAAAAAAGTAAAAAGAGCTTCAAACAATTATTCGTCAGTCAGACTTTAAAATATCCTCTAAATTGACTTGCAGTGTTGTGAGGTCAAAATGGAGGACAGACTAATATTAAAATGATTTCGTATCTGAATATAATCTGAATATAATATAATATAATAATTCGTATCTGAATATATAATATAATCTTTGATGTTCATAGAATAGTCCAAATATCCTTATAAGACTTTTCCCCCTTAAATTTCTTAATAAAACTTTTTGAGACATAAAATAATTTTTTTTTCCTATTTCAAACTATTGACTAAGAGATCCAACCTTCAACTCCTATTATCTGTCCAGTTTATCTATCATCTATCTATATATCCATCTATCTATTCAAGATTTTATTTATTTATTCATGAGAGACACACACACCCACAGAGGCAGAGACACAGGCAAAGAGAGAAGCAGGCTCCTCACCAGGAGCCTGATGTGAGACTCGATCCCAGGACCCCAGGATCACGACCCAAGCCAAACACAGGTGCCCAATCTCTGAGCCACCCAGGTGCCCCTGTCTAGTATACTTATTATTAGGTAAAGATGTTACCAACAAGAAAAGAATACAAATGGGTAAAACACAACCAAAAACCAACCACAGACCTTTAGTAACTATTTTTTCCCTCACTTTTTTCTGTCTCCTTGATAGTATATGAAAAGTGGACTTTACGAAGTATTTTCCATTTATCTCTTCAGTAACTCAAGTATAGTTTTAGAGACAGTGAAGGATAAAGGACACTAGGTTGTCCACTGGGCCTGTGTACTAGTCACCTGGGCAATGCATGAGAAAATTGACAAAAAGGCTATTGCTTCAGAAGATCAGTACTACAGAGAAAAATATTGTGGAAGCACTAAGTACTGCTGAGTTCAAACAGCTTAAGGGCTTTTCATGTTTGATTCCTATTCCCCTCCGTAATGTACCCAGGGATCACTGCAATGGTGGATTGAAATGTGTTTTGGAATAAAACTCTCTTTTGCATGACTTTTCTTTCTTCAGAAAACTTTGATTTATTAACCTTTGTTTTCAGAAAAGTACATCTTTGTTTCACATTTCCTAGGTGATGGATTTTTCTCTTACATGAATCTGTACCATCGGGTTGCATTAGTCACACTGCATTATGTTGCACTAAATCAAGTAACACAATGTGACTATTAATGTTGTGATGTGTAAGAACATGTCTCACTCGGGACTGGGGAAAATGTGATTTTCTGAAAACAGCTGTCTCTGCATTTATTCAATAAAACTTTTCACCTTGGAAACTGAGTTGTTTGCCACCTAAGCATTTTCATTGGCTATTTTGAGGTATATTTTAAAGTCTTTTTTATTTCTGATAGTATCATTAAATATTCATGATTCCACTAAAACTTTCAATAATGAAATAAATTTTAGAGACAATTACAGTGAATGCCTACCACCTCAATATTTAGATCAATGAAGAAAGAATACAGTCAGAATATTCCAGAACAGACCTTTCCAGCAGATTGATCATGACATATCAATAGACTGTAGTATTGATCTTCTAGGGTCTGTAGCTACCACAACACTTCCTTCTCTAAGGTGATTTATAGAAATCAGAGGAGCAGGCTTTACAAGCATATTATCTCTCTGTATTTCCAAAGCCTCTCTCTGCCTATCTTTTTGCAGCTTCATAGCCATCATGAGATGTAAGGAAAATAGAGGACAGTACCTCCATAAAAATATTATGCATTACAAGTGATCCTTGATTTCTGTTAAAATTAATCTGTTTACTTCAGAGCAAGAAATTGTTCCTTGCATTATGTTAAGAAAAAATCAATATTGTTTTGTCATTGGCTGACGGAAGTACAAACTATCATGGTGTTCTCATTGCTTTATAAGTTTTTAATCATTCTGACTTCCGTGAATTTTCTTTCCTTCTTGTAAAAGCAAATAATACTTACTTCTATGATTGCTTGAATAATGTTTTCTTCATCTTAATTAGGCTATATAACCTTGCACGTTGCAAATACAAATTTTCAGGTTCTTAAATGGAATAATTTTAAAAAGTCAGACAAAATATAAAATACTCCAAACTAATTTTTCCATTTTATTTTCTTCTGCTGCTATTTCTCCCTCTTCATTTCACTTATATCTAACAGCGTTGCTTTATTTTTTCAAAACAAAATACGCACAGAGTAATAAAGATAAATCCAGTATTTCAAAGCACTCATATGTCCAATGGTGATAAGTGCTATAGGGAAAAAATACAGAATAATAGGTTTGGTAGGGAGTGCCAAGTGTTGAGATGCGGTTGATAAATTAAATCTAATGTTTAAAATCAATATATATAAATGTTGCTTAGCATAACAGAGTGAACAGAAACTTAACCTTCCCTCTCTCTGTTCTGAATCATAGAAAACTCTACATATGCACATTCATACATACACAATTTACATCAGTTGAAAATACACAGATGTGCTTAAAATAAGACAAGCATCTTCATAGGATAGAAAAAGAGAGGTAATCCATAGTTTCAAATACAAAGTAGGTATTTGGCTCACAGGAAGTAAAAATTTGATTCAAGAATTGAAAGTACCTCAAAGCTTGGTTAGAAATAAGAATAGAGCTGGAGGTTTACAGTACATTCTGGGATTTGGGGAGGAAAGAGAGGCAACCATCCAGAATTGGGAACTTGGCCTATGCTTGCACAGAATTACCATCAAATACATTTTAAATTTGGAGAGATGAATCCAGGCAAATATGAATCCAGAAAGACTTGTATGGTAAAGCCCCACATATTAGCATTTTTCACAAAAACAAAAGCATACCAAAATACTAACCATTATATGAAGATCTATAGAGAAACTAAACATGAAAATTAAAGCTTGCATAAATAGAAATAGTCAAACTATATGAAAAAGACATTAAAATAAATATATATAGGGTTCTTAAAGAGATAAACTGTTCCTGTGACAATAACAAGAATTTACAAAATAAGGACAGATGGATGTGAAAGAGTGAATTATGTAAGTCTTGGAAATGAAAAATATACTCTTTGGTGAGGGGGAGAAGATCTGTAGAAGAGATGAATGGTAAACTCTTCTCAGTAGAGGAGAAATGTTGTATTTTATTTTATTTTTTTAAGATTTATTTATTCATGAGAGAGAGAGAGAGGCAGAGACACAGGCAGAGGGAGACACATGCAGGGAGCCTGACATGGGACTCGATCCTGGGTCTCCAGAATCACACCCTAGGCCGAAGGCAGCACTAAATTGCTGAGCCACCTGGGCTGTCCTAAAATGTTGTATTTTAAAATATAAAGCAAACTACATAGAAATAACATAAAGAAATCTAGAATATAAAGCAGAAGCTAAAAAGCAGAAGACAGACTGATAAACTTCAATATATATTTAACAGGCATTTTAAAAGGTATTTTTCAGATTAAAGATGAGGAAATAGTTACAGAAATAATTTATTTTTTCCAAAAACAGAGAAGTATGTAGCCCTTCAGATTGAGATGTTCACTGAGAGCTGAGCAAGATAAATAAGAAAGGTGCACACTGAGAAACAAAATAATTAAGTGTATAACATCAATGATAATGAGAAAATCTTAAAAGAAACAAGGGAATATTACAATTACTTATAAAGGATGGGAGATTAAGTTGACAGAAGTCTTATCCACAAAAATACATGCATGAAAACAAAGAGCTGAGGGAAAATGACTGTCAACCTAGAATTTAATTCCCAATTAAACCATCACACAGGACTGACAGTAAAATAAAGATATGCAAAGATTAAAAGAGTTTATTTCTTACAAACCATCACTGAAAAATTGCTAATAGATTTACTACAGAGTAAACGCAATGAGCCTGGAGAAAAGAAGAAGTGGTGGTAAAATGTATAGAGCAAGAGTATACAAATAAATTAATAAAATAGCATCACGCCTAGATACTTACTGTGAGAGTAAAGGCAGTAATATGTGAGCAAATGGGATCAGAATAGGAAACTAGTTAATGATGAGATGGAACTTGCATTCAGGGGGTTCAGGGAACAAATAGTTAAATTGTGTTAAGGTCCTTATTTTATTTGGGTATGAGGCAGAGACATGATTCATTTTAAGTATTCTTTACAAACTATGTGAAGAGCAGTATGTTATAAATTTAAGAGCTAACTTGAAAGAATAGAAATTACCAGCATATTTTTGAACAATTAGAGGATAAATATGAAAATTCAAGGAGAGAAAAAAGAAGTAAGAAAAATATAATAATTGGAAAGCCCTAATTTAGAAATATTTTGAAATATATTTATATTCACGATAAATGGAAAACTCACATCTTAAAAGAAAGACTCTCAAAACAGCTCATGGTTGGATACTATTCAGTGGTTGAAAGTAATGAACTCGATCTATGACTGTGCATAAATCTCAAGAACATATTGTTGAGGGAGAAAAAGCAAGTGTAGTTATTTTACAATGTGATGCCATTATGCAAACACCACACACACAAAAGAATACTTTATGGAGTCTGTTGAGCTACAACTCATGTTTCTTGTCATGCCTATTAACACATATATGGCTAGTGACAAAGAAAATAATGCAGATGTTGCAGCAATTCACAAGGGATCTTTCCTCAACAAATTAATATTTTGTGCTACCATGTGATGGGGGCTGATTCAAAGTATACTCATTCAGCCAGAGCCTACTAGCTAGAGAGGAATAGAGTGCGCTACCTTATCGTATCCCATTTTACTCCATGTTCTTCTTTTGACCTAATTCTCTTGGCCACACCTTCTTCATTTTTCATCCCAGTTTCTGTTTCTTTTTGAAGCACCATCTTCAGGTAGCCTCCTAAGCAAGGTATAAGTAACATTCATTATCTGAATTCTCCAATATCAGAATATGTCTATATTCTATGTTGGGTAACTGTTTACTGCTATTACACAGAAGGATGTAGCAGAAAGAAATGAAACTCTCCCAGAAAGACTATATTTTTGGATTTTACATCTATCCATTCATTCTCTAGTGGCAACCTTCTGTTCCATTTACTACAAGCAGCATAGGCCATATAGCAGTTTAAAAAATTCCCAGACTACCTTTTGTTGTATTGCAAGGGCAAGTCAGGGAATAAACTGTGTATGTTCTGTTGATTACAGATGTCACATGAAATGAAACTGGAGAAGTATAATTTTACCATTAATTGATATCCATCCTGAGTGCTGTATTCTGCTTACGTTCAAGTTGTAGGTACTTCTTTTAGGAAAGATCAGCATTTTCTGGAAGATACGCCCTTGCCTTCATCTAGACAACTCTGCTACTACTTTTTAAACTTCAGTGCTATCCTAGAAAGTAAGGACCCTTTCTTTTTGGATCCTAAGCTAACTTTTTGACTTTGGAACAAACAGGTTTCCCTCAGTTACTTGAGTTAAACCTTAGTCATTATCCTCTGTACCTGCCTCATGATAATTTACAATTCTGTTCCTGATATCAGCACTCATGTGCTCTAAACTTCTATCAAGCTCACTCCATTTACTCCTCAATGAGTTGTTTAGACAATTACTTGTTCTTAGACTAATATTAAGATAGCTTTGAATTAATGAGGCTCAGATATGTTACAGAAATATCTGAGAAATGACAGTGGCTTATGACAACAAAGGTTTATTTTTGTCTTATCCTACCATGTGAATTCCAGGTCAGCAGTGGCAATGTTCCAAGGCTGTGCTCCATACTTGTCTTACCCTAGACTCAAATTAAAGGAATAGCCATGATCTGAGAGGACTCCATGTTTGAGGAAAAGTAGAACATAAAAGGACCTTGCAATTGCTCTTAAAATCTCTCCTTGGAAATAGACCATATCACTTCTGTTTCCATTTCACTGGCCAAAGCAAGTCACAGGACAAAATTCGGTGTTAACAACTAGTAAAAGATAATTCACCCAGAGGGAGCAAGTGACAAATATTTTGAACAGTTCACTTCAATTACTGACAATTCTGTAGCTGCATTGCCATTATATTTCTCCTGTTCCCCCAATATTTCAATAACATGAGTTATCTATTCCTTTCTTTCTCACCTATCTTGTCATTCCAATAAACCAAAAAGTCTTCCTGATTAACATTCTGAAATATTTTCATATAATATATATCCCTTTCTTAATCTTTGCAGCTGCAGCCTGGTCAGGCCCTCCTCTTCTCTTTCTTGGACAGTTACATCTCCCAACCAGGGCCTCTGTTAGTCTTGTGCCTCTTTACATCCATTATCAACCTGCACGTTGATCATGCCAATCACCTACTGAATGTCTGAGGCCTTACAGGCTTATGGAGACTTCCCTGATGTGAGCCCTGTCTCCTCTCTAGCTTCATTGTTCTTTACCCCGGTGACTCACTGTGGTACTCTGTGAAATGTACTCTCACATCACATTCCCCACCACTCATTCATTTGTATAAATCTTACCCATTTTGCAAGACATCTCAAGCATCCCCCAAAAGTCTTTCCTAAAGCTCCCATGCTCTTGAAGGTCCTGTAATATATTGTGCATGCCACTATTTTCACTTATATTTGTGATACTTATCCTTACATGCCTGTTTTCCTCACTGGACTGGAAACTCTTTAGCATTGGGGCTGATTTTTATTCAGCTTTGTGTCCCTTAAAAGGTAGCAATTTTGTCTTAATATCCTCTATGTTCTTGTACCCAACACAATATCAGCACATAATATATGCCTAATATTTTTTCTTAATGAATAAATACATGTAAACCAAAAAATAAAGACATTTCCTTCTCCAAATTAAAAAAAAAACTCTACAATAATTTTGGAGGAATAACATATTTTATACCTGAATTGAACCAGATGTAATAAACATGGTGACTTCTGTAGGTTTTGTTTGGAAAAGTAGGTACGTGAGGTATACCTGAGCATCATTAGTTTCTTTAATTTTTTTCCTTGTAAGTAAAGCTTACAACCCACCGATTTTTTTTTAAGATTTTATTTACTTATTCATGAAAGACATAAAGAGAGAGAGAGAGAGAGAGGCAGAGACACAAGCAGAGGGAGAAGAAGCTCCACGCTGGAAGCCCGACGTGGGACTCGATCCTGGGGACTCCAGAATCTCACCCTGGGCCAACGGCAGGTGCCAAATGGCTGGGTCACCCAAGGATTTGCTTATATTCAATATAGATTTGCTTATACATGGAAATTCCTCATGAGTTGTGATTACTAATATACTAAACATTTCCCTTGGTGCTCAAGATCCTTAGTACTGAAATGAATAAGTAATTAATTGCAGTCATGATTAAAATTCTCTTAACATTGAAATAATCACAAGAGCCAATGGTGGGGAAATAGTTATAAAATTATAAGTAATGTATAATCCATCTCAAGTGTACAAATTAAATTTTACCTTTGCCTTTCTATTCAGTGGCACACAACAAAGGACAAGGACAGAGCTTCAAAAATGTCATACTGTCCCAATTCTGAACAATAAACATTCTTAGATAATTGACTTGTTTTCTCTGGAAAAAGTATTCTCCTAGCAGTTATGTTACACAGTTATTTCATTATCTGACATATATCAGAAATTAAGAACAAGGACAAAAACTTACAAAAATTACAAAAATGTCTAGTTTGAAGTACACTAAAACATTCTATATACACTTACATCTACAAGGTATTAGTAATATACTAATTTAGTAATGTACTAAAGAGGAAAAGAATCCTTAAATTATAGTACATGTATTGCTATGGCTAAAGGATTCAGTTGGGTTCACACATGATTTAAAGGGCCAAAATATTCTGATTTTTGTCAATTGAGTTATCTGTCTCTTTAACCATAGTGTTGTATCTTCAGTGATGCTAAATTTCTCTGTGCAATTTTAGGTAGGCTTATATACATGACTAACTGTAATATTACTTCATTTACTTAATAAATTTTGTTGAACTTCATATGGTAGTCATTGTTATAAATGATGGTGACACTCCAGTGAACAAAGTCTCTGCTCTTAGGGCTTATATTTTGGTGGAAAGAATGGTATGATACACAAATTATACACAGATGGTGATAAGTGACATAAAGAAAAATAAAGGGTAAGAAAACAGCAGTGATGGGCAGACATCTCTGAAAAGCAGACATTTACACAGACATCTGAATGAAGTGGAGGGGTAGTCCTAGGATAGCTGGAACACTGTAGACACAGTGTGCAGAGTGGCCCTGCAGCAGAAGCCTGCTTCATACGTCTTGCATGACTGGTGAACGAAATGAAGGTCGAAGGGTCGAGGTGTTTAAGGCCTTATAGACAATGGTAAGAACTACAGATTTTATTCTGATTGAAAAGGGTAAGCCATAGCAAGATTTTGAGAAAAGGAATATATTTGTAAAATATAACTTTGGCACTTGCATAGAAAGTACACCATTAAGAGAAGTTTGTAATGGTCCAGAAATGTTAAGAAATAGAATTTAAAAGCATCCCTGAAGACTTTTCCATGGGGCTTCTCTGCATTCAAAAAGTTATCAAACATTTAAATGTATTTAATAAACAAAAATCGTAGTTTTGTTTATTTAATACATTAATGAGTCTTTAAAAATATTTGGGTAAAAGCAGCATATGAAACTGAAATAACATTTTTTGTTTCTATTATAGTTGATGCTCTTGACTCAAACTCAGAGTTGGACTAAAAAAAAGCAGCTTTGTCTTAGTTAAATGATTTCTAACTGTAAAAGGAGTAGTTTCACAAAGGAGAACTTTACATATATAATATGCATTATGCAGGATATTCTTGCTAATGATAACATGGTAGTCTCTTCATCACATAATATCCCTCTAGCTTCCCTATGGTTTAAGTATCTACTTGGATTTCTCCTCATGAAACTTATAAAGTACAAATAAAGGTGTATTTGTTCTGAGTGAATAATGGGTAGCTTGATTTTGGTATGCAGTATATTGTGTTCCTTATAATGTCAGTCATTATTCTATGTGATGTGTATAGCATTCTCAGATTGATATGTTTAAAATTAATGAAGCATTTGTCCTCCCTCTGAAGAAACTAATAAGGAAATTTTATCCCAATGAATTATGTAGACAGAATTAAAACAAATCAGTTTTGTTTTGAAGTAGATATTTTCTGAACTCAAAGGCATCCTAACCATTACTATGAATTGATATGATGCTTTAAAAAAAAGGTGAGTAATTTCAAATCACAACCAAGTATATATGCTGAGAATGCTAGTGGCAGGGCTTCATTTCTGGATCTTAAGTTTGACATAATTTTCTCCCCAGTTTTGTTCCCAGAGGGATAATTCATTGCCTATCTAGCATGTATTGAGTGTCTTCTATGTGCCAGACTCTAGGGTAGTTACTGGGCAACTACTCATTCAAAGATCAATAAGTACCTAATTTCTTCTCAGGTCATAATTTATCTGAGAAAAAATGTATATGCAGCTAACTAAGAGGTGTTATAGCCAGTAAAGTTTGCAGCTAGCCTGTATAGCAATTTTCTGTGAATTAGAAGAAGGAAACCCATTTCTCCTAAGATGCATAAATTAGAACAAGTTGTCTCTCTAGGCAAAGATAGTCCTATCACTAGATGGTTCAGAAATTGATGGCATCTTTAGGTTAATATAAAAAAAATGTATCCTTCACCCCACTTTTTTTTTCCTCCTGGAAGATGCATTCCTATGATAGAACACCAGCTGGACAAGTGGACTACTAGTTGGATTTATATTGTCATTTTCTCCCCTGTGTACTTTTGTGCAGTGCACAAACTGCATAACCATACATGGTAGCCATACATGTATGGGCTACAGTTAATGGTCTCACAGTGGAAACCTTAAGCGGTGAATTATGCTAGATAGGCCCCTCAGAGGATGGAATATTTGAACATCAAACAAGAGAGCTAAGAGGTAATTTTCAACAATAGTTGAATTGATAGGCAATCTCAGTAAGAAGGAAAAAGTTGGAAACATGGCATTTTCACATTTTCTGTAGTGGCAAGAAGAAATTTTATAGGGTTGAAATAAAAGATTCATAATTGGGAGTGATATGAATTGTGCCTGGAAAGAAAGTCTTATGTCTGATTATGAAGAGTCTGGAATGCCCTGATAAGAAGTTTAGACTAGAATGGAGGTTTGGATTACTTTTGGAGAAAAACTTGGAAATGACTTGAAGGATACTTGAATTCGAAAAACATTCCATTTTGCACCACTTGCAAATAGAACAGAGTTGAGACAAGTGCATAAGTTGTCTTCGATAACTGCTTTGAGTTGCAATATGGCAGACAGGGCTGCTGTCTTTTTCATGCAAAGATTGGAACATGTCTTGGAAATTTAATTGATACCACTAAAAGTGTGAATCCATTGACCCATCTCAAATTGTCATAAGGATTTTTTTTCTAAATAGGCTTATTATCATGATCAAAGTAATAGGTTAAATAAATAAATAAGGTTATATGAATAATGAAAAAATGTGTGAATACAAAGCCAATGAATTATTCATAAAGTCCTATGGAACTTGAAGAGATTGTCAACCTTATAAGGGCTAATACATCTTTCACTAAAGTTTTGCACATATACATTGAATGCTATGTAACAATTTTTATGCCAGCTTAGTATAGCAGATACTTCTGAAAGGGACATCATTTAATTATACTGGAAAAGGGTTGACTTTTTGATAGGTAGGGTAACTTTATAACCACAGAACAATTTCACTTTCCTTTAATGCTCTACCAGTACTATAATATTTTGCTTTTGATTGTCCTGGTACGAATTTATCTTCTATGATACATTTTAAATTTAAATCCTTAACGTTTAATTTTAAACGTATGTTAAAGATGAATACATTGTGAGCTCAGACTGAACTAAAACTATCTCATGACCTTTTAAAATGATGTATTACTTGAGTATGTGATCTTATTCAATGGGGAAATTAACTTTTAACTCCATAAGAGAAAACACTTCAAGAATAATAATGATAAGTGATCTTTCAAAATATTTTTATATTTCCCCAATTTGTCACACTGTTCTCCTTTGTCTTCTTTTCCTTTGTTTTCTGACTTTCAAGATAAGTTCGCTGTAAGGACAGACTTTGGGACAATGCTTTTCCCACTCTTTGTGAATCAGTAGAATAGTGGGCATGTGGATCAGTGAAGAGGGGCTTTATTTTATCAATAAAAAAATGATTCTTTAAAAAAATTGCATTTGACTGATTTGGGAAAAATGGAATGCTTTCCTAAATCTCTCTCACTTCCAGGTGTAATAACTTTTAGGTTTGGAGTGTAGTCTACCATAGAGTTTGCTCTACTTCCACAAATAGAACAGGAAGATTTGACCAACTTTCAGATTGTCACTGCCTAAGTATCCATTTGATACTGGAGTCAGTGATAGATTCTTGAGCTTGGCAGATCTTGTCTTGATTTTCAAGTTTAGAAAGCGCAGATATTTCATAGAATCCCATATATATTCTGTACATATTTCAGGCAATTTCTTAGGGTTCATCATAATCAGAGATTGCTTGTGTTTTTAAAAATTCTGAACTTCCTAAGAGCAGACATTTCGTTCTATGAGTGATGAAATGTTTGATTTAAAATAAATTAATCTGGGACGCCTGGGTGGCTCAGCGGTTGGGAGTCTGCCTTTGGCTCTGGGTGTGATCCCTCAGTCCCAGGATCCAGTCCCACATCGGGCTTCCTGCAGGGAGTCTGCTTCTCCCTCTGCCTGTGTCTCTGCCTCTCTCTGTGGCTCTCATTAATAAGTAAATAAATAAAATCTTTAAAAAATAAATTAATCTACTTGGAAAGTAGATTGGAGAAATATGATACTGAAAACAAAGAGGTAGGTTAAGAGATGTACCTAAGGACGAGAAAAATTCTCAGTAACAACACCGGCCACATGGAGAATTGAAATATCATTCACTGATGCTCAGATTGCAGTAATAATTGCTTTTTTCTGAGAGTAGGTCAGAAGACCTAGTAAGAAGTCTAATGGTCCATAGTGATCATGACCCAGACCCTCTTCCCATCTTGAATTCAAACTGTCAAAAGATAATAAAGTTTCAATAGTCATTAACCAATATAAAGTACTTCAGTTAGAGCTCTCTGTCACTCAGACTCTTAGAACCTCTGGACTTCATCTGTACTCTTTTTGGGATGGTATCCATCACTGATCCAATTAAGTATGTCCATAGTGCTAGATTAGTGTAGCACATTTTATGGTGACTGCTGCATACTAACTTTCTCAAAATTTATCTGTAAATATTAGAGGCATTTTGGGGGTTTTTAGATTGGGCAGTATAATTAAAAGACTTTATATGTGGCTACATTAGAAGACTCTGACATGGGAGCTCAGATATTGGGGCCTTTTGGTAAGTTGAGTTATTGGCCTAATTTCTTGCCTCTACTAATATCTATGTGTTTTGGTATTTTATTTTTTAGGTTGAAGAAAATTTTTACTAGATAATAGTAATATAATAATCTTTATAGGGATCCCTGGGTGTCGCAGCGGTTTGGCGCCTGCCTTTGGCCCAGGGCGCGATCCTGGAGACCCGGGATCGAATCCCACGTCAGGCTCCTGGTGCATGGAGCCTGCCTCTCCCTCTGCCTGTGTCTCTGCCTCTCTCTCTCTCTCTGTATGACTATCATAAATAAATTTAAAAAAAAAATTAAAAAAAATAATAATCTTTATAACAATGCAATCATAAAATATAATTTTTATATGGAGGAGGGGCCTGGAAAGGGAAAAATACCTAGTTCTACCAAAGTTAATACTCTGTCCTGTCATAAGGTTGGCCTATGGGCTTGGATGGCTGTGCTGAAATTGTGCATATGGGGCAGGGGTGGTTGCTCAAACTTCTTTTGTCCCCTTCTACCTCCTGGATCATCCTTGAGACTTATTTCAGCTGTGTTAATGTGCCAGTTCTTGATTGCAGCCTGTGTTGTCACTCAGAATTTAATGCCAAATGCTACATGGTTTTCTGAGGAAGAGAGCCTGAAGCTTCTTATCAGATTCTCAGAGGAGTCTAGAAAGAGGTAGAACTTCTGTTCAGAGTCGCTGTGTTGAAGCAAAAAGCAACATAATGATGTAAGGGGTATTTAAGATGGTGTGAGAGAACTCAGAGGGTTACTCTGATGACCCTAGAGGTCTCACGGTAATGCAAAGAGGTGTGAGGATGACATAGATGGACTGTGATATCAAAAGGTGCATGATGACTTGGGAGACATTGGAATACATGGCTTGCTTTCCAATTTCCCTGCTGGATACAAATGGAATTTGGATACAGCTAGGAACTCTCAGGACTTGGGCTCAAGTTTCTCCATAATCTAATCCACTGATTTCCCTTTTGTGCTTAGGTACTCTCTCGCCCAAAGGAGTTTTGAAAAACTAGCTACATGCACACACACTGAAGCTGACATCTAAAAACATGTTTTGTCATAAGTTTAAAAAGTTGCAAAGGGGTAAATTTCCCAATATTGTCAAAATTGATTTCTGTGTGTGCAATATAAGACACATAACATAAAATTGAACGTATTGACCATTTTGAGGTATATGGTTCAGTGACATTAAGTACATTCACATTGTACAACCATCACCAACCACCCTGTATCTTCAAAACTGCTGGGTGCTATTTGACCTTGCAGGACCTTCCAGTGGAAATGCACCTCACCTCTAGACTCTGGGCCTGGTCGTGTGATTTCCTTTGGCTAATAGAAAATGGGCAGAAGTGATAATGTGCCAGTTCCAAGACTAGGGCATTACGAACCATCACATATTTGTTTGTGCTTTTGCATCTCTATTGTGAAGGTGAGGAAAATATTCTCAGGGAGAATGAGAGATATGTGAGACTGATGCAGATCTGACCTTCAGTTTATAGCTGCTCAGTTGAGCGCAGCCTAAATTAGCTGAACCCCAAATGACTCACCAATAAATGGCCAAAAGAAATACTTTCTGTAATATTGCACAGAGAGGCTTGTGATAGTTTGTGATTTGTGGCAGAGTAGGAGAGAATATAATAAAGATCATGCTCTCTTTCTTAAAATACTCTCTATCCTTGAGTTCTATGATATCACACTCTCTTCTCTGGCTGTTAATTCTCAGTCTTCTTTCTATCTCTTACTGTTACACTGTTACAGTGATTAATTTTAATATTTCAGAGTAACTTAGTATTACTAGTGGAGCGAAACAAGCTCCATCCACTTGGTCATGTTCAATTATCTTTGCTAAAAATTGGATTCTTTAAAAAATATATTTTAAGATTTTTGCATTTATGTTCCTGAGAGATATTGGTCTATAATTTTCCTTTCTTGCATTGTGCTAGTACTATTTGGAGTCATTATATTTTTTTTTTGGAGCAATATTAAGCTAATCTCAGAAAATGAATTGGAAAATTTTCTCTATATTCTGAAGCAGTTTGTGTAAAAAAATGTTTTTGTTCTTCATGAAAGATTTGAAAGAATTCACCAGTGAAACCAACTGGTCCTAGAGTTTCCTCTTTGGAAAGGTTCCTTTCTGTGAAAGATTCAGACCGAGGGGGCTACTGAAAATAATCTATTTATTCTTATGTCAGAGATAATACTTTGTGTTTCAGTTTCTCACTTTTATCAAAAATACCAAATTTATTGTTACACGTTTGTTCAAAATATTTTATCTTTTTTATGATTAAAAGTCTCTAGTGATGTTGCCTTTTTATTCCTGAAATTGTCAATCTGCATTTTCTTTCTTATTACTTTGATTAGTTTTGCTAGGGGTCAGGCTCATCTATTTCCTTATTTATTTCAAAGAACTTATTTTTGGATCTGTTAAGTTTTTCTACTATACATCTGCATTCTATTTCATTGATTTCTGGTCGTTTGTGATTATTTTCTCTCTTCTAGTTTGTCTTAAATTTGCCATTCCTTCCTAATTTCTTGAAAGCTTAAGTAATGTATTTTCAAATTTTATTCTGGTATCCTGAAAAGGAATTTTTGTTTTGCTTTGTTTTGTTTTTGATCATTGCAGAACGAGCCTTCTGTTGCCATTACCTGCCACCTTCCCTCACAGAATGGGAAGTTCTTCCTTTTTAAATTCCTATCCCAGTGAATGGAAACACTCTTCACCTAATTGTAAAACTCCAGATAACTATAAGAATCCTTGAAACACTCTCCTTTTTTTCTCCTCTGCCTGTCTCCTTAACACATCAATTATCAAAGCTAATAGCTTCTAAATTCTGAATATATCATCAACCCATTCACTTCTGTTTCTCCTCCTAAATATGCCTCATATCCATTCACTTCTATTTTACCAAAACGATTGAAATTGATTTGTTTTTTCTACTTCAATTTTTTCCCTCTCTTTTATCCCTTTTAGATACAATCTGCCCAAGTGATTGTTTCTTATTTCAAAAAAATGACTCTTCAACGGATTCCACTTTCTTTCGATACATAAAAAAATAACAAAATCAAAACCTCATTTATATGCTCTAAAGTTCCTACATGATTTTGTTTTTTTCTGCATTACCAATCTCCTTTTTTGCCATACTTCCATTTGTTGTTTGTGTTTCAGACAGAATAGGCTCCTCACTGTTCCAGTATGCCATCATTCATCTTCCCAAATCCAGTCATTCCTGCAAGGTACTTCCTATATCAGTGTGTTCTTTTTCTTATTTTTGTAAAGGACTCAACTAAAAAACAAAAAATCACTTTTTAAAGAAAGCCTTTTTTCACTCTCCAGACCTAGAGCAGATACCCCAAAATATGTTGTCACATGCTGAGATCGGAATTTTGTGTTTCTTTTGCATAAGACTTCCAAGTTATAAATAAGGACTTGATTTTTATTTTTTTGTGCTATGTCTAGAATGTGCATTCCATGAGAAGGGCAATTAAATTTGAATTATTATCCATTTGCTGTTGCATATCCGGTTTTCAGGCAGAACTTTGAACAGAGTAGTATCCAATAAATATCAAAGGCTTGAGATTAATGGACTCATCAGAAGTTGCCTGCTCTGATGGACATAAGATTTGTAAGGGAGATAAATATGCAAGAGAGATGATTCCAATTATGAGAGATTTAGGAGGGGACATTCTTTGTCTCTCGGCACATTATCATTGTAGTATATATAATAATGAATAAACAATAATAATAGTAATAATAATATATAACTATAATGAAAAATAATATCCTGATACTGGCATTTATTGAGTATTCATGGTATGCCTGCTTTCTTTTTTTTCACTTAAAAAAAAAATTTTATTGGAGTTCAATTTGCCAACATATAGCATAACACCCAGTGCTTATCCCATCAAGTGCCCCCCTCAGTGCCTGTCACCAAGTCACCCCAACACCCCGCCCACCTCCCTTTCCATCACCCCTTGTTCATTTCCCAGAGTTAGGAGTCTCTCATGTTCTGTCTCCCTCACTGATATTTTCATTCATTTTCTCTCCTTTCTCTTTATTCCCTTTCACTATTTTTTATATTCCCCAAGTGAATGAGATCATATAATGTTTGTCCTTTCCCGATTGACTTACTTCACTCAGCATAATACCCTCCAGTTCTATCCACGTCGAAGCAAATCATGGGTATTTGTCGTTTCTAATGGCTGAGGAATATTCCATTGTATACATAGACCACATCTTCTTTATCCATTCATCTGTCAATAGACACTGAGGCTCCTTCCACAGTTTGGCTATTGTGGACATTGCTGCTATCAACATTGGGATGCAGGTGTCCCAGCGTTTCACTGCATCTGTATCTTTGGGGTAAATCCCCAGCAGTGCAATTGCTGGGTCGTAGGGCAGTTCTATTTTTAACTCTTTGAAGAACCTCCACACCCTTTTCCAGAGTGGCTGCACCAGTTCACATTCCCACCAACAGTGCAAGAGGGTTCCCCTTTCTCCACATCCTCTCCAACGTTTGTTGTTTCCTGTCTTCTTAATGTTCACCATTCTCACTGGTGTGAGGTGGTATCTCATTGTGGTTTTGATTTGTATTTCCTTGACCAGTGATGCGGAGCATTTTCTCATGTGCTTGTTGGCCATGTCTATTTCTTCCTCTATGAAATTTCTGTTCATGTCTTTTGCCCATTTCATGATTGGATTGTTTGTTCCTTTGCTGTTGAGTTTAATAAGTTCTTTATAGATCTTGGATACTAGCCCTTTATCTGATAGGTCATTTGCAAAATCTTCTCCTATTCCGTAGGTTGTCTTTTTTTTTTTTAATTTTTATTTCTTATTTATTTACTTATGATAGTCACAGAGAGAGATAGAGAGGCAGAGACATAGGCAGAGGGAGAAGCAGGCTCCATGCACCGGGAGCCTAACGTGGGATTCGATCCCGGGTCTCCAGGATCGCGCCCTGGGCCAAAGGCAGGCGCTAAACCACTGCGCCACCCAGGGATCCCTCCGTAGGTTGTCTTATAGTTTTCTTGACTGTTTCTTTTTTTTTTTTTTTTTTTTTTTTTTTTTTTTTTAATTAACTTTTATTGGTGTTTAATTTACCAACATACAGAAAAACACACAGTGCTCATCCCGTCAAGTGTCCACCTCAGTGCCCGTCACCCATTCCCCTCCAACACCCGCCCTCCTCCCCTTCCACCACCCCTAGTTCGTTTCCCCGAGTTAGGAGTCTTTATGTTCTGTCTCCCTTCCTGATATTTCCCAACATTTCTTTTCCCTTCCTTTATATTCCCTTTCACTATTATTCATATTCCCCAAATGAATGAGAACATACACTGTTTGTCCTTCTCCGATTGACTTATTTCACTCAGCATAATACCCTCCAGTTCCATCCACGTTGAAGCAAATGGTGGGTATTTGTCGTTTCTAATTGCTGAGTAATATTCCATTGTATACATAAACCACATCTTCTTTATCCATTCATCTTTCGATGGACACCGAGGCTCCTTCCACAGTTTGGCTATTGTGGCCATTGCTGATAGAAACATCGGGGTGCAGGTGTCCCGACGTTTCATTGCATCTGAATCTTTGGGGTAAATCCCCAACAGTGCAATTGCTGGGTCGTAGGGCAGGTCTATTTTTAACTCTTTGAGGAACCTCCACACAGTTTTCCAGAGTGGCTGCACCAGTTCACATTCCCACCAACAGTGTAAGAGGGTTCCCTTTTCTCCGCATCCTCTCCAACATTTGTTGTTTCCTGCCTTGTTAATTTTCCCCATTCTCACTGGTGTGAGGTGGTATCTCATTGTGGTTTTGATTTGTATTTCCCTGATGGCAAGTGATGCAGAGCATTTTCTCATGTGCATGTTGGCCATGTCCATGTCTTCCTCTGTGAGATTTCTCTTCATGTCTTTTGCCCATTTCATGATTGGATTGTTTGTTTCTTTGGTGTTGAGTTTAAGAAGTTCTTTATAGATTTTGGAAACTAGCCCTTTATCTGATATGTCATTTGCAAATATCTTCTCCCATTCTGTAGGTTGTCTTTTAGTTTTGTTGACTGTATCCTTTGCTGTGCAAAAGCTTCTTATCTTGATGAAGTCCCAATAGTTCATTTTTGCTTTTGTTTCTTTTGCCTTCGTGGATGTATCTTGCAAGAAGTTACTGTGGCCAAGTTCAAAAAGGGTGTTGCCTGTGTTCTCCTCTAGGATTTTGATGGAATCTTGTCTCACATTTAGATCTCTCATCCATTTTGAGTTTATCTTTGTGTATGGTGAAAGAGAGTGGTCCAGTTTCATTCTTCTGCATGTGGATGTCCAATTTTCCCAGCACCATTTATTGAAGAGACTGTCTTTCTTCCAATGGATAGTCTTTCCTCCTTTATCGAATATTAGATGGCCGTACATTTCAGGGTCCACTTCTGGGTTCTCTATTCTGTTCCATTGATCTATGTGTCTGTTTTTGTGCCAGTACCACACTGTCTTGATGACCACAGCTTTGTAATACAACCTGAAATCTGGCATTGTGACGCCCCCAGCTAAGGTTTTCTTTTTTAAAATTCCCCTGGCTATTCGGGGTCTTTTCTGATTCCACACAAATCTTAAAATAATTTGTTCTAACTCTCTGAAGAAAGTCCATGGTATTTTGATAGGGATTGCATTAAACGTATAAATTGCCCTGGGTAACATTGACATTTTTACAATATTAATTCTGCCAATCCATGAGCATGGAATATTTTTCCATCTCTTTGTGTCTTCCTCAATTTCTTTCAGAAGTGTTCTATAGTTTTTAGGGTATAGATCTTTTACCTCTTTGGTTAGGTTTATTCCTAGGTATCTTATGCTTTTGGGTGCAATTGTAAATGGGATTGACTCCTTAATTTCTCTTTCTTCAGTCTCATTGTTAGTGTATAGAAATGCCATTGATTTCTGGGCATTGATTTTGTATCCTGCCACGCTACCAAATTGCTGTATGAGTTCTAGCAATCTGGGGGTGGAGGCTTTTGGGTTTTCTATGTAGAGTATCATGTCATCGGCGAAGAGGGAGAGTTTGACTTCTTCTTTGCCAATTTGAATGCCTTTAATGTCTTTTTGTTGTCTGATTGCTGAGGCGAGGACTTCCAGAACTATGTTGAACAGCAGTGGTGAGAGTGGACATCCCTGTCTTGTTCCTGATCTTAGGGGAAAGGCTCCCAGTGCTTCCCCATTGAGAATGATATTTGCTGTGGGCTTTTCGTAGATGGCTTTTAAGATGTCGAGGAAAGTTCCCTCTATCCCAACACTCTGAAGGGTTTTGATCAGGAATGGATGCTGTATTTTGTCAAATGCTTTCTCTGCATCTAATGAGAGTATCATATGGTTCTTGGTTTTTCTCTTGCTGATATGATGAATCACATTGATGGTTTTACGAGTGTTGAACCAGCCTTGTGTCCCAGGGATAAATCCTACTTGGTCATGGTGAATAATTTTCTTAATGTGTTGTTGGATCCTATTGGCTAGTATCTTGTTGAGAATTTTTGCATCCATGTTCATCAGGGATATTGGTCTGTAATTCTCCTTTTTGGTGGGGTCTTTGTCTGGTTTCGGAATTAAGGTGATGCTGGCCTCATAGAACGAATTTGGAAGTACTCCATCTCTTTCTATCTTTCCAAACAGCTTTAGTAGAATAGGTATGATTTCTTCTTTAAACGTTTGATAGAATTCCCCTGGGAAGCCATCTGGCCCTGGACTCTTGTGTCTTGGGAGGTTTTTGATGACTGCTTCAATTTCCTCCCTGGTTATTGGCCTGTTCAGGTTTTCTATTTCTTCCTGCTCCAGTTTTGGTAGTTTGTGGCTTTCCAGGAATGCGTCCATTTCTTCTAGATTGCGTAATTTATTGGCATACAGCTGTTCATAATATGTTTTTAAAATCGTTTGTATTTCCTTGGTGTTGGTAGTGATGTCCCCTTTCTCATTCATGATTTTATTAATTTGAGTCTTCTCTCTCTTCTTTTTAATAAGGTTGGCTAATGGTTTATCTATCTTATTAATTCTTTCAAAGAACCAACTCCTGGTTCTGTTGATCTGTTCCACAGTTCTTTTGGTCTCGATATCATTGAGTTCTGCTCGAATTTTAATTAACTCTCTTCTTCTGCTGGGGGTGGGGTCTATTTGTTGCTTTTTCTCTAGTTCCTTTATGTGTAAGGTGAGCTTTTGAATTTGAGATCTTTCCAGTTTTTGAATGTATGCTTGTATTGCGATGTATTTCCCCCTCAGGACTGCTTTTGCTGCATCCCAAAGATTTTGAACGGTTGTATCTTCATTTTCATTAGTTTCCATGAATCTTTTTAATTCTTCCTTAATTTCCTGGTTGACCTTTTCATCTTTTAGCAGGATGGTCCTTAACCTCCACGTGTTTGTGGTCCTTCCATATTTCTTGTTGTGATTAAGTTCTAATTTCAAGGCATTATGGTCTGAGAATATACAGGGGACTATCCGGATCTTTTGGTATCGGTTCAGACCCGATTTGTGACCCAGTATGTGGTCTATTCTGGAGAAAGTTCCATGTGCACTTGAGAAGAATGTGTATTCAGTTGAGTTTGGATGTAAAGTTCTGTAGATATCTGTGAAATCCATCTGGTCCAGTGTATCATTTAAAGCTCTCGTTTCTTTGGAGATATTGTGCTTAGAAGACCTATCCAGGGTAGAAAGAGCTAGATTGAAGTCACCAAGTATAAGTGCATTATTATCAAGGTATTTCTTGAGTTTGGTTATTAATTGGTTTAAATATTTGGCAGCTCCCACATTCGGGGCATATATATTGAGGATTGTTAAGTCCTCTTGTTGGATAGATCCTTTGAGTATGAGATAGTGTCCCTCTTCATCTCTCACTATAGTCTTCGGGGTAAATTTTAATTTATCTGATATAAGGATGGCAACCCCTGCTTTCTTTTGAGGACCATTTGAATGGTAAATGGTTCTCCAACCTTTTATTTTCAGGTTGTAGGTGTCCTTCTGTCTAAAATGAGTCTCTTGTAGACAGCAAATAGATGGGTCCTGCTTTTTTATCCAGTCTGAAACCCTGCGCCTTTTGATGGGGTCATTAAGCCCGTTCACATTCAGAGTTACTATTGATAGATATGAGTTTAGTGTCATCATATCTATTCAGTCCTTGTTTTTGTGGATTGTTCCACTGAACTTCTTCTTAAAGGGGAATTTTAAGAGTCCCCCTTAAAATTTCTTGCAGAGCTGGTTTGGAGGTTACATATTCTTTCAGTTCCTGCCTGTCTTGGAAGCTCTTTATCTCTCCTTCCATTTTGAATGAAAGCCTTGCGGGGTAAAGTATTCTTGGTTGCATGTTCTTTTCATTTAGGACCCTGAATATATCCTGCCAGCCCTTTCTGGCCTGCCAGGTCTCTGTGGAGAGGTCTGCTGTTACCCTAATATTCCTCCCCATAAAAGTCAGGGACTTTTTTTCTCTTGCTGCTTTAAGGATCTTCTCCTTATCTTTGGAATTTGCAAGCTTCACTATTAAATGTCGAGGTGTTGAACGGTTTTTGTTGATTTTAGGGGGGGATCTCTCTATTTCCTGGATCTGAATGCCTGTTTCCCTTCCCAGATTCGGAAAGTTTTCAGCTAGGATTTGTTCAAATACATATTCTGGCCCTCTGTCCCTTTCCGCGCCCTCGGGAACCCCAATTAAACGTAGGTTTTTCTTCCTCAGGCTGTCATTTATTTCCCTTAATCTATCCTCATGGTCTTTTAATTGCCTGTCTCTTTTTTCCTCAGTTTCCCTCTTTGCCATCAACTTGTCTTCTATGTCACTCACTCGTTCTTCCACCTCGTCAAGCCTCGTCGTTAGGACTTCTAGCTTGGATTGCATCTCATTTAATTGATTTTTAATTTCTGCCTGATTAGATCTAAATTCTGCAGTCATGAAGTCTCTTGAGTCCTTTATGGTTTTTTCTAGAGCCACCAGTAGCTGTAAAATAGTGCTTCTGAATTGGCTTTCTGACATTGAATTGTAATCCATATTTTGTAACTCTGTGGGAGAGTGGGCTGTTTCTGATTCTTTTTTTTGAGGGGTTTTCCTTCTAGTCATTTTGCTCAGTGCAGAGTGGCCAAAAACAAGTTGTATTGGGAAAAGGAGAAAAAGAGAGAGAAGGAAAGAAAAGAGAAAAAGAAAAAAGAGAAAGAAGAAAAAAATAGGGGAAAAAGAGAAGAAAAAGAAAGAAAAAGAAAGAAAGGAGAAAAAAAAAAAGGGGGGGTGGGGGAAGCAATCAGAAATCAAGAAGAAAGAGAGAAAAAAAGCACAAAACAAAACAAAACAAAACAAAACAAAAAAAAAAAACAAAACAAAAAACAAAAAAAACCACGGGGGAGTATCTTCTGATTCTGTGTAGTTTAAGTCCCTTGACTTCCCTTGGAACTGGTCCGTCTCGCTGGTCTTCTGGGGGAGGGGCCTGCTGTGTTGATTCTCAGGTGTTGGCACTTGGGGGAGCTGCTCTGCCCCTGCCTGGTGCAGGGCTCGGTGGGGGTTGTTGACCCCGTGAGGCCCCGGGAGGAAGCCACAGTGGCGGGGGCAGCTCTGGGACCCTGGATCCAGCCCCCGCAGTAGCTCCGGGGCTCTCCTTCTGCAGGGCCTGGGGGCTCCGGGGCGGGGCCGCTGATCTGCTCAGTTCCAGGCAGGAGCGTCCTTGCTGTCCTGGGCCCTCCCGGCCTCTGCCTGTCCCGGGGGAGGCCGGATCCTGGGCTGTGTCCCGGCGCCCTGTGCTCCGGGGCCTGCGCAGTTGGATTCGCGCTCCCGGCGGTGCAGCCCCCTCCGCGGAGCCGCCGCCCGAGCCCCTCCGAGCTGTTCCCGGAGCCGCGCAGCCCCCTCCGCGCGGAGCTTCTTCCTCTGCGCGAGCCGCCGCCGCTGAGCTGTTCCCGGAGCCGCGCAGCCCCCTCCGCGGAGCCGCCGCCCGAGCCCCTCCGAGCTGTTCCCGGAGCCGCGCAGCCCCCTCCGCGCGGAGCTTCTTCCTCTGCCCGAGCCGCCGCCGCTGAGCTGTTCCCGGAGCCCCGCAGCCCCCTCCGCGGAGCCGCCGCCCGAGCCCCTCCGAGCTGTTCCCGGAGCCGCGCAGCCCCCTCCGCGCGGAGCTTCTTCCTCTGCCCGAGCCGCCGCCGCTGAGCTGTTCCCGGAGCCCCGCAGCCCCCTCCGCGGAGCCGCCGCCCGAGCCCCTCCGAGCTGCTCCGGGTCCCGCCGAGCGCTGCAGCCCTTAGGGAGCTCGGCGCACTCTCCGGGGCGCGGTTCCTCTGTTACTGTCCCAGGGAGCCCGAGGGCGTCCCCGCCTTTCTGGGGATCCTGCTCCAATTCCCGGGGAGCCCCTTTCCGCGGGGAAGGTCGGTGCAGCTCCTGCTCCTCCGGGACGGGGCTCTCCTGTCCTGGGGACACTCGCCCCGGCCTCAGCCCGGCTCCTCGCGGGGCCCCTCCCCCTTGGAGGCCTTTTGTGTCTTTATTTCTTTTTCCCCGTCTTCCTACCTTGATAGAAGCGCGAACTCTTCTCACTGTAGCGTTTCAGCTGGTCTCTCTTTAAATCTCAGGCCGAATTCGTAGGTTTTCAGGATGATTGGATGGTTTTCTAGGTAATTTGCTGAGGACAGGTGACCTGGAGACCCTACTCCTCCGCCATCTTGCCCCTCCCCTCTTGACTGTTTCTTTTGCTGTGCAGAAGCTTTTTATCTAGATGAAGTCCCAATAATTCATTTTTGCCTTTGTTTCTCTTGCCTTCATGGATGTATCTTGCAAGAAGTTGCTGTGGACAATTTCAAAAAGGGTGTTGCCTGTGTTCTCCTCCAGGATTTTGATGGAATCTTGTCTCACATTTAGATCTTTCATCCATGGTATGTCTGTTTTAAGTACATTACATATTATCTGTTTTGATTCTTAGGGTAACTCCACAAGATATTGCCCCATTTGTAAATGAGAAAACTGAGGCACTGAGTGGCTTTCCCAAGGTTACATAACTAGTAATTGGTAGAGCAGGCATTTAAATTCCAGGTATCTTGCTTCAGAACCTCACTTATCACTCTGCTATATACTCTTGAAGCATGTACCCTGTTAGGGTCACAAATAGGAGTTCAAAGAGAGGGCAATTTATGATATCACTCTTTTTTCTTTTCCTTTCTGTGTTCATTAAATCCTATAAAAGGGTATTCACCATGATTCTATTTTAGTGTCTGATGCTTAAAAATACTTTATTCTGTAAAAGGTATCCAGTGGGAAAGGAAGAATTGAAATATATTTTGACTTAATCCAAAAGACTTCCTGAAAGAGCCAACAGTCTTATTGCCGGTGTGATAAACAATAGAGGGAACATTTTATTATTTTATTTTATTTTATTTATTTTTTTAAGGATTTATTTATTCATGAGAGATGCAGAGAGAGAGAGAGAGAGAGAGAGAGGCAGAGACACAAGCAGAGGGAGAAGCAGGCTCCATGCAGGGAGCCCGATGTGGGACTCAATCCTGGGTTCCCAGGGTCACGCCCTGGGCCAAAGGCAGGTGTTAAACCCACTGGCCACACAGGGATCCCCAAAGGGAACATTTTAAACTTTATCCAGGGATCCCTGGGTGGCGCAGCGGTTTGGCGCCTGCCTTTGGCCCAGGGCGCGATCCTGGAGACCCGGGATCGAATCCCACATCAGGCTCCCGGTGCATGGAGCCTGCTTCTCCCTCCGCCTGTGTCTCTGCCTCTCTCTCTCTCTGTGACTATCATAAGTAAATAAATAAATAAAAATTAAAAAAAAAATAATAAACTTTATCCAGAAGGATGTCTGAGCTTCAGGATCCATGGACTCAGATGATGTCATTAGGACTCAGTCTGCTCTTGCTAGTTGTGTTTTAATGAAAACTCTTTGTATGGTTGCAAGATGGCCTCTAAAAGGCTTGGGCTTATAGCTTACTACATTAACGGTCAAAAGGAAAGTGCAACCAGCTCTTTTCCATGATTCAAGGGAAAAGTACTATCTAAGGTTATTATTGCTCTTACTTGGGTCACCTGTCCATCTGTGATCTGTGATCTGTGGGCAGTTACTATGTTTAGGGTAATGAACTAGTTTGATTATATACATATATGTCATACGGGGGATCCCTGGGAGGCTCAGCAGTTTTGTGTCTGCCTTTGGCCTAGGGCATGATCCTGGAGTCCTGGTATCGAGTCCTGCCTCTGGCTCCCTGCACGGAGCCTGCTTCTCCCTCTGCCTGTGTCTCTGCCTCTCTCTCTCTCTCTATGTCTATCATAAATAAATAAAAATAAATCTTTAATATATATATATGTCATATGCCCATGATTAAAGTCATATATGAGAACAGTATATAGTTTCAAACCCTACACTAAGAGGGAAATCAGGAAGCTCTTCTAGAATTAGGGTGAATGTATAATAAAGAGAAATTGGGACACCTGGGTGGCTCAGCGGTTGAGCATCTGCCTTTGGCTCAGGTCGTGATCCCATAGTCTTGGGATCAAGTCCCACATCGGGCTCCCTGCTTGGAGTCTGCTTCTCCCTCTGTCTCTGTCTACGCCTCTTTCTCTCTATGTCTCTCATGAATGAATGAATGAATGAATGAATGAATGAATAAATAAATAAATAAATAAATAAATAAATAAATAAATAAATAGAATCTTTAAAAAAACCCAAACAGAAACTGCAGATGACAACTATAGATAGTGAGAAGAAAAAATTAGAGACGAACTTCAGGTCTAAGTAACAATGGCAATAGTGTCATTTAAGCTTAGAACTGGTAGTTATTAAGAGAGTGAAAGTAACTCCCACATTGCAGTTTAACTCAGGTACTGATACCCTTGGGATCTAAACTAGTTTTCAACAGATAGAGTTATCTCCACTGAATGTGAGTATTCTCTTCCTGAAAATCAGATGTCTTGCATGGAAACACTAGCCAAGAGTCTATTTCTCATTATTTTTAAGTGGAAAAAATAATGCAATTCATGAAAACCCAAACCTCAACGAATTTTCTAAAATATAACTTAAATATAAGAAATGCTTATAAATAAGACATTATCAGATTAGAATGTAAGAAGCACAAAAGAGGATGTTCTGACCCCCAAAAATACAGCTTATAATTAAAGGTACTTTGTATATGACATACCTAACGTTTATCCCCTTTCATTAGCCGTTTTTCAAAATCATCTCTCCTAATTCTGACAGTACAATACTTCTATTTGGAATGTAACTCAAGATTTGTTAATGTTTTGTTTTATTTTGTTTTAAAATTGTGAGTTTGGGGGATGTAAATTTACTATATTTTTCCCAACATAAATATTGGCTGAAGAGGTAATTTTCAGAGATAAATACCTTCTGCGAAACTTCGTTTGTACTGTGAATGTATATATGTTAATTTTTTGTATGTCTAAATTCTAATGCTTTGACATTTTAAAAAACCTTTCTGGCTGCAGAGAGATTGTCCCTTGCAGGGTAGTTAATTCCCAACAAAAATAATAACTTGCCTCTAGGCATGCTTTTCAGATATAAACCAATGAGTCCTGAGTTTGTACCCCCCCAAGTACTTCGTTATTTAGTCTTCCTACACCAAGCCAAAACTTCTCCTGCCCTAAATTTTCCCAAGGTTAGGTATATACAAAGTGGACTAAAGACCACTCTGATAGACGACAGTCTTCCAGAATTATTTAAACTAACCTATCCTAAATTGTTGGCTCTGTCTTCCTTTCTTGTGGAAATGCCAGTGAAGACTATGACCTGAGCTTTCCCCCTGGCTCCTATCTTCTGGCTAATGACCACCCTAGTGACACCTTCCCTAGTGATACCTCCCCCCTAGTGATACCCGCCCCCCAGAATCCTGTGTGGTATGTGGTGGGTGACTCGCTCTGGGATCTGTGAGTATAATACAGTTTTTCCTACCAATCCTCATTCTCATTTCCTGCTATGACTGTCTGGTCATCCCATATCCAACATGGACATATTAAAAACATAGCTATCGAATACCCAAGAGGCATTTTGCTAAGGAGATGTTAACTGGAACGATTTCTGCAGGCTTCTTACAATGTGCTTGCTTTGGAAGTTTGTGACGAGTCCATTGTAGAAAAGAGACATGACACTGTAGAATAATGACTAGATATTTGCTGTAGCTACTTGAAGCTTTGAATAATGCTTGGCAAAAATAATAACAAAATACGTCTACTCAAGTACTCAAGCTTCAGAGAAAATAGAAATGGAGGATGATTTCTATTTTTTTCACAACTCTCCTAAATAATATTTATTACTTTAAAAATGATCAGTCCTACACCTACAACCTGAAAATAAAAGGTTGGAGAACCATTTACCATTCAAATGGTCCTCAAAAGAAAGCAGGGGTTGCCATCCTTATATCAGATAAATTAAAATTTACCCCGAAGACTATAGTGAGAGATGAAGAGGGACACTATCTCATACTCAAAGGATCTATCCAACAAGAGGACTTAACAATCCTCAATATATATGCCCCGAATGTGGGAGCTGCCAAATATTTAAACCAATTAATAACCAAACTCAAGAAATACCTTGATAATAATACACTTATACTTGGTGACTTCAATCTAGCTCTTTCTACCCTGGATAGGTCTTCTAAGCACAATATCTCCAAAGAAACGAGAGCTTTAAATGATACACTGGACCAGATGGATTTCACAGATATCTACAGAACTTTACATCCAAACTCAACTGAATACACATTCTTCTCAAGTGCACATGGAACTTTCTCCAGAATAGACCACATACTGGGTCACAAATCGGGTCTGAACCGATACCAAAAGATCGGGATAGTCCCCTGTATATTCTCAGACCATAATGCCTTGAAATTAGAACTTAATCACAACAAGAAATATGGAAGGACCACAAACACGTGGAGGTTAAGGACCATCCTGCTAAAAGATGAAAAGGTCAACCAGGAAATTAAGGAAGAATTAAAAAGATTCATGGAAACTAATGAAAATGAAGATACAACCGTTCAAAATCTTTGGGATGCAGCAAAAGCAGTCCTGAGGGGGAAATACATCGCAATACAAGCATACATTCAAAAACTGGAAAGATCTCAAATTCAAAAGCTCACCTTACACATAAAGGAACTAGAGAAAAAGCAACAAATAGACCCCACCCCCAGCAGAAGAAGAGAGTTAATTAAAATTCGAGCAGAACTCAATGATATCGAGACCAAAAGAACTGTGGAACAGATCAACAGAACCAGGAGTTGGTTCTTTGAAAGAATTAATAAGATAGATAAACCATTAGCCAACCTTATTAAAAAGAAGAGAGAGAAGACTCAAATTAATAAAATCATGAATGAGAAAGGGGACATCACTACCAACACCAAGGAAATACAAACGATTTTAAAAACATATTATGAACAGCTGTACGCCAATAAATTAGGAAATCTAGAAGAAATGGACGCATTCCTGGAAAGCCACAAACTACCAAAACTGGAGCAGGAAGAAATAGAAAACCTGAACAGGCCAATAACCAGGGAGGAAATTGAAGCAGTCATCAAAAACCTCCCAAGACACAAGAGTCCAGGGCCAGATGGCTTCCCAGGGGAATTCTATCAAACGTTTAAAGAAGAAATCATACCTATTCTACTAAAGCTGTTTGGAAAGATAGAAAGAGATGGAGTACTTCCAAATTCGTTCTATGAGGCCAGCATCACCTTAATTCCGAAACCAGACAAAGACCCCACCAAAAAGGAGAATTACAGACCAATATCCCTGATGAACATGGATGCAAAAATTCTCAACAAGATACTAGCCAATAGGATCCAACAACACATTAAGAAAATTATTCACCATGACCAAGTAGGATTTATCCCTGGGACACAAGGCTGGTTCAACACTCGTAAAACCATCAATGTGATTCATCATATCAGCAAGAGAAAAACCAAGAACCATATGATACTCTCATTAGATGCAGAGAAAGCATTTGACAAAATACAGCATCCATTCCTGATCAAAACCCTTCAGAGTGTTGGGATAGAGGGAACTTTCCTCGACATCTTAAAAGCCATCTACGAAAAGCCCACAGCAAATATCATTCTCAATGGGGAAGCACTGGGAGCCTTTCCCCTAAGATCAGGAACAAGACAGGGATGTCCACTCTCACCACTGCTGTTCAACATAGTTCTGGAAGTCCTCGCCTCAGCAATCAGACAACAAAAAGACATTAAAGGCATTCAAATTGGCAAAGAAGAAGTCAAACTCTCCCTCTTCGCCGATGACATGATACTCTACATAGAAAACCCAAAAGCCTCCACCCCCAGATTGCTAGAACTCATACAGCAATTTGGTAGCGTGGCAGGATACAAAATCAATGCCCAGAAATCAATGGCATTTCTATACACTAACAATGAGACTGAAGAAAGAGAAATTAAGGAGTCAATCCCATTTACAATTGCACCCAAAAGCATAAGATACCTAGGAATAAACCTAACCAAAGAGGTAAAAGATCTATACCCTAAAAACTATAGAACACTTCTGAAAGAAATTGAGGAAGACACAAAGAGATGGAAAAATATTCCATGCTCATGGATTGGCAGAATTAATATTGTAAAAATGTCAATGTTACCCAGGGCAATTTATACGTTTAATGCAATCCCTATCAAAATACCATGGACTTTCTTCAGAGAGTTAGAACAAATTATTTTAAGATTTGTGTGGAATCAGAAAAGACCCCGAATAGCCAGGGGAATTTTAAAAAAGAAAACTTTAGCTGGGGGCATCACAATGCCAGGTTTCAGGTTGTATTACAAAGCTGTGGTCATCAAGACAGTGTGGTACTGGCACAAAAACAGACACATAGATCAATGGAACAGAATAGAGAACCCAGAAGTGGACCCTGAAATGTACGGCCATCTAATATTCGATAAAGGAGGAAAGACTATCCATTGGAAGAAAGACAGTCTCTTCAATAAATGGTGCTGGGAAAATTGGACATCCACATGCAGAAGAATGAAACTGGACCACTCTCTTTCACCATACACAAAGATAAACTCAAAATGGATGAGAGATCTAAATGTGAGACAAGATTCCATCAAAATCCTAGAGGAGAACACAGGCAACACCCTTTTTGAACTTGGCCACAGTAACTTCTTGCAAGATACATCCACGAAGGCAAAAGAAACAAAAGCAAAAATGAACTATTGGGACTTCATCAAGATAAGAAGCTTTTGCACAGCAAAGGATACAGTCAACAAAACTAAAAGACAACCTACAGAATGGGAGAAGATATTTGCAAAGGACATATCAGATAAAGGGCTAGTTTCCAAAATCTATAAAGAACTTATTAAACTCAACACCAAAGAAACAAACAATCCAATCATGAAATGGGCAAAAGACATGAAGAGAAATCTCACAGAGGAAGACATGGACATGGCCAACATGCACATGAGAAAATGCTCTGCATCACTTGCCATCAGGGAAATACAAATCAAAACCACAATGAGATACCACCTCACACCAGTGAGAATGGGGAAAATTAACAAGGCAGGAAACAACAAATGTTGGAGAGGATGCGGAGAAAAGGGAACCCTCTTACACTGTTGGTGGGAATGTGAACTGGTGCAGCCACTCTGGAAAACTGTGTGGAGGTTCCTCAAAGAGTTAAAAATAGACCTGCCCTACGACCCAGCAATTGCACTGTTGGGGATTTACCCCAAAGATTCAGATGCAATGAAACGTCGGGACACCTGCACCCCGATGTTTCTAGCAGCAATGGCCACAATAGCCAAACTGTGGAAGGAGCCTCGGTGTCCATCGAAAGATGAATGGATAAAGAAGATGTGGTTTATGTATACAATGGAATATTACTCAGCAATTAGAAACGACAAATACCCACCATTTGCTTCAACGTGGATGGAACTGGAGGGTATTATGCTGAGTGAAATAAGTCAATCGGAGAAGGACAAACAGTGTATGTTCTCATTCATTTGGGGAATATGAATAATAGTGAAAGGGAATATAAAGGAAGGGAAAAGAAATGTTGGGAAATATCAGGAAGGGAGACAGAACATAAAGACTCCTAACTCGGGGAAACGAACTAGGGGTGGTGGAAGGGGAGGAGGGCGGGTGTTGGAGGGGAATGGGTGACGGGCACTGAGGTGGACACTTGACGGGATGAGCACTGGGTGTTTTTCTGTATGTTGGTAAATTAAACACCAATAAAAGTTAATTAAAAAAAAAAAATGATCAGTCCTTGCCTGAGCCAAAATGTTAGAGTAAGCAATTTAAATATCAGCTAAAGCAATTCTACAATATACAAAAACATATCATATTAAGAAAAAGTAAAAGTCAGTAAGAAAGTGTTACCAAAAACTACCAAACAAGTCTTTCTGAATTTATGAGCAATTGCAATTCTGCAATTCTTAGGTGAGGAAAAGTATTCATAGCCTGGCAAAACTGTCAGAGGGTAGCCATGAGAACAGTAGTGAATGTTCAGAAGGGAGCTAGTAGCCAAGTCAAGAAAGCAAAAACAACACTTTAAACCAGTTTTGAGAATAAAATAAACAATTTTTAATGATAGGTCTTTTTTTCACCTCAAGTGTCTCTCACCAAGGAAAGAGAAACATTTCTAAGTTCTAACAGAAAGAATGAGAGGAAAATAATTACTTTATTAGTATGCTGTGGAGGCAAGAGGATGAGTTTTATTGTCACACAAACCTGTAATCTTTCAATTTTCAGGGATGCAGCAAGGAAATCTTCAGTGAGATGATGATGGGAATGTCCTAAGTTCTATAAGACTTGATCTCTTCATTGGTAAAATTACATAATATCCCAGATATCATAAATTCGTTGTGAATTTTAAATTAGATTAAAATTGGAGAGCTTTTCGCTTTTATTTATTTACATTAGCTCTACCATATTGTATGTTAAAAATTAACATTACAGACTCTGTACAGTAGTCCAATAAAATAAGGAACTAAATTACAATCTACAACCATTTTTTGAAGGTTCTTCTCTTACTGCTTTAGATTTGATGTGTTTTTTTTTTCTATATCCATAGAAGATATAAGGAAAAGAATTATAAACCTTTTTTTCACACTTTATGGAGAACTGAGTTTGTGCTTAGAGCATGAATCACTGTTCACACAGAGAAATCCTCTAAAATTGTTCTGGCATGGTAAGGTCTTTCCTGACTGACAGCCTAATAAATCCAGCTTTGATAAAGACTATTTTGGTGATTCCAGTTCGTTCTTCAACCGGAGCACCTTCGTATACATTTAGTAGTCACATGACCTTCTGAATATATCTCAGTTCGGGGCTCTTTTAATGGTGGCTGTCTAATTCTTTGAGGTGATCTTTAAGGATCGAACAAGTGGATTTGATATATTCTGCTCACCCTCCAAAATGAGTGAAAATTATTTTATTCTTTGCTGTGTGATGTCAGTGCAGATAGGCAAGATCATTGTATTTATTGTATGTACTTGACTTCATTTGGCATTTGTTTTGCTTAAGTTTTCACTTAACTCGGTCTTCCATAAAGAAATTGTTTCTTTTGCATTATCTTTTCTTTATAAACAATTTAATGAGAAACTTGGAAACATTTGAACTTTTGAAATTCTGAAGTTGGCTGTGTCCCTGAGGCTTCTCAGAAGTTCGATGCTTGCCTTTCTTTCTTTCTTTCTTTCTTTCTTTCTTTCTTTCTTTCTTTCTTTCTTTCTCTCTTTCTTTTCTTTTCTTTTCTTTTCTTTTCTTTTCTTTTCTTTTCTTTTCTTTCTTTTCTTTCTCCTTTTTAAAGATTCTACTTATTTATCTGACAGAGAAAGAGAGAGAGAGAGAGAGAGCATGCGCCAAAGAGCACAAGCAGGGGGGACAGCAAAGGGAGAGGGAGAAGTAGGCTCCCCACTGAGCAGGGAGCCCAATGAGGTGGGGCTTGTGCCCAGAACCATGGGATCATGACCTGAGCTGAAAGCAGACACTTAACTGACTGAGCCACCCCGGAAGCCCTGGATGCTTTCTATTTATCCAGTGTCTCTGTGATATTTGTGATTGTTGTGGAGAAAAAATTTTCCTTCCCTTTTCAAAGATTCTTCTGGCTGGTCTAATGTTTATACCATCTTGAGACAAATTAATAAGAGATCTATTTTAATTTCGTGTGTACAGAAACCACATATACATGAATGGTTTAATGGCAGAAAGGTAAAATGTGGTATATATGCCATCCTGAGCTAAGGAATGGGAGGCGCTTCAAAGGGGAGGAGGGCCGTTCACAGGGTAGTAAGAAAAGCAGATGTTTGGTAATTACATATTTACCCTGACATACAGATGTGTCATTCAGATGAAATTTATCTGTGGTAGTAACTCTTACTCTGCAGAAGATCTCCAATGTGGATTCTTCCAGGTGGTAAAGGGAGGGGCACAGGTTTCTCTTGAGCCCCCGAGCTTCTACTGCTTGGATCTCAAAATAGTCCACATGCCAAAGTGGCACATTTTGGGGAGACTTTTCCTGAACCCCTTCATGATTTATAACAAATATGTATTTGGTCATTAAGATGGCCAGAATATATTTCTCATATGTACGTTTGATCCTTGAATAATATGGGGCTTAAGGATGCTGACACACACACACACACAGACACACAGACACACACACACACAGTAGAAATTCCCCATATAACTTTGACTCTCCCAAAACTTTACTAATAGCCTACTCTTGACTGGAAGCCCTATCTGTAACATAAACAGTCAATTACACATATTTTGTATGTTAATATGTATCATACACTGTATTCTTACAATAAAGTAAGCTACAGAAAAAAATGTTATTAAGAAAATCATAAGGAAGAGGAAATTATTTATGGTACTGTAGAAAATCCAAATATAAGTGGGGCAGTTCAAGGCTTAATTGTTTTTGGTCTTTGTGGTTTCTGGCTTAGAGCTCCTAAAACCACTGGAATTTCCTGTAATAAGAGCAGTAACATTGTATTTTGTTATGTTAATGAATTGAAATTTGGAAAAAAAACTCTGGTAATTTAAGGTTAGGAGCTGTTTGCCAGGATAACCAACCAGAGGGCTTCTCACCACCCCACCACCACCTTCAAGAAGGGGAGAGGGGCTAGAGAATTGAGATCAGTTGCCAATGATCAATGATTTAATCAGTCAAGCCTGTGTAAGGAATCCTCTATTAAACCCCAAAAGGTCAGTGTTTGGAGAGCATCTGGGTGAACACAAAAAGATATGGGAAGAGTGGCAAACTCAAAATAAGCTGGGAAGCTCCACATCCTTTCCCCATACTTTGCTCCATGCATCTCTTTCAATTGTTATTCCTGAATTATATCTATCTATAATTAATTGATAATTTAGTGAGTAAATGGGTTTCCTGAGTTATGTGAGACACTCTAGCAAATTAATTGAACCTAAGAAGGGGGTCTTGGAAACCTTTGATTTATTGTCAGTTGATCAGAAGTACAAGAAACAATCTGGGCTTCGGGACTTGCATCTGAAGTAGGGATGCGATAGAGGGTAATCTTGGAGGACTGAACCACTAACCAATGGAATCTGACACTATCTCCAGGGAGATCGGGTTAGAAATGAGTTGAATTCTTGGACAGGCTACTGATGTCTGAGAACTGTTTGTTGATAGAAGCCTCTACCACATTCACATTGGAATTGGGTCCAGAAACTGAAAAGGACCACCTTAACTCTTAGGCTCCAGTTTGTACCATCTGAACTGCTTGGATTACTTATGGTACTGCTGTTGACGAGGGAGCAGGAGGCAAGGTGAGGGCAAAGCCAATCTGACTTTCTGCAACCTCCCCTTCTCCCCAAAGCGGGATACATTGGACATTCCTCAGGCATTCCTGTCTGCCCTAGAACTAAGAAAAGGGAAAAACAAGTGGTTAATTGGTACAGATCACAGTCATGCAGGGTGTGAGGCTCCATCAGGTTATAAATGGCTTCGTGATTTACAAGAAAAAAACAATATTCTCAATAGCCTAATTTCCAGAAGTTTCCTGGACCCCTAACATCACCCTTAATTTCGTGGAGCCCTAACATCATCCTCCCTCCACAGTGCTGTGGGAAACAAAGTCAGAAGGAAATGTAGATCAAATTAAATTTTCTTATAACCTGCAGCTCATTGACAAATATTTGAGATAAACAGAGTATAACATTCCTCCAGGAAACTCCCAACTGTCTTACTGTTAATGCCTTGCTATAGGGAAAAACAACCTTAGCTTGATAGTAGCCAGGCCTCCAGAATCCTGTGTCTTCTTTAGCATATGAAAGTCCTTTTGGAAACATTCCTTTTTCCATACCTATTCCCCCAACTCCCAAGTATATAATCAATGATTCTTCACAATGCCAGAGCAGTTCTTTCTGCCCCAGGCTTCTAGTCTTCCCCCGCCTAGCCCCTCCGCTTTAGTTAAACCACCTCTTTACACCCAAGTCGTTTCAAGAATACTTTCAACTAACTGGCTGTCTTCTCTGGACCCCAACACTAATCCAAACCACATCACTATAGCCAAGCCTAAATTTCTGAGACAGAAACCGATCATCTGATTTTCTTACTTCTTAATGAAGAACACATTTAGTGATCACAATGAAATACTCCACAAAGAAAGCACTCAATAATTATAGAAAACCTTCTCTCTTTTAAAAAAGATTTATTTATTAATTTGAGTGAGTGCGCACATGCGTGATTGAGCATGAGCAGGAGGGACAGATGAAGAGGGAGAGAGAATCTTAATCAGGCTCCATGCTCAGCACGAAGCCCAAAGAGGGGCTTAATTTCACAACAGAGATCAAGGTCTAAACTGAAACTAAGAGTCAGGTGCTTAACTGCCACCCAGGTGCCCCAGCATATCTATCTCTTAACAGCAGCCTTCTAGAAACTGGTTCCCTGAGCAAAGAATAGAATGCCGACTTTACTTTGAAAGAGAGCCCTCCACTACTGCCCCTCAAATTAACATGGAAATATTGGGATTTGAAGCAGATAGTCAAGAAAGAATTCTTGAGATGTCTTCCATGTGAAAAGGTGGTTTACTAAAGCACAGGGACAGGACCTGAGGGCAGAAAGAGGTGCACTGGGGTTGTGACAGGTGACTGATTTGTAGTTTCAGGTTGGGAGGGGTTTAGGGATAGTGTAGGTCGTTAAAAAATTTTGGAAGCAAGGTTTCCAGGACCCTGAAGGGGCTAGCTATTGTTTGGGAACAGGTCATTTATTACTGTCTATAAAACCTTAGTCATGAGACCCTTCAGATGTATATCAGTGGGCCATATGCTTGGAGGATGATTACTAACACCTATCTTGGGGAGTAGAGATAAAGGAAGTTTCCAAAGGGATTTCTGTACCTTATAGTATACTTACAGGATCCTGGGGGTAGGGGATGGGGGTTGGGATAATGTCAAAGTAGGATTGCCTTTGCCTTTAGCAAAATGTCTGCATTAGGGCAGCTGAGCTCCCAGGGGAATGCCACTCTACCTGTTTCAAGGACTTGTCAGTGGGCTGTAAGTAGCAAGGAAATTTGTTTCTTTTGCTGATGTTTCCCACATCAGAATCATTTGCCATTGCTTGATTCTGAAAATAACTTGTAATTTAACCCAATAGAAATTTCTTCCTCAGATTAAGTTAAATATATTGTCACAAAATTATTTTTATGAGCAGGCTACGTCATCAAGAAATAACACTAAATTTCTAATGAATATAAGGCTTAGAAAGGGAAGTGAAACCATGTCAAAGAGAGAAGGGGGAGGAGAAAAAACTCAATAGCTTCCCTTGCTACGTAACCTTTTCTTTTGGAAATAAGTCTTATTGGTGCTCGGAAATTATGTATGAGGAGGAAGTTTAGTTTTCTTTAAAATATGTACAAAATTACATCTCATATATTTTTGGTAATATTATTTTTACTTGTGGCCTTCAGATAAAATAACACATTGTAGCGGTAGATAAGCTTCACTTGAAGAAGATGAACAATGATCTTTACTTAGAAGTTTTTTCAGTAATCTATAATGAAAGTATTCAGTTTCCTGAGGTTGTTTTTATTCCTTCATCTCACCAAAAGACAAAATCCTTATTTAGTCTTTTCAGATTTCCTGGTAGGAGATTTAAAGCTTTATGTGAACAAGTCAATACTTTCTTTTGAACATCTTGCTGATAAGTCTTCCTTTATGAGACACATGATTAAGCCTGAATTTGAACAAAAAGATTCATCAGACCCATCTCTGGGTTTCTTTCCTTTGAAACTGAAATTTTATGTAACTTTGGTGTAGTAAAGCTTTTTCTTTTTCATAAGCGTCACTTGAATTTAATGTAACTTCTCTGAATTCTTTCAGTTTACTCTTATAACAAAAGGTAGTTGTCCAATAGAAAATAACAGCCGTAAAAACCCTGAATTTTGATTTAATGATTTAACTAGGATCAAGCTTATTATGGGCCTTTTACAAATGTTCTAGGAGAAACTAACTGATGAGTCATTAATATTAAAATGTCTAAAAGGATTTTCTGTAGGCTAAGTAAATTTTTGAATCAAAATTAAACAAACATTTTAATATATGAAAATAAAATCTCCTATCTTGTCTAATTAGTTTTAAGTCAGTTTAACTCCTAAATTATTAGTGATGAGATATGGATAATATTAGTTTGGTAGAATAATATACTTAGATTGGTTTCAAAGTATTTCTCTTTAGGGTATAGCATAGGTTTTTCTTTTTATGCACAAAAATGATATACTATATACACACTACACACATATTACAAAACTTATTTTGTTTCTTTAGAAAAACTCTAATCCATCATCTAGGTCTTATTTTTAAATTTTTATTTAAAAAACTTTTTTTTTGGTAAAGATTTTATTTATTTATTCATGAGAGAGACAGAGAGAGAGAGGCAGAGACATAGGCAGAGGGAAAAGCAGGCTCCATGCGGGGAGCCCAATGTGGGACTCGATCCCAGGTCTCCAGGTTGAAGGCAGTGCTAAACCACTGAGCCACCCAGGCTGCCCAAAAACCTTTTTTTTTTTTTTTTTGGCTGCCACTGCTTTAGGAAATCTTAGTGAATGAATGTTAGGGGTCCATTATGCTATTTGGTCCCATTGCGCATTAGGACCACGAGCTTTCTACTGACTAACCTTCCTTCTTTTTGTATATGCCTCTGTAAGTTTGGGAAGTTTTGGATATGCACAATTGCAGAATTTGTTGGAGGAGGTCATTGAGAGGACATGATCACAGGCCGACCTGTGAGCTGGACCTGTCATCCCCTTCCTTGTCCTTGGAATTTACATCTCATCCTTATTCCTGTGGCCATTTCAACAACACAACCTAGAGATACTGCTGTGTTATTGAGACCATCTCTACTGCATATGGGACTGAACCCCCTTAAGGACTCTGTAGAAATATTTAAGGTTCTGGCAGGGAGATGTAGAGATCTGTTTGTCCATCTCGTGGCTGGCCAAAAGAAGCCTCAAATATAAGTCCCTTTGCTTATTAAAACTGCCATCTACCAATCTGCGGTGTCTGCCCCTTTCCTTGGTCGCTCTTCACCTTCCATGTATAGGGGTAATGTTTAGATTTCACCGGCGAGGCTCCTGAATTTTTAAACCAAAAGTATTTTCCCACTGCCTGCTTATTTAAATAGATCATTAGCAAATCTGAACCAGATCATTCCTGAGGAATCTGACACATCTTTTTTTGACTGGTGGCTAAAGTTATTGTTAACTCATAAAGTGTATAAAGTGTACTCATAAAGTAACTTTAAAGGATACGTGTTGAGAATAATCATAAGTAATATAACAGGAGAAAAGATATTAAAAGACATTAAGGAATTAGGCTCAAATGTGGTTTCTTTGTTTCGTTATTATCCCAATATAGGTACTCTCTGTAGAAAGGGTTTAGTTTTTAGGGTTGTTTTTTTTTTCTTTGCATATATTATTAAAGCCTATTTTATTGTCAAGAAGCCTTTGATAAGACTATAGTGAGAGTTCCCTCTTCTATGACCAATTCATAAAAGCTACTGACATTTTCTCTTTTGCTATTTAAGATTCAGCTTCTCATGGAAGGGAATTTTAGTGTATTGTGTATTTTTTAAGTTTTATTTCTCAATGAACTTCATTTTTTAGAAAATACTTGACTTATAGAAAACTGTGAAGGGAGTACAGAGTTGTATTATATTACAAACCCAGTTTTGTTTTCTTGATTTTTAACATCTTGCTTTTGTATGGTATGCATGTTACAAACAATGAATAAATCTTAATACATTATTAAGTTCGTATCTTATTTAGATTTCCTTACTTTCACCCTAGCATCCTCTTGCTATTTAATGTCCTATCCAAGATATCACATTGCATTTAGTTGTCATGTCTCCTTAGCTTCTTGACTTTTAGAGTTTCTTACACTTTCTTTGATTCTTTCATTTTTGTATTTTAATGATCTTGATAGCTTAGGAGAATAGTGGTTGAATATTCTATAGAATATCCTTCAATTTGAATTTATCTTATGTTTTTCTCATGATTATCTTGGGGTTTATGTGTTATTAGAAGGAAGACCACAAAGCTAAAGTTCTATTATCCTCACATTGAGGACACATATTATTCACATGTATTATCACTGTTGATGTTAATCTTGACTATTTGGCTAAAGTAATGTTTGACAAATTTCTTTTTGGAGGTTACCAGCCCCTTACCCCCCTGCCCATATTATACTATTTGGAAAGAATGCAGTACTTAAAGAATAGAGATTTATACTCCACCTTCTTGAATGTAGAATATGTACATAAATTACTTGGAATTCTTTTGCACTAGAGATTTGTCTTTTCTTCCCCAGTTATCTGTTGATTAAATCAAACCTATTAGTATTGAGCCATGTATGATATTTTAGGCTTTTGGTTATAATCAACTACTACTTTATTTTTTAATTAAAAAATATTTTATTTAAATTCAGTTTGCCAACATACAGTATAACACCCAGTGCTCATCAAGTGCCCTCCTTAGTACCCGTCACTCAGTTACCTCATCCCCCACACTCCTCCCCTTCTGCAACCCTTTGCTTGTTTCCCAGATTTAGGAGTCTCTCATGGTTTTTCTTCCTAATGTTTCCCTACTCAGTTTCCCTCCTTTCCTCTATAGTCCCTTCACAATTTCTTATATTCCACATCTGAGTGAAACCATATGTTAATTGTCTTTGCCAGATTGACTTATTTCACTCAGCATGATATGCTCTAGTTCCATTCAAGGTGAAGTAAATGGTAGTTATTTATCCTTTCTGATGGCTGAGTAATATTCCATTATATATATATATAATACACACTTATATATACTATATATATATATATATATATATATATATATATATATACACACACACACTTTATCACTTTATCCACTCATCTGTCAAAGGGCATCATGGTTCCTTCCACAGTTTGGCTATTGTGGACATTGCATCTATGAACATTGGAGTGCAGGTGTCCCATCGTTTTACTACATCTGTGTCTTTGGGATAAATACCCACAACTACTACTTTATTCAATTCATTGGCTCAAATTGTTCAGCTTTGGTCATTTGTGCTCTTTAATTTGGCTCCTGTGTCTCTCTGGTGTACCCCCATCATTCTGTGTGTGTGTGTGTGCACGCACGTGCACGTGCATAATACTCCCTTTCTGACACTGATAGATGCTCCAGGCCCTCCTGGTATATTTATTTATCCCCAGTCCCAGATTCATCTGGTTATTGAAAGAGCACTGATTGCTTTTATCGAAGAATGATATCAGAAACCAAGATCTGGGTGCTAAGTGTGCTTGTTGCTACTGGTTATGAGGCACTTCAGCTGAAAGAACACAGAAGTAAGTGTGTGCATACTAATGCTTATATGTATGTATCTCTGTGAATATATCTATATGTAGCCATCTGTCTCTATATTAAGATAAACTGGAGTTCACACTGTTGTTTTCAACACTAATCCCTTACCACATGGATTATTCTAGCCTCTTCCCCTTGTTTATCTGTAAACTCTTAGTCCAAAAGTTAGAAACCTAGCTTCTACCATCTGCCATCCATTGGCTTAATTATTCAATTCCAGTATACATGCATAGCAGGATCAGAACTATAAACCTGTGTAAGATGGGAAACAACTTTATTGAATATAGTTCAGTACTTATGTACAGTTTCTCTTGCCATTAGTTGTACAAACTCCTTTTTGGCACCTTCCTTCCCATTTCCTTCATGGAGGTTGTTTCATACATTTGTAATACAGTTAGATTGTTTCATCACATTCTGCATTCTAATGTTGAATTCTCTAACCTTATAAATTATGTTTGAAAATTTTTCCATATGTTCTGTTTTGATTAATACATAATGTCATATTTCCTCAGTTACAGTATTATACAGAATACTTTCACCATATTAAATGTTTCTCCATGCTTCACTGTGTTAACCCTCCTCACTTCCCTGGAAACCCCTGGAAATTCTACCCTATTCAGAACATTATTTAATCAGAGCATGAAGTAGGTAGCCTTTTAAGACTGACTTCTTCAATTTATCAGTGTGTATTTAAAATTCATTTAAGTTGTTAGGTGGAGTTATAGCTAGTTTCTTTATATTGCTGCATAATATTTCATTACATGATGTTCCACAGTTTATTTACTTATTGAAGGTAAATTTCACTGCTTCTGGTGTTTGGAAATTATGAATAAAAGTCTTATAAAACTTACATGAAGGAAAATTTTTGTGTGCACTTATTTTCAAATCAGTTTGGTCAATGGCTAGGAGTGCAATTGTAATTACTGAATTGCATGGTAAGATTATATTTAGCTTTTTAAGGAAATGAAAACTCTTTCACAGTGACTATATCAGAATGCCTTGGTGGCTTAATTATTAAGTATCTACCTTCAGCTCAGGGCATTGTCACAGGGTCCTAGAATTGAGTCCCGGATCAGGCCCCCTCGAGGAGCCTGGTTCTCCCTGCCTATGTCTCTGCCTCTTTCTCTCTTTCATGAATAAATAAATAAAATCTTTTAAAAAACAAAATGAAACAAAACAAAAAGTGGCTGTATCATTTTTCCTGAGAACTCTTTATGCTTCAGATTGTCACCAACATTTGATTTTGTCAGGTTTTTGTTTTGTTTCGTATTTAACTATACTAACAGTTAAAAGTATCGGTATCTCATTATAGTTTTCATATTTGTAATTATCTAAATACAAATGATGTTAAGCATCTTCATATACTTATTTAATATTGGTGTATCTTTGATGATTTTTCTTTTCAGATATTTTACCCAGTTTAAAATTGGATCACTTATATTCTTATTGTTGACTTTTAAGAGTTCTTGTATGTTTTGGAGACAAGTACTTCATCAGATATGTGTTTTACAAACATTTTTTCCCAATCTGTGGTTTGTCTTTTCATTCTCTTAATGTTTTAAACAGAAATTTTTAATTGATACAAATCCAACATATTAAGTTTTTCTTTCACTAGTCTTGGTTTTGATATTTTATCGAAAAGTTCAATATTGAACCAGTGGTCATGTGCATTTTTAATAGAAATTTTATAGATTTGCACTTACATTTAGGTCTTTGATATATTTTTTAAAGATTTTGTTTATTTATTTGAGAGGGAGAGAGAGAACTGAAATAAGCACAAGTTGGGGGAGGGGCAAGGGAAAGGAACAAATACTCCCTGCTGAACAAGGAGCCTGACTCTGACCTGGGATCCTGACCTGAGCTGAAGGCAGAGGCTTAACCTACTGAGTCACCCACGTGCCTCTAGGTGTTATTTTTTTAGCTAAATTTTATATAAGGTGTGAGGTCTGTGCCTCTGTTGTTCTTCTTCTTCCTGTTTTTTTGTATGTAGTGTGTAATAATTTTAGCACCATTTGATGCAAAGTCTATAGTTTCTCCTTTTACTCACCTTTGCTTCTTTCTCAAAGATCAGTTGACTGTATTTGTATGGGTCTATTTCTAGGGTCTCCATTCTATCCCACTGATTGTGTGTCTGTTCTTTTGCAAATACTGTACTGTCCTTATTGCAAACTTTGTGCAAGATTATGTTAGCTTTTCTGTCTTAAGTCTTTCCATGTAAACTTTGGAATCCATTTATTACCTATAAAATAGCTTGGTGGGATTTTGATTAGAGTTTCAATTGATCTATAGATCATGTTGCAAAGTATACAATATTATTTTAACAGTATCCAGGAACACAGAATATATTTCCATTTATTAGGATCTTTGATCTTTTCATCAGAGATTTATAGCCTGCATAGAAATTAGGCAGATATTTTGCTAGCTTTATACCTAAGTATTTTATTTTTGGGTGGTATTTAAATATAATTTCAAATTCCAATTGTTTATTACTAGTATATATTTAAAAACTGGTTTTTCTAGATTGACCTTGTATCCTGCAACTTTTTTATACTTGTATTAGTACCAGGAGTTGGAGAATTTTTGGAATTTTCTATACAGACAGTATGTTACCTGCCAACAAAGGCAGTTTTATTTCTTCTTTCCTGGTCTGTATAATGTTGATTTCCTTTTCTTATTGCAGGGGCTAGGATAATGTTGAATAGGAGTGGTGAGAGGGGACATACTTGCTTTTTTTCTAAGTTTAGTAAAAAAGAGCCCCGTTTCTCACCATTAAGTATGATGTCAAGTCTAACGTTTTCGTAAATATTCTTTATCAAGTTGAAGAAGTTTTCCTCTCTCTAATTGGCTGAATTTTTTTTCATAAATGGGTATTGTATTTTGTCGAGTGCTTTTTTTCTTTCTCAAGTGATATGATCATTTGATTTATTGATCTGTTGATATGATAGATGATATATTTTTGAATATTGAGCTAGCCTTTTCTCCTTGGAATAAATCCCATTTGGCTATGGTTCATAATTCTTTATATATTGTTGAATTCAATTTATTAATATTTACTGAGGACTTTAGCATCTCTGTTCATGAGAATTATTGGTCTCTAATTTTCCTTTCTTATACTGTTTTCTCTGGTTTCATTATTAGAGGAATAATGTGCTCAATGAATGAGTTAGGAAGTGTGCCCTCTACTTTGATTTTCTGGAAGAGTTTAGAGAACCAGTGTCATTTCTTCCTTTTATGTTCGGTAGAATGCATGAGTGACCCCAATTTGGTTCCACCCTTTCTCTTTTGGAAGATTATTAATTAATTTTAAAAGTTGATATATAGGTATTTAGATTTATATTTTTCTTTGTATGAACTTTTGTAGTTTGTGTCTTTCAAATAATTTATCCATTTGACCTAAATGATCAAATTTGTTGTTTTATGAAATATTCTTTTTTATCCTGAATGTTTATGTGATCAGTAAAGATGATCCCTCTTTCATTTCTAATATTAGTAATTTGTGTCTTTTTTCCCCTCAGATTAGTCTGGCTTGAAATTTATTAACTTTATTGATTTTTAAAAGAATCAACATTGATATTGCTGCTTTTATAATATTGAATTCTTATTTTTGATTTCTGCTTTTTAATTTCTTTCTGCTTATTTAAGGTTTAATTTGAACTTTTGTCTCTTGTTTCCTAACGTAGAAACTTAAGGTAGAAGCCTAAGGTAGAAAATATTGAGTTTAAGTATTTCTTCCTTTTAATACATACATTTAATACTATAAATATATTTCCTTTTTTATAAATGCATTTCTAATAACCGTTTTCATTGTAGCCCACAGATTCTGATAAATTGTATTTTCATTTAGTTCAATTTTTTTCCAGTTTATCCTGAGACTTTTTCATTTGCCTATGTGTTAAATTTAGTGTGTTTTTAAACTTCCAAATATTTTTGATTGTCCAGCTATCTTCTGTTAATGATAACTATTTTAAGTTAATTGTGTCTTGGGAACACACTTTGTATTATTTCTTTTAAATTTGATACTTTAAAATAAATTTCTTTTTCTTTGTGATTGTTCCATGTGGGCTTAAAAAATGTATTTTTTTTACCATTGTTGGATAAAGTATTCTACATGTCTGCTGGGATTTATAAGTTTATATATTCCATTCTTAAAGTCTAAGATCCATCACTCTTCTCCAGTTGAAACAGGAGAATTGAATACCTTTATCACTCAAATCTTTGATGTGGCTCAAATCAATTCTGTCTTTAAGGAATGTGGTATTACTTATTGACTATTTAACAAGGAGAAGTCCTGAAGGACCAAAGTGGAATTTTGGTACTCGGGGGATTAAATCATTTTGAGCCCGTATCCATTAATGCCCCATACTCCCTCCGCCAGTGTACAGTCGTTTCTGGAAAGTACCTATAAGTTCCTTTGGAAAAAATGAAAATGAAGTTTTATATTATGTAAGTTTGTCAAGGAGTTTCTACTTTCTTCTCATTAAAGAGAGTCTGAATATAACTAGAGCAAGCCTTAGAATTGAGTGAGAGATGATGACTCTGTTGTAGTCATGTGGCAGGTAACTATTCTGAATGAAACTAATATAAAACAAAGAATCATGAATTGCTGGACATGGACTGCATCTTGTAACAACATTTAAGTCCCCAGACCCAGAACAGCTTTGACATTTTTTGGTTATATGAGCCAATAATTACCTTTACCTTCTTTGTCATTTTAATTTAAGTTGCTATCTCTTGCATCTTTCAGATCATAGTGGCCTCAAATTGAAATTCATAAGTACACGTTACAAATCATATGTATTGATTTGCACTTGAGCAGCTTCTCAAGTGGACAACTAAGTAGCATCTTCCTCTAGGATGTATAGCAACTGGGATTTATATACTCAACGATGATTAATGATTCTTTCAAACAACACTGGGTAGATTGTTTGTATATGAGAAAAATGGTAGGGGAGAGTTTCTGACTCCTTTTCCTCAAGCTTTTCCTCTCTCCCACTCCTTTAATACCTAATAAAGCTCATTTTACAGATAGCGCCAAATTCTTTGTTGACTCTTTTCCTGAAAATACCTTAGTGATGGGAATTTTATTTAGAAAGTAACAGCTAGAACAGGCCTGAAGGGGAAAAATGTTTCTCCAGATAGTTTCTCAGTAAAGCAGCAGTCATACTGCTTTTACCAATTTGGTTTGTATATAGAAAGAGTAAACTTGCTGAGAAGCATATATGAAGACAATGAAACTAAATCTTTCCCTTCCATGTATTGCCCTTGTTATTTGGGAATTAAGATTTTGTTTGAAAAAACTTTCATACATAGTTGAAATATAATTTTGAGAATCTTTTGTTATGGTCAAATTCTTCTATGAATGGCAAATATTATTGATAAGAGCCCGAGTCATTAAAGCTCATGCTGCTTCAGTCTGGAGACATAGACAAAATTCTTAAATTGTACTTATTATCCTTATAAAATGATTTAACTATGCATTTTTCATGATATGGGATAAAGATATATTATTTTAATTTATTCTCTAAACCACAAAATGAAATGTCTACACAACTCATTGTTTAAAGATACAGTTTCACATTTGTATTTCAGATAACCTTTAAGGAAACCTTCACATACTTCTCCATCATTTGCTTTATAGAACAATTTAGGATTCAGCCTTTAACTTTTTCACCTTAAAACAGAAGTCTGTTCTTTGTTGGAAAGGCTTTCTTCCTTGATAGAAATGTAATTTTAGTTTATCTACATTGACATTTGAATTTGTATGCATTCATTAAACATTCAGATTGTATAAATAATGCGATCTGTATTTTAACAAAGGAAGCTTTCATGGATGAATAACTTCTTCACTTGGCATTATGACAGCTATTGAGAATTGGAAATTTTTGCATTAAAAAATACTGCATGAAAATATCTTTATAAAAAAAGAATAATTCTAAGAGTAGTTTTAAATGTTTTTGAAGATTCAACATTTCAAATATATAAAATATATACCATATTTTATAAGTTCTTTGGAAGAATATGTTCATGAAAAAGATATTATATCCTTGACCAAAATATTGTTTTCTACAAATTTATAATGTCTATACCCTCCTTAACTAGACTAGTATTTCCTTTATGTCCTGAAAAGACCTCTTGTCCTCCTACCTTCTTAGTGGCATAGCCTGGAACATCTGTTTGTACAATAATTCATGGTACAGTTCTCCTGACCTTTCCTTCTGCAGTTTGTTGTTCAGCATACTTAATCGACTTGTTTTCTTGACCAGTGACCATCACACATGTTTCATCCCAGACCTGGTCATGTTGTACAAAAGCCCTTATTCATTTGTCACATAAGAGCACAAATGTACTATTTGAAGCACATTAGTGTGTGAGAAAATACATACCAGACACCTGTTAGCTTAGATTATGTTGTATTGTTCTTTCAAAATCTAAAACCTTGCAAAAATACTTGGCACACAGTAGGCACACAGTAAATATTTGCTGAATGAATAAGAATAATGCTCTTTGTGCTTGCAAAGAGAAAAGTCAAGGTAAGTAACTATGGAAAGTGCAGTAGGATTGTAGAAAGCAAAGACATTAATTTAACACTTATTTGTTAAGCACCTACTATATCTCAGAGACTGCTTTGGATCCTTGAGGTCTATCATTAAACAAAGGAAAGACTCCTGCCCACATGTAGCTCTATATTAGCATATATTTAGATGGTATATAATAATCATAATAAATAAAGAAATCTACTATGAGAAAGGTGAAAAGTGCTTTGGGGAAAAAGAAAATTGTACTGACAAGGTGACCAGGAAGGAATCACTGAGAGGCAAGGTCTGCATAAGGAAGGATGGATAGGAATTCGGCAAGCACATGTCTGGAAGAGGATCAGTCTATGTAGTGGGAACAGTTGTAGCAATGATGCTAAGGGAGGAGTTTTCCTGGGTGAGGGAGGCATGGCATAGAAGCTAGAGAGGCTGCAGCAGAGGGGGCTAGGAAAAAAGTAGTAGGAGATTGGGTCAGATTTCATGGTGAGACAGAGGAAAAGGAGAAATATCATGGACATAGTAGGTTTATGTCTTCCACTCTGAGTGAGATGGAAAGCCATGGAGGGATTAGAGTAGAGAGGTAATTTGCTTGTATTTTGTTTAAAAAGCATGATCTTATGCAGTCCTTATTAAAAAAAAAAACCCTTTGAAACAGTGTTTCACCAAGAATTATTTTAGATGCAAACAAACCAGCTCAAATTGGATTTCACATTAAAGGCTGATTTTTTTTTTTTTTTCTGGAATAGTGGGTCTGGAGATAGATGTTTCTGAGAATGGTTTAGTGAATTACTTGATATTTAATTCTATAGCATCATTGTAGGCTTGCCCTTTCCCTGATCTTCCCATCATACATGGTGATGAGGTGGTTGCCGGAACTCTAGGAATCACATCTTTACGCAATGGTCCTCAAAGGCAGGAAGAAAGAGAACTTCTCACTCTTGATTTTACTTTCCTTCTTACTTTCAGACTTTCTCATTCTGTATCAGGGAGTGAAGTCATTTCCAGAAATCTCTAGCATCTTTCTTATGAGGTTCCTTTGAACAAAACTGGGTCATACTACATATCAAACAATAAAACAGTTAACTGGTAAGTGAAGAAAGGATTACCATCAATCAATAGATGTCATCTGGGGTAAGACATAGCTATATAATATCTGAATAAAATTAGAGCAGCATTAATCAAGAATAAGGAGCAGTGACTGATAAGTAGGCAAATGATAGTGTCTTCCAGAGGTAGTTTTAATTATGTACATTTATAGGTGAGTAGAGATTTAGAGGGTCTTTATAACTCTCCTAATGTAAAACAATTAGAAAAGACAGAGCAAGGATTAATCCCCAGGTCTCTGGTTACAAACTCTGTGTGTGTGTATGTGTGTGTGTGTGTATGTTTTGCTCAACCAGACTGGTTCCTCTATAACTGTGCCACACTGCTGTGGGGATCGTTATAGGGGGAACTTTGTCCAGATGGCAACTGCCATTAACTCACTGCTATTACATGAATTGTTTAATGATGCCGACAAGACAAGCATATTTTCTCTCTTTAAACAGAGACCATGTATTAAGCCAAATATTAGTTAAGAAAGAGGTTTATGAGTAAGCAGGATCTCTCACGATGGTCTAGTTGCAAACCACAGAACCAACTATAGCTAGTTTAATCATAAATGTAATTTAATGAAAAATGTGTTGGATCACAGAGTCTGTGGAGGCTACATGGTCAGGAACATTACTGAGGTCATTCTAACAAACTTTTTATGGCTGAGTTTAAGAATTAGGTAATTATTGGACATCTCCACAAGGACATCTACTACTGTTTTCCATAAAATCTCTCATGGACATGATTTTCTCTGTTTTATCCAAGCATAGTCTCCTATATGTCTTATTTGCAGAGGCAAGGACGCATGCCTATATCCTATCTTCTAAGGGATCTGTGAAACAGAATTTTAGGGAAGAAAGTGTGATTTATTGGTGCCATTTCTGTTTTTTTTTTTTTTTTAATGTTTGGTAGAATTTATCAGTGAAACCATCTGGGCCTAGTGGTTACTAGTGGTTACTTTTTTTTTTTTTTTTAAGTTTTTGAACTACCAATTCAATTTGGTTTCTTTAATAAATGTAGGCTTATTCAAATGACAGATTATGCCTTGTGTACGTTTTCATAGTTTTTGTCTTTCAAGGAATTGGTCCATTTTATCTAAATTGCCACATTTGTAGCATTCTTTTGCCATCTTTTTAATGTCCATACAATTAGTAGTGATGGCCTCTCTTTTATTTCTAGTATTCATAATTTGAATCTCCTCTCTTTTTTTCTTAGCTGGCTTAACTAAAATTTATTAATCTTTTTAAAGAACCAACTTTTGATATAGTGCTTTTCTATTGTATTCCTATCTTTAATTTCATGAATTTCTCTTTCAAATTTATTATTCATTTTCTTCTACTTGTTTTAGATTTAAATTGTTTTACTTTCTGCAGTTGGAGCTAAGGTTATTATTGATTTAGTGCTCTGTTCTTTTCTAAAATATAATGTTAGAAATTTTTCTCTATATATTACTTTCACTGCATCTCACAAATTTTGATGTTATGTTTTTTTTTTATTTTCACTTAACTAAAAATATTTTTGTTTCCCTTGAGACTTATTTGACCATATATTATTTAATTTGTTTAATTTCCAAATATTTGTGGATTTTCAGCTCTCTGTTACTTATTTCTAGGTTCTTATTCAGTTAATAATATGGTTTCTATATTTTTAAATTTTTGAAGTATGCTTTATGTTATCAAATGTGATCTATCCTGGAGAATGTTCCATGTGAGTTCAAGAAGAATGTGTACTTTGTTATTATTGGATTGAGTTTTCTACAAATGTCAATTAGATAAATTTGATTGATGGTGCCATTTGAATCAACTATATCCTTGGTGATTTTTAACCTGATCCATATAACAATTACTGAAAAAGAGCTTTCAAGTTTCCAAGCATGTTTGTATATAGTGGATTTGTCTCTCTCTTTCAGTTTTATCAGATTTGCCTCATATATTTTGATACTTTATTACGTGCATAAATATTAGTCATTCTGTAATGTCTTACTTTATCACCAATAACTTTTCTTATTCTGAAGTTTGCTTTTCTGAAATAAATACAGTTACTCTAGGTTTCTTATATTAATATTAACATGCTGTATCTTTCCCTATGCTCTGATTAGTATATCCAAACCCTTCAGATTTGCAGTGATTATTGAAGGAGCACCTGGATGGCTCAGTTGTTTAAGAGTCCAACTCTTGATTTTGGCTTAGGTCATGATCTCAGGTGGTGAGACCCAGCATGCTTGGGGCTCTGTGCTCAGTGGGGAGTCTGCTTGAGGATTTCTGTCTTTCTCTTAGCCCCTCCTATGTTTGCTCTCTCTCAAATGAATAAATAAATCTTTAAAAAAAGGTGGTTATTGACATGGTTGGATTAATATGTACATTTTGTAGATTTTGTGCTCATTACATTTCTGCTTGTTTCCCTTTCCCCTTCTTTATCTTTCTCTGATCTTAATTGAGTGCTTTATATATTTCCATTCTTCTTCTATTTCCTCTCCTTTTTTTAGCATAATAATTATACTTCATTAACATTTTTTTTAGTGGTAGTCTTAGAGTTTGTCATATTATTTTGTAACTAATTTAAGTTTACCTTTAAATAACACTATATGCTTCACATTTATGTAGGTACACTATAACAGAGAATTCCCAATTTATTACTGTCATTCATTTCATTTATCCTTATGCTATAATCATCTAATACTTCATCAGTATTATTACTTTAAACAAACCATTATCTTTTAAATTAATTATGAATGAGAAAACTATATATAGTTTATACATATTTTGTATAGTTATTTATAAAACTAGTGATTATACCAGAGCTCTCTTTGTGTGCCAGTAAGATACAGAGAGGGGTAAGCATTCTCTAATTTAAAAAATTTATCTTTAGTTGTCCTATGTCTCTAGACTGTGATTTTCATAAGTTTATTTTTGGATTTTTCTTTACCTTTTGAGAATGTGTGGCTGGAGTGGGAGAAATGCTCTTCTTCAAGCTGTAAAGGGTCTGCTAATGACTTTTCCCTGGATAGTAGGCCTTTGTTATGGAGAAAACTCTGGGTATATTTCACAAAGTCAGATCTAGAATGAGATCTTTCTTGTATCTTCACATTGAAACGTAGACTTTCTGGATGTAAATCCCATGAATGTGAGACCTCCTCTCACAAATCTTGATCCAGGACTTTTTCATTTTCACTTTGATCTACATTCAGTTTCTTGGTTTTTTTTTTTTTTTTTTTTTTCCATTCAGTTTCTTGTAATTCATCAAATAACCTTTAAGTTTTCTTACTGGTTTCTGTCTCTAAGCCACTTTGGTTTCAGGTTAATTGGTTTTGACTGTGTCTCACTGATTTTATGTCTAAAGCCAGATTTTGGGGTGATGGCTTACCCTTTAACACATATTCTCTAATAGTAAAAGAAGGGCCACTGATTTTCATTTGTTTAGCTTTATCTTTGTTTAAGGAACAAAGTGATGACTTCTGAGCTTTTTACAAATCATAGTTGAAACCAGAGGTCTGGGATTCAGAATTTTAACTTTTACTTTTGGAAGTCATGACTCATATTATTGGAAATTCCACCTATAAAGGAGTATAAAATATAAGAAATTATAGGAATCAACAAATATAGGATGAGTATTCAAAACATGTAAGGCTACCACAAATATTATAAGCTTTTACTAGACCGCACAATCGGCACACACACACACAAAAGGAGTCAGAAGTGATGTATGTGTTTAATAACATTCAGCATAGCTAGTTTGACACAGGCATTGGCCTGCTACTGGGACAGAACATTTAGTCTGTTGTCTAATGTTCTCTAGATGGTGTTTAAAAGGGCAAAGACAATGTTTTCACAGTGACTTCTTTTCCTAAACTTGTAATGCTGAAGTTTACAGGTGCCTACTTCCCTGTCCCTTTGATTGACATATTCTTTCCTTAGTTAAATTTAGATAGTTGGTAATAGACAAATCCTGAAAGCTGTTTTTCTAAGGAGAACATTTCCTTGTCTCTGATCTGGCTTATTGTGTGAGGTATTGTGTTTTAATAGTAAATACATCGTCTTATTACTTTATTTGCCTTTACCCAATATGTGTGATCTTATTCTAAATACTGAAAATAGACTAATTTCCCAGATGATAATTTTTACCCTGTCCTACATGCTATTTTCTATGTTGGGCCACCTTTCTTTAGAACCTTCTGGAAGAAGAAAGGAAACCTAAATAGTCAAACCTGTCCAATATTTGGTTAGGAAATAATATGAAGCTCTTGATTTAATGAGATTTGAAGATTGTCTTTAATTCCATCTATTCATGCTCTCTTTGCTGCTCCATTATATGGATGGATGTAACCTGAGGGTGAACAACAAGTGCTTGGTGACTGACTGAAGCACAAATGTTAGTTGCCACAAAATAAAGTTGCCTACTAAGAGGCAATGGGGTCAAAGCTTTTTGCCCTAAATGAATTTTTTGACAGTTTTGCTTATAAAAGATGTTAATAATTTTAGCAGGAGCTACAGTAATATTGTTGGCTTTTTCACAGTATGTACAGTATTATTGAAATATGTAAATGTAAGAAGTCTATTTTAATAAGCTCTTTTTAAAGGTATGAATGTGCCCTTTGATGGGAAGAATAAAAATAAAAGATAATTAGGTTGACTGCTATGAAAGACTCACATTTCCACCTTGGGCAATAGTGAAACATTCTGCCTGAGTTACACAGCTTGATTTATCCATGAAAATTGCATTTATAGTACTCCTAGAGCAAGGAAGTACAGAAACTAATGTCACGACCTTAAATAAGAATTCTAAATCTAATAAGAGCCTATTTTAAGGTAAGGATGTGATTTAGAAGATGCATTTTAATAGCACTTATTAAAACTACTATATGAGAAAGTTTGCACTTGGACTATATTGTTGAAGCTCTTGAAAATAGGTAGAGAGCTTTGACTTTTATTTATTTTTTTTTTAATTTTTTTTAAAATTTTATTTATTTATGATAGTCATACAGAGAGAAAGAGAGAGGCAGAGACACAGGCAGAGGGAGAAGCAGGCTCCATGCGCCGGGAGCCTGATGTGGGATTCGATCCCCGGTCTCCAGGATCGCGCCCTGGGCCAAAGGCAGGCGCCAAACCGCTGCGCCACCCAGGGATCCCAAGCTTTGACTTTTAAATCATTATATTAACATGAGAAGACATAGTAGTTTCTTGATCCCCCTAGATTCTTACCCCACTGTACAGTCTCTGCCTATGGTTTAAGCTTCAGGTATGGATGGATATGAAACCAGTCAAAACTGTGGACAACAAAGCATCACACTAAGTTTGTGGCTAACTCTGCTTCACCCATGGTAACTGAGTTGCCAAAACCAGGATTCTGTTCCATCCATCATTGTCTTCTGATTAAGGACCTACCTCACACTCTGGCATCAAAATCGCATTTATATTTTCTAGTTCTTTAGCAGCTGAGTTGCTATCATGACACATCAGATCTCCAAATGATTGGTTTCCTGCCCATACATTTCGTCCCTTCTTCTGCTTGATGCTTCTGAACTTCCACTGTCCTATTCTCATCTTTGCTTAGACAGACAGCCTGACTCTAGGATTCATTTTGTAGGTTTTCTTTCAGTACTTAACTGGGAGTTGTAATTGAATCTGGACCCTATAATTTTTAAGGAACTCTCAATTATAATAAAAAAAAAAGAAAAAACCCTGTCTTTTAAAATATAAGGTAATTTTAAAAATTTGAGGTTTGAATGTATCTTTAGGGTGACTGTTTATTTTAGGAAACAAACAAAAGGATACCTCCTGCTATAAACAAATAAAGAACACACATACAATGTTTGTGGTCTTTTAAGTTAGATACATGAAAATTAAATATTCTCAAACAGAAATTTGAAGGTGGAAATGTTCAATCAGTTAAGCTACTTTGTGTATTTATAGAGACATAAGCTGGCTACAATTTTATTATTAGTTTCACCTTTAAAGACTATTTCTCTTAAAAATATTTATTTTGAAAGGTGGGTTGAAAGTGTCCTTTGACTTTATTAGTTATTTTTGCTCTTGAGCAAAATCTTATTATGAAAGATAAATTTTATGTATTTTTACTGTTTTGTTCACAATGGGAACAGGAATTTTAAAGATGAGGGAAAGTCTAGTTCCACCTCTCTTTGACTTTGAATGAAAGGAGAAAGTGAAGAATTTGATGGCACTCTGTCATCTTAACATACTATACTCTCAGTGACCTAGATTTAGACTGAATAGCAAAACATGCTTTGCTAGTGGGTTATTAAACTCTGTATACTTCAACATGGTCAGGAGGTAGTTGCACCTATGATCACCATTATGGAAGACTTGTGTGCAGCAGTGGTGATAGGTTATAGAAATGATATTATAGGAACCAGACCAGAATAGGAGAAATTTTGAGGTTATTTAATTATGGGGATCATTTGCTGTTAGAGGAAGTAGTGTTGGAACTAAATTCTGGAAATCAACATTGTGGGGAGGGAGTTAGTATAATTTGAATACTTAATGAAAATGTGACATTCTTTTGGAATCACAACATTAAACCAATTTTTTCCTGGACTGATGTCCTTGTTAAGGACATAAGTCTTAGTTGCAGACTATGCCTCAAGATCAGAGTCCTTCTGAGACTTATTTATGAGCTATTGCTTCTAATTAATCAACTAAAATTTAATATTTTCATTCTAGCTATTAAGTGAGGTGACATGATTTTTTTTTTTTAATTTGTTGTTAGAGCATCTAGGTGGCTCAGTTAAGTCTCCAACTCTTGGTTTTAGCTCAGGTCAGGATCTCAGGGTTCTGGAGTTGAAACCCACAGCAGTTTCTGTGCTCAGCATGGAGTCTGCTTGAGATTCTCTCTCTCCTCTCCTTCTGCCCCTCTAGTTTGTGCTGTCCCTCTATATATATCAAATAAATAAATAAGATCTTTAAAAAAATAAATAGCTTTTATGTTATCTAGTGAAGTTTAAGGAAGTTCTTTACATTGTTATTTGAGTTCATTCTCAAATTTGAGAATCTAGTGTGACTTTGGTTCTATACAAGAATATATTGTAATGCTACACTTATGAAATCTGTGGGTCCTCCCAGGGAAAAGTAATTTTATCTCTTGATGGTCCCTTTTTTGGTGCCTGTTTTAAGTTTAATTTTTAAAAAAGATTTTATTTATTTATTCATGAGACACAGAGAAAGAGAGAGGCAGAGACATAGGCAAAGGGAGAAGCAGGCTCCATGCAGGGAGCCCGATGTGGGACTCCATCCAGGGTCTCCAGGATCATGCCCTGGGCCGAAGGCAGGTGCTAAACCACTGAGACATCCAGGCATCCCTTACTCAGCAAATGTTAATTACTTGCTATGTTCTTGTTCTCCTTCCCCAAGCACTTAACACGATATAGAACACACATACAGTAGGTGCTTAACAAATGGTAGCAAAAAGCTAATGAAAGACAATTTTCATTTCTCAAGGTCCTTGGAATAGCTTGCTTCAATATATCCTAAATGGTCAGAATGAAGACTGACACAGTGGCCTTCGTGTCTATATTTTTGGTAATTTAAAAAAAACCCAAAACTCCCACACCTTGAAAATATCATCTGGATATGTCTTATTTCTAAGTAAATGGTGATAAATTTGCTAATGTGGGATAAAATGTTTCACTGAATTCCATATATAAAGCTACTTTACTAATTAATAGTTATGAGATAGAAGCAGAATAGATTTATATGTTCCTTTCAAAGAGATCCTAAAGGAACCTGATGGTGATGATTAAGAATATTAAAAAAGGAAAAAATTGCATCTACTTAGTTATCATTTCAGTGACCTGTGGCTCATTTGGACAAAGCACTGATGCACTTCTCAGAGCTCACAATTATACTGTTGATGTTGTAGGAACATTCGTCTTCCCATAGAAGAAATACATGCTGTCAGTGCAATGCAGACAACCACCAACTTAGCAAAGGAGATGGAAATGAGGAATATGACAACAAAATAGGATTTTTAAAAACTGTGTAAACTTCTCACAAATTTAAATTTCTCATATTGAACTGAAATTGTGTCTATGCTTTCTACAATTCTAGTTTCTTCTGCAAAGTATAGATTGAACAATTTATGGGTTGAAGTAAAAACCTTGGCCAATAATATATATAAAATATGTTTTTCCTTTTCTAGGTTGCGAATCCCCTGAGGTTAGGATTGTATATTTTTATCATTTTAGAATTCTCAGCATTTCTATAATCCCTGGTAAGTAGTAAATGCTTAATATTCATTGAGTGCAGTAATGAATTTGGTATTTCCTTATTGATGTCTTCACTCCAAGCTTTGTTATCTCATCAATATGAAGTATTTTATTTCTTGCTATATTTTTAAAAAATCTCTAGAACAAATTAAGAATAAACAACATGTAATATATATATTTTTTATTTAAAATATTTTATTTATTTATTTGAGAGAGAGAGCACATGCATGAGAGAGCATGGACAAGCAAGGGGAGAGGAGAAGCAGACTCTCTATTGAGTAGGGAGCCTCTGGACTCTGGGATCATGCCTGGAGCCAAAGGTTGACACTTAACTGACTGAGCCACCCAGGTGCCCAACATGGGATATTTATTTTTCACTTTATTTATGTTTTTTTCATTATGATAAGTATACTCTTTAATTCCTATCCCCCATTTCTCACATGCTCTCACCCTCCTCCCCTCTGGTAGCCATCAGTTTGTTCTCTGTAGTTAAGAGTCTGTTGGTCTCTCCTTTTTTTTTTTTTCCTTTGCTCATTTGTTTTGTTTCTTATCCAGATATAAATGCAATCATATGATATCTGCCTATCTCTGACTGACTTATTTTGCTTAGTATTATACTATTTAGCTCTATGTTGTTGCAAATGGCAAGATTATGTTCTTTTTTATATCTCAGCTATATATATATATATATATGACTTCTTTATATATATATATGACATCTTCTTTATTGGTTCATCTATGGATGGATACTTGGGCTACCCCCATAGTTTGGCTTATGCAAATAATAGCTAATGAACATAGGGGGGCATGTATTCCTTTGAATTAGTATTTTTGTATTTTGGGGTAAATATCAAGTAGTGTGATTCCTGGATGGTAGTGTAGCTCCATTTTTAAGTTTCTGAGGAATCTCTATACTGGTTTTGACAGTGGCTACACCAATTTCCCACCAACAGTGTTCAAGGGTTCCTTTGTCTCCACATCCTTGCCTATATCTGTTTCCTGTGTTGTTAATTTCAGGCATTCTGATAGGTATGAAGTGATATCCCATTATGGTTTGGGTTTGCATTTCCCTGGTAGATAAGTGATGTTGAGCATCTTTTCATGTATTTGTTGGCTTTCTGGATGTCTTTTTTGGAGAAATGTCTGTTCATGTCTTCTGCCCATTTTTCAATTGGTTTATATGTTTTTTGGGGTGAGTTATATCAGTTCTTTATATATTTTAGATACTAATCCTTTAATGGATATGTCATTTGCAAATATCTTCTCCCATTCAGTAGGTGGCCTCTTATTTTTGTTAAATTTTGTTTGCTTTCCAGTGCAGAAACTTTCTATTTTGATATAGTCCCAATAGTTTATTTTTGCTTTTATTTCCCTTGCCTCAGGAAACCTATTTCAAAAATGTTGCTATGGTTGATATCAGAGAAATTACTGCCTGTATATTCTTTAAGGATATTAATGGTTTAAGATCTCACATTTAGACCTTTAATCCATTTTGAGTTTATTTTTGTGAATGACAAAGAATGTGGCAGAGGTACTTGGATGGCTTGGCGGGTTGAATGTCTAACTCTTGATTTCAGCTCAGGTCATGATCTTGGGGTTATGCGATGGAGCCCTGCATTGGGCTCTGGAGTCAGTGGGGAGTCTACTTGAGATTCTTTTTCTCTTCCTTCCCTCTGCTCTCTCTGTTTCTCTCAAGTAAATAAATAAAAACAAACAAACAAGAATGTGGTTCAGTTTCATTCTTTTGCATGTAGCTGTCAAGTTTTCCCAACACCATATGTTGAAGAGACTTCTTCCTTTATATATTCTTTCCTCCTTTGTCAAGGATTTATTGGCCATATAATTGTGGGTTTATTTTTGGATTTTCTGTCCTGTTCTATTGATCTGTGTCAATTTTTATGTCAGCACTATGGTGTTTTAATTACTATTGCTTTGTAATATAACTTGAATTCTGGAATTGTGATATCTCCAGTTTTATTTTTCTTTTTCAAGATTTCTTTGGATATTTTAGGCATTTTTATGGTTCCATATAAATTTTAGGATTGTTTGTTTTAGTTCTATGAAAAATGCTGTTTGTATTTTGATAGGGATTGTATTAAATGTATAGATTGCTTTGGGTAGTATTGACATTTTAACAATATTTGTTCTTCCAACTCATGGGCATGGAATGTGTTTCCAACATTATTATTCTAATATTATTTAATTGCAAATTGAGGCCAACTTTCATGTACTATGAGATTATGGATACATGAACTTTAAAACTTTAATTTTCTTTAGAACAAATATATTGAGAGGGGTTTCACAGAAAAACCTCCAATCACTGGAAACCCCACTGGAGGAAAACCCTGAGTGGTTGAAAAATTTTAAAGAATTAAGGTATTATATTTCCTCTGAAAACTGCCTATGAATTGGTATCAATGAAAGGAGTCAGTTAAAATTATTTAGGAGAGATATCTATTTTAGGGACAGACATACAGTAAAAAAATAATCTGCAACTAGAAGAAAGAAGCATTGTAAAAGCAGAGAGCCTACAGTACAGAGATAGGAAGTAGGCTTTTTGATTCTTAGAGGGCAACATAAAGGCTCCTGATTTAATAGGTAAGACCTATAGCTTAGCTTCTCTCTTCCCTTGTGATGACTGTGTCTTATTGAATAGATGAAATCCCCACACTGATATGGGGCAGCTTCAGGGACCCTAGGCTCCGTAATCCCATTCAAAGTTTGGGAGGACACAGGAATGATATTAGCATATTAAAGTTAAAAGTTTTTTGTTTGTTTTTGTTTGTTTGTTTTATTTTTTTCTTTTCTGAGTTTAGTATTAACTGGTATGTTTTCATACCAGTGATGTACAGGAACTGACTCCTACTGGCCTATGAGAGCCATTTATGCACATCTTCCCCACCTTGTGTTTAATGTTGTGATATTGAAATTGTCCATGGTCAGGGTATTTGACAAAAAATAACAACTGCTACATGTCAAGGTTTTTTGTTTTTTATGAGCTGGTTTTCAGAATACTACTGCAACATATTTTGAAAGTTAATCAGAAATTTAAAATTAAAAACAATTATTTATTATTCCTTTAACCAGTTTTCTGAACTTTTCTCTTCTCTGTATCCTGGTTCCCATCTGCCTGCGGGATAAAATGCACCCACTTACCCCAGCTTAAGGTTCAAGGTGAACCATGTATCAGTCCCTGCATATTTCCCCAGTGCTTTAGCCATATTTACAAGCAATCCACGTTTTCTTGTCTCTGTGAACTTTTGCATATGATGATCTTTCTGTTTAGAATAGCTTTCTCCTATGTTTGTTTCTCACCAAATCCTCATACCTTAAAACACAGCTACAGTATTCATCACTCCCTAAGGAAACCTTTTCTTGACCTCTCCTACCACTACCATGAGCTGAATTAAACATTCTGCTTTGTAAAGCCATTGTAGGTTCTGATTACCCTTATTATGCCATATTTATGTCATAGAGTCTGCATTACTTTTTCTATTGTTGCTATAACAAATAATCTCAAATTTAATGTCTTAACACAAATTTATTCTTACAGTTCTGGAGGTCATAAGTTTGAAATAAGTCATTATAGGCTAAAATGGTCCCATATTCTTTTTGTAAAACTCTAGGAGACAATCTGTTTCCTTGCATTTTCCAACTTGTAGAAGCTGCCTTTATCTGATTCAATGGGTGTCTTTTATCATAAAAACCAACAGTGGCTGGTCAGTCTTTCTCACATATCACTCTGATACTGACTCTTCTACCTCTCTCGTCCAGACTTGAGGACTTTTGTGGTTACATTTCCCCATCATAAACCAGGAAAACCTCCCTATTTTAGAATAAACTAATTAGCCACCTGTCACCTTAAATTTTTTTTTATAATGTAAGATTGTATATGCATAAATTTTGGTATAGAATGTTGACTTCTTTGGGAGGCAATTTTTTTTTTTTTGCCTATCACAGAATCATTTAACTGGCATGTATATAGCTACAGTTTCAAGCACTTCATAAGTGCTCAATACATAATTTTTAAATAAATTAGTATTTACAAAATCACCAACAATTTTTTTTATAGAATTGTGCAAATAAATATTAGAACAACTTTAAGGTTTTGCTCTTTTACATTTTTTGAGCTGTAATAAGGACTTAAGAAGTTAATTGGTTATGTATCCTTGTATAAGTTTTAGCCCTTGCTCTTGTGGTGCTCACATTCTTATTCTGCTACATAACAAATTATTAAATACATCACAATGATGACAGCATGCATATTTAGAAGAGCTCAACCTTAGTAAAAATCCATTGGACAAACTTCCTAAACCCCTATTTAAACATAGATTGCAAGTATTTTCAAATATTTCAAGAATCTACTCACCACCATTCTGTATAGTTTTTCAACATTAATCAAAAATGAATCATTTTATAAACAGAAATCTGACCTACTTAGAGCCTAGGATAAATAATAATCTGCAATTGATTTTTGTGTCTTGCTAACATATAAATAAAAAGTATGCCATGAATAAAACCACAGAATACAATTTTATCTGTAAGTTCCTACTTTTTAAGTAGATAATAAAAACCTATTTTTTTTCATAGTGAGATAGTTTAATTTGGGCTGCTATCCAAAGGTAATCAGAAGTTTACCTCAAAATAAAGAAAATTTAAAGAAATATCTTGCCCAATGGCCCCATGACAGTATATATGCTCTATCAGTCCAAATGAAAAAGGTAGTATTCTCATCTTTAAATTTTTACTCAGGAACAGTTGGTGCTTAACCCTATAGTCCTCCATAACTATTGTGATTTTGTGGCATGCTATATTGGAGAAGCTGATTATAGTGTGAATGTATGGATTAATGTAGTGTAACATCAGAGTATTACTATTCAAAAAGACGTTTTATACAACGTTTTAAAATTATATTATGCAATACTAATGTATTGATTTAGATAATGCCCACAGTATAATTCTGGAAGGGCAAATTAAAAGAGGACATAAAAATTTAAAGGGACAAATGCTGTTTACAATGACATGGGCTTCTTTAAAAAAAAAAAGATTTTATTTATTTATTCATGAGAGACAGAGAGAGAGAGAGAGAGAGAGACAGACAGACAGACAGGCAGAGGGAGAAGCAGGCTCCATGCAGGGAGCCCGTCATGGGACCCCATCCCAGGTCTCCACCATCATGCCTTGGACTGAAGGAGGGGCTAAACCACTGAGCCACCCGGGCTGCCCAACATGGGCTTCTTATACTGGCAAAATCAGTCAATTATATTAACGAAGCTAGATAAATAGCCACCAGATAATTTCTGGACTTTTTCATATCTAGTTTAAAGTAGCTTATTATACTGGATTTCCCTCCCTTCCTCTTTTAGATATTAGGATCTGTGAAAAGCTGTCTCTTTCTATTTGTCTGATAGGATATTTTTGCAAGTAATCTTTTTCTGTTTGTCTCTCCAAGTTATTGTCATTAAATTGTTCTTATTAAACACAAAATATGCAGAGTACTGTTCTGCATTATGTAAAGAACATTCAGCAGACATGGTCCAGCACTCTCATTTCTATAATATTCACAGTTCTGGTACAGAGTTCCTGATTGTATAATTTTTTCCTTTATTTCTTCAGTTTTCATGCCTGTGGAATTGCTGATGCAATTACAGATCATGGGCGGAATTGTAGACTGGGTCATAGGCAGCATAATGAACCAGGGAATTTTGAGTGTGAAATTCAGGGAAAGTTATTGAACTCTGCACTTCAATTAAATGAAAGATAATATATATATATTTCAACTTCCAATATATATTTTAAGAAATATTTATATAAAAATTTTATATAATCAGTATATAACATTAATATAATTTAATAAATTATATAGCATATAAAATATATAATTATTAATATATAATTATATATAATGAATACTACATATTACATATTATATAGTATGGATTAATAACTTAATTCTCTCTCTCTCATTCTCTTCCTCTCTCTCTCTCTACATATATATCAATTTTTTTCTGGATTAAATGAAATTAAGTGAAATACGTAGCGCAGTACTAGCACTTGCTCTAGTGATCAAAACATATCAACGTTTCCTCTCTGGAATAACTGAAAAGTACAACAGTGGTGCTTTTTTGAAGCACAAAAGCAAAGTTGGGTCCCAGAGGAAAAGTCAAGTGTTAAAATAATAATTGTGAAAGGCAATTGTGCATATGAATATTCATCAATGTTTTTACTGTTGTACTCAAAGTCAGGAAGAGAATGCCCTGAAGACAAAGGTTAATGATAATGGTGTAAATGGAAATACTCAAGTATTTTATCCCATTATGCTTTACAGAAAGAAAAATTGGGATAATTAATGACTAAATCACCATCAGCCATCCCAGAGGATGATAAATATTTTTTTCTGATTGTAATTCTTAAGTATGATTAAAGATGATGATTTTATAAAAATTCATTTTTGTTATGGAATTATTTAGCCCCTTTATGCCCTTAACTTTAACTGTAAAATATATAGTTGATTTTTGTGATAGCTTTCTCTTTAATAGAAAGGGGTCATGTGCTCAATTTTTGATTGATTACATAGAACTGGTCCCAGATCACTTTGTTTTTATAAGCTTAATTAAATCTTTGGTTGAGTGCCAAGTCGTGCATAGTTTCAAGTTGAAGCTAAAGTTCTGGATAGAATCCATGTGTCCAGTGTTTCAAGGCACAGCTTGGGTATCAATGTAAGTAATAGCTCCTATTTATGGAGTACCTACCCTGAGTAAGGTACTTCACTCCATGGTTTATTTCCATGATCTCATTTAATGTTCACAATAGAGCTACTAAATGCATAATTACATACTTTGAGAATAGACAAAGAAATAGTCCCAGGAAAGTTTAAGTGATTTTTTTCAAAAAAGTTACACAACCAGAAAACGGTGTTGAGATTCCAATGCTGGTCCATCCATCTGATTGAGTGGAGGCTGTACCAGGGCTTCACTGCCTATTTTAGCCTCAGACACTCCATTATTTGGGAAGGAGGTTTGATACTGTCAAGTAGTTATAAGCTGGAACTACATTTCCCAGAATTTCCTTCTCTGCATAGTTCTGGGTTAGGGTTAACCACAAGAGAAGTTGCACAAAGCAACTTCTTTGCAGAGGCAAAGCAACAGCGGTTGTGCTCTGAAAATCAGTGTTGAACTTCAGGCACACTGCCAAAGCTCACCTAGCTATGCTGATAGGCTTGCAGGTTTACCTTGTTGAGGGATAGCCACCAGACCGGAAGCAACTTTATCTTCTCTGTGTCCTGGGCCAGGTAAGGGAACTCTATGGTAAAGTCTTCTTCTGTATATCCCCCAGATCTACAAAATTTGTCCTGTTTCTCCTTTGTTTTGGTTTTTCTTGAGGGTGCTGGTTTTTTCTGACTTCCCCTGGTTCACGTCAGCTTTTCGTCATTTCTTCTGGCCCTGCTTCCCTATAGTAAATTTAGGACCACTGCCAAAGTGGAAAGAAACAACCTGTAGAGTTCTCTACCAGCAGCCACAAATTGGGCAGTGCTTAATCTTTAAGATAAATCACTTAGTCTGTATTACACCTAGTGGTTCTGCCTCTCTGATAAAACTGCCACACCTGTAAAATATGTCTGGCAATGGTCATGGTAGATAATTTCTAGAACATTGTAATGGTGTATCTTTGAAGCAAACTATAACCCATCTCCGTTAAATTACACGTTAAACAAAATCATTTTTTTTGCCTTGCTTAAAGTGAGTGATTTCAAAAGCTAAGATAATCTCTTTAAAGCTATTTTGTTGAACAACCACATCAAACATATTAGAGTCTCAGTATGATTTAAATGCTTAAATTTACAATCATGAGGCCAAAATACCAGTTTGTATTACTCACTGGCACTTGACTATAAATCTCACCTAATTCATCCAAAGTAATTTGCATAGGATCAATTCTAATCTTTGCTATTGAGTGTTTTGTGCTTTGTATTAATTAAGGTGATTGGCTTGTAATTACTTCATTACTTATGCCCCTACTCAGTACCTGCATTACTAACAATTACCTTGCCTTTAATACTACAAAAAATGTATTAAATCTAGATCCAAATTGACTTTAAAGTATTTAGAATCTATGTACTAGATTAATGTCTTCTTTCTTCCCCTTTCAGATTACGTAGAAGTAGCTTAGTTTAGTATTTCATTTAAGATTTTTTTTTTTTAATTTTTATTTATTTATGATAGTCACAGAGAGATAGAGAGAGGCAGAGACACAGGCAGAGGGAGAAGCAGGCTCCATGCACCGGGAGCCCGACGTGGGATTCGATCCCGGGTCTCCAGGATCGCGCCCTGGGCCAAAGGCAGGCGCCAAACCGCTGCGCCACCCAGGGATCCCTCATTTAAGATTTTTGTATTGTCAGTGCACATGGATCTGTGTAATGTCAGCTGTAGAACTTATTAGAATCTTCAATGATCTAAAATGAAGTAAGAGAACTGAGATACATCTAATATGTGCTTCTAATTCCCCCATTTTTACCCCTTATTTACATTTCTTGAGTTGCCACATTTGTGAAGAAACGGAGACACATAATCTTGACCTCAGAGGCCCATTAACCTGGTAATAAGAAGTGGTAAAGGAGTCAGAAAAATAACAGCTTCATTTGTGTCCTCTTTGATATTTAAAACCCTTTTCTATGCATTAATATTCATAAGAAATGTGCATAAAAAGCAAATATTATCAGCCTTATTTCTAAGATGAGGAAATTAAGACTCAGTAATTTTAATGACAAAAATCACAGATCTGAGAAGTGATTGAGCCAAAATTTGAAGTCTGGTTCATCAGTTTTTGACTGTGTTACTTATTTACTTGTTTATTTATTTGGTGTAAAGCAAATAGTATAAATATCAGAAAGGCTACATATTTTATTTTTATACTTTTATTTGTTTTTAAAGATTTTATTTATTTATTCATGAGAGACACACACACACACACAGAGAGAGAGGTAGAGACACAGGCAGAGAGAGAAGCAGACTCCATGCAGGGAGCCTGACATGGGACTCGATCCTGGGTCTCCAGCAGGATCACACCCCAAACCGAAGGCAGCGCTACCCGTTTAGCCACCGGGGCTGCCCAAGGCTACATATTTTAGAGTTTTATGACTCTTTCTGAATCAAAGATCTGTGACTTTAACCAAGTCACTTGATTTTCCTGATCTCCTTTTTCTGATTTGTAAGTGAGACTCAGCATTTACCTTGCAATTTTATTATGAAAAATCTCCCAGTATGTTTTGTGGTATGGAATTATTGCTTATCAAATTGATGGGTGATTAAAATATTATTATTGGTCTTTTAATGAATATTTGTTTTATCTTGCAGTATTTAGTCCTAAAATATTTCAGTTCCTATGTAATTATATTATTATTTAAGGTTATTTTTATCCTTAAGAGTATGTATCTCATATTATAGAATAATATTTCTCAAATTTTAGCACACAATTAGAATGCCTTGTTTGTTTGTTTAAAGATTTTATTTATTCATTCATGAGAGACACATAGAGAGGCAGAGACACAGGCAGAGGGAGAAGCAGGCTCCTCACAGGGTACCCGATGCAGGACTTGATCCCAGGTCTCTAGGATCATGCCCTGAGCCCAAAGGCCGTCACTCAACCCCTGAGCCATCCAGGCATCCCTAGAATCCCTTGTTAAAACATAAATTATTGCAAATTTGGAGTTTGTGATTCAGTAGAACTGGAGTGGGCTCTAAGAGTTTGTAGTTCTAATACATTCTCAGTTGGTACTACTGCTGCTGGCTCACGGACCACACTTTGAGAACCTTTGTATTGGTGAAAATATCAAGAAAATAGAATACAATGAAGAGAACTTTATTTTCCAAAAACAAATGAGCAAGCAAGCAAACAAAAAACTCAAAGCACATGTCAAGAGAACACTTGACTAAAAATGTACTTTTAAATACAATTCTTTGAAAAACCATTTTAGATTTATGGATATATTGAAAATATAGTATGGAATTAAACTACATACCATATACTGCATACCGAGTTTTATTAACATTTTATATTAACATGATACATTGTTATAATTAATAAACCAATACTGATAGGTAATTTTAACTAAGGTCTATAGTTTAATTAGATTTTCTTAGCTTTACTGATGCCTTTTTTTGGTTCTAGAATACCACAATTATTTTTGAATACTTCCTTACTTTTTTGTTTGTGTGATTGTGGTTTTTTTTTTTTAATATTTCTAAATTTTCTGGTATAAGTTACTCCAGACTCATTTGTTATTATTTCCTTCCCTAGTCCTAGGCTCAGGCATTTCTCCAAGGATCCCTGGTTACTTTTATTGGGGAATGGTGGTAGAAATCAAGTTCTAGGGCTAGGTGTGCTCATTGCTGCTGAGTTGTTTCTTTTAGACTAGCTCAGCTGATAGAGCAAAAAATATATGGATCTGTATTAACTGTATTTCTGTATATCTTAGTTAGAGCTGACATAACAAAAATACCATAGCCTGGATGCCTTAAAAACTAAAATCTATTTTTTCATAGTGCTAGAAGCTGGAAGTTTGTGATCAAGGTACGAGCTTGGTCAGGTTCTGGTAAAGGCTTTTTGCCTACTTTGCAGATGGCCACCTTCTTGCTATGTCCTCATATGGTCTTTACTCAATTTATTCACACGTAGAGGGATATAGAGACAGAGACATCTCCCTTTCTTCCTTTTCTTAGAAGTCCACTAATTCCATCGGGTGGCACATTGTTGTGACCTAATCTAACCCTTTCCTCCCAAAGTACCCATCTTTAAAATACTATCACCCTGGGGGTTAGAACTCAACATATCATTTTGAGGCAGAGGAAAAACATTTAGTCTGTGGCATTCCAAATGTGTGAGAATGGATACTAAGGTTGTAGGATAATGGTAAAAGGGGTATAAAGTTAGAAAAGGTTAAATTTATTGATATGGGCTCACTAAACAGAGATTCTGTATTTAATATTATAGCTCAAGTTGTTTGGTTGGTTAGCTGAGAAATGGACCAAAAGGTGGCTCATAGTGATTGAGTTGGATGTTGGACCTGGCTTGATTTAATGTAGGTGAAGAAATTAAACAGCTTAAGTAGATTGGAATGTTAGAGTAGACTTGTCATTTAAGACCCACTTACCCATGGCAGTGTCCAGAAGACATACTTTTTACCAATATTGTAATCAGTAAATTTATGAAGAGAGCACCAGCATCTGCGAAGAGCTTTATGATTGCTCTTTTCCGTAGGCCAGGCCTTACAGTGGCAACTTCAATCACTGAATTGGGAAATCTGCATGCAATGGGAATGATTGGTTTTTAGGATGTCACTGGCCAAGTGGCCACACTGAGCCACGAAAGGCAGGATGAGCTTGGTTACTGTAGTGGAAAACAGAGTCAAAACAGCAGTCAGAATAGTCTGACTTGGACAGACTGTGGTGTTGGCTCATGGTGTTGCTGGAAGTGAAATAGATAGGAAGTCTATTGAATTCTTAGTTAATCTGTATAAACAGAAAAGTTCCAGGTTAAGTGAATAAAAGTCTAACTTGAATCATAAAAACAGAGTCATGGCCCTTCAATCAATTTCCAGACTTGAGCCAATTTACAGATTCAGAATCCTTTGAATAAAGGGAATGCTGTGTTCTCCCGAAGAAGGTCCTTGATACACTGACAAAATTTTATAATCTTTCTTTCAGTTTTTTCAAAGGGATCTATGGCCTGTGGAAATAAGCACTAAATAGAACATATGATTCAAATATGTAATAACAAGACATTTACTGATCACTGATTTGATGGAGTTAGTAAGTTCATTAATATTATATTGGTTATGGAGGTCTTAATGGATAGGACCACAACATTGAAGTGGTACTAACCTACTGTGAAGCACCATTTCTTCTTTCTGGGTTTAATACTAGGCAAAATTGGGCTGTTAAATGGGAAAGTAGTTGGGAGCGCTATTCATTAATTAGATCTTATGTATAGTAAGTTTGAATTCTTGAAGGTCAAGTTTTAACATACATTGGGCCACAGTGAGTATTTTCACTGGGAATCCTGAACTTCTAATACCCATAAAAATTTCTTTAATATTTAGGTTTAAGGGATAGATAAATAATTCAGGCTCTGCGTCCTATCCTACGAGAAGCTAAAATTAGTACCCCAGGGCATTTCCAAAGACAATATAGACTACCAGGAAGATAAACAGGAAACTACTTAGTAAATTAAAATCACATTTAGAGATAATAATGAAATCAATTCTATATCTCTTAATGATGAAATTAGACAACTCTAGTAAGGAAAATCAACATCAGATAGTAAAAGACCATCACATGACTTATATAACATTCTGTTGGCTTGTTGGTCTTGTTGCTCTTGGTCTGGTGCTTTCATTGGTTTGTGATCTGGAGGCCCAAATCCTTCCAATAAGCCATTGTTTTAACTAAGCATGGCAAATACTGAATTCCTCCTATCATCGAGTGGCTAAATACAAGCCCTGCAGCACAAGGACCTTTCTGGCTTGCCTGACACCAAATGAACTGAAAACTGAAACAATGGACTGCTAATGATTAGACTAGAGAGACCTGATTATAACCTAATAAGGTTGTGGCAGTGACACATCACCTTTGCTAGCTATGCAACCACAAAACTTTTTGAATTAAAAGATATTGGTAAATCAAGCTATTAGGCCTTGGTTTGCCTTTAGATTCCAAATGTAGCTCAGGCTTATTATAATACTATTAAAGCCATAATAACATGATACCCATCGACCTGAGTAGATATCTAATTGGGAAGGGTATCCCAGTTTCATATCCCAGATGACACAGCCTGGCCTTGGAACTCACCGCTAGAGATGACACTGCCTCAGGCAACATTGCCCAGCTCAAGTCATTGCTGTTGGAAATGACTCCCCCCTACACAGGAGTCAACTTCACTCCAGCAATTGGACCACTGCCCAGCAAAACTCATGGGCTACCTCTTCTAAGGGCTGACAAATTGGACTTGGGACATTTATTTGGACTTTTCTTCCTTCAATATTATGGATTCTATTACATTTCTTGAGCTCACTGGTTCACTATTTGCTTCACCCAGAATCTAGAATATTCCTTGTTCTCTGTTAAGACATCCATCCCTACACTCCCATGCCTAAAAGAAGATCTTGAAGTAGGTGCTACTATCTGTGCCACTCTAAAAAAATAATAGCTTATTACTTTCCCCAGGATCAACTGCCTCATATAGGTCCACTCCTTTAACTTCTCAGAAGAGGGTTTCTCATTCTCCAGCACCTTCTCACATTCCACCCTTCCACCTTTTACCATGGACTTCCCACCCATGTCTCTGACTACGATCATCACAATTGCCCCATACCTTTGGTTACAAAAAAATAATAATAAAACCAGTAACCTTCGCATATACATTGCTGAATTATCACTTCATGTCTTCCAACAGTATAGCTGCTAGATCTACTAACTTGACCTGAGGAACACAAAGATATTGTCATGAAGAACTTAGCTGATATCTTTATACACTTTACAGCTACACCAAGATATTGTTAGAGATCCTAGAAATTTCGCATCTGTTTTCTTGACTAATGCCATGAAAATAGGGAATGTGGTTATGGGCTGCTGTGTGAAAGACTCCTTCTATTTCGATTTTGTTTTTCTCCTTTTTTTTTCTCTCACTTAATAAAATGTTATCTATGTTTATAGGACGTCTTATACTCTATTCTCAGGAAGACTCCTCTATTATTCAGCCACTCAAATACTCAAAATAATTGAGTTCAAAACTTTATGTCAAGACATCAGTGGGTCAATTTGTAATATAGATTTTTTTTGAAATGCTGTCTTGACCCTATTTTGAGGTCTTGGCTAGAAGCCAGTCAGTTCTTTTATTGTGCAGCTGATTAATCTACACACCAAGTTCCTTTATGGGGCTCTCATACTCTGGGGCTACTATACACCTGTCCTAATTCCTTCCAAGACCAGGTTCTAGACAACAAGGGACAGCCCCTATGACTTGGAGCCTGGGAAATGATTCAAATTAGCCAGTCCACAGAAAGCATTAGGAAGCTAGCTAACTCAACTCTGAATGCCATATATAAACTGAACCCTGTACAGCTTCAGTTTGCTGTTGCTCTGTCCCCAGCTACAACCTGCTATTTGGCCTTACTTGGCAGTATTCTCTTGTTTGGATATGTAAATAAAAATTTTTGACCTTTTATCTATCTGAGCATCATTGCATTGTGTCCTGCCATCAAAAGAATCATTATATTTTGTAAAAGAACTTGCAGAGTTCCAAACCAACTCCAAGATGTGATACATTAAACCTGCACCCCTATAATAACACCGCCAGAGTTGTGATTCTTTTGTAGTGGATCCCACATTCACTTTTCTGCTGATGCCAACAAAAAAACAAAGGGAGTTTTAGGAAACTTAGCAACAAAGTAAAGGTAAGCCTACTAGGGGACTGGTGACACTACTTAGGAAGTGATAAATACAAAAGTTCTGATTTCCCACAACATATTAGGCATTGGTCATCAACTATGGCAACTAATTAGAACCATCATGAAGATTTTGCTAAATACTGTCCTGAGGCCCTTAACCCAGACTCTGATTAGATCCATGTACTGGTATTCGTTAAAGTTTCCCAAGTGATTCAAACCTGATGACGAAGGAATCATTACTGAGATATAGGAAGCTACTCCTGAGAAGCAAGGATGCAAGTGTAAGTGGATGCTAGGCTAAATAAAAGCTGCATAGCATTATCCAATCAAACATAGCTGGCAGCCACGGAGAGCTAAATATTTGATGTATAGCAGAAATTACTGGTTGTCTAATGATAATTTATTTTTTCTCCTGTCATATAGTGTTATTGCCTGGTAATGTCTGGAATATGATTGTATTCCCCAATTCTTTACATTTAGGACCTGTGTCTTGTTCTAAGGGAATGCTACAAAATGATTTGTGGCACTCTTAGGCCAAGGTAGTTAACAAGAAGAATGTGTCTTCTCCAGACGCTTTCTTCTTTCCTCCCTTGGCCAAATGTCAATGTGCAGAGTAACCTTCATTTATGTATTAAATGTGACATTGTCTGTGTCATCCTGAGTCCATATCAGAACCTCTGCCCCCAATTTGGAACACATGCACTAGATTCTTATATACACAAGAAATGCAGTTATATCAAGCCACTGACATTTCCTATGTGTTTATGACAGCAAATAATATTATCCTAATGTACAAAATTTTAATAGTAGGGCACTGCCATAACAAATCTGAAATACGTGGCCATGGCTTAAATGGTTGAGTAATTGTCAATGAAGCAAAATAATTAAAGCGGGGTGGAAGTCAGGACTGTCTAGTGATGCTGTGGGGAAGCTATTGCCTGTGGGAACTTTGAAGTCAGTCATGTGCCTAATGAACCTCAAAATTGAGGAGAAATTGTTGTGAACAACCAGAATGTCATGGCCTATGTTGGCTACTATTGATTGCAGCAAGACGTAGCAAGAAAGATATGTGCTCAGGGAAGAATCAGTTCATTTTCAAACAAGAAAAATTGTGTAATTTTAGCTGAAACATTCATATTATCATATCAGTAGTTTGCAAGTTTAATATTACAGATTTTAAAAAATCATGTAATGTAGAACAACTTTCAAAATATGGAATTCAATAAAACATTTTTGTAATTTCTCAGTTTGACTCATCAATTTATATTGTTTAAAAAATTATGGTGAAAGTAATCTATACCTATAATAGGAAAAATACATATTATGAAAGTTATGGCAAGAAATATCACACCTTGAACTGTTTTCTTTGACTCAGAGAAGTGACTGCCAAGGAATGTGGAGTGTTTGCTAATTTTTATAAGTCATCTATTTTTGCATAGGGCTTTGTGATTTATGAAGTATTTTTATAATCTCATTTGATATTCCAATTTAACATGAAATAGAGAGGACAGGAATGACACTAGTAGGACAAAGGGTTCAGGCTAGGATTAAAAACATGGGCTTTGGTGTTGGGCTGCCTGGATGCTAATCCTTGTTCTTCTAGCTCTGTGACTTAAAATGAATTACTTAACTTCTCTGAGTGTCCTCAACTGTAAAATGAGGGTACTTAATAGGACCTCTGGGATTGTTGTAAAGATTTAATGAGCTATATACACATGACATTTAGAAGAATGCCTGACACAGGGAAAACACTCAAAACATTTTAACAATTATTAGCAATTGTGTTTGGAATAATGAAATTGGACCCAAATAAATTAAATTTACTAAATATTACATAATGAATAAATGTATGTTCCTAGAGTAGACTCAGAATCTCCAAGCCTCAAATTTAAGGATTTTCTTTTTTTCTGCAGTCATTTGTATTTCGGATAAATTAGTATAAATACGTATTCACTGTTTTTCAAACTATAAATTTGTCTAACTATGCGACTAAATATGGACTTGAAGATTTACATACCACATTAAGAACCATTACTTGTGCTCACCACTATATGTTTCTTTTCATTTCCTGGGTATATGGAAACTTTTATTAACTAGCTTTCTTGATAATTGGCCACATGGCTAGCTCTAATTAATGGACCAAGAGTAGAAGGGATCTGTGAATTAATGAGCTGGTCTGTGATTTTCTGGGCTTTATGTCTCTACCACAGAAATAGTGGATGTTCTTGTTGAGATGGAGTGCTTTAATATGGACACAGCCTGAATCTCTGAGCACTTTAAGGAGGCCAATTGCTTTGAAATATCACCCAGATCCTCAGCCAACTACATATAAAGAAGAAATAAACTTTAATTGGGTTAACACATTGAGTTTTGGAGGCTTTTTGCAATATAACCTAGTCAGGCTTATCCATTACATTATATTTTCATATAGCTCTTTGATTGATAAACTTAGATCCTTCTTCAGCTCAGAAAATATTTTCCTTTTTTTTTTTTTGGTAATTATTTTTGCTTTATCTCTTTTTAAAAAAACAAGATAGGTAGAGTTATGTTTTGATTTCTAATATATTTAGATTTCCTATTCCGAATTTCTGTCATCTTTTAACTCATAATGTTTCTAAACTTTCACTTAATATCCTTTATTTTAAGATGCATCTAATTTCTGGAGTTCATATTGTTAATTTATTTTTTCTGCTGCATGGTATAACGTAGAATCATCTGTCATACAGCCGGGCCCTTAATGATGAACTGCTGTGAATACCTTGTTAAGATATATTCCTATGTATCTATTGTGGACTAGTGGGGAAATTACTCAGCTGCATACACACAGGAGTGGAATTCTTGGTTTGCATACATGTTAAACTTCACTACAATATTACCAGAATTCTCATCAAAATGGTTATCTCAGCTGATATATCTCTCAGTAATTCATGAAGGTTCTATTTCCTCGTATTTGCTAAAAACTGGTATTATCCACTTTTCAGATATTCAGCACTATGGTGTATGTAAAGCAAGACATCATTTACATTTCATTTTGCATTTTTATGCAACAGTTGATCACCTCTCTATATACTTGTTAGCTGTTTGCTTGTTCTATAAATTGCCATTTTATATCTTTTGTTCCTTTTTTCTTGTTGATTTGAAAGCATATGCATTAATTTTACATATTGCATTATCTCCCAGCTAACTTTAGTGTGGATTTCTTCAATTAAAAATTTTTTAAAAATCTTAATCTACCCTAATTTTTAGGAACCTTCTTGTCCTTGCTCTTCTAACTTTGCTGATATAATTTTCACAGTTTTTACCTAGCTCCTTCCATCATGGTTTATAACTTGGCAATTAGCTTTCTTAAATTTAAACAATCTCTGCAGGATTTCATCTGCTTTTCTGATGATGATTTTCTTCACCATATTTTTATTTTTATTTTATTTTTAAAAATATTTTATTTATCCATGAGAGACATGGAGGAGGGGGGAGGGCAGAGACACAGGCAGAGGGAGAAGCAGGTTCCATGCAGGAAGCCTGACATGGGACTCGATCCTGGGATTCGGGGATCATGACTTGAGCCAAAGGCAGATGCTTGACTGCTGAGCCACCCAGGCATCCCTCTTCACCATATTTTTAGATACACTATCATTCATAATTCAATTGAAAATGCGATCTGGAAATCTTCTAACATTTATTCTGTGTCCTGAAATATTTTCTATAGGTGATGTATTTTCTTTGGTTTTAAAAGATAATCCACTATCTTGGATGTTAGTCTCTTTTCATAGTTCTGATTATTTTTCTTTTTAAAATGCTTGCAAATAAAGAATGAAGTTCTTTCTTTCTTCTCTAACTCTGAAAGTATATGTTAAAATTTTGATAAAATATCCCAGTTTTTAAGCTTACTTCCTCCTATTTTTATTTTTCCTATATAAGGTGGGACTCTTTCTTTCCTTCTCTTTAATCAGAGCATTTATACTGCTACTCTTTAATCAGAACATGTCCAGTGACCTGCTCTGTGATGTACTGAAATTGCAATTTCCTGAATATCATATTTCACCCTCTTCATTTTATATAATTGTTGTCCCTTTCCACTCTTGCATGCCGACATCCCCACTTCTTAGGCCTTTTCCTTATTTGGGAGACTTTTTTTTTTTTTAACCTCTGCTAATGTGGCTACTACCTCTCTTACCCTGTATATAGCTTCCTGAATCTACTCTTTCTATAACATTTGTTTTTTCATTATAACTGTTTGTTTACTTAACTGTTTCCACTGTTAATCATGCAAGCTCTTTGAAGAAAAAAAAAAAAACCTGATATTTTCTTCATTTATCGATGTACCCTCAAGACCTATCTTATTGCTGAACATGTAATTGCTTTACAATAAATATTTGTTATAAATAATGATTAGATGAGCATAGGCATACAAGCCTCAAAATGTCTTTTCATTTGCATTGATTTAAGTCTGTTTCCTTCCTTATTTGGTAGGCTAGGATGAAATCACATTATTCTTTGTGAATTTCTTTCTAGACATGTGAAAATCACATTTTGGAATAAAATATTCCAAATGGAATAGTGTAGTGCTCATTAATAAAAGTCTTCTCAGAAACACACACACACACCTCATGCAGCAGCCTGATGTAACTAACTTCCTATTTAAGTCCTAATTATTAATTTATTGTTGAAAGTTCTCTGATGTAATAGATTTTCTACCTTCAGATAAAGGAATAAAATCTATGTGGCTATACAGTGGTGTGTAGAAAACATTGCATCCTAATGTTTTAAATACAAGTATAAGTCTTATACAATATTTAAAGAAATTTAAGAAGTGGAAGTGAAGGTGTAGAGGAAAATAGGACTCTAAATTTTGTGTTGCAAAGGTTTGTATCTCTTTAAAAGTTATAGCCTTTTGAAGCTTAATCTAAGAACAATGCATTTCTTAAATCTTTTCAGGTGAAAATAGTGAGTTGTACATTTTAGAAAGAACTCTTTTAATATCAATGCAATATGATACCTAATTTGAAAATTTATAGTATATAATGCTTGTGGGCATAAATTCCTCCCAGAATGCTCACAGTTCAAAGGAATCCCTTAGGGAAAGGGTGTAGAAATTGGTAAAAAAAGACTTGGTAGAGATACATCTCTCATATTAAAGAACACTTTTTCTAGTATGAAGAGGAAGCAACTAATTGGAAAAAAATGTGGTGGTTTAAAGCACAGTCTACCCTAGAATGACAAAATTTAGAGTAGCAGATAAACTAGAAAGTGATTTTCAATTTGCTATATACTATAATTTAGATTTAAAGTATGTTCATCAGTGAACTGAGTTTGACTGTCTCTCAGAAAGAAATGCTGTTACCCTCTGTACATTTTAAATGAGCAAATGCCCAATTTTCCCACATTCATGAAATCTGGTTTTACTATATAATCATATGTGTGAGAGCTGTTATTCACCTAAGCATATGATTTGGGGCCAATGAAATATTCATCTTAAATCTCTTGACATGAGGCAGTCAGAGACAATGGAAACAACTCTAGAATTAAAGTCAAAGTATTTATGTCTACATTCTTCATTAGATCATTATTGAATACTTCAGTTATTAGGTTCTTAGTATATCACTTAATCTCAGTTAACTCCAGTTTCATCATGTAAAATGATACTAGAAATACTGCTTGGCTTTTTCAAAGGAGATAACATTTATGAAAGTTTTAAGAAACTGTAGAATATTTTACAAATATGATTATTTATCAATAATTGTCAATGATTCACTTCACTAAGTTTTTTTTCTTAGCCTAATTTGAGTTAACAAAATAAAACATTGTTTCAGTATTTTATATACAGATCAATTAATTGTAGGAATGAAAATTGACAAGTAATATATCATGCTTGAAATTTTTAAAATACATCTGCTTTATCAACCTGGAACATTTGTCTGTCTGAAGCTCTATTGTTTGATTCCCAGACTTGTGAATTTCTTGAACTAGTGAGGAAGATAGTTTAAGGCATGTTCCCCTAGCCTTACTAACAGGGTTTTGTTTTTGTTTTTTGTTTTTGTTGTTGTTGTTAGTTTTTGTTTTTCTTTTGTCAAGCAGAAACATTAAAAGGCAACTGTCATCTATTACCACTGTTTTAAAAAATCAAGACAATTTGAACATCCTCCTTCCTCAAATAGAAATATAGTCTCAAATTAAAGGAGAATCTGGACAGCTTGGTAGAGTATACTTGACAAAGAGAAGAGGAAAAAGAAGACTATATGACTCAGAGAGAATAGTTAATTTTAAGAGACATTGATTGTAGCACAGGAAGATTGAGAGTTTTGTAGCAGGAAGAGAGAGGTATCAGAAAAGAAAAACTTCCCACTATTACATTGATGAAGGGATTTTTTTTTTTTAAGATATGGAACAAAGTGGGTGAGGCATGAATTGATTTCAGTAGCTTCTAACCCAGTTCCTAACAGTGACTGGCAGGACAATTTAGATTCTACATAGATAGGATCCCAGAAATCCAGCTAGATGTAGGAGTTTGATTACATTGGTCTTTTGGTTAAATTGGGGAACTTTCTCACCTCATTTCCCCTAAAAAAATCTTTTCAAAATAAGATTACATTGAATAGCTGGTTCTCTTGCAATATGTTCACATTTATTTTTTGTTTACTATATTACTAATACATAATTATAACCTGTCCGAGATAGTTAGATGTTTTGCCATTATTTAGAGTAGTTACCTCATGTGGTAAAAAGCGTACTGAAATGGAAACCAAGAAACTTCTTTTCTATTCTCAACTACTAAATTTTTTTTAAGAAGAAGGACTTTGTTATTATTATTTTTTTTGCATATTTTTTATGGAGTTCGATTTGTCAACATATAGCATAACGCCCAGTGCTCATCCTGTCAAGTGCCCCCCTCAGTGCCCGTCACCCAGTCACCCTATCCCCCTGCCCACCTCCCCTTCCCCTACTCCTTGTTCGTTTCCCAGAGTTAGTTGTCTCCCATTCAGCTACTAGTTGATTGACTTCATATAAGTTACTTGATCTTTCCAGAATAGAATTTTCATAATATATGCATGATATACTTCACAGTGGAGATTTTTAATAATTTTTGTTAAAATGACCTGAGTCAAATCAAGAAACTCTGAAAGTTGGATTGGTTCTTAAAGTTCCTGCTATATCTAGAGTTCTATGATTCATTCATTCAATGCTTGTGGTCTGCTTTCACTGTACTATATACAAAGTTCTGTTTGCATCTTTCACTTATATACTAACAGCAGACTGGGCAGTTGGCTTTTCTTGTCACTTCTAGAGATAATGGTATTGGAACATTTGTTATAAATTTTTGCTGTCCATATTTCTTTATCTGTCTATACTAATTATAGACTCACATGTATTTGGGGCTCTCTAAGATGGTTCAGAAATATGAACTACCCACTTTATGTATCTTGGAGACACTAACTTATTGTCTGACTCAGCTCCATTTAGAGCTGTTTTTCCAAGGTCTTTCAAAAATACATATAATGTAAAAGTACATCGTGGCACTTGGGTGGTGCAGTTGGCTAAGAGTCCAACTCTTGGTTTCAGCTCTGGTCATGATCTCTCAGGGTCATGAGATGGAGCCCTGCCTCAGGCGCTGCGCTTAGTGTAGAGTATGCTTAAGACTCTCTCACCCTCTCCCTCTGCTCCTTCCTACCCCTGCTGTGCTCTCTCTCTCTCTCTGAAAATAAATAAATAAATCTTAAAAAAGTAAAAAAACATATAATGTAAGAAGACATATACACAAACATATACACATGTATATATGTATCTCTGTGTAGGCAATACATATTAACATAATGCATATTCATGTATATATATATATATATATATATATATATATATATACACATACATAAGTATTTCCTTCCCTAAAATGTGACTTTCCTGATATTCTCATTTTACATATGAAGATTCTGAGACAAACAAAAGTGAAATGATTTTTTAAAGTTACATAAGCTTATTATTGGCAGAACTAAGAATATAACTTATTTACAGGAACCAATCTGCAAGCTTATATGAAGTACCATTTTATATCTAAAGAAAACCCTTTTATATCATAGATTTGAATAGTTACAGAAGAGCCAGTAAGAACATTAATTTTGTTTAATCATAGCAGCATTCACTTTATTTTGGGTTATATGAAGAGATTAGGGACGAAACAGTCTATGAATTGACTATTGCCGTATAATGAATCACCTGAAAACTCAGTGGCTTAAGGGGCAGTTGTGTGGCTCAGTCAGTTAAGAATTGGACTCTTGATTTTGGGTCAGATCATGATCTTAGGGTTATGGGATCAAGCCCTGTATTGGGCTCCACGCTCAGCAGGGAGTCTGCTTGGGATTCTTTTCCTGTCTCCTTCCCTCTCTGCTTCTTCCCCATTCTCGCATGTGCTTTCTCTCTCTCTCAAATAAACAAAACTTTTAAAAACAAAAACAAAAAAACTCAGTGGCTTAAAAGAACACCCATTTATTTAATCATGATTCTGTGGTTTGGCAATTTTGTTTAGGCTAAAGTAGGCAATTCTTTTTTTTTTTCCTATACACTCAAAACTGGCTTGTTATGCCTTCTATATTTTATTGATCAAAATAAATCATAATGCCAGCCCGTATTTAAGGGGTGGAGAAAAAGCAAATTTTCTTTGCAATAAGGAGTGGATACAGAAAGGAATAAAGGATTAGGGTCATTTTTGCAACTTTGTTTGAATAGCATTTTTGTAACTACAGTACCAAAGAGGTTTAGCTTCATGGCCTCACTGAGAAGGGCTTAAATATAAAAATCACAGACCCTTCTTTTTGGCACATTTTGGCAAATAGATACATCTACCAAGTCCACAGATGCAGATCAACTGGTGCTGAGAATGCAAAATGGTATAGCCACCTTAAAAAACAATTTGGAGGTTTCTTATAAAATACATTTCATTATTCAGTTAGATGTTTATCTAACTGCCAGATAAATACTGCCATTCTCTAAAGCTAGAAAAACGTTAACTCTGCCATGGTGCTAGATTACTATTGGCACATATGTTTTGTTTTGGTTTTTAATGTTTGTCTGTACTAATGGCATCTCTGTTAGAAAGTTTCAAAATGTGAACAGCTATGATTATGATTATGATACAGGCAAATGCATACTTTCCTTCATTTCTTTCCCATCTCCTTTGCCTCCTTTCAACTTTATGGTATGTAGGAATAGGAGAATGAAACCAAAATAAATCAACTGATTAAGAAACTTCTGAGCAGGGAAATCCCTGGGTGGCTCAGTGGTTTAGTGCCTGCCTTGGCCCAGGGTGTGACCCTGGAGTCCCAGGATCGAGTCCCATGTCAGGCTCCCTGCATGGAGCCTGCTTCTCCCTCTGCCTGTGTCTCTGCCTCTCTCTCTCCTCTGTGTCTTTCATGAATAAATAAATAAAATATTTTTTTTTAAAAAGAAACTTTCAAGCAGATATTGGGCAAACTACTATACATGGGCCAAATTTGACCTACTGCCACTTTTTATAAAGTTTTATTGGATCACAGCCATACAAATTCAGTTTCATATTACCTACCTATGACTACTTTTGCATTTCAATGGCAGAGTTGTATAGTAGTCAGACCAGCCATATAACCCACAAAGCCTAAAATATTTATTATGTTTTCCTTTACATAAAGCATTTGTTGACCTGGTAAACTCATTTGTTCAACAATTTCCTTTAAAAAATTAATTTACCAATAAAAGAAACCTTTTTTTTTTTTTTTAAAAGAAACCTTTTTGATAACTTATGCATTATAAAAACAGAGCCAGAGTTTCTATAAAGTAAATTTCTTTTAAGCAATAAGATGATAACTTAATGAATGGTATATTCTAAATCAAATCCCTAGTAGTCCTTCAGCATGACATAATTAGCCCATTGACCCAAAAAGCCAATGGTAGGATCAGAAGAAAAACAAGCAATTGATGTTAGGAAGATATGGAACTTATAAATCAAAAAGAAAATAGAATGTTGAGCTAGGATCTTGAAATAAACAAATACAGAGATTTCTGTAGTTTAGGCTGAGTATTTGTGAGTAAATTTATGGTTAGTATGAACATAATTTAAAGTTAGTTATATAAATATATGTTATAATGAAATAATAGAAGATTATCTTCTATCTTATTTCAACTGCTAAAATTACTGAGCTAGAGACCATTGGCCAATGTCATCTTACCAAGTAGATTATTTTTCCCTTTACAATGGGACAAAGCTTCTAACAGATAGGTTTGATTAATTCTCAGTAGAGGAGCATGGCATAGCAATGTCCAAACATTCCAATTCCAGAAAATAATTTATACAATATATAACAAAGTGATTCAATAAAAGAATTGCTTTCAGTTTTTGCATTTGACTATGTCATGAAACTTTTTGCTTTATATAAATGCTTGTTACTTTGAATTATTATTTTCAGAGATTGGATGAAACCTATCTTCCAGGAACCCTATTAAGAAAGGAAAAGTCATAATTGGAAATCCTTAGTTTGTCATTTTTTTTAAAGTAGTTTATTTATTTATTTATTTATTTATTTATTTATTTATTTATTTATTTTAATTTTATTTATTTATGATAGGCACACAGTGAGAGAGAGAGAAGCAGAGACATAGGCAGAGGGAGAAGCAGGCTCCATGCACCGGGAGCCCGACATGGGATTCGATCCCGGGTCTCCAGGATCGCGCCCTGGGCCAAAGGCAGGCGCCAAACCGCTGCGCCACCCAGGGATCCCTAGTTTGTCATTTTGAATTAAAAAGAAAGATAGGGACGCCTGGGTGGCTCAGTGGTTGAGTGTCTCCCTTCTGCTCAGGGTGTGATCCTGGAGACCCGGGATGGAGTCCCGCATTGGGCTCCCTGCCGGGAGCCTGCTTCCTCCCTCTGCCTGTGTCTCTGCCTCTTTGTCTGTCCCTCAGGAATAAATAAATTAAATATTATTTTAAAAAAGAAAGATAAATAAATTCTGGGGATGTAATATGCAGTACAGTGGCTATAGTTAATCATACTTATTGTATATTTAAAAGTTGCTAAGAGAGTAGTTGTTGAAAGTTCTCCCATGTTAAAAAAATTGTAACTATATAAGGTGATGGATGATAACTAAACTTACTGTGGTGATCATTTTGCAGTATATACATATAGATCTTCTTCAATTTATGATGGGGTTATACTTCAATAAATCCATTGTAAATTAAAATATTGTAAGTTGAAAATGCATTTAATACATCCAACCTAGTGAACATCATAGCCTAGCCTCACCTGCCTAAAATGTGCTCAGAACATTTACTTAGTCTACAGTTGAGAAAATCATCGAATAAAAGGCCTGTATTAGGGGATCCCTGGGTGGCTCAGCGGTTTGGTGCCTACCTTTGGCCCAGGGCGTGATCCTGGAGCCCCAAGATCGAGTCCCGCATCAGGCTCCTGGCATGGACCCTGCTTCTCCCTCTGCCTGTGTCTCTGCCTCTCTTTCTCTCTCTGTGTCTATCATGAATAAATAAATAAATAAATCTTTAAAAAAAAGGCCTGTATTATAATAAAGTATTGAAAGTCTCATGTCATTTATTGAATAGTAAAAAACAGAAAGGCTGTATGGGTACAGAATAGTTATTAAGTACATGGGTTGTTTATCCTAGTGATCATGTGGCTGACTGGGAGCTGTGGCTCACTGCTCCTGCCCAACATCACCAGAGAGTATCATACTGCACATAGGTAACCTGGCAAAAAGATCAAAATTGAAAACTCAAAAGATGTTTTCTACTAAATATATATTGCTTTTGCATCATAATAAAGTTGAAAAGTTGTAAGTCAAAGCATGATAAGTTGGGGACTCTCTGTATATCAAATCATTATGTTGCACACCTTAAACTGATACAAAATTATATATCCATGTTATCCCAATAAAAGTGGAAAATATTTATTTCAAAAATGATCACCTTATGGGAGAAATAAGCTTCTATTCATTTGCTCTCCCCTCCCCTAGTACATGGAGAATTGCTGCTACTTAGAAGCATGAAATAGTTTGGGAGCAAGGGCTTCATTAGCAGGCTGAAGAAATAGTATAATATCTAACTTTACAAGTGTTATGTTAAGTAGAAAATAAGACATCTTGTTATAATCTTACTCTACATCTTTAAGATAAAAAATGTTCTTATGTATTTATTAATATGATGGATGTCATTGAAACATTTCTAAGATTAATCCACTGTAGAATACGGAGGTAAACTCAATGTGATCATGGTATATTTTTTTTATTTATTAGCTCCAGCATGCTAGGGTTCTGTTTAGAATATTTTCATGTATATACAAGTAAGGTGAATCGTTAACTTTCCTTTGTAAAAGGAAAAGTAGACATTATTTTGGCAGAATTAACATTATTCTGGTCCCATGGAATGAATTGGGCATATTATCACCTTTCTCTGTCCTCTGGAAAAAACTTCAGAAGTCGGCTTCATGAGTTTCTTTAAAAGAAAAATTAGTCAGATTTGCCCATAAAATATTAGGCTTGGCATTTTCTTTGTGCAAAGAGTTTCAATTATGACTAATATTCTTCACTGGGGACCTTTCTTGCTTTCTATTTCCTCTGGTTATATTTTGGTAACATTTTATAGGAGTTTCAAGTTATTCCAAGTTTCCAAAATCATCCTTTAACAGCTTTGTTGGCATTCTTATTTATTTTTTAAAAAAAGATTATTTATTTATTTGAGGGAGGGGGTGCAGAAGGAGAAGGAGAGAGAGTCTTAGCTTCATGCTGAGCATGGGGTCTGACACGGGGCCCCACCTCACGACCCTGAGATAGGACTGGAGCCAGATTCAAAAGTCAGACACTTAACCAACTGTGCCACCCAGGTGCCCCTGGTGGCATTGTGATTTTTGAGTAAATACTATCATGTGCCACCTAGATTCCTCTCCAGGATTAAAGAACCTACCTAAGGTGCTTCTATGCTTGCTTAAAGTGCCACTATGAGATAATCATTAGCAGGCAGCCCATTTCAGAGTTGGCTCAGCAGAAAAGAGATGCTTCAACCAAAGTCATGTACCCTTAATCGGGCATCCTGAATCCACTAACTGATTAACTTATTGATATAAAGGCATGTACCCTCACTTGAGCTAGGGACCTTCTAGAGGACCATCCCAGCTTCAGGTCTCTTCAGAAGGTGCCTGAAGAATTTGTTAAAGCCACATAGAAGCCCCGCTTCTCCTTTAGCCCTTTTCTGCTCATTCCCTAACCTTCCACAGATGATAATCAGAGCACTCCCTAGTAGAGCCCTTATCGGTTAATACCATCTCAAAATTTACTCTTCAGTATACCCAGCCTACAAAATTTAGTCCAAAAATGGTCCAAGAAAGGAAATGCTGAGATTTGTAAACTGGGTAACATGCTAGTTATCTGTCTGGTATCAAAGATCTAATCACAGGTAACTGGCTTCCAGGTGGCCTGAGGAATGATGGGATAATCCCATCTCTTATACTCCCTACTACTAGAAATGAAGCATGATGGCTAGTAACTCTCTTAGGAGTCTAGAGGCAGCATGTTTGACAACTTGGAATAACGTTCCAATCCATATATTGGGAGGTGTAAAAGGCTTAGAGCTCAGAGAGGGGACACAGAATAGAAAGGACCTGCAGCAGTCCAGACTGCAGTACAATCAGTTTTCTTCCTTGGGCCTTAGAACCTAGTAAACTTGTGGCATTAGAGGTGTAATGGTGGGAAAAGATCTTATATGGAGCTTGCGGCAAGCCACATGAAACATGAGAGTCACAGAGGAGACCCTAGGGTTCTAGGGTAACTGCAGTTGAAAATTATATACCTTTAAAAATACAAAGTCCTAGTGTGCTACTGGACCTCTGTAGAGATGGGGTGTCTGACTCTCGGGCACAAAGTACCCATGAAACCAGAACTGCTAATCATGACCTGGGTTCTATCAGATGTTACCAAGTCACAATATCAGGCAGGGCCAGCAGAAATCATTGTAAGACGAAGATGGAACATCCAGGATAAAGCGTTAACAGGGCCACATGCCACAAATAAGATGCAGGAGCAGGTAACCCAGATCCCCCCTTGTCACCTCTGTCCTGACTGCAGATGGATTAAAGCATTAAAATATCAAAAGAAAAACTGAAATTTTAAAAGAAACCAAATGTAATTGTGTTTCTGATCTTGAGTCAGGAAGAATTTCTAATTTGAAATTAGGAAAAAAAATGCGTATAAGGTTGACACACTAGAATGTCTCAAAAATAAGAATTGTTATATATAAAAAGATGTTTTGAAAAAAGTGAAAAGCCACAGGCTGTAAGGACATGTTTGCAACAGTTAACTAATGGCAGATTACTATTGAGACTGTATAAGAAATTTCAAAATCAGTAAGAAAAAGCAATAATCCAAGAGAAAAGTGAGCAAAACATATGAAAAAGCATTTTAGTGAATAAAAAATCTATTTGGCCTCAAATCAGAAAAAACTCAAACCTCATTGTTCATGGAAATGGAAAACAGACAACAAAGAGATGATGTTTTATTGGCAAAAAATAACAAGTGTGATAATATTGTTGGGGAAAATGGGAGACAAGCATTTCTTTATCCGTTGCTGATGAAGGCATACGTTGTACAACTATCTTTAAAAAATTTGTCTTCTAAGTTGATGATTCATATTTCCTACAACCTAGCAACTCATTTCCTAGGTATATCTAAAATAAACTTTTATATATGTGTACTTGGAGAGATACACAAGCATGTCTAAGCAATGTAGTTTTTAATAGCATAAATTAGAAAAATCTCAAATGACTATCCTCAAGAATACGGGTAAATACATTGTAACATAGTGATGAAATGGAATGATAAATTATAATTATATGAATGAAATCATGTGAATGAATTTTAGCAATGTAGTATTTAGTGAAAATAAGTCTTGAAAGATTTCAATTTTAATGATATCCATTTTATAAGGTTTAAAATAAACCCAGACTATTTATTCTAAACAATATTTTATTTAGGCATGAATGTGTATTTGATAAAATAAAATAAGCAAGAAATGAGAAAAAATTCTGGACTTTTGGGAAAGAGGCAGGGTGTAAGAAAGGAAAGAAGCCTGCAGGTAGGGTTATTTATTTTTAGTTCTTTGCTTGGGTGGTAGGTTCTCAGATACTCATTTTAGATGGAAAGTCAATCAATTATATTAGTTTTTCCTTGCTGTGTAATTAATTACAACAAATTTAGTGGCCTTAAAAAACAACTTCCTGTTAGTTTACAGCTCATTTAAATTAGAATGTCCCAGTGTGGCTGGATACTTTTATCAGAATATCATGAGGCTAAAATCATGTGCCATCCAGGATGAGTTTGTGTGTGCTGGTTCTGGGGGAAAAACACTGCTTCCCAAATCTTTCTTGCTGTGTGGCTATAGGATTGATGTCCTCCTTTCCTTGCCAGCTTTTAGTTGAGGGCCCTCATAGTTACCAGAGGCTTCCTTCATTCCTGGACTCTTAAACCTACCAAATGCACACTGAATGCTTCTCAGGCTTCGAATCTCTAATTTCCTGTTCTGCAACCGGGTGGGAAAATGTGATTTTTAAAGGATTCATATAATTAGTTCAGGCCCACCCAGATAATCTCCTTATCTCACGGTCAGCTATGCTGTATCTCATAACCTAATCATAGGAGTAAAAATCCATGACATTCACAGTCTGATCGATTATGCAAGGCATGTACACCACAAGATGGGAAATCTTATGGGCTATTATAGAATTCTGCTTCCCACTTTAATAAATCAATAAAATCGGCTAACAAGTAACCAGTGATTATGATTAATATGTGCAACAAAGTTACCCTCTCAGAAAAAAAAACAAAGAAATAAATAAAAAATGAATTTGTCATCTTTTATTGATGATGAGCCTTTCTTTTCTTTTTTTTATATTTAATTTATTTATTCACGAGAGACACAGAGACAGGCAGAGACATAGGCAGAGGGAGAACAGGCTCCCTCCGGAGAGCCCAATGCGGGACTCTATCCCAGGATTCCGGAATCACCCTGAGCCAAAGGCAGACACTCAACCACTGAGCCACCCAGGCGTCCCTATGTCTGAGCCTTTCTGATAGTATTTTATTGAGTTTTAAAGTTTAAGATCAAGAGTCAGATGCCAACTGACTGAGTCACTCAGATGCCCAAAGTTTAAGGTTTTCTTAAGTATGGGAGATAATCCTTTGAACTCTGTCTAAAACTTCCCATGTAAAAATGATGTTTGATTTAAATCATCAACTTCCGTAGGCTAGTGGGCTAACGTGAAAATTGTTGTTACGGTAAATAGTTTCTAAGAATGTGGCTTCCTCTAAAATACTATGAATCTGATATGCTAGAGACTGCTTTTTTTCTTTTGAGATTATTTTCTTAATAGATTATTTTTTTTTTGTGTGTTTTAAGCTGTCAAGGGCTTGAGATGTGGGAATAATATGAATCTAATTCATTAGTACAGAAAAGCACTAAACATCTTGAGCTCTGGAGACTGACTTTCTAAGTTTTCATACTGATTTTGTCACTTATTAGTTGGGTGGCCTTGAATGAGTCATATGATCTCTCTATATCTAAGTTTCCATATTTATAAAATAGGAAAAATGTTTTCTGAGAAATAATAATGATATTCCATAAAAAGAATGTAATGATTCATATAGACTTTATAAGTATTAGCTATCACGATTATGCTTATAATCACTTCATAAAGCTTTATTTGTAAGTGTCCTAGTGCACATGGCACCAATGCTTTAGCCCATTCCTTTAGCCTTTCAAAAGATGCAAAGCAAAAAAATAGCTTACTCAATGTTTCATAAGTTAATTATATTATTTGTCTTTTTTATCATTTTTTCAATATTCGCGTGCTATTAAATATATGTCCTTTTTAATTTTTATTCTCTGTGGCCAAAAACCCCTTTCCTTTTCCATTTCTTCAAATGACTTAAATCTTCTTAGTTGCTCTCTGATGTTCTTAAAGTAAATCCATTGAGGTTTTGCCAAGTCCTCTCTGCTTTTTATACTTTTTGAGATTTTTTCATTGATGTAATGTATGTGAACTGACAGGGTATTTGTTGCAGTCTTGCTCATTTTTCTATCAATGGCTTATTCTTTATTAAAAGGGAATGGGAAATTGAATGAACTTGTGAAACATTTTCATTTTATTTGCCTTTTGTGCCTCCTTTTATGGAAGAGAATTTTAGTATACTTCTCATTTTAGTCTTATAAGATATTTTGATAAAACTCCCTAACACTTTATAGTAAAAACATAAAATAGAGCACTTCACCACTGAAGAAGTCAGCATTTTCTATAAATCTCTGTGCCTTGATCTTTAAAGGTTTCATGAACCCAGAGTGGCAGCATTGCTTTTGCTTAGTTACAACACAGTGATGTGTTTCTTTTTCTTCTTCTTCTTCTTCTTCTTCTTCTTCTTCTTCTTCTTCTTCTTCTTCTTCTTCTTCTTCTCTCCTCCTCCTCCTCCTCCTCCTCCTCCTCTTTTTTTTTTTTTTTTTTTTTGGTCAGGAGCTACAGATCTGACAACTCAAGGGAGTAAATGGTAATGAGAATTAGAGAAACCAGGCCAATTTCCTTTGTGAAATTACATGCTATATGCTCAACATTTAGGTCAAAAAGCATGATTCTAAAAATAATGAAAAGGAAAAAATATATCTCATTTATGCAAACAAATTCTCATAAAATTGAGTAAAAATGAAATAGAAAAAACGCATTTCTTGAGTTCTTTCTTTTTGAGACAAATATTGACATCTAAATTCTAGGACTTTAGAATTAGAAAGCAAGGAGGTTACCTTATAGACACTTGCTTAGAATTCATTGCTGAAAGTGGAGTGCCCTGTCAGGTACTCACCCTCGAGAAATGGATGCAAACCCATGAAGGATGCAGGTGTGGCAAGGTCAGAGTCATTTGGGTTCGAGAGAGAGCTTGGTGATGGGACAAACAGTGGCAATCTGCCATTACTGTTAAGGGCTGGGTGTGGAGAAGAATGTTGTCCAAATGCATTGTGGGATACACTGGCAGGTGGGAAACTGGGAGGAATTCTAGGGTTTCCTGGAGGCTTTCTAGAGTAGAAATTACCTTTGTCAATATACTAGCAGAACTAAGTGGAATCCACATTGGTGGAAACATTCTAGTATTCAGTAACAGGGATCATCTATAGATAGGCTGGTAGAGTAATGACCAACTTTAATTCTTTAGGAGTATATAGACTGGTTAATCCATTTCCATTGACGCCATTTCACACTTTGATGCTAAATGACACAGACAGGAAAAATTAAGGGAATGAATCTGTGAATAGATTTCCTTTCATTGCATCCTCCAATTCATTCCAGCCCAGTAAGCTAGAAAAGAAAAAAAAAAAAAAAAAGGTCATTCATCAGTAGTTAGATATAAAAAAAAAAAATTGAACTTGTAAAACACTGAAAAGTTGTCATGCCTGGAAAAGTGTTGGGGAAAACCTCTAGGGCAATGCTGTCTAATAGGAGCATAATGAGAGTAACAAAAGTGATCCACATGTTCAATTTGAAATTTTCTAGTAGTCACATCAAAAGAGCAAAACAAAACAGGTTAAAATAATTTTTGATTTATATTTTATCTATTCCAACATGTAAAAGTATTATCATTTCAAAAGATAATCAATATAAATCATTGCTGAGATATTTGACCTTCATTTTTGTAATAAGTTCTTGAAATCTTGTGCGCACTTTGCCTTTACAGTACCTATCAGTTTGGTCTAGCACATTCAGATGGTGAAGAACCACATGTGCTAAGTCATCACTGTACTGACGGTTTATCTCGAGGGAATAACCAGCCCCTGTTACATGTGCAATTCATGACAGAAGGAGGACAGGAGATTTTTCCACTGCTACTCTTAGCCAGTCTCAGGCTTAGGCAGATCTAAGCACCTAGTTTTCCCCTACACTGTACAGCTGATTAAACACACTAGCTGAATTGAAAAGATACTCTATTTTATCATCATATGTTTGCATTGTCAGAGTGAAAAAAAATTAAAAAACATAGATTATTTGAGTTAGGATGGACAGAAAGATGACAACTACATTTTGCAGACAGATGTTTTATTTGCAGACAGACATAAAATGCCATATCATAAAGATTTCATTAGTGATATGATTTATGTATACACTAAAGTATATTTTAGTACAGTCTGAAAATATTTCACTCACTCTTACCAGCGTATCACATAAGATAACAAATTTAGTTCTGCGTTATTGAAACATCTTTACCTAGGGGATAGATATTCCAAGTAAGACTCTGAGTGGTAAGGAACAGAAAGCATTTCCACTGAAGTTGATAAAGAAGGTGGACATTATTTGTCGTATGATCAGGTTTTATGAAATGCATAGGATGCCAATACTAGTGTGTGGCACTTTATAGCTCATACGACTTCTGGGCAATTTTTTTTTTTTTTGCCTGTTCAAAGAGATAGATACAGATAGATAGAATCTCTTTGGACCCATCTTGCTTATTCAGTATGTCATGTGAGGTCCTTACACAGAGAACCAGGCATTTTCCCTTATCTGGATGGTCAGATTCTTCGTGACAGTGATTATTTATTATTTTAGGAGTGCAAATAGTATGATACTAACCCAGGGAAACCCACTGTTAAACAAACAAAAATCCCCTTTCATTATAGATATAAAACTGTTCTATAGAAGGTGAGAATAGGTCATATTTATAAACAGTAGTTAAACACCAACACAGGAAACTAAGCACTAAAAAACTGCATAAAAGTAAATAATTGCCCAGCAATTATCTATGCTGATTTCTTTCTCAGATTTAGAATTATATTATTTGTATTTTGTGTTCTTTACCCAGCTTTTAAAAAGTATTTTAAAGTGATTTTATGTATTTTTTCAAGTGTTGTCTTTGTTTTTCTTGTATAGGTATATTTTGGACTATGTTTTGTATGATTTGGCATATATTTCTGTCTGGATTTCATTTTTATGTTTGGAGGGGTAGGTAAGGTTTAAAAAAAAGTTGTGAAGGACAGATATCATAGTTTACTGCCCACAGCACCCATGTCCCTAAGAAGCACTGCAGATTGATCAGAAAATAAGTGGATTAGCCCTTATCAAGAATATTTTGAAAAATAATTTATTATCTTATATTTAATTTTTTTATCTTTTCCCAAACACTCTAACATTTAATAACTCAACAATTCTAGCCATGAATATACTGGAAAACAGTATAGAGGGCTCAATGTTAGGCTCTAGTTCCATTTTCTTTTTTATAACATTCTTCTTCAAAACAGGAGACAGTAGGCATCTTGTTAAAGACCCATTTTTGATCCAATTTAGAGGAACAAAACTCACTTAAAGTAGGAGATCCCTGTGGTTCTACCTTTAATCCTCTGGGGAATTTTGTTTGGTTCTCTATGTTTACACTGACCTCTGGATTATGCTTATATCCTGAATTATGGTAGCAAGGATCAACAACTTCAATCCCCAATGATACAGCAACTTGCACTAAAATTTATTGATAAGACTTTGTTTTGATGGATTTAAAGGCAGGCCAACTTAATTTTCTTTTATTACATGATTACTTCTGTGAAGAAATTTTATAAAATTAAAAAAATTCATTTTCTTTTATCTTTGCAATGCTCTGTTATTTTCTTAGTTTTAATGGAAGTGTTAAAATATACAAAACAGGATTTCCTAAGCATTTCTTAAATCCTTATCCTGTGATCTACAGCCACAGAATTCTGCTTTCCCTGTCCTCTGCATGTTTTTCCATTCATAGTTTGTGACTGAGACTGAGGAGCAAGTACTCATTGGGTGTGTCTCATTCTTTTTCTGTATAATGCTGTGTAGGAGCATTGTGGGGAAGGTAGCACTGTCTTAAGTTGACAGGTACCCAATATGTCACATTTTCAGAGCTTTGTAACTTGCCATAGACATCACAAGTAGTAATATGACCAGTTCTCACCATCTCTGTCACTCTCACCTGTACATCCTTTTCTATACTAGATGTTTGCAATAGATTTCTCAGCACAGAATGCTGAGGTTTAAATGCTTTAAGATGTAAGCCAGATAAAATAATTATTCTACTCAAATCCCTTCAGTGACTTCCCATCTCACTGATAGCCAAAAGGCAAAATCTTTGTAATAATCTTCATGATCTGGCTCCTGACAGCCTTTCAGAGTTCATATCCCACCATTTTCAAGTGGCTAGCAGGTATCCTGAGACTATTTGAAGGCTGACATTGGAGAGCCAACATGCATACACAGAGCCAAGAAATGTATATAAACTTGTCGTTGGCGGTAGAATTTCTGGGTTATCCATGGTAAATAATATATTATCTGAAGACTGAATGGCCTTAAACAATAATAATTGTTTATTATCTCTCAGAGTTTCTGTGGATAAGAAATTAATGAGCAGCTTGGCTGAGATGTTCTGGCAAAGGGGACTCTCTCGGGAGGTTGCACTTTTAGTCCTGTGCTGGTGAGTGTTGCAGTCATCTGGAGGCTTGACTGAGGCTAGAGGACTTGCCCTCAATGAGGATCACAAACATAGATGAGGAATTGGTGTTGGCTGTCATCAAAAGGTCTTACTTTACGACCAGATGGCCTTCTCCACAAGACTACTTGAACTTCCTCACAGTGTGGTGACAAGCTTCCCCTAGAGCGAGTGATCCATAAAGCCAATGCGGAAGATGTGTTTTTTAAATGCTGCCTTGAAACTTTCACATGACTATTTTGTTTCTTTTTTTTTCTTTCACATGGCTATTTTTTTATTATTCAATTAATCATAAAAACAAACCCTGATTCATTTTGGGAGGTATGAAAACTAGGAAGGTAGAATCATTAGGAATTATCTTTGTAGATGGCTACCATGCATAGGTTGAGTGTTGGATAAAATTTTGTATGTAACTTTGAACTATTTCTGTTGACCTAGTTTGGGTTGATTCTTATAGCAGTTTCAATGCATGGAATCCTAACTGGTACCTTGGAAACTGAACTGATTCATTGGGAAGTTTAAGAGCTTTCAGTCATGAGATTAACCTAAAAAATCAAATTATTACAAATAGGGAGATCTTTAAGGGTTCATCGTTCAACTATGAAATAATAGATGACTAATGATTAATCCTTAGATACCCTTTAGATAGTCAGGTTTATTTTGCCTAAACAACAAAAACGGATACAGCATGACTTGCAGCAATTAATGATGTTATTAGGCTTTTAGTTTCGCTAAGCTCTTGGAAAGGATAGTTGGAAATAGAGTTCCTTAGGTTACATGATGGCAAAAGTTGGAATGGAACTTTATGGACAAGTTATATTAGTTGTTATTAGGTGTTAAGTTTTGAGGTAGCTTTTGAGGATGCTTATTATTATGCAAATATACCTTGTCAGTTTAGAGAGTGGAAGCTTGATTTTTTCATTTTTCTGCTGCTTTTTGTTAGGTGTTATGTTATTAACTAGTTATTCTACTGTCATGAATCTTGTAAGACCTGTCTCTACTCTGATGCAACATTGTTTTATCACTGTAAGACAAAGAAGTTGATTTTTAGTGACTTTTTTTAGCATAATATTCAGGTTTGCTGTAAAGCTGTACTATTTCTTAATAAATGTACTTTCTTTACACATCGAAAAAATATATAACTTGCTATGAGGCAGATATGAAATGGAAAGAAAACAAAAAAAGGATAATTTACATTTTAAATTTATTATTTTTTTAGGAACTTATTTTCAGACTTATTCACAATTGAATAAGCCAAGCCTTGTTAATTACTCTGGCATGAATACTTAGGTTTTGAGATTTAAATCAACTAGACAGATGAATGTTTTTAAAGTATTAATTTTAAGAATGTGATATCACTTTTAAAATTTTTTTGCAGACATTTCAAGGACTTTGCCTTTTTATAATAAGGTAATAATTGGAAATTTCAAAAAATAAAATGAGCCTTAAATGCTCTTCTCTGTATTCTATTTTGTTTTATTTTTCTCTTTCTTCAAACCTCTATATTTGGTATACTCCTTTATGCATTTAATTTGCTTGCTTTTGTAAATGCAATTAAGATTTTGGCAAATTTACAAAAGAGGCTAAGAAATTGCTGTGAACACAAAGGCAGACAGACATAAAAAGGAAATAGCCATTTTGGTAAATTTGATAGCAAGAGAACTAAAATCTATCAAGCTTTTCTTGGAAAAAAATGGATAGGAAAATATGAGAGGTGCTTTCAGCCAGCTCTAATTGAAGATGTACATAAAACAAAGAAGCTGGAAGCCATCATTATGACTCTTTCTATTTAGCAGCAAATACATTGGCAGTAAATAAAAAGGGGCATATGTCTGTGAAAGATAGGGTATACATGGGCACTTTCTAGAATTTTGTGTAGGAAGAATAGGAGAGAAAAGGGCCATTTAGCACAGTTTAGAAATATCCTATGTAAAATGATACTTTGTTACAAATTATATTTACAGCAATAGTCCTTGGCCAGATTATGAAGTTGGTGAATTTTTGACCTGTATTCATCTTTCTTTCAAGCTTCTCTACATCTGTTTTTACTCCTAGAACCTGTGATAGTCCTTGTGATTCCTCAGTTAGAGATAAAACTAGATGTGACTTACTACTTTCACTTAGAGCCAGATGAGGGTTAGGTCAGCCAGCTAGTCAGCTCTCAGGAGTCTCCATCCATCAACAGGCATTTAACATTAATAAGGTGCTAAGACAGTAATGTAATTGGATGAAGAAATTGTATTTACAAAAACTCCTGTAAGGGACAGTTCTGCACAGCGAACTTGCATCTTATATGAATTGTCTTCTGGAGAGGATGACTACAGTAACCCCTGGGCTTTTGTTTAGATGTAGAGGATCTGAGAGCTCCAGGCTAGTACCAAATATCTTTGAGTAATGGTATGAGGCAAATTCTTTCATTCTCTTCTCCCACTCAAACTCTCCTATAAATAAATATTTAAAATATATTTAAAGAACTTCAGTTTAAGGTGGTTCCAAATTTTAGATTGCTTTTGGGGCTGTCATATTTAGTCCAATTTTTTCTAATTTTGTGGCTAAGCAATCCCCCCCTCCTCCACATCTGGTACACTTTATGTCCTTGTTTCCCTGTTTCATTTAACCTCCTTAGCAGTCATCACTAATGCACTTTATACTAAGTTTCAATCTAGATGGCATTTTCTATGGAAAGATTTCCTTGGCTTGGCCAGTTGCCTCTGTTCTTTGATCTCCCTTTTGAGCCTTAGCACTTTGGGCTTCTCCTTATTAAAATCCTTTTCATCTTGTGGGAGTAAATTCTAGTTGCATTGTCTAACTACCTTTCTGAATCATACACCCTGTGAGGCCATATTTTATCATGTCTATTTTGTTTACTATTATATCCAATTATTAACATGATAATTCTGCCTTTAATATATTTTTATTAAGTAAATGAATGATTGATTCCAAATAATAGAAGCTGTTAAGTCTTCCTGGCATGAACTTTTAGATTTGATACTTTGGAAATTCATAGGCCATTTAAATTGCTTATTAGTCCTTTGATGTGGTTGCTATGGAAACATTCACACAGGTTGCTGCCTATAAGAGGGTTAACTCCACCCTGGAAATGCCTAGCTGTACCTCCATTAAGTTTGGCCATCTCTAGGTCTTCCCTTTTTCTTTGCCATCTGGGGAATGTAATGGCATTTAGATGGCCATGTGATCAGATGAGGGCTTAGGAAAGAGCTTTTTAATATGGAGTTTGTGAAAATCTTTTCTGTTGTAAACAGAAGAATACCAAAGGATGACATTTCTTGATGATGATAAATTTCTGCCAACACCCCAACCCAAAGGAGTATTTTTAAAGTTCATATGATATACTGTGTTTCAACAGGACACCAACTTGAGATTTGAGACTCTTGTATGGAATAATACCATTGTGTACATTCCTCAAGAATCTGTGACAGGGCATCCCGGATGGCTCAGCAGTTTAGTGTTTGCCTTTGGCCCAGGGCATGATCCTGAGGTCCCGGGATCGAGTCCTGTGTCGGGCTTCCTGCATGGAGCCTGCTTCTCCCTCTGCCTGTGTCCTGCCTCTCTCTATGTGTCTCTCATGATTGAATAAATAAAATCTTAAAAAAAAAAAAAAAAAGAATCTGTGACAATGGTAGGTACCTGGTTCAGGACTAGAGACCTTAGATTTTACTTGTTTCTTTCAATTTATTTATTTTTTTTTCCATAATGTAGGACAAATACTAACCAGACCACAAGAGCAATATGAATTAAGACAAAAGTAAAGAAAAAACGGTAAAAAACAAAACAAAACAACCCAAAGATGACAAATTTGAGGAAGGTCAAGCATATGAGCCCAAAGAGCAGTCCAAAATTATGGCTATTGTGGTTTGAACTAGTAGAAAGACCAGGGGAAGGGATACATATTTATTGAAGGAATAATAGTTATACAGATAACATTCTACTAGAGTGACAGGAGCAGGGAGAGGCTTCACTGAAAGACCTGTGGATTTATACCTCTTACTCATCTTTTTAGGTGAGACACTCTGTGTTTAAGAACTATGGGGGTTCTTAGATAAAAATATTTTATTTTTACATTTTAAAGCGGTAAGGCAAATTTTGTGGTAAATGTGGTTTCCTTATTTGTACCACAAATAAGTTACACAAATGAGTAAGTCACATAAATGTGGTACTTATTTGTACCACAAATGAGTTACAGAGAGGTTAGATTAATAATCTAAAAACAAGTGGCAGGACCAGTATTTTAAACTGCAGTGAGATTCTAGAGACCAATCTCTTAGGCACACAGATGTAAAGAAAAGGACATTTTATTTTATTTTTAAAAGATTTTATTTATTTATTCATGAGAGACACAGAGAGAGGCAGAGACATAGGCAGAGGGAGAAGCAGGCTCCCCGCGGAGAGCCCGATGTGGGACTCAATCCCAGGACCCTGGGATCACACCCTGAGCCGAAGGCAGACACTCAACCGCTGAGCCACCCAGGCATCCTGAAAAGGACATTTTAAATAAAGGAATATCATGAGCACGGACAGAGAGTTATCAGCCCAGAATTTTTGCTCAGAACAGAGACTGTACACATTTCACTGCAGTATGATGGAGGAGAAGATCAGTGGTAAATGAAATTGAAAATATGAGTTTGGACCAGTCGCATGCTAAACAATTTGTGAAAACATAAATTGAGGAATTACCAGTGCTAAGGGTATTATCAAGCCTAGTAGTCATTGTCAGAAAGGCAAACATCCATTGTAGAGATAGGGAGACTTTTACATTTTCAGAGGCCATTCTGAAAAACAGAATAACATCGTTTTTCTTAAAGTTTCAAAAATGGGGAGAGCTTCAGAATAATAAAACTGGAGGTACAAAGTTCATAGATGGTTAGGGCTAACATAATCAGTAACTCCTCAGGTACCGATAAGGTGAAATTTCTTTGAACATTTTGTTAGAAAAAAATTGTGACAGACTTTGAAATGGTCAAAAAGATCATTAGGTTTCTTTGCAACAAAATGTTGGCCATTGTCTAGTGGATCCTTTTAGGGTTATCTTATTATATACGAATCTGTACTTTTAATTGTCTTTGAGATATACCTTTATGAATTGCAGATACTGATAGTACTGCAAATGATTCTTATCTGTAGAATGCAGTTGAGTTTTATCTGGTGGAGATATAACTTTTTATTGCCTTATATATATTGAATAATATTGTGCCATATAATAAACTCACTTGAGCTTTCTTGATTGCACCTGTGCCTGTCCTTTCAATTCTTCTTTAAATTATTTTGTTTTTTTTTTTACATCTTACTGGTTCTCTTTACTGAGATACTGAGAACCAGTATCTCTTACAATAAATTTGTGATGTACACATTTTATATTTGCATAATTCATGATTTTCCCCTTAAAAATATTCTTTAACATTTCTAACTCCAGTTGACCCTTGAACACAATGAAAGTTAGAGATGCTGAACTCTAACACAGTCAAAAACCCATGTATAACTTTTGACTCCTCAAAAATTTAACTAATAGTCTACTGTTGACTGGAAGCCTTACTAGTAACATGAACAGTTTATTAACACATATTCTGTATAATATGTTTGTATTATACACTGTATTCTTAAAATAAGTAGGTTGGAGAAAATACAATGTTATTAAGAAAATCATAAGGAAGAGATAATACATTTATAATACTATACATATTCATTAAAAAAAACATATATTAGTGGACCCACATAGTTCAAACCTGTGTTTTTTAAGGGTGAGCTATATTTAATCTCTACATCAGTGTTGAAAATTTGCTTCTAACTTCTGTTATTGCTATTATTACTGGTTGGTTTGCTCATAATACTTATCAGTAAAACACTTAAACTGAAAATAATGACAGTATTAGTAGCTATTAATGTTCATTGTATATTGGTTTCAGGGACATTTTCATTTTCATTCATTGTTGCACTTAACCCTCACAAAATATAATGGAATAAATGCTGTTATTAGAATATCTATTTTACACATAAAGAAAATAATGCTTAAAGAGTTCAATAACACCATGTAACAAATAAATGAATCAGGATTCAAACTCAACTCTTGCTGAGTAAAAGTGTTGTGCTTAAACAACCAGACCATATCCTTTTTGTGACTTAATCTATAAGGCCCACTCAGAGTAGCACTGCTATTAATGGAATATACTCCAACAATAAAAAATGAATTCAAAATAGCTCATTGTATCTTCTTGATTTATTCAATACACACATAAACCTACTACAATAAACCAATGTATTTTTTAATTTCAGTGTTAATTATTTCAACTGTAAGAGCCAAAAAAATAATTAGTCTGGCTTAAATTAAAAAAAGAAAGAAAGAAATTCTTGTCCATTACACTGAAATCAGTGAAGTCAAATGGTGCATTTAATGGACTTAATATTTTGAGGGTTTTCTCTTTGTCTCTTACCTCAGTTTCTCTGCTTGGCTTTATCCTCTTCAAATTAAGAGGGCTAGCTCATGTTCCCAGGAAGATGGCTGCACGCAGCACGAGTGTACATGTCCTTATAATCCAGGGAAGAAAAAGGTATCTTTGCTGATAGTATGAGAAGAATAATCCAAAGGAGGCTTTTGGCAATATATTCCACTGGATTAGATTGTCAAATCTATTTCTGTTGTATTTCCAGTTTATCCAAAGTACTTGAATAATTTTTTCCTAAGTATTAGCCCACAGATGTGAATAACAGCAGTTTCTTGTTATTCTATCCCTCCATTTTGTCCTATTTTCTTTTAATTCTGTATGACATTTCAAATACCATTCTAATGATAGTAGAAATTTCAGTGAAGAGTAAAATAAGAAAATATGAAGGAAAAACCATAAAAATGAACACATAGGAGTCCATACTACTTTGTTTTCTATGTAATGGGGATACTTTGAGATTCCATTTCTCTTAAAATTTACATCTGAGAAGGGAAGGTCAAAGGTGCCCTGGTGCCAGCTGTAAAGCATTAGAGAGAGAGCATTTAGATGATTTGGACTTGAGAGGTGGCATTAAGAGTAATGTTGACAAATCAAGGTTCTGCTTTTTGATTTGATATTAATGTTTTCAAATTAATCCATCTTATTTTTTACGGCTCTACCCTTAACTATGTTCCTAATATCAAAAGAATATCTGAAGTCTGATGTAGGTTGAGTTAATTAGCTCTAGTTCAATGATGTCATAGTAGGTTAATTATCACTTCCCTTTACATTCAGCTCACACCCTTCAGTATTAAATATTTCAACACTTGTAGTTTCCTGACTCAAACTGTTGTCTGAATTAAATAATTTGAAACTTATATATTTCTAATTCTTCTGAGCTTAAAATATAGTGGACGTAAGCTATTTTCCCTCACAGGGAACCGTTAAAGACTTTGGATTGGGTAAGTGATTTGATCAGTGAGATAGTTTAGGCAGAATGATGTGTTTTTGAGAAGAATCCACTGGATAAGGGGAGGCTAGGTGTTAGGAAAACGAGTTAGGAGACCACATCAATAATAGCTAAAAGGGCATGTTATTTGCACTTTTATTTTTGCAGGGAGACTGGAAAAGAGGGGATCAATAGAAGAGATGTATTGGAGGTAAAATTGACAAGACTGGACAGGTAACTAAATGGGATTTGTGTAGTAAGCATGTCAAAGACAATTTTCAAATTTTGAGGTTGGGTGACAAGGATAGATGGTAGTTCTTCTCATTTTGACACCAACATGGCTCCCTGTCTCAGTCTTCGTAGAATCTAAAATATAGATATCGAGTAACATTCTCTAGTAGAGTTAAAATTGAGCACTTCTTTGTATAAAATTCTTATGGTTTTCTATTTCTTAGGAAAAGATTGAGTCTCACTTTTTGATGGCAGATCTGTGCCCAGGAGTTAAGTATACACACACAGCATTCATGCAAATATAAACAGCAGGAATTAACAGCAGGAGAAATTATGAACAAGATTCTTAGTACATTTTTGTTTGAAAGCACTAATAAATCAGTTTTATAGAAAACCTTTGTCCTGATACAACACTTACCCTCAAGGTAATGAGGATGATTTCCTCATTTATTACTTGTCTAAGTTTTAACCTTTGTAACTTCCCCTGAGTCAACTTACAATTCAGGTTTTAGTGTAATGATTTATGTATCATATTATTAAATATTCTGTGTAAAATATACTTGTACTCAGTATCTCCTTATGCCATTTTAACAAGTGTTTTTTGCTTGTTTTTTATTTATTTTTCACTCAGTCTTTCTTTAAATCTGAAATTAAAGTTTCTAGCAATAAAATAACAAAAGGACTTTTTTTTTTTTTTTTTCCTTTTGGCTCTTTAGGTACTACAGTATTTCTCTCTATGGTAGGGAAAGGGGAAAAAAAAACCCTTATTTTATACTTTTGTAGAGATGGAGAGCCAATTCTCAGAACCAGGCTTAAATCCATAGGTAGTTCCTCTCTGTGACCTTGTAATTGACCTTTGGCCAGTGAATTCATGAATAGAACCAAGGAAGTATCTTTGAAAGAATTAAATTAGCTATGACTATAAAGTGACATATAGATGTTGTATTTAGATAACTCAAGTAAAACGTGATTATCTCAGGTGAACTAGCCTAAATTAGGACCTTTTTAAGATAATTGTATGATTTTAGTCAATTGATCTAACAATACTATAATTTTGACGTAATAATAATAACGGTACTTGCCATGTGTTGTGAGTTTACTGTTTGCCCTATTCCAAGTTTAGCAATTTATGTACATTACCTCACTTAATGTATATAATTACTCAAGAGTTAGGCATTATTTTTCATATTGACATTTGAAGTGACTAAGGCTCAAAGAAATGAACTTGCTCATGGGTATATAATTTTCAAGAAACAGAGCTATTTTATATGATGTCAAAGGCTATGCTCCTGACCACTACAGTAAAATTACTTGATAGTGTCTTTATTTTTCTGATTACTATGAATGTCCGAATTTAAATTTGGACAAATTTAAATCTCAAAATGAGATTTAAGAGCATTGATTTATTTTCAGTGTATTTCTTACAGATTATCCAGTGTCCTATTTTTGCTTCCTCTTGTCTGTAAATGAATATTTGATTCATGCAAGTCAAGATGAAACTTATGAATGTGTCAATAAAACTATCTTTATTCTGCATTGAAAATTTTAACTTCAAGAAAATAATATTATTTTAATGGGAATTTATTGACAAGAATGATACATTATTAGTGGTTAAAACAAATAACTCTTCTATACAGATAATATTAGAGGTGGTTCCTTGCCAGTGATCTGTCAAGTATATTTAAAATGCTGTCCTTTACCAGGAAAGAAGGAAACTTCTACATTAACCCAAAAAACTTTCAGTTTGAAATATTAATAATAGGCATCACAGTGAGTAAAGATTGATAACTGGTATTATTTTCAAGGGTTTGAGGAATAGCGTTATCCATGCCTAGCTGTATGGTGGACTAGAATTATACTTGCCCATAAAAATAAAGGTTCTCAGTTCTCCATTCCTAAGGATCACTTCCCACTGATGAAAGTTGAGCTGTGCATGTGAAAGATGGAGTTGGTGCTTCTCAAATGCCTATTATTTGCTTTACTGCAGATTTCAGCAGTTTTAAAAATCATTTCACAGTAAAAGGTCCATGAACTTGGAGGGGCCCATTTTTTCTTGAGATATTTATGGATAATTCCTCTATAAAATTAATATCTGCAACGTTAGAGATTGAAGAAAAATAGGACTCATCTCTTATGTGAAATCACTTGAAAATATATATTTTGTGTGTGTGTGTTTGAATGTGTTTGTATATATGTGAATATGTATGTGTTTACACATTCCTAATAATAATCTCTTGTATTAAATTACCTGGGCTTGAGATACAGGTTTTAGTGTATGGAATTATGAAAAAAATCACATGAATAATCAAATGGAGATAAATCATCTTGAAAGTAATCTTGCCTTAACATTTATTCAGTGCCTACTTGAACTTAATACAGGGAAAATTAGGTAGATATAGTCATTGGCCTGCAGCACATAAACCTTAATAAGCATGGAAATGAAATAAAGATGTAAAAAGACATACACATTATTGTAAACACATCTAAGGGGAAGATCATTAGAAGAGCTAAAATGATAGACAGTAAAATAAAATGTAATTACTAATCCAGTGTGCCTTTTCATGGTTATTGCATTGGAACTGTGCTATAATTTCATTAGTGGTTCGCCTGAATATTTAGTAGTTTTATAACATGACTATTCTATTTCTTGCACTGATAAACTTTTTTAGATAGATACAAAGAGAGTCTGCATTCTTTAAGTTTACAGAGTTAAAAATGGCTCCATAGAGTATTCTTATTTCTGCCTAACATTCTTTGAGGAGTTATTTTCCAACCTTGCCCTTTTTGAGGTATTGAATGAGGTATATACTTTCTGTGACTGAAGTTACAATCTGTTTTGTGGTTCTACTGGCCCAAAACTTACTCCTCACTTGAGAGAAAATGTATCTCTTTGAAATTTCTATCACTGGTCTGATTAATTTTCTGAAATAATACAAAATGTTGCTATTCACACAAACCTACAAATAAAAAGATAGCTAAGTTATTTCTCTTTACTTTTCTGCTATACAAATTTAAATGTCTAGTTTTTTTTTATAGTACATACTTTTTAAAATTGCTTCAGTGACCACCTGGCCATTATCAATGTCCTTTTCTGATAGCAATCCCAGGATTTGGCATAATGCTGTACATATGTTTTGAACCAAATGTAATTGCATGGAAATGTTTCTTCTTGGCGATGGGCTTGAAATTCTCATCAATTTGAATAATTTGGTATTCTGATGTATTTCTCGAAGGAGTATATAATCCTAAACTTTGTAATCAGATACAAATAATTTTGGGAAGCTCTCTCCATTTACATATACCCACTACTTATTCCATTTCTTTCATGTTTTGTTATGTTGCCTGATGTTACCAAGAATCCATATTCTGGAATTTTATATTAAAACATTAATTTATCATATACCCATGGTTTGAAAGAGTCTTAAGAGATGAATCCATATTGACTACAAAGGCAATCCAGTGATATTGTGTTAGGCAAACATAAAGGGTATGGAGATGATAAAAATCTATTAGAAGAGTTGATAAAGGAGTCCCCAAAGTCCACTTTTAGATGAAAGTCACAAAATACAATAGGGTTAGTTCAATGAATATGAAAGCCTGAAGATCACCGGTCTTCAGAGTTTGCAAAGGTATCTGTCAATAATTTATTTTATTTCTGTAGATGCATGATATTCTTCCTAGCTAGCAGAGGAATCCATTTCCTCTCCTATTGAACAAGACTGGCCTTGACTTGACTTCATTTAACAACAACAGTTTAAAAATTGTGGTAGATGTGACATAGTATGACTTTTGGCCCTTCTATCAATAGATCATATAATTTCTATTTCTGTGTTTTAGAAAGGAGACTTTGTCTTGAGAAGTTCAAGATCTCCTGCCTGGGAAGCTATAAAGAATGAGAAATCAAAAGAAAGGAAAGATATCCCTGAAAAAGAACCAACCTGTTCCAGGCAAAAAGTAGCACTCTCATCTCCTACCCTCAATGAATATGTGAGGCTGTATTGAATAATTCAGTAACAGTAGAGCCATCCAAGCCAGTAGTACATGGGGCAGAGATGAACTATACAGCAGCCTTTTGCCTGTTCTTTGTGGGAGGAGGAACAGATAACTCTTGTTTTTAGTTGGTTATTTTGGACCATGAGTTGTGAGGCATTGTCTTAAGGACATGATTTTCTAATAACAAATTAGAATGAGCTTGTTTTCCTGAAGTCCTGGAATATTACTTTAGCTGTATGTCGTGATTAGAGAGAAATGAATGTATGCTTGTTTAAACTGCTGTCAGTTTGATTTTCTAAATCATACTACTAACAAAGATCCTCCCCCAACAAAACATCAGTTAGATCCTTCGAAGCCCTCTTTTCAACCTTGACCTTCTTGCCAGGCTGGCATTGCCCAGTTCCAGTAAAAATTCTGCTAAGGCAGTTTAGAGAGAAGTCTCCCATTGTTGATATCTGATGACTCTTGTATCTGATCAAGTTTCTCATCCCCACCTTTGATATATGAGTGTTTGACCTGCCTTCGGGAAGAATCTCATGTTCACTTTAGCCGGAACCCCTGGTTGATGTCTCTCTTCCTAATATTTTTTCATCTACTGGCTCCCTCGCTCTGTTCCTTGGTTACAAATCCTCAGCTGTCTTTGCTGTGTGTAGAATTGAGCCAGATTTCTCTCCCTTGTTACGATAGTCTTGACATCATTTGCAACTTTCCTGAATAGAGTCTTCCTTGCCATTTTATCAAGTGTCAGAATAATTTTTTTAACCCTACCAGATCTAGTATTTTCTGATTCAGGGGTCTTTCTCAGAAATTAACTTTGAGGACTCAGTGACGATCAGGCAACTAGATTGATTTTAGAAGAGCTTTTTTCTTCTGTATTGACTGCTTTATCATTATCTGCACTAATGGGACCATTAAGCCTGTGGGGCCCCATCAATAGGAAATAGCTTATTATTTTAAGGTAAGGAAAGTGATGAGGATCAGAAATGTTTTAATATCTGCTTTTCCAATAAGTAAGTGTCTTTTCTGAGAAATAATTGTTCAAGAGAGTGTATTTTCATTGGTGTGGTACATATCATGGAAGTTACTAGAAATTGAAAATGTGCAGAAAAAATATGTTATTTCTGTTTGTATCTCAGATAAATTTGGGACATCGATTCACTTCCCTCAATTTCTGGACCTAGTTGTCGCATTGCTTCAGCTCCAGAAATTTCCTCTCCAACAAAATTATCAACCAAAGGCCAAAGTATTTGGTTTTGGCTCTAAGCCACAGATTTATAGAATACACTGGACCTTTCGGGATTTCTTTTGTGTTGTTTCTCTTTTCCCCTTGGTCTTCCCAGCTTTTGATAGATACAGGCTTTTATTTGATCTGGGAAAATCAAAAGCCTGGATTCAAGCCAGAATAAGTCCTGCAGTGTAGATATTTAGAAGAATTACATGGAAATAATGTTAGTGGGTCAATGGAATGAAAATACAAAGTCAATTTTAAACAAGAAGGTTCTATGTTAGTAACTATCAATATCATTGAGATGTCAGATATTCTGCTGGGAAATATTTACACTTCTTAGAAGAAATTGTTATTTTGTTACCAGACATAGTCTACCAGTATTTCAATTTTTAAATAAAGCAAGGAATCATAAGTAGCATGTAAAAGTGAATATATACTATAACAGATTAAGGGAAAGATTTAGATAATCCTTTGAACAAAAGAACAGGTTTAATTATAGATATCATGAATGATGTTATCTTATTATAGCATGAATTAAAACAATTCTGGGGAAAAATCCATTTGGTGATACACATTGGGACTAAACCCCACAAAGATGGTGGTGAGTGTTAGAAAAAGACAATTCCTGGGGATCCCTGGGTGGCTCAGCAGTTTAGCACCGCCTTCAGCCCAGGGCATGATCCTGGAGACCTGGGATCGAGTCCCACGTCGGGCTCCCTGCATGGAGCCTGCTTCTCGTCTCTGCCTCTCTGTGTGTGTCTCTCATGAATAAATAAATAATATCTTAGAAAAAAAGAAAAACACAATTTCTGTCTTCCCAGTAATGGTGGGAAAAATCAAATCTCATGTGTTAGTGTTAGACGGAGTTTATTATGGATGGACTTGATTTTTACACAATGGCTATTGCCTCTTTTTCTTTTTTAAAGAAAATCTATGTAAAAGGGTGGAGAGAATATTTGTAAGGTAGGGGGAAAATGTCTATTTTTTTAAATGTCTATTTTTGAATGGCTTACAAGATTAGAGAGCTGGATGAGGAGAATATAGGGACAAGAGGGAGACTGACTAGTGGGCTCATAATAAAGAGTTAGGTTGTTGCTGATATCGCCTGATCATTTATTTCGCACTGTTTTGCAATGCTGTTTTAAAAATCTGGTTGCCAGTCCTGTGAAAGAGGTGGAGAACTGAAGCACTTACCCAAATAAAGCTGTTTCTGCAATATATTACTAGCTTGAGTTACCCAGATAGTTCAAATTTTATTCTTTGCATATGTAGATAACTATTTTTGTATTCTTGAGGATAGGCATGGGGAAGACATTTTTAGCTTTGTTTTAAGTATGTCTGATGTATGGAAAATGGCTCTTTGTAAAACAACTATTATTTACAAATGATTTCCAGGCAAAATGCTGTAATTCCCTGCTCCACTGGTTGTGATGTGGGACCCACTCATTCCATGTTCCTGGAGGCTTTGTTCACTTCAGGGAGCTTGTTGATTTCCCAGTCCCTGAACATATGCTTTCATAAGAATGCAGTCTCTATGTTTAATTTCATTTACCTTTGTGTAACTCACCACACACATAAGACAATTCTTTCCCAGGTACAAATACTGAATGTCTTATGGATATATATGAGGAAAAAAATCTTTGGGGATGTGACTTTTATTTTGAATGAATGAATGAATGAATGAACAAATGACAAAGTCCCAAAGAAACAAGCAACTAGAGAATTGTCAGATTTGTGGGCTGTGCTGTCATCACTGTTTTAATTCCTTTAGGAATTATAAGCTAGCAGCAAAAATCCAGTCTCTGAATATATTATGAATCATTATTTATTCCCTTTAAATAGAATCAAAGTAAGGACAATATTTCAAATGCATATCTAATTATGATTGTTCATCATCTTCCATCTTGACCTAAATCTTCATGTTAAACCTCTTACCCTAACAGAGAGGAATCAGGAGACAGACTTTGTTTCATCTCGTTCTCCTTAGACCTAATTTATTTCAATTTCATTACTAACAGGACAACATCTGTGTTCTCAATCCTTTTACCTTAGTTCTTAAATTCATCTTCAGAAATTATACAAGGAGGTAGTTGGAAAATTTCTTAGCCTCTTGTTTTATTCTCTAACAACTTGTTCAGGAATAAAGACTTCCTCACCTATTTTTAAACTCTTTATGAGTTTCTTGAATCAGGCTACACCTTCTACCACATAATGATTCTATTCTGATTAGTAATTATTTTGAAAGCACCTTAGGCTGCATTAATTTCATTTGCCATAGAATATAAAAGTTGTCACTCATAAGGATATCTAAAAAGATATTTTCATTTCAATTTTTTACATTTTGGTTTTAAAGTTACTTTAAAATCACTTCAGAAAGCTAAAGTAGGGATCCCTGGGTGGCGCAGCCTTTTGGCGCCTGCCTTTGGCCCAGGGCGCGATCCTGGAGACCCGGGATCGAATCCGACATCGGGCTCCAGGTGCGTGGAGCCTGCTTCTCCCTCGGCCTGTGTCTCTGCCTCTCTCTCTTTCTCTCTCTCTCTCTGTGACTATCATAAATAAATAAAAATTTAAAAAAAAGAAAGTTAAAGTATTTAATAATTTCTAGCAAAGGTTGGTGTTGTCTTTGATTTATAGGAATGTGTTTGCAGAGTCTAGTAAGCGGTGATATCTCATGCTTTGGGCCTTTGCAGGTCCTATGCTCAGTCAGAATCACCTTCCTTCACCTGGTACTCCTGGAAACCACTAATAAACTTTAACATTATCTCCTCTTTCTTCCTAATATTGTAAAAATAGTACTTATTATAAGAAAACTTACACAAGCTTCAGCATGAAGTTTTTCACCTTAATGTATCTGTATTTCTATTATAAGATTAAAAAGCTGCCTAAGCTCATTCCCTCCACCTGCTCTTTGAATTCGATCCCTTGCCACTTATTATTTTAGGACACTGCTTCTGCTATATCCCCAATAGCTTCCACTCTAGTTCTGTGCTCCTCTGTATAGCAAAACTCCTCAGAAGAGTTGTCATTGTTAGCTGGCTCTACATTTTCAATTTTGTCTCCTCCTGAATCCATTTCAGTTGGACTTTTTTGTCGGTGAATTACACTGACATAGATCTTTTCATTGTCATGTATAAACTTTAAATCATCAAATCCAATGTCCATGTTACCTCAAAACAATCAAACTATTCATAGTATTTGATCCATTTGATCCATCTCTCTTTTGAAAATCATTCCTCAGATTTCTTGTAGGACATATTCTCTCACTTTTCTTCTTAGATAATTAATTGTCCACCCCTCATCAGTGTCCTTTGCTAGTACCTCTCTACTTCTTAAATATTTATGGGGGTTGGGACTTCAGACCTTATGCAGATGATCTCATCCTGTCCCATGTCCTTAAATACTATGTACACGTTGACAGATCTCACATTTTTATTTCCAGTACCAACTTCTTCTGAACTCTCTAATTGTATATCTAATTTGATATATTTCCATTTAGATGTTTAATTTACTTATGAAGCTTAAATCTTCCATAATCAAACTCATGCTTTCTATGTTCCAAACTTGCTCTTCCCATGACACTTTCCCTCAGTAAGTGATAGTGAAAATCTGTTAGTTCATCAGGCCAGAAAGTTTAGAATCACCATTGATTCCTCTTCTCTGATAATCCATGCCTAATCTATCAACAAATCCATTCTGCAGTATCTTCAAAATAATACTCCAAATCAAACCACTTCTAATCCTTAGCATTGCTACCCTACTCTAAGGCATTGACCTTTATCATCTGGATTATTGCTGTATCTTTCTAATCATATCTCTGCTTCTATTTGTTATGTTATTAAAATTATATAGAATTGACAAAAGTAATAGATATATTAGATGGAGGCTAATCAGATTTAAATCAGACTAAATTATTTTTTTAATTTTTGGAAGGTGTAGAGTTTGGCTTTAGTTTTTGTTTAAACTATGGAGAAAAAGGGTGGCAAAGATCTGTGTAGAGATCTCTTTAAATCTTTAAGTACTAAACCATGCATGTGAAGGATAAGATTCCATAGGGCTATGCAAAGAATGAAAAATTGAGAAGAGCTATCATGAGGAAACTTCACACTAAGTAATTACCAGGAACAGGGCTGAGAGACTCTTGAGTCTGGTCAGTCAGAATGGGGAGATCATGTTGAGAACTCAGGAGATTTCACAGAGAAATCAGGTCATGACAAAGAAGTAGAGCTAAAGTATATAGAGCTACATGAAAGGGGATCTAAACAAATGGTAAACATGTCGGTAAATATAATAGACTTTATTGTATTTAAAAAATTACTCTGAAAGATTATTATCTATTTAAAGCAAAATGATAGCAATGTCTATGGGTTTTTAGTATGGGGAGAAGTAAAATTTATGACAATAGTAGCAAAAAAATGAGTTTGAAAACTGGTAAGTTAAAGATGCATATTTTGCCCAATAGGACACCTCATAAAAGATAATTAAGTGAAAGCCAAAGACAAGATATAAATTAATATGAAAACACTCAATCCAAATGATGGAAGGAAAACAAAACAAAACAAGGGAACTGTGAAATACATAGAAAGCTGGTTGCTAAGGTTAACATAAATCTGACTATATCAATAATATATTAAATGTAAATTAAACATGCCAATTATAAGGCAACGGACCTCAGAATGAGTAAAACAAAGCCATTTCCAACTATATATTCTCTTTAAGAAACATATTTTAATTATAAACAGACATGATTTCAAAGTAAAGGGATGGAAAAAAACATGTTGTGCAAATCCTAATATTAGGAAAGCTGAAGGAGTCTCTTCAGGTGGCTCAGTCAGTTATGCATTTGTCTCTTGGTTTCAGCTCAGGTCATGATTTCAGGGTCATTGGATAGAGCCCTGCATTGGGCTCTGTGCTCAGTGAGGAGTCTGTTTGAGATTCTTTCTTCATCTCCTTCTGCCCCTTCCTCTGCTCATGGGTATGTGGGTGCTGCTCTCTAAATAAATAAGTCCATAAAATCTTAAAAAAAATAAGAAAGCTTAGGTGCCCATATTAATATCAGACAAAGTTGACTTTAGTACAAGAAATATTACCAGAGATAGAGTGACATTTCCCAATAATAAAAGGATAAACTTCTTTTAAAAAAGATTTTGTGTATTTGAGAGAGAGAGAAGAGAAAGAGTGCATGGGGGGTGGACAGTGGGAAGGGACAGAGGGAGAGGAAGAAGCAGACTCTATGCTAAGCAGGGAGCCCGATGTGGGGCTTGATCCCAGGTCCTGAGATCATGACCCAAGCCAAAGCAGATGCTTAACCAATTGAGCCACGCAGCCCACCTGATAAAAGGGTAAATTAATTAAGAAACATAATAAGCCTAAATGTCTGTGCAGAAAACATAAAAAAATTTGAACACATTAGGCAAATACTGATGAACCTGAAAGAAATAGATAAATCCACAATTAAAGTTGGTAATTTCGATTCTCCTCTATCAGTATATAACGGGTAGACAGAAAATCAGGAAGTGTGTAGAATACTTGAATGACATTATCAACCAATTTAACCTAATTAGCATTTATAGAACACTACACCCAGTAACATATTACTTTCAATTGTACATGGAACATTAATCAAGATAGACAATATGCTTGGCCATAAAAGTCTCAGTAAATTTAAAAGAATGGAAATCACTTAGGGTATGTTCTCTGAAAACACAAAATTAAATTAGAAATAGATAAAAAATATATCTGGGAAACCCCAAATATTTGGAAACTTTGCACAATAGTTCTAAACAACTCATGGGTCAAAGAGGAAAATATAAGGGAAATTAGAAAGTATTTGAAGCTGAATAAAAGCACCACCTGTTAAAATTTGTAGATTGCAGCAAAAGCAATATTTTGAGGAAAATCTGTGCTTTAGATCCTTATATTAGAAGGATCAGTTCGAGATCAGTGATCTAGGCTTCTGAGTTTGCACCTTAAGAAGCTCAAAAAAAAAAAAAAAAAGAAGCTCAAAATATAGTAAACTTAACCCAAGATAGTATAAGGGGGGGGAAAAAAAAAGAAAAGAGTAAAACTAAAGGAAATTGAAAACTATAGAAGATGGGGAGAATCAGTGCAGTAAGCAGCAATCAATTTGAACGACAACACTTAAGCCTCCTCAAAACAATAGTCCCAAATGTCCTGTATATTAATTCACAGCATGTAAAATGTATGCATCATTAAGCTTCCTTTGATTTTGTTTATATGTCATTTGGTTTAGAAGGTTATAACACTGACAGATATTAAAATCTTATAGGAGAAGAGATGTTATTTTTAAAATGCCTACATTTGATTTTATATTGGAAGGATTATCTAATCTGATCTGTCCTCCTGTAGGTACTCTCTCTCAGCAGTAGGGTGCCATGGAGCTTCCTTATATCTTATAGTTGTTCTTTTCTTATAGATAATACTTCATTATTGAAAATGCTTTCTGGTTGACCTACTGTGGAGTTTTTAGCTCCTGCCTGGACCTGGACTGCTGTAGTGGATAAATGTCAAGGTTCATATTGTAATTTCAGAACAATCCCTTTAAAATTATAACAATCCTTGGTTTAGTTTTTGAGACCTCTTGAGTATGCCACCATCCTGACCATCCCCCCCATCTAATCAGAATCTCTGGCATGCTTTTGTTAGAAGGGACATATTTAACAAATGTAGATATAAAGATACAGCTATCACCTTGGTGACCATGGAACTAACATTAGATATTTTTCTTTCTTTTTATAAAAGTCATCTTTAAGATGAAGCTCATTTATAAATCTTCTAAGGACCTTTTGAGACTGAGACACTCAGAATTGTGAACCTGAAAAATAAGTATTTTTTAGCTTTCCTAGTTGTCTCTGATACCTATATAAGGAAAGACAGTTTTGTTAAAGTTTATAGGCTGAATCTGACTGTCTGGGTTTTAAAAAAATAGGACAGAACTTAACATAAGTATTTATTTAGTCCATGTCGACATAAATATTGCCAAATTATGACAAGAATAATGTTGTTCAGTGTTGCCTGCAAGTTAGCAACATCAGCATCGTCTAGGTGTTTTATAGTAATGCAATTTTTCATGTCCAAACCCAAACCTGGCCCCTAGGAGTCAGTGTTTCAATAAGCCCAGCAGGTGATTCTCAGTCCAAATTGAAAGAAGCACTGACTTAGAACATCTCAAATATGAGAGACATCTACCATTGTCTGCTAGATTTTTAATCAAGTAGTCTAGTATTCATAAACCTCTGGGATCTAATAGATTTCTAATAGAAAGTAAGTGCAAGTCTAGTTAAACAACCCTTCTCTGTTCCTGGATTTTGAAAGAGAGAGCAAGTGAATATCAATAAACAATTGATTGTAAAGAGTTTTATGTTATGTGGTTGAAATATATGTCCCAAGAGCAGACTACCTTAGTCCCTCAGAAACATGTATAACTAATGCCTCTGCTGTTTGTTTTCTATCCCTTTCTTTACCGTTTTTCTTCAACATCTCTTATTTATGGAGAAACACCATTCACCAACCTGGCAATGAAAATGCCACTTATTTTTCTAACTCAAATATACAATGTAATCTGGGAGTCATAAAAATAGCATCTCTTTTCCCATAACATTATATTATTGGTCAATATTACAACCTTTTAAACCAAAAGACATATAAACAAAATCAGGGGAAGCTTAGTGATGCATAAATTTCACAGGCTGTATATTAATATGCTGGACATTTGTGACTATTACTTTCATGGGGCTTGAGTGTTGCCATTCATGTTGATTCCTACTTACGCTGACATGTCATTACTTTTCTTTAATTAACACTCCGGGATTTGGGGGGATCATGTGGAAATCACATATTCTGCACAAAAAGCTCCCTTTAGCTCATTTATTTTTATGTCTAGAGTCTTTTGCTTTATGTGTGTTTTGTTTATGCTGAAGAGATTAGTTCAGTATGCAGTAAGTGATAGAGGGGAGAGAGTCCAGTGTCGCCATTTCCAACCTCACATTCTTCTTAGACTTAGTGGTAAAAGCTGTATTTTTTACCCTTGCAGAGCAAAAGAGAAAACGTTGTGTGTCTGCCAGCCACGTTGAAAATAGTGTAAATTAGATATGCAGCAGAACTATTTTCCAAATATGACTGCACTGTATAGTATTACTTGTATTTGCATACTGGCAAAAGAGTGATTGTTATTTTGTATGAAATTCTATAGTGTTAGCTTTAAAATGGGAAAATGCAGCAGAATTATAATCCTGTGATCACTAAGAGCAATATTTCAAAGAAGTATTTACTGATAGAACTTTCCTATGCTCCTGCTCAACCATAATTCATTCACCCTTTGAACAGAAAATGGGGAAGGCTAATTCCTTTGGAAAGCAGAATTTATCATGCAACGTGTTTTGTACTATAAGGGAAATAATAACAATGCTCTCTCAACATAAAGCCCTTTTCTTCTGAGTGAAGCAAAGTGGTTTAGGCATAGGATGTGCAGAATCCTGCCAGGATCTCAGCGAGGACAGGACCAAATTCCATGTGCTTCTGTTGTAAATATCTGCAACAGAGAGAGAATTTGGCAGGCAGACCAACGAAGAAAACAGTTGATCTTCTTGAACCCAGGTTTAGTGTATTGTTCATGTTATTTTGAATCATCTGATAATATGAAGGAAATGTACATTAAAGTGGAAAGTTATAAAAATTAATTATATATGTTGGATGGGTAGAAGTAAGCGTATTTCCGTGCTAGGCAAAACAAGCTAGAAAACTCACCTCACTCTTACTGGATCCTTCTGATTAAAACATTGGAGTTATTTATGGCTTAATTCTATCTTGAATTGGAAAACGTTCAAAAAATTTCTGAAATTGTAGGATTTTAGAATAAGGATTTAAAATTAATTAAAACTAATTAATTTTAATTAATTTAGTTTTGAAAAAAATTTTTTTAAAGATGTATTTATTTTAGAGAGAGAGCATGCAGGAGGGAGGGGCAGAGGGAGAGAAAGAAAGGTCTTTTTAAATATGATTTATTTTTTTATTTTAGAGAGAGAAAAAGAGAGAGCATGAGTGGAAGGAGGAGAGGGGGGACGGAGAGAGAATCTCAAGCAGACTCCATGCTGAGTGCAGCCATGCTGAGTGCAGAGCCCAAATCAGAGCTCCATCTCACAACCATAAGATCACAACCAGAGTGGAAACCAAGAACTGACGTGTAACTGCTGTACCACCCACATGCCCTGGTAATTAATTTATTCTTAAGATGAACACAGAGTTTGGTCTGGGGTAGGTATTCAGATTTACAGAACCATATTCAGAAATTCTAAATGATGTGACTGAGGTCTCATGATTAGTTGTGATAGTTCTGGGACTCCTATGATAGTCAGGTGCTCCTTCCTTTAAGGAACCATCTTGTTAGAAAAATAACTTCATGAAGTGAATCTTTGAAGAAGCCCAACTCAAAACACCAAAAACATTTTTATAATAGAGCCATACATAATAGTAAAGGGAAATGAGAATTATGCATTTGGAAGAGCTGTATTGAGATTATAGTGAGTTAAACATGACATAGGCAACAAGGTAACTATTTCTGATAACTAGATAGGTATACTTTACAGTATATGGGTTTTATTAAGATTTTATTTATTTAGTTGATGGAGCACAAGTAGGGGGAGTGGCAGGCAGAGGGAGAGGGAGAAGTAGGCTCCCTGCTGAGTGGGGAGCCGGATGCAGGACTTGATCCTAGACCTTGGGATCATAACCTGAGCCGAAGGCAGAAGTTTAACTGACTGAGCTGCCCAGGCTTTGAGATATTGAAAACTAATAGATTTTTTTCTAATTTGTTATATTTCTTAGTGATTTTAATTCATTCCAGATGTCTTATATTTGATTAGGAATTGGCAGTAGAGTCTTGTAAATTTGTTTGAAATTTTCTACTACAAACAGTTTTGATTATTTGTTAAGAAATAAACACTTGTTTTGTTGAAGTGATTCTAAGATTCACCTGTGATTTATATTTTAATAATATTTGCTAGCTTTGAAATATGGGAAAATATAAGCTAAAAAGATGAAGCCCATGACACCCTATTCTGATAACATTGTTTTAAAAAAATACATGTGCATATTTAAAAATTCAGCGTAGAAAGCTTTAATATGAAAGATAATATCCTTCCTTGAAAACAAAACCATAATTAAAAGTTCTTTATTTATTCTTTCAGAGTTTTTTTCTATGGTTATACCAGAGTCTGCAACGTTATATCTATTTTTACAGTAAATAAATGTATTCATCATTCTATGTATGCTTTTCGATTTTTCAAGATCTACTCTTTATCAAGGGAGAGATGCACCCATTTCAAGTATATAATTTTATGAGTCTTGATATATAAATTTGTGCAACCATGACCACAATCAAGCATTTCTAATGCTGATGCCCAGACTTATTGCCCAAGATTTCCCTCATGCTTCCTGCTCATCAATCTCTTCTACTCAGGCACTGATATGAATTCTGTCAACTGCAGATTCATTTTTCTTCTTGTAAGAATTCAAATAAATAGGATCGTGCTATATGTACTTTGGTGTCTGGGCTCTTCAGGTCTTTGTCCTAACTCCATTTATTTAAGAAGCTGTCTTTTCCCCATTGTATATTCTCAACTCCATTGTCATAAAGTAATTGACCATGTATGCATGGAATTATTTCTAGACTATTCTGGTCCATTGATATTTATTTTCATTCCAATACTATACTGTTTTGATTACTTACTTTGTAGTATTGTAGTATTGCTTTTATTTCTTTGAAAGCAAGAAGTATGGTATCTCCAGCTTTGTTCTCCTTTCTTAAGATTACCTTGGCTATTCAGAGTCTTAGGGCTCCTTACATTTTTATGGTTGGCTGTACTATTTCTGTGAAAATACTATTGGCATTTAGATAGGGATTCTTTGACTCTTTAGATTGCTTTGGGGAATATGGACAATTGAACAGTATTAATTCTTCTAATCCATGAACAGAGAAGAATATCTTTTTTTTTTTTTTAGAATATCCTGGTTTTTTTTTGAAGGTTCTTCAATTTCTTTATCAATGTCATAGCTTTCTGTGTACAGATTTTTCACCTCCTTGATTAAATTTATTGCTAGATATTTTATTCTTTTTAATACAATTGGAGATGAGATTGTTTTCTTAATCTCTCTTGTTGATAGTTTGTTTTTAATGTATAGAAACACACTTAAGTTTTTGCATATTGATTTTGTGTCCTGCAACTGCACTAAATTTGTTGATTAGTTCTAACATGGGGGTTATTTTGGTGGAGTTTTTATTTTTTTTAATTAAAAAAATTTTTTGAACATTTATTTATTTTAGAAAGTGAAGAGGAGCAGAGAGAGAGAGAGAGAGGCAGAGAGAGTCCTGAGAAGACTTCACCGTGCTGAGTGTGGAGCCTGGTATAGGGACCGATCCCATGACCCTGAGATCATGACCTGAGCTGAAACCAAGAGTCAGTCCCTTAACTGACTGTGCCACTCAGGTGCCCCTTGGTGGAGTTTTCAGACTTTTCTGTATATATCATTGTCATCTACAAATAGTGACAATTTTACCTCTTCCTTTCTGATTTGGATGCCTTTTATTTCTTTTTCTTGTTTATTTACTCTGGTTAGACTTCTATGTTGATTAAAAGTGGTCAGAGTAGGCATCCTTGTCTTTTTCTGATATTGGAGGAAAAGTTCTTAGCTTTTTACTGTTGAGTATGATGCTATCTCAGAGCACAGATACTTTTTTTTTTTTTTTGGAGGTGAAGACATTCTCTTCTATTTTTAGCATGCTGGAATTTATTTTTTTGTGAATGAGTGTTGAGTTTTTTTCAAATGTGATTTTTTCATTTATTCAGATGATCACATGGTTTTCTCTTTATTTTGTTAATATTGTGATAACATATTGATTGGTTTTGCATGACCAACCAACTTTGAATTCTCAAAACTCTCCTGCACATTGAGTTTTATCCTTTCTATAATTGCTAATTTAACATCAAATATTTTAAAAGGATTTTCAGTATTGGGGCACCTGGGTGGCTCAGTCGGTTAAGCATACAGCTCTTGGTTTTGGCTCGGATCATGATCTCAGTGTGGTGAGATCCAGCCCTGCCTTGGCTCCTTGGTCAGTGGGGAGTCTACGTTCCTTCTCCCTCTTTCTTTGCTCCTCTCCTCTCTCTCGTGCACACTCTCTCTCTCTCAAGTAAATAATTAAATCTTAAAAAAATTTTCTGCATTTATATTTGTAAGGAATTTTGATCTATGGTATTTCTTCCTTTATTAATTTTAATGTTTTGGTTTTGTTATTAAAGTATTTCTGGTCTTATAAACTCGGGATTACCCCTCCTTTATAATTTTTTCTGGACAAGTTGCTATAGTCTTTGCACTATTCTCACTTAAATGTTTGACAATTCTCTCTGTTTGACAGTAAAAACATCTGGTCATGGAGTTTTTTTTTTGTAGGAATATTTTCAATTGCAAATTTAATTTCTATATTTAATATAATACTTTTAGATTTTTAAATTTCTTCTTGTGACAGCATTAGAAATTTTTTAAAAAAGAACATTTTACATTTTAGGGTATTTTTACAGTTTGTCAGTTATTGAATTTAGTGTCATAAGTTTGTTAATAATAGCTCTTTGATTCCAGGTGTTGGTGAATTGTGTTTTCTTTTGATCTAGAAGTTTATCTAAATTTTTATTGAAATATTTCAAAATGTACTCAGTTTTGTTGATTTTTTTTCTGTGCCTTATTTCTTCTTTCACTGATTTCTGTGCTAATTAAAAAAAATTCTTCTATTTATTTTGACTACCTTTCTCTTTTTTCAGGTTTCATAAAGTGAAAACTCAGTCCACTGAATTTGAACCTTTCTTTCTGGTTGGTTCATGAAACTAAATTTATTTTTACTTGCAGTATAGTTGACACACAATGTTTACATTACTTTCAAGTGTACAACACACTGATTCAATAACTCTATATGTTATTATAAATTTTCTTCTTAAAACTGCTTTGCTGCATTCTGCAAATTTTATTTTTTGCCTTTTCATTGTGGTTCAGTGAAAATATTTATTAATTTCCTTGGTGAATTCTTTGAAACATGAGATATTTAGAAATATGTTGCTTAATATGCTGTTTTAGGGACTTTCTTGGTAGTTTGTAATCATTTATTTTTAATTTAATTATGTTGTAGCCTGAGAATATATTCTTGTACTAGTTCTATCCTTGAAAATCATTAGGGACTGTGTTGTTTATGGAAAAAGAATGTATATATATATATATATATATATATATATATATATATATATATATATTTTTTTTTAAGAATCTATATTTTTGTAGCTATCTGGTGTACTATTTTATAACAATCAGAACCATGTTTGTTGTTAGTAACTTGTTCAAGTATTCTGTAAGCTTATTTTTTAACTATCTGCTTTATAAATTTTGCAAGAGATGTTTTGGAGTAATGCTGTAATTATGGATATATACTTTTCTTTTTTCAGTTTATTTATTTATTTATTTACTTATTTTTAAAGATTTTATTGATCTATTCATGAGATACACACACACACATTCACAGAGGCTGAGACACAGGCAGAAGGAGAAGCAGGCTCCATGTAGGGAGCCTGACGTGAGACTCGATTCCGGGACCCCAGGATCACACCCTGGGCTGAAGGCGAAGCTAAACCACTGAGCCACTTGGGCTGCCCTATTTTTTTATTTTTAAGTTTTTATTTGCATACATATTTTTGATTGATATATTTTCTTGATGAATTTATGCTTTTATCATGAAGAAATGCCCCTTCATCTTGGGTAATATTCATTCTCCTGAAGCCTATTTTTTTTTCTGAAGCCTATTTTTTCTTAAATTAATATAGCTTGTGTAGCTTTCTTATTATTTGAATTTGCATGATATACATTTTCCTTTTTTTCACTTTTAACTTGTATCTGACTTTTCATTAAAGGCTGTTCCTTATAGACAATTTATAGTTCAGTATTATTTTATATCTAATCTGACAATATCTTCCTTCTCATTAGTGTGTTTAGACTCTTTACATTGAATGTAATTATTACTAGATGAAATATCATTGTACCATCTTATTATTTGTTTTCTTCTGTCTTACCAATTCTTAATTATTATTATTTTTTTACTTTTTAACTGCTGTAATGGTAGGTTTTATGTACTCATTTGGTTAGGCCATACTCCTCAGTTACACTACCAAACAGTAATCTATATTTTACTGTATGGTATTTTGTAGATGTGGTTAACTTTTACAATCGACTCTAGCTAAAGTATATTACCCTTGATAGTGTGTACAGACTTCATACAATCAGCTGAAAGATCTTAAGAACAAAACTGAGGTTTTCCTGAAGGAGATTAAGCTCCCCATACAGCATCTGCTCTTGCCTGAGATTTTCCAGCATGTCATCCTGTTCTATAGAATTCAAATTTACATATCTAGACTCCACAATTGTATAACCCAATTTCATGAAATAGATCTCTCTCTGTATACATATGTGTTTACACACACATACACGTACACACAAACCCATAAACACACATACATACATATATATGCCATATACATATGCAAACAAACATATATGTGTATTTTTCTGCTGCTTTGGTGAACAGTAACATGAATTTTATTTCCAAGAGTGTTTCTAGAAGGAAAGAATCTTAAAGATGAGTTTTTAAAATTGGTTCTGGGTTTTTAAAAATTTGTTATCTAATATGATTAGATTATATAGGCATTAATGGCTCTATTTCCAATTGTAAAGAGGACATTAGTAATCTTATATGAATGACAATAGAGATAAGTAAAATATCATCATTGGATACTACTAAGCGAATACTGTTATGGACTGAATATTTGTATCTCCTCTATTTGGAGGTGGGAAATTTGGGGTATAATTAGGTCATGAAGATGAAAATCTTATGAATGGGATGAATGCCCTTAGAAGAAAAGGCCAGAGAGCTAGCTTGCTCTTTTCCTCCACAGAAAGATATGCATGAGATACACAGTCTGCATTCTGGAAGAAGGTCTTCACTAGAACCCAACTATGCTGGTACCCTAGCCTCAGACTTCTAGACTTCAGAACTATGAGAAGTAAATTTGTATTGTTTATAAGCTATCCAGCCTATGGTTCTTTGTTATAGAAACCAGAACTGATTAACATAAAATGTATGGAAGACAAGCTGACCATGTGTTCAAAATTCAAAGCAGAATTTATATATTTAAATTTTATATATCAAGTGCATAGCATTTGTATTTAGAAAAGCAATCTAGGAGAATAGTTGTACTAAATATAAAAATATTAAAAATCCAAGTTAAAGATAAGTTATCACTTTATGTTAGCTTTATTATTTTGTCATTTCTTTTTTAATTACTCTGTGTTGTATTTATCCATGTGTATTTCCTTTAAAATGTCACACAACTTAAATTTATTTACTTCTGTTATTCATAGAGAATCCCATACTCAGCCTGATACTTCTGCTATGTGGTAATATATTTTTAAGGCTGAATTTGCAACTTCTTCATTCTCTTCATTTACCAGCGCAGTATGAGTTTTATCTCAAGTTTCCCTCCAGGTTGAATTACCTCCAAAGTATAAACTCAAAACTACTGACAAATAATGTGTTGGTATTTAGAGTATGATATTTCAGCATACATGCAATATGTTACTATAGGTTTTAAAGTTTGCATTAATATTTGCGGATTAACTCAAGCTTTATCCATGGGTCACAGGAGTTCTGTGACACATCTTTTGATGTAAATAATAGCTTAGAACCCTCCTTTCCAATTATAAAATACATTGATCCTAAATTTTCATTTTTAAAATTAAAACAGTATAATTGGCAAAAATAAATATAGCATGACTGTTAACTATTCACTTCTTTGCTTTATTTCCTACAAAGGAAACTATTCCTTTCCTTTGCTTTATTCCACCTTCGTTAGCAATATATAGTTTTTATATTGAACATTAAGATTAGTGCCTGCATTTCCTAAACAGTGGAAATAGAAGAGGGATTTAATATGACAGGTGTTGATTTAGTAGGCTCCAATGGAGAGTGAATTTTCTTCTTGACTGTGTGCCTAATACTTTTGGAAGGCATTGAGCATTTGCCTGAGGCCTGTAAACATTGAACTTTTAGTTCAAAATGCTAGAATATATATTATGCAATTCTTTATGTGTGGTTGATTTAAAATAAAAGAGATTCCTGTAGAAGTTTTCCTCATTAATCTACCCAATTTGATTCAACAGACTCTGACTCAGAGCTATGAAATTATTTGCTGACATAAATAAGCCTAATGGGTATCAATACTTGAAACCTGAGGGTAATTTGTTTTGACTTTGGTATCTAAGTTATTCTAAACTATGAGTAACTAAAGCTAGAACTTCCCAAAATTAAACATATTTGTTAGCTCCATTCATGTATTTTTGTTGTTTCTTATTCCACTATTACCCTGAGGAATATAGGATTATATCTATAGTTTTAATAATAAAGAAAGGTTTATTTTAAAGTTAGTATGACATATTTTAAAGATCAAGAATAACCATCTGCTGTTTTTTCCCAAATATAAACCAATTTTAACTAATAGCAGATTCACTGTATCTTTTACAATGGAAGACTTTCATCTTATGCACATGAGCCAAATCTGTATTTCAATATCTCTGTTTCTCATTTTTTAAAAATAAATTAGGTCCAATTTTCTTTTGTCTTCTGGACATTTTTATGTATATTCCCTACTGGACACAAACTCAGTTTTGACCATTACCACCTCCAAACTACTTCTTTCTCCTGAATTCCCCTGTCTATAAACTCAGTATTTTCTCAACCACCAAAACTTAATTACTTCTTCATCCCTTACTGCCTCTCCCCATCCAATTAGTTGTGGTGTCTGTGCATCCTAATTCCGCCTTTTAGATCTAGCCTTTTCCTTTGGATGCCTCCTGCTGGCTTTCATTACTTTGCACTTGGTCTATTTAAATAATTTATAGTTTTCCCTCTGATATAACTTTGACATTGCTGCCAAACTGCTTCCAGCAATGTTCAGTTCTGATATCATTTGCCTGCTTGAAACATGTCAATTCCTTCCCATTGACTACTAAGGGCCACCAGTTTAGGCACAATCCCTTGGAACTGTTTCTGTTTCTTGGTTTCAGTCTCTTATAGAAGTTTCAGGGAGGGAATGCCTATGCAGCTTATGTTACCTTGTCTTCCTACTACTCAACATTATGTCTGGAGAATATTTGCATAGATCTATGGTCTGCAGATAATAAATCTACAACTGGTTTAAATTGGCAATTGCTGGTTGCCTATGACTCTGAAGAGAAGCTGTCATGGAGATAGCTGAGGTGTCTGAGCAGAACATGTGATTTTTACCTAGACACTAATCGGAGATTTTGAAAAAATACAGTTGGAGAGAAGGAATTTCTGGAATGGCTAGCAGCTAAAACAAGTATCCTCCTTGTAAAAGAGTGATATTAACAAAACAAAACAAAACAAAACAAAGCACAAACAACCTCTTTTTCTGCCAAGGAATCTCATTCATCCAAGTGGGCTCCTTTGGATGGAGAATATGAGCAGAGGAGGGGGAAGATGGCTCGTAGTGGCAGCTCTCTAACCTTTTGAACAGAAACATCTGGTAATAAAGCCAACTATAATGCATTCTTATTCCAATAGTTGTCTTGTCAACTGAAATATCTGTTTAATGGGATACAACCCTAAGGCTCATGTAAGGTTCTTCTCCATAATATAGCCTAATAATTTTCCAGATTTGTTGTTTATAATTTTTAAAGATTTACTTATCATTTTAGAGGAGGAGAGAGGCAGAGGGAGAGAGAGAGAGAGAGAGAGAGAGAGAGAGAGAGAGAATCCCAAGCAGGCTCCACAGCTGAGCATGGGGCCAACTTGGAATCTATCTCATGACTCTGAGATTATGACCTGAACCAAAACCAAGAGTCTGTTGCTTAATTCACTATGCCACCCAGTGCCCCTATTGTTTACAATTTCTTTACAAATGTTGTGCATTCTAGTTTTGCTTAATAATGTTTCCTTACTTCTCTTGCTCTGCTTGGGCAATGTGCCATTTACCAGTGGTTTGGGAAGCCGTTTAAGGTATAAAGGACAATCTCACCATCAGATATCAGTATATGAAATACACTTCAGTTTAAAAATAACAGTAACAATGTTTTACGAAGGAAAGATGCTAGCCTTGTCCATTCTCAGAAGTCTTTATGGAATTTAATCTTTCCTTCTATAGCCCATCAACTATAACCAGTATCCTTTCAACTCTGTTCATCTACGTTCATTGTATCCTGTACAGGTAAAATCCAGATCTGTTTTCTTAACCTTCACCATAAATTTGAGATTTGTAAATTACTTTGATCATCTTCCACAGCATTTTATCTATTGGTACTTTCTTAGCTTTTCATATGTAACAACATAGCTCCTTGAATTAAAAGCCATTTTGAGGGACACCTGCTTGGCTCAGTGGTTGAGCGTTTGCTTTTGGCTCAGGGTGTGATCCCAGTTCGGGGATCAAGTCCCACAGCAGGCTCCCTGTGGGAGCCTGCTTCTCCCTCAGCCTATGTATGTCTCTGCGTCCCTCTCTGTCTCTCACGAATAAATAAAATCTTTAAAAAAATCCATTTGGATTTTAATATATGTTTCATGTGGGGCATCTTGCACATAGTAGTTTTTTATTCTTATTTTTATTTATTTATTTATTTATTTATTTATTTATTTACATAGAAGGTTTTTAATAATACTTGTTGAGTTAAATATAAACAGAGGTGTTTTTTATAAGTGTATTTTTTAAACATTTATAAAAGGTGTTTGTTTATAAGTCTTTTTTTTTTTAAGATTTTATTTATTCATTTGATACAGAGAGAGAGCACAAGCAGAGGGAGAGAGAGAAGCAGACTTCGCTGAGCAGGGAACCCAATGCAGGGCTCTATCCCAGAAACCTGGGATCATGACCTGAGCTGAGGGCAGATGATGCTTAGCCGACTGAGCCACTCAAGTGCCCTAAACAGATGTTATTAACTATATCCAATAAATTACATTTTAATAAGAAGAAAGGGGAAAATAAGAAACCTTTTTAGACTTTGATAAAATAAAATATTATGTAACAAACCCCAAGATTTATAAAATTTGGATTCAGATTTATAAATATGCCCCTATTGAAAACTTAGTTTTCTCTCATTTTTAAAAAAGTGATAACAGCCATAATATTAAATACGGTGGCTGCAAAAGGGTATCTTAATGTAAAATTTAGTGTGTTTTCTGACTAAGGACAAGAATAGAATGACTGAATATATTTATAAGCAATTTATTGGAAAAATAAGCTATTTGCTCTTATGTAAATATTATGAATCACTGATGCATCTTCCCTAGGATTTATATTTTAATCGGTAAAATATTTTAAAACTTTTAGTTACAAAATACTAAAGGATAAATATCATCCTTCTGGAGAATGCAATGAATACTGGAAAAAAATCTACATTTAAAAAAACTACGTGTGCATAACACAAACATATTACTTTGATACTTGAATGATAAGGCAAGATAAAATAAGAATTATATTCCTGGTGAAAATGCTGTAAGTAGTCAGTTGAGTTGGCATAAATGGAACTTTTAAAACATTACAGTTACATGCTAATAAAATTGAAGAAAACTTTAGGAAGATCTGTATAAACTTATAGAATATGTTCCTTTCAAAACTCACAATGTTTCTGAGAAACCAAATTGGCAATCTACCTGTTGCTAAAATCCAGATGATTTTCTTTGTTATGACACCGAACTGCAATTGAATTGATGATTGACTCTGACACATACATTACTGCATGACAGAAAGACAAATTTCAGTTTGTGAATTTGAAAGAAGTGATTTGTGCCTCCCTAAGTGCTTACTCTGTCACTCAGAGATGCAGGGTCTATGAGATCTTCTGAAAAATGCACATAGAATGGGATGTAACTTTCATTCTTTCCTTAAATTTATCTGCTAGGATTTAAAAGGGGGAATTGATAATATGGACTAAGATGGAGGAAAAGGGTCCTTTTTAGCATGATAACTAACTGGCAGTATTATTTTATTAAAAGCTCATTTTGGCCAGCTGTGCGTCTCCCACCACTCTCCATGTGACTCCTCCGCCATTCCATCCACAACCCACTTCTTTAAGAATGGGTCTTAAAGTTGCTGAATGGCTAAATCCTATTCTAGAGTCAAAGATGAAAAAGAAAAAAGATGTAAAAGCAAAACTAGAGAATCTCTTTAAGGGAAATGTGGATTTCTTAGTGAATAGAATTGAAAATGGCCTCTAGCTGACATGAAAGGACATGTTAAAGAAAGGCATGAGGGAAGGGAAGTCAAATGGGGAAGAGGAGCCACATATAAAGTATCAACCTCCTGAAGAGTTCCTGTGACCTACTTCCAATTCTCCTAAAATGCCACCAAATAAACTGTCAGTGACCTTTCATTCAACCTAAGGCAAGCATATCCCCTACTGCAGTGAGAGAGACTTAACCTTGCCACCTTGGTATATTTTTGGGGAGTGCTTCTGAAGTGTGTGTGAGGGTTTGGCTTGCCAAAACCATATATTATAAGGTTTTGGGATTCAGTATTAGGTAAGCCTAACTTAATTGATGTAGAAATTTGATTAGTGTTGGGTGAAGTTCATGTCAGAATTGCTTAGGATGGGTAACCTGGGTGGCTTAGCAGTTTAGCGCAGCCTTCAGCCCAGGGCATGATCCTGGAGACTCGGCATCGAGTCCCACGTCAGGCTCCCTGCATGGAGCCTGCTTCTCTCTCTCTCTCTCTCTCTCTCTCTCTGTCTGTCTCTCATGAATAAATAAATAAAATCTTTAAAAAAATTGCTTAGGATAAGTGGACACAGTGAGGCAAGGATTTGATGAATAAAATATTTTGATAAGCAAGAAACTTGCCCAGTTGAGTGATTTATGACTCTAAGAAAAGGACTATTCACCCGAAAGAGAAATGTGTTTTCTTGAGAGTTGTTTGAGCAGTATGTTGTTCAGAGATGTTTTTTAGAAAGTTTCTGAAATAAATAGTAAACTTAGTCACAAATTGATCAGCCTCGTCTAGAACTTCCTTCAGCAGTGAGGTCTTATTAATGCCAATTGCTGAAATAGTTCTTGATTCTGTTAAGCTGTGTGGATGAAGGCAAAGTGTTTTCAACATGGATTAGAAGATTTCATTCAAACCTGAAGTTAGGACCTATGTTGGACATTATCCCCTGCTTTCTCATTATGTGTAAACATGTATAGATATAACTTTTTTAAACAATAAATAATTCAAGTTCTTTTTACTAGTAATGTTTCTCATAGAAGTATCTTTTTTTACAGAATTTAAACTTCGTGTTTTGGAACATATAATTAGAGTTAAAGACAGATTTCAACCTAGGAAAAAATTTCATCTTTAATAGCAAAGATAATTAAGTTTTTAAATACACAATTTGGTCAGTTGTTAGGAAAATATGATGAACTAATATAGGAAAAAGTTGTATAAAGAAAAGACTAAGAATGAAAAATTAAAGAAGTAATAATTTATGAACAAAATTTAATCTAATCAGTAAATACAAAATATATATATTAAAATATCAATTAGTTTACTTTATTTAAAAATTAACAAAGATTCAAACATGAGAATGTCCAGTGATATTTAGAATATTTTGAATTGGAACTTTCATCCATTGTTTGTGTAACTATATTTTGCTGCAACCATTCTAGAGTGCAATTTGACACTGTTGATCAAATGCATTCCACTTCTAGGGATATTCCCCCTATAAAACCAACAGACATGTATGACAGATTCATGTTCAAAAAAGATCATTATAGGGGACGCTTGGGTTGCTCAGCAGTTTAACGCCTGCCTTCCGCCCGGGGCGTGATCCTGGAGTCCTGGGATCAAGTCCCACATGGGGCTCCCTGCATGGAGCCTGCTTCTCTCTCTGCCTGTGTCTCTTCTCTCTCTCTCTCTCACTCTATGTGTTTCCCTCATGAATAAATAAATAAAATCTTTTTTTTAAAAAAAAGGTCATTATAGAATTGCATACATACATATAAGTAGAGTTCCAGCCACTATGCTGCATTCTAACAAGTAGAATAAAGGTCTGAATGAAGAGGAAGGGGTAAGGAGTATGTACCAGCTGTCTGTTAGGGAAAGTTGTAGGAAGCTTTAGCTTACATTTTACTGTCTGCCCATAGTCACATTACATGGGAGGCTGGGAAGTATTTTCATTGTAGGCAGCCATGTGTCCAGCTGAAAATCAGCCATTCTAATATAATGTGTGAAAGAGAATCTCTTTTACCCTGTTTACTGAGCAAATGAACTCCAATTTGTCTCAGTCTCTCCAATCTACTCTAGTCCCTCCTTAGAATAACTAAAGAGCTCATTAAAGTTTCTTCCAAACAAAAAGTTGCTCTTTTGTTTAAAAATAATCTGCTAGCATCCTGGAATTTAGATGGTTGTAGTCAGCTTATTAAAAATAGCCATTGTTTTCCTTTTGAAGATACATGATAGAAATCGCAATTCTAGAAGGTTTTGGTTTCATTTAAAATTTTAAACATATGTGGATATGTGAATGAATTCAGGAAATAAAGCAAAGTGTTAATTATTTTCTGTGTAGTAAGACAATAAATGATTTTTAACTCATGCCTTGTGTTTAATACATTTTCTAAATGTTTAAAAATAGACATAGCCAAAAATTAGAAGAAAAGTAACAATTTCTACATATAGTGTCAAGAGATAAATCCATTAATTAATTAATTATTTGTCCTATAAAGTGTTTTTGGATATTTTATATTCCATGTACCAAACATTATAAACAAATAAACTGTGGTCCCTATCTCGAAGGTACTTGTGTTCCACTGGGTGTTCCACTGGGGAGAAGGAAGAAACATGCACCCTACAGTTACAGTAGAATGGCTTTGATGCACTGGGTAGAGGCTTGTACAGAATGGTATTGTAGCACTAAGAACTAAGCAGATTTATTCTCCCCAAACTGCAGAAACTGGAGAAATATTTAAGCTGAGTCTAAATATTGAAAAGGTGGCTCATAGCACAAGAAGGTGCCAGGGTGAAGCTGTGAAGGCTGCAGTTCTAAAAAGTTATCCTGTTGGAAAAACTACATATATATATTGATGTGACTAGTAGAGTGTGTGTGTGTGTGTGTGTGTGTGTGTGTGCGTGTGTAAGACTAGAGAGAGGCCCTGAGCATCATGGTGTGTCATCTCAAGAAGTTTGAATTTATTGTGAAAGGTTTGTGTAGCTATTGAAAGGTTGCAAGCAGGTTAGTGCTGTTTGCATTTTAGCAAGTGTCACATCTGATTCCTCCTTAATAAGTGGTCCAAGTCTCCAGCTAACATTAAAAATATATAGGAAAAACCCAAATTCAGGCCAATGAATGTGTTTATTTGAGAACCTCATAATGTCCACAGAGCCCCATATCTTTAGTCCATGTTGCCTCTCTTGAATATCTGAACTATGAACCAATATCCATTTCAGTTGTTTCCATTTAGATATTCCTTTTAACCAAAGTTCAACTAGTCTATGCAGATTTCCTACTTCTAGTTCAAACCTTTGCATTACTTGTCTTTTAAACCCCGAATACTAACAACATAGCCCTGCTTATCTCTTAAGTATAGTACACATGTACAGCATACGCATCACCATACCCACAGCTTATCTCTTAAGCCCAGCATTGTATATGCATTCATTTTGCTATCCTGTACTTGTTCTTCCTTTCTCAGCCCTTTTCATTCCCTAAGAAAATGGTATAATTCTAGATGGAACCAAAGGTTACCAGTGTGAATGGTAGCAGGTAGGAGGGCAAAACTGTATGCAGGGAGATTAACATCACAGAATTGACACCTGGGGATATTAAATTGGAAGATTGGTTGAATACAGACAGTACCAGAGGTAATATTAAAAATAGGTCGAAAATATGTAGGTGTTTTTGTTTGTTTGCTTTTATCATAATTCAGGTGAAAGATGTAACATTTTATCATGGAGCACTAAGGAGCATCATAGGGCATGGAAGGTATGCATGCTAAGTAGTCTGTGGAGCTTTGCACACCTTCCTCTCTTGCTCATGAGAAGCCAAAACAAAACAAAACGAAAATGAAACAAAAACTTGTAACAGCATATATGATCACTTAGGAGTATTCCCACTATTAACAATGATACTATTATTATTCATGTTTTATACATAAATAACGTGACACTTAGAGAAGTTAAATAACTAATGCAATTTCACACTGGTAAAATATGGTAGGATCACCGTTATAATTCTCTGACTCTAAAGCCAGTGTTAGTTCATTATGTATATCATCAATTTAAATAGTGTTCATCAACTTGATGAGATATTGTCATCTTTACATGATAAAAGTCAAAAATATTTATATGCAATTGACCTACCAAAGGCTAAACATTAATTAGAAACTCCTTCTCCAATTTTGGTTTTGATTTTTACAAATATGTACTGGTGTCTATAATACCGTTTCAGGCATTCTATGGAAAACCACCTAATGATATGACTCTAACAATTCTGCTTCTAAATATATGTGTTACTGTGTCCTTATCCTTAAAATTATTTGAGCATTTTAGATGATCTTTTTAAATTGTTCAATACTTAAACTGTGTGGATCTGAATTCTCTGAATATTTAATTAAAAAATCCACAGCTTTTAAAATAATTCAGTTATGTTAGGCTACTGCTTTTCAAACTTCCCCAACTTGGAGGGAGGAGGAGAATATGAATAGTCCTGGATATCTGTGAGTAGACACCCAAGAGGCTGACCATAAACGTGAAATTTCTTTACAGTCTCATGTTTTATCCTAAAATATTCATGTGGGTTTACATCCAATTCCATAATGTATCCTTGCTTGTTTTAATAAAATCTGATTTAAATTATTTATTATCTATAAAAATTCTCCCTGTTGTTTTGGTTTATGGACTTGGTTCTGTTGCAGTCAGAATAAAACCACTGTATTGGAAATAACAGTCATCGTTTTCCATGGGATTGTTGATTGAGAGTGCTCTGTCTTAAAAACAATTTCTACTAAATAAACTGACTCTGTGAACAGCCCTTTATCATTGAGGTCAGCAAAGTATTGTATTGAATTAATTTACCTTGGGATAACTTTTGTCACATTTTTATTTCATTTATGCAAAGAATAACAACTTAGTTTAAATATCAAAATCCCTGAAATGCCCACTGCCTGGATAGCCATTGCACTTGTACAAGGAAGTACTCTCAGAATCCTTTACTTGGAACATGACCAAGTCGTTCAGGAGATAACTATTCCTGTTTGAGAAACTCCTACCTGCATCATTAATCCCAGAAGAGTCTGGGCCTGTGCTGAGGGAGATGCAGAAGAGAGGAAAACAAAGGCTATTTAAAGCGAAGTATTTGAGTGTTTCTTATCACCTGAATGTGAGATAAACATATAGGATGACTTGACAAGATCCCAAATCCAAATCAAAGTAGTAAAGGAACTTAAAATATTATTAATAAGCATCCCAAAGTCCAGAGGAGAACATGCTTCTATAATTTGAGTGTTCTTACAGGATGACATAAGTGAAAACACACTGAAATAAGCTGAAATACAATACGTAAATGACAATGGAATAATTGAGACTCTACATCCCATATAAAGACACAAAGGTAATATAGCTTAGATGTTGCTCAAAAGGCCATTTTTAAGTGTTTTTGTTTGTTTTTATTTTTTATGTATTTCAGGCCAGAAATTTAAATTGGTTAGATTGGGCTGTCATTGTGCCTAACAAATGAAACCGCAGTTGATTAAGTGATGAAAAGTCACTAAGTTGTAAATAGTCTCTTATCTTTTATTTTTCCTGTCACTTTGCTTTCCTGCTCATTTTATCACCATTTTATAATCATAATCGTACAATGTTGGGTGCACTCTCCACCCTCCCCATCTGTGATACTGCAGAGGAGAGAGGGGTCACGTTTTATTGTATGTTACTATTTTTGTCTTGACTGTAGATTATTTGGCTGTTAGTGGTTCTATTACTCAAGGAAAGTCAATTTGTAAATTATGTTCTAAGGTGTATTGAAAAAAGATGATTTGACTCAAACATGTTTCTCTTGTAAAATTTTGTTTTTTTAATCTAGTGCAGTTTTGTAAACTAAATGCATATGTTTTTGTATCTTACTTTTGAGCCCCCATTAAAGTGATAGTAAAGGAAAAAAGAGGTAGAAACAAATAGCAATAAGTTTTTGTGTATATATGTGTATGCATGTGAAGCTCAATTATTGTAATCTGTCTAAATGACCAAAAATGTAGAGAGTTGCTGAAAACTGAATTACAGTGGAAAAGTGTGCAACCAGCCAAGACCTCTGACCTCCTTTGCAGAAGGTCAGAGAGGTTCTGTATATACAAACTGCAGGTGTGATGGAGAACAAGAGGTAAAAAAGCAGAGCAGAATCTAATGGGATTGGGTAGGTGGGCAAATATGTAGCAAAATCTGTGGTCCATGCAGTGCTACAATTTCCCACTTCCCTGATCCCTTTGGAATTTATCTTGATATAAGGAGTCAAGTGTGTGCATTAACTGTTTTTTTTTTTTTCTCAAGGTGCTACCCAGTCATCCTAACGTAATTATGCACCATGCATCTTTTCATCAATGATTTTTTAAAAAAATATTTTATATATTTATTTGAGAGTGAGCTAGAGAGAGAGAAAGAGACAGACGGCATGAGCAGCAGGGAGGGGCAAAGGGAGAGGGAGAAGCAGACTGTCCTCTGAGCATGGAGCCCAACATGGCACTCCAACCCAGAACTCTTAGATCATGCCCTGAGCTGATGGCAAATGCTTACCCCACTGAGCCACCATAATCCCATTTTCATCCACAATTTTTGCACTCTTTTCTGTTGTACTGATGGCTATACTCATGTGCCAGTATCATCAGGGTTCTTTTTCTTTTTAGGGGATATATATATATATATATATTTTTTTTTTTTAATTTGAAAGAGAGAGAGAGAGCAAGGGCATGAGCAAAGGGAGAGACAGAGGGAAAGGGAGAAGCAGACTCCCTGCTGAGCACCATGCAGGGCTCCATCCCAGGACCTTGAGATCATGACCTGAGGTGAAGGCAGATACTTAACCAACTGAGCCACCCAGGTGCTACAGTATCATCAGTTTTAATATTAAAAACTATGCATTTTAATAGTAAGCCTAGTTTCTCTATATGGTTACTCATTTTCACAGATTTCCTGACCATTCTTACCTTATTATTTTTCTATTTGAACTCTATAATCCATTTATTTAGTTACAAAGAAACATAACAAAACAAAAATCATTCCTAGGTTTATTAATTGACTTAGATTTAATACCTTTATGATATTGAGCTTTCCTACTCAAGCACATGGCTTGTCTTTCCATTTGTTCAAATATAGGTTACTAATGGGTCTCTATTATTTGCAATCACACATGCAGACAAAAACAAATATATGCTTATTATTGTGTGGTTGATAAAATCATAGATTTTCAAATAAAATCTCCTGTATGGTCTCTATTATTTGCCATCAGACATGCAGACAAAAACAAATAAGTACTTATTATTGTATGGTTTGATAAAATCATAGGATATAAAAAAACTTTAGTACTTTATGGATGCATAAGATTATAAAAATGAGTTTAAGAGGAACTTGTTCAATGCAGTAGATTTATGTGAGACCTGAGACCAAATTTATTTATTTCTCCATGAGTAATTAATTTGACATGAAAGTCTAAGTACATATGTGTCATATATTTATTCAATTTTATATATTTTTAATTTTAGTATCATGCTGATAGATTGTTTATGGTATTTGTTTTTAGCTCATGAACCACATATTAATTATTGAAAATTGAATATAAAAAATAATTTTCTTGGGCACCTGAGTGGCTCAGTGGTTGTGCATCTAGCTGCCTTTGGCTTGGGTCATGATCCCTGGGTCCTGGGATCGAGTCCTGCATCTGGCTCCCTGCATGAAGCCTGCTTCTCCCTCTACCTATGTTTCTGCCTCTCTCTGTGTGTCTTTCATGAATAAATAAATAATATCTTAAAAAAATTTTCTTGAAAATTTTATTTATTTGAAAGAGAGAGAGACAGAGATAAGCAACAGAGATAGTGAGAGAGAGCACAGTGGGAGGAGAGGGAGAAGCAAGCTTGACACTGAACAGGGAACCTGACTTTGGGGCTTAATCCCAGAACCCTGGGATCATGATCTGAGCTGAAGGCAGATGCTTAACCAACCAAGCCAACCAGGTGCTCCCAAAAATAATTTTCTTAAAGTGTATTCCACTCTACTATACATAAATAACACAATAGATTCTATATCATATTGTTTGACTATATAATTTGACAGAAACTTGATCATCAGTGCTTGTTTGTGCTAGGTTTTTTTGTTTTTGTTTTTGTTTTTTTCCCTGCATTTAGGACCATTTTTTGCAAAACTTCCTGAGAGAAAGAATTGTCTACACGCAGATGCTGTCTCTATTTCCTTGCTTCTAATTTACATTTAAACAAATCATTCTGGCTTATGTTTCCTGTCATATCATTAAAATTCCTGCTGAGCAAAGATCATTGATGGCCCTCGTGTTGTTCACTATGATGGCCCATAGAGTTCTACAGGATCCCTGACCACCTCTCCCAATTCAATGAATAATCCTCTTCTCATCCATGGAGCTGAAGCCACACTGGTCCTCTAGAAGTCCCTAGAATGTCCCAAGCTGTTGCCTGCCTTAAGGTATCCTTGCTTACAGTTTCCCTACCTAAAATACTTGTCCTCTTTCTTTCCATTGATGACTTTTTCCAGTCTTCTAGGCTCAGTCTACATATCTTCTATGAGAGTCTTCACTTATCAACCATCACATGAAAAAAGCTTCTGTTTTCTCATGCATTATCTTGCCATCTTAATCATTTCACTCTAATACTTATTATCTTTGTTCCCCTATTATTATTTTAGTCACCAATATATTCTCATCACCAAGCAAAGTAACTACTAGCACTATTATCTTAATTAATACTTTGCATAAATCAATGAATTTACAGCTGCTCAATTGAGAGCTTATGTATCTTCATTCTGTAAGAAAAAAATGATAGTTTGGGAAAAATACCTTAATTTAATGTATCTCAATTAAATATACATTTTTAAAACAATCTATAGAGGTCTAAACTGATTGTAAGAATGCTGTGTCACTACCTGTGGAAGTCTGCAAGCAGACTATTTTCTAATCTTTAGAATGGAAATAATGAATCATAGAGAATACTTGAGGTGTTTGCTACATAAAACACTTGCCTACTTAAACACTTGAAAGAGGCTAAAAAAAAAAAAAAGAAGCCAAGACATTTTTAATACTATTAACTATTATTTTTGAACTATTCAACATTATTATTTTAGCTATTTGGCTGCTGTATAATCACAGCAGTTACTATTTGACCATGCCAGTGATCAAGTTAAAAAGGAGGAAAGAGAAATGAGAACTCTCTACGGTTGTGTAAAGTATTCTGAAAGATAGACTAAAGAAAATTCAAAAGACTTATGTTAAACTTTATCTGAAAAACACTGTGGTTTATTTTAAGTGAACTTCCCTTCACTTTTCCTTTCTGAAAACCTTGGTAATTCATGGCTTTTCAAAAGCTGTTTTAGTTCAGAGGTAAGATGGAGAGGCTGCACACCTGGAAAGAAGATGACCCCAGGTACAAATGAAAGGTGGAGCACCACAGTATGAGAATAAGCAGATGGCAGAGATCAAGGCCTCAGTCATGGTGAAGAAAGGGGAAAAAATTACAGAGGTTATAGGGACTAATGCCTCAAGATTTCAAAGATGTTGCTTTCATCATGGTCTATAAGAGAGAAGGAAGAAAGGATTGATGTTCAAAGCATCTCAAAATTTTTCTTGCTCATAAAACTGCTTTCTATCCTTTGATTTAACTGTTAACAGCAGTGCATTTTCAGGGTTATGGAGGGCACGTAAGATCACAAACCCAATATGACTACTATTAAGTTTCATAGCACTTAAGAAATTGAAGAAATTTTCAGATAAAACCATTGACTTCTGCATTACTTTTTGCATGCCTGACATTTCCCATTTGCTAAACTCATCATAAGAAAAACCCTAGGAAAGGACTGAAGGGGTAAATAGTATCAAAAAAAAAAAAAGAAAAGAAAAGAAAAAAAAAGAAAAAGATGGTGCAATGAAAAGAGATGCTAGGAAATTGTCCCTTGCATGTGCAGAGTTAATAGTATGTGTTAACCTTAGAGAGTGAAGGCCAGGAAAGAGACTTGCCTCCTCTTCCCCAATTAAGATCATCAAAAAGATTATATTCACTAATACTATACTTGGAAGTATAAAATTAGTGCCAATTCTTGCTACTATTGTATCCTACATAGCCAGGCTTTGATATTTGAATTTTTCCACCTGTTAACATCCCTCCTTCCTCCTTACTAATAGGATAGTTCTGTAATAAATTAAGGATCATACAAAGGCACAATGGCACACTTAGGCCATTACAAGTAAACCTCTATGCAATCCCTTCCCCAGGCTTATGAATAGGGAAAATTGAGCATTTAGGCATATTGTTTGCTGATTTTAAATAGGAGTGGCTTGAATAGCTCTGTTTTGCCTCCTTTGGAAGGTTTCATGAGAAATGATGGAAACTGAGGTATCTTTTTCTCAGAGTTAGTATCTTTGAGGGCCATTCAAGATCCATGTGAGAATAGTTGAATTAAGTAATTAAGGGAATAATGAGAATGTTTGATATACCTATATTGTGGCTTGCTTTAGCAGATAGAGGTCCAGACCATTCTACCCCAAATACAATGTGTATCTACCAGAGTGTCTTGTATCTGAGATTGCTCAGAAAACATTACCATCATGGGAAATTGCATGAGGCTTAAGAGGTGTAGGGTTCCAATTTAAACAGGATTGGCATTCACTTCATATCTCCCCCTCTTATTTCATTTTGCTATACCTTAAATATATTTTTAGTTGTTCTGCTACTCCTTTTGTCTATGTGTTTTATCTCCGAATTGGGAAAGAGAATTGAATGAAGGCTTTATTTTCTATACAGTCTGTGGATAATTGAAGTAAAGGGATAGAAAACCGAGGAACAAATTTTATTAATAACTAATTGTATATTTATTTACCATCTATCCCTCTCTTATAATGGAAAAGACTCCATTACTAGGGGGTTTTGTTTATTTTGTAATTTAAGCACCAGTTAGTGTCCTCAAGTCGGTTTTGTAAATTTAATGTTATCATTTTTGTGTGTGGTTAGGAGTTCTACTTCTTAGACTCCCTTCCCTGCATGATTCTAGGTCACAGATAGCTAAGAATACAACTTATGCATGTTTTGAAAAGTGGAATTGAAGTGGAAGCCAATACTCTCAGGAAGTTATAGTCATCAGACATGGCATCAGTAGGCTCCAGCTTCTAGCTTGTCCCTCCAACTTTTGGCCCTGGTAACTAACAGAAGTCTTAAGCAAATTACCAAGGGCTAAATTGCACTTTGTAGAGAAAAAACTTTCAAAGATCTCTGTATGGCTTTTTATCTCTCTCATCTCCTTAGTATTACCACTTTGGCAGCCAGATATGCATTATATCTGGGATTTTTCTGTAAGCACTGACTTGTCCACACAAACTGGTGCTTTAGTGACTCTCTCTGGTCCTTTAGCCCTTTCTGTTTCAGAACTTCACATCCTCAGGTACTGTTATATGTGTGTACACTGCAATTTTTATAGCAAAATACCTCTTTGCATAGAATTTTTTGTGGCTCTGGTTTCCTGGCTAAGCCCTAACCAATAGAGATTTTAGGTATCCGTTTTAGGGGAAGTAGAACCTTAAGGCTGTGATTCTGCAAGTGGTCCTTTGATCTGATTAGATTTGAAGACATTAGCAGTTTCTTTGCTAGTAGTTAGTGGAACACTGGAAGTCTGTGGCAAAAAAAGTTACTTAAAATATCACTTTAGTTATCTGGAGTCAAGTTCCTACAGGAGGCTATGCTTTGGATGACCACATAGTTGATGCTATTGAAAATATTAGTGGAAATTAAGAGTGTAAAGACTGTAGGGTTAGTTTTGAAACCTAAAAGTACCCTGGAAAAGTTGAAAGAATAATTATAAACTTAGTGCTTTACATTGCTATCTAAAGACCAGAGTAAGTAACTACCAAATTTCTATTTGTCCTGAAAGACATTCTTCTCTCCTATAATCACAGGTTTAATATTTATGATATAAATATCTTTCTGTTGGTGGCAAAATTGTACTGTAAAGTAAAATTATAGTGTTGCAGAGTCTCATGTTAAATTTAGGGTATCAATCAGGAAAAGTGACATTCAGAATATGGGATTGGGGTCAGAAGGGCAGATTATAATAAAATTTGGTACCCCAAGTTTTGAAAAATCAGCTCTACTAGTGCACCTTTGCAAGAGAAGGTTAGCCAACTGTTGCCTAAGTAACCTGTGATGACCACTTAAAGTAAATAGTTATTTGGTAAGTATAATAGGCTAAAAAAAATGCCCCTTGTTGATATTAGGTCCTAATCTCTGGTGCCTATAAATGTGGGAATGAAGGTCTTTATACATGTAATTAAGTTAAGAGAATTGAGGTAAGGAGATAATCTAGGATTATCGGGTAGACTCTAAATGCTATCACAACTGTCTTTGTATGAGAGAGGTACATCAAGACAGCACACCACACAGAAAGAAGAGCAGTAGGCAATGCGAAGACAGAGGCAGATACTGGGTGGTGTAACCACAAGCCAAGGAACAGTGCCATTCACCAGAATATGGAAGAAGCAAGAAATGGATTCTCTCACAGCACCTTCAGAGAGAGCAGGACACCTTGAGTTTGGCAATGGAAACAAAGTTTGGACTTGTGGCCTTCAGAATTTTGAGAAATCAGTTTCTGTCATTTTAATCCACCAAATTTGTGGCAGTTATTATTTTTAAATTTTATTTACTTTTTAAAGTAGCCTTAATAGAGCAAAAAATGCCATATTTCCTCAAGACACTCTCCCAGCTCCTCTGTGGCTTCTAGACCCATAGACACACTTAGAGTTTCCTAAGCTTCAGGAGGTTGGGTACACAATGTCGTTAGGACCACATGTACCAAAGTAAATGAAAAACTTGTACAGTTGAACAGGAATACGAGAACATATCCTAAAGGTGTTGGACTCGGGTAGAAGAATGTAATGTTGGAGTGGACTGAATTCATTGATATGATATACTTAATTAGAAGTTCCATATTTGATTAATTAACTTGAGAAACTTGTAGTGGATCTAATAGTTTCCTTGAATTGATAACTGGAATCTGGACACAAAGATAGATGATGCTGAGTTCAGTTGACATGTTAGAATTTCCTTGATACTTGACAGAGAAAGACATACTAATGTTCTGGAAGGTTAAATGCTAGAATGTATTTACTATGTATGACCTCTTCAATCCTCTTCCAGGCTCTCTAGGAGGGCACAAAAGTTTTGACAAATGCATTAGTAAGGGTAGTACCAACATCTTGGAAGAGCTCTGTGGTGACTCTTATGAATAGGTCAACAATGACAGTAGCAGAAGTTACCATGGAAATGGGTGTGCTGTCTAGGATGTAAGGTGATCTGGTTGCAACATCTGTCACCCCATTGATTGCCAGCATATTGGCCGATCTGGCAAATTAGATGAGTATCTCCTTCTTCCCTCATGTCTCCATGTATGTCCCCAGAAGCTGTACACTTGATTAAAAAGGAAGACCTTCCTAATAGAGGAGGACCATTCTTTGGTCAAGGTTATATGAGTAGCTGTGCTACCCTGCTAGAACCTCCAAACAAACTCTCAAGGTCCATTTGTAAGAGAACGTAGGGTAGTCAAACTTCGAAGACTCCAGACATATCTAAATGAGGCACTGCATGTGGCAGTCTGCCTTTCTTAAAATAATAACAATAATTAATAATAATAATAATAATAATAATAATAATAATAAGGCATTCTCAAACCGGGATGATGGGATACTAGAGTGGTAGTTAACCTGCTGTGAAACTGTAGGCATGATTGTCATATGGACAGCAGGACCAATAGAATTGATCAGAATATTTTGACCTTTAGGAATCTTTGGCTTTGACTAATTGATTCTGATATCTCTACTAATGAAATATATAGGTTCTGGCACCTGAGTGGCTAAGTTAGACTTAGCCTTGATTTCAGCTCAGGTCATGATCTCAGGGTCGTGAGATCAAGCCCTGTGACTGACTCTGCACTCAGTTGGGAATCTGCTTGAGGATCCTTCTCTCTCTTTTTCTCCCCCCCCCACTCCCTCTCTTTTTCTCTCTCTTTCAAATAAATAAAGAAATTTTTTAAAAGAAAGAAATAGATGGGCAACCTACTATATCCTGTATATTGTCTGATTTTATTTGTATTTGATTTCTACTTGGTTTTATTTTATTTGAATGAACAGAAGCATTCTAAATCTGGTTAAAACAAAACAAAACAACATTGATCTAACACAAAATAGAGTTAAAGACCCTTAACCAATATGCAGACTTGAACTTGTAAAGAAATTCAGAGCCACTTGAAAATATTTTTCTTTTTTTGTATCACCTTCTCATCAAATAAAATGCTAATGTTTAATTCTGAATCTCAGTGTGTAAATAGAGGATACCAAAGTGGAGAGTATGGGTCCATGTAGAGAAGAACTGATGTTCAAGTTGTCTATCAAAAGAAAAAGAATGGGAAAAATCCTTGTGAGAGGTACAGGATCTGCATGGAGAGGAACTAGCAATATTCAAAGGTGAACAAAAAGACACATAGGATGCTTTGTATTTCCTTGGATAAAAGGGTTACTATACTTTTTGGTTGTATGAGTAGTTGCACTACCTTAGAGGATCCATGATTTTGCTATTGTTTTACTTAGAGTTAAAGATGATTAAAAGATTTGTTTATGGATATTAAGTTGACAAGCAGATGGATTGTAAGGGATTGTGGTTTGTCGACTTGTCATTTCTACTTCTGTCTAAGGCTAGGAAAATATTTTCCAGAATTTCTCTTCCTTATTGGTGTCAAGCTAGCATTGACCAAAAGAGGAATTTGTGTGAGATTGAAGGATACCAGAATAGCAGAAGCCATTGCTTTTGGAAGGTAATTGGCAGTCTTCAGCTTCCGGATCATCTTCCCATTACCAGTCTAGTCAACAACAGTGGCCTGTAGCACTGGAGTACACTTTACATAGAGATGGCAGCTTCCAAAAACTCTATGACACCTCTCCAGGGGTCGGCTTCAGCAGCCAGAAGAGTATGGTTGTAGGAATTTTCCTGCAAATTCTCAATGACCGCATTCAGGCTTGTGATGATGAGTGACTGTTTCTCCAGTTCCTATTTTTCAGACTTCCAACTTCTTCAGCAATAACTTCCCTTTTCCATAGTAATTTTTACTCTCTATTTTCCTGACTTAATATTGACTAATAAAATTAATATTTTAATAATATTTAATGATGCTGAATTTCTTTTTATGCTATTATGCTATGAAAGTTTCTATATAGACCATTATTATTACATATTTATGCAATGCAGTGGATAATAAAACCATGCCCTGAAAGTGGCCACTTAAGTAAAAAAAAAAAAACAAACAAAAAAAACCTATTCCTGAGTAAGTAGAAAAATGTATCTTTAGTGAAATTATATTTTTATAGATTAATTAGGATTTTCTTAGTGATATACTGCAAATATCAACTAATTTATTAATAAGCCTTTACTACTCTTATAAATGCTGGGATTTCAGGTATTTTCCTAGTGATATAAAGGGTGTATTAGTTTGAAGGTAAAAATGCCCACTTCTAAGATTGTGGATTATGACAGAATCCAGTGGAAGATTTTTATATACTTTTAAGTTCTGTTCCTAATTTTTTTTGAATATTTGAAATTCACCCTACCACCACCTGACTATCCAATAAAAGAATTACTAAAACAAAAAACATTAACTGTGTTTATAATAAACAAGCAAACAAATAAGTAAATCAATACCTTAAAAATATTAAAAATTACTATATAAAGTAGGTTTTCCCAAATCTCCTGAAGTTATTGTTTTGTTTTCCTTTTAAAAAAGCAGGGGCCTTAGACCCTGTGATCTTGACAAGAAAACTCTGCTTATCTTTGATATTTTCATAATGCTGGCCATATTGTATTTAATGTTTTTCTTTTCTAAAACTAGCTTAGAGAGTAATATCTCCTACAAAGGTCATGACTTTAGAAGATGCGTGAAGTGAAATGAGTGGCACAAAACAGTAGGTAGCAAAGCATCATACAAGTCAATGAACAACAAGGTCAATTGCTTCATATCTACTTGTGGTTGAACACAGCTGGAGTGAAAAAAGTCATAATGCTTGACTGGCATTGTGCAGCCGTGTAATGTGGAATAATAAAGGAGCTGAAATCATCAGTTTACAAAAACTGTTAGTCTGACTAGGCAAACACAGAAAGAAAAGGCAAGTTGTCAAAAAGAAAGATCGAGAAAAATCTATGTGAGAAGCACAAGGATGGAATACAAAAGCACATGCCCCACACTCCTTTTAAACTATAGACCCAGAATACTAAAGTTGCTGAGAAGTTCTGATTTCAACTGAACTTCCTTTTAAAGCAGTATCTCTCTGTCTGCCACTCTCAATTTTCTGAGCAAAAATTGAATTTTGTATATAAGTAAAATGAACATAAATGTTATTTGAAGACTAGCCATAAAAATTTTAACTAGTAAATTCAACGATAATGCTAATATTTCATATAGCATATATCTGAAGACAAACCTCAAATAGCAAGGGTCTTTGTTGTATTTTTTTCTCTATAAAACAAGTTATATTGATACATCCAATTAAATAAATATAAATCAATGTAAACGTTAGGGCTATGAAAGTGTGAGAAATGGAGAGTATATGGTGTTAACATCTTATAAAAAAATAGCACCTACACTGAGAAAGAGATCAAGCTGTCAATTAAGATGTTACCCTTCCCTTTTCTGAAGCTTCCAAAGTATTTAAGGACATTACACATTTTGACTTTTTCATGGTGGATTTAGCTCTGATGAGCAGAGAAACACAGTGCCCACTGACATCAAAGAGAGTTTATTTGCACTACCAGCTGAAATGAAGTACTCAGGGAATGCTATCCAGAGTGCTCATAGGGTGCATGCATTTCCCAAGGAGTCACAGCCACCCTGTACTCACAGTGCTCCTTGTACTTGTCTGGGGCTGGAAAATCAATTATAGGAACATTAAAATGGAGCAGTGCTCAACTAATGGTGCATTAATGTTGGAGGTGTAGCTCTTTGCTTTTGTCTTTTTTACACATTTGCTTTTTTGAAGTGAAAAATCAATTACGATGACTAGCAAAACACACCACAGACATTGTGAGGAAGTCTTTTCCTTCTTGTTAATGTGTTTTAGCGAGATTCCCAATCATTAAGTCATATTCAGTAAGTTTCTCATACTGATTGTCCCCTTTTCACCTTTTGGGTGAGACAATTGACTTTCATTTAGGAAAATGCATTTGTCATTTTCAGAGCCATTTAGAAAATACCATGTGGGTGGGCATCTGTGCAGTTTAGGATCTCCTCTGGAAAGAGATTCTAAAGTATAAATATTCAATAAAACAGGAGAGTTGTCAAAACATATTCTTTAGTTTATAACCACAGGTTGGGCCTGGATTTCTCAACCATATTCGAAGGAATTAGAAACATTAGGCAAGTTTTCCTATTTTTAGGGTGCTCAGTAAAAGAGAGAATTTAAAAACACAGATCCCAGTAAAGTTTGGCATATTACCATCTCCCTCCATCACTCCCTACCTGCCCCCTACTGCCCCAAATAATTATGGAATGCCATTCATTTAGGGGAAGGAAGGATCACACTAGGGTAGGAAAGAAATGGTGACTACTTCTGTTTTCATGAAAACTGTTCAGTGATTAGGCTTTAAATCTTATTTTTCTGCTTATAAAGTTAGTGTCCAGTTTAGATAAATAGGAGAATAAAATCAATCTTCTGGATAGAATAAATAATAAGCCTTTAATTAGCTCTTCACACTGTGACCAATGTATTAGTAATAGTGTGTCTGCTATGCACTAATAGTAAAACATGATATAATATCAACCCCATTTTCCATTTATATTCATAATTTATACTTACTTCCATTTTATTTGTTCCTTAGATAAACATAATTTCTTTCCAGCTCTGCAGTTTTAGGCTAATTTTGTATAAATAGCCATAGTTTATACCATATGAGTTGTGTTTCAATTTCAGGTTGATCACTCCAAAAATATGTGGGCTATGTACTCTCTCCCCCTTGTTATTTAGATTAGTGACTGATTTTACTATAAGAATGTATTTTCAATGGTTTTCCAGTAAATAAAACATCACAACCTTTACCTCTAATGATCCTTTCTCTTTGTACAGAGATCGATTAATTATGTTCGTTATACAGGCATTTCAAGTATCAGGGCTGTGGAGAGAGGGAAGAGAGGGAACAGGAAAACGATTTATAAAAACTTTGACTTTTTGGATTTCTATCATTTAGGAGCAGCCTTCACAGAAGCAAGTTCCCAGAGTTAGGGGAAGTCTAGTTTACCTAGTGGAGCAAAACTGGAACCTATCAAAAATTTCCTTTAAAACTCATTTTTCGTTTTGCAATAATGCACTGTGCATGGTCTCTAATGAAGCATTTTAAATGCAGTAAGTTAGAAAAGGTTTCTGTCCCCTGGGAAATAACAATCCCAGTAGAAAAAGTTACATCTTCCTTTAGCTGCTGGGATGGAGAATGTCAGACAAACTTTGTTGTTCTCATTCTGTCTGGCAACACCAGCTAGATTTCTGACAAGCTGTCAAGCTGCCCAAAGGTTTACATACCCTTCTTTGTAGGTGATGCCTTCCCCAGCGTGAATTGAAATGGGAAATATACCTAAGAACAGGTTGGAGAGAATCAGGGAATGAGATAATTAAGGCTTTTTTTTTTTTGATCCTCAAGTCCTTGCTGAGGGAAGAGCTCAGCTATTTAACAGAACTTATTTGAAATGCTCTGCAGTGTGAATCATAGCATGTGAGAAGGGGAGTTCTTATCTAGAGCTGTGTTGTGCTATTTGTAAATTTTGTCTCTGAAATTTTGGAACAAATGCATAAAAGGTGCTGGCTAAGTGATTTGCTGGAATGTCACCTTGGAGGATTTTTATCTTTTAGAGTAGTATGTCTCAATAATTTTGGCGTATTGAACAAATTTCTGATATTTTACATTTGATAGCTTCTCTTCTGTCTCTTCTATAAAAACAGCCTCAGAAGACTCTGATTTCTTATTTTTTTCCTTCAAATCCCTTTTAGTAAGTTAATGTCTTTTTATTCCACTGCTTTTAAGGTTCTTGTTATCATAGCATGACTTGACTCTAATTGGAAAAAGAATATATGTGTAAAAGTGTAGATATCCTATAGTGAACATTACTGCAAAGAATAAATATCTGAGCAGAGAGAATAAAAAAGGTTATGTGAAAGGCTGTTTAGAAATGGCATTTTGGGTATTTTGGGACTGATCTAGGTGAGGTTTTTGAGGCACCTGAATGAGCAATATGTACTTTGGAGGACTTCAGTGGGAGAAGCATGGAGTAGAACTTTGTTGATCTCTAAAATTGATCTCATTCTAGTTTCATCTTTCTGATTCCTAGTCTCCAATTAACCTACAAAGGAAAATGTCTCCTTTCTTGTCTTTAAAGGCTCAAATAATGGCTCCAGAAGAATTTTTTTTAAAAGATTCTCTTTAACTCAATGAGGCAATGAAAAGCTTAAAAACTCTCTTTTTCAAGTCTTAGAGTTGTGATCTTTATTTACTTCAATCACTGTGCAGGTTTTGGTTGTGTTAGCTCCTCTGTGAGGGAGGCTGGTTGTTTGAGATCTGTCTGTCACTTGTGCTGCTGGTACTGCAGCTCATTTGTTTCTGGGCACACCTTAGAAGCCTTGAACTTGACTTTGCCAGTTGACTGTTTCTTAGTACATTTTAGTTTGGGGGAACACACACACTTTGAAAATAGTGAAATTGAATTTTGTTCTTTTATAGGCATGTCCAGTGGACACAAAGCGAAAATGTAGGTTATATGCACTACTAGTCTGTGTATTCTGTTAAAATACTATTTTAGATATGTATTTTGGGTACTTCCTTTAAGGAAAAAAAAAAAGCACCTTTTTTAGGTGGTAGCATTATATAGACTGAGAATATGATCTTTTCACACATCTATTATCTTTCATCGTCCTTATGGACAAACTTACCAAATAATGGTCAGTGTCCTCACCCCCACTCCATTTTGGCTTGGGAAACCTGTCATTTGATTTCTTATACCTGGTGAATCATTCTACATCTGACCACGGTAGTTCTTAGAAACATTTGGAGAAACTTTTTCACTTAAGGAAGGTCCCATAGTTCAGGATTCAAGACCAACATAAGGGCTATCACACACTTACATGTCCGCGGGCGTTTTTCATTGTTGTCTTCCCAAACATGCATTTTTAATGACAGGGAGTGCAAACACTGTCTCTGTTTTCTAGACGAGGAAACTGAGACTCAGGCTGGGCAAATGGCTGCTATGTGTTAGCACCAGGACTAGATCTCAAGGGTTCTGCCCATGAATCATTCATTGTCTAGATCCAGAGAACTTCTCGCTTATTTTTGGTCAAGTAATTGAGTAGAAATGAATTGTTCTTATTTTCCAAAAGCAAAGCAAACAACAAACCAAAAACCAAACCAAACAACAAAAACCTATCAGGACTTGTCAGAATCTAAGGATCAACAAACCTAAGGACTGTTAAGCTAAAGTTGCTACAGGAATAAAAATACACACTAACACTCAGTGTTTAATATCCCCAGTGTCTTTATGCCTGACATCCTTAGCATTATCATTGCCTAACTGGATAAATAAAGTGAGTACAAATGTTTTTATTTGTCCTTCACTGGAAACTAAAAATCCTCTCCAAATCCAAAAGGCTGACATACTGAACAAACACATTTTCAAATCCCTCAGAAAGCTTAAATTGTATTATTAAAGGTAGAGGAACTTCGCCACCTCCATGATAAAGCCAATAGTTCCATTTATAATTTATCAATTCCATTGTATTTTGATAAATAAATAGCCAGAGTTAATACAAATGAAAATCGCCTTTAAGCTTTGTTGAATATTTAAACAGCTTTTGATGAAGAATATATTTTTTTTTATTTTATTATTTATGATAGTCACAGAGAGAGAGAGAGAGAGGCAGAGACACAGGCAGAGGGAGAAGCAGGCTCCATGCACCGAGAGCCCGACGTGGGATTCGATTCCGGGTCTCCAGGATCGCGCCCTGGGCCACAGGCAGGCGCCAAACTGCTGCGCCACCCAGGGATCCCTGATGAAGAATATTGAATGCAAATATACAGTAAGAAATTTGCAACATAAACTACCAGAAAAAGTCGTTAGGCTATGATAGGTAGATCCACATACTTTTTAATTTGCAATGACAAATAAATCAAGATATGACTGTAGTAGTCCATATTTAAACATCTTTTACTTATAATTAAAAAACCCCCACAAATTATTTTTCTAAGTATTAAAAAATACTCTTACTTACAAATATGTTACTCCAATTATGTACATGTAAAAAAAAAACCCTAAAAACAAAAAACTAAAGTCCATATAGTCAATGCCAAAAGCAAATGATGGCTTAAAGTCAGTGAATAAAACAATTTGCAGACTCTCTGTACTTTTAAGGAGTCTCAGAATCTTATAATTTATTAAACTGTTCCCCAGTCAAGAATGACCTTTTTAAAACTCCTTAAGCTAAATACAGTAATGTCAAGTTCATGGTGAGAATTTCTAGCAGTGACAGCTAATATTCTTCTGTTCTCTTGATTCCATTATTTTCATATTTTTTAAAAGAGGATCATATTAACCAAACTGCAAAATATTGAAATGTCTTTTCTTTACAACCAACTTTTTTGTTTTTATTCATGGATTCATAGATGGAAACTAGCAATCATTTTGATAGATATGATCATAGTCAAATTTCTAATTTTATTAACAAGTATACTGGATTTGTTTCTTAATTATTTGATAGACCTAGTTTTTAGCTTATTACTAAATAAGAGTTCAATAGTTAGCAGCTGAATTCGAATCCTTGCTGGAATCCTTACTCAGAGATCAGAGTAAGTCTAGTAACTTCTTTTAATGGTTGTTTGCATCATCTATGAGGTAGGGATAAAAATAAAAGTGATCTTACAGATTTATTTTGAGGGTTAAATTAGTTAAGTGCTCGACAAATAATTTCATTTGTTCTTTCAACACATATATTTTAATTACTTTCAAAATTCTCTTCTCTGTGCTACTTTGCTACAACTGAAACTATCATTTCATTTTCCTTTATTTTCCAGTGCATAACCTCTTCAAGGAAGTTCTACACTCAAATCTTTTCCCATGAGTGCTTACTCACAGAACTCTCACTCTACAGTCCAGCATCTGCCCCAAACACCAATATCAAAGTTTCTCACTGATAGCCAACTTTGCAGAGTGTCATTGTTTCAGTCTTCATGCTTTTTGCCTGCCTTTCAGATTACAGTTGACCCTTGATCAATGTGGGGTTAGGAGCACCAACCCCCTGTGCAGTTGAAAATCAGCATATAGCTTTTGACTCCTCCAAAACTTTAACTATTAATATCCTACTGTTGAAGCCTTACCATACCATAAACAGTTGATGAACACATATTTTGTATATGTATTAAATGCCATATACTTACAGTAAACTGGAGAAAAGAAAATGTTAAGAAAATCATAAGGAAGACAAAAATACATTACAGTACTGTATTTATTGAAAAAATTCACATATAAATTGATTGGCCCAGTTCAAACTTGTGTTGTTCAAGAGTCAACTGTATTTTGCTATGCACTACATACACTTTTTCCCTCTGGATTGATATTTTATATAATTTAGCCATAATTAACATGCAGTGTTATATTTACAGGGATACAATATAATGATTCAACAATTCTATGCATTTCTCAGTGCTCATCAGAATAAGTGTACTCTTCATTTCCTTTATCTATTTTACCCATTCCCCATCCACCTTCCCTCTGACAACTACCAGTTATCTGTATTTGTCTGGTTTTTCATTTTTCCTTTCTTGTCTTTGTTGTTTTTTTGTCTGTTTCTTTAATTCCACGTATGAGTGAAATGATATTGTATTTGTCTTTCTCTGGCTTATTTTACTTAGCATTATATCCTCTAAGTCCATCTATGTTGTTGCGAGTGACAAGATTTCATTCTTTTTTTATGGCTGACTAATACTCCATAGTATGTGTATGGTGTATGTATTTGTGCGCGTGCATGTGTGTGTGTATACCACATCTTTATTCATTCATCTATTTATGGGTACTTGAGTTGCTTCCCTATCCACCCCTTTTTGAAAGACTTGCTGTGATTTCTATGGTATTGTACTCTCCTCTGCCTTCCCTTCCTTTACAAAGAAACCTGGCTCAGTGAGTTTAAGAGAGAGATTCTTGAGCTAAACAGGCTTCAACTCTTACTTTCAGTACTTACTAGCTAAATGACCCTAAGGAAGTTATAGGCTCCCTGCTTCTTATTCTATTCAGTGAAACTGATAACAGTACCAACCTCTAGATATGTTGGAAGAATAAAATAAATTAAACATGTAAAATGTTCAAAACAGTGACTGTCCTGTAAGCACTTATTATCTTTTCTTGTACATATAATCTCATTCAGGTATAAAAATAAATTAAAATAATCAATAATAAAATTTATCATTAATTTGTGAGTTTTTATAATTTTTTCCTTTTTTGTGCTTTCTACATTTTTTTGTTTCCACAATGAAAACATAATACAGTGAAATTAGCATGACATTTGAAACAAATTGATGAAATAATCAAATGTAAACCTTAAGTTGGAACTACTACTTTCTTAGCATTGTACTTACTTTCTTGAAAATTTCTTATAGAGATAAGCACATAAAAATCCATGTTTAACAAAAACTATTTTTCTAAAAGAATATACTTGGGAACATTGAGAAACTGTCCATTAAAGCAAGACATGTTCCATTGTCAAAATAATGTCACTGAGTGTTGGCAGTGTCCCAGATTGCCATGGCAGAGTCTGATGAAGATTATTTTAATTATCTAGATCAGTGATTCTTAGCTGCATTTGGATATGAGAGAGGTTCAAAATGAAGCCTTCTGAAATTATATTTAAAATATTGTATTATGACACATTTTTCTAGCTTTCATCACATTCTCAAAGTGTTGTGATCCTCAAAAATTCCAGAGTATAAGTACTGCCGGATGTCTACTTTCAGATTAATTCCTATTTAAATACCATAATTGATCGTCTGTCTCTTTAGAAAATAATTTGGATACTGAACATCCTAGTTCTGTAAAAATTGAAAAAGAAAAGGAAAGCATTATCAGATTACCATGTTTTTTATTTTGTATGCTTCTTCATTTTTAAAACTTTCTGTGAACACATGTTAATTTTCAGATGAGAAAAAGAAGTTATTTTAACTCACTACACAGTCCAATTTTCACTAGTATATCTGTTTTTGTACACCTTTCTCTTCTCACTCTCTTCCCATCTCAGACGAAAGACTTGATGAAATTCTCAAACAGATAAATGAGGTGCCAACACAGGCAAATTAAATGTCTCTTACTTCCCTCTCTTACTATCCCAAGCAGTGATAACTTCCTTTGGGAGCTGGAGTTTACATCCTGGAGTTTAGAGACGCATGCTGCCCCTTGGCAAGCCATGATTCTCTGTTATAGGTTAATGGTTAAGAATCTGGAATCTAGAGCCAAAGTACCTGAAATATATACCAGGTCCACTCTAATCCAGCTGATTGTTTCAGTTTTTCCCTCTGTGAAACAGGAACAATAAGAGTACCAGCTTCTTAGGCTATGATTATAAAACAGAATAAATGTAAATAAGGTGCTAAGGACAGTGCCTAGACATTATAAGAAGTCAATGAGTAGACCCCTCTTCCCACTCTTTTTTCCTTCTCCTCTTCCTTTTTGTTCTTATGTTTCCTACCTCTTAGGATAACACATTAAAATCTTTATCTTTCCATTTTTATCTCTTCCTACTTCCAATACAAATGTACTCATTTTGTGCATCTCTTCAAGGATTTACTGGGCTTCAGTGATTTAAACAGGAAGAATTTATCACTTTTCATATTATCTCTTTATTAAATCATGTAGGAACTTGATGGATTAATATGCTAACTGGCTAAGAAGTGCTAAAATCAATGGACTAAAATTAAGCTTAGACATTTTATGTCCAATTGTAGGCTTGCTAGAAAGATATGTACAGAGAAGCAAATATTTTTTAAAACCAATCTTAAACATGGTTGTTAACCATAACTTGTTTACTACTACTACGACCACTCCCACTAAAACTTCCACCACAACCCTACATGGTATTTATATACTACTAATGAAAAAAAATAGTATTTATTGACTGTTGAAGGCTATGAAGTAGCCCCTCAAGGTGTCCATGTCCTAATCCTGGGATTATGTGAATATGTTATTTCATATGGCAAAAAGAACTTTGTAGATGTCATTAAAAATCTTGAAATGGAGAGATTATCTGGTTAGGTCTAATGCAATCACAGGGAGGCCTTATAAGAAAGAGGCAGGAGATCATAGAGACTGAAGGCCATATGACAATAGAAACAGAGATTTGAAGATCCTATGTTACTGACTGAATTGGAGGAAGGCACCATAAGCCAGTGAAAGTAAGGCATGTAGTTCTGGAAACCAGAAAGAGCAATGAAAAAGATTCTCTTCTCAGAGCCTCCAGATGGAAGGCTCTTGGTAAATCCTTTACTTTAGCCCACGGAAACTGATTTCAGAATTCAGACCTTTAGAACTGCAAAAGAATACATTAATGTTGTTTTAAGACATTAATTTGTGGTAATTCACTACATTAGCAATCGAAAACTAATAAAACCACTTCCCAAATTTCAAGGTTTGAGCTGTGGCCTTGGCCTGCATAATCTCAACACTCAATAATCCTGTGATGTATTGGCTCAGAGGAAGGGCAGCTTTATATACCTAGCCCCGTTGTGTTTATGAAATGCACACTTTACACAAATGTACATAGTAGTCCTGATTATTCATTCTAGCTTCAGCAACAGATTTTCAGAGGCCATATTCTTCATGTAAAAATAAAGCACTTGTTTACTCAAACTGGAATTTTATTTTAGGCTAGCTAGGTTATACCTTAAACTACATCAATCTCACTTTTATCTCCCAATATTCAGCTTAAGAAATTAAAGTTCTGACGAAATGTATCTTGATAGCACAAGTAAAGAAATAGAGGTATCTTCTAAGGTAGCTTCTGGGTAGATAGACATAGAAAGAGAGGTAACTTGACCAAAAATTTAAAAAGCCAAAACTAGGGCACAAAGCTGCAAACTTGCACATATGAACAATCCAGCTATTGGATATCTCCAAAGGTAGCAGAATTCCATTATGAAATTTGTAGAATGTTATTATGTCATGAAATATAGATCTTTTACATTTTCCTTTTGACACATGCAGATGAAGAAGTTCCTGGTGTGATTGCATTTATGAAAAAGTTGATGGCTGGGTGTTAAAATGTGAAAAGTGACAGCAATTTTTCAAGCAGAAAAAAAAACCCTTCAGAATACTAATGAGAGAAGACAGTGTGAATATAGACTTGGTAGGCATAGCTTTTATTTTCTCATCTTATCTTGACAAAAGCATCACATCCTGAAAATGGTACCTACAATGGATAAGAAAAGGCCAAATTGTGTGTCTTTGACAGAATATTACATGCAAATAATGGACTTTTTCTGTAGCCTTTCCATTTGCATTAGTTTTGAAAAACTATCATACACAACCCATGAATATTCTGATTTTTAGTGCATACCAATGTATGATTTTTGTAAATGGTCACAGGTGCAAATTTTTGCATGAGCAATCACACTTACTGCTGTGATTGAAAACACTGTGCATATAAGAGAGGGGAAGAGGTGATAGGATTTTGTAAATGTGTAGAGAGTAATCTTTATACTTTATTCACAATTTACATGTGAACTGCAAAGACACTGTGAATTTGGTGTCTAAAATAAAGAAGGGATATAAAAATTTTAAATTGTCAGGTGCTTTTATACAAGTTTTGGGGGAATATTCACATACATGCAAGAGAATATATATTTCAATAGTTTTTCACTGGCAAATGAGGATAAATTTGTAACAAGGATTTTGATACTTTGAATACTAGATTTACTCTGAAAGAGCCCAGAAAGACTTGCATCTGATCAGTATTTATAGGAAGACCTTCAAGGAAAAGACAATAAGAAACATATGAGACTGATTGGAGAGCACGCTAGAAATGTGCCTACCAGGTAGGAGATGCCTACCATATATGGACAGGTGCCCCTTTAATAATTTGGCATATAATTTCTTGTTCAGTTTATTTCTAGATATGATTCTTTCTGAGAGGAAAATTTTATTTAGTGCTTATTTATTTTACCAAGGAATTTGATTTTTTATATTTTATTATAGTTGCAAGGGAAACATTTCCAATTACAAATTCTGTTGTACTTGAAATGATACTTTTGCTTTAATAATATTAATAACTATCTATTAGGTGGTATAAACATGTAGACATGTTTTCTCTGCATTATCTTTAATCCTAATAAAAACTCTTTAATATAGATATCATTTAACACTCATCTCAGTTACTATTTTATGTGAATATTTCCTGTGTAATTAGTTCATGACACAATGTCAGGTGGCATATTCCTGTTTCTAGCATTTCTTATTTGAAATAAAATAAAAGTACTCTTACAAAAAAAAATATGTAATTGGGATTTTCACTTCTCAAAAATAATAACATGTATCACATAGTAAGAATAGTGAAATAATTCGTAATTTCTTGTCAACAGATATCCTTGCCCTTTATTTTGCTTACATGTCAGTCCTTGGGAGGCACTTGCTTCTATGTTTTGGGTGCACATTTGCCAGTCTTCTAGGAATTCAGTGGGATAGTTCAATATTCTCCAAACCCATGCTGGGCCTATCTTTTGAAAGAGAAAGGTTGTACTTTACAAGCGTCAGGTCTAGGAAAAAGTAGTGCTTTGCTTTCGGTGGGTGACCAGGAATTTCCCTTCATGCACCTGCCTGAGTCAAATGGCATCTCTCCTTTCCTGCATTACTGCCTCACTTCACACCTTTCCCATTAACTCAGACTCCTGTGCCTCTAGTTCCTACCTTCTTGAAAACCATTGGCCACTGCTCCTAGTAGACACTCCTGTAGGTTGTTCTCCATTTTAAGCACAAACCCTTTCCAAATGTTAGACTCAAAACAATGAGTAGAGAGTGGCAATAAAATTTATTTCCTGGAAAATATTTCCTTTTATTGGCAGTTTTTCTTTCCTTTTCTTTTTTTTTCTGTCCATACACTAAGATTAAATTAGCTTTCCTGCTTCATCAGGAGCAGTATCATTTTAAATATCTTTCTTGAAATTTTTGTTCCTCCCCAAATCTAGACTCCTGATTCTGGTAGGTATCATTAGAAAAACCACATTGGCTTTTTATTTGTAGTTTTTCTGTGGTATATATTATTCCCCTTATTTTACAGATAAGGTAACTTGTTCAGAAAGATTGTCATCTGAAAAAAAATAGAGCAGTAAGTTATCTAACTCATGGGACTGTTGAGAAGATTAAAGAATTCAATAAATCTTAGCTATTTATGTTCATTATTAAGGGCATAGGTGAACCATATAGTAAATGGCAGTGTTGGTATTTGAGTAGTTTCATTTCTACCATAATTTTCTTTCAATGGTAACTAAATTATTTTTAAATGTACTTTCTGATGATACAAAACTTTCAGGGAGATTGGACAAGATGGACTATAGAGCAATCATCTTCCATATACTGTAACATTAATTATGAAATATTAAAAACAAGGAAACAAAAATGTGTTGCAATAAAATCCGTATGGAGTAACATTTCGGCTGTATGATAACCCCAAGATGGACTACTAGTGATAGAAGTTTTTATGCAAAATCAGGTTTTTCACTTGTTGCCTTTCTTTTGTTATTATAGTCAGATTCAGTTACTACAATGAACCCATGTTTGAAGTTAGACTTATCAGCTGTATAATCTGAGGCAGGTTTCTTTATCTCATTAAGCTTAATTTTTTCAGCTGTAAAATGATGATCATTAACATAGATCAGTATTTACTGAGCGCTTAGCAAATGTGTTCTAACTACTTTACATGGACTAGCTCACTCAGATAATTCTAATGACAAACCTTTAGGGCAGAGATCTCAACTCTAGATACATCATGAGGAGATTCTTATTAAATAAGGAAAATAAGAATTTCTGGATGAGGTGAAGGGATGACAACATGAAATATTTCAAAAATTTCCGATGTGGATCCAATGTGCACCTCAAACTGAAAAACATCAAAATAGAAATACTCTTAATACCCCATTTTTAGAGCCAGGCTGTGTTCCTTGGCTTGAGTCCCTCTTCCATCTTCAAAGTCTGTAACAGTTGGCCAAATCTTTCCCACATTGCATCACTTTGACATAGACTCTTTTTCTGCTACTCACTTCCACTTAGAAATTCTTCAGCTAACCCATTATAATCTAGTGTTTTGGGGTCAGCTGTTTAGCAACCTTAATTCATTTTTTCTCCAAAATTTTTTTAAATTGTAGTTAGCATTGAGTGTCATATTGGTTTCAGGAGTAGAATTTAGTGATTCATCACTTATTTATAGCACCAAGTACTCAACACAACAAGAACCCTCCTAAATATCCATCACCTATTTAGTGCCCCCCAAACCCACCTTCCATGAACCCTCAGTTCGTTATCTAGAGTTAAGAGTCTCCTATGGTTTGCTTCTTGCTCTCTTTTTTCTTTTCCCTTACCTTATGTTCATCTATTTTGTTTCTTAAATTTCACATATGAGTGAAATTATATCATATTTGTCTTTTCTGACTTATTTCATTTTGCATAATACACTTTAGCTCCATCCATTGTTGCAAATGGTAAGATTCCTTTTGAACAGACCTATAACCAGCAAAAAAAAAAAAAAAATTGAATCACGAATAAAAAAATCTCCCCAAAAAACAAAAAGTCCAGAGCCAGATGGCTTCCTGGGGGAATTCTAACGGACATTAAAGAAGAGTTAATATCTATTCTTCTCAAACCGTTCCAAAAAATAGAAATGGAAGGAAAACTTCCAAACTCCTTCTGCAAGAGCGGTATTACTTTGATCCTAAAACCAAAGTCCCCACTAGAAAGGAATTACAGGCCAATATCCCTGATGAACATAGATGCAAAAATTCTCAAGATACTAACAAATTGAATCCAACAGAACATTAAAAAAAATTCACCATGTTCAAGTGGGATTTATTTATGGGCTACAGGGGTAGGTCAGTATTCACAAATCAATCAAAATATACCACATTAATGAAAGAAAGGCTAAGAACCACATGATTCTCTCAATAGATGCAGAGGATCTAATTTTTTTATTTTATTTATTATTTATTCATTTGTTTGAGAGAGAGAATATGAACTGGGGTCAGGGGCAGAGGGAAAGGGGTGCAGAGGGAGAGAGGGAAGCAGGTTTCCTTCTGATCAGGGAGTCTGACATGGGGCTCAGTCGCAGAACCCCAAGATCATGGCCAGAGCCAAAGTCAGACACTTAAGTGGCTGAGCCACCTAGGTGCCCCAGATAAAGCATTTGACAGAATACAACATCCACTCTTTATTAAAACGCTCAACAAAGTAGAGATAGATGGAACATACCTCAACATCATAAAGGCCATATACAAAAGACTCACAGTTAATATTATCGTTAATGGGGAAAAACTGAGAGCTTTCTTCTATGGTTAGGAATATGACAGGGATGTCCACTCTCACCATTGTTATATAACATAGTATTAGAAGTCCTAGCATCAGCAATTAGACAACAGAAAGAAGTAAAACTTCTTTTAGACAAGGAAGAAGTCAAACTTTCACTCTTTGCAGAGGACATGATACTTGATGTAGAAAACCTGAACAACTCAACCAAAAAATTTGCTAGCACTGATAGAGGAATTCAGTAGAGTCACAGGATGTAAAATTGATGTACAGAAATCGGTTGCATTTCTATACATCAATAATGAAGCAGGAGAAAAAGAAATCAAGAAATCAATCCTGTTTATAATTATACCAAAAACCATAAGATACCTAGGAGTAAACCTAGCCAAAGAGGTAAAAGATCTGTACTCTGAAAACTGCATACTTATGAAAGAAATTGAAGGTGACACAAAGAAATGGAAAAACATTCCATGCTCATGGATTGGAAGAACAAATATTGTTAAAATGTCTATACTACTCAAAGCAGTCTACATATTTACTACAATCTCTATCAAAATACCACCAGCATTTTTCACACAGCTAGAACAAACAATCCTAAAATTTGTATAGAGACATAAATGACCCTGAATAGCCAAAGCAATCTTGAAAAAGAAAAACAAAGCTGGTGGCATCACAATTCTGGACTTCAAGCTATTATTAAAAGCTGTGATCATCAAGACAGTATGGTACTGGCAAAAAAAAAAAAAAAAGACACATAGATCAAAGGGACAGAATAAAAAACTCAGAAATGAACCCACAACTATGTGGTCAACTAATCTTCAACAAAGCAAGAAAGAATATCCAATGGAAAAAAAAGACCATCTCTTCCACAAATGGTATTGGGAAAACTGGACAGCAACATGCAGAAGAATGAAACTGGACCATTTCCTCACACCGTACCCAAAAATAAATTCAAAATGGATGAAAGACATACATGTGAGACAGAAACCCATTAAACTCCTAGAGGACAACACAGGCAGCAACCTCTTTGACCTTGAGCATAGTAACTTCTTAGTAGACATGATTCTGGAGGCAAGAGAACCAAAAGCAAAAATGAACTATTGGGACTTCAAGATAAAAAACGTTTTGCATTGCTAAGGAAATAATCAACAAAACTAATAGGCAGCCTACGGAATGGGGGAAGATATTTTCAAACAATCTTAATTCTTCTTAGTATTGTGACATATTAGGCTTACAGATTTTTTGGGTTAAGATATAGATGTTTTGGGGGAGATGTTATTCTGCCTACTAATATCTTTTATCGTTCTTCTCCAAGCATCTTAATTTGTCTTCTCTCTTCTTTCATTCTTCTGGCACTCTCATCTTTAAAAACCTGAAATATCATCTATCTACCAGACTTCCAAATTATATTTCTAGCCCCAAACTTTTTTGTATTGCAGACTAGAATATCTATGTACTTGACATCTCTATTAGATATTGGTAGATATTTTTAACTCAGTGTGTTTCAGATGGAAATATTGATGTGTACCCTTACGATGCTCCCCCAAATCTGCTTCACCTCATAACCTTCACCATGTCATGTGATGGCAATTTCATCATTCTTGTTTGCTTAAGCCAAATAGCTTAGAGTCATCCCTAACTCTTGACTTCCTCTTGTAGTTCATCCCCAACGCATAAGGAAATTACGTTGCCTTGGTCTTCAAAATTCAGATACAGCCTGCTGAACAACTCCTTAACATTTTCAGTAAAACATGCACCTTTTGATTTTTAAGTCAAACTTTTGGGGAATGTACATATCTATCAAGAAAGGCTCACAATTTTTCAGATGAATTTTACATAGGAAAAATTGTATCTCTATCCTCAAAACCCATTTCAATAAAATGTTTAACATTTTTAAATGTTTAACATTTTAATAAAATATGTTAACAAATATTTTAACAGAACATTTTAAATTAACAGTTTAACAAAATGATGTGTGAGGAAAATCTTGAATACATTCCAAATACAACTTATAAGATGTCAGAATCATGTGGAGACATTTCAAAAGGAGATTCAACAAAAGAAGTGACCCCTCAAATTTTTCTAGCCAGTGAAATTACTGACAAAACACATTTTTATCAACATCTCTATTATTTGGTAATCATAAAGCATTCTGCACCCTGACATAATAATTACTTTTTATTTTATTATATAAAAGCTTTTTATTATATTTTAATTACTGTGTTTTGCTAATACATTATTATTTTAATAAACTAATGGGAAAGAACATTTTGGGTAGAAAGTCTGAGTTTCAGGAGTAGGTCACTTATATTAAGAAGGCATTAGTCATATATCCAGGATCTGATCACGTTTCAACACCTGCACTGCTTCTGCCCTGTATGAATCACCATTATTTCTCATTGAGATGATTGCAGTTAGTTTCCCAACAGGTCCCGCTGGCTTTACCCCCCTTACCCCTTCATGCCCTTGGACCAGTCTTTCCTGATGTTCCTCCTCTGCTCAAAACCCTGCAGTGGCCCCTCAAGCTGGTTAAAGCAAATGTCCCTATAATAGTCTACTAGGACCCCCATTATTTACCTCCATCCCACCCTTTCCACCTGGACCTGTTTCCACATTTTTGCCTTTGGCTAACTCTGTTCTAGCTATTAGGACATCTCATTTCTGAAACACTCTCAACACACTGACATCTTTTGCTCTCCTGTTCCCTGTGCCTAGAATGCTCTCCCTCATGGCACTCACCTGGTTAACACTCACTCCTGTCATGTTTTTCTCAAATGTCATCCTCACTGTGAGGCTTACCCTGACTAGCCTATTTAATATTGCATGGGTAGCCTGGGTGGCTCAGTGGTTTAGCACCGCTTTCGGCCCAGGGTATGATCCTGGAGTCCCGGGATTGAGTCCCACGTCGGGCTCCCTGCAAGAAGCCTGCTTCTCCCTCTGCCTGTGTTTCTGCCTCTCTCTCTCTCTCTCTGTGTCTCTCATGAATAAATAAAATCTTTAAAAAAATATTGCAGCTTGCCTTCTCTACCACCCTCTACTCACTTCCTTAACCTACCTTTTCTTTTTTTTACAGTATTTAATTTATTCTCTATCATACTGTTTAATTCACTTACTATGTTTAGTGTTTATTATTTATCTCCATGAGCTGAGATATAAGCTCCATGAGGGCAGAGACTTTTTTGTGCATTGAGGAATATCAAGTATCTTGAATAGTGCCTGACATGGAGCTATGGTCAATAAATAATTATTAAATTAATGTTGAATTTATAAATGAATTTTCCCCAGATTTCATAGTGTTAGTGAAGCTGTGTTTGAACAAGACAGTCTACTGACTTCTGAGCCTGTACACTTAAACTCTCTGTCTATATATACATACATATGTGTGAGTATATCTATATACATGTGCAAATATGTACACACACATATATATATACCTATACCCAAATATACATATCCTTTTAAAATTTATTCTCTATTTAGTTTTCAAAACAATTGTACCAGCAAATACATTTTATATATGTAGTATGAAGTCGACTAAAACAAAAATAGATACAGAAAATATTTTTAGGATGGAATAAAAAAAACTTATTGTCAGAAGCATTTTCAGCTATGAAATAGCCATTTTGAAGATCAAATTATTCAATATATAAATACCTAAACATGCTTGAAATATAGTAGATATTTAAGAGGGGAGTGGATATTTATAAAACATGAACAGTGACAGCTATTGATTAGGTTAAAGATTTAAACTCTATTATCTATATACATATTGCTCAAATGTTAGTTCCCTCCCCTTTCTCTCCAACCCCTACACTCAAGTTCAACATACTGGAGTTTATAACCATCACATTTTTTTTTGTTATTTACCATGAAAAAATAGACTGAAGAAAGGTAGAGGTTTTTTTTTTTTTTAATATGTATTTATTTTAGAGAGAGAGAGAGAGAACAGGGGGAGGGGCAGAAGAAGAGGGAGAGAATCCCCAAGCAGACTCCCCGCTGAGTGTGGAGCCTGATGTGGGACTAGATCTTGGGACCCTGAGATCATGATCTGAACCAAAATCAGGAGCTGGACACCTAAGTCACCCAGGTGCTCCAAGGTAGAGTTTTTTGTTACAAAGGGAGTATGACGTACTGGGAATTTCAGTTTTTCGATTATTAATTCCAGTTTTCTTATCTGGAAACAGGGACAAAACAGGGATTTTTTTTTTAACCCTACAAGATTAAGAATTAAGTGATATTGTGTATATCATTCTATAAAACTCAAATTTCCTGCCCTGTGGGTACAGAGGGTGTGTCTACATTTTTTATCATGGCTTTTACCCAATGCTAAGAAATTTTAAACATCGTTTTAAATCTTAAAGTAGTTATAGATATACTATTGAATAAAAATGAAAATTACCATGAATTTTTAGGAAAAATATTGGAGATTTTCACTCTGTAAATCAATTTCAATTATATTTACAGTCCTCCCTTGGAACAAATTTCACTTTCTTCTTATTTTAGGATTAATTCAGTGGGATGAATGTTATGAAGCACTAACTATAAGAAGCATTTTTTCACAAATCTAGTCTGGCATGTAATAAGTGTTCAGTAATTTTTAGTTTTCAAACTGACTTGTAGGGCTTCACAAAATACTGAAATTGATCTCTCCCTTGACACATTTTGCTTTTCTCCATCACATGCACAATAGCAGCAACCTTGTTACAAACAGGTTCAGAATGATTGAAATAGCATATAGAAGAATTCTCTTGTTTGTGGTCTTATTTCTTTCCATTTGATGGGGTGTCTACTACTTGCTACCCTTCCCCACATCCTGGATCTTTATGGTTGTCCTTTCTGCTTTACTACTATACCATTATCTCTTCTGTCCTTTTTCTTCTCCTGTATGCCAGATATGCCTCCTTTATTCCCTCCCTTTTCTGTTTTCCTTTTTCTGGGATGAGTATTCTGAATATGTGATGACTGAGCTCTTTTAAAGTGGGATGTTCTTATTTATTTTCAGATAATTCTGTTTACTATTTATGGAAGTCAAATATGAGAAAAAAACAATCACATTACACATGACTATTCAAAAAGAATTTCTCCTTAAAACAGTTTTTCAAGTAAAGAATCATTTTTCTTAATCTTTTATCTTTTATAAATTTTGATATATGCCAATTAGTATGGAAGGAATGTAATGTTTAGTCCTTCAAAAATTTTGAGCATGTGATGTAGATCTTAAAAAGGGGCATTTTTGAAAGAAATTATTTTGAAAATATTGCTCTCAATAATAATAAATGATGGATGGAAAGTCTTTCAAGCAAAACCATCACTTAGAAACTAAAAATACCTGATCCAATAAAGGTTTTGACTTCTCCTTTAATAAACTATTGTGGCCCTGTATTCTTAAAAAGCAAACAAAAAACCAAAAACATGGAAAGTAAAAGAACACTAACCCAGGGATCACATGGAGAAAAAAAATAATTGTTTTTACACAACTAAAATTTGGGAAAATCATTTTCATCTCCCTGCTTAAATTGATTTGAGGTAAGTCCTTGGAATTAAACATGGTTACATATTTACTTTTTCCTCTTATATATTTAAATTTAGAGTATAAAAATATAAAATTGACAAAGAAATTACTTTGAGATACAAGAGATTTAAAAAAATTCTTCTTAAAGGCTAAATGAATTTAGGTTTTCAATTTTTAGTTTTCAATCAATATTTGTTGAATGATTCAATGAATAATGCAAGTGTCCTCATTAAGAAATCAATTGCTTGACAATATAATATCTTAAGAATTGTGTTTGTGATAATAATATCAAGACAAATGATATTCCAAAATGTATGTCTATTTAGAAGGATTTCACTATGGATATAGATTATTCAATTTACCTTTTTCAGAAATTAATGATGTTAAGTGGAAGGACAAAATGAAAGGTTTGTAAGTATTTCAGGTTTGAGATTATTAATGAGAGTCCTTAGAGAAAATCTATTTTATTTTACTTATTCAATAGATGTTTATGGGGCACATACTATGTGGCAAAAACTATGTTAATGGTTGGGGTACAAAGTTGGAAAGCAAAGGTCTTAGTTTAAAGGAAGCCAGGAGGGCAGCCTGGGTGGCTCTTGGTTTAGCACCGCCTTCAGCCCAGGGCCTGATCCTGGAGACCTGGGATCGAGTCCCACGTCGGGCTTCCTGCATGGACCCTGTTTCTCCCTCTGCCTGTGTCTCTTCCTCTCTCTGTCTCTGTGTATGTCTCTCATGAGTAAATGAATAAATCTTAAAAATTAAAAATAAAAGAAGCCAGGAGCAGAGAGTGACACACCTGTAAATGCAAATAATAAATATGAGAGAAGTAGGCACATGAAGTTATGTGGTTTAAGAGAGGCGAATGCTACATCTGTTTGAGTGGTTTTGTTGTAATTTCACAGAGGAGGTAAAGCTTGGAGCTTCCAAGCTTTAAGACTTGGAAGATAAGCAGGAGTTACAATGCGAAGAAGGGAACACACATAGAAGACAGAAAGGCAAGTAGTTCAAAATGCTCCTGCCTTAGAATGAGAGAGGTTAAATTGCACAGATGGGTAGAGGCCATGAATTCTTGAAAATATTTAAATATCAAAGCTGTGGTTAAATAACTTTAAAAACTTTCCTTATATAGCTAGAGAATCTAATAAGTTAAAGGCAGCAATACATGCTATAAAAAAGAGATTCAAATGGCACATAAAAACAGTTAAACTACTTCTGTATTTCTATTTATTTATTTTTTATTGACGTATAGTTGACATACAATATTATATTAGTTTCAAGTGTACAGCATGTTGTTTGACATTTATATGCATTACAGAATGATCACCACAGTAAGTCTGGTTACCATCTGTCACTATATCAAGTTATTACAATATTACTGACTATATTCCCTATGTGGTGCATCACATACTTGTGACTTACTTATTTTATAACTGGAATTCTTTATCTCTTAATCCTCTTTACTTTTTTTGCACATCTGCGGCAAGGCAAACAGTGCTAGGGAAGGTAGGTGGAGAGTGTCAGAAATGGTACCCTCCAGTCAGCTATGTAGGAGAGTGCTTCCATTCCTCAAGAAAGTACCTACAGATCCCTCCCCTACCAGCACATCCCCTAAAATTAGTCAATAAATCTCCTTTACATATGGCCCAGACACTTTACAAACTGTTGCCTCTATGTTGGTTCTGAGCGAGTGGGTTTATGCATAAACGTTTAGAGGCAGAATCTTGGTTTCCTAGAAGACCTCCAGCTCTCCCATTGTAAAGCATCTTTGGTTTTCAAAGCCAGGCATTATGGGGGCTCATCTTTCCAGGGCAGATCTCCAGGTCTGGAATCCTTGATATGGGGCATGAGGCCCTCATTCCTCAGGAAACACCTCCATATTTGTGACAGGCCTCCAACTTGTGACTTGCCACATCAGGAGTGTGGGGCCTGGCCAGGGTGTGTCTTTGTTTCTCTTACCCATTTCACATATTTCGTCATATCTTTAGTTGTAGAAGAGCTGTTCTTCTAGTTTTCAGGCTGTTCTTAGAGAGAGTTGTTTTATAAATAGCTATAGTTTTAGTATGTCTGTGGGAGGAGATACACTCAGGATCTTCCGACTCCACCATCTTGATCTGCCTAAACTATCCCTTTTTCTTATTCAACATTCTGTTTCAAGTAGAAAAAGAGTGTGTACTATCAAAATATAATCATAGTAGAATGAATAAAAGTGGAAGTGGAAGTATAAGTATTACATATATTAGTTATATAAGTGAAATATGAAATATAGGTAATATGGATTATTTAGGAAGTAACTTTATAAGCACTGTGTGGTTTGTTTTGAAACAAATCCTATCCTACAGTAGATATTCTTTGATTAATGCATGCACCCTTTCATTATTCTCTTAACATTCTTTTCCCTGCTACATGCCAGGCATTATATCAGAACAGATGAATTACTCCATAGTAATAACATTGATTTTAAATATTGTACTCAAACTTCCATATCTAATAAGGGTTTATCTTTGGGTTTATTTATATACATACTAAAATCTGCTGCCAATTCCAAAGTTATTTTGTAAATTTTGGGGGAGGGAGAATTGCCATAAAAGCAGATTATAGGCTGTGCAACCAAATTAGTTTTCATTACTTTAGATTTATTCCTGACCCAGACTAATGTTCAGTGTGTTCATCAAATTTATTCCTAATGCTTGCTTGCAGATGATCCTGAGATTTTTTCAAAATTAAATCAGCTCTCAAGGGACAGATATTTTTTACCATTATGGATGTTTATTTTTTTTATTTTTTATTTTTTGAATGTTTAAATACATGTGCTATAGGCACAGAGAGAAATTCCTGAGAAGTTACCTAAATATTTTGAGTAATAATATGTTAGAATAAATAAGTAGCCTCCTTAAGTGAATACCTCAAAAGGAAAGAAATCATATAAATGTCCAAGTATTTGTGTGCTTATTAGAATTAATCAATTGCATTTCTTTGGAACCAGACTCTGTATGTAACTAGGAAGAATTTTAATTCAGTAATATTTCTTTCAAACATTTTGCCTGAATTGAAAATAAATGTATCAATTGTGAGATTGCTTCACTATAAAAAGGTAAGTCTTGACATGTGTTAAAAATTGTGCTCGAAAAAAAAATTGTGCTTTATTTTTATAAAATGTAATACTTAGTAATTAATAAAATATTAAATTTAAAAGTGTGGCAGCCCTGTTCATTTTAGATTTTGAAGTCCTTACATCTTACAATCAGCATATTACTGAGTGACATTCAGCTACACTATTTCGTCTCTCTGGGACCATGATCGTAGCTTCCTGATGTTAGTGAAAATTATTTTATTAATTAAATTGTGCCTGGTAAGTCTGTTATTATTATGTCAATTTCTTCACATTTCTACAATGATAGAATGAAGGTTCTGGTATAATATAAAAAAATCAAATCATTTAAAATTCTATCACAAGGTTAATATGATTTTATAGCAGAGATCATTTCCATTGATAAAAGCAAAAAGCACAGTCTTCTTATGACAGGTTGACTTATAATAATTACCATTACTCTTTTTTTGTTAAATAAATATTAAATTCCAGAATTCACCCACTCCTGTTCTTATTCAAAGGAATACTCATCTTTGAAATTCTCCTCTCAAGGCAAGCATATCAAAAGGATCTTGGAAAAGCCACAGAAGTGTCTAATCAAATGGAGAGTATGAATAATAAACAAAGTCAACAGGAAATTTTATCACAGGAATGTAAAGAAAATCTCATATGTGTCACTGATATTTGCTCAAGTGTGACACATAATTGAAATATACAACTGGAACGCTTATCTTATTTTTAAAAATATTTTTAATAGAATAAAGGGAAATAGCAATGCATAATAGGTGAGTACCCTACTATATAAAAAAGAACACATTGAAGGTGGAATTTGGGGTAAAATTAAATAAAGAATGTGAATGAAACCACAAAAAGAGCTCTCACAAAGTTGAGATATTAAATGATGTTGAACTTTCAACAATCCAAAAGAATGAGAAATTTAGAAATCTCCTATTGGCTCTGCTGAATATTTCAATGATGAAGGGAACAAAACACCTAAGAGAATTGCTACACTGGACCTAATTTACATTATCAGGAAATAGCTGATTTGTAATAGATGAAAAATATGATAGAAAGTGATGTTGGGATTTCAGAGTCCATAATAACCAAGGAATAGTATACTGGACATATCAGTCATGAGTCCTAAATCATTGATTCCCACACAGGACTGTTCTTCTAATCACATGGAAGATTAGGTAATACATAGGTCTTTAGGCGCCTCTTCAGACTGACTGAAATCAGAATCTTGGCAAATGGAGAAAAGAAATCTGTTTCTAGAGTTCTCACAGATAATCTGCTGGGGAATCAGTTTTCCTATATAACTTTGCTGGGAACTGGAAGGAGCTTTTCTCCCAGATTGCAATGGTTTACCTTTAATCACTGGTGCTCCAGCTCTGTCAGGCTTTCTGGAAGTTGTCCTGTTCCTTTGGGTGCAGAAAGGTTTGCACTGAAAAGGTAATTGAGGATTAGCCTTTTGGATATCTAAAATAGAGTACTCAGAACAAAAAAGATAGCTTCCCAGTATCCAGAAGATCTTGGTTTTTAGTTTGTTGGTTTGTTTTCTTTTTAATGAGAGACAGACGGTGAAGAAGAAAATTAATCACCCTTTACCTAACTTTCAGGAAATCAGACAAGTGTAGCTTAGCACAGGAAGGCTATCTGTTCTATTTCAGTGCAGTTCTCTCAGCCTTTACCTAGAGGAAATCTTTCCCCACGTCTGGCAATCGGCTGACTGTCATTCATAGTTTTCTGCATTGGGAATTTTCAAAATTTTCCGCCTTTTATGTGTATATTAGTGGAAGTTGGAAGAGGATGCATCAGGGACTGCCAGCCTGATCCTATTTTAAACCTAACTTCTGCCTCATTGATTCTATGTGACAGATACAATTGTTTTGCTTCCATTGTCTCTGTCTTGGAATGCCCTACAAACCAACAAGGAAATAAAAAGAAAGAAACAGAACTGTGAATATTCTATTTGTATATGTAAATTTTGGTTCTTGTAACAAATATGAAATAATATCTGTTGACTGCGCTTTAGAAGACTTAGCTAAATGAGGTCAACAATTACAGTCCCTTGGAAATCATCATCTAATAAGCTTACATTTTGCATTGTTGACTTAAAATCTACAGAATATCTCTACTTACATTATTTTATTTGAATTATTTGATTTGATTATTCACTTTTATTCCCTCACCAAAACGAAGATATAATATCTGAGTTTAGAAAAGTTAAATAATTTGTCCAAGTCCACACACTGAACAACTTTGTTTTATTTGCTCAAAGCAGATTTTTCCTTGATATTTGAGAAGTATTTAACCAAATTCTCATTGATGGATAATTATATTTTGACACAATATGTATATATCTTTCTATTATTGAGTTTTAAACAAACGTAAAAACTCAGCCATTTTTTTTTAAGTATTAGATTTTACAAATTAAGTAGACAGGAGTTTCTTGAAAGTTAGGCAAATTAATGCTATCAAGACTTCCTGAGGTCTTAGAATGTTGTTGCAAAAGGAGTATATCTTGTTTCTATCTGCTGACATCTAATACATATCTTTGGGGAAAAAGCAGATGACTGTAGGCTGAATAGGCTGAGAACTTAATGGTAAGTCAGTTCAAATATAGAATTTCAATATACTCAATATAACTTATTGTATTATTCTATTATTCTTTGTCAAAGTGGTACTTAAGCAGAGTGTATGATGGCAATAATTTTATGAATTATTTTCCTATATGTGTTAGTGCATTTGCTTAAAGCACATATCCATAGTCAATATTGGTAAGTTTTAAAGATAGAAAAATTTTATTTTTTAACTTCTTAATTATAGACAGCCAATTAAATAAGGATTGGACTTAAGAGATCTTCATTCTATATACAAGATACACAGGGTCAGTTCTACATATGAAATCAGTGAATATTATCCATCACATCAATGGGCTAAAAGGAAAAATTACATGATTATATCAATAGATGTTAAAAAAATGGAAAATCTCCAATAACCATTTGTAATGGAAACTCTTAATAAACTAGTAATATAGAACTTATGATTTTTTAAAAGATTTTATTTATTTGAGAGAGAGAGAGGGAACACAAGCAAAGGGGAGGGGCAGAGGGAGAAGCAGATTCCCCATTGAGCAGGGAGCAGATGCAGGGCTTGATCCCAGGACCCTAGGAGCATGTCCTGAGCCCAAGAAAGACACAACTGACTGAGCCACCCAGGTGCCCTTACAGAACTTCTTCAACTTGATAAAGACTATGTACAAAGGCCCTACAGTTATCATACTTAATGATAAGAAACATGAAACTTTCCCACTAAGATCAGTACAAGGCAAGGATGTACCCTTTCACCACTCTTTTTCAACATCATATTAGAAAATCTTGCTAACACAGTAAGACAAGAAAATGAAGTAAAAGGAATACAGATTGGAAAGGAATATCTAAAACTGTCTTTGTACATAGATGACATGATAGTCTTTGGAGAAAATCTGAAACAACAACAACGAAACTCCTGGAACTAATAAATGTTTCAGCATGGTTGTGGGTATTAGATTGTTATACAAAAGTCAGTTACTTTCCTATGTATCACCAGTGACCAAGTGATATTTGAAGTTAAAAACACAATACTATTTACATAACCACTACCCCAAATAAAATACTTAGGTATAAATCTAACAAAATGTGTACAACATTTTTATTAGGAAAATCACAAAACTCTGCTTAATTAATCAGAGAAGAACAAAATCCAGAGATATTCCATGTTTATAGATAGGAAGACTCAATATCGTTGTCAGTTTCTCCTAATTTGATCTATTGATTCAGTGCAATCTCAATCCAATTCCTAGGAGTTTATTTTGTGGATATTAAGAAACCAACTATGAAGTTTACATGGAGAAGCAAAAGACCTAAAATAACCAATGTAGGGCAGCCTGGGTAGCTCAGCGGTTTAGCGCTGCCTTCCGCCCAGGGCATGACCCTGAAGACCCGGGATCCAGTCCTATGTCAGGCTCCCTGCTTGGAGACTGCTTCTTCCTCTGCCTGTGTCTCTACCCCTCTGTCTCTGTTTCTCATGAATAAATAAATAATATCTTTTAAAAAAGTAAAATAAAATAACCCATGTAATTTAATTTTTGACAGAATTTCAGGGAGAAATTTAAGGGAAGTTAATGGGAAATCAAAAATAATAGACATAGATTCCACTTTCAGCAGTGGTATAATAACTAGATAGGAGATTAACAAGAAATATTAGACTTGAAAAACACTATGAATCTAGTAGATGTAATAGATATCTAAAGGACACTGCATGGTACAACAGCATAACACACATTCCTTCCAAGTGAATATAGAAAATTCTACTGGATAAGCCATATGATTCCACATAATAAAATTCTTGATAATTTTAAAAGAATTGAAATCATTAAAAATACTTTCTCTGACCTCAATATAATGAAATTATAAATTAATAGAAAATTTATGAATTCAGAATTGTGTGAAAATTAGACAATATGTTCCTATGAGTAGAAGAAGAAACTATAATGAAAACTGGAAAATACATTGAGATGAATGAAAGTGAAAGCACCATATACCAAAGCATATGGAATGCTAAACCTGTGTTTAGAGGAAAACTTGCATTTGAAAGTGGCTATATTTTAAAAGAATAATTTCAAATAATTAACCTAATCTTCCACCTTAAGAAAATGGAGATAATAGAGCAAACTAACCTCAAAGCAAGCAGAAACAAACAAACAAGAAACTATACAACTTTAGCTGGACTAACTTAAGTAAAGAGAGAAAAGACTAAACTACTAAAATCAGGAATGAAGAAAGGCATTTCACTATCAACCTTATAGAAATCAAAAGGAAATAAGGGAGTATTATGTCAAAATTCAATAGTGATGTTCAAGTGGATTTCCACACACTAAGTATGAAAGTGAACTATTTTCTTCAATTCACAAAGAAAAATTAACTCCATATGTATCAAAGACCTGAATGTAGGAGTTAAAACTATAACATTCTCAGAAGAAAACAGAGGAGTAAATCTTTATGACTTTCAGTTCTTACGTAGTACACTAAAAGCAAAGCAACTGCAGAAAAAATAAATGAGATAGCATGAAAATTAAAATCTTTGTGTTTCATAGAATACCATTAAGAAAGTGAAAAGGCATCCTATGTAACTGGAGAAAATAATTTCAAATCTTACTGCTATGGACTGAATGTGCCTCCTCACACCCCAAATTGTATTTTGAAATTCAAAACTCTAATGTGACAGTAAAAGGAGGGGGACTCTTGGAAAGTAATTAAATCATGAGGATGAAACCTTCATGAATGGGAGTAGTGTCCTTATAAATAGAGACACAAAAGAGCTTGCTTCCTTTCTTTCTGTTCTTAACCATGTGGGGAGACAAGGAGAAGTTAGCCATCTGCAAACCAGGAAGTAGTCCTCAGTATAAACCAGATCTGCCAGCACCTTGACCTTGGACTTCCCAGCCTCTAGAACTTTGAGAAATAAATTTACGTTTTGTAAGCCACCCAGTCTATGGTAATTTATTACAGAAGCCTGGATTAAGATTAAGCCTGGATTAAGATCCAGAGGCCTGGATTAAGATTAAGACACATTTCTGATAAGGAGTTCATATGCAGAATATATGCAAATTCTTACAACTCAACATTGAAAAAACAAACCCAATTGTAAAAAAAAAAAAAAATAGGCAAAGTATTTGGACAGATATTTCTCCAATGAATTTATTCAAATGACGATTAAGCACATAAAGGGTGCTATTAGTTACTTAGGGAATATAAATCAAAACTACAATACCACTTCATGCCCATTGGGATCACTATAATAAAAAAGACAGATGATAACAAATCTTGGCAAGTATGTGGAGAATATGGAACTCTCATACTTTGCTGATGGAAATGTAAAATAGAGTCGCCACTTTGGAGGACATTAGCATATGATGCAACAATTCCACCTCTAAGAATATACCTAAAACACATGAAAACATAAATCTACACTAATACTTAGATACAAATTTTATAATTTTATAACATTTCAGTTGTAATATACAAAAAGTGAAAACTATCCAAATATCCATCAACTAATGACTACATAAACAAATGTAATATGCCTATACAATGAAATATGTTAAGCAAAAAAGAGAAAAGAATATTATGATTACAAGATACAACATAGACTTTGAAAGTATTAACTGAAAGATGTCAGTCACATATGATCATACATTGTATGATTCCATTTATGTGAAATGTCCATATTAGGCCAGTCTATAGAGACCAAATTAAATTAGTGCTTGACTTGTGTTAGGAGATTTGGATGGGAATAGGGAGAGTGCCTTATGGATATGGAATTTCTTTTGAATATTACTGAAAATGTGCTAAAATTAAATTGTGATGATGATTGCATAACTTTATGAATATATTGAAAATCATTTATTTATTTATTTATTTATTTATTTTAAGATTTTTTTAATGTATTTATTTATTCATAGAGACAGAGAGAGAGGCAGAGACACAGGCAGAGGGAGAAGCAGGCATCATACAGAGAGCCTGACGTGGGACTCGATCGAGGGTCTCCAGGATCATGCCCTGGGCTGCAGGTGGTGCTAAACCACTGCGCCACCGGGGCTGCCCTGAAATATTTTTAAATGAATAAATTCTATGGTATGTAAATACCACCTCGATAATCCTGTAAAAAAAAAAAAAAAGATAAAATCTCAGGGTAGTCTGGCTACTGTGATGAGTCAAATTATTATTTTAAATTCACTCAAAAAAATTGGGTTTTACAGTTCATCAAAACTGTAGAACATCAAATAGTATTCATCAATAATAATTCCTGAATCATAATGGATAAAAGAATACAAATTTTAAAGAAACAGCAATCAGATAGACAGGATATTGACAAACAAGAAAAGAGGCCAAAAAACATAGAGCAAAAGTAAAATAATAATGAACTTAGTTTTCCAAACTAACCAAGCTAGCATTTAAAAATAAGAGCAAAATAAATATATTTTCAGGCATATTGAGACTTCAATGTTTTCTATAGAATTTTCCCTGAAGAATTACAAAAGCATATTCTATATGTTCAGTATTAATCCCAACAAAAGAAACTGCATTAATAAAGCAATAGTGAACCAAAATATTGGTAGATGATAGTGGTAAAAATAAGCAATGAGTCAAAAATAATAGTCCCAGAAACAGAATAATGAGAAAAACATGTCTAACACTGATACCAAAGTAGTGCAGGAAATTAATATTATAAATAACACAATAAATTGCTGACTAATTGCCAGTGAGCAAATTGATAATTGAACTGTATATTCAAACACACACACAAATACAGATATTTCACGAACAGCTGATTTTATCCCGGAGATAATATAAAAAATGACTCAAAATAAGAAACTATCAATGTAGTGCACTGTATTAATGGACTAAATGAGAAAATTAAACCTCAGCATGACCTTCCTATGGGGGAAGACTTCCTATAGTCTTCCTATAGGGGCAGACTATACTTCACTGTACCTTTAACTTTGAGTTCAACAGAGACATCAATGCCTTGCATATCAATGGGCAGGAAATAAATGTGTTTTAAACCAACGAGAATTCAGAGCTGTTTATTTTACAGCATTGTTGCAGAAAAATCTGACTAATACAATAAACAAATTGTACATAGGCTTGATTACATTATAACAAGAGTAATGATTTAGATTTTTAAACTGCAAATAGTTCTTAAAATATACTTTTGCATTAAAAGAAACTATAATTATAGCAATATATATATCAAATATATATTTCTGGCATATTTATACAATTAATCACTCATTTTATTGATGTCTGTCAGGAACTTGTTTATGGGAATGGAGGTAGGAATGACGAAATATGATACGAGAGAGGTTTTGCATGGAATAATGGAGATAGGGGGATCCCTGGGTGGCTCAGCGGTTTAGCGCCTGCGTTGGGTAAAGGGTGTGATCCTGGGATCCCGGGATCGAGTCCCACATCGGGTTCCCTGCATGGAGCCTGCTTCTCCCTCTGCCTATGTCTCTGCCTCTCTATGTCTCTCATGAATAGATAAATAAAATCTTAAAAAAAAAAAAAAGAAGAAGAATGGAGATAGTGTGTCATGAATCATACCTGAAGTCCAAATGAAATATAAACATTTATGGCAAATATAGCAAAATATTCACCATCATTATTTCTAGTTCTTGGGAATTTACTTTTTTGTGATATTTTTTATAATTTAATTTGTTTTTCAAAGTCTTGAGTAAAGTCGACCTTTACTTTTTGCATTCTCAACTTGCATAGGCATTTAGACTTTTTTCTCTTTATCTCATACCTCTATATATTCATTGCTTATGTTTCTAAATTTATAATATAAAAGTTTATTATATTCTTTTCTTGCTCTTAGTATTTTGTAACTTATCTAAGATCACTTAACAACAGAGTGTCTGACAGTATCATTTTTACAGAAAATGTCCTTAAATTGAATTAAATATAGTGTCCCAATGTTCCTCTTATATATATAAAGTTTGTAGTAAGTTTTTAGAGTCAAAGTAAAAATTATTTTATTATGAATATAAGTCTAGCAGGTGTATTTAAAATGTATGTTCATTTTCTTCTGCCATAGCATCATTTGTCTGTTCATGGCAATATAACAATAACAATCATCTCATCCAGTTAACATGAACTCTTTCTTGCAACCCTCAACATAGTGAAATCTCTTTGAGATACCTTGTTCACTGTTGTACATTCAGAATCTAAAGATGTTCTTGCCACACAGAGCACCTAATACATACTTGTTGAATAAATTAATTACCTTAGTTATAATGGCAAAAATAACCAAGACTACTAATACAGTAGTTTACAGTGTAGAAAGTTATCAGTAGTGTTGATCCTCACAATACAATTGTAGAGTGATTTTTATTTCCATATTGCAATGGAGAAAATTGCATGCTAGGAAGCCTAAAGAACTTGCTCGAGGTCATTAGGTTAGTACTTCAAAGATCCATCATGTGATTTTATGTCTTCTGATTCTGAGATCCATAGATAATTTAAATATATTTTCAGTCTTACTGTAGAAACTCTCTAAGTAATAAATAATACAGTATTAGAGGAAATATCGCAGAACCATTTCCAGCTTTATCCTCTGTCCTTTGGTTGTCCCTGAAGATAATATTCTGCTCTTTTTAAGGCTGTTAGTGGAGATGAGCAACAAAGGATTTTAAATTGATTAGTAATGTAACTGTGGAAAGTCCTGTGATCTTCCATGACTTGTTAGGCCCAAAGGGCTAATTTCAGCTTTGGAAAAAAAATATACTTAGAGATGTAATAAAACCTAAATTGGTTAGAGAAAAATTATATTCAAACAAGAGAGAGATTAGAAAAAATAATTGAACTTTTTAAAAAAGAAAATTGCTTTTTTAAGTCCTTAAATATAATGCCAACACAGTTCTTTTTCTTTTCTTCATTATGAATGTTAGAATTATACCATAAAAGTAATGTTTTTCCTGTTATATGTAGAAGAAATAGTAAGATCATAATGCCTGTGTGTTAATTATTAATATTCTTAATTGCATTTGCTATGTAAGCAATTGAGCATACCTAAAATATTTAAATATAACACTTTAAATATTACTCATACCAAATATTATGAATATTACAATATGATAAATAAACTGATTAAGAATCTATTTAAGGCAACTTCTATCTTAAAGATATAGAGCCTTCAGTAATTGGTTGAATTTGTAGGTTTTTACTCCGAGTGCTGTGTATCCCCAGAGTCCATCTATAGAATTTAGATGATCTACCAACTGGATGCAAAAAAATTACATCTTTATTTTCATTGATCTCTAATTGTAATTGAGCTTTTTTCCAATCAGGAATTTTGACAAAACCCCACAGTAATATTAGCAGTATCACTCAAATAGTTTGATACCTTTTTGCAGTTGTTACAGATAATCTTGAAACATTACTTCATTAAAATTATGGTAGTTATTTGATTCACCACAAGATTCAAATATTTAATACATTAATCATGAAGTGCACACATTACTATGTTACAATTAAACTATTTTAAATAGCATTTCAATACAATTATTTTTTAATAATTTTGAGTATTTTATTTAATGCATTTAAATGATTACCCTTATTTGAGGTGGGTTCTTAAACTTTACCAGATGTCAAAAAACTGAACTTTTTTGGGGCGTTATATTTAACTCAGAAATATTAATATTTAATAGTTTAGATATATATATAAGAAAATTTATATATATTTATTAAAGTAAAATTATATATCTGACAAATGTTAATTATATCTTTTTCTTAATATTATTAGGGATAACACTATGATGTGCATCTATGCTCACATGGTGACTTCTAAGAAATTTCAAAATATGGTAGATAATAAGTTGACCAATGTCTGCTGTTAGGGAAATTTGCTTGAGGTTTTTCTGTTTGTTTGTTTGTTTGTTTTGTTTTTTAAACAGTTGGCCACTGAGTTAGATGTAATATTGGAAATCCCTGGTTTGTGAAGTGAATCTCTATGGATGAAGAGAGACATACTTGATTTGTAATACCCCAAAAGAATAGTTATTCTAAAACTCTTCAGGGACTAGAAATAGTTGGGCAGGGATTAGAGAGAGTTATATAGTGGAAATTGACAGGACTATTTAATGAGTTGGGTCCCAGGGCTACATCCCAGTCATTATAAGAATTTCTAAGATCTCTGTGAAATGTCATTTATTCAACAGAAAAGGATGGAAGTAGATTGAAAAGAACCAGATGTTTTCAGTGAAACTGAGTGTTCTTCTAAGAGCTATTTTTCTCTTTTAAGAAATAAATCAGCCATTTTCTAAAGTCTCAATAAATTTTCTTTTACCTAAAGTCTCAAGCAGAGAATGGATGGAGCAACATCACTGAAGGCATCTTTGGGGATTTTTCTAATGATAATTCACTCTGAGCTAGGACCTCTACATTTTTATTATATGTTTCTTATCATGGCATAGCTTTGCACCTGCACTGTACTATAGTTTGTGTCTTCATATAAACCATTAGAATCCAGTTTCTCTCCATGATCTGAGTGTCATAGTGTCTTAATAAAAATGGGAATTCCCTGGGGAAAAATTTATTACTACATCTAGTAACAGTGAATGCTTTTTATACTAACACAAGATGTATATTTTTCTCTGCATGTTTTTGCTGGTATGGTCAACATTTATTGGGGGAAAAAAAGACACCAGTCATGACCAATAATAAAACAGTACACACACTCTCTCTCTCTCTCTCTCTCTCTCTCTCTCTCTCTCTCCTACAAACAAACCAACAAATAAAACACATTTTCAGGGCTTACTTATCATGTGTCAAGCATGATTTTAGGTGCTGGAGGACCTACACATTGCCAAGGGTGTATTACTGCTCCCTAAGGGACTAATTTTGATTACTTTACAACAGACACTATGATACTGTCCTGCCCCCACACCCTTTTAAATTTGTACTTGTGTCGGTATAGGCTTACCTTTTATTCCTTTCTTGGTCTATCACCTCTGTATGGCTGATTTCATAATAATGGCACAGTTCAAGATGTATGCTAAAGAACCTGAACTATTTAAGCTGTAGGTTTTCCCCTAGTCTAAATCTTGCTGATTGTGTATATTCATTATGCAGTTCGAGATATACTTTTGTCCGTTGTCTTTTCTATAGATAGGCAGGTGGATTTATTCGCAGGTTCCACTCCTTTGAGAAGAGTAAAGATAATGGTGAGTTCTTTCATCAGGAGGTATATTATGTCTGCTTATCTATATCCTTGTGACATTTGTAGCTGTAGATGTTCAATGCTTAGATTCATTAATTGATTGGGATTTCAAATGGTGATACTCTATTTCTATGATTTAAAAAAATTATCACCTAGAAATATTTCTATAAAGTGGTACTTCCTTTAAGTCAGTTATTTGATTTTCCAGTGGTACAGTTCATATGGAAAAAGTAGGACATGCATACTTAATTTGTTCTCTTTATTTCCAGTTATCAAGGTAATGAATGAGTTCCCTTATTTAACTCCAAACTAAAAACTCATTAACTTGAAAGCTTTTGATGAATTTCAATTCATTGCATATTTTTTCTTACAGATGTTCAATTTTTCACCTTTAAAAAGTATTTATTTGTTCATAAGAGACACAGAGAGAAAGAGGCAGAGACATAGGCAGAGGGAGAAGCAGGCGCCTGCAGGGAATCCGATGTGGGACTTGATCCCAGAACCTGGGGATCAGGACATGAGCCAAAGGCAGACACTCAACCACTGAGCCACCCAAGTGCCCAAATTTTTCCAGCTTTGACCCTTTGGTACCTTTTTATGTTAGCCCTTACATGTTTTGACATGACTCTAGCAATCTTTGATAGCTTCCTTGCTGTCAATGTATATGACAAGATATTTCGTGATAATCCTATACATTTACTGTTCAATTCCTGAAAGCAGACATTTCCCTAAAATATGATTTGTTTTGGTGGGGAATGGCCTATAAAATCTGGGTGCTAAAGATACTTGTTGCTATTGGGTCGCTGATTTCATCTATGCCTTTCCAATGGACGGAGTTTGTCTGTGTGTGTGTGTCTGTGTTTGTGTGTGTGTTTATGGTAATAAAGACCAATACAAGTGAATTTATGATATTACCAAATTAAATTCAGGTTACAGGGCTTACCCTTAACCTCCTCTATATTGCACTGTATCTCTTTTGTTGTATCCAGAGAATACTCATTCATTTGTATACAGATGACAGCAATTAGAAAATATCTGATCATCCATTTACCTTATCCCACGTCAAATAGACATTACTCACTATACTTGTCTCTCTTTTAGATTTCATTTGTTCTTAGTTCAATGAGTAGTTCTATATTTTGTGCTCATTACCAGCCTTTATATTAACATCTGTCTAGTAATATTGATTGTCTAGAGCTTGTTCTGCAGTGGATGCTTCAGAAAAGTCTAATAATAATCCATAAATTTTTGGTGATAAATGTTCAGCTCTACTTCTATACATAAAAGTCAGTTTTCCTGTATATAAAAGTCTTTAACTCACATTTTCCCCCTTGGGTATCTTAAATATATTACTCTATTCATTTTATGGCATATTGCATTGCTTTTATGAAATCTGATAATAAAGTACTCTTTTCCTTATAAGTCACTTGTCTTTCCCCCCAGATCTTCAAAGGAATTTTTGTTGTTAAAGTCCAAGTCCATATTACAAGAATATGATTTTTTTTATTATTCTAAGTTGGTATTCCTGGTTATGTTGAACATTCCTTCAATATATAGTTCATTTGTTTTATTTCAGAAAAATTTCTTGAAAAAATTTTAGTATTTGTTCTGTTCTCATATTTGAGTTTCCTCTTCAGGGACTGCTATTATAAATCTTTGCCTATTTGAACATTGTTATTTTTTTCCCAAATCATTCTTATATTTTTTCTTTTTTGTTTTTTATTTAAGAAAATAAGACTTATTTTTACTCTCCAGTTTCCTTTTATTGTTTTTATTTGCCCTTTTATTCGTTTTAGCTTAATCTTCATTACTGAAAAGGCTCTTTTCTAGAGTTATTTTTTTTTGATGAAAAAAATCAGTTACAGTTTTCTTTATAGTTATTTTGTCTTCCTTTTATGACATCATTGCAATTGGAATGCCATTTTGTTCCATTTTCCCTTTTCTTTGTCTAGGTTATGACTGCAGTGTTTTCTTATGTTTATTTTCAATGTTAAATTCACTAAATTTTAGAAGGAATTATGATACACAATAATTTTTTTGTAAGTTCAGCCAGTCCCCTTTTCTGTGTTTTTTTAAGTCTTTGGAAATATGGCAAATTACATTCTCAAAATACACCATTCTCAAATACAAGTGTCTCCCCCACTTTTATCCATTTTCTTCATCTCTATTATCCCTTTTCTACTCCATTTTGATTCTACTCCCAGGAGATTTCCTTTAGTGAGGAGTCTTTCCTGTGGAGGCTCTCTGCTTGTCAGCTTTGAGATTTTGTAGGTTGTAATCTGCTTTAGCAACTTCAGACATTGCTGGGGACCTTGGCACTTACCCACTGTTGGATAGGTGGTATACTGTTATTTGGGGATTTGGAGATATTTAAACACTGCACAGCCACTACCACTATCTTCTTAGAATTGCCCCTTGAAAATTCTTGAGATTTTAGCAACTAGGAAATGTTTGCTTTGGTGTTTCAGGTTGAGTTTTTTTGTCTGGTTGATTGGTTGGTTTATTGGGGTTTTTTTTGGTAGAAAATTCCTGACTTTTTCTCACTCTGCTTTTGCAGGGTCTGTGTACACTTCTAATTATCTATTTTAAAATTTTCTGTTTTTTTTTGAATGAACTATGACTAATATTATTATAATTTTTTAAGATAATGTTTGGAAGAAAGAAGGTTTTTAAGTATATGTCAGAAAAAATTATAGCAAGTTTTTGGAGTTACATTTGGTGGTAGAATTAAAATTCTAGAAAACCATAATAAGGATTTTTTGATGATACTTGTACAGTGAGGAGTTGAAGTGCAGTTTCTTTATTTCCCTTCTTTGGAAAAAGTTAGACTTATTGATTACATTTAGAGTTGGTTATTTATTTATCTATCTATTTATTTAAAGATTTTCTTTATTCATGAGACACACACACACACACACACACACACACACACACACGGAGAGACAGAGACACAGGCAGAGGGAGAAGCAAGCTCCATGCAGGGAGCCCAACGTGGGACTAGATCCTGGGTCTCCAGGATCACACCCTGAGCTGAAGGTGGCCGCTCAACTGCTGAGTCACCTGGGCTGCCCTAGAGTTAGTTACTTAAAAAAATAAGTATATAATAAATAGCCTCATCAATTATGGAAAGAAAATTCAAATAACAGGGCTTATTTTGAGTATGGAGTGACTTATTTATTCATAAATTAAAAAAAAAGATTTTTGAATTATTTCAAGCCTATGATGGGTTATTAATTTAACAGAAGTTTCTTGATCCCCTATGCAATGTTTAATAAATAGAAATTAAATACATATACAAAGTAATATGGTAAAATATTTTATAGGAAGAACTATCTGGCCATTAAAACCCATGATATTGGGACACCTGGGTGGCTCAGCAGTTGAGCACCTGCCTTTGACTCAGGGCGTGACCCCAGAGTACTCGGGATCGGGTTCCACATCAGGCTACCTGCATGGAGCCTGCTTCTCCCTCTGCTTATGTCTCTCTCTGCCTCTCTCCTTCTCTGTGTCTCTCATGAATAAATAAATAAGATCTTTAAAATAAATAAATAAATAAATAAATAAATAATAAATCCCATATTTTTTTAATGTTAGAAATAATAAAAGCTATTAAAAAGAAATATTGTTGCTTTGTTATTTGCATTGAAGTCCCCATGTTTTATAAATTAAACTTTTAGCAAGTAAAACCACAACTTGGTCATTGCAGTTTGGAGAGGGCTCAAAAAACAATGACCTTCACTTTTCCACTCCCATGTTCTGGACCACTTGAGAAAATAAGTGAAAGCAGACAGGCAGATAGAGATAAATATCTTTTATTCTTACTGAAGATGCTGATACAATATATGGGCGTGTGATAATAATGAGCTCTCTACTACTAAATGCCAGGTTTATACAGATTTACCATAAACTTCACTGTGGTCTGTAGAGAGGCTGCTTTTAGACAACAGGCTTGAGCAATGATATGTAGAGCAAGGCAAAAAGGCGCGGCTTCCATCTGATCATTGCCCCACATTTGGGGGCCCCAATCCAGTCAGATCAGGAGAGACACCACAATCCATAAAATCTGTAGCAGGGAGGAGCAAAAGAGAATGTGTGTTTACTGTGGATTAATTGGGTTCCAAAATGAAGGAAGAGGGAGGGTCGAGCCATAGCACAATGATCATAATTCAAAACACACTGAACATTACCTGAACTATCATGAGAGAGCATAAATAGGTAAAGGATGAGTGTTATGCTAATGTCGCCTTAACAGAAGGAAATCTCAGATGTAATAGTTTCACCTTGACCACCTTGTGATTTAGACTGTAAAACAATATAGTATTCATAATAAGCATTGGTAATTTTGAAATTGAATTTATTTGTAGTTGAATTTGGAAGCATTGGGGAATTAACTAGATGAATGATATTTATTTATTTACTACTTAAATTTATTTGCTTTGGGAAAATTATTTAGTTTTTTTTCCTTTTAAAACGATATAAGAGGAAGTTTCAATGGATCTCTCTTTCCTCAATATTCTTTTGTTGCCAGCAAAAGTATTTCAAAACTATTTCATTGACCCTGAATCAATTTGCAAAGCTTTAAGTGAGAGCTTAACGAATATTTGTTTGTTTTTAGATGTTTTTTTTCCGTCTCCAGTAGAAAAAATATTTTTAAAAACATGGGCTGACTTCCAAATTTTCATCTTCTAAACAAGCTCTTCAGATTTTTCAAAGTTCGTAAGACTTCAGATCTTGCGGGGCCACAGAGAAACAATGTGACAGATATTAGAGCTCTTTATACATAAATAGAAAATCACAAAAAAAACCCCTACAATATAGTTAAAGGACTTCGAAAAAGACCTTCATAACATTCTTAACCAAACTGCAAAGATAGGCATAATACAGCATCCTTCCTACTGCCCACTGCTACTGCCTATTTAAATCAGATAATAAAGGTATGTGACACTGATACAGAACTTGCAAAAACCAGAGAAAGCTAGTTCTTATGCCATTACTATTTGCCCACAGAAAAATAAATGTTCCAATTAATTTCTTTACATTTTGGTGGCATGAGTTAAGTTTTGAATCCCAAAGATATTTGTGCTGTTATTTAAACACAAACCGAGGAAGAAATTGCATCTATAGTGATCCCATTTCCATGAGGACAAAAGCTTTTGTCCCATGTATAATTTGCACAAGATATTCCAGGATAGTGCAAGAGATAACATGGAACACAGTGGTTATCATTCTTGCCTACTGCCTCTCTGCCCTCTGTGATTCAGAATTAAGGAAAATAGAAAAATATATGGAAAATGACATTTCTATAACTTAAAGTCAAAGCATTAAACCAAAATCATCTTCATAATTCTTTGTAAAGATTTTATTTATTTCTTTGAGAGAGAGAGAGAGAGCATGAGCATGTGAGTGGGGGGGAAGGACAGAGAGACAAGCAACTCCCCACTGAGCAGGGAACCCCATGTGGGGCTCAATCCCAGGATTCCAGGATCATGACCTGAGCTGAAGTTGGATGCTCAACTGACTGAGCCACCCAGGCACCCCCATCTTCATATTTCTGATTCCCCTTTTACACCTACTACTTGAATTTTCTCTAAGCAGTTCCTCTTTATTCCCAAATATTGCATACTTTATTTTATCAAGAGATACTTTTCTTATTGCAGTAAATACTATGGATCATATTCTAATTGTAACTAGAATGCTGGTTTATATTAAATGTAATAAAAGTGGGGGTATTAAATGGAAATATTTATGTCTGTTTATATACTTTAACATTTGTATACAATTAAGAATAATATGTAGGTGAGTCCTTTCTGGGTTCATTCATTCAATCAGTCCTTACTGAGAACCTCATGTTCATCAAGCATTTTTTTTTGTCCCCATGGTTACAGCAGTGAATTAAACAATAAAAATCCCTACCTTTCAGGACCTTCCCCTTTGTGGGATGAAACAAATACCATAGAAAAGTACTAAGCTATATTAAGAGATGAACAGTTTGGAGAAAAATATGCAAAGCAAGTGGATAGGAACGATTTGCAACCATCCACATGCCCCATTGAAAAGGTAATCTTTATGCAAAGATTTAGGGAGAAAATAGGTAAGATTTATAAATATCTTGAGGAAAAGCATTTTAGGCAGAAAGAACCCAAATATAAAGGTGGGAACCTACCTCACAGGCTCAGAGAACAGCGAATAAATGAACAAATGGTACGACTATTGAAGATTTCGAGAGAGTGAAACTATTGTAAAATGAGAACAGTGAAGATGAAGTACGGGGAAGCAGCAGGTCTCATAGGGCCTAGGGGGTACACACCACATCTGGTTTTTTATGCTGTGCAAGACTGGGGGCAGGATAGAATGGGCATCACAGAAGGGTTTTGAGTAAAGAAGCAATGTGTTGTATTTTTTAAATTCTTAAAATTCTTTATTTAAATTCAATTTAGTTCATATACTGGATTATTAGTTTCAGGGATAGAATTTAGTGATTCATCACTTACATATAATACCCAGTGCTGATTACATCAGGTGCCCTCCTTAATGCCCATCACCCAATTACCCCTCCTCCCTACCTTCCCTCCGGCAACCCTCAGTTTGTTTCCTAGAATTTAGTGTCTCTTGTGGATTGCCTCCCTCTATTTTAATTTTATTCCATTTTTCCTTTCCTTCCCTTATGTTCATCTGTTTTGTTTCTTAAATTCCACATATGAGAATAGTCATATGGTATTTGTCTTTCTTTGATTCACTTATTTTGCTTAGCATAATACCCTCTAGTTCCATTCATGTCATTGCAAATAGCAAGATTTCATTCTTTTTGATAGCTGAGTAACATTCCATTGTGTCCATTGTGTATATATATATATATAGCACTTTTCTTTATCCATTCCTCTGTCAGTGGACATCTGGGCTTCTTCCATATTTTGGCTATTATGGACATTGCTGCTGTAAACATTGGGGTGCATGTACACCTTCAAATCACTATGTATCCTTTGGATAAATGCCTAATAGTGCTATTGTTGGGGCATAGAATGACTCTATTTTTAACTATTTGAGGAACCTCCATATTGTTTTTCAAAGTGGCTGCTTATAGATAGTTATAAATATCTTTTCAGATAAAGCACTGGTATCCAAAATATGTAAAGAACTTATAAAACTCAACGTCCAAAAAGCAAAAAATCCAGTCAAGAAATAGGAAGAAGCAATGTGTTTTCACTTATGTTGTGAAAGAATCATGTTCTCTTTTGTATTGACAAGAGGTTATAAGAGGGCCATGGATGGAATTTAAGAGTCCAGGTCAAGGGCAGTTTCACTGACAACATTTTCCCATATGTTACATATAAATAAATTATTTGGGATTAAGAAAAAAATATGACCCATACCTAATCATCTGTAGTTGGCTGCATGGTGACCACCCCCCTGCCCCGAAAAAGGTTCATCCACATCTTAATCCCTGGATTTGTAAGCATTGCTTTATTTGGAAAAAGAAGACTCAATTTATATAAATTGAGATGAGAAGATAATCGTGTATTATCTTGTTAGCTCTAAAAGCCATGGTAAGTATATTTGGAAGAGGGATGCACAGAGGAGAGGTGATGGAGCCAAAGCCCAGGAATATTGGACCATCACCAGAAGCTGAAAGACATAGGGAATAGATTCTCCCTTAGAATCTCTATAGGGAGGATGACTCTGCTAGCACTCTGATTTTAGATGTCTGGCCTCCAAGATTGTGAGAGAATAAATTTCTGTTGTTTTAAAGCTCCCCAACCTGTGAGAATTTATTGTGGCAACCATAGGAAAGTAATATATCATCCAAAATTAAGTTTTTAATGGGTGAATTTTTTAATTCCAACAAATCCTATTTATTTATGTATGTAACATATAATATCTTTAATACTTCAAATATCCCCATTTAGTGATGTTTATTTCTGCTGGATGCACAGAAAGTGGCCAAGTACCTGTGAAATTTGCTCAGGTTATGGTATGGCTCTGCTCTGCTTGTACTTGAGCTGCAAAAGAGAACTGCAGAAAGGCTACAGGGTGAGAAGAGGGTGCTGTAGGAAGCAGTAAGTCCTTTCTCCACGTGATGGATCAGGGTGTATGTACTCAAGCCTGGTGGCAAAAACATACCAATGCTTGAGCCATTTTTCAGGATTTAACCCAAGAGGGAAAACTTCTCGGTTAGAAAAACCCAGAATCAAGAGACAACATGGAAGGTTTTTTGTTTTGTTTTGTTTTGTTTTGTTTTAAAGATTTTACTTATTTATTCTCGAGAGACGTAGAGAGGAAGGCAGAGACACAGGCAGAGGGAGAAGCAGGCTTCCTGCTGGGAGCCTGATGTGGGACTCGATGCCAGGACCCTGGGATCATGACCTAAGCTGAAGGTAGATGCTCAGCCACTGAGCCACCCAGGCGCCCCGATATAGTAGATTTCTACCGAGGGTGAGGGAACGTAGTCCAGAAATACCTAAGGAGATCACAATTCTCTTCCTGGGGAATATGCAGAGGGAGTATCTGCCATATAGCAGCTGATTATTTGGTCTGCCACATAAAAAGCACCAATAACCAGAAAGCAGGTAAAATAAAACCACAACACATAGTAGGTTTAAAAAATAAAGGAAAAATGTTTTTCAATTTCCCTGACTTCTGCTCCACTGGCCTCAGCACATTTAAGGGGGTCTGCTAAAGAGGAGGTGTATCTGTCAGGGTTACATCAAAAAACAGAGCCAGTAAGGAGATGCGTATTAAGAGATTTCACGTGAAGAATTGGTTTACATGATTGTGAGTTCTGGGTAGGCAGTTCTAAAATCTGGAGGTTGGGGCACCCGGATGGCTCAGTGGTTGAGGGTCTGCCTTCAGCTCAGGTTGTGACCCTGGGGTCCCAAGATTGAGTCCCACATCGAGCTCCCCACAGGGAGCCTGCTTCTCCCTCTGCCTATGTCTCTGCCTCTCTCTCTCTGTGTCTCTCATGAATAAATAGATAAAATATTAAAAAATAAAATAAAATAAATAAAATAATAAAAAAAGTAAAATAAAATAAAATCTGGAGGTCAAGCTGTCGGGAGGGGTAGACTGAACTCCTAGGCACAAGCTGAAGCTGCTGTCCACAAACCAAGTTTCCTCTTCTTCAGGGAAGCCTAAGATGCCTTATTATAAGTCCATTCACCTGTGAAATCAGACAATCCAGGTGATCTAGAATGATTTTACTTACTTAACATAAACTGATAATAAACTACCTACAAAATACCTTCACAGCAAAAGCTACATTAGTGTTTGGATAACTACCGACTTTAGCCTCACAAACTGACACCTACCACTGGGCCATCGGAGGTGGAGAAAAACTATAATTACCATGCCCTCACTCAGAGATTTTTAGGCTGAGGCATAGTAAATGTTTGACATAAAGGAGAATATAAGATTGAAATTTTAAACTGCATTAAATTGTCCTAATCTTTTCTTTTACCTAAAAGTGACTTGGAAATTTAGGCTTCTGGCAAACACAACCTTAAAGGACATGACAAATCATTCGTTTACTTATTTAACAAAGATTTATTGAACATGTACTATATGCCAAACCGTTCTGGGTGTTTGGAATGAATCACAGCACATAACAAAGGTCCCTATGGTCCTGGATATAACATTGCAGCGGGAGAAGACACACAACAAGCCATACATATGAAAATAAGTAAATTATATTCTGTGTTAGAAGGTTAAAAGTGCTGAAAAAAGAAAAAAGAAAGGTGAAAAGGGCTGTGGCAAAACAAACCCAATAGTGCAATGTAAAGAAAATCGAGTATTTGATAGGGAGAGCAGTTTCATTTTTAAATGAAGCAGTCAGGGTGGATTTCAGTGGAAGGATAGGACTTAAATAAAGACTTGGAAGTTAAAGATGAACATTTCAGGAAGGGGGGACAGCTATGCAAACTCCTGTGAGAGGAGCATGACTGTCATGTTTAAGCGAGAACACAGAGGTCAGAAGACAGTGGAAAGGAGAGCAGAGAAGTCACCAGGGCAAGGAGTCGGGGGTGGTGTGAGGTGATGCTGTCAGTTTAGGCCATTGTACAAGATTCGGCCTGTAGTCTATTCTGGGGTTTTGAACAGAGTAAGGACTTTGGCAGAGCATAACCGAAGGCTGTGACTGGAGAACATACAGAAGGTTTCCTATTTGTCTCCTCACTGTCTACACCCCACGATTCAGGGTACTGTGCAAACCGGTTACACACAGATGCTGCAGGCAAAGAGCAGATCAGCATTTATGCAGCAATTAAAGATATTTTAGCCTCTGAATCTTTTCAATTCATTATTATTTTTTTAAAAATGTTAATTCTGGGATCCCTGGGTGGCTCAGTGGCTTAGCACCTGCCTTTGGCCCAGGCCATGATCCTGGGGTCCCAGGATCAAGTCCCATGTCGGGCTCCCTGCATGGAGCCTGCTTCTCCCTCTGCCTCTGTCTCTGCCTCTCTCTCTCTCTCTCTCTCTCTCTCTCTGTGTCTCTCATGAATAAATAAATAAAATATTTTTTAAAAATGTTAATTCCAGTGTTTTTATCATACAGTGTTAGTTTCAGGTGTACAATATAGTAATTCAACAGTTCCATGTATTACTCAGGGCTCATCCAAATAAGTATATTCTTAATCCTCAACTATTTCACCCATACCCCCACCCATCTACCCTAGTAGCCAACTGTTTGTTTTCTATAGTTAAAACTGTTTTTGGGTTGTCTTTTTTTTTTTCCTCTTTGTTTACTTTCTTAAATTCCACATATGAATGAAATCATATGGTATTTATCTTTCACTGGCTTATTTCTCAGCATTATATTCTCTAGATCCATCTGTGTAGTTTCAAATGACAAGATTGTGTTATTTTTATGGTTGAATAATAATATTCCATCTTATGTATATAGATAGAGATAGAGATAGAGATAGAGATAGAGATAGAGATAGAGATAGATAGAGATAGAGATAGAGATAGAGATAGAGATAGAGATAGAGAGAGATATACCCTACATCTTCTTTATCTGCTCATTTAATTGATGGATGCTTGGGCTGCTTCCATAGTTTGGCTATTGTAAATAATGTTTCAGTAAACAAAGAAGTAGATATATCCCTTTGGATAAATATCCGTTACTGCAATTAGTGGATCCTAGAGTAGTTCCATTTTTAATCTCTGGGAGAACCTCCATCCTATTTTCCACAGTGGCTGCTCCAGTTTGCAGTCCCACCAGCAGTCCCCAAGGATTTTTTTCTTCACATACTCACTAACACTTGTTTCTTGAGTTTTTAAATTTTAGCCATTCTGACAGGTGTGAGGTAATATCTCATGGTGGTTTTGGTTTGCATTTCCCTGATGATGAGTGATGTTGAGCATCTCTCCATGGTCTGTTGGTCATATGCATATCTTCTTTGTAGAAATATCTATGTTTCTATTTTTAATTGGATTATTTGTCTTTTGGGTGTAAGTGGCATAAGTTCTTTTACCCTTTATCACATATGTCATTTGCAAATATCTTCTCCCATTCGGAAGGTTCCCTTTTAGTTTTCTTGGTTGTTTCCTTTTCTGTGTAGCAGCTTTTTGTTTTGATGTAGTCCCAATAGTTTATTTTTGGTTTCATTTCCCTTGCCTCAGGAGACGTATCTGGTAGGATGTTGCTATGACCAATGTCAGAGAAATTATTATCTGTGCTCTCTTCAAGGATTTTTATGGTTTCAGGTCTCACATTCAGTTCCTTAATCCATTTTGAGTTTATTTTTTGTGTGTGATCAAGGAAAGTGGTCCAGTTTCATTCTTTTGCACGGAGTTGTCCAGTTTTCCCACACTTGTTGAGGAGACTTCTTTTCCCAGTGCATATTCTTGCCTTCTTTGTTGAAGTTTAATTGACCATGTAATTGTGGATTTATTTCTGGGCTTTCTACTCTTTTCTGGTGATCTATGTGTCTATTTTTGTGCCAGTACTGTTTTGATTACTACGGTTTTGTAATATAACTTAAAGTCTAGAATCGTGATACCTCCAGTTTTATTTTTTGTTTTCAAGATTGCCTGGCTTTTTGAGCTCTTTTGTGGTTCCATATAGATTTTGGAATTCTTTGTTCTAGTTCAGTGAAAAATACTGTTGATATTTTGATAGTGATTGCATTAGATCTAGATTGCTTTAGGCAGTTTAGACATTTAACAGTATTTATTGTTCCAATCTATAAGCATGCAATGTCTTTCCAATTCCTTGTGTCATCTTCAATTTCTTGTATCAGTGTTTTATATTTTTCAGAGTACAAGTCTTTCACTTCCTTCGTTAAGTTTATTCTGATAAGTTGTTGTTTTTGGTGCATTTCTAAATGGGATTGTTTTCTAAATTTGTCTTTCTGCTACTTCAATATTGGTATATAGAAATGCAACAGATTTCTGCACATTGATTGTATCTTGTGACTTTAGCAAATTCATTTATTAGTTCTAGTAGTTTTTTTTGGTGGAATCCTTAGGGTTAAATTAAAAAAAAGGAATCCTTACGGTTTTCTATTTACACTTATGTCATCTGCAAATAGTGAGAATTTTACTTCTTCCTTACCAATTTGGATGTCTTTTATTTCTTTTTTGTTGTCTGATTGCCACGGCTAGGACTTCTAGTACTATGTTGAATAAAAGTGGTGAGAGTAGACCTCCTTGTCTTGTTGCTGACCTTAGGGGAAAAGCTCTCAATTTTTCACCATTAAGTGTGATATTGGCTATGGGGTTTTTATATAAGGCCTTTATTATGTCGAGGTATGTTCCTTCTAGACATACTTTGTTGAGGATTTTTATCATGAATGGATAATGTACTTTGTCAAACACTTTTTCTGCATCTATTGAAATGATCATATGGTTTTTATCCTTTCTCTTACAGATGTAACATATCATGTTCACTGTTTTGCAAATATTAAACCACATTTACATCCCAGTAATAAATCCTACTTGATCATGGTGTATGATTTTTTTTAACATATTGTTGGATTCAGTGTGCTAATATTTTGTTGAGGATTTTTGCATCTATGTTCATGAGAGATATTGATCGGACTGTAGTTCTCTTTTTTTGTTGTGTTTTTACCTGGTGTTGATATCAGGGTCATGCTGGCCTCATAGAATTAATTTGGAACTTTTCCTTCCTCTTGTATTTTTTTGAATAGTTTCAGAAGAATATGTATTAACTCTTCTTTAAATGTTTGGTAGCATTTGCCTGTGAAACTGTCTGCTCCTGGACTTTTGTTTATTGGAAATTGTTTGATTACTGATTGTACTTCATTACTGGTTTTCAGTCTGTTCACATTTTCTCTTTCTTTCTGCTTCAGTTTTGGTAGGTTATATATTTCTAGAAATTTATCCATTTCTTCTAGGTTGTCCAATTTGTTAGCATATCATTTTCATAATATTCTCTTATAATCCTTTGTATTTCTGTAGTGTTGGTTGTAATTTTTCCTCTTTAACTTGTGATTTTGTTCATCTGAGTCCTCTCTCTGTTTCTGATTTGGCTAGGGGTTTATCAATTTTGTTATTTTGTTATCTTTTCAAAGAAATAGCTCCTGGCTTCATTGATATGTTCTATTGTTTGTTTGTTTTTGTTTTTTTGTTTTTTTAGTTCCTATATCATTCGTTTCTCCCCCAGTCTTTATTTCCTTCCTTTTGCTGGATTTGGGTTTCATTTGTTCTTTTTCTAGCTCCTTTAGATTGAAGGTTAGAATGTTTATTTGAGATTTTTTTCCTTGATGTAGGCCTGTATTGTTATAAAGTTCCTTGTTACTACCACTTTTGTTGCATCCCAAAGATTTTGGACTGTTGTGTTTTTCATTTTCATCTTCATTTATTTCTATGTAATTTTTGGCTTCTTCTTTAATTTTTTGTTTGACCCATTCATTGTTAGTTGACTTCCAGGTATTTGTGCTCTTTCCAGATTTTTTTCTTGTGATTGAATCTTAGGTTCATAGCATTGTGCTTGGAAAAGATGCTTGGTATGCCTTTGATCTTTTTGAGTTTGTTGAGACTTGTTTTCTGGCCTAATATGTGATCTATTCTGGAGAATAGTTCATGTGCATTGGGGAAGAATATGTATTCTGCTGCTTTAAGAGGGAAGGTTCTGAATCTGTCTGTTAAATCCATCTGTTCCAGTGTGTCATTCAAAGCTACTGTTACCTTGTTAATTTTCTGTTTGGATTATCTATCCATCCATGTAAGTGAGGTGTTAAAGTCCCCTACTCCTAATGTCTTACTGTTGATTATTTCCTTTATGATAGCTATTAACTGTTTTATGTATTTGTGTGCTCTTGTTAGGTGCATAAATATTTGCAATTGTGATATCCTCCTGTTGGATTGTCCCCTTTATTATTAGTGTCCTTTTTCTCTTGTTACAGTCTTAGTTTTAAAGCCTATTTTGTCTAATATAAGTATTGCTACCCCAGCTTTCATTTGCATGATAAATATTTCTTCCTCCCCTCACATTCAATCTGCATAATGACTTTTGGTTTGAAATGAGTCTCTTATAGGCAGCATATAGATGGATCTGGTGTTGTTTTGTTTTATCCATTTCATCACTCTATGTCTTTTCATTGGAGCATTAATTCCATTTACATTCAAAGTCATTATTGATAGATATGTATTTATTGATATTTTGATATTGTTTTGTGGTTGCTCTTTGTAGCTTTTCTTTATCCCTTTGTTCCCATGCTCTTTTTCATGATTTGCTGGCTTTCTTTAGTGATATACTTGGATCCCTTTCTCTTTATTCTTTGCATATCAGTTACTGACTTTTGATATGTGGTTGCCATTAGGCTTGTATATGACATCTTCTGAACATAGCAGTCTGTATTAAGTTGATGATTACTTAAGTTTGAACCCATTCTTTACTCTTCTTTCCCCATGTTTTAGGTATATGTTGCCATATTTTATATCCTTTTATTCTGTGAATCCCTTTCCTGATTTTTACAGATATACATATTTTTATTCCTTTTGTGTTCCCTATTTTTCTTACTCTTCCTTATTGTCTTTCCATTCCCCTTTAACATTTCTTGTAGGACTGGTTTAGTGTTTGTGAACTCCTTTAGGTTTTGTTTGCTGGAGAAACTCTTTATCTCTCTTTCCATTCTGAATCATAGCTTTATGGGTAGAGTATTCTTGACGGCAAATATTTCCTTTTCAGGTCTTTGAATATATCATACCACTCTCTTCTGGCCTGAATAGTTTCTGCTGAAAAATCTACTGATAGCTTTATGAGGTTTCACTTGTACATAACTGTCTTCTTTCCTCTCTTTTATTTTTTTCTTTTTGCTGCTTTTTGTTATTTTGATTACTATGCGTCTTGGAGTAGACCTTCTTAGGTTGATTTTGTTGGAGGATCTCTGTTCCTCCTGGGTCTGAATATCTGTTTCCTTCCCCAGATTAGGGAAGTTTTCAGCTGTTATTTCTTCAAGTTAATTCAATCCTTTGCTTCCTCTACCCTGCTATTCATTCCCTCCAGTATATTTTTAATTTCATTTATTGTATTCTTCATCTCTGATTGGTTCTTTTTTCTCTTTTTGTTAAGAGTCTCGCTGACGTCTTCAAATCTTTTCTCAAGTCCAAAGAATGTCTTTTTAATCATTACATTAAATTCTCTAGCAGGCATATTAGTTATATTTATTTTGTTTGTCTCTTGCTGTGGTTTGGTCCTGTTCTTTCATTTGTGACATATTTTTCTGTTTCTTCATTTTGTCTATATCTCTGTCTGATTCTGTGTAATGGGAAAGTAGGCTTCATCTCCTGCTCTTGGAAGTAATGGCCATATGAAGAAGACATCCTATAGTGCCCTTAAGTGTGGTGTCCTCTACTCAGTAGAATCTAGCATTTCTCTTGGTGTCTCTTATGTGTGTTGCCTGTGCCCTGCTCTTGTGTCCTGGCTGCTTGTTCCTTCAATTTAGTCATCTGCAATGGCTCTCTTTGCCTGTTGTGCACAGTTTTTGGTCCTTGACAGGGGTGGGGCATATAGTTTTAACAAGGTGTGCATTGGCCTCCTAGGAAATTAGTGCTGCCTCAACATATGGGAGAGGCCAGCCTGGGCAGATCCGCAAAGCAGATGGGATGCCCAAATTGAACAAAGTGTACCTTGGGCTTCTGAAGGGCCGACCACTACTGCTGTGACTGATGCCACCACTACTGTGGCCACAGTAGCTACTGCTGTCACTGCAGCTGGGACCAAGATCCCACAAAATGCCCAGGTCAGGAGTCAGCAAGTTTTGTGCTAGTCTTCTAGGCATGAATACCTGCCATGCCGAGACTGATGTAAATATGGCTGGGAAGGATGGATCATCCAGAGCATGATGGCGTGGACTTAGTGTGAGCTAGTAGAGAGTGCTGATGCTGCACTGGTTCCTGCAGGTGGTTGTGTGTTTATGTTGGGAGAGGGAGAGGGAGATGGTGCCTTCCAGCTCCTTTATTCCTGGAGAAGTCCCTCATCAATCTTTGCCCCTCCAGGACATACTCTGAAATGAGTAAACTTCTCTCTCTCCTGTATGTACCAGGCATTTTTGAAACTGCTATTTCTATGCTATAACTTTGTGGGCTGTCATGCTGTCTCTTTAAAGTCAGGAACTCAGCTTCATAGTGTCCTTTGGGATCTCTCAGAACTTAGTCCACTGATTTCTAAAGTTCCAGGCTTTAGTCTCACTGGCTATAACTCATAAAATTTGGCCCCTTTTGCTTTCAAAGGCAAATATTAAGGGGCTTTGTCTTCCCTGTGCAGGCTCTTCAATATGATAGTCTGTTTCTCTTCTCCAAACCTGTGGCTCCCTCTCCTGGCCATGGTCTCTTTGGCTCCCCCACTGCATCTCCACCCTTCCTCCCTTTTGATGTGGCCTCATCTCTACCATTTGTCGTGGAGTTCTTCTACCAGTATTCAGATTGTTTTCTGGTTTATTTAAACTGATGAGTGTTATTTAGTATCTATGGGAAATTACGAGGCTTCTTATGGGAAGAGATGAGGTCTTCTTACTCTGCCATCTTCTCAGCCTCCCCCAAATCATTTCAATTTAAAATTTTGTAAAATGGCACAAAATTTGAGTATCTAATAGGCTTTAACTCTTTAATCAATACTAGACACCAATGTTGCTTATACTCACAAGGTAAAGAAAACTTACCTTTTGAGTATGATCTAGTCATTAAAAGGACACAATTTTCATGTAAGAAGCCATTATACTATTTATAGCAACTATAATTCTGGCTCTATATAGAGAAATGTACTGTAGAATTAAAAGATGCTGAAGACAAGTGGCATATCTTGGATTCTTTATTTGTGGAAAGACCCTGAAGAGTTTAGTGGCAGGAGGAATTGCCCCTTCACCCCCTCACCAGGGTTCATATTGCATCCCTAAGTGTTAGCACAACGACCAGCATATGTTTCAGCCTAGCTGATCTTTGACCTCAGGTCTCAGATCTTTGACCCTCAGATCTTTCACCTGAGGATACTCAGCATAAAGCCAAGGAGAGTACCAAAAGGTGGAAGCAGGACTTAATGATTTCATTCCTTGCATCTTGCTTTCAATTTCACCTGTGACTAAGATGTCAAGTTCCTATTTTCAATAAGCCATCTACAGTATAGCAAACAGAGCTTGGGGATATTTAATAGCTTATTTGCAGAGTGTCAAATTGTGAGTGTGTACACAAACATGTAAATGGAAAAGAGATATGGCATCTGAAGAGCTTGTGTGGTTGGTGAGTGGATTCCACATAAATAAAAGCAAATATTTTCTAAGATCATTTCTGTCATTGCAAATCAATACCTTCTCCATTAAACTGGTTTAGAAATATGAACTAAATTAGAGGTTTTAATGTGCCTTTCGGACTCAAGGGCTGCAGTATACCTCTGCGCAGGTGTTGTTTATTTACCTGTCTGACTAAAATTTCTCTTCCTGACAGATCTAACAGGATGTTTTAGTCATTTAACACTTTTAAAGGATAACAATTTTTTCCAAAAATACTCTCTAGGAAAAGTTTTTTTGGGGGGGATTTTATGCAAAAGGGAAAGATCCAGCTAAAATAATAAGAAAACCAAAACCAAACTTTCATAATTGAGGCCTTATCTTCATTGAAGCATGGTTAAAACTCAGTGCACAAAAAATAATGACTGATATGTTTGTGTTCCAAGAATGAAACACTTTTTACATGTGACCACTTGCTTGACTTTCAACTGTCAGAGTCTTCATTTATATTATTTAGAAACTGATGTAGCACATGTATATGAACTTACAGTGGGTTGCTCACTAAGACAAGAAGTAACTTCAGTTTTCTGAGTAATTAGTATTTCTCTTCTTAGGTGATATTTAAGATTGTTTTTAAATGATTTTTTGGTTTTGATTATAGAATAAATGTCAATCTTGGAAAGATTATGTTTAAGCATCGATTTCTCTTTGGTCAGGAAAGGAAAAAGAAACAAAGAGAATCATGAAAAGAACACCAACATAACACTCATCAGGATTGAGGTTGGGAAAAGATTTGAAATGACTGCGGTGCTTTTTTCTTTCCCAATGTGACCCGAATTACTGGGGGAGAAAAAGGAATTGTTAATGCACTATTGCCTGAGTGACGACCCATATATGGTACCCTCTGTTCTATCTCAGGCAGACATGATTAAATACTGTTTGTTCTTTTAGTTGTATGGTACTTGGGGATGTCATAAACATTATACAGACACTAAGCATTCCATCGCTTTTCACTGCCTTTCCCCTACACCCCCCAAAATGAAATGCTAAGTTCTGTCACCTGGGGGTAGTTATAATAACCACAGCTGCTGATATTGCCAGTGGCAGGAACAGAACTGGATCAAGGAAAATGTGACCCAAAGTACATGACTTTAAACTCCAGTTGTGACAGCTAATGTAATCACTGCCGGAGGAAAATGAGTCCCTTGACTAAACTCACCCTGATTTGTTATCTGACTAAAAATGTCTGGTGGAAGGAAAAGTCAACATTTGTGGGCATGGTTGGTTGTTGTACATAAATTTGATGATTGAGATTTGATAATGACTCATGAGATATAGACAGTGGGATCTTACAAATACTTTAGAATATATTACCTGTTGATAGCGTAACCATTAAAGCTTAGGTTTTTATGGTAGAAATAAAGACCACAGACAAAGAATTGAAAAAATAAAACCTAACACTTTGCCATAATTGGGAACTATATTTCTGGAAGAAATGTAACTCATTAAGATTACAGGCTTTTAAAATTTTTTATATGAATACAACCAGAGGGCTTTCCTAAGCATCAGCCTGTGATCAGTAGACCAAGTTTTGTGATTCTCGGGGGAAAGGAAGAGATGGCATAAAAGGGAAGTGAAACTTGAATTAGAAAAGGTCAAAAAGACTATTAGAAACCTATGCTAATAATAGGTGTTTGAAAACAGTTACATTATTCAATCAAGTGGGTAGGTGCAACCATTTTGTTAGGACTTTTTCTTTCTACTGATGGTGTCTGTGTATTACAGAGGAGCTGATTTCCTCATTAATGTATAATGATTGTTTCTAAAATCTGAATTTTTAATTCATTTTAATGAACATATTTCCATTTAACTCTGAGCACTTCCTCAACTATTACTGTATTAAAGAGATTCTGCTATAACAAAATTTTATTTTGGAATTTATTTTTATTTATTTATTTATTCAGAGAGACACAGAGAGAGGCAGAGACACAGGCAGAGGGATAAGAAGGCTCCATGCAGGGAGCCGATATGGGACTTGATCCCTGGTCTCCAGGATCATGCCCTGGGCTGAAATCGGTGCTCAACCATTAAGCCACCCGGACTGCCCTATTTTGGAATTTAGAGTCAGTGGTTCTGACTGGCCAATGACCAGACATATCAATAAAGAAGTAAGCCTGACTTTTCTTGTGAAACCTGCAATTTTATTCAGAAGTAAAAGAACGTTTTTTAAAAGATTTTTTTTTCAAGCAAGAGTTGAACTATTGGAAAAAACAATGGATTCCTGAGTTAATTGCTTTGAAGACCACTGTTCACTTGGTTAAATAAAGTCTGAGATATTTTAGTTCAATATTCAAAATGTACTTGTTCGCCTACTACCAGCCAAAATTGCTAGATTCTGAGTCAAGAGTAATAAGCAATACATTCTTCATAACACTATTTACTATTATGTCTTTTTTATTAGTTTTTATTAAAGTATAATTAACATACAATGTAATATTAGTTTCAGGGATACAATATAATGATTCAACAATTCTATACATTACTCAGTGCTACTCAAGATAAGATACTCTTCATCCCCTTTTTAATGGGCCCCTACCTCCCCCTGGCAACCACTAGTATGTTCTCTCTGTTTGTGTTTATTTTATGTATTTATTTATAAGTCTGTTTATTTTTTTAAAAAGACATAAATTTGGAATCTATAATGTTGCAAAGTCTTTCTTAATGGAAGGTACATATACACGAATTTCATTTATTCAACCAATAGATATTGAGAATAGCTCTCTGTAAGGTAGTGTGTAATAGGTAGCAGATAGCAAGATAAATGAGGCATGGCCCCTGACCTCAGGAAGTTTAAGATATATAGAAAGATAGATTCCCATAACAATGATGGAAGGTGGCACAGGAAATAAGATGATAGGCTTAAAATGTAAACTACTATATTTCATAATTTATTAAAATCTGCATATAGGAAAGAAAAGAAGGGGGCACTCATATCCCTATATTAATTCATCTAATTGTAAGTTTTCTGCTTATAAAATGATACCTCTCAGTATGGTATCATTTTATATTACTCAGGATTTGAAAATTGTCTTGTGATATTCCAGCATGGGGCGGGGAGAGGGATTGATTAGATTTGGAAAAGGCCGATATTCCAGTACATCATACATAAGCTTCAAAACATCTTTCTTAAAGAATTCTGTTTATGTCTATTTCAATGCTGCCACAGTGTTTATTAGTTTCCTGACAACAGAAATTTACTCTCTTACTGAAGGATCTGTGATGTTTGGTATAATAGTGCCTAGTTCCTTTATCAAGAATAGTATATAATAAGTAGGTGGAAGCTGAATTACCTAGAATCTGCCAATCTTATTTCCACCAAAGGGCCCATACTCTTGATTTGACCTGAGCCTTGAATGGGTTTTTGTTGTTGTTGTTGTTTTTCATAGAGTCTAATCTTTTACCTCTCTGCCTAAATATTACCTTCCTAAAGAAAGCTGTTCATGAAATCCTACTGAAACACTCCCATCCCATCTAGCTGCCACATGAACTCTATTTTCTTTACTTTGTTTCACTTTGATCTTAGAATTTCTCAAATTCCAAAGCATTATTATTTGCTATTTTGTTTACCTTTTAATTATTTCTTGTCCTCACTAGAGTATGAACTCTATTAAGGCATGAACTGAATCCTGTTTACATATGATACATTATCAGTCTTCAGTAACTGTTAGTTCATATATAGTATATATATCTATCTGGTTAAATGTTAATAGTCTAGGCTGGAATTCAGTTGTGTGTGGGCAACTACCTCCCCAGAAATTCTTAATCTCTTAATCTCATCTCTCAAAACCTCACTTCAGCATTTTATTAGAAACACGGATTTCTTCCAATAAGGAGGTTATGAATCCTATGACATGCAAAAAACATTTTTTCCCAAATCACGTTAGAGATAATTTTACCTTCACAAAAGTTAAGGGCAGCCAGCCATTCACAATGGCATATTTAGAATGGGGGAGACTGTGACTGGGGTTGGTTGTGATCTAGACCTGTACTTCAGTTTTCTTACAGGCCAGATTTTATATCCACACCAGAAATATACTTATCTCATAGGTATGGACTTTCTTACTCTAAATAAAGAGTCCAGACACTTGAATAATTTGGCCAGCACATTTTCTCTCAGAAAGCACGCTACAATTAAATGATAATCAAAACAACTAGAATCAGAATAAGAGAAGTTAGATGATTCATGTGTCTGCTGTTATCGATTACTGATAGTCTGATGTATCCATTTCCATAATATAGATATTTATCGCTAAAGTTTGCTTAATTCATTAATGAGGCAATTTGCAGGATTAGAATTATAATTTAAAGGAAGTTTAATAACTGGGATTTAATGTAGTCAGTTAAAAAATCCTAAATTAGATAAAAACTAATTAGCATACCCTAGGACAATAAATCCATGACTTTTGGTATTATTTTTTTTCTATGGGACAGATAAAATCATTGAGTGTTATCAATTTTCTTAATTATGACATAGAAGTTTTTTTCCCAAAAATCAGTATAAATAGTAAATCAAACAAAGTGCCATTCTCTAGAATCAAATCATTCTTAGACAGGCTTGTTAGATAATTAAAAATTCACACATACACACAAAAAGTCACACACACAGGGAACAATGTGAATATTTTCTCCTTATGGTATATTCTTTTTTTCCCTATGATTTCCCTTTCCATGCTCCTGAGTCTTGCTATGTCAATTCTAATGGACTCATTTCTTTATAGTGTATGTTAATACTTTCTTTCTTTCTTTTTTTTTTTTTTTGTATGTTAATACTTTCAAGCAGTGGTCATGGGTAATTCTTCATTGCCTGGGGGCTGAGAAGGCCATTCAGTCACTTTTAGTTGACCAGGCCCACCTCTCCCTTAATGTTTGACTTGCTGCTTTTGACTCTCAGAAGTTGATTTTATAGGCTTTATGTTCTTGGGAGATGGTTCATTTTAACTCCCAGTATTTAACACAGGGTAGGTTACAGTCCTGTGGTAAAGAAAGTTGACAGATGCAGGGAAAAATCAATGCAATTTTTGAGGGTAGAATTGGGCCAAACATGATTCTGATATTGGTCTAGGGAAATGGAATCAAGGGAACGTTAATGGAAAATAAAAGTCTGGAGTGGAAGATGATTTAGGAAGGAATTTAAGTTTAGTGTCCTTTAATAAATTATCTCTGAAAGTGGTATATAAAAAAGAATATGTAAGTATTGTTATGACATTCAGTAATGTATGATATTCAAAGAAGTAGTGAGGAAATATCTCAAGTTTTCAAAGAATAAAAATCTAGGGACTGGTTAGCTTCATATAAGTATATTTGGTGGTGGTGGGATTGTGAATTATTTGTTTCTTCTTTATGCTTTTCTTTGTTTTCCAAGTTTTTTATATGGATATGAATTCTTTTTTTTTTTTTTTTTAAGATTTTATTTACTTATTTGAGAGAGAATGAGAGAGCACAAGTCAGGAGGAGGGCCACAGGGAGAAAGAGAGCCTGAGTAGGGAACCTGCTATGGGGCTCCATCCAGGACCCTGAGATCATTGACATGAGTGGAAGGCAGATGCTTAACTGAATGAGCCACCCATGCGCCCCTTGAATATGAATTATTTAACTATAGAAGTTATAATTAATAAATGTTATTTCATACGACTTCCTTGAGCCTTTTTGATGCAGCATGTGTCCTAAATATGGCAAAAGGAAAGACTGTTTATTCAATATATTTAAAAGTATTCTATATTTGTATGGAATTTGTTTTCTGTGTTTGGAAACATGAGACCCTTCAGAATAAGATTAATGCTGAGAGAAACACAAGTAATTTTATATATATGCTTCTCCAAACACATGCAAATTTTACTTTCAGGTGTGTAATGTGATACACATTTTCTTTCAAACATAAAATGTAGGAGAAGGAATATACATTCCTTGGATATGGTGGTAGGTTTTTACTTTTGATTTTGATGAAAAACTTAAAATACCTTTTAACATGCAACATTTAATCTTTAATAAGTAGGTCCATAAGTTTTGGATTCATAATGAAAGATTATCTTTTCACCATGAAATTAGAGATAAATATGCTTTTATATATCTGCCATATTTCCACCTTCATTTGCAATCATCTGTAAATGTTATTTTCAAGAGTTACATTTCTACATAAGAAAAATAATTCCTAAGACACAAATGAGATGCTCTTAATACAGTCTTAAAAACTTTCAAAGAGGCAAGATCCAGTAATGACAATAAAACTAGCTATATATGTGCTTTAAGCAGTACAGACAGATGATCATCTGATACATTCTTGAGTAAAGTTTCTAAACAGCTAGAGGAAAACCAATGCATTGGTTACTTACTATGTAGGGGACATTTGGCATTGGGGTAAAAATAGGCCAGTATGAAATGGTGTTTAGTCATAGTAATGGCCAAGTTCTGTAATTAGTCTTCGTACAAGGCTGTGCCTGATGTTCCTGGAGATGCCTTATGTTATGGACTCAATATTTGCATTCCCCCAAATCCCAATGTTGAAATCCTAGCTCCCAGTGTGGTAGTATTTGGAGATGGAGCCTCTGGGAGGTATTTAGATTTAGATGAAGTTATGATGCTCAAGACCCATAATGGCATTACTGTTCCTGTTAGAAGAGGAAGAGATCAGGGCTCGCTCTCTCTCTAGCGTGGGAGAACAAAGCAAAAAGTTGACTGCTCATAAGCCAGGAAGCTGACTCTCCCCAAGACCTGGATCTGCTGGTACCTTGATATTGGACTTCCAGATTCCAGAACTGTGAGAAATAAACTTCTGCTGTTTAAGCCACTCAGGCCATGATATTTTATTCTGGCAGCCAGAGCTGACTGAGAAGACATCTTGAGCCCAAAATTAACCTTCAGCTCAATTTTCTATGACCTCCAGCTCTGTTTGTGCATTTCCATCAAAGTACAATCTCCTTATTATCATACTTAAATCTTTATAATACTCACCCTACCTTTACTGGTGCTTTTTGGAGTAAGATCGATTTCTTCAACATGAAATAGTTCTTACTAAAACATATTAAGTTCCAGTTAAATTAAAGAAAATTATTATAATCTAGGGTCCCACAGATATATTAGATGTAATCTAGAGACTAAACTATTATGATTACAGTCCAAACCTAAAATAAAACAGTTTATATAAACTTCCTTTTACATTTGACACAATTTTCATGTATCCAATTACCTGAGGTATTGTTTCAAATTTCTAATAACTTAATATGTAAGTAGACAAAACCTTAGCGATGCTGAAATACTTTAACCAGTTAGTTCAATAAAAAGTAATATTCTGACTTAACTTGATTTTAAAAAGCCAGGTGGCTATAATACTTTACCTTTACAAGTATATCAGAACTATAAAATGCAGCTTATTGAACTGCTCACAGGTGTTTGGCAGAAATGACATCAGTTCACTTACCAGAATGAAGTACAGAGTACAAAACCAGGGACAGCACAACCTGGCATATTTCCTGGGATACCGGAGCGTGTCAAAACAACGAAAATGCCCAAATAGTCATGAAGCTTTATAAACCATATTTTTCAGAAACCTTCTAAAATGTTCTTAGCTCTGTATCTTTTGAAAACAAAATGTCAAGCAAATAAGATTTTTTTTAAGCAAAATACACAAATGATAAAAAAAGACCAGAATTTGCATGTAGTAGCAAAGTATGACCTTCGTTTTTAGTGCACTGTGGAACTTTTAAGTACCAAAATGATTATAAGAAGAATGTGATAACAGTTTTCTTCTTTGAAACTTAAAAACCCTTGCATGTGAGGCAACTTTTGATAAATCAGTATTATTCATGCTCTCCTTATCAGGTCCTGCCAGGTTGCTGCTGTCTCCTATCTTCCCTGAATGGCACTGGCTCTCCCCAGTCCACCCCTAGATACATCTTGTAATAGCTAGCATTACAGATCATCTCATCTCTGTTACCAGATGGCCCCAAACCAGCATCTATGTTGATTCCTATCTAAAGCCCCCAGCAGTTCTTAGCAGAGTGTCCAGCCCACAGTGGGCGCTGTATGTATTTGCACACTGTCTGATGAACATAATTTTTTTGCTAGGTAATTTTGACACCTCTGTAAGAATCTTGGCTCTATTATTCAGATGGCTTACAGTCAGCCCAGATAATCTGTCTATAAAGTTGTCTTATGCCTCTAGGTTAAAGGTAATTTGTTACATAGTCCTATAACAGGAATAGAAAATAAAATTAAATTTCCTATTAATGAAATGCTTAATTGAAGTATCTCAGTGTATGTATATTTTAATGGGAATTTTCACCATGTCAGAGATAGATATTGTAAGTCTATTTTCCCTGGATATAAATTAAAGCACTTGTTGAGAGTAATACAAAGATTCTTAAAACTAATTACATAATTATGTATATCAACAATAGCTGCAAGACCTCATGGTGATTAGAATGTCAGTGCACTATTAACTTCACTGCTGTGCTGTTGATTAAAGTGAAGGAATGGGATAAGCCATTACTGAAGGGGCTGGTATATAAATTATTTGAAGGTGAACACTTGGTCCCTCAAATATATATCTGTATGTAGATATAAATATAGATCTCCTCACCTGCTTAATTGCTTATGGTTATATATGATTCAAGTTGCTTGGCAAAATGTGATCTCTCATTATAATGAAGGAATTCAATAGATCTGGAAAAAATCGAGACCCATAAAATGTAATATGAAGACTCTTAAGCTTAGCACTGATGTTAAATGATATAAACATCCTAGAATTTATGCATTCTCACAAGACTACCACTATAATATAATTCATCCTGACACATCATGAACTGGTCAAATTAAATTCACCAAACAGAAAGAGTTAAAAGAAAAACAATGTACAACTTAATCAGGCTGTATTGTGCTAGGCATTTGTACCATTGTTTAGCATGAAAAAGATCTCTGTCCTATATATGAACTATTGCAGTTGTTTTTCTACTAAATTTGATACTTTATTAGATACTTGTATTTGATACAAGTATTTTATAGATACAAGTATTTGATACTTGATTTAAAAAATACTATTTTTATTAGATACAAGTATTTGATACTTGATTTAAAAATACAATATTATTTTATTAGATACAAGTATTTGATACGTGATTTAAAAATACTCATTCTTGGGATGCCTAGGTGGCTCAGTTGGTTAAATATCTGCCTTTGGCTCAGGTCTTGATCCCAAGATTGTGAGCCTGCTTCTCCCTCTGCCTCCCTCAGTCTCTGTCTTTCATGAATAAATAAATAAAACCTTTAAAAAAATACTCATTCTTTTTGTATAGAAGTTTACCAATCTGTTATAGAGCCATATGAAAAATAGACCATGCTTATTTCATATATTAACTTGAAGTAAAATATGGTAAAACAAACAAAACTTTTCTGCCAAAGGCATAGCTGTTTATCTCAAAGTATTTATAAATAAAATATGGTATACCGTATATTAAAACTTTATTAACAAATTTTAAAGGTTATTAAATTATGTGTGAATGAACAATATGATTGGTGCAAATTACTATACAAAGGATAATACAATTTAAACTTAATATTCTTTACTGTTTGAATTTTATGGTATAGGGAATTTGTTTTTTCTTTTTTAAAAAAAGGAAATTTCAGTCTTCTTTTGGGTTTTCTAATTATTTCTTAAAGCCAGAATTTTATTTTTGTAATACTTAACGCAACTCTGAGGTGTTTTTCTAATTATTATATTATAGGTAGGTAAATTTCAGTACTAATATGAATATTTTTGTATCCTTGAGAATATAGTATGACAGGGTAAATTATACATAAGTCTTCATGTTAACTTAGTGATTGAATATATTTGAATCAAGTTTTGTGTATCTTTGAAGTCAGCTGAAGTTGCTATGTTCTTTCACACAAATATACACCACAGACATGCAGGCACACACATGCACGCCCACGCTAATAAATTGTAGCATTCTGAGCCACATACTTGTCCAAAGACCTTCCTAGGTTTTAGTAAATTCTCAGGGGCTTATGATTTCATGGCACATTTGGCTTCCAAGTTTCTGATGCTGCTGAAAATCCTTTGTGTCTCACCTCCTGAGGCTGTTCCTGTCTCTTTTCTCTGACCTAACTTGAAAGTCAGCCCTGTTTTCCTTACACAAAAGCAGCATAAAACAAAAACCTTTGGAAAACATTTGCATTTTGTGATGGTCTTAACCTAAGATTTCAGATTAATGAAGGGGTTTACTTCACAGCAGTGCTAACAATTTAGAATTAAAAGCAGACGTCACCATCCTTAAACAACAGTTGGCTAATCCATCAAGAGGATATATAAGACAATTTTATCGATATTTGCTCCAGATTTATGCCAGTGGGCCTGGTCTCATTCTTCTCTTTTCACTCCCATCTTCTCTCTCTATTCTCCACTTGTCCCCAAGCTTTAAGTATATATTTATTTTTATGCACATAAAAATATTCACTTTATGTAGAACAATTCACTTCTTCTTTTAAGAATATGACCTAATTGCGGAAGTCATCTGTGTATTCATTGATAATCTTGTAGTGTCAGAAGAAGATCCGAAACTATCTTTTTTTATTTTTTTAGATTTTTATTTATTCATGAGAGACACACAGAGAGAGAGGCAGCAACACAGGCAGAGGGAGAAGCAGGCTTCATGCAAGGAGCCTGATGTGGAACTCATCAAGCCCTGAGCCAAAGGCAGATGCTCAATGGCTGAGATACCCAGGCATCCCGTAAATTATCTTTTTCAAGAGCACATTAGAGTAGATCAGTTTGTATGAGCAGAACATAGGCTATAGAAGGAATATTGCTCCTTGTACAGTCAACCATGATATGGTGGGGTTGGAGGGCAGTGTTACACTTCCATTTATACATTTATTCAATGAACAATTAATGAATTAATACTTGTTCAGTTACAAAGACAGGTGCTGGAAATTCAAAGTTGAATAAGATCTAGCTTTTCTCTCCAAGGAATTAAAGGATTCTTCTGAAAAAATAAAGAGGTAATTACAATTAATATGATGAGTAAGAGATTCAGAGCAACACACAGGAAACAAACTTGGATGGAACAGAATATACATATGTGAGATGCCCTGAAGTAGGGATCCAGTGGGGGAAAGGATATCTGCAGGGAGACTGCCCAGAAAAAAAAAAAATTGTTCCTCTAGATGATACCAAAAGGGTGAGACAGAATCATTAAAGTGAGAGAAGAGTATTTAGAATATTTCAAGCATTGAAAACAATTTGAACAAATTTATTGAGAAAATACTTGAGTATTAGATATAATGAAAAGAGTGGCCAGAGAAGGGGATGATGGAGTAGGTAAAGAGGTGATTATAAAAAGTGTGTTTGCCATTAGCAGTAATTTTATAGTAAAGTTAAGAAAAAATATTGCTAATTTTGAAACAAGAGAATATTTCAGCGGCTACATTTTTCTCAATGAAATGTTTATTAGAATTTAAAGATTTTTAAAAATATTCTATTTAAATTCAGTTTACCAACATATGGTATAACACCCAGTGCTCATCCTATCAAGTGCTCTCCTTAGTGCCCATCAGAATTTGAAGATATTTTAAAGGAAAGCCATAAACGGGATGTATTTTTTAAAAGATTTTATTTATTTAGAGAAAAAAGAGAGCACGAGTAAGTATGTGCACATGAAAATGTGAGTGAGGGAGAGAGAATCTCAAGCAGACTCCCCACTGAGCATGGAGCCCAACTTGGACTTGATCTCAAGACCCTGAGATCATGACCTGAGGCAAAATCAGGAGTCAGGCACTTAACTGACTGAGCCACCCAGGTGACCCTCACAGATAACTTTTTTATGAAAAGATTCTAGATTTTTATCTATGGAAAAATGGAAGTCATTTCTGTATATATGCATGTCAGCATTACATATTTGCCAAGATGGGCTTGAACTATGCATACAAACTATAGCCTTTTCATTCACATCTTAGACATGGTTAATGTCCATGAGTACATGGGATATTTTTTTTTTAAATTCAACTGTGCTTTAAAACACAGAAGTATTATTTTGAGAAGAAAACGTTTTTCTACTATAAAATAGCTTTTATGACCAAACATAACCACCCCTTATATATGAATAGAGTGATTCCATTTAGAAATCCATTTTAAAATAACCTAGGTCTTTGAAAAAACCAGTCCTTTGTGAACCTTCCTTTAGCTTTCTTGAGTGAAGTTTTAAATGGAAAGTGACCTAAAGCTATGAAAACTCAAAACTTCAAAAAATTCTACAAAGCCAACATTTGCATAAGAGGCAGTGGAAAAAGCTATGCAGTAATTTTCTGCCCCAACACATTCTAGTGACTTTCAATTTTTTTTCTCATTTTACAAAAAATATTTAATTCACTCAAACTATTATTTTCAACTTCCATCATGAATTCCTCTGAAACTGTTTTATTTGGAACAAATAGCCCATAAATTCTTTTATGTGAATCTTTTTAACAGCCTTCGGTTAGCTTTAGGATTAGCAATGGTAGAACCAATGCTGTTCTGCATAAATAACTTGTGGATAGCCTTCATTCTTCATTCAAGCACTGACATATTTGTATGGAAAATGAAACCAGGCAGCCTTTCAAAACCAGCTGCTCCAGAAACCAAAACTTTGAGCATAGATTGATCAAACTATAGCTAAAAAGTCATAGGTGCCATGAGGCAAGTATATTTTAATGAAAGAAGTTTTATTTCAGTGATCTTTTCTCTAGCACCTGTAATGCCTCATAATGCTTAGCGTCTCTTTCCTATAAAGCACCTGTTAAAAAGATGTGCCAAATTATAAATATTGGAACACAAAAAATGCCTTTAAGAGCCCAAAGCCCATGTGGTAATGCAACAGCTGGTGGTAGAATCAGTGATCTGAAAGTCATTTAGAGTCTTAAAATCTGCTTTTATGGGGAAAATGGGCAAAGTCAGAACAATAAACTGACTAAATACTCTCTCATAAGGGCCAAATTTAACATTGAGACTGAATAGGATAGATTTACTGCCATATCCATAGGAACTAAGCTGGTTGAATTTTGGGAAAATTATTTTTCATTCCCTCCTTATACCTGGATGAATTTTATTTCCTCTTTTTATCTGTTTTTTTTCCCCTGTAGAAATAAACATATTTTCCACATCTTATATTTCCTGTTCATTGTTAAGTGAAAGAAAAAATGCATTTGGGGAAACATTTTCCTGATACATACATTTGCCTGTTGTAGTTCTTTGCCTTTGTGAGGTTCTTTTGAGAAATCAATGAGATTAATTCCCCTTACCAATAAATACAATGAATTGTGAATCTTCGAAGCTAGTACCAACTTTTAAATTACCCTCTTCAGTGATGTTCAAGTTATCCCAGAATGGCAGGCATTGTAGGGGTGTATGGGTGAGTGAAGGTGACCAGGAAAGACATAGCAATTATGGCTCTGGACCACTACTGCCACATTGTTCAGGGTAATGAACTTTGAACCAACATAAGTCATGCATTTACCAATCCCTAAACTAAGGGAAGCTTAGTGCTATGCTAAGTATGTTCATGAACAGTTGAGGTCCACCAACTGTTGTTACTAGTCCGCAAGCAGATTCAGAACTTGTGCCAAAAAGGAATACCACATACATAACTGAGAATACTCTTTAGTTCACCTGTGTTTTCTTTTTTCCAAAGCAAGAATTTCTTGATGTTATTGATTTACATTCTGAAATAAGCTCCTTGTCTCTTTGTATATGACACATGGCTGTCATTAATTAAGATTGGCAGGATCATGTGACTTACAGCCCTAGTGGGAAGAGAGAAGCCATCTCCAAAAAGGGAATGGAAAAAAAAAAAAAAACAAAAAAACAAAAAAAAAAACAAAAAAAAAAAAACAAAAAGGGAATGGGAGGTACTGAATTCAGAAGTGGAAAGCAACTCATGGCAGGTACCACCTCTCAAATAAACTACACATATGCTCCAGGAAACTAAACTATATCAAATAGCCATCAAAAGACACAAGGCACCTTAAATACAAATTACTAAGTGAGAAGTCAACTTGAAAATGCTAAATGCTCCATGACTTCAATTATGCAACCTTCCAGAAAAAACAAAACCAGGCAAATGGTAAAAAGACTAGTGGTTGCCAGGGATTGGGGGTGAGGAGATGTGAATAGGTGGGCCAGAGAGGATTTTTAGTGATAATACCGTGTTTAGTGGTAATACTTCTGCATACTACTACAATGATGGATACATGTCATTATACATTTGTGCAAACCCATAGAATGTACAACACCAAGAGTGAACCCTAGGATAAATTGTGGACTTTGGGTGATAATGATGTGTCCGTGTAGGTTCATTAATTGTAATGAATGTACCACCTTGTTTGTGGATGTCGATAGTGTAGGAGGCTGTGCATGTATGGGGCAGGGGATATATAGTAATCTCTATAGCTCTCCTTCAATTTTAGTGCAAACAAAAACAGCTCTAAAAATATAAAATCTTAGGATACCTGGATGGCTCAGTGATTGAGCATCTACCTTCGGCTTAGGGCATGATCCCGGGGTCCTGGAACCAAGTCCTGCCTCGGGTTCCCTTCAGGGAGCCTGCTTCTCCCTCTGCCTGTGTCTCTGACTCTCTCTCTGTGTCTGTCATGAATAAATAAATAAAATCTTTAAATATATATACATATACATAAATATAGTCTTTAAAAATACAGTCAACTCAAACAAAACATGGTTTTATACTACAAGTACATAAAAATATTTCCATTTCAATTAATGTACCCTAAGAAAAAGTATTATAATTGCCGTGTTAAGTCTGAGAGAATGTATACTCTGCAAAGTTAAGTTCAGTGCTGAAGATCATACAGCTGACATGCAGTATGAAATAGGTATGTCCAGTTAGGACTCCAGAACTCGTGTTCTTTTTAATATAATCCAATGAATTAGCAATACCACCATTTTTGGATTGGAGAAGAAGGATGGAAGGAATCAGGGAAGGTTAGAGAAAACTTTCTATGGAATTGAAAGTCAAACTAAATCTTTAGTTATTGGCCAGGTTATCAAGGTAAACAATATGGCTGGAGAAGAAAATCCTGTAGGCAGAGGGAAGGACATGAGGGTCATAGAAGCCTCCATTTTTAGTGTTGTCAAAGGAGAATTGCACGGGCAGAGCCAAACAGTCAAGGAATATCTTATTCAGGCTACTGCAATAGAGTAGAGAGATTGAACTCAAATTCCAGTGACACAAAAGGCAGAAAGGAGGACCTTTTAAACTCTACAGTGAGCTGGTAGAAAAAATATTAGATGATGTTAAGGGTGAGATTGACTAATGGGATGTGTCTAGCACGTAGAGTTATTCCTGACTTTATGCATGTTTTTCTCTATGATCAGGCCATCTCAGCTTGCTGCCACCCAATGATCCTAGACTACTTCCCTCCTTCAGACACTGAGAAGTAGGTGGTGCTATCTCCTTTGATGTTTCCATTTCAAAGAGATGGTTAACAAGTTCCTGAGAAAAATATTGTCTGGGTTGTAAAATCCTACAAGAAGCTTGGAGAAGATTTACAGATATTTCAAAGGGACAAAGAAAGAATTTGCATTTCCTAGTTTTCTAAAGTAAATGCTCTGAATAAAGGGAGATCAAGAGCCTGTAGTGAAGAAGAGATCTGTCTAAAGTTTAGTCAAGTTAGGAGAACATTAAGGTCATCATGGTACATCAGAATCACTAGGACCTTAAACACTTCGTTAAAAGATGTAGAGTTCTAGGTCCTACTCCCAGTGACTCTGATCTTATATTCACCTTTCTCCATACTTAATTCTTTAAAGAATGATATTTTACATGGTATTTGAGAGTATGTGGCAAGGGCTGTGAGATGAAACTGGAAGTGAGAAGAACTAGTTCATCTAGGACTTTGTATATAACACAAAGTTGGGTTTTATTCTTAAGGTCAAGATTCTACAGATTAGGGACTGCCTGCATCAGAATCACTTGAAAAGCAGATGTCTAGTTGTCACCATAGAACCATAGTCCAGAACCTCTGTGGTAGCAACGGAGATTCAGAAATGACCACTTTATTTTCATTTTGCTTCTGTTAGGGTTTTTTTTTTTCAGCATAACTAATAACATATTATAATTAACCTGTAACCTAAGAATTTCATTATTTTATTTAAAAACAAGTTGCATAACTTATGTTGATGTATTATGATTTACTGAATGTCTCTCTTATCCTTAAATATTTAAGTCATTTCTAAATTTTTTTTAGAAATAGTGCTTTAATAAATAAATTTGTGTATGACTTTTTTCTTTTATTTTCTCTCTCTATTTATTTATTTACATTACTTCCTAGTGAGATTCCAAGAAGCAGTATTACTTAGTCATAGCGCATAAATATTTATAAAAGTCTATATTTCTAAATTGTTATCTAGATAGTTTATATGAATTTATACCTTCAACAACAGTGTACAAAAGAATCAATTACACAGGATTCTTGATGACATTTAGCATTTTACTCACAAAATCTTTTTCTACCTTCGTTGCTTCACTTTCTTCTTTTCTTTTTTTCTTTCCTTTCCTTTCCTTTCCTTTCCTTTCCTTTCCTTTCCTTTCCTTTCCTTTTCTTTCTTTTCTTTTTCTTTTCTTTTCTTTTCTTTTCTTTTCTTTTCTTTTCTTTTCTTTTCTTTTCTCTTTTCTTTTCTTTTTCCTTCCTTCCCTCCTTTTTGAAACTAATTTATTAGGCAAAATATGGTATCTTTCTTTTGCTTGAAGATACTCATTTGTTAACACTAGTTAAATAGCATTATTGTGTTCTTTCAGCTACATTTATTTCTTTGTGAATTTTAGATTCTCATTATTTGCTTTACTTCTGGAGTGTTCATACTTTTTTTGTTGTTGTTCCCATTGTAATGACTTTTTAGGCCATGAAGACACTGCATTTTCAGCTACATGTCTTTCCTTTGTTTTCATTTGGGCATCTTTCTCTGGGAGGGGTGGAGGTAGGAATAGAGATGATGTGACTTTTTGGAATAAATGTATTCACTTGTTGAAGCACACTACCAATGTTCCCATGTAATACCATCAATTCTACTTGCCCTCTAGTATGTTGTTTGCCATGGATCAAAGTCTCATAATAAAAAGCAGGATAGCCTGTACTCTTGGATAGGCTGTGTATGTTGACTATCTGAAAAGCAGTATCTGAACCACAGAAGGACAGCTCCCCAATTTTTTTATTTGGCACAGACCTTAGAACTCTGATCAGGGGCAAAATGTTGGAAAGGGAAAAGACATCTATTACGATCTCTGTTTCTTTTATATGGTACAAAGAATGTGACATAACATATTCTAATTTCAGTTTTATGATTGTTGAACTCATTCCTGGAATCTGACAATTGGCTCATTGTCTTGCAGTCTTATATTTATTATGTTTTTTTTTTCTTTTGAAGCCTTCATCTTTATTTTAATGGGAAATTAAAAGAGGCTGATTTATATATTATTAGTCAAACATGATTTTAAATTAAATATGCTTTATTCATCTTTATCTTACCAGCCGATGGGATGTCTAGAGAACTTTTTTCTTTCCCTTACTCCCTTAGTGGATGTAGAGTCTAGCTCTCAGTCTGAGACTGGGGAGGAGATAACTGAAGACAGGCTCTCTTTTTTCTTAAACATCACAAGTCTTCAGCTAGTATAGCTCTGAAATAATTAAATAAATCATTTGTGCTGCATAGTTTCTCTTGGCTCTTCCACCTTTCCCTCCCTCCTATCTCTCCCTCCCTCTCCCCCCTTTGTGTTTCTTTCTCTGTGTCATTATTTAGTTGCCTAAGATCTCATGCTTTCAAAAATAAGGACAATGAGTTAGATTGTGACATAGCATAATATTTTCTTCCTTCCAGTTTATAGAGATTCCCATATTTGATCTTCACACATTGTAAACACATGTACACAAATTTACTGCTTAATAGTAGCAGCTGATGTAATTTGAGCAGTATTAGAGCAAGGATAATTACTACTAGTACACACACACAAACACTTAAAGAAGTTAAAACATCTGCCTGATTTTCCTCACAGTAATTTTTTTTTTCGTAGGAGAAATTATCTTCTGTTGTTTCAAAGCATTTGAGGATTGAGGTGTTCTGCCTAATTGAGTATGATGGTTAAAAAGAACATCTACAGCTGGATTGCCAATTAAAAAAAAATGGGCCACTGTATAATTCATACAGAATACATTAAACATAAACATAATGTTTGCTGAAACCATCATGTTCATCATTATGATTTTCCCCAGTCATTTTAATGTAGTAATTTAAATACTAGGAAACCAGAAAGTAATTTCTATAGCAAAGAGGCATGCTTCTACGTGGCCATCGGTATCTGTGAACTAATACATGTGGACCCTTTAATGTGTTTCTCAAAATGTGCTCTGATACTATCTGCATTGGAGTTATCTAAGATGACTTTTAAAATATAATTTCCAGGATGTACTAGGGGCAGTTTTTCACCAGCAGCCTAGGTGATTTTCAGGTTTAGGATATCACTAAAATTGGTATGAATTTACATCAGTGATCCATATGATACATAATTGCTTAGGTCTCTTTCACATCCTATGTCACCTTTTGAATAATTTTGACATTTTCAGTCAGTAGGATCTTTAGTCTTATCTATCCAGAGCCCTGTGAAGCAAATAACTAAACAATAGTTTTAAGAATTGGTATTTAGTTTTATTAGTTGTCTTAGCCCTTTATATTATAGTCTCTGTTGTAGGGGGTGAGCAGTGTCAGGTCAGTTCCTAAGTGTATGATAATACCTTTGGCAATAATTATACTGACTTTGTTTCTAGCTGAATATTGTGTTTGGTACTTAAGAAATTAATTTTTTTAAAGAAACTACAAAGACATACTCAAAAATGAACAAATATAAATAATTTACATTTTTTGAAGGCAGCTATAATTAAAATATATCTGAGTAAACAGAAATGGAGATAATAGTTCTCTATTTTTTTTAAATGTATCTTCTTTGGAATTATTTACATATCATTGTAAATTTTTACTGGAATAATTAACTTTGTCTCTGTTGATTCTATAATCCTTGTAGTTGAGATGAGCTTATTAGTGAATGGTTTAATTAATCTAAACAGGATACTAATAAGGCTGTTTTCAGGTTTACTTTGTATTCATGAGAGTGAGACTTAAAACAAGGAAGAAAGAACTGTTTTACAGTTATATAGCTATAACCTTAACAATACATTGTCCTGAGTACACTTAAAATACATATATTCATTATGTATCATGAAAATTCAGATTATTAGCAAAAAAGTGAAATTGTTTATTTCCATCAAAATTATAAATTTAAAAATAAATATTTGATATAAAACCACTGATATGTTTTTGAACAAAATTCTCAGAAACGAATAGAACACATATTAAATAGGAAAGGAAAATCTTAGGTCAAAATTATTAATACAGATGCATGTTTTTAATGTTTCTAAATACTAGCAAACTAAATCTAGTTATACATTAAAATACACACAGACAGTTTTAACTCCATGAATGGTTTGATGGTTTAACATTAGAACATCAGTCAATATTATTTTGAAGAATATTTTGGAATAAAAGAATTTAAAAACCCAGAAATGATACGAAGAATACTATAAAACCTTAACTGAGGATATAAAGACCTGAAAAATGAAAATAGGTTTCATTCTTGGATAGGAAGACTAAATTTCAAAAATATTATTTCCAAAACAATAACAACAACAATAAAATAATTAAAAGCAATCCAAACTAGAATTTCAGTACTCTCTTTGTTGTCTCTGTTTTTCTCCTTTTAGAATTAGGTAGAATAAATTAATATCCAAGTGAAGAACAAATTCAGGAGAATATCTAGCAGACAGTGAAAATGAGAATAATGGATAGGCTTCTTGGCATAGCATCAGAACTTTAAAATTGGGCAATCTGGTCAATACACTTTTGATGTGGAGATAAAAAAATAGGTCAGTGTCACAAAAGAGAGAATCCAAAATTAGAAACAATTTTGCATTCGGCATGACTTCTGACTCAAGTAGATGCTCTTTTATTTGGAATTGATGAAAAGATTCAAAAGACACACTATGTTCCCAATTTATGTTGCTGAATCAAGGATACATCAGGCAATAGAGCTCTAGTAGATCAGCAGTTGCAGCAGGGGTTTCATAGTCTGTCAAACTCAACTTACTGGCCATTCCATTACATGGAGCACATTTGGTTGCAAGAAATGTGTTGGAAACTTGCATGGACTGATTCAATTCGGGGGTGCTTACTGATCTTATTGTATTTACCACATATTTTCTCTGAGAAAACTTGTCAACTTAATTCCTCTGAATTGCAAACTATAGATCATTCATTAGGCATTTTAGTATTGACAATTATGATGACTAGATATAATCTAAATATGCCATATTTATCTTAATTTAGCACATCCCAGGCAAATTCAAGATCATACCTCCAGACATGTCTGGGTCTAGGAAGGGCTTCTCGGTCATCGCTATTGATACATTAGGCTGGTAATTTTTCCCTGGAGGGTCCTGGGACAGGGATGTCCTGTGCATTGTAGAATGTGTAGCAGCATCCCAGGCGTCTCTTCTCCAGGTTGTGGGAGCCATAAATATCCTCAGAGGGCAAAATCACCCCCATTTGGGAACTACTGATTTGGCAAAAAAGTTCTGTTAACAGCTTACCCTTACATTTTATAGAAGTTAACATTTGACAAAGGTAATAGTTTAATTCAGTAGGAAAAAGATGGATTAGTTAATAAATTGTGCTAACACAACAGGCTATTTGGGAGAAGTAAAAGGTGGGCTCATTTGCCACATAAAATGATAAAATGTAGAAGGGGCAAGTAATTAAATAGTAAACATAACGTTATTAAAGACTGTGAGAAAGTCTCTATACGCAAAATATAAAAGTAAGAGAAATCTTTCTATTCAAGACTGGAAATTCATAGACCAGTAGGAGGAACGATTGACATGTTGACCATATTCTGATTTTTAAATCCAGCATGCCAAAAACACAATACACAAAGTCTATTTACATCAAACTGTGGATAAAATATTAGGATATAGGTGCAAAGGATTAAGGTATATAACATACAGACATGTATATAATAAATAAATTGACAAAAATCCAAATATGTAGGGACAAATATGAATAAGCTTTTTGGAACAAATCCAAAAGGCCAGCAATCTTATATATACCTAACTTTAGTAGTAGTTGAATAAATGCAAATTAAAGTAATAAAAAGTATTGTTTGCAGTATCCATATTGTTAAAAATTAAAACGATAATACAAACATCACTACTATGACTTTATAGGATCATATCCCTATGGCTTTGGAACAATGAATTTTTTTAACATGCCTTTAAAAACACCACAGTGTTATAGCTTATTAATTTTAGCACACTAAATTTTAAAATTATATAAAAGAAAGAAAACACAAAGTTTTCAAAAGGTAGAAATTGAAAAAAGATATTTACAGAACATGTAATAAAAACCAAGAAAAACATTAATGTTCAGAATTCAGCAATGCACACACACATCAACAAGGAAAACTTATGAAGCACGATAGAAAACCTAGCAAATGATATGAACAGGTGATACACAGAAAAAAAGAAGCTTTAGTGGCCAATACCAGTGATAGAGGCATTTGGCTTTACTAATAATTAAGAAGATAAAAAATAATAAAATATGACAAAATATTTTTCTTCTGTCAGTGTTTTATTTGGAGTAAGTTATGCTCAGAGACTGAGATTTATTTTTGCCAATAATTTATTTAACACAAGTTCACTGTAAGAATTATAATTATTAATAGTAATATTTTATAAGCTAATATAGCATACAAGATAGTTTCTCTTCATAAGGTGATGAAGAAATAGCAAATTGTAAACCAATAATAGATTAATTACACTATTGTGCTAGGAAAAGGAGAAATGAAAAAAATAAAGTCCAAATTTACTTGAGGTGTAACTTTTTATGAGTTGGTTCTTGGTAGAGTCACTGCTTCCAGCTAAAACCTGGGCATCAACTTTTGTCCTGGGTCCCTTGCTCCTGGAGCACATAGTGAGCAGCGGCACCAGTGTTGGCAAGCAAGTGAGCTGCTCTGAAGATTATTACTCGAGAGACCATTACACAGGTGACACCGCTTCTCATAGGAGTAGCCTCACCAAGGCAAGAACAGATACACCTTCTGGTCCTGAGACTGCTGCATGATATCACACCATTGCCAATTAAAAGTAGCCTGGCCAAGGAGTATCTGGCTGGCTCAGTACAGCATGCAACTCTTGGTGTTGGGGTTGTGAGTCTGAGTCCCGTGTTGGGTGTAGAGATTACTTAAACATAAAATCTTTAAAAAGACAAAAAAAAAAAAAAAAGTAGCCTGGCTAAGGCAGAAGCAATTATCTCAAGATCTTTGGAGAACTATTCAGATCAGCAAAGAGTAGCCTTGGCTAGACCTAACACTCTAAGTTCTCACAAATCCTTATTACTTAGAATTCAAGTGTCCATTATGTTTCTTCCATTTGTTCTTATTGAAAAGACTCTCTTCTCAATACTATTCTTCCAAATATTCTTTTTAAAAAAAATTATTTCATTTATTTATTTGAGACAGAAGGCAAGTATGGTGGGGAGGGGGCGTGTCCTAGGGACAGAAGAGCAGCGGACTTCCTGCAGAGGAGGGAGGCTGATGTGGGGCTCTATCCCAGGACCCAGAGATCATGACCCGAGCTGAAGGCAGACCCTTAACTAACTGAGCCACCTATGTGCCCCATATTCCAAATATTCTTATTGATAAATTGCTGATAGCACCTATCAACAGTTGAGCTATTGAGAACTTTTTGACAACTACAAATGTTGATTTTAAAAAATCCTGATACAGTTTCCTTAATGTAAACAAATTCACCCTCAGATTCAAAACTTTACTTAAGTTATAAACAAATGGATTTGAAATCATAGCAAGCCAATACACAATAATCCACTCTTTTATTCTAAATCACTAATTTATATGGATCCTAAGGACCTAATGTCCTTTACAAATTTAAGTTCACATATATATCAATTCACCCTGTGATTGTAAAACACTTATTGTCTTTAATCACAATTTTATTTTGTGTGTAATTTTCTTTTGACACATATTTTTTACACCATAGGTTAATGACCAACTTAAGCAACCATACTCCTAGTATTATTAGCATAAGTGTAGCAAATAACCCCTTAACATGGTACCATATTCAATCACTAAATAACCAAGAGTGAAGCTTCTTAAAAAGCTATTAAACTTCCTTGACAAGTACATTATCATGTAAATATTATTTTTTTAAAAACTCCAGAGGACACAGACTTGCATAGCACAATTGAGCACATCTTCATACGCCATAACATCAAAATTGAAGGCTGTCATTATTTTACAGAATGCCATGTTTTTGTTCTCTTTTCAGTTCTTCCTAATTATTTTGACTTTATTAGTCTCATTTTCCAAATGTTCTTTTACTTGTCTTAATTTTTCTAATGTATGATTTACATTTATTAAATTAATTTTAGGAAGCTCAATGTGAAATATTTCTCCAGTTTCTAAATAGTTCTTCTATTGACCGTGAACAGTATCTTTTTCCTTCCGTTGTCACATTTATTACCTATGCTGTTTTCACACATTCTATCACATTATGTATCTTTTTTCTCTTTGACTCCAATAGGTGAGCGTAAATTTGGTCTTAAAGCATACTATTGTCCAGTGTCCCATATTAAATATAACTAGTTAGGGAAACCTCAAGGCCTTAGTCATGGGTACTTGTAACATAGGTTTATCCAAAGATGTAGCAGTGACAAAGGTATTTTAGTTCCATTTCATTAAAATATCCTTATGAATGTGTGTTTCTTCTATGATATGGGAGCTTTCTGTGGCTTGTAGACTCCTCTCTCCCTTTTGATATTGGGGAACTGCAAAAATGTGGCAACCCAAAGTCGTGTTTCTTTTTTACATACCAATATTTTAATTTCATAGTTGCCCAAGGAATCATAACTAGTGGGATGTGTGGTATCTACCCTAGTTCTGGTTGAATTATCTATTATCTCAAGTGACTATCATGTTCCAAGATTCTAGCTGTTTAAGAATGTTCCATATATAAACCAATCTTAACAGCAACAATTGACAATCTACTCTTAGAGAAACAGCTTTTATATCATTTTTTAGTATTTCATTATATTTAGTGTTTTCTCCAACTGCTTTATGCAGAATTTCTGCTCTATTTACTTCTGTCGAAATTTATTTGTGTTTTGTAATATATTGCTAATTTTATCCATCTGTGTACACAACAAAGACAAAACTGCCTTTGCGTGAATGTTTGTTTATTGAGATTGTTTGGTTTCAAAGTCTTTAAAATGTGATGTAATTTGGTTGATTTGGAATTCAGAAAAAATGACTGCCATTTTGTCTCCAATTAAACCTCCCACCAGTCCAACAAGGAACTCTAAAATTGGGCATAAACAAAGATGGATAAACTGAGCACAGTTTGGGGCTTTATATCTGACTAGAAAATGCTGTATATTAAATAAAAGGTATTGGCTACTATTGTAAGTTCCAGTGTAACCATGAGAGGCTTTTTAGGTTCCCACGTTCTTGAGGTAGATATCTGTGGAGAGATAGAAGCCTGATGTATACTACCAAGGATAATGATACATGTTATATGCCAAGTTTCCTATGCATCCTCTGTACACCTTACAAAGTATTTGTTTTTCCAGAGTCTGGACATTGCATCCATGGATCTATTGTTAATCTCCTAATAGGTGAATATAAGTTGGGGATATAATCAATGATCAATATTTGTCCTATTTATATTTAAAGATATATTTAAAGATTGTCAAATCATTATGTTGTACATGTGCAACTAATGTAACATTAAATGCCAACCATACTTCATTAAAAACAAAGATATAATTTCCCAATTGTCATCACGTGGATATTCTATGACAATGTTTATTCCCAAAGTATCATGATTACCTATGGCTGGATCTACATATTTAGCATTCCCTGTGGTAAGCTCACTTCCATTATTTTTTAGTGGCTTTTCTAGGTTGTCCCCAATTTTTTAATTTAATATTTTACTTCTCATTCTTTTTTTTTACTAGTCATCTATTTATTCTTCCTGTTTTCTGTTCCATAAATGGAGCATAATTCTGCTCCATTTGGCAGTTTTTTAATATATTACTATAAAGGTTTTTACACTGATATGACCATACTCCTGCCCATCATGTAGTGGCATTTATATGTATATTATCCTTTATATATCCAAATGCATGCATTACATATTAATTTTGAGATTCCCATCTCATCACTAGAGGAACAGTCTGCCTGGGTTCATATTCACAATACCTGTATGTCATGTCATATATTCTATTCAAGAACATGTAGTTTGTACAATTTAAAGTTCAATATATGACCTTAGGCATGGGCCACCATAATTTGGTGCATACTTACATGGTAACTTAGTACTATCTTGGAAAGGGAAGGTCAAGTCATAGTATATGAATGGTACCAAAGTATCTATGTATGTGTTTTGTTTTGGAAACAAATTTATAGCTTATTTTCATTCAATTTGGATATGAAAGGTCTGATACAGTTTGGTTCTGTGGAAACATTGTATAACATCATACCATGTAGAGGAAGTACATACAGCAACTTGTGCCAGTTTACCCAGTCTTCATCTTCATAACTGCGTTAATATTTGTCTGTGTATGAATTAATACCTGTCTTCTCCCTGGGTTAACAGATTGTTTTGTTTTGATCATGTTTTCTGGTCTATAGTCATCTCTATAGTAACTGCTAAATAGAAAGGATCTTTCTGTTATACACTGCAATATGACTTTGCTTTCTGAAAATCCTGATTGGCATTGAAAGAGTTTTTGATGGGTTAGGTCATGTTTGTATGTCTCATAATTTAAGATCATCAAGATTAATGGGACATTCCCATGTGTTGCCAATTTAGCTTGGAGTATACAGGAGAATCATTATATATATATATATATATATATATATATATATATATATATATATATTTAAAAACTTATTTTCAGAGTTAGAATTTAGTCATTCATCATTTGCATATAACACTCAGTGTTCATTACATCAAGTGCTCCTTAATGCCCATCACCCAACTATCCCTTCCTGTCACCCACCTCCCCTCCAGCAACCCTCAGTTTGTTTCCTAGAGTTCAGCATTTCTTATGGTTTGCCTCCTTTTCAATTTTCATCTTATTTTATTTTTCCTTCCCTTCTTCTATCATTATATTTTTCAAAGAACATGTAAGACTTAAAGAATTCTGCTAGAGATATAGCAATAGATGTCTCATATATAGTTATATTGCCATGATGAAACAGTTTAGGCCATTCTGTGACATAAAGTTTAACCTTTTTGCCATTAATGCCATTATATTTTGATGGGACTCTTAAGTAAAGATCTTGTTTATATGGAAGTGGAGATAGTTTATTTCAGGTAACTTTTTTGGTGGAATCAGTAATGTCTTATTAAATATATGGATTGGTATGGTAGTATTGTCCCCATCATTTTCATAATAAAGACTATCATTATCATCATTATCATGTTTCCCCACCTTATCTCATGCAAATATCCATTGCCATGTAGCTAAGTGATATAATCCTTTGGATGATGTCTCTAAATACCAATCATATGTCCTGTGAGTGTTGGGTTGTGGTTCTGTGTATGTCATTAGCATTGTCATTTTATGCCCTGCCAACTGATAAATTGATTCAAAGAGCATCCTGCAAGGGTGAAAGGGTGCTGCATTTTTACAAATGCATCTTTAGGATTTGTGTGTACAGAGCACATATAGTATCCTTTATATATATTTAATATCTCTGCTCATATTCCACCAGTGTGGCAGATGAATATTTCTTACTGCATGCTTAATTCTTTTATAGCATAAGATATTGAATTGATGGTTATATATTTTTCTGCATAGTAGTTTAAATATATTTTTTATTAAGTAAATTCTAACCTCCAATGTGGGGCTTGAACTCATGATCCCACGATCAAGAGTTGCATGATCTAGTGTCTGAACCAGCCAGATGCCCTAAACATATTTTTTTAAGTTTTTATGTATTTATTCATGAAACACACACACACACACACACACACAGAGAGAGAGAGAGAGAGAGAGACAGAGACAGAGACAGAGAGAGAGAGAGAGGGAGAAGCAGGCTTCCATGCAGGGAGCCCGATGCGGGACTTGATCCTGGGTCTCCAGGATCATGCCCTGGGCTGAAGGCACTGCTAAACCGCTAAGCCACCCAGGCTGCCCTAAACATATTTTCTAAGATATCCTTATTAGTGTATGTGTATGTGGCAATTTTTGTAATTTCTTATAGCTATGCTTGGTCTATTGCTAAAGCCAAATATTTGCCTTGATATTGCATAAGACTTTGATTTACTGGGTAAAAATCAGTGGTAATTCTGAGAGGGCTAACTTGAGATATTTCGCTTTTGAATGAAGTAGGAGATATAGCTGTGCTAGAACTGGGTGCTGAGGCTGCAGAGGGTGAAGCATAGGCTTTTCTCCATTAAACAGAAGATAATAAGCAATTTAAGAAACACATAGTGTTTGGGGATACTGGATGGATAGGTAAGTAGTATCCAACTTCTAGATGAGTGAGAGCAGCAAGTTGGCCTAGTAAATAAGTAGCCATAAGATTTGGAAAGGGTCTTGGCTGTGGGAATACAAGTACCCATTTTGCATATTCAGCATCTACTCTTCTGCAATAAAATGCTAGCACACAAAGTGAATCAGGAATTACATTGGTGTTATTTTCACAAAATATCTGTCATACGTCTAATGTTGCACTTAATTCAGTAAGCCAAGGTAGAGATAAAGAATAAAGTATCTAGGTGAGTTGGTGTGTTTACCAGGTCATAATAGAACATGTAAGACTTAAAGAATTGTTTAAGAGACATTTATTAGATCAGGTCTATCTTCATTCTCTGAGTTGTCTGATATAATAGCGTCATTGCTCAGGATCCGTGCTGATTTGGGGGAGATTGAAATGAAATTCCACTGCTTTATCAGCTTCCTGCAATACAAGGTTTCTCCCTTCATCAAAGGTATCCCAGTTGACGGATGATGCTGTTGGCAAAGGTTAGGGTAGAAAGGTTGAGTTGGTGATTGTCACAAGAATGACAATCTGTGGGAGAAGGGAAGATAATTACAATGGTAAAGCTGTGCCTTGACCAGAGGGTGAACTTCAGTTTGGAGCAGTTGAACAACTACTATTGTTGGTACTATTCGTGGAGTATCCATAGCTGCAATGAGTATGGTACCCAGTAGTGGGCAATAGGCAAAATAGTGGTCTAGCATCCTATACTGACCCGCCTAGTAATGTTTATAGGGTTCAAGATGTATAGCGAGTTCATACCTGCAAAATCAAGATAGTGCCCTATAAATTTCTAATTATTTCTCATTGTTATTCTTGTCACTCAAGGGAATCAATAGCAATAATGGCTATTACTTCCAGTATTGCACTGAATGTAATTGTCCTTTATCATGCCAGGCTAAATATTAGGCATTTGGTAATGATGCTGTACAAAAATGTGTCTGCTACTACATGGCTTGCCATCATATATGGAGTAAATATCAGTGTTTTTGTGTCTGCATTCAATGCTGATACAATAAAAGGTCGTGTTTTTCATACTTGAAAATTTTATAAAGACATCATGTTATTTTCTTTAATTTGCTATACTGTGTTTTGTCCCTTGTTCACCCAGCAGGTTTTATTAGTGGTAGATGCTATAATTTCACTGACATTATATTTATCATTATGTTTTTAAGTAGCACTTTCCCCTTAAACTTAGTGTTTGAGGTGCTGTTAGTGGTTATTTTTACTTTTGTGGGTTATTGCATATAGATTCTATAGTTGCTTTACCATTAGTTCTATATATATATATATACGGGTTAATGACTGTGCTGCTTACCATATTACTTTAGTGTAGGGCTTTCATGTCTAGATTGTTTATAAGCTATCTAAGTTTTTGTTTAAGGAATCCATTATATCTTTCAATTGATCCAAAGGCAACTGGATTGTAAGGTGAGTGGAAGCTTCTCATTATACTCTGGTCTTTTGCCCAATCTTGTATTATTTTTCCTATGAGGCAGGTTCCCTAGTCTGATTCTGTATGGATAGGATAGCAAGCAATTAATATTTCCAATGTTCTAATGGTGAATTTTTGATCATTATTTCTGTAGGAATAGAATACAATAATGCATGCATATGATTTACTCTCTGACATAAACAAGGGTCTTATGTAATCAATTTGTATAATTTGGAAGGATTTATCAGGCTTAACTTTGCTGTTTTGATTAAATATTTCCAAGCTTTACATTTTCTACATACTTGAATTTTTAAAGCAATGCTATCCAAAATAAATAAATAAATAGATAAATAAATAAATAAATAAATAAATAAATAAAGTGATGCTATGAATATTTAGTTGGTATATATGTTTTTGTTTTTTGTTTTTTTTGTTTTTTGTTTTTTTTTTAATTTTATTTATTTATTTATGATAGTCACAGAGAGAGAGAGAGAGAGAGAGAGGCAGAGACACAGGCAGAGGGAGAAGCAGGCTCCATGCACCGGGATCCCGACGTGGGATTCGATCCCGGGTCTCCAGGATCGCGCCCTGGGCCAAAGGCAGGTGCCAAACCGCTGCGCCACCCAGGGATCCCCTATGTTTTTGTTTTTAACCATAATGCCATGTATGCCTGGGTGTCCCTTTTGGTTGTATGTCCATATAATACTGTTGACCTTTGAACAACATGGGCCTGAATTGCATGGCTTCACTTATTTGTGGATTTTTTTACATTACAGTAATGTAGATTTTCTATATTCCTTATTATTTTCTTAAAAACTTTTTTCTCTAGCTTACTTTATTGCCAGAATATAGTATATATCAGATATAACATACCAAACAGTGTTATAAATTAGGCATTGAGTCAATAGTAAGTTATGTTTTAATTTAACAGTAGGTTAAGTTTTGGGAGAATCATGTTATAGATGGAATTTTGATGTGCGGGGGTTGTTGCCCCCAACCCCTGCATTTTTCAAAGGTCAAATGTAATTCTATCAATTGGCATATCTATCCTTTTATGTTTTATCATCCATTGTTCCTTTAGTTTATGCATATTTTTATTAGACTTTTTTTAGAATCATTGTGGGTTTTGTGTCATAAAGTGTAGGAACTCTCACCTCATTAGTTTCTCTAGTGGTTTACCTACCTGATTATTGTACTTCCTTACCATAGAGTCATCTCTGGTGAGCTGAGACACATATGATAATTATGGAGATGTAAGTTTGCACTGTTTTCTGCCATATGTCCTTACTTCATATGTTCTTAGTTCCTATTTTCCAGTCATTTTTTTTCTCCATATTCTTGACCAGATAGCTATCTCATTAGCTACTACCCAAGAGTTTGAGAAAAGATTCATTCTGGGTTCTCTTAACAGATTTTTCAATCGCAAGTTTTCTGGCTATTAGCTCAGCCCATTATACTGGTTCTCCCAAGCTTGATTCTGTCAAAGTTTGACCATCATTAGTCCTTAGGGCATAGTTCACACCATATTCGGGATGGTATTATGGAGACTGATCCATCTTCAAACCATGCTTTTTTTTTTTTTTTTTTTTAGTTCTATAGACAAGGATGGTCCTCACTGCTTAACTTTTTAGGCTTGAGCAGGCTTACCCTTTGGAAACTCTGGTGAACCTACTATTGGCCTTGCTGAGATTTTCTCAGTTAGTGTAGAGCATCTGTTGCTGGCTCTGTATTTTGTAGGGCCTCATAGAGTGCCCAAGTGAGCCTTGATACCAATACCAATAGGTACCAATTGGTTGGTATCTATTTTCAAACTATGGAAACTTCCTAGTTAAAAACTCACCTGGGTAAAATTTGGGGTCCTGCAGTGCTTAAGTCCACAGTGACCATGTTGCAAACCTTTAAGTGTATAGGTACTTTTGTTTGCATATAGAGTCCTCACTAGCTCGTGCCAATGTGTTAATAGTTCTGGCAGCATTTTTAAATAACTAGAGACTGCCTCTTCAGTCTTTGTCTAACTCCATTCCCTACTCTTCCTAGTTATTTCATAGATATGTCTTAATATTATCCCCATATGTTGTATGTACTTTTTCCAATACCCAAACATCCTACTACTTTCTGAGCTCCTTCTTTTGGGGTAAGAGTTAGTATGTGGTCTATACTGTTTATGACTGGGTTTCATATTTTTCTACTTTCAGGGGACCAAATTATACCTAGAAATTTCACTGCAGTTTGAAGTCTTTCAATCTTACCTGGATTGATTATTCATTCTCTGACTGTAAGGAATCCAGTTAACTCTATTTTGACCTTACCCTGGTCTTCCAAATTGTTACAAGTGAAGATATCATCAATATAAGAAATGATGGTTTGTATGTATGCTGTGTTTTCCTGAAAGGTCTGATTATCTTATCTTAAAATGTTAAGGACATTAGTGGACCGTTAAAGTATCCCTGTGGTAACTTAGTAAACTGATATTGTGTATCTTCCCATGTGAATGCAGTCATAGGCTAGCTTTTCTCATCAATTGGTAGCTATATCAAAGAATATGTCAAATCAGTTTATTACCATAATAAGTTCTGGGTCCAGTCATGATATTCTTTATTATAGTGCCTGTTAATAATTTTAGGAGAAGTTTATTTAATTTTAGTAAAATGTTTATTTAATTCATATGATCTATTAGATATATGATTTATATGATCCATCTGGCTGTTTAACAGTCCATATTAGGTTATTATATGTTGAAGTATTAAGCATGATAATTTGTTTTTTTAGGAGTTCCTGAATTTTTTCCTCAATTTGATTATGTTTTTCCTTAAGATAAATTGGGGTGTATTTATTCTCTTAGATGGGTTGGGTAGTTTAATTGTAGTCCATTTTACTATAGTTATTATTTGATATGTTTATGTCTTTATTATTCACATGGTGTCCTATTACATACATTCCCAGGATGTTTTCTAAATTGGGTCCTATAAAGAACTTTGCCTTGGCTAATGGTCTGTCATCAATTGTTAGGAATCTATACATTCAGATTCCTGGGGTTAACTTTCCTACTAATACTTCAATCTTGTCTTCTGATATTCCTCTTATTGGGATGTCCCTGAATCATCGTTACTTGGGATCCTGTGTTCAATATCATAATAGTATATGATGTCTTTTTATTAACAAAGGTCTTTTTTTTTTTTTTTTTCTAAATTGAAATGGTCACTATAATATAAGGGCAATTGTCTCTGACTTTGGCCAGAGATGGAATCTACTGAGTCCCTATTGGAGGTCACTGGACTTTTTCTCTTTCTCTCCTCTGTTTGTCAATAGCTCGTCTATTAATGGGATTAGGGGGATCCCTGGGTGGCGCAGCGGTTTGGCGCCTGCCTTTGGCCCAGGGCGCGATCCTGGAGACCCGGGATCGAATCCCACATCGGGCTCCCGGTGCATGGAGCCTGCTTCTCCCTCTGCCTGTGTCTCTGCCTCTCTCTCTCTCTCTCTCTGTGACTATCATAAATAAATAAAAATTTAAAAAAAATTTAAAAAAAATGGGATTAGGTTTCCTGAATGGGTTGTCATAAATGGGTCAGAGAGTCTATTTTCTTTAGGTGTATTTCCTCTAAAATGTTGGTTCTTTCTGTTTCTCTGCCTCTGTAAGTAGTTTCTGAGTTTCTATTTGAGTTTCTGTTTTTATAATTTTTTAAGACTCTATTTACTTATTCATGACACACACACACACACACACACACACACACACACAGACACAGGCAGAGGGAAAACAGGCTCCATGCGAAAGCCTGATGCAGGACTTGATCCCAGGTCTCCAGGATCAGGCCCCGGGGCCAAAGGTGGTGCTAAACAGTTGAGCCACCCAGACTGCCCTGTTTTTATAATTTGAATTGAAGAGTGGTGGTCTGAATGATTTAGGTAGCCTAGGCCAGGTAGGCCTATGGGTTTGCTTCTAATAGGCTATTTACATTAGGTATAGTCCTGTTTTATGTATATACATTAGTGTTAAAACCATAGCTTTTATCTGGACTCAATTCTTTAGCTATTCTGATCAAGTCAAAGAGTTTTCCTGCATTTATTGCACTTACAAATATCATGAATATGCTGTTGTGTCCTTCAGGGGCACAGATTTTAGAATGGACTTTTTAATTTGTTCTGTTGTTTCTGCATATAGAATGAGGGTGTCTATCCCCTATCATAAATCATAGTCAAATGTCCTAATTTCATTATTATATTAGTAGTTCCCCCTGCTGTTTTCCATGCAGATGTTGTAAGGGATAATACATTACTTATAGGCCATCTTAATCTCTAGGCTGCTGCTACCCTGCCAGAGATCTTTGTATATTAGTATAATTTTCTCCAAATACTCTAAAGTGTTGATTAAATTTAGCATGAGTGGCAATGCATCCAAGTTACACAATCTGCTCCTGTGAGGATCAGGTCCTCATTTGGCCTATAAATCTAATAGCCATTGGGTTTCTATGTCCAAATCAGTTTGTTGGAATTCTATCCTGATTTTTGTCATCTCTTATCTAGTATAGGCTGTCTGTTCAGTAACTCTGACTGGTTCTACATTATCATTTGTTGTTTTGTCTATTCTCATGGGCCTAATTTCTAGTAGGCTAAAGTTACCATAGTCAAAGGGTTATAATAAGCATCATTGTCTTTGGGGTGTGGATTAGTGCTCTTAGGAATAAGAGTCTGTGTTTCTTCATACTCTGGAGATTACCTTTTGGGCTATAGCCTTTCCTTTCTATATGTCTGCATCTACGTTGCTAATTGCTCCTAATAAGAGTGCTGGAATTTCTTCCTTATTTGTTTTTTTTACTATAGCATATAACTCACTGGTCCAACATCTGGAGTTCCCTTACATTTTTGTCCAAAGCAAATTTTCGATATGTCTTTAGGGATCCTAAACCCCTCTTGAATGATTTTAGTAGTGTTAATGAGTGAAGCATATTCTCTATTGTCCTTCTGCCTTTCACAACAGTGTTCAAAGCATGCTTTATGATACAGATGCTTAATAAAGTATTCCAAATCATTTTTAATATGGTAAAGTAATATTAAGATAACTATTGTGACCAACATCAGAGTCCAAACTATAATAGCTTTATCAATTTTGTTCATTCACTAGATGTGTGTAGTTTCAGTAAAAAGCCATAAATAGTAAATAGCATATTAAGTTTAAAGTTTGTCAATCCAGTAACAGACATTAGCAGATTTTGATCAATAATAAATTTAGCATAATTTACCAACCTGTATTTCAAATTTGGCATAGAGTATGGTATATCCTGAAGCAATGACCAATTTTAATTATTATAGGCTTGGGTTGGGCTGCCAACTATGCTAGTCATTTTGTTTGGGCCAAATTATGCTCAGAGACTTGAGATTTGTCTTTGCCAATAATTTATTTAGCATAGGTTTACTGTAGAAATTATTGTTTATACTAGTAATATTTCACAAGTCAGTTGTATATAGGATAATATTTCTTAATAAGCCAGTGAAGAATATCATACTCCATACCTGTGATAGGTTAATTACACTATTGTTCCAGGAAAAGGAGAAATGAAAGAAATAAAGTTCAAATTTAGTTGAGGTGTACCTTTCTATCAGTTGATTCTTGGTAAAATCAATACTTCCAACTAAAATCTGGACATCAGCTGCTCTTATAGTCCCTTGATGCTGGGCACAGAGCTAGTGGTTATTGACACCAGTGTTACCAGGCAAGGTGGGCTACTGTAAAAGTTATTACTCGAAAGATCATTGCATAGTTTGCATTACTGCCTATAGGGTGTAGCCTTGTCAAAGCAGCAATGGACGTCCCTTCTCTTCTTGAGACTGCTGCATGATTTAATGCCATTACTGACCACAGGTAGCCTGGCCATGACAAGAGCAAAGGTTTCAAGATCTTTGGAGAGCTATTTAGATCAGCAAGGAGTAGACTTGCCCAGACTAGACACCCTTGGTAAGCCCTCACAAATTCTTGGTATTTAAAATTTAAATGTCCATTATATAATAGACAGCCTTCTTTCTGTTTTTCTTGATAAGTCCCCAGCAACACCCATCAACAGTTAAATTACTGAGTGCATATTAATAACAAATGTTGATAACAACATCCTGACACAGCTTCCTCAATGTAAACAAATTCACTCAGATTCAAAATAACTTCACTTAAATCATAAAAAAATAGATTTGAAGTAATAGCAAACCAATACACAACTGTCAGGTTGCCAAAAATATGAAAAAAATTTACCAAGTAGTGATGAGTATGTAATAATATGAGAAAACTCACATTGCTTGTGGAAAGAAACTTTTGTAACAGTATGGATAATCATTTCAGGAATACCTAGTAAAAGTGAGAACAAAGAGCCTTTATTATCCAACACTTTCACTTTTATGGTATTTTCCTTACTCATTTTCACATATAAACAAAGATATATGCACAAGGATGTTCATAATAGTATTTCCTAAAATATAGAAACTTTAGATATAATCTCACTATCTGTATCCAGAAGAATGAACATAATTCAGCTTTTTCACATGATGGAATATTATTATCTGTATATAACACATGGGAATCATGTATCAAGACAGATAAGATTACAAAAAATGTAATATTGGGTAAAAAAACAAGTGGCAAAATATATTATTATGTAAATTTAAATGTTTTTGATATATACATATGTAATATAGACATGATGCTCAGAAAGAATATGTTCAAATAAAAAAATCTATCAAGAAAAAGGGATAAAACTTAGTCCCTAAGATAGATATGTTCATTCATGCATTCATTTATTCACTTTCTCATATAGGCAAGAGTATTTTAATGAATGCTTAACAATGTGTCATTGTTAGGAGATGTGGATACATCTGTGAAAAAAAAAAAGGCAACCTTTTTTTGTATCTATAAAATTTTGTTCATGCGTGTGTGTTTCTTTGTGTGTATGTATGTGTGTGTGTTTCTGGTGAAATATTTATCATATTTATATCTTACAGGTTGGTACCTGTGCATTTCATCTTTCTGTTGAAAGAACTGTATTAAGGGATCTTATGAGATTATTTTAAAATCATTTAATATTTTATTTTACTTTATTTCATCATGATAGGTGTACTCTTCAATCCCCATCATCTATTTTACCCAGCCCCCAACCCACCTCCCCTATGTTAACCAACAGTTTGTTCTCTATAGTTAAGAATCTGTTTCTTGGTATGTATGTGTACGTTTGGGTCTCTCGCTTTCTCTCTTTGCTCATTTGTTTCGTATATTCCACGTATGAGATCATATGGTACTTGTCTTTCTCTAACTGATTTATTTCCCTCAGCTTTATACTCTCTAGCTCTATGTTATTTTTTATGGCTAAATTATATACATACCACATCTTCTTTATCTATTCATCTATGGATGGACATGGGCTGCTTTCATAGTTTGGCTATTGTAAATAATGTTGCAATAAATATAGGGGTACGTGTATCCCTTTGAATGAGTGTTTTGGTACTTTTTGAGTAAATACCCAGTAATGTGATTCTTGGATTGTAGGGTAGTTCTATTTTTAATTTTCTGAGGAAACTCCATACTGTTTTCCACACTGGCTGTACCAATTTCCATGCCTACCAACAGTGCTCGAGGATTCTTTTTTATCCATATCCTTACCAACATTTGTTGTTTCTTCTGGTTTTGATTTTAGCCATTATAAGTGTGACGTGATACCTCATTATGGTTTTAATTTGTATTTCCCTGATGATAAGTGATTTTGAGATCTTTTCATGTGTCTATCAGCCATCTGAATGTCTTTTTTTATTTTTTTTTTGAGAAATGTCTCTTCATGTCCTCTGCTCATTTTTTTAAATTGGATTATTTGTCTTTTGAGTATTGAGTTGTATCAGTTCTTATGTATTTTGAATACTGACCTGATATTGGGTATGTCATCTGCAAATTTCTTCTCCCAAAGTATAGTTTGCCTTTTAATTTTGTTGACTTTTTCCTTTGCTGTGCAGAAGCTTTTTTCTTGGTGAGGTCCCAATAGTTCATTTTTACTTTTGTTTTCCTTGCCTCAGGAGACATATCTAAAAAAATGTTGCTATAGCTGATGTCAGAGAGATTACTGCCTGTGTTCTCTTTAAGGATTTTTATGGTTTGAGGTCTTACATTTAGGTCTTTAATCCCTTTTGAGTTTATCTTTTTGGGTGGTGAAAGAAAGTGGTCTAGTTTCATTTATTTGCATGAGGTTATCCAGTTTTCCCAACATTATATGTTGGAAAGACTGTCTTTTTCCCATTGTATATTATTTCTTCTTTGTCAAAGACTGACCATATAATTGTGGGCTTATTTCTGGGTTTTCTGTCTACTCTATTGACCTGTGTCTCTATTTTCATGCTAGTATCATATAGTTTTATTACTAAAAAACCATATAAACCATACTGTTTTATTATCAGCACTTTGTAAATATAACTTGAAATTTGGAATTGTGATACTTCCAATTTTGTTTTTCTTTTTCAAGATTACTTTCGCTCTCTGAGGTCTCTTATGGTTTCATCTGAATTTTAGGGTTCTTAGTTCTAGTACTGTAAAAAGCTATAGTATTTTTTAAAGATTTATTTATTTGTTTATTTATTTATTTATTTATTTATTTATTTATTTATTTATGAGAGACACAGAGAGAGGCAGAGACAGGCAGAGGGAGAAGCAGGCTCCATGCAGAGACTCCGATGTGGGACTCGATCCTGGGAGTCCAGGATCACAACCTGAGCTGAAGGCAGACGCTGAACCACTGAACCACCCAGGCATCCCAAGCTGTTAGTATTTTGATAGAGATGTAATTAAATCTGTACATTGCTTTGGGTAGGTATATAGATATTTTAATAATATTTGTTTTTCCAACCCACGAGCATGCAACTGACTCTCTGTGTCTATTTCTGTGTGAGAAAACTCAGCTACTTCTCTTGCTCTTTTTTTTTTAAGATTTATTTATTTATTCATGAGAGACACAGGGGGAAAGAGAGGCAGAGACACTGGCAAAGGGAGAAGCAGGCTCCATGCAAGAAGCCTGATGTGGGTCTCGATCCTGAGTCCCCAGGATCAGGCCCTGGGCTGAAGGCAGCGCCAAAACGCTAAGCCACCCAGGCTGCCCACTTCTCTTGCTCTTAACAATGACAGCTTTATGAAGAAGAATTTGGCATAGAGTATGGTATATCCTGAAGCGCTAACCAATTTTAATTATTACTGATTTATGTTGAGCAGCAAACTATGCCAATTATTTTGTTTGGGCCTATTTGCCTATTGTGGGCACTGTTTGGTCCCTAGCAGGAGTGGGGTGCATCTTATTATCAAGGTGTGCAGTGATCTACTAGTGAAATGAGACTTGCCTCTACTGCCAACAGAACTGAAGTCCCACACAACCCACAGTTTGGAAGATGTGGTGTTGGCAGGGTTGGCACCGATCTTCTGGGGGAAGAGCCTGCAGTGCTGGGACTGAGATGAGCATGACTGGGATGTGCTAAATTACTGAAGCACAGTGGGTGGGGTTTGGTAGAGGCAAGTTAGGTAGCAGATGTCAGCACTGAGCTGGTTCCCAGGTGTTTATGCTGGGGAGTGGGAGGAGAAAATAGTGCCAGCCAGCTCCTTTTAACTGGAGGAGTCTCCTGTGACCACTTCTCTCCAGGCCATGATCCGAGGTGAGTGTATTACTCTCCCTCCTGTTGCTGGCTCTAGGCTGTATCTGCATGGGCTGTTTGTCACACTGTCTCTTTGGTGGAGACTCCATTTCCTAATGCTCTCTGGACTTCCCAGAGGAAGACCGCCAATTTTTAAAATTCTAAGCTTTAAGTCCCATGGGTTGTAAGAACTTAGGAAATATGGCCCCTCTCACTTTCAAAGATAAGTGTTATGGGGATGCATCCTGTCCATTCCTGGGCTTCCCGGTGTGAAAGTCTGCATTCTGCCCAGCTCTACACCATAGGCTCTCTCCCCCCTGTGAACAGCCATGGTCTGTTTTGCTCCCAGAGTACACCTTCACCATTCCTTCACCTCCTTCCATCTGGCCTTTTCTCTACCTTTAGCTTCAGAATTTATTCTACTGGTCTTTGGGTCATTTTCTGGGTTATTTTTACACTGATGTGAGTATTATCTAGTTGCGTTTGTGAGACCAGGTGAACTTTGGATCCTCTTATCTTGCCATCTTCCCAGCTGGCTGAGATGACCTCATTTAAGCATCCATAGCTTTATGACTAAATGTTAATCTCACTTCATAAATTAGACACTAAGCGTTTCAGAAATTATGCAACTTGCCCAAAGTCAAACAGCAATTAGCAGTGGAGCTGGATTTGAACTCAGCTATCTGGTGCCAAATATGGATGTGTGATTTTCATGTGATACTATGGGGAAGAAAAGAGCTGGCACAGTTCTTGCTCTCGACTCCTCAGGGATGTGATAGGCTTTTTGACCTTGACTAGACCTCCTTGTCAACACAGCATTGACATTTACTAGCATAGAGATAATCAAGAAAGTCATTATCTAAGAACGTTTTGTCAGAATTTATCTGGTCTGTATTGATTGCTTATTATGAATACATTTAGAGTTATGGATTTATGGAATACAGTTGGTTGAAGAACAAAAGTATGTCATGTAGGCTCTCAGGCTGAATGACTGATAAAGCATAAACCACTTAAAGCCCAAATCAGAGCAGCTTTCTTGTCCAACTCATACTGCGCACCTCGTTAGATCTCGTATGTTACTTTGAGATGACAAATTTGTCTCAAGGCAGGAAAAGGGACTTTTTTGAAGTCGTATTTGACATTTGAGATCCTTTCAAATAAAAGTCTATCAAAGCAAATGGTTACAATTAAAAAATGTTAATATGATAAATCTTATGTATATTTTGCCACAATTTCAAAAACCCAAATATTTAGTGACAGAGCTAATAATTATGATTGTGTATGTGTTCATGTGGCCTTTTGTTTCACGTATAAGTGTTTGTGCTACATGACTATTGGTGGTGGCGAGGCCAGGCTTCCTGATAGACATACTCTTCTTTATTGATCTAGAAGTTAAAATAGCAGGAGTCTTCAGTCATTTACCCTTGACTGGAAGTAAGCTCATCCATTCCCCTATTCTGTTTCTTAACTGGTATACAGATGACTATCAGATCTTTAACTTGCAATAAGAAAAAATGACAGGAATTTCACATTTCGCAATTTTTTTTTTTTTTTTTTGGCTTTCTGAGTTTGTCTCTTGCTTATTTGAAAGAAGATTGGAATGGCTGAAGAGGTATATGCTTTCCAGACAGCAAAAGTGGTTTTGTTGGTTTTTGTTTTCTCTCTGTCTCACAAAGTAAAAGACTCAAACACATTAATGGAGCTACAGATATTTAAGCTGAATCCAGAAGACTAATTACCAGGTTGGGGTTTTTGTAATTTTTCCTTGGACCTAATGTGTGCAGATAGATAGAAAAGGTCTTATTTTTTTCTTTCACGGAGGTGGGAGTGATAGTAATATTTTAGATGGAACCTGGGAGTAGGTGTTGATAGTGAAATATGGAAATAAGAACATAAGGATTCTTCAGTGCTAAAAATAAAGGAGAAAACAGGCCTAGACAACAGAGCTAGGCTTTAATTAATAGAGTTTAATTAATGAGCTAAACTAATATAAATGGTATACATACAAGAACTATGTAACTATAATTTACCTACTCTCTATAGAGTTTATAATTGGTGGTCCAGGTAAGAAAGTGTTGACATTCCACAAGAGAGGACACATTCAAATTTTAATAAGCAGAGGACTACTAATATGAATTAATATGTAGAGCAAAATTTAAAACATGTTTCAAATAATCTTAGATTTAGTATATTTTTATAATTTAAATAGAAAGGGAAAACTTGATCTTATGCTTTTAAAATCAGGGCATTTTTATTAAATTCCTGGCACGGAGTAACAGATTTCTATAGCTTCTGCATATAAAGGTTTAAGATAATGTTGTATGAAACATTTATATTTCCAATAGCTGGAAATGCTAGGCATTTTGGCCCTCTCAATTATCAACTACTTTAAAATCATGATATCAGGTCCAGTAAGGTTTGTGTTACTACTTACACATTCATTTCAGTGTAATTATTCCTCTGTGACTTGATTATATGTACCTATATTACCTGCCTTTGAACGGCTGATGATGGTTGTGGCCAAGATGTATTGTAGCATTGGCCTAATAGGGCTTCTCTTCACATGAAGCATTTCTATTGCTATAATGTTGAGTGTTGTTCCAACAATGAGGTTATTTTAAATCTGTATTCTGGAGTAACAATAGTTTCTGTGAACACATTCCTAAAGATATTATCTGGTAAAAGGGATATTGTAAAGCCAAAAATATCAGGGGTTATAAAGCTAGAAGATTAGTATGTAATTCAGTTACAAAGTCAATCAACCATAAGTCATAAATCCCTAAGAAAACAGGCTTAATTAGTTTGGGTGCATGCCTCGTGAAACATCTTGTCAGGGAACTTAATTAATTTTATTAAAAAAATAAAAATAAAGCTTAGATTAGAAGCAGTAAAAAATCCCAGTGGCATTTTGCCATTAATAGTCATTTTGTTGACGTGTGCAACCCAGAATATTATATTTTAGGATTATATATTGCTAACCCGTAGTTAATATTGCAGAATCTCTTTGTCCTTCTTGTGTGCAGCAATCTTACTTCATGCTATGCAGTTTTAATTCAGTGAGAGTAAAATTCTCCTTAGTAAATTATTCTTTCAAGTACAGTTGATAATTTAAGAGCATAAACCACCTTTTAACCAAGCTCTTTTGAAGGAACATATAATTTTGGAGGACATTCTCTCACTAAATTGACGCTAGGCTACAATTCTCCTCTGTCCATAGTACTTATTTTATGCTAATGTGTCACTGTTCTTCATTGTTTATTCCACAATAGATTTTAATCATGATAAAATAAAAATCATTTAAAGAGAAAGAACATATGAACATAAATTTGAGTGTTTATGAAGAATGTCCTCATATACCATTTTCTTTTGAAAGGTTCCAGTTGCATGATCATGATTTTGACATTCCCTGTTATTTTAGCAATTTTTACCCAATAATTAAAACTTAGTTTAAACATCATTTTACTTCTAACAATTAAAATATGAGAGCAAAATATATTTTCCACATTTTACAAGTGCTAATGAATCCAAGTATCTAAAGGTTCAAGGTAAACTAAACAGAATCTAGAAATAGAAGTTTTCATGAAGAGATTTCTGTTTTTGTGGGAAAAATATTATCTTTGTGTAAAGTTTTACCAATTTAAATTGCATTCCATACTTAAATTCCTGTTTCTCACCAAATCTTAGAAATGTAATCATCACAGGCCTAAAGAGTAAGCAGAGTGAGATCACTTAAGTTCAGAAAAAAATATTAACAGAGTTAATTATATAATTCAACATAGTTACACAGGTAGAAATACACTGATTTGGAAGTTAACTGTGGTCAAGAAGAATAATTGGCAGGACATGTGAACAAAAACTTAAATCAGCAAAAGATATATACATAAAATCATCTTTCTTTTTTAAAAGCATTCATTGTTCAATAATTATGTTAAGCATATAAAATGATTCTCTTTGCAAATTATAAACTCTTGATAAAAATTTGAAATTTCAAATGTTTCAACTTAAGAATTAGATACCACAATGTATTATTTTATTGAGAAAAAAATCTCCAGCAAATATTTATCTATTTACTAGAAATTATGCTTTGACTGAAATTTTAAAAAATTAGTCTTTATAATTTTTCCTATTTGAAATGGGGGGAAATATATTCCAAACATGACAGACAAGGTGACTCATTTAAAATATGTCAGATCATGTTCTGCTCTATTGAAGCCCTCCCTTAGTTTACTATTTTATTTGGATTTAAAGCTTAAGCCCTTAGAATGGTCCGGAATGGCCTCATAACCAGCCTCCATGTTTTTACCTTCTGACTTCATTGGCTATGACTTCTCCTTTACTACATTGCTCTACCACATTGACCTTCTTGCTGCTTCTTGAACATACCAGACACTGTCTTGCTTCCTTCAGGGATTTTCCACTGTCTGTTTTCTCTGCCTACAATGTTTTTTATTCACATATAAGAATGGATTATATCCTTATTCCCTCCAGGACTCTGGCCACCATGAGGATAAGTATTTCTCTCAACATCTAATATTAAGTGACATACTTAATATTAGAGTTATTGAATTTATTATTTTCCTTGTCACTTAGATCTTTTCCCCCTCTATTCCACTCCTGCCCATCTTATATAATACATACTTGCTTGTTTAGTTGGTAATTGGCTGTCTTCACCCACTAGACTGTATGCTCTATGAGGGCATGGACTTTGTTTTATCATTTCTATATCCTACGATCCTGGAATGGGAAGTTGAAGAGGTGACTACATTGAAGAACAGAAAGTCTCTTCTCCAGGAGAAGTCTTGGAGATCAAATTCTTGAATTTGTGGCAAAGATCTAAGAATCTAAATTCAAGGTTTTTCTCTAAAATCTTTCCATTTTGAATTTTTTTTTTATTGAATTTATTTTTTAATACTTTATCTTGTTGAGCAAAACGAGATACTCTCAGGAAAAAGATAAATGAATCTGAAGAAATTGATTTCAAGAATGTGTTTTTACATTTTCAACTGACAATAACTTGAGCTGGACTGGTAAGAATCTGGGTTTGGAAAATGAACAATGGTGATACTTTACGGTAACTGAAAAGGAAAAAAAAAAGTGTGTTGAGAAGGAAGGACTGGCTCAATGCTTGATCAAGATGATCTAAATACAGGATACAGGAATAATTAAGAAACTAGAAGAGAGAGTGAGCTGTCTTGTCTAGAGATATTCATTTATTTAAATAACATTTAAACACCTGCCACATGTCAGACACATCTCTAAGTGTCATGAAGTCTTCAATAGGCCAAAAATTCTTGCTCAAAGTTCTAGTTGAAGCTGAAAAATGAACTAGTCAGGAAATGAAGAAAATAATTTTGGTTGGTGATATGACAAAAATAAAAGAAGATATAAACTAGATTCTGAGGGGATAGTTTGGATAGATAGGGAAGGCCTCACTTCCCTAATCAGAATGCTAGAAGTAAACAACCATGAAAGGACCAGAAGGAATGCTTGCTAGGCAGAGCAAACAAGATCTGCACAGGCATTAAGACCAAAAGGACCTCGGTGTGTAGAACAAAGTGTAGGCTAACAGGGCAAGAACACGGGGCGCTGAAGGAGTAAAACACACAAGTATGGGAGATGAGATTGGACAAGTCAGCAGCATGTGGCCACAAAAGCATGTTTGGTTTATGTCAGGTGCCATTTCAAGACTTTAAGCAGGTGAGTGGCCTGATTTGTCTTTAAAACAGTTTCTTATACCACTTAGTGGAGACTGTAATGTTTTGCCAGATTTATTTACGTAATTGTTGAGTAATAAAATATTTCACTTATATTAATGATTTTGAATTAATAGTTTTTGGAATAGAAATATGTTCCTAAATACTGGATGCAATTTTAAATTAAGGTTTCATAATTTAATTAATACGATTTGTTTAATTAATTAATTAATTTAATTTATTAATTTCATTAATACGATTGTTTTTCATTATAACTTTGAATTACCTGTTTTGATCTCTCACAAATTTCTTCCTAAGCCAATCTATCCCTTCACTTTCTCTGACTCAATTATTTAATTATTGAGGATTGGCTAAAGTGGAAAATAAAATAATCATAATTGGAAAGTCTTATTTGTGTTTAGGCTAGCTTGTTATATGAAATTGAGAATTTGCTTAGTGTCACTACCAATCTCATGAGTACACTTTCAAACATAAAGCTGTCTTCTCCTGATCTATATAATTTATCTAATTCTTTCATCATTCTGTTGTAGCTGTTATATAAAATGATCACAGATTTGGTGTGTTCAAACAAACTAATTCATGCACAATTTTGAAGGCCAGACAGCTACAAATCATTATCATTAGAGTGGAACCAAGATGTCAGTAGGGACACATTCTTTCCGAAGTGTCTAGGGGAGAACCCAACCTTACCTCTTCCAAGTTCTGGTGGCTGCAGTTTTCTTTTGATTTGGGCCACATCGCTCCAATCATCAAGGACAATGCAAATCTCTCTCTGCTCCTTCTTCATACCACTTTCTTTGTGGTACCACTTTATATTTCCCTTTGTGTCTCATAAGGATATATGGGATTGCATTTAGGGCCCAACCAGAGAATCCAGGATAATCTCCTTATCACAAAATCTTTAATCACATCTCTGAATCTTTTTTTTTTTTTTTTTTTTTTTTTTTGCCATACAAGGTAACATCCACAGGTTTTAGGTATGAGGACGTGTGTATCTTTTGGAAAGTCATTTTCTTCAGTTTACCAGACTATATAGTATGTCAGTATCTATTTTTTCCCCATCTAGGTAGTTTGTTATTGTTCATTTAAAAATATTTCCTATGACTTTAAAATCTTAAACAAGTGGGAGGAAACAAATTTTTGAGAGATGAGTGGATTTTCCAAAGAATGTAACTTCACTTATAGGAGAAAATTGGGGACTGTGAATGACAATTCATGTTCATAAATTTGATACTCTCCTAAAAAATGAATTATTTTCTTTTTTAAAAAAATATTATATTTATTTACTTGAGAGAAAGAGAGAGCACAAATGAGAGAGAATGAGTGAGGGTAGGAGGGACAGAGGCAGAGGGAGAAGCAGACTCCCCACTGAACAGGGAGCATGACACAGGGCTCGATCCCAGGAACCTGGTATCATGGCCTGAGCCAAAGGCAAGATGCTTAACCGACTGAGCCACCCAGGTACCCCAGAAATGGATTCTTTTCATTGGAATTTGATGAAGTGTTCTGTGTTGTCCCCCTCCCACCCCAGCATTTGTGCCCCTTGATGTTCCCAGATGTTATCAGTTCTTAGTATATCTCAACTTTGCTATTCTTTCCTGAAGGTTGTTTCCACTACTAACGCTAACTCCCCTTGGGGTGGGAGTTAAAACATACTCACTGCTGAGAAGCCCACTTATTTTCCCTGTTCTTCTCCCACTTCCAGTTTTCACTCCTCTTTGGAGTGAATCACTATTAGTTCTGCTCCCGTCCATCTGCAATAGTTTGCTTCTATGAATATCCTGGGCTGCAATTTCAATTTATTCTTTTAAGTAGATACCATCTACTTTTTATTGTTCAGTGTGTCCAAAAGCTAACTTTGTTATAAATCAAGATTGCATTTATCTTTTATCATGTATTTTTTTCCTGATTTGCAATTGGAAAGGTAGTATTTTCAGCCCACTGTCTTTCTCAAAAATGCATTGTAATCTTACCAAGTACTAAGCATATTATCACATTATAGGACTTCATTTCTAATGGGATTGTACGACTCATGACTTCACACGGTCATTAACATGATAGAAAGTGAATAAAACTAAAATAGTTGGTGGTATTAGAGAAGAATTCACACTGGAGAAAATCTTTGGGATGGATCTTGTAAAATGATGAGGCAGAGAATGTGAGAAAAGGTTTTACAGGAATAGCTAAGAGCATGTGTCAAGACAAAAATGCGTGAAATGGCTGTATATTCTGTAAAAGGTGCGGTGTTTAATGTCTTTGGAACACAGAATGACGTAAAGTGGCAGAAATTGTAGCTGAGGAAATGAAATATGGTGATTTTTTAATATAACTTTTTCTATATTCAGTAAACAAATATTTATCAAATGCATACTACAATCCAGATAGTTCTTTCACACTCCCTACTGCCCTCGCAAGTTTATGTTGATCTGTCAAGACATTTGAAATTTATCATAAAGAAAGAAGAGAACTAAAATATATTTTTAATTACAGAGATAAAATTCAGAGTTGGGTTTTAGCAAGCTGGATTTACTGGCAGTCTGAAAAATGGTTTAAAATAAAGAGAAGCCAGTGGCATAAGTAGAAGAGGCAGATACAATCTGACCAGAGATGATAGGGCTAAAACGCTGTCAGTAGAGATATAAAGTAAAGATTATTCCCTTGAGGTGTTGAAAAAGAATTTCATTTCAGTTATAGGCTAAAACTTCTTTGTATGTAGGGGTAAATATGGCTTAAGGATTGGGCAAATGTAAGTTTGGTTATGTGGATGCAATGAAACTCCATTTACTTGGAACATCTAAGAAATGGGTGATGGGTATTGAGAAGGATACTTGTGATGAACAATGAATATTGTTTGTTTGCAAGTGATGAATCACTTAATCCTACACCTGAAACTAACATTACACTGTAAGTTAACTAACTGGGATTTAAATAAAAACTTGAAAAAAAAAAGAGACAATGAGAAAAAATATGTTTATTTTATATGAATTCTGGATAAGGATGGTAGGCAAAATTCTAAGATGGTTCCTAAGATTTTCTACCCATTTTTGTACATGCCCTTCATAAACCATAGCGCAGTGAAAATGATGGATTTTATTCCTGTTATTAGGTTATAAATGATGGCATAGTTGACCTACAGGGAGATTATCCAGGTGGGTCTGACCTAATATGATTAACTCTTGAAAAGCAGTAAACTTTCTCAGTGTTCTGTTGTTGGCTTGAAGATGAAGATGGCCATGCGACAAGGTTCTAATTGACTTATAGAAGCTGAAAGTGTTGCAACCATCAAGGAAAGGGGAATTTCAGTCACACATAGCTGCAAGGAACTGAAATTTTGCAACAGGAGTAAGCTTCAAAATGGATTTTTCCAGACTGTTCAGAGAACTCAGTCCATCTTATATCTTGATATCAGCTTTGTGATACTTTTAGCTGGGAACTTCATTGTACTGTGCTAGACTCCTGACCTATAGAAAATGAATAAATAAATAGGTGTGGTTTCATGCTAAAAAGTTTGTGGCAATCTGACACACAAAAATAGAAAACTAGTACAAAACTAATGCAGTACATACACAAATCAGTACAAAAACAATAAAATATATAAGGCAATAAATTTCAAGATGTATTAGAAAATCCTATGCTGTTACATAATAATAATTTGGAATTTTAATTAAATTGAATGATTTCCTTGAAAAATCTATAAAGCAATATCATATGTAAACTATAGAAAACATAAACAGACCAAACCACAAACTATGGAAGAAACTGAACATTGCCGAAGTGTTATTTTACAGAAAGTACAGAATGGATTATTTTAGATCAACTTTTAAAGCTTATAAAAAATGTTTATATTTGGTATATTGAACATCTATAAGGAAAAATCGTGTTTTTCTCAATCCATTTTCTGAGGCACATGTGATAGAGGCAGGATACCCTGTTCCTTAAAAGCAATCATGCACAGTATACTTTTACATTATTAAAAGTACTATTATACATGTATAAATTTAACATATGGATAAGATGCTTAAGTAATATATGTTAATATTAAAATACATAAAAATGGCATTAAATATCTGCAAACACCTTAAACATAATTTTAGAATATATGTAACAGAACAATAAATCTAAAGAATCAAGTAGACATAGGAGAGGACTTTCCTACAAAAGCAACAAGAGTATCATAAGACATTGGAATTTATCCTAGTACAAGTTGAAGAGATGAGGGTGAGTAGTAATAGGTTATGAATTGAGAGAGTGAGGTTTCAAGCACGTCGTAGAAAGATTTACATAAATGCCTATAAGTTTGGGCTTTATCCTTCATCTTAGGTAAAGAATAAGAGTTCTTTTAATATGCAGAGTAACCTGATCAGATAAATTTCTCAGAAAGATAAGTATACTGACATTGTGGAGAATGGGGTATGGATAGGAGAGGCTATCATCAGGCTGATCAGTTAAGGTCTAGGAGAAGGTGATGAAATACAGAACTGAGATATAGCTATGAAGAGTGGGAATTGAGGTCATATTTATGAGGAATTTCGGATGCATAATTGACTGGATTTGGAGGGGAAAAAATGGACTGTGTGGTAAATAAAATAGTGAATCTATTCAGAAAGTTTTTAGTTTATGAGAATGGGCAGATAGTCATCCCATTTGTTTGGGGAATACAAGAGACCACATAGATACAAGGTCAAGGATGATTATTAAGTTGGACTTATTGAACTTCAGGTAACTTTGTCCAGGAAAAACAATTATATATCAATAAAAAAAAAATAGGATCAGCAAGCTAGTATATACCAGCATGTATCTGAAATAATCAGTGAAAATTTTAGACCATAAAATTTTACTTATACTTCTGATGACATTAATGCAGAAACTACTGTATCCAATTAAAAAGTATAAAAAGGCACTCATGAAAAGCAACAAATACTTAGTATTTTCAGGTGAGAAGACTTTAAGTGTAAATTATAAAAGTTTTGAAATAAAAATCTTTAAAAGTTGTATATGTATAGAATGCAAATGCATTTGTGACTGACTTGAAAAAATATATTTTACCTTTACAGACTACCATGGTGACAAATTTAGTTCAAAGATTATGTAAGAAATAAAAAATACTTCCCCTTTAAGAAGAAGTTCAGTGGAACAATCCACAAAAACAAGGACTGAATAGATATGATGACACTAAACTCATATCTGTCAATAGTAACTCTGAACATGAACGGGCTTAAAAACCCCATCAAAAGGCGCAGGGTTTCAGACTGGATAAAAAAGCAGGACCCATCTATTTGCTGTCTACAAGAGACTCATTTTAGACAGAAGGACACCTACAACCTGAAAATAAAAGGTAGGAGAACCATTTACCATTCAAATGGTCCTCAAAAGAAAGCAGGGGTTGCCATCCTTATATCAGATAAATTAAAATTTACCCCGAAGACTATAGTGAGAGATGAAGAGGGACACTATCTCATACTCAAAGGATCTATCCAACAAGAGGACTTAACAATCCTCAAATATATATGCCCCGAATGTGGGAGCTGCCAAATATTTAAACCAATTAATAACCAAACTGAAGAAATACTTTGATAATAATACACTTATACTTGGTGACTTCAATCTAGCTCTTTCTATACTAGATAGGTCTTCTAAGCACAACATCTCCAAAGAAACGAGAGCTTTAAATGATACACTGGACCAGATGGATTTCACAGATATCTACAGAACTTTACATCCAAACTCAACTGAATACACATTCTTCTCCAGTGCACATGGAACTTTCTCCAGAATAGACCACATACTGGGTCACAAATCGGGTCTGAACTGATACCAAAAGATCGGGATAGTCCCCTGTATATTCTCAGACCATAATGCCTTGAAATTAGAACTTAATCACAACAAGAAGTTTGGAAGGACCACAAACACGTGGAGGTTAAGGACCATCCTGCTAAAAGATGAAAAGGTCAACCAGGAAATTAAGGAAGAATTGAGAAGATTCATGGAAACTAATGAGAATGAAGATACAACCGTTCAAAATCTTTGGGATGCAGCAAAAGCAGTCCTGAGGGGGAAATACATCGCAATACAAGCATCCATTCAAAAACTGGAAAGAACACAAATTCAAAAGCTCACCTTACACATAAAGGAACTAGAGAAAAAGCAACAAATAGACCCCACCCCCAGCAGAAGAAGACAGTTAATTAAAATTCGAGCAGAACTCAATGATATCGAGACCAAAAGAACTGTGGAACAGATCAACAGAACCAGGAGTTGGTTCTTTGAAAGAATTAATAACATAGATAAACCATTAGCCAACCTTATAAAAAAGAAGAGAGAGAAGACTCAAATTAATAAAATCATGAATGAGAAAGGAGAGAACACTACCAACACCAAGGAAATACAAACAATTTTAAAAACATATTATGAACATCTGTACGCCAATAAATTAGGAAATCTAGAAGAAATGGATGCATTCCTGGAAAGCCACAAACTACCAAAACTGGAGCAGGAAGAAATAGAAAACCTGAACAGGCCAATAACCAGGGAGGAAATTGAAGCAGTCATCAAAAACCTCCCAAGACACAAGAGTCCAGGGCCAGATGGCTTCCCAGGGGAATTCTATCAAACGTTTAAAGAAGAAATCATACCTATTCTACTAAAGCTGTTTGGAAAGATAGAAAGAGATGGAGTACTTCCAAATTCATTCTATGATGCCAGCACCACCTTAATTCCGAAACCAGAGAAAGATCCCACCAAAAAGGAGAATTACAGACCAATATCCCTGATGAACATGGATGCAAAAATTCTCAACAAGATACTCGCCAATAGGATCCAACAACACATTAAGAAAATTATTCACCATGACCAAGTAGGATTTATCCCCGGGACACAAGGCTGGTTCAGCACTCGTAAAACCATCAATGTGATTCATCATATCAGCAAGAGAAAAACCAAGAACCATATGATACTCTCATTAGATGCAGAGAAAGCATTTGACAAAATACAGCATCCATTCCTGATCAAAACCCTTCTGAGTGTTGGGATAGAGGGAACTTTCCTTGACATCTTAAAAGCCATCTACGAAAAGCCCACAGCAAGCATCATCCTCAATGGGGAAGCACTGGGAGCCTTTCCCCTAAGATCAGGAACAAGACAGGGATGTCCACTCTCACCACTGCTGTTCAACATAGTTCTGGAAGTCCTCGCCTCAGCAATCAGACAACAAAAAGACATTAAAGGCATTCAGATTGGCAAAGAATAAGTCAAACTCTCCTTCTTCGCCGATGACATGATACTCTACATAGAAAACCCAAAAGCCTCCACCCCAAGATTGCTAGAACTCATACAGCAATTTGGTAGCATGGCAGGATACAAAATCAATGCCCAGAAATCAATGGCATTTCTATACACTAACAATGAGACTGAAGAAAGAGAAATTAAGGAGTCAATCCCATTTACAATTGCACCCAAAAGCATAAGATACCTAAGAATAAACCTAACCAAAGAGGTAAAAGATCTATACCCTAAAAACTATAGAACACTTCTGAAAGAAATCAAGGAAGACACAAAGAGATGGAAAAATATTCCATGCTCATGGATTGGCAGAATTAATATTGTGAAAATGTCAATGTTACCCAGGGCAATTTACACGTTTAATGCAATCCCTATCAAAATACCATGGACTTTCTTCAGAGAGTTAGAACAAATTATTTTAAGATTTGTGTGGAATCAGAAAAGACCCCGAATAGCCAGGGGAATTTTAAAAAAGAAAACCATAGCTGGGGGCATCACAATGCCAGATTTCAGGTTGTACTACAAAGCTGTGGTCATCAAGACAGTGTGGTACTGGCACAAAAACAGACACATAGATCAATGGAACAGAATAGAGAACCCAGAAGTGGACCCTGAAATGTACGGTCATCTAATATTCGATAAAGGAGGAAAGACTATCCATTGGAAGAAAGACAGTCTCTTCAATAAATGGTGCTGGGAAAATTGGACATCCACATGCAGAAGAATGAAACTGGACCACTCTCTTTCACCATACACAAATATAAACTCAAAATGGATGAGAGATCTAAATGTGAGACAAGAGTCCATCAAAATCCTAGAGGAGAACACAGGCAACACCCTTTTCGAACTTGGCCACAGTAACTTCTTGCAAGATACATCCACAAAGGCAAAAGAAACAAAAGCAAAAATGAACTATTGGGACTTCATCAAGATAAGAAGCTTTTGCACAGCGAAGGATACAGTCAACAAAACTAAAAGACAACCTACAGAATGGGAGAAGATATTTGCAAATGACATATCAGATAAAGGGCTAGTTTCCAAAATCTATAAAGAACTTATTAAACTCAACACCAAAGAAACAAACAATCCAATCATGAAATGGGCAAAAGACATGAAGAGAAATCTCACAGAGGAAGACATGGCCATGGCCAACATGCACATGAGAAAATGCTCTGCATCACTTGCCATCAGGGAAATACAAATCAAAACCACAATGAGATACCACCTCACACCAGTGAGAATGGGGAAAATTAACAAGGCAGGAAACCACAAATGTTGGAGAGGATGCGGAGAAAAGGGAACCCTCTTACACTGTTGGTGGGAATGTGAACTGGTGCAGCCACTCTGGAAAACTGTGTGGAGGTTCCTCAAAGAGTTAAAAATAGACCTGCCCTATGACCCAGCAATTGCACTGTTGGGGATTTACCCCAAAGATTCAGATGCAATGAAACGTCGGGACACCTGCACCCCGATGTTTCTAGCAGCAATGGCCACAATAGCCAAACTGTGGAAGGAGCCTCGGTGTCCATCGAAAGATGAATGGATAAAGAAGATGTGGTTTATGTATGCAATGGAATATTCCTGAGCCATTAGAAACGACAAATACCCACCATTTGCTTCAACGTGGATGGAACTGGAGGGTATTATGCTGAGTGAAATAAGTCAATCGGAGAAGGACAAACAGTGTATGTTCTCATTCATTTGGGGAATATGAATAATAGTGAAAGGGAATATAAAGGAAGGGAAAAGAAATGTTGGGAAATATCAGGAAGGGAGACAGAACATAAAGACTCCTACCTCTGGGAAATGAACTAGGGGTGGTGGAAGAGGAGGAGGGCGGGTGTTGGAGGGGAATGGGTGACGGGCACTGAGGCGGACACTTGACGGGAGGAGCACTGGGTGTTTTTCTGTATGTTGGTAAATTGAACACCAATAAAAATTAATTTAAAAAAATTTAAAAAATTCCCCAAGGTTTTTCATAGTTTATATAATGCTAGAGCTTAAATTAAACAAAAATCAGCAATGCAAAATTTAATAAATTCTGAAAACTGATGGCTTGAATTTTCTTTAAAAGAAGTCATAATATGCTGCAAGACGAATGGCAAATCACTTTTGTGATATTCTTCCCCCAAACCATAATTCCAGTGTAATCAGGAGAAACCAGCAAACAACCAACTTGAGGGACAGTCTTCAAAATTCCTGGCCCTTATTCTTCAGACACATTAAGGCTATGAATGAAAAGGAGAGTGAAAAAATATTATAGGTGGGAAGAAACTAGGACACATGGTCTCCAAAATGCAACATAGCATTCTGAATTGAATCCTAGAACAAAAAAAAAAAAAAAAAAAAAGGACATTGGTGGAAAACTGGGAAAATCTGAGTAAAGTCTATAGATCATGTGCAAACTATGGCCCATGGGCCAGATGAGTGCAGCTGCTTGTTTTGAAAGTTCTGTTAAAATCTGGCTACACACATTTTCAACAACATGGATGAGTTTGGAGAGTATAATGCTAAGCAAACTAAGTCACTCAGAGAAAGTTAAATATACCATGTGATTTTTGTCATATGTAGAATTTAAGAAACAAAACAAATGAAAAAAGAAAACAAGAGAGAGAGAGAGAAACCAAGAAACACTCTCTTATCTATAGAGAACTGATGGTTGCCAGAGGGCAGGTGGTTGAGGGGGTGGGTGAAATAGGAGATGGAGAGTAGAATATGCTTAAGAATGAAAAAAACAAATGGCTACCACCATTTGTTTATGTAAAGTTTGCTTTCAAGCTACAAGGACAAAGTTTATTACTTGGGAAAAGACCATTTGGCCCATGAGCCTAAAACAATGACTAAGTAGCTGTTCACAGAAAGAGTTTACTTCCCACTGATTTAGTTGGTAGTATTATATCAGTATTCATTTCTTAGCTTTGATAATTGTATCACGGTGATGTAAGATACTAACATTACAAGCAGCTGGGTAAGTATATAGGGGAAATTGTACTCTTTGCAACTTTTCTGTGAATCTAAAATTACTTCAAAATAAAACATTGGAAAAGATATAATGATTAAGAGTTCTGGTTTTGAAGTCAGACAAAACAGGATTTATTATTATTTTTTTAAAGATTATTTTAGGGAGAGAAAAAACATGAGCAGGAGGGAGGGGCGAGAGCGAGAGAAGTAGACTCCCTACTGAGCTGAGAGCCTTACCTGGACTTGATCCCACAACCCTGAGATCATGACTTGAGCCAAAATCAAGAGTCAGTGGCTTAACCGACTGAGCCACCTGGATACCCCCAGGCAAAATTGGATTTAAATCCCAGGTGTGTAACCTATCAGCTGTATGATTTTCATCTATAGAATTTCAGCAATAATAGTATCTATTCACATAGGTTATTTGCCAATATTAAATGTAATGATCTACTTTTGGCCACTGCATATGATAAACTCAATTTATGATAATTTACATGTAATAAGAATAGGGTTTATCTACAATATTATAAAATATAATAACATAGGAAAATATGTTTTCCCTAAAGAAAAAATCCTTACAGTTCACTTATTTTCCATTTCTACTTTACAAAATGGGTTGTCTCAAATCTCCCAGGACTGGTAGATATTTATGGAGGAAGAGAGTTGTAATTTCTGGTGGAATCAAGAGGAAGAGTAACCATTTTCATTTTGATGGAAGTTTCTCAACAACTGTGCTACCCAGACTTAATGAATTATTCAGCGAGTTTTAGACTAATTCCAGAAGAAAAAAATAAAGGAAGATATTAAAAATCTATATATTTATCAGTGCTCAGAAATAAGTGATTTCAATATAAAATTCTCTAAACAAAATTATCTACTTAACATATTTCTAGAACCAGTAGAGTTTTTACAAACTATTAATGTACTTTCTAAATCTTCTCATTTTTCAGACACAAGACTCATTGTAGATCATGCAAACTATCAACTGTGACCAGAATTTGTCCACTGCACCAGAACATGTAAGATAGGAACGTATCTCGTAAACTATACCTCAATCCTATGTCTGTATCCCAGCCTTAAAAATACAAGTATTTGAATATCTATCCTCAAATATTGTCACTTATATTAATAGTCTCATCATTCCATAGTATTCAGAAGAAAAGTTTAGGAGAACTTAACCTGTATGTATGTTTGGAGATGAACCTGAAGACACTGATATGCTGTCACATGATTCTGCAAGTACAAATATCAATGCAACTCAACAAATCATTTTTAAAAAATGTGTTCTAACTCCCATCTTCTAGTAGATACTAAGACTGTAAAGATCAACAGAATGTACCACCTCACTTTTCTGTTCATAGCAATGGATATGGGTTTAACACTTATCTCATTTTGTCCTTGGAAAAATCCATTTGGTCATAAACCATAATGCCCATTTTATAGATGAAGAACAATTTAGACATTTGTTCAAGATCACTATTTTAAGTTAATGAGATGGAATTTGCAAAGTCTAAATGATTCCAAAGCCTACACTTAAATGTACTTCAAAACTCTGCATAATTATGTGTAAACATCCCCTCAGCCCATGCAGTACTTTCTCCTAATTTGTTATGCTATTTATATATACTGTGAGAAAAGATAGTCATAAATAAGTATCTTTAATTTTAAAGAAAGTCATTAATAAGTATTAATAAAAGATAGTCATTAATAAGTATCTTTAATAAGTCTTAATGTGAAGGATTACTACAAATCCTAGAATAGATTATAAGTAAATCCATTCACATATTAATTTCACCAAACAATTATTTGTTGTCTACAGTAGGTCAAGAGATATTTTATGTTCTGAGGATTCAAAAACAACAGAAAATGTAGCACCTGTGAGGATATTTTATTTAAAAAAATAATATGTACCTGGCTCAAGTCAGGGAAATCTAACAGTGGATCAAAGCTTTGATTAATGATCATATCTTTTAAAGGATTTTATATCTAACTATTAAAGAGTTTGGGTTTGAGTCTATAGATTAAAAAAAAAAGTCAATTGAGTATATTAAGTAAGGCAATGGACAATTAGTTTATACAGTGTTCCAGTTCCATAATCATCACTGAAAAGTTACGAGAAGCTAGATAGATGGGTAAAATGGCCATTCCATAATTTTCTAATTTTAGAAAAGAGTGCTATCAGTGTACCCTTGCTGTTTGGATGACGGGAGGATTTATTGCAATGACTTACATTTTTAAGAAAGCACGCTTTTCAGAGTGTTATGATTTTAGCCACATGTTTGAGCAATGGAAGCCATGTATGTGCTAATTTAGTATTAACATTTAAATACAGTTACAAATCCTTTCTGAATCCTTCATTCATTTTGGCTTCTGATCCATTTTCTTTCTCTTTATTGCAAGACTCTTCAAAGATTTTTTTTGACAATCACTGCCTATACTTCCTTTCTAATCTTTTTTTTTAAGATTTTATTTATTTATTCATAGAGACACAGAGAGAGAGGCAGAGACACAGAGAGAAGGAGAAGCAGGCTCCATGCAGGGAGCCTGACGTGGGACTCGATTCCGGGGCTCCAGGACCACACCCCGGGCTGCAGGCAGTGCTAAACCACTGAGCCACCTGGGCTGCCCTCTTCCTTTCTAATCTTTACACATTTTGGGGAGCCATTCTCTATGCAGCATCTGATCCTATGTTCCTCCTTGAAACATGTCTTTTCCTTTGCTTCTAGAATGCTACTAGAATTATTTCTCTCATTGTATTAACTGCTCCTTCTTCATCTCCTTTGACAGTGTTTTCTCATCTTTATGACCCACAAAGAAAAAAAGGGACATATTGCTTCATCTCTTCACCTTTCCTTTGTCAATTCCTGTCCTATCCTTTCATTCCTTCTCATGTACTCTAATCCTTTATTCTCTTCCCTAGGGATATCACATTCATTCATCTGCTCACTTATTATTTCAAAAATTGTACATTGAACACTTGTTCTATGCCAGGCTTTCTATAAAACATAGCTCTTCTGGAGTTTATGTGCATATAAGAGAGATATTTAATAGATTAATAAATAACTAAAACATTTAAAATGTTAGAGAGATAAGTTCTATGAAAAATTAAAGTTGAGAAAAGTATAAGGAGTGTGGTGAAGGAAGCATTGCAATTTTATTTGAGGTAGCAAGGAAAGGTTTCATGGAGAAGGTTACATCAACAAAGACCTGATTGAAGACAGTGAAAAAGACATATGCATCCTTTCCAGCAGATGCAGCAACAAGTTTGATGAATTTATGCTGGATAAAGAGGGACACAGGTATGTGAAACATATAAGAGTGGCATGGGATGGTGAAAAGATGATAAGATGAATATATTTTAAGTACTGATGGAGTTAAAGAATCATAGGAGTTAAAGTACTAGAGAGAGGATGTTAAAAATATAGAGATCATAGATAAAAGCAATGGGTAAAATTGAGATTCTGGAAGGATTGCATTTATCAAAAATGACAAAGTATAGAGAATGAGATAGAGACAAATCATATATCATACTACAGTATGATAATAGAAGTGCAGCTAGGGCAGGGTGGAAGATAAGATCATTGGAGGAGAGAAAATCAAGTCATTGAGATGCCAAGGTATTGAATAAAGCATTTATGAACTGAAATAAATCATTATGAGTTGAAATCTCTAAGAATTATGGCAGGATTAATATTGGAAGGAGTAACATTGGATGCTAGATTCTTAAAGGAACAAGGAATTAAAAAGGAACAAGGAAGAATTACATAGGGGTTTGTAGAAGTCTACAGCAAAGAGAGTAAGAAGAACTAGATTAGGGTATGGCTGATGAGACACTCAACTCAGGCACAAAAGTTAGGGAAGTGCCTAAAACTTCAGTCAACAAGATGAATGATACTTTAATGCTACATTTAACAAAAGTCAAAATAAATACTAAAAATCCATGACATATATCAAAATTTTAAATTAAGACAGGATCTTGGTAGACAAGATATTCAGATGATTTGAGATTCAAATATCATGCCTTTAAATACACCTCTATCTGATATTTCTTCTGAGTTATTCAAATATGTATTCATCTCTCCATTTCCAGGTGTACTGGGCATCTCTAACCTAAGATGTCCAAAACTTAACTGCTGATTACCACTTCATTTTTCTTTGCTCTCTTTTCAATCTTTTCCACCTCAGTGATTGGCAATTCTACTCTTCCTGCTACTCAGGTCAAAAACTATGGATTCATCATTGAATGTCTTTCTTTCCCCTCAGAACCTCCTCCTATCCATCAGCAAATTCTATAATCTCTCCCCAGTAAATCCAATCAGACTTCTGACCGCTTTTCAGCACTTTTCCTATCATCCTAGATTTTGCAAACATTGTTTCTCAGTTGCATTTTTGCAGTGGCTTCTCAACCGGCCTCCTCTTTTCTGTTCCATGCTCCCTGTCAGGTACTCTGTACCCTGCAGTTAAAGATATGATTTCTTTATGAAGTCAGATCAGGTTACATGTCTGCCCAAATGTTCTAAAGCATTCTCATATCTGAGAGTAAAAGCCAAAACTTTTGCAGTCTCATGTATATAGCTCCTAGTTATCTGCAGCATCTACAAAATTCTCCCTCAGTGAGTTTCAATAGAACTGGACTCCTTAGTATTCTTCCAAAACATCATATAGGGCCTTTACCTTGCTATTCCTTCTACTTGTAATGCTCTTCCCCAAATATCCATATTGGCTCATTACCTCATGCTCAAGTTTCTCCTTGAGTATCACCTTATTATACTCTAATCACCCTAATTAGATCATCCAGATGGGACAAAAATAGCATCACCCCATCACTCCCTATGCCTCATATCCCTCTCCTATTTATTTTAAAGACACTTATCATAACCCCACAAATTGCATACTTATTTGTTTACTTTCTCATAAGTCCATGAGGGCATGAGGTATGTCTGTTTTGTTCTCTGTATAGCACGGTATCTGGAACACAGTTTTTGCTCTATAAATATTTGTGAATAAATTAGTATGTTAAATAAATTACTCAATCTTTAAATATATACTGAATATAATTAGGTTGAAATTTAAACATATTTAGAATCTAAATTTTAGTAATATCACCTTTTCCTACTTTCATATTTATGTCAGTCAACTAAAATATTTTATTCTGAAAAATAAATTTCTTTTAGTTTGGAATGTATCACTCTTTAAAAGATAGAGCAATAGAGTTAAAATAATTATCTGAAAGTAGAGTTGAAAAACACCTTATATTTAAAACATCTAACTCTTTTATATATTTTTTTCTTTCTGATTAGAATATGATTTCTTTTCAAAATTAAACTTAAAACCAGTCAAACAGGTTAGCATGATATGTCATCCAGAATGACCCATTTGTTTCATACCAAATTCTAAGCCACATTTCAAGAAAATAAATTCAGTGTTGTCTCTGAAAGCCTATCAGCTAAAATTACCATACAAAATTGATCAGGTATTTTTTTGCTTCAATCATAAAGACTCCAGGGTTTATAATCAGAATAATTTATTTTCTTATTTATATAACCTACTTTGCTTTATTTCACTTTATAAAAAGAATGCAGAAAAACAGCCCTCCAAGACAAATGTTATAATGCAGTAATTTCAGAAAAAAATAGGGGCATAATAAGCCTCTTTGCTTTATTTATAGGTAATAGAAGTTTCTTAGTATGTATTTCATTTAGCATTTTAAAAATGAATGGCTTTATATTTTTCTTTGACCTTTGTATTGAAATCTCTTTATGCTCTGAGATTTCTGTCTAATCTTAACACGGTGAGATTCGTATCATCAAAAACTCTTGTTAAATTGGTAGAAGAAAAGCACAAATGAGCAAAAAGATAACCACTTGTAGAGAAATTTTAGCACATCTTTTGTCAAATAACAAAGTGTAAAACTCTCCCAAACTCCTTATGTAATGTTACAAATTGGAGCCAACTGGTTTCTCTATAAATCAGAAACTAAGCTAACAGAATAGTAGTTCTAAGGAAAAGAAAAATAAAAAGGGACATATTTTACAGGCCTGTATCTAGAGAATGATCTTGGCTGATGTAAGAAAGCGAAGAAACTAATTATGAAAATCATACAATATGGATTTTCTCCTCCTCCTCCTCCTCCTTTTTTTTCTTTCTCCTCCTCCTTCTACTTGTTTTTTAAACACAGAATCTACCTTACCTATTATGCCTAGGACAGACAAAATGGATGTACATACATTTCAGGAGAAAATAGCTTAGGAGCACAGTACATTTGCCAAATCACCCCATTTTAATATAGATACATTTGTCTCACTTCTGAGATTCTGCATAATTTTAAATTCAAGTAAACGAAATCACAGCTTATCCAAAGGGTTGAATATTTTCCTATCCAAAGTGTGAAGCTCTTTTATCATTTATATACCATATGCTGTTGTTTTTTCCCTTAAATTTTATATGCATTAGTAACTAAGTGATTCTATGGCCTGTGGTTTGGAAGGGCCATTATAAACCATCAGGTTTCTTGGTCCCCTAAAGGAATTTGACATTTTAAATGGTAGTGAATCCTGGATTTTCTCAAGGATACCACCTCTTTGCCTCAAAGCAGAGATTATATTTCCCTCAAGTTTTGATCACTATTCTAGAATTTGACTGATACTGAAATCAGTTATAATATTCTTTCTTGTCACTCAGGGAATCTTTTCAGAAAATAAATTGCACTCTCATCTGCTTTTATGTGTTTCTCTTATACCTACATAAATAAAGAAAATTTATAAAGACATTTATATGTTAGGTTAACTCACAGAGCTTGATAGGTGATTTCTAGAGATCCATGTACAGAGAGGGATTTAGCATAAATTGAATATACATTTTCTAGTTGTTTTACATATGTAATAGGATTGAATCATTGACACCTCTATGATTAAGCTGTTATTTTTTGTTTTCTTATTGTTTCTAATAGGTACCATTCTATTTGTTTTACATATGTGTTGGGATTGGATGAATGACATCTCTATGATTAAACAATTATTATTATCTTTCGTTTTTTTAGATGAGATAAAAGATTGATATTAAAAGGTTGGAACCAAATTTTGCCAGACAGACTCCTATCTCAGCATCCTGTTGATTTCACTTAAAGTCCCTAGATTATTGTGATCAGTTATCTAGGGATTTTAAGTGAAATCAACAGGATTTTGTAAAAACAGTTTTGGAGAACTCCTCTATTTCACTTTTAAGTTAGCAAAGTTTTCAAAGACAGTGATGTATTGTATCCTATTTACAAGGCAAAATAATGTAGCAAAAGAATGATCCTATATTTTCATTCCAAAAGTTAGCTCAACATGACCATTTAATTCCTCCCTAAGTTATAGAAAATAACTTAAGCTTTTTGAGAGGTGCTCACTTTCCTGATTTGTAAGTTGATTTGGAAAACTGTATTTGGATAATAAACTTGAAATTAGAAGATAAAGAGCCCTACAAAAAGAGTGATTGTATAAGCCATGTTTATTTTAAGAAAAAAAGGGTGACAAAGCCATATATAAAATATTAAAACAGAAGGAAAGGAAATGAACAGAGTTTTGATAAAATTAAAGATCTAAGGTAAAAAGAAAAACCGAATATTATAATACTGAATTCTTGCCTTAGAAATCATTCATGTGCATTTAGACATCACCTTAACATTTTAAGTTTTTTTAAGTGTTCAACATTATTTAGTCCAACATCTCCATTTTATGATTGAAGAAACTCAAAGACAAACCAGATGTGTAGGTTCTTCTAGGTCATAGTAAAAGAGTTAGGTATAGAAAAACTAGGTCTCCTGAGGGCCAGTTTGCTATCTTCCTGGTATACCACACTCCTTGTGTAGCTAGCTCTAAGAACTGGAGTTCAGAAAAGAACATGAAATGAAGTGAGACAAAAGCTGAATAAATAAAAATTTACATAAAGAGACAAATGGAAATTTATGTAAATTAACAGTTCACAACTAGGGATGATTTTTTTCCCTGAAGAGAATATTTGGCAATTTCTGGAGTCATTTTTGATTGTCACAGTTTGGGGAATAGGGAGGCTACTGGAATCTAGTGAGTAGATGTCAGGGATGCTACTAAATACCCTAAAATACACAAGATAACCTGCAGTGCAAAGAATTATCTGACCCAAAATGTCAACAGTGCATCTGTCAAGAAACTCAAATAAAAATTTAAAATCCTAATAATTACAGAGAGATAGCATGAGAGAGAGAAAGAGAAAGAGAGAAAGAAAGAAAAAAGAAAAGTAGAGTGAAAACAAAAGGGAAATGAAAATAGAATAGAAAATAATAGAATAGAAAATAGAAATAAGAGAAGTGAAAAATATATAACAAGACACTGCCCAATTTTATATATGCATATGAGCAATTCCCTGGGGAAAGCAGATGTCTTCACCTATTTCCAAGTATATCCATTTTTTTTTCTGATAGAGGATGAAAAATATGCCATCTAAATAAACACTAGATAGCTATGAGCAAAAATGTTAAATGATTTTACTGGAGAAAAAGGGAAACTTTAAAGCAATACCTTTCATGTCAAACTTTGCCTCATAGAGAGGATGGATGTGCACAGAGGTATGGCATGTTCTTCTGAACTCTAATTATATAGGAAATGTTGTCATGCCTTAACCATCAGGGTTCTTTGCTGTTCAGAGATAAAAATGTTTTATTTTTCATTTTTGTTTGGTGTTTGTATCTAGGATTTGAATAATTTATTTCATTCTTTGAGGAGAAGTAAACATGTTTTCAGGTTCAACTTCGCATCAGCCATGGCTGCATGCATTTCAAAAGGACTCTTAGATTTTCTCTCAAATGTATGAAGAATCAGAAGCAAATAGATATATTTAAATAATTATATATAATTATATATAATTGATATATTTAAATAATTAATCGATATATTTAAATAATTATAGAAATTATGTAACACTTATTAAGTGATTGTGAGTTCCAGAACCATTCTGAGTGCTTTGCAGAGTTTATTTTGTAGTCTTTATATGTGAGGTAGATAGGATTAGTATTACTATATCCACTGGATATATGAGGAAACTGAGATACATTGAGGATAAGTAAGTTGACCATCATCTCACTGAACTGTGGTGTGGGTTAGAATTAAATTCAGGCATCTTGTGCCAGAGCTTTTATTCCTAATCACCATGATGTATTTTCTTTGCCAATTTTGTCTAATTTCCAGGCAATTACATTTTCCTGAGAAACTTCAGGAGATCTCAATAGATAATTCTTCTTTTTGTAAAATTTTCTGGACAGAAGCTGATATTTTAAGTCATTTTCAGAGTTCAAAAATATATTTTAAAATGCTTCTTTGCAAAAATATCTGGTTGTAATTTGCTGTCAACTCATGAATGAAGAGTAGAGTCTGCAGATTGTTGGTAGCAAGATATTTCCTCACTAATGTCTATCATTCTATTATTATTTAATAAAAATAACAATAGTTTAATTTTGGTGGCTCTTAAAAAGAGACCATAAGCTAGCATAGACCCCTCAGTCCCTGTTTCCCTTGCTCTTATACTGCGCCTGGAATGTGGGCTTTAAGTCTGGAGCCCCAGCATCTATTTTAGACAGTAAGATGACCATTACAATGAATGTCCCTTACTGAAAATGACAAAGCAGAAAAGGAGCCTGACCCTGCTGATTACAGGTTAAGAATCTCAGCTATGGATTAAAACTATTAGATTTTTGTTTACATGAGAACAAAACAACCTTTTTATTGAAGCTATTGCTATTGTCAGGCTCTCTCTGCTACTGGCAGATGAATTCAAGTCCTAAAACATATGCTTAAGACAATGACTTATTACCCTTTGCTTTCAACAGTGAATTTTTTCTTTTTCTTTTTTAAATAAAGGAAATAGGAAACATATGGTTTGCTAAGCACATGTGTTTGTCTACTCTCTCCCCTTAATTCTTACTGAAATTACTGAAAATTTTGTTTAAACCAAGAGGGAAAAAGAACTATATAACTATATGGAAAACAAGAAAGAGAGTTATGGGTAAAGCTGCATTTGTAAGGAATTTCAGCAAGGAAGTAATTTAGCATAAATATGATTGACTGAGAAACCAGACGAGTAAATGTACAGTTATGAGAAAGCTGTTACAGAGGTAGTAGCAGCTCTTCTCAGTGGGGCCCTAATGGAACTATGAATTCAATGTCACCAAATGTAGGAAGAGGCCAGTGTGCAATCTTCAGGGCTATTAGAGCTTTCATAACCCAGAGTCATCATCTACTGCACATCTGATCTCTCGGTAAATCCTGCCAACTCTAGCTGCCAAATGTCTAGAGGTTGCAGTCAGTTGCCACCGTTTCACTGCTGCCATCATCATCTCATCTGAATTATTTACACTGTGTGTCTTCTCTGCTCAAAATCCTCCAAAGGCTTTGTGTCGAACTCAGAGTTGAAAACCAATATCCTCTCAGTAGCCCTCCAGGCCCTAATGATCTCACCCCTTCACTCCCTCTGTGACCTTATTTCCTACTACTTTCCCCCCTGAGTTACTCCACTTCAGCCACATGGTTTCCTTACTGTTACCTGAACACGTCATGACACTCCCACATGGAGCCCAGGTAATGACTGCTCCTCTCCTGCCTGGGATGCTGTCCCATCAGGAAGCCACATGGTTCCTTCTCTCACTTCCTTCAAGGTCTTCTTTTCTGAAAGGCTTTTCTTGACTGCTTTATCATAACTTTAACACTGACCCCAACTCTCCCTATCCTTTTGCCCTATTTAATTTCTTATTACTTATCACCATCCAACAAAGTAGGTATTTAACTTATTTATCTAGTTTAGTATTTGCATCTCCTCACTAGATATATAAAATTCATAAAGGCAGATATTGTTACATTTTGTATTTATACATTTGTATTTTAGTATTTGCATCTCCTCACTAGATATATAAAATTCATAAAGGCAGATATTGTTACATTTTGTATTTACATTTATATATTATAAGGATGCTATATCCTTATCCTGGAGCTTGACCCTGGTAGCAGTAAATTTGTGTGTGTGTGAATGAAGAATGAATACTTTAGCAGTTTGGGGGCTAGCTGAAATCTTCCATCTCTCTGCTTAAATAAAGAGTCATTGTGAGTAGTGGTTTTTTTGTTTGTTTATTTGTTTTTGTCTCTAGAGTAAAGTCCTAAGATCTTCCTCTTTAGAAAGGTGAATTATCTATTTAGGAGAGATCCTGAATGGTCTTTGGGGCTCACACAAAACAAGAAAGAACTACAATTTCTTCCAAATCTCCATGGTACACATTCAGAAAAATAGAAAATGCAGTTCTACTATAAAGTGAAATAAACGAAGCTCTCCATCCCTAGAGTAAATCCCCTTTTACTTCAAACTTACTGGAAAGGGGCTGTTTTAAAATAATGAAATCAAACTTCTAACTTAATGATCACAAGTAATCCATAAGAAGGGGAGAAACAGATCCAATGTAAATTTTGCTAAAACCAGACAAGAACAAAACTCTTCCCCCACAATGCTTCCCTATCCCAACTGAACCTAAGATCCACAGTGAGGAGTGGAGGCTGAGCAACTGCACAAAAGAGAGTGAGAGAAAATGCCATGGCTTCAGATTAAAGAGAGAGCCAGCAAAGGTTATTTCAGATGGATAAGGATCATTCTGAGATATAAAAACCTTAATTTTGTGTCTGTTATAACTGAAATGGGTACCTGCACCGGAACCATTGGTTTCCTTAGAATTGGTTTGTTACTAAAAAGCAGGGAGAATAGAGGGGTGCCTGGGTGGCTCAGTTGGTTGAGTGTTGGACTCTTGGTTTCAGCAGAGGTCATGATCTCAGGGTCTTGGGATGGAGCCAGGCCTCAGGCTTGGTGCTCAGCACATAGTCTCCTTAAGTTTCTCTCTCCTTCTCCTTCTGCCCCTCCATTGGCTCCTGCATGCTCTCTCTCTCTCTCTCTCAAAATAAATAAATTAATTAAATCTTAAAAAAAAAAAAGGCAGGGATAATAGACCTGAATGAAGAATTTCACAGATGCACCATAAATGCAATGATGATTTAGATACTCTCCTAATCAGAATACCCAGAATCAATACTCTTAGCATAAAAAGTAAAACTGAAGAATTGCTTCATTTCAGCAATCTTATATTTCTTTGATTCCTAATGATTTATCTAAACTTGGAGATCTTAAGGACTGTTAAAAACTTAGGCATTAGTTTTTATTTATTGTATATTTTAATGAGTTCACAGTATCTAAATTTAGTCAGTGGCTCATAAAAATTCCAGTATCTCATTAATATTCAAATGACAGTAACAACAAAAACAGCACAGGTAAGAGGTAGAAAATCCATTTGAACTGTAGATGTTGAAATTGAGGGTCAGGGCAGAGCCATTCAAATGTAATGGCAACGGGAGCCTTCTGTATCAAGCACCAAGTTGATGAGTCTAAACAAATACAGCACCATTGTGTGTATAAATAAGAATTCCCAACAGCCAAAAGCTCAATTTGGCCCACTGATTGTCTGGGAAATGGAGTACTAACTATGCACAGTACCAGACCTTTTTTACCCTCCCTCCCAAAAGAAAGGCACTGGCTCCTATGTTGTAATGGAAAGGTCTCACCTTCTGCAGTTCATCTTTAGACATAATTTTATATAATTTAGCGGCATAATTTCTGTCACAGAACTATATTTGAAAAATATTTTTAGGGATCCCTGGGTGGCGCAGCGGTTTGGCCCCTGCCTTTGGCCCAGGGCGCGATCCTGGAGACCCGGGATCGAATCCCACATCAGGCTCCCGGTGCATGGAGCCTGCTTCTCCCTCCGCCTGTGTCTCTGCCTCTCTCTCTCTCTCTGTGACTATCATAAATAAATAAAAAATTAAAAAAAATATTTTTAGGTTGCTGATACCTTACTTTTAGGAGATTTGAATTCTAGGAGGTAAGATATCAGTTTCCGTCCTTCGGTGATTCCAGAGAACAAGGGTATGATTCAGGGGGCAGACCAAAAATACTTTCCCTGAAAGAAGTCATTACTACTATTTTCTTGAGAAATACTGGTTCCCTACTTACTGTATGTTCCTGGGGTCAATGGAATCTGAATGCATTTCTGAACTTGTTCTGTCTTTCTAAATTTTGAGAAAGTATATAATTCCTCTGTCATTGATGTACAAATCTAAGTGGGAAACCAAAGCAAAGGATTTACCCTCTGAATGTAAAACTTTTCTTAAAAATCTCAGAATAATTTATAAGAAGATGTTGGTCAAAGGGTACAGAGTTGCAATTTATATAAGATAAATGTCTAGAGATCTAATGTACAGAGTGATGACTATAATTAATAATACCATATTGAATATTGAAAATTTGCTAAGAGAATATATTTCAGGTGCTTTTATCACAAAAATGATAACTGTGAAGATATGCATTAATTAACGTGATTGTAATCATTTAAGTATGTATATTAAATCATTGTGCACCTTAAACATATGTATTTCTGTTTAAAACATTTTGTAAAGGTCTAAGCAATGGAGTTGTGAATCCTTTGGACACAGATTACTTAGTAGATACACTCTAAATTAAGTGGAAATACCTGGGGTGCCTGGATGGCTCAGTCAGTTGAGTGTCTGACTCTTGATTTCTGTTCAGGCCATGATCTCAAGGTAATGAGAGCCCCTCATGGGGCTCTGTCCCCAGTATGGAAACACTCTCTCTCCCTTCCCCTTTACCCTTCTCCCTGCTCATGATCTCAATCTCTCTCTCTTTCTCAGTAAATAAATAAAATATTTTAAAAAATTTTTTTAAAAAATAAATTAAATTAATTAATTAAGTGGAGATATCCATTTTAAGATTGTGATATGAGATGAAAAATTTAGTGGATTTATCATTGCAGAGAGAAAGAATGACTACTAGAATCACAGAAAACTATATCTTTAAAAAGTGAAAGTACCTCCTATCAAGAACAGAGTATGTAACTTCAGGACATGAATTTGCATCCTGTCCTTTTTAAAATGGCAGATATATATTAATATTTACACAGTTTCAAAAATTATTAAATCATATAAGCATTACTATCATTAGTAATCAGTTTCTATTACTAGAGAAATATGGGCATTATTTATTAATGCAATGATACATTATGAGAATATCTCAGCAGAAAGGAATCTAGAAATGTGGAAGATTAGAGTTTCTGTCATTTTTACTTCTCTCTGACTTCTCTGTCATTTTTACTTCTTCTGACTCCTTGAATCAATAAATTGTATGTATAGTTGTGTATGGACATATGCACATAGATGTATCCATGTGGATGATTTTCCTTTAGCTTTTTACACAGAAGTTACAAACCTCTGAAAATAAATCTGCCTCAAGGTTTGATGAATTGTTGACTTTTTATTTTCAAACTTTTCTTTCCTAAGGATATTGACTTTCAACTTGGCTGGTGATATCTTTTGCTAGTTCTTGAGATTTTGATTTTGTCTTCCCTCTCAGAGTAGGGTATCTACTTTTGGCAAGACTGCTCAGTTTCTCCCTCAGATTTTGCCTTTACCACAAAATTACTCATTCATAGCTTTCTTCTCCATGTGACTTCTATGCCTTATATCCAATAATATTCCTCCAAAGGATCAGAGTCAGAACTAGAAGTCAAGAGAAAGTGACAGTTTTCTTTAGAGATACCATCATAGGTGCTTTGTTATATTTAAAATATCTCAAGAAACAAAGGGGAAAATGTAGTTTATCTGAGAAAGATAAAAAATGATTAGCCATTTAAATATTTAAATATTAGCTCTAGTAATGAAAGCTCATTTCCTTTGTCCACAAATGACGTACAGTGAGAATTTATCTTTTAAATTGAAAAAAGTAAGTAGTTAATTTAAGAAAGAGACCTTTGGGAGCAGTTGTCAGGCAAGGTGAGGGTGGGGACATAAAGTAGGGAAACTACATGGAAATAAGTCAACAGAAGGATATTTTGTAAATACAGAGAGTTATAATATTTAATATTAGGTTCTTAGTTCTGCTTGATATGGCATAATAACGTCTTTTATCCCCACATCTTCATAATGATCATTTGTTTGTATTGTTTGTATTGCCTTGTGTTTGCCTTCTGTTTGTATTGTTCAGGAAGTCAATGGAAAGAAGCTGTTTTCTTAAAATGGGTAATGAAAGGCAGAGAAACAAGAGCAGCCACATAAAGGAAGGGAGGTTTGGATGGGATTAAGAATTTCCAGATGTAGGATATTAGGTGAAAAATTCAATAGAAAATATATCAATAGTTTGGGAATGGAAAAATATTTCCACCTGTCGGTACAACAGTGGAGTGAACCACTATGTTAAGTCATTAAATGGTGACCATGGAGATTCTGGGGATATTATGTTACAAAATTTTTACAAAAAGTTATGCTTCTGAAATTTGGCCACAAAAAAAGATTTTTTTTTTGTTTTTAATAATAAAGTGTTGGAAAGGTTGACTTAAATTGGCAAACCAAGCACATGAACTAATTTCCCCTAATTTTCTAAATAACTGGAAATGATAGAAAACATTTTTTAAATGAAGAAAAGAGGAAAAAGGATGAAAAGAAAGAAAAAATGCATCAGAGCTTTGCAGAAAAAAAGTATATCAAAAGCAAAATATTTAGAGAAACCTTTCATGAAAGAAAGATTAACATAAAAAGAAGATTGTAGAAGGGAAATTCCCGCCGAAGACTAGAATGGTTTTGTGGTGACCCAGAATCAGTGTAATGGAAACTAGAAGCAGGTAGGAGCCAGCATATGGGTGATTGGTTGAAAAATTGCACTGGAAATGGTTAAACTGATTGGGTCTTATCCTATTTCTATCCATTATTGCGCTACGGTAGTTAGGAGAATCATCTGCCCGAAGCAGTGAAGGTGATGGTGAAATGTCTTGAGAGTGACACTAATACCCTTCCACAACCAGAAGATGAACTAATGAACATAGGGAGGCAACCAAACCCCCAGCAAGTTATTTTGTGGATATTGACAAACTGATTCTAAAATATATGTAGAGAGGCAAAAGATCCAGAATAGTCAATGGAATGTTAAAGGACAACAAAATTGGAAGACTGACATTACCCAACTTCAAGACTTATCATCAGCTACCATAGTCAAGACAGTGCAGTATTGACAAAATAACAGATAAATAGATCAATGAAACAGAATAGACAGGCCAGAAATAGATCCACAATATATCGTCAATTGTTCTTTAACAAAGGAACAAAGGCAATACAATAGAGCAAAGATAGTCTTTTTAAGCAAACAGTGCTACTGGAACAACTAGAAATCCACATGTGGATAAAATTAGTCTAGGCATAGACCTAACCTTACACTATTCACAAATGAATTCAAAATGGATCACAAATCTAAATATAAATTGCAAAACTGTAAAATTCCTGGAAGATAACATAGGAAAAACATAGATGACCTTGAATGTGGTGATTTGTTTTTAGATCCAACACCAAAGTCATGATCCATGAAAGAAATCATTTGATAAGCTAGACTTCATTAAAATTAAGAATTTCTGCTCTGTAAATGACAGTTGTGAAGAGAATGCAGACAAGCCACAGACTGGAGAAAATATTCACAAAAGACACACCTGACTATTATCTAAACTACACAAAGAGTTCTTAAAACTCAACAGTAAGAACAACAACAACAACAACAACAACAACAAAAAGCCAAAGGGCAACCTATGTGGCTGAGCGGTTTCGTACCACCTTCAGCCCAGGGTGTGATCCTGGAGACCTGGGATCAAGTCCCACATTGGGCTTCCTGCATGGAGCCTGCTTCTCCCTCTGCCTGTGTCTCTGCCTCTGTGTGTGTGTGTGTGTGTGTGTGTCTCATAAATAAATAAATAATAAAATCTTAAAAAAAAAAAAGTGAGCCAAAGATCTTAACAGATACTTCACCAAGTAACAAGGATGGCAAATAAACATATGAAAAGATGTTCCACATCATGTCATCACAGAAATGTAGATTAAAACCAAGTACCACTGCTCACCTATTAGAATGCCTACAATCCAGAACACTGGCAACACCAAAAACTGGAGAGACTATGGTGCCACAAGAACTCTCCTTCATTGCTGGTGAAAATGCAGAGTGGAAGACAATTTAGTGGTTTCTTACAAAACTCAACATACTCTTACCATGTGATCTAGCAATTACACTCCTTGGTAATTACTCAAAGGAGTTGAAAACTTGTATCTACCCAAAAACCTGCCCATGAACACTTATAACAGCTTTATTCATTATTACCAAATCATGGAAGCAACCAAGATGTCCTCTAGTAGATGAATGAATAAATAAACTGTGATACATCCAGACTGTATGACCTTATTCAGAACTAAAAAGCAATGAGCTATCAAGCCATGTAAAGACATGCAGGGATTTTAAATGCATATTTCTAACTGAAAGAAGCCAATCTGGAAAAACTATATATTGTATGATTCCAACTCTATGACATTTTTGAAAAGGCAAAATTATAGAGCTTGTAAAAAGATGAGTAGTTGCCAGGTGGTTGTGGTGTGTGTTGTGGGGTAGGTATTTAGATGAATAGATGGAGAACATAGGGATTTTTAGGATAGTAAAAATACTCTGTATGATACTATAATGATAGATGTATTTCATTACATATATGTCTAAACCCAGAGAATATAAAAAACCAAGAATGAACTATAATGTAAACTATGGACTTTCGAGGATTATGTTATTTCATGTAGGCTTATCAGCTGTAAGAAATGCACTACCTTGGTAGAGTAATAATGATGGGGGAGGCCATGCCTGTTGAAAAGCCAACATGATATGGGAAATCTCTGTGTCTTCCCCTATAAGCCTAAAACTGCTCTATATAATAAAACTGTAATTAAAGAAAAATAGAAAAGATTCGGTTCCTTGTGAGATGACTGTATAAGGGTATGAGGTGAAAATGAACATCAAATCCTGGCTTGTATTTTTGAGCAAATTTGCATATGAAATAGAGGGAAAAGGAGAATCAGAGAAAAAGTAGTAGGTTTTGGTTTATATATAATGTGTTCAGGAGTGCCATCGAGGTGTGATTGCTACAACCAAAAAGTGAGGTATTTGAGCATCTTCAGTTTAAGAATATCTCAGATGTACAGATTTCAATTTTAAAATTTTGGGTATTTGAATATAATAGAATTGGTCATGGGAGGAAGCCAGAGTAGAGAGAGGACAGGGAGTTTGGTTTAAGGGCTTAACTGTTTAACTATATAACATTGACATTTCATTAACTAAAAATGCTAGTTTATATACTGTTACTTAAAAATTATTTTATCTTATTAAAATTGGGCAAGGGATTATTTTGAAGAGCTGAAATGATGACTTTTTTCCTGTGAAAAACGAAATTTTTTTCTGGTGGAGTTTTCCACCTTAACAGAAGTCTGTGTGGTTTCATTGTTCAGTTGCTCTGCTTTCAGCCTGAGGAATAAAAGTGCACGGGTGAAAATCTGGAAAACAGGTCTGCACTATTCCTTGGAGTATCTCTAACCACTATGCTAACTGAATGGAACTGTGTATTTGTGTTTGAGATGTGAATTACTCTTCACTAGAGGTTAGTGCTTAAAATGCGGACTTGAAAAGGTCAGAACCTTTATCCATTAAGCCATCAAGCTTTTCTCTATAATAAGAGTAGATGAAAGGTTTTAACTTGAATCACAATGTAAAGTTCAGCAGAATGATCATATCTCAAATTGAAAGAACAAGGCGAAAAATAGTTTTGTCATTCATGTATTGGAATCCAGTTGTCTAAATGTCAGTACACAATGGCAGAGTATCAAATCTTGGATCATATCACCAAAAGCCAGAGGATAGGGCAATTTTCAGCTTTCTAAGTTCAAATCATACTTATAAATAGGTTGCCCATTTGAACCCTATTTATCTAATAGTGGCAGAGTTTAGATTTTATGGGCTCGTGCTTATCTCTAATTACATACTAATAAATGTAGTTCTTCACTTATAATCCAACTCTTGGTACTGCTGTGATATAATATGCTACACACTGAAGAAACTAAGCAGGTGTTGTGCATACTACATAAGCAGAATTTAATTTCATATATGATATGAAAATGAAGACAGATTTGGTTTCATTTTCTTATGACATATTATTGTATGGGACACTTACAGTTTGCACTGACGTATTTATAGCTCTTTTATTAAATTGTAATATCCAAATATTTTCTAAGACATTACCAAACTATTGTGTTCATATAATTTTGTTCCTGAATGATAAACACTGGCTTCATTTTATTGTATTTTTTCTTTTTTTAATACTGCTTTATTAAATTTAATATATTTATACAACAAGAGGAGGAAAAATGAAATGAAGAGGTTTTCGGAAACAGCTGAAACACTGTCTCCTATATATTGAGAGATGCTTCATATTTTCTCATAAAGGCCAATGGATATTTATAGTATTCTGGCTTCAGGATATAGGACTTCTGACAAATAAGAGCAAATAAAACAATAAAATTGAACAAAGAAGTTCTTATTAGACTTCTCTAATGCAATGATCTGGGAAACAAAGCATATGCTTTCTCTGCCATTACATTCAGCATACTCGAGGGGTAACCCACTCTGCATTCAGTTAACCCTGGGTGCGGATTTTTTTTAAAAATGATAATAATGTACAGGGTTTTTGTTAAGGGTTTAATTGTATTCCCCACAAAGATATGTGGAAGTCCTAATGTCCATATCTGAGAATGTGACCTAATTTGGAAATAGTTGAGTCTTTGATTACAGATGTAATCAAGATGAGGTAAGTAAAGATGGGGCCTCTAATAAAATATGACTAATATACTTACAAAAGGATGGGGATTTGGGCAGAGCCACACAAGGTAGATGCCAAATGAAGATGGAAGCAGAAATTGGAGTTATGCTGCCCTAAGTTAAAGAACGTGGAAGCTGGAAGAAGGGATGATCCTCCTCTTGAGGCTTCTGAAGGGAGATGACTCTGCCAGTATCTTGGTTTTGAATTGTCAGACTGTGGGACTATGGGAAAATAAATTTCTGTTGTTTTAAGTCACTCATTTTGGGGTAGTTTGTTATGGCCATCCTATGAAATGAAAACAGGATTTATTACATCAATTCTACAATAAGATAAAAATTGAGGAGCCCAAAATTAGAATTAGCTGTTCAAAAGCAACTGGCCATATGATACCATCATGTACCTTTCTTTGTCGCTCATCTTTCTACCTCTGCTTGCTCTTCCTCATTCACTGAGGATTTGAACATATGGATCAGGTTCTCTGGGGCAACACTACTCATGTAACTGTCTTTGTTGACATGCGTGCAGGTAATCAATCCAGCAGCCAGATCTCTTAGTTTCTCAGCATTCTCACTCCTAAGATCATTTCCTCTATTCCGTCTTAGCTATCCAACCAGTGTCAGATCCTAGACCCTGTCACTACCAGAAACCTGATTTCAAGTTTCCACGATCCTTACTTCATTTCTTATCTTTTCATCTCACTTCTGTTAGTGTTGCTCTTCATTTTTAAATAACTGGCTCTACAGTTTTCCAGTGACCTTCATTCTCCTTCAGTTTTCGTTTCTACCCATAAGCAGATTATTCACTGACATTTCTTTTACTAAAATTACTCCTTTTTTAGATGTTGTGCCAACTTATGGGATATGATCAAAAAGCAACTTTGGTTTTTGTTTTGCACTGCCCCTTTAAGATTTTTCTTTCATCTTAAATGCACATGTGAGCTGTCTCCATGAAGTTTTAGTTCAGTTTTAGGAACTAGAATGTCCAGACAGGTCTGTGGTTATTTTAGGTCACAAGTCCAGCTCAATCAATAATCACAATCAATTATCCCCCACAATAATAAAATTTACAAACCCAATTTAACAATATGTTTCTGTCATACTATTGATAAGTCAATTTGGTGAGGAGGATATGGGCAGAGTTCTTCTCTCTTTTCCTGTTCCTTCCTCAATGAACTGATGATTTTATCCTTTTGTTCTCTCCTTAGTTGAGACTTAGGAAAGGAATAGGAATAAGGGAAATATGATTTTTTTTAATTGAGTAAGTACTGTCATTAATTGTCCTTACCCTTCCTGGGTTTGCTAGATGTTTAAATTTGACCCTATCTCTTCAGGAGCACTTATTTATTGGCTCCTCATAGACCCTAAACATAGTCAAACAGTTTCATCTCCCTTTGCAAGATGTCAGAGCAGAGGTAAACCTCCAGATTCCTTTCTGCTTTTGTGCTACGATGGTAATATTGGGCATGATCTAAGATTATCATCTTGCCATCCATTTCTATTTGATATAACTGCCATCTATCCATGAGAAATAGTTCTTGCCATCCATTTCTATTTGATATAACTGCCATCTATCCATGAGAAATAGTTATCCATTCTTTCTCCCACAAATTCTGGAAATGAACGCTAATTCCAAATTAATAGTAGCTTATATTTGGTTATTTCCACAGTAACCTGCAGTCCCATCTCTGCTGCCTTCCCGAGTCCTTAGCCAGGAATAAAGTTCCATTCTACTGTTTTTCCTCAGTTCAAAGGAACACACATTAAGATCAGAGTAGCCCAGTCAAGTCAAAGCCTAATATCACTATGCCTGGGGTGAAAGGGTAGGTACCCTCTAATTTTACTTTGTGGGTGTCAGTGGTGAGACTAACAATAACTTTAAAGAAGTTGTTTGTGGGATGCCTGGGTGGTCCAGCGGTTGAGCATCAGGGGTGTGATACTGGGGTCCAGGGGCTGAGTCCCACATCAGGCTCCCTGCGTGGAGCCTGCTTCTCCCTCTGCCTGTGTCTCTGCCTCTCTCTCTCTTTGTGTCTCTCATGAATAAATAAATTAAATATTTAAAAATAAAAAATAAATAAGTTGTTTGTTTGGACTCTTTTTTTCAGAGTTTGTTCTTTGGAAAAAATCCCATTTTTTTATTTTTTATTTTTTAAGGTTTTATTTATTTGTTTAGTTAGAGAGCATGAGCTGAGGGAGGGGCAGAGGGAGAGAGAGAATCTCAAGCAGACATCACACTGAGTGCAGGGCCCCTCTCAGGGCTTGACTTCATGACCCTGAGATCATGACCTGAGCTGAAACCAAGAATTGTTGGTTTAACCAACTAAGCCATCCAAAGCTCCTGAGAAATCCTATTTCTAAAATTTTTCTTCCTTCCACACACTGACTCTTTTTTTTTATTCTTCATTTGGATGAGAGTTCAAGGAATTTATTTTTTTTTAAATTTTCAAATATTTCACTTGTATATCTTGCATTCTAAAAATTCTAAAACTTCTCAACGTGCTCCCAAATACTTCATTTTAACATCTTCTTTCATCTGCTCTGTCTTAAGCCAATACTACTTGTTGTAACATTCATTCCCCCTGTGTTAACAAAGTAGAAGTTTATTTTTTCACTTGCAAAGATTACAATAAGTTATTATATGAACAGATGAATTTGATGACTTTGTTTTTGCTTAAACCTTTGATGTGTCTTCCCCTGCTCATCCTCATATTCTTATTTCCCTGAGAAACAGAAGCAATCAAGGGAGCTAACGCCCTTCCTACCATTAATTCCTGCTTGTGTATCTATCCATAGCCTCTGACTTTCTCCTTATTGTAGATGAACTATGGTGAACTTTATGGGAAAGCCCTTTAATTCTGCCCTAGATTCTATCATTTGGTTTTACTGTTATTGCTGTTGTTTCCTTTGCCAAGACAAGGACTTTGCTTCTGGAGTTGTTTTATTCTCTGTTGCATCATACAATTTTCCTTCTTCTCAGTCAAAACCTCTAGACATTTGAGCAACTCTTGGCTCAGCCCTCAGTCTTTTGTTCACTATCAATACATACTATCTAGATGATCTCACCCAGTCCATTTATATCCAGATGTTGACTAATGCACTATTTCTAGCTACAGTATCTCCCCAATCTCCAAATGCATATACTCTATTCAACTGCTTACTTTATGCTTAGATATCTAATACTTATATGACATTTAATAAAACCAAAAAAGAATGTAAACTTGTCTTGGTAAAAATGCTTTGCCTAAAGTTACCTACTGTGGGAAACAGAATTTTAAGATGACCCTCAAGTAAGATACTTACCTTCTAGTGTGTGTGTGTGTGTGTGTGTGTGTGTGTGTGTGATTCTTATATAATTTCTTCCACTTGAAGATCTGTGAATATTATGGGACATCACTCCTATGTGATGATACTGAAAATTTCACCATAATATAATGGAAGTCTCTAATCAGTTAATTTTCACTTAATTAAAAGGAATATTACTCTAAGTGGGCCTGATCCATTCAGATGAACTATTAAGAGACAGGAAACAGGTGCACTTGGGTGGCTCAGTCGGTTAAGCATCTGCCTTTGGCTCAGGTCATTACCTTAGGGTCCTGGGATTGAGCCCCAAGTCAGGTTCTCTGTGAAGCAGGAAGTCTGCTTCTCCTTCTCCCTCTGCTCCTTCCCTTGCTCATGCATGTGCTTCTGCATTCTCTCTCTCAAATAAAATATTAAAAGAGAGAGATAAGAAACAGCAATTAGGATTCTCCTGATGGCCTTGAAGGAGCAAAATACCATATTGTAGAGAAGGCCATGTGGGAAAGACTCAAGAGAACTATAGAAGCTAAGAGTACCTGACTGTCTACCAGCGAAAAACTGGGGATCTTAACATGACAACCATGAGCAGCTGAATTCAGCCAAGTGCTAGTGAGGTTAGAAGGGTGCTCCAAACCTCAGATGATATTGCTGTGCTGGCTGACATCTAAATTTGAGCCTGATGAGGCCCTAAGCAAAGTACCCAGCTGACCCATTCTGACTCCTCCACAGAAACTGAGGAGATGCATGGGTGTTGTTTTAAGCCACTATGTTTGTGTAAATTTATTTCACAGTTAGTAGTAAAATTATCCATCTACTTACCTACAGTCCAGGCCAACAGCCTTAGAATCAGTCTTGCTTCTTTTCACTCTCACGGCCCAAATCTAATTTCAACTAGTCTTGTGAGTTCTCAAAATATAACTAAAACTAGGCCACTTATGACCTCCCTATGACCTAGTTCAAGTCTCATAATACATTGAACAGCTGTAATATTCTTCAAGCCAATCTCTTTGCTTCTATGCTTGCTGTCTTAGAGGCCTTTATTCACAGAGCAGTCAGACTGGCTTTTAACATCAATTACATTATGCTCTTTCCCTATGCTAAATTTTGTATGTGTGTTTTATCACAGAGAGAATAAAATCCCTAATCCATACTCTGTTTATAAGAGTCAAAATTATCTGGATCTTGGCTACTTCTTTTATATAAGCTCCTATGGTTCTACTTATCTCCCTCTACTAAAACCCCACCTGCATTATTCCTTTCTATGAATATGACAAGCTTATTCCCAATCCAAGGCCTTTGAATATCTTATCCGCCCTTTGCCTGGTAGGACCATACCCCAGATTTCATTTGATTTTCTCATTCACCTCATTTGGATCTTTGTTCAAGCATTGTGTCGGGAAGAACTTCTGTGATCATCTTATCTACAATGCATTCTGTCTCCCTCTTTCCTGTTAGCCTGCACTATTTTTGCATTATATTAAATGTTTATGTGATTAATCATTTAATGTCTGCTTATCTTTACTTACAAAAAAGGAAAGAAAAAATAAGTTTATGTAACTCCATACAGTTTTTTCTTTACTTCTTTTTATTCTTGTTTTTTTCTTTCTTAGATTAATAATTTATTAATCTTTCTTAGATTTTTTCTAGAATAAATAATTAATTGAACTTTGCCAAATGAATAAATTTGGGTCTTAACTCCTGAGACTAACACAGGATATTTAAGGCGTGACAATACTTTATTTAAGTCATTGTGGCAAATTGATCTATGATTTGTTTGGCAAAGTGAATCTTGCCTGTTGATTATTAAGGTATTACTAACTTCTATGTGGTATATAACATGCATAGCTATATATTTCAAATTAATGTGCATAGAGATTACACAAGGAGGAGTTATAGGGGTGCCTTGGCTCAGTGGGTTAAGCAGCTGCCTTAGGCTCAGGTCATGATCCCAGGGTCCCAGGATCCAGCCCCACATCAGGCTCCCTGCTTAGCAGGGAGCCTGATTCTCCCTCTGCCTGCCAGTCTCCCTGCTTGTGCATGCTCTCTCTCTCTGTCAAATAAATAAATAAAATCTTGTAAAAAAAAAAAAAAGAAATAGTTACATACACAATTTCTCAGGCTTCAACCTCGGAAATTTTGGAATTTTTTGTTTCAAGTAAGAGTCAAGATTCAGTATTTATCTGGAAATTCCCCAGTGATTCTGATGCACATTATCCTCAAATACAACCTGATTAGCACATGTAGTGTATGTGCATAATACACTTTTTTTATTCAACCAGTTCATCAGAGTTGGTTCCTGTAGTTTGTAATTTACTTTGCAAACAGGTAAACTATTAAGCATGTGTCTGACAACTTATAAAATGTGTTTGAACTAGATCTGTTTGGTAGAGAATGGTAATTTCTTGATTTTCACTTTTAGTTATATCTTCATTAGAGATTGTGAATTTCTCTCATATTACATAATGTTCCAGAACTTTGCTATTCAGGTAGCTATTAGCCACAGGTAGCTATTGGGCCCTTGAAATGTGACTGTTTCAAATCAAGATATGTTGTAAGGATAAATATGCGTAGTGTATTTTAATAACAGTATCAAAAAAAGGAAAACATATAATAAATATTTTTATTTTTATTTTTATTTTTTTTAATAATAAATATTTTTAATATGGATTAAGTGGTCAAATAATATTTTAGGGTATCTGAGATTAAATAAAATGTATTATTAACTTAATTTTACTTCATTTTACTTTTCTGATATGGCCACTAGAGAATATGGGGGACACACACACATACACACACACACTCATTTTTTGTTTTTCTTTCTAGATAAGCTCCAGGCCTAATGGAGAACCTAACTTGGGGCTCAATTTCACAATCCTGAAATCACCACCTGAGCCAAAATCAGGAGTCAGACACTTAACCAACTGAGCTACCCAGGCACTTGCACACACCCCTCACATTTATATTTCTATTCAACAGCGATATTGCAGATATGACCAGTTTTTGTTGCTTCAATATTTAATTGAGGGAGATAGCAATTCATCTTTAATAATTTAAAAGTTTTCATGATCCAGATAATGCTTAGAATTTGGGACAATCCTGAAATTTTAAATTATTATTATCTACAGTTATTTTCATTGTAGATTTACAATGATTATTGTTCTTTGAATATCTGTGGAGTGCCAGCCTCTAAGAAACAAATTTATTCTTACACATACGATTTTAGCATTGTATCTCATTTCAAAGGTAATTTTGTTTACATACTTTTTTTGGGGGGTCACCTGGGTGGCTCAGATGGGTAAGCATCTGCCCTCAGCTCAGATCATGATCTCTAGGTCCTGGGATTGAGCCCCACGTTGGACTTCCAAGTCAGTGGGGAGTTTGCTTCTCCCTCTCCCCCTGCCTCTCCCCATGCTTGTGTGCTCTCTCTCTCTCTCAAATGAATAAATAAAAAAAATCTTTAGAAAAATAAATGTTTTTTTCTTACATGGGAAAAATATTTTATATAAAGAGATAAGATCCCACAATAGCACTAGTGATAGCACACAGAAAAATAAGCAAAATGTGGAATAAGAGAATAGGTACATATACTTAAGGTATGCAAAGGCCTTGTGATCCTTTAGTCATCTAAAACAAATTAGAACCATGTATCAGAGGTGGTCCATAGCTTTTAAAAAAGAGAAAAATGAAAATACAGATGGGACCATTAATCAGCTGCATTGGCATATCTTGTCAGAGCAATTAACTTCAACTAGACAATAATAAGAGTAGAAGAAAATGTTATAAAATTAATTATTTTTATCATATAAATGCATAGTCTTTATTTATTTAAAAATTATCCTTTAGGGCAGCCCCGGTGGCGCAGCGGTTTAGCGCCGCCTGCAGCCCAGGGCGTGATCCTGGAGACCCGGGATCGAGTCCCACATTAGGCTCTCTGTGTGGTGCCTGCTTCTCCCTCTGCCTGTGTCTCTGCCTCACTCTCTCTCTCTCTCTCTCTCTATGAATAAATAAAAATAAAATCTTTAAAAAATAAACCTTTAAAAAAATTATCCTTTATATTAAAAAATAGAAAATTGTTTTTCTTTTTGAAAATTTAGATCCTTTTGTATACAACTAATTTTCTTTTCACTTTTGTTATTTGTTGTATTGCCTCATACAGTGTAGAATTTTTTTCTTCTTTAAATGTACGTAAATTATTCAGTTTAATTTTCTTAAATCATTCATAATGCAATTTCAGTTGAATACCAAAAATGAGTCACTGTGCAATTACCTAATACTGAATTCCAATTTAGAGAATAAAGTGAAGAAAAGAATAACTGATGACAAGAAATCTACACCGAATGCCTATTTTTAAACTAAATAAAACTACAAATAACTAAAATTTGTCTTCTACCTTTAAAATGAAGTAAAGAAGAAACAGAAATATCACAAAGATGTGCTCAAAATGGTATATGATACCTTTTTCCAGAGAAAATCAAGCAAACGAATGGATTTGTGTTCAGTTTACTCTGGGTTTTAATGTGACTAGGCATTAAAGTGTAATCATGGAAAAAAAATCAGTATTGACCTTACAGAACCATGTATTGTTCAAATGAATTAGTCACTACTCTCTCATGAAGCTAATTTAAGCTAATTGTTTAAAGGATATTCCATAAAGGTCAAAGGAATTAATGATCTTTTTGTACTCATCTATTTATGTGTTTGCCTTCCCAGATAAGCTAGCACCTAGGCACAATGTATAGAACATGAAATAGTCTCAAAAGTTGTTAACTAAATGAATAAATAAATACATGTGGGGAAAAATGAATATTTTGACAGCTTAGAGATATTCATGTATTGGAGTCAAAGAAGAGTGGTCTAGGAGATTTCTTGTTGGATATTTGTTTGTTTACCCAGGTGCTTGACATATTTCTACATGATTTTGACTTGAGTCAACATATGATTTTTTGGCCTGCAGAACATTCATATCCTTTTTTTTTTTTTTTTAGAGACACTTTCTTTTCCATGGGAAACCCATTCCATACAATTTAAGTGAGCTTTAGCCTAGCCCAAATGACCCTATAGAAATAGGTAAATAACCCCAGATAGCTTAACCAGAGGAAGCCAATGCTGATTATCAGAGTTCTGACCACGATTTTTGTCCAGAGCTTTAAGAAAATAATTTTTACTTGCTGTGCTAAAGTCTACTTTGTCCTTGAACACCCCAGTCATATGAACTAATATAATTCTTTAAGCTTAGGCTAACATGAGATAGGTTCCTGTCACTTTTAGCTAGAATGACCCTCTCTCATTCTTTGACTACATATACTTTGTGGACTTAAACAGTGCTTCATTCATTTATTCATTAAACATTTTTGAGCTCCTGTTGAGAATTAAATGTCTGGTTCTTTATGAGGTGCTAAATATACTGAGATATATTATTTTGAGTCCCTGCCTTTGAAGAATGGAGGTTGGAAACACGCAGGGAAGAGGTTGGGGCTATAATGGAGGAGAATGTGCAAAATGGCATGGGAACACAGGAAAAAAATAGGAGCTAACTTGGCTTGAGAGAAGGACCTCATTTGAACTGTGTTTTTAAAAAAGCATCTATTCAGGTGAGGGTAAAGCACTTGATTCCTGCTGTATTTTTATTATTAAAGTTGTGCATATTTTCTTAAGAATTCATCAATGTTAGCTCATGTCAACCATGCTTATTGAACAATTATCCTTCTATTTTCTCTTCTCTATGTCTCTATTATAGAATAATTAACTCCTACTTAAAAAAAAAACTTTCCCAAAAATTGCATAATGTTCAGCATGAAGACATACAGTGTGTGACCTCAATACATGACAATCATCCATAAAGGACAGACCAGCTATTAACAAGGATGCTGCATATGCTGCAGCCAATATTTTTCCTCTTTAACCCCAGAAATAACTCAAACAGCAGACTTGTAACTATTTGAATGGTGGTATAGAAGCCAGTTCAATTCCAAAATTCATACTGAAAGCAGGTTAATGTGCTGCAGAGACAATAATTTTGTCTTGTATTTATATCTCAATTGCTTATTTATGAAGAGAAGCCACCTAGCCCTTTGTTCTATGTACTGTCTCCCAACATTTTGGGGTGTCCAGAAGAGGAGGCCTCTCTTTGGAAAAGGACAGGCAAAATTTACGTGAGTAGTACTTTGTTCCTTGAGGATAAGATCCATGGCTTCACTGAAATAAACTAAATCAATAAAAATAAAGCAAAACACTATCCATTGGGAGAACATCATTCAGGTGACAATAAGTCTAAGCAATACTTAACATTTTTTTCCTAACTAGAGAACTTTTATTCTTTTGAATGACAAGGACATGTTTTCACTCTAGATTTTAGTACCCTTATATGTACACATGCAGACTCATATACACCTATATTCACACAAACATAGTCTATGTATCTTGTTTCTTTTTATGCATGCTGTATAGAATGGATAATTAATGGAAAATAGAGATTATATATACATATTATTGTGTGTATGTGTGTGTATAGTGTAGAGTCAACATTTAGCATTGTTTTGGAGGAGAGCTTACATATCAAATAATGGAATTTTGTTTAATCAGATTCAAATTTGTTTTTATAGGACATATTGGAGAATCTCTGAACCTCAGAAAGTATAAGCAACACGTTTTCAAGGTACACTGCTTCTACACGATATGGCAGGATTCACATCCAGATTTGTCTGATGCTAACATCAACACACTTTCTATTATGCTACAGGAGGGGTAGGGTAATGCAATCTGATCCAAAGTACTGTGTATTTGATTCATGTGATTCTCATTCAGAGGACTAATTTTAATGTAAAAATGAAAATAATTTATAATTCCAAATTAACAAATGTTAAGTATCACAGGTACTTATTTACCTAAGTACTTCATATTATACCTGGCAAACTATATTAGTGCTATAATTTTACATTTTTAAATACTTTTTTCAAATAAAGTTTTTCATAGTATTTTAAATAAAGTTTAACTTTAGCTTTATTCCTTGGTGAATTTTATGGTATTTTACATCTATGGCTTAAAAATTGTTTTTAATTTTTTGAAATTGTTTGAAATTTTATGATATTTTACATCTATGGCTTAAAAATTGTTTTTAATTTTTTGAAATTGTTTGAAATTGTTTTGAAATTGTTTGAAATTGTTTGAAATGCCCAAATTATGCCATAAGTCTAAGAAGTATATAAATCCCTAAGTGGCAATTAAAAAAAAGAAAATCTTACTGAACTTTTATTCTCCAGAGATTTTGTATTGTCAACATGTCACAAAATCTTTATTTACCTAACTTTATTTTCTTAATCTCATCCTTATTTTATTTTATCTTTATTTATTTAATTGAAACAGGAAAATTGTGGTGAAAAATTAATATCTTCATTATTATAAAACACCCAGGAGTTCTTGTTAAGCAGTATAAAACATAGTTGTGTATTTCAGAATGCAAAAAAAAAATGCATTGACCTTCTAGGAAATTGAAAGAATAGGATGAGAGATGCTAGAGTCTAAATAAAATTTGATGTAAATTGGGATCCCTGGGTGGCGCAGCGGTTTGGCGCCTGCCTTTGGCCCAGGGCGCGATCCTGGAGACCCGGGATCGAATCCCACATCGGGCTCCCGGTGCATGGAGCCTGCTTCTCCCTCCGCCTGTGTCTCTGCCTCTCTCTCTCTCTCTGTGACTATCATAAAATAATTAAAAAAAAAAAAAAAAAAAAAATTTGATGTAAATTAGTTTAGTATCATCCTACATGATATATCTTCAGAAAATTTATTGTTTAAAACAATGTTATGTCTTTATCTATAAATACTACGCTGACACAACAAATTTACTTAATGACTTTCATAGAACTCCTGGATCTAAGTTACTTTGTCTTAGACCTCTAGTTCTTTATATTTTAAAATTATATTAGCTATTATTAATCTTAATAGATCTATTTGCATTTTTCCTGATTTAATAAATTTATTTGTTCATTAATTCTCACACCAGCATCCAATTAACAACTGCTTTGGGCAATGGTCCGAGGAGGTGAGAATTATACTAAGATAAGTAAGACATCATCTAAGTAGAAGAGATAATCTTTTGACAAAATAATTAAAACATTGCAAGAAAAGAATACGAGACACACATGAAAAAGGCAAATTAGTGAGATGATATCAGGCAAGCTTCACAGTGGAATTGATGCTTAAACATAGACTTTTGAATGGTAAGTGTGTTTGTAGGGTAGGCAAAGTGAGAGTAGGCAAGGCAGGAATGAGTGTGAAAAGGCATTGATACTTAAGGAATGAGTGTGAAAAGGCATTGATACTCTCCTGTATGGTGGAGTTAGAAATGGCATGTGAGAGATGAGCTTTTGGATTTACACTAGTGCTCATAGGGAAAGGGTATGAAATGTATTGATCAAGGGAAGAGAATAACCACAATTTTATTTTAGATGAATTATTAGAAGCACTGTAATGAATGAATTGGAGGAGTAAAATCTAGAGACATGAAATTTTGGAAATAGTGTAGGAGCAAGATGGCAGGTGTTCTCTGATTTAAAGCCATAGCAAGGAAGATGGAGAATCTGTAAGGGAACTCAAGGGGTTTGCCATTTGGTATGCGTCAAATTTAATACAACCCAAAGAAATATTGAAAGCAAGGAACTTTTCTACTTGTGACAAATAAGGAGATAGGGAGTTGGCTCTCAAAGCACTGTCTCCCTATGGGGTTCGAAAGGGAAGCTTTTCTTCAGTGTATTAGGGGGCGGGGTCAGATATCTTGCATAGGCAGTTCTGGACAATTGTGCATGCCTAGCATGCCAATATGTTCAAAAAATGGCAGAAAGCCCCACCCCTAGAAGGAGATCTTAGTATTATAATGAGTTAGTTTCAGGACAATGCTGGGAGGCTTCTGAGCAGGTCCTTAGCTCACATGGGTTTACATAAGGGGCTATCAGGTGACACATACCTAGCAAAGGGTACCTGAAACACCTAGCTGGGTGCCTCCTTAGCCCCAAGTGTTGGTTCTACAAAACAAAATACATTCCTTTCCTGCTTTTGTCCCTGCCTTTCCTCCCTTCTGCTGAAAGCTTTTAGCCCTCTTATTTGAATAACTTCCTGTTGCATCCTGGCTAACAAAGAGAGATTAAATTTTGTGGGATACAGAAAATAAAGGCAACAAACTTTAAACTAGATGTTTTGAGTTTTGGAAGATGAAGAGAGGGAACATTTGACTTTGGTAACTATCTGTCTTAATTCTTGCATTCAGCAAGTATTTAAGTAATATCACATGCCACACACTTGGGAAAGAGCTGAGTAATACTTATTTTCCCAATGTTGGGAAGAACAGACACATAGGCAATCTAAAGAACAGAGAGATACTTGCAGTAATAACAAAATTCACTTGTAACTATTCAGTCTATTTAAACTTAGAGACAGCTTTAATCACTGAAATAATGTCTTATTTTAGCCCTTCATAACTATGCTTTTTCTCTGGAGGATGTTTTTATCACTCAGATTTTCTGTGTCTTCTCGGAACTAAAGTGACAATCCACCACCATCACTAACCCAGAGGTATCTTCAGTGGCAGAGCATTATATAATTTACTAGTGTTGTTGTAACAAATTAAGTGGCTTAAAAAAAAAGAAATTTATTCTCTTATAGTTCTAGGGCTATAAAGTCTGAAATCAAGGTGTGTCAGAGAAGTTCTTTCTGGAAGCTGTCCAAGAAAGCCTCTTTTTTTTGCCTTTAGGCCCTTGACCTCCCTTTTCTTTTTTTTTTTTTTTTTTTTTTTTTTTATGATAGTCACAGAGAGAGAGAGAGAGAGAGAGGGGCAGAGACACAGGCTCCATGCACCAGGAGCCTGATGTGGGATTCGATCCGGGGTCTCCAGGATCGCGCCCTGGGCCAAAGACCGGCGCCAAACCGCTGCGCCACCCAGGGATCCCTGACCTCCCTTTTCTTAGAACATTTACTTTTGAGAACTTGCAATTGTAAATTGTGTCTCTGCCCCTTTGATAGGCAAATCTTATTAAAAGCTTTGCGTCAGTTTTACAACCAGTGGAATGTCTTTCTCAAGGTCCACCCCTATCTCCCAGATTCCCTGAGAGGGTAGGAGCCTGGTTTAATAGTTATAAATATCTCCTTAAAATCTTTGGTGTGAGGATCTGGTAGCAGCACATGTTCAAGACTATTTATGTGCAAATATAGCAACTAATCTTTTATCCAGGTTTTCAGGGTCAGCTTTTCTCTCTCTGGCTCAGCAAAGGCTCTCTGGGATAAATCATTCTCATTTCCTCACTCTCCTCTGACTCCTTAGCAGGGCAAGCTTCTGGTAGATGTTGGGCCATATAGCTGTGGTCACTCACTCTGTCCCTAGGAATTTCTCAAGGTTCTCAGACTGGCCCATGTCCCGCTGGATTCAGGAAAGGCCACAAGACAGCAAATAGTGCTCTCATAGACCCTGTGTTTGGCATTGAATTTGTCCAGTTCTGAAAATTATAGATTGCAGTTTCTGCTAAACCTATTTAATATCTCTTCTCTTCCCTAAAATCTCTCCCTAACACCTGACACATTTTCAGGGATTCACATTTGCTGGTATCACTCTGGAGCTAGTGGTAATTATACTGATAAGGTTTTTGTTTTTCTCTTTCCCTGTAGAAAGGATAAGAAAATTTCATGTTCTTGCTTATCCTAGCTGGTGATCAGTTTCCAGATTTGCTGAAAACTCACTCCTGCAGACCTTCTCTGAGAATGACTATCCATCAGATCTCTTCTCTTATATAGCAACTTCCAATTTTCCCCCCTAATCACCATCCTCTTTGCATTTCACAGCAAGACAGGTCACCAAATAGATGGAGTTCTGGAGGGCAACTATTTCTTCCATTTCTCCTGTTTTCCATGAGCAAATTTCCTGAGACAGCACCAAGACCTTTGAGTCACTGATTTCTTTATATTGTCTATCCTGATTTCTTAGCCTACAAAAGCTCTTAATATTTTGTCATATCAAATATCTTCCCTAAGCTTACTGATGCTTTTAGGGCATGGAGGTAAGGTAAGCTATAAAGACTAGACAAATGAAGATAAGGTTGTTCTAATTTATCTTAATTAATAAAGTGTGATGCCATTGATTGATAGGAGGAATAGGAGCAGGTTTGGAGATAAATTAGTTGGCTTATGTTACAAATATCTGAACAGAGAGGAATCTTTCCCAGAGTTTTCACGTCCTAATCACTATTGCCCATCACTTCGCCCACACTGTCACCAAAATGAAGCTCTAATCTTAGTAATAAAAGGAAGCGTCTCATTACACAGCCTCTATTGCTTAGCTCTTCTTGTCTCTATGCTCTAGAAGAGGGGTCAGTGTTTTATGACTTGTGGGCCAAATCTAGCCCACTATCTGTTTTTGCAAATAGAACCTTATTGAAATGCAGCCACACCCATGTATTTAGGTATTGTCTATGGCTGCTTTTGCTCTACATTGGCAGAGTTGAGTCTATACCATACAGGACATTTGACTGGCAGAGCTTAAAATACTTTCTTTCTGGTCCTTTACAGAAAACAGTTTGCTGACCTCTGCTCTATAGGAGTGTCCTGATTGGATGGAGAGGCCGGCAGCACAGGCAGTTAAAGAAAGTTAAAGAATTCACAGGAGGCAGAACAAAAGAGATAAAGGTTTATTGAATACACTGCCAGGGAGCAAGGGGCAGCACAGCAAAGGAGAGACTGTCTGCCATGAGGCAGTGGTGAGGGACCACAGTTATAGAGCAGAGTGAGGAGGAATGAGGATGTAGGGGATTTTCCCTTCTTAGTTAATTTTAGGACCTCTGCTTGGTTGTCATTGGTCAGTTAGGACTGACTTATGGCTATTTCAGGGTAGGTCACTTAATGAGCCTGTTTGCATTCAGCTCAGTGGATGCTGTGGCCCTTTTGCCTTGCTCAGGTTTCCATGGCTCAAGCCTATTGCCTAAATGCTCTAGACAAAATAGAGCCAGATTATATATGTTTACTTCCTTTATTCACACTGAACTTTACTTGGAATCTTCCCCTGCTCTTTCTTAAACCAAACATCTATGTTTAGCTAGCAAAATTATACCTCTCTTTTAAGATTTGGGGAAGGGAAATATGGACAGTTTCAATTTTTTATATTGGAAATTCTTTTCATTTTCTTATAAAGCTTATATGCAAACTTATATAATTATCTGGGTATTTTTAGTCAGCAGTGCAGATTAAATAGTATGAATGTAAAGAGTTTATTGAAAGGGCTAAAGGGGTAAACACAGAAAGTAGTTCTGTGTTTCTCCCATTAATGCTTTCTACCATGTTCATCTGGTTTCATTCCCATCCTTTTGGTCAAACTCCCCCCACTGCTGGTATGATACTGTAGCTTTGTGCTAATTTTTAAGCATAAGACCAGTTTCAAAAAAAAAAAAAATCCAATGTCATAGATATTAAACCCTTACTCTGTGTAAATCAAAAGGCCAGTATTGGGGAAAAGGTTAGAGTGGAAGGACTAAATATTTTTATATTGTTAATGCTATTTTTAACTCTCTCCTGACTGACTTTTACTGGCCATTATGCTCTCTATCATGGCAGGCATCCAAACTATTTCATACTGATACATTTGTGAGTTTTGCAGAGACACCTTTCCATGCTTACACTCTTTAAGAGACCATTACTCTAACTATCTTTATGATTGTACCCCACCTCTCAGGTCCTACCGTCAAAGGACCCTACTATTTCTTCTGGTGTCACTTTTTCAGGGAAACAGCTCTCTCAGATGTAAGCTGCTCACATCAGCCCAACTGTAAACACCTGTTTTCTTCCCCTTAAGGGGCTCACACATGATATGACATATAGAACTCACACAATGTAAAATCGTGTGTAGTTTGATCAGCTGTTCCCATGTTCACTCCTCACCCTATAATCATTGACAGCTCCAGGCAACTTCCTGCATGCAGTTTTCTGTTTGTTTCTTTTTTTTTTCCCCAGAAAAGAAGAATAAAATAGGTAATTCATATATGTTCCCAAACTCTATGGAGCATATTTCAACTTCTCCTCAAAATTACCTTTCACTCTCTTGAGATATCCTCAACTTCTAATTTACAGAGAAAGAAGAAATCAAAGAGGAAAAGGCACCAGTCCTATGTAGTTGTTTTACCTCTACCTGACCTGTCTTTTCCTTTTTCTCCTTGTCCTTTCCTTTCTAAAGCTTATCTCTCTACCAGGACTCTTCCACATTTGTAAGGATTGTGGACTATCTATTATCTTCTCTCTGTTTATCATCAATCTCTTTCTGTTTGCTTCTTTTCAAAATCATTTAACATTGAATTACATTTTAACCATAAAACCAAATATGACAGTCTTACTTCTATAACTTCACTACCCCTCAGACTGTCCTATTCATCCCGGTCAAGAAACAGAACTCTTAACCAAGTATGTACTTTCTTCATTTTTCACCTCACACTCACTGCAATCTGTCACTTAACTGAAAGTGCTAAAATCACTCCATGTAACTGTAACTGGATGTTAAATTTGCAATATCTTGAAATACCAAGATATAATGCATATGATTATCTGAATGCGGTACTAATCTAGTTAACCCAAGATTTTAGTTGGCATTGATACGTTTGATGATTGTTAGGGAAGGGCTTAGGACACTCTCCTCTCAAAAGTCTTCAAACCTACAGACATTATGAAAGGATCTGGGGAAGAAGATTGGAGAGAATTTGAAAAGGAAGCTTTTTTTTTTTTTATATATTTATTTGAGATGAGGAGGGGCAGAGGAAATCTTTCAAGCAGACTCATTGAGAACAGAACCCTTCATGGGGCTCCTTCCGAAGACCCACAAGATCATGACCTGTGGTGAAACCAAGAATCAGACACTTAACTGACTGAGCCACTAGGCATGCCGAGGACAATTTATTTAAAGAGAATTGGTATAATGATGTGATTACCCCTCCCTGCCCTCATCCAAAAGAGAGGTAAATCCCCTACTTCCTTATACCAGGACAAGAGATAAGAACTTCAGAGAGCCTATGAGAGAGTATAATATCTGTCCACCATGGTTGGTTCAACTTCCACCTAGTAAATCTAAAGGGGCAGAGAACGGCTTCTAGATGATAGATCAGCCAAATGATTTCTGAACCCTTTGAGATTATTAAGGAAGAGGGCACATGTTTTTCCTGAATCAGTGATGGAATACATATGAGAAAGAAGAGAACATACAGAATTGAGAGAGAGAGAGAGATTTGGACTCAATCCAAAATGATAACCAGAGGAGGACACAGGTATCAGTAAGGAGAAGCTAACAATATTCAAGACATCACCAGTTTACGTAGCCTCGATGAGCAAGAATTAATTAACTGAGAGGCACTTATCTGAGACATGGGTTTTAACCTCCTGTCAAGTAGCCCACATGATAGAGAAAATTTATGGCTAGGGTGGATCATAGGAGAATAGAGAAAGAAGAGGCTAACACTGAGCAATGCCACATGGTAGAAGAAAGGATAAAAACAGTTTAAGAATATGGACAAGTTGACATAGTTATAGTACCTGAGCTGCCTCCTCCCTCTGGCTATCTCTGCCTCCCTCTGTGTGTCTCTCATGAATAAAAAAAAAAAAAAAAAGATAAAGAAAAAGAAAAAGAACTTGTCTCATTGGGACACCTGGGTGGCTCAGTGGTAAAGCATCTGCCTTTGGATCAGGGTGTGATCCCGAGATCTATGATGGAGTTCCACATCGGGCTCCGTACATGGAGCCTGTTTCTCCCTCTGCCTGTGTCTCTGCCTCTCTCTCTGTGTGTCTCTCAGGAAGGAATACAATCTTAAAAAAACAAAAAAACAAAAAAACCTGTCTTATTAAATAACACAATGAGGATTGAGGATGCCCAAAACAAGAGATGTCAAGTGGTGGTGGTGATGCTTAACCACCAGAAGGCACGGATCTACAGTTTTTACAGTGATTTGCATAAACAATGGATAGCCAAGAGATCTTGCACAAGTCATTGTGGAGATTGATATAACATAGGATCCCTAGAGACAAATACAAGGGCAGTCACTTAGGGTTCTGTTTATTTATTTTTTAATTTTTTTTAAATTTTTTTATTTATTTATGATAGTCACAGAGAGATAGAGAGAGGCAGAGACACAGGCAGAGGGAGAAGCAGGCTCCATGCACCGGGAGCCCGACGTGGGACTCGATCCCGGGTCTCCAGGATCACGCCCTGGGCCAAAGGCAGGTGCCAAACCGCTGCGCCACCCAGGGATCCCAGGGTTCTGTTTAGCATCTACTGATCAGAAAAAGTCAAGGAAGTTGGAGCAATAAGGACAGTTGCCTCAATATAAAGTCACAATCCCAATTTTAAGGTCTGCATAACACTGACAAAAAAGATGTGTAGGTTTACAAGAATAACTGTAGCACCACAGTAAGGACATATTATAAGGATCTCTCAATCCCTCCCCAGTAGAACCCATGGCAATTTACTGGTTGATTGAATCCTGGAGGAAGTGGAATATCCCAACATTTAAGAAAAATTAGACTCAGGAATTTAGTTGGCATGGATACTTGAAGATACAAAGGATCATTGTAGCTTCCTGCTAGACTGAGGACATGCAATGGTCAGGTAACAAATGAATTTCTAGCTAAAATTCAGCTTACTCTGGATCCACAGTGTCAATAGATCCACCATTTGGTCATTTTGCCAGTACCTATGTGTATGATTGGAATCACATACTGGTCATATTGGAAGTTTGGCTCATGTAATAAGAATCATTAAATTCTGGAAGACCAAGTTCACACCTCTGAAACTGCACTCAGATCTTTTTTTTCAGGAGAAAACCTACTGTGAGGAGTGGCATTAGCTTACAGCATTCACCTGTATGATCTGTCTCAAGGTTCTCGCCAAGGTGACTCTTTCTCCCCACAATGCTGATGGCTAGTGACTAAACATGGTGAGGGTGTTAGAACTGCACCTTTCTTATTCCTCTAAAGGGCAATCCATGCTCTGGGGCTCCTAGAGCCTACATACGACTCTACTGAAGCTGCACTGCAATCCTTTTTCCTGTACAATCAATCCTCCTTTTCTCCAAATGTTAGTTCTATGTAGTGATCTGAAGGCTTTTCCTGAATACTGTAAATTTTTACAGGCATTTTTTTCCAGTAAGTCTCTTGCACTTCTAGTTCTGTCTTGGCATCTGCTTTCTAGAAGACTTGAACTAAAACAAAATTTGTAAGTTGACCTAAAAGGCACTTAAGGATTTGGTTTTCTGTGGTACTGGCCTTGCCAAGTACAATTTTCCCTTTTGATCTTTAGGAATACAGAGTTATTTTTATTTTCATGAACCCATATAACACTTTATGACCTTTACATATATGGAATTCCCTTTCTTTCTTTCTTTCTTTTTTTTTTTTTTTTTTTTTTTTTTTTTTTTTTTTTTTTTTTTTTTTTTTTTTTTTTTTTTTTTTTTTTAAAGAGCCACTCCTTTAATACAGAATCTTCGTTAAAAACCAACCAACCTAGCCCTGTACAGCTGCCCTTTTGAATGGGGGGACCACTATGGGGTCTCCGCCTCTCTGAGAGGCGGCAGATGCTCCTGGCCACTCATTTAACTAACTGTCCCCTGGATGGGGCCCACATGGGAGGGCCCCCCTCCCCAGTGGGGACCCACCTTCCAGGGGACATTCGTGCATGTTTACGCCTTTTCTGATTGTGTCAGTGGCCGCGGCATGGCAACTGGGCATCAATAAACGTCTCTGCGGAAGCTGGGGGGCTTGTGTGTGCTGGCATCGGGTGAGGGGCAGGGGCTCAGCCACAGGGGGGCGGGTCACTCCGGGATGTCGATCACCAGGTCATCGTCCCCATCCAGGGCATCATCCCCACTGCCCGCGTCGCTGAACATCTGCCGAGGGACGGCGCTCAGGATGGTTTCTTTCTTCTTTCTTTCTTTCTTTCTTTCTTTCTTTCTTTCTTTCTTTCTTTCTTTTCTTTCTTTCTTCCTTCCTTCCTTCCTTCCTTCCTTCTTCTTCTTCTTCTTCTTTCTTTTTTTTTCCTGAAATGTCTTTCTTCTTACCTTCTCAGTTATAATTTAGTTACTATGACTCTCAGGATGGACTGCCTAATTTTCAAGGTTCAGCACAAAACAAAAATACAAAAATATCGGACTTCTTGTGTAGAAAGTATTAAGAATTTTAAGAGAATGGCAGCAGAACTTAAGCCAGCTATGAGCCACGCTAAATTCAGGGTACTGAGCAACTGCACAGGTCATATAACCACACAGCTGGCCCTGCCTACTCATCTTTTGTGACTGAGCAGTGATGTTTCATCAGGATCCTCTTGGAAAATCCTTTGTGTAAAAGAGTCTGCAGGCTTGAGTTGATGACCTTTTCTTGATGACTGATAACCTAAATTCATACTTTAAATGTCTTGATGAACTCTTAAAATAGCAAAGTAATCAGATCAAAGAACAACTCATATTGTTTTGTAATGAACTCGTTCTTTATGTTGCAACAATTGCATTTTTAAAATTCATGCAAAATTTAATTTTTGTAAAACAGGCTTACTACTTCTACTCAGTCTTTCATCATCAAGTATTGGCTACAAGCTGATTGCCCTTTTACCATTCATCTCTTTCTTGTGTATTCTCTCTGTCTTGCATTGAGAACACATACAAATTGAGTGTGGCCCTTGTATTCTTTCATTCCAAGGAGATGAACTGCACTGATTTAAACAGTAATTTTAATTGATTTGCAATGTAATCTTGATAAATGTTTACCAAGACTGATTGTGCCCTTCATCTTTGCTTTGTCATTCTATCAATCTCAAAAGTTCTTACTTACTGTTAATAAAATGAAAGTAATTAATGAAATTGTTTGGATGGTGCTACTTTCTTTATGTCTCCTAACAAAGCAGAAAATAAAATCACTCTTGGATTTTTTTTTTTTTTTTTTTTTACTCTTGGATTTTTTTTTTTTAATTTTTTTTTTATTTTTTATTTATTTATTTTTTTTTTACTCTTGGATTTTTATATGTGTTCACATTTATTGTAAGATTACAGAATCACCAACTTTAGTCTCCAAAATGCTAATGATATTTAGTACATTGTTGTTTGTTTGGAGTATATGTTTATATTTAGATATATTTGAAAAACATTTTAATTATAAAATGATATAGTTTTACTGTAATAAGTATGGAATATACAGAGAAGTACAAATAAGATAATACAAATCAATTATAATCACTTCCATAGATCTAATTAGGACTAATTGTGATATTTTTTTCCTATGTCTGTATGCATCTAATCTAGTGCAAACATGAATTCCCCTGACTTTAAGATACAGAAAATATGTGATAAGATGGATTCAAGTTACCTCTGCCTTTACCCTCTGAAAATCCAAATACCTCTCCATGATTTCTGGATATTCCATCACCTCTGGTTCTATACTTATCTTTCCACAGAATTGGTTCTACTTAATCATGTGCTAGATAATTTAGCTCTATTGTTTTGCATAGTAATATAAGATTAATAATGGCTATAAATGATGTTAAGTATCTTTCCATATGCTTACTTGCCATCCAAATATTTTCTTTGATAAGGTATCAAATATTTTGTCTACATTAGTTTAGTTTGTCTTTTTTCAAAAGTTATTTATGTGTAAGTGCCTTGTCAGACATATTTCACATGTTTTTACTCAGTCTGTAGCTAGTCTCTATTAACAGCATCTTTTGAAAAGCAGATATTTTAATTTTGTTGAAGTACAATATATCATTTTCTCCTTTTATCTAAGAAATCTTTGCCAAACCTAAGGTTACTCAGTTTTTCTCATGTTTTCTTTTTCTTCTAGTAGTTTTATAGTTTTAGTGTTCATTTTTAGGTGTATGTTCTATTTTATGTTAGCCTTTTTTAAATGAGCATTTAAGGGGATCCCTGGGTGGGTCAGCAGTTTAGTGCCTGCCTTTGGCCTAAGGCCTGATCCTGGAGTCCCAGGATCAGGGACAGAATTCTGTAGTAGATTTTTTTTTTTTCTCCCTCTACACACTGTGGATGTTCTTCTGGCTTCAACCATAAAATCATTCTTAAAGCATCGTTTGCCACTGTTTTGAAATTCTGATCCCTATCAGTAAAAGTGGCAAATTAGTTGTTCCTTTTCTACACAGCACCTTCACTTTGCCTATAATCTTTTTGTTTTTTTCATCTAAAATTCTGAGAATTAATGGGCTATACTACCTCAGGTGCTATACTTTCTAGCCAGGTTGTATGTTTACAAATTACCCTGCAGGATCTTCTCATCTTGAGTATTCTGAGCAGACATTTCTCAACAGTTCTGTCGCTGGGATTATGGTCTTTTGCATCAGAGATTTCACTGATACCTGGAATAGAATGGAGAGAAAGTCAAATGCCATTTTGTACCCAAATATTTGTATGGTTTTTCACAATAATATTTGTATACTTTATCAAAAAATAATTAACATATATTTTCTAATTCAATCCTCATAATGTCTCTGTGAAAAACCTGGAAGATATCTGTAAATCACATTTTACTTATAAAAATACTTGGACGCAGAGAAGTTAATAAGTGATCCAAGATGTATAATACATAAGCAAGAAAGCTAGACCTGAAAGTAAGGTCCACTCTACACATTTCCATCTCTTATGGAAAATGGTTGAAGTTTAACTACTTTTAGAAAGCAAATTATTTTCCTATATTTAGAGTATCTTCAGAACCACAAATGGTTAAAATCTCTAAAACATTTAGAAAAGTAAAATTATTTTTGGTTTGATAAAATTAAAGAACATCAGCTATATATTACCCCATTCAAATAGAAAAAGGTGTTGTTAGTTACTAAGCTATTATCTCTGAGATCCAGGCTCTCCCTTTATGGCTTTATATTAGAGCTGTGTTTCTGCAAACTACATTTTTCATTTCCCAGTGGGTTCCCTATTTTCTACCAGTAAGGGTTCTAGTTAGAGGGAAACTAGGAAGCCAAGAGTGACCTTTCACCTTGGCAGCAGCAGTTGGCTTACTTATTGTTTTATTTATTTTTAATTATTATCATTTTCCCCCTTTGATACTCCCAGAACTAGCCTCATTGTGTTCTTTCAGAGGTAGCAGCACCAGCCAGGCAATTCCCTTAATGTCCTGTGTCCCAGCTCTGCGGATCTTCCCTTCCAGGATCCTAGGTTCTAATAACACTAATTTCTTCCTTTTTTCGCCATCCCTGTGGGTGGTAGCTATTTCCTGCAGTTACTATATATTTGTCAGGGCAGTGTTCCCTTTCTGTTTTAAAGTTCTTTGAAACTTATTTAACTGATTTCTTGCATTAAATGACTGTGAGTAGAATAACTAGAGTAGTTTTTTTTGCTTGGCCAGTTTTTAACTTATTGTTTGGGTAGAGGAAAACATGTGGTTGGAAAAGAGGGAAAAGATATTATAATCTATTAATTAACAATTCATAAATTATGGAATTTTCAGAATAAATCTCTTATGTGTTCAGGAATATATAAACATACCTATAATTCTTCCATATTTATTTGTTTTCAAGTCATAATATGTTGATTTTAGAGATTGAAAGAAAAATTTAAAAGTCTGTCTCCTTTGGAAAAGGTAAATTTTTTTTTTTAAACTTCTGTTTACTCCTGAATTCTATGAACTGATAGGATGGAAAGATTAGAATTATCAGAATAAGTCTTATGATATATATTTTCTTGACCAAATGAAATAGAGGAGTTTCAGGGCACCCAAGTGTCTCAGTTGGGTAAGTGTCTGATTCTTGTCTTTGGCTCAGGCCATGATCTCAGGGTCCTAAGCTCTAGCCCTGCTTTGGGCTCTGTGTTGGATGCAGAGCCTGCTTGAGATTCTCTCCCTACCTCTCCTTCTGCACCCCCTGCACCACCTCCCTCATGCCCTTGCACTCTGAAAAGAAAGAAAAAGAAAAGAAAAAAAAGAAAAGAAAAGAAAAGAAAAAAGAAAGAAAGAGAGAGAGAGAGAGAAAGAAAGAAAGAAAGAAAGAAAGAAAGAAGAAAGAAAGAAAGAAAGAAAGAAAGAAAGAAAGAAAGAAAGAAAGAAAGAAAAAAGCAAGCAAGAAAGAGTTTCAGTGTAAACAAAGTAAAATGGGATTCTACAAAAGGAATCTACTTTCCTAGGCTCTTTGTATCTAGTGTGCATCATTGCGACTAGGGCTTTACTAACCTGATGTATCTGCCAGCACAGTTTAGACATAAACTAGTGATGCAGACAAATAGGGACTTGAATTACCAGATCCCTTAAATTAAGAGCAGAAACAGTGGTCAATCTATGTCAGTTTCCAAAGGGGGAAGACTTGGTAACTGAATGGGTAATATAGTTTCTAGGGCTGGTGGTGTAATCAGCACTATAGTTGTTCAGTAGCTACAATATTTGTGTCTTTTGGCCACTGTAGCATAATTTAGGGCATTTTTCCTTCTTGATATTCTGTGAATTATCTGGGATCTCTCGTAATGTATTGCCTTTTGGGGGGGGGCTTGAAAATTAAATTAGTTTCTGTTGCTGCAATTAAGAAATATGACTGATATATTCATCTGGAGCTGTCACCAAGATGACAAATGAAAAAAATTAAAATTTTAATTCAATTATCAATTTCAATTGATTTTCATAATTGAAATAAATGCATATACATACATATTAATAATAGTATATAAATAGTAATATATAGTATATATAATATGTACAATATCAATATACATATATGAATTTATATTTCCTATGAATTATGAATTACACATAATTTATGAATTAATTAGCATTGAGTACAAACATTTAATAGTTATTAGTTTTTAAAGAGAGTCCATTTGCTTTTACTTTTTTAAAGAAAAAGCATTTCATTCCGATACTCAATTTTCCTCTTATCCCAATTTTTTTCCAAGTTTCCTTTAGACTGGGGGCAATATAGGGACTAAGGAACATCAGCTAACTCAAATCTGTGATTTACAATGTAAGTGAAATGTGCTTTTCTTATGTTTATAACCAAGATAAGATTTTTCTTTTTTAAATAAGACGACTCCTTTCTGTTTTCCCTGACATAGCAAGGGCATCATGTGTCAGAACTTGGAGACTCCCAGTTGGAAATAGACTTTGCTAGAATAAGAGCAGATGTAGGAATTGGGAACTCTGCCAAAGAGAAATACCAGTAAGAATACAAAATATTTTTCTATGAGTTTGACAGTGCCTATAGAATTTTGAGCTGTCATCAGCACTTTAGATCCCAGGAAGCAGCTTGATAAGGAGAGTCTGCACAATGCTAAGTAGGCTTAGAGTAATTTTCAGGTACCTTTCAGTCCTTGGTATACTGTAGTAGTTTGCCATAAAACCAGTACTTCTCAAATCAAGTAGATATGAAGAGAAGTCCCATCATCTGCAGGGGTCAAGCTTAAGAAGCTGTAACAAGTACCCACTCAAATGATTACCCTTATCTCCCACTCTAATCACTTTATCTTATTCCAGAATGCTGATTAAATTTTAGGCTGCAAAAAAAAAAAAATTGCTGTCATATCATATCATTTTTCAGGTTCTGTTCAATCAACTTCATTAAACTTTGACTCTTTTGATGTCTTTCATTCTTCCCATCCATCACCTCCCTCTTGTACTTAAGTCCTTTACCACATAGCTTAGGTCCCAGTGTTTATTACTTCAGTTACACTTTTAATGATATCTTACATTTTCTTGCCTTCCTGTCTTTGCCTTTATTTTCTACTTGTGGTGAAAATGCTTAACTACGACAAATAACCCTTCTCTCTGCTCCTACATCTAAGTGTTGTGTTCAAGGCATTCACGTGTTCCCCCAGACTGGTGTTATTATCTGTCTCTACTCTTAATTGTTTTTCAAGTTTCTGCTGTGAAATTGTTCTGATTTCTTTAGTGAGATTTGTTCTCTCTCTCTCTCTCTCTCTCTCTCTCTCTTTCTTTCCTTCCTCTCTTTCTTCTTTCTTTCTTTCTTTCTTTCTTTCTTTCTTTCTTTCTTTCTTTCTTTCTTTCTTTCTTTCTTCTTTTTCCTTCCTTCCTTCCTTCCTACCTTCCTTCCTTCCTTCCTTCCTTCCTTCCTTCCTTCCTTCCTTCTTTCCTTCCTTCTTTTTTTTTTTAATCAGCTACTGTTTTAAACTTTTTCCATCCAATCTGCAAATGACTTACCTTTCCTCTCATACTCAACATATTTCACCTGTTTGTTGGAATGAATGCCCTCAGTAAACATTTCCTCAAATTTTAGCTCATTCTTTCTTTCTTCCTAACATCTTGTCACAATGAATAGATTTCTTTCCTCAAGTGAAGGCATACAACTCCACCTGTACCCTGGTTGTTATCCCTTTTTCCAGTGTCTATTAAATATATCCTTACCTTCATGTATTAGCTACAATTTTGGTGTATTATTTTGTTGTCTTTGTCTTAACAGTCACGAGTATCTTCCATCACAAAATAACCCCCTTTCAATTGACATCACTTTTTATCTAGGACCTGATCTCTCCTTTCCACTTTATGATTAAGTTACTTAAATATGTGATTTTTACCTTTTTACCTCATGTTGCTATACTTCCTAAAATCTGTGTTCTACTCCTATTCACTCATCTCAGTAGCCTCTTTGCTGCTAAAAAGAATGAAAACATTTGTCTATATTTTCCTTTAATTTTGAGACTGGTGACTTCATTTTTTGAGGCTGCTGACTATTTCTTCTTTCTTGAATTTCTCTCTAATTTGATTTCCAGTCTTCTTTTTTCTCAGTCTCTTTTGTGGGCTTCTTGTTCTTTTCCAGTCTCTTATATTCTTGTGTTCTCATCAGCATTACTTTCTGATCTTTACCCCTGTTCTTTGAGGTGGAATACCAATACCATTGACTTCAATTAGCAGCTCTATATTGACAGTCAAATAGATATTTTTTCTCTGATTTTCTCTCCCAAACTCCACTCTTATTTACTCAACTGCTTATTTTTATTCCCTACAACACTTAAAATGCAGTATGACTCAAAAGCACATATCTCTCTAATCAACTAATTCTTGCTCTTTTCTGAGTCTAATAAATGTCTCCACCAACAGTACAACCACCTAGGCTGAATCCTGTTTAAACTGATGACTTCTTTCCTCTGATTCAATATCTATCGCACTTCCGACTAGTCAATCACTGTCATATTTAAAATGTCTCCACAAATCGACCACTTCTTTCCATTCCTGTCACCACTTTCTATGTAGGCCCCTTCTCTTTTGCCTACATTATTATATATGCCTTTTTATTTAGTTACCTTGACCCAATTTTAACCTTTAATTTACTTTCTACCCTATAACTATGGTCATCTTTTAAGAACTAAAATCTGGTCAGATTTCACCCCTGCATTGGGTGCTCAACATAAAAGGCAAACTTCTTGACCCAAAATACAAAATCACTTAATATACATAACTCTTGCTAATGTCTTTCCTAATTTGTTCATTTCTCCCATAAATGAGTTCATTACTTAGTTACTTTAATAAATGTCTACTATTGTATCTGTTCATTCAATGATAGATGAATGATTATGCGTTCATGCATTCAGATAGATGGGTTTGGCATCTATTTTGTTTCAGGCATTGTTGTATATACTGAGGATATTACACTGAAAGAAAAAAGATAAATGTTCTACTCTTCTAATGTTCATACTGAGGATGGAACACAGAAGCAAGGAAGGTGATAAAATGGTCTTTATGAGGATCAAGGGGATACTTTACATAGGCTGATCTGTTTAGCCCTCACTGGGGAGTTAACATAGACAGAAAATGGAGTGAAATAGTAGCCTGTAGAAATTTTCAGGGAAGAGGCTTCCAGGCAAAGAAAACAATCAGTGCAAATCTTCTGTTGTAAAGTACGTTTGAGATATGACCTGTGTTTTAAAAGTATTGCTATAGTTGCTGAGTGGAAGATAGATACTTGTGGGGCAAGAGTAGATATAGAGAGCTTAGTTAAGATTTAGCAGCAAAGGAAATTTGATGCCTTTTTAAATGCCTACTTTTTACAAGAAATTATTTTAGAGTTTGCCCAAAATAGTTTCAGTGTTCACTGCCCACAAACACACATACACCCTTATTGCTCTCCAGCCATTGTATATTTCTTCAGATGGGCTATATTCTCTCTCACTTTTGAATCACTTACATCCTGTCCTCTGTCCTTTCATCTCTTGTCTCTAACCTCAACCCATCCATTAGAATGTAGCCCAGATCATTCCTTTCTCACCTCTAAAGCTTGGGTAATTTATAATTTCTGTATGCCTTCAATTCCTATCCCTATTGTATTATCTGGTTACTTACTTACTTTGCACTAGAGTTGAAGGTTCTTATTTAATGTGATATCTCCCATACCTTATCACAGTGAGTAGGTGACATTTAAATAAGATTAAAGAGTCATTCATATAGATAAATCAAGAAGTCAAAGAAGCAGATGGAGAGATAGCAACTGCAAAGATTCTGAGGTCAGTAAGGGTTTGGTGTGTTTCGGGAGCAACATTGAGCCAATGCAGTTAAAATATAGTGAGGCAGGGGAGAGGAATGTGAGATGGTATGCATAAAGGCCAAGAAAATATATTTAAATTTTTTTAAAATCTTTGTGTACAATTTATCCCCTTGCATTTATATAAGGCATTTTAGATTACAAAGAGTTTTCACAGCCAGTATTTCCATTTGCCCTTAATTACCATTCTAGGATCATTTCCTATATTTTTTTTCTCCTGCTATACTTGAAACCTTCCCAAATCAATGCTCAATCCCATTCATAAATACATCATTTTAGGTTTCTTTCCTTTGTGAATAAATGCTTTCAAAATCTCTCATTTTTTTCTTTTAAAATCATTCTTATTCCCTTGTATTACTACTGATACTTTACTGTAAAAAAATACAGCTTCTCATGAAATCAGCAAGAGAAAAAGCATTCCATCTTTCACTTCAAAAGAGGATTAGAGCTATCTTATTTCTTATATTGCCATTTATCTGTCATGTTTCTACCACCATAATTCACAAACCTTACCTTCTAAAAATTCACACAGAGTGCCAATCCATTGTTCTGAGTATCATCAATACTATTATTTGTGAAGATGCAGAAACCTTTATCCAAGCTTCAATGAAGTGAATAACTGCTTCCCAGTCTCTCATCATCTACTTCCATAATGATATTTAGATTTCTTAGTTCCTTTGCTCCATATGCTTGAATTGCCTTTTTTCCTCACTGTATTTTACATACCTATAAATGTTTTTTTATAACATTTCATTACAAAAACCCTAACTAGTTCTGAGAGATGAATCGGAGCTCTGAATATTACTTCCTTAACCTATCTTCTATTCTTAAATCTACTATTCTTTGCTTTCTTCATCTATTTTTGTGACATACAGTTGTCAATTCACGTCTAATCTCCCAGTCCACATATTTTACCTATTTCCTTACCAAGTGTGGACAAGATGATCAACTACATAAAAGATGTGCTCTGAAGCTTTTTTCACCTTCGTTTTACTTTCAGTGTTGTATGGACTGTGTCTGTTCATTCAACATTCATGTAATGAATATCCACTCTTTCTCAGACACTATTCTAGATACAGTAATACACCAATGAGCCACAATGACCACTTATAGCCTTCATTCTAGTCAGGAAAGATAGGTGATAGGAAAATAAGTATGTATATGTGGTGGTAAGGCATGCTGCTGAGAGGAACAAAGTGAGATAAGGTGATAGAGAGAGAATGTGCCTATATTAAGAAATAGATGGTGGCCCTCTAAGGGCTTCCTGATAAAGGGCTATTTAGGCAGCAAACTGAAAGTTATTGAGGAGTGATGTATGCAGATACCTGAGGGACTATTTTTCTAGACACAGGAACAGCAAATACAAAGGCCTTTAGGAAGAAATGTGTTTAACTTTTATGAGGATGTGTAAAGAGGTCACTATGATAGAGTAGATTAAGCAAGGAGAAAATGGTAGGAAATTAATTCAGAGACATCACATGTCTTTGATGTTATGTGCTTTTCTCTTCCATATCCAAACTGACATCATCTTATAATTCATTATTTTTTCATAATTTTGGTTTATCATTGATTTTTCATTGGACCCAAGGTAGGTGATGCTGCCTTTCTTCAATAATAGTCATTGATTTTAAGAGTATTAATCATCTAACATAATCTCCAAAACTAATGTGCTTATCTTTTCAACATTCGTAGGCCTCCCTGCCCATTATATATATAGCCTACATATTTTACAGTGATAATTTAAAACATCCACAGAAAGTTATATTCAAAATGTTTATTTATGTGCACCCATTTTTTCTTTACCTCTATACTGAAGGAAGAAAAGATTAAAAAAAGAAAAGAAAGAAGGAAGAAATGGATAGAAAACAAGAAAATATGAGTCGGAAATCTCAGAAAGGGAGACAGAACATGAAAGACTCCTAACTCTGGGAAACGAACTGGGGGGGGGGGTGGAAGGGGAGGTGGGCGGGGGCAGGGGTGGGCGGGGAGGTGGGGGGAGGGGGATGACTGGGTGAGGAGTGCTGAGGTGGGCACGACAGGATGAGCACTAGGTGTTATTCTATATGTTGGCAAATTGAACACCAATAAAAAACAAATTTATATATAAAAAAAAGAAAACAATAATTGAATTTGACCTATCCCTACTATGGGATCCAGTACTATCCTGCATCATTGTATAGTCTTGTGTAATTTAACCTATGTAATTATCATGCTATTTTTTTGAGAACCTATATTATTATCATGTTATTTTTTTAAGATATAAGGCCTGGGGCTACTTTTTAAGGTAAAAATCTGGGGTACAAAAAAATGAAAGTAGAGGGATCCCTGGGTGGCGCAGCGGTTTGGCGCCTGCCTTTGGCCCAGGGCGCGATCCTGGAGACCCGGGATCGAATCCCACGTCGGGCTCCCGGTGCATGGAGCCTGCTTCTCCCTCTGCCTGTGTCTCTGCCTCTCTCTCTGTGTGTGACTATCATAAATAAATAAAAAAAAAAAATTAAAAAAAAAAAAAAAAAAGAAAGTAGATATTGTGACCTATGCAGAAATATTTTGGCAATGTGGAAGATATTTTCTCTAAGTGACAATTTTTCTAAGAGATAGATTTTTTATTTATTTGCTTATTCAAATCTGAACTTCCCAAACTTATGAAACCCTACATTTTGAGTTATGGAATTAATTGTGCTTCTTTCATAGTTTGTTAAAATTTAGAGATAGCATTTTGATTTTTTTCCCTCCAAACTATTTTATAAATCAGTTATTTCATTACTTACTGTATGATTCAATAAAATAGGTGCTTCTCCAGTTGCTTGCAAAGCATAATGCTGTTCACAAGTCTCATGAACTCATGGTCAGCACAAAGATCAAAAGTAATAAAAATATTGTTCAAACAAAAGTTGTATTCAAAATATCCTCAAGCTATAAGCCGATTACATTGCCTGTTCAAACAATATGTGAGAGATCTATTTGGGGGGGCAATAGGATATATACAAGCTGTTCTTAAAATTGTGATAAATTTGTTTTATAACACAACACTTCATTGGAACACTCAAAATTTTATGTTTCTTGATATCATTGTCCAAAATTCACTTCAAGGGCCCAGTGTATTACTTAGTTCATATATTTTTCCTTAATAATGGTAACATAATTTTAATAATAATAATATCAATAATAAATATAGTTTCATTTTTGAATCATCTTTCAAAGAATAAAAAATTTAGGGTTATGAGGAAACTTTTCAACAGCCCTGATAAGCATTTAGAAAAGATTTTCTGAAATGACTAAAAATAACTTTGTGTTGAAACTATGCTATCAGATATTGTAATGGAGGATATTTTGATATTATGCTTTTGTTCAAACCCATAGAATTGACAACACAAAGAGTGAACCTAATGTGTATAAATTAAAAAAAAAATCTTTGGGAGATTGGAGGATCCCAGGAAAGATTGCAGACCATGATAAGATAATTTAACCGTATTATAATATATGAAAAAATTTCCTGGATGGGGAGAGGGGAAAAGAGCTGATCTAAGTAACTTTCGAAATAACTAATGACAAAATAAACTACATAAGCACAGTATTCCATTTGATAAAGTTGTTTTTGATGAGGGTAAGGGTTAACAATTCTGATAGAGCTATGCATGTATTCTTGAACTAAAAAATTAAGTAACGGATGGCAGATCCATCCCACCTGCCTCCCATCTAGAATCCAGGTCTCTTACTCTTAGAGTGGGAATTTATGGATAATCAAAGCAAGGTGGCTTGAGTCATCAATGTGGCAATAAATTAGAGTTGTCATCATCAATAAGAACATATTTCATTTAGTATAAAGATGCTTACATATAGAAATATCTATATATGTTTACATATATGGGTAAGTATACACACACAGCTTAGAGGAAAGAACTGGGGAGGGAACTCTATTATATGAGTATAGAGTATCTTATGGTGCCAAAAAGTAGGGAAATGCAACCCCCCCCCCAAAAAAAAACACAAAAAAACACAACACAACACAACCAAATAAACAAACAAAAAAAGGCAGTTAATGGGGATATGTTAAAAGAGCACTGGAGCCAACTGAATGAGCTCCCAATGACCAAACACAAAACAATTTGAGCAACAAAACAATAAATAGTATTTTATTATAACCTAAAATATAAAATAGATATTCATGAGTCCTGCTGATATAAATATATGACTGAATAAATACATACATGTAGAAAAAAATAAAAATACGAGAAATTTTAATAAATTTTGTAGAGACCTCACCCTGAAGGAGAGGGAGTATATTTCCTATTCCCTAAGTGTGGAATATGTATAGTGATTTTTTTTCCAAGGCATATAGTGTGAGAAACAGGAAAAATAACTGACTTTACAGTGGAGAAATCTGGCAAACTCCATTTCAGCCAGGTGATCAAGGTCAACTTCAAAAGTCATATATCATATTGATAGCATGCACCCTTGATATGACATGATAAAAATAACATTTTATCACTATGCTCTTCCTCTCAAAACCTATAATCCTAGTCTAATCATGAAAAAAAATCAAAGAAATTCCAATAGAGAGGCAACTTACACAGTCTGACTAGTACCACCTTGAAACCATCAAAACCATCGAAGTCAGTAAAAATAAGTCTGAGAAATTGTCATAACCAAGAGAAACTTGAGAAGACATGATAACTAAATATATCACAGTAGCTTAGATGGGGTCCTGGAAGAGAAAAAAATCAAATGAGTAAAAAATAAGGAAATCTGAACAAACTACAGACTTTAGTTAATAATATGGTATCAAGTATTAGTTACTTATAAGAAACATATGCTAAGGTAATATATTAATGATAGGAGAAAATTTGCATGATTATAGGTGTAATATGTGGACTTTCTATACTGTATGCTTAATTATTTGTAATACTAGAAGACAAAATTTATTAATAAAAAATAGGGGGCAGCCCGGGTGGCTCAGTGGTTTAGCACCTGCCTTTGGCCCAGGGCCTGATCCTGGAGACCCGGGATTGAGTCCCACATCGGGCTCCCTGCATGGAGCCTGCTTTTCCCTCTGCCTGTGTTTCTGCCTCTCTCTCTCTCTCTCTCTCTCTCTCTCTCTGTGTGTGTGTGTGTGTGTCTCATGAGTAAATGAATAAAATCTTTAAAAAAATAGGTTGGGTAGTATTAAGAACTTCCATTTTAATATTTCTAATTTGTATTGCACTGTCATGAGAGAGTTTATACAAATAATTAAGGTTCTAACTTAATTATGAAAGTTTTCCTATGATGAAAAATATCTTGCTTCACATTTATAAATGATGTAAACAACATTATTGTGTTTAACACTAAACAAGCAGCAGGTCCACAAATCTGGGGACTTTGTTATTAGAAATCATTATGGGAAGACATAAATATTTTAGTTGTCATTGAAATATTTTTTCTTTTCTTATTGAGTTATAGTTGACGCACAATGTTACTTTAGTTGCAGGTATACAATATAGTGATTCCATAACTCTATATGCTATACTATGCTCACCACAAATATAGCTGCAATCTGTTACCATACAACAATATTACAATTCTGTTGACTGCATTCCCTTTGCTGTACCTTTCATCTCCATGAATTCTTCATTATATAGCTTTTATTGAAATAATTTTATTGAAATAACTTCATAATAAGAACTAGTTAAGAAAAAAATACATAGCAATAATGGAATATGAATTGTGTGTGATACACAATGATGCTTTTATAATTATACTAAATAGTAAGCTTGCCACACCAATATTATTAATATCATTCCAAACACTGGTAATAATGTAAGCATATCTAAATGAAATAACATGAAAGTAATCTAACTACTGTTATAAACACTTCTGTGGGATCAGATTGCCTACATTTTAGAAAATTATATTGTATCCATGTCATATTATTAGCATGTTTAATCATCAAGATGTTGAATAAGCACTTCTGGAAATTGAAGAGCAGTTTGACCTCCTTAGTTGGAAGAATTCAATAAAGTAGAAAACTATTTTTTAATTGGGCTATATTTAGCCCTGAAGCCTCTTGATATAAATGTGAATATAATTTTAGGAATTGAAAGTACATATTGAAGACACTTTATATTTCTTTCACAGGCAGCTTGCTCTTATTCTCTCTCCCAGTAATGATACTCTCATCACACGCTAAATATGTACAGTGGGAGGTTACATGAACTATAACTCCAAGAGAGCAGAGTTTAAATCCTGACTCTTGTACTATTAACTCTGTGACTTTAGGTAAACAAGCTACCCTCACCGTGCCTCAGTTTGCATATTGATAAATTGGTACTGATTAATGCTGTCTACCTGGCCAGATGATGAGTGTGGTAGACATAAGGTATGTAGAGCTGTGTCATAGAGTAAGTGCTCAATGTGTTTTAATTATTCATTATTAATGAATAATTAATGATCATATATTTTTAGAACTGTGGCTGCTAACCATTCTTTTAACTGCTGATTAATAGGATTTTTTCCTCCCTTCCTTCTTTCCTCCCCCAAATGTCTGTGTCATTGATGACTATATAAAGTATAACATAAAGTTTAGGACAAAAGTTGAACCATATAATGTTAAATGAGAGGCTGAGTTTTTTGTTTTTGTTTCTGTTTTCTGAGAAATTGAACAGATGGATTTGAGAATAAATATAGAAATTTTAGTTTAGAAAGATCAATGAAGGTGTCAAAATGTCTTAATATCTTATTAAAAACCCTGTGGTATCTGGCCTCTATTCATCCTTCTAGTCTTCTCATGGGCCAGATTTCTCTACATGCCTTCACTCTAGCCAGCTGTATTACTGCATACCAGTAGCCCATTATTGCTAAACTTTCTCTTAACACAAGTCTCCTTGTGATAGGATGTTAATGGTACATACATTTGTGTGTGACCACACACTTGCACATGCACACATGCACATACTTCTGTTTAATTAGCTCCTAATTAGTTTGTGTGTCATATCCTCAAAAATGATTTTTCTGATGTTCCTGATTAAGTCAATTTTCTATAACATGCTTTCATAATACTCTGTATCTTGCCTTTGTGGCTCATTTAACAGTTTCACATTTCAGTTGGTTTGTGTGATTGATTAAATGTCCATCTCCTGCACTACTATGAAAACATCTTCGAGGCAGGAACTCTATCTTGTTTTGTGCATCACATACCCCTGACTGTCTCATTGCTGCCTGGCACATAATAAATCCAAGATAAGCAATTGTGGAATGAATGAAAAGACAACTTGCCTCATTAAACTGAAACAACCATGTAACAGGTAGAAAAAAAGTAGAACATTTCTTTAGACTTCATTGCCTGTACTCTTCCAGAACAGACTGACATCAATTGCTTCTTGAGAAAGAAAAATAAAATTCACTCCCACCCTGCCCACACATACAGACTTAAGGTCATCGATTTTTAGAACAAGTACTAGAAAATTGACTTTTCTGTTGACTTTAATAATCAACATGTAGATAATCCAGATTTCTTTCCATAACAAAATGATACAAAAAATTGATTCCAAGGTAGCTGCCCTGCTGTACATTGCTCGGTACTTCAGATTTTAAATGGATTCCATTTCAACTCATTCCTCATTCACTGCACTGCATATGAAAGATATTCCAAACATAAAACAATTAGGATTATTTTACTTTTTTCTTTGCATTTTCTCTTTAACATAATAGTTTTTTTTTAAAAAAGATCATGCCATTCACATATCAATAAACATCTTTGAAATCTTTTAATAACCAGCTCTGTCTGGAATAGCATTAAGAGGCTTAATCTTGGGAAATGCTATTGTAATTAAGGTTGTTCCAAGTCAAATGGAGTTCAAAAGAGATTAATTTTAAGCCTTGAAAATCCCATGCCACCTCGTGTAGTGGCATGCATCCTAAAACTAATCTAATTATTTGATGACAGTTCTAGTATTGAAGATTATTTCACTTAATTGTTTTCATTTTGCCTCTTTGGGGACTCTACCATTTGAAACAAAATTAGCAAGATTTTTTTTTTTCCCCAAAGGCAAATGGACCAACTCTTAGAAGTGAATTAGCTGGCCAACTGTCTTCTTTGGTTATAATTAATTTGTATATTTTCAATTAGTTAATTGAGGTTTCATTTTTTTAAAAATTCACTTAATAAACATAAAAATGTTATATCAGTTAGGACATGGATACAGTTTATGTTATGGTAACAAAAATAAAAAATATAAAAGAAATCTCAGAAGTTTAGTTCTTACTTCTTTGATGTCAGTGTGAGCTTCAGCATTTCTCTAGAGTGTTTATCCATGTGATGGCTCATTTTGTATGTCAACATCTACACATGGAATCAGGGAAAAGATATCTAAAAAGTTAAATGAAAATTATTCCACACAGAAATATCAAACATAAATTCCACTCATTGCTCTGAATATTTCATGTGACCATGTCTTCACAAATGGGAAGGTACAATTCTCTTATTTACCTGGAAGGAGGGAAATATAGGATGCCAGTAAAGTCTTGCAATGTATGTCACATAGTCTTAGCTAGTAAGAAAGGAAGAAAGGAAGACAGGAAGGAGAGAAGGAAGGAAGGAAGAAAGAAAGATCAAATTCCTTTCTCTTTCTCCTTCCCAGTTTAGGTGTAATCCACAGAATGACTAGTGGAGTCATTTTCTTGATCTCTTACCTAGTTATAAACTTGGTAAAAAAACATCTAGCAATGAGCATATTCTCTACTTTTATGAGCATCACATTTAGCAACTGGAAAATTAGTGATTATATCTTGCATATTTACTCCTCACTTCTGGTCGCTGGTTCTCTTTGTGTCCATTAGCATCCTCTTGGGAAATATTCTCAGTAATTCTTAATGTGGAGATCGAAGTTAAGTTAGGGGGTTGTATTTTAAGTCATTTTAGGGAGTTTAATGAAAATTAATGAAATTCAGTGTTTTGAGAAACACTGAACTGTGCTTACCCAGTTGAAAATTATATTCAGCTGTACTTTTTAAAAATCCCACATGACAGTTGACAGTTTTAATTAAAAATAAGAATGGAGACATTCATAACAGCGTCCGCCACTTTTCCTCTAATAAACAGCAAAGCAAAAGTAGAAAGAGTAGAGATTTTAGAAGCAACAGATCTGGATTTGAATCATACTAACTGGACATGTGACACTAAGAAAGACATTAACTTCTCTAACTCACAGTATCCCACACTTATGAGGAGATTAAAGTGCTTACAATAAAGACTTGTGGAGAGATTTTTTTTTTTTATTTTAAAGGTTTTATTTATTCATGAGAGACACACAGAGAGAGGCAGAGACATAGCAGCAGAGGCTCCCTATGGGGATTTCAATGTGGGTCTTGATTCCAGGACCCTGGGATCATGATCTGAGCCTGACGGCAGATGCTCAACCACTGAGCCACCCAGGCGCCCCTTGTGGAGAGAATCTAATGAGTTCTAACTGTAAAGCAATTGACACATCAACATTCATCATCATCTAACATTTAATGTGTGCTGAAGTACCAGATATTGCTTTAAATAAATATGAAAATATATATTAGGACAACAATACCAGAATTTAAAAGCCAAAATAGAGATAAATAAAGGTACATTACATTATTAGATTATTGTACATTAGATAGATAAAGTCACTGTCTGAGGCCACAGAATTAAGTGGAGTTGTTGAGCACAGACTTGAGTGCTGGTGGTTAGACACCATGATGATAAACAGAAAAGAAAATCTGCATATATATGCTAGAAGATTTTTTTTTTCTTTTCTTGATGACTATGCTGAACCACTGAAAGAACTTAAGGAGTACCATTATCAGATTTCAGTTTCACAAAAAACATCTTGGAAAAAGTAAAGATGGTTTTTATTTAGTTTTCTTCTGAGAAGAAGTTCTGGACTCAAGGAGAACTGTTTAAAGGCTAGCATAGCAATTTATACTAGAAAGAAGAAATTGCACTAAGGTAGTGATCTTTGAGAGAAGACATATTTTTCAAGTTAGGTACAATATAGACCTATAGAACTAAATAAGTAATAGTATATAGGTATTTAGGAAGAATGGATACTAATGCTTGCTTCCTCAATATTTTTCTTGGTGGTTGGATATGTGGGTTTCACATTAACCATGGTTGTGAAAACCACTGGAGAACACCATAGGGTGAGGATAATGTGATGCATTCACATATTTATGTATTGAGGCTGAGATTTGGTGTAACATTCATAAAAACACAGCCCAATAGAATGTGTTATACATGTTTTGGAGCCCAAAGAGTGCAATTTGGACTCAATATAAAAGATATGTCATCAACATTTGATGATGAGATTATATATTTAGATGAGTATATCCATGGATAGTAAGTAGAAATGGAAAATCAAAGTATTAATAACAGATATTAAAAACCCAAGTTGTATATTAGAGTAGTTGAAAGGACAAAACATGGGTAAAGACTAATACCAGGTCAAATATACTGTCTGTTTACAGTGTTTCAGGCATTATGATAAGTCCTTTATATGAAATATAAATTTATATTTAATATTTATTGTAGCTTTATGAGGTAAGTATTATTTTATAACTATTTATAAGAAAGGAAATTGAGGGGCACCTGGCTGGCTCCTTCGGTTAAGCATCTGCCTTTGGCTCAGGTCATGATCCCAGGGTTCTGGGATCAAGCCCATGTGGGCTCCCTGCTCAGCAGGGAGTCTTACTCCCTGCCCCCCCCCCCACAACTCCCACTTGTGTTCACTCTCTCCTGCTCTCAAATAAATGAATAAAATATTTAAGAAAAAAAGGAAAGGAAATTGAGCTTTTATAATATTAAGAGATTTCCCAAATTCATATATCTAAAAAGGGAAGAAGTTGGAGTTGAAATTCAAGCATTCTTGACCTGTGTGTTCTCCTGTTAACCATGAGCTATCCTGTTTCCAAGAATAACCATGGAAGGGACAGAGGAAGACCATCAACTACAAAGATTTAGAGGATAGAAAAATGAATTGTTTTCAAATCTTTATCACACTGAAGAACAGTGCTGGTATTTTGAAGTTAGGTGAGGAATAGGCCATTGTAGCTTGAACATAGAGTAGAAATTGTTTAAAACTTGAGATGAAGCAATAAAGGATGTAAGAAAATTGAGGATGTGGTATTGGGAGTGAGTGGCAAAATTCAGAGGTGAAGATCAACAGAATAGAAATGTCTTGGGATGCCCGGGTGGCTCAGGGTTGAGTATCTGCCTTCAGCTCAGGGCGTGATCCCAGGGTCCTGGTATTGAGTCCCACATTAGGCTTCCCGCTTGGAGCCTGCTTCTCCCTCTGCCTATGTCTCTGCCTCTCTCTGTGTTTCTCATGAATAAATAAATAAAATCTTTTAAAAAAGAAGAAAATAATAGAAAATATCTATGTTGCAAAATGCTACATGCATAGAATGGAGGGTAGGGCCGATGTTGAGTTTCTAGAAAGAGAGGATGATATCAGATATCGTCTTCAGAGAATTGGAGAGAAAGATTTATGTAAGATGTGAGGCTCTAACAGAGATAAGGAAAATAATTAAGTGCTATAGTTATTGAATATTCAGTTTCCCTTTATACCTCTCACTTAAATGTTCAAACCTAGCTTACTCTTTTTTTTCCCCTCCTGACACGACAAGAAAAGAGAGAGAGAACTGCTAAAAAAAAAAAAAAAAAAGTCAAGTTGATACTCTTTCTGTGTGTTTGATTCTATAGTTTTCCTCTTCAACTTTCTCACCCTTTGTTGACCTTCTGCTTTTGAGAGCCGTCTGAGACTCTAGAGTTATCTGTCTAACCTGACCTTAGGGTGTTTAACCCATAGGCTTTATTTAATAAGCTCTAATTCAAGTTTAATCTTGACCCTGTTTATTATAGACTTCCAGCTGCCTAACTGACCCAGTTCATTGTATTCTGGTAACTTTCTGCTCCTTGAGTCTCCTTGGCTCTGACCTCACATATCTTCCTGACATTCCCTCTAGGGCTCTTGGTTGCCTAAGCTGGATGTGAATGAACATTTCATGTTTTTCTGGCTGAAAGAAAGACGTGTACTTGCTCTGGGTTAGAAGAAAACTCTACAAAGACAACCCATATGATAATGTAAGACTAAAACATTTTAATAATGAAGTACCAACTAAGCCATGTATGATTTATGGCTTGTCCCATATATGTATATGTGTGCAGCTAGATAGACAGATGATAGATGATAGATTTATTTTTCTTAAATAAATTTACAGATGTACTATGGAGGATAAACAGCTCTGATTTAGCACGAGAAAATTTTGGATTTGCAGCTCAGTGGGATTTTGGCTTTTATAAGCTTCTTTCATTACAAAATTAATTATTTAAATAATTACAACAATGTAAATGAACCATCATCTCAAAATAGAACCCAATTTACTTCCTGCTAGTCCCCTAAGGGTCCTTTTTCTGTACTTCAGTATAACCATGTCGTTGCTCCAATTCACCAATTTGAGTTTCCTGCTTTATGGATTAAGCTCTGCAGGGACTATAATGTTCTAACTACCTTTGTTTCTCCTTCTTCTCTAGTGCCATGTTAGCATTTTACCAACAACTGACAAGGTTTGGTAGGAGGCAGAAGGTGAGAACAGCATGTCTGCAGAGTAATTCAGGTTAAATATATGTACATTTAATTATTTACACTCAGATTTACATACTGCAATTTGGAATTCTGGAAAAGCATTAGACTCTGTTTATTGCTAACAGCATGGCACTTGGGTTTTCAGAGAAGAATTGATATGGGGCTAATGAGATTTAGTATGGGATATTTGGTGTTGCCTGAAATTACCTTCTTCACTCTCTCAATAAGTAGTAAGATTTTGCTAAGTCTCTTATCTTGGGGATATTGCTTTAAACTGAGACCCTAATGCTACTAAATGATTAAAGAACTAAATTTTGGAACATATAGCAAGAGGCTTTCTTGTTAAAACCTTGAAAGAAGCAGAGCAAGGAAGTACTTGTTTATATTTGTGTATGTGTGTGGAAGGGGTGTGAGGTAAAAGAAAAAAAAAACAGTATGATAGGTAAAGAAGAAAACATACTTTCAAAAGACTTACTTGTATGACATAAAGAGAAGCAAAAATGTAGCCACTTAGGAGCCAATCAAAATATTTGGTACCTAGTAACTACAGGAAAAAGTAGAAGCTCAATCAATTATTTTTCACTAATGCTTTACAATAGTTTAAGTTGTCAAATTAACCATGATCAATACAAAGCAGACCACTGAGGTTATGGAGTAGATTTTAAAGGGGGCAGGGAATACACTTGGAAATGTCCACAGGTTTGTTTGTTTTTTTTTTTTTTTCAAGAAAATGATGCTTTTGTTATGATTCCACATTATTGTAGTCCATGAACAGTGAGAGAACTTGACAGGGATAGACAGTCTGAAATGGTGAGATCAAAGGCACGAAAGTAGGATTTATTTATTTTTTACAATTTTGGTTACATTTATAGTCATCCCAGAGATGTTCGTGTAGCACAAAAACAATAATTTGAGTGATATATGCCTCTTAGAGAAACAGAAAGATGCCTTTTCATCCATGGGACACCTTAGCCAAGGCAGCTGGTAAATCCATGAATGACCAGAATCATACAAAAAGTAGGGTATTGAGAAAAATACATAAGAATTATGCCATAAAGTATCCTCAAACCTCCACATGTCTAATTATCTCTCATGTTTAGTTTTTGTGCCTCTGTGCAATATTGCATGATATCTCAATATTAATTTCCAATTCATTAGTTATGTTCCACAGGGTCTGCTTATGGATATATATCATCTATTGCATTTTTAAAAAAAATTTAGAGTTCATATGTTTTTATTTTTTTGTTTTTATTTCTAACATTTTATTGTCTTTACCACAGTCGATTTTTGTTTTTTCCCCTTATTTTTAGTCCATATTGCAAATGTAACATATCTTTATTTAAATTTTTGACATGGAAAACATATCAATTTTAAAGTAATTGTTCAACTGCTTAATAAAACTATCTGAACCTTGAGAGAATCTATTTCTGATTTTGTTTTTAGCTATATTTTGAGGAATTCTATCTCTACATGTGTCATTAAATTTTAATTTCACATTCCCTTTTGATTATTCTCTTATTCTCTATAGTCTGGGATTTCAATGTACTTCTTCGAGTACTGGTAGAGGAAACAGGGCAACAACAAACATCAGCACGGATACAAAGGGACAAAGGGTCAACAAAATTAAGGAACTTGTTATAATTAGGACATATAGAACTTTCCATCCAATAATGATAGAAAATATTCTTTTCTGAAAATGCAGGTAGGAAGGTCATCAATATTGGCCATATGAGGTTCAGAAAATAAGCCTCAACCAATTTCAGTGGATGGATATAACTCAAAGCATATTCTCTGACCACATTAAAATTTGCTAGAATTATTGGGACTTCATCCAAATAAAAAGCTTCTGCACAGCAAAAGAAACAGTCAACAAAACTAAAAGACAACCTACAGAATAGGAGAAGTTATTTGCAAATGACCTATCAGATAAAGGGCCGGTACCCAAGATCTATACAGAACTTACAAAACTCAACAGCAAAGAAACAAACAATCCAATCATGAAATGGGCAGAAGACATGAACAGAAATTTCACCAAAGAAGACATAGACATGGCCAACAAGCACATGAGAAAATGCTCCCCATCATTGGCCATCAGGGAAATACAAATCAAAACCACAATGAGATACCACCTCACACCAGTGAGAATGGGGAAAGTTACAAGACAGGAAACAACAAATGTTAAAGAGGATGTGAAGAAAGGGGAACCCTCTTGCACTGTTGGTGGGAATGTGAACTGATGCAGTCACTCTGGAAAACTGTGTGGAGGTTCCTCTAAGAGTTAAAAATAGACCTGCCCTATGACCCAACAATTGCACTGCTGGGGATTTACCCTAAAAATACAGATGCAGTGAAATGCTGGGACACCTGCACCCCGATGTTTATAACAGCAATGTCCACAATAGCCAATGTCCACAATAGCCAATGGAAGGAGCCTCGGTGTCCATCGAAATACGAATGGATAAAGAAGATGTGGTCTACGTATACAATGGGATATTACTCAGCCATTAGAAATGACAAATACCCACCATTTGCTTTGATGTGGATGGAACTGGAGGGTATTATGCTGAGTGAAATAAGTCAATTGGAGAAGGAAAAACATTATATCGTCTCATTCATTTGGGGAATATAAAAATTAGTGAAAGGGAATAAAGGGAAAGGAGAGAAAATTAGTGAAAATATCAGTGAGGATGACAAAACATGAGACACACCTAACTTTGGGAAATGAACAAGGGGTAGTGGAAGGGGAGGTGGGCGGGGGGTTGGGGTGACTGGGTGATGGGCACTGAGGGGGGAACTTGGTGGGATGAACACTGGGTGATATGCTATATGTTGGTAAATCGAACTCCAATAAAATTTTAAAAAAATTTGCTCGAAATTTCCCAAAGATACATTATATAATACATTTCTAAGCATCTCAAAAATCAAAGAAAACATCATAATGGAAATTAAAAAATATTTAGAATCTGAATTATATTAAGTGCATAGTATTAGAATTTGTAAAATCAGCCAAGACTCCATAGAAAATTTTAGGTTTGAATTTATATTTTGGGATAGAAGAAGGGCTGAAAATCAATAACCACTCTCCAATGTCAGAAATGAAAAGAGGGATATCACTATATATTTTAAAGGTGATAAAAGGAATATTACCAATAATTCCTGCCAATTATTTTGCCAATTTAGATAAAATGGACAGTCTCTCTTAATACACAACTTACAAAAAATGACACAAGAAGCAATAGAAACAGGGGCACCTGGGTGGCTCAGTGGTTGAATGTATACCTTTGACTACAGGTTGTGATCTTGTTGGGGTCCTGGGATCGAGTCCCACATGGTGCTCCCCATGGGGAGCCTGCTTCTCCCTCTGCTTATGTCTTTGCCTCTCTCTATGTCTGTCATGAATAAATAAATAAATAAAACCTAAGTAAAGAAAATAGAAACAAAAGTAGAAAAAATAACTTAGTATTTATTTTATCAGTTAAGTCTGAAATTAAGTACTTTGCTTTGAAGAAAACTAGACACAGATATTAAATGTGTTGCACTCATTAAATGTTTTGCACATTTGAGAAGAAAATGGCATCAAAATATAAAAAGCCGAATATACCAAAAATAAAAGGAAAAACAGATAATTCTGATCCTTACAGATGATTTTAGCATTGTTTTATAAACAATCAATAGAACATATAGTTTTTAAAAGTCCAAAAAGGCATAGAAAAGCTGAACATGATCAGCCTTGTCCTAATTAATATTAGTAGAACACTACTACACCCGACAATTGCAGAATACTTATTTCTTGCAAGTTATAATAGATAAACCAGAAAATAAATTTGTTCATATATATATCATTTTGTATGATTTGTGATAAAGGTAACATAGTAATGTAATGAAAAAAGATGGATTTTTTCCATAAATAATGGTGGATTAGTTGGATATCCATATGGAAAAAGAAAATAACTTGATGCTTGTTTCAAATCATACATACTTTCATGTAAATATACAAGACAAACTATTAATATTTCAATTTGAAAACATAGAATATTTTCATAACCTTGGCCCAATTCAAAGTTTCCTTAAACAAAACATTAACAGTGTTAATGCTAAGTCTTTAGCATTAAAGACTAAATTGTGAAGTGGACTATAGTAAAAATAATAATTATGTTTATTAAAATACATTATTAAATGGGTGTAAAAATAAGCAGCAGAATGGGAACAGATGTTAGAGTAGATATTTCAAAGTATTTGAGTCCAGAATATATGAAGAGGTTCTGTGAATCTATAAGGAAAAAAAAGCAGGAAGTACAACAACAACAAAAAAATGGATAAAAACTTTAAATGGGTACTTCACAAAGTAAATGACAATAAACATATAAAATGTACTCATTTTTATTTGCAATAGAGAAATGCAAATTAAAACCACAATATAGGGCAGCCCTGGTGGCTCAGTGGTTTGGCAACGCCTTCAGCCCAGGGCCTGATCTTAGAGACCCAGGATCAAGTCCCACATCGGGCTCCCTGCATGGAGCCTGCTTCTCCCTCTGCCTGTGTCTCTGCCTCTCTCTCTATATATGTCTATCATGAATAAATAAAATCTTAAAAAAAACCACAATATAATAATACTGCATAGTCACCAAGCATACCTAAAAAGAATGAAAAACACAGAAAAAATAAAATGGAATCAACTGGAACTAACACAGCTCTTAGCAGTATACATTAAAAGACAAAACAAAGTAAAAGAACTTAACACTCATTTTTTAGAAGTTTTATTGAAATAGGGTCCACATACTATACTAGTCAACCATTTAAAAAGTACAACCATTTAAAAAGTACAACCATTTAAACCGTTTAGAATGTACTAAAATACATTCTAGTATCTTCAAAGATATGTCCAACTATCACCACAGACAGTCTTAGAACATTTTTACTATCTTAAAAAGAATATCCATACATTTTAGCCATTAATGTCTACCTTGACCTAGGAAAATACTAATCTGATTTCTGTCTCTACCTATTTCCCTATTCTGGACATTTCATGTGAATGGAATCATATTATTACTATGTTTTGTTATTGGCTTTTTAAAAATTTTAATTAGCATAATGTTTCCAAAAGTCATTCATGTTGTAGCATATATCAGTACTTTATTCATTATTATGCCCCAAATATATGTCCATTGTATGCATATACCACATTTTGTTTGTCTATTCATCAGTAGATGGACATTTGAGTTGTTTCCATTTTTAACTATTATAAATAATGGTGCTATATATATTTGAGTGCATGTTTTTGTGTGGACATATATTTTCATTTATTGTGGGTATATACTGAGGAATGGAATGGCTGGGTCATATGGTAACTCTGTTAATCATGTAAGAAATTGTCAGACTATTTTCCAAGATAGCTGAACTGTTTAACATCCTCACTAGCCACTAGTTTTCATTATCTGACTTTTTGATATTAGTCACTCTGATGGGTGTGAAGTGGTATCTCCTTGTGATTTTGATTGGCATTTCCTTGATGACTAGTGATGTTGAGCATCTTTTCATGTGCTTACTGGTCATTTGTATATCTTATTTGAAGAAATATCTATTTGAATCCTTCGCCTATTTTTAATCGGATTACTTTATTTTTTTTAGTTGAGTTGTATGAGTCCTTCGTATATTGTGGTTACAAGTCCCTTATTAGTTATATGAATTGCAAATACTTTCTCTAATTACATGGATTATATTTTCACTTTATTAATGGTGTTCTTTGAAGCAAAAAGGTTTTTTTTGTTTGTTTGTTTTTTGTTTCTTTTTCTTACTTCGGTGACGTCCAGTTTATCTGTTTTTTCTTTTGTTGCTCCTGTCTTTAGTGTCATATGTGAGGATCTTTTGCCAAATTTCGTATCATGATATTTACCTGTATGTTTTCTTCTAATAGTTATATAGTTTTAGTTCTTATATTTATGTCTTTGGCCATTTTGAGTTAATTTTGTTTATGGTGTAAGTTGAGGATCCAACTTCATTCTATCGCATGTGACTATACAGTTGTCTCAACATCTGTTACCCTTATCAAAATCAGTTGACCATAAATATATGGATTAATTTATTAATTAGTTCTATTCCATTGATCTATATATCCATCCATATGCCAGTACTACACTGTCTTGATTTTTGTTGCTTTGTTTTAGCTTTTTGGGTCCTTGGTGATTCCATATGAATTTTAAAATCAGCATATCAGTTTTTACAAAAAAATAAGCCGGTTTTCTGACAGAGATTGCACTGAATCTGTAGAACAGTTTGGGGAGTTTTGCCATTTTTTTTAAAAGATTTTATTTATTTATTCATGAGACACAGAGAGAGAGAAAAAGAAGCAGGCTCCATGCAGTGAGCCACTGTGGGACTCGATCCTGGGTCTCCAGGATCATGCCCTGGGCGGAAGGCAGGTACCAAACCTCTGAGCCACCCAGGCGTCCTGAATTTTGGCATCTTAACAACATTAAGTCTTATGATTTGTGAACATAGAATGTTTCTCCAACTTTTTGGATATTTAATTTCTTTTAATAATATCTTATAGCTTGAATGGATTATAAATTGAGTAATATTGGAATAACTAAGAAAGGGAAAGATATGGTTCAATAGGAGTAGGGGAGGGATTCTATGCAGAAAAAATTCAAAGAATTATTTACTTTATGTATCTTAACAAAGACATTAAAAGAGAGAGTTTTTGAAATTAGCAAGTACACTGAACCTTGCCTTTTTCTAAAAGTTCAGGAAAATTAATTTAAATTACATATTAGTACCAGAAAATTACCAAGTTTAAAGCCCACTCAAAGTTATTATAAGTGAAAGGAGAATGAGTAGACTAAGTTCCTTATATAAATGAAGTTACCTGAGAATATGATGCTCATAGATCATAACTTCTATTTCAAAGTGAACTTAACAATATTAAGAAAATTATATATATATATATATATATATATATATATATATATATATATATATAAAGAAAATGATATAAGATGTGAAAGAACAACCCATATCAAAACTAGAAAACCTCCAAATGGAGAAAATAGAATTTAGTATAAAACAATATAAAAGAAAAAAATCACTTTCAGAATTTAGAAATAAACTAGAAAAAATGCAAGAGCAAATTAAGAGATATTACTTTAAAAGAAATGTAAAAAGAAGAAAAATTTAAAAACAATAAGAAACAAAATGACAAGTATTGAAATAAGTAAAGAAGATTGTTTATGGATCTTTACCCTGAAGAAGTAAACCAGAGTAAAGAGATATAACAAATACTAAAACTATAATTGAAAGAAGCTTTCCTGAAATAAAAATTAAAAAGAAAATTAAACTACATAATAAAAGAGCATACCACGTGCTTATTATTATATGATAATACTGACCTAGAAGAGCCTATTTCAATACTTAATTCACAAATTACTGGCCTTTCAAGAACACACAACACACATACACAAAATTGCAGTGGGAGGTGGGGGTGAACCAGCAAGTGAATTATAAACAAAAGAAAATCAAGTTATCTTTAGGCTCTTTGACAGCAATGCTTCATTGTAGATCAAAATAGAATATTATGTTTTAGATAGTCAATGGAAAAAATGTTCACCAAGGAGTTAATATCTTATTGAAATTATTTTCAAGTGTAGAGTTCACAAACTCTTATCTTAACTCAGGAAATACTGTTACAATGAGATCTTACTAAGAATCTATTACAGAATGAGTTTCAGACAACCAAAATGACTAGAGACAACAAGGGCTTGTGTGAGCATAAACTGTTACTTGTACAACTAAAGTTAAAAAAGGTTTAAAAGGGACAGAATAAAATGTATACTATGCAACTGCTATATATATTCAAACAGTGTAGACAAAGTATGAGTATAAAATAGAAAAAAAATAAGAAAAGGAAAAAATAACTGTTCTCTGTAAATACTCTGGTTGTACTAGTAGTATTACTATTATACTGTGTTATACTGTAATATGAGATAAATAATATTAATTATGAGAAATTCTTACTTGATCATCCCTGTTTCCTTTATAACTAGGATTCTTGGTGTGGAGTAAAAGAAATAGTGATATAACATTAAGAAAATTAAAAATTCTATAGTACTGGATTTTACCTGGAAATTTGGGAGTATCAGGACACAAAGATTGTATATTCAATATTCAGGATGGAATCAGAATTATCAACATGTTGGCATATGTGATTAATTAATGGATCTAGGCCTTACCATCAATGGCTTATCTCATATACAGAACAGCAACCAGACACTTAGGGTTCCTAAAAAACAAAATAAAACAAAACTCAAAAAAAAAAAAAAAAAAAGAAACAAAATATGCACCATCACCTGTAGCTTTGACTAATGGATTGAATATGAATCTTAACAAAACTCTGAATTGAGTTGTTAATTTATAGAAAATACAGAGAAAAATGATACATGTTGAATGTATCATGACTATGAAATCAGCAAAACCTATAATGAGGGGAAATCTACAGACCCTTCAAAAATGAAATTGTAGGGATCCCTGGGTGGTGCAGTGGTTTGGCACCTGCCTTTGGCCCAGGGCGCAATCCTGGAGACCCGGGATCGAATCCCATGTCGGGCTCCCAGTGCATGGAGCCTGCTTCTCCCTCTGCCTGTGTCTCTGCCTCTCTCTCTCTCTCTGTGTGACTATCATAAATAAATAAAAAATTTAAAAAAAATTAAAAAAAAATGAAATTGTAATAAGTGAATGGGATAGAGAGGAAATTTCTAAACTAAAAGTGGCTATACATATATGTATATATATGTATATATACACATATATATATATTTTCTGTGTTTGACAAAAGTAAATAAATAAATTTTTTTCACCGTACATTAATGGAGTCATATTTTTTAAAAGGATAGTTAAAAACAGGAATAGCATATTATTTTTTCTAGTTGTAAAAGAAAGTTCTCCAAAACTTAGATTTAAAAAAATAATAATTTTTTTAAAAAAAATAATAATAATAATTTAAACACATCCCAAACTATAATTATGTATGAGTATACTGTACACATATACAAGTATATGTGTATACTTGTCTTTAAAAAAAGAGGGAAAACATGGGAGTATTGGTACAAGAACAAATATACCTACAAGATTTTACTAATCTAAGCAAAGTATATATATACTTTAAAGAAGAAATAAGAACATAAACTCTAAGAAGACAACCTGGTGTCTTCTAACTTGTAACACCTTTTTTTTTTTTTTTTCCTGGTTGTATCACTCTGCTTTTTTTATAGTCACCTTAATTCAGGCAAATTTAAAAATAATTAATTCTAAATGATACCTCATTGACTTAGGGACCAAATATAAATTGGTTGCTTAGTTAAAATTGACTAAAATAGGAAAAATGTCTCTGTTGGAGATATGAATAGGAAGACAAGTATATTTTATAGTTGCAATTTATTTTGTTGTTTTTTTTTAAGTTTTTGTTTAAATTCCAGTTAGTTAACATACAGTGTAATATCAGTTTCAGGTATACAATATAGTGAATCAACATTTCCATACAATATATGGTGCTCATTACAAGTGTGCTCCTTAATCTTCATCAACTCTTTCACCCCTCCACCTCCCTCCCCTCCAGTATCCACCACTTTGTTCTTTATAGTTGAGTCTATTTCTTAGTTTGCCCCTCTCTCTCCTTTATCCTTTGCTAATTTATTTTATTTCTTAAATTCCACATATGAGTGAAATTATATGGTATTTTTGTTTTTCTCTGACTTTTTTTTTTTTTTTGCTTAGCCTATTACTCTAGCTTCATCCATGTCATTGCAAATGGCAAGATTTAATTCATTTTTATGGCTGAGTAATATTCCATTTTATATATGTACCACACCTTCATTATCCATTTATCAAATGATGGACACTTGAGCTGTTTCCATAGCTTGGCTATTACAGACAATGCTGCTATAAACATTGGGGTGCACTATTCCTTTGAAGAAATATATTTATATTCTTTAGGTAAATATCTGGTAGTACAATTGCTGGGTCATTGGGTAGTTCTATTTTTAACTCTGAGGAAATGCCATAGTGTTTCCCATAGTGGTTGCATCAATTTATATTCCTACCAACATTGCAAGAGGGTTCTCCTTCCTTCACATCCTCACCAACACCTATTGTTTCTTGTGTTGTTGATTTTAGCCATTCTGACAGGTATAAGGTGATATCTCATTATAGTTTTGATTTGCATTTCCCTGACAGTAAGAGATATTTAGCATCTCTTCATATGTCAGTTGGCCATCTGTATTTTTTTTTAGAGAGAGACAGTGCATGCATGCGTCTGTGCACGAGAAGTGAGGAGGAGCAGAGGAGGAGACAGAATCTATTTTTAAAGATTTTATTTATTCATTTAGAGAAAGATAGAGAGCAGAGTGGGGGCAGAGGGAGTGGGAGAGACAATTTCAAGCAGACTGTGCTGAGCATGGAGCCTGACACAGGGCTCAATCTTAGAACCCTGAGATCATGACCCAAGCCAAAATCAAGACTCGGATATTAACCAACTGAGCCATCGAGGCACCCGCCATCTGTATCTCTTCTTTAGAAAAATGTCTGTTCATGTCTTCTGCTCATTTTTAATTGGATTATTTGGGGTATTTTTGGTTTTTGAGTTGTATTGGTTCTTTATATATTTTCAATACTAACCCTTTATTAGAATATGTCATTTGGAAATATTTTCTCCCATTCTGAAGGTTGCCTTTTAGTTTTGTTGACTGTTTCTTTCACTAGGTGGAAGCTTTCTCTTTTGAGGTAGTCCTAGTTTTTGCTTATAGTTCCCTTGCCTCAGGAGACATATGCAAAAAGAATTTGCTACAGCCAGTGTCAAGGAAGTTACTGTCTGTGTTCTCTTCTAGGATTTTTATGGTTTCAGGTCTCACAATTTGGTCTTTAGTCCATTTTGCATTTATTTTTGTGTATAGTTTAAGAACATGGTCCAGTTTTCATTCTTTTGCAGGCTGCCATCCAGTTTTCCTAATGCCTTTTGTTGAAGAGACAGACTGTTTCCCATTGCATATTTTTTCCTGCTTTGTGTAACAGGAATTGACTATATCATTGTGGGTTAATTTCTGGGTTTTCTATTCTATTCTATTGATCTATGTGTTTATTTTTGTGCCAGTGCCATACTATTTTGATTACCAAGCTTTGTATTATAACTTGAAGTCTGGAGTTGTGATGATGACTACAGCTTTGCTTTTCTTTTTCAAAACTGCTTTGGCCATTCAGGGTTCCATACAAATTTTGGGATTGTTTGTTCTGGTCCTGTGAAAAATGCTTTTGGTATTTTAATAGGGATTGCATTAAAAGCGTATTATTTTATCTTTTAACAAAGTATATAATTCATCCATTTCACTGCATTTAGATTGTAACCAGAAAACTTTTTTTTTTCAGAAAACTTTTTAATACATTAATGCTCCCAAACTTTTTCATTGTTTGCTAAGAAACTTTGGGAATTTTAAAATTTGTTTGCCCAGTTCTGAACCTCAGAAGAGAGTCATTATGGGATTTAAATAGAGAATTTGTAGGAGTAAAATATGGGGGGAAGTATACTGGAGTTTGGTTGGAGTTTGAAGTAAGTGGTCATTTGGGTTTATATGTGTTTGGTGGGTAGAGGACAAAAGTAGAATTTTTGAAACAGACTGCTTTATAGATTCCTTCACATTATCATGATAATTTTGACATTGCTTTTCATTTCTGTATGTGACCTTTTGACTTAGGCTGCTTTGGGAATGGATCATTTGGATGAGAGGTTTATATGCAATAAACATGAAAGAGTAGAGTCAGTATCAATAAGCTATCATGGGTCATAAACCTCTCCAAAATGTAGTGGCTTAAGGTAGTTTATTATTTCTCACTAGCCTATTAGTTGACAGGTAGTTCTAATGTAGGCTGGATTCTGCTGATTCTGAGTGGGCTCACTGAAATATTAGCAAAGATTAGCTCAGTTTCTGAGGTGTGTATGGGACTTTAGCTTTCCTCCATATATTTTTCTCATTCTCCTCTGGGCTAGTCCAGACTTGATTTTGTGGCTGAGATGAGAATTCTATGGAGACAGTAGCACACAAGGTCTTTGAAAATTGAGCTCAGAAATGGTGCACCTTCACTTCTGCTACATTTTATTAACCAAAGGAAGTAGTAAGTCCAGCTTGAGTTCAAGGGATCCTGAGTGAAGAAAATAACAAAGTAAAACAAAATAAAATACAATAAAGCAAAACTCTACTTCTTGAAGTGAGGAGCTTATCAAGTCACGTAACACAAGGTTTGGAGACAGAAAGGCTACTAACTGGGACCATAAGTTAAATCAGTCTACTATGGTATCTACCATCATTTAAGGTTTAATTTATTATTCTAAAAGAATAGAGCTTTAGCTTTTCAAGTTTCTATGTGTCAAGTTTCCATGTTTCCTTTATAAATTAAAAACAGAGGCATTTGACATGTAGTTATGGCTTATTACTCATTTGAACATATGAACAAGAATGAACAGAGTTATTTACTCGAAAATTCTCGATAATTAGTGAAAGTAGGATTTGATGGACTGCTGAGAATAACCAGTTAAAAACACATTGTATTTTCATTGTGTTTTCTTGGAAATCTGTTGATTACTTTTTGTAATTTTCATGTTTATTCACTATATGGATAGGAGTTTAAGTTTGGCTGTGAATAATAGATAACCCCAAGTAGCATCCATTTATATAAGTTATATGTTTATTTCTCTTTTATAGGACTCAGTGTCAAGGGTCAGGGCTATACGGAATTCCATGGTGTTAGAATCTAAATTTTTTTTTAACCATATGTTTTAAAACTATTTTTTTTTAAATTCTGGAATATGCTTAGATTTAGATAAAGTTACAAGGCTAACATAAAAAAAATTAATGTATACCTTTTACCAAATTTCCTGCATTGTTAACATCTTATGCTACCATATATATATATATATATATATATATATATATATATATATAACATCGATACATTACTATTAACTAAAATCCTGACTTTATTGGAATTTACTAGTTTTTTTTTAAGATTTTATTTATTTATTCATAAGAATACACAGAGGAGAGAGAGAGAGAGAGGCAGAGACACAGGCAGAGAGAGAAGCAGGCTCCATGTAGGAAGCCTGAAATGGGATTCGATTCAGGGTCTCCAGGATTAGGCCCTGGGCTGAAGGCAGCCCTAAACCACTGAGCCACCTAGTTTTTTTATTAAGAATCTTTCTGTTCTAAGATTTAACCCAAGGTACCACCTGACATTTTGTTGTTTTTTTTTTGTCATGACTCTGCTGTCTCCTTTAGCATGTGAGATTTTACCAATCTTTCCAAATTTTTCATGACCTTGATAGTCTTGATGAATACTGGCCAGGTATTCTGTAGACTGTTCCCCAACTGGAATTTATTTGATTTTCAGGGAAGGGAAGGAGGAAATTAAGCAAGGGCTGCTGGGTTATGCAAGAAATGGAGTGCCTTTCTCATCATTTTGTGTAGGTGGATAGATGACATTGTTGGTAAACATCAGGTAATGTTTGCCAGGTTTCTTCACACTAAAGTTACTTTGTTTTCCTTCCTATGCACTCTTCTTTATAATAACATCTTTATGTCCTTTATAATCACATGTTTTTTTTTTGTTGTTGTTGTTTTTTTTTTATAATCACATGTTAAAGCACATCTTTAAGGGGAAGCATTAAGCTTTACCTCCTGGCATAGACAGAATGTACATATATTAAATGGAAGTTTGTAAGGAAGTAAGGAAAATATATCTCTTCTCTTCCATTTAATTATTTATCCAATCATTTATATCACTGCAGCTCATTGATATTTATTTTATACTTTGGTTCATAATCCAATACCATGTTATTCATTTTGTTGCTAAAATAATTACAATTTTGATTACTGGGATTTAAGTTTGGCTTATTATTAATATTTTTTTTGACATGTCACCAGCCTGTTTTTTGTTTTTTAGGACACCCTTACATTCTGGTACTTCAAGGTATTCCATAATAACCTTGTGTTTTCCCTGGCCTCACTCTATAATAATCCATTTTTCCAATAAGTTCTAGTTCCTTTTATGAAAAGGATACTTAGAAACCAATATGTAGGTGCTATGTGTACTGTTGCTTCTGAGGTGTGACTATTTCTAGGCTCTTCCTCAGTAGACAGAACCAGGTAATATATGACTATTTACTAACCCATTTACATGCAGATATTTATAATTTATTTATATATTCTATATATACATATACTTGTTTATGTGCACGCATGCATATTTATATATTAACAAAATAGTTTATTCTTATGTCTGTGATTCTAATACAACAACACATGATCTATTCTAAACTTTCTTTCTTGCTCATTTGTAACTTCTATAACAGCAAGAAATCTGGCTTCCAACATCATCTTTTCATTTACTTGTCTAACCCTATTGTACACACCATGCCTTTTCTATCTCAATGTCTAACGTAAGAGGTTGCATGTTCCATATTGGAGCTAGGGATGAAGAATTATAGGCAAAGAACATACATGGAATTTCCTTTAAGGAAGTGTTTCCAGAAGCTGCCCGGCAACTGTTCTGGTGCTATCTCTATGGGAGATAGCTTTAAGAAGGCCATGTGATGGCACAAGTGGGTTAGAAAAGCATAGTGCAGAAAGCTACCTCTAAGGGGGAAAGCCACCCCTAGGGTGAAAGTGCCCAAGCTTAGCAAAGATCAAAACAAAATTATTTAGACTTAATCACTGGCTAGAATGTATGCCCCCCAGTTTTGATGTCACAGACTAATCACTGAGAAATGATTGTTAGTTACTTATTGTTGATTGAAATTGAACCTATGTTAATAATGACCTTATGATCGTTGCTTCAAGCATGTACTTCTGGTTCTATCACAAACCCCAAATGAATAAAAGTACTGGCAAAGCCCTGCTCAGGATTTGTCCATTCTTGACATTAGTCTCTCTCATTGTCATCTCTGCATTGGCTCTCTTGCCAAACAAGGGAGAACATTTCAGGCTTCTGCAGCTTGCAACAATCCCATTGGCCAAAAATTAGTCGCAAGGCCTGAAAAGGAGTTTGGAAAATGTAATCTTTACTCTAGGAAGCAAATGTCAAGCTTAAGCAAAACTATTACTCTGAAAGATGAAAAAATATAGGGGGAGAAAATTCAAAAACAGCTAAGATTGGAAAATTAGAAAATATTTACATTTCCTGGATATTATTCATTCTTTAATTGCTGCTGCTGATGAAGATAATGATGAGTAGTGAAGCAGTAAAAAGGAAATGGTCAATTTTGTAATTCATTTTAGCATTATAGAAAGTCATAAATATATTGGAAAAATAAACTTCTGTATCTTTTAAATCTGTGTTTTATTCCTCTTCATCTTTTGCCATTATCTATAGTCCAGTTGAATTTAAGGAAAATGAACACATGATTAATATACTTAAAGCAAAAATGGGTCTAGGAATTAGCTGAAAAATCCAATACCTGGTGTCATTAAGGAGTCCGGAGAGACTATCTCATCCATTGTCTAAAATGTTCCTTAAATGTGTGAAAGAAGGAGCCCTTTTATTTTTATTTCAGTGTTTCCCCTTTTCTCCTAACAAGGACTGTGAGCAGTGACATTAATCTGTTGACTGTTGCTGAATATATCAGATACGCTTCATAAATACGCACCTGCTGTGTTGCTGAAAGAACCTGGTATTTTCTGATGCTCCATTGAATACAATGGACTGACAGCTTAAAGAGGCAAAACGAAAGATAGGTGGGAGGGAAGTCCAAGAGTAAATGGGTTAATAATACACTATAATACACTCTTCATTGAAACTAGTTATTACTGAAAAGAATAGAAGGACAACAAAGTCTTAAATAAAGGCTATCTTATGAAATGTAATAATACTAGAACTTGTGCTAAAATAGATATACTTCTCAGGTTGAACTGATTATAAATTCTCAAATGCATGGTACTTTGGCTTTTTTTTTTTTTCAAGTCAGAGTTATTTAGAGGTGATGGCCTTAAGTGTGAGCTAGCCAAATTATGCATAATACTTATACAATATTAAAATGCAAAGAACTTTTATCAGAAAAAAATTGGCATATCATACTCCCCTATGTAACATTACATTTTTAAACTTTCAACAAAAGACCTATAAAACCTCTGGGTATAGCTACATAATGGTTCCCAATTGTTCTAAGAAATAGCTCAGTCCATGGAACACATTATAAAGAAATTTCATTCAACCCTAAATATGTCTATTCTTTTGACATAGTCATAGCAATTCAAGCGTGAGAATGAATGTAAAATAGGCCTTACTGAAACTGAAATGGAATTTTTCTTTATTTTTAAATTATATGCCCTTTATAAGAAGTGAGAAGATTTGGACATAATTCAATCCAAGTTACTACATACATGAAACTTCAGTGTGAAGGTATTCCAGTCATTAGTCTATTTTCCCCCAATTATAGTTGTAGAAATACGCTCTTCTTTTTCCCTTATAACTTCTGAATATGTATCTTACTACAACTTTCAAATTTAAAAACTCATACATTAAAAATAATGAAAAGTTTTACATTTAAACGATATAGAATATCTATATCCTTCAAATTTCTATTTATTATCATACCAAATATATATGAATAACGTGAGTATAATACCTCTCTTCTGATAGAAAAATACCTTGGATTTTGCCAATTATTAACAATGATAATGATCATAATACTAATGGAATAGAAAAATAGTTTTTCTACCCAGGTCTTATTTGTTCTCCTAGTTCATTTGTTGGAGTTATTTTTTTATAGCATGCAAATATTTCTGGCATTTTTAAATACGAAAATTATTGCAACCATAAGCTTTTTTTTTTCTTTTTGCAACCACATGATTTTATTTTATCTTATTTTTTTTTTAAGATTTTATTTATTCATTCATGAGAGACACACAGAGGCAGAGAGAGATGCAGTCACTTGCAGGGAGCCTGATGTGGGACTCGATCCCTGGACCAGAATCACACCATGAGCCAAAGGCAGAGGCTCAACTGCTGAGCCACCCAGGCATCCCTGCGACCACATGCTTTTAATAATTGTTTACATTGCAAAATTATTTAGCTTGTAGTAAGTTTTGCTGAATTACACTATAACTAACCATGTTAGCTCTTGTTTTATACCTGGAGCCATGCTACAATTCTCTCTTTCAATGATGTTTAACTTTTACATAGACTTCCAGTCAATTATTATATTTCCCTTTAACTTTGCTTGGCTAAACTTCATATATTTAATCCTTTAATGTTTATTTTCTCTCAGGACGCCTGGGTGGCTCAGCAGTTGAGCGTCTGCCTTTGGCTCAGGGTGTGATCCCGGATTCCCGGTTTCAGGTCCCACGTTGGGCTCCCTGCATGGATCCTGCTTCTCCCTCTGCCTCTCTCTCTCTCTCTCTCTGTGTCTCTCATGAATAATAAATAAAATCTTTTTTAAAAAAATATTTTCTCTTCTAAGAAAATCTCCCTATTCAGAGCTCTAAGTGTTGTTCTCTGATTTTTTTTTCTATTTCTCCTTATTTTGGAACAGATGTTTACCATTTGTGTGGTGGTGGTAAGGAATAGCTGATTTGCAGTATTTTCCCATTTCCATAGTGAAGATAATACTGCCAGGGTTATTTCAAGCTAGGAAATTCATATTTGGCCTTTCAGAGCTTATTGGAGAAGACTCCCATTCCCCATTCAATTTATGTATTTTCTTCTTTGGAGTTAATTGTTTCATAACCTAATAAACTGCACTATGGTTATTCAAGAAAGGATAACCACTGTTAACTAAGATTTCCCCCCCTTTATTCCCACAATATGCTTGCATTATTTTCAATATTAGAACATGATGGGAAATTGGGAATACTCTCAATAGATACTATATTCTCTCAACCCAACTTCATATTTTAACAGTTTTTGACTTTTTTTTCTAAGATTTATTTATTTTTTAATGAGAGACACAGACTGAGAGAAGCAGAGACAGAGGCAGAGTGAGAAGCAGGCTCCCTGCAGGGAGCCCGATGTGGGACTCAATCCCGGATCCTGGGATCACAACCTGAGCCAAAGGCAGGCACCCAACCACTGAGCCACCCAGGCATTCCAAGTTTTTGACTTTTTAACATGAGATCATAATTCCACTATTTTCTTTATTTCTAGTATCTGCATTTTTAAAGATTATTTAAATTATAAATGAGTGGGAGGGGCAGAAGGTGAGGGAGAGAGAATCTTTAGTAGACTTCACATTGAGTACAGAGCTAGACATGGGGCTCGATCTCATGACCTTGGTACCATGACCTGAGCCTAACCCACTGCACCCAGGTGCCTTCTAGTATTTGAATTCTCTATGTAACAAATTAAATGATTGTCTTCTGAATCTAGATTTTCTGCCAATGCTCTGATCACTTCTTTTAAGTTCCTCATTACAGATTCCTCCTCCTTAACCAACCCTGTACCAGAATGGCTCTCACATTCTAGTTTACGGGGGAAAAAATCAAATGGAGAGCTTTAAAAAATGTAATATTCCTGGACCTAATATTCTGGTTTAGTAGCTTTGCTTCCCACCCCAAGAGCAGGATTTTTACAAGCACCAAAACGATTTTTACATGGATGATTCATGGATCATATTTGGATAAATACCACATAAATTTTGTTCTTCTTTAAGGCTGTTTTATGTCCTTTCCTTTGGTGATATTAACCTCTTTAGCTTAAATATGTAATGGACTTAAAAATCTATACCTTAAACCTTGTCCAAATATGTTCACTAAATATCCCCTTCAAGGCACTGCAGAATTAACTATAATATTAATGCCACTGGTTCATTGTGACAAGATTCTTAGTACATCTCCCCACAAAAATATCTTTAGACAGATAGAAAACTTTAAAAGTTTCCCTTGAAAAGAGGAGAGATAACACACAAAGAGCTAAAAACAATGGTTAAAAAAAAACAACACAAACAAAGAAACAATGTGGTAATATCTAAATGTGGTATAGAATTACCACATTTTGAATGGAGAATAAATGGACATTTGAACAAAAATATCTTAATTAGTTCTCAAGTCTCTAGTTGTATTGTTATGTCTTCATCATTATTTGTCACTATGTGGCATCTCCTAGGAGGGTGGCGGTGGGGGATAGGGTGTGTGTGTGTGTGTGGTAGTGTAGAAAAGACTTAAATCATAGCAGCCTGGTTTCTGCTAATTATGTGAATTTTGTAAGTGCCTTCTGCACAGTAACCTTTCACTTAACCCATTTTTGAAAGAGACATGAAATTATTTACTTTGACAGCCTATAGGTCCGTCAATAATCTAACTTAAATTTCATTGACTATCGACTAACAGATTAGTTGGGAGTTCAGTAAGGAAGCAAGCTTTCTTACTAAATCACTACTTGGTAGTGGAAAGCATTGCACCTCCATATCACTCTCATCCTTAAACTCAAATTCCCCCCAAAATTTAATGTTTCCCTTAACATAATATTTGTAAATGAAGCTCATTAAGATTTTATAGGATCCTGTTTTTAGGGTTAGCATATCTTCGTTCAGATATTTACTTTATAGTTCGACATTTTACATTTAAATGATATATTCATTTTGTAATTTATTTTGTGCTTGATATGTGGTGTGGGTAAAATGTGTTTTATTTTCCAAATAACCAATGAAACGTCTTAACATATCACCACATAATCTTTTCCTCACCAATATTTATACTTTCTCATATGCTAGATTATTAACCACACCTGTCCTTTTATTCTTGATTGGCAATTTTTCCATTGATTTGTATTCATTTTTCCATTATGAGGAATGAGGGATACAGACAGTTTCACAGTGGATGCTAGGATGGAAACAGAGCAACCAGAGTAGACAAAGATATGGCACCAGAACCAACCTCATCTCACTCTCATTCCAACCATTGTGTCATTTAACTATTAAGATTTCTAGAAATTGGGAGCTAGGCATTTGAGGATAAAAGGAAATCAAAGGAAAAAAAATCTGAATTGACTAAGTTTATTCAGAATTGATGAGGTTATATTGTTTCCAATTCATTAAAGGGGCTTGCCATAGAAATTTTACCTAATTTTGATATGCTACCAATTTCTAGTTGGAGGCTCAAAATTAATTTTTTTGGTGAGGGGAGAAACAAAAACAAAACAGAATCATCTTAAACATTCAGTCTAATTCTTAACAGTATTTTTGTTTTAATAGGTTGGAACCCATCTTGAAATCAATAAATATTAAAACATTTTCCTTTTCCACAGATGCATAAGTATTCCTAATAAATCACACATTCACCCTTCAAAATAAAGTTTGAAAAAGACTTTTCCTACCCTTTTATCAATGAAAGTTTCATGTTGGAATTAATTATTTTTAATTGTATATTTAGAAGGTGACTTTTCCATCTGGACAATAATTTATTGAAGTCTCTGAACCTCAGCACTAATTTGAACTTAATTAGTTTATACGTTTGTTCAACTCAGTTTCAAGGTCCCTGCCCTATATTAGAAATTACATGTCCTTATCTGTAAAAACAGAGAGATTAACTTACACATATTAAACAGACTTATTCATGGTTGAAAGTGATAACATAAGATGTGTAAGCATAGAATTTTAATTTTTTAATGTGTTTAGCCTTCTCTCTATTAGCTGTTCCTATAGGGAGAAGAGGATTCTGGATACCCAGGACTTTTTTTTTTTTTTCTTTTTAGCCAAATGTACTCACCCTCCCATATAATCAACATCTAAATTATTGGACTTTCCTTTTTTTCTATCTGGGTCAGGATTCTTTATCATTTTAAAGCTGAAATGTGGAGGTGTCTCTTAATTGATATTTCAAATAGTCATCTTCTTGATCACCAACTCAACCAAGAATCTTTAATTGTATTATGGCCCCTAACTTTCCCTATGCCCATCTCTGTTTTCTATTAAAAATATAGAAAAGTTGTCTCCTACTCTCAGGCTTTTTGATTTACTTCTGCATGCCACATAGGTGATCCTTAAATGGTGGAAGCAACCTCAAGAGGCTTTTCATTTCTTGTGGATTCTCTGTGATAAAAGTGAGGGGAAAGGCTACAACTCTTAGCTACGGTTCATTCTCATTGTGATATATCTCGTATCACAAGAACTGTGAAACCAAAGAAACCCAATTTATACCAACATACCAAGGATCTTTCATTGCCCAGATATTCATGCAAATCTCTCTGCAGCTCCCATTAGCCCTCTGGAGGGGCAACACCTTTGTTTCACAGGACAAGAGGAGATAAAGGAAATGACAGAGGAAGTTCTTAGGTACGCATCACCTTTTTCTTTTCTTTCTTTCTCTCTTCACTTCATTTTGAATGTTCTGCCCCATAGCTCCAAACAGATGTCAGGGGGATCCCTTGGTGGCTCAGTGGTTGAGCGTCTGACTTCAGCTCAGGGCCTGATCCTGGAGACCTGGGATCGAGTCCCACGTTGGTCTCCCTGCATGGAGCCTGCTTCTCCCTTTACCTGTGTCTCTGCCTCTCTCATGAATAAATAAATAAATTCTTTAAAAAAAAAATCCAAACAGGTGTCAGGAATATGAGCTGAGCAGCTCAGTTCCATAAAGTCTGATGAGTGTGGACCTCTTAATTCCGCATCCTTACCAGATTGTTGAGGTAAATGCCAAAGTCTAGGTCAGGCCTAATTTCAGAAGCAAATGTGAAATATACCTATAAGTAAGACAAGATATACTTATATCACTCCTTTATCTTTTTCTCAAAACCCTATTCTATGATTTTCAGTTATTACCGTATTGGGTTCGGTTCTTCTCTTCTTATGCAGTAGGTAATTTCAAAACACTTGGCTAACTGGATCTTTCACATTTTATGGAGGGGGGTAGAGAGAGGGTTTTGCTTTACAAACTGATTACTTCCTAAAATAGAAGAAATATTCTGGATATTTTGTAAGCTGTCCCAGGGAGCATCCAATTATAACTGCATTACCTAATTAAAGCAGGTTTAATGATCAGGTGTTTCCCTGTCTTCCAGTTTGAGCAGTAAAGGCAAGCTGATGGGATTTTTCAACCAAGTTTTCTTACTGGAACTTCGCAAGCACTGCATGCTCCATTTACTGTAATTATCTGAAATTTATCTTTCTGAGAAAAGTGTACACATATCTTGGCATAGCTTTCTTGAGAAAAATAACTAACAGTCACAATTTGTTATATCCATCTTTTTTCCCCCTCCTACGAAAGATGAAAACACAGTAGTAAATGTTAAAGAACTGCAGGCCTATAAAACAATTTACCAAGGTCTCTCGGAACTCAGGTTTTAAAGGAATTTCTACCAATCTGAATGAATGAGAGAAAGAGACCCAGAGAGATGCATGGCCTAGTGTGTGCTTTTCAGGAGAAAAAATGAGCAATCCCAGATCCTCAGATAAATTAGGAAGCTGCTTCATCCTGTCTCCACTTTATGTACAATGTTTCTCATCTGAGGTGCAGGGCAGCTGGGAGTCTCCTACCCTTTTCTTTTCCTTTGGCAGGGGTTGGAGGAGGCAGATGCAGGACTCTCTTCTCCCCTTTCCAGCCCAACTTTTTTCTTCTTCTTTCTCTTCCTTTTCTCTTTGCCCTTGCTTCTTCTCTAATTCTTTAAACAAAACAGAACAAAACAAAACAAAAAATGTTTTTGAATCAATTTAAGAATACATCTTTGCATTTGATATGGAAATTGCTAAGCAAGGGATGGGGAAGGATGAAATATGGCTGGATATTTTTTAGACATATTATAAATACATTTTTCTTAATAAGGGAGTTTATAACATTCATTTGTTAAATCCAGTTTCTTTATGCTTCTGTAAACTTATTTTACATTTCCTGTGTGCATCCTAGCCATAATCCTGATTTTTTTTAATGATTTTTTGCTGAAGGTGCTAACTTTGAAGAAACTGTATTCTTTGCAAGTGACTCGAGATTTATGTATTATGTTTTTAATTTTTATTTATTTATGATAGTCACAGAGAGAGAGAGAGAGAGAGGCAGAGACATAGGCAGAGGGAGAAGCAGGCTCCATGCACCGGGAGCCCGATGTGGGATTCGATCCTGAGTCTCCAGGATCGCGCCCTGGGCCAAAGGCAGGTGCCAAACCGCTGAGCCACCCAGGGATCCCTGTATTATGTTTTTAACCTGGTGTTTTCCTTTTGATATTTTCAAAGCTATTTGAACTCTATTTCTTCATTAAGATAAAGAAAGCAACAAGTTTTGAGATGATAAAATATTTAACATGGCTTTATTCTTCTCTTGCTCCCATTCTAGCCTCCATATTTTATAACAATCACAGCAGCAGTGACAGCATTAAGTCATTATGCTCTTTTTCCTTTCTAATTTTTTAAAATAAGGATAATTCTCTATGCTTAACTCCAAGTTTTACTTGTTTTTTTGCTCATTACTAGATTCATAGAATGATACTGTCTTGGACCAATGTTAATAAATATGTGGATCTAAGAGCATGTCATTTTTGTTCCTTCAGTATATATCACTATAATTTTTTGAAACTTTTTTTTTTAAGAGTGAGGGCATTTGGATAAGTGGTGGCAGGGCAGAGGGAGAGAGTGAAAGAGCGAGAGAGAAGCAGGCTCCTTGCTGAGCACAGAGGCAGACGTAGGGCTCCATCTTTGGACCCTGAGCAGAAATTAAGAGTTGGACGTTTAGCTGACTGAGCCACCCAGGTGCCCCTCTGGAAGACTTTTGTTAAGCACCAAATTTTTAAATTTTTTCAAGACTTAAGCAGAGCACAGATGATTTTGATGGTGGTGAAAGTAGATTCAAAGTAGATTATAGTAGATTATAGATTAAAGTAGATTATAGATTATAGATTATAACTATAACTATAACAACGGATATATGTTATAATGCATTTGTGCAAACCTATAGAATGTGCAAGACTAAGGATGAAACCTAAGGTAAACTATGACCTTTGGGTGATTATGATGTGTCAGGGTAGGTTCATGCTTGGTTAAAAAAAAAAAAAAGTACCACTCTGAGTGATGTTGATAACAGGGGAAAACTATACATTTGTGGGAATAGGGAGTATATGTGAATCTCTGAATACTCCCATTTTTTGTTGTAAATCTGAAACTTCTCTAAAAAAATAAACTCTTAAGAAAAATTCTCCTGACCTTTAATACAACCATTACTTGAAAGGTTTCATTCTAAGAAGATAAACATGAACATACCAAAAGTTTTTGCTATAGGAATAATAGTTGCATATTTCAAAAGTGATGGAATATTAGAAATCTTCCTCATGAACTTTAGTTTGGGTTTTTAAATTAATGATGTAATATTCATAAGGTCAAATAGCATGCTGATGGATTGCATTGGTAAATATTTAATGCTACGGGTAAAGGATTATAACACACTACAAGAATAAAATGTACACTGATAAAACATAAAGTCCTATTCTGTTTTTGTTCAAAAGCATAGAGCATTTTATTCTTAGAAATAAATGCATATACTTATCTTCCCATATTTATATGGGGCATGATACATAGAATGCTTTCGGGGAGTGATTATTTGTAATTATTTCCTTATAATAATTCTTTGCAGCTTTATATATTTTACAGTAGATACTTCTTGCATCAGCTCATAGGATAACAATTCTTTAAAATTACAATTATGTATGTATAAAACAGAAGATACAAATATAACTGAAAAAAGATTACATACATTTTGTGGCAAAAAGAAACATCATAAGCAAGTGGTAGAGGGAAATGTTTGCAATACATATGATTATTTAAGAACTAATTCCCCAAATATAGAGACCTTTCACAAATTATTAAGAAAAAACAACATGCGCTCCACCATGAAAATGGTCAAAAGATATAAAGAGGAAATTCATTCACAAAAGAGCAAAATTCAAATAACCAAACATACATGATGAAAAGTAAAAATTAAAGCAACTGTGATATGTCAGTTTTTGTATGTCATGTTGGCCCAAACACACACATACATGTCAAAACTTGATGCTGCCAAGGATGTGAATTACTACAGACCACTTGGAATCTACTTTGACCAGTATCTACCAACATCAAAAATCAACATAGCCTTTAAGTTACTTCAATACACATGCCAAAGAAATGGAAGCATTGGTACAGAAGGCTATATGTATTGCTTGTTTTCATTGTTTAAAGTGCCACAAATCTGAAAACCACCTTTGTCTCCAGTATAACTATAATGCAGTTGTTTAAAAGACTGAGAGGAATTTCTGTGGTGCAGTGGTAATGAAAAATTGAGTTACCCCCCCCCCCAAAATAGATTTGGTTTAATCCCGTGTTTTAATGAACAGAACCAAATAAAGAAATAAAATATATGTCTTTGCATGCGATTGTATTTGTGTAACATACGTGGGAAATTGGGAGGCTAGGGACATAGTAATGTGGATTGAGTAGGTTCTTTCTGAGCCAGTGGCTCTCTACCTTGGCTAATAACAGATACAGAGAACAGAATTACCTGAGATGTTGGGCAGTCTTGCCAACTCTGGTGGTCCTGCAACACCAAGATCACAGAAAACTACCTATCACCCCCCAAATGGATGCAGTTTTTACCAACTCTGGGCTGGTGTGGCCCATGAGAAGCTGGAATCACAGCACCCCATTTGGTCAGGATGTAGTGCCCTGGCCCCCAGTGTTGGGGTTATGCTTCTCCAGTTCTCTTCCCGGTTGCTAGGCTGTGTCAGACCCCAGAGCCAGTTCTCTGGAGAAACCTCTTGGAAATGTTGGAGTGCTAGATGCACAAACCAACTTCTTCCCTTCCCTGGGAGAAACTGGGAGCCAGGGGGTGCTTTTTCTTGATCATATGGCATTGTGCTGGTGGTAGGAACTCTGGTGAAAGGATGTCATGAATCTCCCTACCAATTCTGGTTGCCTCAAATTTTATGTTTGTCTCAGATTCAAGAAACTTTCAGTTAGTTTCTCAATTTCTCACAAAGAAAATTTGTCTGTGAATTATTGCTGAATTAGTGCATTCTGGGGGCAAGGAATGTCTAGGGCTTTCTTTTCCATCAACTTGCTAATGATAGTCTCCTAGAGTATGTTTGAAATTCTTCTTCTTATTATTATTATTGTTCAAAATAATGTTTTTAGAGATATAATTATGTTTTAAATTCAACTCAAGAGGGGCTCCTGGATGCTTCAGTTGTTTAAGTGCCTGTCTTTGGCTCAGGTCATGATCCCAGGGTCCTAGAATCAAGCCCCGTGTTGGGCTCCCTGCCCAGTGAGTGGAGAGTCTGTTTTTCCCTCTCCCTCTGCCCCCTCCCTGCTCATGCTGTCTCTCTTGCTCACTCTCTCTCTCTAATAAAATCTTTAAAAATAAATAAATTCAACTCAAGACAAGTATAGCTATAAACTCATTTTGTTGCTATATAAAATTTTGTTGAATAACAAAACAGCAATTTATCTGTTCTTATGTGTATAGTAACAGTTACATATTTTGTGTATGTGTATTTTGTTTTGCTATTACTAATGATGCTGTTGTAGACACAGAGAAGAGACTTTTCAGGACAGTGTATTTTAACTATAAATTCTAGCTTTCTAGGAATCTTTAAAATCTTAAAAAAAAAAAATCTATTTCTTGAGAACTCATTCTAGCCCAATTGGAACAGTTAATTCTGGTGATGTCTTGTAAAATTTCCCAAGATGATTCGTAACTGCAGGCAGTGTTGCAATCACTGCTATAGCTCATTAATATCTAGTAGTAAATAATCTTGGTAACTGTATTTTATCTTAATAGTTAATATTAAATTAGTTTTTATATTGGTTATACAAATCTACAGTCCAAAGTATATTGGATTTCTTTTTCTCGACATCCTTGTCAAAACTGGCATTATTATCATTGTAATGATTCAGATGTTATTGTCAGTCTGATAAATGTCAAGTGGTAACCCATCGTATTTTTATTTTTATTGCTTTTTAAATATTTTATTTATTTATTCATGAGAGACACAGAGGGAGAGAGAGGCAGAGACACAGGCAGAGGGAGAAGCAGGCTCCATGCCGGGAGCCCAATGTGGGACTCGATCCTAGGACCCTGGAATCAAGCCCTGAGCCAAAGGCAGATGCTCAACCACTGAGCCACCCAGGTGTCCCTGAAAATATTTTTAAAAATATTCCCGCTTTATTTGGATTGATAAGAGTTTCATTTTTTTTTACCTTATTCCATGTTTTCCCCAAACAGATTGGAAGTTATATGGACTCTTGTTATTCATATATTAGTTATATGCTTATTTAGTTTTCAAAAGACTAAAGTCAATCAAATGTCTTTATCCACCTCTTGAAAAATGCAAGAATCTTAGAATGCTTCAATTTCAGTGGCTCCTTCCAACTTATGTGCAACTGTTGTACAGTATCCTTCATATTTTTCTTTCACTTTACAAATTAGACCTTGTTGTTTGTTTTATGAATTTGATGATTGTTTATATTTATCCAAATATGTTTGACATGTTTCTTGCTTTTTGGATAACCATCTGGCATAATCTTACTCCCTCTTGATTTATGTCCTTTAGATGTTTTTTAGGGAAAGTCAATTAATATTCATTTTATATTCATTCTTGAGATACTTTCTCTGACTATACAGAAATGAATTTGAAGATATTATGGTGTTGTCTTTTGGTTTCCATTGTTGTTATAAAGTTACTATTACTGGTTTCCTTTTTTATTTTTTAAATATTTTATTTACTTATTTGAGAGACAGTGTGTGAGAGGGAGCATAAGCAGAGGAGGGAGGGGCAGAGGCAGAGGGAGAAGCAGGGAGCCCAACTTGGGACTCAATCCTAGGACCCTGGGATCATGACCTAAGAAAAAGATAGATACTTACCAACTGAGCCACCCAGGTGCCCCTAGTTTTTTTTCTTTTTTTTAAGATTTATTTATTTATTTATTTTGAGAGAGAGAGAAAGTGCATGTGGAGGGGGAGGGGCAGAGGGACACAGACAGAGAGAATCTCAAGCAGACTCTCCACTGAGCATGAAGCATTGTCTCAGGGCTCTGTCTTACAACCCTGAGACCATGATCTGTGCTGAAATCAAGACCTTGGCCCTTAAGCAACTGAGCCACCCAGGCACCACTCTTGTTTTTGTTTTTTAAAAAAACTATCTTTTATACTCTAACTACTCTAATCATCCTCTCTTGGCATTAAGCATGTTCCTATGGGGTATATATGTCACCTTCTTTTAATTTATCCTTCTTGAGAACTATTCAGTTTCTCTATTTGAATTTCTCTATCATGAATTTTGGGATATGCTCAAGCATGACCTCTAGTACATCCACATTCTCCATATTATCTCTCTCTTTTTTTTAAGATTTTATTTATTTATTCATGAGAGACAGAGAGAGAGAGAGAGAGAGAGGCAGAGACACAGGGAGAGGGAGAAGCAGGCTCCATGCAGGGAGCCCGACTTGGGACTCGATCCCAGGTCTCCAGGATCACCCCCCAGGCTGAAGGTGGTGCTAAACCTTTGGCCACCGGGGCTGCCCTGTATTATCTCTTATTGAAACTCATTTTTGACGTATGTAAGTACTTTTTCTTTTATGTTTTTTTTTTTTTGTATATTCCCATGTCTTTGTATGCTTCATTATGGGTAATTTTTATGCAAACCTATACCAGTTTCTAAGTTTCTCATTTGGCCACGTGCTGGGGATTATAGTTTGTGGTTAGATATTCTTATAGGAGACTCCTTTCTTCATTCTTCCCTTTATTTCTCTCTCTGTTTCTCTCATTTTTTCCTCTTTATATAGCCAAAGTGAGACAGCTGAGAAATTTTTTTGTCACCTCCATCTAGAGGTGGAGTTATAGACTTCTAATTCACTCATTGAGGTTTATGGCTTCTGGGGGTCCTAATTTACACAGGTTTTCTATTATTTTCCCTTTCACTTGGATTTTGGGGCTTTATCATCTATATCTTGCACGGCACCAATTAATCAACAAACTTTAGGTCCACAGGCATAGTTAGAAGTTACCGGGAAAACACAAGCTTAATTCTTGGATTTTTATTTTCTCTTATCTTTTATCCTCAAATTCAAGGTTATAACTTGAACATTTGTTCTTCTATTCTCAGAATTTTCTGGTCAATATCAGGAGCATATTAAAGGCAGTCTTTTTCCTCCCTCTGGCTTTTTTTGAAAGTTATATCTTCTTAAAGGTTCTGCTCACTGTTCTTGAAGGAAAGGGTAAAGAAGCCAATATTCCTGAGGGCAACTAGAGAGAGAGCAGTGCATCTCCCAGAATGAGCCAGAAATGAATGTAGACATCTTCCTCAGGAGATGCTTCTATTTGCAGCAGCATCTCAAGAGGCCAAAGATGCACCTAGTGATCCACTTTCCTAATGCAGTGAGATTACAGACTTTTGGGGAACTCCCACGCCTAAATGTAATGCCATGCCATATAGAAGTCCCTTGGATTTTTATCTTTGAGCGGTTAGGGAAAGGGAAACCCTGTGATAACCCCTGTTTCTTTTATCGTTAGTTGAAGAAGCTGGGGAAGAGTGTTGGGAGAATGAAAAAGGCAGAAAGATTTGGATTTTAAATGATTTATATAACAGAAGTGTTATTTATTCTTGCACATATTATTCATACCTGCTATTTATCCCTGCAGTTGTTTTCTCACGCTCTCTCCCTAATATGGTGATCCTCCTTGAATAGAGCCTTGTCTATTGCCTTGTTCATTGCTGTGTTTACATTCTTTTGCATCTTCAAAAGTGAAGTCCTTTATGTCCATCCGTTGTCTCTGGATTTTTCTCGTATGTCCCAGGTCGTATACCTATGTTGTCATTGCGTGTGTCTGTGTGTCCGTATGCTGGCCTGACAGATTTTTATAGAAATTGTATCTGGCTCCACATTTTATGGTAGTCATCCATTTTATCCTTTCATTGACTAGTTAGAATTGTGCAAATGTTAGGATACATACATATCTATTCCAAATTTTTATTTGCAAATTCATTAGCACTTGGTGACACAACTGTAAAAATTCAGAAGTATTCAGTACAATGGCAAAGCAGGTTACAGGATCTACTGATAGCTTCAGGCCATGAATTATTTCCTTTATCTCCAACCATTGTCTCTGGATTTTTCTGTTTACCTGAAATATATTACACAGATTTTTAAGACTGACTCAGCCCTGTTATAATTCATTTCCACAATTTAATGCAGTGCTGATGACTCTGTGCCAATAGTACGAAGGGATGAATTCTAGTTCAGAATCATAAACCTTGGGTATATTGTATGTCTTTTCATATGTATAGAGAAGCACACTAATTCCCCATTTATTTTACTAAGTTATAAATGGTTCAAATGGCATAACAAGTGAGAACGTGCCTTAACAGTAGTGATTGCTAAATGTAAGGTGTTATTATTCCTTGTTCTTCCTACAGATAGCTCAGATTGTTTTTTGCAAAGAGAATTAAATAAATTTATTGTACCATTTACCAGGCTATTCTGAGCTTTTGGTTTGTTTTTTTTTTTTATTTTCAATTTTCAAAATTTCAGGCAGAAATTTCTGTAAGAAACTAATGATGAGACTTTTAAACAGCTTCTGAATTCCCTTGCATATGATTGCTATAATATTTTCCAGGACCTACTAAAATTTGGCATGACTTTCTTTTCTCAATATTGAAGTAACTGGGTTGTATAGTCATAAGCTTCGCTAGTATTCGCTCCCTTACAGCCCAATGATTTCCTGAAATGCACATCTTCAATTGATTAGGATATAATTTCTTGATTTATTTCTGAATAACAACAACAAAAAAGAAGAAATATCTGTTATTTTTCTCTCCTCGGGAACATTTCTAAGCCTAATGAAATTTTTAAAAGGTCGGTTAAAGGTTTACTGGTTTCTTTGCTCTTTTCCCTTAATCTTCTTAATGCTTTGTATGCCATCTAAAATTGGTGCTTTATCAATTTCAAGTGCATTTCAGTCTTCTAAAAAAAAAAAATCACTCTTATTTTTCTTTGAGGCTTAACTTGTCTATCTTGCCTGAAAAACAAATCAAATATTTGAACCAAAGCAATATCCTATTAGTATAAACCAATTTAAGGTATGATTCAGTTTTCTATTCTGGAAAAAAAAGATAAATTTGCTTTTCTTAATGCATTAGCACATACGCAAATTATAGATATGAGATTATAAGTATCAAAATTAAGCTTGTTGCCTTCTTAAGAAACAATATAAAAGTATTCTAAAGAAACATTTGTTATAAGATTCCAGATATTTGGGTAAATGAAGTTCTCCCATCAAATAATTAGAGTTATTTTCCTGGTACTCCTACAACTGCCTGATAATTCCCGTATCTTGGAAACTTCATAAAGTTTTTTAGGCTATTATAATTTAAATTAATAATGAAAATTTATAATTTTCAGTTAATTTTATAAATAAGTAACAGTTAATATTGTAAATATCAGAAAACATCCCTGCCTTTTTTCTACAAAGTGAAAGATGTTTTAAATGAACCTCATGGGGCACCTGAGTGGCTCAGTTGGTTAAGCGTTTGCCTTTGGCTCAGGTCATGATCCCAGGGTCCTGGATCAAGCCCTGCATTGGAGTCCCTGCTCAGTGGGGAGCCTGCTTCTCCTTCTCCCTCTGCCTGCCACTCTGCCTACTTGTGCTCTCTCTCTGTTAAATAAACAAACGCAATATTTAAAAAATGAATGAACTTCAAATATGCTATGTGCATGCCAAATGTATCTTCCAAGAGAGCTGCCATTTGGCCAAAATGTATTTCTAGTATATATCTCTATTGGAAAAGAAAATTGCCTTGGGTTTTGTTTCCTTGTTTATTGTTTACCTGATGCTTTTCTCAAGTATATACTATAAATATAAATAAGATCTGCTGAACATGTACCTTGTGTTGGGTACCTTTCATACATTTATTATAAGCCTTTCTCTAAAATCACTCTCAAAACAAGATGGTTTTTTTTTTTCTGTTTTGTTTTATTTTTTAATAGAACGAAAATTGAAGATCAGTGGATGTCATTAAGTAAATTTCTCAGGGGAGAAATAGCTAGTAGACTACAGGCAGGATTTAGGGTTCAGGCTAGGACTGTGTGACATAAGTGAGTACACCACCATCTAAGAGGAAGGATATTTTTTCAGTCTTCACTTATGGTAAATGAGAAAGTGCCTTCAAAACATACGGCATTCTCTGGGATCCCTGGGTGGCTCAATGGTTGACCATCTGCCTTTGGCCCAGGGCATGATCCTGGGGTCCAGGGATCAAGTCCCACATCAGGCTCCCTGCATGGAGCCTGCTTCTCCCTCTGCCTGTATCTCTGCCTCTCTCCCCGTGTCTCTCATGAGTAAATAAAGTCTTAAAAAAAAAAAACCAAAAACATATGGCATTCTCAAACCATAAATGTAGATTGATACTTTAGATTTCTCCATTAATGAATGCATTGTTTCGTAAACAAAAGAAAATTAAAGCTACATATGTGTCACCAAACAACACAAATGGAGGGAAGCTACTTGTAATAATACATAACAAAAAGTTCAGTGATATCACTGGTATAGATGTTCAATAATGCTATTGAGAATCAAGGCCCTTGTTATGCTTTTGCTTAGATATTTTTCTTAAATATTTTTCTTTTCTTTTTCTTTTTTGGTGCTCATTCTTATAACCTCAGGGTCGCAATATGGCTACTGTACCTTTATGCATCATACCATTTGCCTATTACAGGCCAGTGGCAGGAGAAAAAGAAAGGGACATCACTAATTGACTTCTGCATCAATCTTATTGGCTTGAAAAGTGCCACATGTCTACCTTTGTATTTAAAACTCCATGTATCTCTGACAGTAATGGAAGCTAAGAAAGATGTCAGGATTTAACAGTTATATCACAGAAGGGATAATGAGGTTGGAAATGGAATTTTGAATAGCTAACTTACAATATTCGCTATACACACGTTATCCAAATATCTTACTTTTTTAGACGTACCCAAAACTATGTTTTCATTCATTCATTTATACTGTCAGTCATTCAAGAACTATTTATTCAATATTGATTGCTGGATGCTGAGAATATATCTGTGAATAAAAAAGACAATACCTATCTTAAGAAAAATACACAAAAATCAATCCCAAATGGATTTCAGGCCTAAGTGTTAAAGACAAATGAATAAAGTTTCTTCAGGAAAAGATAGAAGAATATCTTTGTGACCTTGGAATAGACAAAGTTTTCTTAAAGAAGATACACACAGAGTGAAACAGTAACTATATATAGAGAGAGTGACATATTGAACTATATTAAGATTGAGAACATCTGGAAATCAGAAAAACACCATTAGCAGGGTAGAAAGGAATCCACAGGGCAGAAAAAATAAAAAAGTCATGATACATATACCTGACAAGAATTTCTACAATCATTAAAAACTGACGTATAACCCAATTGAAAATAGGCAAAATATATGAGTAAATTTTCATTTTAAAGGATATACAAGTCTTGGTAAACATATGAAAAGATCTTTAACCATGCTAATCATCAGGAAATTCAAATTAAGCTGACAATGAGATTTTGCTACCTGCCCACCAAAATGGCTGCAACGAAAAAGACTGATTTTTTGCAAGGAACTTTTAAGTACTTGAAGCAACTGAAACTCTTCAGTGAGAATGCAAATTAGTACAATCACTTTTATTTATTTATTTTTAAATTTTAAGTAGGCTTCACACCCAACATGGGGCTTGAACTCATGAGCTTGAGGTCAAGGGTCACATACTCTACCAACTTGGCCAGCCAGGTATCCTTATACAATTACTTTTAAAACCTGCTTGGCAGGTGTGCCTGCATGGCTCAGGCAGTTAAGGATCTGCCTTCCACCTGGGTCATAATTCCAGGGTCTTGGTGATGTAGGAATGAGTTAGGGGCAGATGATGCTAGGCAGGGAGAGATAAGGGAAAGGCCCAGAGTCAGGCTCCCAGAAATCTGTGGGCTCCCATAAACCCCAAGGACACTGAAAGGTCCAGAGTCAGGTTCCTACACATCCCAAGAAAATAGAGATAAGATGGTAAAAACAGAGAAAAATAATAAACCTGGCTCCCTAGCTCCAAAATGTTAGGAAGTATCTCCCTTTAGGGCAGCCCCAGTGGCTTAGTGGTTTAGCGCTGCCTTCAGCCCGGGGCGTGATCCTGGAGACCTGGGATCAAGTCCTGTGTCAGGCTCCCTGCATGGAACCTGTGTCTCCCTCTGCCTGTGTCTCTGCCTCTCTCTCCTTCTGTGTCTCTCATTAATAAATAAATAAAATCTTAAAAAAAAAAAGTATCTCTCTTTAGTGGCTACTAAGTAATTAGAGAAACTCACCAGATTACAAAGAAATATGTCATTCAGGTGTTATCAATAGTCCCTGCTCAAACCAAGACTGCATAAGAATCTCAAGACCATGGGCTCCCTGGCTAGTTTCTCAATAAAAGACTGCCACGAAAAGCCTTCAGGGGCAACCTGTCAGGACCCCTCTCACTTCTGAGAGCTTTCTCTGTATCTCTGCTTAATAAATTTCTATCGCTTTGTCCATGAGATTCTTTCTTCAACTCTGTGAGACAAGAACCAAGCTCTCCCGTTATCACTGGGATGGAGCCCTACCTCGGGCTTGGGCTTGTGCTCCCTGCTCAGCAGGGAGTCTACTACTCCCTCTGCCCCTCCCCATGCTCATGCTCTCTCTTTCTCACTCTCTCAAATAAATAAAATCTTTAAAATATAAATGTTAAACAAATCTATGTTGCAGTATTGACTATAGCTGAACATGTGTTTTTGGCCTAGTATTTCAAATTTTAGATATATGCCCCAAAGAAGTCCATATATATATATTTACCAAAAGACATGTGCAAGAAAGTTCATAGCAATAACATTGATAATAGCCAAAACCTGGAAATAACTTAAATATCTATCATCATTAGAATGGATAAATAAGGGGCACCTGGGTGGCTCAATCAGTTGGGCATTTGCCTTCGGCTCAGGTCATAATCTCAGGGTCCTGGGACCAAGCCCTATATGAGGCTCCCTGCTCAGTAGAAGAAGAATCTACTCCCTCTCCCTCTCCCTCTGCTCTGCCTCTCTCTCTCTCTCAAATAAATAAATAAAATCTTAAAAAAAAAAGAATGGAAAAGTAAATCATGGTAAATTTGTATAATGAAATGTCATACAGTCATGAAAATAAATTACATGTAACAGTATGGATGGATCTCATAAACATAATGATAAAAAAATGTTAGCACATGCTCCAGATTCTATATCTATCATCTATGGCAAAGGTAGCCTATGCTATTTTTTTTTTAAGTGAAGATTTTATTTATTCATGGAGATGCAGAGAGAGAGAGAGAGAGAGAGAGAGAGAGGCGGAGGCAGAGAGAGAAGCAGGCTCCATGCAGGGAGCCCGACGTGGGACTTGATACCTGGTCTCCAGGATCACGCCCTAGGCTGCAGGTGGTGCTAAACCGCTGCGCCACCGGGGCTGCCCTAGCTTATGCTATTAAACTCAGAAGAGTAGTTAGACCTTATGGGGCAGTTCTGAAGACAGGTGTAGAGAATGAAGGAATTTCCTAAGTGTTAATAATAAACTGTTCCTTTACCCCAGAGTTTTTTTACACAGGTGTTTTATGCATAGGACAGCATCAAGCTCCACACTGATATATGTGCTGTACTTTCTGAACAGTATTCTTCAATAAAAACGTTAAAAATAAAAACACAAAAGCAGAAAGAAAAAAACAGATCTGACACTGGCCTCATACAGGTTATTGACTATTAAAAGAAAGATATTAAGCAACAATCATGAACATAGCTGTACTAATATGAGTTTTGTAAAGAGTTTAAAGGATAGTTTCAGGTCTTTCCAAGAGAGTTAAGCAAAGTACTTTAATTCAGATGGGAGTGTCTAGGAAGACACCCCTAAAGAAGTGAGACCAAAGATATTATCTGAAGTATGAGGGAGTTTTCAGGTGAAAATTGAAGAGAAAAATGCTCTAAGCAAAAGGAACAAAGTATGTGAAGACTCTTAGGAGAAAAAGGGTTTGGCTTGTTAGAACAATAGAAAGACTAACATAAGTAGTATAGATGAAACAGCATGGTGTGATTAGATTCCTTTCAAATATTTAAGACTCGGGTATTTTCTAAATTCAGAGATCAGGTGTGAATTCAAAACTCATCAGTTATGTATTAGCATTTAAGTTAACATCCCCATACTAGATTTTCAAGCCACTTGGGAACAAGTGGAGAATGGAATACAAGTAAGAGTAACAGTTCGTAAGAAGAGTATTATGGTAATGGTGTGCATGCATTGTTATGAGAAAACATAGAAGTGATGTATTATTAAGCCATGGGGGATTAGAAATTATTTCTCAGAAGAGGTGATAGCTAAGGTGAATCCTAAAGACCAAGTAGGAATGAACAGGAAAAAAATTGGGGCATCAGCAAGGATGTTCCTTTGAGGAAGGAACATGGACAAATCCTAGAAGCAAAATAAATAGTTGAGTGTAAATGGAGAATAGGATATGAGTACAATGAGAAGACAGATTGGAAGGGACATGTTGGAGAAAACATAAGCAAGGACAAGAATATAAAAGACCTGGTTTAAACAATGTTCACCCATGTTTGTAGAATTGGAGTCATATTCTAAACAGAATAGGAAGATTTTGAATGGTTTTAAATAGTAACTTGAGATGGTCAGATATTAGAGATGGTATTTTTTCACTGCTTTGCACCAGATCATAGGGCAATAATGTGACCCAATTAATATTTGTTGCTGAATGCACTTAAAAATAAGATTTCATTGACTGCTATGGGACAGTGGATCTACTCTGTCAGAAGATCCTATTGGGTGTGCCTTGAAAATATATTCATAATCTGACCACATCTCATCACTCATCACACTGCCATCTACTTAGATTTGTGTAATAGCTTCTGAACTGACTTTCTTGCATATACACTTACTCCTCTACTGTACATTCTCAACACAGCAATAGTCAGGATCCTTTAAATTGTAAGTCAGATGATGTCACCTCTGTTCAAAACTCTTACTCTCTTTTCTTACACAGAGTAAACTTCAGTGGCCTTCAAAAGTCTTTATAATCTACTCCTTACTTCCCTGAGCTCTCTGATCTCCTTCCCTCTCACCTTTATTCACTCTCTCTCAGTCACATTGACTCCCATTTGTCACACTGACAAATCATCTTTTATCTATCTTTTATCCTCTTGTCCTTTCCTCTATGTTCAGTCTTTTACTCACTGAAACCTATCTTATCCACTCTTTTAAATGTAGCACTTCTCACCTATTCCTAGGACCCCTATTCTCATTACATTACTTAATTTTTTATAGTACTCATCACTTTCTAATATGTAATTTACCTAAATTATTATGTTCGTTGTATATTTATTTCTTTCCTTCCAGAAGAATGCAAGCTTAGGTGGCAGGATTTTTCTTTTCTTTTTATCAAACCCAGGTTGCAAAAAATGTCTGTCTCATAGTTGGTGCTCAATAAATACTCATCAAATAGAGAGATGGAAGCAAGAACTGCAGTAGCAGGCTACTATCCATTGACCAGGATAATACAGTGGAGAGAAAGAGGTGGATCAATGTGCTATATTTAGAAGTGGAACCATTGACATTCTCTCAATTCTATGTAAAGTCTATGCACCCGAGTTTCTCACTTTCCAGCTCATTATGCTCACATTTTCCCCTAAGTCCTTTGTACATAGGTTTCCTGAATTGCTTTTATGAATAGTGATGGACTTGATGTGGAAGAGGAGAAAGAGAAATGTGTTCCAGATGATTCTCAGATTTCTGAGATGAACTTCAATGTGCCACATCAAAGGTTAGGGGTACTAGGAGAGGACCATGTCTGAAGGCAAGATAAAAAATTTAGATCTGATCATGGTAAAACCATGAAGCAAAAGGCAAGAGGTAAAACTGAGGCAAAAGGCAAGAGGCAAAACCATTTTGACTGAATAGACGAGTCAAATGTTGAGTAGAGACTAGCTGAATTCAATTCCTTGCCATTAACTTTTAAATAACTGCTTGCTAAGTGACTATATATTGACTAAAAAAGGATTATAAATGTGGTATATGAAGACATTTAAACTCCATGTTAGTGTTCAATAAGTGAAACATAACCAGTAGGAAAAATATATTTAGAGATTTATTGACTTACGTAATTTTGGGAGGTAACAAAGCAAGTCTGAAATCCCCAAGGCAGGCCTTCAGGCTGGAACTCTGGGGCATGAATCAAAGCTTCTATCCATAGGCAGAATTTCTTCTTCTATAAGGAAGCCTCAGTTCTGTTCATAAAGTCTGTCAACTGAGTAAACCAGACCCACTCAGATTAACTAAAATAATTCCTTTCTTAAAATCAACTGTTCTGGACTTTAGTCATATACAAAATGCCTTTATAGCAACATCTAAATTAGTATTTGAGTAACTGGGGGCTATATCCTAGTCATGCTGACACATAAAACTGAATCACACTGCAGTTTTTTTTTTTTTTTTTTTTAAGATTCTACTTATTTATTCATGAGAGACACAGAGAGAGACAGAAGCATAGGCAGAGGGAGAAGCAGGCTCCCTACTGGAAGCCCGATGTGGGACTTGATCCATCGACCCTGAAATCATGACCTGAGCCAAAGGCAGACGTCCAACCACGGAGCCACCCAGGTGCCCCCACACTGTTATAATTCTTTAATTTTATAAGCTTTAGTTTTCTTTTATACATATTAGGGAAAGGTTTTAATATAATCAAATATGTTAAGGATTTATTTGTGTTAACCCTCATTAGATGTTTATTTCAACATGTGTGTCCTTGAATTTACCTGCTTTTTGACTTTCTCTTTATTTATTTTAAAGGATCCTTTTCTTATGATTTTGACTACAAGAGTGACTTCATTTTCAAAATGCTCTAGTGTAATTTAAAAAGAACAAGTCTATATACCTCTTTGATATGCTAATAGTAGTTTCCCTAAGTAGTAGGAGTTTCGGTGTCCTTGAAAAATAACTATTTGAAAAAAATACATATTTATGTATTTTAGATGTACAAAGCAGTTTTTATTTCTCACTTTTACATTTAGTAAATGAATTTTTCAATATTATCGTAAAGTATTATCTTTCTCCTCCCACCCCCGTCTCCATCAACTTTGCTGAGAAAACAATCACATTGCTTTCTGCTAACATATTTATTTAATAAACAGCAACATATTTATTTCTCATTATTCTTTTATAACATTCAACTTTTAAATGCTTTTTAAGATTTTCATCTCTCATCTTCTGTGAAAGTGGAAGTCCATGGTAGATTTTAATACTAATGTGAATGAGGGAAGAACTTAGACAACTCAGAAGAGGGAGTGAATGGCTCTTACTAGAGGATTTAGGAATACTTTGTTGATTTTATTTTTGGAGAAATAACTTTTTGGAGAAACAGGCCAGGAGCAAGGAGCACAAAGTAACCTGGGGTGTGGAGAGAGCTAGTAGACAATGGGGTCCGCTCCCACAGGAAGGTTCTCAGACCTGAAGAAACCCCCCTCTCCCGCTGCCACCAACCACTGGGGTCAACAGCTTTGGAGAAAAGACCCCTTTGCAAAATTCGTCCTTAATTAACTAGGACACGGATGGCCTTTTACTGGTAGGACTCCAAGGCTGGGAAGCCCTGACCAGCAGAGCCAGGTAACCGTGAAACTCACCAGCAGACTCCTCGAACAGGATATCGTGCTATTTTTTTTTTTTTTTTTTTTTTTTTTTTAGGATATCGTGCTATTAATGGATGTGTGACTGATTGCATATGGTTACCTGGCTCAACAGCGCTCAGCCAGGAAGATGCCCTCCAATGTATGCTCTGGCATTATTTTATACTTAAATTTTTTGATAAAGTTTTTCTTAGTATAAAGAAAAAAAAAATTGATTGTTGATTTTATTTTATTTAGGAGGTAACTTTGACTGTGGTCTTCAAGTATGTAGGTGTTTAACAGGTTGTGGGAGAGGGCAACACTCCAGAGGAATAAAAGGGCATAGAATATTTAAGTTCAGAATTCGGTGTGGAGGATTGATGGCATGAAGTGGAATAAAGAGAAATCAAGCTGCAGAAGTTGGTTGGGTTTGGAATTGGAATTATACATGTCATATTGAAGAATGAATTGGCAATAGAAAACACTCAAGACTTTGTGGGCTTTTATACTTTACTGATATTTATCTATGTGTGACTATCACAGTGCCTGATAGGCATTCAATAAATACCTTTGGTGATGGAAGACATCTTGTGTTGTTTACAAAAAGCAGATCTGTTTTTCTTTTTTTAAGATTGTATTTATTTATTTATGAGAGACAGAGAGAGAGAGAGAGAGAGAGAGAGAGAGAGAGGCAGAGACACAGGCAGAGGGAGAAGCAGGCTCCATGCAGGGAGCCTGACGTGGGACTCGATCCCAAGTCTCCAGGATCAGGCCCTGGGCTGAAGGTGGTGCTAAACCACTGAGCCACCCGGGCTGCCCCCCATAAGCATTTTTAAAAGATAGATTTTATGTTGGTATTAAAAGTTTAAATGTTTTTATGGGAAAAAAAAAGGGCAGTTGTACATTGTCACATTAAATCATATTGAGATTTCATCTGTGAACAATAACACTTGCAAACATCTAAAACTATATCAGCTAGAGAATAGTGTGATGCAATTTCATAGAGTTTTTATATTCTTTTTCATTGAAGGAGATTCTGAAAAATATCTTTGAGCATTGGATCAATGTTGTGAATTTGCCAACATATTTTTCTATGACAGCTAAGATATTCAAGAGATAACTAGAAATTGGATCTGAAATAATAGTCCAGCCCTGGGATTGCCTCTCTTTCTGCTGATGAATAGTTGGGTTGTATCTAAGGGCAATAATTTCTGCTAGGCTGGAGCATGGCACTGGATCTCTGTAAAGTTTTTATCCTCTTTGCATATATTGATCCCAAAGATTAAATAATTCACGGTTGTGATTTTGAGTTATATTTATTGATATCTATTTTATTAAGTGCAAAGGCAAACTTATAAGCAATTTGTGTTAATCCTGTTGGGAAAGGTTTGAATTACTTTGGAATGAATGCTAGTTAGCTTTGTTTTTTTTTTGTTTTTGTTTTTTTTTAATTTTTATTTATTTATGATAGTCACACACACAGAGAGAAGGAGAGAGAGAGGCAGAGACACAGGCAGAGGGAGAAGCAGGCTCCATGCACCGGGAGCCCGACGTGGGACTCGATCCCGGGTCTCCAGGATCGCGCCCTGGGCCAAAGGCAGGCGCCAAACCGCTGCGCCACCCAGGGATCCCTTGTTTTGCTTTTTAATTGGTGTTTGCCAACAACAAACTAGTGTGTTTCTAAATTTATATGATTTAAGATAGATACTGCCTCAGAAAATAGAAAAGAAAATCTCTTGGAGCTTACATTTTACTTAAAATTATAACAGAGTTGAAATTATGCCAACCCAACTATTAAATACAAAAAAATCATCAAATATGAAAAATACTTTTATTCTGTAAGCACGAATTTTGAAATTTCTCAAAATTTCTCAAAATTCCAATTGATAAAAAAACTTTGCGAGGAAGAACTTAAACACTTTTAGTACTAAATGAAATATAGACAGATATTTGCTTAGTCAATTTATATTTTACATAAAAAAACACTTGAAATAGTGGTCATCCATGTAGATGTAGTCAGTTCTCACTCCCTGATAGCTGATGTTTTCAACCAGAACCAGGGATCTTTCCCATCAAGCCAAAAAAAAAAAAAAAAAAAAAAAAATCTAGTTCATTAGACATACAAAACCAGAGAGAGAAACTGTGGCTAAATGGACTCTTCAGGATCAGACACATGTTGATAACTATATCACTTTAATCATAGAGTAGGACTTCTTGAGAGTGTATTCTTTCTCTCTCCTTCTGGATACTTTCCTGACAAAGACCTATGGCATAGTGTGTCCGCCATTTGTATTTTAGCCAGATATGGAAAGCATGAAGTACTGTAGGAAATTAATTTTGACTAAGGCATTTGTCTCAATCAATTTTACTATAAAAAAAAAAAAACCCAAGCTAAAGTTTGAATTAGACTTTTTATACTAAATTTTGTTCCCCTCTTACCTTCCATCCCTAAGATGTGTATCTACTGTCTACTTAACAGCATAGGTATATATTAGGATTGCTAATTAGGTCTTTGACTCTATCTTCATTCAGTAGGCATTAAAAAAATTCCATGCTTCAATTATGTGTACAAAGTTATTCATAGAACAATAACTGAAAGAATTTATACCTCATTCGTCTAGTATCAACGTCAGCATAAGACAAAATTGTCATGTGGTCTCCATCTTCTCTGGCACACGTAGAGACTGGTAGATTTCTTGCCTTATAAGATATGGGCTACTTGTCGACCCAATAGTTTTTCATGCCTACTGTGGGCACTGAACATCTTGGTTTTTTTTTTTTTTAACATCTTGGTTTTTTTATGGGAATTTATGAGAGAAGAAAGAAAGAGAAAAAGAAAGAAAGGAAGGAAGGAAGAAAAGGAAAGAGAGAGAAAAAAGAAAAGAAAAAAGAAATGGATCTTTCATTTTTCCTGAATTTTATAGATTGTTTTGTACTGGTTTTCAATTTATCAGTGTCCAAATCTACCAAAATGATCCCAGGAAAATGTTAGGACATAATACAAAGAGCAATAAATATCCAGTTAAGAAGATGTATACCTTGTATGGGAGCTTCAATATCAACTGGAATGGAAAATGAACTTTATTAGGTGGGAGGTGGATAATGGAGACATTTTCAAGTAATAATACAATAATAACTATATTATATTACTCACTTTACCTTTTATTAATAGAAAATATTTGTATTAGTTGGTTTAAACTTTTGCTGATTGTGATTATGAAGTTCAAAATCAGTTTAAAATTATATTTCTAAAAAAATAAAATAAAATTATATTTCTATCAAATTCTAATCAAAACACTTACCAACCTTACTAGTTACTCTTAAAAATTCTTAAAGTTGAGAAGTATGTGATTATTAAGGAAAACAATGTTGTTCACTCAATATTAGAAGGAAAATTGCAGACAGACTACTTTTTAATAGGATAGATTTCTGGGTTAAATGTTTGTAAACACAAAAATTAACAAACTCTCATAATCAGTCACTTAGAATTTATCTATTTTTCTCCCTTTTTGGATTGTTTTTTTCTGGACTTCTTTGTCACTGGCCATCCACTTTGTGTCTTCCTGCCTTTAACTTTTTACCTCCTCCATCTTAGCTTATAGACTCTCTGAGGGGAGAGAGAGTCTATTTCTATTTCTATTTTTTTTATTTCTAAATTATAGGATAGTATCCAGAACACAATAGTTGCTCAATGCTATATATGCTTAATTAAAAAAAAAAAAAAAAAGATTTTCCAGGACTTTATTGCTGTTACATTAAATTAACTATATTAATTAATTAGCATTTATTACAATTGTACTAGAAGAGTTTCAATGTTTAGAGATGATAATAGACTGCCCTGAGCATACCTCCTTTTTCCCAAGCATTGCACATATAGGAATGAATTAATTGCCCACTTACGAGCTAAGTTCCTTTCATTAATCTATTTTGTATTTGAGGAAGTTAAGGAATAGACTAAATAATCTGCCCAAGGCCAGAATGCCATTCGTAGAGTGAAAATATGAACACAAATAATCTGACTTCAAAGCACCCTTTCTTTATCACTCTAGTTTAGAATGAAAACTGACCATCTATTTTACCCAAGATTTGTATTTCCCAAATATTTAGATTTCACGATAGAGTTGACAACTTTAATTTTGTCAAAAATGGTATGAACAAAATTATTGTTGCCCAAACTGTGTACAAAAATATATGTGAAATATATTTTAGCACAAAAATATAAATTGCAATAATCATCACATTAAAGGATAATTCTTTAACACTAAAAATTTGTGAACCAATCAATGCATTGTCCTCATTTCGGTGCTACCAGATCAGTGTTCTTATGGGTGGCGATGGCAAGTCCTCTGGCATTGGGGAACTTCTTCAGTATATAATGCACTTTTGCCATGAACCTTTCTGTTTCCATTTGTCTCTCTCTACCTAGGATGGATTTTAACATGCCCTAGAAGTCTATACACAGCAAAAGGGCATCATTTGCTCCTTGTAGAAATGAGAACATGACCATTTCAGCAGCTGACCTGCATTTCGAGGTATCTGGGCATGAAGCCAGCAGCTCTAGAGAATTAGACTAGAATGAAATCCTCTTGTGTTCATGTCCAGGAAGATATTTTTCAGTGCCCTCAGGAATCAAAGGCGAGAATAAAGCTGATTTTTTTTAATAACTGGCTAACACAAATTAATAGTAGCATGGATAAATAGCTGTGTTTGAGGCTAATTTAAAACATGAGTGGCTCTTCAAAGGTACACATTCAATTTTAGCTCTCTCTTTGGCTGCAGATTCATTACTGATTCAGTTTCAGTGCTTAATTATTTCTGATGGCAGATAAAAACATACATTTTCTTATATTTCCTTACATGTTAAAATGTTTACAAAGTAGAACATAGATGATGGCACCTATGAGTAGTGTATTTGTGTTCTCCCCAAGTAAACCAGAGAAATGGACAGTATCTACTATTATGAGAAATAGATTTAATTGTCTCTGTATAGTTTATCAGTTTATTATATTCAAATCATTTTATATTGGTAATACACTGATTGCATACTCTGATTCATGAATTCTCTTTTCTGATCACCAACAAAAAATCACCAGTAGTAATGAATATTTACTGCCTCTTTCCTGCCTTCTGAGAAGTGAGGGATAAAAATATTGCCCCTCCAGTCAAACAGGACCCTTCCATCTATGTTCCTCTGGATGCCATCCCAGGTTACTTCCTTAAAAACTTCTCTTCTGCATTTCCCCCTACCATTTCCATTGCCTCCATCACCTCTCCCTGGATTATGCACTTAAGCCTGGAATCCCCTATCTTGAAGCAAAACAAAACAAAAAATAACTGAACAGGCCTCCTTTATTCCCACTGTCTCATTTTCTAAACTGAGACACTTTTGAGAGTGAAAGGAATTGTTATTAATAATTATGCAGGAACATCAAGTGTAAGCAAGCCATGATCTGCTTGCCTAATTTTTCTGGAGTACATTAGTATTGGCTCATCAGAATGGCTTTCCAGAAGAATTTTCAGAGAGGAGATAATTGAAAACTCCCTGTCTTTGACTCTAAGTGTAGACTCTATTTGTGGGCCAGATAAGATTACTTCATTCTCATTGGACAACAACTTATTCGCATACACCTACCAAAAGCTTTTTTTTTTTTTCTTTACATGAGTAATGTTATCAAGATGAGGTTTCTAATATCAAAGAATATGAACAAGACTAAGATTTTAATAAAACATATCACTTGGTTAACTAATATATCCCATCCTTAGTTCAGCCAGTTAGCAAATCTATATATCAGGCAAACTTCCATTATATCAGAATTTAACTGGGATGATTTTGCCTTCAGAGGAGTTTGGCCAATGTATGGAAATATTTTTGGTTGTCATGACTGTTTAAGTTGCTGGCATCTAGTGAATAGAGGCCAGGATGCTGCTAAATGTTTCTTTTTATACGCAGGAAGAAATGAAGAGCTCTGTAGTTCTTTGCTCCCTCTTTACTGTGAAAAGAAAAGAACTGGCTACTTACTTATATGCTTCAATAAAACAAATCCATATAAATGTTGATGGCAGTCATTAGGACAGTGAGTTAGTAAATCAGCTTTAATACTGAGTGAAAGAAGTCTTCACTTCTGCTCTCGGAACTCAGAGTAGTTTTTCATTAAGAATCTCTCAAGTGAATGTCAACAAATTTTAAAAAAAAATCTATGTCAACCTCTTGATCCTCTGTATCAGAAATAATGTAATAAACCATCTTCCCCTTCAGTCAACTTCACATTATCATTAATTATCTAAAATTGTTGTGTTTCTGAAAAGACAACATTAAAGAAAAAAAGAGAAAGAAAAGGCCTGCTTAGGAGAGCTTAACTTATTTTAAATCTTAAAAAGAGATTAAAAAGTATTGAATATCATAATTTTTAAAAAAACATGCTCTGGCTATTTATGGCAACCATTGAAATATCATCAAAACATATATTTAAGTAAGGGAAGGATGCCTCAAACATTAGGCCATTGTATCAAAGTGCCCATGAATTTTATTTTTGATATTTCAACTGCTGAAATGACAGAGGAAATAAGATTTTTGTGTTTGTGCTATGTTTTAGGTTAAATTTATAGAAAGCCATTAGAAAAATAATGTGGATATGGGACATCATAGCTGTGTGATGTGATGTACCTATACTCACAAATCAGTTTGGAAAGAAAAAAAATAGAATTAAATAAACAATTTTATTTTTTGATAATTAAAACTTTGGAAAATAAAATTAGCCTCTTCTTTTTTATTCAGTAAACATGGAAAGGCACAGGAAGCAAATTAGTTCCATGATATATCACTACTCAGAGAATATCACAATTAAAATTGTCATTCTTCCGGGTTCATGCACATGTTCATATAAAAATGTAATCTTTCTGTGTACTATTTTATGATTTTTTTTTTCTGTTACTTTGAGGGTAGTTGACTGATTCAATGCAAACAATCATTTAAAAACAAGTTTGGTCAAAGTCTAATTGCTCTTTCTGAGAATAGATCTGAGTATAATAAGCTATCTGATATGGCTTAATTTTTCTTCTCTTTTAGTCATACTGTTTTAATTTTTATAAGAATTATTTTCCATTTACAAGAAAATCACCTTTAAAAACACCTCTAAGATACTTCAAATGTAGTCTGAAATCCAGTTTTCCTCAGAAGTATATTTTCTAAGTAATAGAAAATATTTTGACTAGTCCTAACTTGTTTTTCTACAACCTTTCTTGTAAAATATGCATATGCACGCACTCACAAATGCACACTGTTACGTGAATTGACCACATGATTAAATTAATCTTAAGGAATGATTCAGAAGACAAGGAAACTTGTTTTATATGACCTCAACATATCTATCACAAATTTGGATATAAAAGTCTAAGTATTGTCAAGACTGTGATGGGTCTGAGATTTTATGCTACTTGCAAGCTAAAGCTAGTCTGCTGACATTTTATACTTGCTGGCAGCAAACATGATATTCTGGGCTCAGAGACAAAGGATAGTTTATTACACATTGCAATAGTAGTATTCAATATATGATCATATCATATGTGGTGGTTCCCTGAACCTGACCTCCCACAGGGTGATACTACAAGGCAAAGTGATGCCTATGTAACATGAAAACAAAACAAAACGAAACAAAAAAAAAACAAAAACCCAAAAAACAAAAACACAACTGCTAGCTCAAGAAACTCCAATCTTTTATAATAAGTTGCAAAGAAACCTGTCCCTTTGCCCAGAAGGAAGACATTCTTTTTATTATACTGGGTAATAAACAAACCTGCCCTTTGCTCCAGATGGAGGTGATATCTCTATCTTCTGTGTCTGTTTGCTCTACAAACATCCTTGAAAAGATAATCTAGAACAAATAACTGTCAGTGCTTCTGCTTGCAAGACTGCAGAAATGCTAAAGATTCACAGAGAACTATCTTCTAACGCATAGTAGTTCAGGGATCATAGTTGTTCATTGATTTTGAACAACTTCGGGTGGATTATCTAGTTTTACAATTGACATAGCTCAGCACAGGACTAGTATGATCTAACAAACATGTGAGTCAGGAAAGAATATTATAAATTACCTATTTAATTAGTCACTGAAACTGGTATGTGTGAATGTCATAGTTCATCTTTCTATGAAGAAAAAAGTAAATAACTTTATACCTTAGTTATATACATTTAGTTTATACTAAAGTTATACACATTATACAGTTTTGAAATAGGTAATTGACTATTTGTTCAAATATTAAAATAAGTATGAAGTCACCGCCCAATCCTTTTCCCCTTCATCTGCATCTAATGTTAACCATTCTTTCAATCTTATAGATATCCTTTCAGCTTTTCTTTATGCAAATATAAGCGCATATGAGTAAATTCCTGCTTTCCAAGTTTCTTAAGCAAAGGTATCATATTTTTTTTTTTTTTTACAATTCTTTTGATATTTGTATCTGGTGCATATTGAATCATTTCCTCTATATATACATATGAAAGAGAGCTTCATCTCTGCATAATATTTGTTATTTTTTCCTCATACTTCAGTTTCAATTACAAAAGTTTTTATCACTAAGTAAATGAGTTTTTTCAATATTTTGCTCTTTCAGTAATATAAACATTTATTGCATAGATGTTCTTTTACATTTACGTAGGAATAACTTCAGGATAAACGTCAGAAGGAACATTACCAGGTGAGAGGGAAAATGTATTTAAGAAAGAAAAAGAAAATGTATTTAAAATGTTTGATAGATATTGCCAAATTACATTCCATATGGGCTGTGCCATTTTGCATTCACCTGTGGTTAGATAAGGTTGTTGTCAGATAACTTTATTTAAATTAACGATGCTCACACTAGATATTTATCTGCAAATGATAAAACAGTCCATAATACATATTATATACTAGTATAACCTTCAAATAGATTAATGATTCAAATGCAAAAAAATAATAAAGCCATAAACATTAGAAGAAAATATAGGTGAGTGGCTTCCATACCTGTATAGATAAATGTGTTTTAACACAAACACACACACAAACATCTTCTGCATGATAGTTATAATAATAAAATAAGACACTGAAAAGAAGAGCAATGAGAGAATAGTAGCCCCACAAGATTTATTAAGCTAGTGATGGAATCATGTGTTACACGTTTGTGAACTGTCAAAAAGCTAAAAAAGAAAGAAAAAAACAAAAAACCCGCAAATACTAACTCAAACACACATGGGATTTTAGAAAGCCATTTCAATTAGAGGAGCTGAAGATAGACTCTTGGACCTTTGTGGACCTTTCAGCTTTTTCTCATTTGTCTTAAGGTTCTATTTTTTGAGTCTTTCTTCTCTCTCTCTTTCTCTCATTCTGACAGTTCTCTTTCACTTTTATAAATTGTCTGGCCATGTCTTGCTTCAGCTCTTTTCCTGTTATGAACTTCTCCTTCATTCTCTGATTGGTTCTACATGACCATAGTTGCTTTTTTTTCTTTTTCTTTTTTTAAAGATTTTATTTATTTATGAGAGAGACAGAGAGAGAGAGAGAGAGAGAGAGAGGCAGAGACACAGGCAGAAGGAGAAGCAGGTTCCATGCAGGGAGGCTGACGCAGGATTCAATCCCGGGTCTCCAGGATCATGCCCTGGGCTGAAGGCAGGCACTAAACTGCTGAGCCACCCAGGCTGCCCCATAGTTGCTTTTAATTCCTTTGCAATGTTTATCTGTTCCATAGCACTGTTTATCTGATGAACTATTTTGTGGAAAAATTCTGGTGCTCTCTGTCATTTATCTGATCCTTATTTGAATATTTCCCTTCTTCCTTTTTGGGCAAGTGACAGTTTTATGGACCAGCTCATTGCCAGAGATTCCTACCTGGGAGAGGAGGAGCAGTAGCAGGAGTGATGGAGATGTCTATCCTTTGCAAAGGACTTCTTCTTCACTTAATAATTTGCTAATTCTTTCTAACATTTTTACAGCTAAGCTTTTGCTTTTGTGCTATAAGCTTTTCCCTACTGGCCCTACACTCCCTAGAATGCCTTCATCAGCCCCTGCCCCCCAGGAATGCATCCAAATTGATTCTCTTACTTTGGAAAGGTAATTTTGCAGGTGCATTCAGGAGGTTATTGCTCTACATTTTCCTCACCTTCTCTCTACCCTTTTGCTGCTACTTTGTCTTAGAGGAAATCTGTCCTGCTCATAGCCTCTCTTAGTCATGATGGGGTTGCTCACCTTCTGGGAATGGTTTTTAACTGGACGTGTCTGAGATTCATCATTGCTGGGGTTCTGGGGCTCAGCAACCTGTGTGACTTCTTACAGATATTCTTACAGATATTTTTACTCTACTGGTCTCAGCTGTTTTGGTAACACTTAAAACCGTATTGCAATTTTCAGGTTTTATGTCTCATAGTTTGTATGAAAATTAGCATATGGATTCCCCCCCACACACACACACTTTTACTTTGTTTGCCAAGGAGGAATGATAAGATTCAGACCTAAGTTGCTACAATGTTGTACTACTAATTTTTTAGTGTTTTATTCTTAACGGGAGGCTCCATGCCCAACTCAGATTTAAAAACACATTTAATCAATTATAAATGATAGACTCATTCCACATAAACATTGCTAATATGTGATTTGATTAAACAGGGAAACATATGGCCTCATAAAGTTGTTCTTAGCATGATCTGGTTAGGGTAAAAAGTGATCTTCTTTATAATTTCTGCCTAATCTTTATTGTAGCAGTTCAGAAAGTACTGGGATAGCTTTAAGAGGACTGATATTCTCTGGAGGGATCTCAAGAGTTATATTTGAGAAGATATTAAGTGGTACTTTTAGTAACATGGTATCATTGTGTGAAAATTATATCAAGAAATGACTCTCTGGATTCTTCTTAGTCACTGAAAATTTTCCTATAGCCGGCCTAAGCATTATAATTCAAGTTATTCACTCTGCAGCTCTTAGTAGCAAAAAAAAAAAAAACTTTCTATTTTTTTTTCAACTTTCCATCACATCAATACTGGCTTCATTTTGCATCATGTAGTTTACTCCTTCAGAGTTAGCTTTGCGTACTTTGCATTATTATTCTATTGATTTCTTATTTTGTCTTGCTTTAAAATGCTTAGAAATATTCAAAACTAGGGATTGATTGGTAGTCTATCTCAAAAGCATGCAGCACTGTTTATATCCATTTTTAACATTATTAGTCATTTTATTTTAGTCACAAGATCCACCCTTTGTTTATAATGCTGAACCTTTTAATCTTTTTACTGACCGTGTTAAGGAATTACATTTCTTAGACAATAAGACCATTTATTTTAATAGACATAATAGATGTCCATTTCAATGAATATTGTTTTTCATAATATCCATTATGGGGAATTATAAAATTATTTCACTGATGTTTTCATTTATCTAATCATTTTAGGCAAATATCTTATTTTCTTTCAAAGACAGTCCCAATCAACAATAGAAACTCATTCATTATTTGATAGGAACTGAATACTTCTTTTGGTTCAATATCTACTCCTCCTTCCAAAGTTTGTTAGATGAGCTAGGTTGATTGATCTCAGCTGAGCTCATTCATGCATCTGCAGTTAATTGGAGGGTTGTCTGGCTTGTATCTGATCTAGGACAGCCTTACCTGGGACAGATTACAACCTTGCCTGGGACAAATCACTACATGTGGTCTCTCATTCTCCATCAGCCTAACTTATTCTCATGGTAGCCACAGTGATCAAGAAAGAGAACAGACAAATTGTATTAGGCAAAGCAAGTCAAAAAGCCATCTCAGATTTAAACGGTAGAGAAATAGTCTCCGTCCTTGATAGAAAGAACTTCAAAGTCACATTGCATTGCAAAGGGTGTACAAACAGAGGTGCAAAAAATTGAGGCCATCTGTATAATCAATATGCCAATCTTTTCAATATGGAACTATTCTACCCTCAGCCCTGATATTTGGTAATTACAGTGATCTTATTTTGTCTTCTGCCTCTAGGCACATGACTCAAGATCTGAGACAATCGGTGTATCCAAAGTCCCTGATACAATAAAAAGATCAGAGCTGGAGACACCTGGATGGCTCAGTGGTTAAGCATCTGCCTTTGGCTCAGGTAGTGATCCCGGGGTCCTGGAATTGAGTCCTGCATCGGGCTCCCCACAGGGTGCCTGCTTCTCCCTCTGCCTATGTCTCTGCCTCTCTCTGTGTGTCTCTCATGAATAAATAAATAAAATCTTAAAAACAAAAAAAGATCAGAGCTGAGCATGTGACCAAAAAAAAAAAAATCTCTCTTCTTTTTAGAATATAAGCTGATAGTATGTTTCAGAATAGAAGGAAGCTAAGAAAAGGAGACATGACAAGTGAAAGAAGAAATAAAGTACTGATGCATTTTTTTAGAGCCCAGTTCAAAATATCCTGTTATTAGAATCAATCTTGATTCTGAGAAGTTATACTTATACTCTTAAATAAATCCCTTTTCTTAACAAAGCCAATTTGAAATAGATTAGTATTTGCTTTGAAATGAAGTAGCCCTGAATAATATGTCAGAGATAAACTTCAGAGATACATCTACAAGAATATGAGCTGCTATAAATTTATGTGGATTTTTTTTGCCTATTTTAGTGTCATACATTAACGATTTTAGTATAATTGACTTAGTGCCAGAAATAAGACTGTTATGAATTAATAACCTGAGGATTAGCTGTCTGTGCATTTCACTTTCATGTGATGCTTATATTTCAAAATAAAATCCTTTTTACTCATTCATTAAATTGATCACTGTTTAAAAAAACATTAAATGAATGATTTTGGGGTAGGCTGTATGTCTTATGAATGAAAGAGATAAAGCCGTTATTCTTATGGAACTTACATATATATATATGCATATATATATAAATATATTTAAATATATATATATTAAAGATTTATTTAGTTACTTATTTGAGAAGAAGAGAGTGCATGCATGGAGGAGGGGCAGAGGGAGAGAATCTCAAGCATATTCCCTACTGTGTGGGGCTCCATCACACAACCCATGAGATCATGACCTGAGCAGAAATCAAGAGCCGAACACTCAAATGACTGAGCAACCCAGGTCCTGAGGAACTCATATTTTTAATAATATTTAAAATCTTGACATATTTAGATTTTCAGAAAAAAAAATTGGCTTTCTAATCTTAACAGTATCAATATTGAAATGGTGAATGTTGAATGATGGATTATTTTAAAAGTTAAGTTTCCAAAAACCTGTTCAGCGGTTTTTGAGACATGACCAGCAGAGTGAGAAAATCTATTTTATTCGTTTTTCAAGAGTTGCCCTTTTCTAATGCCAAGCAACTACAGAATGGATGAACTTTGGAAGTGTCAGTCTTGGAGTGTTATGCAATTTGTTCTGAGTATGAATTAGTCAGGCTGAGGCTTTCAGTGCATTAGAAACAAGGAAGATGAGCTGAACACATCCCTAAAGGGCAAAAATACTTCTAGGTCTGCTTAGCTCAGTTTGTGCACTTTTTTTTTTTTCCTTTACAGTGGAGATCTCCCAGTTTTCTTACTGCGATCTTATCTGCTAATATATCCTAAGTGTCAGGGGTGCCTAGGGTGGTTCAGTTGGTTAAGCATCTGACTCTTGATTTCGGCTCAGGTCAACATCTCAGAGCCTTGAGATCAAGCCCTGTGTTGTGCTCTACAATGTGTATGAAGCCTGCTTAAGGCCCTCTCCTCTTCTTTCTCTGCTGCACCCCCATGTTCTCTCTCTCTCTCTCCAAAAAAAAAAAAAAAAAGTCTTATGATTAGAACATAATGGACAGAAGCCTTGGAATAAAGTAATGACTTTTTTGGGAGGCCAGGTAGGGGGTTGATGAAATGTTTCCCACAAAAGATGAAAGATATAAAAGCACTTTTTTCTATAGTTGTCATGGTTCAAATTCATACAGGTTTAAGCTTAAATAATTTACTCAACCAGCATTTTATCTGAAAATCATAAAGCCATTAATATGATTTTTTAAAAACTGAACTCACAAATCTTCCAATTGAGATGGCCAGGGTCTTTAATATCGTAAAACACAGGTTTAAGCTTAAATAATTTACTCAAACAGCATTTTAGCTGAAAATCATAAAGCCATTAATATGATTTTTTAAAAACTGAACTCACAAGTCTTCCAATTGAAATGGCCAGGGTCTTTAATATCGTAAAACACATAGTCATACCCTAAGAAGACATTTGCCAGGGAAAGGTCTGGAACACATATAATAATACCCATATACTAAAGCCACACTGTGCTCCTAGGATGCTGGGAAGTAGAGAGAATTATTGGGGGGCTGGGAGGAAGAATGCGATAGAAAAAAAGAGAAGTACTAAAAGGAGGTAGGTGAGAAGGACCTGTCTGGAAAGATGTCAGCTCATGCTTTGTTTCCTTCCCTCTGCTTTTACTGCTCCCTGACAGCCTCCATCTGAACACTGAAACCTATCCCTCTTTGTGGGGCAGTAGTTATAAATACAATTCATAGCTAGAGTATATCTTTTTGTTTTTTCCTTCTCTGATTCTGGGAATGACCCCTCCCCCATTTCATGTGATTTCTGTGGAAATGGAGCACTTTCCGCCCCGTGTTCTGGAATGCCACCACTCAGAGCACAGTGATTGATCCACAGGTGAGCACATTACCCAAATAGAGCCAAACTCTTTTAATATTTACACTATGAGAGACATTGATTATTCTTACATTTATTTTTTAGATAACTTGAATGAACTATTTCTACTGTTCCAAAACACTATTCCAAGTGGTTGTGGTGGAAGAAATCATTTAATTCTCACGATAACTTTATGAGCTTTAATACTGTTATAGTCAGTCATTTTATAGATGGAGAAGCTGAGGTATTTAAGTTGCTTGCCCAAGGTCATATAGCTTTTAAGTTGCAGGACTAGAATTCCAAATAATACTGACTCAAGCTACCTTCTCTTAACCAACTGATGATATTATTTTTCTTCTAAATACTTAAATTATAAGCACTGCATAAGCCTGAGTATACTAGGGATCTTGCTTGAAAATAGAACCAACAGGATAAAAGCACAGCATTTATAATATCACAATAAGGTAATAATAATAGTAAAATATTATATAGATAGATAGATAGATAGAGAGATTCACAATGACATTATTTGAGCACATAGTCATTCAATCTTAGAATACATTTCAGTAGTTCCTCCTTTCCTTTTTTTTTTTTTTTTTGGCAAGCTATTTCTTTTCCGTAAGTATAGACAGAACAGTTATTGTCATGTGATACCCAGGATCCTTTGCTGTCACATTGTGATAGCAGATAACACATTGAAATGAATGTTTTGAGAATTGACACATAGGGTAAATGGCTCTCCTTCCTGGAAATAGCCTCAGATGTTTACTCATTTACCTTTACTTCCCTCATTCTTCCATTCTGAGAGCCTTCTAGTGACATGGGCTTTACTAATTCATACAGATGTGTGAAATCAAGTCAAGGTAAGGGAAGTAGAACATCTAATTACATATCAGAAAGTATTATATAGTAAGAGAATATCATCCATGGGTATTTTCATGCCCCAAGCCATGAAAGCAGCACTTAGGCATCCTCAAAATTGCAAAGAGAACTCTGTCCTTTCTATTTTATCACACTAAAGGAGTCAGTTTGCAAACAGTAACAAAGTTCATGCAGAGCATTCCCACACCCAAAGCTTGTTCTGGTACACATGTCCTCTGCCCCCCTTCTCCTCTTCACTACAAGCTCTCATCATGCCCTCACTCTCTACCAAATACTCAGCACTTCGATTACTGTACTGTACATACTGTATATTTCCTTTACCAACTGAAGCCAAAATTTAAATTATCTTTGTGATTCTTTGGTCTGAAACATTGTGATTTCCTACTGAGTTATAATCCGGTAGTACTTTCCTATAGTTAATTATATTGCCATATGTATTTTTATTTTGAAGTTTAAGCTTTATAAGGAAAAAAAGTCATTAATCTTTTACTGAAAGTTTTTGATTAAATATTTTAAAAAATTTTTAATGTAATTTTTGTAGACTTTGGTTTGATTCTTTATTAATCTTTGAGGTTTGAAACAACAGTGTCTTTAATTACAGGCATGATAAGTACAGCCAGGTGTGTGTGTGTGTGATAATTTACACCTTTTTTTCAACAAAATACCAGTTAGTCTCTGTTTTTTTAGTTTTTTATGGAGGCAGCTATTTTAGTCTTATGTAAATCAGTGCACTGACTCAATCTAGAAGGATTCACTTTGGCTCCTGCTTTAAATTTCCAATTCCATAGTGAAACATTAGGAACTGTTCACAATTGCTAGTAGCTGAACTTTTTAAATGAGTGAGTCATACAGGATATTCATACTGCAATCTGAAATATCAACTCTGTTGATTCTCTACCCAGCTTCATCCCCTGTGTCACATTACTCACCAATCTTGTCTATTATATCTATAAAATATCATTTGAATCCATCCCACGACCTAGGGCAGGCACTTGTCATCTCCTTTTTGAAGTTTTAACTTCTACATAATATGCAAGTATCCATTCTCTTCTACCCTCACCCAATCCATTCTCAATATTGCTGAACTAGTTTTTTTATAAAGACAATATTTGCAAATAATTCTCTTTTGAAGAATTTGATGATACTCTGTTTCAGAATAAAAATCCAAACTCTTTACTGTGATTTTCTGCAACTTTCTGCAAATTGGTTCCATCATAGTTTCCAACTTAATCCTCAGCCAACAATTGCTTTCTCCAGCCTCACCAAAAACACAGTATTCTTTATCAATATATGCATGCTTGGGATTGTTTTTTGTTTTTTGTTGTTGTTGTTGTTTAGAAAGAGAGTAGTGTGTGTGTTTGCATGAGCAGGTGTGGAGAGGCAGAGGAAAAGGGAAAGAGGGAATCTTAAATAGGCCTTATGCCCAGCACAGAGCCCCACTTGGGGTTCAATCTCACAATCCTGAAATCATGACCTATGCCAAAATCAAGAGTTGGATGCTTAACCAACTGAGTCCCCCAGGTGCCCACATGCCTGAGAATTTCTAAGTGCTCATTGCTTTTCCTGACTACTCTAAGAAGACTTCATTCAGTGATATGTGGGTTATTACTCTGTGCAAGATAATTTTCTTACAATTGAAATATAGGAAAAATAACCTAGACAAGGTTTTTGTTGTCCTCTAAATTTTGGTATACAGTGGAGATCTAAACAAAAGAGTAAACATATATATGGAAAGGAGTCCCCAATAAATATACATATTTATGCATGTATATGTGTATGTGGTAATTTTAGATAATAATAACTGCTGTGAAGAAAATTAAAAGAAGATAGCATGTTAGACAGTTCTATAAATTGGAAGCAAGTTAGACATAGCCATATTCTTACTTATCATAGTATTAATAGCTAACATGTATTCTGTGTTTGCTATTAGTATATATATTATTCTAAGTACTTTTCTGGATTAAATTGTATCACCAGGTCGTTATTACAGGTGAAATAACTGAGCTAAGGAAAGTTTAAATAAATTGACCAAATAACTAAGGAAGCCAGGAAGAGAGAGAGTTTTTTCTCCAGAGGGGTAGGGGTGAAAAAAAATATATATATATATTAGATATATGAGAGAGAGAGAGAGAGAGAGAGCAAGTGGGGGGGGGGAGAGGCAGAGGGAGAAAGAGAATCTTAGACTCCTGTTTAATCTTTTTTTTTTTTTTTTTTTTTTTAAGGCTCCTGTTTAATCTTAAACAGTCCATCATCCATGGGACTTAACCTCATGATCCTGAGATCAGGACCTGAGCCAATATCAAGAGTTGGACACTTAGCCAACTGAGCCACCCAAGTGCTCCTAGAGATTGTTTTCCTAATAACTGTCCTCTGCTGCCTCTTTACTCTTGGGACCAAAGCTATTCACTTTCCTACAAATCTCCTCCCAATGATTGTTGAGCTCCTTGTTGGAAGGGACCACATCTAATTCATCTTCATATCATGTGTCCAGCACATATCCGATGTTCAATAAATTGTTATCTTTATATTCTTGAAGAATGAAAGTTGAACTTAATCTTGTCATTGCCCTTGCTTCATGTTGTATGGGGAGGAGAGAGAAAGAGAGAGGATTCTCCATGGCTTCCCTAAAAACTTACTTGAATTAGCTCAGGTCATACATACTTTCTAAATAAAGCACTTTATACAGAGTAGGAGCAATAGGTTTGTCCACTCTTGATTCCTATGTTAAACTCTTGCAGACATACAGCAACACCTTCCATTTGTTGGGGGATAATTACCCATGAATCTCTCATGTTACTTCATGGCTAGACAATAACAGCCAATTTACTCAGATTTATTTATATTCCAGCATAACACAAATAGAGATGCCTCCTGTCCATCCCTAGAGAAGATTCACTTCCATTTCAGGGTAATAAAGATAATATCTCTCTTGCAGAAGAGGGCATTCAGTTGGCCAGCATCTGCTTCGTAAGACCAAGGGTTTCCTAGTCTCCGGTTTGCTCTGTTGTGATACATTCCCACTGTGTTTGCATTCACTATGTACGGCTGTGTGGGAACCAGAACTAAGGTGGTACTCTGGCTATTGTCATTTTTGTCAGTAATAAGCAGCCTTTGTTCCTCTGACCCAGAGGTTTTATGTTTTTCTGCTAACACATATGGGATTGTGGCAAGATAACTCTTCTTGCAAATTGAGTAAAATCTCAGGCTCTTCATAATTCCTGACTTAAAAACTGATAAAACATCAGAAGAGAGGCTGAGTTCTGGAAATTCAAAACCAGGAATTATCAGATAGACAATTGGATGGATGAAACAATGTTTTGATATCAGGAACTAAATTTTTTCCATAGCTATTTCCTTAATATCAAGTACCATCTGCCTTTATACTTGTTACAGTTTTCCTTAACAAACAAATGAATAATGATACAAACAGTAATACTCCATTTCTCACCTGATAGTGGGGTAAGGAAAATCATTACAAATAATATTTACGGTTAAGTTACCTTTATAGGGGTTCTAAGTAACACACAAATTAAGGCTAGATCCTGCTTATCTGCATATCTGTTTCATTGTTGCTGGATAGTTCATGAGAGTTAAAATGTTTGTGATGATGTAATTTAGATGATATGTTGTTGATGATATGTTGATGATATGTTTCCAAACTAGACATACTATCCAAATAGAATCTCATCTCTAATCCACCCACTCAAGCCTTTACTTAGTATTTATATATAAATCAATAAAATTTTATTTTCTAAGAAACAGATATCTAAGAGTAAAAAAGAGAAATACTATTACTGAGCTAGAGAAAATTTAAATGAATTGCCTAAGCCATAACTAAGAAAGCCAAGAAGAGTCTTTCTCCAGAGCTTATACTATTAGGAACTGTGCTCTTCTACATCTTTACACTTGGAACCATGGTAATTTATGTGCCTACAGTCCCCAGTCCTCTTCCCACTGATTGTTGAGCAATTTGTTGGAAGGGACCAGGCCTGTTCATCTTCATATCAATACTGCTTACTTTGCCTTTGACATACTACATATTGTAGTATGTCATGAGAGCTCAGTGTGAGACCTTCTGGACAAATAGTCTTTGTCATACTTCTTCAAGTGAATCTTCCACTCTTGACTGATTTTTTTTTTTTGACTAACTAATCTGATAAAATAGTTTTGTGCTAAGAGTTTTTAATGACATCTACCCTGTGACTTGTAAATAAAGATATTTTTCCTTCTTTATTTTCCCAGCTACCATAACTTTTATTCGTTTTTATTTATTTGTTTTGCCTTGTTGGATAACCTAGAAAATTCAATACAATGATGAATAAAGATTCTAATAGTGAATGTCTTGTTCCCCAGTCTAGGGAAAAGGCATTCAATTTTTACCACTCAATTTGATGAGAGCTGCAGGTTTCCTATAGATGCTCTTCATCAGTTTGAGGAAGTTACCTTCTATTTCTAGTTTGCTAAGAGTTTGTGTTAAGAAAGATGATTGACTGATATCAGACACTTTTTTTTAATCTATTGAGAAGATTATTTGTTTTTTTCTTTTAGAAGATATTGTGAGTGAATGATATTGTAGCTATGTAGGAAGAGGTGAATATCATGTTATATGTAATATGTTACATCATTTATTGTTTAAGAGCCAGTGAAACAGCTACTTTTTTGGCTGATCAAAGCTAAGCATGACTGGGTGACTTCACTAAATGCACTGGTGACAGAGTAAGATCTGTACTTCTGATGGCAGTTCTGTGGATTGGCTAGGGCAACTCTGCTCTTCTAGCATCTTATCCTACTTTTGTTATCAGCAGGCTTGTTGGAATGTTTGATGCTGCTTAATTATGATCAAGGCTCTGAACTGGCACTCTGTCTCTTTTGTCTCTTTCTGTTGACTGAGGCAAGTCATTTGAGCTCCAAAATTAAGCGACATAGAAATATAGTCTACCCTATAGAAGAAAGTCTAAATTCATATGACTTTGGTTACAGGAGAGATGAATAATTGAAACAAATAACGTGATAAAATAAAAATCACTACAAACATGAAAGCTGAATGAATAATATCTATAATACACAAAGAATTCTTAGAAATTAGCAAGAAAAATATGTGAAATGAAAATGGCAAATGATATATGTAGAAAATTTGCTACAGCACATCTAAGTTACTAATAAACATCAACACCACAAATAGCTTGGAGAATAGAAATTAACCTAAAGATTAGTAATACAAAATTAGAAACTATTTTTTAATGAGCATCGATAAATCCTGTATATGATTAAATACATATGATTAAATATATTTATTTATTTTTTTAAAAGATTTACTTATTTATTCATGAGAGACACAGAGAGAGAAGCAGAGACACAGGCAGTGGGAGAAGCAGGGTATTTGCAGGGAGCCCAATGTGGGACAGGATCCCGGACCCTGGGATCACACCCTGAGCCGAAAGCAGATGTTCAACAGTTGAGCCACCCAGGTGTCCCTAGATTAAATATATGATTATATGATTATATGATTATGGTGAAATATATTGAAGGATACCTATTAGGTTACTAGCATTGAGTGTAGAAGAGTGAGTAATGAGGAAGGAATGGGAAAAATAAGACAAAATAAAAAAAGAGATGTCTCTAACAAAAATGTCATGTATTATATGACTTACATATATAAATTCCCACAGGCATATAATAGGATATATTTTAATGTCTTTCTTGTGGTCTCAGGATTCTGGGCTTTATCCTCAAAGGTAAGGACAATGGATTTTAAGAACTCCCTAGAAAGGGGATCTACCCACAATCTTGTGGGTCTAATCATGACTAAACTGGTTCATTGATTGTGGCCCCAGCATGCTGCAACATAAGAAAGGGTATTCATTAGGAATGATGATTCAAGGAATTTGAATATGAAGGAATTTGAAAGCATAGAGAGTACTTTGTAAAGCCCCTGTCTTTCTCTAAACCAGTTAGGTGAAATGGGCCAGAAACATAGTTCTTGGAGAGATTATGCGGAGAGTCTTGAAATGTTACCTCTGACTCATTGTTTGTGGAGCTGGAGTCTTAAAAGATTTCTTGGTAGAGCACAGAACATGCCCTTGGGTTTAGAATGCATGGTCACTAGTCCTTATTCTCACCTAATAGAGGAATTGAGATCTCCCTCTAACAGAAGTGGAAAGAAGAGAGCCAGGGACAAAAACTTTTCACCTTGATGGTGAGACTAAGATAGAGCAACTTTGGCTTTAGTGTATGCTGGTTTAATGCTATCTTGAAAGGATTTTACCTGAAAGGGAGTTTAGTTGATAGTCTGTGATTGGATATATTGCCAGAGGCAAGGCCTGGGGGACCACTATGAAAAGCCATGGAAGACCTTTGTCTGTGCCACTAGACTCTGCAGTAGGGTGGTAAATTCAGGTGAAGAATCCACACATATACCTTCAGAGAAAGAGAGAGAGATGGAGAGAAATGGTTGAACATTTAGACACTTCTGGTAGAAGATATATATTAACAACCAACAAAGATTAATAAATAGCCCCAGTGATTGAAACACTCCCTCCCTCCTTTTTAAAATTCTAATCATAGTAAAGAATGGAGAAATACTGAAAGTGAAAATCATGCTTATTTTCTCTTTACTGTTGTTTCCTGGTCTGGAGAGAGTAAAGGAATCTTACACTGAATGTATGATAAAAACACTTATTTAGCTTAGACTAGACATTTCATTGCCTGAAAGTGACTATTAAACTTTGAGTTCTGAACACATTGCTGACAAGGACAGGAAAGTAAGTACCATCAGAGCTGCTTCGAAGTGAAAAATGAAGCTTCTGATATTACCCTACTGAGTTCAGCACATCTCTATAAAATCAGGGCATTGGGGACTTTATATCCTGGGTTTCAAATATATGCACATATGTAGAAATTGGGCAGTAAAATATTAATGTTATATCAAGTGATTGGGATTTCAGGTTTTTGGGGGGTTTTGTTTGTTTGTTTTTTTACATGAAAGCAGTTTCATTCAGTTGTAACTTGAACTTAGAATTAGAAATTGGTATTTACCTTCCTTTTAAAGCAAATGCATTTTCTTTAGGCTTATCTCTAACTTCAACTATGCAGACACCAGCAAAACTTCCACCCAAAATGCGCGCGTGCGCACACATACACAGACACACACACACATGCCCTTGAGAGCACATACACATGGGTGCAAGGGAAAGGTCTTCCAGACACCAACATTAAGTTTCTGACAGACCTTTTCTGCAAAGATGCAATTTATGTGGCTCATTACAGTATGAGTCTCAATCAAAAAATACACAAAGGCTGAAATATTCAAATATGCAGCACAATCAAGAAAGCACACAGCTGATTGTTAAAATATGCAGCCTGTGGAGTAAATCCCATTAAAGACAATTTTAGAAGCTAAAATATGTTTGAAAATTAGTAAAATAAGTGATTTCATTTTGTCAAGTATATTTAAATATTTCAAAAGATACAAGAACTTATGAGGAAAGATAGAAAACATTCAAACTCCTTTAGCAGAAGCAAGCCTGCCCTAGGTCTGTGGGAGTAGGCTCCAGTGTGGTAGGAGCAGGGAATGAGAACTAGAGTGAATGATGGGGCCCCTCTGTCACAGACCTTCTTTTGAAAATTTCATAAAACTAGGGCACGGTATGTTGAATATCAAATGGTGAGATTTGTTCTTCCTTCATTCCCTAGAGGAATAGCATTTTAGTCTACTAGAAAAGATATAAAGTGCCTAGGGGATAGTAACTAAAGTAGAGAGAGGGAGGTGTTTTTGCAAAATTGGCAGAAATTGCCTTTTTATCTTCCAAGAAAACGTTGTGAGGCAAAACTGTCAATTTAGCACAGTTTTGCTTTAAAATCATTTCCTTACTTTGTGCATTAATTTTTATTTTTTTCTTCCACACAGAATAAGTGTACTATTGAAATATTGTAGTTGATGTTTATGTCTGTAGCTTGATTATGTTACATTAATCATTTCATGTATCTTTACTTAATATAAAAAGGAGCACTTAAAAATATTTATTCAGTCTCCTCTTTTGGCGAATTTGGCTTCTGATGGGAAGGGATATGGCTGGTTTCACATAAGCAGGCACTCTGCAGCCTTTCCATAAATGTACAGATGGTTAATTGGTAGTATCAAGTAGTCTTTTGCACAGATGGGGGAATAAAAATGATTAGTGGAAATTACACAGGAAGATTCATTCAGATCATGGCAAATGTAACAGTGTAGGAGTTATGGTTTGTATTTGTGAGCTGAAATAAGGCATAAAGAAATTGGCCTATCAAAAGAGCTATAATCAATTCAGTGATCAGTACCCAGAAGTCCTATAATGTATTAAACTTATGGTCATTTTAGAAATACTCAGAAGGCTACAATTTAGTTTTCTTCTTACTCAGATTTTTCCCTCAACTGATTGTGAAAACATTTATTAGTAATCATATTCTCTCAGCAACAATAGTTTGGCTTAGAAACATCTTTGGGAAACCTTATTTATTTTAAGTTTTCTAGTTCTTTTCTTAATGACTGAGCTACCCAACTTTTAGTGACTATGTGAAGGCTATCATGGTGTTTATATAAAACAAACAAAAGTGTACAGATAAATCTATGAGACGTTTTGCTTTACCTCAGGTCAAGACCTATCTGAGTTCTTTCAGATTGCATTCTGTAGGGTGATGTGTTGGTTGTCCATGTGTATTTATTTCTCATCTACTCCTGGGATTTTAATTTTAGGTCATTTAAACATGCTGAGAAAAAAGAACATTTCTTTTATAGAGAGAGATTCTGCATGTTAAAAGTTTGGAAAGATTACTCAGCCACACCTCTAAATTTTTTTTTCTTAAGATTTTATTTATTTATTTATGAGAGAGAGAGAGAGACAGAGACACAGGCAGAGGGAGAAGCAGGCTTCATGCAGGGAGCCTGACACAGGACTTGATCCTGGGTCTCCAGGATCACACCCTGGGTTGAAGGCAGCACTAAACCACTGAACCACCAGGCTGCCCTAAAATATTTTTTAAATGTAAAGGTCAATGGGTTTTATTTATAAAATGATGAGTATATTTTTATTGGTACTTTTTTTTTTTTTAAGGAAAATGGAATAGAATTTTAAACTCAATGTCAATGTAAATTGAGTTTGTTCAGTTTTAGATTTTTAAGCTTAGTGTCAATGTAAATTGATTTTGTTCATTTTTAGTCTACTAATCCATATTTTATTGAAATCATTTTTATATAAAATGTTTTAGTTCAATTTCCTTGTCCTTTGTGGTATTATAACTTATTGTTCTTGAGAGCTTCTAATGCAAGGTCTTTCAAAGAGCGATTTAAACACCATTTAGAAACATAATGGAAAAATAGCTCACTCACAATGACAACAAAAGTGTAGTATCCCCAGGTATAGACTTTTAAGAAATACTCAGGCTATCTGAAGAAAATGATAACCTTCTCTACAGTCACACGCTAATGAAGTTCTGTGTTCTTTGAAATGAAGTTTTTAGAATACAGGCATGCATTGTCTTGGAGAGGAAGACACAATAAAGATGTCAAATTTCTCTAAATATTTCTCAAGATTCAGTGCAACTTCAATTCAAATTCAAATGGGATTATGTGAAACTTGATTAAATGGTTCAAAAGCTCATCTGCAGTAATATAAAGAAAAGAGATTATTAGAAACATCCTAAGAACAAAATAGAGCTGGCACATGCCCTTTCATAATTCCAAATGTATTAGGGAAATAGAGTAAAAATAAGTGTGTAATACTGATTCAAAAATAGGCATGTTAATCTATGGACCATAGCAAAGAATAAAAAAATAGACATAAATAAAAGTGAGACTTTGGTAGACAATAAGGTTTGAGAAGAGGACATTATACATAATTAAATAATTCGTAAAGGAAAAAAATATGTTTTTTAAAAGTCCTTCAAAATTTATTGAACATTTGAATCTTGAATATCTACTACATGCCAGAACCTGCTCAAATTGCCAAGAGTTAGAAAACTAAAGAAAAGAAACAAGGTCCACACCCTTATAGAGTGTAAATCTAGATGGGAGAGACCAGACAATAAATAACAAATAAATATATGGTGTATGAGCTAGTGACTGTTGTGAATAAGGAATAAGGGAGACCAAGTGTGACCTTTGAACAGAACGGTGCTGTTTTATACATGGTGACCGGGGAAGTTGCTCTCCTAAGTGGCATTCGTACAAACAAATAAGATACTTTTTTATGAAAGATGGCAAAAATGGGAAACAAGAGATAACATCAGCAGAAAGATGTAGAAAAAGAGGTAGTTTTATGTGCTGTTAGTGAGCATGCAGAGTGATTCAGCTTTTCTCTTATGCATTTCAGCAATACATATAAAATTCTTTTCATTAAGAAGATAAACAACTGGCAAAGATCCACACTGAAGCACTTTTTATATTAACATAAAAAGGAAATGGCCTCACATTTGTTAAAAGGCATTGGAAAAATAAAATTATGGTATATCCAAACAAGGAGAGGAATTAGGTACCTGTGGAAAAATAGATAAAATGCTTTGTTTAATAAGAAAATGTTACAGTATTATGTTCGAAGTACAGTATAACTCCATGAATATAAAATTACATATCAATTCATATTTCTTCTTCTCCCCTTCTCTTACACACACACATGTACACACGCAGACATACATTTAAAGGTCACTCATCAAAATATCAATATAGATTGTCTAAAGGAGAAGGAATTTTACATGCTTTTTAACTTCTTTATTTTTTTATTGTTACAATTATTTAGAGTAAGTATATATTATTTTTATAATGTCATGTAAAGTAATTTTGTTTTGAAACACTCTATAAACATCAATTTTGTAGTAGTTACAAAGTCACTATGCTATTAAACAAGTTAATTAATGTAATTCAAAAAATAAATTTCAAGCAAACAGAGTGAGGTAAAGGTGTGAACTGAGAGTCATGCTCTGTTTTGTGATTGGGGCAAAAATGGTTGCTGGTAAAGTCCAGCATGCAAGATACAGATTGTTATTTTCTCTCCATGTTAACCTTAAGTCAGCTACGAGGAAAAGATCTTTAAAGGCAGTGTCACTAATCAAATAGTCTATAAAGAAGGGCAAGAATGTGAATAAATCTTGGAGCAGGAAAGGTCCTCAATTGATCTCCTAAAGGGAGGGATTCCCCATCTTCTCAAAACCTTCTGTTCTGCCCTTGTGCCATCTTTCTACTTGAATTAGGTAGGCATTGAGTTAATAAGAGTAATCTCTTTGAAGAAGACTTCATTGCATTGTTACTGAAACAATAGTATTAAAGGTATCAATCAATGACATCATGCAGGAAAAAGAAGATGATAAAGATTCCTAACAGTTCCAGTTTAGTGCAATTAGATAAATGGAAGGTACAGTTTGTACTTTCTGTACCTTCTATTTAAAAATTCTTTAACGTTTTAGTTTTAAATGCTGTTAAACAATACTAGCTTGTTGCTTAACTGCAATTAGCTTATCCTTGCAGGAGATTTTGTTCTATTTTACCCATTATTGAATGGAAAAGCATGCCTCTGGGTTTTTTGTTTTATTTTGTTTTGTTTTGTTGTGTGTATTTGTTGTTTTTTATGATCACTGTAACAGTAACTGTTCTGGTTATTTGGAACACAAGAATTCATAGTCTCTTAGATCTGTTTCTTTTTTTATTCCTTTCCACAATCTAAAAGGTCTGCCAAAGACAAAAACTCAAGTGTCATTTTAAATTTTTTCCTATCTCTTAACTCATTGCAGTGTCTTTCACTGAAACTTACTCTTTTTAATGTCTTTAAAACTTATTCTCTCTCTCTCTTTGTTTTCACTGTTACTACCTTCGATTAGACTTTTATGATTTCTCATCTGGACTCGGCAACAATCTCAAAACCCTTTTATCTGTCTTATTTTCTACAATGCTATCCGACCTTTCGTTTCAATGGTCTTTCTCAAGCATAACTTCAATCCTTTCACTTCGGTGCTTAAAAACATTGAATGGCATTCTCTTGTATTATAAGATAAAACTATAAAAAAAGCTTGGATGATCTATCCAGTATACATCCTCCCCACTCTCTTCCACCCCAGAAGCTGATGTAATCACACTCCAGCTACACTAAAATGTTTGTAATCCTTCGAGAGTGTCTATGTTTCTGGGCTTTTACACAGGATATTCTTTCTGTCTGACTCGTATTTCATTCAAACCTCTCACCAACCTTAATATTATTTGTTTGTTCTAAATCAGGTTAATATTTACTAGACCTTTAAAATTCCACTCCCGTATGAGTGCTTCTGAAACACTTTTTCTGTGTAATCCAGTATGAGATAAATGATATCACAGCACCTGGACTTACTGTATCAAAATCCACATTGCATTGCATTATAATTATGTGTGCATTTGTCAGTTTCTCCTAGTCAGAGCTCTTGATGAGAGGAAATTTATTTAAATCTTTATATTCTCTGAATCTGACACAGCGACTGTGGTTGGTAAATACTTGTGTGTAGAATCTGAAGATAACACATCTTATCTATTTGAGTCTATCTAACCCTACCAAATGGCTATCCTTCAGCCATTAGAAGAGTACTGGCCTCCTGTTTTTGGGGGGTTTGTGTTTGTTTTTACATTTTAATGTAAGAATTCATAGAAGACTTCATGGTGTGTTTATAATAAAGCATAAGATCATTTTTCTAAGGTGGTACATACCAACTACTTTTTAGATGAAGTTTGATTTTAATAAGTGTGATCCTTATACTATTATGTTTATAAAATTTTATGAAAATAGACAATTATTATTTTTTAAAATGGACAATTATTGATTGATTGGCTATGAATTGAATGTATACTGTATGTCAAGTACTAGCCTAGAGTAAACTCTGAAGTAGAAAAAAAAAAAAAACAGATACATAGTCTGTCCTTTGGGGACACAATATCTTAATCTTCTCCATGAGGCAAAATACAGCACAGTGAACCTATTGATAAGGTCTCTTCCCTGGATAGAAATATAAGAAACCTAAAAAGTAAACAAACTTGTTCGTTAAACTAAATGTCAGTGAAAATGTGAAAGAAAAAAAAAAGAATTATCACTTTAAAACCAATTCTTGTTCTACATATGATATTTAAACTTCTTAAGAAAGTGGATAACTATCAAACTTTTATTTTATTTCATAACATGAAACTATTTAAGATTGTCACTAACAGAGGTTCATAGCAGCAAGATTATTGCAATATAGAAAGCAGGGTGAGACTTGGCACAGGCCTTGATGGGGAATATTATTTTGGCAAGCAGATAGAATGGGAAATAACTGTTTCAGCAAAGATGCGAAGGTGGCAAAGTGAGACAGTGAATAAACGTATTTGGCTTGAGCCAGGATTTGGAGTAGGAGAAGAGCAGGCTTAGCTCTGGAAAGGCAGGCCTAGTTAGATTAGCCAGTCCCTTGAGTTACAGCTTAAGAAGCTTGAAATTTATCCTCTAGGTAGGAGAGTAAGGTGTCTTATTTTTTATTCCGCAAATGACACTACTGAAATTATGTTTTAGGAAGATTGATCTGGCTGGGGATTACAGGATTCGTTGAAAGGAGAGAAACCTCCTGCAGTGAAAGAGACATGCATAAAAGATATGGCCATGGAAATAGAAAGTATAAAAGACTTAGAAACTTAAATTTAACAATTTTGTCAAGTAGAAATGCTCTAAAATGTGCTTCATGTTTATTTGCTCTTCTATTGTTACTAATATTACAAACAGCAAATTCAGGCAAGCTAGTTGTTTAAAGCATTTGGGATGTTTGGGGAGGGACTTAGTTGATTAGTAGGAATGTTTACTTTTCAGAGAGTTGAAGACTCAGCTCGTATCCATGTCTTTTCTTTGTCCTCTTCTGGAAAGTAATCAGGATAATAAAAGTGACCTGAACAAAGAAAAATAACTCCGGGAAAACGGGGAAAGTACAAAATGGAAAAGGATCTAGTTTTGGATCCAGCACTATAGTTTTGTACAATCCGTAGGCACTACGGAATTTTGTTAAGTACATTTGTATCCACAGTGTATCTAGATGCCCTAGATGAAATTAATGTAGAATTGGAACTGGAATGAAAGCCAGTGAATGCAAGTATGAAAGGCTATAGCGTTCAAAATAAATGAAACACTAAGGAAATGAATCTTTTGAGAATCATAGAAAGATAGAAAAGAGGAAACCATAGGAAACAAGTTGTCATTTTCAATTCAGACCAGATTCATGTGAGGAGACTGTTCTGTCAAGTTACATAAAGATGGTTTTTCAGACAGGTATATCATCCAGGTGTGAGAAGCGTATCCTGCTGCGTTATTAGGCAGGGCTTCCTGGTAGGGAATGCCTCCTACTGTCTGAGGTAATGATCAAGCTGCCATATTGTAACAGCGTAATTTGGGTTTAGTCTCTGGGCCAGATTCCAGTTAGGCAAGTAAGGCACTATCGCAACATTCATGTGTATATAGTATTTAAGAATTATCCTTCAATATATATATATAGCTGCTGGAACAGAAGACATTGTTTCCAGGTCTTATTTCATTCTCAAGTCTCATGTTTATGCCTTTGCTCATGATTATCCACTGATTATTTAGCCTTCTGGCTTTCACATAGCCACCCCCATAAAAAAAAAATTCAGCATCTTAAGGAGGATGCACAGCTCATTTTCATCAGTTACAGAATGAAAAGTGAAAGATCTCTTAGCATAATGTGAGAAAAGGGTAGCTGTCATAGCCTGTTTGGGCTATTATAACAAAAGTAGCATAAACTGGGTGGCTTATAAACAATAGGCAACACCAAAGAAACAAACAATCCAATCATGAAATGGGCAAAAGACATGAAGAGAAATCTCACAGAGGAAGACATAGACATGGCCAACAAGCACATGAGAAAATGCTCTGCATCACTTGCCATCAGGGAAATACAAATCAAAACCACAATGAGATCCCACCTCACACCAGTGAGAATGGGGAAAATTAACAAGGCAGGAAACCACAAATGTTGGAGAGGATGCAGAGAAAGGGGAACCCTCTTACACTGTTGGTGGGAATGTGAAATGGTGCCGCTACTCTGGAAAACTGTGTGGAGGTTCCTCAAAGAGTTAAAAATAGACCTGCCCTACAACCCAGCAATTGGCACTGTTGGGGATTTACCCCAAAGATACAGATGCAATGAAACGCCGGGACACCTGCACCCTGATGTTTATAGCAGCAATGTCCACTAGCCAAACTGTGGAAGGAGCCTCGGTGTCCATTGAAATATGAATGGATAAAGAAGATGTGGTCTATGTATACAATGGAATATTACTCAGCCATTAGAAATGACAAATACCCACCATTTGCTTCAATGTGGATGGAACTGGAGGGTATTATGCTGAGTGAAATAAGTCAATCGGAGAAGGACAAACATTATATGTTCTCATTCATTTCGGAAATATAAATAATAATGAAAGGGAATAGGAGGGAAGGGAGAAGAAATGGGTAGGAAATATCAGAAAGGGAGACAGAACATAAAGACTCCTAACTCTGGGAAACGAACTAGGGGTGATGGAAGGGGAGGAGGGCGGGGTGTGGGGGTGAATGGGTGACTAGCACTGAGGGGGGCACTTGACGGGATGAGCACTGGGTTTTATTCTATATGTTTACAAATTGAACACCAATAACAAATAAATTGATTATTAAAAAAAAAAATAAAGAAATGAATGACAAAAAAAAAAAAAGAAAAGAAAAGAAAGAAAAAAGGAAAAAAAAACAGCCTAAACCTAATATAAGTCAAAATACATACAAGAGGTTTTTTCATTTACTTTCTTTTCTTGTTTTGTGACTCGTTTGGGAGAGACCAAAATTTTCTGATCTTAATTTCTTCAGCAGGAAAGAGGTATTTCAATTTATCCTTGCAGCAAAGTTTTGGATAGGCAACCAGAAATACATATGAAAGGAAATATTATGTTATGATACATATTTTATGGGGAAATAAAGTTCGTTTCATTCTCAAAAAAACAAACAAACAAATAAACAATAGTCATATATTACCACAGTTTTAAATGTGGGAATTCCAAGACTGATGTGCTGGTCAAGGTGGTATCTAGTAAGAGTTGACTTCCTCATAGATGGCACCTTCTTGCTGTGTCATCAAATGATGGAAGAGGCAAGCAAGCTCTCTGGGACCTCCTTCTAAAAGGACTAACCCCTTCCTGAGGATTATGAACTAATCACTTCCCAAAAGCCCTCCTTGCTAATAACACCATTTTGAGAATTAGGATTTCAACATGTAAATTTGGTGAGGTGGAGAAGGCACAAACATTTAAACCAGTAACTCAGATGTATATAAAACAGAGACATTGGTGCCCTTTTGAGAAAGTAAGATAAAATACCATTCCTTTGCTACTGAGCTTACAGTCTGGAGGGGAGAAAAAAATGATTGGATTATTATTATTAATTATTATTATTATTTTTTTTAGTCAGGATATTCTAGCTGTTCCAGAGAACTTCCATAGATTGAGTAGATACTTATCTTACTATAATTTTGAATCTTTACTCTTAATTCTGTTTCTTGAAACATGATACTAAAAAATAGAATAATAACAGAAGCAACTTTATGATTACTTATAATTGCTAACATTTTATTTTTTGAGACCATATATTTCAGTACTTTCTTCTGAACAACGCTTAAGCATATTTTAATCTATATGCTTGTCCTTTGAGATAGATGTTATGAGTCCAATTTAGAGTTAGGGAACTGTAACATAAAAAGTTTAAACAATCTTCACCCAACTAGTAAATGACAAGTCCAAGTAAAGAATCCAACTCAGTTCAAAGCTTACTTTGTTAAAATTACACAATGCTACCATGTGACTAGGGAAGGCTCTCTCAAGGTAAGTCAAAGGTCATCAGGTCACATAAAGCACAGAGTACTGTGGTACGCTTTAGCTAAGGACTACTCAAGTGATTTCTCCTCCTTCTCTATAAGTTCCCAACTTAACTGAAGTTCATACTACTAGGTCATACTATCCATTTCCCTCTCAGATTCTGAACACTACCTCTGTCATTTAATTTATTTATTGAAATACTTCCAATCGCATCATTTTTTGGCCCCCATGAAGAACTGTGTTTCCTCTGACCCCAGCCATGTGGAATCCATCTTATGTTCTCACTCCCTTCATTCCCTTAACAACTGAGTTTAGATACAATAGTTTTTCCATTGCAAAAAGTCTTTAGTTCTTGGACTCTCTGTCCCGTAGTCAGAGTCATCTGATTAATCTCCTTTTCTCAGTAAACCCACTTAAGCAATAGAATAGAGCTGGGGAAATTAGGATTTATGAATTTCAAAGTAACTTTTATTATTTTTAAGTTTTTATTTTTTATTTTTTTCAAATTAACTTTTAATACTGTCAGACACATCTACTGTATTTTCTCATTCCTTGATATTACTATCTCCCATTTTTCACATATATTAATGCATTCAACTCTCCTGTCCTCCCTCTCTCTGTTGGTAGTTTGCTCCATAATTTCTAAAGAAAATGTAGGCATTCAGATGACATCCTTTTATACCTCTGATTAACAAAGCCAATAATTTGACCTCACTTTTGTATGCATTATGTTCCTTTCTTCTTATATAAATGGAAGCATTCTTGTTGTATGTAAGCACAATTCACTTATGCTTTGGATCTGGCCACTCAGATCATCTTACATTGGCCTTATTTCACTTATGGTAGTTCAAACTACTAAAAATATATATATGCCAAAATACATAATACATAATAGAAGTTTATACATCCCACACACAAAAGTTCAAGACCAGAGATCCTGATCTACAAATGACTTTCCTCTACTTAATGATTCAGAGACTAAGGTTTTTTCTTTCTTAGGTTCAGATGCGGTAGAGCCTTGGCATCAAAAGGGAAAGGAGAACATGGAACATGATATTCATATCCATTACTTAAAAGAGACCACCATTACCATTTCTCACATTCCATGAATGAGACCTAATTATAAAACCAGTCTAGAAGATGAACTGGAAAATAAAGTATCCAGTAGCAGGCAGCTACTTCTAAGTGAAAGCTCTGTTTTGGAAGGAAGAGCAGAAAATATGGTGTACAATTAGGCCTCCTCTTTTCCATAGGGTTACAACAAAAAAGATCAGGTGAGCAAATAGTCTGCTATTTAAAAAAAAAAAAGAAATTAAGAAAAAAATGCTTTTATTTTCTTTTAAAGCATAGGAGATAAAAAAAGCTGGTTCAAAAAGAAAGATGTTTCAATTAAAGACAGAGATGTTCAGAATGGATTAATAAAGAGGACTCATAGCACATCATTATGTCATACACCTGAAACTATAATAAACCCACTTTAAAAGGCACATATAGGTTAAAAGTAAGTGGATGGAGAAAACTACACCATGCTAACACTAATGAAAATAAAATAGGAGTAGCTCTATTAATTTCAGACAGAGAAGACCTCAGAGCATGGAAAATGATCAGTAATAAGAGTAGCATTATATCTTCAACAAATGGAGTACAGAAAACTGGATAGCTATGCACAAAACAGTGAAACTGTGCCATTTTCTTATAGTATACACAAAAATAAACCCAAAATGGATTAAGGACCTAAATGTGAGATCTGAAACCCTAAAAATCCTAGAAAAGAGCACAGGCTATAATTTCTCTGATGTTAGTTGTAGCAACATCTTTCTAGATGTCTCCTGAAGCAAGCAAAATATAAAGAAAATAAACTATTGGGACTACATTGAAATAAAAAGCTCTGTACAGTGAAATAAATAACCAACAAAACCAAAAAGACAACCTACCAAATGGGAAAAAGTATTTGCAAGTGATGTATCCAGTGAAGGATTAGTATCCAAAATATATAAAGAGCTCATACAACTCAACACCCCCAAACCAAATAATCCAAATAAAAATGGGCAGAGGGCATGAACAGACCTCTCTCCAAAGAAGAGATACAGATGGCCAACAGACACATGAAAAGATGCTCAACATCAGGGAAATACAAATCGAAAACACAATGTCAGAATGGCTAAAATCATACCTGTCAAGAATGGCTAAAATCAAAAACTCAAGAAACAACAAATGTTGGTGAGGATGTGGAGAAAAAGGAATCCTTATGCACTGTTGTTGGGAAGATAGTTGGAAGTTCTTAAAAAAATTAAAAATCCCCCCCCCCAAAAAAATTAAAACTACCTTACAATCTAGTAATTGCATTACTAGATATTTACCCAAATGACATGAAAACAGTAATTTGAAGGGATCATCCTATATTTATTGCATCATTTTTACAATAGCCAAATTATGGAACAGACCAAGGGTCCATTGATAAATGAATGGATAAAGAAGATATGTGATATATATGAAGTATTATTCAACCATAAAAGGGGATGAAATCTTGCCATTTGCAACAACATGGATGGATCTAAAGAGTATAATTCTAACCAAAATAAACTAGTCAGAGGAAGACAAACACCATATGATTTCAACTCATATGTGGAATTTAAGAAACAAAACAAATAAATGAAAAAAAAGAGGAACAAACTGAAATAACATGCTCTTAACTATAGAAAATAAGCATATTGTTACCAGAGGGAAGGTTCTTGGGGAATAGGTGAAATGGGTGAAGGGGATTAAGAGTACACTTATCTGGATGAACACTGAGTGATATTTGGAACTGTTGAATCACTATAATTGTACATCTGAAACTATAATAACACTGTATGTTAACTACACTTAACATACTTAAAAGTAAACAAAAGTTTATAAAAGGAGGGTATTATATAATCATAAATAATAAATTTTCCAAAAAAAAAAATACAAACCTTTAATGTGTATGTGCCTAAAACTGAATGTCAAACTACATGAGGCAAGAACTGATAGATATTTAAAAAGAAATTTAATGAATCTACTTTCACAATGTATACATATGTCAGGTCACCATGATATGCACTTTGAATATGTTATGATTTTATGCATCAGTTATGCCTCAATAAAGCAGAAGTTAAAAAAAAAGAAATGGATAGATCCAGCAGGAAGAAAAATCATGAGTGTAGTAGAATGTAACACCATCAATCAACTGGATATAATCGGCATCTATAGATCTCTTCTTTTAACAGCGGCATAATACATATTCTTCTCAAGCTCACATGGAACATTCATGAAGATAGACCATGTTTTAGGCCTTAAAACACTTGAACATAAATTTAAAAGAACAGAAATCATGCAATGTCTGCTCTCAGACCAAATTTTTTTTTAATTTTTTTTATTTATTTATGATAGTCACAGAGAGAGAGAGAGAGAGAGAGAGAAAGAGAGGCAGAGACACAGGCAGAGGGAGAAGCAGGCTCCATGCACCGGGAGCCCGACGTGGGATTCGATCCCGGGTCTCCAGGATCGCGCCCTGGGCCAAAGGCAGGCGCCAAACCGCTGCGCCACCCAGGGATCCCCCAAATTTTAATTATATTAGAAATAAATAACAGAAAGATGATGGGAAAATTACCAAATATATTAAACAATATATTTCTACATAATAAATGGATGAGAGAAGAAATCTCAAGAGAAATTTTTAAACATTTTGAATTAAATGAAAATGAAAACACAGCTTATCCAAATCTGTAGAATACAGTGAAAACAGTGCTTAGTGAGAAATTTATAGCACTGAATGCATATATCAGAAAAGAAGAAAATAAGTTAATAATTAAGTTTCTACCTTGGAAACTAGAAAAAGAAGGTCAAAATAAACCTATAATTAAGCAGAAGAAATGAAATAGTGGGAATAGGGCAGCAATCAATGAATTAGAAATAAGAAATCAGAGAAAATCCATAAAAAACAAATATCTTTGAAAAGGCCAATAAAATTATAAGCCTCTATCCATGTTTAATGAGAGAGAGTACAAAAATTACTATTATCAGAAATGAAAAAGGACACATCACTACAGATCCCATGGGCTTTAAAAGGATAATAAAAAATTACTATGAAAAACTCTCTGCTCATAAATTTGAAAACCTCAGTAAAAGGCTAATTTTTCAAAAGATGCTATTTGTCAAATCTCATACAAGAAGAAATAAACCATCTATGTTGGCATGGATCTGTTGAAGAAATTGATTCAATAAGCAGCAGACCCAGAGATTCACTGGTGAATTCTACAAAACACTTAAGAATTTGCTCATTCTCTACAATCTCCTTCAGAGGATAGAGACAAAGGAAATATATCTGAACTCATTCTTTGAGGCCAGCATTACTCTAATACCAAAATCAGACAAATGTATCACAAGAAAAAGAGTATATACCAATATCTCTTATGAACATAGATGTAAAATCCAGACCAAAATATTAGTATATTGAATCCAACAATGCTTAAAAAAAGAATTATACGCCACGACCAACTTGGATCTTTTCACAGACATGCAAGGCTAGTTGTACATTCAAAAATCAATTAATTTAATCAATCATATCACCAGGCTAACTAAAATCACATGATCATATTAATAGATGTAGAAAAAGCATTGACAAGATCTATCACTTATTTATACTAAAAACTCTCAGTAAACAAGGAATCAAAAAGAGTTTTTTTCGCTTGATAGGGCTATCTACAAAAAACCTACGACTAGGAGGAGGGGCAAGATGGCAGAAGAGTAGGGACCCCAAGTCACCTGTCCCCACCAAATTGCCTAGATAACCTTCAAATTATCCTGAAAATCTACGAATTCGGCCTGAGATTTAAAGAGAGACCAGCTGGAAGGCTACGGTGAGAAGCGTTCATGCTTCTATCAAGGTAAGAAGACGGGAAAAAAGAAATAAAGAAACAAAAGGCCTCCAAGGGGGAGGGGCCCCGCGAGGAGCCGGGCTGAGGCCGGGGCGAGTGTCCCCCCAGGACAGGAGAGCCCCGTCCCGGAGGAGCAGGAGCTGCACCAACCTTCCCGGGCGGAAAGGCTTCGCAGGGAGTTAGAGCAGGACCCAGGAGGGCGGGGATGCCCTCGGGCTCCCTGGGACACTAACAGGGACCTGCCCCCTGGAGAGTGCACCGAGCTCCCTAAGGGCTGCAGCGCGCACGGCGGTACCCGGAGCAGCTCAGAGGGGCTCGGGCGGCGGCTCCGTGGAGGGGGCTGCAGGGGGTGGGCGGGAGCGCGAATCCACCAGCGCAGGCCCCGAAGCACAGGGCGCCGGGACACAGCCCGGGATCCGGCCTCCCCCCTGACAGGCAGAGGCCGAGGAAGGCCCAGGACCGCAAGGATCAGCGGCCCCGCCCTGGAGCATCCAGGCCCTGCAGACGGAGAGCCCCGGAGTTACTGCGGGAGCTGACTCCAGGGCTCCAGAGCTGGCCCCGCCACTGGGGTTGTTCCTCCTGGGGCCTCACGGGGTAAATAACCCCCACTGAGCCCTGCACCAGGCAGGGGGCAGAGCAGCTCCCCCAAGTGCTAACACCTGAAAATCAGCACAACAGTCCCCTCCCCCAGAAGACCAGCTAGACAGACAAGTTCCAGGGGAAGTCAAGGGACTTAAAGTATACAGAATCAGAGGATACTCCCTCGTGTTTTTTTTTTTGTTTGTTTGTTTGTTTGTTTTTGCTTTTTGATTTCTGATTGCTTCCCCCACCCTTTTTTTTTCCTTTCTTTCTTTTTCCTTTCTTTCTTTTTCTTCTCTTTTTTTTCTTCCTTTTTTCTTTTTTCTTTTTCTCTTTTCTTTCCTTCTCTCTCTCTCTTTTTCTCCTTTTCCCAATACAACTTGTTTTTGGCCACTCTGCACTGAGCAAAATGACTAGAAGGAAAACCTCACCTCAAAAGAAAGAAACAGAAACAGTCCTCTCTCCCACAGAGTCACAAAATCTGGATCACAATTCAATGTCAGAAAGCCAATTCAGAAGCACTATTATACAGCTACTGGGGGCTCTAGAAAAAAGCATAAAGGACTCAAGAGACTTCATGACTGCAGAATTTAGATCCAATCAGGCAGAAATTAAAAATCAATTGAATGAGATGCAATCCAAACTAGAAGTCCTAACGACGAGGGTTAACGAGGTGGAAGAACGAGTGAGTGACATAGAAGACAAGTTGATGGCAAAGAGGGAAACTGAGGAAAAAAGAGACAGACAATTAAAAGACAGATTAAGGGAAATAAACGACAGTCTGAGGAAGAAAAACCTACGTTTAATTGGGGTTCCTGAGGGTGCCAAAAGGGCCAGAGGGCCAGAATATGTATTTGAACAAATCACAGCTGAAAACTTTCCTAATCTGGGAAGGGAAACAGGCATTCAGATACAGGAAATAGAGAGATCCCCCCCCTAAAATCAATAAAAACCGTTCAACACCTCGACATTTAATAGTGAAGCTTGCAAATTCCAAAGATAAAGAGAAGATCCTTAAAGCAGCAAGAGACAAGAAATCCCTGACTTTTATGGGGAGGATTATCAGGGTAACAGCAGACCTCTCCACAGAGACCTGGCAGGCCAGAAAGGGCTGGCAGGATATATTCAGGGTGCCTAAATGAGAAGAACATGCAACCAAGAATACTATATCCAGCAAGGCTCTTATTCAAAATGGAAGGAGAGATAAAGAGCTTCCAAGACAGGCAGGAACTGAAAGAATATGTGACCTCCAGACAAGCTCTGCAAGAAATTTTAAGGGGGACTCTTAAAATTCCCCTTTAAGAAGAAGTTCAATGGAACAATCCACAAAAACAAGGACTGAATAGATATCATGATGACACTAAACTCATATCTGTCAGTAGTAACTCTGAACGTGAACGGGCTTAGACCCCATCAAAAGGCGCAGGGTTTCAGACTGGATAAAAAAGCAGGACCCATCTATTTGCTGTCTACAAGAGACTCACTTTAGACAGAAGGACACCTACAACCTGAAAATAAAAGGTTGGAGAACCATTTACCATTCAAATGGTCCTCAAAAGAAAGCAGGGGTAGCCATCCTTATATCAGATAAACTAAAATTTACCCCAAAGTCTGTAGTGAGAGATGAAGAGGGATACTATCTCATACTTAAAGGATCTATCCAACAAGAGGACTTAACAATCCTCAATATATGTGCCCCGAATGTGGGAGCTGCCAAATATTTACCAAAGTGAAGAAATACTTAGATAATAATACACTTATACTTGGTGACTTCAATCTAGCTCTTTCTACCCTCCATAGGTCTTCTAAGCACAACATCTCCAAAGAAACGAGAGCTTTAAATGATACACTGGACCAGATGGATTTCACAGATATCTACAGAACTTTACATCCAAACCCAACTGAATACACATTCTTCTCAAGTGAACACGGAACTTTCTCCAGAATAGACCACATACTAGGTCACAAATCAGGGTCTGAACCGATACCAAAAGATTGGGATCATCCCCTGCATATTCTCAGACCATAATGCCTTGAAATTAGAACTAAATCACAACAAGAAGTTTGGAAGGACCTCAAACATGTGGAGGTTAAGGACCATTCTGCTAAAAGATGAAAGGGTCAACCAGGAAATTAAGGAAGAATTAAAAAAATTCATGGAAACTAATGAGAATGAAGATACAACCATTCAAAATCTTTGGGATGCAGCAAAAGCAGTCCTGAGGGGGAAATACATCGCAATACAAGCATCCATTCAAAAACTGGAAAGAACTCAAATACAAAAGCTCACCTTACACATAAAGGAGCTAGAGAAAAAAACAGCAGATAGATCCTACACCCAGTAGAAGAAGAGAGTTAATTAAGATTCGAGCAGAACTCAATGAAATCGAGACCAGAAGAACTGTGGAACAGATCAACAGAACCAGGAGTTGGTTCTTTGAAAGAATTAATAAGATAGATAAACCATTAGCCAGCCTTATTAAAAAGACGAGAGAGAAGACTCAAATTAATAAAATCATGAACAAGAAAGGAGAAATCACTACCAACACCAAGGAAATACAAACGATTTTAAAAACATATTATGAACAGCTATACGACACTAAATTAGGCAATCCAGAAGAAATGGACACATTCCTGGAAAGCCACAAACTACCAAAACTGGAACAGGAAGAAATAGAAAACCTGAACAGACCAATAACCAGGGAGGAAATTGAAGCAGTCATCAAAAACCTCCCAAGACACAAGAGTCCAGGGCCAGATGGCTTCCCAGGGGAATTCTATCAAACGTTTAAAGAAGAAACCATACCTATTCTACTAAAGCTGTTTGGAAAGATAGAAAGAGATGGAGTACTTCCAAATTCGTTCTACGAGGCCAGCATCACCTTAATTCCGAAACCAGACAAAGACCCCACCAAAAAGGAGAATTACAGACCAATATCCCTGATGAACATGGATGCAAGAATTCTCAACAAGATACTAGCCAATCGGATCCAACAATCCATTAAGAAAATTATTCACCATGACCAAGTAGGATTTATCCCTGGGACACAAGGCTGGTTCAACACTCGTAAAACAATCAGTGTGATTCATCATATCAGCAAGAGAAAAACCAAGAACCATATGATCCTCTCATAAGATGCAGAGAAAACAGTTGACAAAATACAGCATCCATTCCTGATCAAAACTCTTCAGAGCGTTGGGATAGAGGGAACATTCCTCGACATCTTAAAAGCCATCTACGAAAAGCCCACAGCAAATATCATCCTCAATGGGGAAGCACTGGGAGCCTTTCCCCTAAGATCAGGAACAAGACAGGGATGTCCACTCTCACCACTGCTATTCAACATAGTACTGGAAGTCCTCGCCGCAGCATTCAGACAACAAAAAGACATTAAAGGCATTCAAATTGGCAAAGAACAAGTCAAACTCTCCCTCTTCGCTGATGACATGATACTCTACATAGAAAACCCAAAAGCCTCCACCCCAAGATTGCTAGCACTCATACAGCAATTTGGCCGTGTGGCAGGATACAAAATCAATGCCCAGAAATCAATGGCATTTCTATACACTAACAATGAGACTGAAGAAAGAGAAATTAAGGAGTCAATCCCATTTACAATTGCACCCAAAAGCATAAGATACCTAGGAATAAACCTAACCAAAGAGGTAAAGGATCTATACCCTAAAAACTATAGAACACTTCTGAAAGAAATTAAGGAAGACACAAAGAGATGGAAAAATATTCCATGCTCATGGATTGGCAGAATTAATATTGTAAAAATGTCAATGTTACCCAGGGCAATTTACACGTTTAATGCAATCCCTATCAAAATACCATGGACTTTCTTCAGAGAGTTAGAACAAATTATTTTAAGATTTGTGTGGAATCAGAAAAGACCCCGGATAGCCAGGGGAATTTTAAAAAAAGAAAACCATAGCTGAGGGCATCACAATGCCAGATTTCAGGTTGTACTACAAAGCTGTGGTCATCAAGACAATGTGGAACTGGCACAAATACAGACACATAGATCAATGGAACAGAATAGAGAACCCAGAAGTAGACCCTGAACTTTATGGTCAACTAATATTCAATAAAGGAGGAAAGACTATCCAGTGGAAGAAAGACAGTCTCTTCAATAAATGGTGTTGGGAAAATTGGACATTCACATGCAGAAGAATGAAACTAGACCACTCTCTTTCACCATACACAAAGATAAACTCAAAATGGATGAAAGATCTAAATGTGAGACAAGATTCCATCAAAATCCTAGAGGAGAACACAGGCAACACCCTTTTCGAACTCAGCCACAGTAACTTCTTGCAAGATACATCCACGAAGACAAAAGAAACAAAAGCAAAAATGAACTATTGGGACTTAATCAAGATAAGAAGCTTTTGCACAGTGAAGGATACAGTCAACAAAACTAAAAGACAACCTACAGAATGGGAGAAGATATTTGCAAATGACGTATCAGATATAGGGCTAGTTTCCAAGATCTATAAAGAACTTATTAAACTCAACACCAAAGAAATAAACAATCCAATCATGAAATGGGCAAAAGCCATGAAGAGAAATCTCACAGAGGAAGACATGGACATGGCCAAAACGCACATGAGAAAATGCTCCGCATCACTTGCCATCAGGGAAATACAAATCAAAACCACAATGAGATCCCACCTCACACCAGTGAGAATGGGGAAAATTAACAAGGCAGGAAACCACAAATGTTGGAGAGGATGCGGAGAAAAAGGGAACCCTCTTACACTATTGGTGGGAATGTGAACTGGTGCAGCCACTCTGGAAAACTGTGTGGAGGTTCCTCAAAGAGTTAAAAATAGACCTGCCCTACGACCCAGCAATTGCACTGCTGGGGATTTACCCCAAAGATTCAGATGCAATGAAATGCCGGGACACCTGCACCCCGATGTTTCTAGCAGCAATGGCCACAATAGCCAAACTGTGGAAGGAGCCTCGGTGTCCATCGAAAGATGAATGGATAAAGAAGATGTGGTTTATATATACAATGGAATATTACTCAGCAATTAGAAATGACAAATACCCACTATTTGCTTCGATGTGTATGGAACTGGAAGGTATTATGCTGAGTGAAGTAAGTCAGTTGGAGAAGGACAAACATTGTATGTTCTCATTCATTTGGGGAATATAAATAATAGTGAAAGGGAATAGGAGGGAAGGGAGAAGAAATGGGTAGGAAATATCAGAAAGGGAGACAGAACATAAAGACTCCTAACTCTGGGAAATGAACTAGGGATGATGGAAAGGTAGGAGGGCGGGGGTGGGGGGCGGGGGTGAATGGGTGACGAGCACTGAGGGGGGCACTTGACGGGATGAGCACTGGGTGTTATTCTGTATGTTAGCAAATTGAACACCAATAACAAGTAAATTTATTATTAAATAAAAAAACCTACTACTAAATCACATTTAAGATGAGAAACTAGAAGTTTCCCACTAAGATCAAGGACAAAGCAAGGATATTTCTTCTCACCACTGCTTTTTGACATTGTACTGGAAATCCTTGCTAATGCAAAAGACTCTAGAGGGAAATGAAAGATTTACTAATTGTGAAGGACAAATAAAACTGTCTTTGCTCACAGGTGACACAATCATCTGTGTAGATCTGAATCAACAAAAACAGTCATCCCAATAATGATTATAGCAAGGTTTCAGGAATCAAGGTTAACATACAACATTAAATCACTTTCTTATACACCAGAAATGAAATGAACAAGTGGAACCTAAAATTACAACAGAATATCAAACAACAAATGATAATAGGTATTGACATAACAAAACGTGTATAAGATCTGTATGAGGAAAATAAGAAAGCCCTGATCAACAATCATAGGAGAACTAAATAAGTGGGGAAGTATTCTAGTATTCTGTGTTCATACATAGGAAGACTCAATATTATCAAGATATCATTTTTTCCCGACTTGATTTATAGGTATAATGGAATCCCAATCAAAATCCCAGGAAGTTACTTTGTGGATATCAGCAAACCAATTCAGAAGTTTATATAAACAGACAAAAGAGACCAGAATAGCCAGTATTGGGATCCCTGGGTGGCGCAGCGGTTTGGCGCCTGCCTTTGGCCCAGGGCGTGATCCTGGAGACCCGGGATCGAATCCCACATCGGGCTCCCGGTGCGTGGAGCCTGCTTCTTCCTCTGCCTGTGTCTCTGCCTCTCTCTCTCTCTCTGTGACTATCATAAATTAAAAAAAAAAAAAAAAAAAAAAAAAAAAAAAAAAAAAAAAAGAATAGCCAGTATTAAAGGAGCAGAACAAAGTTGGAGAAGTGACACTACCTTCAAGACTTAAAGACTTACTTCAAAATCCCCATAATCAAGACAGTATGGTATTGATGAAAGAATATATATATATATATATATGTATATATATATATATATACATATATATATATATATATATGGAGAGAACTCAGAAATGGACCCACATAGATACAGTTAACTGATCCCTGACAAAGGAGTCTTTTCAACAAATAACTCTGGAACAACTGGGTATTAGCATGCAAAAAAGAAGAAAGAAAGAAAAAATCTAGACATAGGCCCTCTACTGTTCACAAAGTTAAAATGGATCATGGACCTAAATATAAAATGCATAACTATCAAACTACTAGAAGATAACAGAAGAAAACCTAGATGACATTGGATGCGGTAAAGATTTTTTAGAGACACCATCACTATCATGATCCACAAAAGAACTAATTGATATGCTGAAGTTCATTAAAGTATCATACAGAGTGTTTTTACTGCCCTAAAAATTCTCTGTGCTCCATCTCTTCATTCCTACTACTAACCCTATCCCCTACCCTCACTCCTGGCCACTATATATTTGTCCAAACGCACAGAATGTACACCACCAAGAGTGAACTCTAATGTAAATTATGGACTTTGAGTCACTATTATAGGCCAATGTTAGATTCATCAGTTGCGACAAATGTACCATTTTGGGGCAAGATGTTTATAATGAGGAGGTTATGCATGTGTGAGGCAAGGTACATTGGAAATCTCTGTAACTTTTCTGTTTTGCTCAATTTTGCCTAAAACTGCCCTAAAAAAAAATGTCTTTAGAAAAAGAAGATGTGGTCAGTTGTTTTGAATGGTATTGAAAAAATTGAATAAATGAAAAGAGGGTAGAGACTATTGAAGTTAGAAAGCTCTATGTAATTCTTAACTTTAACAAAAGTAGTTCTAATGGGCATTTGGGAGGCAATTTCAAATGATGTGAGGTGAAGGGGAAAAAATATTAAGGAATTGCTAATTGTCTGCAAAAATACTCTTGAACATCTTTGCTGCGATGGTGAGTACCAAAACGATGTAAAACTTAAAGGATGACATGGTTAATTTTCAATAAGTATGTGGATATGTGAGTAAATGAATAAAGGAGGTTATCAACATAAAAAAATATTTCTGAAATTATTGAAATTGCTAGTTGCATACAAATGTTAGCTAAAACAGTGTATGTTTTATGAACAGTGTATGTTCATAATGTTGCACCTTTACATCACCGAAAGATAAAAATGTATGGCTTTTTGACTGTTGTTTGCCTTTTTAAAAATATAATGAGATTTTCTTAATTAGAATGCTGTCAGCGTTCAGAATCCTGTCTTGGCAGCATGACATTTCTTTCCTCTCACATTTCCTCTGCCTTTCAAATAAGCATATCCTATACAGATAGGCTTCAATAACAAGAGTTTTAGTTACCTGCCTTTTAAAAAATCTAAACAAAATGTCTAGCATCACATTTCAGTATAACCTCACTGTGAGAAATTTAGTTCAGAGGAATCATCGCTACCTTTAAGTCTCACCAAGTAAGAAGGAAAACAATCTAAAAAGAGCTACATATGCTTTTGTGTCTTTTTTTCTTTTTTTTTTTAATTTAAATTCAATTTGTCAACATGTAGTATAAAACCCAGTGCTCATCCCATCAAGTGCTTTTGTGTCTTTTTTAGAAAAAGGAGGTGCCTATTTTAAATGAAACAGAAGAACAATTCCTGCATTGTCTAGCTCATAGTAGAGTGGGTCACACAGAAATATATAAAATATATAAAAATATATATAAATATACTTTTACATATATAAATATACTTTTAAATATTAATTTTATAATTAATTTTACATATATATATAAATATATTTTATTACTGACTTCCCCCAAGTAGCACATTCTCCACTTCAACTTCTTTCTAGGGTTTGGAAAAAGTGCATTTCTAAATATCTCAGGACCAAAAGTCACCTTCTGACTATCCTGAATTGTTCTTTTTTGTATCTTGCCTTAGATTCTGAGCAAGAAGCCATGAAGGCCAGAGAGAAATGAGAATATACTCTGGGGACTTACTTTACTGCCAGGGCCTCCAAATCAAGCTGCACAGTTTGTATGCTGCGTCGAGAAGTCTGTCTCTGGGAGTAAGAGGCTGAGATCCTGTTTACACTTTCCTCTTTAATGGCCTGTATCACCTGAAGCAAGGGGCATCTTTTTCTAATTTGGTCACACACAGAAGGCTTCTATTTATAACTCACACAAAGATGCTGTGTAGACTAGTGTTGGCTCTGATATCCACTCCTCAGGAAAAAGTCCAGGACAACACAAATATATAGCATCTGTGTGCAGAGTTGTCTGTTTTTTTTTTTTTTTTTGTTCCCCCACAGACTACTTCTCTTTTATTTTTTGTTTTTGTTTTAATTTTATTTATTTTTTTTACTACTCATTACACAATCCAAGAATTAACACATTGGTTGGCATCCTTCCACATGCGCTTTTCTAGGAATCTTGTTTATATTTTCTTTTTAAATATTATACACAGCCCTTCGATGTAAGTACAGTTCCTTTCAATTTAAAGCCAAGGAAATTGAAATTCAGAGAGTTTAATTAAATGGCCAAACTACCTAGTAAATAGCGGAAACAGCTTTTAGGTTCATGATTCTGACATGAGAGCCCATTTTCTTCACTATATGTATTTTAACAGTTATGTGGTCAATTTTCTTACCAACATGTCTCTTATTGGTTCACTACTTATGGTAGCCACCCTAAAATATGCAAAAAATGTCCCTGAAGCATCACAGTAATAGTGTGGAGCAAAGGACAGAGAGTAATACCTCGGTTCCACAGATGACAACATTGAAGTTCAAGACTAACTTGCCCTTGGCCACAGCCTTTAATTTATAAAAGTAGAGTAAGACCACATCTTCAGATTCCTTTTTTCTTGCTCTGTCCCTTAGAGTACACATACCCTGTTGAACTTATTTTTTTATTTTTTTAACATATTTTATTTTTATATCAAAGTCAAAAGGCCTTTGTTATTTTTATTCCTAGCCAAGACAGTGTTACTTGAACCAGATTTATCCTCCTGCTTGAAACAATTTAAAAACTAGACCAGAGTAGCCCAGGTGGCTCAGCGGTTTAGCGCTGCCTTCAGCCCAGGGCTTGATCCTGGAGACCAGGGATCAAGTCCCATGTCAGCCTCTCTGCTTGGAGCCTGCTTCTCCCTCTCCCTGTGTCTCTGCTCTTCTCTCTCTCTCTCTCTCTGTCTCTCATGAATAAATGAATAAAGTCTTAAAAAAAAAAACTAGACCAAATATGTATTAATAATGATTTTCAAGACAGCAGGCTACAAATGACAATGAACCCCTAAAGAAGGGATACAGATAATATGAGTCCTTCAATTTACTGTGCTTACTGTCTTGAGAGAGTTCTACACTGCTGCCCAAGGATAGGGAACCCAGAGTTTGGCAGTCTCCTTACATTGAGGAGATGGAATAGGGAGTCTAGAAGGCCAAGGTGGCTGGAATTTGCAGGGCACACTGGGAATTTCCTCCGGCTTCCAACCAAGTACTGATCAGCACATGATTTTGAGGAAGCTGTGCCAGGCTGGGAAAGAACGAACAGAAAAAGAACAGAAGTCATCTCTAAAATTTACGCAGGGTCAAAAATAGTTATTTTTACCACGAGCCAGATGGAAAAACCTCACAATGCTGCGAGTATTGGACAGAATTCTGAGAAGGGTTTTGCCTCAGTGGGAATGTGAGCAATGAAGATGTGGAGGATGAAGGAGAAATTAACCCAGGGCCAAATTCATATACTATACATATAAATGTATACATATAAATGTATAAATTATATACATATAAAAGCATATACTAGGAACTGAACAGATAAAAATGCTTACAATTAATGTAACCACTACCCAGAACAAAGCACAATAATAGTTATAAAGATACAAATATATCCAGCACAAAGCAAATAAAAAAAATCACCAGGTGTTCAAAGGAACAGGAAAAATGTCTCATCATGAGGATAATAATTAATCAATCAAAACAGTGCCCAGAAGGGAACAGATAATAGAATTAGTAGACAAGGGTATTAAAACAGTTACCACCCTATTCTGTACATTCAAGGAATCAAAATATATATTGCTCACATAAGATGTCTAAAAAACACAAATCAAATTTCTCCAGATGAAAAGTACATGGTCTGACATGAAAAATGCGGGATGGATTAAAGGCAGATTAGACACTGAAGAAGAAAATAGCTAACTTGAAAACATGCCAATGGCAACTATCTAAAGGAAAACACAGGGAGAAAAGAAAAATGAACAAAGTACCAGTAATCTCTGAGACAGCTTAAAGTGGCTTAATATAAGGACAAGACCAAAAAAAAAAAAAAGAAGAAGAAGACAATAAATTACCTGCTGGTGGATGCACACACAACAAATTATACATATTTAGAGTATACAATTTGAAGTATGCATATAGGTGCACACATATATATCTACGATATCATCATCACAATCACAGTAATGATATCTCCCAAAGTTCTCTTGTTGCCACTTTGTCATTCCTCTAATTCCTCCACTCTCTCCAGTCTACCAACAATACCCAGGCAAATGCAGAGCTGCTTTCTGTCACAATAGATAAATGTTTATCTTCTAGAAATGTGTACCAATGGAATAATACAATTTGCACTATATATTTTGTCTGGTTTCTTTGGCAAATACCCCTTTTTGGAGATTCATCCATCTTATTGCCTGTGTCAGTAGTTCACTACTTTTTATCGCCCATTGTGTATACACTGCCGTTTGCTTATCCAATTACTTTTGGCTATTGTGAATAATGCTGCTCTGAATGGTTGTGCACCAGGCTTTGTGTAGCTGCTTTGCTATCATTTTCTTGTGTAAATACTTAAGAGCTGAACAGCCGGATCTTGGGATAGTTGCTTGTTTAACTTTTAAACTGCCCGACTATCTTCCAAAGTGACTGTACCATTTTACATTCCCCCCGACATTTTGTGAGAGTTCAAGGTAACCCTATCTCCCCCAACATTTTATTTTCTAAGCTATTTTTTTTAACAATTCTCAAAAGTATTGTGGTATCTCAATGCAGTTTCAATCTGAATTTCTTTAATGACTTCTGATGTTGAGTATATTTTCATGTATTTATTGACAATTCATATGTTTACTTTGGTAAAGTGTCTTTCAAAGTTTTGCTCATTTTTTCAAATGGGCTGTTGAATTTTAAGAGTTCTATATAGACTCTGGGTAAATTCCTTTATTAGATGTATGTTTTTCAGTATTTCATGTGGCTTATCTTCTTAGGCTGTGGCTTATCTTCTAATTCACAAAGACGTTCAAAAAGTAAAAGCTTTTAATTTTGAGGAAATCAAACTTATATTAATAATTTATTTTTCATTGATTTTGCACTTGATGTTCTATGAAGTCTTTGCCCAATCCAAAGTTAGGAAGTTTCTCACCTAAGATTTCTCCTAAATATTTTATAGTTTTAGGTTATATAATCCGTTTTGAGTTAATTTTTGCCGGTGGGTTAGACACGGATTGAAGCTCATTTTTACATGTGGATATCTAATTGTTCCATTTGTTAGAACCATTTGTTGAAAGGACCATTTGTTGAAAGGACTATCCTTTCTCCACAGAATTATCTGCTTATTTTTCTTGAAAATAAATTGTACGTGTATATGTGAGTCTATTTCTAAACTCTATTCTGCTTCATTGATCTATTTGTCTATCTTTGTGGCCAATGTCACACTATGTTGATTGTGGTAGCTTTGTAACAAGTCTTAGAATTGAGGAGTGTCATTCTCTATTTTTTTTCTTTTTAGTTATTTTGGCTATTCTAGGTCCTTTGTGTGTCCACAGAGTTTATGAATGAGTTTGTCATTTTCTATACACACATACACACACACAGAGTTCGGTTCAGTTTTATTAAGAATTGTCTGACTTATAGACCAGTTTTCGGAGAATGACATTTTAAAGAGATTGTCTTCTCACTGTGAACATGAGGAATCTCTCAATTTCTCAAGTTCTTTAATTTCTCTTAGCTGTGTTGCATAGCTTTTATTTATAAGCCTTATGGATCTTTGATCTGATTATTCCTAAATATTTCATATATCAATGTAACTGTATATCATGTTGATTGCTAATTTCAATTTCCAATTGTATAAAATAAACCAATTTTAAATTGCTCTTATATCATGAAAACTTGCTAAACTCACTTGGTAGTTTTAGAGGTTATTTTGTTGATTCCATCAGATTTCTACAGATCATTTCTTTCTTTTTTTTTTTTTTAAGATTTTATTTGTTTATTCATGTGAGACATAGAGAGAAAGAGACATGCAGAGGGAGGAGCAGGCTCGATCCAGGGAGCCCGATGTGGAACTTGATCCCAGGATTCCGGGATCACACCCTGAGCCGAAGGCAGATGCTCAACCTCTGAGCTACCCAGGTGTCCCAATTTCATTTATGAGTAAATACAATTTCTCTTTTTCCTGTCCAAACTGGGTGCTTTTTGTTTCTCTTTCTTACATGTCTGTACTGGGTTTAACATCCAAGTAATATGTTCGATAGAGGTTCTGAGAACAGACATCCTTGACTTCTTGCTGATACTAGGCTAAATCATTCAGTTTTCACTATTTTTTAAACTATTTATTTATTTATTTATGAGAGACACAGAGAGAGAAACAGAGACACAGGCAGAGGGAAGGCAGGGTCCGTGCAAGGAGCCCGTTGTGGGACTCTATCCTCGGACTCCAAGATCACACCCTGAGCCAAAGGCAAATACTCAACTGCTAACCATCAAAGTGTCCCAGTTTTTCACCATTAAATATGATATGGCTATAGGATTTTCATGAATACTTTCTTTTTTGGCTTAACTAGATAGAGTTATTTCTGTTACCTACAGTGGAATCTTGACTGATGTAGATATTATTTAAAGAAAACAGGAATAAGGGGCAGCTGGGTAGCCCAGTGGGTTAAGCATCTGACTTTTGGTTTCCACTCAGGTGGTGATCTTAGGGCCCTGAGACCAAGGTTGTCATATTGAGCCCTGTGTAGGCTCCACTCTTCGCTCAGAGTGGAACTCTCTCCTTGGAACTCTCCCTCTATCCCTCCCTGCCCTCCCCACACTTGTGTGCATGTGCTTACTCTCTCTCTCTCTCTAAAATAAATAAATCTTAAAAAAAGCAGGTATATATTTTTATGTGAAAAATTACTTTCTTCAAAGGCCCTGTCTTTTAATACAGTCACCTTGGGGGGGTCAGGGCTTCACTATAAATTTGAGGAGGGAGGGACAATTTAGTTCATAATAATCATATTGTTAAATTCTAGCTACATGCCTCAATTATTGTTCATTAAAACTTGGCTGACTAACTCATATATACCAAAATTTTAAAATATGTTTATATAAAATAATTTTATAGCACTATAACAGTATATTGCTATGAAATCTGTTTTGATCTTAGCAAATATCCTAAAGAAAATAACCCTGAGTTTTATGCCATAGAAGTAATAAAGGTGTCAATGATATAGACTTTGCTATTAAACAGATCAGAATTTCATTCTGGTTTTACCTTTTAAAAGCTCAAGCTCTGATATCAGAAAGAATGAACCTTGAATCTTGGCTTACTATTTAGTAGCTCTAGGTCTTGTTCAAGTTGCTTTAACTCATTCACCTTAATTATCTTCAAATGTAAGACAAGAAAAGAGCTTGTGAAAATTAAGTCAATGTGAATGTCACCACTTTATGAAGTGTTCCTGGAACATAGTTAATCTCAGACACATTCTTATTTTACTATAAATTATTCTCTTTTTTTTTCTGTGTTATGTGGAAAATACTGTCTACACGTGCTGGATTATTGTCTGTTGCCAGATTAACATCAGCATAGTCACATCTAACAGAAGCCAGGGATTGCTTTTCTTAGAATTTTCATTGCTGTATGATTCCAAGCTAGAGTTTACCAAGGAGAAATCATATGAGATTGAGAAATAGATATGGGTCAAACACAGTGGCTATATTCTGTAGGGTGATCTGAATTTAGCAGTGCCTGACATGGACACACTCAACAAATGTTAATTTATTATCTCTTTCTAAACTATATTTCATAAGTGTGTAGCTATATATTAACTATGTATTACATAAATATATATTAAATTTTGTAATTATTATTATTATTTTTTAAATTTTTTATTTATTTATGATAATCACAGAGAGAGAGAGAGAGAGAGGCAGAGACACAGGCAGAGGGAGAAGCAGGCTCCATGCACCGGGAGCCCGACGTGGGATTCGATCCCAGGTCTCCAGGATCGCGTCCTGGGCCAAAGGCAGGCGCCAAACCACTGTGCCACCCAGGGATCCCCAAATTCTGTAATTATTATATATCATAGTTTCTGTTGTTATTCCCATTTTATGGACTGGCTACCTGATTTCGATAACTTGCCCAAGAGCGCACAGAGAAAAAATATATATATATAAGAACTGGCATTTAAACCCAGATCTGGCTGGTTCTAAGCCTCATATACTTTTCAAAAATCCATTTTGCCTACACAGATAAAACCTAATGAAAGACTCATGCTTCACAGCATATGATTTCTACTTCAGATGTCACTTACATGTCAATTTCTGATTACTATACTCTTAAGAAACAATAAAGAAAAAAAGTGCAGTCATGAGCTAGATAAGCCCACATAAAAATAAAATTTTAATGTGTAGGGGAAAAAGTCTTATGTTGATAGCAATTAGCTTCTAAATGCCTAATGTGACAAATTTTGTCAGATTGTAGATATTTGGGCATTTGTTCTGGCTCTGAAATTTTGTACCTGTATATGAGGTTTTCCCAAATTTAGAGATATTTAATTAAGGTGATAAGAGCTGCTATATTTACACTCCAAAATATCAGAAGTTCAACACAACTGAAGTTTATTTTTCAATCATGTATGTCCAAACAGGTAGATCTGATAGATGGACAGTCCTCTTTGAAGCTGTGATGTATAGACATTGCTACCTTCCACCGTGCACTGTTTCAATATTTAAAATGCTACCTTCTCCTCTGCACAAAGACAGGAGAGTGAGAAAAAAATCCCAAGGATCAGCTGTAGGAAGGTTTTAAGGAACTGGCCTGAAGGTGATGTGTATTATTTCTGCTGTACATCAGCTACAGTGTCACACCTACCTGCTAAGGATGCTGGAAATGTAATACGGCTGTGTGTACAGAAAAGCAGAAACAGGATTGAAGATTGGAAAGGAGATAACTACAAGGGGTAATGTCGTATTACTGGAATAAAAAATGTTCCAAATCTAGAAACTTAGAAGGCAATGATAGCTTGAAAATATAAAATAGATATCTAGAGGACCTAGGTTGGTTCCTGCATTTTAAATAAGATTAAAGATACAGAAAGAGTAAAGTTCACTGAAAGTTTATAGGAATGTTACTAGAAGTGATGTTCCTTTTTACACTGATAAAGTAATTATAATAATAATATTTAAAAAACAATGACAGATATCAGGACATTTTCTATACATGAATTCTCACTTAATTCTGTCAGTGACTCATGGGATAGGTTCTAAAGACCTTAGCGTCCAAAGAAACTGAGACTCACATAAATTATTTCATGGAAGTTGAGCAACAACAGGGTGGACACAGGTTTGAACTCACATATTCAGACTCCATTGTCATGCCCTACGCTATAGATAATCCCTTTTATAGCTCAGCATTCTTTTTTTTTTTTTTTAAGATTTTATTTATTCATGAGAGACACAAAAGAGGCAGAGACCCAGGCAGAGGGAGAAGCAGGCTCCATGCAGGGAGACTGATGTGGGACTCCATCCCGGGTCTCCAGGATCAGGCCTTGGGCTGAAGGCGGCACTAAACTGCTGAGCCACCCAGGCATCCCATAGCTCAGCATTCCAAAAAAAAAAAAAAAAATTCAAGCATTTTTACCTCATCTAATGTTTTCAAATATCACGGCTGATAAAATCAGAATAGTGTATTTCCTTTTAGAATTACATATTGAAAACAAGAAGCCTTCTTTGTTTTTAATATAATAGCTTGAAGAGGTAGAGCATAGAAATAGGTGCTCTCCCAGCTTCCTGTTAATCTCATGTGTATGTAATTTCAAAATGTACTTTAAAAAGTGTGAAGTAGCCGCATGTGACCATATTATTTAGCAGGAAACCAGGGTTTCCAAGAAAATCTTTCAACAAAATGCTGAGGCTGAAGGTATGAAACAGGAGGAGTGATGCACACCTGATGCGAAATTATTCTTTCTCGTTACCTGGTAACTCAAAAAGTTGTTAGCTGAAGAGCTCCGCTACCTGGTCCTTTGCCACAGCTGTCAACCAAACGGCCGCCGTTCCTTTGGCTCAGTTCTTCCAAGCTAAGCTTCTGCTTCAGGTGTTGTTTCCACTGTTCATTAAGCTTCAGAGCAAAACATCTCAGTTCGTATTTGCAGTGTGCTCTAGTTCCTTTATTGGGGTTTGAGATTTGGCCTCTTCCTTGGAGTTTGAAAGATGTGAGTCCTCTCTACAAAAGGAACTGCATTGCTTCTCATGTTTGGATGTACTGAATTGGATAATATTGATCTCAGTGTGATAAAACTCTATTAGAAAATTAGCTTACTTGATTATGTTTATTTTCCCTTTATTTATTTTTTCAAGATTTTATTTATTTATTCATGGGGACCACACAGAGAGAAGCAGAAACACAGGCAGAGGGAGAAGCAGGCTCCACGGAGGAAGCCCAATGCGGGACTCGATCCCAGATCCTGGAACCCAGGATCACACCCTGGGCCAAAGGCACAGGCTGAACCGCTGAGCCACCCAAGTGTCCCCATTTTTCCTTTAAATCAACATTGTTTTTTCAGCAAACATATGCTGTAAGCGAAAATTTACAGACTCAGTTCAACCCATAGATTATTTAAACACATGGTTTGAAAATAATCATATTTTTGATAGCAAGGTAGCTAATTGGGATTAGTGGCTAGGTTTCCATAAAATTTTTTTGTTATGAGTATTCAAGATGCCTATAAATGAAAATAGGCTATTTAAATCACTAAAATTAAAGTTATTTATATTTAAATTATATAAATACAAGTGCATACTGGTTAGCTTATTTTTTTTTTCCTTCCTTTACCTTAGGGTTCTTGTGAAGGAAAACTTCAGGAATGAATTTACTTAAGGAAATCTATTATCTTTTTTTCATTGACATAGAATTTTCATTAAAAAAAATTGATTCAGAAATTTTGAAGCAGTAGTATTGATACTCTCCCTAGGGACTGTGAGACCTAGTGTGACATTGCAAAAGTAGAGGATGGCAGGAAGAATAAACTTTTTCCAACTAAGGCATTGATATAGCACAGATATCAATCAAGATTTTTATATAAAAATAAAATGATTATTATGTGTCTAATTCCTTCAAACAAGAAATTTTATTGATTAACTATAAGGCATATGCAAAATATTTTGCAATGGGAATTTAGAGTACAATCTAGTGGTATACAAATGAACCCTTCACAAAATCTCATAGTCTGTGAAACAGACTATATGACTATAATGCAAATTATAGTACAGGTTATAATTGTATTATCATGCAATAGTGCAGTTGGCTTAACTTGTTCAAATAAATTTCTTTAAAGATTTAATATCTTAAAATTTTTTCCTTGGGGCATCTGGGTGGCTCAGTCAGTGAAGCACCTGCTTTCAGCTCAGGTCATGATCTCAGGGTCCTGGGATAGAGCCCCACATGGGCTCCCTGCTCAGTGGGGAGTCTGCTTCTCTCTCTGCCTCTGCCTCCCCCACCCCTCATGCTCTCTCACTCTCTCAAATTAATAAATAAAATCTTTAAATAAAAGGTTTCTCCTTTACAACTCCTCATACAGAAGAAATAGCTATTATAACAGTACAATGTGTATATATTGATTTGGAATATTGATATGGAATAATTAAATTGGAATTTGTTTAAGTTCTATATTTCAATTACTGCAAAATGTGATTCAAATCTCTACATTGAATTTTGAACATAGCTTAGGTATTGAATATTACAGAATTAGTAATATCACTTTTAGGTGGGATAATAACTTGTGGTTATGTTAAAAAATGTCTTTAAGAGACACATGATTAAGTATTAAGTGCTCAGTGTTATGATATCTGAAACTTATTTCAAAGGTATGTGATGAAATTTAGATAGATGGAAGATAGAAAAATAGATAAATACAGTATGGCAAAGTGATCATTGTTGACTCTAGATTTTGAGCATACCATTCTTTTAACTTTTTATACATTTGAAAATATGAATCTTAAAAAAATGTTGAAAATTTTTAAAAAATTGTAAGTTAGAAGAAAATACCTGCATGCATGACTGTCATGTAAGCAAAGTAAGTTTTAAGAGTTTGAGAACATTTTCTTAAATTCCCTTGTAAAAATAGCATAATAAATAGCTAAAGGCTATTCTATTCATTCACTAGCAGGTTCCTCACAGCACTGATTCTTTAAATGTTATAAACTTTACATCTTCACTTATATACAATTGCAAGTATCATATTTTATGCAAATAGTTTTAAATACTCAATGATATCAATAGGTATATAAAGCAACTCTAATTATACCATTGGGTTAACTGTTTTAATGAGTAATTCACATTAGGCAGTTACTCAGCTCTTGAAAGAATTTAAGTACTTAATAGGAATATACATTGTAAAGGTGACTACACGTTTTTTTAGGCTATTATTATATAAGTAGTAATTAGTTTAAGAGATAATAGAATTCTTTGTTGAACTGAGTGGTGTTCAAGATATATAGATGATAGAAATATGGGACCAAAACCTGTGACCACTGGATGAACTATGGAGAACATGGTTTTAAATAGCCTGGTAGTCTGCAACCATCTAACTAATGCCTAAAATCTAGAACCCTATTCAGTCTTTTGTCCATTCACTTGAAGGAGGTTTACATAGATTAATGAGAAAATTAGCTGTTGCAGCCAGAACAGTATTGTCTTTGGCTGGAGAACTGAGACCATCTTGGCCAATACCTGTGACAACATTACATCTGTTTGGCCAGGAAAAAACTTTCCAGGTAATATGAGACTGTAAATTGATAAATAACTTTAGTATTTGCTTCAGAAAACTCCTAGAAATCAATTTATCAGTGAAAAGAATCTGCTCACCTGAGCAAACATCTCACTTATCAAACAACAGATAAAAGCTCTTAACGACTTAGGAATACAAAGAACATATCTCAAAGTAATAAAGTTTGTATATGATAAGCCTACAGCTTACATCACACTCAAAAGTAAAAGGTTGAAAGCTATTCTTCTAAGATATATGTTAGAGAAGATATATCAGGAATACGACAAGGATATCCATTTCTACCAGCATAGTACTGGAGGTCCTAGCTAGAGCAATCAAGCAACAGAAAGCAATAAAAGGTATCAGAACTGGAAAAAAAAAAGAAGTAAAGTTGTCTTTATTTGCAGATGATATGATTTTATATATATAAAATTCTAAAGACAACCAAAAAACTGTTAGGTCTAATCAATGAAGTCAATAAAGTTTCAGGATGCAAAATTAACATACAAAAATATAGAACATTTTTATATACTAACAATGAATTTTCTGAAATACAGAAATTAATCCCATTTACAATAGCATAAAAAATAATAAAATACTTATGAATAGATTTAAGGAAATGGAAGATCTCTACTATGAAAACTATAAGATATTGATGAAAGGAATTGATGAAGATACAAATAAATGGAAAGATATCCTGTGTTCAAGGGATTGGAAGAAAGAATATTACTAAAATGTCAATACTACCAAATGCCGATCATAGGTTCAGTACAATCCCTATCAATATTCCAATGACATTTTTTTTTTAAGATTTTATTTATGTATTCATGAGAGAGGCAGAGACATAGGCAGAGAGAGAAGCAGGCTTCATGCAGGGAGCCCAACGTGGGACTCAATCCTGGGACTCCAGGATCATACCCTGGACAAAAGGCAGCCACTCAACTGTTGAGCCACCCAGGCGTCCCTCAATGACATTTTTTTACAGAAGTAGAAAAACACTCCTAAAATTGTATGAAACTGCAAAAGGCCCCAAATAGCCAAAATAATCCTAAGAAGAACAAAGCAGGGGACATCACATTTCCTGATTTCAATCTATAAGGTAAAGCTTTAGTCATCAAAACAGTACGATGCTGTCATTAAAACAAATAGAACAATGGAACAGAATCAAGAACCCAGAAATAAACATAAGTATATACGGTCAAGAAATATTTGACAAGAGAGCTAAAAGTACTCAACTGAAGAGTGAAAAGACACTCTTCAATTAATGGTGGTGGGATAATTGGATACTTACATATAAAGGAATGAAACTAGATACCTTTACATCACTCACAAAAATTAACTTAAGTGGATTAAAGGCTTAAGTGTAAGACCTGAAACCATGAAGCTCCTTGACATGGGTCTTGGTAATGATTTTTTGGATATGACACATAAAGCACAGGCAACAAGATAAAAAAATAAACAAATGGGACTATATCCAACTACAAAGCTTCCACACGACAAAGGAAACCATTAACAAAGAGAAAAGACAAAATACAGGATGTGAAAAAAGTATTTGCAAACCATTTATCTGATAAGGGGTTAATACCCAAAATACATAAAACAATTCATTCAATTCAATAGCAAAACAGAAACAAAAACAATAACAATACAAATACACACCCCAATTAAAAAACGGGCAAAAAACCTGAATAGACATTTCTCCAAAGGAGATATATGAAAGGGTAAATTAAAATGAATTAAAGGAAATTTAAAATCACAATGAGATATGTCATGCCTGTTAGAATGGCCATCATCAGAAAGACAAGAGATAACAAAGGCTGGTGTGGATGTGGAGAAAAGGGAAACTCTTGTGTACGGTTGGTGCTACTCTAAATTGATACAGCTGCTATGGGAAACAGTATGAAAGGTCCTCAAAAAACTAAAAATAGAACTACCATATGATCCAACAATACGAGTCTGGGAATATATCCAACAGAAATAAAAACACTAATTTGAGAAGATATATGCATCCTCATGTTTATAGCAGCATTATTTATAATAACCAAGACATGGAAACAATCTAAGTTTCCATCAGTGGATGAACAGATGAAGAAGTTGTGATAAATATATACAATGAAATATTATTTAGCCACAAAAAAGAGAAAATCCTACCACTTGCGTCCACATGGATTGGTCTTGAAGACATTATGCTAAGTGAAATAAGTCAGAGAAAGACACGTTCTATATGATCTCACTTATATGTGGAATCTGAAAATGAACAAACAGAAAAAAAAGAGGTCAGATTTGGGGTTACCATAGGAAGAAGGGAGAGGGAGTGGAGATTGGAGGAGGTGATGAAAAGATAGAAACTTCCAGTAATAAAATTGATTAGTACTAGGGATGTAACGTACAGCATGATGACTACAGGTAACACTGATATATAAAATATAGGAAACTTGTTAGCAGAGTAAATCCTAAGAGTTCTCATCACAAGGAAAATTGTTTTTTCCCCTTTCTCTTCTTTGTTTTCTTTTTGTTGTAACTATATGGAGAAAGAGATGTTAGCTGAAACTATTGTGGTAATCATTTCACAACATATGTAAATCAAACCATCATCCTGTACACCTTAAACATACATATATCATCAAAAAAAAAAGTACTTGAGATCTTTGGAGTCAACTCTGGAGTCAACTCTGGATATCAATTCTAGCTTACCCGTTTATAATCTGTGTCACCATGTGAAAGTCTCTTAACCTCTCTGAGCCTTAGTTTTCTTAGTTTTTCAAAAAATTGGACCACTGGCCCATAGGTTCTATCAAGATATAAGGATTAAATAAAAATGTATGGGAAGCACCTTATATTTTGTTCCCTACTCTCAAAGAGGCCATAATCTCTTTAAGAAACAGATAAATCCAAATAAATAGCTATGGAACAGCTAATGTTAATGTAGAAATGTAACATCACTATGGCATGGAATGAGTAGAAATAATTGCTCTGATAGTTTATGGGTACGTGTCTTACTGGTATATGATGATTTCTGTGCTTTGGCGTACTTGAAATCACACCAACAGGAAGTCACTTGAACTGCCTTGGTTTTCAACAAGCTCTGCATCACACAATTGTGAACACCTTACACGTAGGAATATCATCTTGTCTCTCACTTAGGCGGTAGTAAATTTTTTTAGATCATGGAATTAGATTGCCCACTGAAATATAAAGAAGGTAATACACCATGGGTGAGAGGATGTAATTATCGTAACTGCCTTTCTCTTCACCTTGTCCCTTGAAGTGTAAATTTTAATGAGATAAAGACTTGAAGTAGAAAATAGCTCTATGGGTTTTGTTTTTAATATGAAGGAAGGCTGAGCTAGGTTGAGCATACCAGCTTCATTCTCAGTTGAGAAGTGGATGTTTTGTTTTAAAGATGCTCTGGCTCTATAACACCTTGAGCAACCTCATGATTGCACAGATTCATTTTGCAGCTCCTGCTGCTGATTTTAATGATGTCAATATGCCACTTATTATCTACTTTTATATTCTTTATTTTAAATATAGTAGAGAAAAAGGCAAAGTTAATTTGTCTTATATTGTTTTTATTGTCAGTATAATTTCTGAAGGGAAAAAAAATAGGATACTGCCCCCTCTGGGGAAAAATGAAGAATGTTGAAACAAATTTAGCAAGTACAATTTTTACTTGAGAGGACAATATTGTATTCTTACATTATATATACAAATTTACTCCTTTGATTCCTCAGTTAATTAAAGTAGAATCTATTATGATGTGAGCCATTGTTAGACTCAAGTCACACCCATTACAAGTCTTTGCCTTCTAGATTACCTGCACTCCCCCCCTACCACATACACATCCTAAATGAATTCTCTCTCTCTTTTTTTTTTTCACCTATGCACAGTATTCCCATTTTTCCTCATAAAGTTATTTGGGATAGTTATTAATTTAATAAGCATTTATAAAATTCCTTCTATGTGCAGAGAACTGTGGTAGACACAAGCCTTCTTTCCAGGAAATTCACAGTTTAATGAATAAGATAAATCACAGAGAGGTATCCTTAGGAAAGAACATTTATTATGACATGAATACAGCCCAACAGATTCATCACATTCAAAATATGCACAATTATTTGGTATATATTTTAGTTTTTGTAGATCATATAGTCTCCATTGCAACTACTCCATCTTTGTAGCATAAAAGCATCCCTAGATTTTGCATAAACAAATATGTGGATATGTTCTCATAAAACTCGATTTATGGACATGCAGTGTGAAGTTCATATAATTTTTCACGTCACAAAATATGATTCTTCCTTTGATATTTTCCCCAGAGGTTTAAAAATGTCAAAACATTCTTATCAACAGTATTTTTCACAGAACCAGAGGAAATAATCCTAAAATTTGTATGGAATTACAAAAGACCCCAAATAGCTAAACAATCTCAAAGAAGAAGAATAAAAATGTAAGTGTCACAACCTTAGATTTCAACTTATACTACAAAGCTGTAGTAATCAAAACAGGATGGCACTAGCACAAAAATAGACAAATAAATAGAACAGAATAGAGAGTCCAGAAGGAAATCCATGATATTATAGTTAATTAATCTACAATAAAAGAGCCAAGTATATACAATAAAAAGAGAGTCTTTTCAACGAATGCATTGGGAAAACTACACAAAAAGAATGAACTGGACCACTTTCTTATGCTGTACATAAAAATAAACCCAAAATGGGTAAAGACCTAAATGTGAGTCCTGAACAATTAATATTCCTTGAAGAAAATATAATTTCTTTGCCATTGGTTGTAGAAACATTTTCCTAGATATGTGTCCTCTGGTAAGAGAAGTAAAAGCAAAAATAAATGACTGAGACTACACCAAAATAAAAGCCTTTGCACAGCGAGGAAATAATCAATCAAACAAAAAGGCAACCTATTGAATGAGAGAAGATATTTACAAATGATATATCCAATAAGGGGTTAATATCCAAAATATACATATATATTTTTTTAAATTTTTATTTATTTATGATAGTCACAGAGAGAGAGAGAGAGAGAGAGAGAGAGAGAGAGGCAGAGACACAGGCAGAAGGAGAAGCAGGCTCCATGCACTGGGAGCCCAACGTGGGATTCGATCCCCGGTCTTCAGGATCGCGCCCTGGGCCAAAGGCAGGCGCCAAACCGCTGCGCCACCCAGGAATCCCTATCCAAAATATATAAAGAACTTAAGCAACTCAACACCAAAACAACCCAAATAATTCCATTAAAAAATGGACAGAGGACCTGAATAGACATTTTCCCAAAGAAGACCTACAGATGGCCAAGAGACATTGTGAAAAGTTGTTCAACATCAGAAATCATCAGGAAAATGCAAACTGAAACCACATTGAAATATTACTATATACCTGTCAAAATGACTAAAACCAAAAACACAAGAAATAACAAGTGTTGGCAAGAATGTGGAGAAAAAAAAAAAAGAAACTGTCCTGCATTACTGGTGAGAATGCAAATTGATGCTGCCCCTATGGCAAACAGTATGGAGGTTCCTCATAAAAATTCAAACAAAGTTACCATATGATCCAGGAATTCCACTACTGGTTATTTACTCAAAGGCAAAAGAAAAACCTCTATTTGAAAAGACACTTGTACCCCTATGTTTATTATAGCATTACTTACAATAGCCACGATATACAAGCAGCCCAAGGATCCATCAACAGATGAGTGAATAAATACAATAGAATATTACTCAGCTATAAAAAATAATGAAATCTTGCTTTTTGTGACAACATGACAATGTAGATGGATACAGAGGGTGTAATGCTAAGTAAAATTAGTCAAACAGAGAAAGACAAATACCATGGTTTCACTCATATGCAGAATTGAAGAAAAAAAAAGTGAACAAAGAAAAAAAATGACAAACAAAACCAAACTCTTAAATACAGAGAAGAGGCTGGTGATTTCCAGAAGGGCAGGTGGGTGGGGAGATGGATGAAATAGATAAAGTAGATTAGGAGTGCACTTACCTTGATGGACACTGAGAAATGTGTTTTTGAATTAAAAGAAAATATCTTTTAAAAAACTATTATTAACGGGTATTAACTATTATAAACGGGTAGTGAGAGAGCCAGATAGAGGCCACAGGCCACAGTGTGTGCGTCTCTGGGACGTATAATTGTTTCTTCTTAGGTGGTAACTGTTTTGTCTCTTTGTGCTATGCTAAAAAGTCTGTGGTGTTAAGTGCCGAGAGAAGATTGAGGTAAAGTGGTCAGGAAAGTCCAGGAAAGCTTCATGAAAAGCGATGATTTTATTCTGGTTCCAAGTTTAGTACCAGTGGGGAGCAATTACCTTCATTCTCTTCCCTGACTGGAAGTTGCAGGCATACCTCAAGTCAGCCAACTGACAAGGTGCGTGCTCTCTGGCATACCAAAAAAATAAATGAAAATTCCCTGGGCTGTTATGTATGTATTTATTTATTTTGCTCAGTTATCATTATGGTATCTCCACAGGGCTTTTTTCTAGTTGAGTCTTGGCAATATATGCAGAGTTTCTTAGAGTATTTGACTGTATTTTAAAAGTTAAGTAATCTTCTATCCCTTACTTTTGTCCACTTTTGTCTTCTTGGAAATTATTGAGATTTTCAGTGAATCGAGTATACAGTACTTTGTTGCTCAAGACATGTCCCTGGCTTTTAGTCACTGTGACCCCAATTTGAAACTTTTTCTATCCTTAAATCTGACCCCTTCCTGCCATGCCCTCAAGCCTTGTCTGAACACAAAAGCCAGAATGACCCTTTTATCACACCTAGGCTGCAGATTCCTTTCAACGAATACCCTGGCAATGCCTTTGGAAAATATTTCCTGGAGTCTGTTTATACAAAATTCTGTAAGATGTAATACATTTTTTTCAGTAATTGGAATACGCCTATAGTCACAGCTAATATCTAAAAATCTTGAAATGTGTGACTCTTACTTGTTAACCTGTGATTTTGTTCTCTTGAGTGTTCTCAGGCTATGGCCACATTCATTTCATAAGCAATATCCTTTTTCCATTAGGATTCTTCTCTCTCACTGGGTTTAAAGGAAGATTTATTTTCACCAGCACAGTTAGTCTGGCTTCCCTGACTTCTTCATTCTTTTGTTGTCTCTTTGAGCTTGTCTCTTGGTGTTATGGATATTTTATATAGGTCATGCACTGTATAGGTATTATCTCTGGCTGAATCCTTTTGTCTCCTTCAAATGTCAAATAGCTAGCCTCATAATTTTCTAAAATATTCAGTGTTTTTCAATGGATACATCCATGTATAGAGTCAAAGCATGATTTCTTTTGAAAATTATTTTTCTTTGTCCTCTCCAACTAGAATATTTACGCTAGAGGAATTCCACATTTGTGAACTATGACTTCTCACCCCAAAATAAAAAGGAAATTCAACAATATATACACAAATGCTTCTGTTTACATGAATGCGTCTTGACTTGGTGGTCTGAAAAAGCATCCACTGTGGAATTAGACCTGAATTTAAGTTTTTAATCTTTGTTTCTGTCATTCAGTCAAGCCATTTCACTTCCTGGGTTTCTGTGTTCTTATCTGTAAATTTGGGAATCACAAGAGCAATAATATCTACCTCTGGAATACTTGTGCTAAATGTTTTATAAATGCTACTTCTTACCATAGTAAATAATCCCGAAAGATTGCTCCAAGTACAGGGCTTGTCTCTTCCAAATTAACTTTCCTGTACAGGCATTTACAGGAATGGATGTTTAGAGATTTTGTGGGATGAAAGGGAAAAGAGTTTGCATCACAGATCACACACCAAACTAGTACAGTCCCCTTTGTACATCCATTATTTTTCTGAAAATGTCTTCTCTTGGCAACTGCCCAGATATCTCTCTTATCTTGTAGAGCTTCTCAGGTCCTTTTTATTGTTTCTCAGATTTCAGTCCAGGCACTTAGTTTCTCTTTCCACTGAGCCCATTGCAAGTCCAGCAGCCAGTTATCTCTGCCAGTCTAGGAACATATTTTGGCAGCCACCTCTTAGATTGTAAAATATGCTCCGTAGTAGTCTTATTAAGCCCTCCCTTTTCGTCCACTCCCCAAACGCTCCTAGAGCCTTGTCAAAACATTCAGTCTAGGAAACATCTCTCTTACGAGCAAATCAACAGCTTTGATATTATATCACATGGTGGAAGGAGTGTGAACTGTAAATTGACAAAGCCTTGTAGGAGATAATTAAGTACAATACCTAAGTGTTGTAATATTTTAGATCAGTGCGGTCACAACTTAGCATGAATTTGGACATCCTACATACATTTATTCCACAAATTCCAATTTGACAAGCTTAAACTTTATTAATCATGAATCATCTGTACTTTCTTCTACAAAATAGACTTGTGTTTAGGAATGTGCCTATACATACACACTCACCCACATTCACATGAATGACAAAACCTATTTCCTATTCGGAAAAGGATACTTATTATCAACATCTTCTCTTTCTCCTTAGATCCATTTTTGTTACCTACTCCAGCCTATTCCTGGCATCAAATGACTGAGTAGACTACTTTTTCTCGGCTTGACATTACAATACTACTTCCCACATTCACCTGGCCTAATAGTTCCCTAGACCTCATTCTTTTCTTTCCAAAATAATAGCCAGGATCTTTTTGATAAAGTGGTGATATGTTAGTTGTTGTCTAATTCTTCCTCACAAGTAAATCCACGTACATTTCATTTGGTGTGTTTCGAATGGTGAAGCCTTAACTGAAAATGTTATGCATTTTGTGAGAGATCTTTCAGGTCAAACTTCCAATTTATCAGATCACAAAACATAGCCCATTTTAAAAGATAATGTGAAATGCTCCATTTAACTGGGTTAGTTGGATGTGGTACCATTTGAACGTGAGGGAGAGTAGCCATTTGGAGGTGGATAAAGTTTAGGATCACAGACTACTCAGTTAAACTGAGGACTTTGCGTATATTTTACTGTTGTAAGTGATTTAAATACATTCTTTTATTGTAAGGAAATTGTACAGAAATGTCCTAACATATTGTAGTTATTAATAGTATGTGGATTGTTCTATAGATCGATTATCTTCCTAACTGTTAATCAATTTGTTCGACACTTTTTTTGTTCTTATTTATAATTTTGCTAATTTGGAGGATATAGTGGTGATGAAAACATTATTGCTGCAATTAGAAGGTCTTCAATTTATGCACAAAAGTATAAATTTAACATTCGTTGCTTTCTGTTATTCAAATATGAATTCAAGAATCACTCATTTAAGACATTTCTTCTACAGTGAAACTTGAAAGTCAACCAATTTGCAAAGTATGCCAATAAATTATATGAGAAATAGTCAATAATAAAAATAATAGCGAATGTAACAAGATTACTAATGTAGGAAGCCCATTAGATCAGTTAACTCATTTAATCTCAGAATCCTGTGGCTTTGATTCTGTTGCTATTTTACAGAGGGGGAAACTGAGGCAGGGGCTTAATTTAACTGAGGCTTAATTTGCTCAAGATTACATATATAAAGAAGCAAATGGTAAAATACTAAAATGTGGCTTTCTCTTAAATTTCCCTGCTCCTAAGTCAATTTCTTTTTTTTTATTTTTTTAAAGATTTTATTTATTTATTCATGAGAAACAGAGAAGGAGAGAGGCACAGACACAGGCAGAAGGAGAAGCAGGCTCCATGCAGGGAATCCAACATGGTACATGATCCCAGGTCTCCAGGATCACACCCTGGGCTGAAGGCGGCACTAAACCGCTGAGCCACCCAGGCTGCCCATCCTAAGTCAATTTCTAAAGCCATAATTAAGTCTAGAAAAAGAGTCAGCAGAGTCCTTTTACCTGATTGAGGGACTAACTTCTACTTTTTAAAGATACGGGAAGCCTTAGAGTCAGAGTCATTTACATATACATGTTTCTGGCCCTATTTGATACTCTCATTTCCAACTAATTTTTTTCTTTATTTGGATTTCATTTATAGTTTCTAAAGCAAAGATTACATGTAGCCTTTCTTTAGCATGCCCATAGATCACCAGTCTTTGGAGTGGTTATAGGTTGCATGGTCAGTTACATTTGTTTAATAATGGAATTCTTGATTATCCAAAAGGTTAATATGTGTCATGATCTCCCAAGAAGAAGATTATACTTTAAAGAGGTTTCATATTTATCTGCCCCCTCACCCAATTCCTTATGTTTTTATACATGCACATCTTAAAGGACTAATGTTCTTTGGAAACTACTCTGGGTAAGAAATGGACTGAATGATTATAATTTAAGATACTTGTGATATCTAATATGATGTATGTTGGCTGTATGTATATTGATTCATGTTAAAGGATATAAGAAAGAAAAAAAGTTGCAAAGCCTTTTTAGAGTCCATGTTTGCTGCTGGGTTTATCCTGGCTAGGTAGTTTCTCTGACTCCTCCCCTTCTGCTGACACGTGGAGAAATGCACTAGTACACCATGAGGACTCTCCATTTCTGTAATTTATCTAATTCTGAAAATTCTCTTCAAATAACCATAATTTGATAATACAAATTGAAGTGCAGAAGATCAATTATTTTAAGCTAAAATTATATGTGAGCACTGTGAATGCATGTATTTCAATCTACTGCTTTTTAATGGGGATGGGTGGCAAAAAATGTGTGGTCATCTTTAATCTACCAAAGTATTTTTTTCTCTCATTTTTTTTTGAAAATCTTTTTTTTAAAAGATTTTATTTATTTATTCATGAGAGACACACACACACAGAGGTAAAGACACAGGCAGATGGAGAAGCAGGCTCCATGCAGGAAGCCTGATGTGGGACTCGATCCCAGGTCTCCAGGATCACACCCTGGGCTGAAGGCGGCACTAAACTGCTGAGCCACCCAGAAGTCCTTCTCTCGTGTTTTACTTTCTTTTCAGCTATAATTCTAACATGTAGATTTTTTTAAATGCTACCTTTTAAATGATTTAATACTCTTGAATCATTATCTAGATTAAATATCTGTTTCTGAAGGAAAAAATATGAGGGGGTGAGGTGGAAAATGTAAATAGAACAACTTATGAAATAAAACATCTAGGAAGTTATTTTATGATTTTAATTAATGCTCATTACAATCTAAGATTGACTTGTCAATTTCAGCGTATCTAAGTCAAATGCTTAAGTGCCTTCAGTTTTTATATTGTTGGCAGAATGCATGGAAAAGAAGATAGTGAGTGATCTGTTTTTGTATTTCCCCCCTTTGGCAAGCTTAACATTTCCTCTGCTTCCAATAAATAATAATAATAATTAAAAAAAAACATATAACTCTTTTCTTTGAGGGAAAAATAGGGAACTCTTAGAGTTGAATGAGGTCTCTTAATGATAATGAAATATGTAATTCCCTCTGCTGCTTTGTTTTTAATTCCATTCCTGTCAAATATTTCTAATAGTAAATACTGGGGTGGTATGACAACTAGATTAATTTACTATATCTTACATCTGCCTAAGTTTCAGTAGATTTTTCATATACGAGCTCAAATAGATACTGATAAACAATTTGCTTTAGGGAATGAATCTCTCTTCTGTACCTGATTGATTGGTGTCATATGCTATTATCCCTCAAATATATGTTTCATTGGCTGGCCAGCATCTTGAGAATACACTGCTCTACCTAGGATAAGACCAATCACTTGACATGAAATCTGTGAATATTTTAATTCTGTTGGCTCTGTTCCTCTGAGCGACTCTGTAGGAATTTGTTCCTGAAGAATGTCAAAAATGTAAAGAAAGGAAGAAGTTGTTGTAGTTAATGATTTTGGCTAACTACTTCTAAATGTAACCAAGTTTTTGCCTCACTGAATTAAATGGGATGAAGTGAGAGCAATGCTTATGTTGGTGTGTCTAGAGTGTTATTCATGCCACTTAACAGTGAAGGCTGTATTTCCTTGTAAGTTTTGAACAAAATGTCATATTTGTTGGAAATTGTCCCAGTGGTAGCTTATAGAAAAGTGCTCACAAACCTTGTCATGTCAGAGAGAAAAATCCTGAAACCCATAATGGAAAACACATTTCACATTTCAAATCTTTGGGTTATTTGTATGTCTCAAGCCAGTGTTCTGGACTACCTTTCTTTGCAGTGATATTTTTCATGTCTTTACAAATGAGCTTGCTCCTTTTTTTCTAAGAAAGCAATTTTAATCTCACTTGATCTCAGCAAGTCTTTAAATTTTACTTCAGTCAAACAATTAATCTTTGGCTAATAAATTTTTGATACTTCTAAATTTATCCTTTATAGTTTATTTCTAGAATTTTGTGTAAGTTAGCTTTTGTTGGATAACAAACCACCCAAAATATTTAGTTGTTTAAAATAACAACTGTTTTTTATTTCTCATGAGTCCATAGGTCGGCTAGGTGATTTTGCTGATTTAGACCAGGTTTAGCTGATCTCTCCTAGGTTCACTCATGTGTGGGCAGTCACCTGGTGGTAGGCTGGAGGCTACCTGGTTTCAGATGACCTTTTACTAGTCATTCAGTTTTCCTTTACATGACTATCCCATCATTTCACAGGCTAGCCTGGGGACATTTTCATGGCAACAACAGTCTCTGAAAGGAAGTTGGATTGTGCAAGGGCTAGTTGAATACTCTGCTTCGATCAAGTTTTCTACTGTCCTATTGTCCAAAGTAGTCAAATGGCCAATCCCAGAAACAGTGAAAGAAGAGATGACTATCAGAGGGCGTGGGTATAGACAGGCATGAAACACTATGTCCATTAACACCTTCTACCACAAATTTTATCTGAATAAAACAGACATGCAAACAAAGACTAACATATAAAAGTACCCACTGCAAGGGTCACTAAAATATGAAAATAATGGGAATGAATCTAAGGGATTAGTTAAATAAATGATGATACATCCATGTTATCAAGTAGTCATGGGAAGCACTAAGAATAAGGTAAATAAAATGGAAAATATTTCTAATGGTTTAAGTGAAAAAGGAAGATACAAACTTGTGTATGCAATAAGTCTTAATAGTGAAAAGCCTTTATATATGCATATACAAATAGAAAAAAAACACAAAAATCTTAATAATTACCTATAGGTGGTGAACTTAAAAAATGTTTAATTTTTAATTTTTTTTAATTGAGATTTTTATTTGAGGGAGAGAGAGTAGGGAGGGGGGGCAGAGGGAGAGGGAAAAGAACACTCCCCATTGAGTAGAGAGCTGGACACCTGGCCCCATCTGTGGACCCTGAGATCTTAACCTGAGCTGAAGTCAAACACTTAACCTACTGAGCCACCCAGGCACCCCTTTAATTATTTTTATTTTCCAATTTTTAATTATCAGCATGTAGTATTTTATAATTAGGAAAGAATATAAAATAAACATTATATAAGTCCATGGTAAGCAGAATTCTAAGATGGCATCTAAAATTCCCTTCCACTTATATTTTATACCATATATAATCTTTCCCCCTTGAGTGCTAAGAGGAATTATGAATGCTATAAATTTCACTCTCATGATTAGATTATATCACATGTTAAAATTGAAAGATTTTGAAGATGTAATTAAGGTCCTAAATTAATTGGCTTTGAGTTAATCAAAAGTAAGATTATTCTGGGTAGTTCTGAGCAAATCAAATGAGCCCTTAAAAAGGGTTGGGCCCTTTCTGAAGGAAGAGATTGAAAGCATGAGAAAGATTATCCTGCTATTTTTGAAAAAAGTCAGATGCCATATTGTGAGAAGTCCGTGGGGCTAGGACCTGATGATATAGCACCTTTAGGTGCTCAGAGAAATCCTAAACTTGAAAATAGTGAACTCGGTCTTGCAGCCTTAAGAATCTGAATTCTACTAATAATCAGTGAGCTTAAAGGAGAGTGTTGTCCTGGACAAAGCTTGGATTTCAACCAGCTACCCTGTAGCCAGACTCCTGGCCGACAGAAACTATAAGAAAATAAACTTGTTTTAAGATGCTAATTTATGGTATTTTGCTATGCAGCAGTAGAAAACTAATAGCACAGCCCTTCTTTAGAGCAATATCATTTCAGTTTTTCATTTCCTGAGTTTTTCTGGATAGTTGTTACAATTAATAGTGTATGACTCAAAATCATGCCACTATCATAGGATTGTTAGCACTATTGTGCACACTCATTCTTTCAACCTCTCCAAATGATGGTTTAACATAAGTTACTCATCAAATGAGAGTCACAACATTTAAGTTTGTGCTACATCCACAGTCAATGGAAAATTCAGTAGAATAGTAGGCTCTTGGAATTAACAGGTTGTTAAACTATCACAGATATAGGATTTTGCTGGGCAGATCAATCAATATTTGATTAAATAACAGGTGATAAAGAATGTCCCCAAGGTCATAATTAGCAGGACAAACTTTCAGGAAATTTAGAGCATGTAAATATTTTTTCATGTGAACTATGTATAAAACACATCACGAATGACAATAACAACCCAGAATTTGACAGTATACAATACTTAGTGTTCTTCCTATCTTCATTATCTCTGGCAGATAGTTATCTTTTCCTCGAAGCTCCAGATTAGCATCAAAATAATTTTCAGGACAGCAACTATATCCAATACATCTGATTTGGCTTGGGAAATAAAATCAATTTTCCCTTGAGAACATAACATTTACTCCTTGAATTAAATTGCCCTACTTTTTCCAATGCATTTCAGCAATTGAAGACCAACTAGACAAAATCAGTTTCATCTATTTTCATTATAACTTTAAAGCAGACTAATAGAATTTGTTGTAATAAAGTTCAAAAGAAAAGTTAACACGATTCGTGAGAAAGTGGTGTCAAACATATTATGTTGATTCCTTTTCCTGATGGTATACTTAGTCTAAAAGTGGCTGGACACCATGGTAGCCATGACTCTAAACTTGACTAAGGCCACAACCATGCTGTTAGGAGAAAATTGACTCCTTATCATTTATTTTGACAAATCTCAGTTGTCATTTTTTTCTTTTTTTACCCTTCCAAGATCATTTGCTGTGCAACTTTGGATAAGCTCATCAGGGCCTCAGTTTACAAAATATAATGATTTAGTCTGTATAAACATAGAATGGCTTAGTCTATAGTAGTAGCTCTAAAGTATGGCCATAGATCAGCAACATCGGCATTTCCTCAAAACTCGTTAGAGATAGAAATTTTCTGTTCTCACCTGTGACGTAATGAATCAAAAACTCTGGAGTTGAGGGGTGGTCAGCAATGCAGGCTTAATTAATAAGTCTGCTCAGTGGACTAGATTGTATCTGAGACACATTTTAGACCTGATGTTGTCTCCCTCTATAGTTTTAGGTCATTGCACACACAACTGTGTGTGGTTTTTCAGAGTCCCAGCTTAGTGGAGCATGAGAATTTTTAGTTTAGAGAGGGACGAAGGTTATTCTTCTTTGGGAATGGCTTTAGGTCTACAGTGTTGATTTTGAAATTAAAGGATTGCTTGCTTTTGCCCCCAGTACACTTCTCTTTTTACTCTATCCTTTGAAGGTCCTAGCCACTTATGCCTCCATCTTGTTAGCCTTGGTTCTAGGAAGCTACGTTTCCAAAAAAAGAGTTTTGGTTTTGATGTAAACTGAAGGCAGTCTCTACATTGTAGATAGATTATATTTGTATATCACTAAGTCTTGCAGATTCATTCCTTATTTCGATTAAAAAGGGGGGGGGAGAAAAGAGGCTGTTAGCTTTTGACTGAGATAAAACTAAGATTGAATTCTGACTCTGTGATTTAAAATTATTTAATATTCTATAAGTTGCCCGATATCTCTATGTCTTTTTCCTTTATACTCTATAAAAACAGAAATACTGACAGCCCTGAAATAAGACAACATGAATGTGATTACCTGGCATGTAACAGGTGCTCAATAAATTTTATTTTTGTTCCATTTCCCAGTTTCCACAATCAGGGATTGGGTGCCAGACAGCTCCATCTTCCAAAATCATTTGCTGCTTGAGCCACCAGGCCTACATCCACAATCCCTATGTTCCAGCCAAATAAGCTTCTTCTGATTGGCTTAAGATTTCAACTTTGTGACTCCATCATTGTCATTGATTCTCTTCCCTTTTCTCTATTTTTTTTATCCTTCTACTCCCTTTGCCAATGATTTCTGGTTGGCAGTAAACGATCTAGTCTAAGGAAGCATCCAAGTTAGTAATAATAATGATAACAATTCAACTAATAATGAAGTTAACATTTATTACTGAGAATTTACCATGAGTCAGGTACTCTTATAGGTAATGATTAATTAACTCATCAGAGCAACCTTTAGACATAGGTAGTAATAGTATCCTCATTTTATGGATGAGGAAACTGAACCATAGAGAAGACAGAAATGACAGAGCTGGACTATGAGTAAGCAGACAAATAAAATAGAAATAATTACGATCTGAATTTCCATGGAAAATTTTAAAATAACTAGAAAACTTAAGCAAAATATTTTTATAAGCCAGACTCACATATAAAGCTGTTAAAATGTAATGATAATTGAAATGAATAACTATATTGGGGAAAATAAAATTCAGCTTATATTATTGTCCTCCTTGACATCCTTCACACACAGATAATTCAATTTATTTGTTATGTCCAATATATTTGGATCAAGTTCTAAGGTGTGGAGTGTGTATGTGTGGGTTGTATATGCACATATCTGTGTGTTCATACATAGACAAGTAATTTTCACAGTATAGAAACCAGACTGAGACACTTTATGAGTTTAAGAACCAAATCAGATTATCAAGGATTATTTGACATGCCACATTCTAAAATACATAACCCAGTGCAAACATACATCTCCTTATAGTTTTCCGTTACTTACTAATACCATTTTATCTGAACAGGGGAAGTTGTCAAAGAAAAGACAGGTTTAATTATATATATAATCTGTTTCCAAAGCTGGGCTTGCTATTCCCTTCAGCACTTAGAAGGTGCATTTAATATCCATTCAATCATCTGTGGAAAGTCCAAACATCAAGAGACATTAAAATTCTCAGGAATAGGGGAAGAGAAATATCATTGTCTCAACTTGTGCCTCTGTGTTCCTATTCAAATAAATTAAATCAGTTTAGGGATTGTTTCACCATCTCAACCATAACACCTCTCCTGTCATGTTGATCTAATGGAGGGTTTTACCTTTTTCTATAATCTCTACAAAAAAGTTATATGCCTCTGCCCCACATAATACACAGAACATCTTATTTATTCTTTCAACAAATATTAGTGAAATTTACAATATGGTCATCCACTATGTAGGAACAGGGCATAAGTAGGATAGACAATATGTATTAAATAAGAAAACATGACACAGCAGTACATGTTCTTAAGGAATAAAGTAGTGTGTATTTGGAGGATGGGCTGTGGGGAACAGGAGTTGTTTTACTTTACATCAAGTGGCCAGAGGAAGCCTTTTGAAGAAATTGTGTTTACCCAATCTGATTTATATATTTTTAAAGATTATTCAGTCTCCTGAATAGAGCATGGATGAATAGGGACAGGAGCAAGAGGAAGAGTAGAGAGATCAATTAAGAAGCTATTGTTGTAGAGAATGAACATGGTGGCCTGAGTGAGGGTGGTAGCAAGGAAAATAATGAGATCCAGCTGTTTAGACTAAATTTTAGAACAGTTATTCTCAAAATGCTGTCCCTAACCTACAGCAAATTTACTGAATCCAAAAACTCTGGGAGTGAGTCTCAGCATTCTGTTTTAAGAAGTCCCCTAGGCAATTTTGATGAATGCTGAAATTTGAAAAGCTACTACTTAAGAGAAAAGTTGACAAGACATGAAGACAGCAAATAAGCCAAAGGCAAAAATCAAGAATGACTAATTTTTAGTTTCATCTGTTTTTAGAGGAGAGAGTGAGCAATAGACTTTCCAGAAGATGAAAGAAGATGAGAAAATTGTCCCTTTACAATTAAACCACCTCACAATCAATGTTGAATATCTCACTAAAATCTCCTCATTTCTGCAAGCTTTAGTGGACCACTGCAATACTTAACCTCTCTTATTAACTTCCTTACTTCTCCCTTTTCTCTTCTCTGCTCTCCCTGCTCCCAGTTTCTGATCATTTGTAATAGATAACAAATTTTCCCTCCTACTTGGCTCATCCAGTCTATGAGCTAAATCTAAAAGCCTAGCCTTCTTTCCTTTAATGTAATTTTTAAACACAGTTCGTGTTTCATGAAGAATTCTAGATCAGCTATTAAGAAAATATATTTTCTTTCTTTCTTTCTTTATTTTTAAAATATTCTATTTATTTATTCATAAGAGGCAGAGACACAGGCAGAGGGAGAAGCAGGCTCCATGCAGGGAGCCCGACGTGGGACTCGATCCCGGGAACCCAGGATCACACCCTGGGCTGAAGGCAGCACTAAATCGCTGAGCCACCAGCACTGCTCTATTTTCTTTTTTTAAATAAATATTTTATTTATTTATTTATTTATTTATTTATTTATTTATTTATTTATGAGAAAAAGCATGAGTAGAGGGAGGACTAGAGGGAGAGGGAAAAGCAGACTCTCCGCTGAGCAGGGAGCCTGAAGCAGGACTTGATCCAAGGACCTTGTGATCATGACCTGAGTCGAAGGAGAAGCTTAACTGATTGAGCCTTCAGGGGCCCCAAGAAAATATATTTTCACCCCACTAAATGGGAATATAATTTCAGTAATAGTTGGATTATTTTAAAAATTGAAATTAAATTGAAAATAACTGTTTAAATGTTGCCAAAGATATTCATTAAGAATTTTTGAATTATTGGCCAGCTTTGATGGTTTTTCATGTCCATTTGTTTGGGACTCCAAACAGAGTTAATTTCAGTTTAGAACCTTGTTATGAATATACATTTTTATTTTTTAAAGATTTTATTTTATTTTTTTGAGAGAGAAAGGGCACACATGTGTGTACAACTGGGTTTGGGCTAGTGGGCAGAGGGAGAAGAGGAGGGACAAGCAGACCCGCTGAGCACCAGTCAGATATGAGGCTAGGTCCTTGGACTCTGAGATCATGACCTGATCTGAAGTCAGATGCTTAACCCACTGAGCCATCCAAGGGCCCCCTGAAATACATTTTTATAAATATTCTCTCAAATCAAACCAATACTGATTCTACTTCATTTTTGTATAGTCTTTCTCAAATTTTAGTGACAATTATTACTATTATACTTTAAAATCTGATACGGAATTGAATGAATAGCTTAATAATTTATTATTTAATTATAAAAAATTTATGTTTCCCATTTCAGTTATTGTACTGCAACATTATTGCACCTCTTTTTAATATTGATGTGATAACACTATGTAACAGAATTCTCTTCTTTTAGAACTGTTGTTCTTTTATAAGAATGCTGCTCTATTAATCATAACTGTGGCAGCTCAATTCTTGGATTGTAGCATAAAATGTAATTTATTAAAATCTGTTCCAGGCAGATCTGAGACAGGGAGTTCAGTATTTATTAATGCCTTCTCCATTTTAGGCTTAGGGAAAACTGAATTAAATACAGTAAAATTGTGGCACTGTCTTCACACTCAATTTTTTGAGGCACAAAAAAGTCTCTATCATCTAAAGTAGACTAAAATAAAAATCAACTTCTGAAGGCTTTTGACGTTTTTGTGTTTCTTTACCTTCTAGAGAATTGACTTTATGATTAACTGCTAAGCTACTATACTCTCTTGTAGATTGATTCTTTCCATTCATGTTTAATATATATCAAAAAACATACTTTTTCTGGTAGGTAATATGGGGAAAATATGATAATTTGTTGAAGGTAATAGAGTCCATACTTTGTAAGCTGCTATGACAGAATAGTAAATGTTTTCAAAATAATTATTTGCTCTTAGCATTTGAACAGAATCAACTTTTCTGTTTTCAAATTAGTTTGTGTATTTTTACATAATATAAGAATTGTTAATAGTTTCTGAGGTATTTGTTTAAAAATAATAAACATTTTTAAAGGCACTCCAACATCTCTATATTAAGGTCTGCGGTGACTTTCTAATGTGTCAACCAGACTAAGACTAAGCTACTGAGAATTCCCTTTCTTCCCTGCTTCCTGTTAAGGTGGGCCACAAGAAAAATTCTAACAAGATTCGGAGAGTGGAGGGAAGGTAGTGGCTATTTTTCTACCACTGTTCATCTGCTGTTTCACTGTGTGGCTTGAAGGAACGTTTGGACTTGGTATGTGTAGGATGCTTTCACCGCCAAGGTCAGCAACAAGAATGGTACAGAATTCAGACAGCCCTTGGGGAAATTCCAGTTCATGTTCCTGAGATTCCAGCTGTCTCACGATCTTTCCTTCCTGATGGCTGCCCTGTGTACCACAGGTTGCAATAGGAGTGGAGACAGCTTTATAGGGTCTGTGGGAGCAGGTCCCTCCACTGCCAAATGTGTAAGCCAATTCCCTGCAATAAATCCTTAGTGTGTGTGTGTATTTCCTAGTGGTTGACTCCTGACAGATGCAAGGAGATGCAAACCTCTCTTGGCCATCAAGCATTTCTTGATCTCTCCTAAATTACTTTTCAGATCTCATACTCAAGCACAGTTCTGCACATAACATAAAAGTAAGCCATACTTATCTGCCTGTTTTTAGAGAAACAGCCAAGAACTCTTGCAACTTCATTCATCTAGGTACTTCTTGATCCCCCATGCTACCTGCTTGGCACCCATCAAAATATAATTTGTTGGTGGCGGTGGTCTTTGATTCTTGTTCATTGTTTATTTGGAGGTTTAAAAGTATTTAGTTAGTTTTTGTCAGTATAAATAATTTCTTCCCCTGAGTTACACTACTTCCCCATTCCACCTCTACTAGTAAATACCTTTAGAATGTGGCCCACATAATCTCTTTTTATTACTCTCCATGCAACATTGAACACAGTCACTTGCACATTAAATTCTCAATAAGTAACTGTTGGATCAAAGTGAATCTGTCAAAAATGATGAAGAGTCTGAGATTTTACCCTATTTCTAAGCTAACAAGTCATTCTGCCACAGTTTCATAGAGGCTGGCAGAAAGCCAAGACCTCCGGGATAAACACAGGGGACTTTATGACTCCCAATGCAGCAAACAGCAGGAGCTTCATGTTTGCATCAGTTACTCTTGCCCCAAATCCGAGGGAGGCCATGAGGAATGGCCCAGGTGAATGCTACACCAACAATGGGTCTGTGTCACAGCTGTGGAATCCTGAGTTTAGGTTTTCTTCAATCTTATTATGGATGGAGACAGTTATTGTCTCTATTATCCTGGTCAGCAAACAAATATGCCCAGTGGTGCACGGGGAGGCACTCTCTCTATCCTTTCAGGCTGTTTATTGGACAAACATCCTTAAAAAGATAGTCCAGGCCAAAATTGTCACACAATGTATGAGAAACCATGGAAAATTGCCCCCCAGTAGAATCATCTACTGGAGAACAGTGGCTATTTCTTAAGCTCAGTAAAATGGCATTTTGAATATCCTTTATATTTAAAATGTTGTTCTCTCTTCTTATAATACAGTTTTTGTTTTCTATAGATCTCATCCCAAATATTTACAGCTTGGGACAAAAATTGCCTCATACTCTATAATTAAGTACCATTGAATCTGGCACGTTATCCTGCTTTAAAAGCACATTGCAAATCACATGCTATTAATCTCCATGGAGATAGCTGAGCTGCCAATCACCTCTTAAATTCACAAAAAATCAGTGGACTGTGTGGAAGAAATTGGAGCATTTGGGACTAGATAAATCTCTATCAAGTTGTTCCTGGGAGATATGGTGACCAAAATAGCTTGAGATGTACATCCAATTTCATTCTTTTTCTATGCTAAATTTTATAACCAAGCTATTCCAAAGAGATAAAAGAAATATGGCTCTTGTAGTGAATGGTTGGAGAAATAAACCATTTTGAATACATGGTTGATAGTTGATTATTAGGAATGAGATAAAATAGCATTGAAGAGCACATTTCTAAGAAAGTCAAAGCATGAAAAATATTTATATACATGTAAATTCTGCATATAATCACCAACAGTTTGAGTTTCCATTTATTTCAAATGTAGAGTTATGTGCAAAACTATTAATTTCATAATTTTAGAGGAATTTGTGTGTGAAGAGAGATAACAAAATGAATGGACCCTTCAGTAAAAGACCATGTGCCTGTATGACATAATCATATATATTACCTTATTTTATCTGTATGTCAGTGTTATTTGATATGCTGAGAATTTATAAAACCTTTCTCTCATTAATATTAAAATGGATTCAGAACGTTTATATGTTTTTCCCAAGGTTGCAGAGCTATTAGGTTATAGTGTATTTACTAGAGCTCAGCCTTTCTTGGCTAGAGTTATTTTCACCATGTTATACATTGAGTTCCATTAATGACATCTGTCATTTATTACACATTCAAAATGTGTCTGGCACTATGCAAGGAGTTTTGCTTAGGCTATCTCACTTAATTTTCATAAGGATCACAATCAGATAGCGTCAGTTATTATCTTAATTATATTCCATATGTAGTAATTTACAGGTCACAGAGAGTGTAAAAGTTTGATCCCAGCCTCATACCTAGCAATTCCAAAGCCAGGAATCTTAAATGAAATGCAACTCTAGAAATGAAATAGTTTCAGCAAACTGTTGATCACACATATCTATTTCGCACAATATGGATCTGAAACACTCCTCTATCAACATAAAATATATTTTTAAGGTTCCATCAGCCACATAAACTTCAATAGAAACTCATTAAAAATGTAAAATCAAGCGTACTCTTTTAGCTCAATGGTAAACGTTGAGGAAAATATCAACAGAAAATTCCTACTGATAAATAATAATTTCTGTAATGTATGATGAATAAGTATCATCAAGCCATGTCTTTCAAAAGTCATTTTGAAATATGTTAGCAGGTAAGATATTTTCATTTCTACTGCAGAGTTAACACTACATTCGCTTTGTACGACATCAGTGCTCATTTGATCTGGCTGATGATTCAGAGGCAGGAGCTAAGCCTAGGTTCTGTTTATTATTCTCTGCAAATTTCATATTACTCTGTGATGTTCTAGAAACAAAACAATTATTATTCATCTCCCACAGGGAAAGCAAAGCTGTATATAAAGCTGTAGCCAGCCAGCTCCACTTCTACAACAGCATTTTATAAGGAAGAATTTCTTTGCAATTTTGTTAGGGAAAGAAAAATAATCAGAATGCATTCAAGTTCAAAATCCTTGAAATCTATCCCGCCTACAAATCTAGTAGATCTTGAAGTCACATTTTAAAGCAGTGGGAATTCAGAAGAATTTAGTCTGACGTGCTAAAAACAAAACAAAACAAAACAAAACAAAAAACTCAGAAAGATTCTTTGTTTTGGCTTTGCCTTTTCAGAGATAGATAAGGCATACTAAAATATTTACAAAGAGCTACATCACAGACTGAGAAATTAAATCAAATTTAAGGTTAGAAAAAAAAATAGATTTTTCTAGTTCTCCATTCCTTTCCTTGAGGAAGCTTTTACATAGAAATACAACAGGACACTGCCTTGATTTTTTTTTCCAAGTTTTTAATTTAATTCCAGTTTTAACATACAATGTAATACTAGTTTCAGGAGTAGAATTTAGTGATCCATTACTTAGCTACCTTACCACATGCTTATCACCCATTTAACCCATCCACCACCCACCTCCCCTCCAGCTACCCTCAGTTTATTCTCTATAATTAAGAGTCTATTTCTTGATATTATCATAAACTCTTAAATATACGTGTGGTAAGCTCAGACATTTTCATGATAAATAATTGCATTATGTGGGAAAAGGAAAGAAACACTCTGATGGTCCCTTTTCCAGTTTATCTTTGGACCAAAGTTGCACTGATCCAGTTACACCACAGCCATTACACACTCTAACTTAATGTTTAAATCTGCATATTGAATGAGTTTAGTGACAATTTTCATCATATTCTTTAAAAAGTATGGTATAAGTTGAAAATGTCTTAGCATCTCTATGAATGAACGTAAAATGTCAAGTAAATAGATTTTACTTAATTTTTTCTTTCTTGTATTCCTAAGTAAGAATTCTCTTAATTTAGCACTTTTTAGTTATAAGAGGTGAAATGAATTATTCTACAGCACCTTTAGAAAATTTTAATTTTCCAGTGATGCCAATTTGAGCAATCTTAGCTGCTGTAGTGATACTTAGTTTCAGGTAGCATTGTTTGAATGTATAGCTTAATGGAACTAATAGGCCCAACTGGTATAAATTATGTGTTTTATTAAGAAATGCAGAAATATTTTTTTAAATATATTTATTCATAGAGACACAGAGAGACAGAGAGGCAGACACACAGGCAGAGGGAGAAGCAGGCCCCATGCAGAGAGCCTGACATGGGACTCCATCCTGGGTCTCCAGGATCATGCCCTGGGCTGCAGGTGGTGCTAAACCACTGCGCCACCGGAGCTACCCCTGCAGAAATATTTTTTAAAAAATGACTGTAGATGGAATATTCATGACAAAATCCCATTTTTCAGGTAACAAAAAATCTCCAGTATATTCTAAAAATAAGAAGAGTTGATCACATTCTCTGATCACAGTGCAGTAAAACTATACATTAAAACAACAACAACAAGACATTCTCTTATTCATCTACAAATTACATCAAAACAAAATACAGAATTGTTACTTGAGCAACTCAGGAATTATAAAGGAAGTTTGATCACAAGTTGGAAAACCTTTAAAATTATGGCAATTAAAGTCTAAGATTTAAAATTTATGGCACAAGCTAAATAAGACTCAGAGGAAAATTATAAATTTAGTAACAAAGGAAAAATAAAAATAGAAGAGGAAAAAATAACTCAGTCACTCAAGACACAATGATAGAAAGGAACAATAAACATGACAGAAAAAATAATGAAGAAAATGGCCAAAGTTAAAGCAAGATTTGAGCTAGTCAAATGCAAAGGAAAAAAAAGTCAAAACTTCCTTGTCCTTCTTCAGTATCTGGTTGTTTGAAGACATGATGTCTGCAGCATCATCTTGCAAACATGACAACAAGCTGAAGACCAGTGAGGCTGCCAGGACAGAAAGATAAAAAGCTCAGGATCCTTCATTCGTGGAATGCATATTTATTGAGTAGTTACTCTGCCCTAGGCCATTCAAAGCTTTGGGAATGAAATGGAAAAAAAAGCTATAAAAAATTCTTGTTCTTGTGCTGTTCCCATTCCAGTAATATTCAGGAAGAGCCACCAACCAAGGAAAAAATTGATTAAAAACGTTGAGCTGGGAATACATTAAATATGATTATATATGATATGAGTTCAATGAGATATATGTATATAATTCTCAGTAATTTCCATTTATGGTTATTATATGGCTAGTGATCCCAAAATAGGAATGACTTCTAGAAATAATTCTAGTCCTCATGGAACTGCTGTTTTGAGGGTTGGGACCTAAAGTTGAAGGGCCCGGGACCATATTATTTTATGAATCATGGCACCTGCAATATTACGTTATTGCTCTAAGGTCTAGAGTTTTTGATGTTTGTGGTATTTTTCAGCTTTTTGAGAATTAGCATCTGTTGTGATTTCTTTTCTTTTTTTTTTTAAGATTATTTATTTATTTATTTATTTAGAGAGAGGATGCATGCAAGTGGGAGGAGGGGCAGAGGGAGAGGGAGAGAGAGTGTCTCAGAGTCCATTGTCCAGCATGGAGCCCCACAGGGACTCAATCTCACAACCTGAGATCATGACCTGAGCCAAAATCAGGAGTTGGGCACTCAATAGACTGAGCCACACAGGCAGCCCTCTTTTTTATCCTAATAAAAATTTACTTTTTACCTTATTTTATAGTAACTATTTTATTTTGATTTTCTTAAGAAGAGTCCATATTTTATTTACTTACATAAAACTTATAATTGCCCTTAAAAGTTACCAAGTATGTGCATGTCTGGCACTTCTGGAAAGTAGAAAGATCACAAAAATGTATTACAAAAGGATGTTTGAAGGGCAATGAGCAACTAGGAAGAGCATAATAAGAGATTAACTCAGAGTGGTAATAGGGGCCAAATCACATAGGCCAGCCCAATAGAAGACACATATATAATTTTACAATATCCTGTAGCTGCATAAAAAAGATAAATAAAAACCAAATTAATTAATTAATATATTTTAAGTCAATATATGCAAAACATTATCTTCTAAACATGTAATCAACATAAAACTATTAATGAGATAGTTTGATTTTTTTTTTTTTTTGGTCATAAGAATGGTCAAATCCAGAATATAGTTTGTGCTTAAAGCATGGCATCATTAGGACCCTGCACATTCCATGATCAATAGCTACATGTAGCTATAGCTAAAGGCTTCAGAAATGGATAGCACAGCATTAGAACATGTAACTTAAAAATTAAAAAAAAAAAAAGATTTTATCTATTTATTCATGAGAGACACACAGAGAGAGGCAGAGACATAGGCAGAGGGAGAAGCAGGCTCCCTGCAGGTAGCCGGATATGGAATTCGAGTCCAGGATCCGGGATCACGACCTGAGCCAAAGGCAGACACTCAACCACTGAGATACCCAGGTGCCCCTAAAACATGTAACTTTAATGAAATGGGAAGGGAGTGGAAGGCAGCCAGCAGAGAAGTGATAAGATCTGATTTATGGTATAAAAGGATCACTCTGCATTTAAGAATAGATTGTAGAGATACAGTGTTTGAAGTAGAGAGAGAGGTTAGAAGGCTATTGCAATAATTCAGCAAGAAAAGAAGGTGCCTTAAATGAAGATGGTAGTAATGGGTCTAATAAAATGTAGTCAGATTATGTATATATTTTAAAAGTTAAGACATCAGATTTTGCTGAAGAGTAAAGTAAGAGAAAGAAGGTAAAAATTCATAAGACCCAGGCAAATTTTAATGCCACATATTGAATAGGGAAGATTATAACACAAATTGGCTTGGGAGTTTTTTGATCTTGGGCTTGTTATTTTGGTGATACTTTTAAGCCAGTAAACCAAACAATCTTAACTCTTTATGTGATATTATCAATGTATGTATTTTAGAAGTCATTTTGAGTTGTGTTGCTACTTAGAGCTGAAAGTTGAATGCATATATTATGAAAGGTGGTGGTACTTTTTTCATTTTATTTTTCTAGATTTTTCATTTCCCTTACCCCAGTAAACAAAAAATTAACATCATAAGTTTTTTTTTAAACATACTTTGGATAATGACTGATATTGAAGTTATATAAATACGATGTCTATATGCTAGGTTTTACTTGAGCAGTGTCAATTAATGCCTCTTTTCCCATTATAGTCATTGATAGTGGCCCCTGTGATTCTCAGAACCTTTGGTTTGGATAGTAAATAACAGTATGTTATCTGTTACCACAATATTGTCCTGTTACAAACCACCCACAAACTTAGTGGCTTAAAGCAACTATTACTTTTTAGGAATCTGAGCTAGTTGATTGGATCTGCTGATTGAGCCAGCTTGGATGCTCTTGGCTGGGCTTGTTTATACTTTTGTGGTTAACTAGCAAGTTGGCAGGTACCTGTTGGTCTAGAATAACCTCAGCTGACATGATGTGTATGTTTCACTTGGTCTTCCTCCAGCAGTTCATCCCTGGGCTTGTTCTCATGGTTGATTCAGAGTTTTGAGAGGGTAGATGGAAGCATGTAAGCTCAAAACTAGCAAATCATCTTCTTCACACTAGTACACTAGCATATTCTTTTGGTTAAACAAAACCACAAAGCCAGTCCAAAATCGAAGGGGTGAGGACTAAAAAGTTATAGGACAGAGGCTATAATAAAAAGTTATTAGACATGGTGAAGCCATTAATTTGATGTGTCAGTGTCATCAACAGTCACTTTGTCTTTCCCATAAGTCCCTTCATTTATCTCTAGTCAACTACATATGCCTTTTCAAAGACACAGTTTTGAAATGATCATCTTTTAAAAGAATATCTATATATTCTGTAATGCTTTATTTTTTTATTTTTTTTAAAGATTATGTTTATTTATTTATTTGACAGAGAGAGAGAAAGTGAGAGAACACAAGCAAGAGGAGTAGCAGAGGGAGAGGGAGAAACAGACTCCCCACTGATGTGATGTGGGGGCGGATCCCAGGACCTCTGAGATCATGACCTGAGCTGAAGGTAGATGATTCACTGAATGAGTCACCAAGCACTCCTTTTGTGTTTTATTTTTATATATTCTATAATGCCTTATATTATGGGATCTCCACAATGAACTTACGGTTACCACTTGACAAACTCACTTTATGATATTTATTTCCTTTACATTTTTCTCAAAGATATATTTCCATGGAAACTTCCAAATTCTCCTAAAATGTTTTATGTTTGATATAGATAGGATTATAGTCATATTTTTGTCTGCATAATCTTGAAATGTGTTCTTCCTTCCTTTATAAATAAGCCTGCTGGGAAATAGCAGATACAACCATCTAACAAAACTTGCCAGGGAGATAATTGGTATTTTATTTATTTTTTTTTTAAATTTGTATTTTAAATTAAAATGATTATTATAACCCAATAAGCATTTCTTTGAAAACTACCATATGCTCTTGATTGCAAATAACAGTTATGAGTATTCAGAAAGGCCACATATTGATTTGCATCTTTTCAATAACAGGTATGGTGTTTTTCTTTTATTATCTGTGTTCCTATCACTCTTCCTCAATATCATTCTTCTCCATTATTTTATATTGTATAATGTCTCCTGTTCAAAAATATAAGGTAGTATTTAAGGATCTTGAAATATATTCAGTATTAAAACTATTAAATAAAGTGGCCCAGTATAATATATATATATAATATAATCTTCTAGAGCTGTAGTATCAATTTGTTGGAAAACTTGTCTACTAGGACAAACTTCTTTCCAAATTACCTTATTCCTTTAAAAATAAATTTCTAATTTGTTGTTTATTATATAGATGCCACTGGGGCCTGTGAAACACTGTCTTTTATGTATATGGACAGATTATTCCAAAATAAAGACTTTTTATTATTTTTAAGAAAATTGGATAATTTTCACATACTCACATAAATTATTGGCTGAAGCTCAATGGAAAAATTGTTGTTAGTATTTCTACAGTTTATTTTGGGATTAAGGAAACTTCATGAACCCAAACTCTCCACTTTGAAAAGTACCTTGAATAAAGAGATATACTAATTTTTTTAAATTGACTAATTTTTCTTCATGAAATACAATGTAAACTTCCCCAAAGTAAGTAGAAAGAACAAAATATGAGGCTTCCCTTTATTTCCTTTGAGCTTTGACATATACTATTACTCTAAAACAGTATAATTATTTTCCTTGATTTTAAATATTAATAATTCTTTCTAGATCTGTTGATTCTTTAATGTAAATGCTCCACTAAAGTATTATATAGTCATGAAAAACCCATAAAAAGCATTTATATAAATACACCTGAAAGTAAATATCCATTTTATATGTACCACTAATTCTTTAGTATAATAAATAGTGGAATGGAAAACATACTTTTTTTTTCCTAATGTGTAAGCTATATACCAAAGAAAATGTCTATATTGTTCATGGATTCTTCTATAAAGAAATAATCTGTTACAAAACTGCACAATACTTTATTAATGTAATTGATTCCATAAACAAGATATTTGTTCTGATAGTCAAGTGAGAGAAAACAGATTTAAGCAGGGAAATATTTAAAATCAAAATACATGCTTTACAAATATATGAGCTTTTCTATAAAGAGTGGCATGGCCCAACACTTTTGAATTAATAATTCTATAAAAATAATCATGATTGTTCTCCACAGTCTTAAAAAAAAAAACCTATCCATGGTAATATTGAATCAGTTGTTTTCTATTCTATTCCAGATATTTTCTGGGAATGAACAACCTCTTAGATAATTTAAGATCATTAGAAATTCAAATTTCTGCATTGCTGTGTTGTCCAATAATGAGTTTTAACTATTATACTCTAAATTTGAACTCTGGTGTGTTGGTTCTCTGTGTTTCAGCCTACAGTTTACATTTTCTCCCATGGTCTTGGATTCTCTATCTGTCTAGGCAGCCGTTGCAACAACATTTTTCTTGGCAACTTTTTGATTTCTTGATACTTAACTTTCCAGCAGAATAACCACCCTTGTAAGTCCAGCCCCAGTTGCAGAAAAATTAGCAAATAAATTCTTGTTACTGTAAGCCCCCACCTTTTAAGATGGTTTGTTCCACAAAACTACATAACTGATGTATTCCATCCCAACTATTTGAATTCAGTGGGCACGGTCAGTTTTAAAGCTCTTCAGATGATTCTACTGTGGAGTTGGTGTTGAGATTAATAGCCTTAGAAAATTGAGATCACAGAATTTTTATCCATAGAAATTCTTAGCAAAAACATTTGAACACATTAACTTTGTAATACTAGAAAGTGCAGAGCTTAATAAATAATAAATGGCTTTGGGACTGTTTCTGAACATAAAAAGGCTTGTATTAAATATAGATTGTTGAATTTAAAAAAATAGAGTTGTCACTGGTGTGTGAACAATTTTAGAAAATGATTTAATGAGTTTAAAAACAAACTTGATCACACTAAGTTGCTTATTTGATGCTTTTAATTAAATTATTAGGTAATAATATTGTTAAAGTACTAGGTTTTGTTAAAGTATTAGGTATGAGAATCTTTTGTTAAATTTTTAGTGCATTTTGAAAAATAAGTTTGTCATTTCCTAATAAAACATTTTCCTAGAGTCTTAGTCTATCCCAGAGAGCAAGATATAAAGTTGCAGAAAAAAAAAAAAAAAAGAATTGAAAGGGTTCATCATTATCTTGAGGTATTACTACCAATTGGTACATCTCACATGTTTATAGATGTATGTCACCTATATCCTACTGAATAAGTATGTGTGTTTGTATTTAAAGTATTTAAATCTATACCTCAGGTGAAACCTTAAGCAGTTGCCATAAATGCTGTCCCCTTTCTCTTAAGATTTATTTATTTTTGAGAGAGAAAGAGAAAGAGAGAGAGCGAGCACACTTGTGGTGGTGAGGAGGGGTAGAGGGAAAGGGAGAGAAATTTTTCAAGCCGACTGTGCCAAGTGAAGAGCCCACAGCAGGGAGGGGCTTGATGGTGGCTCAGCCTAGGATCCTGAGATCATGACCTGAGCTGAGACCAAGAGTCTGATACTTAGACTGCCCTACCCAGGTGCCCCTGTCACCTCCCTTATAGAATAAGTCACAAAATTAGTCTCACTTTATTAACTGAAATGTGCAATCATCACATCATTTTGATCATAATCAAAATTCCAAATTTGACTAAAATTTGAGGCTTTTGCAGTTCCCTAGGAGTCTGACATTGATTCATTCTCCCATAAGTATTTTGCTGTTGATTTTTCAGAAGGCTCCTGATCAAAGGGAATCTCTCATCTGGTATTCACTATACAAGAATCAAGAGTTTCTATTCTGTACACTTTCTATCCTAGTGACATTATTATTACGTCTATCTGTTATTCCTTCTATCCTAGTGACATTTTATTTTATTTTATTTTTTATATTAAGATTCAATGCCTCACCATGAAGCCCCCTTTGACAGGACTTGAGAAACATAATCTTCCCCTCACATCAGTGACTCACATTGTATCCATGAAAAACATTCATAATATGTGTCAGGAAAATATTTCCAGGTTTGTGCTTGCCCGTCCCCCAAACAAATTTACCACTGCTTTTTTGTTCTGTCATAAAAGCTGCTATTTTACACACTAGACCTCCCACATGGGAGGTATGTCAGTCTAGGGTACACATATATACTCTTCAAGAATCCTGTTAAACACCTTGTCCCTAGGATTGAGAGGATCTTCCCTCTCAGGATCAACTTAGTTCTTCAATAACCTTGATGTTGCTAAGTGGTTAAGTGTCATAGAACTGGTTTTCAGTAATCTATGTATATGGCACATATGGTCTAACACCTACTTTTGAGTGTGGTATTGCTTAATTTTAAAATCTTATTCACAAGAGTGGAGTGGTCCCCAGAGATGCGTGACTGTTTGTTCTGGGGAGCAGCTAACAGCACGATGGAGTGGGCCAGGGACTGCTTACACCTGAGATGGACTATGGAATAGCACATCCCAGAGGTGGAAGTCCAGGTCAAACGTAGAAGGACAGCCTCACTGAGCAACCAAGAGTGTCAGCTGTACCCAAGGCGATCTCAGCAGCAGCAAGTCCCTGTGGTGGACTTCCAGGTAGAACTGAGACAGGCATTCTTGGCTGAGACACCAAGAGGTGGTTAAAGCAGTATTGGAACATCCAGGCTCCATCTACTGTTTGAAGCTTCTGCCCCAAGCTTGCATTGTTTGTAGGAGAACCTGCATCATACCTTTATCTGTAGCCTTCCCTTAGATCTTAAGGATCCTTAAACCTAACTGTGGATATTGGATTTGGTGGAACAGCAACCATGACTGTGGGAAACAGCAGCCAGACGCTGCAGCACATTGACTATAGAATGAGATGTATCTTGCAAGATGGCCAAATCTTCATTGGCACCTTTAAGGCTTTTGACAAGCATATTAACTTGATTCTCTGTGATTGTGATGAATTCAGGAAGATCAAGCCAAAGAATGCGAAGCAGCCAGAGCGTAAAGAAAAACGTGTTTTGGGTCTCGTCTTACTACGTGGAGAGAACTTGGCTTCCATGACTGTGGAAGGACCACCCCCCAAAGATACTGGCATTGCTTGAGTACCATTTGCTGGAGCTGCAGGACGTCCTGGGGTTGGCAGAGCAGCTGGCAGAGGAGTTCCAGCTGGTGTTCCAATTCCCCAGGCTCCCGTTGGATTAGCAGGTCCTGTCTGAGGGGTTGGGGGCCATCCCAACAGGTAATGACTCCACAGGGAAGAGGAACTGTAGCAGCTGCTGCAGTTGCTGCTACTGCCAGCATTCCTGGGGCCCCAACTCAATACTCACCAGGACAGGGGACCCCACCTGGGGCGAGCAACACCACCTCCAGGCATTATGGCTCCTCCACGTGGTATGAGACCACCTATGGGCCCACCAATTGGGCTTCCCCCTGCTCCAGGGATGCCTAAAGGCATGCACCCTCCAGGAATGAGACCCCCTCCACCAGGAATTAGAGGCCCACCTCCCCCAGGAATGCATCCACCAAGACCCTAGGATACTGTTGGTCCTTCTTAATTTCCTGCTATGTGTCTTGTGAAACTGTGTGATTGTTTGTGAGCTTTTGTTCCCTCATTGCTGAATCAATATTAGCTAATAAATGCACAAAGCAATTAAACTGCAATAAAATAAAATAAAATAAAATAAAATAAAATAAAATAAAATAAAATCCTATTCACTAGTGACTTTTTAAACTTTTCCCACAGTGCCCAAGTCTCTTAGATCACTGTGGCTCAGTACTGAGTTCTGAGGGTTTTTTTTTCTTTGCTTTTAATCACTCCCTAGGTAATCTCATGCAGTCTCCCAGCTGCATGCTGAGAACTCTCAACATCTTATATCCAGTCTGAATAACCAGTCTGAATAGCCAGTCTGAATTCGACTCACATATCCAGATGTGTAGACATAATTTTTGCTTGGATGTCTAATAGACATCTCAAATATAAATAACCCCAAATGCCTGATTTTGCCCATTCTCTTATGCAACTCCTACAGTCTTTACTTTATTAATAAAGGGCAATTCAATTCTTCTGAATTCTTGGCCTAATCTGTGGAAGTCATCCTTAACTTCTTTCTCAGGTTTCATTACCAACAGTTATAACATCCTATTAGGTCTTCCTTACATACTGTTCTGGATTTGGGCCACTTTTTCTTACCTCCGCTGCTCCCCAATTGTCCAAAGTACCACCATCTCCTAGCAAGTTCTCCTAATACCTTTCCCTGCCAGTTGTTGCCCATCCCCTTTTCCTCTTTTATTTTTCTCTGTAACATATTATCCATCTATTTGTCTCTTGCCACTAGGATGTAAGCCCCATGACAGCAGGGACTTTATTTTGTTCACATATTTCACCTAGCTAATGAGGTATGGCACATACTTGGTCCTCAGTAACTACTTGTTGAATGAATAATTGAATCAATCTTAATTATCAATAAATAGTTATTACTTTCTTGGTCATTTTGATTAGCCTTTATATGGAATAGTCTTATTCTTGTAAGACTCTAATAAGCCAGTTCAACTCTGAATAAAACAAATGTATCCGTTATCTTGCATCTATTCAAAGCAAGACTAACCCTAGAATATTCTATTATTTAAATGTCAACCTTACTCAAGAGTATTTCATAATTAGTTTATACTACATAGCATCTAGTAAATGGAATGCTTGAGGATGCTAAAGTGAGGCATGTTCCTTTGCATTTATAATTGGTTTTAATCTGTAGTATTTTCCATAAGTATTAATTTTTTTTTTGTTTTATTTTTTGTTCTGAGTCTTTTGTGGGGGGTTTTTTGGTGTATTTTTTTACTTTTTTTTTTTAAGTTATGTCACTAAGGTATGTAGTATTACCATTATCAGATGTCCTCCTGACTGTTAAATCCTACTGATCAGTCAGTTACCATGTTTTTCTTATAGAGTTAATAAAGGTCTTAGAAAAACCTTGTGTTTCATGTTTGAGTAGTTCTTTCCTCACAAGCTGGTGGAGGGCGGGGGTCAGAGGATGAAGCAACGAGACTAGGAGAATGATATGATCCCTTGGGTGGTAGTTCCAATTTCAGATAAATATTTAGAGAAATTCAGAGTAGATTGTGGGTTTATTTCTGAAAATGAGGGACTAAAAATACAAATGCTTACACTAAACAAAGCAGTGAAACAGCTGTGTATACTGGCTTATTTAGCTGTGCTTACCATAGCACTCGGTGTATCTGTCTACAACACCATTTATCACCGGGTCTGACCCAGCTGCCATGTTTGTGAGGCTCTCCATTATAGACAGGCTCTCATTCCTTTTTTTTTCTTCTCATTCCTTTTTGTATCAGCATTGAAAAGAAGGATTCCTGATCCACAGTCACCACTACATTAAACTTTTCTGACATCAATTAAATTTACTGACACATTCTTATAATGATTTATACTTTTTAAAATTTGCCATGATCTGAAAAATTATCTGAGGATTTTCTTTTGGAATTAGCTTGTAAAATATTTTGCTGTTGTAAGAATGAATTATTTTACTTTTTGATTTTTTTACGTTTACTTTTTTTTAATAATAGGCATGGGTTACTTTTGTAATTCAAATGTGGGATTAGAATCTAAAAATCATTCTTATTACTTCATTGTCTTAATATTTGTCTTTAAAAGGCATTTCAAAGAAAATATTTACTGAGTACCTAGTGTGTGAAGGGTCCTAAGTTAGGTGCTTTAAGAAATATGAGAAAAAAACAGAACATGTATGTTATCCCTAGGAAACATGGTCTGAAAGATGTTTGTGTGATTGCGTGTGGAGGATGGTGACTGGGAGATGCAGTGGGTGAGAAAAAAGAAACGCTGTTTTCAATTACTTTTTTCATGGTAGAAATAGTGACCCTGTAGTAAGCTTCCATTACACTTCTTATATTATTTGATGCGTTGATAAATCCTTTGCTATTTATGAAAATAAAATAGAAAAAAAAATTATGGCTTCTAAGCAGAAGTATTTAAGCGTTGGATTTGTAGATACCGCTTGTAGGTGTATACCGATCTCTAGAACTGGAAACTTTGCTTAAGTACAATACTTAATAGGCACAATCTGCTTATCCCATCTGTTGTCCATGAGAGGGAAATCCATTACATATAGTAATCAGGATTATCAGGTTAGATGTTGAGAATTTCCAAATGGCTTCCCATAATATCAAAGAATATAAAACAAATCAGGCTGAAAGACAACGTGCTTAATTAGAATTAATGTAGTGGGCAGTCAAGTCTGGGATGTTTTTAAAATGCTATTCTTAATGGGCTATCAAGAATAGTTTGAAATGCATGATAAAAATGGGAAAGATGCCTATGACCCACTGAGTATTGTAAGCAAGGTTGGAATTGAGTAAACAACGTAAATAATTGAAACATTGAACAAAGTCGATGATGTGGAGCCCAGTAATTTGAATTAATAGCAGAAGAAAATAATTTTGGAGGGTGTTGGCATAATTAAAAGATGCTACATAGTTGGATTAGCTAAATTTAGTCTTGATATTTGACTCTGAGGATTTAGAAAAGATGGCAAATCTTACAGATTCAATAAAGAAGAGGCCAATTAAGCTGATGTTATGGACTGATTAAAAATCATTTAAGAATAAAAATTAATTCTTACATCATGCCTGACTTTAAGCTGTCTGCTTATAAAAATGTGCATCATTTTAAACAGCACATCTGCGAAGGTTTTTTGAGAGAGAATTTCTGAATCTGTTCAGGAAGTTTATTTACTATGCTCGCTGATATTTCTACTTCTTCAGAAAAGTATCATATCATTGTACCAATACTAGATCAACGTGAATTATTTCATCGCATTTTTTAATCTGAAGGTTAAATGTAATTTTTCCTGACCTTTTCAAATATATTTTTCTTCCTTGTCAAATGTCTTAAGGCAACAGGAATCAAAGCACAACAAATAGAACTTTGCTCAAAATTCCACTGAAATACATTGTTGTGTTAATAGAAATTGGGATTTCCATCAGTGTGGAAGCTTCTATAGTTTTGTTTTTGCTTTTCCCCCCTTTTGGTTTTTGTACTAGTTCTAAAGTTATGTGTGTGTGTGTGTGTGTGTGTGTGTGTGATATTTACATGTATGTATATGTATGTGTATATATGTGTGTAAAAATAATTTTGATATTTAAAAACATTTCTATTGATGAGTTTTTACTTCACTCGTTTTCTTTCAACCATTTAACTTTTAGAATGAATTTTTTGTTTACATTTTTATTAAGCATAAAAATGGGTCAATGACATAATAATATATAATTTTCTATTTTAGTATAAAAGTTAACATATTGTGGGATCACATTTGTCTTTTTGTTTAATATTAAGTTCCATACAGTATGAATTATATATACATATATTGTTCAATTCTATTATTACCTTAAAAATTAACAAAATGCCTTTCAATGTTTCTAAGCATGTCATATTATTGTCACTTAATTTTGTTTCTCATTAGTTATATTCAATAACATTCAATTATTAGCTATAATTCTTTAAAAAATAAAAGAAAAATATGTAAATGAATGGGATATAACACCTATAAAGTGTGAGTTTGAACACCTAGTGCTTATGCCAATGGTAATTGCAGGTTGTGCAACCACTATATTATTGTCTGATTACAGCTGTAACAAATTACCATAAACTTATGTCTTAAAACAACACAAATTTGGCTTATAGCTCTGGGGGTCAGAAGTCCTAAATGAATGAAATGGTGCTAATATCAAAGTGTTATCAGAGCACATTCTTTCTGGAGGCTCTAGAGAGAAATGAATTTTGTCTCCTTTACCAGTTTTTAGAGATTGCCAGCTCCTTGGCTCTTGGAACTCTTTCAGCAGTTGTATCATCCCAGCCTCTGCTTCTGTTGTCACATCTCCTTCTCTGACTTTGAACCTCCTGCCCTCCTCTTCTAAGATCTCTGTGATTACATTGGGCCTACCTGGATATGATATAATATAGCTTCTTCCACTATATCTTTCCATCTCAAGATACCTTAATTTAATCACATTTATAAAGCCCCTTTAATCGTGTGAAGTAATATATTCACAGGTTCTGGATATTAGGACATGGATATCCTTGGGGACTTAATCTGTTTAACACAGCTGCTTAAAGCCTTAGTGATAGTGACCGATCAGTTTCAAGGCTCCAGTCTTGCAAAGCTATTTTCAGAGTCTGATTTATTGTATTAACTATATTTTGGATCCTAACCTCTGATGAATGGCTGATAACCTAGAGAGCCTTGTGATATCAATTCTGTTTGTTCATGGCTTCTTACATTTTGGGGATTATTATGACTGAGGTGGCAGGAAAAGACAGATACTGTCACAAAGCTGGGAATCTGTACATAAATGTCACAATATAAATATGAAGGCATAGTTATGACTCTGTTCAATGCCATAGCCCAAAGAGACTCCAGGGGAGACAAGAGAATCCTCAGTGTCCATGTGGTATTGACTTATTCAGCTTACCATTGATTCAGTATCTTTTTCTGCCTAATCTCTCTTAACATGAGTTTGGCTGTATATGTCCCCCTTTATTACTATTCTCATACAGAAATCCAAACATTTCTAGCAAATTTCCATAAGTAAACTACCTTTACTGGCAAAACTAGAAGAGACAGTTATGACTCCTTGCTGGCCCTGAGAATTATGTTTACCCACCATTAGTTTACTTACAAAATATGTCCAGGCTGCCTTACAGCTGCTGCTACACAAGACTCCTCCATAGAAAGAGAAGCCCACCATTGGAAGTGAAGATAAATGGCAAAAGTTTTTGACGGTTGATATCCAAAGTATATTCTGAATGACAAGTACAAAACCCACTTTTTTCCATTATTTTTGCTTTTTCAAAAAGTCTATGATTGCAGAGGAAGCCCTGCAAAGCTGCAAAAAGATAGGAATTCAAATCTGATAAGGATATAAAGCTCATATGCCTTCTTCTAGAATAATTGAAAGTGATTATGTTAATTAACAATTTCATTGAGTGTGTCCACAGGAATATACAAGCTGAGGATAGCTAAAGTCTCTGTAACATTGGGAAGAAGAGTTGTCATTAAAAAGTAGACTACAAAATACTTTTGCAAATTTTACAAAGATGTATGATTACATCAGATATTGATGGAGCCTCTCTTGGAGGGAGTCTACAGAAAGTGAGGGGCTCTGAAGCCTAAACATCGAAAGTTTGGCCATCAGTTTATCCCTGGATGTCCATCTCCGATTTACATGGAGTTACCCCTTGCTTGCTCAGTATATAGTGGAAATTAATAAATCTTTATTCTATAGGACACACTTGTTTGGACACACTTATATCCAATGCAAGGCAACCAGAAAGAAAAGTAATGTTTCTGAACAATAAGCCATATATGCCACAACATGTGTCCTTCCTGGAAGAAATGTTAGAATTTATGAGTCCTCTAATTTTTAGCAATGTTACTTGTATCTTAGCCCAGAAAGCAGAATCCTCCCTCTATGAAATTGGAAATAATCAGGGGCAGCCCGGGTGGCTCAGCAGTTTAGCGCCGCCTTCAGCCCAGGGCCTGATCCTGGAGACCTGGGATAGAGTCCAATGTTGGGCTCCCTGCGTGGAGCCTGCTTCTCCCTCTGCCTGTGTCTCTCCCTTTCTCTCTTTCCCTGTGACTCTCATGAATAAATAAATAAAATATTTTAAAAAGAAAAAAGAAATTGGAAATAATCTGGAATAAGGGATAGTAGCAGAATACTTCGATGCTTGAAAGAGAATATTAAAGTTACTATAAAAATTAGACTATTCCAGGTATACAAATAAAGTAAGTTGTCTTGCTAAGATGAGAGAGAGGGGAGAGATAGAAATCTTTTGGACATTTGAGTATGGAAAGTTCAATAATCATCAATGTAGTCAGATCTTTTTTTTCTTCAAGAAATTTATCCATGTCATTTAAATGTCAAAATTAATTGATGTAAAATTATAGAGAAGACAACAGAAACAGAGGTAACTAGAATTTATGTCCAGAAGTGGGTGCGCCTCTCCTGCCAGGTGAGTAATATGGGAAGCTGAAACCCTCTAGTCAGTTGGGCTGATTTCAGATTACTTCAGAGTGGGCTGGCTGCTGTTGCTTACCTCAGGCTTAGTGTGGGGCCTTGGGGTGCTGGTGGATTTTCTAAAATCATCTCTTCACTCTCAGACATAAGGCGTTGGTTGTACCCCATTTTCATGCTCCTTCCCAGTGGGTGAAATGACCAGATTTGATTCTCTGGGGGATCAGGTAACTGATGGGTTTGTCTAGTAGAAAAACCATATACAGAATCAAATCTGCAGTTGCCATCTTTATCTGATGAAGTTTGTGAAAATCTCGTTCTCCATGATCCATCTGGCTTTCACAGAAGCCAACGAGGCTAGTAAAATGAGCAGCGACTGGAATTGTAGCCCTGCCACCATCCAGGACTTCATGAAATTACTTAACTCTCCAATCTTCTCCATGAGTGTGGTATATCCTAGTTCCATAGATAGCTAGTTGATCCTACCTTCCCCAATCTTCACTCTTACATTCACAAAATCAAAGTGGGAATTCCACCAGGTATTAATAAATATATATATTTATCTACATTCTATATTCTGGAATCAGGGATATAAGTACAGGATGAATCTGTGGTCCCAGTGAGCAAACTGTTAAATGTGTACAAAGCATTTTCTATCCCCAGATCTCTAAAGCTCCTACACACTAACTAATGGGTGGGCCACAGGTATTTCTGGTCCTTGGGAAGTAGCACATCTTCAGAGGCCTTATATTAAAGTCCTTAGAAATCATAGTATTTTCCTTTTTCTAGAGTATGGTCACACTGATAAATGTCTGCAGCCTTGGAGACCTTAGGGGAAAGTTGAGACTGAGGGGAGAAGATGCAGGGCACACATCTGAGACTCTTGCAGGGTTGTTCTCCAGTGGGCTCTAGGGCTTGCAATCTCTCCCTCAGCCTAGGGACTTAGAGTCCGACATTTAAGCCTAAGTCTTGTAGCTAGAGAGAGAAGACCATGACTCTTTATTGCAGCAACTACTAAATACAGATTTTATTTTTCCTCAGTAGACTGCCTAACAATTTAATTTCTAGGCACACCTGATCAACTATCCATTACCGCATATTCCTGAGAGCCACATTCTCTAATTACCATCTTGTCTCTGTGGATTACTGTGTGAATTACGTGTACTCTGTCTCTGCTGGTTAAGGCATCTACTCACTTTTCACCATCTCCTCCCATCATCCCCTGCACTGAGAGGCAGACCATGTGGAGATCTTCAAGTTTTGCTGGTGTCTCCCAAGCCAATGTATTTTGAATGTTTTGATGAAGGGAGTGAACTCCTGTCTCTCCCAGCAAACATAGTTAAGGATGGCTGAGAAGATTGCGTACCACAGATCCATTTTAACCATTGCTGCTTCCTTATGCCTTCTGACTTCTCCCTGCTTTTCTCAACATCTACCAACAAAGTCCTAGCATTTGACTTCATTGATCTGATAGAGGATCCAGAATATCAACACCACTTGTAGGTGATCTAGATAATCCTTTAAATCTCAAATTCTTAGTAAGTGCATTCATGTCAGTGAATTCAGTCCAATTAAGACCTTCATGCTATCCCTTTGCTCTACCACTCTTACAGCTTAGCCCGCTCGTGCTGCTCAGGCTTTTGCCAACACAGATTGGCAAGGTCCTATAAACTTTCATTGTATAATCTCTCTCCTCCAAGAAATAGTACCTTTCTATTTTGGCTATTTTAAAATCTATATTAGATCTACCTCTAGTTTGATCTCCCACCAATACATATAAAACAAGTCAAGAAATTATTTTACTATATACATCACTTCTCCCTGAACAAAGGAAGAATGAATCTGTAGGGACAAACAACAAGCTAACAATGATAATGAGCTAACAAAACATGCAAGAAAAATCACTGGGGGTGATATACATACATTATTCTAATTACAGTGATGGTTTTAGTGTATGTACATGTCAAGACTCATAAAATTACACATTTTAAATCTATGGAGTTTTGTTATATAATTATACTTCAAGAAGTTTAACACATTTAAGAATCTGAGCACTCTGTACCTATCAATATGAAATACTAAGTAAATCATTTAAACATAAAAATAAATGAACAAATCTTCACCAACACCTACTATTTTCCTTGCATTCCCCTTTTCTAGAGAATTTCTAGAGAAATTTCCCCTTGTCCAGAGCATATTTTAGAGAATCCATCATTATGCTTTATTGCTCTGTGGGCTGAAGGTGGTATTTTTTTTTTTTTTTATATTGTACCAGCAGCAAAAGCAGAATTTTTCCTACTCTCATTCTCCAAAATGTATATCCCAAGATAATTGCTCCTCATCCAGAGAAATAAACAAATGTGTGATTTCCTTAGGCACTAAGATAGCCAGTGTTCACTGACACTGAAGCTAAATATTAGCCTTCCTGCCCTAGTAAATGCCTACACTGTACAGTTTCATGCAGATCTCAGAGGCACAGTTACTGACTGGGAGACCTTTTAATTTCTGGATTTCTGAGATGATTAATGACTCTGCCTCTTTACTATCCTACTCAAGAATTGGTTGTAAATGAAGATCAAATAGGGATTAAGGCCAAATTAACACCTTAATGTAAAATGTTTTGAAACAACCAATTTAATATATATATTTTTAATTATAAAGTGAAGAAACTCTTCTACCACCTACTTTTTTTTCCAAACTGGTACCCTGTATATTTTCATAAGTGCTCCTATGATAATACACCTAGAAATTTTGTATAAAATAAAACAAGCATAATTTTGAATGTATAGTTGTGCTTGTGAGATCAATTATTAAAGGCAAAAGAAAAATAAAGAAACAATAAAACAAGGTTCCTTTTTAATTGGATGGATTTATATGTTTAAAAGGCTCAGATAAGTTTAAAATTAATAGCACCTTGGAACAAAGTTTTAGTTTTAGGAACAGAAAAACTTTTTTACTAAGCCTATAATTTAAGAAAAATATTTCTGGCTTCCTTCAGGCGTTAATATATTCTCTTTTGTCTTCCTATCTTATAATCCTGAAGGTTTTTTTTTTTTTTAAATGTAGTAGTGTTTATAAGTACTGCGATTATTTTGTGGAAGTAGAAACCTTATTCTTTTTACAAGGCAATGAGGGGTAGAGGGAAGTATTTATATAGAAAGAAAGAAGAAAGAAGAAAAGAAAGAAAGAAAGAAAGAAAGAAAGAAAGAAAGAAAGAAAGAAAGAAAGAAGAAAGAAAGAAAAGGAAAGAGAGAAAGATAAGAAGGAAGAGAAGAGAAGCATGCTTCCTACTCAGCTTTCCATTTAAATGGCACAGAAGCAAACAGTAGAGATAAAAATATCCAGTGTGTATTAGGTGTGGACATTGAGTTGGGAAATGGGTATATAATTAACTAACTCTTAGTACCAGTGTTGCCTTACCTGAAAAAAGGGAATAAAAATATTTGCATCGCCTAGCTCATGAAATTGTTTTTGATTTTTTTGAATCAAGACAGAAGATGTCTGTACTGTGACAACGCTGACAGTCTATGCACTGTCATGATTGTAACTCTGCCAGCTTTTTCCTAATTCTGACATACTATCCTGAAAGTTTTGTGGGCTTTTTTGCCCATGATTCACAGGGCTACAATGTGCAAGTCAAAAAAATACACTATTTTAGAAGAATATACATGTATTTTTAAATACGATGTTAGGCTCATATTTCCCATCTCAAAAACACATTTTCATTTCGAAATACTTTTTATCCAACAGAATGTTGTAGCTTTTCTTAGTGTTCTTCCAAATTTGGTGCGCAAAGAATTCATCTGAGAAACCAATTTTAAATGTCTATCCTTCAAGTGATTCTGATTCTTGATGAGATTTAAAAACATACCAATTGTGATGATTACACCATGTGATTCTGATAAATGTGGTCTGGCGGGCCATGCTTTGAGTAATACTCTGAGTTCTCCAACTCTGAGTTGGAGAAAAAGTCTTATTAATATTTTCTCTTCTGATAAAAATATTTAGGTATGTCTTAGAGCTGGGTGTTTCACCTCCTTCCAGTGAATAGTCTATATTCTTATGTGTCTCCAAAAAGTGTATGTAGAAGAGAGTAAAGTTTTGTCCATTTGATGAACTTGATACAGAAATAATAATCAAGAGAGGGAGAGAAAAAAGAAAAAGAAAAAAAGAAAAATGTCATTAATTACATAATGACCTTTGGCATACAGGGGCTATGCAGCCTATTACCATCAAAAGATAACTTTCTGAATATTTAGTTCTATATTGACTCATTTTACAATATATTTCTAAAAGACGATATGCCTTAGTAATAAGATGTTCACATTGATTAAAAAGACACAAAACTCTAATTATGTGAGTCTATTTTATAAAACTTAGCTCCTAGGATCTGGCATATCTGGATTATAACCCTGTCTTGCAAATAAGTGAGGGTGAAATATAAAATTGTGTAAAGGATAAATAGAACTATCCCAAAGATCATTAGTGGCAGCTCTCGAATCTATTAGAAAAATCAATGTGTCACCAGTAAAATAAGTAAAGAAGGTCTTTGTTATTTTGTTGGCTATAATTTGTACAATCTTTTAGTTAGCAACAATTGAAAATTTTTTACTTGGAAAATATCATACTAATTCTCATTTTCAGAAGTTGTGTAGGAGTGGTTTGCAATCAAATAAAAATATATAAACCACCTAATATGGTTAAACACTGTACACCTTGTAAAGGCTGTTACATGAGTAAAAGGCTGTTGAAGATAGGATAAGGTCTTCCAAGCTGAAAGATGGATAAGTGAGGAAGAAGCCAGAATGGGATCAAATCAGACTGGTTTAGTGACTGGGACAAAGAATGTACGAGTAGTGGGGAGACAGAGGCTAGTGGTCACAAGAGAAATTTAAATACATGTGAGCTCACTTAGCCTTCTCTTCCAAATTAATGTTGTTTATTATTACATTTTATTGGGATTAAGGCATTAGCCTTAAAACAGCTAGTCAACTCAGCTAGATTATCAAATAAATGATTAGATATGTTTATGATATAATTAACTACTTATCCCATTACCTTTCACAGTGAAATCAAGCTTACAACTGAGCAACTAATTAAATAAGATTAGTCTTTTCAGGGGAGACATACCACATTTTTCTTTTTCCTTGGAATTAATGAAACTTCCTTTCAACAATGTGCATTTCATCACCAAAGTTTCAAATACCCACTGGGCAACAATATATTAGCATATGAGTATTTATGATGATGCTGAAGTATAGTCAGTGATTGTGTTTCCTGTGATAAAAGTAATCATAAGAACACCATTTTTAAAAATGTATTATAAGTTTTCTGCCTATTACTAGGATCCGTAGGGGAAAAATTCCATTAAAGCAAATCAAATTAATAAACGTGCATCTAGCCACACGCATTTATCATTTCAAAATTATAATATCATTCACCTTCTATAGTAGAAAAGTAGTTATTGTTATAGATCATCATTATAAGATCAATGTCTCTAGCTTCAAAAATATATGTCTCTTTTGGCTTCAAATTAATCTGCTAGCAGGAGTCTGGTATTAATTCAGTATATTAGTATGAAAATATGTCCATGAATATTCATTAATGAGCATCGACTTCTCAATTTAGACAGTTAACTTTTTAGTATAGTTTCTTTTATTTTGCTTGGCCACTATCCGTTATTACTTTGCATTTACACAGCAGCTTTCCTCTCAGGATCCTAAAAGTACTGTAGTTTAATTGTCCAAAAGAAATGGTGTCAGGGTAGAGGGAAGGGAGGTAGAAAAATGTGTTTCCTGATTGTCTTAGGGAATTGGGAGATACTTAATTTTAATTCTGGCTTTACGCCCAGACAGTGAGGCTGTGTCTACACAAGTGAGGTTGTGTTTGAGACTTCTAAATTTTACTTTCAGGAGTGCATGTACATGGAGTCCCATTTCAAGAATTCACAACATTATTGTCTAAGCCAGTAGATCTCAACCTGGGGCAACATTCGCCTCTCTCCATTCTCCCCCACCCTGGGGAAGTTTGGCAATTTCCAGAGTTGTTAAGGGGTTGAAAGGAGTGTGCTACTGGAATCTTGTGGGTAGAGACCAAGGATGCTCCTAAAAACCCTACAATGCATAGGAGAACCCTTACAAAAAAGAATTATCCAGCTCCAAATTACAATAGTGCCAGGATTAGAAACTCTGATAACACTTAATACTGCACATGGACTCAATTTCTCTGGAATTTATTCAAAAAGTGTAACACCAAATAATAGAAGTAGGTGCCAAGTATAATTCTGATTCTATTGAAATCTCATTTGTACTAAGGGGGATTTTCAGACATGGTGTAACTTGTATCTTTTATTCATCCCAGAAATAAAATAAAATTAGGCCCTAGATTCCTGCCATGTATCTTAAGTAATAAAGGAACTCTTTTCTAATTCCCATTCTGTCTGGAGTATCTGAAACCCTCCCTCCTTTTTCCTGGAGTCTGGTAAGTTTCTATATGATGTGCCCAAAATTAACCCATGCAAATGTAAGGAGGGTCTCTTCCTTCCAGTGAACAAAATTAATTGCAATTATTGTCACTTTTTTTCCCCCAGAGAAATCCAGCAGCTTCCTTAGTAGGTCCAAGAAGAGAAATGGACTTAGAACTGGTTTCTTAAGGAAAGAATATTGGCCCAGACACATACACAAAGTAATCATGCAACTATAGAACTTTCTGTTCCTGTTAGTAGAACTTACTAATTAGCCAGTTAACATGGCTGAGAGTACCTTAAATCTTTTAGTAGTATAAGTATAGCACTTAAATATAGTACTAAATATAGTGCAATACAATGCAATAATTTCAGAAATCACAGTTTACATTTTACTCTTGCCGTTATCTTGCTGAAGTATTTTACAATTTCCTCCAAATTTCCCTCACTCATAGGATTAATTATCACCAAAATGGGAAATTTTGGAGAGTGTAGAGGGGCATGTTAATAAGTACTGTGTCAGTCAGGTACTATTAAATCAGGTAAATCAGAACTGTCTCCAACAAACTGTGGCGTTTGGTTATACCAACTCTGAAGTCATTTAGCCACTGGCAACTGTGATTTTCTTCCTTTTTTCTCTGAGGTCACTCTTGCTGGTATCAGAATTTCCTAAATGATACTGTTCCCTGTACTGAGAACAATTTGTCTTTTGGGAATATACACTCACCTTTTCCAAATGCAGTCATGGTGTTCTCTACTTCCTCTAGGCAACTGCTGATTCCTACTGTCTATACTGGCACTGCCACTGCCATTACAGTACTCTGAAGTCCTCATGAAGCCAAGTCTTCAGTCAAGTGTCAAAAATGCCCTTTTTCCTATTATTTGTAACATAGAGTTTCTGAGTACAAAAGAGGTGCTGCTTTTGTCCTAGCACCTTCAGGTTTTTCATGCAATGTAACATATACATCAAACCTAAGTTCGTGTATGGCTAGGCTGATAGATAATTCTGATTGAATTATCATATGCTTTCCCTTGCAAAAATAAGACCTTTTTAAACCTTTTAAACTGATTAAGCTTCATTAGCTCATGATTACTACTTCTCTTCGAATGTGTTCTCCAACCCCAAGAGACTCCTTGGTTCCTTATGTAAATAGGATTCCTATAGACTCATCCAACCAATCTGTGCCAATATCCAGACAGGTTGCTATCCCAGAGGTTCATGGAATTTAGAGTTAATCTATGATTTATCGACATATTAGAACAAAAACAAGTATATTATTTTAGAAGTAAAAATGAAAATAAAGAGAGCAGCTGGCAAACAATTTCTAATCATCCATAAGTAAAATACCTAGTTCCAAATGTGGCTGACTTATTTTTCTACAATACTTCAATCTCAATCATATGAATGACTCTCCAATCATCTTTTCTTATATGTCAATTTCTTAAAAGCATAAGAGTTAAAACTATATCTGCTCATTTGGTCATTTTGAACATCCATATGTTGTGGACTGAGTTATGTCCCCTCCCCCTAAATTTATATGTTGAAGCCCTCACCCCTGTGTGACTACATTTGGAGGTAGGGCCTTTAAGGAGAAAGGCTATAGCCTCTTTTCCCATATTACCTAGCACAATATCATCAATAGGTGACTATCAGTTCTTTTTTTAAGAGAAGGATGTTTTCTTGAGGGTAAATGACTCTTTGCTACACCATTTCTATCATCCTCTGCCATGGTTTTTAAATACTAAGTTAACCTAATAACTGAAGTATAGCATGCACTTTCCATAAGTACAGCATTATTTATCTGACACATTTATCTAAATTGGCTTATTCAATCAACCTTATGTACACTTTACAATGTTTAAGGATTTTAAAATGGTTTTAGATAATTAACATTTTGGTAATGCTATTGGCTTCTGATAGAAATGTCTCCAATGACTTAATGATATCTGGCTGACTGCTTAAATTTCTAATTACATATTCTTTGGGGTATATAGGTAGATCAGTGCTTAAAATCTAATTTATTCATCTAATTATTTCTTTTTTAAAAGGAATACTCTATTGGGAAGCTATGTAGCATATGCATTAGATCTCCATTATCTTTCTCCAGGTAGGGCATTTCTTGCTAATGAGTGAATTAAGCTTAAGCTTTTGGACTGTAGCACTACATTGCTATATGATAAGGCCTATTCACTTTCCTGTGATGGCAAAGAGGTAGTGGAGCACTGTAAAATTCTTTAAGAGCAGAGAAAAATGCCCTTTTCTAAATACAGTCTGGGAAAGAGTGAAAGGGAGGATGAAATAGGAACAAGGATGAAAAATAATCTGTCTTAGGTTGGTGCCTATAGCAACCGATGAGGCAGTATTGCTAATGAGCCCCTTAGAGGTGACACAGCAGAAGCATATTAAAAATCAAGTCCAAAGCACACTGATCCTATATCTTTGACTAGAATTTTATTAAACCTTTTCTGACAAGATGTGACAAATGTATCTCTATTTGTGGTTGCAAAGAGTTTAACTTCCACAAGCTAGGGCATCATCAAGAGCAATGGAGTGGGGGTTCTGAAGAGCAATGACAATAATAGTGATCATTAATGAAAGGCCTCCTAGATGCCAGGTACTGTATTAGCCACTTTATGGTGTCCTTATGGAAATACTGACACCACTTTTAGGAAGTAGGAATGATAATACTTAAAAAAAAAAACATAAAGCAAGACAAAAAGAGAAACTAATTGCTCTAAGGTTGACTTAGGTGGAGATACTAAGATTAGAACTCACATCCATCTGAAGTGCTTTCTGGTTAGGAGATGACTATATTTTGGTAAATAAACATTCCCTGATTACTGACTGTAACTGTGGCTCTAGTTATACAATTTGATTAAGTCAAGGACCTCGCTCCCAAAAGCAACTTTCTAGAGCAAAGCTTATTTCTCCAAAACTGGGACAGTTATATTTTAGGGAGGAAGAAAGCTTCTAGTCTCCTCAAGGTTAGAAGAAATCTAAGGAATTATCTGTGCCTGAAAACATATATATATATATAAAATACACTCACATATATATGTATATGTACATGTGTACACACATACCTCACTCAGAAGGATGCTATTGAAATACTAATAACTTACAAATACTGTAAATTATTTATCAGTGATAATTCATTATCTGTTAATATCATATCTGGTTTATTAAATTGTAGATTATGGTCCTTGCCCTTTCATAAGGAACTAACACAAAAAATATAGTATTGTTTAAATTGCCTTAGTATGAAATCTGTGACAAGTAAATCCCGTTATAATCTAGCACTTGTCTGATTCTCTACCCTTATTTCTACTCCCTCTTGTATAGAGACCCACTTAGTCCTGTGATTCTGAACTACTTTGATCCTCAGACTGCCTTTCTCTTTAATGCTTCATGCCTTACTCAATCAGCTCTCTTACTCTGGAGCAAGCAAACCATATAGTCTCCAGCCTGGAAACATCTCCAGCATGATCTAAAAAGCTTCTTTTAAAACACCTTTGACTTTTATACAACTTGGTCTAATTACTTTTCTTTATGTTCCTATAGTATTCTTTGTATACTCCCACCAGGAATATTTAGGCTATTGGTATCATTTACTTCTATCTCGTCCTCACATAGCTATTAGATCTTTAAGGTTAGCTATTGCCACAATAGTACATGACAAATTATCTCAAAAGCCAGTAGCCTCTAATAACTCATTTTCCTTCCAATAGCTTTATTTTCCTAGAAGAAAATAAAATGAATGGTTGAACCAACATATTCTCTCACCGACAGTTTGTAAATGTCCCCATTTTCTTCCAACAATTAATATTATGAAAGTTTTCTAAACTCTTGCTTATTTGAAAGAGGTAAAATAATTTTTTTGTAAAATAATTTTTAATTGTGGTTTTTAGTTGCTCTCTTCTACTTTTATTATTTTTATAATAATCTTTGTATAATTAAATGTTGAATTTTTTACAAGTATGTTTTCTGCATTTATTAGGAAATTACTTGAGTTTTCTCCTAACTTAATCCATTATGTGGTAAATCATATTTATTGATTTCCTAGAGTTAAAATAGTTACATTACTGGAATAGGTCCACATTTGTCAGAATACATTTTCTTTATTATTACTAGAACTATTATTATCATTATTATTACTTCTTGATATAGAGATCAATATGGTCACATTTTATTTGGATATTTTTCATTGTGCTTACAGGGATTATTAGCTTTATCGAAGAATATATATAGAGACTGCATTTTTTAGAATAGGTTTAGATTCACAACAAAATTAAGAGGAAAATAGCAAAAGTTCTCACATACACATACACACATACAGTGTCCTCTGCCATCAAAATCCTTAGCCAGAGTGTTACCTATTTATTCCTCCATTCCTTCCAACCTTTGGCAACCTCTGGTTTTCTTACCATCTCCAGTTGTCTTTTCCAGAATGTCATATAGTTGGAATTGTACAATATATAGCTTATTTAGATTGGCTTCCTTGACTTAGTAATATGAATTTATTTATTTATTTATTTTTTTTAACAAAGTAGCTGGGTTTATTTTTTTTTTAATTTTTATTTATTTATTATAGTCACACAAATCCATTGTCTGGATGTACCACAGTTCATCCATTGACCTTGAAGGGCTTCCCAGTTATTCCAAATTACTAATAAAACTCTATTACATTCATGTGTAGTGTTTTTGGTGGGGGGAGGGGGATATACATTTTAAGCTCATTCGAATAAAATACCAGTGAGCATAATTGCTAGATAATATAGTAATAATGTGTTTGGTTTTGTAAAAAACTGCCATTTTTTTCCCAAAGTGACTACTATTTTGCATTCCCATCAGCAATGAATGACACTTCTGTTACATCACAACCTCATCAGCATTTGGTGTCAAGATTCTAAATTTTAGCCATTCATTGAGCAGTTCTCCTCGGGTTTTGCAATAATTTATGCAAATTTCACAAAACAACTTTTTAATTCTCTTGAATAATTGGTAAAAAGTTTCAATTATTTTAGGTGTTTTTCTTATAAATAAAATTGTGTTGAATATTTGTAATACAATCTAAATATTTTACCTATGTCTGATTTTTTTTCCTATGTCTGATTTTTAACTAGGGAGTTAGGTAATTTTTATTAATTTTGATTACCAACATGGTTTTTATTCATTCTACTGACTTATTTTTGCTTTCAATTAATTCTGATTTATTTTTGCCACATTATTTGTGTATAGCCTGATACCTAAGAATGATTTTTACACATTCAATAAATAAAAAAAAAAATTAAAGAAGAGTAAAATTCTGTGACAGGGGGAAATATGTGAGAATCAAATTTTATTGATGCAGTTACAAGTCCACAGCATTTTGAGTGCCAGATAAATTACCATACTGGGATTTTCATTTTTATTTTTTAATCCCACTGTACGCCCATAATGTCAAAATACAAAAGAAAAGAGAATTTCACATGTATTGATATTTAGACACAGTGCAGTGTAGGTTATTTATTAAATCAGATAGCAAGGCATTGTGTTAATCAATGACATCATAGCTAAGCTAAATGAATAAAAAATACATAAACATCATAACTTTAAGCACAAGTCACAGTATCTTCAATCCCAGGAAAGCAGCAGCCATAAATATTAGAAAATTTAAAATGAAATTATTCACTACAGCAGAATGAAAATAAGGATGCATCCAAAGTAAGTTTTCAAGTGGTTCATTTGTTGCTATCAGTATTTGGCTCTACCTATCTGTGTGAAAAGACATTTCCAAACATGAAATTTGTAAAGTCTCTTCAAAGATTAGCATTAACAGATGCATATTTACAATCAATTTTGTTGATAGAAAACACTAATTTCGAACCCTAATTCATCAAAATGTTGTCTCCCCCCCACACATTTTTTTCCTCAATGGTAGATCTGAGTCACACACATGCATCCACCATGCACACAATTGTCAATAATTATTATTATATTTTGAGCTTCATTAATTAAAAGATATTGTGGAAATATCTTCCTCTTTCATTATATAGGTATCTACATAGTATCTTATATTTTGCTTCTTGGCCTTTAAAACCTAAAATATTTACTATGCAGCTCTTTATGAATAAGTTTGCCTTTAGTTGTCCTAAGTACATTAAAATTTTATGCTTCTACAGAGCACTGCTTTTATGTTGCCATATTCAGATATTTTTGTTCTGTAGTTGTTTCTAACTCACAGCTTAGGTAATTTTGTTATTGATTTAGATACACCTACATGTTTTCTAGTGTCTTTGCTACAATTTCTTCTAATACCTCAGACTTTCCATTCTGGATCCTTTTCTTTCTTCTGAAGTACATTCTTTTAGAAAGCCCTTTAGGGAAGACCCAGTTTGTCTAATCATTATTTTGCCTTTATTCCTAAAGGATAATTTTGCTGAGTCTACTTTGAAAATTATTTTAACTCTCCATGGTGAAATATTTTCCTTCTGTCTCTGGCTTCCGTTGTGACTGTTGAAAATTCAGCAGGTTTGGTGCTGAGTTGTGATATTCGAAGGGCTTCTAACCTTTAAAATATTAATTACCAATCTAGACTGTATACAATAGCTAATTTAAACATAAATTAATCATCAGGCTATAGATGTTTTTAATATTCATAGTTAGAGTGAAATTTTCAAACATCAACACTGCTGAAAATTTAACAATTACTTTTTACTCTGGGTAATAATGATAACATTTAACTATGTATGGTGCTTCTCTTTTGTGCAGCACATCCACATGTAATTTAATTTGATTACTGAAATTAAAATATTTAAACACATTTTCAGATACATTGTTCTATTCATTCTGGCAACAGCCTTATGTTATATAGCTTTAGTTATTATATATTTTTTAAGATTTTATTTATTTATTAATGAGAGACACATAGAGAGAGACAGAGACAGAGACACAGGCAGAGGGAGAAGCAGGGTCCCTGTAGGGAGCCTGAAGTGAAAGTCAGTCTCAGGACCCTGGGATCATGACCTGAGCTGAAAGCAAATGCTCAACCACTGAGCCACCCAGGCACCCCAGTTACTGTATTTACATTTTTTTAAATTAATACCTTCAACCTTACATACTCTTCTTACACTGGGACTTTGACACTCTTTTCCTTCTCACTGAGAAGTAGGGTATGTGTTTTACCTTATTGAATTGGGGGTGCTTGTGATTATGACAAATATGGCACTCACAGTGATTTCTGATATTAGGACATAAAAGCAGTATTTTATCTGCCTGGCTTTCTCTGGGTAGGTGCTTGTTCTTGGCTCTCAGCCATAGTGAGAAAGTATAGTAGCCACAGGGAGACACTAAATGCAAGTGTTCTGATTGAAGGTCCAATTGACATTTTTGGTGACAATCAATATTAACCAGCAGGCACGAGAGAGAGCGAGCCTTCAGAGGCTTTCTGTCCAAGCCATTGAGTCAACCCCAGCAGGTGATGTCCTGTGGAACAGAGATAGGCTGTTCTTACTGAACTCAGCCAAAATGGCAAAATAAATCTTTATTACCTTAAGCCACTATGTTTGAGGTAGTTTGTCACTCTGTCACAGTTGACTAAAATAGTCATTACTTTTACCAATGTAAACACAAATGGCCTGAGGTTTAGAACAATAAGTTGACTTCTCCAAGGTTCACACAGTAACTAAGTAAAGATACGGATTTTATGATTCTAAAATTTTCCTAATTTTTAAAAGATTTTATTTATTTGTTTTAGAGAGAGAGGGGGGAGCACATGTGCAGGAGGTGGGGAGGGGCAAAGGGAGAGGGAGAGAGAATCTCAAGCAGACTCTGTATTGAGCATGGAGCCCATAATGGGGCTTAATCTCATGACCCTGAGATCAGGACCTGAGCTGAAATCAAGAGTCTGATACTTAATGACTGAGCTACTTAAGTACCTTAACACTTTACATATTTTAAAATTATTTAATTTCATACAGGACTCAAAAATATATAAAAAATATATATAAATATAAATAATAATAATATATATATATAAACAAAGAATATATATATATAGCTATCATCACCAATATCCTGATGACAAACTTAAGGCTACAGAGAAGTTGAGGCAAATTGTCCAAATTTGCAAAGGTTGTAAGTGGCTATAGTCCAGCTTCAAAACTGCTAGCCTCCCTCCCAAATATGTTTTCTTAATCATTCCATAATCTAGCTTTTCAATCTCTTCCTCTTTTCACTAATCCATACCTACTTGAAAGCTCTAAAATTATAAAAGTTTAAAGGAGGATTGAGTTTTATACTCCAAAATATTGGTTTAGTTGTCTAAAAAAAGCCAAAGATTCTCTCTATAAATAGTATACATTCACATAAAAAGGTGCACATTTTTAAAGAAGATCACAGCCCCACTTGAAGCCAAACTTATTTATTTTAAATATTTTATTTATGTATTTGAGAGAGACACAGAGATAGTGAGAGAGAGCATGAACCAGAAGGAGAAGGAGAAGCAAGCTCCCCACTGATAAGAGAGCCTGACTCAGGGCTCGATCCCAGGACTTTGAAGGGCTTGATCCTAGGACTCTGAGACCATTATCTGAGCCAAAGGAAGATACTTAACTGACTGGGCCACACAGGTGCCCCAAAGTCAAGATATTTAAATATGTTTTCAAGAAACTCAGAATCTCTTCCTTACACTGTAAGTAGAGCTCTAGATTTCTAATATATAAGCAATAGAAGGAATTTATCCTATAATTACCAAAATTGAAGAAATTGATGAGTTATTGTAAGTAAAACTGAGATAAGATAAAAATCAATTTAGTTTTGTCAAGATACATTAGACAGTTTCCCAACTGCATAATCATTATGGAAAACATTCTCTTCTTTCTGCAATAAATCTATTTGAGGGATGCCCTTTGATAATGCTCCTGGCTCTAACTCCTTTATATTAAAGAGTTAGCATCCCATGTTAATTATGCACCTGATGATCTCATCCTTGAGCTTTGCAAAACATGATATTTAGCAGAATTCAAATAATAAGCTGTCATCTAAAGCATTTAGGTACAATTGAAATATATGTGTCAAAAAATAACTTGATTGTGTAATGGTTAAGAAAACATGTTTGAGAGTGAGGTTATTGGGTTTGAAACTAGGCTATGACCATATACAACCTATACAAATTTGTAAAAATCTCTTAATGTCTTTGTCCTAGCTTTGTGATCAAATTGAGAATAACGGCATTTACCTTGCTGGAGTTGACCATGGAAATAAACAATTTTAATATATACAAAATTTCTAGGGTAGAACCTGGCAAATAACAGGTTATAAATGAATGATAGGTACGGTGTGTGTGTGTGTGTGTGTGTGCACACCTAAGTATATGTGTATATATACATGCACATGTTCTGAAATAAGCTTATATTCCTGTAACTTCACAATTATTCTTTCTCATTTCATACATACAACCAGTTATAATTTCCTTATTTTTAAACATAAGAAATAAGATGTAGACTTCTATTATGCTGCCCCTGAGAGACTGACATTTTTTTTTTCTACTGGATCCTTTAGACAAGGAACATATATATGGAGTTAGAGTGCAGTACAAAGACATCCTTCCTAGAGTGAGGCAGTTCAGATTTTATGCAGAACAATGATATCAACTAGCAGTAAAACCCGATGTTTATTAGTTATGGCTATACAGTTTAGACTGTTAAGTTATAAACTAGCAATAGAAGGCCTACATGGGCATACTCATAGGCTAAGATGCAGAATGTAGATCTGTAACATATGTTTAAATCCTCTGGTAGATGAAAAATTATCTAGAAACATAAGGATGCACCAATAAACACAAACATATACAGGAAACATCTCATTTTCAGCTGCCAATTCAATCTAATATGAGTAGGGATGTCATTCTAATACCACAAAGTTAAATTGCCTCACACTTCTCTTTCTCAGTAACTGGCTAATTCAATCATAGCACATATAGTTTTCATCAGTTTTTAATTTGCTTAATTTTTGTGAGCTGGTGGTTTAGAAAATTTCCCATTTTTCAACCCTAAGACTGTAGGGATAGGCCATGTGCTATTCTTTCTCTGTGTCATTTTCATTTCAATATAGATTTTATAGTTCATTACCTGTCAATCAGTTTTAAATGGTGCAGTATTCATTTTATCATGTTCTGTGAAACTGTTTTATGCTTCTTACAATGTCTTAACATTCGTTTTAGACCAAGCCCTATTTATTTCTCTAAGAGCCTTAGTCATCTATATCTGTGCACATTTGAACGTGTATTTATTTAAGCAAATGCAACATTTTGCTATATATGATATATTCATTTAGGATATTTATTCAAGCAAGTGAGTACTGACAAAGCAGTACAGTATAAATGTTTTATCTGTGACAAGTCATTTTATGTTCTCTTTTTATTTCTCTCAAACTTGAGGGATATCTCAAACTTACAAATACAATTTAAGATGCTGATGCTATGTTTTGTCATTTAATTATTCCTAATCTAATAAAATATATTTACATAATTAACACTTAAAGCACTAGGGCAAACAAACACAAATTTTGGGCTTCAAAGTTGTCACATAAATTAACATTCAAATAAGTAACAAGGAGAAAAGAGATATTTTTTAAAAAGTAGAAAGTATCTTTTTTTTCATAGAAAGTTTTTTTCACTGTCACATTTCTTCATTTGACACCTTTTTGTTTGTAAAATAGATACCAGTTTTATTTCTCTTCTTTTCACTAAGAAATAGTAAAAATTTTTAGGGTTATTTAAAAGAATGGATACATCATAAATCTAACAAGAAAACTTAGAAAAATTTCCCTCAGGAACTAATTAGTACAGGTACAATTTTACTGAGGAAGTGATGTTTTAACTTTTGACCTATTGAATAAGGAACAATTGAAGATGATACCACACTCTTTTTAAAGTATATCCAAAAAAGTATTTTCTATAAGCTTATTTGGAAACTAATTTCAAGTTTGACAGTAATTTGTGTGGTGTGCTAGTATACCAGTTTTCCAGAAAAGCAATCAAAATCCTGACTTGTAGCACTGGATACTTTCCACAGTAAATTTTCCCACCATTGCCAATTTAAAGACACCAACGTTTAAATAATCATCTTTTTTGCACAAAATAGCCAGTTCAGCACATACACCACTGTTTCCTACTATGTATGTAACATAAAATTTCTTCTGAACATTAAATGTAGATAATGTATTAATCCAGATGTCTTCAGCATTTTCTCTTTACCAAATACCTATTTTTCCTTTTTTTTTTAAAGAATTTATTATTCATGAGAGACAGAGAGAGAGAGAGAAAGAGAGAGAGAATGAGAGAGGCAGAGACACAGGCAGAGGGAGAAACAGGCTCCTCACAGGGAGCCCAAGTGGGACTCGAATCCTGGTCTCCAGGATCACACCCTGGGTGGAAGGCAGACGCTCAATAGCTGAGCCACCCAAGCTCCCACCTATTTTTCCTTTCTATATTTAACTTGACAAACATATAGTTAACTTTCACACACTTTTGCACTAGGCAAAGTAAGCATATTTGCCACCTTTACTTTGCTTTTTCTCACTTCTGATATATTGGATTGCCATTCTTCTTCCTGAATCCATGACTTTTTCTATTTTCAAAGTTAATTTCTAAGCTTACTACTTCCTTGAAAACATTCGAGACAGATGTATTTATTCTATTTGCCAAATCGGTTAAGGAAATTCATTATTTTTTCCTTATGCCTCTAAAATACATAGCACTTTTATGTCTCAGTATAACTAGCTTATTTTTATAACTTTGTCACATTGTTATACTTATGTATTAAAAATTTACATATATTTTATTTATGTATAAGAAAAATTGAGGCATTTGTGTACAGAAATATACTATATGCTTATGCCTTTACGGTTTGCATCTATTATTTTAATATATTTTGTTTTTCTTTCTTTGATGATAACTTCGTAAAGCAAGTATCCTTCAGCTGGAACATTTCTAAGCCTGTAGACTTCTCCTGTGGACACAAGGGAATTCTCAATAACCGCTTGACTTTCTCTAAGTACATCTTTAATGTGGCCTTTGCTGGGCTAAAACAAAAAAGCAAAAAAAAAACCCAAAAAAGAAAACAAAACAAAAAAACCCCAGGCTGTCCATAAGTCTACTTTCTACACATCTAGCTAGTTTTTAGTTCTCTGTTACAATCTTTATTTAAGTCCTCAGAAAAATTAATAACATTTCCAAAGAAAGCCATTGTCTTCCTTCATTTTATTAGCTTCCTGACACTCTGAACTTTCTGTTTCCTTGTTTATTTATTGTGCATTTTATCTTTATAATCCACACTTAAGGCAGAGAGGCATCTAAAGTTTAATTCTTTGGCAATTTAGTCCGGAGAAACAAGATTAATACCAATGTATTTTGTATTCAAAAGAATACAAAAAAAAAAAAGAATACAGTAAGAATATAATGTATCAAATATGTTTCATTCAGTTTTGTCTTACCCAGAGTAGATTTTCATATTTTCACAAATACATTTTTTTTCTTCTTCCAAGGGAAGCACTTTCTGTAAAAGCAGCTTGAAAACCAACTGGTCCAGATTATGTGATCGGTAGGGCAAGCTGAGAGGCTTGTAAAATGCAAATTGAGTAAGCACTAGGAAGCAGAGTGTTGAGTTAGGAGAAATGCCAAAAGTATTTGGAGCTCTTAACATAGGGGGGATAATAAACCCAACCTCAGAAACAGCGAGGACTGCATGCTTCATGTGTTTGGGATGGGTTATTCTATCAGGTCCATAAGAACCACACAGAGAACCAGCAACAGTAGATTTCAGCATTTGATAACCAGGAATAAATCAAGCCAAAGCTATAGGGAAAAATCTTGAGATATAACAGTGCAAGGAAACAATCAAGCTGCCATTTTTTTTCTCCTCTGTAAAGAGAACACTGAGTTATGAGGACAACATGTGTACAGATCCTAAGGATTTGATTTCAAATCCTAGAACCACAGCTTACTATTTGGTTGTGTGAGGTGGGTAAGGTTGCTTGATAATGTAGGACACTCGGTTAAACTTGAATTTCAATTAATCAATTGGTCATGATTGTTTCGTGTAAGAATATCCCAAATATTGCACAGGATGTGCTTGTAGTTAAATAAAATTCATCATAAGTCTGAAATTCAAATTTAACTGGGCACTCTGTATTTCTATTTGATAAATCTGATGACCTTAAAACTAGGCAAATTATATAATATCTCTAAGTATCACTTATCTCATCTGCAATAAAGTGGCAATAATCATACCAAATGGAACAGAAGTTGTGAGGACACACACACACACACACACACACACACAGTATGTAAAAGTATTTAGACAATACCAGGATACCAGGTACAAGGTAGTGCTTGTCGTTCTCAAGCAAGCACTGTTCTGGGTATATGATTATAAATGGGCTTTATTTTTCTTTTCTTTGCACCTTGATATTCTCTAGAGCTAACCCTTCCTTTACTTTTGATGAAATTTAGGCAAACCCCATTGATCTGGTCATGGTGGCATTTCTCCAGGCAGTAATTAAATATCTGTTTTAATGTACCAGTCTTGTTGAGCTCTTGATTTAAAATTGAAACCTCTCCCTTTCCCCAGCTGAATCCTGCCTAATTTTCTGCCTTAAGAAGACACAGCGTGTGTGATAGGCTTCTTCTTTTTAACCATTTATTTTTTCTGAAACTTACTCCCAGGTTGTATACCATGATTTCTGACAGAAGTAAGGACTACGCAGTGGGAAGAAAGGGCAAGGTGCTGGGATATCTAGAAGAGAAAAGAAAGGAGGGATATAAAAGGTCTTTGACTGCTTCCTGTAATGTCCTTACCTGTGCTATGTGGGTCTTACCCTGATGATCCTTGTTCCTGGGAGGTGATTATTCCTGTCATGACTCATTTTATAAGCTGTTTGCAAATACCACCCTCCACCTCCTCCATTCCAGGAGGTCTTTCATTCCTTATTTCATCTGTACGTGTTATTTGAATGGTGGCAGCAAAGCCTCAACATGGAAAAGTTTGTGTTATTAAGCAAAGCATCTAATAAATTCAAGATCTAAGAATCATTGTTTAATGCAGTACTCCATTATAAAAATATCAATCTTATTTTAAGTAACATTCATTATACTTTTTTTTTTGTTTAAGGTTTATCACTCAAAAAAGTCTCATTCATATTTTAAAAAGTCTAAAATAGTATTTGTTTCTTTTTTATTTTTTAAAAATATTTTATTTATTTATTCATGAGAGATGCAGAGAGAGAGAGGGAGAGACATAGGCAGAGGGAGAAGAAGCAGGCTCCCCTCAGGGAGCTTGATGCAGAACTTGATCCCAGGACACTGGGATCATGACCTGAGCCAAAGGCAGACACTCACCCACTAAGCCACCCAGGTGTCCCTAGTATTTTTTTCTTAATGACACAGGTTTCTGATATATTTCCTCTATGGCCAAAGAGTCAGTAAAATTATAAAGATATTGTCTATTATATGATATTAATTCAGTGTCAGCTTCTTCTTCAAGTGGAAAATTCAGCTTTTGGTAGGAATTGAGGTGTGGAATTCTAAAGAATAAGCAAGTTTAATTAATTTAAACAAAAATTAGAGGAAATTGTCTTCTAAACTGTTTTTACTCACAACACTTATGAAACCAAATGTGTTTTTTCCTCCACCCAATAGCAACTTTTCTGACTTTCCTGACACCAACTGGGTGTCCTACATTCAATTCAGTTCTAACACCAACTGGGGATTTAGTACAGACCCCTTAGGTTAAGGGCTCAGTCCCACAAACTGCCCCCACTTCAGATGCTAATTACAAGTCTGAGTCATCCATTCTTCTGAGGAACTAGCAAACATGGGTGGTTCTCACAACCTCCTCCTCAGGTTTGATAATTTATAGAACTGCTCAAAGAATTCAAGAAGTCACTTTACTGGTACTCTAGTACTTGTTTGTTATAAAAAGATACTACTCAGGAATAGCCAAATGAAAGAAATGCATAGTGCAAGGTCTGGGGGAAGGGAATCACCAGGCACCCTCTCTAGGCATGCCACTAATAAGCACCTCAGTGTGTTTACTGCTCAGAGTTCTCTAAACCCCATCATTTTTTGTGTGTGTATGTGTGTGTTAGTTCCAATAAGTAGACATGATTAAATTATTGGCCATCGATGATTGAATTCAACCTTCTGCTCTTCTCTCCTTGTTGGGTGTCTGCAGGTGGTCTGAATGTTCTAACCCTCTAACCACATGGTTGGTTCCTCTGGCAATCAGCCTCCATCCAGAAGCTATCTAGAGGCCAACCAAAAGTCCCATTATTAGCATAAATTCAGGTATAGTAGAAAGAGGCTTGTTATGAAAAACAAAATGCTCTTATCACTGTTATCACTTTGGAAATTCCAAGGCTTTTAGAGGCTCTGTATCAGGAACTAGGAACAAAGGCCAAATGTATATTTATTATTATCATAGCGTCTTAGCTCAGGTTGCTATAACAAAACATCAAAGACTGGGTGGCTTAAACAATAGACCTTTATTTCTTATAGTTCTGGGGCCTGGGAAGTCCAAGATCTAGGTTCTGGCTAATTCAGTTCCTAGTGGAACCCTCCTCTTGGCTGAAATTGCTACCTTTTCACAAGATACCCATGTAGCACAGAGAGAGAGAGAGAGAGAGAGAGAGAGAGAGAGAGAGAGAGAGAGAGGGATAGAGGGAGAGAGAAAAATCTGGTCTCTCTTCCTCTTTTTATAAGGAAACTAATATCACAGAGGTCCTACCTTCATGACCTCATCTAAATCTACATACTTCTCCAAATCCCTAACTTCCAATTTATCATATTGTGAGTTAGGGCTTTGACATGAATTTTGGGGCATACACAAACATTCAGTTCATAACAAAAGAGATTTTCAATCTGTGTCAGAGAATGAATAAAGGTCTTCCAAATTTTTAGTTTGATGTCTTCTTCCATTCAAAGTCATATAGGGAATCTGGAGGAAAAGTGAGTATCTTAGATTTTTGCCTATCTCTTTACCATAGTCCTCTTGCAAAAAAGTAGAATGCTTGTTCACTCATTAAATATTTATTTACTAAATGTAGGCTCGTAGGACTTGTGAAAGTATGAATGAATGAATCAATCAATCAATCAATCAATCCATCAATGAATCAATGAAAAGATGCAAGCATTTAGGCATAAAATTTAATAGAAGTAAAACAATAAAAACTTAGTTTTAATCATGTGCTGAAGTCTAAAATCATATTCATTTAAATGTATATTACTAGTTACTTCCACTATATAAATATGCAACTAGTCTACCCTAGAAATATCCCAGAGTCATAGTATAGATTAAAATACTCTTACAGGGGGCAGCCCTGGTGGCTCAGTGGTTTAGCGCTGCCTTCAGCCCAGCACCTGATCCTGGAGACCTGGGATCAAGTCCTACATCAGGCTCCATGCATGGAGCCTGCTTCTCCCTTTGCCTGTGTCTCTGCCTCTCTCTCTCTCTCTCACTCTCTCTCTCCGGAATAAATTAAAATATTTTTAAAAATGTTCTTACAGATTATGAAATAAAGGCTTGGCAGTGTCTTATTGAGCTTAATATTTTTTTTAAAGATTTCATTTATTTATTCATGAGAGACACACAGAGAGAGCCAGATACATAGGCAGAGGGAAAAGCAGGCTCCCCACAGGGAGCCTGGTGCAATACTGGATCTCAGGACCACAGGTCATGACCTGAGCAATAGGCAGATGCTCAACCACTGAGCCACCCAAGCATCCCCCCAAAAATAATTTTTTAGAAAGAAAATTATTAGAGTAATGGAAAGAAAGAATTTTCTACATCTGTAATTTTAAAGACTTTTTAAAACCATAATAGCAGGAACAAATATGCATTTGAGTAAAGCAAGTTTATAAAATAAATGACCCTGCGTTTGTGAGATTAGGCTAAATGACCTCTAGGCATTTCAGATAAGGCTACTATTTTATGATTAATAGATAAGGGACTGTTTAGAGAGTTGCAATAGCCTACACCTTAAATCACGAAGTGTTAAAAGATAGTTGTTTTTATTTTATCTTCCCCTAGTCCCCACTGGATCTTTGAAAGTACACCAGAAAAATAATTATGAAATTATTACATTTAAAGAAAAACACTCTTTTTTAATTTGCATGAGCCTACTTATATTTCAGCTTTTAAGGTCAGTCAATCATCCCAGAAATAATTATTATCCACTTGCTTGAGATGTGCCACATTACAATGGGAATCAAACATAACCAGATACTACATTATGAAAGAGAAATGGAAAATGATAAAAAGTTGTAAAGCCTGATTCATATATTATAAAGTTTAAAATCAAGTGAATTAACATAAAGTTATGAAGTCATTATGGAACACTTTAAGGCAGAACTCTTAGACTAGTTTATGCAAAGAATAGTATACTGTATCAGTAAAGCAGAGGCAGATTGCCTTGGTTTGCCCTCTGGCCCATCACCTGCTGGCTATGTGACCTTAGACTAATTTACTTAGCTTCTCTGTGCTGTGATGTCCTCATCCATAAATGTATGTAACAGTGGTGCTTATCTAACCAAGTTGTAAAGCACTCAGGATGGTGCCCCGTGTTCATAATCTTGAAGTAGTAGTTATTGTCGTTAAACAAGAGATCTTAGGTTTGTCTTTCAATAGTGGTTGAAAATAAATATTGGAAATGAGAATGTTAAGTCTCTGAAAAGCTATATGTGACTAGAATTAAGTACTTTCTTCAGAATGTGAATTCAATTTGTTAAAAAATACTGAAATGCTGGATGTGTAAGAGAGAGAGACTAGCAAATTTCATTATATTACTGATTTTTTTTATTAGTATGACAAGAACATTTAACATGAGTCTACTCTCAACAAATCTAAGTGTACAATACAGTATTACTGAGTGTAAGTACAATATATTGATTCATTTTTAACATAGTTCAATTCAAAACACTTTTAAACATTAAATGATTCCTAAAGAAATAAAAATATCAACATTACTCAGCCATTAGAAATGACAAATACCCACCATTTGCTTCGACGTGGATGGAACTGGAGGGTATTATGCTGAGTGAAATAAGTCAATCGGAGAAGGACAAACATTATATGTTCTCATTCATTTGGGGAATATAAAAAAATAGTGAAAGAGAATAAAGGGGAAAGGAGAAAAAATGAGTGGAAAATATCAGAAAGGGAGACAGAACATAAAAGACTTCTAACTCTGGGAAACGAACTAGGGGTGGTGGAAGGGGAGGTGGGTGGGGGGTGGGGGTGAATGGGTGACGGGCGCTGAGGTGGGCACTTGATGGGATGAGCACTGGGCGTTATTCTGTATGTTGACAAATTGAACACCAATAAAAAATAAATTTATTAAAAAAAGAAATAAAAATACCAGATATCTGTATAGATTAAAGGAACATAAAAAATAAAATTTTATATTGATTTTTCTGAATATGAGCAGAATATGTTTTTATTATTAGGACATATGCATGTTTTTAATGACTTTCTAGGCACATCTGTCTATAGTACTGTGTCAATGGTATTTACCTGAAGAATGCATTTTTTCCAGTATGGAAAAGTTATTTTTAATTGCTTTCAGAAAATGTTTCCTACAATGTTATTCAGAGTTTTATCTTACGGTTAATAAATTTGAAAGTTTGAGGCACCTGGGTGGCTCAGTTTGTTAAGTGTCCAACTCTTGATTTCGGTTCAGGTCATGATCTCGGGGTCAAGATCAGGAACCCCACTGTGGGTGCTGAGCGGGGCATGGAGTCTACTTAAGTTTCTCTCTTTCCCTCTGCCCCCTCCCACACCCCTTCATGCATGTATGCATACATACTCTCTCTCAAAAACTAACAAACAAACTAATTAATTAATTAAATAAATTTGGAAGTTTTGACATCCTTAATTTATTTTTTGAAAGATCATAATGTCTTTTTTTGAAAGATCATAATATCTTAATTGAGGTAACATTCTCTCTGTAGTTGCTAAGCAAATTCTGCTAAATGGATGATATTTTACTTCCATATTTAGTATTAAAATTTATAAATATCTTGGGGATCCCTGGGTGGCTCAGCAGTTTAGTGCCTGCCTTTGGCCCAGGGCATGATCTTGGAGTCCTGGGATCAAGTCCCACATCGGGTTCCCTGCATGGAACCTATTTCTCCCTCTACCTGTGTCTCTGCCCTCCCTCTGTCTCTCATGAATGAATAAATAAAATCTTTAAAAAACAAACAAAAAAAAATATATAAATATCTTAAACGAATTATCTTCACAAATATCTATCAGAAGCAAAATTCTTCAAATCCTTGTTTCTTAATAAATGTTACAAAAGATACAGATGCTGCAAAATCATAGGTTTTCTCAATTTCCTTCAGGTTCCAGTTATAAACTTCCCCAGTAAAAACAGGAACTCCCTCTTACTGTAGGTTGAACTATTAAAGCTAATTATAGAATCTCAAATTAACTCGTGTAAACTGTTTGAGTTTTCAACATTAATTTGTTCAGTTTTTGTCCTTGCTTTTAAAAGAATAAATTTTAATATCTTCCTACGCGTAGACTTAGTGTTCAATAATTACAATTCACTAAAAACTTGAAAGCCTAAGGTTTTTAGGACTTCTTTTATTGATTACTTTCATTAAGGGTTTTCAGCTGATGATAAATAAGATGCAACCAACAGTTAGCGGACCAACACTATCGATTTAGAAAGTAATTCTCCAAAGCCTGAAAATTTCTAAAACCTGTTTAATAATGGGGCCACATAGGGTTTAACATTTCTAAAACCCATTTAATTTAGCATCAGTTTCATCATAAATAATTTTCTGGTTGAATTATTCCTTGGCTATTTTAAAAATGATAAATTTCCAAAATTTCATCTTCTATTTAGATTGATAAAATATCCTACATTGGTTGATACCAGTCATGCATTATGTATATAGCATGTCCAATTCCAAATATATTGCTGACTCAATTTATACGTGTATATCCCATGTCATGCTCCCTGCCTGGAGCCTACTTCTCCCTCTGCCTATGTCTCTGCCTGTTTCTCTCTGTGTCTCTCATGAATAAAAAAAATAAAATCTTTAAAAAAAATGTGTATGTGTGTGTTTATGTATACATACATGAATTTAGAGATTGAAGTATCATTGACATACAAGGTTACATTAGTTTCAGGTGTACAACATAATGATTTAACAATTCTATATATTACATAATGCTCACCATGGTAAATGTATTTATCATCTGTCACCATAGGAAGTTATTAAAATATTATTAACTATATTCCCTATACTATACTTTTCATCTCCTGACTTTAATTTAGTTTATAACTGGAAGTTTGTACTTTTAATCCTTATCATGCATTTTGCTCATTCCTCTGCTCCCACACTCTGGCAACCACCAGCCTATTCTCTGTACTTAGCGGTTTGTTTCTGGTTGTTCATCTGCTCAAATGGTTTTTAGATTCCACATATAAGTGAAATCATATGGTACTTGTCTTTCTCTGTCTGATTTATTTCACTTAACATAATACCCTCTGGGTCCATCCATATTGTCATAGATGGCAAGATTTCTTTTCTTTTTTTAAGATTTTATTTATTTATTTTTTGGGGGGAGGAAGGGACAGAGAAAGAAAGGAGGAGACTCTTAAGCAGATCCTGCATTGTACACAGAGCCCAATGTGGGCTCCATCTCATGACCCTCAGATCATGACCTGAGCCAAAGTTAAGAGTGAGATGGTTAACTGACTGAGCTACCCAGGTACCCCATGAATGGCAAGATTTCAATCCTTTTTATGTATACACACACACATATCACTATTTCTTCACCCATTCTTCTATCAGTGTACTCGTAGGTTGCTTCCATATCTTGGCTATTGTAAATAACGCTGTATAAACATGGGGGTGCATATATCTTTTCAAATTGGTGGGTTTTTAAAAAAATTATTTGAGTAAATACCCAGAAGCAGAATTACTAGATCGTATGACATTTCCATTTTTAATTTTTTGATGAAACTCCATGCTCTTTTCACAGTGGCTGCACTAATTTACAACTCTACCAATTGTGCACAAAGATTCCTTTTCTCCTCAACCTTACCAACACTTGTTATTTCTTGTCTTTTGACATTAGCCATTATGAATGGTCTGAGGTAATATCTCACTGTGATTTTGATTTGTATTTCCCTAATGATTAGTGACATTGAATATCTTTTCATCTGTCTGTTGGCCATCTGTATGTCATCTTTGGAAAAATCTCTATTCGGGTTCTCTGCACATGTTTTAAATGTTTTTTTTGTTGTTATTTTGGTGTTAAGATGTAAGTTCTTTCCATTGTTGGGTTATTAACCTCTTATTGGACACATCACATGTAAATATTTTCATTTTGTTGATGGCTTTCTTTACTGTGCAAAAATTTATTTTGGTGTAGTCCCGATACTTTATTTTGGCATTTGTTTCCCTTACCTCAGGAGACAAATCCAGAAAAATTCTTAAGATTGATGACTAAGAGATTATTGTCTACTTTCTTTCAGGATTTTTATGGTTTCTGGTCTTACATTTAGATCTCTAATCCATTTTGAGTTTACTTTTTGTGTAAGGTATACAAAAGTGGTCCAGTTTCATCCTTTTGTGTGTAGCTGTCAAGTTTTCTCAAATTTAATTAATGAAGAGACCATTTTTTTCCTTCTTGTATATTCTTGACTTACTTGTAGATTTATTGATCATACATTATTTTAAATAGTTAAAAAATTCCTTGAAAATAAGGTCCAGCAAAATATGTATTCATTACACCACAGGAAAAAATATGTTTGTCTTAAGCATTGATATTTTCATTGAATTTGGAACACTCATCTAAAGTCAAATATTTCAGCATTGAAAGACTGAACTTTGTTGAAAGTTTTGTTTCAATAAACTGGTTAAGAAATCAAATCTTTATTGAATTAACTTCACTGATTTTCCTTCTTTTTTTTTTTTTAAGATTTTATTTATTTATTCATGAGAGACAGAGAGAGAGAGACAGAGACACAGGCAGAGGGAGAAGCAGGCTCCATGCAGGGAGCCTGATCTTGGGCTGCAGGTGGTGCTAAACCACTGAGCCACCCAGGGATCCCCAACTTCATTGATTTTCTATTTGAAGCATTTAACAACAATGATATAAAACTGCTTTCTAAGTTCTTCTGTTAATGGAACCTACACATGAATATTTACTAATCATTTTTCATATGCGTATAGAAAATTGTGTGGACACTATTAATTGAGAACATTCTAATTATGAGCACAATTCATTCTTTACTTAAATACCTAGATACAAAATATGCACACACAGAAATTAAATGTTTGCATGATGATTTCTGACTCAGGACTGTAAATTTGGAGATATCATACAATTTAAAAAAGCTATGTTTGATTAAAGCCCACTTAAGTGACATTAAGTGAGGTGCCTTTTTAAAAAAAAAATTATTTATTTATTTATTTATTTATTTATTTATTTATTTATTTATTTATTCATTTATTTATTATAGTGCTGACTAGTGAGAATTACTTGGAAAACCATAGTGACTGAAATCTTGCTTATCTACTTGTGGAAAATTTCCAACATGTAAGTAAATGCCAAAAATATTGATAGAATGTTTTTTTCTTTTTCTTTTATAAAAGTTAGAGGATCAAGGTTTGATGGTAAAAGAATCATTTCACACTTTTTGGGAAGATATGTATATATAATCTTCCTGGAGATAGACTCTAAGAAACACTTCCATATTTAGCTTCACAGACTGTCACAGACTGTCATCTAATCATCTTCATATCTTTTTCTGAAAAAGGAAATACACTTAATCCTTGAAACAACCTGAAATCTATAATGCATTTCAAATGCTTGAAGATTCAGTTCAACTTTGATTTCTGAATGGCAGCCTTATTTTGTTTTCTTTTCTTACTCTCTGTTGGGTTGTCAATTCATAGTTTTTACTTTTGTAATAATGTTAAATAAAGTATGCAATTATCTGTGAAATACCCTTTTATGAAGACTTTAGGAAATATTTCATTTTGCTGCATCCTTCCAAATCCAGTTACCTCATTCAGGTAGAAATTAACATCTGGAGTAGCCCGGGTGGCTCAGCGGTTTAGCACCGTCTTCAGTCCAGGCTGTGATCCTGGAGACCCAGGATCAAGTCCCATGTCGAGCTCCCTGCATGGAGCCTGCTTCTCTCTCTGCCTATGTCTCTGCCTCTCTCTCTCTCTCTCTCTCTCTCTCTTATGAATAAATAAATAAAATCTTAAAAAAAAAAGAAATTAACATCTGTGTCCTTCTACCATGCCTTGGTAAAGTGCCTGTTGGTCATTTTATTTGCCCAGTTTGGGATTGTAGACTGAATTTGACTTTTCCTACAGCTTCTATTTTCTCAGAACCGCTACATCTACTATTTGCATAAAGTTTCATTTTGGTAACATCATCTCTCACTCTCCTTACCTATCTATCAATGGGAATTAGATTAGTTGATTGCTACATGGTGTCTAAACAGAAAGAAAAAGAGAGAGGGAGAGCAGGAAGGAAAGAAGGAAGAAAAGAATGTATAAAAATATGTATTTGGTATTCTTAAATACCAAAGTAGGTATCTATAACATATTTTACAGAGCAATAATACCTTAGGCCAGGTAAGTTTGCGGGCTGCCCCGATACCTCCATTTAGGGTATCTACTTACAAATTTTCTGTCTGGATTATCAGGTTCTCAACACCATTACCAAAGAGTGCCCAAAGTACCCTGTGACCAGACCTGGTCATTTGTGGATTCTGGTAGATAGAAATGTCTACATCAAATTTACCTAAGTTTCTATCCAGTGTCTGGGAATCCTGTGGTGAGCCATGCCATCTAATTTGTGTTCTTTAAACCCAGATTGGCATCTGGGCACGTCTCATTTCTTCTCATTGGGGCACACTGATCTTCTACAACTGCCATCTCTTAACCACCCCACACTCCTTTTGTTGACCTGATGACATGGAGGAACTTCAGGTCTAGTGTCTATAGCATGTCATAGGACTTTTCATTCTCATTGGACTCAGAGTGAGTCAGGGCTCTGATTACCCATGTTTCACTACCAACAATAACCAGAAACACTTGGGCTTTTACCGTCAGTGGTTTGACTGAAATGTTCCTCAAATCTATAACACCCAGGGCAATGGGGCTGATGACAGAAATCCTTTACCCTGTGTGTCAGCCACTGCCACCAAGGGTTATCTCCCCAACTCCTCTACAAGTTTCATACCATGTGTCAGACAGTCTTCCTATGTGTCTGTGCATCTTCCTATGGTTTATAAGACATTCACTTCACAATGTCAATGAACTTTCCCATAGATTTTCTATATTGCTATGTGGTAACATCATGCTATACTACATAGATCTTAAGCATGTCAGCCAGTCTTGTAGAAATGTGACAGACTTTCCACCCGTAAGCCCGTTGCCAGCTCTCTGCTAGTGGTGGTATAGAGAAGGCATCACTGGAGATGACATTCTAGGAGTGATGTGATTACAGCCTAAAAATTTCAAGGGAAGGAGATGAGTAGAAGATGTATTGTTTTATGTTTACACTACAAAGTTACCAAATGAAAAATTTATCAAAGTAAGAAAAAGAATTTTCATTCACATTTTCCTGCATAATCTGAGTAAGACTTGTGTCTGTTATTGCCATCAATGGAGCAAAGTTACTCTTTTTGAGAGTCTTTGGTATCCATTATTTCTGGCAGCACAAGAGATGAAGCAGTAATAAGAAATTATGTATCTAGCATGAAACATATGGGAACAGCTGAAGTATGGAGATCCATATTGTTATAATATAAATTGGTTCCAAAGAGTCATATCATAATAAGAGAATCATTACCTTTTTCTCATAGCAGAGATATGAATTTAGCCAAAAATGGTACATTTATTAATGAAGAAGGTAAAAAGATAGTTGTTCCTGGATCTTAATGTGAAGAGATGGTACCTGGACACTATGAAGACTCTCCATGTATGCTAATAAGATAGAACAGTAAATAGATAATTACTTCTCCTTTACCCATTTTTCTCCTATTATTCTAAATCCTCATTGACACATACCATACTATATATGGGCCCCTTAAATCTTATATTTTAAAATCAAGTTGTATATATCAACAAGGACTTCATAGAGTGAGGCATAATGTGAAGTTTTATCTACTACGAATATCATACAATTTGTAATCTTTAGATCTTTAGTCAGGCTTTTTTTTTGGGGGGGGGGATGGGTAGCCTGTAATGCTAGACATCTAGTTAGATGTGACATTTATCAATGTGGAAAACAAAGGCAAAAGAAAAAAAAATAAATTTCCTTTCTACCTATAGCCCATTGACAAGTCCTTCAAAGAACTGCAAGAAAAAATATAAATTTCCTTACTACTTATAGCCCATCGAAAAGTCCTTAAAATAGGTGGAGTGACCTTCCTCTGGGAGCTCAGCTGCCTTGATGTTGACACTTTGCTAAGGGTAAAAAGCAAGCTTAGCTTAACATTATCCTGACCTCAAAGGATCCTGTGAGTCTACTTTAAACATTGAGAAATTCCTTTGGAAACTTCCCCTATGTCTACCCTCCAAATTATATCTTAGCAATTATCTACCAAGCTGGCCCACTTATATACATCTGAAGGGTCTCATGTCTGAAATTCTACTACACAGTAATAAATGATCTTTTCCTAATAATACCTAGCCCCCTCTGGGTCCTGAAAACTTTGTTTCTGAAATACCTGGGAGGCTTCTGCTGTCCCTAACCCCCTCACAACTCAAAACTATAGAATCAGTCACCCATCACAACCCTAGTGTAGCTCCTTCTGTCCATGGATCCTGTCCCCATACTTCAATAAAATCACTCCGTTTGCACCAAAGACTTCTCAACAATTCTGTCTTGACTCTGAACCCCGACATTTCCACATCAACATGGTCCCAGGCATTCTAAAGAATCATGATTTTTGAGAAGGGTCACATTGAATCTTACTATAAATCTCAGCTGAGCATTAATTTCATTTTTCTTATGATCTTATTATTATAAGAAAGAAACTTGGATTTTATTAGGAACTTTTGACCTCATTCACTTCTGAATGCCTAGGTCAGTGGCAACATGCACTAGAAAGTTACCAAATGTTGATACATGGTATTGTGAATAAATTAAAAGAAAAAAATTGGGGCAGCCCTCGTGACTCAGTGGTTTAGCACCGCCTTCGGCCTAGGGCAGGATCCTGGAGTCCCAGGATCCAGTCCCATGTCAGGCTCCCTGCATGGAGCCTGATTCTCCCTCTGCCTGTGTCTCTGCTTCTCTCTCTCTCTGTCTTTCGTGAATAAATAAATAAAATCTTTTAAAAAATTGAACATGAATAATCAATTAGTTTTGTCTTTATTATAATACAGTGTTTATGCTGCTTGATTATTTATTATAACCCACAGGAATTCTTAGCTTTTTAAACAATGTTTTATTTAAAATCAGAAAAAATGGATGATTTCAATGCAAGGAAATAGTTATCTGGAATTTTAGGATTTCTGTTTTTCTAATGTTCAGGGACTTCCTGCTGAAGGCCCTCTCTCTTTTGTTTGTTTTTGTTTATTTTACCATTCAATAAGGGATATATTAGGATGCCTGCATGGCACAATAGGGTAAATGTCTGACTCTTGATTTTGGCTCAGGTTAAAATCTCAGGGTCCTGAAACCAAGTCCTGCATCAGGCTCCCTGCTCAGCAGGGAGCTCCTTTTCATGCACCCACTCTCTTCTCCCAGTCTCTCTCTCTCTCTGAAATAAATAAGTAAATTTTTAACAAAAAAAGTGATTTTTAAACGTATTTGACTTAGGCACTATCAGAGTAGAGAGAGAGAGAGGAAGAGGAGGAAATTATGGAATAAGATGTAGAGTTTTCACAGGAGTCTAGTTGTCCATACTTGGAATATGAATAGGAACCAAGATGGGTTCTGGTGTTTGTCAGTACCTCTTATGGTCTTTCACATGCATGGGTTCTTTCAAAGGAACCATCTGACCCAGTGATGGCTGTCTGTGCTGTGTAGAATCTGAGACAATGGACTATGTTGCATTAAATGTGACAAACAAAAGTTGCCTCTATCTTTATTTTAGTAACTTAAGCTACATTGCAGTAATGTGTGTTGATTTACAAAGATTGATGATCATATTCCTGTTCTCTGAATGTATCCATGGATAGTTAATGATAAGATGGCCTGAGCTTTCCTTATGGAAGGCAGTGGAAAAGAGTGGCCAGACCCACTGTACTGAGAAGATCATACAATAAGGGATCACCTCCAAATGAAGTGGAAAGGAAGTTGAGAGGAGGTTGAGAATAGAGTGAGGGGATGCGTTCAGGGCAGCCAAAAATATGATAGATAAATGCCAGGAGGCAACTCAATCTAACTAAACATTGAATTTAATTTTCAGAGACTTGGGTTATATACCACATTCTGCCACTGACTTTGGTAAACTGCTTCACCTTTCTGAACCTAGATTTTCTCATCTGTGAAAAGAGGAGGAGGTGGAAGGTTGAATTAGATGCTATAAAAGGTAAATTCCACTACTAAAGTGCAATCTGTTCTATCCCACCTTTCCCAGTTGTGCCTGATATTTTCCAAATCCATTCTTGTTTATCACATAATGTCAATAAGAAGAACTGAAACCTTAAGATTAAATTTATATAGAACAAAGGCATATCAATGCAACTTTAATTAAAGGTGAAATCTTGCTTGCATATGATAATTGAGCAAAGAATGAATGATTTCTGAGTCCAAGATATAAGCTTTTGTTCCATTTAAATGGAAAAAATAATTTAAATTCTATCAAAGTCTATTTATTTTTAATGTTACTTCAAAAAGGAAAAGCATTTTAGAGCTGTAAAAAAGTTCAAGATACCGACAAGCATTGCATTCTTTGTGAACTATCTGGATCTTACTATATTTATAATACAACTAGTAGATTGTATTCAATATACTGATGTAGAATGATTTTTCTTTCATTCCTAGCATGCCTAGTATATAGAGACACTCAGTATATATTTGTGGAATAAATGAATAAATGTATTTTAAAAAGTAGATGAACAAATGGTTAAAATTTTGATTCAGTCACATATTCTGAACATAGTGCCAGACAATTTTGAAAACATTTGGGCAATAGATTGATTATTTAGGTTTCATCTGGATCCTTTCCAGCACGAAAACTTCAGAATGATTGCCATGAAACTGTTGCTCTTTACCATAGCCATTAAGCAAAAACTTCACTTAAGAAGTATTTAACATGAAAAAAAAAAAAAGAAACATTTAACAAGAATGTTACAGGTGATGGAGGAAATGAATGCAATACAGTTCTTTTGCCCTATAAATAGCATAAACTATGTTCAGGATCTAGTCCCTAGAAATTGTTCTGAGGCTAAGAAACAGATCAAGGGAATCATTGGCAAACCCTGCAATTTCTTACTGAAAAGTTTGTCATTATGGGCAGACCAAGCCAAGAAGCATGAGAGCAGATGGTGAAATGCCAAGTATAAATAAATTCATGTCTCTCTCTAGTATCCTAAGCCTAAGGACTTGGATATGGACCAACACATACTACTGTGGACCCACTGAGGAGCAAAAATTATTCAGCAATCATCACAGTAAGGGATGGAATCCTGGAGAGTAATAGCAACACTTCAGCCATCTCCATTACAAATCCTTCATGGTTTCTAGAAGGCCATTTGGAAGGCAGGGAACCTGCCAATGCACTTACTTAAAGTTAGTTCCAACTTCTAAAGAAGCCTCAGGAAGAGCCATTCGAAACATTTCCCTTTCTTTCTGTGCTTTCAGAATTTCCTACTCATCTATCCCTGAAGGTTATTTTGAGTATTATATAAGACAGTTAAATGAGAGTACTTTGAAAGATGTAAAATGCTATTTATTATCACAAGTTCTCAATTAAATTCCAATTTTTCTTTGAGAAAATGTCCCTAAAATTACCAAAGCTTTTCAAAATAAAACTGGTTAGGGTGGTGATATTTGGGGAAACATATTCCCTTTCCTTCAAAGAAACAGTGGTGCATGTAGATAAAGATTCCGAATATTTTCCAGTGTATTGTGGAATTTAAAATGTAGGGCAGCCCGGGTGGCTCAGCAGTTTAGCGCCACCTTCAACCAGGGCCTGATTCTGGAGACCCGGGATGGAGTCCCATGGCGGGCTCCCTGCATGGAGCCTGATTCTCCCTCTACCTGTTTCTGTTCCCCTCTCTCTCTCTCTGAATAAATAAAATCTTAAAAAAATAAATAAATAAAATGAAATAATGAATAAATATTATGAATATGAATGAATAAATAAAATCTTAAAAAATAATAAAATAAAATAAAATATACTATTTCACAGGCAACTTAATACTCTTTTAAATTGATTGTATGTGGGAACTGATAACTATATTATGTCGAAATAACCCAGACTCCTAATTCATCGGATTTTACAAAGGAGAAATACACAAGAACCAATCAATTTAAGAATGAACATAGTAGAATAAGCCTACAAGAATCAATGGAGTAAATAATGATTATATAATGATGTTCACCTCACGGAAATGAGGCCCATCAATGCAAATTAAATAACTTAAAAATAATTTTCCAAATTGGACAATAATACATTACCTAAATTGAGAGTTACTATGTAAATGGGAGAATAATAACTTATCCAGGTAGTTTTATTTAAGGAGACAGATACCCCAGGACTAGAGATTTCCCATTAACTAATGAATTTAATGATTTTTAACCACTTAGTCAACAAATGATCTATTTGTTGTGTCCTGTGTTAGAGGCATTGATATAGTAACATGCGAGATGTTTTCAAATATGTTTTCAATAAAAAAAAAGCTTTCAAACATTTGCATATATGTGAATATATACATAAGAAACAATATTGTTTGTTGATATTATAGAAAATATAAAAGAAACATCGCTTAAATTAAGATTTTTTCATTTTGTGAATTGTACTCATGTAACAACTCTTTATTAAATACCTGTATACCAGGCACTGTGCTGAGCATACACAAAGAAAAGATACTGCTTTCATGGAACTTTCAAAGTATTGGAGGGATAATTAGTTTAATAAAAGTAACATGAAATATACAAAATTAAGCATTGAAATTATGAGGTATATAAGCAGGGAAATTAATAATCAATTGTAGCACAATCTACTGTTTAATTGTTTAAATAGTATTATCATCCATATATACATGTATGTGTGTGTGTATATATATATATATATATATATATATATATATATATCAAACATAAAAATAATTTTTACTTAGAGTTATTGGCAGGGATACTTACAACTTTACTGGGGAAATGATGATTGTATCCACCAGTGGTATTTATCCTCTGCATATTTTCATTGACATTAAACTTCTTTAGTTGATTTGAATTTTTCTGCAAGATTTGAAGTACTTACCTTAGAAGAAGCTAAGGAACTATTACGAGGTCTCAACCCACTTAAAAAATACAAAATAAGGATTGCTGAATTTATTACTACTTAAGTCATTTTTCCAAAATACCTTTATTTCCAGCAAGATAGATTTCCCTAAAAATAAACTATTTGAAATGTCCTTGGCCAAAACAATCTTAGCTGGATTGAATGGATACAAGTATATGCCATATGATGCAATCAAAATATGTTCTATGGCGGATCCTTGGGTGGCTCAGCGATTTGGCGCCTGCCTTCAACCCAGGGTTGATCCTCGAGACCCGGGATCGAGTCCCACGTTAGGTTCCCTGCATGGAGCCTGCTTCTCCCTCTGCCTGTGTTTCTGCCTCTCTCTCTCACTCTGTGTGTCTCTCATGAATAAATAAGTAAAATCTTTAAAACAACAACAAAACATGTTCTAGTTTCCTTTAAATTCATAAGGCTGGGAAAAGTTATATATAACATTTTTCCCCAATTTACAAAACAAACAGAATTAAAGAAATATTTTAATTGATGGTGTACTTACTTTTTCAATATCTTTTCCTAGAATAGAAATGAGGATTCTCTACTTTCTTTGAGTTGTTTGTTTATTTATTTTTCTTTCTTCTTTGGATTATTTAGACATTTAATAATAAATTCTTGTGTATGTGTGATATACATATATATCACATATGTATCCTATATATCTAAAATCACACACGCAGGTTTTGTGTGCATTTATTGCTTGATATGTGTATGTGTGTGTTTGTGGAAGACAATTATCAATAAATTATTATAGTTGTAAGTCACTCAAATGTTAGAATTCTTTATTAAAGTGTATTAAAATATGCAAGTTCTTTTAATCATTTGATCAGCCAAATTAAGTGCCAGAATTAAGTTAGAAACAGTACAAAGATGAATGAAAAACAAGTTAGGTCTTCCCTTATCCTCTTGTTTATAATAGTGAATAAGGACGTTATGTTGTAATGGTTTTGCAGAGACTAAAGCATTAACTGCTGGAGTGTTTCATGGGAAAGCTTCCGTGATGTTTATCTAACTCATTTCTTAAAATTTTGCCATATTTTAAATGTACCAAAAATACATTTAAACTTAACAAGTTTGCCAGGATTGCCTCAGATCTCTTGCTTTAAAGAAACAGAATTTAACAATAGAGCTTGAAGCCCCTTTACATAATTAGCAGCTCTCTTTGATTCTCTTTCTGTCCTTTCCTCTCCAGAGATAATTACTTCCCCAAAGTTATGTGCCACATTTCCACACAGGTTTTAGTATTTTAGCTGTGTACATACCCACAAACCATATACCTTGAAATATTCACCAGTCCGCTCATATTGCACATCTTCTTCTGCAATATGTTTTTCATTCAACATTTTTATATAACTTCACGTATTTTATATAAATTCATGTATATTAATGCATGCAGACTATATTCATTCATCTTAATTGCTGAATTAAAATATACTACATACTATACTTTCTTTATCTACTTGCCTAGTGATAACATTTAAAGTACCACACCACTGTAAATAGTGGTTCAGTGAACATTCCTTTGCATGTCTCATTAGATGCATATTCAAGTTTTTTACTAAAACATATATTTAGAAGTGGCATGGCTGGATCATGTGACATGTGCATCATCAACTATCCTTGATATTGCCAAGTTGCTTTCCAATTTTAGATCTCACTCAGCATTGCCTACACACTTGATATTCATAAAACTTTTGATTACTGGCAATCTGGTAGATTTGGAATGAAATGGCAGTGTTTTAACTTGAATTTCCTCAATAGTAATGTGGTTTAGCAAATGTTCTGTTTATTGCCGATCAGGTTTCCTTCTCTGTAAATGATCTGTTCATATGTTTTCAATTATTTATTTTTTCTGTTAGGTTTTTCTATCTACAATTCAAATGCTAATCCACTATGACATATATATGCATATACATGATCATACATACATATTATTATTTTTACAGTTTGATTATGTTTTTCATAGTTATATAAAAGTATATATATATTTAAGCTTCTATATTTTTAATTGCTGTCAAATGTATCCATTTCTAAAGTTTTCTGAATTTCTATGATTTTGAAATTTTTTTTCTTATCCCACTAGCATAAAAATATTTTCTTCTAAATTTGTGTTTGCTTTTTACATTTAATCTTTAATCTATCCAGAATATGTACATTTAAATAACTAGATATGTAAATGAGTGCACGTGTGTGTATGTGAATAGCAAGATGCAATAGTCATTTTTGTGGTGGTGTTTTTTTCTCTTCTTCCAACTAGATGGCTAGTTGTCCAAGAAAACTTTGTAAAATAATTCTTACACTCCCCTACTGATTTGAAGTGCTCAATTTATTACGTGTCATATTCCATATGTGCATGGGTCTGATTTAGAAACTCTAATGCTATTCTATCTACATTTCTTTTTCTATTTACTTGCAAATATCACAGTATTTTAATTATTGCAAGTACTAAATAATGATTTTCCTTTCCTCCTTTTCTCTAAAAATAATATTTTGATTCTCCTAAGATCTTTTCCCTGTTATGAATCATCCTTATAAATATAAGCATCATCTTGAAGTTTTTATTGGAACTGATTTTTTGAAAATGGATTGAAAAGCCATTGATTCTTTACAATATTGAGTCTTTACATCCATTAATATTGCATCTTTTTTCTATACCCTTCAATAAAGTTTAACTAATTTTTAAAGAAGCCTCGCAAATATATTATTTTGTTTTGCTTTTGCATTTTGTTTCCTTCTTTCCAAATCTTACATATTCTACAAAATACTATACACTATGATCTACATTTCAATATAGAATAGCAACTGTGATGACTGACATTTTCTTGTTCATACTTTTGAAAAGCAAACATTACATTTTAACTTTTTAAGGTTCTTTATCTCTGTGCTATGCACTAGAAATTCTTTTCAGACAGTGATCTTGAACAACCCTAGAGCTCCATTTATTTATTTTCCTTTTCTCAAGGACCACTATCCTACATTGTCTTGTTTAATGTTTGAAACTATTGTTCAAATATTTTGTTTGTTTTCTAGCTTCTAGAGTAGGTGGGAAATTTCTTCCTGTTACTACAACATGGCTTGAAGCAGATATCCAGTTTTAATTCTTAAAATAGTTTATTTATATTTCTTGTTTCTTGGATTGGCTAGAACTTTCACTTCATTAAATAGAATTACTTATTTGGGATATCCTTGTCACATTCCTCATCCTATAGGAAGAAGTTTAATGTTAGAAATGGATGATGTTTGCTCTTTCCTATCTTGCAAGATGATGTAAGGTGAAAAAGCTGAAAAATCAGATGCTAAGGAAAAGAAACCTGAAGCCAAGAAGGCTGATCCCAGTGCCAAGATTAAGAAGAGTAACCTCAAGGTTAAAACGCCAAAGAAGGGGAAGCCCCACTGCAGCTGAAACTCTGTTCTAGTCAGAGGAATTGGCAGATTATTGCTAATCAGCTATGTATTCCAGAAAGGCCATATACAAGAGGAAGAATTCAGTAGCTTCCCAAACACAGTTTTGAGAAGAAAAAAGAGAAGATTCTTGCTGCTGTCACAAAACCAGCTGGTGGTACCCTAGGGGTTAAACTTCATAAAATGCCTCTATATTATCCTACTGAGGATGCTCCTTGAAAGTTGTTTGAGCTGTAGAAACAAAACAAAACAAAACAAAACAACAATAGCAAAAACAAAAACCTTTTAGACAGCATTTGCGAAAACAGTGAGCTAGCATCACTCTTGGGACCATTTTGGTCATCTTGACTGGGCACCACAGAGGCAAAAGGGTGGTTTTCCTGAAGCAACTGAGCAGCGGCTTCCTACTTGTGACTGACTGGACCTTTGGCCTTCAATTAAGTTCCTCTGTGTAGAACACACCAGAAATTTGTCATTGCCACCTCCACCAAAATTGATATCCTCATCGTGAAAATCCCAAAGCAACTCACTGATGCTTACTTCAAGAAGAAATAGCTGTGTAAACCAGGCACAGGAGGGTGAGATCTTTTGACTCAGAGAAAGAGAAATACGAGATTACAGAGCAGCACAAGATTGATCAGATGGCTGTGGACTCAAAAAGTTCTGCCAAAAGCTGTTCCTAAGCTTCAGGGCTATCTGCACTCTGTGTTTTTTCTCGCAAATTGGTGTTCTAAATTTCTTACAAAAATCTAATTAAATAACTGATCAATTAAAAAAAAGAAAAGTAAAAAAAAAGGAAGATATTTGCTGGAGGTTTATGGTTAGATGCCCTTTATGAAGTTAATGTGTACTGTTTTATTATGGTTTGCTAAAAGTTTTATAAAAGCTTATCTATAATGACAAATTTGGTCAAGAGACTTTTTGGCAATTAAGATTTTCTTTTTTAATATGGTGATAAATTGAATAACATTAATTTTCTGATTTCTTTTTTTTTTTTTTTTGAGAGAGAGAGAGCATGTGTGCCTGAGCAGGGTGGGGCGGGGGTGAAACAGAGGGAGAGAGAGAAAGAGAGAGAATCTTAAGCCAGTCTCCACCTCAGCATGGTCAGGACCCTGAGATCATGACCTGAGCTAAAACCAAGAGTGGGACACTTCACCAAATGAACCACCAAGGCACCCCTAATTTTCTAATTTTGAACATTAAACATCCCTAACCATGAAATAAATTTGTATACTTGAAATAATATCCAATAAGGAATTATTTCCATAATCATTCCTGAATATGCTTCAATATTTTACTGAGAATATTTACATTTATTTTTATGTGTGTGACTTGCCTGTACACTTGACAGTGTATTGGTTTTTTTTATTGTTTTTTTCAAATATAATAGTTTTTCAAAGAATCAACTTTGGTTTTGTTTTCTGTTGAATCTGTATTTTATAGTTACTAAAATATGTCCTGTCCTTAATATTTTTATAGGACTGTATCTATAGATTTATTCTGCTGTTCTCCTGTTAATTTTTAAGATTTGGAGAATGGCTAATGTAAAGTTTACTGATTCTTCTTAAAAATGTAAAAGTTTAAAATCATATATTTCCTGTATTTCAGCTTCATTGCACAAATTTAACTTGTTATGGTGCAGTGACTGTCTGTCCTACGGGGCTTTAAGATTTTTTACTTTACTCACTGATAAATTAAATATTCATGTTCAATTTTGAAATACATGTTCTTTAATGTTATTTTTCATATAAATTCTTTGAAACATGTTGAGATGTGATTTATTGCAATGTTTTCTTAACAAATTTATTTTTTCACATTTCTGGAGTCTAGATATGCATTACTGCAATTTTTATAAGCAATATATATGCGCTTAGAAAGACTCTGGATTTTCAGAGGTTGTTACAGTGCCCTAAAGATGTCTATTCAAATAAGTTCTAACAATGCCATAATTTAGGTTGCTCAAATATTTTCTATATTTACTTATAAACATTATACATACATGCAGACCTATTTTATGTGTGCATATATAAAAGATAAATAATTACAAGTAATGTAGTGACATATTATGCAATGTATACATACAGATAAATTTCTGTTAATCTAGTAAATAATGATATAAGTATTTATGTACATGTACTCATACACATGTGTACATACTCATATATATACATGTTAATCCTTTTATTTTTTTTTAAAGTTTTTTTTAAATTTTTTTATTTATTTATGATACTCAGAGAGAGAGAGACAGAGAGAGAGACAGGCAGAGGGAGAAGCAGGCTCCATGCCCCGGGAGCCTGATGTGGGATTCGATCCCGGGTCTCCAGGATCGTGCCCTGGGCCAAAGGCAGGCGCTAAACCGCTGCGCCACCCAGGGATCCCATGTTAATCCTTTTAAATACTCATATAGGTACTTTTGATATTTCTGACTTTGCTTTTGAGAGAATTTTTTTTTTTTTTTCAAACTGGATGTCCTTTGTTAGAAAAAGAGGAAAACAAGGATTTCTGGAGGATTTTGTTTATTTACTTATCTACTTAGTACTTATTGTTCTGACTAACTGAAAGTCTGGGGTTGCCAATGACTGATAAAGAAGGCTGCAGATCAACCAGTTTTAGTGGCAAAATGGTTCAGATTTTGACATTAATTCTACATAGATTTGGATATTTTAAATTTGAGATATCAACTAAAAGTCCAAGTGGAAATGCCAAGTAGGCGATTGAATATTTATGTCTGGATTTTGATGGAAGAATGAACCTAGAGTTATTTTGCATTTTCCAGAATAAGAGTGATAAGAAAAATAAGGCCTTTCTCACTGCTCTGTTTAAAATTATAATCCCCATTCCCCAGAGAACCTTGTCGTGCTTCACTGAGTTACATTTAATGTATTAATTATTTACTTTTTAATTTTGCTTAGCAATCTTTCCAACAAGAAAAGTTCTAACATGTTTATCTTTAAAACAAACTGTTGTAAACAAGTGCTAGAGTAGTGCCTGGCACTATTAGGTATCCAATAAATACTTGTTAACTGAGTAAATTCATTATACTTTATTTCTACTTCTGACCTCTTATAGTTTCTCTCACTTCATTTCATTTAAATCATATTTAAAAAAAGACATCCTTCACTTCCCAGTTCCCAAACTTAAAGCTCATCTGTGTTATACAGCCTTACTCTGTGAGGTTAATTTTCCCTATTACTCTACCTTCCTGTTCTTTTGTGTTCTATTTCATTAACTGATGGCTTTATCTGTACTATTTCTTCATTTTGATTTCTTTTAAAATTTTTATTTGAATTGTTGACTTAGCAATTTTCAGTTTTTCTGGTGCTAAAATATTTTCATCAGAAGCTACACATTTGCTTCTACTGCTAAGCTGATTCTCACAAGATTTGAGATAGAATTAATTGCTTTCATATCATTCAATTTTAAGACTGTCATTATTTCTCTATTTCTCCCCTTCTTCCATGAACCTTTTTTTAAAGATTTATTTATTTATTTTGAGAGATCCTGGACTTCCACACATTTGTGTGCAAGGGCTCAAGCAGGGGGAGTGGCAGAGGAGAGAGAGAGAGAGAATCTCAAGCAGTCTCCTCACTGCATGGAGCCAGATGTGGGACTGGGTCTCATGGCCCTCAGATCATGACCTGAGCCAAAATAAAGAGTTGGGCACTAAACCAACTGAGGCACCCAGGTGCCCCTTCCATGAAGTATTTTGAAATTGAGTTTTGTAGTTTTCAAATATAGCTTGACTATATTTAAAATGATATATATATATACATCATATATAAAAAGATATATATGTGTATGTATACATATATATGTATATTAAATTCAAATCCATTATTTCAGAGAACACAATAGATAGTAGTTGCATTTATATGGTATTTTTATCTAACAAATAACCAGGGGATACATTCTATTCAATCCTTGATATAACACTATGCAATAGGTAAGGCAGGTAAATTTATTTCATTGTTTTGAAAACTAGGATTTAGAAATTTAGGAAGGTAGTAAGCAACATGACTAGAACTTGAACTCAGTTATTGTTACCTTGAATTGGGATTCTTTTTTTTTTTTCTTCTTAATATAAATACAATGGTTCAAGAGTTGTACTTTTCTTTCACACAGAGAAAATAGTAGTTGTTGGTATATTGCAGTATTGTAATGCATGTACATATAAACAGATTCATATTCCTAATCTTCTTTTTAATTTTAATAAATGCTCTCCCCCCAAATGCCTCATGGCCTTTTAATGTTCCTGGGCAAGGAGGCATGAATTTACATTATTAGAATCCTATGCCATATTGCACTTATTATGAATTATGCTTATTAAAATTAACTGAACCATGAGAAAAATTTTTATTTATACAGTTATAATTATTTCCAACTTTACAACTGTTCAGATATTTAAGTATCCTTCAAAGAATGTGGACATTTAAAAATGATAGATTTTCATGTTTGTTAAGCAGAAAGTCTTAGAGCAAGAACTTCTTTTTAAACATTTGCAAGTGGTCTGTATTATTATTTGAATATATCACAAAAGACTTTATTTGCTTTGTAAAATACTGAATATATTAAAGCCAAATCACCTAAGTAAGATATAATAATTTTGATTTGTTGGTAAGTTTTTGTTCTACGGGTATTGTGGGATTTTAGAAAGAACATAAGTATGTTGTAATAAAATGTACATTGATTTTATGGCCCAGGCATTGAATTTAGCATGTGATTTTACTAATAATGAGACGACCATAAGCTTAACCTCTTCAATCTTTATTTACTTGTAGGTAAGGTTTCTAAGTCTAAATAAAATGAAAATTTATAAATAGGTATTAAAATGAGAGTAACACATTCAACCAAAAGAATGGTTGATCTGTTTTGCTTCACATAGCCATCATACTCTTGGCATTATCATACGTCAATCAAAGTATAGTGTAGGAGAGAACAATGATGAAGCATCAGGCATACAGTAAAATTCTGAGGCTGACCCGTATATTCAGCAGAGGTCACCGGAGGACGAGTAGTTATTATGATTTCATCTTTTTGCCTTTTACTTGGTTCTAAGTTAAAAATGCAATTAAATAGAAAAGACTGAGCTGTGATAAGTCACTTCTGCAACTGTGTGAAGGCAGAAGAGGAGACAATGATTTCTGAGAAGAAAATAGAACTTTTTGTTCCTTGTGCTGCCAAGTTGGGAAATTTGTATAGAAAGTGTCATTGGTGACACAAAAGACCTCTTCTGGTCTTAAGTTATAAGAGACTTGTTAAGAAAAAAAAAATTGACAAATATGGTTATAGCAAATAATTACATTGTAAATTGAATTTTATTCACATCAAAAGTATATCATAGGGAAGAATGCAGAAATATGTATGTTTTATAGCAACATCACTGTGATGCAGGAAGATTCCTCCCAAAGTTAGGTTCCTGTGTTAAAACTGATTGCAGACTCTGGGACAATCAAAGGTTTATATTGGCTCAGCACCAAATTTTAAAGAGGCAGCAGCAGAATGTAAATGCTTGTGTGTGTTTGTGTGTTTAATGTGGGTACAGAAGGATTTTATCAAAATATTAGAGGGATGATGGGCTAGGACATAGGTAGAAAAAGAGTCTTACATATTGCTAGGACTAAATCAAAAAGTCAGTGGGAATCTTAAAATTTTCTTTCAGTCTCCATTAATATTTTATTAGTAATATTTTATTATTTTATTTTATATTTTATTAATAATATTACTAACTTAATAATATTAAGAGCAATAGTATTACTAATTTAATAAAAAAGAAAGCAAACACTAATTGTGCATGACTCAGATCATAAAGCAGACCTGGTTAATTTCTCAGAAATATTCTATGCAATCCTCTTCTTTTACTTCCTAGTCTTAACCATTGTTCTGAGTTCTGTGGTGAATATGGCTTTACTTTTCTTTATTATATTTTCAATATGTATTATAAATATACTGATATTCCACTCTATGGATATTCATCTATTCGTATACTGGTATAACACTGTATGAATATTTGCTCCTTTCTCTTAACATTAAGTTCTTGAATGTTAACAAGTTGATACCTGCAACTGTAGTTTATTTATGTCCTTTGCTATATATTATCGCATGGCATAAATATGCAATGATTTATTTACTCATTCTAAGCTTGGATAACATTTGTGTTACTCACAGTTCTGAGCTATTTCTAAGAAAGTTCTTTTTACCATTTTATTTTATTTTATTTTACTGTGAAACCTGATATGTGCAAGAGTTTCTCTATGGTATATCCCTAGGAATGGAATTACTTGGCATAGTGTATTTATATATTTAACTTTATGCCAAAATATTATCTGAAGTAATCCTATTTACTCACACACGCCGCAACTACCACCACCACTACCACAATCACTACACAAATAACATGAAGATTGTAGTTTCACAACTTCATAAAACTACACCTATATTGTAAAGTCTAAAGTCAGAGTAGTCGAATGTCATAGGAAGGGGATAGTAATAAGGGGACAAGGAGAAGAAGATGAGAAAGGCAATTTCCTTTGCCTTTCTTATTTCCTTACTTGTATTTATTTATTTATTTATTTGGTGGTATTCTAATAATAATAATAATAATAATAATAATAATAATACAGGAAACTGTTGGGCCCAAATCACTGATGTCATCTTTTCCACAACCCTTGTAATTCATAATCAGTAGTAAAGTAGACCCCCATTCATGCCACGAGCATATGTATATAGCATGGGTTTTCGAAGTCCCCAGGAAGCTGTAATTGATAAGTCTAGCTTAAATGCCAGCTGATAGGATTTGGCTCCAGTGTTAGGACTCACACATTGCCGGGTAGAAACTGGTTTGAGCCTACTGTTGGCCTCTTGGACAAGGAAGCCAGAGCAATTTGGAAATGTGTTGAGAGGAACCCACAGAGCACCAGTGAAAAGTGCAACATGTGTGAGTGACTCAGGGATGGGAGGAGGAATAGCAATACTTTTTTTCTTCTTGAAAAAAGAAAAAAAATATTAGAAAAGGGCTCATTAACCAAAAAGAAAAGGACAAAATTAATTATTTAGAAATGAATTAACCAGTAAATTGATGTACAGAGATGGCAGTAAACATACAACTCAGTTTACCAAAAAAGGTAAAAATGGATTGTCAATTTATGACAAAAATTTGATTATAAAAAATAGCCATGAACTGAAAATTACACATGCAAAAATAAGTTCACTGAATCAAACATTGTTGATTAATATTGCAAAGGCTATTATTTATAGCTTAACTATTTACATATAATTCATAGAAAGTGCCCCCCTCAAAGACATAATCTTTATTCTACTTTTTATTCTCATTAGGAAATAAAAAGCAAATATGTTTGATAATAGAGATCAGATTGGGGGATCCCTGGGTGGCGCAGCGGTTTGGCGCCTGCCTTTGGCCCAGGGCGCGATCCTGGAGACCCGGGATCGAATCCCACGTCGGGCTCCCGGTGCATGGAGCCTGCTTCTCCCTCTGCCTGTGTCTCTGCCTCTCTCTCTCTCTCTGTGACTGTCATAAATAAATAAAAATTAAAAAAATAAATAAATAAAGGTAAATGTGAAATAATTATAAAAAAAAAATAGAGATCAGATTGGTTTTGAAATTTTTTCACTAATTTGGATTATAAACATGTAAGATAAGTAGTTGTTAGAAGACAGTGTGGCACATACCTGTGAAATATTGATTAACACCACTACCTTTTTATCTTCATAGTATCCCATATTTCACAGCTTTGCAGTAAGAAGGGAATTCAGTAGAATGTTATGGTTTTGTTTTTGTTGCTGTTGTTTGGTTTTCTCATTGTTGTATGCCTATTATCATATAATAGACATTTAATAATATTTACTGACTGAATTACTTGCATCTCATACCCTAAAGCTATTCAGTGTAGACAATCTTTCTAGCTACAGGAATCAGTTAGAAATGGACACAAACCCAAACTCAGATAGACAGAAAAAAAAAAAAAACAGGACCAACAGAATTCAATTCCAAAACTCTGACAACCTACCAAGAAGAAGACGTTTGACATTTCTTCTAATTCAGATTAAGAAGGCAGTAAAGTGGGACACCTGGGTGGCTCAGTGGTTTAGGGCCTGCCTTCTGCCTAGGGGGTGATCTGGGAATCCTGGATGGAGTCCTACATCTGGCTCCCTACAGGAAGCCTGCTTCTCCCTCTGCCTGTGTCTCTGCCTCTCTCTGTGTGTCTCTCATGAATAAATAAATAAAATCTTAAAAAAAAAAAAAAAAAAGAAGGCCGCAAGCTCCATGAGCTTATGGTTGCTGTCTTGGGAACATAAAGGGTTAATGTTTCTGAGACTGTAACCAATATTGAGGAAGGATAGCCAATACTCGAAACCAGAGAACCTAGTAATGGTCCCCTCCTTTAAACTATGGGTAAAAGCCTTTCTAAAGGAAAATATACTCCTAAGTCATGATTGATCATTCAAACTGGGTATACAACAAAAAAATATCACAATGATTTAGCTACGAGGAAGTCTTCCTTATCTCAGCCAAAGGATACCACTAACCTATAATCTGAGTCAATTTTGATTTTCCCTTTCCCCCATTTTCCAATTCTACTAAAATATCAATTTCTCTTCCAAAGTAAATTTCACATCTTTGTGTTTGGGGCTTTTTTTAAAACGATGGCAATAGGCATATATTTCTTGTTTCCATCCTATTGTGTCACCAACCCATCCCCTACACTTTAGGAAGAAAGAACTATTTGAAAGCTAGCCTTCATCCCCACCTCAACATGCTTCAGACTCTTCCCTCTATGCCTAGTACATTAGATTTATGGCTAAAATTTTGATATAAATGTACAAGTCTTGGACAATCTTTCTTTTGCTCTCCTTCTGAAACTCTTTTTACCACTATCTTTGCATTCATTTTGCTATAGCCAGTGCCTCCTTTCTATGCAAAAACAGAATGCACTTTTCTCCTCCAAGTCTTTTCACTTGCCATTGCCTGAAAAGCTTCTCTCTCCCATGGTTGCCTTCCTCTCATCTTTCATGTCTCAGAATAGATGTCAATTTCTCAGAGAAGCCTCTTTTGACAGCCTATCTAAAGGAAATCCAAGTCCCCAACCTAAGTTCTCTAGATCTCATTCCTTTTATAGCACTTCTTGCAATAGGTAATTATCCCATTTAGTTTTCTGGGTACTCCTTTACAGTCTGTTAATTCCAATAGAATTAAAGATGATCAGATAAAAAAAATAAATAAAGATGATCGGATCTTGTCCGTTGCTGTCTCCATAGCAATTAGCCCATAGAAAGCATTCTACTGAAATTTGCTGGGGAAAAAAAATTACATGACGTTATTCAATCATGCAATATATATGTTTATGATGGTGTAGAGTTGTTGGTGCTTGAAGGGGTGGTGTTGCCAGGACTTCTTCTCTGAGAGCCTCACATACTTATGCAGAGAAGTAGAACTTTGTGGGCTATGTATTTGTCTTTCAAATGTCATTTCACTATAGATCCTGCTTGATTAGATAAGGCAATCTAATCTGGCTAAACAGTTTCTTTATTGAGAATTCACAGGAGAAACAGAGAAGTAGAGATAGGACATGAGTCACATTAATGTTAAAACTTCAAAGTTAAGGAAGATGACATCTGTTGCTAATGTTATGACCACTGCCTTAATTCTTGCAGTCTTGCTATTTACTTTTTTCTTGAATTTTTTTGAGCTGTCTCGAATATCTTCTAATAAAATTCCTTTTTTTTTCTGAAAAGGTTTTATTGGAGTGTAAATGTGTTACTTTCAAGTCTTAGAAAAATCCTATCATATACAAATAGCAATTATAAAATCTTTATATAATACATAAATATGTCTTTTTCTTTTTAAAATTCTTTTTTTATTATTTAAGTATGGCTGAAGAACCATGTAATATAGTTTCAGGTGTACAGCATAGTCATTCAACAAGTCTATATTACAAAATGCTCACCACAGTAGTGTAGTTACCATACAGTGTTATTACAATATTATGGATTATATTTCCTATGCTCTACTTTTCATCCTGTGATTTATTTTATAACTGGAAGTTTATGTCTTTTAATCCTCTTCATCTGTTTCTCCCATCCTCCCCACCACAACCACTAGTTTGCTCTCAGTATTTAAGAGTATTTCTGAGTTTTTTTTAAATTTTTTTATTGTTTGCTCATTTGCTTTGTTTTTTAGATTAGAAATACAAGTAAAATCATATGGTATTTCTCCTTCTCTGTCTGATATATTTAACTTAGCTTGATACATTCTAGGTTTATTCATGTCATTGAACATGGCAAAAATCTCCTTTTTATGGCTGAAAGTTAGTTCTTCATCCATTCATCTATCAATGAACACTGAAGTTGCTTCAGTATCTTGGCTATTATAAATAATGCGATGAACATAGAGTGCATGAATTTTTAGTTTAATGTTTTCATTTTCTTTGGGTAAATACCCAATAGTGGAATTATTGGATCATATAGTATTTCTGTTTTTATCTTTTTAAGGAACTGCCTATACTGCCTTGCTATACCAATTTACAATCCCACAAATTATGCACAAAGCTCCTTTTTCTCCTCACCACCAACTATTGTTATCTTCTCTTTTTGATAATAGCCATCCTGGCAGGTGTGAGGTGTTATCTTGCTATGGTTTTGACTTGCACGCCCTTGATGATTAGTGACTTTGAGCATCTTTTCATGTGTCTATTGGTCATTGTATATCTTCTTTAGAAAAATGTCTATATTCAGGTCCTCTGCTGAATTTTTAGTTGGATTTGTGTGTGTGTGTGTGTGTGTGTGTGTGTGTGTTGAGTTGCCTAAGTCCTTTAATCATTTTGGATATTAATTTTATCAGCTATATCATTTACAAATATCTTCTTCTATTCAGTAGGTAGGTTACCTTTTCATTTTGTTGGTGGTTTCCTTCTCTGTCCAAAAGCTTTTTATTTTGGTATAGTCCCAGTAGTTTATTTTTACTTTTGTTTCCCTTTCTTAGAAAGACATATCCAGAAAAATATTAAAGACCGTGTCCAAAAAATTATTGCCTGTTTTTTCTTTAGGGGTTTTATGTTTTCTGGTCACACATTTAGATCTTAAATCCATTTTGCATTTGTTTTTTATGTATGCTGTAAGAAACTGGTCTAGTTTAATCCATGTAGCTCTCCAGTTTCTCAATAGCATTTAATGAAGAGACTTTCTTTTTCCCATTGTATATTCTTATTTATAAAACATAAATATGTCTTGCAGCACCTGAGTGGCTAGGCTAATTAAGCATCTGACTCTTGATCTCAGGGTCATGAATTCAAGCCCCATGTTGGGCTCCACACTAGTCATGGAGCCTACTTGAAAACAAAACAAAAGAAAACAAAAAAATCTAAATATGTCTTTATATGAAGAACATTCTAAGACAAAATAGATTAATAGCTAACCAAAGAGAAGAAGTTTTCTTAATGTTTATAAATATTTTATATGGTTTTGAATGTATTAAGTTATTTGGGAATAAAAGTATCAAAGGAGTCAAGCTAAATGGATTAATAGATGTATGTATACTCTATTTGAAAATATTCTAGTTTGAGTCTTTTAGTTTGATGATTGTTAATTTTTTGAACTTTATTATCCATTTAGAAATGCTGCCAATGCTGTTTCATTGGGAGTTCTTGCTAAGGGTGCTGGGAATCTAAAACTATGGACAAACTGAACAAAATTAGATTAACTTGCACAAATACAGGTTAATATATCTAGGGCATTATAATATGAAACAGATTACATGAGAGGGAATTGTTTGGAAAACAGCATTGCCAAAACATTTCCCTCAAGGATGATATGCAGTATACACAAACACATTATAATATTGTGCCAACTATAGACATTACTTGGAGGACTTGCAAGATAAATCATGGAAAGCACATCATGGAAAGCAAAGATATGTATTGCATTTATTTAAAAAAGGGCACATAATGGTAAATAATAATAATAATAATATCACCTATTTGAATTTATATAGCATCATTCCTCTGAGCACATAACTATATAATTACTCATATTGTTTTATTAATTGTTACTATAAGAAAAAATAATCAAATTTATTAATAAATAGTGAAAAATTATAAAGTGAAAATTCAAATGTGATCTCTTTATGTGCTGACAAAGTTCTCCTAATTATATTATATTGCCTCCAATAACAGGCAAAATGAAAACAAAAAGAGCATTAATAGTAACAACAAAATTGCAGAGTCACCTTTTATTACTACATTATGTAAGACCAAGAATGTAGTTTAATAATAAAAGGAGTCTTAAAAATGTGCATCAACCCTTTCTTACTTCATAGAATATTAAGAATACTTATTTAAAAAGATAAAATACAATCAAATATTGAGATGTCTTCCTTTAAAAAGATAGTGAAAAGAAAGAAAAAAATTTATTAAATTTACTCAAGTCACAAGATGAATATTATAATAAGGAGATATTTAGTAATTTAAACCAAAGATTTTAATATGTAGAAGGATGAACCAAGAACCTAATGAGTGGTCAAGAACCATAAATCATGGTCAAGAAGAGTTAATGTATTTAAAGAACTGGAAATATCCTTTCTGTTTGAAAAGTAGCAGTTTAAGTATGAGCTGTAAAATTTGTGTGTTAAACATGATTCCTAACAATTTGTTTTAAAGCTACAATGAGAAGCATTTCTGAAAAATAATATATATATAAATATAAATATGGTTACAGATATATATAACTCTCTCTTTCTCATCACATGATGAGACATGGCTGTTTTCGTATCTGTTACCCTTTAGTTTATGCTATGACACAGGGCTGTGACTCTTTAATCTCTTTTTCTAACTGCTAAGAGAAGATGTCTTGGTATAGAACAGAGTCTAATAATTGCCTGGTATCATGAATGAATATTATTTTATTCCTCCTTAACTATTTTTTTTTGGTGCTACATATACTCAATCTTTAGCAATATTTCTTCAACTGATTCTGTTTAGAGGGATATTTCCCCACCAAAATTGTACCATTGATTTTATTTCTTTCATTTTTGGTATGTTTTTTAAATCCATTTATTCATTTGTAATGTATTTTGTTATAGGAGTAAAGTTCTCATCTTTTTCATGATGTGAAAAAAGATGATGTTATACTTCCAAAATTATGTTTCTGATATTCTCTAGGCTTATCATGCTAAAGTAAATCAAAAGATAAAGGAAGTGGCAGATAAGAGGGAATGCTCAAGCTGCAGTTTTCTATTCACTCTAATTTTTAGGATTAATGGTATTTAATTAGTGGGGGGAAAATCCCTTAAATACTAAAGAGGATAAAAATAGAATAGTCATTTAAAACAATGGAATACCACTGTGGCGATGGAACATTTATTTGAGTAAAAAGAGTTATGATGATATGTATTAGAGGGAGGCATTTTGAGGACCTGGGTTTTAGGAATTGGCTTTAAGACAATGTGACCCTGAAGCCTATCATCCAAAGAGACACTATTGAGAGCAAAATATGTTGTTACTTTAAACTTGGACAGTTTCTACTGGAAAATTGAAATTATGGTACTCTTGTCTTAAGAGAGTACCTTACAAGCTTAGAGGAGTCTGAGATCAATTTTAAAGGCAGTCACTTTTTCTCAATACACAGCACAATGCCTGTAGAGTAGTAAGTACTTACATATTTGTTGAAACAAATTAATGGATGTTGCCATGTGATCCAACAATTTTACACATACCCAAAAGAAATGAAAGCAGTGACTGAACCAGATATTTGTCTCCCACGATCACAACATTATTTACGATAGTCAAAAGATAGAAGCAACCCAGGTATTATGGATGCAATGTTTGGATTCTTCCCAAAATATAGTGTTGAAGTCCTAAACCCCAGTGTGGCTGTATTTGGAGTAGAGAGTCTAAAGAAGTAAAAACATAAATGTGGGGGCCTAATCTGGTAGGATCAGTGTCTTTAAAAGAGGAAATACCAGACAGCTATGCCCACTCTCTGTGTTTCCATATGTATGACCAAGGAAAGGCCATGGGATGGTGCAAGAAGAATGTAGCCATCTACAAGCCTGGAGGATAGCTCTCCCAAGAACCCAAATCAAGCTGTGTCTTTGATATTGGCCTTACATCTTCTAGAGCTATGAGAAAACATATTTCTCTTGTTTAAGTCACCTAATTTATGTTGTTATGGCAGCCCAAGCAGACTAATACAGATTTTGGTACTATGAAGTGGAATGCTGCTATAACAGATACCTAAAAAAAAGTGGATGTGACTTTGTGCTAGGTAGAGAACAGAAGAGTTTAGAGGCAGGTGCTAGAAAAATCCTAGATGGACTTGAAGGGAGTGCTAATAGATATACAAACAAGAAAGGCAATTCTGTAGAGGACTCTGGAAGAGAAGAGGAGAGCTACAGAGGAAGCCTCTGTCACTGTAGAGAATACATACAGCATCGTGAAGAGAATATTGTCACTAATATGGGTATTAATGGCCATTCTGTTGATGTCTCAGACAGAAATGAGAGTAGGTTACTGCAAAGTGGAGGAAAGGGGATCCTTCATATAAAGTGGCAACAAACTGGGCCGGATTGTATTCTAGTCTTGTGTGGAAGGCAACACCTGAAAGCAATGAAATTGGATATTTAGCTGAAGATATTTCTAAGCAACGGGTTGAAGAAGCAAATTCTTACCACATATATCAAAACACAAGGGGAGAAAGATAAACTGAAGACATTGTTAGACAACAGGAACCAGAACTTGAAGATTTGGACATTTCTTAGCCTGTCCATACTACAAGAAATGAGAAGGCATATCCTGAAGAGGACCCAAAAGGTCTCTTAAATAACTATTTGATGGGGAAATTCATATAAGTGTGAACTGGAAATGTAATCAGTTGTGTCAATAGAAGCCAGGAATGGGGTTGTAATTATACAAACAGAAACACTGCTTACTGGGAACAAAAGAAATAGAGAAAATGAGGCAGAATGAAAGAAGGTCGCTAAGGAGAAAAGGGATGAATGACCCTGAAGGTGATTCAGAGATCGTCACTCCCACCGCAGGCCCCAGGAGCAGGGTTGCCCAGTCTCCCTTTCAGAGGACAGGGCCCTTGAAGAGAGCCAGAGTGGCAGAGCCAGGGGGAAGAGCACAGAGATATGCTGCAGCTTGCCCCTGTGGGTCTGAAGGGCAGAGTAGGGATCCAAAAAAGATCGTTCTGGAGCCATAACATCAAATGAGTTTTAATCAAAAGGACCTTGGTGGATACTCAGCGCATTAAGTGACTTTTGAAAGATTCTAATCTGATTAAGTAAATGAGTGGAGACTTGCTTGCTTATACAAGGAGTATATATCCAATTGAGGGAAAGTGTTCTTTCTGATTCTGCAATGTACTCAGTTCCCAGATGGCTGAGCAAACAGACTGCCTCCATGGAAAAAAAAGATTTTCTTAAAAAGAAAGAAAGAAGATCAAATGGAATTTAACTTGCTAGGTTTTGGACTTGCATGGTTGTATGGTACCTGCTTCCCCTTTCTTCTTTGTTAGGTAGTCAAAGATTTCCATGACCTCCATCTCTAGTCTTGTCATAGTTGATATAAATCATGTGTCCATGATGAATTTTCCTAGGATGGGGAGGGACACTGATAACTAACACAATGGGTTTTGAAGGAGAGGTGATAAACCCATAAGATCCCCTATCATATTTCATTGATCGATCCTATCAAGCTATCATATTTTAATGAATTGTTAATATTTGTGATTTTGCATATAAATAAATAAAATCTCTACAGGGCTATATAATTGAAAAAAGTTGCCAAGCAGGTGACAATTTATTAAGTTCTGTCAAATAATTTCCTAAGTCCATCCACTCAGCTCATAATCCACTGTTCCCAACTCACTCTTTACAGACTAGCCTCTAAGCCATGTTCATTACCATGTATATACCCTCCGCAGCCACAGAGTTCTTTTCAAAACACACACCTGACTATATTACTGTGTGGTATAAAACTACTTGGTGACTTACCAGTGTGTTTCTAGGACTGAGACCAATGCCCTACACGTACTTCCCTTTGACGACCTGTTAAGCTTCATGTTGTATAACTTACGTGTCCTTTCCCTGGTCTTTTTTAAATTTCTTATTAAACATGTTATACTTTCTCATAACACAGTATTTGTGTGTGAGATTCATATTCTCAGGCACCTTACCCCCCCCCCTTTTTCTTTGCTCAATTAATTTCTTCTTATCCTTCAGATTTCGTGTCAAGGGTTGCTTTCTCGTGTGTCTAATCTCAACCTCTCCCCAGGCAAAGTCAGATTCCATTACTTATCCATATAGATTAATTTGCTTTGTTTTGTGTTTTTCCTTCCATTATGTCATTATTTGTTGAATATCTCACATTCACTAGCTAATACACTATGGGACTAAGGAGTTTGGCTAATTATATACTCCTAGTCTATAAGATGTTGCTTAACAGATAATAGGTACCCAATAATCTATTGTTGAAAGAATAAGTTAAGCTAGCAAGAGAAAGTACATTTTAATGTTTATTATTATGCTAAGTCTGATGCAGAATAATAAAAATGAGATTAAGTGCTAATCTAAAAAAATAAAATATTTTATCTGTTCAATACTCATATTTGTAATAAAGATATTTTATTCTTTCACAGTCTTATTTTAATCTATTATACATCACTGTGATACAATCCATAAGAACAAGATCACTTCCAAGTTACATAACAATGACTATATAATAACAAAGGATTTCTAGCAGTATTTGAATATAATTTCTTGGACAACAGAATTTTTATATTACCTAAAATATTTTAACCATTAACTGATTGAGTTATATTTCTGGTGTACCTAAAAAGAATTAGAATTGAAATGACCTTCTTTTCTAGCTAAAATCATAGTACTTTCTTGAGGTACAGCATAGAATGTTTATAAATAGTTTTGGGGTTCATAGTAGCTGCCTTGGTAGGATAGGAAAATAGAAAGATTGAGAGGGGTTTAAGTTGTATTATCTTTTTGTCAATGTAACTATTTTGTGTACAGCTTCCATACTTATATTTCCAGTGTTTCATTAGCATGGCCACAGTGAAGTTTAAAGTTTGTCTTTGATGTTAGGGAAACCCTGCAGGATAAAGAAGAGTAATACTGGATTTTAAAAAGAAATTTTTTTTCCCCAAAAGGCCAGAACATTGCAACACCATTCACTTGTTGTGTATCAAAACAGATTGTTTTGATGTAAACTGAACTGTGTGTGAAAAATATATATAGTGGTTCCTGGTAAGATAAGAGCTGTGTAATTTTCAAATTTTGTAACAAACTATGTCACCTATTTGAAAAATGTGTCATTTCTATAATGAGTTTATGTCAGTGCAAGGTGTCAGATGGTAGCTCTAGGGAGTGAAATTCCGTTTGTCCACCTACTTTGCATCCTATTTTTGATCTTTAAAAATAGACTGAAGTGATATGTGTGTTATGATTCCCTGGCTCTGCTATCTCTGACACCTTTCTTTATATGCATTTGTCAAAAATAGAAGGATATCAGAAAAGAAAACTTTTCATCAGCAGCATACTATACTGCTATACAAAGACTATACAAATACTATGAGGAAAATGGAAAAAAAATAAAAATTAAAGATCTGGACTTTTCACACAGAGCCCTTATTTCCTAGACATTTACATTTTCTTCTGCTTTGCCTAGGGATAACAGATGGCTGGGTGGTGATTTGGGATGCTAATTAGGCTGCTGTGTTTTTCAGCTAACCTTAGGTAGACACAGTCCTTTGAGGGCTGATTACCAATATGCCATTTAAAAATGCTAGCAGATAACCATTAAACATCCTTTCATAATGAACTTTTTATAAACAATAAAGCTATGATTAACTCTAGTATAAAAAAAAATCTATACCAGCAAGACAGTAATTAAATGCACTGTGCATCGTGAGAGTGATTTTTCAAGTTTTAACTGAGCTCTGGAATGAGTAGGCATGCAACAAATGAAAACTGGTAGTATTTTTATGTGATTCATTGAACTCTCTGTAATAGAGTGACACAAGGGGAAATCCATTGGAAGTAGACAGATTCTCCAGGGGCAGAGTTAAGAGATGGGAAAATTGAATCTAACTCAGTCATCTTGAATAAGACACTGAAAGCTGAAGGAAAAGAACATGCACACTATCTGGTAGGATATGTTTAGGAAAGAACTATGGTTAGATTCATGAAGAGGTGATGGTATTTTATATAAAGGGAGATTTTAATCCAATTGGAGTATTCATGTTTTTAGAATACCATAAGAATTATAAGAGATATTTATTAATATTTATTAAATAACATCTTAAGTTTATTAATTGATTAAAAGATGTTCATATTATATTTGGAAAACGTGCTTGGAGAAGAAAATTGTTACATGTTGAAATATAATACCTCTTCTGAGCCCCAAACAATATTTTTTAATAAACATGAATACATTTTTTTCAAGAATTGAAATGAAGTTATTTGAAATCTAAGTTTGAACTGAGTATGAACTAGCATTTAGATGTGCAAAGTTGTCACAAATCTTTGCACAACTGATACTGAAGGTAAGTCTAATATGAGAATCACTGCTGAATTTAGAAGTAGCATTAAATAATCTCAAGCCTGCCATACAATGTATTTATTTGTCCAGAAGCAGGAATAGAGTAAAATAGTTAAAAACAAAAGTTCTGGAATTAAAAATCCCTGCTTTAAATTCTGTTTCTAACATTTATCATCCTTGTGAAATTGGACAATTTCTTTAAACCATTTTAGCTTCACTTTTCTTAGGTGCCTTAATTTGACATGGCCTCTGTTAAAACTAAATACAGCAATTCACAGTAAATAGTTACCACTTAGCCTAGAATGCGGTAGTCCATGGATGTTATTATTATTGTTATTATGTCAGCATCATCATCACCTTTGGAGGGTGTGAGAGAGAAAATTATGTGCAGATACAATGTACGTTCTAATAGCAACCGCAGATTAGAAAAATAACGTTTTCTAGGAGTTTTATAGAAGTTCCTCCTATAACTCACATATCCCAGTTTATGTGTTTGGTGGTGGTGGTTACCAAGAATTCAAAAGAATTAGAAAAATTTAAATATGCATCAACTGGATTTGGATTAGGAAAATCCTGTCTTTGTTCCAAGTCTGCTTATGAAGGTAGGCTACTTTTCAGCAGAGTTGCATTGAACTTATTGAACTGCATTTCCAATATATGGAAAATTTCAATAATAAATGTGTTTTTAATTCCTATCTCCCATCTATGTTAATATCCTCTGATTTCCAAGATTTATACATTTCTACATCAAGCTTTCTTCCAGCAATATCCACTACAGTGCAAGCCCATGGGATCTATTAATTAATAAATAGCAATACATCAGTAGTTTTGGAATAAATTAATTAAAATCAGAAAATCAGGGATTCCTGGGCACCTATGTGGCTCAGTCAATTAAGTGTCTGGCTTTTTATTTTGGCTCAACTCATGATCTCATAGTTGTAGGATTGAGCCCTGTGTGGGCTCTACATTTGGTGTGGAGTCTACTTGAGGTTCTGTTTCTCCCTCTGGCTCCCCTTATCTCTCTCAAAATTAATAAATAAAGTCTCAAAAAAAAAGGAAAGAAAATCAAGGATAAGCTTGGCATTGGCACTAATATTTTGTCTGCAGAGTCTAAAAGGGGTATTGCCTTCCAATGTGTCATATTATATATATATATATATATATATGTATAATTCAGTATGTTTCTAATTAAATTAAGTTAGTTCATGCTAACACAGAATTTCACTATTTCATCTCAAATTCCACGCGTTATTTTATTATTTCTTTTAAAATATTTTATTTATTTATTTTAGAGACAGAGTGTGTGTGCATGAGTCAGGGGAAGAGCAGAGGAGAGGGAGAGAGAGAGAATCTCAAGCAGAGTCCCCACTGAGCACAAAGCCCTACTTGGGGCTCAGTCTCACCACCCTGAGATTGTGACTTGAGCTGAAACCAAGAGTCAGAGGCTCAACTGACTGAGCCACCAGGTGCCCCTCATTTTATTTTGCAGTGGACTATTATCTCGGTTCCAAGATTATTCATTTTGAGAAATTCTACCCTATTTTACAGATTTCTCTGTGAGGTACTTATTATCTTCACTTTTAAGATAATTAAAGCTCAGAGAAGCTAGAGGATTTGTCTACAGAAACAGTAAATTAGAGGCAGATTGGAATTGTGGTCCAGGTATTTCTAGTTCCATTGTAATGTACTCACCATTACCTATTGCCTTTTCTTTATTTTATGTATGTAGTGTGCATGTGCATGTGTGTGTGTCTGTGTGTGTTCTTATAAGAAAATGTGTCAAGGCCCCTTAACTGGTATACATTTGTCATAATACTCATATCTTATTTATTTCAAATGCAAACAATAATTCTCTTTCAAAGAAAGCTCCTTTAAATGTGCAAGTACAAAATATAACTATTTGCCTGTCTATACAGCACACATTCTAAATAGTGTGTTATGTGAATAATTATATTTTAATCATGAACCTTATATAAACACATTCTTCAGTAGCAAAATACATCTTTATTTAAATGTGTTGTAACAATACACATAATCATACAGGATATATTCTACATACTATGCAGCTTGAATAATTGTACTTTTAGTATGTACTTTACATAAATGTTTTCCACTGGCAAAACACATCTTTACTATATAAAAATAAGTGTAATGCTCTTTCTCATGAGATTATACATGTGCTTTTGTTTGTTTTTTAAGGTATGGAAAGAGCACCTGTGAAAATGGTTATATCAGAAATTAGTTAATGTACAATGTCTATTGTGCTTAGTATCTTATCTATTATTTTGATTCTAATATATGACTTATTGCAATAACTTAGAAACTGGTGTTCTTACTCCTCATTTGTCATTTTCCTAAATAATTGCCAATAATTACTGGTTACATTTTCTTCTAAGAAATAAAATAAAGATGACAAGTGTAATGCTGCCATTTTCTTTCTTTTTTTTTTTTAGACTTCCAATATACCTTAATTTAATTTTTGATTTTTTTAATTATTTTTTATGAATTTATTTTTTATTGGTGTTCAATTTGCCAACATATAGAATAATACCCAGTGCTCATCCCATCAAATGCCCCCCTCAGTGCCTGTCACCCAGTCACCCCCACACCCCACCCACCTCCCATTCTACCACCTCTAGTTTGTTTCCTGGAGTTAGGAGTCTCTCATGTTCTGTCTCCCTTTCTGATATTTCCCACTCATTTAAATTGGACATCCACATGCAGAAGAATGAAACTGGACCACTCTCTTGCACCATACACAAAGATAAACTCAAAATGGATGAAAGATCTAAATGTGAGACAAGATTCCATCAAAATCCTAGAGGAGAACACAGGCAACACACCTTTTGAACTTGGCCACAGTAACTTCTTGCAAGATACATCCATGAAGGCAAGAGAAATAAATGCAAAAATGAACTATTGGGACTTCATCAAGATAAGAAGCTTTTGCACAGCAAAAGAAACAGTCAACAAAACTAAAAGACAACCTACAGAATGGGAGAAGATATTTGCAAATGACGTATCAGATAAAGGGCTAGTTTCCAAGATCTATAAAGAACTTACTAAACTCAACAGCAAAGAAACAAACAATCCAATCATGAAATGGGCAAAAGACATGCCATTTTCTTTTGTGCATTTTAATCTCATTTGTTTTGCTTTCTTTGCCTTTACTTCCCCACTTCTCCATCTTCATTCCAATCCATTCTCCACAGTGCAGCTATGGCAGCGTATTTTAAAAATGCAAACTCTTCCATTCCTTCTCCATGCCAGATTCATCAGTAGGTCTTGTGGCAAGAGGCAGGTTTACCCACGAAGCTAAAGAAGTTTAAGCTTCGGGATCCCTCGCATGCACAGAGGCCTCCCAAGGCCTTGTACTTCTTTTGGAGTTTGTAGTTTTTTGTTCTTTTCTTAAAGAGGGAAAAATATGATCAGACCTCCAGAACCGTGAAGTTGGAAGCCAATGCTGCCTTTCATTTTAAATTTCTGGGCTTTTTCTCCCATCTTTATTTCTTTCCATTGCTGGTGGGACCCTCTGAGCCCCTCAGCCTCTTTTTCCCTGGTTTCTACTAAATGGCCAAGTGATCTTGTGCTCCTAGGCCAAGTAAGTCAAACCTCCCTCAAAGTTTTGATTCTAAACGTCTAGTCTTATTTGCATGCACAGCTGCTTCCTGACGCCTTTCCTTAAAATTGGAGAAGTCCTTTCTTATCTGAAGGCAATTACCTGGATTTTTTTCTCCCTGCCCTCCTTCAGCCAATTTACTCTTTTCTCACCCCCATGTTCAAATCTTCCTTCAATTTTAACTTTTTTACATGTATACATAAATGCATTCAGGCTTGTTTCTTCTCAACCACTGCAGCAGCAATACAACCATAAAGGATATACAAAATACAAACAAAAGACTTGGGATTCCCATTCTTATCTAACTACTGCTTTTTACGTTATGAACTTTTCCAAACTAAGTTATGAACAATTTATGTTTCTCAGATCATCCCTTTCCCATTAATTGTCTGAAACTTACTCCCAAGATTATCAATAAGTTTTCTACTAAATCCAGTGTTGTTGTTGTTGTTGTTTTAAAATCAATCTTTGTTTATGTTTGGCCTGAGTCATGTGGCTTGGCTGCTTCTTCCTTAGAATGCACTTGCCAAGGCTCCATGGTATTCACCCAGAACCCTGCTGTCCTCCTGCTGGCCTGGGTGTTCTGTTGGGTTTCTATTCCAATGTTTATCCCTGTAATGATCCCTGACCATGCCTACTTTTAAAAAATAGACTTTACGTCTTAGAGAAGTTTTAGATTTAGTTCAAGATGAGAGGAAGATACAGAGGTTTCTCAGATAATCCCATTCCCTACATGGCCAGAACCTCCTTTGTCAACAACATCCTCCATCCGAGTGGTGCATTTATTACAACTAACGAAACTATATCTGTCAGCCATCACATCATTACTGCAATATCCATAAATTACATTAGAGTTCACTCTTGATATTGTGCAGTTTGTTTGGCCAAATTTAAAATGACCTATGTCTGTCATTATAGCATCATACTAAATATTTTCACTGCCCTAAAAATACTCCGTGCTTTGCCTGTTCATCCTTCTGTCCCCTCTAACCCCCTGAAAACCACTGATCTTTTTCACTGTTCCATAGTTGTAACTTTTCTAGAATGACATAGAGTTGGGATCATATAGTATGTAGCCTTTTCAGAAGTTTCCTTTGCTTAGTAAGATGCCTTTAAGTTTTTCCATCTTTTCATCAGTTGACAGCTCATTTCTTTTCAGCACTGTAAAATATTTAATTGTCTGGATATATTATAGTTTATTTATCCATTCACTTGCTGAAGGACATCTTGGTTGCTTATAATTTTTGGAAGTTGTGAGTAAAGATGCTAAATACGTTTGTGTGCAGGTCTTTGTATGAATGCCTTTTTTTTCTTTTTTTTTTCTTTTTTTTTTTAGGATTTTACTCTTGATTCATGAGAGACACAAAGAGAGAGGCAAAGACACAGGCAGAGGGAGAAACAGGCTCCATGCAGGGAGCCCGATGTGGGACTCGATCCTAGGACCCCAGGATCACGCCCTGAGCCAAAGGCAGATGCTCAATCATTGAGTCACCCAGGTGCCTGTGAATGTGTTTTCAACTCCTTTGAGTAAATACCAAGGAGATTGCTTGCTGGATTATATGATAAGAGTATGTTTATTGTATAAGAAATCTCCAAACTCTTTCAATGTTGCTGTACCATTTTACATTCTCACCAGCAATGAATGAGTTCCTCTTGATCCATGTCCTTGCTAGAATTTGATCTTCTAGTGTTCTGAATTTTGGCCAATTAGGTGAGCAGTCATTATCTCATTGTTGTTTTATTTTGTATTTCTCTAATGGCATATGGTGTGGAGCATAGCTTTATATGTGTATTTGTCATCCCTGTATTTTCTTTGGTGAAATGTCTGTTAAGGTCTTTGGTCTGTGTTTTTATTATTGGGGTTGTTTATGTTCTTATGGATGAGTTTTAAGATTTTTTTTGTATAGTTTGGGAAACAGACATGCCTTTTGTAACTTTCTTCTTCCAAATATGACTATTCTCTTGACATTGTCTTTTACTGAACAGAAGTTTTTAATTTTAATTAAGTCAAACTTACAAGTTATTTCTCTCATGGTGGTGTTGGTATATTATCTAAAAAGTCATCATCATGCTCAAAATCATCTAGACTTTTTACTATGTTCTAGTTTCATAGTTTTGCATTTTACACTAGGTCAACGATGCATTAGAAATTCATTTTTTATGGATGTCCCGTTATTCCAGATATTTATAAGTGAAGTAAATAATGAAAGGTGTTAGATTTTTCTCTCTCTAATCTTTGCTGTGAACTTAAGTGGTAAAATATATAGGTGACTCTTCCTGGAGAAGAACAACCTGTTCTATTTTATGATCCTAGGATGCAATGATAAAAAACAGAATTCACATCTGACATCCCATGGTAAAGTCAATCTTTATTACAAGTCTACTCCTAAACATGTAAGTCTCTTTAAAGAATAAGGTAAGGGAAAAAATACCATTTGTTGAAAAGATGATCTTTGTTCCATTGTATTGCCTTTGCTCCTTTGTCAGAGATCAGTTGACTATATTTGTGCCAGTCTATATCTAGGGTCTCTATTTTATTCCATTGATCTATTTGTCTATTCTTTCACCAACCTGTGGAAAAGTTATAAGCTCATTAACCTTAATCTAATAATCATACAAATAAATTGCTAAATATAATCTGGGATCATTGTTATTTAGGAAAAGTATACTACACTCAGTAAGTGTAAGGCAGCTAGATCTGATATGAGAGGGTTTCTTTGAGGACATACATTTAAGCTGAAATCAGAAGCATAATCAGAAGCAAGTATTAACTTACCAAAAGGAAGATAAAGTATTGCAGTTAGTGGCAGCAGCAGACTAACAGTCCTGAAGCAGAATATAGGGCTTTTCAAGTTTTAGCCATCTATCATAAATTGCAGTCTTTTTTTTTTTTTTTTTTTTGTAAAATCACTTCAATTTACTTTTGGAGGATTATGTCTCCTCCACTGAATGTTCTAGTACTGTTGTTGGTCAAGTTGTTCTGTTTTCCTCTTGCCAGAGAATGTGATGTAATCCAAGGTAAGCCAGTCATATATTTCCTCCTTGGAACATGACTATTGAACAGATTTTTAAAAAATGGAAATAGAGTTGGAACTCATTCATTTCTGTATAAGCACATTAATACTTCTCTCTAGATTCCAGAAAAAAAATTTTCTCCTCTTTTTTCTTTTCTTTTCTTTTCTTTCTTTTCTCTTTGTCTCCTTCCTTCCTTCCTTCCTTCCTTCCTTCCTTCCTTCCTTCCTTCCCAACGTCCTTCCTTCTTTTCTTTTCTTTTTTTTTTCCTGTACTTATTTCCCTGGCATGGTTCTGTGAAGTCTCCCATATAATTCCTGATAATAGGAAGGGTGAATGTGTAGGATGACCCTTGGGTTTCTGGAAATGTCAGAGATGGCTTTCAGGAATGATTTTCTTAAATCTCTGGTTTATAGAACTAGATAATTAGAAATATCATTTATAATAAAATAGGGAATAATTGGTGAAAATTAGATTTAGAAAGATTTGGGTTTAAGCACTAAATTTACTATGTTATTAGCAGTTTTGAGCCATAGGAATAAAGATGTCCAATAGGCATTGACTATTTGTATCTGAGGCCTGGAAAATACTTCTGGGGGTCATCTCCGGCCCCAACTTTTCTGAACTCCAGATATATGTAGCCAACATTGTATTTGGCATCTCCATTTGGAGTCTTACAGTGAACCTCATACTCCATGTGTGAGAAACCTGAAGTTTGCCTGCACTCTCCTCAAAAAGCTCACACTCTTCCTCTTCCATGATTGCTCATCTCAGTGAGGATCATAACTGTTCGCCTAGTTGCCACAGCCAGTAACCCAGGGATTATAATTATTTGTTCTTTCTTCTACAGTTTCCCATTTCAAAAACAATCAACAAGATCTCTTTACACTGAAAGCTGTTCTCATACTGCTTGATTTTATTATATCCATATGCCATACCATAATTCTTTACATTTACTATGCAATTGTGAACATTAAACTTTACATTTTATCTAGAAATTTAGTATGTTGCAAAAAGTGATGTGTGTGATCCTTTTAATGTCAGACATTATTCTCTCTGGTTTTACTATTGTTATTAGGTTGCTATATTTAAATTTAATGAAGCATTTATTCTCAATCAAGAAGACCAATGAGATGATACAATTCTATAAGCCTGTGGTATGAAATCGGAGTAATAAACTTTATTTTGTGTGAGATGAGAAATGATCAAATATGCCTTCTATTCATTAAGATTATTTTATTCTTTCTGTATGATATTTATAAGTGAAGTAAATAATAAAAGGTGTTAGATTTTTCTCTCTCTAATCTTTGCTGTGAACTTAAGTGGTAAAATGTATAGGTGACTCTTCCTGGAGAAGAACAACCTGTTCTATTTTATGATCCTAGGATGCAATGATAAAAAACAGAATTCACGTCTGACATCCCATGGTAAAGTCAATCTTTATTACAAGTCTACTCCTAAACATGTAAGTCTCTTTAAAGAATAAGGTAAGGGAAAAAATAAGACAAAAGCATATGCTGCTTAATAAATACTAAGTTTTAAAATGTCAACATAGGAAATTCAGAAATTTTGTATCCAAATAAAGGAGATTTAGTGTATGGATTTAAAATATGTGTATAAAATCCAGAAGACATTCCTTCTATTATGCCTAAATTAACTAGAAAAATAAAAACAAAAATAATTCCTTTCATATATAACTGGTTTACAATTTTCTCTAAAAAAAAAAAACCATGCAAACCTATATATTGAAAGTTATTCATCCACTAAACTAATTTTTCTTATATTACTTTGCCTTGCATATTGTCCCTTTACTGTGCCTTTCACATGTGAAGTATTTCTTAGATTTGATCCATGGACCACTGCACCTAATAAATAAAAAGAAAATCAGATTTCTGATCCCTACCCCAAACATATTATAGCAGAAAATACGGGTATAGGGTCTAAGAATGCATTCAAATTACACTGTTAGTAATACTTTAAATTTCAGAACTAGTGTCATTGAAAACTCTGCCAGAGGTGATTTTACTTTGGTCATGCAGAAAGTAATATAGAGAGTAAGCATCAAGCAAGAAAAGGAGATATCAAGGTTACATTGCTAAGAAGTAAAATTGATAATTATAAAAATAACATTTTTGGATTTGAAATCCAGTGATCTTCCAGATGATTGCAAATTTAATGGTAAATATCTTTCTGAAGCAAGGAAGAAAGCCTAATAGAACAAATATCATTGTCGATTTTTAGGATTCTTGCCCATTTTTTATTCTTACCTTTCTAACATGTACCTAACATTTTCATAGCCATCAATAGATGTTTTTAAATTATTGATTATCATAAAAATTCTACATTAATTTCAATATTCTTTATGTTCTGTATGTGCAAATACAGAGTATGTTTAAATAGATAAATTTAGAAGTACAGCTTTTGACATACTGTAATAAATTGATTTTGACCAACCCAATATTTTATTTAAGAGACTAAGTTATATACTGTGCAACATTTTTGTGTCTTCGAATATAGGTAAATCCCCTAACATATATTTTATATCATTAGGATTAAAAGGTAAGTTGAGAAATTAATGTTTATGAAGAGAATTTGGTCAGCCTAATTTCCCCATACTGACCAAAGAGTTTATTAAATTCTGTAAAAAACACTGAATTATTTAGTGATTTCCTGCCTTCCCATCTTAGTAGTTAAACTACATTAAGAAAATGATATATAAAGTATTTCCTTTTTAGTGCATACCTGATGTTCATATTCTAGATAGACCAAATATCAGTAAACTGTGACCAAAGGGCCAAATCTAGCTTGCTGCCTGATTTTGCAAATCAAATTTCATTGGAAAGCAGCCAAACACATTTGTTTATGCATTGTCTATGACTGATTTCATGATACAACTCTGGCAGTTGTCACAGAGACAGTATGGCCTGCAGACCTTAAAATATTTACTATCTGCCTCTTCACAGATGAAGATTGCCAATCCCCGTGGAGCATACCTAGTGTACTGGACAACTAGAGTGGATCAATTTTTATTTCTTCCTATTATGGCAAATTTATATTCAGTAATAACTGCAAAATGAACTGAAAATAATGGCCAGAAAATAAATGCAGGCAGTGAAAATTTTCTTTTGTTCTGCTTTATTTTTATATTCATGCCATTGAAAGATAATCAAGTAAAACTTTTTTTTGAAATAATGAAAGAATATAATACAAAAAAAGAGAAAGATACTGTTTTACCTCACTTTACATTCAATTAGTTTATTTTTAAATGGAAAAACATGTATTCACAATGGTCCATCATGGTTATCAATGACAACTTCACAGTAATTCATAAATGAATTTTAATAAAACTGTCTGGAATGTCTGTAAAAGATATATTTTAGACAAATAGCAAATTGTACCACCGATGCAATGCTTTCTTAAAGAGTAGAGAGTAGGAATAAAGAGAAGAGAAATTTAAATTTTAAAGAAATTGCTAAAGTGTCCTCAGCAGAACAAAACATTGCACTCATGGTTTCCACTCACTGCTTTAAATTTTAAACACAAATAAAAACTCTGAGTGGAATCAGAATAAAAATGAACACAAATTTCATTTCTTTGTCTTTACAATCACTGTGTGAACATTGTTTATTTCTAATCTATTATTTAAGCACAGTAATATGAAATACCACAGGAGCTGGAGACACAAACTGTGCCCGAAGCAATACTGAATGATTTTGAGTTGCTGTGAATTTATCTTTGAAAGAGTGTGGGTATTCTCCTAGCTAGCATACAAAGTTTATTAAGGTATAAGTAAGGCATTTATGTGCTAGTTTCAAGGTTACTATATTTTGAAGCTCAACAATAACTTTTATAAATGATTTGTGTTGAAGTCCCTATACACATTTTTAAATTCTTTATTCTCTACCCTGCTGTAGACATCTCCTATTGCCTGTCCTTGTTGCACACTGTTTATGACCAATGGAATCTTTGTGTCATCATTATTTCTTTATAGTTTACCTCTAGTTCTTTAATATTTATCTTTTCCTTTACCCAAAACATGAATACATCTTCAATAAATTCTAAATGTCCTTAATTTTCACTCTGCTTATACAAATTTCTTTTTCAAATTTCAAGACCCATGTGTCACTTCATTTATTTGGGCCTTTACAAACCTTCACAGCAGAACTAGCAGCTTTCTCCCGTGCTCCTCCACCACTTTATTCATACTACAAGTATACTACTTGTCATATTGTAAAGACCATTCCTTTCCTCCTTCCCTCTCATCCTCTCATGTTTGCCTTTTGAGACCACAGAATGTGTTGTGATCATAGGATCACCACCAGAGCTTAATACAGTACCCAGGTTATATGTTAGGCATTTGGAAAAATTTCTAGAGACAAATAGAGGCAATCTATATGAGAGTTACAAGGGAATCGTAGAGTGGAATTACACCTGTGTGATTCAGAATATTGTCTTTAATTTTAGCAATAAAAGTTGATACATATTTGAAAAGATGATGTGCCTTTTAAATTCTATTTCAAGGAATTAAAAATGCACACCTACAAGTAAACAAAAAGGAATTCCCTAGTTTTTCTAGTTTAATATCCTCAAATTTTCTTTTTCACCAGCTGAAAAACTGATGTAGGGGTTTTACCATACACATTTGATTTTGGTCTGTTTACTGATTAGCTAGAGTAATTGTTACTATTGTTGTTATTGGATATGCTAATATTTTTTATGTATGTAATTGGCTGCAATAATTTAAAAAATAATTTTATTTAGGAAACTACCCAATGCCTACTTAAGCATTCTATGAAAAGATGGGGAAAAAGTAACTACTTTGCTACAACAACTTATATATCTTTAAAATAGATTTATTTTCATTCTGAAAAAAAATAAAGGAGGCATGCCATTCACCTATTGTTTCAGAAGCTTATAATTTAGTTCATTTTTTTCTGAGAGGTAAAATTTTTTTCAAATTCTCTGCTCTTAGCTCCTTTGACATCCCGTATTTTCCTTTGAGAACAAGGTGAAATAAATGGCTTCTGTTAGATTCTAGAGATGAAGAGAAAAGAGAGAAGAGGTATTCTCATTGAAATCTTAAGCTATTGTCTAGTTGTGAAAACCACTTTATTAGAATGTCTTATCATTTGGCCCACAATATATTTTTTTTCTGTGAAATGTACATCTATCTTAATCCAGACAATGTAGAAATAAGAAAAAAAAAAAAAAAAAGGTCTGCCTTTGTATTAAGCTAGAATTTTGGGATACTACATCATTTCGGTGCTCCAGAAAAAAAATTATTTTCTTGAAATTCACTTAGTATTTTTCAATAGCCTCTATGGAGGAAAGAGTGCTTTCTTATTTTCAATTTAAAGTGGATTTCCTGGGGGCACCTGGGTGGTTCAGTGATTGGGCATCTGCCTTTGGCTCAGGTCGTGAACCAGGGGTCCTGGAATCTAGTCCCACATCAGGCTCCCAGAGGGAGCCTGCTTCTCCCTCTGCCTATGTCTCTGCCTCTCTCTATGTCTCTCATGAATAAATAAATAAAATCTTAAAAAAAAAATAAAAAAAAATAAAATGTAAAACTATATAACATAGGCTAACATAGGAGGAAACCTAGATGACCATAAGTATATGATAGCTTTTCAGATAAAAAAGAGACAATCCATAAAAGAAATAATTGATAAACTATTATATATATATATATATATATTTTACAGATTTTATTTATTCATGAGAGACACACACAGAAGAAAAGCAGAGACACAGGCAGAGGGAGAAGCAGGCTCCATGCAGGGAGCCCAACACGGGACCTGATCCCAGGACTCCAGGATCATACCCTGGGCCAAAGGCAGGCACTAAGCCACTGAGTCACCCAGGGATCCCCAAATTGTTCATTTTTTTAAAACCAGCTCCCCAGCTCCTCATTTCTTTGATCTCTTCTACAGTTTTTGTTCGTTTGTTTCTATTTCATTGATTTCTGCTATAATCTTTTATTTCTCTCCTGCTAGATTTAGGCTTTATTTGCTGTTCTTTCTCAAGCTCCTTTAAGTGTAAGTTTAGGGGTGCATTTGAGAATTTTATTGTTTCCCAAGGAAGGCCTGTAATCCTATATACTTCCCTCTATTTTTTTTTTTTAAGATTTTATTTACTTATTCATGAGAAACACACGAGAGAGGCAGAGACACAGGCAGAGGGAGAAGCAGGCTCCATGCAGGGAGCCCAACGTGGGACTTGATCCCTGGACTCCAGGATCACACCCTGAGCCAAAGGCAGACGCTCAACCGCTGAGCCACCCAGGCGTGGTGGACTTCATTAAAATTAAAAACTTCTGGGCAGCCCAGGTGGCTCAGCGGTTCAGTGCTGGCACAGGGTATGAACCCCGGGGACCTGGGATGGAGTCCCACATCAGGCTCCCCACAGGGAGCCTGCTTCTCTCCATGCCTGTGTCTCTGCCTTTCTCTCTGTGTCTCTCACAAATAAATAAATAAAATCTTAAAATTAATAAAATAAAGTTAAATTAAATTAAAAACTTCTGCTCTGCAAAGGATAATGTCAGGAAATGACAAGACAAGCCACAGACTAGAACAAAATATTTACAAAGACACATTTGTTATCAAAAATATGCAAAGAACTCTTAAAACTAAACAGTAAGAGAACAATGCAATTAAAATGTGGGCCTCAAAAATAAGTAAATAAATAAATAAATAAATAAATAAATAAATAAAATGTGGGCCTTGGTAGACCCCTCACCAAAGAAATACAGATGGAAATTTAGCACATGAAAGGATGATCCAAATCATATGTCATCAGGGAAATGAAATTAAAACAACAAGATACCATTACACAACTATGGGATGACCAAAATGTAGAACACTGACAACATGAAATTTTGGGAGGATATAGAGCAACAGAAACTTACTCATTGCTAGTGGGATACAAAATGGTATAGCCACTATGGAAGACAGTTTGGTGGTCTGTTAATACACTAAAATTGATGCTCAAAATAAAACATACTCCTAGTAAAATCAAGCAATCATGTTCCCTTTTATTTACCCAAAGAAATTGAAAACATATATCCTTCATTTCTGTTATAGTGTCTTTGATCTCTAGCATTTCTTTCTGTTTTTTCTTAGGATTTCTCGTTGTTTACATTGGTCATCTCTTCTTGCCTATCTTATCCATTAGAAGCTGTGTTATATTAATCATAATTGTTTTAAAATCTTGGTCTCATAATTGCAGCATCCCAACCATGTCTGGTTCCAGTGTTTGCCACACCACTTCAAATTGTGTTTTTGCGTTTTGATATGCTTTGTAATGTTTTCTTAATTGGTTGGGGTGATGTACTGGGTAAAGGAAACTGCTACAAATAGGTCTTTAGTAACTAACATGATGGTGAGGTTTTGGGAGAAGGGAGGCTCTGAATAGTCTTGTTATCAGATCTCAGTCTTAAGTGAGCCTATGCCTCTCTGGACTTTGAATCTCCTACCTGTTTTCAGGTTTGTTTGTTTGTTTTTTTCTCCTCATCCCCTCCCCCTACTGCATTATGTAGAACAGGATGGCTAGAATAGGCTGGAGGCAGGTATTTCCTTTCCCCAGGTCAGTTAGGCTCTGATAACACCTTAGCTGGTAGGTTATGCTCTGGTTAATTAGTTTCTCCTGAGGGCAGATCTTGTTAAGCATGGAGTGCTCTGGTATAATTCAAAATGGTTCTCTTCCTCTTCCACTGCTGGAAGCCCAAGGGTATTTTTCTCTGATACTTACTGTGGGAATCTGCCAGAGTTCCCGGGGTCAATCTCACAATAATATGGGGGCCATTCTGATGATTGGTTCCCCCTGGAATTTTTGACTCATACTTGTCAGCAGTGAGCCTCCAGCAATTCATCAAATAAAATTCAGGCTTTTCTGCCCCTGTACTGGAACCAGTTACTGCAGAGGTCTCTGCTCAGGTAGGCACTGACCCCCTCCCCTGCCTTTGCCCGTCTTTTCAGTAGGGACAGCTGTTGCTCTGTGTCCTCCCCTCCCTTAGGCATCCAAGATGAGTTGTTTTTTCAGTCTGTTCAGCTCTTTGCTTGTTGTGAGGAAGAAGTGGCAACTTTCAAGCTTCTTAAGTGGGAACCTAAGATGCGAATTTAATTCCTTCCTAAGATGATAGTATATATAATTTGGGAAAAGGGAATATGGATACAATGCATGTCACTTGAAAAGTCATCATGATAGCAGCCACTGTTTAGTTAACACTATTTTAAGCTGCCAGGGGGTATGCTAGACACTTTTATGCAGTTTCCTATTAATAGAAATATTAATATATGAACTCTGGGAGTTCACATTTGAGGCCAAAGGGCACAAACTTAATGCATTTTTGCAGCATTGCAATAAAAATAATAAAATCATAATTTTAGCTTCACTAATAAAGGAGTAACCATCTTGTAAGAGAGAATTGTACATTGTTTTTCTAATGTGTCAGGCTTGTTCCAAATCACTTCATTTAAAGTAGATTGTTCAACGGAAAACCTTGATATTAGCTCATGGCAAAGCATTTATCATACTACTACGTTCTTTTAAAAATATTTTCCTAGCAAAACAAACATACCACTTAGATGATAAATATCAGAATCAATCTTTGCCCTCAAACATAATACACTTCTCCATAACATACTATGTAACTGGAAAATATCACTATGGAAAAAATACAATAGCAAACGAACGACAAAACAAATCCCCAAAATACTTGCTCTTGATCAGTTTTGTTAAATGCTGTTTAACAACCTTCATAAATATTATATGCAGTGATGGTAATTTTTAAATAAAGTGATTTTTCATTTTAGTATCGAACTGAAAATTAGATATCTTACTCAAATCATATGCATTTTGTTGGTATATCTATATCCATGAAAGTTTTGAATCATGGGGGAAGGAAATTCACTGAAATATTTCTGTATTTGCCTTCTTTATGCCTTAACGTTAAAATATGTTACGGTGCTTACATAAATGATTCCAATAGTCGGTAACAATATAATGTGTTCAATATACTTAATTGGTTACTATATGGCTATGGAAATAATTTTCTGAAGGCTAAAATGATATGGTTCATTGGTTTTCAAAAGTAAATGTTTCTTTGTCTTCTACTCCCATGTTCATATATATAAACCATGCTTAACATACAAATAATTGAGATTTGAATGTAATAATATTTTCAGTTTATAAACATTTATCTTGTTTTGTGCCATGTTATTGCCCCCAGTCACCCAATGTTAATTAAAAACTCTGCTCAAAATATGTTGGGATAAAAAATTTTAAAAAAGAAATAAAATAAAAATAGCTGATAACTCTCCCTCAAAAAAAATCAATGAGTAAAATAAATAAGGATGATGAGACTTATCTTCTTTACAACTACTCTTAATCAAACAACTAGCTAAGTTTATGTGCCTTGCAGATGGATCGATAGTGGCTCACTTACAGAACAGATTATCTATTACTAGGACACAGTTTTATACATTGATTCTTGTTTGCCTGCAGTTTTCAAGTATTTGGGAAATAAGCATCTTAGAATTAAATTTTTACATGCAAACAGACATACACTCAATTTTTATTATCCCATATTTTACCTAAAATAAATATAAATATATTAAACAAATATACAAAATAAAATAAATTGCCAGATATTTTGCTAAAACAATTATAAAGAACATTTCTTTGAAATAAATAGGCAATTTTTTTGAAGATATTTTTTATATATTTGAGAAAGTGAGAGAGACATCATGAGCAGGGGGCCCCATGCAAGACTCCATCCCAGGACCCAGGGATCATGACCTGAGCTAAAGGTAGATACTTAACCAGCTGAGCCACCCAGGTACCCAAAATAAATAGACAATTTTAAAAATAAAATAACTTCTACAGTGTATATACACATATACACGTGTGCATTTATTTGTATTTTTGTCCATCTTTGTGCATGTTATAATTTTCTGGGCCTAAAATCTTATTTCCACAATGCAATTTGCAAAACGGACAAACCACGTCTTTGTGCCTGGAAGCTTGATGCTGATCTTCTAGCTTCGCATCTTTTTCATTCCTCATACTAATCACAATCAAATTCTTCACTTGGTTCCATGATTGGCTTGAGAACAATTTGGATTGAAATCACACGAGCGACACAGATGGTATCTAATATTGCATCTCAGTCTTTGGCTTGACTCCTAAGCTGCTTACTCAGTGGTAGAGGAGAAGGGGAGAGCTGCTGACAGATGACACTATTAGGACATTCATAGCCAAGATAGACTGGCACCATTAGAGTGTTCAACAATCTGTTTTATATCTCCATGTTTCTAAGTCCATATTATTAAACAAACGTGTCCTCTTTTTTTTTTTTTTTTTTTACAAGGAACGTAACACCTGAAACAGAGGGTACTTTTTACTCTTTAAATGTCTCATTAAGCAGAATGATTTTTTAAAGAATATCTATATTGAGTATCAGGCTATATGTCATAGAGGTTAACTCTACGTAGTAGTACTATATTAACTTTTACTAACTCATTTAGATATGTAATATACATTTATTTTACATTTTTGAAGGCAAAACTATTATATTTCATTGTAACCTCAAGCAGGCTAAGAATGTGCATATAATATTAATTCAGAAGTTGACTACTGATTTTTAATAGTTAAGCATTTTAATTCACCATGGGTATCATTTTGAGAAAATTATAGGCATTTCAAAAGGCTAAGTATTCCTTTCAAGTAAATTATCAGTAGTGTATTTCTTTTCTAAGATGAGTGTATATGCAATTTAGGAGGTTTTTTTTTTTTCTTTTTTTAAATCAAAGTACAAAAAAAGAAAATGCAAATCAAATATATTTCAATCACAGAATGATTGAACTTACTGATGCAGTTTTTTTGTCTCCTTTCTCTGCCTATTTCTCAATATTTATGACAAATCATATATGCTGTTTGTTTAGGAATATTATCTCTATTTTTATTTGTAAGATAAGTTGGAGGATGGGAGAAATTGGTTGTGAAAATATAGCAATTCATACGTAGTATAGTGGTATACTATACTATAGTGGTATAGTGGTGGTTGCAACCAAAGTTATGAAGATCTGGCAATAAAAGAGTAAAAAGTCAACACTTGCATTTATCATTGCTGAGCATTTTTTCATGTCCATCTAATTTGATTATAACAGCAGCCCTCTGAGATAGGCATCTTATTTCTCATTTTTCATTCATTCTCATTTTTCTGTGAAGATGGAGAATTTATCCAAGTTGATGTAACCTGTGAATAATGAATTAGAACACGATGCTGGTTTTTTTCAAATCCAAATCATGTATTGTTTCTTTATGCTTTTGTCCGAGAAGAATATTAGTAAAACCATGTGTATTCTGAAGAATATATCAGCAAACTGAGCTCATGGGTTAAATGTTTTAGGGAGTATATTAAAGGAAAAAAAAATGAATCATTCCAATGGTTGGAATTACTGAAAGTAATAAGCTTCCTTCATTTTTGTGGCCACAGCCCAGATTTCATTACTTTCTATTCCACAAAAGTGATTCTACTGATTTTTCTGCAGCTATATTATTATAGCAGTTGGTAATATTTTTCTGTCTTAGCCAATGAACTATCAGTGTAAGTTGCTTTAATGAACCTTTTTCAAACTGGAAATGATGAAAACTTAGATGACCTGTTTGCCACAGAAAAATTAGTCTGCTTAAATGCTGACTTTAAATGTTGTTGGATGTAGAAAATTGTATGAGAACTTTATAACACCTGATACCTCTGTTTAAAACTACGTATGCTCTTACCATAAGATCCAGCAATTTTTCTGCTTAGTATTTAGCAAAAGGACTTGACCACTAATGTCCACACAAAAATCTGAGCACATGTGTTTATATTTATTCATAATTGCCAAAACTTGGGATCAACTGAGATGCCCTTCAATAAGTGAATAGATAAATAAACCAAGGTACATCCAAACAGTGGAATATTATTCAGTGAGTAAAATAAATAAGTTACAAAGCCACAAAAATACATGGAAGAACTTTAAATGCCAAGTGAAAGAAGCCAATTTGAAAAGGCTGTACACAGTTTGATTCCAACTATATGATATCCTAGGAAAAGCAAAACTGTGGAGATTGCTTAAAGATCAGTGGTTGGCAGGGGCTCAGAAAACGAATGGAGAAATAAATAGGTTGAATACAGGATTTTTAAGGCAATGAAACTATTCAGTATATATATTTGTATATGATATGTATATATAATCGTACATATATATCATTACACATTTCTCAAAACTCATAGAATGTACACCAAGAGTGAACCCTAATGTCAACTGTGGAATTTAGTTAATAATAGTAAGGTAAGGGATCCCTGGGTGGCGCAGTGGTTTGGCGCTTGCCTTTGGCCCAGGGCGCGATCCTGGAGACCCGGGATCGAATCCCACATCAGGCTCCCAGTGCATGGAGCCTGCTTCTCCCTCTGCCTATGTCTCTGCCTCTCTCTCTCTCTCTCTCTCTGTGACTATCATAAATAAATAAAAATTTAAAAAAAATTAAAAAAAATAATAGTAAGGTAAAATATTGACTCATCAATTATAATAAATTTTTAATGCAAGATATTAGTAATATGGAAACTGTATTGAAGAGGTTGTTGGTGGGAGGATATACGAAAATTCTTTGTGCTTTCAATTAATTTCTTTGTAAACCTAAAACTGCTGTAAAAAATGAAGTCTATAATAAGAAAAATTAGGAAACACCTAAAAATTTAGTTTGGAGTTTGGTCATAAATTCAGTGATATACACATTCTTACAAAGTATCTTAATTCCCCACATCATGTTTGAACTACCACTGAACACCCCCGTTTTTCTTAATAGCAAAACTGGCTATAGTTATCAATACTCCCTATCTCCATTCTTCTGTTCTCCTTTTAAGTCATTCCATTTTTAACTGTCAATCAAGGCTGTCTTTACCAAAATCTTTGATGACCTATATCAAAACCCATTGATAATTTTCAGACCTCTTATGAAATATTTGACATAGAATATCACTCCCGATTCCTTACTTGCCTCCACACAATTCTGTTTTCATCCTTCCAGGGTAATATTCTCAGATCTGTTTGCTGGTGTTTCCTCATTTCTTTGACCTCTCAAGGTTAAGAGTGCCCTGGACCTCTGCCTTTGGATTGCATTTCTTCTCTTTCCTCATTCATTCATTCATCCATTCATCCATTCATTCTACGAGCTTAAAATTCCACTTATAAGCTGATGAGTCACAAAATATAATGCCCAGCCTGGATCTTACTTTGGAAATACAGATTATTTATCCAAAGTTTTAGGCAATATTTTTAGACTTACCATATCTCAAACCAAATCTTTCTTACACCAAGACTGCTCCTCATTATGTCCTTTTCCTCTCAGAATTGATTCATATTGTTTCAGTGCCCAAATCATAGATCCATAATCCATCTTTTTTTCTCATTATCCGCTTTCAATGTATCAACAAATAACATTGGCTCCACTTTCAGAATTATACAAAATTCGAATACACCTCACCATTTCTCTTTGTTATTATCATTATTGTCCTAGTCCCCATCATCTTTTCCTGACCAGATTAATGAAGCATTCCTGAAATTGGTTTGCCTGCTTCTGCAACTGTCTCATTATAGGCTGTTCTTAATGATGACCTATGTCACTCAGAGTAAAAGCCGAAATTGCCTATGAATCTGTATACGAAAGCAGTCTGATGGAAATATTATGTGAGCCATGTATATAATTTTACATGTTCCAGTAACTGCAATTAAAAAAAATTTAAAAGTGAAGTTAATTTTAAGACTTTTTTTTACACTTTAATATGACTACAACATGCAATTGTATAAAAGTTATAATGATACTGACACTTTTTTTTTCATTCTAAGTCTTCAAAACCTAGTGTGTATTTTAACCTAACATCTCACATTGAACCATATGTATTCTAAGAACTCAATAGTATAAAAGCTATGGATCAGCACAGCTTTGTGGAGTCTGCCACAGCAGCCCTCATACCAACCCATTATCTCTTTGCTTTCAGCATCATATTCATATGCATATTCATATGCTTCTCCTTAACTCACTTTGGTGTTCTTTGTCTTTTTCCTGTGGTTCGAACAGATCAGCCTCAAACTACTTCAAGACCACTGTGTTGCCATTCCTTCTCTCTAGGAATGTCGTCTTCTTGATAGCTACAGAACTCACTATATTATCTCTGAGTGTTTGCTCAAATAACAGCAATTATGCTACTTTTCTAGTTCCCTTTATGCCATTTCAATTTCCCTATAATGATAATACTACTTTTCACCATGTGAAATTTTTAGACATTTTTTGACATATATATGTATGTGTGTATAATATATGTTTGTGTGTTCAGTTTGTACTTATGCTATAGAATATAAGTTGCATGAAGGTAAATATTTTTATCTGAATGCGTTGCACTGTTGCCAGCACCTAGTGCAGAGATGGCTTATATTGGATATTCAGTAATTAAATATTTGGTTACCAAATAGTTGGAAAATGGAGAAGGTCTAGAACTTATTGTAAATTAGAATAATATGGCATGAAACTGTATTTAAGGAAAGCAAGCACTTTTGGAAATATTTTTGCTAAATATATATATTTACCTATTCTTGTGAAAAAAATCCACCTCAAAATGTAGTGGCTTAAAATAGGGATCAGCAAGCCTTTTATGTAAATGGTTATGTAATTATCTTAGGTTTTGTAGCCCATAAATTCTCTACTGCAACTAGGTGACTCTACTGTTGTGCATAAAAACAGCTGTAGATAAAACAGAAAGAAGTAGGTGCATATGCGTTCTAATAAAACTTCATTTACTGAACAGTGGGCCAATATATGGGCCCTAGTTTTCCAAGCCTTAAAACAATAATCATTAATATCACTTATGAGTCTGTGGGTCAGGTGGGTGGCTCTGCCAATGCAGGCCAGGGTTGGCTGATCTCACTCAGGTAGTCTGATGTGTCTGAGATCAGATGGCAGGTTGCCTGGGCTGACTATCTAATCTGGCTTCATTCTTACGCCTGGTGTCTAACTGGCTGTTCACTGAGACAATGTGAATAACGGGGCCAAATGTCTTCCATCTTCCAACAGGCTAGGCTGGAAATGTTCATGTGGAGGCTTGGTGATGTTCCAGGGAGGAAAACTGAAGCAAGTAAGGCTTCCTGAGAACACATTCTATTGGCCAAAAGAAACCACAAGGCCTCCCAGATTTAGTGATAGCCTATCAGATTGATTAGAGATGCTGCAGACTCAAAAGGCAAAGAAGTTTGTATATAGAGAAGTAAAAAATGGCATTCATTTCTGCAAGCTATCTACCATATTTCTATGAAATAGTCCATTATTAGAAATACTCTGTCTCAGTGTTAAGTAAATAAGTACAAGGCCAAGATCATATCCTACTTAAAGGAGTTATCATCATCCTAGCTTAGAGGACTGTTTGGATTTGATTAATCTTTGCCAATATCTGTATCCGTGTAATGCTTTATTTTTTTTTAAGATTTTATTTATTTATTCATGAGAGAGACAGAGGGAGAGGCAGGTTCCATGCAGGGAGCCCAATGTGGGACTTGATCCTGGGACTCCAGGATCACTCCCTGAGCTGAAGGCAGATGCTTAACCACTGAGCCACCCAGACATCCCCCATGTACTGCTTTAATCATATGTGTCTTATTTTGACTATTACCTAACTTATCAGAACCATCTGGATATGTACTATGACTTTAATTTGTAGTTTCAGCTAATGATTCCTAGGATTTCTGTTTTATTTATATTATGATGTCTGAAACACATCTTTAGTCAAATTATGTTAATTATCTTAATTTCCTAGACAATACTGAAACTTCATCTCCTGAAAACAAAAAATTCTAGATTTTAATCTCTAGTGTTAAATATCACCATGAAACCTCTTTATTTTGGTAGTACCCTAGAGGTAGTAATTCAGTCAAATATTTTATTGCCTGCTTATCTCTGTTTGCTTCATCAAGTTGTTTAGAATATGAAAGAAGATGGAGCTGGTCAGAAATACAGTTCATAAAGACAGTTACTTTACTCATTAAAGTGTGCAATAGATCTAAGCAGGCAGTGCAGAAAGGAACTTTTTTTATTCTTAAAAAAAATTTGATAGTAGCAATTGATTTTTTTTTTAAATATTCTGTCTTATCCACACAGGGAGGAAATTATTCCCTAAAATTATTTTCAGAGCAATTTAGTTTTCAGAAATATGTATAAAACTAATAAAATGTAGGATATGTTCTAATAAATTTACATTTTAATCATAGGGAAAATTGCTAAATATTTTTAAATGAAATATATTAAATAATAGAAAGGTATCTAATATCAACTAAAGCCACATCTATATGAGAAGAGATGGAATTATAAATTATACAAATAATTTCAATTTATCAGGGCAATTTTTTCTCAATTATCAAAATCTTTTCAGTAACTTATCTTGAAAACTGTCATCTTTATCTTTGTGATTTTGAGTTAAATTGATGTTTCTTGACACTTGATGAATTGATATGAATATTGAGATATACTTTGGTTTATTGTCTGAGTATCTTCAATTTGAATGATTAATGGTGAATGTTATAGCTATTTATGGAAACATGAAATTAATTTACTCTGCAAACATTTCTGGCTAAAGTAAGCTATTGTAAGGAGAGATATTGATTAGAACTGAATGTACCATGAAAATGCTTACATTACATAAGTGTTGTACATTTTAAAAGTTTGTGAATTTTATTATTGAAGTATATACAGCTTAGAGTATCCTTTAAAGTTTCTCTACATGAAATACATCATTAGTAAAAAAGGTGAAAGTTTGTATTAGGAAATTTTCTCTAGGAATAAGTGTTTTAAAACTCTTGAAAACATAAATCCCCTAGTTATTCTTTCTCAGAAACAGTAGCTTTAGCTTCTAAAAGCCTCAAGCATTCCTAAGTTTACACATATATAGACGTGCATGCATACACACACACACACACACACACACACTATACTCATATACAAAGACAATAAAACCTGGCATATATTGCATTAATTTGTCATAACTTAATTTCATAGTTTTGAATTTGAAAGAATAGTATTCCTGAGGCTGCAATTTTAATTCTAGTATTTCTATTTTCTCACACTATGCAAAATGAAAATGTCTTTATTGAAAGGGTTAATTGGTATATTTAAAATTGATGCATAATATTAAGGTAAAATGAAAAGGAATTTAATCATAAAATATTTATTCTTCCATAATTATATTTACTCTCAAGTTTGCATTTTTTCTTATTCTTTCATAAATTTATAGAACAAAATTTCTCTTATCCAGTTATTATTTTGATGTTAAAATCCCTCTTGGCTTTGGATCCATGAGCTCCACTCAACACCCTTTAAAAAAATTATTTATTTATTCGTGAGAGACACAGAAAGAGAGGCAGAGACATAGGCAGAGAGAGAAGCAGGCTCCCCACAGGAAGGCTGATGCAGGACTAAATCCCCAGACTTAGGCCCTGAGCCTAAGACAGATGCTCAACCACTGAGGCCACCCAGGCCTCCCTCGGCACACTTTTTTTTTTTTTTTTTAATCTTCTTTTGCTTGGGATAGCTAGCTACTCCCTGACTTAACAAAAGCAAAGCAAAACAAATTTTAAAACCTCAGATAAAGAAAGAAAGAAAGAAAGAAAGAAAGAAAGAAAGAAAGAAAGAAAGAGAGAGAAACTTTCCTTCTAAGATCTCATTTTTTGCCCCCGTTGCGTTTGGTAGCAGTAAATCAGATGAGAAGATTATGATTACTTATTATTTCTTCTTACCAATTATTAGAATCCCAATATAGTCTTTTCCACAGGAAGTCCCACAGTTTACATCACAATGAAGGAAACTTTTGATATTTGTTAGGTATTTCTATTTCACTGTTAAATGTTACTGACTAAACTATAAAAATTAGGTTTTCAGGAATTTCTGAATTAGGACCTCTGCAATTAATTCATTGAAAGTATTCAAAATTCTTTCAGTAGAATACAATTTATGTTTTAGAACATAATTTTTATATTGCAAAAAATGAAACAAAAAATGGGATGCTAAAATTAAATAATCATTCCACATTTAATCAGCCTTTATAGGTTATGGAAATATTTATGCATGATCTATAGGTAATAATAAAAGCAATCTTTTACATATAGTTTGAACCTTCAGAAAGTAAACATTTTAAAATCTCATTATTCTTGTCCTGTCTCTCCATGATTTCTATCAGTTTGCATATCTTTTAATGTGCATGAAACATGAAAGCAAATGGTTGTACATGATTACATAGTCATTTAAATTGCAAACATTTAAGTCAAGATACAGGAAAATACATATCTTTACACTAGTTAGGCAAAAGTAGTCACTCAAGAGACCAGGATATCACCAAGGTGAGCAGGAGAAAGAGTTACAAACAAAGATCATAGCAGAAATCTTGACTTTAGTTACTGCATTCCTGGGATAGCTTGAAATAGCAAACAGCCATCCTTTTACCATTTATAACTTGCTCAGCAGGAAACCATGATGCTTGGTGTGTGTTCAGTGAGTGTTGGAAGACTGCTGTTCCCTGAAGCAGCTGTATCCTCTTACTAGGAGAGGAAAACAAAAGAGTACATGATATGGGGAAAAAAATGAGAGATGATATGAATACTAGTGAATGTTGCTACATATGATTGATAGATGCTGTTATTATTCTAAATACAGGGATTACTTTACATGCATACATTATTTTATATATATGTACATTATAATACATTTGTGTGATACAGATATATTGCATACTGTTATTTTGTTATTTACATACCATTATGTTAGTTTATAATGAGTTATAAAGGATATTCAGGATTAGAATATTCCACTTAAAATAGATAGGCTACAGCATTTTAGTGTTGTGACACTGTAAAATATAAGCATTATTCTTCCCAGTAAGGTGAAATCAAATTAACCTGACAAAATAGAGCCTCAAAAAACATAGAATGATAGGAGGGCAGTAGGATAGAAGAAATGAAGAGTGCAAAGGGACTTTGTGATTAACTATCCTAAATGAAGTGAGCCAAACAACTGCTTTTGTAACACTGTTTTATCTACAGAAAACACAGACAAGTTAATCAAGACATTGATAAACAAATAAGACAGAAGAGCTGAACCCAAGAGCATCAGGAAAGTCTGCCTTTTCCTATCACAAAGGACTGAGACATTTCTATAGCTGTTGTTTTCCTACTCAATTTGATAATTTCTTCTTAAGGTTTTCTGTTCTTTTTAAATCATCTGTTGTGGGCCTTTCTTCCATTCACATCCATCAGTTCCTGTTGTTTTCTTTCCCCTGTTTTTATATAGAATTTACCTATTTTCCTTCCCTATCTAATTTAAATGTTATCTGTCCTTTATTCATTTTTCTTTCAAAATGCAATACAAAATAACAAAACTTGTTGTTTTGCAAAAGAGTCTTTCCCAAGTGCATGAAAATAATATAATTTAGAAGAATTCATAATTCAAGTTCATAATTTCATATTATGATGAATATTACAGGTGCAACCTACACTATGTGAAACTTGAAGTCAGTAAGGAATGCTCAAAAAAGACATGTTTCTTACATATTGAATTTTATTTCTGTGTGTAGGTATAACACGTTATTTGTAAGTAGAGTAATGCCAGATAAATTGTCTCTGCTATTTAATATTTTTCTCCTAAGCTGTTAATTTTCACAGTAATAACAACACAGGAAATTTTAAATAAATGTTTGATGAAGAAAATATAGCATTTATATAATTTTTTTTTACCCTGCTAGTCACTGTGTTGACTGACATTATATAAAAATAATGTTAATTTAATTTAATGTTGCATTTTACTCTTCATGTTTTTTTTGGATATCGTATGCAACATAACATTTTTCAGCAAGTTCCTATTTTATTTATTTATTCCTTGAATAATTTATAAAATAAGGCTTAAAGTACAATAAACACAATGAAAATGATAATAAAAAAATAGGGACATGATTCAATGTAAAATTAAGTTCATCAGTCAATGAGTAGGGCTGATAAGTAGTTATAGAAACATACTTAGCACATAGTAGGCACTGCATAGTAAGCACTGTTGGCCAGTAACAATAATTATGAAGATGATGATGATTAATGTTCAAAATAATTGCTCTTAATGGTGATGAGAACTCTGTAACTGATGAAGGGATCCTGTCAGGTAGAAGATTTAATCTAGATATCTAAATAATGACATAACTTGTAAAATGGAGTAATATCAAGAGATTTGAGAATTTCACATGGTCCTGACCTACATTTTGTGGTTGTTTCAGTTTCTAAGTGCTATAGTTCACTTTTAAAATTTATGTATATGCACATATAGCCATGCGTTTTTTGTTGTTGTTGTTGTTTTGATTTCACATACATCTTTAGTCAGAGATTTTTTTTTCTCATTAATTTGGTAAAGTTGTATTACAAAAATGAGAGGGTGGGTCTGTGTTTCTTTTTCAACAATATGATAATAATATAAATTTCACTATTTTTAAAAAAAATATTTTATTTATTCATGAGAGACACAGAGAGAGAGGCAGAGACACAGGCAGAGGGAGAAGGAGGCTCCATGCAGGGAGCCCAACGTGGGACTCCATCCCAAGTGTCCAGGATCACGCCCTGGGCCGAAGGCTGCGCTAAACTGCTGAGCCACCCAGACTGCCCTAAATTTCACTAGTGAGATAATAGATCAGACACTTTCAAAATTCATACCACTGCTTAGTTTAATATGTTAATAAAGGACAAGGAAATATTACTAATCATTATTTTATTATGCATACTTAAGAATTCTCAACTCTTTCTTCTTCCAAATAAAAGATACCCAATTTAATTCTCTTTCATAAGCTAGCATCTTGTTGATTTTTCTTTAATAAGGAAACCAAGAGCTGTCTTTAGTTGCTTCATATCTAAAACTTTAATGTGGTTTCTATTGACCAATCTTTATCATTTATTATTGAGTAAATTGGTGTTATTTATCTTTTTCTAATTAGCTTTAACACTAATAGCCAGGGAAAAAGATTTGTGTGAATTTTTGAAGTCAAATTTATAGAGTGGCTAGATAAACATTTAATTAAAACTATACAATGCCTCAGAGTTAAGATTATATTCTGGTAGATAAAGTTCAAAATCACACCATTCCATGAAGCAGTTATTTCTTAGCGAATAAAATATCTGACTGATAATATCACTATATTAATGTGATAAATTTTAAATGATGTTAAGAATGTCTTTATTTTGTTGTGACGACATCTTTCTAATTCACTTTCCAAATTTAAATGTGCTACTTGGCCATGGGATCCCTGGGTGGCGCAGCGGTTTGGCGCCTGCCGTTGGCCCAGGGCGCGATCCTGGAGACCGGGGATCGAATCCCACGTCGGGCTCCCGGTGCATGGAGCCTGCTTCTCCCTCTGCCTGTGTCTCTGCCTCTCTCTCTCTCTCTCTGTGACTATCATAAATTAAAAAAAAAAAAAATGTGCTACTTGAAGACCGGAACATAAAATGAAAACCATATTGCTCGAATCTCTGGAATATTCTGATTATAGCAATGAATAATAAAAGACGACTTTAGATTCAGATTGTACCCTTTTAAATCTCAAAGGCATTCCCAAATTCATTATGACAAATATCAGCATTAATATGTATTCACAAATGACTAAATGATATCTAGTACCAAATGATACTTAAATATCAGATATATTTAAATGTCAGACTACTCGGGTCTTCAGATATGCTCCTCACTTTCCAGCCTTGGTACCTGTTCATTATTTTTGTTTTCCATTGTTCTCTCCCAGGTAAGCTTATCCTTCAAGGGTGACGTGATTACCAATATTTATATTAGTCTTTCTGTGATTTTCTTCCCTGGAATGAATTGCTTCTGTTTCTCTGCTTCTATAAAACCTTGTGCTTAACCTCTATTACTACACATTCTACATGGTATTATAATTATTTCCTTGGGTATTTGCCTCTCCATCAGAGTTCGTATTTCCTGAAGAGAAGGTCTAATTCTGACAGATTTTGCATCCCCAGCTCCAAACACACAACCTGATACATCTTGATTACCTAATACGTATTTGCTGAATGAGTGAATACACAATCAGCCAAGAGAATCAACCAATCCCAGGTTTGAGGCCAGAATGGATGATCACGCCTTGACCCCAAAAGGTTGTTAAAAGAGGCAGTGACAAGCCACATAGGATTGTTTTGCTGGATGGTGGTTCTTCTCTGGCTGTTTGTGGATGTTGTTTATGTGACCTGACTGGCCTGGCCTGCATACAGAGTTAAGGCTCCTTGCTCCAGCTTTCTTCCATAAATCACACTTCTGTGCTGCCTAACGAGCATTCTGAAATATCAGGCCTGACACTCTCTCCAAGTTAATGAAGATAACACAGTGTACGAGATCATGTATTTTATGGTTCTAAGTTCATTGATTTAAAACTCAGACTAAAACTGTAAGTTATACAACACATAACCATCTTTGTGAGACCCATTGGAATAAACTTATCAGAGGAGGCTGTCAAATGCATAAGTTACTTTCTGAGTGACTTTCTCTGAGGTGTTCAAACTCCTGTTGGTCTCTAGAAGAGCACTTACTAAATTAATATTATAACCCCTCTGGTTTAATGCTCCTCTCAATGAATTTGCTGTATGCTGACACTCTACCTTCTTTATCCATGACATATGGCCCCAGAATATTCCTTCCCTGAGGGCTTCATTTTATCTGGATAGAGCTGTATTTAGTTAAGAATATCCTTGAAAAGCCACTTGGATTTAGAACTCCTAAGGTTTTATATTTCTCTCAGTTGCTGAGTCTTCATACAGCCCCAGGTCAGTCACATAACTTCTCTATATCTGGATTTATTCTGTGTTGGTTGAGTAGTATAGTATAAAAATGTCTATAACATTCACAAATTAAAAGTTTCTACAGAGTAAAACCTTCTTAGGTCACTTATATGCAAGGGGAAGAATAGCCCCACTAATATTACTTAAGTCAGCTCTACATGCTTGCCAGCAACCGCAAGCCACGCCTCTTTAGGTGGGGCTCTAGCTGGCTTTGCTTGTTCTATTCCAGTTCAGGATTTCCGCTTCTGTCTCTGGCGTAAACATACAGTGGTTACTCAGTACAGGTTTACTGAATTAAGTAATTAATTTATCACTCATTCATTCATTTGAAAGACACTTGTCACTTGTCAGTGGAAAACATCAGCCCACCAGTACCAGAATCTTCTATTCTGTTAATTCTGAGGGCTGTTTTTTCCCTGTGTCTTCAAAGGCAAATTAGTAATTTGATTTTTCTGCTAATATTGAACACTATTGACATATATCTCAGAAGAAAAGACTTCATGCTTTCCAAAAAGATAATGAAAATAATAATAGAAAAATAATAATAGTGTATATGTTGATCATTTATTATATGCAAAACTCTATGCTGAATAAATGTGTTGATAATATTTTTGCACTAGATGTCTTTATGAGATAGTTACAGATAATGAAACTAAAAAGGGAGAAGTAACAAATTAAATTTATATAGAATATGATGGTGTGAAGATGGTAAGCAGTCTAAATATAGGTTCTAAGATCTTAATAATCACTGTTGGGAGACTACTAATACTCGTATTTCCAGAAATTTTGTTATTATTCGTGTGTGAGTGTGTGTGTGTGTGTGTGTGTGTGTGTGTAAGTATCACAGTCACTCTCTCCAACTACTAAAAAATTGTTAGGCAATTAATAGAATATACTTCAACCTGGATGGTTAATAGACCAGAGCTCTTCTGTTAGACAATCTCTTCAAACTTGACCCTTTAGAAAGAAAACTGTAATTATGAATAATTGGAGGTAAAATTTTTCAATATTGGAGAAGAAGGATTTAATAAAGCATTACTGGGTTAAAGTTAAGTAAGGAAATGAGCCTTTACTAAAGGTCAAATTAACCAAAGTATTTTTGGGGAATATAATAGAAAGTTTTCTTTAGAATTTTATAGTGAAGCTCTCTAAATTTATACCAGATAAAACAATAAAAAAAGAAATTGTGTTTTTCTTTCAGTTGATTAATACAGAAATGGGGTTAAAAGAGTCCAAATGACTGCTATAGTCCTATAATTAATAGTGTGTATCACAATAGGCAGTTCATGCTAAGTGAAAAATTCTGCAGATCTTATAGTTTATAACAACAGTAATAATAGTAATAATACAGATTTATTTCTGATTCATGCTCTATGTCCATCAGTGGTGAGCCATGGATTCTTCTCTACCTCATTCTGACTCAGGAACACAGGCTGAGGGAGGCTGTCTCACTGCTTCCATGGTTGCTAAGGCAGGCGGCAAAGGATGAATAAACAGTCTTTTCTGGGAAGTACCATATATCATTTCCAATAACAGTTGGGTTTTTTTGTCCAAAGCAAGAAATACTGCCATTGCCAATTTTAGGAGACATAGATAAGAGAAATCTATATACTTAGAGATTTCATACTTCTACTGTTATATACTTATAAAACAGAAAGCTGGGAATGTTTGCCAATTCCAAAGAGCATGAGGGAACAAAGAAACCAAGAACAGAGTTTTCTCAAAGCCAACTGAAGAGAGATGTTTCTTCAGCTAAGTCATCTAGACTGACTCTGTAGCTGCATTTTATAGTTACTAGAGGATTTGAGGTGTCAGTTTCTAAAGCTTCCGTCCCCCTTAGAAGTAAACTTTTACAATAAAAAGCTGTTATACTTCATAAAATTATCATTGAAATAACCATCTGCCATTTTTCACTGTGGCCCAAAAATGTTTTCCAATACACCATCCCCCTACCTCAGGAGCATGTTCCTTCGCACAGATGCAAATTTTCATTGTAGAGAAGAGGATGATTTAAGGATAGCCTTCAAATTACATACAATTTTCAGGCACTAGTTATCATTACCACATGTATTTTACAACTGATGAATATACATTAGTGGAAACTTGTGCCTTTGACCCACTTCACCCATTTTGTCCACCGTGCAATGTCTGGCAACCATCAATCTGATCTCTAAATCTATAATCTATGTTGTTTGTTTGTTTTAGACTCCACATATAAGTGACATCATACAGCATTTGTCTTTTTCTTTTTGACTTATTTCACTTAGCACAAGGCCCTCAAGATCCACCTATTTTGTTACAAATGGTAAAATTTCCCTCTTTTTATGGCTGAATAATAGTCCATAATATATATATATATATATATATATTATATTTTACACTTTCTTTATCCAGTTACCCATACAGACACTTAGATTGTTTGCATATTTTGGCTATTGTAAATAATTCTGTAATAAACATAGGGGTGAATATTTTTTTTGAAGTAGCATTTTCATTTTCTTTTTTTTTTTTTTTTCTTTTTTTTTTTTTTTTTAGCATTTTCATTTTCTTAGGCAAATAACCAGTTGTAGAATTGCTGGGTCATGTGGTGGTCCTACCTTTAACTTTTGAGGAGCTACCATACTGTTTTCCATAGTGACTACACAAATTTACATTCCCACTAACAGTACACGAGGATTAATGTTTTCCACATCTTCACCAATATTTGTTATTTCTTGTCTTTTTGATAATAGCCCACTCTAACAGTTGTGAGGTGATAGCTGATTGAGGTTCTGATTTGCATCTTCCTGATGATTAGTGATGTCAAGTATTTTTTCATGTACCTGTTAGTCATCTGCATGTCTTTTTTGAAAAAGTCTATTCAGATCTGCCCCACCTTATCTTTGAGGTGGAGGAGGAGCAGAGGCAGAGGGGGAGAAAGAGAGAGAATCTTAAGCAGACTCAATACCCAGTGTGGAGCCCAAAAAAGGCCTCGATCTCATGTCCCTGAGATCATGACCTGAGCTGAAATCAAGAGTTAGATGCTTAACTGACTGAGCTATCCAGGCACCCCAGATCTCCCCATTTTCAGTTTGGATTGTTTGTTTTCTGCTATCAAATTGTATGAGTTATTCATATATTTTGGATACTAACCGCTTATCAAATATATGATTTACAAATATCTTCTCCCATTCAGTAGGGTGGCCTTTTTGTCTTGTTGACAGTTTCCTTCATTATACAGAAGTTCTTTAGTTTTGTTTTTGTTGGAATTAATGCCCTTATAAAAGGAGGGGGAGCACTCAGATTTCTCTGCTAACATGCACTAAAGAAGGCCATTTGAGAAAATAACCACTACGAGGGCACTCACCAAGAAACCGACTATGCTGGCATCAGGTCTGGCTTCCAGCCTCCAGAACTGTGAGAAGTAATTGTCTATTGTTTAAGGGATCCCTGGCTTGCTCAGTGGTTTAAGACCTGCCTTCGGCCCAGGGCTTGATCCTGGAGACCCAGGATGGAGTCCCACCTCGGGATCCCTGCAGGGAGCCTGCTTCTCTTTCTGCCTGTGTTTCTGCTTTTCTCTCCCTCTCTCTGTGTATCTCATGGATAAATAAATAAAATCTTTTAAAAAATGTCTATTGTTTAAGCTATCTAGTCTATGCTAATTTGTTATAGCAGCTAGAGTAATCTAATAGAAATATCATAAACCTATAGTGCTCCACCCATTTATTCTGTTCCCCTTCCTCCAAGCTCCTAGTGACCCCTGGTCGTTTTACTATCTCCACATTTTTGCTTTTTCCAGAATGTTATGTAGTTGAAATCATCCAGTAAGTAGGCTTTTTAGATTGACTCCTTTTATTTAGCAATATACATTTAAAGTTCACCCATATGTTTGTATAGCTATGTATCTCATTCATTTGTATCATTTATTAGTATCCTATTATACGAATGTACCACAGTTTATTCATCTATTCATCTATAGAATTCACCTGTTTGCTTATAGTTTGTATTGGTTATGAATAACACTGCCTTAAATATTTGTTTGCAGTTTTTTTTTTCTTTTTTAATGTGGAGATAAATTTTCAAACAAGTTGAGTAGTACCTGAAATCATGAATGCTGAATTGTATAGTAAGAAAAGAGGATGAGGAATGGATAAGATAGGTGAAAGGAAGTAGGAGACATAGGTTTCCTATTATGAAATGAATGAGTCACAGGATTAAAAGGCAAAGCATAGGAAATACAGTCAATGATATTATAACAGTGTTGTATGGTGACAGGTGGTAGTGTGACAGATGGTAGTGTAGCATAAAGGATAGAGAAGTTGAATCACTATGTTATATATGCACAACTCATGCAACATTGTACATCAACTGTACTCAAAGAAAATGCTTAGGTTTTGTTAGAAGGTAGAGGAAGGATGGTGAAGTATCCTCCAGACAGAGAAGCACCCCCCCACCTCGTGCTTTTGTTGAGTATAATTAACACACAACATTACATTAGTTTCAGGTGTACAACTTAGTGATTTAAGTTTATGCATTATGCTATGTTCACCATAAGCTACTATCTATCCCATTACATTGGTATTACAATATCCTTGATTGTATTCATTATGCTGTGAAAAGGCAGTTTGAGACTGAAAATTGAAATAGGCCACTTGATACTGTTTACAGATTTTTATTCAGGATCATTTACTGAGGGGATGAGGCAGATGGATGATCTAGGCATTACACAGCTATTCTCTGTCAAGCCTGGACCTTAATCCACAGTTTTACAGAGTTAGGGGCCTTGTGGTGAAGTCAAAGCATAGGTATCTAAAGTGGCACAACCTTCCCCACATTCCAATCAGGGCATATATTAACCTCCAAGAGGCCTGTAGCCCTGAGGGAAGTCATTGCATGGGCATGAATAGGGATGGAGAGCCAAAAATGAAGTCAGTGTTGTCAGCACTCCTACACATTTGTAGGAAACTGCTAAACCATCTTCCAAAGCTACAATATTTTGCATTCTCACCAAGAATGAATGAGTCACTATTGTTCTACATTCTTCAAAACTGGTATTGTCACTGTTTGGGGGGCCTAGGGGGATGGGATTTGGCCATTCTAATAGATGTATAGTTGCCTTTTTGTTTTAATTTACATTTACACAAAGACAAATGGTGCTGAGCTCTAATAATATGCTTATGTGCCCATACTTTCTTATATGTGGTGTTTGTTCAGAACTTTTGCCCATTTCTTAAATATTTACTTGCTTTCATTTTGTTGACTTTTAAGAGTTCTTCATATATTTAAGATAAAAACAAATATTTTCTCTTAATCTCTGGCATGTCATTCATTCTTTTAACTATATCTTTCACAGAACAGAAAGTTTTAATTAAGTGCAACTTCAAGGTGAGCAGAAAAAAAATCTGTTATTTTCTTGTCTCTTTTAAAAATTCACCTGGTTAGGTCAGGCCCATAATGATAATGTACGTTATAAATAACATAAAATCAAGTGATCAGGAACCTCAATTACATCTGCAAAATTTCTTCACTTAATCACATAGCCTAATCAGAGGATTAATATACCATTGTCTTCACCAGTCTTGTTCATACTTAAGGAGGGGTATGATACGGCGTATACACAGAGGGGAGGAATCCTAAGAATCATCTTAGAATTTTGCCTAGCACAGTGCACTCTAGGCCCTCAATGATTTGCATTCTTTGTGAATGCAAACTACATTCACCCTCTCTCAAGATTCCCAAGAGTCTCATCCCCTTACGACTTCAGCTCACATTCCAAATCTAAATCTCATTAACTGAAAACCTCAAGGTTCAAAATTTTATCTTCTAAATGAGATGCAGATGAATTTCTTGGGCATAATCCATTAAGTGCAGCAATTTAGGACACAATTCATTTCTCTCCTCATCCTAAGCGATGTATATCATTGAACTAAAGGCACGTGGATTTTCATTTGTGTGGTCTCTCAAAACCTTAGAACAGCAACTCAATAATAAAATGAAGTTGGAAAGTTTCTGAAGTACAATATCTACCTTAATGGAAACCTCTTTGAAAAATGTTGATAATCCATTGAAATAGAAAGTTCACCTTAATGAAGACCTTTGAAAAATGTTCACAGAAGAAATATTTCACAAATATCAGTATAGTTTCACATTTCTTTGAAGAAAAAAGTTCCATTTCCATACATCATTTAATATTATTAAAAATTATTGATCCACTGATACTAGAATGAAAAAGTAGGCCATTTAGTTAAATGTATAATCTGTGTGAGATTTTCTAACAAAGCCCAGATATGCTTTTATTTTTTTTTTTTAATTTTTATTTATTTATGATAGTCATAGAGAGAGAGAGAGAGAGGCAGAGACACAGGCGGAGGGAGAAGCAGGCTCCATGCACCGGGAGCCCGACGTGGGATTCGATCCCGGGTCTCCAGGATCGCGCCCTGGGCCAAAGGCAGGCGCCAAACCGCTGCGCCACCCAGGGATCCCCCAGATATGCTTTTAATCTTACAACTTTGTGAAGATGTATTTTCATTTTGATGCTATAGTTTTATGTATAGGAATTATTCTCTTTCCTCCTGAGGAGTCTTAAGAATATGTCTATATATTTACATTGTTTTAAAGTCAAAGAGTACTTTAAGATATGCCAATAAAAAAAACCCAGGAAACTTGCCCTTTCACTTCTAGGGACAATCATTTTCTGGTAGTTTCACATGTATATATTAGTTTATTCATTTTAGATAACTATTGATTTATGATTTTCTTTAAAAATTTTTTTAAAGATTTTATTCATGAGAGACACACAGAGAAAGAGACAGAGACACAGGCAGAGGGAGCAGCAGGCTTCATGCAGGGAGCCTGACGTGGGACTCGATCCTGGGACTCCAGGATCATGCCCTGGGCTGAAGGCAGATGCCCAACCACTGAGCCACCCAGGTGTCCCTGATTTCTTATTCTTAATTCTACTAATCAATAATAGACTATATTGTTTACATGATACATGATTCTACCTTTTCCTAAGCTTGTATTATATATATTATATATATTACATTTATATATATATGTTACATTTATAGATGGATGGATAGGCTTCATAAGTGGTATAACTGGATTTTTAGTATATATTTTTAATATATATTTTTAGTTTTGAAATTTTTCTCATATCAATAAGTAATATTCTGGTAAAATATTTTAATTGCTGCATAATATTCCAGCATATAGGTGCTTTACTATTTATTTAAACAATATCCTGGTGTTGGAAATTCACATTTCTTTCTGATCAATTCTTTCATTCAATTAGTGATACCTGTCTTATATGTGGATCACTGGTCTGAAAAATTTAATGATTTAGATAATAGCTTACAAATTGAGCCTTCTCAAAGATGCAACCCCCACAAAACACACACACACACACACACACACAATATACCATATAATCCATTAGGACACCTGTTTTTTTCTCTTTTCTTTCTTTTTTTTTTTTAAGAGGGTAGAGCTCAGCAGAAACCCACTCAGGTCGATAACTCATGTATTAGAAGAGTTCTGAGATTATTGAGTTCAAAGGATTCCCGCACAGTGGACAGAAAACAGCCAAATTTAAGAAGTAAGACCCTGACATCAAGGAAGAAGAACAAAACTTGCAAATCAGAACTCAAAACCAGAGAGTCAGGGATTCTTTAACTTAAAAGTAAATATCTCTACAGTCCTGAAGCCAATCAGTGCATCCTTATATTCCAGTATGCAACACAATTTATTTTCCTTTCCTAATTAGGACCAATAAACTGTAAGTAAAGGTAGCATTGGTTTGAAAGCCACCATTAACGAATGAAAGGATTTTAAAAAGTGAATGAAAGTAATCATATATCTTAGAGTTCCATATTTAAAAATCCAGTTTTTGCAATGTTTTTGACACTTAGAAGATAATATTAATTATCTGAATGATAGTCATAATGTGAAATAATAAGAAATAGATATATATTGGTTTCTACCTCTGGTTCCTGCTAATATTTGCTCTTTCACCCCAGTTCCTGACAGAATGTTCTGCAAAAGTACCCTTGTAACTTCCTGAGACAGGAGTCTGAGCCTCTAAATCCCTTGGGTTTCCATGTATGATAAGAGTGTCTTTTGTTATGATGAGGTAACGCTTTGTGTACCTGCTCCTTGATAGAAGCTGGCCTCCAGAAAAACCAACACATGATTAAAAGCTTGGAACTTTGAGTTCCATGTTCAGTTCTCTGGAGAGGGGAGAGATATTGGAAATTGAGGTAATGATTTATCATGCCTATCTGACAAAACCTCCATAAAAATCCCTAAGCTACAGGGTTTAGGGATCTCCCGGGTGGTTGCACACATGCATATGCCAGGAGGGGCCACACTCCAACTCCAGGAGGGCAGAAGCTCCTGTGCAGAAGACTCTTCCAGACATTGCCCTAACAATCTCTCCATCAGGCTATTCATTTGTATCCTTTAAAATATCTCTTGTAACAAATTGGCATTATTAAGTAAACTGTTGTCTTGAGTCCCAAGAGGCATTCTAGGAAATGATCAAACCTAAAGAAGGAGTCTTGGGAACTTCAATTTGTAGCCAACTTGAACAGAAGTTGTGGGTAACCTGGGAATACCCACTACTTGTGATTGGCATCTGAAGTAGAGGCCAATCTTGTGGGACTGAGATCTTAACCTGTAGAGGTCTACACTAACTCTGGTTAGTGTCAGAATTGAATTGTAGGGTACCTAGCTGATGTCAGAGAACCGGTCTGTATGGGGGAAACTCCTCACACTGACCTGGCCACAAACCTGTTTTGTGGGTAGTAGAGGAGAAATACACGATTATTTCTTTACAGTGTAGAAAGAAAAGAGCAGAGGCTTTCAATAACCAAGGCTGTGTTTGGATCAAAATCAGCTACTTTACATTGTAGACATAAATTAATGTCCCTAAATTTCAATCTTTTCAAAATTAGAATGAATGTATTAAGAAATATGGCTATTATACAAAATGTCCTGGTATACAGTAAACATCCAGTAAATGAATCCTATCATAATTGTTCACTGACATTAAATTCTTCACACTCTGATGACAATGGAATAAATGTGAAACTGTGACAGAAAATAATTTTTAAAACTTTCTATTCACCTCATAAAGTTTGTAAGAGTTTTAAAATGTGTTCACAAATGATTCTTACCAATCTATACTTCAAAATACTTTAAAAATTTACATATCCATGAAGCTATACTATCTTTGTTCCGAGGCTGAAGTAAACAACTGTATTTAATTATATTTGAGCAATTCAAAAAACTTTGAAAATCCCATTTTTCTGCTTTGCATTTTGTCCTCCACATCAGACAAGTTTCCCTTTGGTTCTGTAATGTAGCAATGAAGTCACAGACCAATTTACAGTGTTTTTAGGTTGGATAGTTCACTTTAGTGAGTGCTCACATGGGTATTCTGTGCAAACAGCATGAGTGCAAATGCAGCTGGCATGTCCACAAGAATATGGGATCATGAAGCTTGTGGTTTAATTATATCAAGCCTAGAATTTGAGCCATTCTCTAATTTATTCTAAAGACACATCACATTAATGGGGTTTCAATGAACTGTGTGCCAAATGCATGGTGTTAAAAGCAAAATGCACTGTTTTTTTTCTTTCCTCTGTAAAAGCAAAGGCATTGATCAGGCCTAAGATTAAGTGCTAAGTGAAGAATATCTTCCATAAGCATAAACCCTCATTATATTTCCCTTTGATTACACAGAAACTATGTGCCAAGCCACTTTTTTTTTTTTTTTTTTTTGGCTTAGCACTGACATAGAATAAATGTAAGCATGGTCAGGGAGTCTCTGCAGGTAAATTGATAAATGCAGGGAGTTTAAATGTGTGTGTGTGTGTGTGTGTGTGTGTGTATCAGCTGTTTTCATCCAGTAATTATACATTGCCTGATATCAATTGTGTCTGTATCAAGTGAGTAATCTGAGTAGCTTTATGAATACGTGTACTGGATGGAGAATTTGAGACGCACTGAATCATTTGTTCTTTCATTTATTCAACCCCAAAAGCCCTGGTCTTATGCTAAAAGATACAGATACAATGTGAGCATTTGTATATAGAGGCCTATTTTTCTGAAGCTGAAGTTGATGAAGGAGATGAACACCATGAAAGGATCCCACACTTCTGGCACCATAGAAGAGTCATATTGAAGAGTCTAAAAGAGTCACAGAGCATAGAAGAGGATAGCCTAAAAAGGAACATTTGGGCTAAAGAAAAATAGAGAAACAACTAGCAAGACACAGGTGTTTACATTTTGGTGACTATTTTATGACTTCCTGGGAAAAAAAATCACCATTTTGGAGATGCCTGCCCCTGATAAAAGGGCATTATTCTTTTATATAGGGAAAGTCTTCTTTAAATTTGACCCTCCTTGTCTTTTTGTATCTTCTCTCATTCAAATATTTAGATACATGATTTGCTTAAAATATGGAAATAAACTGGTAAAACTCTCAGGAAACTACTGTAATTTAAATCCACAGGTAAGAATATTAAACTTTGATATGCTTTCCTCAGAAGCTTTAGCTTCACTTTGTGCCTCTGAACTGGCCAGGTAGAAATATAGAACAACACAGAGAAAGGATCATTTTTTAAAAAGATTTTACTTATTTATTCATGAAAGACACAGAGAGAGAGGCAGAGACACAGGCACAGGGAGAAGCAGGCTCCATGTGGGGAGCCCCACGTGGGACTCGATTCCGGGTCTCCAGGATCACGCCCTGGGCTGAAGGTGGCGCTAAACCGCTGAGCCACCCAGGCTGCCCAAGGATCAATCTTAATAAAGAATAAAGCAGTTTTCTCTGACAGTAGATTATAATTAATAGAAAACTTCAAGGGAAAAGAAAACTTCCCTTACAACTTTCTCAACTGGCTTTTGCATTAAATTTGTGAATCTAGACGTTTCAGAAGATAATTTAAATGAATTTTATGAGTTTCTTTAGCTACTTATATTTCCCTTAAATGTTAGATTCATATAGTCTAAAGATCACGCAGATTTATAATTAGACCCAATAACATCTAAGAACGTTCACCATTTTCTTTATAACCTTCATGAATTTGGAATTGCCATTTGGGAGAACATTAGGAATAATTTGTGCTTATAATATATTTCCATTAAAAAAATATACTGCATATTCCTATGCATCTCCGTTACCAGATGATTGTTTTGCATTAGCAGGTTTGAAATTATAACACTATTTTTAGCTCTTTATGAATTTGTGTTTAAGTCTTTTCAAATACAAGCATAATTTTAAAAAGATCTCATAAGATTATCTGCCTCATTTTAAAACTCTGGAGCCCCATCTAAAATTTACAGTGTGGTCCTCTGTTTGTTTCTATTTAAGGTGTAACCCATTATCTATGTAACCCATGTTTCCCTAACTCCTCACTGGCCTGTCAACATTATGGGGAGACTGATTTGACTGCCATTTTGTGTCTACCATATAAACAGCCTTTTTGAGAATGTCTGGTGCTCAGCTGAGGGCATCTCACTTATGGTCATGGATAAGTTTCTTACTGTTGGGTATCGATATTTACCAAAGTGACAGACTTCCGAGGCCAAGGACGAGATAAGTGAAAAGACCCATCCCTTCTTCGTGCTGTGTTGTAGAGATTTACAAACTGTACTGCTTGTTTTCACATAACTTATAGGATTTTGAATGAAACAGATCTTTCAAATCTAATTCATAGTCTCCCTCCACTCTATAAGGATTATTTGTCAAATATAGGCTGGTACATAAGACACATCTGAGGTAAAGACCCAGTCTACTAATCAAAATCACTGTCTCTGGAACATTCTTTTCCTGGGTCTAGCTTGATTCATTGATTCCTGCTATCCTTAAGAAGAGTCCTTTAAAGAGACTTTGGTATTGCAAGCAAGTATGCTTCTAGTGATATCACTCCTCAACTCACTAGACACATCTAAACATGTTGGAAGTCCAGTTTGAGCTCAACCTGAGACTCTCACTAAATGCCTACTATGTCTTAGACACTGTATTTGACCCTAAGAGTTCAGAGATATGATGCATAGCTCCTATTCTAGAGTAGCTCAAAATCCTTCTGGGGATATAGTCATGTAAATAACTTCAATACAGTGTGAAAGTCTATAACAGAAACACTCTTTCTTTGGGGGTACTTAAAAGCTGATGATTAACTATCCCATAATTATATTCAGGCTTAGTTTTGTTTGTTTTTAATATTGTTTAGCTGTTAAGTTTATCTAGGAGTCCCACAAAAGTCTTAAATGGTATTGGACCAATTTCTTTGGAAAGATATAGAGACAAACTGATTTATGCAACAACGACAAACACGTGTTCATGTGTGTGAAGGAGTGAATGGTTTTAGTGTGTACTGTGTTAAATAGCATTCTCCTTAACCCATGTCCACTCAGAACCCCAGAATGTGACTATTTGGAAAATAGGGGCTTTACAGTGTCAACGAGGACCAGAAGTGTACACAAGTTAAATTAATAAAGACAGATTTTATTCAGTAACTATTGCAATATGGGGAAAGAGACTTTAGTACAGAAGAGAGCTCAATTTCAAATATTGCAAGGATGAGTAAGGATATATAGCCAAGGAGCAGGGTGAAGGAATAAGAGCAGACATCAAAGGTGAAGGGTTCTTGCTAAACCTACTTAACAGTATTCTTGTTGAAGGCAAGGCAAGGTGATCTGATATCAAGGATGAGGATGAGGACAAGATGATTTATCGAGGGAGATCCTATACCAGGGGTGGAAGAGATGACCTAGCAGGATTCTTTGCTAAGCTTGGGCTGGGCAGGCTGAAGAAAGATTTGAGCCAAGGTTGAAGCCTAGTCTGGAAGAGATCTCAGAGGAACCTGATGAAAATTTGGTGGAGAGCGTTTTTGCCATCAGATGTAATTAATTAAGAAGAGGTCATACTGGATTAGGCCTTACATTTAGTATGACTGGAACCCTTAAAAGAAGACAACAGAGACATAGCCACACTGGGGAAGCTTATAATTATGGAGGCACAGATTGGGGAGACTGATGTACAAGCCAAGAACTTTCAAAGAAGCTAGAAGAAAGGCAAGGAAAGATTCTTTCCTAAAGCCTTCAGAGGAAGCATCACTCTGCTAATGTCTTGATTTTGGGTTTCTAGCCTCCAGAACTGTGAGAAAGTCAATTTCTGTTGTTTTAAGCCATGCAGTTTGTGGTAATTTGTTATGGCAGCCCTGTGAGACAAAATATTATGTTTACATGAGCCCAGGGACAGGCAGGGTTGAAAAGGATATGTGCACAACACAAACAGTGCTTTCTGTTTTGGGAAAGAGAGCAGAATGAAACTGGAAATGGAGTACAGGAGAGGACTTCACACTGTACATTTTCTTTTCTTATTCGGGGGGACCACACTGTACTTTTTCTATATTTCTTTTATAAGATGCATCACCCTCTTTTCAGCTTTGTGTTTTTCAGTAGTATGAAAATACAGCATGACCAAAAAAAGAAAAAATATATAGACAGGGGACATGGAGAAAGTTTAAAGCTTTCTCAGAGGAAGGCTGAGAAAATGTACTATACATCAGTTTAGTCGATATCACCACGTTGGGTTAGGATGCATGCCTTTCCTTTTTACAAATGCCCCAAATAGCCCCTGAGGTATCATGAATATATGGAACTGGTGGAAAGCTTTTAGCTTTCACATTTTCTATATTAAAATCTTATTCTTTTGGGTTCTATATTTTAAAGTGGTTCCTTACATATAGGTACAAATCTGACAATACATATCAAAAGGGGAAATGTCAGTGTTCATGTTCTCATTTTTGTAACTTTTATCTAGTATCTCATCCACTGTGAAATGTAGAAGATAATACAAGCTCAGTTAGCAAGTGTTCATCAGATCTTTCCCTAATTACACTTTGATACTATATCATTTAAACTACAAAATCAAATAGGTATGTACATAAAATAATTTTTAGAATAATTGGACACTTATGAAGAAATCCTATATGGTTAGCAAAGAGAGCATTGACCTATAAGTCAATGTCAGGAGTCAGCTGTTTGTCAAATCTCTTCATCTCAATATTTGCATTTTTAATTGGATCTCTTCACCATGTATTTATGTGGATTATTTTGAATATATTTAAAATAAATATTTGAACATTTACCTTCAGAGAAGAAAATATATATATTATATGCTCCATGAAGGTAGAGATTATTATCCATTTTGTTTACTGCTAAACCCTCAGTTCTTTGACAGATATTTTTGCAAATAGTTGCATTTGATACATATCTATTCATAAATGAGTAAATGGATGTGATAATGCATATACTAATGCATAATTTAATTTCCACTAGGAATTATCTCTGCCTTTTGCCAAGAGTGATAGGCAAATTATATAAATGACACTGACCCAGATATTCAGACACAAATGAAGTTCTACACAATAGCATTCAGATAAGATCATATTTTCAGAAAACTAAATTTTAGACTGATTTGATTGTTAATTGGTTTTTTTACAAGGGTTTTTATTTAACCCATTAATTTATCTGCCTCGGTAGAATACAGACCAATTATTATAGTTTGCAAATTTCCAATTACTCTAATTATTAAGGGTGTGATATTCTACAGAGGCATAATTGTGCTGACATACTCTCTCAGTGTCCAAAAGACTGTATTTGGTGACATAATTTTTCAGCCTTTTAGCATACCTATTTTGCTGAAAATTACTTGTTCTATATTCTATGTTATTGGTCTTACAGCTTGATTATATTTTACTACAAACTAGTAAGAATGCTGACATATTTATTAGACTTAGGGAGATTTAAAAAGCATTTCTGAGATTCATGATGAATGTACATGCATGCAAAAAAAAAAAAACAACCCTCAGTTGTGGGATCCCTGGGTGGCGCAGCGGTTTGGCGCCTGCCTTTGGCCCAGGGCGCGATCCTGGAGACCCGGGATCGAATCCCACATCGGGCTCCCAGTGCATGGAGCCTGCTTATCCCTCTGCCTGTGTCTCTGCCTCTCTCTCTCTCTCTCTCTGTGACTATCATAAATTTAAAAAAATGTAAAAAAAATAAAAAAAAACCCTCAGTTTTAACCATTCTTATTCACATATACATATATATTTATGTATATGTGTTTAGTGACATCTCATTGATTATTGGCTGTTAAAAGAAAGCATGATATTTTTTTACATAATTCCAGATTTAATAACTAGCTTTGAATCTTTGGTACATATTAGAAAATATGGTTGCAGACTTTTGGGGGTTATGTTATGTGCCAAAGATCACATTAGAAAATGAATTCCAGAAAAAAAAAAAAAGAAAAATGAAAATAAATTACATTGGGTGCCTGAGTGGCTCAGTTGGTTAAGCATCTACCTTCTGATCAGGTCATGATCCCAGGGTCCTGGATCCAGTCCTACATCAGGCTACCTGCTCAGTGGGGAGCTTACTTCCTCTCTCTCTGCCCCTCCACCCTGCTCATGTGTACTCTGTTTTTCATGCTCTTTCAAATAAAATCTTAAAAAAGAAATAAATTCCATCTTTAACATCACTAGAATATGTAATACAAAAATTGCAATGCTTAGAATAATTTTGGCCACTGCAATAAAGACAAGTTCAAAGATAATTAGATAACTTTAATTTTAATGGTTTCTGGTTAGAGCTACAATGAACTGTTCTTGAGAGATCAAATAATAAGAACATAGACAAAAGTGCACGAAGCTCATCCTGATTTTTCAAGGAAAATGAGCATTCGTGAATTATCTACTATACTCGCAGCATGTGGAAGCCTCAATCAAAGAAAACTGAATTGTTTTTGGACTAATATCCCTTTGGACTGGGTGCAACAGCCTTAGCTAATGCACCACATGTGGCAGAGGAGCGCTGCTGCAGCCTAGCAGTGAGCCTGGGACCCACGCACGCCTCCTGTTGCTCTTGTCAACTAACAGGGATTGAGGTCTAAGTGCAGTAGAGAACACATAATTAGGCATGGTTTCTGACCAGGATATTAACAACTCTTGTTAAAGGAAAAATGTCTAGACACTAAAACAATTTATTCGCCACATCTTTGGTAACCTTAAGGCATATCAAATTAGGTTTCCTATGAGAAATATGTCTTGTGGAAAGGTTTTAAAGAGTCCAGAGGGCTTCAGAATCAGACTTCTTAGGACGACCTTAGTCTCCCCTGTCAAATGTCATTAAGACTAAATTACTGCATTCCCTGGATAAAAGTTGATTCTCTTTTAATTACATACTATAAGTTTCTTCATTGGTTAGCTTCCCTAAAAAGTTCAAGCTGTTCCTTGGGCATTTTCAGTAGATATATCTCCCTGTGTCTTAATAAACTGGGAAATAACTAACATATATCAGTTTATGACTGTGGACCATCTTATCCCATTCTTCTAGTATAGTCAAATGTATAGAAGATAGGGTTGACAAAGGAATGGTCAGTGGTGAAAAGGTTTTTGTTTTGTTTTGTTTTGTTTTTGTTTTTGTTTTTTTGCCAATAGGAAGAGTAACTATTTGGACATTGGGAAGAAAATAATGCAAATAGATGTAAATAATTTTTGAAAAAACTATATATCTGTGTAGTTAATATCATGTTCCTATCTACATTGAAGATAAAAATTTATGAAAGAAAATATTATTTCATTGAGGATTTTTTAAAACATTTTATTTATTTATTCATGAGAGACAGAGAGAGAGACAGAGAGAGAGAGAGAGAGAGAAAGAGGCAGAGACATAGGCAGAGGGAGAAGCAGCTCCATGCAGGGAGCCTGACATGGGACTTGATCCCGGGTCTCCAGGATCGCGCCCTAAGCTAAAGACAGTGCGAAACTGCTGAGCCACCGGGGCTGCTCCTTTACTGAGGATTTTAATAATGATTTTTTCTTTATCCATTAAGACCAGACTATGTATATGTGTATATATGTACATAAAATATATATAATTTCATTGTATACATGTAGATGTATATATACATATTTTATTTTACACATTATACATAACATACATAAATATACATAAAATTATACATACATAATTTTATTCTATATATTATCATAGTATATGTAAATCATATTTTTTTCTGGAAAGAGATTTATACATATATGTCTATCTATATTTATCTATTTTATTTCCTGGATGAGCTTCAGTTAATCACACCTCTATCATTATGTCTATAGGAGGCTGAATGGCCAATGGAGAAGCTATTGCAGGTGATAACTGAGTTGAATATGATATTAGAACATGCACATCATGAATAGTTAAGTCTCTTGGAATTAGCACCTCATATCTCCTTTGTACAGCTAATCCATCTTAAAGAGATATCAAACTTCTTGCCTATGTTGTTCTAGCTTGAAATTTTACTTAGTACATTTTGCATTCTTTAACACAGAAAATGATGTGCTGATGCTAGATAACAGTTTTAATTACTTTTTAATTTGGAAATAGGAACATAAATCCCAATAGAAGTAAAATAATAGTAATAATTTAAAGTCAATTAAATGAAAGCATGCTTTGGACACTTCAGTGATAATACTGATTTTCTACTATTATTAGACTTTATTTAGTTCTTCTACTAAATCAAAACTCACTCAAAGATTCTTAAAGAGAATTCATATTTATTTTTGCTAAGCTCATTTTTGACAAACCCGAACAAGTATCTGCAATACAAACAATCAAACTGTTTTAGGTTTAAGTGCTAATAACATGATATATACTTTAAAAGAAAAAAAAAAAACTTTTTTTTTTTTTTTTTTTTTAATGATAGTCACAGAGAGAGAGAGAGAGGCAGAGACACAGGCAGAGGGAGAAGCAGGCTCCATGCACCGGGAGCCCGACGTGGGAATCGATTCCTGGTCTCCAGGATCGCGCCCTGGGCCAAAGGCAGGCGCCAAACCGCTGCGCCACCCAGGGATCCCAACATGATATATACTTAATTTAAGAATTATGATGGGGATCCCTGGGTGGCGCAGCGGTTTAGCGCCTGCCTTTGGCTCAGGGCGCGATCCTGGAGACCAGGGATCGAATCCCACGTCGGGTTCCCGGTGCATGGAGCCTGTTTCTCCCTCTGCCTGTGTCTCTGCCTCTCTCTCTCTCTGTGACTATCATAAATAAATAAAAATTAAAAAAAAAAAAAGAATTATGATTGAAGCCTAAATACATTTAGAAAACTCATATCAGGAAGAAATATTTATTGTTAGAAAAGGTAAAGCATGAGTAAAACGAACAGCAGAGTCATTGCAGTAAAGTATATTCTTATAAAATTTAAATAAATATACTGCAAAAAGAACTTCACCACGAAGGGGAAATTATCTTAACAAAACGTTTCTCACATATCAATATGGAATAGGTGGGAACATTTGTGATAAGGTGAGAATATGCTGAAGACTGGATTGTCGGTGTGACATACAGTTCAATCCACAAATGCACTATTTTTCTTAGTTTTTAGAACCTAAGAGGAAAATTAATATTCATTGAGAACTTACTATTTTCTGGATGGTGTTCTGGATACAACTTCCTTGGGGTTATTACCATGGTCCTATGTTTAAAAATGTAAAGTGTATTTGTAGTGATAACATATCTAAATAATTATCAGATCTCTTTTTTTTAGATTATCAGATCTCTTTTCTTTAGACAGGAGTCCGGGGGGGAGTGGCATTACCTGGGGAAGGAAATTGGGAGAACTAAATAAAGAAATAAAAGGCACACTCAGACAAATTTCGAGCTTGAATATCACAGATTAAGTGGGTCAGAAACTAGATCCTCTGTCAATGGAAAACCTTTCATATGATTATATGAGTGTGATTTTCAGTAGTATTAGTAAAAGATGAGAGAAGCTTATGAACAATATTAATTTCTTATAGTTGCATCATAAACATTTCATTCAGCATTTTCTTTCATTTTTCTTCAAATTATGTTTATTTTCCATTTTTGCCATCTTAAAAATTTTAAAATATGGAAGACTTTTGTTTTAGGTGCTAGCACCTGGACATACATTTATTTGCTCTGATTTCTTTAGCCTCTAAAAATGGTCCATGTGGATTGGATCATTGGGTTTTTTCTTCAGCTTCCAAGACACCTTTACCTTTTATTCCACTTTCCATCCATTAACACAAGTGGACTATACTTTGTAGTTTGCCTATTCCTGGAATCCTGTCTACTAGCAATATGGGACCTGTAAATGTATGTCCAGGGTTAGGGTTCTGGGTAATGAATAGAGGGTGGATTTGAGGTTATCCTTTTCTAATATTCCATTAGTTTATCTTATTCCTTGTACTGTTAAAAGCATAGTCAAAAGAAGGTTGAGTTGACTCTGTTATGCTTTTAAGTTCTAGAAATGTTTTTATGTTCATATATTTGTTCTGATATGTAGCCCTGGGCAAATTTTTTTCAGACTTTCCAAAAATGAGATTATTAATCTATAAAACAGGGACATACTACATAGTGCTCTTAAAAAGATTATATAAATTCTTATAAAGTGTTTAGCATAGTGTCTGGAACCTAGAAAAGAGAAGAAAATCATTAACTGTTATGTATTATTATTAAGTCACATAATAAATTGTTCAATTCCTGATAATTTAGTTCTATAATCAGATTTAATATGTATAAGAACATTTTAGTCCAGATCTCTTAGTTTCAGATACATTGAGATCTATACTGGCTTTATAAACAATTTAACTATAATTTGCTTCCATCTCCAAATAATACGTTTTGTTTTGTTTGTTTTTTTTCTTTAAGATAATACACTTAAGTGAATATTTATGGTAGCATTAATGGGCTTAAATTGATACACTAAACACAAGAAGGTTGACAACAGAAATATTTTCTTTTAATATTAATAGAAAATGCCATTGACTAACACTTGTCAAACACATGTGGGATTTTATTTCAGGTAGAACGATAGGTTGGTTATGTTACTTATGCCTTTTTATTTCTTCCCTAAGATGAGCCATCAGGGCATTTTGAATATGGGTCAATTTTAGCAGAAACTTTTAAAAATGACACTGTAGAGGTTGGATTTTTAGGACTCTGAGTCCACTGAGGCATTATCAAGATGTTCACAAGCTTCTGTGAGGCAGATTCCCCCAAAAAACAAATTTTGGATTAATACATCATTTGCTAACTAACTCCTGAGAAACTCTTGAGGTGGGGAGAGACTTCTATGATTCATTCCAGCAAGTGGATCAATAAAGAGATGTAGTCTTTATGCAAAGGTTGGTGGTTAGCCAGGAAACAAAGGAAACATTCTGGCTACTTATTATGGAAACTGCTGAAAAATTGCAGATGCCCTAAATTTATAGCTTCTGCTGTTTTCTATATCACTTTGCAGTTCACAGCTCAAGAGAAAATGCCATTGCTTAATGACAGAGAGTTATGTTTGGGTTACAATTCTCTTTGTGGAGCAGAATTAGCATTCTAGGAAATGCAAAATTGCGTCTGCTCAGCCCGGTTGCTTCTAAAACACAGAAAAAACATACAGAATTAAGGTATGAAGGAAAGATAATGTGGAAAAAATAACAGGTTTGTAAATAAGTAAACCTTTACAAACTCAGGATGTCTATTTCAAGACATTGTATTTTTGTAAGTCTGTGAAGTGCCTTACTTGAATAAACTGCCTACAGCACTTCTTCACCTGGGCGTCTGTCACCTTGTTTTTGAAAGCCAAGACTTTAAAACATGCCTTTAAAAAACAAATTCAGTCTCCTGAAGATCTCATTTCAGAGCACTCATTTTAGTGTTCTTTTTAATCTGTGTAATTTATATTTTCATTCTCTCACATTTGTATAGAGATTTCATTAGCAAAAAAAAAAATTTCATTAGCAATGTTAGATGTACTTTTCTTCAATAATCTGTTTCATTTTTATCTTACTCAACATTAATATGGAAGTTTTTCCAAGAGAAATGTATTTCATTTTTCATTGCATAAAAAATTTAAAAAAACACAAAAATTTAAAAGTTAAAGTGGTCCGCAAGACGACCATAGTATATACTGTGTTACTTCCAACATTTCAGAAAATATCAGTGATCTAGAACAGTGGTTGGCTAACTTGGTTAAATGTCAAATAGAAGTATTCTAGACTCTGTGCACCATGTGGTCTGTCACAATTGTTTGACTCTGCTGCAGTAGTGCAAAAGGAGTCATAGACAGTATATACATAATAGGTGTGGCTCTGTTACAATGAACATTTATTTATAAAAACAGGCCATAATTTTGTCTGACCTGTGTAATAAAGTACTTACCCCACAGATCAGAATTTGCCTCATTAATATTTTGAATATTTTCTTCAAATCAGTTTTTAATGAATAGGAGTTAACTAGATATAGATAATGGATGTGTGTGTGTGTGTGTGTGTGTGTGTGTGTGTGTGTGTGGTGTATCTAAACCTTCTTTCTGTTCGTATTCCTCCACTATACGAATATTGGTGGGATTTGCATTCCACTCTAGGAAAGTGAGTTCCTCATTTTCTGAGACTTTTTTTTGGAGTAAAGACACTAGCGATTTAAATTTAAATTAGCAACATATAATGTCAATATAATTGAATGCTTAATTATGTAAAGAATTAAGTTTCAAGAAGACTTCATTCTCACTGAGGGTGATAGCAGAAACTGCAGGTAGGACACTAAGCTTCTGGGTAGAGAAATTACTGCGATACAAGAGTTGATTGCAGAGATCAGGATTGTCCTAGAGGGCAGTGGTATCTGGGCTGTGCACTGTGCGTTGTTAAGCAATAGAAATCTTAATGTATTCATAAGACTACTGTTATGCTAAAGACTTGCTTATTTCTGCCTGTTTTCCAAATCTTAGGCTGTAGATTTTCTTGCAAGAGTGCTTTCTTACCAAATACTGTTTTAATGAATTACTTTTTTTAAAAAATTATTTATTTGAGAGAGAGAGGAGGGAGAGAGAGAGAGAGGAGAGAGAGAGAGAGAGAGAGAGAGAGAGAGAGTGTGTGTGTGTGTGTGTGTGTGTGTGTGTGTGTGTTTCTGTGCAGGGGGGAGAGGCAGAGGGAAAAGGAGAGAGAGTCTGAGGCAGACTACACTGAGCACTTGATCTCAAGACCCTGAGATGATGACCAGAGTCAAAACCAGGGGTCCTAAGCTTCACCGACTGCACGATCCCGGCCCCCTCAATGAATTACTTTTTGAGTTAAGTATTAGTGAGAAGTCTTATTGTTTGAAACTAACATCTCTGATATAAAAATCTGTACTAGGAAAAATTGTGCTTAATTGAGGGAATGTTCGACTGATAAGTTAGAACCAAGGGTAGTAAAAATCATGCTAATAAACTGAGAAATGGTGTCTGGAATGCCAGAGCTTTCAAAATTATAATTGGTTAAATTATTACCAATTGTGATCTAAAATGAAGTGATCATCAAAGACAAACTTATTAAGAATTGTAGCTGCTGCTCTAGAATAAAACAAACTTAAAAATAACTCAGCATCTGTGTGTGGGGTAGCTATCACTAACCCAACTGCACAATCTGAAAAAGAGAATGAAAACTTTGAGCTTCTAATTTCAATTTTATATTCCCTGGCACAGACTTTCTTTTATGATACTAAGTAATCTCTTGTAAATAAAGTTGAATAACCTCCATAATAACCTCCCCCCCCCCCGCAAAAAAAATACCTAAGTTTGATTCTGTAGGCTTCCTAGTTGCAATATTAGACATTTAGGGCATTGAGGGAGAAACAGTAAGACCCAAGGAATAGGAATGTGACTGTATGGAAAGATCAGAGGACTCAGGTTTATCTGAATTCCTAAACCCAATGAGCTTTCGTTGTCAACTGAATAAGCTGTCACATTTTTGTCTATAGTGGCAGTCCCTCCTTAAAATGCTGAATGTCCTTCTCTAAGGAATTTGTTTTACATGAGGAAGCCAATGTGCCTAATGCATCTACCTCAACACACATTATTTGGGCCCAACCTCTGAACAGAATCAGTTCCCAATAAGTGGGGCTAGTCAATTATAATGTCAAATCTGTAATCCAAAACATTTGCAATATTTAATATTTTACTTTTGAATATTATATTATTTGTTTAATGTTTGAATATTGTATTCTGTAATCTAAAACATTCATAATATTTAATATTTTACTTTTGAATATTATTTTATTTGTTTAATGTTTGAATATTGTATTGTTTTTAAAAATTATTTATTCCTTATTGAGGAGATTACACATTAACATCCTAGCCATGTCTCTTCAACTTATTATTAGGCAGGGATACTTTGTTTGGTCAATGGAAAATGGGAAAACCTAAATTGTGCTATATATCAATAGAAGCATTTAATGTGATTCTCTTTTGTTTTTTTTTTTTAATTTTTATTTATTTATGATAGTCACAGAGAGATAGAGAGAGGCAGAGACACAGGCAGAGGGAGAAGCAGGCTTTATGCACCGGGAGCCTGACGTGGGATTCGATCCCGGGTCTCCAGGATCGCGCCCTGGGCCAAAGGCAGGCGCCAAACCGCTGCGCCACCCAGGGATCCCCTTTTTTTTTTTTTTTTTTTTTTAATTTTTATGTGATTCTCTTTTGAACTTTGCATTTGCACTCTGTCCCTTGCCATAAGAACAGAACAGATAGTCACAGATAATAACTCCTCCTTCATCTTTGGCCCTGGAATGAGACTATATATATAGAGACACAGGTGACCCAAAGTCCATGAAGAATATGAATAATGTTTTTGATTATGAAGAATGAAGTAAATGTTTTTGTTGTAAGGCATTGAAACTCGGAGGATTTTTTTTGCTACTGCAGTAGCATTGGCAAAAAGTATGAGGAATAGATTTTGGTAATAGATTCTAGAGCTGATGCCAATGAAAAAAGTATGTAATGCTAATTTGAATGAAAACTACCAATATATGTATATATATTTTCTACTTACTCTAGTGTTTTCTAGAAGAGCAAATAATTTGAATCATTAAACTTATAGGTTGAAAGGAGTTAACATGTTATAAGTATTTTTAAGTAAATAAGACTATTCAAATAAATTGATCATGTGTAATCTGTTAACCTACTTCTAAATATGTCTCCTAAGAGGACACAGAAGATAATACTTTCTTTAAAAATACGCTAGGGAGGGGGATCCCTAGGTGGCGCAGCGGTTTGGCGCTTGTCTTTGGCCCAGGGCGCGATCCTGGAGACCCGGGATCGAATCCCACATCAGGCTCCCGGTGCATGGAGCCTGCTTCTCCCTCTGCCTATGTCTCTGCCTCTCTCTCTCTCTGTGACTATCATAAATAAATAAAAAAAATTTAAAAAAAAATACGCTAGGGAGGTGATCACTAGCATTCACTACATCCATACCCATACCCATATCTTTAATATATAAAATATAGCATGTATTACCTTTAGGAATAAAGGACACAAAGGTGAAATGTGTTACCTGATTTCAATAGTAGCATCATCTCAAGGTGACAAAAGGCAAATGGTGATTTAACTTTGGTGCCAAGGGTGCCAGGGTGTCATGTTACCATGACAAGTAACTTACCCAAAATTTACCCAATGGTACACAGATGAGCATTTCATTAGTATCTTAATATTGTCTATTAAAAAAAAAAAAAAAAACAGTACACCTAATCTTAGCCCTTTTATAGAGAGGCAAGGAATCTACTTTCCTGTCCTGGGTTCGCCAAAAACTCAGAGCTCCTTGAAATAAAGTGATACACCAAATATACAACAAAGCACACAAGAAGCAACTGATATGATTAGGTATTTCACATTTCCAGAATTTCTTAAATTGAGGAAAGCTGGAACAGTAGAAATAAATTGATCTGAGTTTTCAAGGAAGAGTGTACAAGCAATAGTTTACAATCATTATAAGCTTCAAGAGCAATAAAAAGGATTTTCAAAAAACTAAACTGTTATTTATATTAAGGTTTTTGTCCATTTGTCTACTAGGGTTTTAGTAAATTGAAATAATTACTCTAATGAGAACAAATTTAATTAGTAATGGATGGCACTAATTTGCCTTAAACTACATAGATAATTTTAAAAATTCTAAATGTTGGTGTGAATATTGAATGATTCATATTATTACATTGATTTAATTGTTTTTAATTATTTAAATCCATAAAGCAATCACATTTTAATCTTCTTCAATTAATAAATTCCCATTTAATATAGAGAAATAATTTTGTAGATGTATTTTTCTGGCTCTGACTGAGATTTATGAATTGCTGCTTTAGGCATTTTACTTTAAGAACTACTAGAAAAAGTACCTTTTTTTTTTTTCTGGTATCAGCCTAAAAAACATCATTGTGTGTGTTTATATGTTGTCATATGTGTTTTAATCTTAAATCAGTGAATAGTTTCAACTTTGTCAATGTTGCAGGGAGACCTTTGGTTGGGTAGAAATAATATCACATTGTGGTAAGAATATTAAACCTGGAGACAGACTGTACATATTCAGGAGTGCATATGTGCTAGCTAAATCTTAATCTTAATCTTGAATGATGTGTGGAATTCAGATATGCTTGAAACATTCAAGTATTAAAGTTTACATTAACATGAAGGAATGCTTGACTGGCATCAAAATACACAGATGATTCCTGTGGTGTATAGAAAGGTCTAGATTTGTGTTAGAATATCCGAATTGTCATGACCCAATTCTTACATGCTTTGTGGTTTCAAGGAATAAAAAGCTGTTCTTTAAAGCAAAAGCGATAATATTGAGTCTAAATCATAGGATTGAGATAATTTAATGAAATTACTTCAATGTTGTGTTTTATGAACTTCTTGTCATCCACCTTCATAGTGGGAGTCCAGAGATCAGTTTCTGTAATGGGATTCTAAGAATTAGGGCTGGATATTGATAATGAATTGGCCTGGCCCATGCTCTTAGGACAAAACTCTCATGCAGGATGTCAAGGTCAGTTCTCAAGCCACAAATGCAGGACAGGCAAGCGCAGAGAAAGAACACAATCAGAATAGAGGGCTCTGCAAAGGGCAGGCAAGGTGAAAGGTACAGGTTCTATAAATAGTCTGGAGAGACTGAGAAATAAAGCCTTTTTAAGGCCCATGAATGGAAAGAAAATTCTTTAGTGTACTAAGCTAGATTAGCCAGCCCTCTGGAAAGTACCATCTAAGTATATAAGTCTTAAATATTTAACAGCATCCTCCACCCAGGGCTGTCCCAAGTAGACATTATTATTCTCTTTACGGAGTTTTAATTAAAGCAACCACTGTGGTCCCCCGTTAATTTACTCTTATGAAAGATTCAATATTTTTAAGATATTGACCTTTATGTTGTAAATGCCTTGTTTTTTTTTTTTTTTTTTAATTTATTTATGATAGTCACAGAGAGAGAGAGAGAGAGGCAGAGACACAGGCTGAGGAAGAAGCAGGCTCCATGCACCGGGAGCCTGATGTGGGATTCGATCCCGGGTCTCCAGGATCGCGCCCTGGGCCAAAGGCAGGCGCCAAACCGTTGCGCCACCCAGGGATCCCCTGTAAATGCCTTGTTATTTGATGCTGATTCTTCTTCAAGGCACTTAGGTTGCAAAAGAAGCAAAAGTAGAAGTAGCATTTGGTATTATTTCTCAGCTGATTCTGGGTAATTTCTCAGCATAGTGCAACTAGTAAAATCTTCCTAGATCCATCATACTTTCATAGTGACTTTCTTCACTGACCTGTTATTGTTCCCAATCCTCTAATTTCTCCTTTAGGCTACGTATTCACATTATTATTATTATTATTTCTTTCAGCATCTGTCTTTTCCACTTTAGGGCTTAAGGCAAATAGTATTTTCTACATGTGTGTACACCAATACATATTCTACTTGTTCTTATAATTTTATGTTAACACTCTTCTTTTGAGAAATAGAGTCCTGTATTTTCTATCCTAGAAATGGCTAGATTTTATAACTGCCTTCACCAATATATTATGATGGAAATGATGCTTTGTGACTTCTGAGACCCCTGTATGCCTCTTTTTTAAGCAAGTTTTTAAGGAGCCTGAGTTGGCATATAAGACATCTGGATACACTGAAATCATTATACTGGAGAGATCACATGATGAAACCACACAGAGATAGAGAGAGCTGCCTGAGGAAATCCAGGTGTTCCACCCCCCAGGTGTTCTCACATGTTCTCAGCATGCCTTCAAATGATTCTAGTCCCATTCTCCAAGCCACCTTAGGTGATGCTCAGTACAGCAGAGATAAGCTATCATAAGCAAAAGAAATGTTTTTGTTTTAAGCTACTAAGTTATTGAGTAATTTCTTATACAGCCCTAATAACAGAGACAGGGCTCTTCAGAAATTGGTAAGTTAGTCTAATAAGAGAAAGTCTATATATATATGACAACATAATACTATATTCTCCATTCCAGTTTGGCTCTCTCCTATAGGTCATTGAAGACCTTACTATTAATGTTTCTTTAGCTTAAAGTCATGTTTGGATGTTACTATTCTCATCTTACATCTAGACAGTGTTCTCAGGCACCTGGGTGGCTCAGTGGTTGAGTGTCTGCCTTTGGCTTGAGTTGTGATCCCAGGGTCCTGGGATCGGGTTCTATATCAGGCTCCCTGCAGGTTCCATATCAGCCTGCTTCTTCCATTGTCTATGTCTCTGCCTCTCTCTCTGTGTCTCTCATCAATAAATAAATAAAATATTTAATAAACAAATAAATGTTGTTCTCTCCATTCTACAACCATTGCATTGAGATGTATCAGAAATTCATGCTTAAATTTTTCATGTGTTTCTCACAAATCTAGTAGAAATTTTCTAGATTGAACCTATTGAATGTTGTGAGGAACAACACTGATTCATGAAATACTTTTTTTTGTTCAAATCATTTTAACCTGAACATAAGGACAGTTTGTCCTACTGTTAAAGAAAACATTAATGTAGCTAAAATAATAGCATGCATCTAAGGAAATGATGTATTTAGGATGACTTGCATTTTTTTTTTAACTGGATTAGGTCCAGTTTTCAGTTTATCAGTTGCCTTCTGGCTTGCTTTGTATAGTGCAAGTGAACAACTTTGACAACATTCCAAAAGCAAGACGTGAAATTAATATAACATAATTCAGTTAGCAGTATGCCACTTTTATTAAAGAATAAGCTGTTAAAAATAAACTCAAAATCATATGCTAAAATTACCTTTTATTTCCCACATATTTTCATGGTGATATTAAAACATCATTTACATAAATCTCTAAGACAGATTTATATATTTTATTAGATAAAATATTATATTACTAGCCTCTCAAATAATGAAATATGAGGTTGTTTATGCTTTGATAAATTGGCCAAATCAAATAAAGAGATAGAGGGGACCAAGATCATTTGTGGAAATAAAATTATGTATGATTTGGTCCAGGATGAACTTTCCTTTGGTCAATCATGTGTTATTGGTTGTGACTCAGCAAAGGGACTGAGGATGTAGGCACCTTTATATCTGGATGTAGTTATGTTTCTTTGGAGGAAAAGGCAGCAGAAATTGGATGAGGTCATACTGCGAATAGAAGAGAAAATTAATTCTTATCCTTTTTGAACCTTTGATACATCTGAGTATTGTGTTGGATTCTTAAAATTTTACTTCAAGAAAGATATAAAATATGTGTAAATTTGTAACTATGTAGATATGTAAAAAAATTTAAAACATACTTTCCTAAAAAATATTATTTGGTTTCAGTGTCAGAAAAAAAATCATTTTCTATATGGCTGAGTGGTAGAATGATAGGAATATTAGAGTGTGGAACTTCTTTTATTTTTAAAATGCCTATCTGTATATCGATCTATCTATCATTTCATTTAGCTATGCATATATATATGTATGATGCATGTATTTATCTGTTATTATCTGTTACTTATCTGTTATTATCAGAAGAGAAATAACTTTCATAAGAGAAATAATTCGCTGGTATATAATGATTTTCAATTTCTTCACAATCTCATTTTATCATTAAGTTAGTGAAATCAAAACTGATACAGTGGTATTGTAAGTATTTAACACAGAATATTAAAATTCAGAGGAATTAAATAACTTTGCCAAATTCACATAGCTGCTGAATGCAAAACCAGTATTTGAACAGGTGTTTTAATTCAATATTTATTCATTCATTTATTCAATAAATACTTATTGTGATCCTGGAGAATATATATTCAAGACACATAATCAACATAGATTAGTGTCAAAAATATATCAGGAAATTATACAAATTGCTAAGAAAAGTATAAACAGTCCAGGGGGAAAAATGGTATAAATATGTATCTTAAGAAATCATAAAGATATATATATGGACAAGAATATATGAAGAGATGTTCAACTTCATTAGTGTTCAAGGAAATAAAAATCAGAACCACACTGGGATAATATTGTGTATCCATTCTATTGGCAAAAAATAAAATATCATATTGAAAAATATACTTGGCAATAAATGTTGAGAAGGTTATAGATCACTGGGATCCATTCATAGTGGGAATGGTGCTATGAAATTTAGAAAAAACTTGGTGCTATGGTTTAGCATCATCCCATAATTATAAATTTATACATGTACTTCTCTCTAGCAATTAAACTGAAAGGTATCTGCTCAAGAAAAATAATTTCTCTTGTGCTCCCTGATATATATGCAAGGATGATTATAGCTCAGACCTATCAAAAGCAAACTCCCAGAAAAAGAATCAAGCATTCATAAACAAGAAAATGACTGAAAACAATAAAAAATAGGTGTGCATTCATACAAATATTACATATCATTCAAAATGAACAAAAATATAGATGATTCGTAGCTAATAAAATGAATAATTCTCCAACAGATACATAGAAAATTATACTTTTTGTGGCATTGTCATACTGTGTTTTTCATTATTAATTAGTTATTATGGAAACATAATGTCTCTTGACTAAATCCTAAAATAGATTCAAGATATAATTAGAGGAAATGGAGATTGTATTTATGTGCTTGCATATATGTCAAAACCTTGAAAATATAGTTACAAGGAACTGATACTCTTGCTAGCCATTCTAATCATTTTAAATACATTCCAAAGACATTCCACATATTCCAAATAAAATCAAACAATCCACATACACCTATTACCTAAAAATAACTCTCAGGCATTTTTTCCCAGTTCTTTTTCCTTTTTTTTCTTTTTAGTGTCTTAGGATTTTTCTACAGAAGCAGCTTGAAACATATTCCAGTTATCATATCATTTCACCTCTCTGTAATTCATATACATATATTTAGAAACCATAAACAGCTTCTTATGTAAATAGCACATTATAATAATATATAAAATTAGTAATTTTTGGTATAAATCAATACCTAGTCTACTTTCAAATTTTCCCACTTTTCTCAAAATTTAATGTTAAACTTTTTTTTTTCCAAATCAGGACCCAAATTAATTTTACACATTACATTTGGCTTTAATGTCACTTAAGAGTCCTTCTTTTTCTTATGCTTGGCTTAGATATGACAGAATGGAAGAAAAAATAAAACTTAAGATCATTTCAATAGAGGAAAACAACTTATTTAATATAGTTCAACCAAACTTCATAATAAAAACTGTCAGCAAACCAGTAAGAGAAGGAAAAGTCCCCAAAGTAATAAGGTAGCTATGAAAATCCTACTACTAACATCAGAAATAATATAGGGTCATAAAATTATGAAAAAGAAAAAAATCCACTGTCACTACTTCTGTTTTATATATTTTTGGAATCCTAGCCAATACAATAGACAAGATAAAGAAACTAAAAAAACTGGAAAAAAAAAAAGGTAAAACATACTATATTCATGCATAGTATATTGGGCATAATGCATATTTTGAAAATCCAAATAAGTCTAGAAAAACCTTATTCATATATAGTAAGATTAGCAAGTTGTAGAATGGAAGATCAATACAAACATATTGTCTCTGTGTGTGTTAGGAATAAGTAATTGGAAATAATAACTAAAACAGACAAAAAGCAACTACCTGAAGCACAGTAAAACTGCTGAAAAAAGCAAAAATATGCCTAAAGAAATGGACGCAAGTACCATGCTTTTGTGTTGGATAACTCAATATTATTAAAATCTCATGAGCTTAGGTATGTATATCTGTTATCCCCATAATAAACTACAGATTCAGTGCAATTTCAATTAAAATACCAGCAAATGATCTACTTCCGGTCATGACCATGTAACTGGCACTATCCACTACTGAACTCAACTGTAGCATGGACAAGATACGAGATGACAGTTTCCAGGCATTACACTCAAAGTATCAGAGGACTTTTACCATTGAAAGAAGGGAAACCCACAAGGTAAGCCCAAGGTAGCCTTTTGATCACTTTGTCTCTTCCTTAAGACACCTTTCATGCAATAGAATAGAGGGTAGGAAGAGAGAGATTGCACTTTCTGATATACACACCATAGTGCAATCCCCTCGTCTTAATAGAATTGCTTTTATTGGACAGAAAACAGCAAATGTGGTGATGTCACATGATGTGATTAGGTTAAAAATGACTTCTACCTTCCTAGCCAATTTCTCTATAGCCTTGTTGACTCGTACAGTTTGATGAAACAAATTGCCATGTTGGAAACACCCATGAGGCAAGAAACTGATGGCAACCTCTGGCAAAAAAACAGCACAGAACTCTGGCCCTCAGAGTTCTACTCCCAACAACCACCTGAGCTTGGATGTGAATTCTTCCCCAGTTGAGACTTTAGATGACTATAGCCTAATAACATCTTGATTGTAACCTGTGAGATAGCCTGAAACAGAAGATGCTACAAAGTTTCACCTGGATATGGGTCAGGACCCATAAAAACTATGACAAAATATATGTGTTTAGTTTCCCGATAATTTGTTATGCGGCAATTTATAACTAATATAACTCTCAAGTACAGATGGGACATTTGCTAAGATATATTCTGGGCCATAAAACAAACCTCATAAAATTTAAAAGAAGAGAAATACCAAGTATGTTTATACAACATAATGGAAGTAAATTAGAAATCAGTAACAGAAAGATGTATGATAAACGCTCAAACATTTGGAAATTAAGCAACACATGGAACAAAGAAAGTATGCAGGGAAATTAAACATAATTTGAATTAAATGAAAATGAAAATGTATGTACAAATTTGTAGGATACAGTTAAAACCATATTAAAAGAAAACTGGTGGCACTGAATATACATGTATATATTCAGAAACATAAAGAACTTGTTGAATTTAAGTTCAACAATAAATGAATGAATGCAGTAAACCCCTTGTAGAATGGTCAAAAGCCTTGAAATCATTCTTCAAAAGGGAGACAAATCACTAACGAACACTTGTAAAGATGATCAACGTTATTAGTGTTAAGAACAAAGCCAAATAAGACACGCATAATAAGATCCAACTAGACACCCATTTGAATGGTTAATCCTGGAGTGACCACCTCAAATGATATAATCACTTTGAGAAAAGGTTGTCAATTCCTTATAAAATTTGACATATGATACCTACTTTTATTTTTCACAACTGTAATGAAAACATATACCACAGAAAGCTTTTACAAAAACAACTGCGACCACTTTACTTTTAATACTCAAAAGCTGAAAACAATCTTAATGGCCATTAATGGAATAGCAGGTAAACAATGCGTTGTTATATTCATTCAGTGGATTACTACTCAGCAATACAGAGAAACTAACTACTGAGACACCTACCTCATAGTTTTACCTCACAGACACTATGCTAAGTGGGAGAAGGCAGACACAAAAGAGTATTGCTTTATTTTTTAAAAAAAGTTATTCCATATATGTGAAATTCTAGAACAGAGAGAAGTCATCTGTAGTGAAAAAAGTCATAAAAGTGGCTATCTGCTGGAAGCTTGACTGAGTGGAACCAGACAGGAACTTTCTGGGGTGATTCAATATTCTTTATCTAGACAGGGCTTCATGCATGTATGGATTTTTCAAATGTCAGCACATTGTACATTTTTAAAAAAATATTTTATTTATTTATTCATGAGACACACACACACACACACACAGAGGCAGAGACACAGGCCGAGGGAGAAACAGGTTCTCTCTGGGGAGCCCGATGTGGGACTCGATCCCGGATCTCCAGGATCACACCCTGGGCCAAAGGCAGACACTCAACCGCTGAGCCACCAGGCGTCCCAGCACATTGTTCATTTAAGGTATATCCATTTTCTTTATGCAAACTTTACCTAAGCAAAAGAAAAGGATAAACAAATATTGAACTTTAGTTATGAATGAATGTTTTTTGTAGTAATACATTTTAAAAATTCTGAAACTACCTTCTCAGTATTGTAAGTTTGATAAAAGGAGCTAGGTTTATCACTTTTTGAGCAGCGTGTTGCAAATATGGAAAGGGGTAGGGTTAGAACATACCCTGAGCTATTATACTGATGTCAGCACGAACTCAAAGTATTTAACATATATGATAGAGAAATGATAGGTGACAGAGATAGTGCTAGAGAAGTACAGAAAGAACTGAGATGGATGTTCCTATACTTTAGGAAGAGGTTTCTATGTGGGGGTTGTGGGTACATTAGTAGAAAGTTCTCTTACATTATAATCTCAAAAATTTTAACATATGGCTAGAGGAATAGCCATCTCCACAGTTCTCTGATCTGCCTTCTCTGGAATCCTCTACCACCAAATAACTGAATCTTTGCCTCCATTGTATCTGCCCTATTTGATTTGATTATATATCACAGTTTATTTATTTATTTTTTTAAAAGCATCTCTGCCCCATGACCCATTAGTAGTCCCCTTTTTTCCTTCCTCCATCCCTCCCTCCTTCCTTCCTTCCTTCCTTCCTTCCTTCCTTCCTTCCTTCCTTCCTTCCTTCCTTCCTTCCTATATTCCTCCCTCATTCCCTTTCTCCCTTCCTTTCTTCCTCCCTTCTTTCTTTTCATTTCTTTCTCCCTTTCACTATTAAACTTTGCTCAACTCGCTGGGGATTTTCTTAGTGTGAGTATTTGTGGTTGATTTTTTTCTCACCCTGGGCTTTTAGGATCATCAGAACTTTTCTTTATTTTCCCTCTACTACCTCGGCACAGCTATTAATTTAGTATAGAACCTAATTTTTTTTGCTCCCCAAGCACTTTTTTCTAACACTTACAGGATAACTTGCCACCTGCTTTTGTTAAAGACGTTAACTGAAGTTTTCCTGTAGCTAGCTATATTCTGTCAGTTTTTAAGATGAGTTTGGGAGGGGGTACTGAAAACTCTGCTCCAGTCATAAAATTTCACTGACTAGAAGTCTAACATTATACACTTAAGAAAATTAAACCCTCATCCAGAAGATATTCAAAATAATGGTTACTTCAGGAGAAGGACAACAGGTGGTTAAATGAGGAGGACTGTATTGTCTAGATTCGGGATTTTATTTTGACAGCCAATGTGTTTGTGTCCCTATTACATTACTAGAAACAAGAAAAATACAATAAAAAATAGATCCATTGTGAAATTATGTTGTGATCCAATGTTTGTGACATATCTCATTTCATGTACTCCGAGTTTTAAAAAATAATCCTTAAAAAAGAGAACAACTATATTTATTTTTGTAGGATTTATTAGATGGCCAGTATTTGTCTGTTCTAGGCTTTGGGGATAGAGTGATGAACAAATGTTTCTGTCTTTTTGTAACTAAAATGTTAGTGGAAAGGAGACAGCAAATATTCTAACAAAGTATTATATATCTGTATATCTCTATATATTATTGATAGATATTGAGGAAAATCAAAGTTGGGTGTGAAAGCAAGCATGTATCCTTGGTGGTTTGAGAGTCTTATTAAATGGCCAGGCTCTGAGGTAATGAAATTTAAAGAGAGATATTTTCTGGAGTCAGGTAATTACCATGCAAAGATCTTGGAGAAAGAGTATTTTGGGAGCAGGGACACGAAGTACTAAGAAATGATGCAGAAAGGAATTTGATATTTTAGAGGCGTAGAGAAAAATGTAAGATTTTTTGAACATAGTAAGTGGGAGAGCAGTTGGAAAGTTAACAGAATTAGGTTTCTTCCTAATAACAAACTGATCGTGTAAGGCCCTATAATCCATTTGGATTTTAACTCACAGATAAATATCTGGATTTTATTATGAGATGAAGACAAACCTTTAAGCAGTGGAGTGATAGGTATAGTTTCATTTACAAAATATCACATTGGTTGCCTTTTAGACTTATTAGAATCAGAGAAAATGATGAGGAAATTATTGGCGTAAGGTGACTTGTGCAGGAGAGGTAGTGATTAATCATATTTAATAAGTCTTTTTAAGGTAGCACCCATAGATCTTGCTGACTGAATGTTGTAATGAAGGAATGAATGGAGAAACCAATGGCTTAAGTTTTAGGCTTCAGCAGATGAGTTAATGGGAATGACATTTACTGATCCAGGAAAAACAGGGCAGGAAAGCTTAAAGAAAGGGATAGAAACTACTCATTTCACTTGGATTATATTAAACCTGAGCTATTTATTAGGCAACCAAGTATCCCCCACACCAACCAGGTAGTTGAATGTAGATTCTATCATTTAAGGGAGAGGTCATTGGTAGAAATGTTTATTTCAAAGACACCAATGGATGACATTTCAAGCCAGAAATAGCTCAGGGAGAAAGTAAAGAAAGAAAAGAATGGAGATATGAGAAATGTGTTTTGAGATACCCCAAAATTTAGAAGTTGGGAGAGGAGACCGGGATGGAGTGGAGAAGGAACAGCAATGACATAGAGGAAAAATTGGGAGACTTTGCTGTCCATGTGGCCAAAAGATAAAAGTATTTAAAGAAGAATGGAATGAACAACTATTTCAAAATTCAAATTCTCTGTACTTTACAATTATACTCTTAAAAAAAGATAAATGTGTACAGGTGTTCCACAGACACTCTCTTTCACTTGCTTGTGTTGCTTTTGTGTTTCTTTCTTGTGTCAGTGGACAATTGTTTTCTTCTCTGCTTTGGTTTTCATTTAATTAGATAATTATAACACTTTAATTAGACATTGTGCTGTGGAATAGCCAGAAAAGAGCCTTTTTTTTCTTTCTTTTCTTTCTCTCTCTTTTTTTTTTTTTTTTGGAATCAGGGATTTGCAAAATTATTGTTTATATGCATGGCTGAATTCCACAAATGTATTTGAATGTGGGGACTGCAGAGGAAGAAACATTATATAAGGATATAATTTGAAATAATGCCATCCATGCAAAGGCATCCATACAATTTCAGCTTAGAATAAATGCACAAATTGGGAGTGGGGATCATAGCATTTGAAATGGGCAATGCATTCATCTTTATTTACTCTTTCTGTGCAGAAAAAGCAAATTATGTTTTGGTGTATTTCCAGATATGATGATAGTAAGTAAACAAAGAGATAAACCAACCTCAGTTTTAGTCCCAAAGTAGTTGTAAATTTTACATTTGATACAGTTTTTCTTCTATTAATGTGAATTTCTTAGGTGACAAATCAATGCTAAATGAATCATTAATAAAATATACTTAGTGCAATCTTCTACTTCTCAACATAAATGAGAGACATGATATATATCTAGAAGTAGCTGAATTACTACAGAATTTACACACTAAAATGGTCATATATCTATAAACTATTTTCTATGATTATTTGGCACAAACTAGGAAGTCTGGGCATACTTCCATCTAATAACTAAGAGGAAAAGAGAGATATTGTCTAACAACTTCTAATTCCAGTGACACTGATTGAGACATCTATATATGGATTTATAGACCAGTTCTGGTATCTAGGACATCAACATTTTTAAGATTTTTATTATCACATTATTATTATGAGTTCTTAGGTTCAGCACATTGGAGGTTTCATATCATCTCAGGAAACAGATTCACAATACATATATATTTATATTTATTTATTTTATTTTTAACCAAACTCCTCACTAATAAAAAGAGGAGAATAAAAATAGTGATATTTTAACTCAAACAATAGAGACCAGCTTAATATGTCATGTGGTATTTGGTTTCTACTGTATAATTAGCCTCCTTTTCCCCCTATTAAATATTACTTTATTTTATATTCACTTTTAACCAATTTATAAGTGATATTATTATGTGACTTAGGGTACAAACTGATATGCGACTTTCTATGAGAAAGAGTCCCTGGGATGATAGAACCACTGAGTTCAACAAGTAGACTTGGTGCTTGCCTTTCATAAGACAGAGTAGGGTACAAATGGGCTCTGTACCACAATGTTTGCAGAGTTTTCTGAAGTGATTTTATCCATATTATACTGTATACCAACAAGTTATGAAGTTTTAGTGTCTTTGATCTTTTTGTTGTTGTTGTCTCATAGCAATTGGTGTGTTAATCTCAATCATCACATTAACATTTTAACAGATTGGAATAGAAAAGGTGAAATGAAGAAGTGGCTAGTTTTTGTGGGTTTTTTAAAGATTGATATTGATTGAGTGATTGATTTATTATTTATTTGAGAGACAGCATGAGAGAGAAGGAGCACTGGGTGGAAGGGTAGAGGCAGAGGGATAAACAGGCTCCCCGCTTAGTGGGGAACCCAATGCAGGCTCTATTCAAGAAGCCAGAGATCATGACCTGAGCAGAGGGCTCGGCAGCCTGATGATAATTTGGTAACTTTTCAGCTCCCAACACACTACCTCTTAAACCCAGGAGTGTGTATACCATTAGTAAAAGAACATAATTAACTATGGTTATTCAGGATTTGAGGACATTAAATTTCAATAGGCATAGATAGCATCCAGAGTTATAGATTATAGAAATTGTTTTATAAATTTTTTTTTTATTTAGGAAATGTATGACAATCACAAATTTTGATTCAATTGTCCAACATATATATTTTCAGAGCATCTTGTCACTTTAACATTTTAAATACCATTTCTTCCCATTCCCAGGTATTGCTGAAGCTAAGTAGAATGCAGGTGAACAGTTCTTAAACACTTACCTACATGTACAAATTATATATTTCTTATGTATTTTTGTATGAAAAATAATATTTACTGAACATAGAATATGAAGCTAGTGAAGTTCCATTTATTTGCACATCAGCACAAAGAAAGTCTTTTAGGTATGAGGGTGTGGGGACAATAAAAAAAATTCTTGATCTTATGGATGTCAGATCCATCTTATGTAGACTGAATATATGAGCAACCTTGTGTTCCCTTGCTATTATTCTTTGGTGTTCATGGTTGCTCCTCTGTGATCTATAGTCAGCATTACAGTAGGCGATCACTCAGTTGTATATGGACCTATACAACTTTGAGTATTTAAATGACAGATTCACGTAGCACCACTCAATTTAGAAGCTTTTTTTAAAAAATTGAGATTACAATCTCTTAATTTTCCCTTGAACTTTTATTTTCTTTCCAGACTTTCTTTTTTCTTTGTCCCTTATAAACATCTCCCCCAGTAAAATTCTTCAAAAGTATCTATAGTGTGTTTCTGGCTTCTTTCCATTTCTACAGTCATGTCACACTGTTTATTTATTTATTTATGTATTTATTTATTTATAAAAAGATTTTATTTATTTATTCATGAAAGACACAGAGAGAGAGAGGCAGAGACATAGGCAGAGGGAGAAGCAGACTCCATGTAGGAAGCCCGATGTGGGACTCCATCCCGGAACTTGGGGATCACACCTTGAGCCAAAGGCAGATGCTCAACTACTGAGCCACCCAGGCATCTCATGTCACACTATTTAATAATTGCATGGCATTTAATCAAATTATAAAACATAAAGATTAAATTTGAAAATATTAATATGAAGGTAAAATCTACTACTTCTTATGCCATACTTCTTATGCCACTCCCATTGCATTAAAATTGATATGTACCCATACATACTGATTCTTTCCATGACAAAAAGTTACCACCACTATTATCACTAGTTATTTAATATATTTCCATTCACTCCCTCATAATAATAAAGAACTATCTAATCTGATGAATTTTTGTTAGCTCTAGGCCTATCTATGTCTATCGTCTCTATCTATATTTCTCCAAAATGAAAATTTTTCATCTGCTATAGAAGTTAGAATTCTTTTGATGTGATGGCCTTTCTCAGTCTACTAGATGATATGCAATCCTTTCTTATCTAATTATTTTTATTCACTATTTGTTTGCATAAGAGAGATATTAGCTCCTGACTTTTCTTCACTCTTGCTCTTGATGCATATCTCCTACATCAAAACATATTATCACCATGAGGTATTTTCCTAGAGAATCCACTTTGAAAAGTCCTGTTCTATGTAGAGTGGACTAACAGTCTTATATAAGCACATCCTTTCAACCCTTTACACTCCCACCTCAATCCTCTACCCTTTGAACATGAAAATTTATGTACAAGTTGACTTGAAAATAGAATACTGAATTAGTTTACTAGGCCTATAATGAAGTACTAAAAACTGAGTTGATTGAACAACAGAAATGAATTGTCTCACAGTTCTAGGGTCTTGAAATCCAAGATCAAGGTGTCAGCAGGATCACACTCCCTCTGAAGGTACTACAGAAGAATCTGTTCCAGGTCTTTCTTCTAGCTTCTGATCATTTCTTGGCTTATACCAACATAATTTCAAGCTTTACATAGTTTTCCCTTTTGTATGTAACATCTATGTGTCCAAAATTCTCCTTTTTAGAAGGATACCAGTCATATGGGATCAGGTCCCATCCTAATGGCCTCATTTTAACATAATGAATTACAACTGAAACAACACTATTTCCAAATAAGGTCACAATCGGAAGTACTGGTGGTAGCCTACGAACATAGTAATAGGAATTTGGTGAGAGAGTGGGAGGATCACAGTATAACCCATGACAAATACTGCTTTGTTTTCTTTATTAAAGTTTTGTAACTAATTTCTGATACATAAATTCGATATCAACTTTATTGAAGGCCATCCTAATCCTTGGATTCAGGGTAGGTTTTGATTATACTATATACTTGTTAGTGTGCTGAAGATTTCTTCTATTACTACCCGAAGTAAATATTTTCACCTTCATAATATTACCCTGTTAATTAAAGAACTGATACATTGCAAAATGCAAACACTCTGGGAAGAGATTAGTCCTCCAAATATTTATCTAAATGTGAGGTAAAATCTTACCGTGTGGACGGCATTGCTAAGAGCATGAGAATATGGATATCGTCAAGAGACAGAGATCACTCAGAGAAAAATGTGCCACCAGGAGAAATAGTCCAGATGTGGAGAAGCTTGGGGCCCTAAAGACAATTTCTCTCTACAATTTTTCTGAGGCCACAGTTTTTCTGCTGATATTCTTCAGGGCATTTCAGTACCTGCAAGGTCCGTCTTTAGCTGTCTCCATTCTTCATGTCTTGCTTAAACCTCAAGTAAGACTCATGCAGTTCTATGCCTTCCTTCATTTTGTTGTTCCTATGAGGGACTTTTTCTTTAAATGAATCAATATTCCTGGTCATTTCATAGGAAGTTGATATGGCTACTTGTCAGGGTTCTGTCTTTCCCAAATCAAATTAGACCCTTGCTATCCTTTAAAACTCTATTTAAACCACAGAATTGCATTACATAATCTTATAAACTCTTCATTTTGAATTGCTCATACCTAAGTATAATGGAGTTTTCATAACTGAATCAGCAGTATGTTAGGAACAAAGAGTACAGAAATATCTAGTATGTTAAAATATACAGGAAAATTAAAATATGAACAGAGTGGCCATGGGGAACTCAGTAGAAGTAAGAATTCAGAAATCCTGGCTATATATAAGATGATATTCAAGCCAATTCTCATTAAATTTTAAAGGGCAGAATGATTTGAACAAGCTGGAGTATTTGGGGAACATCCAGGGAGCTAACATCAAAGCTTTGTGATGGTTTCCAAAGATGTTTAATTAATTGTGTGTATGTTAAAACTGTCTATGTATCATGTATTTACAGGCTATACAAATGACTGCAAACCTCTTTAAGTTGGAAAGAAAATAAATTCTAAGGGGCAGAATCTATATTTCATGTGTTCTAGGCACTGGTTTAAGGAATTTATATATAGTTTCTTATGTAATCACAAAAGTTATTTTTCAGTTTAATAATAAAAAATGAGATCTATACTGGAGACTTAGAGGATATGCAATCAGAATTGGGGTAAGCTATAATGTGAACTCAGTTTACTGAGAAAATTCTGAAATCAGCAGGTATTTTTAAAACTACTTTGACTTGGATTTTCCTTCTATTTGTTGGCATAGGCCAGATGATCAACAGGCCGAATCCACTCTGAAGACATAGGCCATTTCTCCAGCTGTTCATTGATGTGTAACAGAGAACAGAGAAGTTAGTATAGGTGTACAACTCACTGAAAATTCATAAACATTGTGTTTCATTTCTAGATCAGGAAACACAAGAATACAGAAATTCCTCTCATGTTTCCTTTCCAGGCACAAACCCCTCAAAGAGAGGTTTGCCCTGATTTATAACACTCGGGACTATTTGACATATAAATGGATAATATAGCATAATTCCTTTCTGTCTTCCTGCATTTGATATTATGTTTGTGAGACTCAGCCATGTACTTATGTTCCTATTGCAGATTGTTCTTTCCTGTTTTATGCTATTTTGGTGTGAGAACGTATTTTATATAATGTAGACATTTTATAGTTGGATAGACATCTACTATTTAAGTCGTTTGCATTTGGCATCAACTATAAATAGTGTTATTTTGAAAATTCTCTGACATATACGGTAAGAAATAGAATTACTGGGTCATAGGGTATATTTATATTTAGCTTTAGTCCACACAGAGAATTCTCCAAGTGGTATTGCCAATATTACATTCCTAATATACTACAGTTTCAATTGCTCTTCATTCTCCCCAACACTAGGTATCTTTTTTTTTTTTTTTTTTTCATTTTAACCATTGTGGTGGGTGTATACTGGTGTGTTGTATGTTTGTTGACCTATCAGATATCCCCTTTGTGAAATATACTTTTGTTGTTTTTCTTCATATATTCTCCTGAGTTTTCCATTTATTTGTTTGTTTATAGAAGATTCTTTTATATATGCATTTTATATATATAATATATATTATGAACACTAACCATTTTTAGATTTGTGTAATATGATATATTATCTTTTTATATATTGCTGGATTTAACTTATTTATATATTCTTAAGAATTTTTACTTTTAGATTCACAGGGATTATTGTTCTCTAATTTTATGTTCTTAGAAGAGCCTTTGCTGGTGTGGTAATCAAGGTTATACTTTCTTCATCAAAAAGGAAAGGGGCGCCTGGGTGTCTCAGTTGGTTAAGCTTCTAACTCTTGGTTTAGGTTCAGGTCAGGATCTCAAGGTCTTGAGATTGAGCCCTTCGTTGGGCTTCATGCTCAGAAGGGAGTCTGCCTTAGATTCTCTCCCTCTGTCCCTCCCCCCAGCTCATGTTCTCCCTCTCTCTAAAATGCATAAGTAAATCTTAAAGAAAAGGAAATATTTCCTCTATTTCCCAGTGTAAAATTTGTACTGGGATTTCCTTTACATTGCGGCTATTGACAGGTTGTATATTTTCTTATTCTGTTTTTCTAAATTTTCCTAGGGGTATTTGATTTTCTCAATTAAAAATTTCTTTCCTCTTTAATTTTACTCTTATATTATTAATTTCACATCTATTTATTAAGTTTAAATTTATATTATGAAATGTAAGCTTTAAATCATTTATTTTCCTTCCTCATTTTCTAATATATATAACTAGGCTCTAAATGTCTTTGTAAGTCTATCTCTTGCTGCCTCTCACAAGTTCTAATACACTGTATTTTTATTTTCTTTCACTTAAAATTCACCTAAAATTTTCTGATTTTCAGTTTTAGTTCTGTGATACATACATCTTGAAGCCCTCAGTTTACTTTTATTTTTTTATTTTTTTATTTTTTCTCAGTTTACTTTTAAATTAAATGGGGATTCTCTAGGTATCTTGTTATTGTATTTTAGTTTAATTCAATTTTGGCATAAATCATACTCTGAATAATTTTAATACATTTAAGTCTCCCAATCTAATTGTGGATTTTTATATTTCTTTTTTCTTTAGTTTTGTTAATTGTTGCTTTATGTAGTTTGAAGTTATGTTACTAGGTATATATACTAAGGATTATGATGTATTTCTTTTGGATTTTTCCCTTTGCATTGTGAAATATATACCTTTTCTGTAATAATTTCTTTCTCAAAGTCTTGAATCTCTTCAATTCTATTCATTTTTTTTAAAAAAATGTGTTTTCTTCACAATTTGCTTTTTAAGGCAACTCTTATGTGTACCAACCTTCTTAGTAGTTTTGTCTCCACTCTAAAATATATCTATTTATAGGATTCTGTATCTTCTTTCTTGATTTTTATCATAGCATTTATTAGTTTATCTAATTAAATACTGCAGTGGGGTCTTTTCATATATCTTATCATGTTCTAATTACTTTTAAGTATTTTTGAAATATTAGTTTATACTTTCATCTGTTTTATCGGTATATTTTTCAATAGTTAAAAAAAATTCCACTATGGATATTATTAGGTTCTTTGGTCTTTTGTTTCATAAGAATTTGGAGTGAAATTTGACTGTGATACTTTTCTTGCTAATTTTTATATGAATATAATTTGTCTGAATGTTAGGTGAGAGAAATGGCTACAAAACTGCTTTTCTGCCTCATAATAATTAAAAAGGTCTGACTTTATATTCTCTGGGATCTCCTGATCTTTCCCTTTCTCTGCCCCTAGCAATTTTTTTTCTTCTTGCATTTTTATTTATCTCAGTATTGAAATCCATATCTCTCATTTTTTTCCAATATGGGGCTTTGGTCTGGAAGAGGGCTTTAGTGGCTGTTGTTCTTTTGCCTTGACATGGACAGAAGGGGCATGTGGCCTGCCATAATCCCTGTGTCATCATATTCATATCTTTGTGTAATCCTTTCTCTGTGTGTGTGGGCAGGGACTGTGACTTTTGTGTGTGTGTGTGTGTGTGTGTGTGTGTATGTGTGTGACTTTTTTTTTAACCATGAGACTATAACAAAAAAAAAAAAAAAAGGATGATATGCCATTCCTGTGATTACGTTACATTATTTAGAACCACATTTTACTAGCAGACTTGCTTTAGAGATTTTCTTCTTTACCTGGCTTTGAGGGAAGAGATCATTCCTAAGAGGTCCATCTTGCGAGAAAGTTAGAGTATCCTGCAGAGGCAGCCAACAAGAAACCGGGCTACTCAGTTTTAAAAAGGCAAGGAAATTGATTTTGCCAACAACTTAAATAGGAAGTGTTTCTTCCCCAGTGGAGGCTTCAGATGGGAATGCAGATAGATCAACATTTTGATAGCAGTCTTCTGAGACCATTAAGTGGAGGACCTATGTAAGATCATGCTCCCAGACTCTGAACGCAGAAACTGTGAGATAACAAATGTGTGTTATTTTAAGCCACTAAGGTCATGGTCATTTGTTATGAAGCAGTAGATAACTAATACAGACCCTTTCAGATCTTGCTTCAGAACCTGTTTAATTCGAACTAGGGGTGGTGGAAGGGGAGGAGGGCGGGGGGTGGGGGGGAATGGGTGACGGGCACTGAGGGGGACACTTGACGGGATGAGCACTGAGTGTTTTTCTGTATGTTGGTAAATTGAACACCAATAAAAATTAATTTATTAAAAAAAAAAGAACCTGTTTAATTACTTAAAATGTAGATGCACAAAACTCTTCCAACTTCATCTGCAGCTACAATTCCCCAGTAATTAGCTTTCTGTACTCTTTAGTGAATACCTTTGACAATATTAGTGTTCTGTTCTCAGCTCTGGGAGACACACTTCTCTACCTTCTACTGATGTAATGTTTGCCTTGAAGATATAGCTGATTTTTCTCCACCCATTGTATTTTGGAGTTTATAGGGATACATTTTTAGTTAGTCTCATTTTTTATATTGTCCACGGATATGCATATATATCTACATGTGGTTATGTTTGCCTTTTTGCTCTCTATTCTGCAAAAGAAACCACATTGTTATCTTCCAAGCATTTCTTTATGCACATTGTTAAAATTTGCTGGCTCATGCCAAATTGCTATTCAGACTAGTATACTCTCTAGATCTGTGGAAAACCTTTTGAATTACCCAACATTCTTGGCAGCAGCAGGAATTGTTAGCTTTTAACATGAAAATTGGTCAATTTGCTAGTTGTAAAATAATATCTAACTATGGTTAGATTTTCATTTCTTTATTATATTTATGACTTTAAAAAATAATGAACTTTATGAATTTATGCTTTGCTCTTTTTTCTTTTGGGTCATTTGCCTTTTATTGATCTTAATCATTAGTCTATATATTTTGGAGACTAATGTTCTGTATTCATCATAAATATCTTTGCTACATATTCAATTTCTATTTTGATGTTTAATTATGCATTAAGGTTTTTATTATAATGCAGTTAAATTTATTTACATTTTTCTTTGTAGATTTGTCCTGATTGTATCTTTTTAAAGATTTCTTCTCTTGTCTGTACTTCCAAAAATTTTAAAGTTTGGCTTTTCAAATTCAGATTATTAAATCAAGTGGATTTGATCTATGTACATGGTATGAGACAGGAATTCATTTTGTACTCCTTTGTAATGTCACTTTAGTCATACATCAAGTTTCATATAGTTTGGTTCAGGTTGTAGGACAATAGAGTTGACCATCAACATTAATAATCTTGAGAAAATTTGTTATCTTTATATAAATATAAAGTAAGGGTTTTTTTGTTTTGTTTTGTTTTTTGGGGGGTTTTTTGTTTGTTTGTTTTGTTTTTACCTGTGGAGCATTCTATAGATCTGGACAAATGTATAATGCTCATGTATCCACCATTATAGCATCATAGAGAATAGTTTCACTGCCTCAAAAAATCTCTGTGCTTTTGCCTGTGTGTTTTCTTTCTCTCTCCTCCTCTCCATTGGCAATCACTGTTCTTTTTATTATGTCCAGAGTTTTGCCTTTTTCAAAATATCAAAGTCGGAATCATACAGTGGATGACCCATTTTTTATGTGTTTACTTGTTTATTGTTTAGGATGTTTAGGAAGCACGTCTGGGAACTAAAATGTTAACAATTCCTTATGTTTATCTACTGTTCCTTTGCTATACTGTCCTCTACTTCTTTCTCTTCCTTATATCCTGGACATTTAGTAGGGAACATTTTTATTTTTTAAAGATTCTTATTTATTCATTTGAGAGAGAGCGAGAACACAAGCAGAGAGGAGGGTCAGAAGGAGAGGGTGATGCAGACTCTCTGCTAAGCAGGAAGCCCAACTCAGGGCTGGATCCCAGTATCACAGGATCATGACCTAAGCCAAAAGCAGATCCCTAACCACCTGAGCCACCCAGATAACACTAATAGGGACTTTAAATGGTGGACTTTTCATATTGCTTTAAAAATAGTTTTACCACATATACATGTTTGCTTAAATATGATACTGCTTAGTTTCTTTATCTCTATTAAAAAGATATATTTTATGTAATCTTCTGATATTTGCTTTTTAGTTCAAAATGTTGTGAAATCTTACCAGTTATATTTTAGAATACTCTCTTTCCCTTTGTAAACTATTTGGATTAGTGCTGTTATGAATAGTATTGTGCTTATCTCATTTGTAAATGTGCAAGAATTTCTCTTGTTATATTCTTAAAAATTGAATTGCTGGTTTATAGGCTATTTAAATGTTTAGCTTTATAAGATAATGCCAAATTGTTTCTTAAAGAGGATATTTTAATTTACACATGCACCCAGGTAATATATGAGATCATTTTATCTATAGTATCTCTAACACCTGGCATTGTTAAACTTCATAATTTTTACCAGTAAATAATTTACACAATTAAAAAGATTTTAAAACAACGTTTAAAGTAATAATTTGTATTATTGTATTTTATGGTATAGTATTGCTATGGCCTTCATTTGAGATAGTCAAAGTTATTACAAAATTTTTAAACTTAAAGAGTTTCCTTCCTTCTCTCTTCAAATATATATGTAATACATGATCACTTTAGTATTTTTATATTAAAATGTGTATCAAAATTCATCCCCTGCAGCTGGATTTGAGATTTCACATTGATTATTACATGACTCCAGTGAGCAGCATAAGATAAATGATGACACTAAGAATTTCATAAATCATTTCAGTTGCCACCCTTCTACATTCCAATCCATTGTCCAAGAGCAATAACAAGAGGGCAGATTGATAATATTTTAATAAATTGTTTAAGGTCACATAATTAGTGTATGCAGAAGTATTTGTCTCATAATGATTAGCATCATATTTCTTTGGAATTGACAATTAAATACTTCCCTTTGGGATGGTCAAAAGGATCAAGGGAATGATTTCTTTTAACCATCCCAAAGAGATGTAATTTTTCCAATAAGAATTTGATTTTCACTGTTTGACAACTGTTCCCTAGTTTTTTTTCACCATTTGCCAAAATGGCACCTTGGACTCTCAGTATTGTAGGGCTATTTCACTTAAATGTAGCAAGTACTTAAATGTTCAGTAATGGCCAACTTTAGGAAATCACTTATTAAGTAGAAGTTTATCTTATAAAATATAAAATTAGAAAAACTTTTGGAAAATGTTTTATTAAAACTTTAAAGCAGCATATCAAAGCATTAAACATTTCAAACAGTATCATGGCGGGGAGGAGTGGAGGAGATTTTATGAATATCCTTTTTATACATTTTTTTTCTTCATAGAGTGATTACATCTAACCTGAAGGAAATCTGTTTTTTGTTCCACATAAATCCATATTAGCTCTTTGGTTCCAGAATTTGAGGGTTATTATTTTTTCTCTCCACTTTACCAATAATGGATCAATGATTTCTTTGAGGAATTGTGAAATGTATTGTCTTATAGAAAGCACATCAATTTGTTGTTCAGTTTAAATTTTTTTTTATAGTCTTAAACTAACTGAGTATGAAAGGAGTAAACTTGACTATCTTAATATTGAGGGCCCATTACAATAGGAATAATTATAGGACAGGAAGTCTTGTTCAAGTGTTATTTCAGAAATCACAGACTTTTCAAAAATGTAGTAAAATGGAAACAAATATATAAAATTGACTTAACAAAGAATTATAAATATCATGTTATTTTCATTCAAAATGGAGCTGCTTACAAGTTTTAGAACATTTGTCAACATTCATTTCATGTCTTTGTTTTTCAGAACTCTTCCTTCTCTATATTCATAGATATAATAGTCCTTTATTGGATTATATATTTGTCAAATTCATATTTGTGTTCTGGCTTTTTCTTACATTTTGGCATGGTAAGATACTCCAGGCTTATCTTCTAAATATCCTACTCCACACGTAGAATTGACCATTTCTCCAAGAAGCCTGTTCCTTCTATTTGAGAATAGAATTAGAAACTAGATCAGTGTGGTGGGTGCTCTTGTTGTCACTGAGGTTCTCTGTTTCTATGCCCTTTCAGCTGACACAGAAAGGAAATTTGTGTGTTTGCTAACCAGGGTATATATAAGTATCTGTAAATATTTCTATATGTAACCATTTGTATCTATATTAGGCTAAACATAATACTGATGACTCCAACTCTAATCCATTATTGCATGGATTATTCTAGCTTCCCCCACCTTGCTCATCAGACTATTGCCACTCTATAATGCACCTTACTTCCACCATCTACCACCCATTTACTTAAGTGTTCAGTTCTTATATATATATATATATATAAGCAGTATCAGAATTTGCTAACCCCATATAGCACAGGAAACAATTATAACTACAGCAATTGTGTGTAGTTTTTGTTGGTGGTAGCTTTTTTTTTTTTTTTTTGCCTTTAGCCTTTCTGATTCTAATTACTTCTAAATGCCTAGAGCACCACAAATGTCCCCTAAACACTACAGCGAAGTTATTTCATACATTTATAATATAGGTGGGGTTGGTTTGTCACATTCTTCATTCTATCCTGGAATCCTCCAACCTTTGAAATGATTTTTTTAAAATTTGCATACATTAAGGTTCTCTCTTTATGTTGTAAAGGTCTATGGGAAAGACAAATGTATATGGTTATATAACCAGTATTACAGTATCATAGAGAGTAGTATCACTGTGTTAAAAATATTCCCTGAACTGCACCTAATTCCAAGCCCTTATTAACCACTGATTGTTTCATCATCTATATAGTTTGACATTTTCCAGAATGTCATATTCTAGTTATGGGCATTTTGGGCTTTACTTCTTTCACTTGGAAATATACATTTAAGATCCATCCATGCCTTTTTGTGTCTTGCCCCAAACTTCATCTTTTGTCCCTCAGTAATAACCCAATAATGGATCATTACATGGATGAAGCCTAGTTTGTCACAGTTCTTTTGTGTTTTCTTCGGGAAACCAGAGGCCACTCAATATATTATAGGTATTAAATATTTTCAAGTAAAGAAGTTGGTGCTCTCACCATCCTTGGTAGGACAAAGGAAGCAATCGGCCTCCATCAGTCAGCTTATGGTGAAAAAATTAGTGTTCCACCAGATCCTGTGAAAAGCCACTTCAGGTCTAACGACTCTCTAAGCAAGTTCGTGGCAACTCTCAAGGTGTAGGTGGTTCTCAAATCCTCACCAACAAGCTCTTTTGAATCCTATCTCTAACCAAAGTAAGCTTACTACTGCCATTGGATAATATTTGGACCCTCTTTCTTTTTTTTTTTTCTTTTTCTTTTTCTTTCTTTCTTTCTTTCTTTCTTTCTTTCTTTCTTTTTTTTTTTCTTTTGGACCCTCTTTCTTTTAATATCTTCCAAATCTCTGGAATCAGACCAGAGGAAAACAAATCCAGGTCCATACTGGAAAGGAGATTCTAGGACATTTAGTTTCTCACTCTCTTCTGTAGTTTAATGAGACCATAAAAGGGTAGGGTTATATTGAGTTGGTGGCAGTTAATACAGCACAAGAAGCTTAAAATGTAAAGTACTGAAAGAAAATTGTGATTAAGTACTTAATCTCAGATCTGCCATTCTGGCTTCTCTTGCATTACTATTTCCTCTGTGTTTTCCTTGATATTTCTGTCTTCCTGTTATTGGGAAGGGCTTTTCCAATAGGTTATGCACTTCCCATTGATATTTCACTTCATTTTGTTTAGAGAGTGTTGCATTTTTCTTTGAAATTGGGATATATATTTGTAGGTATCATCGATTACCTGTATATAACTCATGTACTTCTTAATTTCTTCTAATAACACATATAAGATGTTATATATATATATGATATTAAAGAGGGCACCATTGTCTTTTTGAAATATACTTGGATTCAATATGCCAAAACACCCATATGTATATGGAAAATTTTACATTGCTAATCAATTGGTTCTATAGATTAAAAAAATACAAAGAATATAGAAGGATACAAAAATCACTAGATAATATATAAAAGAAAAGATTTTTTTTTGTCTTTTAGATACTCTGAAAACAGCTCCAATTTCCTGATAATGAGATATGGATTATTTTCTTGAACATAGAGACTTTAATTGTGAGGGTACAGGGAAATTATTGCCAAATGAAGAAAAGTCTAGACCAGATAAATTTGGCAAATACCTTAATTCTGGATTTTTTAGAAAATCATACTACTACCCCTACCATTTTATTTGGCACTATTTTTTTCCGGTAAAGTTTCCTGTGGACTTCTCTCCCCTTACTATATTATCCTGGCAGTTGGAAGAGGGGGAAGCATATCATTGTACTAGTAACATACACATAATTGTACTAGTAACATACACATAATTTAAATTATTACTCTTGAAGTTTACAATCCAGTTGAGGAAATGTGAAATTATTAGATTGAACAATCAGATAATACAAGCAAATGCAAATCTATCATATTCTAATATAATTTTAATCTTACCCTAGACTTTAAGACTTAAAGGGATGATAATTGGGGTGCCTGGGTGGCTCAGTCAGGCATCTGACTTATTTTAATGATCTCAGGGTCCTGGGATCCAGCCCTGCACCAAGCCCCCCATTTTGAGCCCCATGCATTGCATTGGGCTTCCTACTCAGTGGAGACTCTGCTTGTCTCTGCCTCTCCCTCTGCCCATGAGCTCACTATCTCTCTCTCAAGTAAATAAATACAATCTTTTAAAAAAATAAAGAAATGATAATTATGCTTTGTTCATTTTTGTATTCTCAAGTCATTTTCATATTTCTCTGACATTTAGGTATTCATTAAATACTTGGTCAATGGAATCAGTATAGTGAATAAAACTTGTTTGTTGGTATCATAAATGTAACACACTCTTCCAACCTCTTTTAGGGGACAATTTTTTTCTATTGCAGGATTTGGGCTAAGGAATGGAATACCCTATCAGATCTCCTGTGGACTATAGAGGATAAATTAAGTAGTCTGAACACAGATCTAAATGATTAATAGGCTGCCACCTACTCTCTAATATAATTTTACTTTGAAGTGTTAAGTTTAAATAGGATTGGCCAAATTTTTTCTTTTGATTTCATCTGTTATTTTAATAGGTATTTATAGTTTTTCTCTTCATTTTAAGATCTTTTTTTATGTACTCATTCCTTGTTCATGAATTTTGAGGCTACTTTAAATACATGAGCAAGGAAATGAAATAGTGGTATAGCTCACTTATAATGTAAGATATTCGAAAAGATAGTGAGCATAAACTGATGAGAACAAAGTTGTTGGAATGGTGTGAAATGGACTGGTACCAAATGAAATTGGTATAGGGAGGAGTGAGAGCCACCCTGAGTCCTGGAAAGGAAGTGAAGCATGATGGAAGTTGATGGAAGGTAATGGAGAAAAGAAGGGCATTAGCCAAACATTACCAAGGTGATTACCACACTCTGGTGCAAAATCATTCAGTGGAAACACTTTTCCCCATCTATTTCAATTTTCCATTCAATTGGTCATCTGACAGCTACAGTATAGCTTCCCAAGTTCCTTACTAAAGAGGGTTTTCTAAGTGATTTTGAAAGCATATTAGTAAGGGTCAAGGAATAAGAAATTAAAATTGCTTTGCTATTAATCTAGAAGAATGATGGTCAAGCATACATAATAATCTCTACTTAAATTTAGAGCTGTCTCTTTGCTCATTTTAGGGTTTATGTCGAGCCTTGGGATTGTACCTAGAGTCATCTACGTAAATAGTCTGGATAAAGTCCCACAATTTACAGTGAAAACTAAACAAAGCATTATTAATTTTGTAAAAGTCATAGAGAGCAATCATGAAAGCTGCTTCCAAGCATAGGCAACTGACAGATTGTTTTTGCAGAAAAGGAACTGGATTTACCTTTCACATAGTATTTTCAATGAAGTGTGAAGTTATATAGGGAGTTTTGTACACTAAAGCCATAGACAATAACTGTGCCCCATTACCCCTAGAATGGGCCACATACAATGAATAATTACTTAGGCTATAAATATTGTCATCCACTACTTGGTACATGACTAGATCAAATGATACTTTAAAAGGATGTTTTCAAACTAATATTGATAAACTCTAATTCTTAAAATCTACAATATTTTTGGCAAAAATATACATATGTAAACTTTGAATATCTTATTTGGAAATACTTCTTTATGTAGAAATATATCCTTATGTGGAAATAAACTACAAGAGGGAATATGAAAAGAGATAAATATAAATTAATTCTTAAAAAGTCCCCAAAGTGAGTATTCATTTTAGTATAGAGGCAATAGGAGGTTTTTGAATTAAAGTTTTTTCCCTTTCCTAGTCTCCTGAAAACTATTTGGACTATAACATACAATGTTAATTTTTAATAGTGGAGAATCTTGATGTGGTTGGTGAGTAGTTGTTCTGCTACCTTGAACCTGGATAAAGGGTGACTTACCACCCAATTTCATCATATTTGGAATGGAAAGATATGTATAAAAATATTAAACTATGTATAACATCATCAGTAGCCACTAAAAAAAATAATAAAAGTTCCATTATTTGTATATAGAAAATGTGTGAATTATTGAAATCCATAGAAATTTCATAAACTATAGTTTAGCCATTAAGTTTGCAACTATATTTTCTTAGGTTCCAGAAAAAAAGACTGGACAAAAAATATGCAAATCCCAGAAAATATATATATAACTTAAAGTTTATATAAAAAAGTTTATATAATAAAGTTTATATTTATATATATATATGTGTGTGTGTGTATAACTTAAAAATTAACGATATGTTATCACTAATGAAAATTTAGAAGATACACATTTTTTAAAAAGAAAAAAATTACAAGTTTCATCAGAGCTAATAATTTACAGGACGCATTTTTTACCATAAGAATTAAGTATTACTGAGAATACAGAAGTGATTTTTTTGTAGATTTATGAGAATATACATAATGAATCAATATATAGTGAGACTGTACAAGAAATATTTATGTTTCTGCTCAGATAGAGCTTTATTCCCCCCCACCCCGAGGAAAATTTACTAAAACTTGGGATGTGGACTGAGAGAGAGCCTTGGAAATTATCTATTCCATGAAAACCCCATTGTCATTACTCCAAAAGTATGTGTTTATATGTCAGGCCTGAAACTATGCAGACATACCCTAGGACGTAATGTTTGGGACAACAGTTTATTATTGAAATTTAGATTTAGTTTATGCCACATTTAGATGAACTCTTCTTTCTGATTCCTCTTTTGACCTCCACCTCCACCTTCAGCAGCAAATATGCCTTACAATATGTGTCAGATAATGTCATTCTTTTGCTGACAAACTTCTATTGGCTCTCTTTCAGAATATCATCCAAATTCCTTAACGTGGCTTATAGTGTCCTAGAAAATCTGGCCCTTTATTATTCCCATATTTAATTTCCTTTTTCCCCTTTCATTCACGTTCCAACCATACCGGTTTGCTTGCTCTTTTTTTTGAGCATCCCAAGTGTTTTTCTACCTTGTAGCAGCTGCCCTTAACACTTCCTTTCCATGGAGGTTTGTGATCCACTTACTTTTAAAAAAATTATTTATTTATTTATTCATGAGAGACACACAGAGAGGGAGAGGCAGAGACACAGGCAGAAGGAGAAGTAGGCTCCATGCAGGGAGCCCGACATAGGACTCGATCCCGGGTCTCCAGGATCACACCTTGGGCTGAAGGTGGCATTAAACCGCTGAGCCACACGGGCTGCCCAATCCACTTACTTTCTTTTAAAATTTTCTGCTCTGATATTAACCTAACAGAGATACTTTTCATGTTTACCTTCTAAGAGATATCTTTTGCACTTTTGAATTTTTCCATCCATTAACCTTTTCTATTTCTTTTCAAAGAATCTCTCATGATCTGTCATAATGCATCTTGTTTATTTATTTATTGTTTCTCATTTTCACTCAGATATAAGCTTCAGAATATAAGGAATGGTATCTATCTTGTTCCTTGCCTATAAAGTAAATGTTGTTTGTATGAATGAATGGATTTATATATGAACAAAAACACTACAGGTGCACAAAATAAAATATTTCTAGCTTGGCCAAACCATATAGTATTTGTCTTGACTTAATGAGCAAAAGTGATTTTAGTATATATGATATTGAAAGTAAACTAGACAAAACTGCCAAAAGCTAATTATATATTAATCACACTCTCTTATGTTATTTTTATTAATATTTCTCATTGACCATAGAGAATACTGGAATTTATAATATTCAGAGTAGCACACATTTAGAATGTAAACTTACATAAATTATGCTAATATAGGGCAGCCTGGGTGGCTCAGCAGTTTAGCACTGCCTTTAGCTCAGGTTGTGATCCTCGGGTCCCAGGATCAAGTCCCATGTTGGGCTCCTGCATGGAGCCTGCTTCTCCATCTACCTGTCTCTCATGAATAATTAAATAAAATCTTAAATAAATAAATAAATAAATAATGCTAATATAATAGCTAATACTTTAGTTAGGGAAGACAAGTCCTCACAAAATCATGTTAGAGCATTTGGAAAAATGCCTATAATTTTCATATGAAGATAATTTAATACATTTCATTGGTGATATGGTTTTTTGCAATATATTCAAGCACACATACTAAAAGTGATGTACAGTCTAAATGAATGTTTTACTCCTGTTGCTGTTTGTTTTTTCTAATGGCATTAATATTTATTAGTTAATCTAGCCTACATTTTTTATTTCTCAAGTGATATGAAAAGTCCTTAATTTCCCTTTGAAGTTTGGAAAGAGACAATTAAGAACCACAGGAATCAAGTATCTTGCTCTCCAAGAATAGTAAAGAAGGACTATAATTTGACAAGTAAGGAAGGCTGGTTAAGGACATCCCACAGATTTGATTAAAACTTTCAAGATTAAATCAGTTCTTGTCTCATTATGAAATTGGCATTGAAGAAAGAGCTGCCTTTTCTAGGCTATGATTTTATAAAGATTTGTATAATTTTATATGCCATTCAAATATTGTCATTCAATAATACATCCTTGATCAGAAAAAGAAAAAAAAAAGCTTGCGCTGTGGGACATATCAGAAAAATATTATCTGTATAACATAATTAATTGCCTGTCCAGAGATCAGAGATCAGGATGCACACTGATATTTCAATCCCAAATACTCTATATGAAAGATGGACTGCTCAATATATCTTTCATGTAAGAAGTTTATGAGGTTTCCTTAATAACTTATCAGGTAGTTTAAGACCTTACTGTGTGAAATATCTGACAATATTTCATTTCAGATATACAACCATGGCCTGGGAACACAGTGTGGCTAGGGGATGAGCTGTGACAGTTAGGTTCATACACTCACTCAGATCTTGTGCAAGTGAAAGTAATTACTTCTATTGTATCTTTGACCCTTTGTCCTGGTTAGTATTTGACTCTCCAGTAAATGAAGTGGTATATGTCTTGGAATAAACTGTAATAACTGGTATAATAATGCCTTTTTAATCTCGAGTTACACTTGTTCAGCAAGTGAAATTAATGGAATTTATCTAAAGGATTCAACTCAATTAGATACATCATAATCCATCATCCAAAGCAATCAACTCAAGACATTATTATAATTATGCAACTATAATATGAAATTGCTGAAAACTCATAGTTTGTGTATCCAACCGAAACTTTATGTAATAAGGACTCCTTCATTTTATACATTCACCATTTCTCTGTTAAAAGGACAATGACAGTGACCTTCTAGCAGTAGAACATACATACTTTTTTATTTTTTATTGGAGTAGTGGCCAATTTTCACTTTTTAAAAAAGATTTTATTTGAGAGAGAACATGAGCTGGGGAGGGGTGAGGGAAAAGCACACTCCCCACTGAGCAGGGAACCTGATGATGTGATGATATGGTACTCGATCCCAGGACCTTGGGATTATGATCCAGCCAAAGGCAGACGATTAACTGACTGAGCCACCCAGGTGCCTCATTCACTGCTTATTTATAACTATTGAGATAACAGAACTAGACGTGTATTCTTTCCAATGATGCTCTCTTTCTTCCTGCCGTAGGTTAAGTGAGCACTTTTCCTCCTTTCTAAATATCAATTCTGACCTGAGTAATACTGAGTTGTGATTTTTTCAATTAAAACAAGAATTCTGGCAAATAAATTGATGAGATATGACGAGCCTGCAAAGAGAGTAAGACTTAACTGAGCAGAAATAAGTCAACTTAAAATACATATTGTAAACAAAGCTGTTCAATGTGTAAAGCATGTTACAGAATTATGTTCTCTTTTGTGTTCAGGAAAAAAAAACTGTTAGCTTATAAAACATGTTATAATTCAGTGTTTTCCTTATATTCCCTTTTGGTAACTTCCAATTTTCTATAATTAGGTGAATGTTATGTAACAAATAGGTAGTAAAAGTAAAATTATCAAGTGCCATTTAAACCCAATATAATCAGAAAAAAAAGGAAGGAAAATTAGACCTTGATAATTCAGGAAAAATCTTTTAAGAAATATCTCTGTGTAGTCGTCTGAGGAAAGAAAGTTACCTGAAACCTGAATTGTCTCGTGCGAGTGCACAGGTACGAAAACTGCTGGATTTAGTGGTTACTGTAGAAATGTATAGAAGAAAATGTGGGGAATGAAATCAATGGATTCCAAGTGTGTTGGATAGTGTATTAGATAAGAGGGATGGCTCCTATTTACAATTATGTACTCATTACAAAAATGTAAAATACATTTGTTCACCTTATAAGATACAATTGTTCACATTGTAAGATAATGGTTTTAGCATTGTAAGAGAAATTGCCCTCCCTCAAGTCATTTGCTTCCCATTCTTTTCTGTATCTTCATTCTTTGCCTCTGTTTTCTTCTGCCTGAATAACATTCTTTTCAAGTGTCTTTTTGTTAAGAAGGTATTTTGATAATAAACTCAATTTTTTTGTTGTTTCAAACACTTGCATTTCACTTCCCTTTTTGAATCTTTAGCTGCATATCTAATGGTAGATAGATACTAATTTCCACCTAGTGCTTTTAAGTTATTATTACACTGTCTTTTGCCTTGTGGGTAATGAAGAATCCATATAGATCTTGCTTTGTGTGTAGTCTGTGGGGGTAATTTGCATAGGTCTTTCCTTTTATGTAATCTGTCTTTTTTCTCTCCTTATTTTAAATCTATTTTCATGATTAACTTTTTGTAATTACACCATGGTGGTAGATATCCTCAATAAGTATCCAGGAACGCAGTATTTGTTTTCAGCTCACAATTTTGTTATGCAATGTCAGGCAGATCCAGTGTGTTTCAACTTGGGTCTCCCTACAACAGTGACTTTATTCTATGTGTCTGAGAGCCAAATGTCCATTCAGCAAATTGCTTAGTAAGGTTATGTCCAACTGTGCATTCAAGAACTGAAGAAAAATCAAAGGGTGTGCTCACAGATCATTTGGACTCATTGTTTTTTTTGTTTTTGTTTGTTTTGTTTTGTTTTTTGGACTTGTTAAATGAATTCAGCTCACAACTCTATCAATCACTTGACCTTTATAATTTTCCTCTCTATCAACAGACCACCATGGTATTTGGGATGCTTAGGGATGGTTGTAAACGTATAGTTTGTGACCAGACATCCCAGTTGTGTCTTGGATTTTTCTCCCAGTACAGTCATCATGTTAAATGCTATAAATTCCAAGCACACACTTGTTACTGTGTCGCAAGAGCCTTCCTCTTCCTAAAGGGGCTTCATTCCTTATATCATTCAGGGGGGTCTGCCTGTATGAACTGGCTAAAGTCTAGAAATTCATTGCAGGACACTGATTTTCCATTATGGTATTTCATTTAGATCTCCTCTATTAGATCTAGATTTAGAATGTTTTAGTATACAGATGAAGTAATATTTGACTGGGCAGTTGACTGACAATGCAATAGGTGCTCTCACTGAATATCACAATTTGCTCTGCTATCCAATTATTGTAATTTGCCTGGTTTGTCTCTGGTTGATAAGTATCATCACTTGAACTTTGTGACTCCAGGGTCTCATCATCCCTCCCCCTGCCCCCCGCCCCCTGCCAGATCCCAGAAAACTCATTTCAGGGCTGTTATCTGCCACCAGGATCTTTAGCTTTTATAATATAGCCACTATAGAGTTTTCTACAAATGCTCAACCTCTCGTGTTGTGAGTACTCAAATTTGCATCATTAGGGTATGGCTGGGAGCCTGTCACATGTGACAAACACTCAAAGTCCTAGCCTATTAAGATTTTTAATAAACTTTTACATTATTGCTTTGTATCTCCATTTTTTCAAAACTACTATAGTAAGTTCTTCTTGATCCAGTGTTGTAGTATTTCTTCCCTGCACTAATACTAGAATACATTCTCATACGTAATCCCCAGATTTTACCACTTTTCTCCAAGGAAACTGTCACAAGTTGAGTTTTATTTGGTATGCAAATGTGGAGAGGCTAACCTCCACAAGCAGAGAAGGAAAACTTATTTGGTTGACAAAGGGACTCAGTGTCTTTTGAAAGTTCAAATTATTTAAAATCAGTATAATCCCAAATATTCTCATTCCAATGTTTAGTCTCCCATTTCCTCTAGAAAGTTCTGATTTTAAAAAAAACAAGGCCCAGGGATACTTTGAATTCAACATGTATTATATTTCTGCTAGCTGAAATGTCAACTTTGGGTCTGGTTTTCAGACCATTGGTTGGTACCATAGATCCCTAGTTACAAAGAAATTCTCTGGACTCTGATTTGTGTATTTAAAACCTTGAGTTTGTCATTTTCTTTCTGTGCTCTCCCTAGGGCAATGAGACTGGGCCACCAAACTTGTGCTTGTTTTCATTATATTCTCCATTGTATTCCAATGCAAAAGCCAGTTTGTCTTTCAAAATGCTGCCTTGAATGGTGATACATTAAATAATTTGTTTCATTATTGAAGCTGCATGCCATGAGCTACCACTATGCCAGTTATGTATTGGCAACATAGTATGCTTTCTAGTGCAGCCCCAATTAAATAAATAATCTCAGATTTTTATCTTGAGGTTAAGTTTCGAGGGAGCTATTTCTTATACTAAGTACTATATCATTTATGAATTAGGAAAACAAAGACCAATGTAGAGGTTTAAAACAGGTTTAAAACAAAAAGAGCTTTGTAAAAGCAAAGTAGAGGCTTTCACACAGGTTGGAAGGTCTAGAACCTGCTTCTTAGGATTTGAAATTGCTAAGAGGGTCCCAAAAAGTGTGGGAAAAGTTAACCTCCATCTTCCTGTCCCAAATTATCTCCTTTAATTGTGGGAATCTGTCTAGATCCCTGCTAGAAAGGGAATATGAGAAATGTGGTTCAGGTTTTCTAAATTTATGCTGGTATGAAGTGCTTTCAATGAATGGAAGAACACTGAGTACCAACAAATAGGGCAACAGGTATCTCTAGACTGCAGCTGCTGCTAACAGCTCACAGGGTAGCCATTAAATTAGTTCATGTTTTTACCACCATCCTTTCAAGTCCTTTTGTGATTCTGACCCCAGACCATTTTTCTTTCTTGGAAGACTATACACATAGACTCTCTTTCTGTCCATCTCTCTCCTTCTCTTCTTCCTCTCCCTTTTTCTCTCCCTCTGCCCTATCTCTCATCTATTTATTATTAAAATCAAAATGGGAGTATTTAAAAATTTTAAGACTATCTTTCAAGTATTGTGTCAGGTTTCAGCAGGGACAAACAGTAAATATACTTGGCAGGACAACCCTGTGGACAGAAGAGGCATCCCCAAAGAGGATGGAAAAGACACTACTCTCTCAAGATCCAGAGCCACTCCCAAAGATAACCAAAATAAGAAAGATTTAGACCACTGCCACGAGAGCTGGCAGTAGTTGGTAGGACCCTAGCTACAAATGGAGTGCAATCCACATTCCTGTCCAGCCACATTTTTGGGGTCCTCAATCTGACATTTGAGCTGTCTGCACACATATGAACCTGCATGTCCCAGGCAAGCAGAAAACCAAGTCAACTTTTCAGGGAAAAAAAAAAGAGAGAGAGAGAGAGAGACAAAACAGGAAGTCAGTAGTTGTTTCTGGAACAGAAATGATCAACAACTAATGGGTACTTGAAAGCAAATTCACGAGTCACAATTTGAAGATCAACTCTTACAAGTGTGGGTTTTGTGGTTTTTTTTGTGTGTGTGTTTTTTCCCCTACAATATGAAAGATAGGGACAATGTGAAATTTAACCTGTCTCTTGATCAAGCATCACAGAGCAATTTGAGAGAGCTGACTTTGGTAAGAATTCTTATCCTTTGCCAGCTTCTGCAGTTTTCCCAAGACTGTGTGCGAGCTCTGGAGTGAGCAAGGTGTCCTAGCAGATCTCACCCTGGTCACCAGAAACTGTAGAAGGGGAAAACAAAAACAAAAACAAAATCCCCTCTACCTTTAATCTTGAGACCTGCTTTCCCCTAGGTTGCCTCAGAAATGCATGAGCTTATTTTGATTAACATTTCTTCCATGTGGCCACTGTAATTCAAACTTAACTTTGACAAGGTTATCCTGCTTTTTCAGCCTTAAAACCAAATTTTATTTACCTGCCACGTCCCAGCAGACCCCCTGCAGCTTAAATCGCACCCAGTCCGACCCTGATCCCCGACCAATTTTTATGTTGTACCCAGTCTGATCTGGTGCTTAGTCCAGTTTCTAAGTCGGATCCAATTTCCAGATTTAGTCCAGAGAAAGAAATGCTGGAATAGTCTGAAAGTTCATAATGGAAATGCTTCAGAGGCTTCTATGAGGACTTTACCTGCAACCTCCGGAGGCAGCAAGAAAGCAGCAAGCTCCAGGGCTGCTGCAGGTACCCATCCGGTTGCTTGGTGGTCCTGGGGGCAGGGGGCACAGGGGTGGCCCCCTTTGGTTCTCTCTTCTCAGCGTTACTAACAGAACTGTTCAGTGATAAACTGAGGCGTGTTAAGATTTTAAAGGGTTTATGTGAGGAAAATCTATTTGAATTGGACAGTACCTAATATAGCAAATAGAAAGGAGCTCTAAGGAGCCATAGGAAAAAAGTCTTTTATGGGCAAAAGGGAGCCAGGAAAATAAGGTTAAACTAAGCTAAAAATAAATAAATAAAAAAACAAACAAATAAACAAAAAGCAGGCTAGTTATTGCAGTTACTTTCCCTTAGGGAATTACTTTCCAAATTCTGATCAGGTCATTCCTGATTGTGTAGATTCCACTTCTGGGAAAGCCAAAAACTGTAATAAAGTCTGTATTTGGTGACATGGGACTTAGCGTAGGCCCATCTGGGGACCATTACCTTGTTTTAACAGTATCAATATGTATTCAAGCATTTTTAACTAGGTGTAGCTATAAGTTTTCTCTATTATCTTAGTGTGGGATCTATATTCAGAAGTATTAATTTCCAGATTAATCAGTTAAAATGCTTATTAATATTCCTGCTTGTGGAAATTGTTTTGGATACAGTTCCAATCAATGACATTTTGTCAGTAAGTATCTAGTCTAGATCCATCATCTGGTTGGTTTGGGTTTTGTTTTTTGTTTTTTGTTTTTTGTTCTGTCCATCATTGGGTTCTAAGCCCAGGGCTCTTTTCATACCTCTGCAGCCACACTCAGGGCAATAGGGGTATCAGCTCTCTCCAGGCTTAAGCATATTCTGTTTGCATGCTTACATAAGGGAGGTAAAATCTACCACAGTTGTTTTTCTCGGCCACTGTTTTTGTTTTTTTTTTTTATATAACTTTGATTCCTTCCTTTAATAATATGTGCCAGTTTGCCTGATTCTGTGGAATGTAAAATAAAGGGGAAATAACTTCTGACCTCAGAAATGTTTACATGCAGTTATATGACATGAATAAGTAAATTATTATTTTAAAACAAAATAAAATATGAAGACAGGATCATGTACAGAGCCAAGAGAGGAAATATTCCTGAACTAGGCGATGTTGTCTGTGATAAGCGCAGTAAGTTCTCTAGTATTGTCCGCTTTTTGCCAGATGTGGAATTCCTGAAATGAACAAGATACGCACAAGGACTCCACAATGATTTGGCTGAGACATTTTTACAACCTTTCTGTAGTCTAAGTCACTTCCTGCCCAATCCTTTCTTTTTCTCTCTCCTTTTACAAGTGTCCTATTTATGCTGTGGTCTAAAGGCTCTCTACCATACTCATTTTCTTGTAGTTTATTCTTTATAGGCCTTTTCATCAAAACTATCCAGCTTACTTATTCCTGTATTGGTGTTGGCTTGCAGACAACCCAAAAGGACACAGGTGGTTCTGAGAATGTTTGAGAAAGAGGTATTAGGATTGGCTGAGTTATGTATGATGCAGTTGGCCATAACCCCAGGTAAGTATGGGACATGGATAGTCTCGGCCACAAGGTGGCAGCCTAATTGCTAAAGGTTTTAGCATTTGGTCAGGTGAAAAACATCTTGGTTGGAGGACACCCCCAGCGTTGGAAGCATGCGGGGGACAAAGCCTACAAGAAAGATGAATGCCTGTTGGAAGGAAATTGAAAAAAATGAGGTAGATTAGTAAACAGTTAAGGACTATGTATGAGATCCAGATGGGTTTTTTTGTAACTATTATGTTAATACGTATCTGTCTCTCAGATATCAGCTATGAGTACAAAGTACACAGACTTTATTATGTCCAATCAATAAAAAATATTCCTTGAGTATAAATACTTTGCATTGGAAGAGTCAATATTAAATGGCCTCATGAAAACCATTTTGTGGAATTGTTAGAATCTTTAATTATTTATTTTCCTTCTTAGTTGTGGACTCATCTGTATGTAGATGGTGTGTGTGTGTGTGTGAACATACATTCTCACATGCATGCACATAAATACAATCTTTTTCTTAAAATAGAATAAGCTCCCCAAATCTTGTGTAATTGGTTACACACCCAGCATGCTATATTACACAGTATAAGAAAATGTTTCTAGGTCCGAAACCAAAATCGACTTAAACCACTCATGCCCAATGTAACTCTTTTTTAGAACTTTCATCAGAGCATCAAGAGCACATGTTTAAAACCTCAGTTTCTCCACTTCTCTCTTAGCCTGAGAGAGAAACTGAATTCTGGTTTTTTGTTTTTTTTTTTTCCACTGTGAAGTCTTTTGGCTCTGTCTTAAACTTCGAGACAAGTTTACCTTGTCTCAACATTACCTCAAGTGGCAGGATTACCCAGAGTGTACTAAAGATTCAGGGTAATATGGCCTGTAACTTTCCTGTCAGAATTTGTTTGACCAAATGTCTCAACTTCTATGATAATGCTGTATTTTTATTGTTAGCCACATTATCAATTGTCCTCTGTGTAACACACTACTCAAGATTTAATGAATCACCACTTGCAATTAGACAGTTTGGATTCAGCTTAAGTGAGAGTTCTTTTGTTCTTGATGGACCAGGTTGATAGGTTGGATTGAGTTACCAGTTCACAACTGGCATGAGTAGGGCCTTTCTACACATGGTCTGTCATCCTCTGGCTGACTAATCTAGACTTGTTCACATAAATGTCATAAGGCTCCAACTGAACATGTGCAAGTTTTCTTGGTATAAAGGCTCAGAACCGACCCACAGTCTTTTATATCACATTCTATTTGCAAGATTCAAGGAATGCAAAAGGCAGGATTCCCTTCTTTCTTGTGGCTGGATAACTTACCACTATATGTATAGACCACATCTTCTTTCCATTCAACCATTCATCTGTTGATGGACATTTAGCTGTTTCCATGTTTTGGCTATTATGAATATTATCAGTGAACATGAGAGTGCAGAGATATCTTTGAGATTCCATTTTCATTTCCTTTGTGTATATTCCCAACAGTGGGATTGCTGAATCGTATGGTAGTTCTATTTTTAATTTTTTGAGGAACCTCAATACTGTTTTCATAGTGGGTACATCGATTTACATTTCCACCAACAGTGCTTGAGGGGTCCCTTTTCTCCACATACTTGCCAACACTTGTTACCTATTATCTTTAATAATAACCATTTCAACAGGTATGAAATAATATCTTTTCAGAAGTTTTCTTGGTGGTTTTGATATACATTTCCCTGATAATTAGTGATGTTGAGCACCTTTTAATATGCCTATTGGCTATTTGTATGTCTTCTTTGGAAAAGTACCTATTCAGTCCTTCTGCCAATTTCTTAATTGGTTCTTTTTTTTCTTTTCTTTTACTTTTTTTTTTTTTTTTGCTATTTAGTTGTATGAGTTCTTTATATATTTTTGACTATTAACCCCTATGTGATATATGATTTGTAAATATTTTCCTCCATTTAGTACATTACCTTTTCATTTTGTTGATTGTTTTAGTGGTCATAAGTAATATAAGGATTAGTAGAAGAAGTGAAAGTTTTCCAGATCTAAGATAGCACTGTTGAGGGACTGACACCTAAACTGGGGCTTAAAGAAGGAGAACATGCCACTGGAAATGGAAGGGGGGTTGGCATAATAATGAATGTTAATAGATAATGAGAAGACATTTTTTTCCAAGTGAGGCACTATACCTTCTTCATATTTGTATTCAATCTAATGTCTAGCCAATATTTAGTCATGATATTTTTTTCCTATAATTTAACTTTTAAGCTAAATCTGGTAAAGTAATATGAGGAAGTTTGTTCTGACAGAACAACATCTTGTATCCCTGAGGTAGACAGGGATAAAAAACAAAATTGTGCAGGGGTGTCTGGGTGGATCAGTTGGTTGAGAATCTGATTCTTGGTCTCAGTTCAGGTCTTAATCTCAGGGTTGTGTGTTTAGGCCGGTCTCACTATTAATGATTTCTCCCGTGAGAAGATGGATCTAACTGCAAAGGAACTGGCGGAAGAAAAAGAAACTGCCTTTGAGTTTCTTTCTTCTGCCTGACTAGCCCATCATTTTGATGTTACTAAAGGCTCCAAAGCTGAAGAATCTAAATGTCGTCTTTGACTCTAGTACCAAATGACAATAATGCTGTATTTAAATTCCTTGTGAAAAACAACATGTTTGTAAGATTATGTGCTTCTTGGTATAAATTTGTGACAGTTTATCATGCTATTAGTGCTGAATTCTAAATAAAATATATATTCAAATGAAAAAAAAACAAAACTGGGGCCTGGGGCCTACTTAAAAAAGGCACGGAGCCTACTTAAAAAAAAAAAAAAAAAGAACAAAATCATACAGAGAATCATCTGTGTAACAAATGCATGGTTATGGCAATGATTTCAGATACTTAGAGATAAAAAGAGATAAATGCCAGAAAGGCATACAATTTTTTTTTTACTTTATCTGTAAAATATTGAAGAGCTATCATCTACTTGAAATGAGGGAAGAGTGGTTAAAGAGAGGTTTTGTGTCAGATTAACAGCCTGTGAATATACTATACATGATGATCAAGTTGGGACTCAACAAGATAAGAAAAATAGTTGATATACCAGACTACCAGACTAGATAAATCACTGCCTAGGGACTCAGGGAATCTATATTTTAATTTATACTATAACAATTTACCTGTGAAAGTTATATATAACATTTAATTTATAAAATGTGTAAATTGGAATAGAGTAAAATATCTCCAATGCAATAAAAACATAGCTGGATATTTGAGGAATCTAACATGTTGTTTCTTAAAGTATGATGTACCGAAATCCTCTATCATGTTAGTGGAACCATATCAACCCTAATGATTTTTTGCACGCATGTTTGATAACTTTGGGTGTGATTTCATCAAATGTCTTAAAAAAATATTTCCAATGATGAGAATGTGTATAGTTACAATAGACTATTCTCTTTAGAATTAATTTAGAGGAATCATTTTAGTAGTCAAGATGAATATGTGAAGACTTCAAATTTTTTCAAAGTATTTTTGATGTAGTTAAAATATAATTTAACAATTAATGTAACTACTCTGGCCTCAATGAGGTAAAGCATAACTATTACTCAAGTTAGAGCTGCACATAGGGACTTCATTTTAAAAGGTATATTATGGAGCACCTTGGAGACTCAGAGAGTTGAGCCTCTGCCTTTGGCTCAGGTCACAATCTCAGAGTTCTGGGATTAAGTCCCACATCAGGCACCTTGCTCAGCAGGAGTCTGCTGCTCAGTGGGGAGTCTGCTTCTCCCTGCCCCCTGCTTGTGCTCTCTCTCCCTCTTAAATAAATAAATTAAATCTTTAAAGAAATACAAGGTATATTATGCAAAGGATAAAAATAGTAACTTTGCAGTTGGGAAACCTGACAAATTCTATTTCAATCAACTGTAAAAAGTTATGTGAAGATAGAATGTGAAGGAAATGATCCTTTACCTCCACGATGTTTCCCTTCCCCCCCCCCCCAAAAAAAAAAAAAAACAAAAACAAAAGCAAAACTCCAGTTCTAATCATACAAAACATCCAAGAAATCCCAGTACAAGGACATTCTACTGACAAGGAACCTCCAAAATAGTTGAGGTCATTCACCACAAATTCTGAAATACTATCACAGCCTAAGGAGCCTGAAGACATAATGAATAAACATGATACCTTGAATGGGATTAAGATATAGAAAAAAAAACATAAAAACTAAGGGAATATGAATGCAGTATAGGCTATAGTTAATTGTAATGTATCAGTTTCAAGTCATTATTTATAACAAGTGTACCATACTAAGATAAGAGGTTAACAATAGGAGAAATGGTGCAGGTAATTCAGTCATTCTCTGTTCTATCTTCACAACTTTTCTGTAAATCTAAAACTATTCTAAACTATTCTAAATTTATTTTAAAAACATAAAAAAAAACATTATTTATTGAGTTATTTAAATATGAATCTCTATAGCTGTAGCATAAATAGAACTATGATCTAGCTAGGATATAAAGTAGAATAAAGGTATTGTGATTAATTAGTTAATTTTAAATGAAGCCTGGTTATAAAGCTATAGAATCCAAAGATCTTTACATTCAGCAGAATGAATCAAAAAACATCACATTTTACAGATAGGAGTTAGGAAAGTCTGTCTTTATCACCTCCATACATATTTATGACCTAATCAGACACGTCCTAGGCACTGGCATTTATAACATGAGATAAAATATATTCATATAAAAAGTTCTGTTTATTTATTACATTTTAAAATAAGATGTAAATTGGTGATAAAAACATATTTAGCCCTTGGCTAAACAAGAAAACTTATAAAGTATATTTCATTGTATGTTTTTTTAAATTCATAATAGCCATAACATCAAAACCCTGTGGGAATATTTAGGCTTCCTATTCTAAGATTTCACTGGAAGATTAATTCTTGAGTTTTTAAGTGAAAAAAAAAAGTGAGAAAATCAGATTAGAAAATAGGAACCACCAAAATATCTAGCTTTAACTTTTGGTCTATGAACTATTCGTAAAGGCAGAGCTATCCACACTCCAATTGGAAACCCCCAAGAAAAGATGTAAAGTCAGCTTGTGCCTGTATATTTCCCCTGAAATAAAGCATATTCTGGAGACATTTAAACATTTCTATAAGGGCACAATTTCTTGAATGTGTTTATTACTGTGAATAAATGATATTAGGTTGTGTTATCCAGCTGCATTCAACTTCAGTTTCATGTGACACATCTACTACTAAACTCAGCTAATGACCCATGCCCTGTAATATGTAATCAACACATAGTTCAATGTTATCAAAAAAATGGTTGGGGAAACAACATCTTTTCATGCCATTTAAATCAACTCATCATTTTATTAAGGGACTGTTAATGTCTGCCTACCCTTAATTTTGAAAGCCTTCTCAATAATGAATATTGCATATAATACCAACTCTTAGAAAACTTTTAGGACTATTTTCTTATAGGTTATAATATATTTAAATCTATGTAGATTCTTTGTAATAATTTCCAAGATTTTTATATCATTTATAATGATATTAATATCATTTATTAAAAATGACAAAAGCATGCAGTAGAGGATAATCTATTTTAATAAAATAAACTATGTCCATTAAAATTTTAAGAATGAGTGACAGGCAATGCAATTTTCCATGCATAGCAAGTGATTATTGTTATTAATTTGTGACATAAATACCCTTCACACTATGTAACCTTATTTTCATCATAACAAAAATCTACTTAGTATTTGTATCAGTCAAAATGGTCTTCTTTGTGCTGAAATAACATAAAACTCTAAAATTTCGGTGGCTAAAAAAAAATAAAGATCCATTTCTTACATTGCAAATTCCATCTTGGGTCAGCTGAATGCTTTGCTCCAAGTCATCATCATTAACAGCCTCAGCTTTATAGGATCTTCACTCTCTGAAATATTGTTTGGAATCTAAGAGAGAAAGGAACAATGGAGTGCCCCACGCCAACAATTTAATTCTGCAGCCCAGAATGACATTTATCACTTCCACTAACTACGTGGTAGCCAGCCTAGTTACATGGCCTTACCCAAATGCAGGGGAGAATGTTAAGTTCCTCAAGATCACTCCTAGCCTTGAGGATTCCGTAGAAGGATGCATAGAACTCAATGTATAGTTGTACTTCAGGACTAATATTTATTATAGACAAAAGAAACCAAACAAAATCCACAAACAGAAAAAAAAATGCATGAGGTGAAGCCCAGAGGAAACCACACACGAGTTCCAAGGGTCCTTTCCCAGTAGATTGACACGAGACAGGTTTCATGTTTTTTTTTTTTTTTTAATTTTTATTTATTTATGATAGTCACACACACACACACACACACACACAGAGGCAGAGACACAGGCAGAGGGAGAAGCAGGCCCCATGCACCGGGAGACCGACGTGGGACTCGATCCCGGGTCTCCGGGATCGCACCCTGGGTCAAAGGCAGGCGCCAAACCGCTGCGCCATCGGGGATCCCACAGGTTTCATCCTTTAACAGCGAGTCATGACAACATAGGTGAAGTGTTTTCTACCAGAGGAGTTAGAGACTTGTGCTTGGATTTCACTTGGATTAATCCATATGCCTACTCTGTGCCTGGAAGGTACCAAACTTCCAAACTCATAAAAGAAAAATAGATGTTCAGCTTAAACAGTATTGTTTACTAGAAAGTCCAGGCACAGAAAATTATCCTTATCAGTTAACTGTTGATTGGGAACACCCTGAAAGCCAAATTCCCAGATGTCAGCCAGGGTTCAACCTTGCAAGCAAGCTGTTCTAAGGATAGTGGTCCCAGACCTGCTATGTTAGTTATTTTCTGTACAGGTGGTGAGAGAGTTTAATCTCCACTGTACCCAGAATAATGAGAGAACTGCATTCAGATAAGCATTAAAAATCTCTTCACTTTTACTAATTGTAACACTAGGGAGAGTTCAGATATAACTGTGTGAATTTTTAGTATTAAGATTTCTCTAAATGTTTTGCAAACTATCGTAGCATTTCCAAGAAAAAGTTAAAATATTTGGTAGAAAAGCCTTTTAAAGAACAAGATTTAGCTATATTACCCAAAGTATAAGTTCACAAAAGAAATTAACTTTCATAGTTCATGCTCTACAAGTAAAGAGGAAGAAGATAGAAAAAAAATCTCATGTGTTAAAAAAATCTTGATCAGTATTTGTGTATACACATGTATATACCTCTGAATACACACATAAAATTGCACACATATATATATATACACACTATTTTATGGAGGATACATATGAAAATAGAAATACTTAATCTTGTCAAGAAAAGAAAGAATTTTGATATGTAATGATAGAGAAATTACTTGCCAATATATGGTTTATTCTATCTGTTTTTTTTTTTTTACGCTCTTGATATATTTCTTTAAAAAATTAATTTTCTTTTTAAAAATTTATTTGGAAGGGTAAATGTGTGAAAATATCTTCTCTATTAAAAACCCTTTTTAAATACTAGCTGATACTGTTTTAATAATAGATGAATAAAAAGAACTGATCAGCAAGCCAAAAAAATGAGGAATATTAAATACATAACTCAGATGGGAAGATACAAAATACAGTATATACATGATATATGCATTTAAATTGTGGGGTATGACCATGTGGTTTCCGTGTGCTTAGAATGGTTAGAAGAATCTTTCTGTAACAGTTTTTCATTTATTATTTTTTTTCTGGGCCCCAAGAGTGCTTCCTTGTACTCTTAAAAAGATTTATGGGGCTAGGCCTAGATCAGTATTAGGAAAGGCATGTACTCCTCTCATCTCCATTTTCAGGCATTCTTCTTGACTAACCAGAACCATCCAGCATGCATGTTGCTCTGCAGATAGACTCTTAAGGACCGGTATGTCCAATCATTTCATTGAATTTATGTGTGTATGTGTAAATCTCAGAGGTGAAAATAATGCCAAGTAACACAAGCTGGTAATCTATATTAAAATATCATACCCCTATCCTATAAAATAAGCAGTTTTTTAAATTACAGTTTTCAATACTATCAGGCTGCATTGAAACAGAAGAACCTTAACACACAATTAGGATAAATCAGTTAATATTTCTAGAGATTAAGATGCTAATCTACATTTGAAGACATTCATCTCAAGATTAATAGCAAAAAAAAGAAACATGTAAATTAGTAAAAATATTGATTTTAAAGTACTTATGGGGGTATTTTGGGGGGGCAAACAATCTAACAAAAAATAGAATGGATAAGTGAATTAAAGTATAACCATATGTATGATGTATATTATATGGCAAATAAAAATTATGTTCTCCAGGTTCCTTACTGTCACAGCAAAATGACCAATACAATGTTTATTTTATTTTTTTAAGATTTATTTATTTATTTATTTATTTATTTATTTATTTATTTATGATAGACATAGAGAGAGAGAGAGAGGCAGAGACACAGGAGGAGGGAGAAGCAGGCTCCATGCCAGGAGCCCGACGCGGAACTCGATCCCGGGACTCCAGGATCAGCCCTGGGACAAAGGCAGGCGCTAAACCGCTGGGCCACCCAGGGATCCCTTACAATGTTAATTTTAAAAAGCAAATAATTATTTAATATACAACGTGTTCTCATTTAATTGTAAAAGATAAGTATACTGATATTAATATAGTAAATATTGAAAAACATAGTTAAGTGGAAAGTGATTTCTTCTAGACCTTAGGATTATTTTCTCTCCTATGTACCTTCCCATATTTTAAAAATTATTTATAGTGATAGCATATTACTTTCAAAATTGCAAAATAGAAGAGGATTGCAGTTTAAGAAATATGGAAAACTCAATAAAGTAATTAAAGATGAAAAGAAAAATTATGACAGCATGAAATGATACCTTGTATAATAGTAAGGAATAAAGTATAGCAATAAAGTTTATAAGGATAATGATGTTTAGAGAAAATATTTAACATAATGTGTGCTTCATTGGCAGTATTTTTATACACCACAGCGTAAATGATACTTTTATGTAAAGTCTTTCCTTTAGTTTTTCTCATGTTCTTTCACTTAGACCTGTCTGGTAACTTTGAAAATATAAATGAGGGATGACTGAGAGGTTCAGTTAAGCTTCTGACTCTGGGTTTTGGCTCAGGTAACAGGGGTCCTGGGATGGAGTCCCCACCAGGCTCCAACTCAGTAGGGAGTCTGAGGATTTTCTCCCTCTGCCCCTGCACGCCCCCCCCTTTCTTGCTAGCACACACACACACACACACACTCTCTCTAAAATAAATAAATATTAAAAAAATATATATATATATAAATGAACATTGACATTATTTTAAATTTACACTTTGATGCTAAAATGCCTCCAAATAGTTAAGGAACTAATTTAAAAAAAATTTTTTTTTTGCAGAAAGTATGCATGTTTGATTATTCTTCGTACCACACTCTAACCCCATGCAAATTAGGGATGCTGAATTACAGTAGCACACCTTCTTTTTTACAAAGACTGGATATATTTTAGAACTCTTTAATGGGGTATTTTATTGTATTCTACTTTATAATCTTTATAAGAGGATAAGATGCAAACATAAAACTTCTCCCTCCTACATTAGTTGTTGCAACCTTTTACTTCGTCTTGAGGGTCAAAGCCTTTCCTTGTAAAGGCTGAGGTCACTCCTGAATCTCAGCCCTCATTCATCAGGGATGGATAAAAATGACCACATTAAGGTAAATTAAATTCAGCATAACACATTTACCATAATCTAAAATGTCTTAACATATTTAGAAAATGCCAAACTTTTTGTCCTCCTACCCCATCCATTTGAATGTGTTCCATGTTTAAAAACATATATTCATGTGGAGTGGGAGAGAGACAGAGATAGAATCCATGTCATTTCTTAAGGCGTAAGAGAGGGCAAATTCAGCTAAACAGTTTAGAGAAGAGTAAAAACATGTTACATTGTGTTTGATAGCAGATACTTAGTTTGATGGAACACTTTGTAGCCACCGTGTTTAGGCCCTTCCATTAAGAAAAGAAAATGATGACACTGAACTGTGAACCTGGACCTGACATCTTCATCACTGATTTACAGTAAAGTCTTTGGAGGGGAAGGTCACCGTGCTGAATAAGCAGCTAATGTGGCTCAGGGACAAGGTCGTTTGTGTATGCTGTAAATTCTCATCATTTTAGAAGCATAGAAAATTTGGAAACCAGAACTTGACATTTTCAGAGAATTATTCCCATGCTAAAGAGTTCAAAGTGTTTATTCTTGATACCTGGAAAATAAAGTACCTCTTGCTCTGAGGTTTTCAAACAAGATTGCGATACTAAAGTTTAATCAGCATTCAGTCAACTACTCATGTGGAGGCTGAGGCTAGATAATTGAATATTAAGATTCCCCTCCTTAGGCTTTTGGAACAAAGGGAAATGAAAGTAGAATGTTAGAACCAGAAAGAACTGAAGTGTTTTCTTCTAAAGATTTTCTCTTCAGCCTGGCAAGCAGCGTGTTCCTTATTCCATTCTAGTGTCTTCATTATATTGATAGACTTCTAACTCTCAGGCGACTCAGTCAAAAGTTACGTACATACACACACACACACACACACACACACACAGAGATCAAATTAAAATTAAAACTATATTTTCTTTCCAGAATATAAGTAGTCACTTGCAGCTTTTCTGACTATAGATTTCAGCATAAAAATCAAAAACTAATGAAAAGGCAAAGAAAATAAAGAAAAAAAAGGAATATGGAAGTGATAGGAAGTACTATTTTTTTCCACTTTTCTGTGTTTTTCTTGACAGGTCTTCCAAGATGGAATTATTAATGACACTTTGTTTTTTTCCTGTATTCCTTTTAATAAATTTTTCCTAGGGTAAATTTTATGGTTTCTGGTTGACTCTAGTCCATGATATCCCCCTCCTGTTAGATATTTCAATATACTGTTTCTTTCATATAACAATGTATCTTATAGATTATATTCTGGGTTGTACCATATCAATGGATATAAATTGAATAAACGTCATTGTTTATTGACTGAATAAACAATGACGTTTATTCAGTTTGTAAACTGATTAATCAGGGGGCACCTAGATAGGTCATTCAGTTAAGTGTCTTACACTTGATTTCAGCTCAGATCATGATCCTATGGTTTTGGGATTGAGCCCCTCACTGGGCTCCACCCTCAGTGTGGAGACTGCTTGAGATTTTCTCCATCTCCCTCTTTCCCTCCCTCAGCTCATGCACTCTCTCTCTCTCTCTAAAATTAAAAAAAAAATCTTTAAAGCCATATATCAGATTTTTTTTCTGCATTAGCAGGAATTGTTTGAATGTCTAATATAAAACATTATAAATGAAGTAGTTTATTAACTCATATGACAAGACAGCCAAAGACCATGATATTGGGTTAGCTAAGTCAGTGCTTCATAGATGGATTCTCCCTTGATTGTGCTTTACTATACTTGCTGTTTTGAATTTTGCCATCAGACTTGACCCTAACAATCACATGGTAGCTATGTCATCTTCAAGCACTCCCAAAGTCCAAGGTCAAAGGAAAAATATATTTCTTCTTTGTATTCAGAGTCAAGAACATTTTTCCAGGAGCTCTCTGCAGAACTCATCTTATTTTGTAACAATTCCATTGATGCCTATTATAGAACGAATCACTGGCAAGTGAATTAATAAAAATTTACCTCTCAAGATGAGGAAGACTTTGGCTTTCACTAAAGCACAGAGCATCTCAGTGTCTGATGAAAGAAGGGTTTTTGCTTTTGATTTTGAGTCATTATTTTTTGTGAGAACCTGTAGATTCATCCAAAATCAGAGGAAGGTATATATATATATATATATATATATATATATATACCTCCTCCCTCCATACTTATGTAGCCTCTCCATTATCAATACCCCCACAAGAGTGGTACATTTGTTATAATTGATGAACCTACATAGATAAAGGTTTTTGTATGAACCTAAGTCTTCAACTCCTTTGGGTAAATAACAAGGAGTGGAATTGCTAGATTACATGCTAACAGTGTATTTAGTTTTGTGGGAAACTGCTGAACTGTCTTCCAAAGTGGCTGTACCATTTGCATTCCCTCTGGCAATTAATGAGAGTTCCTGTTGTTCTAGATTATTGTCTGCATTTGGAGTTGTTAGTGTTCAGGAACTTGGCCATTCTAATAGTTGTGTATTGATAGTTCATTGTCATTTAAATTATTATTTCCTTGATGACCTGTGATGTGGAACATCTTTTCATATGCTTATTTGGGTTTCTTTTTTCAAAAAAAGAAAGAGTGGACAGGTTGTTGGGTAGGTAAATAAGAGTTAGCCATACTTAACCTGGAAAGACTTGATTGATTTAATTTATTGAGACTTGATCTTTTTAAATTATCAAGTTTTTCTATCCAAAAACATTCCACTTATTCAAGTACTTATATAGACTATTATAGGTTCTTTTTTATTTTCTTCATATAGAAGCTGTACACTTCTTGGTGTATTTTTTCCCCAGAGGTTTATCTTCTTAAGTTGTTATTTTCAATGAGATCTTCCCTTCCATTCAATTTTCTTAGCTATTAAAACAAACACTGTTTTTTTTTTTTTAAGATTTTATTAATTTATTCATGAGAGACAGAGAGAGAGAGACGCAGAGACACAGGCAGAGGGAGAAGCAGGCTCCTTGCAGGGAACCTGACGTGGGACTTGATCCAGGGACTCCAGGATCACGCCCTGGGACAAAGGCAGGCCCTAAACCCCTGAGCCACCCAGGGATCCCCAAAACAAGCACTCTTTAAGAAATATTTCTCTCTTTCATTCTGTGTGCATATGTGTGTATTTTATACACATAGATCAGCCAAAAACATATGAAAACTTTCATTGTCCGTAATATGCTTTTCCATTGACCAAACATGCTTCTAAGATCAACTCTATCACTTTCTAATAAGACATTTAATACAGAGAACCTTCTTTTAGAGGTAAGTTTGCCTGTCTTTAAATTCTAGCTTCACAATTTACTAAGTGCTTAGTTTTTGGCAGGTTATTAAACATCTCTGTAAATCAGTTTCCTCATAAGTAAGATGGGGTTATAATAGTATCTACCCCATGGTAGAGGTTGGGAAGGGGATAGTTGTGAAGATTAATCCTTATAAAACTAGTGTACAATAAGTGTCAAGTAATTTTTCTCTTTTAATAATAATACTAACCCCTTTCCCACTTTTCTTTAGATCTGTCTTTTTTGTTTTTTTGGTACTCATGGAAAGGATGAAATGCATAATCACAGTGTTTGAGACAATTTTAAGATTATATATTCCAGATGATTATAATTAAATGCAACAATTGCTAAAACGGAATATTAACCAACTGATAGGGAGAGCCAAAGGAGGGACTATTTCACTTTTTGGAGGGTCAGGAAATACTAGATAAAAACCTGTGATATTTGTGTTACCACTTTAAAAATATAGATTTAAACAAAATAGATCAAACTGGAAGTTTTCTATTTTTCCCCCCTTTGGTTTAAAGCAGAAGTGCAATTTTCTGAAAATCTGAATATAATTGAGAAGAAACAATCCACATTCTCCACGAATGGATGTGAAACCCTTAAACTTGTCTATTAAAAGATATATATTAAAAGATATAATGGATATTCTTGAGATTGGAATGCAAGAATTTGAACTTTGGAATACTTTACATACAGTGTCAGGATTTTCTATTCTGTTTACAGAGAGCTTATAATGGGAGCTTTCACAAAGTGAAATGAGAGAAAAGAACAGCTTAATCAAGGACTACAGGTCAAGAACAAGTACTAGCTGAGAGGTATTCATGTTCAAATTGTGTTTCAGAGACCACATTTTATGCTACTAATGACTGACTGAAAAATAAAACAAGCAAAATAAACAGACTCCATTTCACAATTTCCTTCTACACACAGAAACTCTCATACCTGTCTTTCAGTGAGTCAGCCTGCCCAGAGATATCACAAGTGCTGCTGGTCTTGGATAAGAAATTTATGGGATATCTTAATGCTGTATTGTTAATCATCTCTGTGCTATATTCCAGGAACAGTAACCCCCTAAGGAAGTGTCAGTCAGGTTATGAGAAATGATTTCCATGCTGTGGAAAATATTATTTCAAAAGGACCCTAAAAGGACACCTGGGTGGCTCAGTGGTTGAGTGTCTGCCTTTGGCTCAAGCCATGATCCCGAGGTCCTAGGATTGAGCAAGCCCCACATTGGGATCCTGGTAGGGAGCCTGCTTCTCCCTCTGTCTTTTCTCTGCCTCTCTCTGTGTCTCTCATGAATAAATAAATAAAATCTTTAAACAAACAAACAAACAAAACAGAAAGTCAAAAGGAACCTAAAGGGGGGGAGGGGCAGGATGGTGGAAGAGCAGGGTCCCCAAGTCACCTGTCCTCAACAAATTACCTAGAAAACCATCCAATCATCCTGAAAATCTACGAATTCGGCCTGAGATTTAAAGAGAGACCAGCAAAAAAAAAAATAATAATAAAAAATAAAGAGAGACCAGCTGGAACGCTACAGTGAGAAGAGTTCGCGCTTCTATCAAGGTAGGAAGACGGGGAAAAAGAAATAAAGGAACAAAAGGCCTCCAAGGGGGAGGGGCCCGCGAGGAGCCGGGCTGAGGCCGGGGCGAGTGTCCCCCCAGGACAGGAGAGCCCCGTCCCGGAGGAGCAGGAGCTGCACCAACCTTCCCCGCGGAAAGGCCTCCCGGGGAATTGGAGCAGGATCCCCAGAAAGGCGGGGATGCCCTCGGGCTCCCTGGGACACTAACAGGCACCTGCGCCCGGGAGAGTGCGCCGAGCTCCCTAAGGGCTGCAGCGCTCGGCGGGACCCGGAGCAGCTCGGAGGGGCTCGGGCGGCGGCTCCGCGGAGGGGGCTGTGGGGCTCCGGGAACAGCTCGGCGGCGGCGGCTCGGGCGGAGGAAGAAGCTCCGCGGAGGGGGCGGCGCGGCTCCGGGAACAGCTCGGACGGGCTCGGGCGGCGGCTCCGCGGAGGGGGCTGCGGGGCGGGAGCGCGAATCCAACAGCGCAGGCCCCGGAGCACAGGGCGCCGGGACACAGCCCAGGATCCGGCCTCCCCCAGGACAGGCAGAGGCCGGGAGGGCCCAGGACAGCAAGGACGCTCCTGCCCCGAGCTGAGCAGATCAGCGGCCCCGCCCCGGAGCCCCCAGGCCCTGCAGACGGAGAGCCCCGGAGCTACTGCGGGAGCTGACTCCAGGGTCCCAGGGCTGCCCCCGCCACTGTGGCTTCCTCCCGGGGCCTCACGGGGTGAACACCCCCCACCGAGCCCTGCACCAGGCAGGGGCAGAGCAGCTCCCCCAAGTGCTAACACCTGAGAATCAGCACAGCAGGCCCCTCCCCCAGAGACCAGCGACACGGACCAGTTCCAGGGGAAGTCAAGGGACTTAAAGTATACAGAATCGGAAGATACTCCCCCGTGTTTTTTTGTTTTTGTTTTTTGTTTTTGTTTTGTTTTGTGCTTTTTTTTCTTTCTCTCTTTCTTCTTGATTTCTGATTGCTTCCCCCCCCCCCTTTGTTTTCTTTTTTCTCCTTTCTTTCTCTTTCTCTTTTTCTTCTCTTCCCCCCTTTTTTTTCTTATTTCTCTTTTTTCTTTTTCTCTTTTCTTTCCTTCTCTCTCTTTTTCTCCTTTTCCCAGTACAACTTGTTTTTGGCCACTCTGCACTGAGCAAAATGACTAGAAGGAAAACCTCACCTCAAAAAAAAGAATCAGAAACAGCCCTCTCTCCCACAGAGTTACAAAATATGGATTACAATTCAATGTCAGAAAGCCAATTCAGAAGCACTATTTTACAGCTACTGGTGGCTCTAGAAAAAACCATAAAGGACTCAAGAGACTTCATGACTGCAGAATTTAGATCCAATCAGGCAGAAATTAAAAATCAATTAAATGAGATACAATCCAAGCTAGAAGTCCTAACGACGAGGGTTAACGAGGTGGAAGAACGAGTGAGTGACATAGAAGACAAGTTGATGGCAAAGAGGGAAACTGAGGAAAAAAGAGACAAGCAATTAAAAGATCATGAGGATAGATTAAGGGAAATAAATGACAGCCTGAGGAAGAAAAACCTACGTTTAATTGGGGTTCCTGAGGGCGCCAAAAGGGACAGAGGGCCAGAATATGTATTTGGACAAATCCTAGCTGAAAACTTTCCGAATCTGGGAAGGGAAACAGGCATTCAGATCCAGGAAATAGAGAGATCCCCCCCTAAAATGAACAAAAACCGTTCAACACCTCGACATTTAATAGTGAAGCTTGCAAATTCCAAAGATAAGGAGAAGATCCTTAAAGCAGCAAGAGAAAAAAAGTCCCTGACTTTTATGGGGAGGAATATTAGGGTAACAGCAGACCTCTCCACAGAGACCTGGCAGGCCAGAAAGGGCTGGCAGGATATATTCAGGGTCCTAAATGAAAAAAAACATGCAACCAAGAATGCTTTACCCAGCAAGGCTTTCATTCAAAATGGAAGGAGAGATAAAGAGCTTCCAAGACAGGCAGGAACTGAAAGAATATGTAACCTCCAAACCAGCTCTGCAAGAAATTTTAAGGGGGACTCTTAAAATTCCCCTTTAAGAAGAAGTTCAGTGGAACACTCCACAAAAACAAGGACTGAATAGATATGAGGACACTAAACTCATATCTGTCAATATAACTCTGAACGTGAACGGGCTTAATGACCCCATCAAAAGGCGCAGGGTATCAGACTGGATAAAAAAGCAGGACCCATCTTTTTGCTGTCTACAAGAGACTCATTTTAGACAGAAGGACACCTACAACCTGAAAATAAAAGGTTGGAGAACCATTTACCATTCAAATGGTCCTCAAAAGAAAGCAGGGGTTGCCATCCTTATATCAGATAAATTAAAATTTACCCCAAAGACTATAGTGAGAGATGAAGAGGGACACTATCTCATACTCAAAGGATCTATCCAACAAGAGGACTTAACAGTCCTCAATATATATGCCCCGAATGTGGGAGCTGCCAAATATTTAAACCAATTAATAGCCAAACTCAAGAAATACCTTGATAATAATACACTTATACTTGGTGACTTCAATCTAGCTCTTTCTACCCTGGATAGGTCTTCTAAGCACAACATATCCAAAGAAACGAGAGCTTTAAATGATACACTGGGCCAGATGGATTTCACAGATATCTACAGAACTTTACATCCAAACTCAACTGAATACACATTCTTCTCAAGTGCACATGGAACTTTCTCCAGAATAGACCACATACTGGGTCACAAATCGGGTCTGAACCGATACCAAAAGATCGGGATAGTCCCCTGTATATTCTCAGACCATAATGCCTTGAAATTAGAACTTAATCACAACAAGAAGTATGGAAGGACCACAAACACGTGGAGGTTAAGGACCATCCTGCTAAAAGATGAAAAGGTCAACCAGGAAATTAAGGAAGAATTAAAAAGATTCATGGACACTAATGAGAATGAAGATACAACCGTTCAAAATCTTTGGGATGCAGCAAAAGCAGTCCTGAGGGGGAAATACATCGCAATACAAGCATCCATTCAAAAACTGGAAAGATCTCAAATTCAAAAGCTCACCTTACACATAAAGGAACTAGAGAAAAAGCAACAAATAGACCCCACCCCCAGCAGAAGAATACAGTTAATTAAAATTCGAGCAGAACTCAATGATATCGAGACCTAAAGAACTGTGGAACAGATCAACAGAACCAGGAGTTGGTTCTTTGAAAGAATTAATAAGATAGATAAACCATTAGCCAACCTTATTAAAAAGAAGAGAGAGAAGACTCAAATTAATAAAATCATGAATGAGAAAGGGGACATCACTACCAACACCAAGGAAATACAAACGATTTTAAAAACATATTATGAACAGCTGTACGCCAATAAATTAGGAAATCTAGAAGAAATGGACGCATTCCTGGAAAGCCACAAACTACCAAAACTGGAGCAGGAAGAAATAGAAAACCTGAACAGGCCAATAACCAGGGAGGAAATTGAAGCAGTCATCAAAAACCTCCCAAGACACAAGAGTCCAGGGCCAGATGGCTTCCCAGGGGAATTCTATCAAACGTTTAAAGAAGAAATCATACCTATTCTACTAAAGCTGTTTGGAAAGATAGAAAGAGATGGAGTACTTCCAAATTCGTTCTATGAGGCCAGCATCACCTTAATTCTGAAACCAGACAAAGACCCCACCAAAAAGGAGAATTACAGACCAATATCCCTGATGAACATGGATGCAAAAATTCTCAACAAGATACTAGCCAATAGGATCCAACCACACATCAAGAAAATTATTCACCATGACCAAGTAGGATTTATCCCTGGGACACAAGGCTGGTTCAACACTCATAAAACCATCAATGTGATTCACCATATCAGCAAGAGAAAAACCAAGAACCATATGATACTCTCATTAGATGCAGAGAAAGCATTTGACAAAATACAGCATCCATTCCTGATCAAAACCCTTCAGAGTGTTGGGATAGAGGGAACTTTCCTCGACATCTTAAAAGCCATTTACGAAAAGCCCAGAGCAAATATCATTCTCAATGGGGAAGCACTGGGAGCCTTTCCCCTAAGATCAGGAACAAGACAGGGATGTCCACTCTCACCACTGCTGTTCAACATAGTTCTGGAAGTCCTCGCCTCAGCAATCAGACAACAAAAAGACATTAAAGGCATTCAAATTGGCAAAGAAGAAGTCAAACTCTCCCTCTTCGCCGATGACATGATACTCTACATAGAAAACCCAAAAGCCTCCACCCCAAGATTGCTAGAACTCATACAGCAATTTGGTAGCGTGGCAGGATACAAAATCAATGCCCAGAAATCAATGGCATTTCTATACACTAACAATGAGACTGAAGAAAGAGAAATTAAGGAGTCAATCCCATTTACAATTGCACCCAAAAGCATAAGATACATAGGAATAAACCTAACCAAAGAGGTAAAAGATCTATACCCTAAAAACTATAGAACACTTCTGAAAGAAATTGAGGAAGACACAAAGAGATGGAAAAATATTCCATGCTCATGGATTGGCAGAATTAATATTGTGGAAATGTCAATGTTACCCAGGGCAATTTATACGTTTAATGCAATCCCTATCAAAATAACATGGACTTTCTTCAGAGAGTTAGAACAAATTATTTTAAGATTTGTGTGGAATCAGAAAAGACCCCGAATAGCCAGGGGAATTTTAAAAAAGAAAACCATAGCTGGGGGCATCACAATGCCACATTTCAGGTTGTACTACAAAGCTGTGGTCATCAAGACAGTGTGGTACTGGCACAAAAACAGACACATAGATCAATGGAACAGAATAGAGAACCCAGAAGTGGACCCTGAAATGTACGGTCATCTAATATTCGATAAAGGAGGAAAGACTATCCATTGGAAGAAAGACAGTCTCTTCAATAAATGGTGCTGGGAAAATTGGACATCCACATGCAGAAGAATGAAACTGGACCACTCTCTTTCACCATACACAAAGATAAACTCAAAATGGATGAGAGATCTAAATGTGAGACAAGATTCCATCAAAATCCTAGAGGAGAACACAGGCAACACCCTTTTTGAACTTGGCCACAGTAACTTCTTGCAAGATACATCCACGAAGGCAAAAGAAACAAAAGCAAAAATGAACTATTGGGACTTCATCAAGATAAGAAGCTTTTGCACAGCAAAGGATACAGTCAACAAAACTAAAAGACAACCTACAGAATGGGAGAAGATATTTGCAAATGACATATCAGATAAAGGGCTAGTTTCCAAAATCTATAAAGAACTTATTCAACTCCACACCAAAGAAACAAACAATCCAATCATGAAATGGGCAAAAGACATGAAGAGAAATCTCACAGAGGAAGACATGGACATGGCCAACATGCACATGAGAAAATGCTCTGCATCACTTGCCATCAGGGAAATACAAATCAAAACCACAATGAGATACCACCTCACACCAGTGAGAATGGGGAAAATTAACAAGGCAGGAAACAACAAATGTTGGAGAGGATGTGGAGAAAAGGGAACCCTCTTACACTGTTGGTGGGAATGTGAACTGGTGCAGCCACTCTGGAAAACTGTGTGGAGGTTCCTCAAAGAGTTAAAAATAGACCTGCCCTACGACCCAGCAATTGCACTGTTGGGGATTTACCCCAAAGATTCAGATGCAATGAAACGTCAGGACACCTGCACCCCGATGTTTATAGCAGCAATGGCCACAATAGCCAAACTGTGGAAGGAGCCTCGGTGTCCATCGAAAGATGAATGGATAAAGAAGATGTGGTTTATGTATACAATGGAATATTACTCAGCAATTAGAAACGACAAATACCCACCATTCGCTTCAACGTGGATGGAACTGGAGGGTATTATGCTGAGTGAAATAAGTCAATCGGAGAAGGACAAACAGTGTATGTTCTCATTCATTTGGGGAATATGAATAATAGTGAAAGGGAATATAAAGGAAGGGAAAAGAAATGTTGGGAAATATCAGGAAGGGAGACAGAACATAAAGACTCCTAAATCGGGGAAACGAACTAGGGGTGGTGGAAGGGGAGGAGGGCGGGTGTTGGAGGGGAATGGGTGACGGGCACTGAGGTGGACACTTGACAGGATGAGCACTGGGTGTTTTTCTGTATGTTGGTAAATTGAACACCAATAAAAGTTAATTAAAAAAAAAAAAACAAAAGGAACCTAAAAAGGGGAAATAGAAACAAAGTAAGAAGGCAACATGAAAGGGAAAAAGAAAAAGATATTGGAAAACGTCTTGTTCTTTTTCTGGTAAAATACCAATTGAAATAGAATTTAAAAAAAGTAGTATCCCTGCTATGCTTTTAATATCTATGAAAATTTGCTATTTTTCCTGTTTGTGATACATGTTAGTAAGGCAAAATGAAAAATAAAAGTCTTGGACCTTTCAGAATCCTAAAAAATGAAAGAAAAAAAACTCAAAAAAAAAAACCCATCTAGCCTCTGAGGGGAAATTCTTATTAAAAGACTCTAAGTGGGTATCACAAAAGTTTCACAATTTATTTTTTTTTAATTTTATCAAATATTGCCAGAAAATATTTAATGTCAGCAAAAGTATTCACTAGCAGAATCCATCACCAGATGGGGTACTACAAAATACAAAAATTCCAAAATATGGACACTGTGGAAAAAAAGACAATAGAAGATTCTCAAGCAAAAGAAATGAAAAGGATTAGTTTTCGAATTCTACTTCTATTATCAAAAGGTTTTAGAATGTGTCAACATAAATCTGAAGGTTCTATTAATATCATTGAACAGAGCATATGAAGATTGTAATTTTTTCATTTTAATATTTTATTAAATTTAAATGGCATACATAGTGTGCACATTTATTTTTAACAAAACCAATAATTTTAGAATAAAAACAAGCAAGAAACAGTTAAATGAGAGCAAATATACCCAGACTTTAATGATGGTCCAGTCTGAGTCATGGAAACTCATCTTCATCATGGGTCTTCAGTCTTGGGAATTATCATGTTCACCTTCTATTTTAAATATTTATTAAAAAGAAAATGTTTTAATGTGATGTGAGACATTCTTAGCAATGAAACAATCTTAATTATTGATTATTACAGTAAAAATATTTTGTAAAATTTTATAGTTGGCTATAATAATTTCCTCATGCCTACAGCCACATATATACGAATGTCTTTGAGCATCTCTAGTGTTGTGTCATGTAGAGAGAGCGTCATAGCATAAACCTACTACGTTAACCTCTTATTTACTTGGAAACAGAAGAAACATATAGTTGTTTTCTGAGCATTCCATAATAGAGTGTACCATAGGTATTATTTAACATACTAGACTGCATCTAAGGAAAGCTAATACCTTTACTTTCTTTCTCATTAGCTCTCATCCATGGCCCAGCAACGTGAAAAGTTTTAGTCCAATGCAGAAAGTTTAATCTATTAAAATAACTCTAGCAATACATTTAAGTTTAGTCATAAGCAATTGTTTGTTCATTTTTTATTTCCCCAATTCCTTTAGAGGAGGCATAGAAGAAGCTGAGGGCTTTTATACCCTTGTCATGTTGGAGGTGGGGGCTGGGGACCCTTTGGTGAAACCAATGGACTCTCTCTCTTCTAAATGTGCCTTTTCTCTTATGAATGTCAGAAGCTGTTACTAATTCTTCTTCATTTTGTTTTCACGCTCCAATTAAATTTATCCCTTAAAAGTAAATAGAACATTTTGGCTATCAGTATATGGGAATGCCCATTTTTTCAAGTTTTACTTATATGTTGCTTTATACATCTTTTATTGCAGCATAATTAACACACAGGTTATATTAGTTTCAGGTGTCAGCTTTATACTTTCTAGTGGAGCTTTCACCTCATTGTTTAACTGGAGTCTATTATCAGTATGGAAAAATAGAGTACAAAGGAACTGAGAAAGAAGTAAATGAATGTTATCTAGGTACTTATGATGTGATAGTGATGTTTCTACATGTAGAGCTAAAGAAAAACAATACACTAAAGGGGCAAAATAAAAATGTGGACAAAACTTACACAAAGCCTTATAGCTACAATGATAAGGTATACTGATCATTTAAGAGGTGCCTCTCAGTAAATTACATACTGATCATGGTGAGAAAATAATGAAAAGCATTATGGAAGAAATAAATTTCATTCATCAGTGAAATAAAAGAGCTAAAGTTTAAAAATTGGTCTCTTTACATCTAGACATTATACTTAATTCGCTCTTAAAATTTTGAATTATATTGTTTTAGTTTGGATTTTACCATATTAGTATTATTAACTTGTTTCCTTTCTAGACCTTAAAAATATTTTCTGGTTGATTGCTTTCAACAAATTGTTTATCTTTACATAGTCTTAAGTTTTCTTTTCTCTATAAAATTGGTACGTAACATATGAAAGTGAAATTACATGTGTACATTACAAATTATCTATTTATAAATGATATATTACATGTTTTTACATATATATGTTATATGCCTGAAAATCTGACACAAAAGGGATTCTTTATAAATATTAATTTTCCCCTGTCTTTACAAGTTTGAATTTTGAGTAGAAAAACAATAAATAAACTCATCTTTCTCTTTCTTTTTTTCTTTCTCTCTTTTTTCCTGTAATAATTCTTTTAAATGGAGTCTTAATGATAGTAATTATATAACCTAGTAAGATTTTTTTTTTACATTATGACTCAAAAATAACAGTACCATAGATATATGAATGTAAAAATATTAAAACATTCCACAATTATGAAGCTAATCATAATGGTTGTAATTTCTTCACTATCTCATAAAATTCTTGTCTTAGACATTTCATCTAAATACATGAATATTCCCAAAGACTTAAAATACGTGTGAAGAATAATTACAGTTCTGAAACTTGTAAAAAAAAAAAATCCAGTTAGTGACGACTATATATGCACTTACCATCATCAATATCATCAAAATCAGACCAAATGTGTTTATGTACATATATAGTGTTCGTTGTATATAGTGTGTGAGCACATGTATATGGGTATATCACATCCAGGAATGCTTCTTACTTATCTTCATATAGTACTTCCTTTAGTCCTTATAACAGCCTTATATGGTAGATAATATGGGTATTCTTCTTTTAGAGATGAGGACACTAAGATCCCAAAGGGTTCAATATTTGTTCAAGATAATGCAGCTATCAAATGGCAGCAGTTGATTTCAAGTCTTTACAAAAATTATGAAAACTGCATTCTGAGAAGGAAACTCTTCGTTATTATGAACTTGAAATCAATGTCATTGATAAATCACAAGTCTATATAGATTTTGGTTTTCTAATCTGTTAAATCAGAAAATTGCAATATATCCTTGTAAATATCCCCTCTTCCTATTATAAGTTGATAATTTAGTGCTTCTTAATTATTTTAACTTCTGGCTAATAAAACCTAACCTAAAACAAGTTGTCATACTGCTCTTTTGGTCTAAGGCTTTAGGGGCAGTAAAGTCAATAAATATACACTTGGTATCCTCAGTCATTTATGTATTCATACACTCATGCATTCATTCACTTATTTATATAGCTTTCACTGATTGTTTAAATACTCATCCTGGTCCAATATCTTTGCTATTCACTGAGGTATACTGACATGGCATTATCTCCTTGGGATCACGGTGTATGTAGGAGGCAAATAATAATGAAATAATCCCATCAGTAATTTCACAATTATAAATTAAAATAAGTGCTATAGGGGACATAATGCAGAATGCCAAGAAAACGTGCAAAAGCCTGAGATTAAAAATGTCTATGCTCACTCAAGATCAGTATATGAGCTATGCAGTGCCTGCTCTGAGGAGAATCATTACAATATGGTGATAACACTATACAGTAATATACATTTTATATCTAGAAAGTTTCTCTCTCTTTGAACCACTCATTTTGGTACCAAAGTCTTAAGAGTAGAGTGTTTGAACAATCATCTGGCAGGATAGGTTAGTGTATGCTGTGGTTAGGAATAACCCCCAAACTTATTGATATATGACCAAATGTTTATTATTCCCTCACACTGAGTGCCCATAAAGGAATGGTTGGGATCTGCTTATTATCACTGTCACTCAAAGACCCAGACTCTTTCTCAATATGTGTGTCCATGACCACCATGACAGATGGTAGAGAATGCACCAAATAATGCATTAGATTCAAAAGCATTTGCCTAAATATAACACATGCCACTTTCCTTGATCAGAGAGTTACTTGCTTAGAACTACCCTTAACAGAGGCAAGGGGGTAGCGGATGTGTGAAATATATGAAGGGGACTAAGAGGTACAAACTTTCAGGTATAAAATAAAATAAAATCAGATATAAAAAAGAGTGATGGAAAGTACAGCATAGGGAATACAGTCAGTAATATTGTAATAACATTGTATGGTGACAGATGGCAACTATAGTTACCATGGTAAGCATTATTTAATGTATAAAATTATGGAGTGACTATGTTGTACACTTGAAGCTAATATAACACGATAATAAAAAAATGTAAAGGGGCAAGAAAGTACAATCCTACTATGAATTCAGAAGTAAAATCTAAATGTTAATGAACTTCCTGACAACTACCACGAAACACAGTCTATGAAGGCGCTTTGAAGAGGGATCAAATAAACTTTAATGAGCCTTCAGATAACCCACAAATGACATTAGCATGGACTCTGTTAAGAACCATTGTTGAATTTTTTTTGGAGAAGGACAGTAAATCCCTTTCTTTGAGTACCTAAGTTCCATTATTTAAAATACTTTTTTATCTGCTTGGTGAATAGTTTATTCATTCTTCTGTCCCAAATCACATATCACTTCCTCTCCAAAGTCTCCCCTAACTCGCCCAAGTAGCAATATTCACTCATTCTCCATGCAGTCTATGATTTTCTTGCTTTACAATGATCATACTTAACTGTCATTTGTTGATTTATCTATATGAACATGACTTAATGACAAGTTCTTTGAGTGCAGAGATTTTCCCTATTCCTCTCTGAGTCCTCAGCATATATCACAATGAGTAGAATATAGAAAATTCCCAGTTCAGGTTGAATTCATTATTACATCCTGCAAGCCAGGTGTTTAATAATGAAACATATATAGTTGGTTGATGAGAAAAGGTCATTAAAGACTGGATTATGGTTGTGTCATAATAGGATCATAGCTCATTCAGGAACTTATTACAGATGAGTCCTAAAGGATACTATCAGATGTATTAATTATATAATCAAAGCCACAATACTTTTCATTGAGGGTGGTGTGTTGTTTTGGAGGAAAAGGCAACTATGTAAACATTTGGAAAACTAACTTGTGTTTTGGTGTGTAAGATTTGTTTTAATTAAGAGTACTCACTATTGAAGTAACTCTTCAAAATAAACTGTTTAATATCATAAATATAGGAAAAAAAAAAAAAAAACCAAACCTCTTCTTCATTACCTAAACAACACAACTAGTCCTAAGAAGAAAATAACTTTCTATGTATGTGTGGGTATGTGTGGGAGTAGGTGTGTATTCTTTATCTGCATATAAATATACTGAAATGTATGGTTTCTCTAGGCTTCTCTCTTAGATGAATTTTCAGTGCTTCTTAATTAATGTTACTTCAAATTAAAAATATGACAGTTTAGTTAGCCACTGATTGTAATTTGAAAATAGGAGTTTTAACTCAATCAGTGTTATATATGCAGAGCTGAGAAGAATAATGATGAAGCAACTTACCATAATTACTAAGTTGCATCAACAATCTTATTAAAAAGCAAGTTAAATAAATTTGAATTATTGGCTTCTAGGTTAAAGTAAAAATGGAGGGAAAAGGACATTTTCCTGCTCTGAGTTAAGATGGGATATGGGCAAATGTTCTATCACAAAGGTATATACAATTTATTTAGTTTTTATAAGAAATCAACTCCTCTTTTTCACTGTAAACAGTATGTAGCATGCCTTTGGCTCTGTTTTAAAAGACTTCCATGTAAAAATTAGAACTGGTGGAGGAAAACTTTATTTTTAAAACACATAAAAAACTATTGGGTCCATTTAGAGCACAGTTAAGGTATGCAATTAGGAAGTAGATTAGTCTGAAAAAAAGCTATATCCACTCTGAACTTAGTTATATTACATCTTCACTTAAATTGGTAGCACTTTAGAATATTGTTAAGGAAATAGTGATTAGTAAAATGCACTCAAATAAAACTTGAGTTTGAATCCTTTATTTTAGTGTTTTGGTAGAAAAAGCTAATATTCATTGGGCTTATTTAAAAATGAGCTAAATGTTTTATAAGACTTGCTCTCACTTTATGAAAAACTCTTGAATCATAGCTCACTAAAATAGTTATGTCAATCCTTTAGAAAATTGTTAGTAAAGGAGGGGAAGAAAACTAAACCATTCTTCATGAAAAAAAAATATTCGTTAGAAATTAAACTATGTTTTAATGTAGATAAAATAATTTTTCCTTAAAAAATAAGAAACTATTTTTCTTTAAAAAATAAGAAACTATCATTTAATAATTACCTAATGTGTGCTTTTTTTTTTTAAATCTTCTCAGCTCTGCATATATAACTCTGCATAGCCATGTTTGGTAAAAAAAAAAAAAAAAAAAAAAAAAAAGGAATGATGGATATGATGTGAAGTAAACCCATCTGCTTTGTGTAGGCACTCTTTTAGGTCCCTGAGGGAGACAGATGCCCCAGCATAGGACTAAGCCAATGTATTAACTTTATCAAAAGCCAAGCTTTAACCTCAAATGCTACTGTGGTTGCCTGAAATGGTGACTTTATATGAACCACAGATTAACTGGGTTTGCTAACATGTAGTTGAAATTAGAATTAGGTTGAGTAACTGTCTTGACCCATTTCTTGCAGATTTTCACCCCAATTGGCTCTCAAGATCTTAGAATTTTGCAGACAAAAAGATACAAAGAATGAGGATTTCTCAAGAAAAAAAGAAAAAAGAATCCTAGAGTTGAGGACAAAAAAACCCCTTAATATCTCTACAATGTATCTAGAGATACCTACTTATTAAGGATTACCAGATGGATATACACTACATCCATTCTTTTGCTGTGATATAAAATATCACTTGGATTAATGTAGGCTATTCTAGAATCACATATCTGGTCACTCATTCCCGATTTAATTATTGCCAAATTGCTCTTTGATGTGAACACCTTACTCTCTGGTGTTAGTTTAAGCATATAGTTAAAAAAATATTGTTCAAGATATTTTCTCTATGCAGGCAGGGGCAAATAATACTTGTTATCTCTTTACATAGATTATATGTGCTTTTGTAAGCACACATTATGTTATACTTAGTTTTATGATCCATCTGAATTAATTTTTACATATGGTGAGGATTTATGCTCTTATTTGTGTGTTTCTGGTAAGAGGACCAGAGAAACCTAGAGCTAATTTGTTGTATTGTTGAGCATCTTCTGAGTACAGTATCCCTGGTTGTATGAATTAAGGAACTTCTTTATTATGGCTTTTTCAATAGGGAGACAAGCTATTCATGTCCCTGTGGAAAATCCATTTACTGCTATTTATGTTCCCATTCCCCCCAAGCCTTAATTTCTTCATACATGTTGCTTGTTCTTTTCTCATCTGTAGATACAAGGTTGATTTTGCAAAGACCTCCAGAACTATCTTTGCAATACTCTCCTCTCTGGTATGCTGTCCGCCATATACTTTGGCCTCCTGGGAACCCCAACTCTTCTCTCTCCCCCTCAGGAAAACCACTAAACTCGACCTTGGTTTCACCTTCCTGTTCTGTGCGGTGGAGATAGTCTATAGGCAGTATGCTGAGAACATTCTCTTTAGTGCTAATTTTGTGATAAAACTTTGAAAGGAAACTCTCATCTCTAATTTGTTGTTTTACTTGTAGCATTTTCTTTTTTTTCTTTTTTTAATTTATTTATGATAGTCACAGAGAGAGAGAGAGAGAGAGGCAGAGACACAGGCAGAGGGAGAAGCAGGCTCCATGCACCGGGAGCCCGACGTGGGATTCGATCCCAGTTCTCCAGGATCGCGCCCTGGGCCAAAGGCAGGCGCTAAACCGCTGCGCCACCCAGGGATCCCTAGCATTTTCTTTATACTCTTTCCTTTTAGGTTTAAATGACTCCTAAATTTACCATTTTTCAAAGCATGACCTTTACCTGCTTCACTAGATCTTTTAAGATGTTGTTTATAGTTATTTTAATCTCAGATTGTTAGCTCCAAAATGTTTATTATTCCAAGGCTTGTTTCTTTTAGCTGTTTATTTCCCGAGTTGTTGCTGCTTATACTTCTTCTAGATCTAATCAGAATTCTGATTCTGATTGTTTTGATTTTTCCTCTTTTTATTTTTCTCTGGTGTTTAATATAATGTTGCTTAATATAATGTTTGCTGACCATGGAAAAAAAAACTGTAGAGAATGAGATAAACAGGATTTTGGTCAAGACATTAGTATGATCTCTTGCTTTTGTTGTTTTGTTTTTCTTGAAGCAAATAATGATAGACATTGCATCAAGAGATGCATTGCAACCATAGATGAACTGGTGCATCATTTTATGATTGGCATAGTCTATATTGGAATATATACGTTTAAATTTAAATTACTAGGTCTTAGGCTTCTTTTGGAAGTAGGGCAGATTCTTGGTTTCATAAGTTAGTAAAGATTGAATACAAATAAATGAAAGTTACACAAGATCTAATGCACTATTTTTCAACGAATTTGAAGGTCTAAACTTTAAAAATACTTGGAAAAATATAATGCCTAACCCTCCAGAGAATAATAGCTTCATAAACTTTAAGAGGTTTTAATTCAAGCATACCCAGTAGTCATTTGTCACATACAATCACAAAAAACTGGAAATACCAGTTCGTAAAGACGCTGAAGAATACATTAACTTATGGAGTCCATTATCTCTAAACTTTTTGTTTTTTGAATTATCAACTCCCTCTTTTTTTTCTTTTTTACATAGCCCATAATAGTTGATAATAACTGATCCAAAAGTGTTTTTCAAGACTAACTGACTAGAAGAATAAAATTATATTTATTAATTTATAATATACAATTTAATTCAGATTATATTAAGCAAACTTGTTGTAGTTAAGTTACATAAACATAAAAATAAGAGATTGCATTAAAAAAGAATATTATGAGAAATAGATGTTTCAAAATCCAGAAGCAGATGATACTGTTTTTCCTTAAAAAATAAGAAACTATCATTTAATAATTACCTATTGTGTGCAAGACATACTGTTTAGTAGGCGTTTAAAGGTTATAAAGATGAATAAGTAACATTTTGCTCCTAAAGGGATGAATAACTTTATTTCAATATCTTAGTGGATTATTGAACTTATCTGTAATGTTTGGTTGAAAATTTAAAACTAATTATTTTGTTTTTCTATTTTTTTTCTTTTCTTTTTTGTCCAACAGGCAAATTACATGTTTAGAAATATGCAGTTCTGCTTCTTTGTAACTAAATATACTTTTGTTATCATCTGAAAGGAAAAAAATAATTTGATACATTATTAAGTTGACATTATGTGCTTCAAGGGAAAAACAACTCTTATATTTAGTGAGTCATTTTATATCCCAATTGCTATTTCTATGAAGTACTTTTATCTGCTATTTTTGTTTTAAAAAATCTACATAATCACAGAAAAAGCATGTTACTCTCAGATTAACTAAAATATATTTTAATGCTCTTTTTAAACATTTGATTTCATTAAAATTACATAAGTATTTAAGATCAAAATATTTTAAGGACACTGTGCATTCAAATGTTGATTAATGATATTATTTATAATGGATTGTTTATCTTTGATCAGACAGCAACAATGTAGAAATTCTAATACCATCACTCAAAAATCAATGTTTATGATGTAATTAAATAACTACTGTATAACATCCTTAGCACAAAATTTGGGGTAATCCGGGTTTTCTCAAGGAGTAACTGAATGTATTTTGTGCTTCATTGAAATTACTTTGAAATTGCTCTCAAATGGATAGTAGATAATTAAAATGTAAGCCCACCTCATCCACCAAGATTTTAAGACTTTAGTAATAAAGTTATTGTATAAATGCCATGATACATTTAGATTCCTTCTACCTAACATCTATCCGGAATAATTTTAAATGAGAAAAATTTATTGCCAGTTATATTTTGGCCAGTTTGTTAACATCACTGAACATGACACAATATAAAGAGAGAAAAATTAATCTTCAAAAGAATAACAAAAATAGTGACAAATGATTTTTTTCAACAAAAACAGTGAAAGTCAACGTATATTATTTGCTGATATATATTTTAAGATGTTTTGCTTCTTCCTTCATCCATCCCTATGTTCTTATCTGCCATCTAAATCTTGATGAAAAATAATATATTAGCTAAGATGTCGTTATGGTGTATCATGTTGTATGTCCTCACAAAAATTTCAAACTTATTACCTCTGGCCCTAAACTCAGTTACTTATTCTCTCAATGCCTTATCTAGAATTTTAGCACAACAATGGGCTAGTAGAGTTGCTGTTGAATTCTAAATGAATTCCAGGTCTCCATAAAGTCTAGATTTTCAACTGCTAGATGAGTTTCTTATGATTTGTTTTCCTCATTAAATGTGTGAATTTTACCCTGACTTTTTCTGTCACAGGATTGTTAACTATGTGTGGAACTATAAGATATTAACTCTCTTTTACTAGAATAGAAACCCATAAACTCAAGGTTGGTTGTTGTTGTAGTTAACATATCCCTAGATCTTAGCACAGTGCCTGTTGCATTATTGATTGTCAATAATCATTAAGGAATGAATGTATTACTATTTATTTACCTCTGTGCATATTTTTTTAAAGATTTTATTTATTTACTCATGAGAGACACAGGGGGAGAGGCAGAGACATAGGCAGAGGGAGAAGCAGGCTCCGGTTGCAGGACTCGATCCACAGGCCATGGGATCAGGTCCTGAGCTCAAGGCAGACACTTAACCACTGAACCACCCAGGTGTCCCAACTTCTGTGCATATGCTTGCAATAAACTCCTATTAACTAAATTAACCTGGATCTGTGACTCCCTTCTGATGAGAAAAGGCTAACTACTTATTACTAGTTACCTGAAAATTTTCCCAGAATAATATTATCTCTTTCATCTCCAAGGCTTTGTCCTTACCATTTCTTTTCTTTGAAAGGTTTTCCATACTTTTTTTTTTTTTTTTGTATGTTTCCCTAACTTGTACATTCTCTAACCATACTTCAGGCTGCAAATTTTCCTTGTGGCATGCTTCAATTCTGCAAAAGACTGGCTCTCTTCAATCTTAGAAACCAAGTCATGACGACTAATATTAGCCCATTTCTCCTCTATCATAAACCATTGCCTATGAGATTATAAATATGGTAGAGGTCATTTCAATTATGTGGAGGGTATATAATTTATAGCCAATAAATATTTGTTATTTGTGGAATAAAAAAGGTAAATGACAAATTATGGCTTTGATTCAAGGAATCTCCTTCTACTATTCTTTTCACTGAAAAATAAATGCCAAGTGTTTCAGAAATCAAATTTCTCCCTAAGAGTTATATTTTAAAAATTTAATGTTATTAATTTAACCATTAATTTAATAGATGAATTAATACATTTTCAACATTGCATTATTAGACAATTGATTATACACCGAGCTCTGTAACCTAAAAGAAATTGGTATTGGTGGCTCTAAGGGGGAAAAAAAAAAAGTTGAAGAAAAAGAATGTTTACTAATCCCATAAGAGCTTTGACCTGGAAAAAATAATAATATGATATAATATCAGAAGTATGTGTCAGCTAGAGTGCTAAGACTATTGAGGGAATATTCAACTCTCCTGGGAAGGAGAGTTAAACAGAGGCTTCAGAGAAGATCAATGGTAAATTGAGAATCAAGGATTGGTTGTTTTCCAAATAAGGAAGAGAAGGGAATGATATGCATAGGGATTATATGCCTAAAGTAATGGACAAGAAAGAAGGTAGAAAGGTAAGGAGGAAGGGAAAATGGAAGGGAGGGAGGGAGGAAAACATTGCATTTAGAAAATTATAGCAGTCTCATTGTTAGAGTATAACATGTAATGTAGAAAAAATTACTGAGTGACTATGCAGCTACGATAAGCTACTCTTAGGGTCATGCATGAAAGTTTCTGACTTTTCTGTGAAGGGAATAGAATGTTTTTACTAGGTTTTAGGTAAGATAATGATACAATGACTGATACAGAAAGAGCACTCAGCAATGTCTACACTGTAAAGCAAAGGCTAGAAGCAGTTTTAAGGATGATGGATGAATGAACTGCAACAGGTGCAGTGTGAATGCAAAGGATGCTTTGAGTTTGAGAAAAAGAATAGAAAATAGAGTTAAGCAAGACATAGGTGCCTATGACATATGGTCAGCAGGAGCACATAAGTGTGAATAACAATGAACTGATTTCTACTTCTGACACCCAGCATAGTGTCACTAACAGCAATAGGACCAACAAGAGGAAATGGAATATGTTGATCTTATTTTTATGTAAAGAAATCATCTGCTAGTTTTAGTACACACTATCTAGGGAGTTAGCACTATACTAACTAGTATTAATACAACTATCATAGTTTCATAATATTGCTTATTATTGTATGTTGTATAGTTGGTTAGGCTCCTGTGACTTTTTTAAACCTCAAAGGCAAACTAAAAATGGATATGACTCATTATTAGACTCTAACAATGCTACCACTGCTCTTCATGAGATGCAGGTAGAAGTGTACAGCTTGTCAAAGTACATGAAATGACTACATGTGGTAAAGGAGTGACATTGTTGGTTTAGGTACCTGGTTTTAACTTTCATTTTGAATTGACCTATAGGAAATTTACTAAAGAGATAATTTCACAAGAATATAGTAGTGTTTACCATAAAATAGCATCAGAAAAAGAGGGGGAAATAATACCTTCACAGTAATTATGCTTAGAATTTGTTTTCCTTAAGTGGTAATGAAATCACTGGGTTTTCCCTCCCTCACTCCCTCACCTTCTTCCTCTTTCTCCAAGATCTTTTTTTATTGTGTTTTCACATAAAAGTTAATAAGTAAAATGATAACTACAAATGAAATTAGAAAGTGAACCAATATTATTCATGAGCTTTGAAGGGTAAGAATACCAAAAAGTTAAAGAATTTAATTTCCTAAGCCCTTATTCTTTAAGCACTGATGCAGATTTTTCTTTGACTGTAGGTTGCTAAGCAACAGCCTGAAAATATTTTTTATTATCCATAAATACAATTCTGTGTGGTCCCTAAAAGCATAGACATTTCCCCAATCTTGGTGTTTGTTTGTTTGAGCTCTCATATCATATTATCGAGCCAGGCTCCTTAAATGACAATGTTCTATATAAAATAAAATGAGACGTATGATACGCAAACACTTTCATTAATACCTTATAATTTCTTTCCAGTGAATAACTATTGTGGTGGCATAACTATAATTAAAAGTAAAAACATGGAATATATAATTAATTTGGATGGAGTTAGTAAAAAAAAGCTTATTTTTAATAAATGTGAAAACAATCAGAAATGTATTAAAACAATACAATCACATGATAAAGATAAGAATTATTATAGATTAGTCTTTAATTTATTCACAAATTAGAAGATACGACATGGTATTAATATGCACTTACCTTGGAATATTTTATGTGTTTCATGACTTACTGTGGCTAATACATAATATATGTATATTATATATATATATATAAATAATCATAATATCAATATGTGATTACCTGAGGAGAGGCAGAGGCAGAATCATAAAGAGAAAGATGCAAATTCTCATAGGAGAAATGAAAAAAGGTAATGATGGTTGTTTATTACATAATAAGATGCAAGATCACCAGATCAAAAGTTCAGGGTTACATATTGTAGCAATAGGATCTCGGGAGATTATATAAAAGATAAATTGCTGTTCTATAGATGAACTGTACTTGGTTCTCTGTACTTTTTCAAGGATGATAAAGGTGGCTCATATGTTTTCTTTCCTATAGTTTGATATTTTGATAAATAAGACTATAGCCTATGGGGGAATAAGAAATGATTATATTCATTCTTATTTTACCCACCTTTTGTGAAACTCAAGTCATGAAATTTGACTTGGGATTTAGATTCATATGTTCCTCAACTAATGGTAGATGTTTCTTCTAATTAAAATTTTTGAATATAATATGTCATCATTATGGCATATTTCTTGAAAGAATGGGTCCAAGAGTTATGTTGAATGACAAATTCAAGTTTATTTATGTATTGCAGTTAGTGAAATTTCTAAGATTTTTCTAATGCCTGTTAATATGTTTCACAAGCGGAACAAAAAATATACATGTTCTATCATTTGCTCAGAGAAGTAATACTGGACTAAAATTGAAAGTTACAAAAACACAGTCTCTTCCTCCCTGGCTGCTTGAAGCTTGGCTGTGATTATGAACAACATAGTAACCATCCAGACCAGGAAGTTCATGATCATCCAACTACTTTAGCAGAAACAGATGGTCATTAATGTCCTTCAATCTGGAAAGGCATTAGTGCCTAAGACAGAAATTTGGGAAAAACTATCCAAAATGTACAAAACCACACCAAATGCCACCTTCATATTTGGATTCAGAATCCATTTGGTGGTGGCAAAACAACTGGCTTTGGCATGATTTACAATTTCTTGGATTATGCAAGAAAAATGAACCCAAACATAGATTGCAACACATGCCCTGTATGATAAGAATTTTAAAAGTCTATGATTATACAGGAAAGAATATCCAATGGAAAAGACAATCTCTTCAACAAAAGGTATTGGGAAAATTAGATAGCTACATGCAAAAGAATGAAATTAAACCACTTTCTTACACCACACACAAAAAATAAATTCAAAATGGATGAAAGATCTAAATGTGAGACAGGAACACCTCAGAATCCTAGAAGAGAACACAGACTCAACCTCTTTGATGTCAGGCCCAGCACCTTCTTACACTAGACACTTCCAGAGGCAAGGGAAACAAAAGCAAAAATGAACTACTGGAACTTCATAAGGATAAAAAGCTTCTGCTCAGTAAAGGAAACAATCAACAAAACTAAAGGGAAACCTACAGAATGGGAGAAGATATTTGCAAATAACATATAATATAAAGGGTTAGTATCCAAAATTGGTAGAAAAATTATCAAACTCCACACTCAATAAACAAAAGATCTAGTTAAGAAGTGGGCAGAAGGCATGGACAGACATTTATCTGAAGAAGACATATAGATAGCTAACAGACACATAAAAAAATACTCAGCATCACTCATCATCAGGGCTATAAATCAAAGCCACAATTATATAACTGTCTAGGACAGATGAATGGATAGAGATGTGATATATATATTATATAATAAAATATATAATATATATAATGGAATATTACTCAGCCATCAAAAATTTAAATCTTACCATTTGCAATAACATGGATGGAACTAGAGGCTATTATACTAAGTGAAATAAGTCAATCAGAGAAAGACAATTACCATGATTTCACTCATATGTGGAATTTAAGAAACAAAACAGAGGAGAACAGAAATACGGAGAAAAAATAAGAGTAATCAGAGAGGAAGAAAGCCAGAAGAGAGTCTTAACTATAGAAAACAAACTGAGGGTTGCTGGAAGGGAGGGGGGGGTTGAGAGGATGGGGTAACAGGGCATTAAGGAGGGCACTTGATGTAATAAGCACTGGGTGTTATATACAACTATGAATCACTGAACCCCACCTCTGAAACTAATAATACATTATATGTTAATTAACTGAATTTAAATTAAAAGAATGATAATGATGTGTGCCACCTCACACCAGTCAGAAGGGCTAAAATTAACAACTCAGAAAACAATAGATGTTGGTGAGGATGCAGAGAAAGGGGAACCCACTTATATTGTTGGTGGGAATGCAAGCTGCTCTGGAAAACAGTATGGACGTTCCTCAACAAGGTAAATATAAAACGACCCTGTGACCCAACAATTGCACTACTAGATATTTATCCAAAGGATACAAAAATACCAATTTGAAGGGGCACATGCACCCCAGTGTTTATAGCAGCACTATCCAGGATAGCCAAAATATGGAAAAAGCTCAAATGTATATCGACTGATGAATGGATAAAGAAGATGTGGTATGTATATGTAATGGAATCTCACTTAGCCATCAAAAAAATGACATTTGCAACGGCATGGATGGAACAAGAGCGTACTCTGCTAAAGCAAAGTAAAGCAGAGAAAGACAAACACCATATCATTTCACTTCAGTGGAATTTAAGAAGCAAAACATGAACATAGGGGAAGAGAAGGAAAAATAAAATAAGATAAAAACAGAGAGGGAGGCAAACCATAAGAAATTCTTAACTAGAGAACTAACAGGGTTGCTGAAGGGGAGGTGAGTGGGGGGGGGGCTAAATGGGTGATGGGATTTAAGGAGGGCACTTGTAATGAGCACCAGGCATTATGTGCAAGTGACGAATCACTGAATTCTACTCCTGAAACTAATACCACACTATATGTTAACTAGCATTTAAATAAAATCTTAAAAGTTCTATTCTTATTCTCTAACTGAAGTAAAATATCCAGTATATACGTTGCAAGGTAATAGTAATAGAAAATTTGTAACATGGTACAACTTTTCAGCTTTATTCTGTATTTTTTATTTTAAAAATATGTTTGTTTTCTTGACCCTTTTGTCTTTTGTTTTATTTATTTATTTATTTTTAAAGTTAGCCTTAAGTTTACTAAACTATTTTTTTTAAGATTTTATTTATTTATTCATGAGAGACACAGAAAGAGAGAGAAGCAGACTCCACGCAGGGAGCCGGATGTGGGACTCAATCCCGGGTTTCCAGGATCAGCCCTGGGCCAGATGCAGGCACTAAACCGACGAGCCACCCAGGGATCCCCTTGCCTTTTGTTTTAATTATGTGATATAATCACAAGGCCTCTCTGTCCCTACCTTAGCATTCTTTGATGTACCCCCTTAATAAAAGCAAGGAGCTGGAGTACTAGGGTGAGATTATGTTAATGTGAGTTTATAATTTCAAGTCTTTGTGAAACTTTCTCTACTTCTTTGTCTCTTTTTCTTCATCCATAAAGTAGGTATAATAAAGTTACATATATTATAAGGTTATTGTGATAATTATAGAACATAACTTATGTAAAAGGAGATTGAACCATAACAATTATATAATAAATCTTAGCTATTATTTTTATTGTTACCCACAATATTAGTCATTGTTAATTATGTTTACTTATTTGGGATCCCAACTTTGTGTTTTTTTTTTTTTAATATTATTTTTATTTATTCATGAGCAACACAGAGAGAGAGAGAGAGAGAGAGAGAGAGAGACGCAGAGACACAGGCAGAGGGAGAAGCAGGCTCCATGCAGGGAGCCCAATGTGGGACTCCATCCGGGTCTCCAGGATCATGCCCTGGGCTGCAGGCGGTGCTAAACTGCTGTACCACTGGGCTGCCCAGGATCCCAACTTTGAAACAGTAAAAGAAACTATATGAATTAGGATAAGTCTACAGTATTAGAACAAAATATTAAGAAATAGAGACATTTCATTATTTCACCTAACAGGAAATTTATATATAAATAGTTTCAATTTTCATGCAATAATTCAGTGGTTAATAATAAGGCTCTTACTAAATCCTTCTAATAAATTATGTTGGTTTTTTTGTCTTTAGGTTTGTAACCTTATTACCTAAAGATGGCTTCCAAAGTTCTATTACATTTAAGGCAAAAAGAAGAAAGGGCAAAGTATTTTAGCATTGTGTCTTGTCTCTTTTTTCTTAGAATTAAGAATTAGATTTCTCAAAATTCTATTCATCAGATTTCTTATGAATCATTGATCAGACTCAGGTCATACTTTCCTAACCAATAGTAGAGGATATAGAATTACCATACTTGATTTAGACAAATAATAATCCATCCCTGGGATTAGTGAAGAGGCTTGTGTTAATTTAGCATATTGTTGCCCAACAAAATTTTGTCCTAATGCACCCAAGAAAAAACATTGTTATTAGCAAACAAATAGTATCTGACACCAGCAATGTATAATTGGTTTCTCTGATTTAACTGGCACTTGTTAACCAGGAGTGGGGAGAGGAAGAGTTAGCATTGTTTTTGCAATGAACAGATTCTGTAGGAGAGTTGAATGCTAATTATTTGATAATGTAGTATTGATAGTATTTCTGTGTAGCTTTCATTTGTAAATTAAGATTATAAAAAAATTTTTTTAAATTAAAAAAAAAGATTATATACTTTTAGGTGATGGGGATAAATGGGGAGTGTACTTTCTTTGATGAGCAGCCACTGTTCTATTTAAGTGTTGAATTATTAAATTATACACCTGAAGCTAATATTATACCATATGTTAACTAACTGGAATTTAAATAAAAACTTAACAAAAAAGATTATATGCTTTCACGTCTAATTAATTTAATGCTATAGGAATTGTAATCAATGTGGAAATATTTCTAATAGTTGATTGACATTTTAAGTGGAGAAAGAGCTAGAGAGTTTATAATAAAATGGTGACTTAAAAAACCAGAAAAAAAATCAAAGTGTTTAGAGTTCTGCATATGTTTAATATGGAGAAAAAAGATTGATCATTTAGAGTTAGAAATGCACATTTCTAAGAAAACAGTTTATGATGCTAATTCTATGTATGTTACTAGGTAAAAGCTTATAGAGCTTCTGCTTATAGGTCAAATTCATTACAGGTAGTATAAGTACATCCAAGCCCTAGAATAAATGCATGTGATTATGTTTAAAACATCCAAAGATGTTGAATAGATTAAATATATTAACATATAATACTGCAGAGAAGCACAGAGGGGCATGCCTAAATGCAAGCTATTCTGCTTGCTTAGATAAATAGAATTCTTAATGCAGTAGAACCACAGATGATTGCAAGAGTAAATTTTACATTTCTGCCTAGATATTAAAAAGTTTGCATGAAATGAAGTTTCTTTCCTGATTCATATCAATTTGTAAAGGTAGGCAATTCAGTTTGCTATACGAAATATATCCTTATGAAGCATAACAAAATCCAATTTACCAGTAAAATCCATTTAAATTAAAATCAAAGACTAATCTTCATATAATCCTTTACTTGTACCGTAATGATGAAAAATGAACAGATGCCTATAGTGAACACTTACTTATCCTGATTATTTTTATTTTTATTTGATAGAAATAACCTTCTACGGGGAAGAAAGAGCATATGGAAAGGTCACATTACCTTATTTTTGCAACAAGTAAACTTAATAAAGCTATACCAGAGAAATAAAAGATTATTTTCATTTTTTTTCAGTCATAGAGAATGGAACTCCATAATGATATTCTTGAAAACCAAGTCTTGAATATATAAAACCTTACAAAATCCAACAAAATTCTCCTAAACAACTATTGAAAATTGCCAAAAGGGCCACCCTTATGATGATCATATAAAATTTGATATATAGTGAAACTTGACAAGATCTTTCTTACATATATTGAAATATTGAAATGCAAATAAAAATAGTTAAGGAAATGTTGAAGAGCAAATATAGAATTATACCATTGAATATCGAATTTTATTATAGAGTTATGACATTTGATGGTTTTTAGTGGGAAATAAATTTATATATAACTATAAAAAGATCATTCTGCTCCTTGTTAAGAACAAATGGAAGGAGGGCTGGGGCATATCTAAACCAGTTAGGAGGTTTTAGGACAATCCAAGAAGATGCTGATTTCTTGCATGGTAATATCAGTGGAGTTGATTTTTTTTAATAGTGATATTCTGACTATACTTGAAGCTATAAACAATAAAATTATCAGATATATTGAATGTGCACTATTATAAAAATGAATAATAAAGGGTATCTTCAAGTAGCCAGAGCAATAGGGAGCATGTGAGAAATAGCTTTTTGTGTTGGATAAGTGGATTAGAGTTATCTAGTAGTGGAGACAGTGAGTTCCAAATGAGAGGTCTAGTTAGAATATATAAATTTTGTAGTTGGGGATCCCTGGGTGGCGCAGCGGTTTGGCACCTGCCTTTGGCCCAGGGTCCGATCCTGGAGACCCGGGATTGAATCCCACATTGGACTCCCGGTGCACAGAGCCTGCTTCTCTCTCTGCCTGTGTCTCTACCTCTCTCTCTCTCTCTCTCTGTGACTATCATAAATAAGTAAAAATAAAAACAAAATTTGTAGTCCTCACTGTATACATAACTACTATCAAATTACTTCCTTTTTTGAAATATCTGATTCTGATTTTTTAGTTCTATGTGGATATCTGAGACCAGTATGTACTCATAGATATCTGTTTTATACATTGGGTTATAATCCAATCCTGCTTCATTGATTTTATTGTCTAAATGCTTCCAGCTTTGGCCATTAGCATTTCTTCCAGTTGGCTTCTGTGCCCCTTTGACATAACCTCATCTTGTTTTTCTTTTCTTTTCTTTTCTTTTCTTTTCTTTTCTTTTCTTTTCTTTTCTTTTCTTTTCTTTTCTTTTTTTTCTTTTCTTTCTTTTCTTTTCTTTTCTTTCTTTTCTTTTCTTTTCTTTTCTTTTTTTCTTTTCTTTTCTTTTCTTCTTTTATTTCTTTTCTTTTCTTCTTTTCTCTTTTGTTATTTTCTTTTTTCCCCTCTGTGGGCACTTTCTTATTTTCTAGCACTATAGGATGCTCTAGATTCATCTTTATGCATTTCCTTCCTTAGTACTAGAGAGGAAGCCATTTTCCAAAAAATCATTGGTTAATTTATTGGAAAATTCTTTTAGGAACCAAGATCTGACTACTAGGTATGATCCTCATTTCAAAAGCGTCATTACTACTAAGATGATTTCAGCTGAAAGAGGAAGAAAATATATGGATGTATAGTAACCTGGGTAAGCATGTGCATACGCACACGTTAACACTTGTATCTATCTAGTGCTAAACATGAGTTCATACCACCGTTCCCACTTCTAATGTCTCATGGATAAGTCTAGCCTCTTGCTCCAGCTTATTGGCAAACTCCTCCTCCAAAAATAAACTTGGCTCTCATCATCACCATTTTTGTACTTGTTTAATCCTATAAAGCATATTATGGGATCCCTGGGTGGCGCAGCGGTTTAGTGCCTGCCTTTGGCCCAGGGCGCGATCCTGGAGACCCGGGATCGAATCCCACATCGGGCTTCCGGTGCATGGAGCCTGCTTCTCCCTCTGCCTGTGTCTGCCTCTCTCACTCTCTCTCTGTGTGACTATCATAAATTAAAAAAAAAAAAAAGAGAGAAAAAATATATAATGCATATTAGATCAGAATTGTTACCCCAGACCCTTCCAAGGAACAAATTTGTCAACCAGAGTATGGGGTTTATGTATAGTTTATGTTGTTGTTTATTTTGTTCCTTTTTTGCAATAAATAAATAAATAAATAAATAAATAAATAAATAAATAAAATAATAAAAAATCGGATTCTTTCTACTATTTGTACTATAAAATTACATAATTTTGGAAAATGCATGATGTCATGCATCTATACTATTCAGAATAGTTTTCACACTAAAAATTCTCTTTATATCACCTACTCATCATTCTCTTCTACCCACAACCCTCAAAACTACTGATCTTTTTTTACCATGTCTGTAGTTCTGCCTTTTCCTGGACATCATATAATTGGAATTACATAGTATTTAGTATTTTCACATTTGTTTCACTTCAGAATATGTATTTGATATTCATGCAGGTCATTATGTGACCTGATAGCTCATTTCCTTTTATCACTGAATAATATTCCAGTGTATAGATGTACAATGTTTATCTATGCACCTATTGAAAGGCATGTTGGTTGCTTCCAGTTTAGGTAATTATGAAGACAGTTGCTAAAAACACATCTGCAGACATTTTCTCATGGACATGAGGGTTTCCAAAATAATTGGATAAATACCTACGTGTATGATTGCTAGGTCATATGGCAAAACTGTTTACATTTATAAGAAGCTACCACAGATCTTCCATAGTGCCTGTATCTTTTTTATACTTTCACCAGGAATGAATGACAGTTTCTGTTGTTCTGCATTCTAGCTAGCAATTGGTATTATCTGGGCTTTTTTTTTTTTTTTTTAAATCTTAGTCTTTCTAATAGACATAGTAGTATTTTATTGTGGTTTCAATTTTAAATTCCATCTTGAAAAATGATGACAGCTATTTTATATTTATTTGACATCCGTATGTATTCTTTGGTGAGGTGTCTGTTCTAACATTTTCCCCATTATAATGGGTTTGTTTTGTTTTCTTATTTTTTACTTTTATTTGTTTTTTTATTTTTTACTTTTGTTTGTTTTTTTTTTATTTTTTACTTTTGTTTGTTTTTTTTATTTTTTACTTTTGTTTGTTTTTTTATATTTTACTTTTAAGACTTTTTTGTACATTTGGAGATAAATCCTTTATCAAATATCTGTTTTTTTAATTTTTTTTAAATTTTTGTATTTATTTATGATAGTCACAGAGAGAGGGAGGGAGAGAGGCAGAGACATAGGCAGAGGGAGAAGCAGGCTCCATGCACCAGGAGCCCGACGTGGGATTCGATCCCGGGTCTCCAGGATTGTGCCCTGGGCCAAAGGCAGGCGCTAAACCACTGCGCCACCCAGGGATCCCCTCAAATATGTGTTTTAAAAATATCTTCTCTTAGTCTGTGGCTTGTGACTTTCAATCTTTTAACAGTGTCTTTCACAGAGAAGAAGTCAAAATTCAGGAATCCCAAAACCTTCTTTCTGGCAGTGTTTCTGATGATATAACATTTCCAGAATACCTTATCTGTCTTCCATGTAATTCATAAAAGCCGAGGACATTATATAAGAATTTTCTATATATCCTTCCTGGATAAACTTGTCTCTAATCCTGGCTTCTGCTTAGATGATTGTCTAGATCCATGCATCGCACACCTAATCTTTTCAGTAAAAGATTTTCAAGCCACACCCTTGCCGTCTCTTCAGAGCATGTTTTTCCAAGGTCGGATTTCCTAATATAAGCTTCCTTTGCAATCCGGTTAGACTAAGAATTTCCCAAATCATCAAATGTTGGTTTCTTTCTGCTTAGCAATTTATCTCTATCCTCTCACATTTTACTAGAAGCAGCAAGGAGAAACCAGGCTGCTGCTTTAACATTTTGGTTGGCAATATCCTCAGCTAATTGCATCTATTTATTACAAATTCTGCTTTCCACTCAACAGTAGAATAAATTCAGCCAAGCTTAATGCCACTTGCTAACAAGAGCTGCTGCTGCTCCTGTCTCGAATATGCTCCTCGCTTCCTTCTGAACTCTTACCAGTCACCTTTAACAGCCATATTTCTACCCACTTCTTCAGTAGGGTTGAGGCTTTTTTTTTTTTTTTTATCATGTCCACCTAAATACTTACAGCCTATACACATTGCCCAGTTCTAAAGCCATATCCAATGTTGTAGGTATTTGCAACCATAGCACTCTACTTTTTAATACCAGAATGTATATAAATTTCCTAGTACAACCATAACACATTACTATAAACTTGGTGGCTTAAAACAACAGAAATTTATTCTTTCAATTTCGGAAGCCAAAAATCCAAAATCAAGGTGTCAGCAGGGGTGATTCCTCCTGGAGGCTTGGAGGAACAATCTGCCCAGTGCCTATGTCCTGGAATGTAGTGACTACCAGTGAGTCTCGGTTTTCTTTGGCTAGTAGATCCATCCTTGCCATCGTTGTCTCCTTTTGGTTATAAAGGATACAAGTCATTGGGTATAGGTCCCATACTTAATCCCCCATAATCTCATCTCAGCATCCTTAATAACATAAGCAAAAATTATATTTTCAAGTCAAGTCACATTCACATTGTACTGGATCCTAGGGTTTGGACACACCCTTTTGGGGGAGACTATTCAATTCACTGCATGAACCAATATAATTTTCTTTCTTGAATAAAGAGCTTTATAAAATATTTCTTACAGATCGTCTGATGGTAATAAGTTCCCTCATTTTTTGTTTATCTGAAAGAACATTTCTCCTGGTTTTTGTTTCTTTTTTTGCTTTTTTTTTTTTAAGATTTTAAAAATTTATTCATGATATACACAGAGAGAGGGAGAGAGAGGCAGAGACACAGGCAAAGGGAGAAGCAGGCCCCATGCAGGGAGCCCGATGCAGGACTCGATCCTGGGACTCCAGAATCACACTGTGGGCTGAAGGCAGGCGCCAAACCAGTGAGCCATCCAGGGATCCCCTGTTTTGTTTTATGAAGTGTATTTTGCCTGGTTAAGAAATTCTAGGTTAGTGAGAGTTTTGTTTTTAATTTTAACAGTTTAAATATTTCACTTCACACTCTTTCTGTTTACGTAATTTCTGCCAACAAGCTTTCTCAGATTCTTATCCTTGTCCTACTATAAGTTGGTGGGGTTTTTTCCTCTGAATTATGTCAAGATTATCTCATTGCTTTTGGTTTTTATATATATGATATACCTTGGTGCATACTTTTTTGTAATTTATCCTATCTGGTATTCTCTGAAATTCTTAAATCTGTCATTTGATTTCTGCCATTAATTTTGGAAAGTTCTCAGCCATTACTTCCAGTATTTCTTCCACTCTGTCTTCTTCTTATATTCCTATTATACATGTTATATCTTTTGACATTGTCTTTTAAGACCTAGATGATTTATTATTATTACCATCATAATCATTATTATTTTATTTTAATTTCAGTTTGGGAAGTTGATCCATCTTCAAACACATCCATTTTCAGTCATCTTATAACCCCATCAAAGACATTCTTCATTTTTGTCACCGTGTTTTTAATTTCCAGCATTTCTTTTTTATTCTCTTAGAGTTTCCATATCTCTGCTTATATTACCTCTCTATTCTTGCATGTTACCTACTTTTTCCAATAGAGCTCTTATTAATCATAGTTGATTTAAATTCCTGAGCTGATAATTCCTGTATCTTTACATATTTGGGTCTGATTCTGATGCTTTCTTTGCATCTTCAGACTTTTTTTCCCCTTTACTTAAAATTATGCTGAAAACTCAACGTGATGTATCAGGTATTACCATCTGACTTAAATAGGTGTTAGTGTGAGGTTTTATATTAATCTCTGTGGGTGTTAGGCTGGGTTTAATATTGTAGCTATGGATGCCAGAGGATTCAAATCCTTCTACTGATCTTGTTTTATCTTTTTCGCTATCTTTGCAGCTCCTTAGCTTCCCATCAAATAGAGTGTGCATCTTAATGACCTTTCAGCTGCAATCCTCTGCTGCTATAGTGCAGTCTTGTTGGTACAGTTGTTAGGTGTAAGGGAAGGGAAGCAGTTTGCAATCATACGATTAAATCTCTGTTTTTTAGTGGGCCTATGTCCATGGGTTTTGACTTTCACAAGTGTGTCCTAGAATTTTTTTTTCTCCCTTAGGTGAGACAGGAAGTGACCTGGAGTGGGAGAAATATCATTTTGTTTGGTAGGATATGGTTCTAGTAGTCTTTTCCCTGTACAGTGGGCCTTTGATACGGAAAACTCTCTCAGTGTATTTTACAATGTTTTTCATCCCCTACCTTTGCCAAAATCATGAGAGGATCTTTCTTGGCTTGCCACCATGAGAGCCTGGATGGGTTCCTGGAGGTAAAACCCATGAAAGTTATCTCTCTCCACAAAACTGCTTCTTCCAGGAATTTCTCACTCTGAGGCAAGTTTATACTCACCTTCCAGTATTTCATCAAAATTACCATTAAATGTACTTACCAGTTTATGAGTCCAGTGTATTGTACTTCAGGTAAAATCTCAGTTGTGACTTTCTGTATTTGTCTGTCTATCTAGACTTCATTATGCTGATTTTCCCACAGCTCCAGTCTTGGATGATCTATGGTAAGTGATTGATTTTCCATTTTTTAACTTTTTCTTATAAGATAGGAGTGACAACTTGTAAAATTTTTATATGTCAGAGCTTAAACCAGAATTTTCTCTATACTTTTAAAAGCCAAACTTCTTCAGATAACTGTTTCCAAATATTTTGTCTGTTTTTTTTTTACTTCTTTTTCACTTTTTCTAAAAATTGGTAATGAAAAATTAAACATATACAAATAGAATACTACCATGATTCCATGCAGTCATTATATTTCATTATATTTTATATATTAAATTATATATTTCATTACATTTCAACAATTATAAAACATACAAGAAGAACTTGTGATTTCTTTTCAAATGAGATAGAAAGTAAATGAAATATTATAAATTCTACTAGCATTCTCAAACACTTGAGAATCCAACTTAAAGAGGCTACCACTGGCCAAAAATAGGACAATATGAGCACCATGAAGGTTAAAATATCTCAAACATTTAAATTTATGAGTTTATAACAAAGATACAAACCTAATGATAATGAATAAACTCATTATGTTTAAAACTGATAAAATAAATAAAAGTTTGAATCATTTATCCTGTTTCCTAGTTATTGTCACCAAGTATGAAATGTATTTATTTTTTTAGAAAAAATTTCACTTGTAGGGATCCCTGGGTGGCGCAGCGGTTTGGCGCCTGCCTTTGGCCCAGGGCGCGATCCTGGAGACCCGGGATCGAATCCCACATCGGGCTCCCGGTGCATGGAGCCTGCTTCTCCCTCTGCCTGTGTCTCTGCCTCTCTCTCTCTCTCTCTCTCTCTCTCTCTCTCTGTGACTATCATAAATAAATAATAAAAAAAAGAAACTTGTTTAAAAAAAAAAAGAAAAAATTTCACTTGTAAATATAAAGAATAGAGCAAGATTAAAATATCACCATTTTGCAACTATTAATATTTTAATGAATCTTGGCATCAGCCATTATGGCTACTAACATTAGAAAAACTAATGGCATCTATCCATATTCCTTCCTGATGAAAGATCATTAACTTCCCTAGGAAGTAATCTTACCACAAATATATAATATGAATCTAATGCTCCATAGTTGTTATTATAAGTTATAGGAAATACAGAGCACAGAAGAACATATTACTGTACATTATGAGGGTAGAATTAGAATCAGCAATTCTCAGACTGGAAAACACTAAAGGCCAAATAACCCAGTTGCTTCCTCAACAATATTGCCAATATAAATGCAATGAAGGGGGCACCTGGGTGGCTCTGTGGTTGAGCATCTGTCTTTGATTTTTGTGGGGTTTTTTTTTTGTATATTTTTTTATTGGAGTTTGATTTGCCAACATATAGTATAACACCCAGTGTTCATCCCATCAAGTGCCCCCCTCAGTGCCCGTCATCCAGGCACCCCATCCCCTGCCCACCAACCCTTCTACTACCCCTTGTTCATTTCCCAGAGTTAGCATCCACCTTTGGCTCAGGTCGTGATCCTGAGGTCCTGGGATTGAGTCCCACATCAGGCTCCCCACAGGGAGGCTGCTTCTCCCTCTTCCTTTGTCTTGGCCTCTTTTCTCTGTGTGTCTCTCATGAATAAATAAATAAACTCTTTAAAAAATTCAATAAATGGAATCTTAATAAACTTAATAAATAAAGGATGAGAATGTACTAAATAAAAGATTGTTTTTCAGTTCTGTTTTTTAAAACCAAAAATTTGGAATATATTTTATGTTTCTTCTTCTTTTATTTTTGTTAATGTCATTGATTATGTCTTTTTCTAGGCAGTTCTGAGGCCCTATGGATAGACCTACTTAAGGCTATGTTGTACAGCTGTAATTCTCTAAAATTAGAACTATCATAAGATAACACTAAAATCTTACCCCAAATTAGGAGATAAATCAGTCAAATACTACAATTGAAAAATTATACTAAGAAGCATTTAGAGAATTAAAATCTAGTGTAACTTATACAATATTGACGGTGTTTGCTTTAAAAGAGCAAACTCTTGGAACATAAAAGTTCAATTGGATTATAGCTTATACCATTTTCAGTTCTATACATGCATTATGTTTAGATAATCCCCAAAACATAAATGTAAACACCTTTACATCTTTGGTATAGAACACACGGATATAGAAACCAAGTAATACAGTTAATAGAAAATTGTAAGAGAAATACAATGATAATGATGATGGTGATGATGATGATTATATGCTTTCTGAGGTAATGTCAAGAACATGACATTTAGAATATAAAGCCAATTAAAAAAAAAATTGAAACTCCCAGGGTACCTGGGTGGCTCAGTCAGTTGAGCTTTGAGTCTTGATTTCTGCTCAGGCCATGGTTTCATGGGTCATGAGATCCAGCTCTGTGTTGGGCTCTGTGCTCAGTGGGGAGCCTGCTTGAAGATTCTCTCTCTCTGCCCCTCCCCCCAGTCATGTGAATGCTCACTCGCCCTCTCTCTCTCTCCCTCTAAAGCAAATACATAAATTTTTAAAAAATATTGAAACTTCCCACAATCACCTATTTTACCAAAAAAGATTTCACTTCAAATCATAGTATCAGGTAAGAAAATCAAAGAACTAAATGAATTAAGTTCCTTAATTTAATGTTTTAAACTTTATAGACTTCCATTATTAACCTTTCACTTTAAAAAGTTTTAATATAGAATGTATCAAAAGGCAAATTATATTTATAAAAACATGGATTCTCTGGGCTCTCCTTCCCATCCATGGCCTAAAGCTAATTTTCTGAAATAACCCAGGAGGAAGGAAAGTTTTTCAAAGTGTTGAGTTCTGGGGAAAAACATTTTGATTAGTATTTGGTTCTATTAACATGGATAAAAGTGTCCTCTTTTTTCCATATTAGTTTAAGTCAAGAAAGTTCATTTTTCTCCAAAAGTTAGTTATGTCCCCAATAGAAATTTTATAGCTTGTAAAAGTATTAGCCAGCTATTTTTCAATAATTCTGCATAAAATACTTTCCAAAACAAAAAGGTAAATATCAGTGAGCATATGTTCTTACGTTCATGGTTCTAAATACATCTGCAGGTCAGTATTTTTAAGCCGGGTTCAGTTGTAAAGTTCTTTTGCAGACCACCCATTGGTAGGACTTGACTTCTTCCTACAAGTTTAGATAAGGTTCAAATGGCATATATTATTATTATTTTTTAAAGATTTTATTTATTTATTCATGAGAGACAGAGAGAGAGAAAGAGAGAGAGAGAGAGAGGCAGAGGCACAGGCAGAGGGAGAAGCAGGCTCCATACAGGGAGCCTGATGTGGGACTCAATTCTGGGACTCCAGGATCATGCCCTGGACCAAAGGGGCAAGCACTAAACCGCTGACCCACCCAGGGATCCCCAAATAGCATATATTAATATTAGCTAAAGGAGAAATAATAGTACATGAATGAAAGCTCATTCATGTAAGCATATTTGAACCCCTTACTCTATAATTCATATCCAGTAGGCCAAAGTGACATGATACATTGATTCAGGGACAGGTTAAGAATTGCAAAAAATAATTAAATCTGCCAATGTCTACTCCATTAGTCAGTTATTTATGATCCTTACACACACACAATTTACTCACTTAATCCCCAAGATTTACTAATTATTGATCAGTTTCTCAAAATCTGCATCAGGTCTGGAATCAATTATTTTTATGTGGAGACCTAATAACTAAAAAAAACCAAGTTATTCTCCATCCACATACCCAGTGTGATTGTGGAACATGAACAAGGTCAGTGCAAAAAAATGCTCTTTTTTGGTAAGAGGAGAAATGAGAGACTTATGGGAGCCACTGATTCCCAGGAATTCTGAAATCCTCCTTGGCAAACAGTATCATGTACTTCCAGTCTTGATACAGATAATTTTCTTGATTAGTCCCTGGTTCCACTTTCTGGCAGAAGCTGTGTTCTGTGGCTCTTTCTTTTGACACTCTAGTATTTTCTATTTATTCTCTGCTTGTAGTAGTGGAGGACTAGGGTTTTTTGTTTGTTTTTGTTTGTTTAACATCTTCAACAGACTGGCAACATTTGTACAAATGTAGATATCTCAAAATGTGTTTAAATGGGTGATGGATGTTAAGGAGGGCACTTGTGATGAGCACTGGGTGTATATGTAAGTGATGAATCACCAAATTCTACACCTGAAGCCAATTTTACCATATATGTTAACTAACTGGAATTTAAAGAAATACTTGAAATTTTTAAAAAGTGTTTTTTGAAAAATGTATTCAATTACAGTGAATGATAGATGCCAACAACCTCACCCATAAATATCTTATTTTATTGTGTTTTAAAATATTTTACGTATCTATTTGAGAGAGAGAGAGCCCTCACACGCAGGAGGAGGGGCAGAGGAACGAGTAGACCTCCCACTGAGTAGGGGTCCTGACTCAGGGCTTGATCCCAAGATTTCTAGGTTCTCCACAGTCCTTCTTAATTGTACTTGTACATGGGGCTATTCTCTTTGTTTCAAGCCCCTATATTAGTTTTTTTCAAAATGAGTAAATTAATTTATTGATTTTTGTTTCAAGTTTTTATTGAAATTCTAGTTGGTTAATATATAATGTTGGTTTCTGGAGTAGAATTTAGTGGTTCATCACTTACATACAACACCCAGTGCTCATCACAGGTGCCCTCCTTAATACCCATCACCCATTTAGCCCATCCTCCTGCCCGCCTCCCCTCTAGCAACCCTCAGTTTGTTCTCTGTAACGAAGAGTCTACTTTGTGGTTTGCTTCTCTCTTTTCCCCCTCTATGTCCATCTGTTTGTTTCTTAAATTTCACATGGGAGTAAAATCCTATGGTATTTGCATCGTCTGACTCGTTTCACTTAGCATAATACACTCTAGCTCCATCCAGGTGGTTGCAAATGGCAAGATATCATTCTTTTTGATTCAAGCCCCTATAATGGTTTACTCAGTTCATGCTACCCAATCCCAAAGCCCATGCCACATTTTCAGGTTTTGGTTTTGGCATCATCAATGTCTAGATGCCAATATCTTGATTTGCCAGCTATTGATAAATAATGCTTACTAAAAATCCACTCCAAACTTCAGTGACCTATAATAACAATAAAAAATTATTCCCATATTTACAGGTCCCCACTTCTTTGTGAATCAGTTAATTGAGGCTAGGCTTAGCGAAGTAAATCTCCCATGTGGATCTGGATGGACTTAACGCACCACTATTGACTGGACACAGGTAGGTCTCACAGGTATTCATTCTGAGGCTGAAGTTATTAAAAGTGTTCTTAGCTACTTGATGGAAATCCTTTTCATGTGGACGGCAGCAATGATAGGGTCCTAGCCCATCAACTCAGGCACACCTGAGGAAAGCTCCTCTTGCATCACATCTGAAACATCCTTTTGGTGAAAATAGTTCATATGGTAAAGGGTGTGGATGCATGAAAGCATGCATAATTGGGAAGCATAATGTAACCTGCAACAATAATACCTTTAAATTTATGGTAATTTTTTAATTGCTATAAGCTTATTTTATTTCACTAAGAAATTATAGACTGTTTTGGAAATAATAAAACTTAGTTAAAAAAATACAAAGAAGACCTCAAACACACAAAAAATGTTGTAATCTATTTTTTTAAAGATTATTTATTTATTCATGAGAGACACAGAGAGAGAGACAGAGAGAGAGGCAGAGACACAGGCAGAGGGAGAAGCAGGCTCCCTGCAGGGATCCCGACATGGGACTCGATCCCGGGTCTCTAGGATTGTGCCCTGGGCTGAAAGCAGGTGCTAAACCACTGAATCACCCAGGCTGCCCAAAACCTGTTATAATCTAACATCATAAATAACTTACCGACTTACTGGTGGGAATATTATATTCTCACTTACGTAAACTCTTTAACCTTTGAACACTAATTTTAACTCAATTCGTTCCTAATACACATGCACAAATAGAAGACTGCCAAGGTCAGTGCTTCCTTGCTTCAAGGAGATAAACACAGCACAGATTTTAAAACAGATTTACTCACAGTTATAAACCTTAGTTGAGAACCAGTTTCCCCCTTGGGCACTCTTTTGAGGAAGGTCAGTGAAGATATGGATTGTCTTATTTTTGCTAATAGTCTCTTTCCCATTCACTTTTTGGTAATTATTCTCTTACCCTTGTTTAATCGTCTCTTTCTCTTCTACTACTTACCTACAAAAATTCGTTCCACTTTCCCTTGAAGGCAGAGTCATGGCAAATTTGTAACATCTTTATCTGCCTCCCTTCTCTAAGTTTTCTAACATAAAAGACTGGTGTCCCTGTGACTACAGGACAGAGTGCAGACTATCTGAAAGAGATGTGACCTCAGGCTTCTGCAGTACTCTTCAGTTACAGCCTCTTGCTTTCCCAGGGACAGATGATAGAACTAATATGGGAGTAGTCATGGTAGATGACTATCTGTTTGGATCTTCTAGTTTGCACAGAAATAGAATGTTCAGTCATTTTCCCACCTACAAGTCAGAGAAAAACATTTCTGCTCACTCCATAAATTTACATGTTCCATGCTCCCTCCCCCACCCCCCTCCCAACATCTACAACTGACATAGCACTCACTCTGTTTAATGATGATGGCACTTGCCTTTTGTCTTCCATGGTAAGAACAAGCTGACAGCTTTTTTGCAGTAACTTTCTATCAAGTCTGGCAATCTGAATGGTTTGACCAGTACAGATCTTAGTCATAAGTGTAGTTAGTTGATTTTGTAGTCTTCCAGAACAAAAAGGCTGGGTCATAAACTAAGGCCTTGCTTGGACTATACAAGTGAAACATCATAATCATCAACAATAACAAAACAAAAATGATAACAAAAATGTTTTAATGTGACCGACAGAAGCTGAAGTGACCCACCTGTAGTTATCGTCCCTGACTAATTTTCAGACTTGAGTCAGTTCAAAGAACTAGAGTCTCTTCATTGATGGGGAGAAAGATACTTTGAGGGAGACCTGTTATATGAAGTAGATAGTGTATATTTTCCTCTTTGTCTCCCCTAAGAAAGCTCATAGATGTTAAACAAAGTAATGATGCATCAGGGAACATAAAATGCCAAGTCATTTCTCAGATTAAGGGACACTGGTCTTGAGCTATGACAAATCCCCGTTGAAAAAAAATGCCAAAAGGAGAATAGTGCTTTATGGGGATCAGATGATAAATGGAGTTTTGGTTCAAGTCCATTTCATTGTAGGAGAGCGCGTCAACGTAAATGTAACTTGGTCCTTTGCCCAGTTGTTAAGAGATTAATTGGAATAGAACTAAGTGACAACTGCAGAATACCAACCTTGGCTACCAAATTACATTATGAGAGATATTATTACAGGATGATCAAGTGTAAGACTATGGAATCTCACCCTCCCACATCAAAATTGCAAATTAAAACTGTACTGAAGACTTTGGTTTCTAAGTGGGCTCTAATAAGTAGTCGTAGGCCAATTCTTTCTGCTGAAAGAAACTAAGAAAATTTGTACAAATTACAAAAGGTACATTTTCAAAGGCAGGAAATAGCTACGGAAGAAATAAAATCTAGGTAGGCAAAAATTCCATTCAGGGGATAATTTTTCCTTGGTGAGCTGATAAACTAACAAAAACAGTCTTTTTTAGAGCCGTGTTGATACTTGCTAATTCTGGCCACAGGCTTTGGGTCAGACAGCTCAAGCAGACTCTGCTGGGGGAAGGAGAAACCCAGGAAATTATTAGTTGACATGCAGTTATAGAATAACAAAACAGAAAATGGAGGCACCTCAAACGCTTGACCAATTCTCTCCACAGGACATTTTCTGAGTTCTAGGACTATGTGGGAGTCTGGGGAGTTAAGATAAAAATTTCTGAAACCTAGACTGAAATGTCCTGCAAACCAAAGTGCTTAAGAAACGAAGTCCTGCTGGGGGAAGCAGCAGGACCCAAGTGCATGGCTGGAATCCTTTCAAGATATTTGCCAGAACCTTCATGAGAGAGAGAGAGACTATGAATGCTCGGCCGGTAAATTCTGAAGGCAGAGCTTGGTTTTAAAACAACAACAATAATAACAACTCAGTGTTATCGCCTTTCTTTCATTGCAAATACATCATTTTAATATTTCTAATGATGATGGAAGTAGACTTTAAATACTTTTCAGATATTTCAGAATTGTGAAATTCTGAAGCTCTGATGTGTAGAGATCATATGTATTGTGAAGCAGTCACCTTGCACCTAGCTTGGAAATTAGAAAAAGCACATGAGCCATAAACAGACAGGAATCTTCATTTCACACGAAGACAGGACTATTTACTTTGTCAGGTTCTCAGTGACTCCTGTTCACTTGGCCTAGAGTACTTGTCTCCCTACTTGGATATGTCTCAGTTCTTCTCATTCTTGAGGTATTGGCCTGCTTATCACCTCCTCAAAAACACTGACTGACCAGATCATCATCAAAGGTGGACATCATCAAAGATAGACAACTCCTCATTTTCTGCTCATCCTCATTGTTTATTTCTGTGTAATCACCTATAACAATTTACAGGTGACGTATATTTTCTGTATTTTGTTTTTTTTTTAATTTTTTAAAAATTATTTATTTATTTATTTATTTATGATAGTCACAGAGAGAGAGAGAGAGAGGCAGAGACACAGGCGGAGGAAGAAGCAGGCTCCATGCACCGGGAGCCTGATGTGGGATTCGATCCCAGGTCTCCAGGATCGCGCCCTGGGCCAAAGGCAGGCGCCAAACCGCTGCGCCACCCAGGGATCCCTATTTTCTGTATTTTGGATCATTTTTCTCTTGTAGTTTCCCTCTTAGAAAATCTGCTCCATGAAAGTGGAGACCATTTTTATGGCTTTCTTCTTTGCATGTGTCCATGGTCCTTGACACATGTGGTGTACATAGCAGTCACTGAATAAATATTGATTGGATTAATTGGAATACATCAGCAAATATTATTGTAAAGTATATATTATGGCAGCCCCTATGCTAATCTCCACTTTATTTTTGCCATAAACTTGGATGATTCTTAAATTTGTCCAGGGTACAAGTTTTATTACTCTGTCCATGAGAGAAAACACATATTCACAAGCACCATATATTATACAACTTCTAATATGATACTCTGTTAAATAATGATTCTAGAAATAAATAGGCCTTTCTCTGAATGTAAGTGGTTATTGAACATAACATCATTTTTGTAGTCTTATCATATAAGAAAACATATTCCTTATATATCATTTAAAATAATTTTAAGCTTAAAAATCTTATAATTATTTTCTTAATGTCCAATTTCACATCCTAAATGGGAAATAATAGTGCTTGGAATTCCAGTAGTGTTATTCATGACTAGATTTCTGTTTACAGCTATCCTTTTGATAAAACAGGTCAGTGTTAAGCTTCAGTAGGCTGAGAAATTTAATATGATTAGTTCTCATTAATGTCAGAGTTAAGCTTTTTCCTTATAATAAAGGCAGAACCATTCAAACAAGATTCTTGCAGAACCCAGATATCTGTCACATAGTGATTGTCCTTTCTTGCACCATTAATTTCAGATCAACTAACAGAATATTAAAGGAATAGTAGTACAAAAAATCAAGATCCTGAGGCTTAAAATTATATAAATTTAACATTTATGGAATAGATATATGTACAAAAACAATAATTCATCTATATGTATTTATTTATTTATTTTTAAATATTTTATTTATTTATTCATGAGAAACACACACAGAGAGAGGCAGACATAGGCAGAGGAAGAAGCAGGCTCCTTATGGTGAGCCCAATGCGGGACTTGATCCAGGACCCCAGGATCACGACCTGAGCTGAAGGCAGATGTTCAACCGCTGAGCCACCCAGGCACCTCGCATCTATATGTATTTAATAATACTTTTTAAATAGCATCATTTTGTTTCTTTCAATATTAGAAAACTGTATTCTGTTTTAAAAGATTGAGAAATATGTAAAAGAATATATGCTAAATAATAATCACCAACAAACCTAAAATCCAGTGAAAATAATCATGATCATGTTGGTCTATTTCTTTCTTGACCTCACTACTGGCTGCCTGAGGATGAGCAAAACTAAATCACACCCTTGGGATTCTCATAAGCATTTGTTGAAGGAAAGCCTACAGGAAAGTAGGAGTTCTGTGAAAAGGCAGACTGGAGGCCTGGCATTGTGATTTTCACATAAAAAATACTGTGACTCGCAGAAACTACTTCATAATTTATTTAAAATTTAATAAAAATACCATTTTCCATATTTAACTGTGATAGATTTCAATATCTAATTTATGTTTACATTTTCAGCATTATAATAAAAGTGAAATAAGGATATTTGAATTCAAGTCTTTCTGGGAATATTTGCTTGTTTCTAAAGGGAAAAAGATGCCAGTGAAAGAAGTATATATCAAGGCATAGAACAATGAAAATGTGATATTAATAAATTAGCTCCATGGAAGTTTTAATTTCATGATTAGGAATTTTGATAGGAAAATTTAAAAAGAATTTTTATCAGCACTGAGTGCCATTCTTCTTCAAAAGTTTTCCCTACTATGACCTAATTAAAATAGGAGGATTTGGTTTATATTAAATTTGGTAGCATTGATTTCAATTTATGTTAAATATGTTATTATTTTATCATCTTTGGTCACTTTGTTGTTTTGTTGGCACTTTCCATTGGAATGAGGAGACTAGCTCCAGACACAAACCCTTTTGCACTAAATTGGACTACATTGCCTCCTTTTTTATTTTTAATTTTTTTATTTATATTTTTATTTTTTTGCCTCCTTTTTTATAATACATCACAAAATAACATGCAGTTCTGGTCTGTTTACAGCTAAAGCAAAATCATGGGCATTACTCTTTGAAACACAGACACGATGAAGTGAGGAGTAGGAATGCTAAATATGAGAAAATGTAGTCCCATTTCAATTAGCATTAAATTGGGAAAAAGAAGATAACTTCATATTTATTACAGACATAATTCAGTATGAATATCTAGCAACCTATATGCAATAACTAATCTATTACTAATATATCAGATGCCTTTTAAGTCAGGAATATGTGACACAACATAATTGTTGTGCGCATGTGTGTGTGTGTGTGTGTGTGTGTGAATATATGTGTAATATATATATATATATCACAATAACATACACCACATCATAGTCTATTTGATCTCACATGGCAAGAGAAAGGAGATTATCCAATTTAACAGGTTCATGGTATCCACATGAGGTTTAGCCACCAGTAGAAGTTAGAAACCAATCAATTTTATGGAGTTGAACATTGTTTTTGTTTGGGACATGTTGAGTGTTGTATATCTCTAAGACAACCAAAGAAGTTGAATACACAATTGAATACACAGGCCTGTATTACAGAAGAGAACTCTGGACTTTGAAAAATAGTTGAGAAGTAGAAAATGATTGAAACAATGGCTGTGCTTGAGATAACCAAAGGAAAATATATAAAGCACTGTTCTGAAACTGGTGAGTTTTCTTTGGCCAATGTAATGTTTAAAAAAATTGCTAGTAAATTAAGAAAACCTCCTATGTTTTACCTAAAAGACAAGTTCCATTTATTCTTTCTCACCACTGTGCCTTTACTCTGTCACATTATCTGCTTATCTCTTGAAGTCACTTCAGTTCTCAAACTTTTTTATGATGAAAGAGAAAAGTTAGGCTTAGGATTCAGCATTGGGAAATTGCAATAGCATGCATTTGATTTGTGGGATATAATGTGCTTTACAAAATTCTCCATCAAAATATGTGTGGTAAAAGACCAGGCCTAATTTTATGTGTGTGTGTGTGTGTGTGTATATATATATATATATATATATATATATATATGAATATATATGAATATATATGTTGTGTGTATATATACATATGTAAATATATAATACACATATATATGTGTTTAATGTACAATAACACATAGTGTATATATATACACACAAAATATATAATACAATACAATATAAATAAATGTGTATATAGCAAATGTGTGTACATATGTGTATATATATATTTTAAATGTTAACACATTAAGGAGTGACACTTTTTTTTTAAAGATTTTATTTATTTATTCATGAGAGACACAGAGACAGAGGCAGAGGCACAGGGAGAGGGAGAAGCAGGTTCCCTGTGGGAAGCCGGATGTGGAACTCGATCCCAGGATCAAGACTGTAGCCAAAGGCAGACGCTCAACCACTGAGCACCACACTGATCCCAGGAGTCCCAGGAGTGACACTTTTATAAATATATTAGTTTTCTAAGGCTGCTATAGCAAAGTACCACTAACTGAGTGACTTAAACCACAGAAATTTTTGTCTCACAGTTCTGGAGGCTGAAAGTCTATCAAGGTTTTGACAGAGTTAGTTCCTTTAGAGAGCTGTGAGGGAGAATCTAATCTGTTCCATGCTTTTTCCCCTAACTTCAGGTGGTGGCTGCAACCTTTGTCCCTTGGTGTATAGAAATACAGCTTGATGTCTGTCTTCTCCCTGACTTGGTGTTGTCCCAGTGTGTATGCCCCTCTGTCCAATTTTCCCCTTCTTCTATGATTACAGTTATATTGTACGGGCCTACGGACCTCATCTTCACATTTTATATATGAATATATATGAATATATATGTGTGTGTATATATACATATGTAAATATATAAAAATATATATGTGTTTAATGTACAATAACACATATGTGTATATATTTACACACAAATATATAATACAATACAATATAAATAAATGTGTATATAGCAAATGTGTGTTGTGTACATATGTGTATATATATATTTTAAATGTTAACACATTAAGGAGTGACACTTTTTTTTTTAAAGATTTTATTTATTTATTCATGAGAGACACAGAGACAGAGGCAGAGGCACAGGGAGAGGGAGAAGCAGGTTCCCTGTGGGAAGCCGGATGTGGAACTCGATCCCAGGATCAAGACTGTAGCCAAAGGCAGACGCTCAACCACTGAGCCACCCAGGAGTCCCAGGAGTGACACTTTTATAAATATATTAGTTTTCTAAGGCTGCTATAGCAAAGTACCACTAACTGAGTGACTTAAACCACAGAAATTTTTTGTCTCACAGTTCTGGAGGCTGAAAGTCTATCAAGGTTTTGACAGAGTTAGTTCCTTTAGAGAGCTGTGAGGGAGAATCTAATCTGTTCCATGCTTTTCCCCTAACTTCAGGTGGTGGCTGGCAACCTTTGTCCCTTGGTGTATAGAAATACAGCTTGATGTCTGTCTTCTCCCTGACTTGGTGTTGTCCGAGTGTGTATGCCCCTCTGTCCAATTTTCCCCTTCTTCTATGATTACAGTTATATTGTACGGGGCCTACTGACCTCATCTTCACTTAAGTAAATACATCTGCAAAGACTTTATTAAAAAAAAAAAATCACAATCTGAGTTACTAGTGGTTAGAACTATATGAATTTTGGAGGCACATACTTCTTCAACCCATAAAAATAAGTATAATAACAATGTCATAGTAATGTTAATTTGTTATAAAATTTCTAAATGTTTCCTCTATTTCCTATACTCATATTCTTGACCCATGGTGAACAATGTACACAAAACACACTTAGTATAGCACTGCTTACAACAATGAGAGAGGAAAGAAAGAAAGAAAAGAAAGAAAGAAGTCAAAAATTAAGAAAGATAAGTTACAATAAATATACTTTAAAATAATTTTGGCTTTGAGATTTTCAGAATAGTTTTCTCATGACATGAATATCTTTCCTAAACAAGTGGTTGCCTCTAATTTTTGTCAGAGCAAGCATTGTACCCTGGTAATCTGGGGATTCTTCATTCCTTTTGGAACCATACTTCCAGACTTTTATTTTGTCTGCTCAACTAGCCCTAGAGAAATTCTGGCTGCATTAGTTTCCCACTTATTTCACTCTTTACCCCACACGGAAGTCATATACCGGGAAAACATTTTTGCATCTTTGCTTGCCTTCTTCTAATCTATTTCTGTATCTCTGTATAAGGAGATGTTAATGCAGCTTCTTCTGGATATACATCATTTTTCAGAAGTACTATTTTTCAAAATCAGATATATGAGTCATCCTGAAATACCTTTCAATCTGGTATAATCTCTAATCTCCATTCTAGCAAAAATTTGTTTGTAATACATGCATTATACTCTACTTTCTTTCCTGTTAGTTTTTTTTTCTGAGATTGTCTTTCCTATGAGACTTAGAAAAGAAAAAATAAATTAATATCTATGCTCATTTAACTCTTACAAAAGCAGATGATTAAAAAAAATCAATCTTATAATCAATAATTTCTTCTTTAAAAATTCCTTTACAAAAATGTAATCTGTGTCTCAGAAAAAATATATATCTCTCACATAAGTATAGTCTTTTTAGTACAGTGATTCAAAAGTATTACTTTAAACCTTGGAAGAGCCATTGTAAAAATTATAAGAATATTTTGGTGGTAGAGAATAAAATATCATACATAAAATGTAATGACCTAGTATTGAAGACATACAATAGTATTTCAGATCCATATTGAAATGACAAAATGAATAAAAAGTTACTTAAATTATATCATGAGTAGATACAATGAGTATTTTCATTATAGAAGTGTAGAACAGTAGAAATACTGTTTTATATAGTAAGGGTTCAAAAATATTTAAATATAGTTACAATATCATTAATAAAGTCACTGGGACCATGAAAGAATAAATCCTGTAACTTTGTGGAAAACAAAAACCACTTCATAGTACTAGATAAATTATTTAAAGAATATAAGTGAATGTAGTTTTTATAATATATCCAACTGTGCTTTATACTGTCCCTTTGGCATTTCAGTTTGCAGTTTTGAAAATTATTGTTGAGCTATATGATGACATGATAAGATATAAAGCGGGAATCCCTGGGTGGCTCAGTGGTTTAGAGCCTGCCTTTGGCCCAGGGCGTGATCCTGGAGTCCCGGAATCGAGTTCTGCATCGGGCTCCCTGCATGGAGCCTGCTTCTCCCTCTGCCTCCCTCTCTCTCTCTCTCTCTCTCTGTCTTTCGTGATAAATAATAAAATAAAATAAAAAGATATAATGCAACTTTATATTGTTTATAAATATTTTGAGAAATAAACTTTTTATAAGAATGTAAGTTGCAAAATATTATAGAATCTGCTAAGAGTGTGAAATCTGAGGACAAGTTGCCTAAACTTTCAAAGACTTTTGTGATCTTAAGCAAATTATGGAATATCTCTTTATTTTAGTTTTCTCAATATAAGAATAAAATAATCATTATGAGAATTAATAAGTTAATACTTATAAATGAGTTATATTTGTATTCCTTGCATGTTCACTATCTAAAAGTATTCTCGAGGGACCTCTGGGTGGCTCAGCAGTTTGGCACCTGCCTTCAGCCCAGGGCATGATCCTGGAGTCCCGGGATCAAGTCCCACGTTGGGCTCCCTGCATGGAGCCTGCTTCTCCCTCTGCCTGTGTCTCTGCCTCTCGCTCTCTGTGTCTCTCATGAATAAATGAATAAAATCTTTTAAAAGAAAGTATTTTCTGAAGATTCGTATTTTATAAAGCCCACTATATTTATAAATTTTAATAATGTATCAATTTACAAATTTTAATAATAAAAATTAAAAATTAAATTTTAATAATTTAAATACAATTTAATTTAATAAATATGAATTTTAACAAAGCCCCCTAACTTTATAAATTTCCCACTATTTATCAATTTTGAAAACTAGTTTTTAATATTGACATGTTACGGGACTTCAATTAAATCATAATTTCAACTGTTAATGAAAAAAGGATGTATACCAAAACATAAATTATATCTGAATTCATCAGTTATCTCCAGCACCAAACAAGGTGTCAGACAGATAATAGGCAACTATTTTTTTAAGTTAATTTGCAAGACTTTACTGAAGATATATTAGCATAGAAAGTTGGAAACATGGGTTGAGAACAGATAAATGATAAGACATCCACTTCTCTGGAATCTCAGTATTCTTTCTTTCCTTCTACCCATTCTTATAACAGTAGCATCTTCTTCATTATGTGATGCAGGCATCTCTCATAATCTAAAGATATTTGATTATCTTCCAACATGGAGATTTTAAAATACAGTGTATCAGTAGAAAATTTTAGGTATAGTAGGATGAACACATGAGGAGATTATTGCCATTGCAAAGATAGTTTATTATTCATAGTTCTCAAGATGAAAGGGCATGCCATGCCTTAGGCATAGGGCCACAGGAGAAGCCCCTGGGTTGGTCACAAGGCAGATGGAATGGACACACGGTAGGCAAGGGCCTTTATTGTGATTTCTGTGGGAAGGAATGGGCAAGGCAGGGTTAACAGGCAGGCTTAAAATTAGCCAGTTTCAGGCTCTGAGGAATAAAGTCTGTCCTTAATTGTCAGGTACTTGGTCCTGGGTGATTAAAGCAAGTTTCAGTGATAGAGAGGATGAAAGACCAATAAGGAAAGTAGTGTGGACTCTGGATTGGTTGGTGTGTGTTTGAAAAGTGCAACCCCAGGAGGAAGACTCCTCTTGACAAAGTGGGGTGGCACAAGGGAGTCCAACGGAGTCAGGAAAGTAGGCCAAGACACTGTGATACAGGTATATTATTAGGTTGTCCAAAACGAGGCCTCTTTAGCACAAGCAGGTAAGGCAGGTGTTAAAACATCAAGTTTATGGAAGTTAGAAACATGATTAATATATCTGGTTACACCAAAATCTTACCTCCTCATCCATTATATTCACATCCACACCTGGTTACTCTGTAAACTTAAACTAAGTTGCAAAAGTGGCTGTCACTACTCCTAATGTAAAATATTAGGACAAGGGTGGAAGGTAAAAAGGAATAATGTGCTAATACAATTGGTCATAAGGGAATAGTTCAAATTATTGCTGCAGTCTTCCTTTACTCATTTTTTATCCTTTTTCCTTGACCAAAATTTTTTATCGTCAGAGGTCTTTAGTTAGTCGGGAAACTCAAACCACATTCCCGAACACTTGATTCTCAATAGTTTTGCTATTATGGAGTTGGAGATATTTCATTAACTTTTGTGTCTGGACATGGATGATGTCCAGAGGATTACCCCAGAGGATTTTCTGAATTCTAAACATAGTTCTACCGAGCTTTGTGATTATTCATTGATATACCACAATGATAATTAATTTAATGGATACCAACAAAATATGGCATTGTACTTCTTAAATATAAGACATTGCCATAAGAAAACTAGTTCCTCATACCGGAGTTGATTATAAATATATAAAACCATTTCTGACTAATAGAGAGACATAATGACAATCATTAAGAACCACAAAGCCCATAGGGAAAGAACCGGAACTTTAAACAAAATTCAATATACACCAAAAGTATTTTCACATTTTAGAGAACAGCAAATGAATGAGGTCCTTTGGCTTTGAGGGATAGTCATGGTGTTCTAACTTTACTCATATTTGATCTTACTGACTCCAGAAAGGTAAGTTATAGGAGTGAAACGATAACACAGACACACATTCAATACTTATATATCTTCCTTATCTAGATTCACATATTCTACAGCAGAATTTTCAATAAGTATTTTATCAAGTCACAGAGGTATATAGCTATTCACAGAAATGAAGGAATCCGGTGATCAGGCTAGGTTCTAATGTCAAGTGTTTATGTCTTTGAAGGTTTTGAAGGGAGGAAACAGAGTAGAGGCTCCTCCTTCCCCAATAGTGAGAAGGGACAGTATACACATTTTTTTCTTCAAACTGCCAGCAGAAGCAAATACCTTGACAACAAAGTTCTCTTCTAGCGTATGAATATATACAGATTTTGTAAGCTACATGTATGGATTTTGTAAATTATTTTTTCTGAACTTTTTTTTTCAATTTTATCATCTAGAGATCTGCCTCAGCAATTATCAGGATAAAGACTGATAGGGCAAGCTTAGAAATGCAATAATAATAGAGAGTGCCCTTGGAGAACACCACTACAATTATTATTATATGGTAGTAATTATATAATTTTTAAATAGCTACCAAACACTGAAATGGCATGGCAAGAACTAGGTATGCTTTTTATGTTGTTTAATCTTCATGATAATATTTCTAAAATATTAATAGGGACCTTTTCAATAAAGATCTATGGGAGGTGCTAAATTATAGTTCTAGAGAAAATATTAGCATTTTGATATGTTTTTAGATCCTTATGGTAGTTTCAGTACTTGTGAATTAGTGGAAAACATATTTCTGCCTCTGCATGTTAGTGTTGTGTGAATCCTAACTTTCTCGAGTACCATAGAAAAGAAGATAACTCAATCCTTCTACTCAGTGTTACTCAAGGTGGCCAAAATCAGTGCCAGCATCATAATAGTGACACTGGTTACACAATGGTATAAATTTCATTCTGACTTCAAAGTCTTGAGTTTTTTCCATTGTAAACCTCTAAGAATAGGACAAAAGTTCCTCCCTAACATTCTGTTAGATGTCCAGCATCAAACCCCTTGGGGCTTATACCTATCCTGAAAGGTATAGGAAGGCAATGACTATCACAGTCAGCTGGGTACTAGACAGGGTTCTGGTGAACTGGGCTTCATCACTCTTGCTGGGCAGTGAAAGGTATGACTTTTATGGAAGAGAACTGGACTTCTCACCTTGAGGCAGGTGATGTGATAAACTGGCTGATAGCCAGGGCATGGGGTTGAGAGATAACAGTTACTACTCAGGTGTCCACTGGAGAGGACTCTACCCAATTTAAGTCCTGAGAACTCAAAATATTTAGTTACTTAGAGTGATACTTCTCTTGGTCTATGAAGCCAGAACTTTTCAGGAAGTCCCATAACTACTCTGCCCTTTGGCAACTCTGCTAGCCTCAAATCCCCAGATTCTTGAGCCCAACCCATAAACCATCACATGTTGTTTCCCTCTCACTTTGCCACTTCTTTATTCATTTACAAAGACTTTCTGTTTTGTTTTGTTTTGTTTTTCTGTAGGCTTTCAGACAGTAAATGAAACTGGTAACACTAATTGACAAGTCAACCAAACAACCAAACAAACTTCCTATCCCCCTCAAACACAAGGAACAGTTTCCAACACATGTTGAAAGTAAGAAGGATACATGGAAGTGCTACCATGAAACTCTGAATCCTTCTAAAGCAGCAAGAAAATTTTTTAAAAAGCAAAAATGTTAACTTCCACATTAGAACAAAGATATCTGTTATAATTGCCTATAATGCACTGACTCAGTCATTCTAAGCCCAGTATCTTCACATGTGGCCTTCTAGATTATTCTCAGGGAAAAAAAGAAATGGAAGTAAGAAAAAGAAGAGGAGAAAGAGGAGAGATGTGACAGGTATCTGATGTGACTCAGATGTGACTGAGTGAAAGAGAGTATGTTACATTACTCATGGGTAATTCTTGAGCCAACTCCAGTGGCTCTTGAGGACTTCTTATTCCCAGAAACAATAGTATCCCATTGTTTATGCTTAACAGGCACATAAATGCAACAGTTAGGCATTTATCATAGAGTAAGTCATGCTAAATTACTCCCTAAGTAATGTTTAACTTCAAACATTTCTCAGTACAAAATTCTATAGCTTTTACGAGCCTAGTGCCTTGAACATGGTTAGTAAATGTAATGTTACAGGTAGCATAAAATTTGAAAGGAATAGTTTATACTATTTTATTTTTTCATATATTCCATTAAAATGCATCAATGATAGAATAATTTCTATGTTACATGTGGTAGGCTGAAAAATGTCCTCACAAAAGACGACCATGTTCCGACTTTTAGAACCTATGAATGTTATCTTACATGGCTAATAATAATAATAATAATAATAATAATAACTGTTTGTAGTTATAATCAAGTTAGGGATGTTGAGATGGAGAGATTATCCTGCACTATCCCAGGGGACCCTAAATGCAATTTCATGTATCCCTATAAAAGGTTGTCAGGGGGAGGTTTAACATGCAGAGAGAAGAAAGCAATGCTAGCTAACATGGAGCAGAGAGGGTTTTAATAATATTGAACTTGAAGGTTAGAGTGATATGGCCACAACTGAAGGAATGACAAAAGCCACTGAAACCTTCAAAGAGATGGTGGTCTCACTGACTTTTGCCTTGATTCAAGCCCAATGATACTGACTTTGGATTTATAGCCTCTAGAACTGTGAGAAAATACATTTCTGTTGTTATAAGCCACCAGTTTGTAGTCATGTGTCACAGCAGCCAGAGGATAGGAATATATCATGCAACTGCATATTTGGTAGATAAAAACACATTGAAATAGATTTATTCATTTAACCAGCTCTTATAATGAGCCTGATACCAGTCATTGGAATCGATTATGTCAGTAAGAATTAGTGAAAGCATGATTCAAGTTGTTAGGTGACTCACATCAAATAAGACAAAGTTCTAGGAGGGAGTATGGGATCAAGACCTGTAGGTGAAGAAATCTACTTAACAAAGAAGGAAAGATTATTTATTCAGACAAGAATAATAGGAAAAAGGGAAAGACAATTAAATAATTAAGAATGGCAAGAGGGGTTTTGGGAGTTACCCTGCCTGGATTCAAATCCTGCTTCTAACATTAATCTACTTCTCTAAAAATATAAACATGAGTGTACAAAGTATGCCTATGTTAGAATTATTGATGTAATAACTTTATAGTAATAACATTAAATAATGTGCCTGGCTTATAGTAATTATTAAATGTTGGAAACTGTCATCATCAAGATTTTGAATAAAAGAAAGATCAATGTGATTATTAATGTCAATAGGTTTTTTTTCTATAGAATTGGGATTTTATTTTACCCAGTTTTGCTTGATATCTGGATTTTTAAAATGTTTTTAAATTTTTAAATTTACATTTTAGGAAGTTAGCATACAGTGCAATATTGCTTGGAGTAGAATTGAGTGATTCCTTATTTACAAAGAACATCCAGTGCTCATCATAACAAGAACCCTCCTTAATCCCCATCACACATTTAGACTATCTTCCACCCAGGTCCCTCCATCACCCCTCAGTTTGTTCTCTCTATTTAAGAGTCTTTTATGGTTTGTTTCCTCTCTCCTTTTTTTCTTTTCTCCTTTCCCACATGTTCATCTGTTTTCTTTCTTAAATTCTACATTTAAGTGAGATCATATGGTATTTCTCTTTTTCTGGCTGATTTATTTCACTTAGCATAATACACTCTAGCTTTATCCATGCCGTTACAAATGGCAAGATTTCATTCTTTTTGATGGTTGATTTCATTCTTTTTGATATATTCCGTTGCATATATATACCACATCTTCTTTATCCATTCATCAGTTGATGGGCATTTGGGTTCTCTCCATAGTTTGGTTATTGTTGATAATGCTGCTGTAAACATTGGGATGCATGTATCTCTTCAAATATGTATTTTTGTATCCTTTGGATCTATACTTATAGTACAATTGCTAGATCATAGGGTAGTTCTACTTTTAACGTTTTGAGGAAACTCTATACTGTTTGCCAGGGTGGCTGCATCAATTTGCATTCCTACCAACTGTGCAAGGGGGTTCCCCTTTCTCTTCATCCTCATCAACACCTGTTTTTTTCTTATTCAACATATATTCTTAATAAAATAAGGAACTAAAGCCAAGTTTTTTTTTTTTGAGGATTAGAAACACATAAATTAAAGCTTAGTAAATGAGTGAAAGTATTTATTTGTGATGTGACAGTGGATACAAAATAGGTGGCATGGATATTTCTACAAATATCAGTGTTAATGCAATTATTGAAAATTATAACATCAGTCACATATAAGTCACATTATGAATTAAGCAAAGTAAATAAATAAATTAATGAAATTAAGAAGGAGGGAGAAATATACCCTTTTCTTCCAATTTTTGATTAAGGAATTATGGCCAATCTATAGACACATAAAGGTCAGATAGTAAAGTATTGTATGTTTTGTGTCTAATATGATCTCTGATGAATCTATTCAGTATGCCATTATAGTAATGCCATCATATAATGCCATTATGCCATTATAGTATAAAAACAATAGGTAATACATAGGAATAATAGGTAATACATAGGAAAATGAGGATATGTATCTTCCAAAACCACTTTATAAAAACATGTTGGAGGGCTCCTGGGTGATTTAGTCAGTTAAGTGTCCAACTCTTGATTTTGGCTCAGGTCATGATCTCAGGGTTGTGAGATTGAGCACTGTATTGGGCTCTACACTGACTGTGGAGCCTGCTTAGGATTCTCTCTTTCCATCTGCCCCTTCTCACTCTCTCTCTCTCTTTCAATCTCTCTAAATATAAAATAAAATAAAAAGTAATAATAAAATAAGTAAAAAAAATACCTGGAGAGCTGGATTTTTCATCCTCTGATCTAAGTAATTATGTGGCTTTAGAAGACTTATAATCTTCAACTTGAAGATTTATAAAATATGGAAAATGACATCTTCCTTGTATGGGCATACCTTTCTTGATGACTGGGTCATACAACAGAAACACCGGCACAAATTCAAAACCATTTTGGACTACTAAATCAGAAATTCCCAGGTGGTACTTGTAGTTCTGTTTTTCTAAAAGTCTTCATAGAGGTCCGATGCAGCCAGTCCAACATCATACTACCAGCTCATCAAAATGATAACTGTAAAATATTTATTATGGAGCCTAGCACAATATGAGCACTCAAAACTTAAGGCAAGCATGTTTATACTGTGGAAAATAGACTAAAAAGCTACCAAGGAAAGCTCTGAAGAAAAAGTCCACAGGATGGCCGTATTAGGGGGCCAGAGGTGAGAGAAAACAAGAATGATAGTCCCTTTTATTTTCATCAGGCCTAGAGAGTTAAAGAGCCAATTTAATGAATGTGCCCTGGGCATGTTTTAGCACAAGTTTAATAAGATTATCTTCTTTCTCTTTCTCTTTTGAGTATAGTGTCCCTCTCCAAGGAGCTTGGGGCATAATTCAGATATAGAAACTTTAGATTCTCAGAATACATCTATTTTCTCATCTCACTGTATCTGGGTATATGGTTCTTTGTCTCTAAATTGTCTTTATCCCAATCATACATATTTATTTAGCAAAGTTCTATATGTTTCAAGACCTGAATCATTATTATCCTTGATAATAATGTGACTGTGCACGCCTTTCAGCACCACTTTCTTAGCTTTCAAAGCCTTTGCTTTGGCTTTGGCTTTGGGAAGGGCAAGGGCTTCCTTCTTCACCTTCCGCGCCATCTTTGTGAGAGGGATTTCCAAGGCTCGCTTCCACCGCCTTATAGAGCTGAGTCTCTCAGCCACCAATTATTAACATTAATATTTCAAACTCCCATTTAAGGCACATGCATTGCAAAGTATAAAAATAAACTGCTCATTTTAAAAATGTGAAAATTAAATTAAGAAAAATACCGCTATCAATCTATATTAGGAGAAGCAATGATAGCCCTAAAAAAAGTATCCTCTGTCAGTATAAGTAGTTTAGAAAATGTTTAAGTTCTTCAGTAATCTGAATAGGGAGAAACCTAACAATACCGTTAGGAAGATAACAAATATTCAGTTTCTCTTTCATTCTCTTCCAGCTCTCTTAAAGTATTAGTTTGAAGAAGGAAAGCCTATAGGAAGAGAAAGAAGAATGAGTTAACTGAATGATATAAATCTAAATAAATAATAGTGTTTTATTTTGTTTTAATAGAACAATAGTTTTGAAATACAGGAGCAAGAACTGTAACTTAACTTTCTAAAACTCAAATTCATTTTAACTTTGAGCTTTCATCTTTCCAGACTGGTGAGCAGCATAACACAATAATTTGTAAATATCTCCTACTTTCTTTATAACCTACAGTCAATCAAAACATTGGAAGTTTAGTAGTACAGAATAAACTACCTCATATGGATCACGTGACTCTGCATGCAAAAACTATATTTTATAAAATGGAAATTAATATGCATTTTAAACACTTCACTGCATGACCAAAGGTTCTCAGTGTTAGTGAACATATTTGTGTCAAAGTTTAAAGAGACATTTCAAAGAGCTGAGTATGGGCAAAGACCGTCTATTCAAGCATATTGTTTAAAACAGCATCATAGTCAACATAAATGCTCAGATTCATCACCTATCTGAGGCCTATGTTTCAACTGGCCACAAAGGAAATGTCACAAGACTATCTGTGGTTCTGTCTGTTTTTATAAAACATGTGTCTTTTCTCTTTGAATTCTGTGACTCAGTGGCATTGGGAAACTCCATTCCACCCAGATGACCAAAGGGAAGCATGCCTCAGTTTCTCACACTCTCTTTCCCTTTCCCTCTGTTTCGACATCCCTACTTGTTCCAAAGCTTCCTTGCCTTTCCCAAACCCAGACTAGGGGAGCTGTTTCCTAATCCAAGGTTGAACCTACACTTGCTATGTCAGTTCATAGCAATATATAGATGATAGATTAGATTAGATTAGATTAGATTGATGGATATAGATAGATAGATGATAGATAGAGATCTAGGTATAGCTATCCTTTCCTTACTCAAATGCCTCTTCCTAGATACAGGTTTTGACTTTCAAGACAAAAAGGCAAGAAGCCACAAGTTCTTTTTGCTTTTTATCTTATCAACTAAATTCTTGAATTGGGAAAAGAAAAGTGTATATAATATATACAATAATGTAATATGATATGATACAGATAGAAATAGATTAATAATAGATAACATCTGAAAATATTGTCTGCAATAGGCTAAGGTATGTGAATGAAAACACTTTAGACATATAATAGGCATTCTCAATTTTTATAAATAATGAGCTTTTAAGAATATTTAAGAAAACAAATGCATAAGGAAGACACTTACATGCTTAATGGAAGATTTCAGTTTCTAAAGAACAAAAACTCTTTTAGTATCTATAAGAGGGTTTTACTATCCAGGGTTCTTGGATTTGTATTGTATGTAGTACCTGTGTAGTGTCTTACAAAATATTAAATATATAAGCATTAAAGAGAATTAAAATATTTTTAAAAACAATTTAAACTTTTGTTCTTTCAATTAACATGAAATTTAATAGATTAAACACACACTTCAATGTTTGAGGGAAGCATATTTTGGTGATTTCGTAAAGGATTAATCAGAGAAACAAAAGACGTTTGCACGGAGATTGTTTCGATGATTTTGAGGAGTTAACATATTTCCTTAAATAAGTTGTCAAGACAAATTTAAAGACCAGATTTCTTGTCTTAAAAAAGATTCTGTTTGGTTTTAGCTCAGAGATTAGAGAGCTAGAAAAAGGATCATTCTCATCCATGCAACATTGATAAACCTGGTACACAATGCACATTACTTTTCTCGAACCCATCACATTTCAGTTGCAGTGCAATTAAGTAACCTAAAACCTTGGGGAAGAGAGCCACTTGCAGCAAGAAAACAAAACAAAACAACCAAAACCGGTCCCTGTCAATTGCTTACTTGGAATGGTTAAGAAACACAGGTTAGATTATTTTAACACATTGATTGCTAAAGACCAAGCTGGATTAACCTAGTTTGGGAAGTCCATTGGAGCAGCAAGATTTGAGAAGTATACAAACTTTTTTAGACCTCTCCATGAACCTGACCACATTACAGAAAAAAATCAGAAAGATTCTAAGAAAACTCTTCTCCTGGCACTGGTTGAGGAAATAGTTATATAAGCAACAACTCCCCAAATTATGCCCAGATCCCACCTCCCCTATCTCCCATTCAGAATAAAATAATTCATCTTCAGAGAGAAACAATAAAAACTGTTGCTTCAAGGCACTGGTGGAAATTCATTGCGGCTAATGGAAGGAAAGAAATTATAAACAATATCTTCCAAAAATAGAAGGGGAGTAACAATCCTCAATTTACTCAAAAGTCAACATTTCCTTAATAACCAATGCCAGATAGAACCATTTATAGAAAACATCAGACTCATATAGTTTATAAAAATAAGAGCAAAAATCCTCACCAAAAAATTAACGTATTAAATTCAGCAATATATACAAGGAATAGTACATCACTATCAAGTAGGAGTCACCCCAGGAATGCAAAACTGGTTCAACATTCAGAAATCAAGATAACAGACTAAAGAAGAAAAGCCATAGGATCAGCTTAATTAAGACATAAAAGACATTTGAAAGAAATAAGTCATTCATAACAAATTTTCTTAGCAAACAATCAGTAAGAGGATGACCTTAACATAATAATGTAATCTTTCCTAAATTTAGGAAGAAGGCACGAATGTCTACTCTCACCATTGCTATTCAATATCATACTAGAAGCTAAAGGCAGTGCAATGAGGCAAAAAATAAAAGGCATTAAATATATACAGATTGTAAAGGAAAAAAAAATAAAGTGAATCTATTCAAAAAATACCTCTTTTGCTATATAGAAAAACCCAAAGAATCAAAAAAAGCTAATGCATTTAATGTATTTACTTAGGATATAAGATCCAGATACAAATCAATAATATAGCCATGTTCCTAAACAGACACTAATGACATGTTTTAATGTCTAGACTATCCAGTATCCCAGTACTGCCATGACTCTGGGTTTTTTGGTTTTCTTTTCTTTCTTTCTTTCTTTCTTTCTTTCTTTCTTTCTTTCTTTCTTTCTTCTTTCTTTCTTTCTTTCTTTCTTTCTTTCTTTCTTTCTTTCTTTTTAGAGATTTATTAAGTTCTTTGTGTATCTTAATTTTCCCAGAGGAATTTATTATTAATATTTGTTCCAGAAAATACAAAGAACAGCTTGTTGACAATTGTACTGGGGTTGTATTATGTATAAAATATGTTAATCAGTGAAGCATGAGATTTTTGCATATATATTTTTAAAGAAGTACATTAACCAGACATATGTTTACATCTTTATGATGTTGAGTAAACTTATCTATGAACAAGAGATGGCATTCTATTTGTTCAAAGATACTTATAAGTCTTTCAGTAGTGTGTTTTTTCTCATAGAGTTGTTGCTCGTTAAAAAAAAATTTATTCACTGGAGGCTTATATTTTTATTGCTCTTTTAAGTGGAGTTCCTGTTCCATGTAACTAGTTGTGTATATGAAGGAAGTAGAACTGGGTGGAAGTGGTAGCTGCAGTGTGATGCAGGCCTGACCACACCTCATCTTATCTAGTAGGGAGCTCTGCAACAAGGATGGCCTTGGATTACCCTCAGGAGAGGTAATTCTCTGCAACTGAGGCAGATTCTGGAGGTAATAAGAGGACAGCTGGGTTTTAAGCAGTGAAGCTCTCTACCACAGCTGGGAATTATTACTTGAAGTTCAATGAGAAGGCTGAGTGAGAACAGGAGAGAGCTCATACAGCAGCCCAGAGGAACATTTAACCCGACAAGCAGAGGCAGGAGAGTCTGAAAAGTAGAGTGCGAAGATTAGAAATTCAGGTAAGTTTTGGAGCTTTGTGAAAAAGCTAAGGATTCATGCTAAAGACTGAAAAATGTGAATTTATTTGGTAAGTGATTTATTTTGTGTTTTAGCCGTGTTTTCAAGTTGTTTTCAAGTGTATTTTCAAGAAAATTGAGTATTTTATATGTTAGGAAAAGGGTCCAGAGGAAAGGAATGTTAAATATGTAAAGGAAAAGGGAGCTAATTGGTACTAAGAAATCTTCAAAGGCCTCCAGGCTACATATGGAATAATTATTTTTTGAGAGGATTAGGGATATTTTAGCCAGTGTGACAGGACAGAAAAGAAATGATTGGTGTTTGTAATATTTGTGGCAATAGCTTATTGAAGTATTTGTGCTAAAAAGTCCAAGTCATTTACTGAATGCGCAAAAGAAATTGGAGGTTAAGTTGAAAGAACTTGGGGAAGCTTGGCTCTGAGAATTTTGAAGATTGGGAGAAAAATCTAACAAGGCAAATATCAAGATTTCTGGGTGCATTGAAAACCCAGTTAGGTTGGAACCACAAAGCTGTAATAACATCAGACTAGAGCTGTGCTGTTCAATATAGTAACCAGTAGCTCTGTGTCTATTAAATTAAAACTTAAAACAATTAAAATGATAATTCAGCTCCTTAGATTCACTAGTCATGGTTCTACTACTCAGTTGGACAGCATAGGTATAGGAGATTTCCATCATTGAAGAAACATTCTGTTGAATAGCCTACACTAGAAAGTTGGGTAATTTGTTTGCAAATAGTGTTCAGCAGCCCAGTAACAACAGCTGAGAGTATATACATTTACATGGTCCCTGTTCTGTGGAGAGCAGGAGATGGATGCCAAAACAAAACAAAAACGTGTCTTATGGAGGCCAAACCACATATAAGAAAGATAAGAATAGGAAAGGGCTGATACATAACCACTCTTAGAGATGTCAAGGATTTGGGTGTTTTGAAGAGACTGAGTCACAGAGTGGAAGAACTGGAGAGATTACACTTAGAGGGAGCTAACTTTAATATTTCACAAGTAGAATGGTCTTGAGACAAAGCTCAGGGTGTTAAGGAAGTAGAATGGGTTTGTAGATTCATTCATTGGGAGAGCCAGGAAAATACCGTGCTGAACATTCATTGGGAGAGCCAGGAAAATACCGTGCTGAATAACATAAGGTAGATGCTGAAGTCACATATAAAGATTATAAGTTCATAATGGGTAGGGAAACAATTTGTTAAATGACAAAAATGGAGAATAATAGGAGTGATAGAGTCAAGTAATAAATGACCCATAAAGAAATAGGAATAGAGGGACATAGGGGTTTAGAAACCAATTTGAGATTAGATTTTTGAACCAACCATCCTGGTTATATTTTAGTCCATCATTGTCATATTATTATTGTTTTTCCTACATATGAATGAGAAGGTAGCAAAACAAAATTAGAAGATCACGAATGTGGACTTAGATAAATCTGGCTTCTAGCCTCAGTTCTGTACCATTTACCTGATATTTAATTTGTGGTAACATTATATAACTTCACTAAGTTTCCTTTCTTCCTTTATGAAATGGAAATTGTAAAGCTTATCTACACAAGCATTATATGGATTCAACAAAATGATGCATTGACGCACCTCCTACTTAGCCTTTTTTCTTTTCCCCCTGTGTTCCAGCCACACGATATTCATTCTTTGAACACACCATATTCATTCTTCAAAGCGTTTGCATTCCTGTATCAGCTAGGTGCCGTTAGAGAAACAGAATCCATAGGGCTGTGCATATATTATCTGCTGGACAGGCGATCAGGAAGGGCAGGCTGGAAACTCTTTCACATGTGCTGAAGTTAGAGTCTATAGGTGAAATTTCTTCTTCCTAGCGGGGGAAAAAAAAATCAGTTCAGCTCTTGAGTTCCTTCAATTACTTGGATTAGGTCACCTATATAATTGCAGATATTCTCCTTTACATAAAGTCAGCTGATTATAAATGTTAATCATATCTAGCAGATGACTTCACAGCAAGACCTACATATGTGATTGATCAAATAACTAGTGTTTGATTGAATAATAGCCTAACCAAACTGATAACATAAAACACACCGTCACAGCTGTATAGTCCAATGTGAATACTTTCCCTTCTTCTTCATATCCCTACAGATTACAGACCTAGGTAGATTTTTTTTTTTTACTGTCCTATATAATATACCTGTTCACTTATATTATGACCCAGAAATCATGTTTATTGATTTTATACTTGTGACACTTCTGTTTGTTTCATTTATTTCTTGTCTCCTACACTTGCCTTAAGGACAGGGATCATGCCTATTCATTTCACTGCTGTATTCCACATGTCTCACACTGAATTTGCCATATAGAAGCTCAATGAATGTTTATTGAATAAAATGTTTGGAAAAGAATAACATTCAAATAATTAAAGTTTTCAATTGTCTCCAGGAGCTAGGCTTCATTTTATAATTAATTTGCTCTTACAAAATTTTATTTGTAGATTTTCTTACATATTTACTGGCAAATACACACACATTTACCAACCTCCCCTGCACACACACCAAGATATGTGTATATGAAGGCAGTTTACTTGAACATTTAGACTTGTTGATTCTATATTGTGTTATAAAATGGATGCGTTATGTTTTAAAATTTGGGATTGTTTATAAGTTGACTGTCCATTGTATCTGTATGTTTTAACATCCCATAAGTGTGACTAGGTTATGCCATTTTTTTATGTACCATGTACTTTGTTCATTCTTCTTTTTTCCTTGTCTTTCCCCATTAGCCTCTCCTTTTTTCTTACTGATATTTACCACTCTATCCACTCCTGTTCATTCCTGAAATGTGTTCTCACTATATTTGTCCATACTTATGTAGGTATAATCAAACATATATAGGGTCAGATCCTGTGCTGAGACTTGTTTTCACAGTAAGACCATAGAATTATGCCTTTTTGGTTATTAGATATGTCTCAGGAAAGATTGCAGTGTTAAATTTGTCTCCCTTGAAGAGTATCTTGAGTCCACATTGGCATGTATTGAAGTAAAGCTAGATTATTACATGATCTTCATGAACTTACTTTGTTTTTTTTTTTTTTGAAGACTTAAAAATTTAATTTACTTGTAAATCAGACTGTGTTATGTTATATGGCAAAACATACTGTATACTATTTTTAAAATGTGGGTCATTTTGAAATCTACAATGCACGTAGCCAAACAAGTATCACATTTTTTTTGTGTGTGAAATAGAAACATTTCTAAGATTAAGAGAGCCAAAATGAGAAAAAGAAAAAATGGTCACAAAGACAAAGTTTTCTGATTTCGTTTCTACTTTCCCTGGAAGTATATATGAACTAATATTGAACTTTTTAGCGTTAGTGAATGTATATGTTTGTAGGAATAATAAGTTATGTGAACACTTGTTTGTTTTAAAATACATGTGTTTAAAATTCTTTAAACAAAGGATAACCATGTTTCTCAGTTTTGAATGTAACATTATGCATCAATGTCATTAGGTGATATGAGACTTATAGCTGTGAGTTTCATTTATTTTCTACACTAAGTGCATTTCTCTTTTGAGTAAATTTTCAGAAAATATAATTAGGACATAGTAAAGTTGAAAGGTTATACCCAAGAACACATTTTGTTGTTAAATGAAACTACCTGTGTACTCTCTTCATTTAAAATACAAGATACATGCAAAATGTCAATGGTCTTATAATGCTGCTTCTTTGTATCATATTCTTTAAAACAAATTTGTTGAAATTTATTTACTGCACAAGAAGTGGGCTAGGAAACTTCAGGTCAGTTTATAATGTTGAATTTCACTTAGAAATTTCACATACATTTCAGTGACTTTCGTTGACAATAGCTGCAGTTGAGTTTCTAATTGTGTTTAGAAAGTGGCTTAAGGTAATCATACAACATGTCTGAGTTTCTATATTTTACCTAACTCTCATCCCAGGGGTTACTAATTGATATGCAAATTCACTATAGATTTTGGTCAACTGGAATGAGCCAATAGAACACTGGTGGTAGAAGTGGATGTGAGATTTGGAGATAAAAATAAAGATTATAGAAAAAGAAAGGTTAGTTTTTGCGATTGGCCCTTTCTGAGCTGGAATTCCCACAAACTGAAGATGACGTGATGACTAAAGCTATAATGAGGGCCACACAAGAATGCTAGGAAGGGTCTGGTTGCTGAAAATTGTATGTCATGAGTTATCTTATGTGGAAGAAATAATTTGCTCATCATTATTCTGGAATAATAAATGTGGGACAATTATGTTATGTTTGCTTGAGAGGTTTATTGTAACTAAAATAATTTTAACAAACTTACCAATGTTAGAATTTTTTTTCTTAAAAATGATTTGTAGGCTAGATTTTTTAAAATAATATTGTCAAGTGAAGTAAATGTAGTCTAAGAATTATTTTGCTAGTTTCAAGGATACAAAATGATTAAAGTATGACCTCTAGCCTCAATAAAAATGCAGAGTTTGTCAAAGGCTATTCAAAAATTAAGGCCATCCATTGAGTAATAAGTTTTTTAAGAAAGGGGTAAAGGGGAGGGATTGCAACATTTATATTTCATATCAAAAGACAAAATGTAAAAAGTTTTTCATAATACATATTTAATTTTCCATGGTTCTAAAAGTCCACATTTTTTTCTTTTTTCTTGTTTTTCCTATTGAGTATTCTCCCTAGCAAACACCTATACCACATTTTATGCATAGAACCTTACTTATGGGAATAGTCCACATTCTGTCCTCTTTCTAAATTCCTTTTCTTTCTCATTAAATAATTCTTTTTATAAATTTCACTACCTCAATTTTTATACCCTGAAACTTGTGAATGTGAAATATCAATATATCTGAATGTGTGTTCCTAAGTAAATGTACTACATAGTCTTTCATTGAGAGAGCGCTTCAAAATAAGACCTTACATGGTTGTGAGAGTTTAGGGTCTAGGGTAGAAAGAAATATTTTAGAAAGGAATGTCTTTCAACCCTTTTCATATCACATTTTGCTTTTCTGGCAAGTTTTGAACATAGACAACTTGAAATATCACCGTATAGGCACACATTATGTGTCATGTATATTGGTAGGTTGTTGAAAAATATCTGTGTTTATCTGGTTCACAATTCCTGTGGTGGATATCTAATGCATAAATTTGTATTGACCGCATACACTGTGTTTTCTGTGAGGGTGAGTAGAGAAAGACATATAATAAAGCATTTTTAGTGCTAAAATGCTACATCAGGCACCTTAATTTGCTGCAAATAAGACTAAATTAGAGTTTAAAATGAGAACATTGCTACCCTGTTCTTCTGGTAGCAATGCAGCATCCTAACAGCATGTAAGCCATCACAAGATTTAGAGCTCAACTCAATCAGTAGCAACAAAATTAGAAATAAATAGAGGAGGATCAATACAAAGTGTTGTCTGGAATAATGAAACAGCCCTTGGCTGGAAAAATCTATTTTATTTTTCTTCTTTTAGCTAGGTGTTCTGGAAATATCTGACTTAGCTCGATGGAAAGTGAGTCTACTTTGTTTATAAAGACAAAGAAGAGTCAATGCTAAATACTATATATTTTATATAAACATAAACACATATATAATATATGCATATATTATCTTTTTTTCTAGATGAACTAGCAGAATAATAAGGCATGTAGGGAAGTTTTAATTATTAAAATTAATTTAAATTGATCAAACAGCTTTAAATATATCTATCATTTGAAATGTTATTAAGCAGTCTCATTATTTTTCCTTGAATGAATTCCTTCAAGTTTCAGAGTTTATGACATTATTTTGACAAAGCTACTTACATGAGGAACTTCTAATACGTTTTAACATTGAGGTGTATGATATACCTTGGAGAAACAAAAATAACAATCAGAAAATGATAACCAGTCATTGTGTTCTAAGATTCTTAAGGTTGCTTGATCCAGCCTGTGAGGTAAGGCGTTTTGAGCTACCCTATTAAGGAAGTACTGATTTCTCTTCTCATATGATTAGGAGCGAGGATACAACAGTAATGTGCTTTGTTGGAAAATCAGTACCAGCTTCATTCTGATAGGTCAGCATTGGTGCTTCGTGGATGGACCAGCCCTTTCTCTGACCATTATTAGGGAGATGGGGTTTCATCATTATGTTTGCAACTATATGATGGAGACTTTAAATGGTGGACTTTTTCTTTTTTTGTCTTTTTTTTTTAATATTGACAGTAACTTGACAGTAACATGTTTTTTTTTTTTTTTTAAGATTTTATTTATTTATTCGTGAGAGAGAAACAGAGACACAGGCAGAGGGAGAAGCAGGCTCCATGCACGGAGCCCGATGTAGGACTTGATCCAGGTCTCCAGGATCAGGCCCTGAGCTGAAGGTGGCGCTAAACCGCTGAGCCACCCAGGCATCCCCTGGTGGATTTTTTTTCTATAGCAGCCTTCCTGTTTGGGGCAGAGTCACTTTCCCTTTGAAAATAGACGTGGGAGTATAGTCTTAGTGTCTAAGCCTTAGAATTGACCAGACTGAATTTTCTTAAACCATGAGCGGAAGCCAGTTTCCATTACATTTCAAAGACAGAAAATACATTTTTTTAGCCGGCCAGTCAGAAAATGATCAGTCCTGGGAAGTTATTTCTTCCTTTTCAATATCTTTGTTTGAAAATGATTTATAATACATTTGGTTCTTGAATATTAATAATACATCTGGCTCTTGAATATTAATTAAAATGGGAGCTTACCTGAATTTTTACCTGTAAATTAGAGCTATGGATACATGAGACTCTTCCTTTAAAAATTCCCTTTGAAAGCTTGAGTTACAATACATCTACCATAATCGCACATACCTTAAATACTATTGAGAATAAAAATCTTTTAAGTGAAGATTAAAATAAAAAAACAACATATGTGAAAAATCTTTTCAAGGAAAGGAAGAGTAGCATCACCAATTGATGTAAGCGTCCCTCAGCCTTTCAGGGAACATAAGTGCCCAGTTTGTATTTTAAGAAGTTACTTCTTTTCTCATGGGAATTGATACTGTAGACAAATAATATTTTAATCTTGTAGCTTTATTTCAATTCAGACACTTGTAATTATAATCTTTATTAATCATACAACAAATATGTTGCCTTTTAAAGTATATTATCCACACATGGAATGCAACCAAAACAACCCAAAAAAGTAACCCTTATTGCTCAAAATGTTTAAGAGTAAATTTTAACATATTTAGAGATTTTTAGAACTCTTTTCCATAGGTTTTTTTTGAAAAGTTTGATTTTTTAAAAAAATATTCTTTTTTTAGTAATAAATTTATTTTTTATTGGTGTTCAATTTGCCAACATACAGAATAATACCCAGTGCTCATCCCGTCAAGTGCCCCCCGTCAAGTGCCCGTCATCCATTCACCCCCACCCCTCGCCCTCCTCCCCTTCCACCACCCCTAGTTCGTTTCCCAGAGTCTTTATATTTAAAAGCAAGATATAAGAAATATAATTCCTTTTCTTAATTTTTAGTACAATATACAGATTACACTGTAATATTTCACTTGCCTTTTCATTACTTTCTTACTAGAAATCCAATAAGATTATATTTTTAAAATGTAAAACTTCAGTACCTTTATCTAAATATCATTATATTCAGAGTGATTATACTGAAATGGTGACTATTTTAATGCCAATTTAAATTGGCTTTCATTTACAGTATGTGATTTTTTGTGATTTTTTTTAAAGAGTGTTCATACAAAAATTAACTGTAAAATGTTTAAGGCTACAACAGTCTCCTCTATCAATAGTTCTAATTTATGCAGACAAATTCAAATGAGCTTATAATTTAGTTAATCTACCAAAAACAGATGTGTAATAAGTGACTTCAGAACATAAACACTTTCCCACTTTAATAGCTTGAAGTAATATAATCAACAAGCTTGAATCAGTCCTCTCTATAGGCTGCAGTGTCTATGATAGAGGAAGAATGCACCATCTAATTACCACCTTAGACCTTTGAATGGTGAACGAGTATCACTGGCATACCTCAAATGTGGATGATAATGGAAAAACTGCTTCAATTCTGCTTCAATTTCTGCCCCTCTGAGATGACACCTGGGACATCACTTCTTTCTTAGCTATTCAGAATTAGGTCACTGCTTGTTATCAGAATTCTTAAATACCATTTGCAGAGAATTCATCTTAACAAATAAAACAAAGTCCTTATGAATACTCTGAGAACATGTAAAATGAAACTCAAAAGTAGATTTTTTTTTCCTAGCCAGAATGTTATAATCCAGATATACCTTTAAATTCTCACATAATTGGGTCCTAAGAGTCAGGAGAGGTTAAGTACTAAACAAAATTAAGGAGAAGGGAAAGGGTATTTTCTTGCTGATACCTTTAATTTTTTTCCTTCATAGACCTGCTTATTTTCTTCTTTTTCTTTTTTTTTAAAGATTGTATTTGTTTATGAGAGAGAAAGGCAGAGACACAGGCAGAGAGAGAGAAGCAGGCTCCATGCAGGGATGTGGGACTCAATCCCAGGACTCCAGGATCACGCCCTGGGCCGAAGGCAGGTGCTCAACCACTGAGCCACCCAGGGATCCCCTCTTTTCTTTTCCTTTCCTTTCTTTTTTTTGTAAAGGAAGGAATAGATACATATTTCTACCCTTGTTGCACATTTTTGGGTGACTGTAGCTGCAGTCCTGTAACTGCATTTTTCCCTTTCTAAATACACATCACTTTTCATCAGACATTAATTCTGCTGTTTTTTCTTAAGATTTTATTTACTTATTCATGAGAGAGGCAGAGACCTAGACAGAGAGAGAAGCTGTCTCCCTGCAAGGAGCCCGATGTGGGACTCGATCCCGGACACTGGGGATCACATCCTAAGCCAAAGGCAGACACTCTCAACCGCTGAACCACCCAGGCATCCCAATTCTGCTGGTTTTTGAACTAAAGAATCAGATCTAAGATGAGACCATTAAAGTTCCTTGAAATATACATAACAATCAGTAATTGCTATGTAATATGCTATTGGCATAATAGCAGAATGAATACAATGAATACATTGGAAATAATGAGCTAGAAGACCGAACTGAGGATTTTTTACATAAAAATTTGGTAAAATTCAGGACAGAGATGAAAGAGAAATTAAAATAGATGATACAAATGTAAGGAGAATAAAAGGGAAAAATGGCAAATTATAAAAGAAATAATAAAAAACAATTTACCATAAATGAAGAAAACTGTTTTAGATAGAAAGTACCATCCAAGTACTGAACAGAATGAATATAGAAACATAGTATACAATGCTAAAATTTCTACAAAAAAAAAAAAAACCTAAAAACAAATAAGCATATGTGTATGTGTACATACTTACACAATAGGTGGGGAACCTGTAAAGACAGAAGAATAAAAATATAGCTAACCCATACAGAGTGCTTGTAGAAAGATTCATAGGAGCAATGATGAAATTGTCACTCATTCATTCATCAACAAATTTACTATTTTTTCATAATGATTCCAGTTGCTTGAAATATATCCATGAGAAAACCTAAAGGTGTTCCTACCTGCTCTCTATCATCAATCATTTTGAATCTAAGTGCCAATGGCCAAATGAATATCCAAATGGAAGGCAAAATAATTATCTTTTTAATATTCAGAGATTCAAGAGATTTGTCAACCACTGGCTAAGTTGAAAGAATTATCAGAAAATATTACTCAGATAAAAAAAGATAACCACAAAAAAAGGGAAAGAATAAGAAATTAACACACATTTAGAATATCTTCTTAATCATATATTTTTAAGAATAAAAGAATTAGCTGTTATTATGGGCAAATTATAGCAAATTCTGCATTCTTTTGCTGCAAAGGAAGTATAAATATGGTATTAGGTAATATAAACATGTAATACTTATCAAATTCATCAAGACCTCTATTCGTCTAAAATACTTGCATACTGTATCCATAAAAAAGTAGTACAGAACAAACCAACTTATGAGTATTTATGTAGAAGCTTTAAATAAAGTATTATCAAACTAAAGACAACATCTTTAAAAATATTTTAAAGTGGGATTTATTTCATGAAAATCCATTATATTTGTATAAAATCCAGTAATTTATCTACTACATAATATATTAATTTATATTGTTGCCCAACAAATTGTCAACAAGCTTAGCATTCTAAAACAATATACATCTCTTATCTCACAGTTTTCATGGCTCAAGTTCAAGCATTAGCTTACTGGTTCATCTGCTCGTGGTCTCTTGAGGCTGCAATCCAAATGTCTCCTCTGAGGGCTGGAATTCTCTCTCAAGATCAATTGGCATTATTTGCTTCCTTGCATTGGTAGAGCTGAGGTTCTCCATACCAAGAAACCACCTGTCCCCATTTGCTGTTCACAACAAGATTCTTCATGGCCAGAGGGTGAATGTTTCTGCTGTTTCTAACTGACTTCTATTTCTGACAATTAGATCTGCTTTTAAGTGGCTAACCTGATTAGATCAGACCTACCTAATATAATCTCCCTTTTTTTTTTTTTTTTTTTTTTTTTATGATAGTCACAGAGAGAGAGAGAGAGAGAGAGGCAGAGACACAGGCAGAGGGAGAAGCAGGCTCCATGCACCAGGAGCCTGATGTGGGATTCGATCCCGGGTCTCCAGGATCGCGCCCTGGGCCAAAGGCAGGCGCCAAACCGCTGCGCCACCCAGGGATCCCCTATAATCTCCCTTTTATATTAACTTAAAATAAATTAAGGGCTTATATCATATTTGCAAAATCTCTTTTTAAAAATTCCATGTATTGTAATGCAATCACAAGTGTAATTTCCCATTACCTTTGCCATACTGTTGGTTAGAATAAAGTTACAGATCCTGTATACACTCAAGTTGAAGGGATTGAATAAAGTCATTGTGGATAGTTCTAGAATTATTCCTACAATATAATAATGTTATATATTATAACAATATATAACATAACTATAAAATAAAAATCCATTAATATATCCACTGAGCCATTCATTTATCCATTATATTTTACTATAAATACAAATAACACGATCATTTCTGTAGATTCTAAAAAGTTGTTTGACAAAATATGGCTCTTTTTATTTTTTATTTATTTTTTAAAGATTTTATTTATTTATTCATGAGAGACACAGAGAGAGAGAGAGGCAGAGATACAGGCAGAGGGGGAAACAGGCTCCATGCAGGGAACCTGATGTGGAACTCCATCCCTGGTCTCCAGGATCATGCCCTGGGCCAAAGGCAGAGGCTGAACTGCTGAGCTACCCAGGCATCCCAATATTGCTCTCTTTTTAAAATGACAATCAGTTCAGGATCAATGGATGTTCATTTAACATGTTAGAATTAATATACCTCAGCACCAGCGCCAGACACTTAATTGAGAAATGCTAAGTGGTTTTTTACTTAGAAGTTAAAAAAAGGGGGGGGGTATCTTTTATCTTCACTACTACTTAACATTGTGTTGGGAGAAAGTTTTCCATGGTCATTCTGCATATCTCAATTTTTGTTCTAGAATGCATCTCAATTGTGTCTGTATAAGTAACAGTTTTAGAGTCAGGACAAAATTGTTCCCAGCAGGGCCAGGTCAGACATGTTTACTAACCAGGACAGTTAATAGGTGCCTTTCTCTGGGGCAAGGTTTGAACTTATTTCCTCTTTATATGATTTGGGGTATCCTAAGTTGGGAGTTCATCAGTTTTGATACAAATCCACTGTGTAAACAATATCTATCCAGGCTGTTCTATATCACCCCTGTGTAGAACTTGGAGGACAAGAAGAACCAATAAAAATATGAAACAGTCTACTTACTTAGCTGTAACAAAATTCTTTGTCTCCCATCTCTGTCAGCATCCCTAGAACTAACAGATTCTTCCAAGTTCATGACATATAGTTTTAGGGATGTTAATTATTGCCACGAGGTGAAACAAAGCAGTAAGTAGGATCAAAATTAGAAAAAACAATATCTCTACTTGCTTATAACTGGACTAGACATCTTGGAATCATCACATAGTTAATTACAAAATGAAAACAGATATTAAGAGAATAAGTCAGACAAAGAAAGATAAATACCATATGATCTCACTTATGTAAGGAATCTAAACAAAGCCAGAAAACAAAAAAGATCACAGAGAAACAGATTTGTGGTTCCTGGAAGCTGGTGGTAGAGGATGAAAGAAATGGGTGAATGATGACAAGAGATATAAAACTTCTACTTATAAAATAGATATGTCATGGTGATGAAATGTACAGCATGGGGACTACAGTTAGTCATGTTGTATTGTATATTTGAAAGCTGGTAAGAGAGTAGATTTTAAAAGTTTTCATCACAAGAAAAAATTATCCTATATATGGTAATATATATTAATTAGACCTATTGGGATCATTTTACAAGATATACAAATATCAGCTCATTATATTGTATACCTAAAACTAATGTTATATCAATTACACCTCTATTAAAAAATAATATATTAAATGCCTGTTTTTTTCAACCAACGTACTGAAAACAATCTTCATTGATATAAATAAGCAAAACAAAACAAAACAAAACAACAAAGGGGCCTGGGTGACTCAGGATTATGCATATGACTTTGGTTCAGGTAGTGATCCCGGGGGTCCTGGGATCAAATTCCACATCGGGCTCCCAGGAGGGGGCCTTCTTCTTCTGCCTATGTCTCTGCCTCTCTCTGTGTCGCTCATGAATAAATAAATAAAATGAAAAAAAGAAATACTGAAAGAAGATATTTTGATAGTAAAGGTGAAATATTCCTAGGCATAAACTTAATACTAGAGAACCTATACAAATAACTGAAATACATATTTTAAAGACACAAGAATAGACTTAAAGATAGAAAAAAAAAAAACATCATTCACTTGGATAGGAAAAATCAAAACCAAAAGCCCTAAACTCAATTGTTCCCCAATTAATTTATGAATGTTTTAAATTTCAATTAAAAAGGGTCAAGTCCCTGCTTTGAGCCCTGAGCTAGGCATATTGGTTAGAAAATTCACTTGGAAGAATATATTAGTGAGATTATCCAGGAAACCCAAAACAAAGACAATAGAGAATGACTGGCATATCAACAATTTAATGGCAACAGTACACTGTGTATTACACCCCACAGTGGCAAATGGAAGCTATTTTCTGGTATACTTACATTTGTGCACATATATTCTCTCTCCCTATCTCTCTCTCTGGAGGAGAATCAAATACTTGATGACATATATATTTGTTTTTATTTATTTTATTCCTTTTATGGCTACTTTTAAAGGTCATGGTCATACCTCTGAGATTTTTCTTGAATTCCATTTTTCTTTGACTTTAGTGAAACATATCTTATGTGTTTGTCTTCCTGAGATTTTTATTGTTGCTTTCCCATGTTTATGGTCCCCAAGTTGTTCTGTGGGAGTCTTTCATTTTTTACTAGTTTACTTATTTTAAATGGCAGTACCATAGACCCTTGCTATTATTTTCACCTCAAATATCACAAAAACATTGTCAGAATAATCATTTTTATGGTGAGGTAGTATTTCAGCCTTTTATTTTCAAATTGAACACATATTGATCTGTAATTTCTGGATTATAGAGGGAGATTAAAGAAAATAAAATGTGTTACTTAAACACTGCTAAACTTTTCTGACAGTTTGTTCAGAAAACATTAATTTATCATGAATTCATTTTTCTAAAAGTGATCTTTAATCTTTAGTATATTTCCATACTGTCCATTCCTCCATCCTGTTTTTTAAACAGTGTTAAATGTCTTCTTAGGAAAAAAAAAATAAAGCAAAATTTCTTTAGCATCAGAAATGAAGTTGAGAGGCACCTGGGTGGCTCATTCAGGTAAGAATCTGCCTTAGGCTCAGGTCCTGATCTCAGGCTCCTTGGATAGAGCCCTGCATGGCATTGGGCCTCTTGTTCAGTAGGGAGCCTGCTTCTTCCTCTCTCCCTGCCTCTCCCTCATTGCTTATGCTTTCTTTCTCTGTTTCTCTCTCAAATACATAAAATCTTTAGAAAAAAAAAAGAAGTTAGGCTTATCTACTATTAACATTTATTGAGCATTTGGAACATTCCAGACACCGTGTCAACAAGTGGGTATAAGGAAGGGTTAAAAGTGCCTTTAATCAGTTTGACTTTGGATGGAAAAAATAGCATGCAAAATCATACACTTGGTATTCAGAGTGTCAAAATACACCAGATGTAGTGAATTACTAAGAGATTGGGACTTCTCTTTTGGAACCTGCAAAAGGTAAATAAATTTTATCTGGCAGCAATGGCTTTCCTTCTCTGTCTTTTGCCCTTCAGTTTTGCTTTCTCTGACCTTGTCCTTTGGCAGTTGCTTGATGAAGTACCTTTTGTGTCTTCAGAAGGCTTTTCTTTTTTTGGTGGTCCGCTTATCTTCTATACTCTCGTTCAGACTTGCATTATGTATCATGCTGTTTTAAATTCTCTTATGTTAATTTACAATGTCTTCATATTCTTTCTGATAGTTTGTTGACTGTTAACACTAACTTAACCTCTGACTTTATTTAAAACGTATCTGTTTATTTTGACAGAGATTCACATTGCTTATTTTGACTTTTTTGGTGTCAGTTTACAACTATATCTTTACTCACTAAATGATATACCAATTCTCTCCTCATTTGACCATTTGGAGTAACTTGGTAGTTGGAGAGAAGATATACTTTAATTAGCCCTTATCTACTAATAAATGTAGTTTGTTCATTTGCCCATTATGTATATATTCAGCAATGCTATGCACATTATAGATTCTGTATTTTTTGGGTAGAATTACCCATTGAACATGATAAAGTCATGATCCTCATAAGATTAAGCTCTCCTCTGTGGGGGACAATGACAATAAAGCTAAAGAAAAATAATATACAATAGTGATAAGCTCAATATTTTAGTATAAGTCAGGATAAAGGGACAGAGAGTGATGGAAATGAGGACAAGCTAATCTTTTATGAAGAATAGACAGGTGATTCCTCTCCAAAGAGCAGCTTGCCCCAGATGAACAAAGGGCAACCATTTGAGCCAGGAGCTAAATCCAATTAGATTGAAGAGCATTGCAGCAGAAAGGAGAATAAGAATAAAAGTCCAGAGGTGGAAATCAGGGCAGTTGTTTGTAGTATAGAATGGCAAGCAGAAAGGGACTCAAAATGAGCTAAATATATTTTTTTAATTCCCATTTTGGAGATGTGAGTTTGTCTTTTAAAACACTACCTGAATATCATGTACTTGTTTGTATTTGTTATTTCCCCTGGAATAGCATGTAATAATTTAAATACAACAATTAATATATATTATTATCTTATTTAGTCATTATAATATCTGTGAGTATATAAAAGCAAATGTGCCAGTTATTTTTACAGGTAAAAAATCTAAGGAATTATGACTTGTGTAACATAAACAGGTAAATTACATATTTGGAACTTGGGATTCTTTGTACAATCACTTAGCTCTCTTAGTCACTGATTTCTACTATTTAGAAACCATGTTCACAGAAGTAAATAGGTGTCATCATTAACTTTATTACTGGTGACCCAATAACTTAAGAATGCTTATTCTTCATTAAATGTAAGACACAAAACAAATTTATGCTGGTATCAAATGAGATTTTCCTACTGGGGGGCTCAAATTGAGACATCAAGTCGTGGGGGAGGAATTTACTTCTTTATGTGGTCTCAGAGTTCATTTAACAAGATATCTTCATGGAGCATCTCAGTTTTGCTTTGCCAATTCCTTAGCTTCTAAAAAGACTGTGTGAGAAAGAATGGCCCATCAATCCCAAGAAGAAAGGTTCTGAGATCTGAGACTTCCCTAAAAGTGCAAACCACCCGGTAGCAGGGAGTAGAAAGAGACTTCTCTTCTAAATCATGATCCATCCATTCAGTGGCACAACTCAGAGTCAGAGACAGATTCCTGATGCTGTAGTTAGTAACCCAAACACTGGTAACGTACTACAGGGATATTAGGCCCTCACCGGTTAAATCAAACACTCTCCCACTTCAGAGGAGATACACAAAGAAAAAGTCACAAAGAGAAAGCAACTCAGAGTTATCCTTTACATAATTCTTCCTTGCAAAGATAAAGTGACTTGAGGTTGGGTGGAATAATGATTCCCTTTAGAGCACAAAGAGTGTAATTTCTGAATGATACTCCTATGTTTTGTCCATTACATTTACACTTTGAAAATTGTGTGTCATGTATACATAATAAAAAGTGTACTTCCAAAAAGTGTACTTCCAAAAAGAAAGTTGAGAATCATGAGCAGCTGAATGGCACATTATGTGTAATTTAGTAATTTAAACTGTTGCAGAAGATTGTCTATTTCTGCATATCACATTACCTCAAAATTTAGTGTCATAAAACAGCACTATGTATTATTTCAGGTTCTGTTTTCAGGAATCTAGGCCTGATTTATCTAGGTCCTATGGCTCAGGATCTCTCATGAGGCTTTAACTGAAGTCTCAGCTGAGTCTCTAGTTAACTTGAATCTTCACTAGGGAAGGACTGAATCCCAAGACCACTCACCCGGTTGTTGACAGGACTCAGCTCAAGTGCTATCATAATAAGGGCCACAATTCTTTGCTGCTTATTGGCCAAAGATTGCCTTTCATTCCTTGTGAAGTGGGACTCTTCGGAAAGTAGCTCACAACATGCTGGTTTGCTTTATCAAAGTAAGGGTAGTGATGAAGAGGAAAGGAAGAGATGTTCAAAATGCTTTTCAGCTTTCAAAGAACAAGGTTGTTTTTTCATCTATTAAATGGCGTCATGACACTTTCCTTGAAAACAACATCATGTAAAAAGTATGGCAGGGATGTATGTGAAAGCATGTTAAGAGTATCAGGTAATGTATGTAAAAAGCAAGCTGTTATTGCTATCAGTAATAATAATATAATTAAAAATATCTAATAATGGTAACTATTGAAGTAACATTGATGGGATGAAATTTGAATAAGGAGCTTGCAAAAGCAATGGTTTGCACAGTAGCAGAAGCTAAAGATGAAACTCTTAAGTTTTGGAAAATGTGGATTTTAAGGTAAAGTAGTAGAGTGAAAAAACATTCATGTCACAAATATTTTTTAGCATTTTTTTAGAAGATTTTATTTATTTATTCATGAGAGACACACAGAGAGAGGCAGAGACACAGGCAGAGGGAGAAGCAGGCTCCATGCAGGGAGCCCAACGTGGGACTGGATCCAGGGTCTCCAGGATCAGGCCCTGATCCGAAGGTGGCGCTAAACCACTGAGCAACCCTGGCTGCCCTATTTTTGAACATTTTTGCAGTGCTAATCAAACTAAATGTGGCTCAGTTATATATCTAAAGTGAGTTTAATTTTTTTTATGTGTTAGAAATAGATTCAGGGCAGGGGGTTATGGATAAATGCCTCAAAGGGATAATAGACTTAGCCTTATTCAAACCTCCTATTTTATAAATGTGGAGAAAAGCAGAGTTAAAAGTTTACCTACATCATACAGCAAGGAAGCATCAGAGTCATCCCTAGAATCCTGGCCTCTGATATCAACGCCAAAATTTTGTTTTGTTTTGTTTTGTTTTGTTTAAGAAACATAGTTGTTTTTATTCCTAGTTTTGTTTTCCTTTATCTCTTTTGAATCTTTTATTATTTTTGAGAAAAATAAAACACTGAGTAGTTGTAAACAGCAGTAGATGAAATAGTGGGAATGAATACTCATTCTAACACCATAAACTCAAGCTTTTTTGTTTTTGTTTTGTTAGTGTGGTTCTATTTTTTAAAAAAGGATTTTTTTTGAGATTTAAAAAATGGTGATCCCTGGGTAGCTCATCGGTTTAGCGCCTGCCTTCGGCCCAGGGCGTGATTCTGGAGTCCTGGGGTGGAGTCCCACATCAGGCTCCCTGCATGGAGCCTGCTTCTCCCCTTGCCTGTGTCTCTGCCTCTCTCTCTCTCTGGGTCTCAAATAAATAAATAAATAAATAAATAAATAAATAAATAAAATCTTAAAAAAAAAAGAAAAATGTATGCCAATATTTTTTCTACCTGAATAAAAACATTGTAGTAAAGAGTGTTGGAAACTCTTGCCATTAACGTAAGGCAGTATTTGTTATAGAAATTATAAGGGAGGGATCCCTGGGTGGCGCAGCGGTTTGCGCCTGTCTTTGGCCCAGGGCGTGATCCTGGAGACCCGGGATCGAATCCCACATCGGGCTCCTGGTGCATGGAGCCTGCTTCTCCCTCTGCCTGTGTCTCTGCCTCTCTCTCTCTCTCTCTCTCTCTCTGTGACTATCATAAATAAAAAAAAAAAAATTAAAAAAAAAAAAGAAATTATAAGGGAAATATAGAGATTACTATAATTTTCACTTGCACAAAATTCCTTACTGAGATCCAAGAGTAAAAATACTTATATTTATACTTACTATTTATAGAAGGTTTTGGAGCACACATAAATGATTCCATGATGATAAGCATACATCAGTGTGGATATATGAATATTGGGTTAAAACTGGTTCTCATTACTGGCTTCCAGGTCTAAACCAGAGGAGCTTTAAATGATACTGATCATGTCTTGGCATCATACCTGACCAAATAAATCAGAAGCTCTGGAATTGCGAGTTATAATAAAGAGGAAGATGCAAATGTGAATTCCACATTTGGGTGCATACATTGACACTGCCTAGTCCGAACACTTTCCCCAAAAAGGGTGACATCTTCAGATATTCAACTGATATTTACAGTTACTTTCTCTTATGAAGTTCTTTTGAGCTAATATATTGGATAGCTTGTAAGGAGTTGCAACATCAAGTTATCAAATTAATGATGTGTCATCTCCTGCTAACATGAAATAGGTGTTATGTTTCTAACAGCAAATGCTAGATTAATGTCATTTTAGTCACAAGTAGTTCAAAATCAATTTCAATGCTAATCAACAGTTGAAAGAATAGATTAGTGATGCAGTGAATGCCATTACCCTTTCAAGCATTTCTTTTATGCAATACTCCCTGCTGAAGTGAATAAGGTTGTGAGCCTATGATACCATAAAGCAAAGGTATCAGATTAAAAGTAAGAAAGGGAAAAGATCCTGGAGAAGAAAAAGTTAAGTAAAAAAAAGTCCTTATCATATTTAGTTTTGCCTACAAGAAACTATCAGTAATAGAATATTTTAATATTTAAAATAAAAATATCTTCCAAATTAAAAATAAATGATATGTATGATTTTGAAGATTTTTGTTAAATCATTTTAACTTAAGTATAAATTCTTATCTCAAAATTGTTACTTTTATCTCTATAGGATAATATTATTTTAGATTATTATTATATTTGCTCCACTCTATTATTAAGAATAGAAGGCAGTATCACAGTAATACTCCTAAGAGAAAAATATGATCTTATTATTCTTATTATTCTAATTCAGTGGTAATATGTAAAGGACCCAAGCACAAGTTCTTTTATTATGGATCTCTTAATCATTTCTAGTATAGGTTTGAATGATATTCTATAATTTTAGTTACTTTGTACATACTAAAATATAACGTATGGAGAGAAATTCCGATCAACATGTGATTCTCAGTTGAAGAAAGTTAAAAATTTGATTGAGGATGAAATCATTTTGCATGTCATTTCTCTACTGTAAGGAGGTTTAGCAGAAAAAATAAAAATATTTTTTAACTTTCTCATTTTGCTCAGAATTCTAGTATAAAGCCATGAGTTGTATATAATAAATTTAAATATAGATTAGAAATTGAACTGGAAAAAGAGTGATTTGTATTTTTCAAAGTCAGAATATATTGAGGATATTAGCTGTGTAGATATGCATAGTAGATGAAGTGCGGCATAGTCCCTCATATCAGCAATATGTTCTTACCACATTAAATTGGGAATACCTTGCTAATATTGGGTTCTTGGCTCATTTCCTATAATGGGTATTCACTTTTGAGCAATGCATTCTTAATGTGATCATTGTGCAGATAAGAGCCAAATAAGATTATAATTGAAAGGAATTGTCAGGCAGTGTCAATCCATTTTCAGCTTGAAATATTGGATCATACGATTGCCGTGACCTTGTTTTAATCATTGTGGCAAGGCTAGATTTTTTATTTCATGGATTTCTTGACTAAGAAGCTACAGTTTTTTCATTTAATTTTTGACCAAGTATCAGTTGTCTTTTCCATTTTACTGCCTACATTTATTGACTCTCTCTATTCCTTTTTATTATTGGTTACAAAAAGGCCAGTCCTTTGAGTTTCTCATAGAGTCTTGTCAAATACAACTAAGCAAGAAACACATGCTACCAACAAGCTATTTTTAACGTCCCATCATCCAGTACCCTGGGGTATATTAGCTGTGTTAAGTGTCTTCTAACTTATTGCTGGTGTATGTCCTAAATACCTAAATATTTTTCCGCTTGACTATTAATTATGCATACTGTTCCGTACTCTCATAACTTTTTTTTCTCACTCCCGCTGCCTGACCCCTAAAACAATGCCACAGATAATAAATTTTAATTTTTGAGGCAGCATTCCACTTATATGTACCAATTTATCCCTCAGACAGGATGGGCTAAATTATGCTGTTTTAAAAACACCATAAAAACTATTTTTTTAAATTAATAGACATTGCTTTTTAGAGCAGTTTTAGATTTACAGAAATATTGAACAGAATATACAGCAAGTTCTCATATGTCCCCATTGCTCTCCCAGAATTTATCTTATCATTAACATCTTAATATTGTACATTTATTGTATTTGATTAAGTAAGGGCAGCCCAGGTGGCTCAGGGGTTTAGCTGCCTTCAGCCCAGAACGTATTCCTGGAGACCTGGGATCAAGTCCCACGTCGGGGTTCCTACATGGAGCCTGCTTCTCCCTCTGCCTGTGTCTCTGCCTCTCTCTCTCTCTCTGTGACTATCATAAATAAATTTAAAAAAAAAAAAAAAAAGAACTCTTAAAAAAAAAAAAAAACAATAATAATTGATTAAGTAATATTGACATATTAGCTAAAATCTATAGTTCACATTAGGATTCTATTTTTAATTTTTATGGTTGTCTGGGCTTTGAAAAATATATAATGTCATATATCTGCCACTACAGTATTATACAGAATACTTTCACTACCCTAAAACCAACATATGTTCCATATATTCATCTTCCTGCCCTCCATTCAAGTTCCAGCTACCACAGACCTTTTAACTATCTCTATAGTTTTACCTTTTCGGAAGGTCACATCATTGGAATTATACAGAATGCAGCCTTTTCTTTTTCTTTTCTTTTCTTTTTTTTTTTTAATGCAGCCTTTTCAAATTGTCTTCTTTCATGTAGCAATATGCATTTAAAGTTTCTCCAGGGTCTTTTTATGGGTCAATAGTTTATATCATTTTAATTGTTGAATAATATTCCATTGTATTGATGTACCATGGTTTGACCATTCACCCTTTGAAGGATATCTTGGCTGCTTCCAAGTTTTGTCAGTTATGAATAAAGATATTTCAAACAATTTGGTGTAGGCTTTTGTGTGGACACAAGTTTTTAAATCATTTGGGTAGATACGGAGTATGATTGCTGGATGACACAAGACTGTTTGCCTTTGTAAGAAACTGTTAAACTATTTTCCAAAGTGTCTGTATATTTTTGCCTTCCCACCAGCAATGCATGAAATTTCGTGTTGCTCCACATCCTGGCAGTACTTGATGTTGTTAATGTTTTGGATTTTCGCCATCCTAACCAGTGTGTGTTGGTATCATTACGGTTTTAATTTTCAAATCCTAATGTCATATGATGTTAAACTTCTTTTAATACGCTTATTTGGGTATACCTGGGTGGCGCAGCGGTTTAGCGCCTGCCTTTGGCCCCGGGCGCGATCCTGGAGACCCGGGATCGAATCCCACGTCGGGCCCCCAGTGCATGGAGCCTGCTTCTCCCTCTGCCCATATCTCTGCCTCTCTCTCTTTGTGTGTGTGTGTGTGTGACTATCATAAATAAATAAAAATTTAAAAAATATGCTTATTTGACCTCTATATATCTTCTTGGGTGAGGTGTGCATTCTTATCTTCTGCCCATTATTATTTGCTTTCTTACCGTTGAGCTTTAAAAATTCTTGCGTATTTGGATGCAAGTCCTTTATCAAGTATGTTTTACAAATATTTTCTCCCAGTCTGTGGCTTTTCTGTGATTTCCCTTAACAGTGTATCTGCAGAGAAGAAGTTTTTACTCTTAATAAAGACCTACTTGTTAATTATTTCTTCCTTGTATAGTTCTTACGATTTTGTATATAAAAAGTTATCTCCAAACTCAAGATCACCTAGATTTTCTGTGTTCTTGGAATCTTAGAGATTGAAAATTTTACAATTGAAAATTTAAGTCATTGAAAATTTAAGTCTATGATCCATTTTGTGTTAACTTTTGTAAAGTGCATAATGTCTGTGTCTATATATGTTTTCTTTGTGTTTGTCCAGTTCTATTATCATTTTTCTTTTTAGACTCCTTTTTCCATTGGATTGTTTTTCTTCCTTCATCAACAATGATTTGACTATATTTGTTAGATCTATTCCTAGGCTATCTATTATTTTCCATTGATCTGTTTGTCCATCCTTTCACCGATACTACAATATCTTCATTATTATAGCCTTATACAAAGTCTCAGAGTTGGGTAGGTCAGTCTTCTGATTTGGTTCTTCTTCAATATTGTGTTGGTACTCTGGATTTTTGGCCTTTTTCTTTAGAATTACTTTGTTGATAGCCACACAATATCAGTTTGCTAGGATCTTGATTGCAATTGCATTGAATTTGTAGATCATGTTGGAAAGAACTGACATCTTAACGATAATTGAGTCTTTCTACCCATGAACATCAAACATCTCTATTTATTTAGACTTTCTTTGATTTCTTTCATCAGAATTTTGTATTTGCTGTATATTGAATGTTTGGATGATCCTATAATTCAACTATTGAAATTCTAACTTCCAAAAGTGATGGTATTAGTAGGTTGGATCTTTGGAAGGTGATCAGGCTAACAGAGTGGAGCTCTTATAAATGAGATTAGTGCTTTTACAAAAGAAATTCCAAAGAGCTCCTTGGCTGCTCCTTACACCCTATGAGGACATGTCCATCATCAGAAAGACAACCCTTACCTGACCATGCTGTACCTTGATCTCAGACTTCCAGCTTTCAGAACTGTAATAAATTTCTGTTGTTTATAAGCTACCCAGTCTTTTCTTCATATTTTTATGGTACATATTTTGTGAGATGGATACCTAAGCATTTGAAATTTTGATATGAATGTAAATAGCATTATATTTTTAGTTTCAAGCTGTTATGTGGAAAGGCAATTAACCTTGTATCCTGCAAATTTGCTATCATCGCTTATTAGTCCCAGTTCTTTGGGACTTTGGGATTTCCTACATAAACAGTCATATCATCTGTGAACAAAGATAGTTTTACCTCTTCTTTCCCAATTTGTAAGCCTCTATTTCTTTTTCTTTTCTTTTCTTTTTTTCTTTTCTTTTCTTTTCTTTTTTTCTTTTCTCTTTTTTTTTTCTTTTCTTTTCTTCTCTTTTCTTTTCTTTTTTCTTTTCTTTTCTTTTCTTTCTTTTCTCTTCTCTTCTCTTTTCTTTTTCTTTGTTTCATTATATAGAACTTCTAGTTCAATGTTGATAGAAGTGTTCAGAGGATACATCCATGCTTTCTCCCAATCTCAGTGTGAAGGCATTCAGTTTCTCACCATTAAGTATGATGCTGGCTGTAGGATTTTGGAGGTGTTTATTAAGTTGAGAAACTTTTCCTCCAGTTCTTGTCTGTTGAGAATTTTTATCATGGATCAGTGTTGGCTTTTGTCACATGCTTTTTGTGCATCTATTGGTAGAGTGTGTTATTTTTCTTCATAGACTGCTTTTTTAAAAAAATGTTTAACAGGAAAGAATTTTTATGACACACATTTGCATTGTCTTCACAAGAAAATGAAGGCCTAAAGAAATGACCAAAGCAGGAAGTTTTTATACCTTTTAGATAAAGAAACAATAAATTGTTGAAAAATTGACCAAAAGAAAACTCCTTTGGGCTAGGGGAGGTAAATGGTGAAAAAGTCATTAGGAAGATAAATGTTCATTTAACAAGTTTTGTTTTTCCAGATTTATCTTCTTCAACCTATTGATATGATGGATTCCAATAATTAATTTTCAAATATTGAAAATTGTGTACCTGAGATAAATCCCTTTTCATTATATGTATAATACTTTTTATATACTGCCTGGATTTTTTTCCAATATTTTTGAGGATTTTTGCATCACTTTATGAAAAATAGTGATCAGTAATATTCCTTTCTTATAATGTCTTTGTTTGGTATTCCTATTAGATTAATACTAGCATCATAGTATGAATTAGAAAGTATCCCTTCTTCTGTTTTCTCAAAGTGACTATAGAAAATTGTGTTGTTACTTTTTTTTTCTTTTTTCTTTTTTTTTTTTTTTTTGTGTGTGTGTGTCATTTCTTCATTAGAGTTCACTAGTAAAGGCTTTAGAGCCTTGTGCTTTCTGTTTTAGCTTTTAATTATTGAATCAACTTCTCTAATAGATTTAGGTCTATTCAGATTATCTGTTTCTTCTAGTATGCTTTTGTAACTTGTGTCTTTCAAGAAATTGTTTATTTTGTCAAATTTACCAATATTGTGGACATAGAGTAGCTTATAATATCCCTTTATTATTCTTTTAATATCTTTGTTCAGTAGTGATAGCCTGTCTTTAGTCTCTGATAACTTGTGTTTTTTTTTTTCTCCCTCTCTCTTTTCTTGGTTAGTCTGGTTAGGATTTATTAATTTTAGTATCAAAGAACCAGGTTTAAGTTTGCCAGTTTCCTTCTATTGAATACCCATTTTTAATTTCATAGATTTCTGGTCTGTGTTATTTCTTTATATCTGGTTTACTTTGGAATTTCATTTAACCTCTTTCTAGTTTTCTTCTTTAAGGTATAAGCTTAAATTATTGGTATCAGATCTCTCTTTTCTAATATACAATGAATGTTATAATTTTTTCTTCTAAGCACTGTTTTCTTTGCATCTCACAAATTTTGATAAGATTTATTTTTATTTTCATTTAGTTTGAACTATTTTTAAATTTCTTTAACCCCCAGTGTTATGGGAAATAATTATTTAATCTACAAATATTTCAGTGTTTTCCAGTTATATTTCTCTTACTGGTTTCTAGCTTAATTCTAATATGGTCTATGAGCAAACTGTATTATTTCTATTCTTTTATATTTATTAAGGGGTATGGCTCCAAATTTGGTTTATCTTAGTGAATGGTACATGTGAGCTTGAGAATCATGTGTATTATGCTGTTTTTGAAAGAGGTAGTCTTCAATTAGATTTAGTTGATGATGGTACTGTCCAGTTGAAATATAACTTTACTGATTACTGCCTGCTGAATCTAGAATTACTGAGAGATTGGTATTGAGTCACCAACTGTAAAAACACTATACTGTTTCCCTGGTAGTGCAATTACTTTATAACTGTTATCTGAGTTTCTCTTCCCAGTCCCTTTAAAGTTGCTGTCATTCATTTCATTTAATCCATAAACTGTAATCACCTAATACATCTCTGCTGTGATTATTTTGAGCAATCATGGTTATGAAGAAGTGAGAGACTATTGGGTATATAAAGCTCATTTGAAGGCTCAAAGACATTGAGTAGCTTAACATTTGGTCTAGCAAGCAAATTTATTACTACAAATTAAACTTTTATAGACACTCTTATGTTATCATAGTCCTCTCATCCCTCTATCCAGAAACATCAAACATCAAAAATCATCTCCATATTTGATGGACCATGTATAAATATGATTTAAATTTTTAAAAAAGTGTCCTCTTGGTATATCTGTAAGAGCACTAAAAAGCATACAAAGTTCCTTGTTTTATCTCAAATTATGACTTTAATTATTTCTTTTCAAAATAAAACATGACTTTTCATAAAATAGCAACATTTCTGATGAGAGTATAATAATACTGATTTTAGTCATATATAATAGAGTGCTGAATTTAAAATTAGTTATTAGCTTTAAAATTCAGTACCAGATGCTTGAAATGCATTTGAAATCAAAATGAAGTGTGATTTTTCAGGCATCTTTCTGATAACCTTTTTTTTTGTTTTTTATCAATATGAACATATCAAAACCCAGGATATGGTCACAAATTAGGAATTGTTCATAGAATACTTTATGAAATAATCATTTTAGTATCCATTAATATTTTATCAGTACCTGATATGTTTGTCCTGAGATATGTTTAGAATCATTGGAAAACCTTTTCTTGGTTTGTATATAAACCTTAGAAATCTAGATAGAGAATTTTCAAGGAAACTTTTGCTTTTTTTTCAAAAATATATATGCTTTTCATATTTTGATTCAAGTGAAGTGCAATGCAATCTTACCATAAAATATACAAAAAAGTTAAAGCTCTTGGTAACCAAATCTCAACCTTAGAGAACTCTAACAACTGAGTGTTTATTTTTAATTTTTACTTCTCTTCAGTAGTTGAGGAATCCACTTCAAAAATCTTTAAGTCTTCCACTTTTAAGTTCTAGCTTTCATTTGATTTATAGAGATGATACTCTACTTTAGTGCTAGGTCACTGTACAAATATTATTCAGGTAAACATCTCATAAATAATTTTTATAAATAATCCTAAGAGTAGCTATTTATATAGTATAAGAGTGTACCTAGAAATTTTTAGCATGTCTTGGTTTCAAGATTTTATAAACCAGTAAATAAAATAATGGCAAAAAATATTGTCATACTTTTGATTACTGTAGTGATTATTAAACAAATAACCATGATGCAAGGCAACTACTGTGAGCCAAGAACATAATATGTCACCAGGGACAATTATGGTAAATTAATTATATAGTAGAATATAATTTTACAATGAAGAATAATTATTGTTTTATTCCTGTGGTCCATGACTCAATATTAGCTCACAAGGGGCTCTATTAAGTGTAAAATGATCTTTTCATTTCTTTAATAATAGAAACTCATTTTAGAGTAATATCTCATATAAACTAAATAAGATATATGAAAATACTTAACACAATGATGTCCATATTCATATTTTGTTATTATAATTGTTTAGTGATACTTTATTAGAACACTTCAACTTTTCATTGAAATATGTTTTTTCCCAGATTTTTGTCCATAGTAAAAGACAACTTTAGTTTTCATTTGAAAGATAATTTGTTCATTGAAGAAATACCAAACTAATTTAGTAAAGAGGAAAAAGAAATATCCCACTATGAAATACTTTGTAGTACTCTGAATATTTAACACATTTTGACATGTAGAAGAGGAAGCTCTCACAGTCTACACTTTGAGACACTAATTTTGATTTCCTGAAATAAAGAAAGTTTAAGTGAATAGAGCACTTGTGGTTTATTAGTTACATTATTCTTGCCAAACACATCCAGTATTTGCAACAGCCCTGCTGCCCTGGAAATCCCAGAAAAATATAAGTCATATTTATGCATATGGTTGTGAGCTTTTCTGCTTCTTTTGTTTAGTGTTCCTGACAAAAGAAAAACACGTTTTCTCCAAATACACTTTGTGTTTCTCCTGGGCACACAGAAGCATTATTTTCATCTCTACCTTTTCTTCTCATGGAGTTAGGTGGTGATCAATTTCATTTAGCAGAATGTGAGAAGAAAAGATGTGTACCACAACCAAATTTGGATTGAAATCTTTTCATTTTCCATCCCTCTCCCTCTCCCTACCCCCATGGCCACAGGCTGGTAATATTTTGTGGGCATATGTTAAGGAAGTCAGCTTCACAAGATAAAGGGACTGGGTATGGCTTCCTAATAGCAACTATACTGGATTTTGAGTTATAATGAAAATTGTGTTAATTTACTGATTTATTTTTTTCTGAAACAAAGGTTTCATTATATACTCAAAGTCTATAAATTTTTAATTTACATAAGATTTTAGATGCAAAAAAAAAAGATTTTAGATGCAATGTAATAGGTGTCATTCATTCAGTAGATGTGATTTAAATTTTACTTTAATATTATGCATTGTAAGGAAAGTTTATGTGTAAAAACATCTAGTTTTTTGTTCATATATTTTATTTAATACGTAACACAAAATATATGTTATCCTATAATTATTGTAGTACCTGTATTTGTTAAGCTAGGCAAACACTATAATAATTCTCCATATATTTAACTCAGGATAAACACAGATTGAATTTGCTGGTGTGCTTATATTTTAGGAAAGGTCATTTTAAGGATTATAGAGTAGTAAATATAAAACTACATCTTATTCTTATAATTTTAATAAATGGATTAAATCCTAATATATAGCCTTGGCAACACTTTCGATTTATATTCAAAGTTTAATGGCCTCAATAATGAAGAATTAGTTATTTATCTTTAATAAATTATTTAATGTATGGCATAGGGAATTATATGGGCTTTTGGTGTGAGAAATAAAAAACAGCATATTTTGTAGAAATAAATCGGAATAGGTAAAAAACAATGATTTCAGTGGCAGTAAAGCATTAGCTATTTCAGTAGGGATTTTCTTACCAGTAGAATTTTAAAAATGAATTTTATATTTAGTTTTTTTTTTAGAGAGATTGAAAGAGCAGGAGTGGGGTGGAGGCAGGCAGAAGGAGAGAGATAATCTTTTTTTTTTTAAGATTTTATTTATTTATACATGAGAGACACTGAGAGAAGCAGAGACATAGGCAGAGGGAGAAGCAGGCTCCCTGCAAGGAGCCCAGTTGGACTTGATGTGGGACCCAGAATCATGCCCTGAGCTGAAGGCAGATGCTCAACTGCTGAACTACCTATGCATGCCCCAGAGAGAGAGAGAATCTAAAGCAGGATCCATGCTCAGTGAGGAGTGCAAGGTGAGGCTTGGTCTCATGATCCTGAGATTATAACCTAACCTGAAATCAAGAATCAGACATTTAACTAACTAAACCACTCAGACAGCCCTAAATATGAATTTTAGTCACAGTAATTCTGCATGGAGAGTTGTCATCAATGGAATAACATATATTTTCAGTTTCACAATACTTTGTTCATAGAGAAAATAACAGTAAAGTTAGTTGTGTATCTGTTTAGGCCATAACACTATGAATGTTTATAAGTGCAGTGTAATCTTGTCAGCCACGTATAGTCATACATGTAATAATATATGTCAACATATATTATCTATTATAAATATCATATATAAAATTTTTATTTGTAAAAACTTATCAGAAGTAACTAACTAATGGATGATTTCCACAGCCAATTCTATGGTGAGCAGGCCACATCATATTTGTCTCTCTCTCTTTTTTTTTTTTCATATTTGTCTCTTAATCAGATAGAAAAAGGGAGAGGATGTGCTCTGAATTTAAAAACAACACTCTCTATGGAATAAAAAAGGATCTCCCACCAAGCAATTGGGCATATTTCCAACACTGGAATGGCTCTAAAAATTGATCTCAGGCACTGGTAAAATGAAAACTCTTCAATATAAACTTCAGCCAAAAAGCCTTTAGTTACAAATAATACAGAGAATGAAAGCTGTATAATGTCCATGTTTATCTTCCAAAAGTTATGTAGCTTTTTCAAGTGCAGAAACACCGTGGAAAAAAAGCTTGTTCTTTCACACTTTACCATGAGTATGAAGTCTAATTATAATATTGTCTCTTTTTCTATTTGAATGTGTCAGTTTTCATATTATGACTTTCACACCTGTACTAGCTAAGATTAAACAGCCATGTCATCTGAGACCACCCGGCAACTAAACTGTGAAAATTAATTTCAGTTTCACCTAAGCTCAACCCCATGCTGTTTTCCCATTATTCCCATACCAGGGTATCTGTGACTTTTGCCTACCAAATGGCTCACTTACTATTATAGACAATACTCTAAAGAGTCATAGTGATGAACTCTATTTCATATTTCTGTATAACTTTAATAAACACATTTTATATTTGATGGAAATATATTATGAAAGTATTATTCTTGTTTCTTATTGACAAATATTTAACTGAAAATCTTCTAATGATAAATATTAAACCCTAAAAAGTATTTAGGTTAGCTAGCAATGTGTGATAATATTATATAATAAACATATAAATGCCTTATTTAAGTAGTTAGTATTTTAAGAAAGATTATATTTTTTAAGAAATATTTTATTTTATTTTATTTATTTTTAATTTATGATAGTCACTCACAGAGAGAGAGAGAGAGGCAGAGACATAGGCAGAGGGAGAAGCAGGCTCCATGCACCGGGAGCCCGAGTGGGATTCGATTCCGGGTCTCCAGGATCGCGCCCTAGGGCAAATCCAGGCGCCAAACCGCTGCGCCACCCAGGGATCCCAAGAAGATTTTAAAAATAAATGAAGTAAAAACTGATAACACCAAAAGAGAAAGTGAAAAATCTACAATCACAGTTGGAGATGTAATGATTCTTCATTACACGATATAACAAACAAGGCAATAACATTACAAGGAAACTACAGTCCAATATGTATATACATGCATATTTTAAAGTATGTGTAGACTTGTATATTTTTTTTAATCTAACACTCAATAAAAACACAACTAACTCAGTTATAAATAGGCAAATCTTTTAAACAGACACGTGACAAAACTTTACTAGCTAATATGTTTATTTAAAAAAAAAAAAACAGTGTCTTTAGTCCTGTGTTTCTAGTCCTAGGTTAATGCAGATTAAAATTATAATGAAATAAAGCTAAAAACCTATTAGAATACCAAAATTTAAAAGAGATGGGCAATATCAAGGGTCAATGTGGATGTGAAGTAACTATAACCTTTGAAAATCATTTGGAAGTTTCTTTTATCATCAAGTATATACTTACCCTACAGCCTAGTAATTCTGCTAGATACTTATTCAGAACAGATGAAAGTGTATATCCATAAAAATGAGCCTGTACTAGATGAGTTCCTTAATATAAAGTAGGTGGGGAGGTGACTAGTCTTAAAATGGACAAGAGGGAATTAATTGAGTTGATGGCATTCTTTATATGTTGATTTTGGTGGTGTAAACACCACCAATGTAAATTTGTCACAACTAAATGCATATGTAAAATAATGTGTTCATTTGACTCACTACAATATAAAATGTATGAGATACCAAAGTGAGATGAGACCTCAGAGAAGATTTTCAAGGGAACCAGTTTTACAATTTTTAAAAAGTAAAATTTACTGACACCAGAAGGGGAATAGGAAGGCTAAAAGAATGATTAGTAAGAGAAGGTTTTATTTGGAAGTGTAGGAGAAGAAAACTTTCTTCTTCCCTTCTAGGTTCTCTGATCTAATAACTAAATTGATATAACAGATTAAACGGAGAAAAACAAATTTTGTGCATACAGGAGCCCCATAAAAATATGAAACATTTTAGCAGTCAGGTAATTGAAGCTTAAATATCATCCCAAACTAAGGAGAAGAGGGTAGGGATGTAGGGCTTCAAAGAGGAGGAAAACAATTCACAGGAAGATGCAAAGAGCAAATGTTTGGCAAACAAATATTTGCCTATTGTGCAAATAAATCTTTCCCATATAAAGAGTGATCTCTGGTAAGATTTATCTTCCTGGTCCAATCCCCTTATCTAAGTTATTTTAGGGGACTAAAGGGAGGTAAAAAGGACTTCTTGAGTCTGCTGGGCCTTGATTATCTTCAGCTTGAAATCATTCACATACCAAAGTGGCATATCCTGAGGGGGCATGCTCTGCTCCTACTTCAAATTATTTAAAGAAAATTATGCCCATACTAAGCCCCCCTCCTACCACCACATCTATACATTAAGAAGAAAATGGGCCGGGTGAGTGCCCTTAAATTTAAAGAGAGAGGGATCATTTGGAGAGCTTAATTAGATGTTGTCTTGGGTTGAATTGAGCCTCCAAAAAGATACATTGAAATCCTATCCCCAGGTACTTTTGAGTGTGACTTTATTTGAAATAAGGGGTTTTGCAGATGTAGTCAAATTAAGATGGGATCATTAAGGTGGGCTCTAATTCACTGAGTGGTATCCTTATATGAAGAGCACATACAGACACGGGAGGGAAGACTGTCACGTGACGCTAGAGGTAGAGATTGAAATGCTGAGGCTGTGAGCTTGGGGATGCCAAGGATTGCTGGCAAACTACCAGAAGGTAGGAAGAGGCAAGGGTAGATTCTCCTTAAAGGTTACAGAGGGAACATGGCCATTCCAACACCCTGGTTTCAGAACTTGAGCCTCCAGAATAGCAAGACAATAAATGTCTGTTGTTCTAAGTCACCCAGTTTGCGGTGCTTTGTTCGTTAATACTAGGAAACTAATAAAGATGCTTTCATTAACTAAGACTGTGACTTTCAAAGAGGAAGATAGAGAGCAAGATATTTTGACTAACTTTTTCAGGGACGAGTTTCCTCCATGTTGAATGTAGCCTGTGCTGTCATATTTTACCAGGCCAAGTTGCTTCCTGTGGACCACATGGGAGATAACCAAGTCCCTTTGGGAGATAATCAGGATGGAATTAAGTCCTACTCAAGTCAGGAGTATTATCTTCAAGGAAGACATAGAAATTGTGTAGAGTAGATTACTGGAAAGCCAGACTCTGGAAAAGGATTGGCAGCTGAAGGAAAGGAACATCAAGGTCAACATCAGGTCAATAGAGTTTGAGTTGATGGGTCCAGAGTGGGTATGTGAGAGAAGGAGTAAGCTTTAAATATTTGCCAAGCACTAAATGTGCTAAGTTCTTTTTACAAGAGCAGCCACCAAGTTGAAAATTTTCAATACCCCTTTCTTTCTCAGTTTTGCTCTGATCCTGGCAGGTCAGAAATAGCAACAGAGTGGCAAATAAAGAGAGCAAGAAAGAATGAAGGCTCCAAGTATTTGCTCTTTTTAAGAGGCAGAGAACCTGTTTCTAACCTGCACTAGTTAGGGGAAGGAAAAAAAATAGAAGGCTTACTGCTCAATTTGGATTGAAGAGCTGAGTGATAATATCAAACTGTATGTAAGACTATTTCTAAATCAAGGCTGTGTTTTTTTGGCATAATTGATAGGAAATTTTAAATTACTTAAGAGGATTCTGGAAGATCTTAAGATTTGCCCAAGAGTTTATCCAGGAGCAGAGGAGATACCTACAGAATATTTTTAAAGAAGGCAGTAGTATGAAAATAAAGGTTCTGCTATGATTACATCCCATAGGTCCTAATTGTTTGTAAACAAATCGTAGAGACAGAGATTAAAACTTGAATAAAATCAGGCATTCCTTGTCTGATATTATGATGAGATATCTTGTGAAAACAATGTATTTGAGGGTGATTTTCAACCCCATCAGACATGTTCTCTGGTGAATTTAAATAAAAGAGGCAAAGAAGGAACGTCAGTGTGGTGCTAAGTGAGACATAGGTAAAACAATGCAGATGTCAAAAATTGCAGTTATTAGGAAGCAGAATCCTATGGAGTAGGAGAATTGGTAATAGGATTTAACATATCTGAAAACTGTGGAATGGTTCTGTCTAGATAGAATAAGTAGCAACAGATCTCTAAAGTCTTGAATGCCTGATTTCCTTTTGGGACATGGGAGTTGACATTGTATTCTGAATAACAAAGAACAATAATCACTGTCTGGAGACCCAGGGTTTGTTACCAAGGAGAAGCCATGTGTGTGTGTGTGTGTGTGTGTGTGTGTTTGTGTTTTTACCGGTTGTTTTCTTACTATCAGTTCTCATCTTTAGAGATAATCTCTAGAGATGGTCCAGTTTTCTTACATTTTACATACACAATTTAACCACTTACTACAGATAACCAATACATAACCATGCATTGTACATTTTATATTGGTTATCAAAATAATGTTCTAATCTTTCTCCATATACATACAGTTATATTTGTGAACACACATTTAGGGATGATGTTGAATGCATAATCCACAATCATTTAATTACTAATTTTTATGAACATTTTTTTAAGAAGGAGAGCTATGGGGAGGGGCAATGAAAAAGGAGTGAGATAACCCCAAGTAGGGATCACACCCAGTGCAGAGCCCGATGAGGGGCTGGATCTCATAACACTGAGATCAAGACCAGAGTCAAAATCAAGAGTCAGATGCCCAACTGACTGAGCCACACGGTTGCCCCTGTTTTAATGGACATTGAAATTGTTTCTCATTCTTTTGTTATTATCAACAGTTGTTCACAGATACTTATAATATATAAATATTTGTACCTGTTATTTTTTTTCTGAGATATATAGGAATTGTATTACCTCAACAAAGATTCTCACAGAAATTGTAAGCAAATCCAAGGAGTTCACCACTTGGTATGAGTCAAATTGAACACAACCCATGGAGGTTTTGAAAATAAAGAACTTTTTATTACTTGTAATAAGTAAGGAGTGAGGGAGATAGCTCTTCAAGCACTGTCTCCCCATGGAATTAGTATAGGAAGCTTTTATTCAGTGTACTAGCAGGTAGAGGCAGGGAGCTTGCCTAGGCACCTCAGTTCAATTGCATATGCCTAGCACATCAACATGCTGGTACATACATCTTCTGTTCAAGAAATGGCAGAAAGACATGACCTTTTAGGCCTGAAAATTCCAATTCAAACTATATTTGAGAAAATCGAATGTATTTGAGAAAATAAACTATAATTATGTAAAATTCTAAGTAACTTTTATATTTCAAAGTCATATTTTTTCAAAATATGTAAATAATTATCTTTAACATATATTTGATGGATATAATTTAAAAGTAATTATGTGGAGTCAGGAATTTGTACTCCTGAGTAATTTGAATGCTACTTCCCTTATTTTTTAGACAGAAGACCTAAAATTAGAAACTTTTGGTATTACATTATTTGAAAGAATATCCTTAAAAAGTGTGGTTTTAAAAAGAGTTGGACTGTAACATATATAGACACACAAATTGTGCAGGAAATAGTCACAAAAGCAAGGTAATACTTAAACACAAATCTTGATTGAGAGAGAGAGAGAAAGCATCAGTGGGAGGGAGAAGCAGAGGAAGAAGGAGAAGCTGATTCCCCACTGAGCCGGGAGCCCAATGTGGGGCACAATCCCAGGATCTAGAGATCATGACCTGAGTGAAGGTAGACGTGTAACCATCTGAGCCACCCAGGCACCCCAGAGTATTAGTTTTTGTCTAAAGAAAACAATTTAGATGAGAAAAAATGTCAGAAGACTGATAGGGTATATCTTAAAGAAAAATATATTCCAGTATGAATCTTAGACACAGAAGCACACGTATGCATATGATCATCCTAAGGTAACCATTTTTGATATTTTAAAATTCTTTAAAGAGTTTTAAGGGAAATACATTTTTAAATGTATTTGTATATGTAAATACATGTATTTCCCTTAAATTTGTATTTAAGGGAAATAGGAGTCTAAGTTGGGTTAAATTAATTAGAGTTAAGAAATTATTTATTTTCTAAGTGCTTCATTTTTATATATTGTAATAGGAACTAAATACAAAGAGGACTTAGTGGTAAACCAAAATGGGTGAAAAGTCTAATGTTTTTGGGTAACTGTAAATTTGATTTATTTTTAATTGATTTCTTGATTTCAATATAGAATCTTTTCCCAAAAGATCTAGACACCAGAAAATATGAAAGACTTAAGAAGGGCTCATTCATATATAAACTAACATTTCCTTTTGTAATGTTAATATTAATATTTCCTGAAATTCCACTAGGTTTTTCCTTCATTTCTTCTATATTCCTTTCCCCTTTTTTCTTGCCAAGAAGAAAGGAAAATGTATTTTTTTAAAAGAGAACATGTAAAAGAGCATTGGTCTTAGAACAAAATATAACATTTGTTTAAATATGATTATAAACTTTTTAGAAAAAAAAGCCTTCTCAACAACAAAAAAAAAGATAGCTACTAATTGAAGTTTTAAATCATTTTATTTTATTTTAAATTCCTTTGAACAAATGAGGTGAGATTCAGAATCCTCTCCCCTGACTTCCTTGAATTTCATGCTATTTTCTTTTTAATGAATTTATAAACTATTTCAATTTATGAGGAAATGTTCTACATTGTAAATTTTTTTTAATGTCAGAAAATTTGAGGGTAAGTCAGAGAAATATCAGTGTTTCTTTAACATACTCAAGACCCTTCCAGGCCAATAAACTGCCATGTATAATGTCAGGTAGTTGCATGTTGTAAGGCCAGCTTGGCAAAGAGGATCGTATTAACTGTCAGTGAAAACAATTAAATTTTCATAGAGTGAGCCAATAACATTAGAGTGATCGGTGCTGTAGTAAACTGTGGAGAGAGAAAAGGGAAAAAGTATATGTACAATAATGGGATATGATTAGTGTAAACACCTTAATTTTTGTTTATTTTTATTTTTTTAATGATGACTACTATTTATTGAGTTCTAGCATTTAATTCTTAATCTAGCCCTATTAAATTGATGCTATTATCCCCATTTCAGAGGCAGGAAAACTAGAAATTGAGAGATTAAGTTACCTGCCTAAGATTACATATAGAGAAGAGCAAGAATTCATATCACAGCAATATACCTTATTTATATATCTATCTATTTATTTTTAAGAAAGGGGGGAGAGTTAGAGAGAGAAAGAAAGGGAAAGAAAGAAAGAAAGAAAGAAAGAAAGAAAGAAAGAAAGAAAGAAAGAAAGAAAGAAAGAAAGAAAGAAAGAAAGAAAAAGAGAGAGAGAAAGGGAAAGAAGGTATGGGAGAGAGATAATCTCAAGCAGGCTCCAGGACCAGTGTGGAGCCAGACACGAGGCTTGATCTCATGACCCTGAGATCATGACCTGAACCAAAATTAAGAGTCAGATACTTAACCAACTGAGCCACCCAGGTGCCCCTACCATATTTTTTAAATTTAATATATATAACATATATAATATCATTAAAACAAAAATCCAACATGGATCATAGTATGATGTGCAAGAATAAAATTATTGAACTTCTAAGAGAAAACAGGGCAAAATTTCCGTGACTTTGAGTTAGGCAAATATTGTCAAACAAGATACAAAAAATACCAGCCTGAAGCAAAAAAAAAAAAAAATAATAATAATTAGAAGATTTTAACCAAGATTAAAGACCTTCAGTCTTGAGGAATATATATAATTTTTGTACTAGATATAATTGATTTACATAGCTTTTTAAATTTTACATGTTTTTTTTTATTTTTTATTGAGGTAAAATTAGTATCTAACATTATATTGGTTTCAGGTGCACAAAGCAATAAGTTGATTCTTGATTCTTGTATACATTACAAAGTGATCACCATAATAAATCTAGTTACTGTCTGTCACCCCTTCACCCATTTCTCCAATCCTCACCTCCCTCACTCTGGTAATCACCAATGTATTTTGTGTGTCTGTGTGTTTTGTTTCCTTTGTTCATTTGTGCTTTTTAATTCCACGTGTATGTGAAATGATATGATATATGTCCTTCTGTCTCTGACTTATTTCACTTGACATAATACCTTCAATTGAGGCCTGCCCTTGGGGTTGCAAACAGCAAGATTTCCTTTTGTGTGGCTAGGTAGTATTCCAGTGGCGTGTGTGTGTGTATGTGTGTGTGCACACGCACACACTCCATATATTCTTTATCCACTGAATCTATTATGAATGTTTAGGTTATTTCCATATTTTGACTATTGTAAATAATGCTGTAGTGAACATAGGGGTGCATATGTCTTTGAACTTGTGTTTTCTTTGGAGAAAGAACCAGAAGTGGGATAGCTAGATCATATGGTGGTTCTATTTTTAATTTTTTGAGGAACCTCCATACTGTTTTCCATACTGACTATACCAATTTATCTTTTTACCGAGAGTGTGCAAGGGTTCCCTTTTCTCCACCCCCTCTCCAACACTAATTATTTCTTGCCTTTGTAATAATAGCCCTTATACCAGCTGTGAAGTGATATCTCATTGAGGTTTTAATTTGCATTTACCTGATAATTGGTGACTTTAGACAGCTTTTCATGTGTGTCTTGGTCATCTGTATGTCTTATTTGGGAAAAAAAAAATAGGTCCTCTGCCCATTTTTCAGATTGATTTTTGCTAAGATGTTTGAGTTCTTTATATATTTTAGATGCTGACTCCTTATCAGATATATGGTTTGCAAATATTTTCTCCCATTTGGTAGGTTGCTTTTTCATTTTATTTATGATTTCCTTTGCTGGGTAGAAGCTTTTTAGTTTAATGTAGTCTCATGTATTTGTTTTTGCTTTTGCTGCCTTTTGGAGTAAGGGGAAAAAAATTCAACACTAAGACTTCTATGAAGGAATTTCCCACCTATACTTTCTCCTAGGAGTTTTATGGATTCAAGTCTTAAATTCCAGTCTTTAATCTATTTTGCATTAATTTTTGTGAATGGCACAAGATAGAGGCCTAGTTTCATTCTTTTGCATGTGGCTGTCCAGATTTCCCAACATCATTTTTTGAAGAGATTGTCCTTTCCCCATTATATAATTTTGCCTCCTTAGTTGTAAATCAATTTGCCATATTTGTGTGGTTCTCTATTTCTGGGCTTTCTTTTGTATTTCATTGATATATGTGTCTGTTTTTATGCTAGTATATTACTGTTTTAATTATTATAGCTTTGTAGACTGAAATCACAAAATATGATACTTCCAGGCTTGTTCTTCTGTTTCAAGATTGCTTTGACTATTCCAGGTTTTCTCTAGTTCCATTCAAATTTTAGAAGCATTTTTTCTAGTTCTGTGAAGGATGACATTGGAATTTTGATAAGGATTACATTGAATCTATAGATTGCTTTGGATAGTACAGATATTTTAATAATAACAATTCTTCTAATCCATGAACACAGGATATCTTTCCATTTATTTGTATCTTTTTCAATTTCTTTACCCGAAATATTATAGTTTTTGTTGTATAAGTCTTTCACTTTCTTGGTTAAATTTATTCCAAGTATTTTATTCTTTTTGATGCAATTATAAATGGGATTATTTTCTTAATTTCTTTGCTAGTTCACTATTACTCTATAGAAAAGCAACAGGTTTCTGGGTATCTATTCTGTATCTTGCAATTTTACTGAAGTCATTTATTCTAATTTTTTTGGTGTAGTCTTTAGGATTTTCTGTATATAGTATCATGTCATCTGCAAGTAAAGACAATTTTACTTTTTTCCTTTTCAACTCTGAAATCTTTTACTTATCTATCTTTCCTATTCACTGTGACCAGATCTTGTAATATTGTGTTAAATGCAGAAATGGCACTTGCTAGTGCCTTTGACCCCCAAAATCCCACTGGTCATTGTCCCTCCAGCAGATGCTTTAAGATACAGCAAGTGAATCTCCTTACCGTCACTTACTGTCCCTACCATCATATAATCCCGTCACTTCTCATATTGCTAGTTGAGTGAGTCCGCACATGAGCCCCATAAAAGGACTATCTCAGATCCACACAGTCTCCCAGATGCTCTGTGCATAAGCCCCATGGATTCCCAAGGCCACACTCTTTTGGGGCCTTTACTCTGTGGTGCAGGTCCCAAGGACTGGGGTGACTAATGTGAAACACAGACCTCTCACTCTTCAGGAAGAGGCTCTGGACCCATGAGATTCCTCCCTGTTGAGGGGTACTGTGACTGGGGGTTGGAAGTATTTTACTGAGACCATTTATTCTGCCTCTCCTACTACCTTTCTGGATTTGGCCTTTTTATCCCTTTTGGAGGGGCCTGTTAAACTACATTTTAGTTCCTTTTCAATAGGAATTATTCCATATGTAGTTGTAGATCTGGTCTATCTTTGGAGGGAGGTGAATTCTGGTCTCTCTGTGCTGCCATCTTGGACTACCTTCTAGTCCTGAACGTTTTATTAAATTCATTTCTAAGCATTTCATCTCTTATTCTAATTGACTTCATTGTTTTCTTATTTTCTTTTCTCATAGCTCATTTCCATTTTCGAAATAAAATACATTTTTATATCTTAGCCATGTAACCTCACAAACTTCTAAAATTTACTTATTAACTCCTATAGCCGTCTTTAGTAAGATTCTCTTCTGACCTTAAGTATTTCCTACCTGCACATGATTCCCACTCCTTACTTCAAATTTGGTTAAATCTCTAAAAGTGACCTTTAGAAAGATTCTTGACCCCCCCCAAACCAAGTTAATCACCCCCCTCTCTATGCTCCCACTGAACTTTTGTCATATTCTTTTTAGTACATTTTAAAATGTCCATGGCTTTGTAAATATGATATGAATCAGAAAGAACTGAATCTAATTTCTCTATTCGCAACTAATGCTAATACATAGAACTAATTGATGCCATTAAATTGTGAGAAGCAGCCTACTGGTGCAGACACACCAAGTTGAATGAAGCTTCATTTCCTAAGTGTTCCATAAACATTGGCCTTTGTTTTTTAGTCTGTTAAATGTACAGAGGTATTTTCCTATTCAAGCTGCTACTGTAGGGTTAGTCAAAAAGGGTGTTATTGTTATTATTACTATTTTTTTTAATTTTTTGAATTCATTTATTCATGAAAGACACAGAGAGAGAGAAAGAGGCAGAGATACAGGCAGAGGGAGAAGCAGGCCCCATGCGGGGAGCCAGACATGGGACTCGATCCTGGGACTCCAGAACCATGCTCCAGGCTGAAGGCAGGCGCTAAACCCCTGAGCCACCCAGGGATCCCCCTATTATTACTATTATTAAGTCAAAACTGTCCTTTTACCCAAAAGACATTTACATTTTAACTATGATTTTCAATGGCTTAACTCAAGTGAATTATCAAATTAAGCACATGATTGCTCATTTGATACCTTACTTTTAGACAGCACAATCTCCTCCTCTCTCTAATCTTGAAACTTAAATATTCTTGATTCTCCTAGATATGAGGCAACCTTTACTGTCACAGACAGTAAACAAGTGGCAGCTAAGATGATTGTCAGCTACATAGGGAATGGGTATCAGTACAATAATGTAAAAATGAAATATTGCTTGGTCTAAAATATAAGATTAATTTAATTTAGGGAGTTTTAAATTTTTTAAGAACTATTCAATCTCTGCTGACCTACAATACACACATACCTACTCCTTAGGGAGGAGTAGCAGTGAGAAGCTATAAAAAGTCTAATATCTGAAAGGTTAAATTAGATTTGGGAAAGCGACAGGATTCTCAAGTGTTTAAATGATGCAATTATTGTAGAAACAAACTTGATTGTACCTGATAACATAGAGATTTCTTTATATGATGTTTTTGCCATTGGAGATATTATATCACTCTAGAAATTTTTTCAAACCCATCCAAATAAATTATGTTAGAAAAGATTTAGTAGTTGTTTAATTTAACTCATAAAAAAACCATAAATAAGTATCAGCTTACTTATTGAGGATAAAACACCCATAACCAATAATAGCATTTAATGCCTTATGAAGTATAACCTCAGGAAAAATGCAGTGTAATTACATTTAGTGACATGCTGCAGTTTAATTAGAGTTAATTAAATTGAACTATTGGCAAATTTTGCTTTTGTGTTATTTTTTAAAAATACTATGATTTAAAGGTTAATTGCATTATTTATAAGATAATAAAATTGCTTCTCCATCAACTTTTTGTTTCATATAAATGCAGATGGATAATTTTGTCACTCTGTTAATAAATTTGTGGATTTGTTATTTAATATTATGAATTGAACAGAACTTAAAAGAATGGACAAATTATATATACAACATTTTATTTGAAACTAATAATTGCTGTGTTGGTGCTTTTTTAATTCAGAAGGATGATTCTTAAAGATCAGGAGGATGGTCTTTTTTGTTTAAGAACCTTTCTTTTGAGGTTGTCTTATTGGTGACACTCATCTCACAAGAATATTTCACTTGTGTCTGTTTTTTTTTTTTTATTATACTTGTGTTCTTCATATGCTCCTCAATTTATTGATTTCTTTTATAACTCTATCCCACTTAACAAAGATCTTGCTCCAAATCCTCAACCTTCATCAGCTTAGTAGTTACTATCTTAATTGCTTTATAGTGTTGCTGGTTTTCTAGAAGGAACTTCACAAACTGTCAGCTCTACTACATGCATCTGTCACCAGCATGATATAGCCTTTGTTAAGTCACCTGTTGTTTTCAAAAACTTCAGTAGTGATCCATTATATCTAGAGTATAGCATAATGGGGAAAATTGCAGACTAGCTCAGGATGTCTGAGTTTGAATTGTAGCTCTACCACTTACCACTTGTATTACATGGAAATATATTTAGCATCTCTAATCCTCAATTTGTTTAACTGTACAATGGGAGTAATAGTAATGATATTAATAGACTCAGTGAGTTGCCCCTGGGTGTTGCAGTGGTTAAACATAGGACTCTTGGTCATGATCTTAGGGTGTGAGATCGATCCCCTTGGGCTCAGTGTGGAGTCTGTTTGGGATTCTCTTACTCTCTATGGCCCTCCAGCTCATGAGCGCTCTCTCTCTCTCTCTCTCTCTCTCTCTCTCTCTCTTTCTCTAAGATAAAAATAAATAAATGTTAAAAAAGACTCAATGAGATGATGTAACTTGCCCATGCCCTTATTCATAGAAGTCAATATTTGTGTTACTGACTTTGGTCTTTTACAGAGCTTCCCTGAAAATTCATGTCCATTATCATCCTTGTGAACCTGTCAAAAACATGTCAATAATTGAAAATTACCATAGTGATGTGACACCTCAGAATCTACGCTAGATAAATGTATTCATTAGAGTACGAGAAAGATTTCCTTGCCCTGAAAGGCAAGTAAGATATTAATGTAATTATTAGTTATAAAGATGCATTTGCTTCTTTGCTTTCTCTATATGCTTCCTCCTAACTTGTGACCACTTGATCCCATGCAGTTCCAGCTCAGGCAAATTGTCAGTTATGGATATAAGTACACATGATCAAAGGAATCAAAGAAATGGAAATCAGGTACTTCTGGCACTCAGACAACTGAATGTCTAAGCAGTGCTCTTCAACAAAGCTACAATGAAGCCAAGTGATTCTATTTGGGCAGACTCTAAGTAAATGGTTGTATTATGAGTGGCTTCTGGCCAGACAGGAGACTGCATAATTTAAGAAAATGTAGTTTAAGGAAATGGCTCCTTAGCCATTGAGAAGAGAAAACTTACATCTTAATTATAATTGCTCTTTTACATCTTTAATATAAATCAGATTGTAGATGTTTATTATTTTTCTACAAGGACAGTCATAGCATTATACAATTCAAGCTCCTATTTTCATGTGTCACCTATAATTATGTGCCCCGAGAAGAAAATTTAATACTGAAAAGCACAAAGCCAAATGTTACAATTCATTTTTCAATAATGATAAGACAAAATCTCATATTCTTTGTCCTGGGATTTTGTTTTATAGTTCTTATAAATTAGAATGTTTTGAAAATTCATTGAGAAGACTTGCACTGAAGAAAGATAATCATTTCATTTTGTATCATCTTTTAATGATGTATTTAAAAATTCTAGCATCATGATATGATCTATTCATATTTATATCAGTTGCTACTCTTTCACTGTATGCTTTACAGATATGAAAATACTATTGAAATAATCATAAACATGTGAAAGAGACTAAAATCTTTTAAAAACCACTTTCACTAGAATGTTCTAATGAAATACATCCTTCTCACTTAATAACTTTAGAAACTGAAATAAGTTGTATCTGTTTAATATTGTCACCAATACTAATTACATTTTTTGCCTGTGTTACTTCATTAGAAGATGTGAACAAATTAACAACGAAAAGCATGCAGGGGGGGATCCCTGGGTGGCTCAGCGGTTTAACACCTGCCTATAGCCCAGGGCGTGATCCTGAAGTCCTGGGATCGAGTCCCGCGTTGGGCTCCCGGCATGGAGCCTGCTTCTCCCTCTGCCTGTGTCTCTGCTTCTCTCTCTCTCTCTCTCTCTCTCTCTCTGAGAGAAGCATACAATTGGTGATATTTGAAATATGATATCTCTCTTCTTTCTCATTTGGGAGAAGACATTATGATTTAGAACTTTCTCAGTGGCTTATACACCTAAATAATTTTCCTAATGACATTGTATTTTAATTTGTAGTCTTTTAAGTAGGTAGTAATATTTATCACTAAAACAGATACAAAATATTTACTTCATGGGTACCTATGTATGCATGTGCTTGGACTAATTGATTTAGAATGAGACAAGTGCATAAGAACATGAAAATATTTTACAACTCATGTTTTAAATAATGCAAGTGTAGAAAATTATGACCTTCTTTCTAATGTACCATAGATATTTTCATGCAGCTTCCAATTTTAGAGTAGCATGAAGTGATTAATATTCATCAAAAGGAAGTGGGAAGAGAAGCATCATTTTATTTTCAATTAATAGAAAACATGGCATTGTCTATTTTTAGTTGCCTAGCTATTTATCCATTCCCTATGGAAGTGAATGGGCGTCCACACTCCTTGTCTGCGTTTTTGCTAAAAGTGCTTGCCTGTGCTGCCAAGCTCACCACACAGTTTCTATCTGGCATTGAAGCACTATCTTTTTCAGCCATGCAAGTCTGTGTTTTGTGATAAAGTACAGTTATGGGCAGCCTTGCTGACTCCACTCTGCTTCAGAAAGAATTCTTCCTCGCTGCAGTATTCCATTTGAAAACCCTTCTGATGCTTGACTTTCTTCTGAAATTGTACTTGCAATCCTAATGGTTCTCTCTTTAATATTTGAACTCATTTTACTTGTTTAATATGAATTAGATATTTAATTCAAAATTGAACAGTGGGGAATTTTCTGACCGATGCAGAAAGTACATTTTATAAGAGATCAACTACAATTTATATACTTGATTTAACGTGGCATATATCACTTAAAAGTGGAGATTGAGAGTTTCTGGGCACTGTGGAGGTAATCTGATTTGTGATATGTTGGTCTATTCATTTCAAATTCTACAAGATCTGCAGTGATTATTTCAGTCTACGTGATGGCACAGTGGCTATATTACTGCCAGTTAGTTCAGCATGAGAAATGAATACATCAACAATTTATTTAATATGTGTATAAGCATCACCTTGGATTTTCTATTTCTGGTGTTTACAGGCACACGCCACTGTCTGCTTCAAATGCACAGAAATGAAGGGTATATAGCAACTTGGTGTTTCTATTCTTAACTAAAAATGTTTCTTTAAACTTTCTTTACCTGCATTTATAAATCAGATAAATATTTTAGGCATCGCATAAGCATAACAGAAAATTCCCAACTCTAACAGGAAAATCTCTCCCAAAACTACTTAGAGAATTTTAATAAAATCAAACTTATAAATTGGTAAATTAAATTCCCTTAAAATTCTAATACTATCAAGCGGAAATCATTTTAGCTAAAAGTATCAAATATACCATGTTCCCCTAAATATCATAAGGACTTTAATTAAAAAAAGACATTGATATTATAAATTAACAATGAAGTATTAGTGAAATAGATTTGGCTCCCTTCATTATATCTTAACTTAATTATTTTTTAACTTACTAATGGGCATGCTGAGGTTACTTGGTGGAAAATTAAAAACCATTGTACTTTGCTATGCTAGGTTTGCTGTAATTATTGGTGTATTTGTTTATCATTCATAAATTTGAAATCATTTTATAAGAACCATATATATGCCCTGGATTCCTCCCAAGACACTGATTAGACAAGTGAGAACATTTTTAAAGCTGTCTGATTTGGTAGATAGTTTCCTACTCCCTTTAATTTATGACCTAATTGAAATCTATTTCTTCCCATGATCTTCTCTGACTACAATTCTAAAGATTTCTAGTGCTGCCACAATTCTAAATTTGTTTTGATGTCATCCAAGGGATTTCAGAATTCCTCACTGGTCTTTGTTTTCTGTAGCTATAATTCTGATGTCAGGCTAATGACATTTTAGAAATGGAAGAAAATTTATGAGTAGCAGAAAAGAAGAGAGGTATTTCTTTATTACAGATTTTTTCTTTTCAGCTCTGTATACTTATTATTTTAATAATAATTAAAATATTATTGGATACTGGATATCCAATATTCTCCTCTTATTGGATAATAGCAACTTTAACATTCTTATTCATATAGAAAAGGGCAGCTAGTCTGATACTTTAGGTAATATCAGTGTCTACTTTCAACTGGGACTCTAAAGTTACAAAGTAGGCTACTGGAAAGAACTTGGGTTTAATGTTAGACATGGGTACTAATCTGGCTTTATTAATCACCACCTGTATGATGTTGAACATGTTACTTAATTTTTAATGTCAGTTTCCATATCTTCATATCTGGGACTACTAAACAAACTGCAACAATTTGTTGTGAAAAAAAAATCAGTCTCTAAAGTGCATTTTAACATGCCTTACCCATAGATAATGCTTATTAAATTATAGTTGCAATTAGTTAATCTATCAAAATAATCTTCTATATGCTAGAGTGGAGTGATTCATTACTGATATTAAATGTAGCTTCTAAAATAGATTTTACTTTTAAGCTCACTAGGGCAAAGAATTTAATTTAAAATCTGCCATATTTTACACAGATGTCAAGATCTGTGAAGGAACTGAGGTTTGAGATTTTGCCCTATGCATAAGCTAATAAGTTACCCTTCCCAAAAGTTCATGTACATTAGCAAAGATACAAGATGCCTGCATAAGACAAAGACAGTGTATGACTCACAACAACAGCATTGGTCAGCATTATATTCTTTACACTAGTTCTGGAAGACCTAATTTCCACATGCCACATGGTGACATGACAAGGTCTGGGTGATGCCTGTACACACAGTGGGTTGTGTTAGAGGAAAAAAACTGCTTTGCCCTGGAAAGAGACATTGTCATTATTAATGTGAACAGCAAACTAGTATGCCTTCTCTTCTGGTAGACACTCTAAATTCCGAGGCTGTTTGCTCTTTGAGCAATCTTGAAAGATGATATGGAACAAAAACTGTTAATACCTCTCCTCAGAAGACAGAGAAAAAGTAATAAACTCATAGAAAATTGTATCCCTGCAGTAAGATAACGGAAACGGGCCCTTCTAGTATAAAAATCAGGAAAAAATTTCATAAACACAATTCTTTTTTTTAAAGATTTTACTTTGAGAGAGAGAGAGTACACATGAGCTGAGGGAGGAGAAAATACAGAAAGAGAAGCAGACTGCCTGCTGAGCACAGAGCCCCATATGGCACTTAATCCCATGATACTGAGATCTGACCTGAGCCAAAATCAAGAGTTAGACAATTAACCAACTGAGCCAGCCAGGCACCCCCATGAACACAATTCTAATTCACAGTCATTCAAAGTGCTGAATTCCGCCAAAACAATTTGTTGATAGGCATGATAAAGGAGATTAATTACTTATGAATGTTTAATAGTGTTTCAGAGAAAGGACAGGAAAAATGGGATACCTATGAGATTTTTGGATATAGTTTAAGGCATGCATTTCGATGTGAGGTCTTAATTAGCACTGGTTCATGATATAGTAGTTGAGGTTTGATGGACCAGGCAATGCTAAGGTTTTGAGAAAAAGTTCCGATGTGAGTGTTAGGTATTGAAGGTTGGCAGATTGACGGTCATTTTTTTTTTTGATGGTCATATTAATGAGTTTTTTAAAAGTGCTTGAAAGGAAAAATAGTATTGCTTCCGTCTTTTTATTTTTCTGGGTTGGGTTTTCTGGAACAGCAAGAATACGTGTGAGATTAGTGATGTGATATTATAAGCCAAATGACCTTTATCCAAAGCCTGTCATTATTTGTATATAAACCTGGGCTTGTGATGGAGAAAGATCTACTAATTTTTAGTAGATTAATTTTATATCTTGAAGACAATGTTGGGAAAAGGGGTAAACCATAGAAAATACCAAATGGAGAAATTTTTTTAAAAAAATGACCATGGTGTAGGAAAATGACCAATTTAAGATGAAAAGATGTAGAGAAAAACAGGGAAAAATGTTAAACACAGAAGAATTTGGTAGAATAGCAGGATCTGCTCTAAGAATGAGTATAAGGTTGGAGTCTCTTTAAAATAAAAAAGGAATCTTCCTTGCATTTAGGACAATAGAGAAAAATGGTTCCAATCACAATACCTGATCTAAATATATATGTATATTTAATCTTATTATGGAAAATACTTAATTGAACACAAATTTTAAGAAGATGATTATAATGATTCACAAACTTGTAGCCAGCTGAGAGTTTTTCAAGGTATTATTTGTTCTTTTCGTATTTTCTCTTTTTTGTATAGATCTGATTTTTTCCAAAGTCAAAAGTTACATAAATCCCTGTAGACTAGTGGTGATTTATAAGCAAAGAGGGTCATCAAGATTAGGATGGAGTTCAACAGAAGCAATAAGAGAGAAACCACCTGAGAAAACAAAAGTCATTTTATGTTGCAATAAGAATTCCCCAAGCCTATCATTCTCAAAGCAGACTGTCCAGAAAATAAAGCATTTTCTTAAAAATAAACTTTCAGATTTGAAAAAATACTTTTTGTTGCATATGACAAAATTAAAGCTTTATGACTGATGAACTTCCATTTTTCAGGGATAATTATTAAAATATGAGAAAACAAGGAAGCAATACTAGCTGTAAATTTAGAACATTTCCTAAACAAAGAATTGACATCTGTTTGTACAGTTTGGTGGGCTGCCTTTTTTTCTTTCTTTCTTTCTTTCTTTCTTTCTTTTTTTTTTTTTTTGTACATTTTGGTTTATATCTCAGTTTTCCCTATTGAAGGATTTGCTCTGGTACATTAATAGAAAACCAATTATTAAAATTCACCAAAGCTGCATCCTCCCCATTAACCTATATCTGTAGTAAAGATGCTATTTCATCTGCATCATTTTGACTTTTTTGTCAGTCAAGCTTGTTTCTGAATTTGATATGGTACAAAAGAATACAATAACATCTAACAAAGGAAGACACAAGAAAAGAGAGAGCAAACTGGAATGACTCCTTCAGAGGGAGGTAAGACTTGCTAGGAAATTGGCATATGACCTGTTACAGCAGCAGATTGAGAGGTGAACAACTATTTAAGGAACAACTATTAAGGAACAACTATTTAAATATCATGACAGCTGTATTCAGTTGTCACAGAACATTTGGACAGACTTTATGGTAGATGACTGGACAAATCAATGTAAAAACTTTAAACATTATAATGTGAGTTTCAAGATGAATAATTTTCCTGGATAGAGACACTGGTACCTCCTGTTTTTTCATGAAAAATGCCTAATAAACTAATACAGTTTGCCTCTAAGGAACAGGTAGGATGACACATTAAATGTTCTTTAGTTCAAGGTCACCCTGAAAATGGAACCTAAGTCAATGTTTATATAAGGTAAGTTCATTTTAGAATGTGATCCCAGGTAGGAGGTGGAATGCAAGGCAGTGAGAGTCAATGAAATAGGGAAGGAGGAACAGCCATTGTAATTATGTGTTACGGAGTTGGATGTTCTCTGGGCAACTGTTACCCATTCCCACTGCAACCTTCTGAGGACATTACCAAATCCACCCAAAGAAAAACAAAATAGGGAAATATGTGTCCAATACTTTTTTGTCCCTGTTGACATTAACTTCTTATACTCATTATAATTCCAGATCACAGGTCTGTCTGACTAGATATTTCCCACATGGTTCATGAAAATTCCAGGGCAAGACTCACAGTGCAAGATCTCCATCTTGAAGCAATGCTCTGTCAGGTTGAACCTGCAAAAGCTCTCTAGAGCTGGCATGAATTTGGATGCTGCAACCAGAGGATATTCAAATAGTGTATATGTTGTGTCCAAGGATAGTCAGAACAATAATAGTATGTTGAGTCTAGGCTGGGGTTAGTCTGATGAATCACAGTTTGGGAGGAGATTGATTTTAATGAGCCAAAAGGGAGTGCCATACTAGTGTATTTGATTCCCAGAGCTAATCTCTTTTTATTACTAATTTCCCTTATATGATTAAATTATTTTCAGAAATAATCATGAATTTAAATAAAGTAATAATAATGGTCAAGTAAAGCATACAATGAGTTTTTTCTTTTGTTAAATTCTGTACTTATAATAATAACGGTAAATTAAAATAAATATCAATGATATAAAATAAATATCACTATACAAAAAGAAAGACATTTACTGATTAAATCACTTTAATTTTTATGATCTATGTTTTTATAAAATCCTTAAAAACCCACAATTTATTTTATATCTACAGTACTGGTCTATCATGGAAATGAATGATTATCAAATTTTAGTTTTGAGCCATAAGTTCTGCAAACTTGCCAAAAGTTTTGTCAAGATCTATATTTTTAATTTACTGTTTAATAAATAGCATAGCCAAATTGTTCCATTTTTTCATTCATGATTGATAAAATATTTTTAATATTTTTTTAATTTCAAAAGGTTGTTTCACTTGATATGACAATTATAAAAAATATTCTTAAATATAATTAGTCAGGATTTATAAAAAATAAACTTTGAAATAAAACCCAGATATTCCATAATGTCTATGTGTATATTTCTTCAGAATTGATCCTAGCAGATTTCCAGTATTTTGTAATCCAAAAATATTTTCACCAAATAGTTTATCATACATTTCTGTTACATTTGATACAAGATATTTAAGGCTTTCTTTTTCAGGGAAAATATCTCTAAATGTTTATTACATTGACTTTATCTACTGATTTAGAATAATTGTCCATTGTTAATAAAAACAACTGAGGCATTCAAATACTGTCTTTTTATTTTATTCTGATGATGTAACACCACTATCATTTATCATTTCTTTTGGCATTTGTCTTATAAATTCAGTTTTTTCCTCTGCAAATAGTCATTTCCTTACATTTTATTGTTGCAAAGATAATAAACTTCTCCATATTTTTCTGAGTCATTCTTCAAGGGTTAAATTAAAACTTGATGTTTCACTGTAAATGATTCAAATCTTATTCTGGCTTTTTGCAATATTTGTACCTTTTTTAATATTTATGTCTCAAATTTCATCTTCAAATGCAGTAACTCCAAGAATACATATACAGTAGAAAACATCTGAGCTTATATTCATGTGTCCACATTTTCCTTTGGATCACCCAGTACGTTATAGGTTGAATTAACTGTCGAAATGTGTCTTTCCTACATATACAGCTTCATAATGAGCACTACATCTTTTAAGAAAGTCCTTAGCGATTGTATCTACATTCTTTAGCACTTTTGGTTAAACAAGTGAACCTGGAATGACAGATTTATGTTTCACAAATTCCAAACTACATTACACCGAGAAAATCCTTCTAAGAGTGAATTCTGCTAAACTTTGGAGAAAAATGTGCTCAAGTTAAAAATGAGAATTAAGGATTAATTTATTTGATGTTTTGCCATCATGTGTATTGGTCACAGTTATAGTGGTGTCATATTGTTGACCGTTGTGCAGTTGTTTTGGGGGGTTTCCTGGAAAATACAGTAAAAGCCCCAAATTAAGTCCTTTGTTTATCTTTATCAGTAGATAAAGTCAACATCTTCAAGATTGTTGCATTTGATCAACTTGTATAAATGACCAGAGCTGTAAAGCTTTGGGAATGTTGAGAATTTCAAAATACATAGCATTTTTATTGTCTGTAACTATCTGTTCTCTGAGGTAATTTTCCAGAAGATGAATACAATTATTTGGATCAATGTCTCTTCAGACAAAACTAGTATAGTGATAATTACAAAATGTTCTTTCAACTTTGGGTCATAACTTGAGAGTAATTCTCACAACTTCAATGCAATGTCTTTTATTTTCTAATGATATATAGTTTTTGATCAGGAAAGGGTATTTTATTTGGCTTGAAAGCATAATTAAGTCTAAATAGGATGTAAAAAATTATTTTTATCTATCATTCTAGCTCTCTACACACATGTACATGTGTGCATATGTATGTGTATATATTTTTATATATATATTTGCATATCCATTATAAAAATCTTACATTTTGTAGAATGATAGATATTGTTCAGAAGTCTTAAGACCAGGGATTTTAGGATATACTTTTTAGCAGGTCTTAAAGTGACTTATTAAACTGGACCTGCCAGCTTTTGTCTTATTACCTATAAACTAATCAAGAAATAATTTTTCTGGATGGCTCAGTCAGTTAAACATTTGACTCTTGATTTTGGCTCAGGTCATGATCAGGGTGGTGAGATCAAGCCCCATGTCTCAAGCAGAGAATCTACTTGAGATTCTCTCCATCTCCCTGAGCCCCTCTCCCTGCTCATGTTCGTTCTCTCTCTCTCTCTCTCTCTCTCTGTCTGTCTCTCGCAAATAAATCAATACATCTTAAAAAAATAAAAGATATACTTTTTCAGTTTCTAAACAACTCATATAAACTCTCAACAATTTTCCACTATATAAAATGTATATAAGGACTATAAAAACCATAAAGTTGACAAGAGTTGACTTCCTCCCTTTGCATTTTTCTCATTCTCAAGTGCATGAAAATATTTATTATAATATGGTTCATTTGTTTTAACTAGGTTAACTCTCAATCACCTGGAACAAATCTTGGCCAAGTAGTGAAATCATAATACATTGAAATTTCATTTATTATAAGCAATCCGTGAGAAGACATAATGGTGGCATTCCCATTTTTCCTACATGTAATTAGCCAGTTTGTTTTTTTCTCTTGTGACTGAAGTACTTCAAATGATGATTACCATGTAGAATGGCTGGACCCTCATAAGTATTCTGAAATGGTAGCCATCCATTCCATATTAATAGTAATTATGATTATTAACTTTCAACAAATTCTATATTAAGACATTCAGTTGATTTAGTCAGCTTAAACTCTGATACTATATATGTCATAATCATTTTTACCATCAACTTATTCTTGGCTGTATTTCTCTTTTTCTAGTGTGTTAATTAATTGAACAGAGGTATCTGATCAGATCTTTTTCTATTTCACCTTCTTCATTTGTTCAGTCTTCATTTAAATGCAGTGAAAGCCATGTTTGATATATGCCTAAGTGGACCTAGCATGTTTTTTACTCTCTTGGCTGAGCTTAAACAGCTCTTCTTGAAATTGGGTTGTTTTGTTGTTGTCATTGTTGTTATTGAGTCTGTTCTTAACAACTGTACTGCTTCGAAGTCTTCCTACAATCTATGTGTCACTGCCATAGAGAATGAAAGTTAAACTATGAATTTGGGAATTTGACACCCATACTTATGAGAAAGATTTCAAAGACCTATTGCTGGGAAGGAATCCTATAAAAAAGGTGTCTTATTATACCTGCCATAAGGTTGTAGCTTCAAACTAGATGATATTTATAGATCAAAATAGTCAGAGGGTAAATGGGTACCTATTGCTTCATAATTATTGGTAATATATATTAAGCCAAGGAGTTTCTTTATTTACTATATTTGACTTATTCTTTACTCTTTCATTCTTTTTAGAATTTATTTCTGAATCCTAAGCCAAGAAAAGGAAAATATATGAAATTATCCATGGTAAACTTATTCAGTTGTAGCATACTCCTTAATTGTATACACCTAGAAGAGAACTGTAATGTCTCTAGTAGCCTGGCATACAAGAGGAAGTTAAATTTTTAGGTAAGCTCACAGTGGAGGTTTTCTACACTAGAGATAATGAAACTTATTTTAGTTCCACACATGGACCATGCTCTTTCTTACTTCCAGACTTCAACCTTTGTGGTCTCTTCAATTCTACAGACCCTTCTTGCCCACTTTTAATTTCAAAATACTTTAGACATTTACTTTCTCCTAAATGTCTTCCCGAACTTTTAGATTATTTTTCCCCTTATTTTATACTTCTGTTTCACAGTCTCCTTATCTGTTTGTTCATAAATAAATATATATATATATATGTATCATTTGTTGTCTGTTTCACATCTGAGAAATTAAAGCACTGTGAAGCCTGAGGACATGCATCTTATCGATATTTGTTGAACAGATATTTGAACGAATGAATAACAATGGAGCATACGTATTGGGTGTAATGACAAATGCAGGATGATGGGGTTCAGGCATGCTGCAGAAGAAAACAACATTTACAGATCTAATATTGGCAATGAGTAAGCCATGATTAGAAACCAAGTTTTCTCATTTTTAGTCCAATTCTTATTCTACCATAATACATTGCCCGAATTACTAATGAGCCTCTGATTATATAAGTGATGATAAAGAAAGAAAAAAGGAAAAGTGGTTTTAATAAGCCATTTCACTAAAATACATTTTGGGGTTAATATCTATATTCATTCTTACTGACTTTAGTAATTCAGGTGCATTAAACTTGCTCCAGAATTTGTAACTTATTTTTTCCTCATTTAAATCTCTAAAGAGCAAGGATTCTATCAATAAATAATGAATCACAACAGCTGGACTTTTATTGCTGAGCAGATATATATATATAGTGTTATAAATAAATCAATATTTTTATTTGTGTTCTATGGCCATAGTATTTTTTCTCAATTAAATTAAGCCTTAATGAATTTTGTAAGTGATCTTGGGCTTCAATAAAAAGTTCATCAGCAGACTACAAAGGTAGTCCCATTGTGAGGTATTAAAATCGAAAAATAGCAATGGTAGAGAACTGCTATGTAGAAGGAAAAACACCTAGATTTTAAAGACCCAATGTGATCTCAGTCTCTGATTATGCTTCCAGAAAATTTCTGAGGAAAAAAGTAGAATAGCCCATTGTTACGGAAGAGAGACAGTAAAGGTGTGAGAGCAGTAGAGAAATAATGCAGCATCCCATCAGAGAAAGAAAGGGAAGCATCTTCACTTAGGTTGGGCACACTTATGCTAGCTGATAAGTCCTTTCTTTAAATCTCCAATGTTTCTCATAAAGAGGGAATAAAAATACTATAAATCAAGAGAAAAGGGGTCAGAAAGGGCATTTCTTTCTTTCTTTTTCTCTCCTACGTTCTTCCTTGCAAAGGAAATATGTAAAAGAATTCCATTAATAATCTTCTTGGGACTCCTGGGTGGCTCAGCGGTGGCGCGTCTGACTTCGGCTCAGGACATGATCCCAGGGACCTGGGATTGAGTCCCACACCGGGTTCCTGCATGGGGCCTGCTTCTCCTCCCTCTGTGTATGTCTCTGCCTCTCTCTGTGCCTCTTATGAATAAATGAGAATATTCTCATCAATATTGTAAAAATATTCTTCTTAAAAGCTATTTAGCACACTTTAAATATATTTCTTTCTGAAAGAATCACTAACAATTTTTTCCCATATTACCCTCTAGTTGAAGTTTCTTTTGTATGTAGCACATGCTATTTTATATTACTAGAAAATCAAAAAAGTCACAATATGGGACGCTTCAGTACATTTAAATTTCCCTATCAGTCATTTGATTGCATACCTATGCTATATTTATTTGATTACTATAAATCTCATATGTTTATAGACAAAATAATGAAAACAGGATTAATATCTATATACAGTTCCTTTTTTTCTTTAAAAAAACAGAAAATTTTGTTAAGGGTTTCTAGGCAGAAAACATGTTATTTATAAGAGATCCAATATTAGCCTCATTTCATGCTTTTTCTCCTGCAACTATTTTAACAAAAGTCAGTGGCATAATTTCTACACTTTGTGGGAAAATGATTGTTCCTTAATATTTATATGACTAATTCTGCTTCATTTGAAGAATAAGATGGATTCACATTGGTAACAACCACAAAATTGATTAAATTCTGATTGAACACTATATATTTTTGACTTAATGGTGATTAGATTGTTATTGAATCATTCAATTTTTAAAAGAAAAACAATGAAAATTGATCCTTATAATCAAAGTGGACTAGCTATTTAAAATGATAAATTAACTTTTGGGAATGTTATATTTCAGAAAATTTCATTCTCTGTTTTTTAAATTTACCTTAACCTTTGGAACAAATTAACAACATGAATTCTGTTTCTTTCTAAAACTTGAATTACTTTTTACTAGGACTCAAGCTTTTAGTCTGAACAAGTAATATGTGCCCTGTGTGTGTTAACCACATCCTCACTAAGATAGGAAGAAATAGATACCTAAGTTAGTGTGGAAAAAAACTCTTGGTTATCCATAATGGCCAGTCTGTGGTAAAGGCAGATGAGGGTTGTGCTGGTGGTTTGGATCCTTTTGTCACTCACGTATGTCTGAAACATTATGAACTTCTGTCAAATTTTGATTATCTTGTCCACTTTACTGTCCTTTAACATCATCTTCTACAGGTGAATGGCAATATTAAACTGAATTTATTTTTTCAAAATGTTTGTGAATATCTACTCTATACCAGGCATATTGAAGTATTAATGAGAAGTACTTTGCTCTTTCCTAGATAAACATATCAAATAAATAATTACATGTCACAACTGAATATTTCAATAAGAGCTAACCCATAAGGGAAACGAGGGGAATGGAATTCAAAATAGCAAGGTGAAAAGGGGAGATATAATCTATAGCTCTTGTTAATTATGTAGTTGTATCAAAGTTTAGAGTGAAGTAGAGCAGAAAAGAAAATAGGTCTAGCTAGTAGAAGAGTTTCCTAACAGGAAAATTGGGGAAAGCTATATTTCATTCAACATTTGTATCAGATTTTTTTTAACATTCAAAAGAAAATGGCACCCAAATAAACCTGGCATTGGATTTAACGTTATTTGACCTCATGACCTCTTCTTATTATATAGGACTTTTATTACCCTGTGATAATATCCCCCTTTTACACTGAAGGCAAATATGTCAGTTTTGCTGACTCCTATTGTTCTGAGTTTGGGTCAGAGTTTAATGTACAAAAAAGATTATTCATCGTATAACATATGTTGAATTTTGACCAAAATCATTTCAGAAGGCCTTTCTAATTTGACGAAACTGTAGTGAAACAAAAACAAAACAAACAAAAAACCTGCAGTGAGTGAAATTCCTTGAGGCAGCAACACTGTCCAGAAGTGTGTAATTTTTATTTGTGTTTTAAAGAGGTACAGGGTGGCTCAGTAGGTTAAGCATCTGACTCTTAATTTTGGCTAAGGTCGTGATCTCAAGGTCATGTGGTCAGGTTCCACATTGGGCTGTATGCTGGATATGGGGCCTGCTTAAGAGTCTTTCTCTCCCTCTCCTTCTGTCCCCAACACCTGGTCTTGAATGAATAAATGAATGATTAAATGAATAAAAACTCTGTACTATGTGGTAGACAGTTTGGTAATTGGATATTTTTTTTCTTAAATACATATATATTTCGATTCTAATTGTGCATGCACACACACATACACACATACACTTGTCTCTTAAATGTTCTCTAACTCAGTTGAGATTATTTTGGTCATTTTGTTGGATTATTTATGAAGTTGTGGTTAGAATCACCAACTTGAATTTTCTTATTAGTTTCATCATTTTCGTTTTTTTTTTTTTTTTGTTTTTTTTGTTTTTTGTTTTTTTTTATGATAGTCACAGAGAGAGAGAGAGAGAGGCAGAGACACAGGCAGAGGGAGAAGCAGGCTCCATGCACCGGGAGCCTGATATGGGATTCGATCCCGGGTCTCCAGGATCGCGCCCTGGGCCAAAGGCAGGCACCAAACCGCTGCGCCACCCAGGGATCCCCAGTTTCATCATTTTCATCACAATGTCACTATCTTCCAAACTAATATCTTGGAGTCATTTCATATAATGCCTTCTACTTCAGTCTCTGTTTGATTTAACTATTTTTAAACTTGGCTATATTATAGTATTAGTTTCACATGATTTTTAATGTTTTCCCACTTTTATTTTTAATTTATGATTTGAAAGTTTCTGGACCGAGATGTACAAATGCAAGTATGAAGTAAAGAATACCACTGCAAATTTGTATACATGGAAGCAGCTGTGTGGTGGAGCAGAGAAACCATGGGATTCATGATACCATTTTTGTTCCTAATTTTTAACTAACTTTATGACTCTGACAAGTCACAGTATATATTGATTTGCACAGTACTGTGGTGAAGAAAATATGATAATCAAGATGATGGTGAAGCATTAAGGGTTTTACAGTTCAAGTGTTATAAATGTGGAAAAGTGATTTCTTTATTAAATACCCACATCAAAGTTCCCAGAAAACACTTTTTTCTTACTTGGGAATAGATGAAAGTCACTGTTACTGCCATAATGATGGTCCTCATTGGTTATAAGTTATCCTGACCTCCCTTTAAAGTATTTATTTTGAACATTAATATAGGATATATTAGGCCCTATTTTAAAAACCTAGTAATTGGTTCAGAGCCCATAGGTTATAATGGGTAATGGCTAAAACCCCCAAATCAGGCTGAGTATGAATGCTACTTTACCAGTAATGAACTTTGTAATCTAGTCAAATTGCTGATATCTCAGAGAATAATCTATAAAAGGAGGATGTGAAATGTTTGATAATATATGTAGAGTTAAGCAGTATCTGTCATAGAGGAAGAGTCAATACATAGTAGCCATAATGTTTAGTGTTGTTTTTGTCATTGATGTTATTATTATTAAAGTTTTTCAAGGACAAAACTATCTAGATTTGAAAATGTCCTTGTTTAGAACTTTAGGAAGCCATATATCTTCTAGGCTTATCATTAATAAATTACATTAAAATTAATTAAATTCTTTCAAGTAACAACTGCTTATCTCATTGAGTTCCAAAGAGTAGCTTATAACTTAGTACTATACAACTAAATGTGAACATTTTCCAAGTTTCAAGTGGATAATAGAGAAAGAGAAGATATTTAGAATGTTTTATAGATCCTTAGGGATTTTATTTGAAGAAATAATTAATTCAATATTCACTTAACTATGTCCAGAACTTAAAATACTTTGATCATCCTTGGATTTAATGAGGGCTCATTTTGCTGTACTACATTCAACCATATTTTAAAATAGAATATCTTTAAATTTCCAATTAGACAATAGTGCATATAATTATCCTTTAAAAGCTTATATGAATACAGAATATGAATATTTGATTCTAACTCCTATGTATTCAAATCAAATTTTATTATATGTAGAATAGTCATTTATAAATAAATTAGACACAGCACTGTTTTCGTATAAATGTTATATCTTTCCCAGTTGTTTATTGTGCTTGAAACTGCTTTCCTGAAATGAGACTATATAACCTTATTTCCAAAGGAATGTTTTCTGAATGATATTTTTTTTTCCTTTGTGGAAAGTTCTATACATTTATTTCCTATGCTAGCAAAGATGATATTAGATAAGAGGGAGTTGAAAATGTTAAGCTCATATATAAAATGAAATTTGGATTTTTTAAATTAAAATTTGAGATTTCTTTGTTTACAAGTAAGGACAAAAGAGCTAAGAGTATTTGTTAAGTAAAAAATTATTCTAGGAAAGGTTTTTGTCCCTAAAACATTTTACTTTATACTAACTTCATAAAAACTGGTCTTAATAATTCCATATTTATTAGCAAATATTAGTTGGTTTCTACTATGAACAGTCTAAGATTAAGAGAATGAGACTGAATATCATCACATCCACATTAAATCATCGAGCTCCAGCTGTACATAGCTTACATAAGACCAGAGTAAGAATAGGAGAATTAAAAATCCTACTCTGTCCTCAACAGTAATCAAGTACTAAGGATGAAACAAGAGCATGGGAATGGATGCCTCCATACAGGGACTGCTGAAAATAGGGCAGAAACACTGAAAAAATCCTAGAAACCCAACATAAAACATTAAGGAATTTGAAGGAATGCTGTAGGAATTTGAAGTCATGTACACAGAAGAGCATTAATCAACCACAAAACCCAAATGCAATTCGACTATTGACTCAATACTCATATGAAGTTCCCAAAGGCAAAGAGGCATGACTATCTTCAGGGATAAATCCTATTTATCTTATATGACACAATAGTATAGTAACATCTGGTAATAAGAATGGAAACATTAATAATCTTTATGGATAAAATTTTAAGGTTTTACAAAAATACTAAGGTAGGGATTCTTAAATCTAGAGATATTCCATTCAGTTAAATCAAAAAGCTTAATGGTAAAGCAGATTTTTAAAAAAATATTTTATTTATTTATTCATGAGAGACACAAAGGGAGAGAGGCAGGTAAAGCAGATTCTAATTATCCCTAAATTGATCTATAGATTCAATCACATTAAAATTACAAATATGTTTTGTAGTATTTGATATGGAATTTCTAAAATTTTAATACAAGTGCAAATGTCCAAAAATAGCCAAGTGACACTGAAAAGAGTATTTTCACTGGTACTTGATAAGACAAAGATAGGCTGGACAGGGGAACAAGGATCATTTCTTTATTTCTTGTTTTTATTCCAAGTATCTGGTTATTGCATGGGGAAAAATGGAACTAGATCATTATCTTACGAAATGTGCATTTAAAATTCAAAGAAAATATGTAAATATGTAAGTATATTAAATGCTCAAAATAAAGTATAAGAAACCATATTCATGATATTTATAAGGATTTCATATACAGGATTAAAATAAGCAATAAAATATTCACTAATTATCCAACATTATGAATTTATATTATTAAACAACTCTTTCAGGAAAGTGAAAAGAAATGCCATGAACTCTTTTTGAACACATTAACTATTGAAAGATTAGTTACCTTATAGAAAATAAATGAACATTTGTAAATCAATATGAAAAGAAAACAAATACTAGAAAAATAGTAAAAAAAAAAAAAGAATTTCAAAGAGAAAGTACAAATTGCCTATATATTTTGATTGGTAGGTAGATAAGTAGAGATAGATGGGTCAATAGATGGATAGAGATAGACATATCAAAAATCAGAGTGATATAGCAGAAGGCATTATTTTCTACTCACTAAATTAGCATCTTTTAGGAAACAGATGTTGGTAATGGTTAAATATAGATCAATAAGCACTCAGTCACTCCAAGTAGAGTGTTAGTTGGAACAACTACTTTGGAAAAATTACACACCTACCTTGAACCTAGGGATTCCATTTGTAGATATTTGACCCAGAGGACACCTATACCCCTATGAATATATGTATGAATGCCAATGTCAGCATTTGTATGTGTTCTAGCTCTAAATTTGAGTATCTTTCTTGACTTAGGTACCACCATATAGCTACTTTTATAAGGCTTTATTTTATCACATTTCTTCTAATAGTACATAACATACTTTCATATATTCCTTATATGTTTACTACTTATGGTTTTAAAAAATTTTAATCACATGTGGTAATTCTTTTATATAATAATATATACTTGCTTATATATATTGCATAAATCTATACATTTACATAAATTATACTTGGTAAGTATGTATTAACATTTTAGCTCTAGATTAATATATCAAAATTTCACATAAATTTTCAAATATATACTTTAATATAAATATGATTTGTATAATACTTAAATATATACTTAGATATCAAATAAAATTAATATAAATAAATGAATTTATATAAACATTCTATTACTGTTAATTTATATTTATTGAGTTGTGTACTGGATGCAAGGATTATTGGTTTATATTGGTATATAGGCACATAGAGTTCAGTGTAAAATGCAGTTCCAATACAAAATACTTGCTTCAAAATATACGGGTTAAAATATTTAAATATATTTAAGAGCATCTGAACCAAAGGCACTTCTAAGACTAGTTATCATGAATTATAATAGAGATCCATGTATGTTATTTTCTTTAAGACACAGAAATATGTCATTTTAATAGGTCTTAGAGTTTTAATCATATACATTTAGTCCTTATAGCTTTCAAAATATATGATTATTATTATTCACATGTCATTTGTTATGAGTATCTAGTATAGAATCCTCTAGCACATTCATATCTTTTTTTCTTCAGTGAAATAGTCTGAAAAATGTAGGGTTAGCTAAAAATGCTCTGGAAAATGAATAGATTTGGGGCTAGAAATCTGACATGGGTTGTAAAGGTATTACTAGAAATGGAAGCAAGATAAATCAGATGGACTAACACATTGTTTGAGGAAACTGCTATGGGAACTCCCACAAAAAACATGTCATGTTGACTTTCATGAAAGAAGTAATCTGGGCTTTGTGGGTGACAGCTGTGGGGGTGGAGAGAGGAAACAATTTTCAAAATATTACGTGTTCTACCAATAAAATTGTTCTATAAGTGCTAAGGAATCCTTCTGGATATGGTAATGTGACTTGACTATAAAAAAAATATTGAGCATGAGAATGAATGCATACAAATACCCACACAGTCCTTCTGTGTTATTTCCTTAGACTGATATATGGGTAATAATTGTTAGAAAACATACGTGCTATATGTCTGGAGTGCCGTATGAGAATACTTTGAAAATATAGAACTATATGTCATTTCATTAGTGGAGAAAATCAGGCTTTCACTTGATCCTAGCTTCCACCTGTGTGGCTCTCCCCTCACACAGCAGTAGCAGGACTGTGTCTCCGGTCAGCATGCATAGTATAGTAATAGGATATGAGGGACTGAATTTAGCATTTTGGTATCATTGCCAATACTTTTTGGTTGTGACAATTTACCAAATTGCTATAAATGATGTTTAATAGGGAGTATTTGCATGGATACAGCTTGTTTAAAGAAGCTTTGAAACATAGCATATTTCTGCAACTCTGTGGATCCAATTTTGTAGCACCACACTCTGCACCTCATATTCTTCAATATTTCTCTAAGCTGTTAGAAATCCTGCTAGCAAAAGCTAATCATTGCACCCTGTACATACCAGCCAAGTGGGGAAGAGCAATCTAGCATTTTCTCATAAGAGGTAGAAAAATATTTCAGAAATGCAGAATCAAGCACAAAAACAGTGTTTATTATGGTCTTTCCTGGTAACATATATTTTTAAGTGGTTTTAATTAAAGTATAGTTCGAGGGACAAAGTTTTATAATTTATAAACTGTGACAGTGTGGGATATAAGTATTTGATACACCTAAATATACTCTTTAAAGAAAAATCAATTAACCAGACTATAAAAGAAATAATATCTTTCAGCAGCATAGGTATAGTAGGAAAAATACACAACAAAATCACATACACACACACACACACACAATAGTAACGACTAGTTTGAAATGAGAGTGATGATTTAAAATGTAACTTAAATTTACTATGAAAAACTAGTGTTAATAGCTTATGAAAAGTTCCTTTCAGAAACTTGAAGTATAAATGATGAAAACAAAATTTGGTATTAATTTGGTATATGTGAGAGGGTTTTTTTTTACCCACTTAGGTAAATATTATTTGTTTATAATTTCTTTTTTTTACATATAAACTAGGGAAGATCACTGAAGTCATAAGCCAAATTCAATATATCATATAGTACCTATGTATGTGTATATGAATGCACTACCCACATGTGAACATAGTTATTCTCCTTCACACAAGTAACATATAATTCTATATAATACAAGCTCTTTCTAAGTAGAATCTAGTACTTACCAGAAACATAATTATTTCTGGATAGTATTCTTAAAATCTTGAGGTAGTTTCAAAATTGTGACCTGTGAAAATCCTTTTATGCATGTAAGATTATAAGCATATAAAAGCAAGCTTGATGCACTCACATATATTTTATCAAAAATATTACATGCAATATATTGATTTTTTAATGGAAAAAAATTTTTGTAGCAACACAATATCAAATTTGAAAGAGAACTCTGGGGACACCTGGGTGGCTCAGCGGTTGAGTGTCTGCCTTTGGCTCAGGGCATGATCCTGGGGTCCTGGGATCGAGTCCTGCATCGGACTCCCCGCAGGGAACCTGCTTCTCCCTCTGCCTATGTTTCTGCCTATCTCTGTGTCTCTCAGGAATAGATGAATAAAATCTTGAAAGAAAGAAAGAAAGAAAGAAAGAAAGAAAGAAAGAAAGAAAGAAAGAAAGAAAGAAAGAAAACTCTGGTGAAATTGTGAAAAAATATACATCTAAAATATTTTTATGTAAATCATGAAGATTATGCTTAATGGATTGTTATTAAAAATTAGGGCATTCAGAAAGTGATTTGAAAAGTGGTATGAGATATGAGATAAAAACCCTCTAATATTCAGCCATGAGTAGTGTGTTAATTAAACTGCATAATCAAGTAATGTCAAGGATTTAAAGATTATTATACAGCTGCTTCAGAATAAGTGTGGAAAATGAGTGAGGATTAGTTACTGTTTACTCCTTTTTAACTCCTTTAAACCTTATATATATTCAAGCTGGAGATGACAAGCAGAAGCATAAGAAGGAATTACTGCAGGCTAGCCCATCTTCCCACTTGGAAACTTTGCTTTCCACCTTAATCCAGTCTTCTCATTTCAGTCTATTTTTATTTGTTTTCTTTAGTGCAAATCCATTATTTCACTAAATTTTGTTGTTGGCAATTACTCCTTAGTTTCAAACTCCAAAAATATGGTGACTTCAGGACTCTAGCTCCACATCCACTTGAGTCCTAACAAGCCACTAGCACAAAATTCCTTTACATACCTAGATTGCAACAAGATAAAAACAAAATGCATGGAATGCTATTTGAGTGAAGTCATCTATTTCCACTTGCTTTAAATGTTATAGGGAATCTGAAATGTAAAACATGTATTTAATGGTTGGAAATTTAAAGATGGCACAAAGAATTCCTGGTTTCAGCTCCAACTTATAAAGAGCTTAAAAGTTGTCACTCCTATTCTTACAACAACAATAACAAAACTGAACAAAATGAAAATGAAGGAATTGTCTTGAATCCATCAGATAAATGAGGTTGCAGAGCAAACCACCACCCTGAAATCTGGAGATAGAGTTAATGCCAAGAGTCACAGTCAAGATCTATCTACTTGGAATAGACTCCACACTGGAACTCTAAGTGTCAGGAACACAGTTGGTTATTTTGATGAACTGTTGAAGGCTAAGTGGAGACTAACTAGCTTGAGAGTGAAAAACTCCTAGAACCACAGTCTTGGGAGCCAGATTTTGTGGGTTTTACCTTCAAGCATCCCACAAGTTTCTTATGGTACAAGTCAAGAAAGATCCTCTCATGGTTTTGGCAGGGTAGCGAAACATAAAACTTTATATTAAAAACCCAATTGCTGGATTCCAACAGACATAAACATCAGTGTGACCACAAAGCAGATGGTATGAAAATAATGCATATTAAATAATGCTAAAAATTGAGCAACAGATGTGTGAAAACGATAGATAGTTGTCCATTTGAATCATGGCTCCCTGGTTCCTGCCTCTAACTTCCTCTCTCTGATTGAGACATCCTGAGCTGGCTTCTAAAATGGCAGAGAGGTAGGGGGCCCTGAGACTTTCTTCATCCCTTGAACACAGCTGGATTGAGGGTCGATCACTTGGAACACCCAGGAAATCAATTTGAGGATTCCAAGAAGGATTTCTACAGTTGGAAGAAGCAATGTGGCAGGTGTAAGGTGTGTGGAAGTGAAATGGGGGAGAGAAAAGCTGCCATGCTATGGAGGAGTGGGAACCCTTTTGGTGGGGAGAAAAAAGGGAAAGAGAAGGAGAGAGGTTGAGAGAGTGCTGCATCAGGTTCACGTAAGAAACCTCACAGATCACAGAATTGAGGGGGTGCTGAATGGCGCAGGTTCTTTGCATACAGTAAGTGTAGCTCAAACTCTGAGCTTTTAGAGGTGCATGACATTCGTGTGCACAAGAGAGTTGTAGCATGCTCCCACTCCCAGAAGAAGGACAGCCCTGGCCCAGGAGTCCACACAAAGTGGCATGGTGATCTCAGAGGTTGCACTGGGAAAGATTGTTCCCCTTCCTGGAGTTTGGAACAGGATATATACATTTGGAAAAGGGTATATGTCCTTGTCAAGACAAAAGGCCCTGCAGGCTCCAGCAAATGACCTTTCATCAGAAGTGAACAAACATGCATGCAGAAGCTGCTTAACCTACTCTCTGCTTTCCGTGTTGCCAAAGCACAAAATTCATGCACAGCACAGGCAAGGGACTGTTTTTCTGGGACAAAGAGCATTAATAGAGTGCATGAGCCTCTAATCCAGAGAAGGAAGCATATCTGAGAAATGCTGGCTACTTTAAGATTTGGAGTTTTGAATCCTAGCCGTGCCAGAGATAAACTCAAGATAGCTAGGTGCCAGGGTACTGACAACCCTTGCTTTTCTGAAGGCTTCCTGAACATTGAGGAGTATGAGATCCTGTGCCCAGGATGAGAGAGTGGGGAATCACCATTTTACCCTTGCTACCAGTGGTTGGATGATAGCAATACAGAGGCCCCCAGTGAATGTGAAAGCCACTTACATCAAACCCCACTTCCTGTGCTTGACAAGTACTTTTTTTTAAACTGGGGCAGGGTTGACTCAACCAGTATTTGGGGCCTCTCCTCCAGAGGAGCAACACAGGCAACCCACTGCATGCACCAACTCTACTGATCATACAGTGCCTCACAGCATCTCCTTCAGTTCCGAAGGTGGAAATAGGACTAAGCTGGATGTTTTTTCCTTTGGAATCAGACTTATAGTTTTTTGTTTGTTAGTTTCTTTTTTATTTCCTTTCTCTTTGTTGTTGTTTTTTTAAATCAGGTTTATTTTTTTTCTTTTCATTTCTTTCCCCTCTTTTTTTTCTTTGTAATCGGGCTTATAGTTTCTTTGATCACCTGTTTGGGTTATTTTTGTTCCTTTTCTCTTGTTTTTGGATCAGACTTTTTTTTTTTTTTTGCCTTTTCTTTTTCTCTCCCTTTTTCATTTTCTCTCTTTCTTTTCTTTCTTCTTTCTTTCTTTCTTTCTTTCTTTCTTTCTTTCTTTCTTTCTTTCTTTCTTCTTTATTTCTTCTTTTTTCAGACTTTTTTTCAACAAACAAATCAAAGCACACATAGATACAGGTCCAAACATTCCCTACTGCAAACAAGGGGGAACTCTGCAGAGGGTGAGACAGTGGGAAAGAACAGCCAAAGTGCAGCAGCAGAGTGCACACAGCATACACCAGAAACCCTTTCTGAAGTGTACGGCCCTGGACAGTGTATAACTTATTTTTAATATGGCATTACTCTGAGGTGCAGGAAACAAGCTTTCATAACACAGGAAAGCTAGAAACTTAGTCTAAATGACAAGAGGGAGGGAATTCTCCCCAAAAGAAAGGCCAGAAAGATATCATAGCCAGAGACTCACTCAAAACAGATATAAGCAATATATCTGAGCAAGAATTTAGATCAACAGTCATAAGATTACTAACTGGACTTGAAAAAAGCTTACAAGATACCAGAGAAATCCTTGCTGCAGAGATCAAAACCTAAAAAGTAGTCAAGTTGCAATGAAAAATGCTGTAGTTGAGAAGCAAAACAGGCTAGATATACTGAAAGAATTGAAGAAGCAGAGGAGAGGAAAGATGAAATAGAAGATAAAATTATGGAAAATAATGAAACCGAAAAGGAGAGGGAAAGAAAACTATTAGATAATGAAGGTAGACTTAGGGAAATTAGCAATTCCATGAAGCAAAATAACATCTGCATCATAGGAGTCCCAGATAAAGAAGAGGGGGGAAAAGGCAGAAGGTTTATTTGAACAAATTAGAGTTGAAAATTTCCCTAATCTGAGGAAGGGAATGGGCATTCAAGTCCAATAGACACAGAGAACTCCCCTCAAAATCAACAATAACAGGTCAATGCCACAACATATTATAGTGAAATTTGAAAATTACAAGGATTATGGGAAAATTCTGAAAGCAGTTGGGGACAAGAGTACACAAGTCTACAAGGGTAGACACATCAGGCTGGCAGCGTACCTGTCCACAGAGACCTGGCAGGCCCGAAAGGACTGGCACGATATATTCAACATGCTAAATGGGAAAAATATGCAGCCAAGAATATTTTATCCAGTAAGACTGTCATTCAGAATAGAAAGAGAGATAAAGAATTTCCAAGAAAAACAAACTAATTTGTGAACACTGAATCAGTCCTGCCAGAAATATTTTTAAAGGGTACACTTGGAGTGGAAAGAGTCCAAAAGTAACAAAGACTAGAAAGGAACAGAGACAATCTACAGGAACAATGACTTTACAAATAATAAAATGACACTAAATTCATACCTTTCAGTAATTACTCTGAATATAAATGGACTAAATGCTCCAATCAAAAGACATAGGGTATCAGAATGGATTAAAAAATAAAAAAAACAAGACTAGTCAATATTCTGTTTACTAGATACTTATTTTAGACACAAAGACACCTCCAGATTGAAAGTGAGGAGGTAGAGAATCATTTATCATGCTAATGGACATTAAAAGAAAGCTAGGATAGCCATATTTATATCAGAAAAACTAGATTTTAAACCAAAGATTATAATAAGAGATGAAGAAGCATACTATATCATAATAAAGGGGTCTATCCAACAAAGAGATCTAAATATAAATATTTATGCCCCTAACTTGGGAACAGTTAATATATAAATCAATTAATAACAAACCTAAACTCATTGACAATAATACAACAATAGTAGGGGACTTTAACACCTCACTCACAGCAATGGACAGGTTATTAAAGCAGAATATCCATAGGGAATCAAGTGCTTTGAAGACACACTGGACTAGATGGCCTTAACAGGTATATTCAGAGCATTTCATCCTAAAGGAACAGAATACACTTTCTTTTGATGTTCACATGGAACATTCTCCAGAATAGGTCACATACTAGGTCACAAATCAGGACTTAACTGGTACAAAAAGGTTGAGACCATACCACACATATTTTCAGACCATAACAGTATGAAACCTGAAATCAACCACAAGAAAAATTTGGAAGAACCACAAATACATGGAAGTTAAAGAACATCCCTCTAAACATCCCACTAATTTTCTTATCAACCAGGAAATTAAAGAAGAATTCTAAAAATACATGGCAGCAAATGAAAATGAAAACATGACAGTTCAAAACCTTTGGGATGAAAATAAATAAATAAATAAATAAATAAATAAATAAATAACCTTTGGGATGCAGCAAAGGTGGTCCTAAGAGGGAAGTATATAGTAATATAGGTCTTCCTCAAGAAGAAAGAAAAGTCTCAAATATACTACCTAACCTTACACCTAAAGGAGCTGGAAAAAATAAAAGCAAATAATGCCTAAATCCAGTAGTTGAAGGGAAATAATAAAGATTAGAGCAGAAAGCTATGATGTAGGGAAAACAAACAAGCAAACCAACAGTAGAACAGATCAATGAAACTAGGAACCGGTTCTTTGAAAGAATTAAGAAGATTGATAAACCCCTAGCCAGACTAATCAAATCAAAACAAAACAAAACAAAACAAAACAAACAAAACACACAAAAAAACAGAGAAAGGACCCCAATAAAGAAAATCATGGATGAAAGAGGAGAGATCCACATCCTCTCCAACATTTGCTGTTTCCTGTCTTGTTAATTTTCACCATTGTTAATTTCACCATTTCATTGTGGTTTTGTTTTGTATTTCCCTGATGGCCAGTGATGCGGAGCATTTTCTCATGTGCTTGTGGACCATGTCTATGTCTTCATCTGTGAAATTTCTGTCCATGTCTTTTGCCCATTTCATGATTGGATTGTTTCTTTGCTGTTGAGTTTAATAAGTTCTTTATAGATCTTGGATACTCACCCTCTATCTGATAGGTCATTTGCAAATATCTTCTCCCATTCTGTAGGTTGTCTTTTAGTTTTGTTGACTGCTTCTTTTTCTGTGCAGAAGCTTTTTATCTTAAGTCCCAATAGTTCATTTTTGCTTTTGTTTCCCGTGCCTTCATAGATATATCTTGCAAGAAGTTGCTGTGGCCAAGTTCAAAAAGGGTTTTCTCCTGTAGGATTGTGATGGATTCTTGTCTCACATTTAGATCTTTCATCCATTTTGAGTTTATCTTTGTGTATGGTGTAAGAGAATGGTCTACTTTCATTCTTCTACATGTGGCTGTCCAATTTTCCCAGCACCATTTATTGAAGAGACTGTCCATTGTCCAGTGGATAGTCTTTCCTGCTTTGTCAAATATTAGTTGACTATAGAGTTGAGGGCCCATTTCTGGGTTCTCTATTCTGTTCCATTGGCCTATGGGTCTGTTTTTGTGCCAGTCCCACACTGTCTTGATGATCACAGCTTTATAGTTCATTTGGCAGTTCCTAAATTATATTTTATAATAAACTGGTGATAGTATTAAAAAAAAAGAAAGAAAGAGGAAAGATCACAACACCAAAGAGAAAACAAAAAATCCAGTCAAGAAACAGGCTAAAGACACAAACAGACATTTCTTCAAGAAGACATACAAACAGCTAACAAACACATGAGAAAATGCTCAACATCACTCATCCTCAGGGAAATATGAATCAAAACCACAATGAGACATCACCTCACACCATTCAGAATGGCTAAAGTTAACACCTCAGGAAACAATAGATGTTGGCAAGGATGCAGAGAAAGGGGAACCCACTTACATTGTTAGTAGGAATTCAAACTGATACAGCCACTCTGGAAAACAGTATACAAGTTCCTGAGAAAGTTAAAAAGAGAACTATTCTATGACCTAGCAATTGCTCTACTAGGTATTTATCCAAAGGATAAAAAAATACTAATTTAAAGGGGTACATGCACCCCAATGTTTTGAGAAGCAATATCCAGTTACCAAAATATGGGAAGAGCCCAGATGTCCATCTATGGATAAATGGATAAAGATTCCATTTCTATATATCATATATACATAGTACAAATATATATAATATATCCATCCATATAGATATACATATATATACATACATATGTAAATATGTACATATATAATGGACTATGACTAAACCATCAAAAAGAATTAAATCATGTCACTTGCAAATGATGTGGATAGAACTAGAGTATTGTGCAAAGTGAAATAAGTCAGAGAATGACAAATATGTGATTTTACTCATGTGGAATTTAAGAAACAGATGAACATAAATAAATGGAAAGAATTATAAAATAAGACAAAAACAGAGAGGCAAACCATAAGACTTAACTATAGGGAAAAAACTGAGGATCGTTAGAGGAAGTGGATGGGGGAATGAAAGGCATTAAGTAAGGCACTTGATATAATGAGCATGGATATTGTATGCAACTGAAGAAATCACTGAACTCTACCTGAAACTAATAACACACTATGTTAATTAACTTGAATTTAAATTAAATAATAAGCAAATAAAAATGAAAGCCTAATTGCTTTAGTTCCTATTACCCCATGTATATGTTTTTTAGCAAAATATTACAAGGCATGCTAAAAATCAAGGGAAAAAGTAGTCTGAAGAGACAAAGGATATATAGAAGAAAGAACTAAATGCACTAAGGTTTTAAATGACTTTTTAGCTGTAGCACCAAAGTGTAATCCGTGGAAGGAAATTTGACAAGTTGTTCTTTATTAACATTAAAAAGTAAAACTATTAGCAAAAGCATAAGCTATATACTGGGGAAAATGTTTGCAAAACAAATATCTGATAAAGCACTTGTATCCGAAAATTATAAAAAAACAAAACCAAAAATCTTTAAAATCAGTAATATGAAAGCATACAGCTCAATTTAAAGATGGGCATAAGATTTGAACAGACGCTTCAGTAGAGAAGATATACAGGTGGTGATCAACCATATGGGAAGATGCTTAACATAATTTATTATTAAGGAGTTGCAAATGTAAACAGCAATGAGGTACTACTACACACATATTTTAATGGCTAAAATCCAAAAAGCTTACCATAGAAATTACTGGTGAAGATACAAGCTACAGAACTCTCATGCGTTGCTGGTGGGAATGCAAATGATACAGATTTGGGAGACCATTCTACCGTTTCTTACAGAGCTAAACATAATCTTACTCTATGATCCAGCAATTAATTGTACTTACAGATATTTACTCAACTGATTTGAAAAATCAGTTGAAAAAAATCCATGAAAAGCAACATATGAATCTTTATAGAAGTTTTATTTTATAATTTTATATATGCTTTGTAGAAGTTTTATTTTATAATTTTATAATTATTTTGTAATTAATACAAAATGGAAGCAACCAGTATGCCCCTTAAAGCTATTGAATGAGTAAGTAAACTATGGGTACATCCATATGGTGGAATAATATTCATGATAGAAAGGAATGAGCTGTCAAAATATGAAAAGACATGGGTGAATAATAAATGTGTATTGCTAAATGAAAGGTGCCAATATGAAAAGGAGACATGTATGATTTTGGCAAAGGAAAATTATAACCTGTGGAAATATCCATGGTTTCTTGGGTTTTAGGGGGAAGGAGAGGTGAAGTGGGATTTTTTTTAAGACATTGAAACTATTATTTATAATTCTTTAATCATAAATTTGTGTCACTATACACTTGCTAAAACCAAGGAATATACAGTACAGAGTGAGCCTTAATAAATGCAAACATAATCTTTTGAGAGGTCAGACATCCAGGCTGGAATGTAAAAGGGACAAACAATCTAACTCGATTGCAAATGCATGAAACAATCTCACTGAAAGAAGGGAGGAGAAAAAAGATGCTGACATAATTAACTTTGGAGATTAGAGTCTGTACATGAGCACTGTACTTAGATGATAAATTTGTTTCCATCGGGTGTACATATTAACAACTCTGATACCACTCTGCATGTA